>NC_142872.1:54820000-57230000 GCF_051225735.1 Oryctolagus cuniculus
TTTTCTTTGGTACATTTTGTATTCATTTTCATTTAATATATAAATGTGGCTCACAAGTCTAGTCTTCTTATAAATTGGAATTATGTGAGGCCAGATACCATGGCTTATCACAAAACATGCTAGTCATTCCAAACATGTTTATAAAGTACTTACAGTGTGCCACACCCTGGACTAAATGTGGTACAAATAAATTTTTTATCATCAACACAACAATCTGATGTAAATAATAGAATCTTCATTTCACAGATGAAAAATTCAGGCAAGAGAAATTGAATTCCTGGAGAAATTCATGCAGCTCTTTTACCTGGGATCCAATCCTAAATCATACACCAGTGGTAGGAGCAGGGAAAGGGATGCCATGACTCAGAGTCATGGAGCACTATGTCTGCCAACTGTCTTAAAGTAAATTCTCTAAAGGGGGAAAAATTACATGTGTCAGAAGTACTAAAGAGCAAAATGTCCATCAAAGCAATCATAAAGAAAGAGAAATAAACAGTTCCATTTTCTCTTCAACATTGTAAGACATTCATAAATTATCTGTTGTTCCAACTGTGAAATAAAGGCAGACTCTAGATGCTCCCTGGAAAGGAGACACACCACTAAAATGGATTGCACTAAAGTACCTGCCTCTTAGGTTTTTCCTTTAGTTATGGTTTGTTTTTGTTTTCATTGCTTTGACTAAGGTTTGCATTCTTAGTAAATTTTGATTGTTGAAATAGATGTGTTATATAAGTTAGATGATTAATATATGCTCTTATATAAAGGAATATAAAATCCCTCTTAGGAGCTAAAGTAGTCACATTTTCCATTCATTCACACAAAGTTGCAATAAAATCGAAGTTGCAAGAACTTCCCATTGAGTTATAATCAAATCTTTGGATCCAGATTTGATTATCCTGTTTTGTTTTGGTCCTTGATGTTATGCTTTAAAACTTCTTAAAAAATGTCTCTGTGACAATTTTTACACAGCCTACGAGTTATTTGGGTTTAGAATAAGATATAAGAACTTTAACATTTATTATGAAAATATTATGATTAAATTGCATAAGATGATCTGAATGATTAATTTCATATAGCCAAACACTGTGCAAATTTAAATGGTATTAATGCTTTCATTTTTTCATAGTCAATATTTGCACTTCTTAATAGTGAAAATCTGCTTAAAAAATCAAATGAATCATGATATTGAGGCCATGAGCAACTAAGGAGTATTTTAAGGGAGAATTTCAAGCTTAGCTACACATGCCTTGGCTGAGGTCAGAGTGTCCACATTGGGGTAGAGGGGTCTAATTCCACTGTCCATGGAACATGTTTGAATGTTAGCAATCAGTTAGCTGGGAGCCAATGAGCATCGAGAACTGTTCTTTATTTAGAATTGACCTTGGTCTGCAGAAGAGAAACAGGAGCCTCTGTTAAGCTTTGAACAGGGGTATTTTTATGATGTGAATTATGTACACAATGATTTATTTGGAATTGGTGTTCTTCCGCCTTCGCTAAAAAAAAGTCCCTTTTTTTAACAAAATCAATCAGATAGGAATAGAAACCTTTTCAAACATCATAAATTCCTGAACAAAAGCTTTTTATTAAGAATCACATACTATCATTTTCAGAGGTGGCCATAATTACCAAGTTTTTCATGATATTCTTCTGTTATGTTGTGGGGGAACAGAACATCACCAGAAAATCTGTACCCTGAACTAAGTACAAAGGAACTCCCTGATATTTTTTACATGTTGAAAATAAATCACTAAATGTATGCCAGCAGAGATAATGATTTTTTAAAGAACTTTTCTCTGCAGCGTAGTTAAATGTAATCTACCACCCCCTCATGCCCATCGGATTCCTTTTTAAGCACTGTATACATTTTAATATTATTTATTTGGAAATCAGAGTGTTGGAGACAGGGAGAGAAAGAGAAAACATCTTTCATCCATTGGTTTATTCCTCAATTGTCTTCAACAGGGAGGGTTGGGCCAGGCCTACAGCCATGAGCCCAGAACTTCACCCATGTCTCCCACTGGGTTACAGGGATCCTGTACTTGAGCCATCACCTGTTATATCTCAAGGTGCACATTAGCAGGGAACTGGACTGAATGTGAAGGCAGGATTTCAACCCTAACACTGTGATATGGGATGCTGGTGTCCCAACCGGATGCTTTAACTACTCTTCCACAGCACCTGCTCCCTCCTCCCCCACCTCTGGATTCTTTATTTTTTTCCTTGTAGGGTAAAGAACAATGCCTTTGAAAACTGCCTAACATTTTTTGAAGGCACAATGTGTTTCTAACCTTCCCTAGATTAGAAAAGCAAACAACACTTCTAGAATTATCTCTGCAACAAGGATAACTAGGTTCCAGCATGAACCTATGAAAAGGAATCCTGTAGGTGAATTTAGTAAACTGTGTGATACTTATTTTGACCTTGTATCTGTGCTTATCTTTATTTCTGCGCACTTTGTGTGTCATAGCTTGTGTGATGTAGGAGAGAATTGCTGTTTGAACAATGGTCCAATGCAGACACATTTTGAAGAAGTGTGCTTTATAGAGCTGACACTGAGGCTTGATTTAGGACTGTCCTTTTGAAAAAAATATATAAAGATCAGCTTAGACCCCTCCCATCTAACTATCATTGGTACATTCCATTTGGCTGCCTAAAGATTCTGCTTCAGTCCTACTGTAGACAGTAGCCAGAACCTCAGAACTTCTTTGCTTCTTCCTAGCTCTAACCTGACTTACACTGGACATAAATTCTCTGTGTTGGGAGTGCCAGTTTCACATAAGTGACTGTGTTGCATGGCTGTAATCTTGTCACATTCCTTTAAAAACCTCCAGTAATTTTCATTGTGTCAAAGCTGCATTCCTCAAGAAGACTTCTGAAAAGGGTCACACTTTCTTCCACGCTGGAAATAGTCTTCAGATCTACCCCACCCACAGATTCTACATAAAATGTCATCCTTTCTCAGAAGTCTTGCATAGCTTCTCTGCAGAGAGGTTCATGATTCTATTCTGTATCTTTTGGTCTGGTAATTTCCAGTAGTACATATTTGTCGAGGTACACTTACTTATTTACAAAGTTGATTTTTTTCCCCCTCTAGATATTGTGGTCCTTGAGAGTTCAGGCTATGTAATGTTCATGTTTCTCCTGTGCTTAGCTCTTAAAATAAAAATGACACTTGTGATAGTGGAAATAGTGCTTGATAAATTAAGTGATTGTAATTAGAATTTTCACTTTGTTCATTAGCTTTTTTATCTGTCTCAGACCCTTCACTTTCTTTTTGGTTTCCTTTTTTTGAAGGTTTAGTTTATTTATTTGAAAGGCAGAGATACAGAGAGGGAGGGAGAGAAGGAAGAGAGTGAGAGAGGGAGAGGGAGAGGGAGAGGGAGAGGGAGAGGGAGAGAGAGAGGGAGAGAGAGAGAGAGAATTCTTCCATCCATTGATTCACTCCCAAATGGCATGCAATGGCCGGGGCTGGGACAGACTGAAACCAGGAGCCAGGAGCTTCTGCCAGGTCTCTCATGTGGGTACAGGCATCCAAGAACTTAGGCCATCATCTGTTGTTTTCCCAGGTACGTTAGCAGGGAACTGAACTGAAAGTGGAGAAGCAGGGACTCAAAACAGGCACCCATATGGGTTACCAGCATTGCAAGCAGAAGCTTAACCCACTCTGCCACAGCACCGGCCCCACACTCTATGTTCTAAAGGGTGAGAATCTTTGAATGTATGATCCACCATCGTGCACCATGCCCAGGACACTGCTTTGTTTAGAGTTAATATGCAGGAAATGTTCACAAAATGAGCAGACTGATAACTGATGGTATCAGTTGCTGACGATTCTTAATGTTTAAAAGAGTTTCTGAACACAAAAATTTTAACTCAAAAGAATGAAATTCTGTTGATGAATATTTTGACACCATTGAAAAGATGGTTTTAAGATACAGCTGTGATTTTGAAAATGTAGGTTGTGACTTATATTTGACATGATCTCAATTTAGTTGACTCTCACTGGCACTGAGAAACGGGGACTGGTGGTGCGGCACAGTGGTGCTAAGCTGCCTCTTGAGGTGTTGGCTTCCCATATCAGAGTGCCAGTTTGAGTCCCAGCTACTCTGATTCCATCCAGCTCCCAGGTGGTCTTCCTGAGAAAGCAGCAAAGATGGTCTACATGCCTGGGTCCCTGTCATCTACATGAGAGACACACATGGAGTTCCAGGTTCCTGAATTCAGCCTAGCCCACCCATTGCCATTGTGGCCATTTGGGCAGTGAACCAGTAGATGGAAGATACCTCTCTCCGTCTTCTAAGTCTCTCTGTCTCTCTCTCTCCTTTTTTTTCTTTTTCTTTTTCTTTTTTTTTGTCACTCTGCTTTTCAAATAAATAGCAAATCATTTAAAAAATTGAAAAATGAATTTGGATTTTGTTAGCTTTCTACTTGAGTCAAAGAAGTCACCACAAATTTAACAGGTTAAAACAACTTTAATGTATTATCTGAGTTTCTCAAGTATTGGTACCAGGTTAGCTAGGTTCTCTGCTCAAGGTCACACTAGTATGCAAGAAAGGTGTTAGCTTGTGTGGGTTTTATCTTAGTCATGGTGACCTCTTCCAGGCACATGTGGTTGGTAGCAGAATTCTTTTCTTTGAAAAGTGATGGTTTTTCCTTCTTCAAGTCCAACAGGAGATACTCTGTTCCTGTTTTAAGTCCTTCACATCTGCTTCTTGTTTTACAGGCATTGCCTTCCTAGGTCTGGCCCGTGCAGGTTTAGCTCCCTTTTCAATTAGCTTACCTGCAACTCATTAAAAGCTAGACACTTTAATGGTATCTGAACTTTTTCTTCATTTTTCTTTGCATTGTAACTTAGAGTATAGCATCTCATCACATCCAGTCAAACCCAGATAAGAGTGCCCCCATTCAAGGAGCTGGGTTTGTACAAAGACGTGTCTTGGTGGAAGTTCTTTTAGAATTCTGCCTATGGCAAGTATCTAGTAAAAGTACATATTTCTTTTGTTATTTCTACTTCAATAAAATGTATGTGTATGTGTGTAGCCCTTGTAATTATTTTATATATATATATATATATATCTGTGTAAATAGTGGGTCACAATGCAAAATATATTTTACACAGTCATTATTCAAAAACCATTTGAAAATCACTAGGCTCGAGGATAAATTTATAATGAATCTCATGTTTCCAAATGTCAATTAATGCTTATTCTAACCATAGACAATGGTCAGAACCTTTAAAAATTCATTTCCTAATATTCATCATTGGCCATAGAAATTTTGAATTTTGTCATTCAATCAGTGATTAATTGAACTCATATTACACATAAGACGTTGTATTAAGCAATAAAGACATTTGACTCCTCCTTGTGGAAAACACTACATGTACTTAAGTAAATAACCAGTATAACACCAGCTAGAAAGTAAGAAAGAAGCAGTTTAGGAAATTTTGAAAAACATCCAGAACAATTCACATTTTGAAGAAGTTTTAATGTTATTATATCTGGTAAAAGACCACAATTCCTTTCCAGTTTTCTAAGAAGTAACCTTATAACAATAATAGGATAAATAAGATAAATCATTAAGAAGGAAGGAAAGGAAAAGATTAAAGCATTTATAGGGACCGATGTTGTGGCATGGTGGATTAAGCTCCCACCTTCAAATCCAGTACCCCATATGGGTACTGGTTCCTGTCTCAGCAGCTCTACTTCCAATTTAGTTCCCTGTTAATATTGCCTGGGAAAGCAGCAGAAGATGGCCGACATGCTTGGGTCCCTGCACCCATGTTGGAGATTTGGATAAAATTCTTAGCTCCTGGCTTCCACCTGGCCCAGCCTTGGCCATTCTCTCTGTAACTATGCCTTTCAAATAAATACATAAAAAGAAGAAGAACTTATGAAAGGATCCAGTGTCTGGAATATATATATATATATATATATATATATATATATATATATATATATATATATAAATGTCTTTACTCAGTAATCAAAATTAAAAAGTTAAAGTGCATTTCTAATACGTCTCTTATTTTGGATATTACCCACTTGAAGTTGCTTAAATCCTCAGACATGGGGGCTGTTAGCCACTCAACTTGCTGTCAATAAGGCTGATGAGTCGTTCCATTTGCTGAACTGGCAACTGGTTTGGAACAAGCTGTGAAAATCCTCCAAGTCAAGCACAAATTATGCTCTCATTTTTCTCTGCCACCAAGTGGGAGCCAGTGGCAATGAGGAGATCATATACTTTATATTTTGTTATTTGGACATGCAGACTTCCCAAATTACTCCTAACGGAATGCCACTTTCTCCAAACCATAGCGTATTTTGATCAGCCAGTTTTGTTGTGATGCATAATCCATTTCTTCATGCACTGAAATACCATTGCACGCCAAAGTTTAGGTCAAAATTTTAATTTTTTTAATATTTTTTCTAGTTTTTTCTTTTTATGAATATAACAAAACAGATTTCATGTATCTCATAGGCACAGCTCTTCCCTTCCCCTATTCTTCATTCTCTCTCCTTCCTTCCTTCCTTTCCTTATTTTTTCCTTTAATTTTTGCAAAGACTTACTTTCAGTCCACTCTATAATCACAAGCTTAATTCACCACTAATTGTAATATCATCCATAGGAAAGGGCTGCTTTGTCCTTAACATGGAGGCACAGTGTGCAAATAAATGTTTTCCCTGAGTATCTTGAGACTTTCTGTTTCCAAATGAGCTCAGATTCAAGGTTAATGCACAACAATAATTTCCTGGGTAGTTAGATAAAGATATGTTCAGTTTAATTATTATGAACCAATGGTTAGAGGACTGGCTGGCTGCAGTTGTCATGCAATGCCCTTTATTTGCTTATTGCCTTACATTTCTATCAAGGTCATTGTCTTTCACGATCCATTGATACTTCCCCTACCATGTCCATAGTGTTTTTCTTTTAAAAATCTCAAAGAATTTAATGAATGTGTCTCTGTTTCTGTTTTATTAATGTTTTTGATTAGATATATGGATTTATATGTTCGTAATTTGGGCTCGTGAAAGATTTCTTCCCATTGAGACAGAAACCCAAGAGATTAATTAAAACCTCTATCAGGGCTCCTCTTTTACATTTCACCTCTGTTAGAAAACAAGCATGAATGCAAAAGAAGGTGTTATATTCGTTACTAACTGATTGATTTTCAACAATCATGTGTGATGTGTAATTATCTAAAATTGTGTTAAAATCCATTCTTTTATATAAATGAAAAGGGAAGAAGGTCCATCTGTAAGATAATCTAAATATTACAAACTCTATTATATCTAACAGAGTACGTAGGATGACAACCTTGAAATACTTGAGTTAAACCCTTCATCTCCTGTCCATGAGTTCTGTAAAGATAGCTAAAAATAAATTGTTTACTCATTTTCCTGTAATAGAGATTTCAGTTCTCTATTTGCACAGCTTTTCTTAGTGATGTTGCAGCTATTTCCACTTCTGTATGTATTAATGTGAAAAGAGTTCAAGGGTAGATGTCCTTCAGATAATTCAAAGTACATGTTATAGTTGCAAAAGTTCAGTTTCAAATGAATAAGCTGCACTTAGACCATGGTGACATTTAATTTAGATGCTCAGTAGTATAGATTATCGGTTCCGGGGGTTATACCTTGGCCAGTAATGAGTGTAAAAGTGACATATGACTGATGTTATTGTTTGCAAATTATTATACTGCCAGCGAAGGTAACTATTAAAGACAATCAAATATAGCCCAGTTGTATAGTGAAATCATTACTTTCTGCAAATATCTTGTGATTTATTCAAACGCTTTTGCTTTACGAGCACCAGAGAATTTGAGAGCATACCCACCATAATCCTAGGAGGTTCTGACCTCATAGATTAAATGCAATGATGAATTTCTGTTGTCACAATGACACAGCCTTGAAGAAACAGCCTTGAAAGTACAGAGTTTGCTTGATGGAATTCAAGCAGTGAGTGCATTTACATGTTATTTGAAATGTTGGTATATGATCTTCTTTGTCAGATAAAATATTGACTTATCAGAGATTGATTTGCTATTGAAAATACTTATTTCTAATGGAGGATAAAATTGAAAAAACATAATTTTTTTCTTTTTTTCTCTTTTGACAGGCAGAGTTAGACAGTGAGAGAGAGACAGAGAGAAAGGTCTTCCTTCTGTTGGTTCACTCCCCAGATGGTCACTACCACTGGCATGCTGCGCCATTCCAAAGCCAGGAGCCAGGTGCTTCTCCGGGTCTCCCATGCGGGTGCAGGGTCCAAGGACCTGGGCTACCCTCCACTGCCCTCCCGGGCCACCGCAGAGAGCTGGACAGGAAGAGGAGCAACCGGGACTAGAACCCAGGGTGCCGGCTCAGCAGGCGGAGGATTACCCTAGTGAGCCGTAGCACTGGCCAAAACATAATATTTTTAAGAGTTCTTATTCTCCAAATATTTTTTCAACAGAGGTTTCTGGTTGGCTGGGCCTTACTTCCATACTCTGGGCTCACTGTATTTTCTAATTATTTACTATTATGTAATTTCCCTGCCACTCCCTTTTTTCTTCCTGTTACACTGTATTCCAAAGAACTACTTATCTAAAGTGATGGCTGGCAACTTTTATAAAGATCTCAGTTTTTCTAATAACCTTTACTAATATAATTGAGCTCTTATCTGAGTTCATCAAGACTGAGTAGCTTGACTCACAAGAAAAATCAAATAAATAGATAAATGCTTTCAATTCTTCAGTCCACCTTTTCACTAGAAGAAGCGATGGCATATTTAAATTTTCAGTTTTCCAAAGATGCTCTTTCATTGTTCCCTACCCTACCACACTGCTGAGTTTGTATTTAAATGTTTCATTTCATGCATTTCAAACTGTCAGCCTGAAGAAATACCAATAAGTGTGTTAGGTTTAGATAATCGAAAATTCCCTTTACTCAGCTTCTTAGTCTATATTTATCTGTCTGGCTGTGAAATCTATTCCAAGAGTATTCATCTACCACCCAAATCTATTCACCAAGCATCAAGACTCATCAGTGAGATGGAATAATGCCATTTAATTAGTCTTTGATATACAGCTTAATTAGGTCTTAATAAGGGGTAGTGCATCCTAAAATCAATTATCTTGCTCTTTTTAATAAGAGCAACTAATTAGTAGGAAAATCACCACAGTTCTCTTTTTATCCTGAAGCTTGCCATGGTGCTAGGAAGAAGGTTATGGAGGAGAAAAAATAGCCTCCAAAATATTTGGAAGAAATGTCAAATTGAACCTAAAAGGATACAGTCAAAATGGTTGCAATAGGTTAGAAATATTTTACAGAAAATTTGGTGTAACCCATTCAGCATATTTCATAGCAATAAGGCGAGGTCAGGTGCTTCTTATCTGGGTGAAGCTCTTCCTTGTGTATTGTTAATAAATGTCCTATGTGGGCGGCCACCATGACTATGTCTGTATTGGTCATCGTCCTGCATTTTGAGGTCATCTTTGTTAACTGGTGCCTTCTTTGCTTTTGCCTAGAAAGTACTCCTATCACCTGCTGAAGATGAGCAAGTATGTGTTTTGGGTCTTAGGGTTTTTCTGTTTGTATTTGATTTGTTTTCCCAAACACTGTGCATTCTACTTAGCTGTACAGAAGAAGAACTTCTTTTCATATTTATAAATTCAGTCAACACATAGTTATTCAACTGTTACTAGAAAGTAAGTCCAGCTCAAATCATTGGGATTCATATGTGATTAAAACAGACAAGGTCCTTGCTCTCCTAGAGCTCAAATGTGAATGAAATGAGATGTAAAGGAAATGAACTCTGAAACAAATCTATAAGGGAACTTACCTAGTGCAGGTGCTGTAGGTGCCATCAGGTATGATACTGTGGTAGGTGATCCCTGAGGTCGGATGATGAGCTTCAGCTGGGAAAGTCTTGGAAAGGGTCTCTGAAAAGTTGCATTTAGCCTGATGGGAAGAATGAGAAAGAGATGGTCATGGGAACATATAGTAGGAGAGCAGTAATAAAGGCCTTGTATCTTGATAAAGCCTGATGCACTGGAAGACTATGAAGAAGGGCATTGTGCCTGGATGCCAGTAGACTAGCAGAAGAGTGGTAACAAATGAGGTTGTATGTCAGTGAGAAATCAGATCAGACTGATCCTGGGAGCCTTTGGCAAATAATTTGAATATTATTCAAAGTACAATGAAAAAATACTCACTGGGGGAATGGCACCATTCATCTAACTTACAGATTTTCAAAATCAAAATTAGTATTCCTTATACTCACAGAATTTACGGCAGTGGGTTTATAAGTTTCTACTGTATGATTCTTTCAGCTGGTCTTTGTGTCTTGAAAAGGTGCTTAGTAAAATGCTGGGGGAGAAAAGCAAAATGTCTGTCAAAATAGAAAACCTAGAAGCAGGGAGTGGTTCCAGCATTAGATGATTGTGGTATAAATTAGGTTTTCATGGAAGAAATGAAGGGAGACGTGCCTTTTAAAAAGCTCATGTTAAAAACTAATGTCAGGATTAAAGACCTAAATCTACGACCTGACACCATCAAGTTACTAGAGAACATTGGAGAAACCCTTCAAGATATTGGCACAGGCAAAGAATTTCTGGAAAAGACCCGGGAGGCACAGGCAGTCAAAGTCAAAATCAACTATTGGGATTGCATCAAATTGAGAAGTTTCTGTACTGCAAAAGAAACAGTCAGGAGAGTGAAGAGACAACCGACAGAATGGGAAAAAATATTTGCAAACTATGCAACAGATAAAGGGTTAATAACCAGAATCTACAAAGAGATCAAGAAACTCCACAAAAACAAAACCAACAACCCACTTAAGAGATGGGCCAAGGACCTCAATAGACATTTTTCAAAAGAGGAAATCCAAATGGCCAACAGGCACATGAAAAAATGTTCAAGGTCATTAGCAATCAGGGAAATGCAAATCAAAACCACAATGAGGTTTCACCTCACCCCGGTTAGAATGGCTCACATGCAGAAATCTACCAACAACAGATGCTGGCGAGGATGTGGGGAAAAAGGGACACTAACCCACTGTTGGTGGGAATGCAAACTGGTCAAGCCACTATGGAAGTCAGTCTGGAGATTCCTCAGAAACCTGAAGATAACCCTACCGTTCGACCCAGCCATCCCACTCCTTGGAATTTACCCAAAGGAATTTAAATTGGCAAACAAAAAAGAGGTCTGCACCCTAATGTTTATTGCAGCTCAATTCACAATAGCTAAGACCTGGAACCAACCTAAATGCCCATCAACGGTAGACTGGATAAAGAAATTATGGGATATGTACTCTTTAGAATACTATACCGCAGTAAGAAACAATGAAATCCAGTCATTTGCAACAAAATGGAGGAATCTGGAACACATCATGCTGAGTGAAATAAGCCAGTCCCAAAGGGACAAATACCATATGTTCTCCCTGATCGGTGACGACTGACTGAACACCAAGAGGGAAACCTGTTGGAGTGAGGTGGACACTATGGGAAATGGTGGCTTGATCAGCATAGCCCTGACTGTTAATGAACAACTTAATACATTATCCCTCTTAGTAGTTTTTTTATCTGTTCTATTTAATATGACTGGTTTAGATCTGTAATTGATGCACAGTTATTCTTAAGTGTTGAAAATTAACTGAAATGTGATCCCTGTTGAACATGGTGGTGGGAATGGGAGAGGGAAGAGATGTATAATTTGGAACATGCTCAGGCTGACTTGCCCCAAGTGGTGGAGTTGGACGCATACCAGGGGATTCCAATTCAATCCCATCGAGGTGGCATGTACCAATGCCATCTCACTGTTCCAGGTGATCAGTTTCAGTTCACAGTTGGTCATGGTGAAGGGACTGGGAGTCAAAGGGAGCACATAGACAAGTCTAGTACCTGCTA
This sequence comes from Oryctolagus cuniculus, assembly GCF_051225735.1. Classification (NCBI taxonomy): domain Eukaryota; kingdom Metazoa; phylum Chordata; class Mammalia; order Lagomorpha; family Leporidae; genus Oryctolagus; species Oryctolagus cuniculus. Next base: position 54,831,885 of record NC_142872.1, read on the forward strand.
ACGCTAACTGATGGAGTAAATAAAGGGGAGAGTGATCCAACATGGGAAGTGAGATACTCAGCAGACTCATAGAATGGCAGATGTCCTAAATAGCACTCTGGCCTCAGAATCAGCCCTAAAGGCATTCGGAGCTGGCTGAAAAGCTCATGAGAGTATTTCAGGCATGGAAAGCCAAGACACTCTGGCAAAAGATCTCTGCGAGTGAGATCCCAGTGGAAAGAACAGGTCATCAAAGAAGGAGGGTACCTTTCTCTGAAGGGAGGAGAGAACCTCCACTTTGACTATGACCTTGTCTAAACAAGATAAGAGTCGGAGAACTCAGAGGGCTTCCATAGCCTTGGAAACTCATGACTGGAGCATAGGGAGATTACTGATGCCATAGACAGGAGTGTCAATTGGTAAAGTCAACAACAGGAGTCACTGTGCACTTACTCCTCATGTAGGATCTCTATCCTTAATGTGCTGTACATTGAGATTTAATGCTATAATGAGTACTCAAACAATATATTTCACTTTGTGTTTCTATGGGGGTGCAAACTGTTGAAATCCTTACTTAATGCATACTAAACTGATCCTCTGTAAAAAAAAAAAAAAAAAAAAAAAAAATTATCAATTCCCAACTTGACTCTCACTGGGATTAAACATGACAATAGGTCTGATCTGATTTCATCATCATTTAAAAAAATCATCTATTATTTTTCACTTTATGTTTCTGTGTGGGAGCAAACTGTTGAAATCCATACTTAATGTATACTAAGCTGATCTTCTGTATATTAAGATAATCGAAAATGAATCATGATGTGAATGGAAGGGGAGAGGGAGTGGGAAAGGGGAGGGTTGTGGGTGGGAGGGACGGTATGGGGGGGAAGCCATTGTAATCCATAAGTCATACTTTGGAAATTTATATGCATTAAATAAAAGTTAAAAAAAAAAAAAAAAAAAAAAAACTAATGTCAGGGGCCGGCGCCACGGCTCACTAGGCTAATCCTCCGAATTGCGGCGCCGGCACATCGGGTTCTAGTCCTGGTTGGGGCGCAGGTCCTGTCCCAATTGCTCCTCTTCCAGTCCAGCTCTCTGCTGTGGTCCGGGAAGGCAGTGGAGGATGGCCCAGGTCCTTGGGCCCTGCACCGGCATGGGAGACCAGGAGGAAGCACCTGGCTCCTGGCTTTGGATCAGCGCAGCATGCCGGCCGTAGCGGCCATTTGGGGGGTGAACCAACGGAAGGAAGACCTTTCTGTCTCTCTCTCTCTCTCACTGTCTAACTCTGCCTGTCAAAAAATAATAATAAAAAATTTTAAAAATTAAAAAAACTAATGTCAGATGAAGTTGCGTCTTTGAAAATTTCTGTATTTTATTGTGCTTAAGAGTAAAATCAAAAGTTCTTTCCCCTGGCTGGTCTCTTGCCACCCAGTGGAAGAACAGTCCATGAGCAGTCAGAAATGTCTGCCTTGTCTGGCTTGTCAAAATTTGGAAGAGTGCTTCATGGAGGTTAGACTAAGCCTTGGAGTGCACTCGATATTATGCTTTTACTTATCAAGTGAAGCAGGACTACATTATCTGTTCAGCTCTACATGATGCATTTTAATTCTGGCATACTTAAGGATGCAGTAAGGAACACAGAATCCAGGTTCAGGCTTAACTTAGTTCCCTTTGGGAAAGTCACTCACCTCAGCAGGTGGCCAGCTTCCAGGAAAATCCTTCAGAGAGTGGATTAATAACATCTGCTTGATGCTAACTACTTCTTGGGAGTACATACTTCATAGAAGGGACAACAAATGAGGGACCTTTTTGGAGAGCCTAGTAATCAAGCTCAAGAAGGTATAGGTCATGGACTTTTTGCTTGGCCCCAAACACTGTCATGTGTAATTGGTACTTAACAAAAACAACTCTATGATGATAAGGGCACCTATATCAGTGAGAGCAAACACATTAAAAAGTTTCTTTGATACTAAAAGCTCTCAGCATCCTCTCTCTCTCACTTGCCTTGGCAGCATGCAATCAAAAGGATGCCCTAATATACACACAACTTGGGCATATGTCAAAGAGCAGAAGTTCTTATTGGGCTTAATTCTTTAATAAATTTAACCTGTATTTTCACTTTGAACAATTTGAGAATGCGTCACGATTTCTTTTAGAGAATTCATTTGGTCTTACCTGGAAGATTTAAAGAAGCAGAAAGCTGAAAAGAAATAGGCCATTAAGGAAGTGCTGTAGTTTTAGTTTGCGGTTCAGAGAGAGTTCCGGAGCTACCTGATAACGGTGAGCAGGTGTATCCTTGCTTCAGTCTCTCTCACCCAATACTGTGTCTTTATGTCTTCTCTTCCTATAGTGCTCACTGATCACAGTTAACCCCTGCTATTTAAAAGTCTCACATGCTCTCTGCCTCCTTGTTTCTCTCCTTCCTTGTGTTTATCATGTTTCTTGGAGGGAAGAATTATTCTGAAACCCACTGCCCCTCACAAGGCTAGTAAATGTTGTCTTCCTTTGGATCACTAATCCTGATTCAAATGTTGATTCTGAGTTCCACTGTGGCACAACACCCTTGTGAGTTGTAGCTGCTGTATGAGGAGGTGTCATGGAATGGAAGAACAGATGTTCCAGCCTAATTTAATCCAAGTGCAATTAGATTTGGGGAGAGGAAGTAAGGAGGTAGAGTGGAAAGGAGAGGAGGATCTATTATTGAAAGAAATGGGTAAACAGCTCCACCTCTTCCTGAGGAAAAATCAGATCAGATTTGAACATGACTTTATGCCTCTTGAAGGAGCTCAATATCTAACCTAATGAAAAGGCCAAAAATTGGGGGAAAATTTTTAATGAAGTTTAAAAATTAAAAGATTATCAGCATGAGATAGCTAACAAACTTGGGTTTGTTAATACAATGTCAACCCATATGCAAACACATAAGCCACACTGAAGTTCAAGGCCCTGCTGCAAAGCTCAGCTCCATAAAGGATTGGTGGATTGATGGATAGATGGATGGATGCATGGGTGGATGGATGGATGGATAATTCTACAAATTAGGGAGGGTCCTTCTGGTAGAATGAAAAAATACAATCTGTGACCCTAAAATGCTCTCATTGGTATATTATACAGAGGAAAGTCAGAATTCCATTTCATATTGTAGTCATATGCAAGAAACAAAGATTTATGCCAAAAGTCTCCAACCTCATCTCTTCTCAGACAATTTGGTGAAATGTCACGTTTGCTTTGTCCGTATTAAGCCGAGGAACTGCTAATACTGGAAACGCTGCATAATCAACATGTATCAGTGGCTCAGAGGAACTTGGCTGCAATCACAAGGCCTTCAGTTGACGAAAGCCTTAAGCATTGGCTCTGGTTTACTGCTTCCTCTGTTTCTAATGTCTCAACACTCCCCCTCTGTTGAGGCCTCAATAATTGCCTGTTCCACACCAGTTATCACTTTATTATAAGCATTCGTACTCATTGTTTTTGTATCTGCGTGTCTTATCTTTGATAATAGAAGATTCAGTTAAACATAAAGAATTAGCTGCAATGTCTCACATGTGAGATCCTTCATTTTTCTTCCTTTGTGACTCTGTGTGAAGAAATTAACTTCTCTGAGCCTCAGTTGCTTCATGAATTATAATAAGAATTGAAAAGACGCGTACAGAACTCCTAGAATACATCAGCCTTCAGGTGGTTATTGCCATTATTTAAAGTTTTTACGGATTTTTCTCTTTTTGTGTTACAGTCTTCTCTAGCTGTTCATAATGCTAAGGATTTGGGTACTGTGACTTTTTTTATTTCTTGTAGAAAACAATTTTCCCTCTTCCTTTCATCTTCTTTATAAATTGAACCCTTTTGATTTTATTTTTTTCAGTGCCCACACATAAACCTTGAAAGTTAATACTTGGCAGTGTTTGCACTATAACCTTCTCTTCCCACCCCCACACTATGTTGTCCCAACTATAAGTGTTAGCATGTGTTTCCCTATAATTCCCTGAGTTTACACACCATGATAGCATTCAGGTCCAAGGAATTTTGGCATCATGATTGGTAATTAAATAGTTTCATGCATCTGTTTTGGCCTCTGTGATTCACAAGTAATACATTTGATGCCACATAAAATAGGTATTGATTACAAGGATGATAGAAAGTACAAGGGATTCATTGCTATCAATATATTTCCTTCAGCATGGAGATATATGGAGATCAGAAGCAAAGGGAACCTGTTTCTCTGTATGGCTTCCTTCTATGTAGTTCATGTAGCCATTTATGGCTTCTTTTGCTGTTCTCCTTAATTGATTCCTTATTCAGCAAATAGAACTAAGATACAATTAACCTTGTGAATAGTTCTTTAGGGGGGTACATATTCAGATTTGATTGGGTCTCAGTTGGGTCACTCTCATTGACCTGAAGGTCAAAAAAAGAACATGTTGGCTGCTTTTGGGTAAGTAATATTGAATTAAATCTCTTCAGAGACTAGTTTAAAGCCTGGAAAAGTCTTCAGGCTTAAACAGTGAGAGATAATTGGAGTGTCTTGTGGTATCAAGTGTTTGAGTACAAATTAATATTTTGGTGTGATTGCTTGCTGTATGCTTTTAAAGGATTCCCATTGAAAGTCAGTTTCGTTTACACACAACCCTCAGTTATCTGCTGCGAACAGTTGCAAGTAGCAGTTACAGCACTAATTACTGGACAGCCATATTCTCTGCCTATGAAAATGAAGTTATGTTCTTATGACACTTTAAGCAAGTATTATGAGAGTCTGGGCATTTCAGAAGTTAAATACCTCCCTCAGACATCTATTTAATTGAAATTCCACATAGCAGTATTTCCATTTTCCTCTTGTTTTGAGATAAAGAATTCCTCCTCTGGTACTGAAGATTAAGTCAGGAAATTTGGGACTTGGAGAGCAGATAAGTGAAGGGCAAGAGGGATCTTTGTGAAAACTAGACATCAATTTTTAGTGAAACTACCCCAAATCAGAGTGGCTTTCTTGGAATAATTTAACCCCTCGAAATCACCCACCTTTTATGTGCCCTATGACCCCCGATATGCTGAATAGTTGCAATTTATTAAGATACAGTTTCTCTGGTAATTTTCTTGACTCCTAACACATTTTAACTTTAAAATAATTTATTCTTCAAGGTTATATTCTTGGCACAAGACACTCAAGAAAGTCAATCTATAAGTTGATTTATTTTCTCACATCCTAGATTAAAACCAAGAGGCTTTGTTTCTACCTTGCTTGAGAGATTTAATATTTTGTCCTCAATTATGTTTTATCCACGGAATATTATCGGACGGATGCTTAGTGCTTATAACCTTATGAAAGGACTTAAAAATACTTCAAATTTGGCAAAATATTGTCTCAAAATATGAGGAAGAAAACCAAAATTTGAATTTGATTTGTATTTCATGTTGATATCATAGCCTATTAACCCATTAATTATTTCAGTATCATGAAAATTTCATATTAGTTAAGATAATTTTCAGGTTAGACAACCTCCTCCTATAGGAATTTCAGAGAATGTACAGTGACTATTGCAGAATCTCTACCAATAAGAAACTGAGTTAGTGACACATAACCAAATAGGTGCAAAAGCAAAATTATGAACAATAATTTCTTGGCAATTAAAAACCATTTTGATGTCAAACATGATTGCATGGTAATATGTGCAGCATAGTATCAGGTACTGCCCCTAAAAATAAAAGCCAAAAATTTAACAACAATGTGGTAGCATGCAAGATATTCTTAGAAACTCAAAAAAAATAAATGTCCCTTTAAATCCTGGACAAACATACTTGTTCCTGCTTATCACTTAGCAGAAAATGTTTCTGTTAAGAATTGATAGCAGGTTCTTGAAGACTTACTTGGACATCCATATTCATAGCAGCATTACCCACAATAGGCAGAAAGTGGAAAAAATCACATTGTCAACCAGCAGATTGGTGAATATACAAGATGTGGGAATAAACTATATTGTGGAATATTATTCAGACTTAAACAGAAGGAAATTTGTCACGTGATACAAAATGTATGAATCTTGAGGACAAAGTTGAAATAAAGCAATCCCAAAAAGGCAACAAAGTAGAATGGTAGTTCTGTTGTTGAATGGTGATAGAGTAGAGTGTCAACTTTTCTAGACAAAAATGTTGTGGAGATCTGTTTGACAACAATAAGAATATACTTCACAGTACTGTGTATATCAAAAATGATTAAGATAGTAGTTATATGTTAGCTGGCCTTACCACATTTGAATGAAAATAATGTTTGAATTATGAATTATTGAGTCCTCTATCCCTAGAATTTTGCTATACATGATAATCCTTTGATGAAAACAATAGGTTCTTCTCTTATTCATATCACTTTTCCTAACATAAGAGGAAACAAAAGCATAAGAAAACAAACTGCTCTATTATTTCTCACATGTAATTTAAGACCTGTTTGAAATTATAAAACAATTAAGAGATATTCAGTCTTTTCAGATTTTTAATTTTTTAATATTTTTAAGAAAGCCTTTGTTTAATGAATACAAATTTTATAGGTATAGCTTTAGGAATATAGCAGTTCTCTCCCCCATAACCCCCCCCCCCACTCCTGTCCCACCTCCTGGTAACTACCTTTCCCGTCCCATTCTTCATTAAGATACTATACTAAGTAAAGATTTCTGCAATTTGTAGTCACACAGACACACAAAGTAGAAAGTACTGTTTGAAAATAAGTTTTACAGTTAATTCTCATAGTGCAACTCATCAGGGGCAGAGGTCTTACATGTGCAGCAAGTGCACAGTGACTCCTGTTGTTGATTTAACAATTGACACTCTTATTTATGATGTCAGTGATCACCCGAGGCTCTTGACATGAGCTGCCAAGGCTGTGGAATCCTTCTGAGTCCACAAACTCTGTCAGTAGTTAGGGCCATAAGCAAAGTGAAAGTTCTCTCCGCCCATCAGAGAAAAGTACATCCTTCTTTGATGGCCCTTTCTTTCCACTGGCGTCTCACTCACAGAGATTATAATTCACTTTGTTCTAGGATTGCTGAAATATTTATATATGAAAATATAAAAATAATTTAACTTTTGGATGATGCAAACAAAAATTAAAGATTATATTCTCTTACTATTTTTATTTTCTTGTATTGTGTGCAAACTTCTTTATATGACGTGGTAGATACGTTTGTTGGACATGGACTGAGAGCAATGTACCATGTATCTATTAAGATGGTTCTGTGTTCTTTTCTCATTAACCTACTACAATAAAAAAATGACATCTACAGGATGATTAAAAATGTAACTCTCAACTAATATTTGAACAGTTCTATAGTATTCAATTACAAATGCTTAACCAGCTGATTTAGTATATGCTTCTATTCCTTGCTTTAGATTATTACTGAAGAAAAAGCAAATTTAAAACATTGTTGAACAAATTCTGTAATACTCTCTGAGAAAACACTTAGGAACCCCAACTTATAATACAGTGTGAGAAGATGAATTACATATATGAGAGAGAAAGAGGGGAGAGAGACAGATTGGAATATAGAATATTCTAGTATAAGATGTATTCCAAAGTGACATTGGTATATAAGAAAATCAGCTATGCTCCTGGGGATCAAGGAAGACTTCAGAGAGCTAGCTTGAATTAGCATTGAAATTGAGCTTTGTTAGATAAGCATGAAATGCCAATGGACTAAATGTACATGGCCTGAACAGGAAATCCCCACTAGAAGGAGAAAGTGGAGTGAAGGCCAAGGCATGAGAAAGAGTGGGGCACATTTGAGGGAACAACATAGAATATGGGTGTTCGGGAGAGTTGCTAGAGAGGAACTAGAAGGGTACAGGGAAGCCAATTTATAAAGGATCTTAATGCCCTGCTTAAGACTTTTGTAGTTGATTTAATAGCCATCAACAGGCACCATCCAAGATTTTTCAATTGTAGAGAAAAGGTCAATCATATTTGTGTTTTTGAGGTACACTGAAAATGTTCCTCAGGGCAGGTTTTGTAGCAAAGAAAACAACTGTCATTAGGAATTACAAATAAGCCTAAAAGGTTTGTCAAGGCTAAAGATAAATTAATTTAAAGGCAATTACTTTGTGTGGGGAGCAACTCGGACTAGACTGTTACTGGAATTAAGACTTATTCTATGCATCTGCTTTCCCACAATATGGCGCTGAGAAGGGAGTAACAACTTCTACACAGCTGCCTTTCACCAACTTGACAAGCTGCAGGAGCTGCTCCTGATTGGAGGAGAGCAGCGTACTCGGCATGTGGGTAGCAGAGTTGGGATTGGTGGAAGAGGACTATAAAGGAGGAGAGAGACAGCATGCACCAGGAACATCTAAGGGGAACATCTGAGCAGCCCCCGAGAGAGCCGGCCGGCGGTGTGCCGCTCCCCCGTGGAAGTGGGAAAAGTGGCAGGGGGAACCGCCCTTCCACGGAGGTGGAAGGGACGGTAGCCAACCCAGGAAGAACCAGCAGCAAACCCGGGGAGGGCCGAGCAGACAAAAGAACAGCGCAGGGTCCTGTGTCGCTCCTCCATGAAGAGGGGGAGCGACACTTTGTTTAATGTTGGGGAAATGAGGAAAATATTGCTCATTTGAAGGGAAGGGACTAAAATTTTTAAAGAAATATGTGGGTTGCCATTATGTGGTTTATGAAATATAGCAACTACCCTCCAAAAGCTCTTTTAATAAGCTGGAATTTTGAATGAAAAGGAATGAGAGGAAGAGTCTCCTTCTATTTGTAAACACATTTCAGCAAAGTGCAGGTCGCTGGAGTACACACCTGGGAGAGACAAGGAGCCCAACACTGTGAGACTCACAATGCTGCCTTTTGTTCCGCTGAGTATGATGCATGTTTCTTTCAAGAACGGAAGTAAGAAGATTTATCTTTTTGTGATAAGCTAAGTTGAGAAAAGTGCAGGCATGGGAACTTAGGTGGGGGTCATAACAGATTGATTTTGGTTACAACTTGAATTGGAAAGAGAACAGATGAAAGAAAGATTCTCACTCATTTTTCAGTGTGATAAGTCATCGCTTAGAAAGAAGCAAAAGCACTTATTAAAAACATGTTGGTAGCCTAACCACCTGGGTACTCACACACGGTTTCACTTCACTGTTTTAAAGATTGAGTTTATGGACTCCATCCCCCCAAACACTGTTCCTCTTTTTATGTTTTCTGAGTTAAAGAAATGCCTCTTTCCTATAGATATTCACTCCTGGTTACTGAAACTATAGCCCTGAGAGTCATCCTAGAATCTTCCCTCCCCCAAGTTTTCTGCCAACTTTTTCTTTTTTACTATTATTATTTATAAAATTTGTCCCTTCTGCTCTATGTTCACTACAAAGAACAACATGAATTGTATTTCTTCTGACCTCTGACATTTTATTTCTTATTTCTTGTCTTCTTCCCAATTCATCCTTCACTAATCAATTCACATCCTATTTTTTACCTGAAATGTGGTCATTCCTTTATCGTATATTAAACAATGTGTTTTAAGTCTCCCACAGACATATATTGGTCTCAGTGTCAAGCACAGTACTTACTTACTGAAGGCCATGAGACAATATTGTTCAGCCTCTGCATCTCAGTTTCCTTCATGATAGCCTTGTGAGGGTTAACTAACGTAACAATGCAACATGCCTAGTAGCTGATCACCATTGTTATTATCTACAGTGCCTTCCTAACAGCTCCCCATCTCCATCTGAAGGAACTCTAACACCGAAGTGAAGGTCTTTGAAATATGCCATCTACTAGGCTGGTGCCGCAGCTCACTAAGCTAATCCTCCACCTGTGGCGCCAGCACCCTGGGTTCTAGCCCCAATTGGGGCGCCGGATTCTGTCTCGGTTGTTCCTCTTCCAGTCCAGCTCTCTGCTGTGGCCCGGGAGGGCAGTGGAGGATGGCCCAGGTCCTTGGGCCCTGCACCCGCATGGGAGACCAGGAGGAAGCATCTGACTCCTGGCTTTGGATCAGCACAGCGTGTTGCGCTGGCTGTAGCGGCCATTTAGGGGGTGAACCAACGAAAGGAAGACCTTTTTGTCTCTCTCTCTCTCTCACTGTCTAACTCTGTCAAAAGAAAAGAAAAGAAAGCATTTAGGGGGCTGGTGCCGTTGGCTCACTTGGCTAATCCTCCGCCTGTGGTGCCGGCATCCCATATGGGCACCTGGTTCTAGTCCCGGTTGCTCCTCTTCCAGTCCAGCTCTCTGCTGTGGCCTGAGTGCTTGGGCCCTGCACCCGTGTGGGAGCCCAGGAAGAACCACCTGGCTCCTGGCTTCAGATCGGCGTAGCTCCGGCCGTTGCAGCCATCTGGAGAGTGAACCAACGGAAGGAAGATCTTTGTCTCTCCCTCTCACTGTAACTCTACCTCTCAAATAAATAAATAAAAAAATCTTAAAAAAAAAAAAAGAAATATGCTGTCTACTTACCCCTCAGCTCTCACCTTTCTCCTGTGATGTTCAGGACCATGGGCTCAGATTTGTAGAGGAATTTCTCTTTTCCTAAGTGAACCACACTTACTCATCCCGCCAGGTCTTTCTATATGTCAAAGTATCAAGTGCTTTTTTCTTATGTCAGAGTAATTTAATTTCTACTTTTGGCCTTTCCTCATATCCATATTCATGGATAGCAGCTCCTAATAGTAGTCCTAATGTGTATTTCTGTATTGCCCTACATACCCTTCTATAATGGTAGTTATACTGTTTGAATTCTAATTTGTCTCATCTTTCAGGCAAAATCCCTTATGGCCAACATTCTAGCTGTTACTCTCATCTAAAATCTTAGGATGTAATTCAAATATACTTGAATATGAGTGACATAGGAGTACATTAATAACATTCCAAAATTTTTGGAGTTCTTCAGAAGTGACTCTGTGGACAATATTTCCAATTCAGTGATACACTGCTATTTATTTGTTCAAATCAAAATTGAAAAAGTCATAAACATGGATGACATTTAAAATTGATCCTTTTTTATTGTTTTTGCCTATTTTTCCACTTCAGACACTACATTATTCACTGTATATGGATGGTGGTGGGACTAGTTAAAAACATTTACAGAACAACAGCTTTTAAGTGAGATAAGAGGAACATAAGTTTCAAAAGGCCATCAAATATTTGAACACAAAAGAAATTAAGATCAGAGATCTCTTGGAAGAGCTAAAGAAATAAAATGCTCAGGTAATTGGAATGATTGAGATTAGATAAAGTAATTCCATTGTTCTCCTTTCTTGCAATGGTCTGTCATTGCTTTGGTTCAGTTTACAAAATTTTTTTTCAGTTTCAGAAAAAGCACTGTATTTATATTGGCAGGTAAAACAGTTGGGAACCATAATTAGATTGTGGAAAAGAAATTATTATAATGATGTATCTCCTCTTATCCAGTGTATTAGATTTCTATTTTTCTGTTTTTTCTTTTATTCTTCTTGGTTTGTCATGTTTTTTTAAAGATTTACTTATTTATTTATTTATTTGTTTGAAAGGCAGAGGGGATGGGAGGGGAGAGAGATAGAGACAGACAGAAACAGAGAGACAGAGGTCTTCCATCCACTGGTTCACTCCCCAATGGTTGCCATAGCCTGAACTACACCATTCTGAAGCCAGGAGCCTGGAGCTTCTTCCAGGTATCCCATGCACGTGCAGGTGCCCAAGCACCTGGGTCATCTTCCACTACTTTTCCAGGCCATAGCACAGTGCTGGAACCAAAGTGGAGCAGCCGGGCCTTGCAGCCGCTTTACCTGCTACCCCATAGCGCTGGCCTATCAGTAGTTTTTTGGTTGTTTGTTTGTTTGTTTGTTTGTTTTTGACAGAGTTAGACAGTGAGAGAGAATCAGAGAGAGAGGTCTTCCTTCCGTTGGTTCACCCCCACAAATGGCTGCTAGGAAGTCAGGAGCCAGGCGCCCCCTCCTGGTCTCCCATGCGGGTGCAGGGCCCAAGCACTTGGGCCATCCTCCACTGCCCTCCCTGGCCACAGCAGAGAGCTGGACAGGAAGAGGGGCGACCAGGACAGAATCCGGCGCCCATATGGGATGCCGACTACGCAAGAAGAGGATTAACCAAGTGAGCCACAGCGCTGGCCCCGAGAGGTTTTTTTTTTTTTCTTTTTTTTTTCTTTTTTTTTTTTCCCCACCTAGTTCTCCTTTCCTTTTTTAAAATATAGGGTTCAGTGAAATCCCCAAAATAGTCTATACCCAGAGGAACTCATTTTCTTTTCAAAGAAAAGGTCCTGAATGAAAATTGGGGCACTAGCAGTGCTCCAGAGTTCTGACCTCAGTCCCAAAGTCAGGTGACAATCATTGATCCCCTCCTAAGGAGGATGCTGTATGAAAGGTGCACCTGTTTTCTTCTTTGGGGGAAAATTATCATAGAACACTACATTTAGTTTCCTTGGGATTAGCCATCTCTTTCTCTTTGTCATTCTTTTTATCATTCTCTTTCTCTAAACACATACATCTGTCTTTTCCCAGATCAACACGTATTCATTCCTCTTGTAACTGCTGTACTGTTTCTCCCTGGGGGACCGTTCTCTCTATAGTGTCCCTTTATTGAATATAAATCCATCTCTCACTGCAGGGTTATATAGCAGACTGAAACCTGTCATGTAGAGTCAACCAGCTTTTTTTACAACATCGTTTTTAGACCACTCAGTGGGAGAATATGAGCAGGCTGGAGGAACTGCCTCCAACTTAGAATAAGGAAAGAGCCCCAGTGCAAAGAAAATCTATTTACTCTAAGCAGGCACAGGGAGAGAGAGACCAAGATCTGTTTCAGTCCCTCCATCCCCTTATGCTGCAGCTGCAAGAACAGCTACTTAATATTTCCATTTTATGAGCTAGTACTGCTGAATTTTCTGTCGCTTGTGATAAAAGGTAACCACAGTAACATCCGAGTAGAGCCAGTAGCTTTTGAATGTTCTGTTGCTGTGATAAAAGATAGCCACAGTAACATATGAGTATTGGTTAGTTGCTTAATGGGTTCTAAAGTCTTCAAAAGAGGTAAGAGGTATTATAGAGACTGTTTAAAACAGAGACTGTCGTTTGTCAACCATGAAGACTTTAATTCAGTTGAGAGGTGAGAAAAGCAACAAGTACTGGGTTCTCTATGTTTAAGAAGTATGCTTTTTATTTTTTATTTTTTTGACAGGCAGAGTTAGACAGTGAGAGAGAGAGAGAGAGAGAGAGAGAGAGAGAAAGGTTTTCCTTCCATTGGTTCACCCCCCAAATGGCCGCTACGGCCGGCATGCTGCGCCGATCCAAAGCCAGGAGCCAGGTGCTTCCTCCTGGTCTCCCATGGGGTGCAGGGCCCAAGCACTTGGGCCATCCTCCACTCCCTTCCCGGGGCAATGGCAGAGAGCTGGACTGGAAGAGGAGCAACAGAGACAGAATCCGGCGCTCCAACTGGGACTAGAACCTGGGGTTCTAGCCAAGTGAGCAGTGGCACCGGCCAGAAGTATGCTTGTTATTCTACTGGTGTTAATCTACGTGTTACATACTATGAAAAACTAAGGTAGTGTTGACCTGTTTCCTTTTCCAGGATTAATCAGACACTGCTAAAAGAATATTTTAGATGACTATTAAAACTAAACAAAAAACAACTTGAATTTATGTCCTTTAAATATTTACTTTTTTGAGTGTTTTTTTTTTTCCTTCAAAATAACATCATCCTGCTTCCAAGTATGGCTTAAGAAAAAAAATTTTAAATGCTTTTAATGATAGCATAAATTATAAAAATTACCTGCACTCACAGTTTGCCCAAGATTTAAACACGGTGTTTTGAGCAGTTTTGAAGAATGGCTTATCGATTTGCCATGAGTGTTGAAACTTCTATTGAACCACATTTTGCAGATAGCTGATTAGCATATTTCTTGTTCATCTAGCAGTCAAAGAAAAATTTATTGTCTCATGTTCTTTATACTGTCCTCAAATTAAAGAGTTTTTTAGTCTTCTGTTTTCTTTATAGAAATACAAAGCAAGAAAAAAAATAAACAGAAAGGGAAGGAATTCAGGAAGGAAAAAATGAATTGAGGAAGAATGAAAGAGTATTGAGCATTTAGTATACTAATTATTGAATCTAGAGAAAGGTGGAAAACTCTTTTTGGCAGTATCATTCCACTAAATTAATTTAATTAATTCAATGACTTGGTTAATGAATATTTATGGAATGCTAACTGTACTCCAGGAGTTGAACTAGAAATATAAAGATGAATACACAAAGTACTACCCTGAAATAGTTAGTAGTCTGTTAGAGAAACCCAACTGTATATGACTTGTATATGATGCATTTTTAAACATATAATGTATATTGTGAAAAAGCTATCCATAGATTTCAAATTGTTTTTTATATCCAATTAAACTTATCTTTTAATTCCATTTTCCATGAGCTTTTTAAATACCCTCTGTGGATTCAACAATAAAGTGCATGTATCAATGTAAAGATACTTAAAAGTATATTAAAGTAATGATTCAAATAGTTTTTAATCAAGAAAGCATCAAAGTACCAAGGAAAAAGGTAAAGAATGCATAGCCATGTCAGTTCTGAATTATTTCACACACTGGAACTGGTCCCCGGAAATGATCATTTCAAGAGATAATAGAAGAGCAGACAATATCTTTGCAATGGTTTCTTAAACGATATCAATTTGAAGCAGATTTAACATAATTCATTGACCCACCACTATGTCTTGGGCAAACTCTGCAATTCTCATAGCAACTCTACTGTTGACTAGTAGTATGACACCAGACAAGATGCTGAACCTCTCTAAATCTCCGTTTCTTCATTTATAAAGGAATGATTTTATTGCATAATATATTTCCGGTGCGGTTCACACTGCTCTGCAGTTTCATGTTTCCTTTTAATGTCATTTTCCTTTCTTCTAAAGACTAACTTTAGTGTTTCTTAAAATGTGAGTTCCCTGGTGATAAATCATTTCAGCAGTAGTATGCTTGTAAGTCTTCATAAAATGTATATTTTCTGAATGCAACATTCTCAGTTAATTTATTTTTTTTTTCAGTAAAGATATTGCTCCACTGTCTTCTTGTTTGCATTGTTTCAGATAAGAAATCTGCTGTTATGCTTATCTTTTTTTTTTCCTTTTCTAGGTAGTGTGTCTTTTTCCTTTAATAGTTTTAAGAATTTCTTTTTATCACTGTATGTAATAAATGTTCCATTTGTTATGTACCATGGCATAATTGTCTTTCTGTTTTTTGGAGTTAGTGGAACCTCTTAGATATGTTTTCATAACATTTGGATGTTTTTGATAATTATTTCTTCAAATGTATTGTTTTTTCCTTATCTGGGACTCATTCTACTTTATTTGTCCACTTAAAGTTGCTTCACAGGGACCATTATTGCAGTATAGGGACATTTATCTAGAGATAATTGTTCTATACTGTAGAAGCAAACTCAACTAGTTCCATGTGAATTCTGAGATCATTTTCAGACAACTGGGAAGAGGTACATTTCCTTCCCTCTGTAAACACTAAATACTGTCTCTAGGTGTCTTTTGGGGAAGTTTTTTTTTCCTTGCTGCAGCTAGTTTTCGTAAATGCCCGGTTGATTTGTCTTTTGCCAAACTTGTGATCCTACTGACTATTCAAGGCCTTTCCTTGCTATGCTGCTCTCTCCTCTCCAGTACTGTAACTGCCTTCTTTTTCTCTTTGTGTTCTCAGAACTATCTCCATATCACAGGAATTCCACTGGGCGTGGCCTGGTTCCCTTTGTTCTAGTCTGGAAACTGTCTCAGAGAGGTCAGTTGGGGCACTTGTCAGGCTCTTCTTGATTTTAGAAAGCACTTCCTTTCATTATTTGATATCCCATGCCTCAAAAACTATGGTATGATAATTTTTTGCAATATTTCCAGAAAGAAGATTAATCTGTGTCTGTTATGCTACGTTAGCTCAAAGTAGAATTTCTCTGCAGGTCATTTGATAAACACCAAAACATGTTTATTCTCAGGGCATAATAGGTTGCAGTTTCATATACTTCATGTTCCTAGGAGTACAAGGGTTATTCCTCCATCCATGGAATCAGGCAACATGCCTTTATAAAGGGAGATCTCATTATCTATTTGGACTGTGGACTCTGGAGAAAATAGCAGTAGTGAAATATTTGGTGACTTGTGTGACTTTGTTTTTTCCAAGAATACTATGCATTTTGGGAATCCTAGATAAAAGCTTTGGTGTTGTTTCATAGGATGCCTTGCTGACTGCTGGAGTTGTGTTCTAATCTCCCAAGTGATTTGTTCATGACATATGTAAGGGTTGTTTGGTTTATTGTAACATTACATTGTAAGGGCTAGCAGAGTACAAGAAGAAGGAAAACATTTTCTCTTGATTCCAGGAGGTGAGAAACTATATTTCAAAATAAAACAGTTATGTTAAAATAAGCAAGAAACTTTTAAATTTTTAATGAAAAAAATGTTTAAAGTTGTATTTATTTATTTGAAAGTCAGCATTACACACACAGAGAGAAGGAGAGGCAGAGATATAGAGAGGTCTTCCATCTGCTGGTTCTCTCCCCAGTAGGCCACAACGGCTGGCATTGAGCCAATCCAAAGCCAGGAGCCTGGAGCTTCTTCTGGGTCTCCCATGTGGGTGCAATGGCCCAAGGCCATGGACCATCCTCTACCACTTTCCCAGGCCACAGCAGAGAGCCGGAATGGAAGTGGAACAGCCAGACTCTAACTGGCACCTATATGGGATGCCGGCACCACAGACAGCAGCTTCAACCACTACGCCATAGTGCTGGCCCCAGAAAATGTTTTATTTTATTAACATATTTGAATTTATTAACTCCAACTGATAGGGCTGGGGGTTAAATTGATCTTAGTCTTATGTTATATACTTAAATCTTATTTCATATATATTAGAGCTTGTTATTGTTAAGAAATCAACAGTGTGCCTAAATTTGAAAGGGAAAGTACCTTCATGTCTTTACTCTCATATTTCAAATAACATTGTATATTCTACCTGGTACTTTTAGTCAGGGTTTCACTACTCTGAAATATCTAAGAGAGACCATTAAAGAAAGTTTATTTCAGCTTAGAGTTCAGGGGTCAAAAGTCAAAGGTCAGGACCAGGCAGCCCCATTGGTCTGGCATCTGAAGGAAAAATCACATGAAACCCAGGAAAGGCAGATGTTGTGGCTTAGCAGGTAAAGGATGCTGGCATCCCATATGGCTGCTGGTTCATGTCCTAGCTGCTCCACTTCTGATCCAGCTCCCTGCTAATGGTCTGGGAAAAGCAGCAGAGGATGATCCAAGTGCTTGTGCCCCTGCCATCCACATGGAAGACCTAGGGGAAATCCCTGGTTCCTGGCTTCAGCCTGGCCCAACCGGAGCCCTTGCAACCATCTGGGAAGTGAACCAGTGGATGGAAGATCTCTCTCTCTCTCTCTCTCTCTCTTCCTCTCTCTGTAACTCTGCCTTTCAAATAAATATGTAAAACTTAAAAGAAAAAAAAAAAAACAGGAAGACATGGGAGCATGTTCTTCATCTACTGTCTATGTGGTCCCACCTTATTGTGTAGTCTCTTCTCACATTTCTAATCATTATTAGCTCATGGGCTCCACCCTAGCAACCTAATCCAACACATTTTCCCAAAAATTCCAGCTTCAAAAACTGTAACTGGATCAGTCCAACAACTTAATTCATCAACTATTAATCCATTAACCACTGACAAAAACTTTGGTGTTGAAAATGTGCATTAGTTTTAGTAACCAAATCTTACTCATACCATACTAATGGTTCAATTTCTGTCACAATACCCTGCCTGTTGACATTCACATGTGTTGTGTTTTTCTCTTTTACAACTGTTGCTTTTATACATACCCTTGCTTTTCTATATCTTTGCAAAATTATGTAAATATTTCTTTACATATATAGGCTTTTAAAGGTTATAGAAAGTAGAAAATTTTACTCTTGACTGTAACTGCCCAATTGTTCTCCCCAAATAATTGTCCCTTGAATTGTAATTTATATCACAATTGGTGTAAACTGATTATAAAAATAATAATGGCTACTGCTTTGATCTATCAGAACTGATATGAAATGTTTACTTGAGATGTAATCAAAATGTATGGCATAAACCACTGTGAATTTTAGTTTTTATTAGTAATAATAAGTATATAAGTAAAAGGTGTCAATTACTAATTTACAGCTACTTAACTAAATTGACAGTCTAAATAATAACTATCTGTTATGAATCCATAATTATGTATAATTAGCTTATTAAAAAATAAATGTATGAATCTCCCATGCCGATGTCTAAGGAAACCAAATGAGAGTATTTACTTTCATAAATAAATTTGGGAGCCAATGATGTTGAGTGAATACTACATTACTTACAGTTTTTTTGTTGTTAAGAGCTCATATCATAAACACTTTTCTCTGCTTTGAGAAATCAGTTCTCCAAGTGGGTAGATTTCTGCAGATAGCCCCTTCTGTATTTGTGTTGGCAAATAGTGACAATTAGATAAAATTACATTGTGAACTCTCAAGGAAGGAAACTGTAGGAACAGAATGAGCAGTGGTAATGTAATAAAAGTAAAGTTTCCTGAGTAACCTTTTTGGATGTGTGAGAAGAATCCAGAGCATGTTTCTTTTCAGGTTAAGAATAGGGAACCAGCCACTGCTGACCATATTGAAGATAAAAAAAATGCCAAGAAGAATTCAAAATACTGCTACAGCTCCTTCTGGAATCGTTACTCAACAAGCCTTTTTATTGCTATTACTAAGTTATCTTAACTGTTTTGTGGACAACAGCCTCAGGGACCTGTCTTTATTTGCATCTGTTACTCTGATTACTGATCATGAAAATAGTAAAGTGGGGGGAGAGGGAGAGAGAATGGACCCATTTGCTCTTCCTTTTAGGGTATAACCCACAATAATACAGAAAACAATAATCTGAGGAAGATAGGGTTGTTGTAATTTATTGGACATGTTGCAGTAATGCTTCCTGTGGGCACAAAATGAAATAAACCAACAGCCTGCATTTTAAACATGGAGTTTTGCTGGTAATGGCAGATGTGGGTGAATAGATCATATCTTCTTAATGAGAACATATTAAAATTTAGCTCTTCCTCTTGATCTGCAACATTGTGAGCCCACTTTTTTTTTTTTTTAGCATTTCCAAGTGCTGTTTATGAAAAACTTGCTGTGAAGTCATCACCATCAACTTTTGTTTGGAAATTGATAATGAGATTTGTAAACTTTTGGGCTGCACAATTAGAGTAGAAATTTCTGGTTTTTATTTGTTGAACTTTTTATTTAGTGGAGGATTAAGCCTGTGATTATAAAGCAAATTAAAAATATGTTAGCTCAACAATTAAAAGAATAAAAGAAAGAAGGGAAACGGAGAGAGGTATGTAGGTAGGGAGGGAAGTATCATTATATTCTAACAATTGTATCTATAAAACTTGAAATCTGTTCCATTTATATTAATAAAAAAGAAAATGTAGGAAAGCTGTACTGTATATGTTCAAACCTATCTTCTCTTGAAGAATTTGTTACACTGGGACTGTGTTAATAGAGGGTTGTCAAAATTTTTCAATTTACTCTTTTTGTTCACTGAATGGATGAATTTCTTGCTAGTATTCCATCCATTCAAATTTCAGTACATAAAAATTTCCCTGAGGCTAAATTCCCCCTTAGGAAATAATATGGAACTTTGATTTTAGAACATAATCAAAGTAGTTGTCAGTTTTACTTTATTTTTTGAGCTTTAAATTATAAGAAACATCTTTATTAAACTGAAAGCAAAATAAAAGGCATCATCAGTATCCTTTCTTGAAACAAGGTTATTATCAGTATGACTCAAAAGAAAAATAGATGTGCAATTTGTTAATACAAGAAATTTTCTAAAATCCAGTTTCCTGTACATATTCTAAGTATCAAAGTGAATTTGTTATGACAAAAGACTCTGGAAACAGAAATCAATTGCCTTCATTCACCTGCCATTGTGCTATCTATGTTGCTACTTATTCAGGTGCTAGAGAGCAGACTTCCCACTTCTAATTTAGGAAAAATAATAGTCAATCTAGAAAATATCAAGCATGTTCATACTTCCTATACCAGTTAGTGTTACAAATGTCTCATCTCTGTCCTTTTTTTTAATTTTTATTTAAAAAAAAAAAAGCTTTATTTATCTGTTTGAAAGGCAGTTACAGGCCTGCGCCGCGGCTCACTAGGCTAATCCTCCACCTTGCAGCGCCAGCACACCGGGTTCTAGTCCTGGTCGGGGCGCCGGATTCTGTCCCGGTTGCCCCTCTTCCAGGCCAGCTCTCTGCTGTGACCAGGGAGTGCAGTGGAGGATGGCCCAGGTGCTTGGGTCCTGTACCCCATGGGAGACCAGGATAAGTACCTGGCTCCTGCCATCGGATCGGCGCAGCACGGCGGCCATTGGAGGGTGAACCAACGGCAAAGGAAGACCTTTCTCTCTGTCAACTCTGCCTGTCAAAAAAAAAAAAAAAAAAAAAAAAAAAAAAAAAAAAAAGCAGTTACAGAGAGAGAGGAAAAGACAAAGAGAGAGGGAGAGAGGAGAACAAGTGAATCTTCTACCTGCTGGTTCACTCCCCAAATGGCCACAACAGCCAGAGCCAATAGCCAGGAGCTTCTTCCGGGTCTCCCACATAGGGCAGGGTCCCAACTACTCCGACTATATTCCAATGCTTTCCCAGCCACGTTAGCATGAAGTTAAATTGGAAGTTGAGCAGCCAGAACTCAAAGGGATACCCATAAGAGATACTGGTGACATATGCTGCAGCTTTACCTGCTATGCCACAATGCTGTCAATTTTGCATACTTTCCACAAATTGAAGTAAAGATATCATCTTGGAATGCCAGGAAATTTATCAACACCAGAGTATTTAATTAAAAGGAATATTTTAAAAAAAATTTGAAAGGCAGTTACAGAGAGAGAGAGAGAGACAGAGAGAGAGAGAGCTTCCATCCACTGGTTAGTTCACTCCCCAAATGGCCACATTACTGCCAGACCTGGATCAGACTGAAGTCAGGAACCAGGAGCTTCTTCTGGGCCTCCCACAGACCCAAGCACTTGGGCTATCTCCTGCTGCTTTCCCAGATGCATTAGCAGAGAGCTGGATTGGAAGTGGAGCAGCTGGGACTTGAACCCATTACACCACATTGCCAGCCCCAAAGAGGAATGTTTTAGTCCTAACTGAGCTGATTCCACTATGCAATATGATACCAATCATTTATATTCAGTAATAATTAAGGAATCTTGCATTTGATCTTTTTTCCACGGCCCTGTTTTGATTTTGGCATCTTTAATATTTGAATACTCTAGCATATTCGTGAGTTCAAACAGCAATGTCTTTAGGTCAGCAGAAATTCAAGGGAGAAATTTGGTTTCACTGTGCAACTATGAGAGCTTTTGTGACATGCATTTCTCTGCAAACTATTGAAAATCCCACGCAGTTTTTCACCAATTTTCACTGATTCTAGAATAGATTGCATGGGCCCAACTGTGAGGGTCTATGTGTCTCTCTAAGTGAGAATTAATGGGGTAAAAGACGCTTGAAAAAAGAAAGGCAGATTTTAAAAACTTTGTTGTTGCTGCTCTAAGTTACTCATCCATTTTCATCTTCAGATGTCCTGTGTGAATACCTTCTAGGGGATGGATCCTCCTGCTGCTTTTGAGAATGGACAATGAATACTTTATAGAAACATGAACTTCAAACATTCAGAGTTCAGTCTTCATTGCTGGAGTGCCATTTTGCTTTTCTATTCACACAGGGCTTTTGTTTTCCCTAATTCTCATTTGTGATGGTAAGTAGATATCCAGAATTATTTTGACCTACCAAGATGTGTCTTTGCAATATGCTGATGTTTCCATGAATATGAAAAGACATTCTCCTGCAGGCGGTTGTATTGGCTTTGGAGTGCTAGAACTATCCATTTTGAATGTAATTATGCAAAATAAATGAAAGAAATCTACCCTGCTGATATTTATGTAACAACTCTAGAATAAATCTTCTCATTTACAGATATACTGGGACCATTAGCTAGAAGCCACACCACTTCATTATTTCACAGAACTTTAGGCAATTGTGATGACTTTTTTCAAATCAGCATTATTCTGCAAAGTAAAATAAAACAGAGAAATGCAATTGACTATTTCCCCAGCATTTCTGAAGAAGAAATAAACCTGCTTAAAAATCAATGAAGGTTACAATTTCAGAAATATTTTTAGATGTGTTTTTTTGAAACTGTATTTCTTTTTGCACAATTCATCTTCATTTTTTGGAGCTACTTAATATCCTTGAACTGCATTTAACTTCCCTGGGAAACTATAAAGAGTGGGTTGAAATCTGTAATTGTATTAAAGCTGTGGTCCCACTAACAATAGCTGTTCCACAAATGCTGGCAAATGCCTTGTCATAAGAATATAAAAGCAAAGACAACGTGAGTCTTTTTTGTTTTCCTCTGCTCACTTTTTAGTAGTACTGAAACTGAAGCAGAAGCTCAAGGATTTGGGGGGGAAAGATAGCCCAGAGAATTGTCAGTAGGCAAGATCACGAGCAGCCACAATCAGCCCCTTGTGTGCATGTTTCAGTATCCTATCTCAGCGTCCTAGAGGAACCATCAGGATGCCCAGCCTACTGCAGGCATGCCTGATATCTTGCCTATCCACACATTAAGATTTCTCCCTTATATCTCACAGTGAAAAATTTTAATTCTATACTAGATGATCAGTATTTTATTTGATCAAATACACCCTTATCACTGTTCTGTTTTCTAATTAGTGAATGACATATTAGTAATGTTATAGGAACTTTATGGAAGCAACATTTTAATTCCAAGGAGGGTCTCCAGGGCTTCAAATCTCAAAAGGAGCTCTGTGCATAAGCATTTCTGTTCAGATAGGATGTTCAGTAATACTTAAGTCTCCCAGATAATGGCATTTTTTGGTCACGTGCAGATGGCCCCTCGAGATGACTGAAAGGTCGTATGAAGTAACAGTATAATTTTCAAATAAAGACTGGACCTGTGCAGTTGTTGTCTTTCAGTTTTCAGGATATACATGTACATATTTTCAAAAGTCTATTCAAAAATTTTAATATCCATTCCTGAAATGCATGTATATGTGTGTGGATGTACATATTTATATACATAATTATATTCCTAAGTTATGAATAAAATATTTATGTTAATATCTCCAGTTCAAGATCAGATATAAAAACAACTGAAAAAAATCAAATATATCTGAAAACCAAATTTGGGGCAGGTGTTCATCCTAACAGTTAAGACTCCATGTTTTAACACCTGATCCCATTGAGTGTCTGGGTTTGAGACAAGGCTTTGCTTCTCTGATTCTAGCTTCCTGCTAATGGTGACCTGTTGCCATTGATTTCTCAACAATGTTGCAATGGATTAGTTTCTGAGAGGAGCAGGGTGGTAGGGGCAAGAGGCGCGGAGTCACCACACAGACCCCGGGAGTCGGGTGAAAGCAGACCTGAGGCAAGCAGCCCACAGACTCGTTTATTTCAGTTGGTACCATATCTTATATAGCCAAAACCAGCCAATCTGGTCAAGGGGCGGTCTATGCCCCAACCAATCCCAGCCTGTTGCCAGGCAGTTTCCAAAGCCATCCAATCTCAGCCTGTTGCCAGGCAGGCTCCGTTGCCAGGTGGGTTTCAAAGCCATTCCTGAGTAACTGAGGCTCGCTTGCCAGTGGCCACGTTGGTATGGCCTTCTCATTGCACCACAGTGACCCTTTAAGGCAGCAGTGACGGCTCAGGTGCATCTTGGAGACCTGCACTGAATTCCTAACTCCTGGCTTCTGCCAACATGGCAGAGCCATGGCAGGCATTTCAGGAATGAACGAATAGATAAAAATTCTTGCTCTCTCTGTCTCTGTGTGTGTGTATGTGTGTGCCTCCCAATTAACAAAGAAAATAAGGAAATTTGTTGTGGGTCTAAGATCTTCTTAGTAATAGTAAGATCAATGTCGAAATAACAATAGGTATCTATCCAAGTAATTGAGTTCTGGAGAAGGGGAAAGAACAGGTATTGTGGAACTTGGGGACTTCCTTCATTGAGTAGTTACCTAGCTGAAATATGTATTTATTCTGTTATGCCTTTTGTTTTGAGTACTTCATATGTCTTCTATTTAATTCTTTTATTTTCAATTTCAATTGACTTTATACACATATGATTGACTCTACGTTAAGCAAAGAGTTCAACAAATAGTATGAAGAAGAAAAAAACCTGTTTCTGTACAGTTGAGATAAGGGCTGTTTAAGTCATTGTTTCTCAAAGTGTCAATTTCACTTCTACAGATTTTCTTTTAGGTGCTCTATTAGTTATCACAGATCAGGAAGAACATATGATATCTGTCCCTTTGGGACTGGCTTATTCCACTAAGTATGATGTTTTCCAGATTCATCCATTTTGTTGCAAATAACTGGATTTCATTTTTTTTTTTACCACTGTATAGTAATCCATAGTGTATATATCCTGTAGTTTCTTTATACAGTTTTTGGTTGATGGACATTTAGGTTGATTCCATGTCTTAGCTATTGTGAATTGAGCTGAAATTAACATGGGGGTGCAGATAACTCTTTTATTTGCTGATTTCATTTCCCTTGGGTAAATACCCAGAAATGGGATGGCTGTGTCAAATGGTAGGTCTGAAATAAATATATTCAGATTTCTGAGGTATCTCCATATAGTCTTTCATAGTGGTTTTGCCAGTTTACATTGCCATTAATAGTGGATTAGGTTACCTTCTTTCTTACACCCTCGTTTGTTGTTTGTTGATTTCTGTATGAAAGCCATTATAAAGGGGGGTAAGATGAAACCTCATTGTGGTTTTGATTTGCATTTATCTGATGGCTAGTGATCCTGAACATTTTTTCATGTGCTTGTTGGCCATTTGGATTTCCTCTTTTGAAGAATCTCTGTTTAAGAACTTTGCCCATTTCTTAACTGGGTTGTTTTGTTGTTGTAGAGTTTCTTGCTCTCTTTCTACATTCTGGTTATTAATCCTTTATCAGTTAAATAGTTTGCAAATAATTTCTCCCATTCTGTTAGCTGCCTTTTTCAGTACAGGAGCTTCTCAATTTGATGTAACCCCATTTGTTAATTTTGGATTTTTGCATCTATGTTCATCAGAGAAATTGATCTGTAGTTCTATTTCTCTGTTGTTATCTTCTTCAGGTTTAGGAATTAAGGTTATGCTGCCTTCATAGAAAGAATTCTTTCAATTGTTTTGAAAAGCTTGAAAATAATTAGAATTAGTTCTTCTTTAATGTCTGGTAGAATTCAGCAGTGAAGTCATGCAGTCCTGGACTTTTCTTTCTTGGGAGGGTCTTTATTACCCATCTTGGTTATGGGTCTGTTTAGGTTTTTCATGTCTTCATGTCTCAATTTAGGTAGGCTGTATGTGTCCAGGAATCTCTCCATTTCTGGTAGATTTCCCTGTTTGCTGGCATACAACTTTTTGTAGTAATTTCTGATGACTTTATTTCTGTGGTGTCTGTTGCTACATTCCCTTTTTCATCTCTGATTTTATTGATTTGGGTCTTTTCTTCTTTTAGTTAGTTGGGCCAATGGTGTGTCAATTTTGTTTATTTTTTCAAAAAACCAGTTTCAATTTTATTATTTCTTCTCTAATTTTAAATATTAAAAAAATTAAATATTTCCTTTTTCTTACTAGTTTTGGATTTGGTTTGCTGTTATTTTTCTAGGTCCTTGAGATGCATCGATAGTTCATTTATTTGGTGCCTTTCCAATTTCTTGATGTAGGCACCAATTGCTATAAACTTTCCTCTTAACAGTGCTTTTGCTGTATCCCATATCTTTTAATATGTTGTATTGTCATCTTCATTTGCTTCCAGAATTTTTTTTTTTGTTTCCCTTTTGATTTCTTCTATGACCCACTGTTCATTCAGGAGCATGTTGTTCAGTCTCCATGTGTTTGCATATGTTCTAAAAATTCCTGAGTTGCCGATTTCCAGCTTCATTGCATTGTGGTCCTAGAAGATGCATGGTATGACTTAAATTTTTTTGGATTTTCTGAGACTTGTTTTATGGCCTAGCATATGGTCAATCCTAGAGGATGTTCCATGCACTGGTGAAAAGAATATGTATTCTGCAACTGTAGCATATAAAGTTCTGTAGATATCTCTTCACTCAATTTGATCTATACTGTGGATTAATTCTGCTGTTTCCTTGCTGATTTTCAGTCTGGTTGATCTGTCCATTGCTGAAAGTGGGGTACTGAAATCCCTCATTACTGCTGTATTTGAGTCTATCTCTCCCTTTGGATTCCTTACCGTTTCTTCTACATAGCCAGGTGTCCTGTAATTAGGTGCATATACGTTTATAATAGTTAACATCTTCCTGTTGAATTCATCCCTTAATCATTACATACTTCCCTTCTTTGTCTCTTTTAACAGTTTTTGTGTTAAAGTCTATTTTGTGTGATAGTAAGATGGTTACACCAGCTCTTTTTGATTTCAATTGACATGGAATATCATTTTAAATCCTTTCACTTTCAGTCTGCATGCATCTTTGTTAGTGAAATATGTTTCTTGTAGGCAGCAAATAGATGGGTTTTGTTTTTGAATCCATTCAGCCAGCCTGTGTCTTTTAATAGAAGATTTGAGGCCATTTACATTCAAGGTGAATATTGATAAATAACGACTTTGTGATGCCATTGTTCCATAAGTATTCTTAGTTTTTACTTTGAATTTCTTTTGTACTTTTACTGGGAGATTTCCTTTGCTTACCTTCTTTTGTAGTGATGACCGTATTTCTGCGTTTCTGTGTACAGCCCATCCTGTAGCATCTTCTGCAGGTCTGGATGGGCGATGACAAAGTCTTTCAATTTCTGTTAGTCATGGAAGGTCTTTATTTCACCTTCATTCATAAATGAGAGCTTTGAAGGGTGTAGTATTCTGGGTTGACAGTTCTTTTCTCTTAAGACTCAGAATATATCTCACCATTCTCTGCTAGCCTATGGGGTTTCCGATTAGAAGTTCACTGTGAGTCTAATTGGAGATCCTCTAAAATTAATTTGACAGTTTTCTCATGCATATTTTAGAATCTTTTCTTTATGTTTTATGGTAGAGAGTTTGATTACAATGTGTCATAGTGAAGATCTTTTCTGGTCGTGTCTATTAGGAGTTCTATGTGCTTCCTGTACTTGGATGTCTCTTTCTTTCTCTGAATTGGGGGAAATTTTCTGTTATTATTTCACTTAAAAGGCCGTACAAACATTTCTCTCTTTCCTTGCCTTCAGGAACTCCTAGAACTTGTGTGTTGGGTCATTTAATAATATCCTGAAGATTACCAAGATTGTGTTTTAGCTTTCTAATTTATTTTTCTTGTGTTTGGTCTGACTGTATAATTTCCTGTGCTTTGTCTTCTAAGTAGGATATTCTTTCTTCTGGTTCACTGATTCTGTTATTAAGGCTTTCCACTGCATTTTTTATTCATTCTATTGAATTCCTCATTTCCAAGATTTCATTTTGATTTCTCTTTAAGATCTCAATTTCGTGGGAGAAATTTTATTTTATGTCATGTTCAGATTTCATTAGTTCGTACTTTTGCTTCTGATTACTTCTGAGTAAGCCTATGATCAGTTTTTTGAATTCCATTTCCAGTATTTCTTCAATCTCATCATCTTCACAATCTAATATTGAAGTGTTGTGTTCTTTTGGGGACATCATGTTGTCTTCCATATTCTTGTTTCTCGAGTTGGTACATTTGTTATTTGGCATTTGCAGAGATACTCATTGGTTTCTTCTTTTTTTTCCACTGTGGCAGCTTTTATCTTTGTACTATGCCTCTGCAGGTTAGTGAAGTGTATGCTTTCATTGAATGCTTAGAGGTGTATGGTGAGTGTGGCCAGGGACCTCTGTTCGTTGACCCAAGGTGAAGGATATTTCTGAGCGACACACCCAGTTTTGGCATGGTAAATCTCTCTCTCTCTCTTTTTAATCAGAGGGAAGGTTTGTTCTTGTCTGCTGCGGTAGACTCAGCTGAGCTCTTCTCTTCTAAAGGAGACCAGTGCCTGGGCACTAGCCCCATCGGGTATTTTATTCTTCCACTCTGCCACAAGGACCACACAAAGGATCTGTGCAGTCTTCAGTGTAAGTTCAGATTCCCCAGCAGTGTCCCTTGCCAGTTAACCAGGGAGCCCTGAGCGCTTGGAGCCTCCCACAGTGACTGCCCAAAGTCCCAGCCACACCCTGAGTCCTCCTATGCACCTCAGTGTTTTCACAGTGCTGGCACCCAGCCCCCTGTCAGTGCTCCCCACCACATTCAGGAGTCTCTGCTTGACTGGTTGCTGGGCGCAGACACAGGCTGGAGCAGCTGTCACGTATGTCCAAAATGGCACCTGCTCTGTAGCAGCTTGTAATAAGATGCCATTGCAGAGTAATCAGGGGGAGAGAAATATGTCCCCCCTTTTTTTCTCCTCTAGTTTGGCAAGTACATTGTCCCCCATGGATTCTCTCCAGGCTCTTCCTGCGGCTTTTTCGCCAGGGGCTTGGGCTGCTGCAGTCTGGTCTCCCCTCACTCTCCAAAACTGGGGCAGAGTCTCTCAGCTGCTGGAGTCCTGAGTTATGTGCATCCATGCCCTCCACATAGGTACACTGTGTCCCTCTAATTTGCGTAGAGTTTCCTTTGCTTTTTTTTTTCTCCCTAACTCTTCCCCTCATTTAATTCTTAAAATAAATTCATAAACCAAGGCAAAGAGAGATTAAGTAACTTGGCCAAAGTCACACAATTGGTAAGAAGTGAACTTCAGATTGAATATAGGCATTATAGCTTCAGAAGTCTTGTTTTGTTTTTTTTTTTTTTTTTTTTTTTTTTTTTGACGGGCAGAGTTAGACAGTGAAAGAGAGACAGAGAGAAAGGTCTTCCTTCCGTTGGTTCACTCCCCAAATGGCTGCTATGGCCAGAGCTGCACCGACCCGAAGCCAGGAGCCAGGTGCTTCCTCCTGGTCTCCCATGTGGGTGCAGGGACCCAAGCACTTGGGCCATCCTCCACTGCCCTCTCGGGCCACAGCAGAGAGCTGGACTGGAAGAGGAGCAGCCGAGACAGAATCCAGTGCCCCAGCCGGGACTAGAACCTGGAGTGCCGGCGCAGCAGGTGGAGGATTAGCCTAGTGAGCCACGGCGCCGACCCCAGAAGACTTGCTCTTATTCACCATATTGTGCCTTCTAAGACATACTTCAATGTGTTTAAGAATGGCCCAGGGAACTTATTAAGCATGAGTTTCCCCAGAGATATTCATTCTCTCTCTCTCTCTCTTTCTCTCTCTCTCTCTCTCTCTTTAATATTTATTTGAAAGGCAGAGTTACAGAAAGAGAAAGATCATTCATCCAGTGGTTCGCTCCAAAATGGCTTCAGCAGCATGTGCTGGGCCAGGCTGCAGCCTGGAGTCTGGAACTCCAATAGGGTCTACTACATGAGTGTCAGGTACCCAAGCACTTGGTCCATCCTCTGCTGCTCTCCTAGATGCTATAGCAGGGATCTGGATAGGAGCATGTGGGACCCGAGCTAGTACTCACATAGGATGCCAGCATCACAGGCAGCAGCTTAACCAGCTGTGCCACAGCAATGACCATCCACCAAGATTCTAATCCAGTGGGTTTGGCTAAACCTGAGGCTTTACAGATGATGCAGTCCATCTGCGGACCATGTTCAAAGTAGTACTGTGGTAATAAACAATGCTAATAAGCCAAATAGAGTAGCTTTGCCAGTAGACTACAAGAATCCTGGTTCAGATTCTTCATGAGGTCTTTCTGGGGCTTTGGAAAATAAAACCTGTATTTCTTTTTTGATCTCAAGAGATTGTGGCAAGAGCCTCTGTTAAGTCTAATTCCTAGCAATGACCCTTCATATACCCTGTATCTTAGCTAAAGCTAAGGTTTACTGGGGTAACTGTGCAAATTGAAGTGCACAGGAAAAGGTCCTTTGTGAAGTTTCTCTTGGCTTTGCATCTCCCTGGTGGGCACTGGTCCTGTTGCTCAGGGCCATTCTTCCCCAGACTTTGCTAGCCTCCTCAAGGAGCCCTCCTGGTCAACCTGCCCGGCTTTAGGCAGCACCCACTGCTTCTTGCCCTCCCTCTTGGCTCAGAGTAAGTGTTCAGCCCTTTCAGCCCTTTTATGTCCTGCCCAGTGAGCTCCCAGTATCCTTGCTGGCCTGCATGCACATGACCTGCTGCAGTTTCCAGCAATCGCAGGGAGGGCTCCAGGTGACTTCTCTGCTTTTCTCCTGTAACCTGAAGTACTTGGTCATGTCCCTGATAACCTGTTCGTAAAATAAACAGTGTCCCAAAATACAAGTCAGGATTCAGATTTCTCTACTTGCCACATCTGTCAGAATTCTCTAGGGATTTGTTGAGTTTTGTTTTTGTTTATTTTTTTTTTTAATTTTTGCCTGTAAAATTTATCAATCAGTTTGGAATATGCGAGTGGGAGTTTTTTTTTTTTTAGTCGTAAAATTATTTCCCTGAAATGAAGCAACTTCTTGTGTGCAAAGAGGAAGAATTAAAAAAGAAAAAAAAACTAATTAGTTTATATCACTTAAAATTTTTGAAAGAAAACCATCCAGACACCAGTATTTAAAATTACATGGTAAAAATCTTTGAAGTCACTGGCTTATAGATCAGATTAATTTGTTGTGTGGATTTTATTACTAATATACAGTTGTAATAAGAAGCCATGCATTCTATTAGATTACTCAAATGGTGCAGTGTCTTAGTATTCATTTCTGAATCATTAGATGGATCCATGTTGTTATCTATTCTACTCACTTACTGATGAATTCTGTAAAGATGTGAGTTGTTCTTCTAAATATCTTTTTAAAGTTAATTTATGTACTTGAAAGACAGAGTGACGGAGAGTTGGGAAGAGATAGAGAGGGCTAGATCTTCCATCCACTAGATCATTTCCCAAATAGCCACCACAGCCAAGGTTGGGCCAAGTCAAGTCCAAGAGCACAGAATTCCACCCTGGTCTCCCATGTGGATACTTGGGCCATCATCTTGCTCTCCTCCCAGGCATATTAGCAGGAAGCAAGATCATAAGCAGTGCCTTCAGGACTCCAACTGTCACTCCAGGTTGGATGCTGGCATTGCAAATAGTGCCAAACCCTTGAGTTATTTTCAAAGCCTGGCCCTCAAATTTCTTATTCTGGGTTGTTTGTTTGTTTTTATCTTGTTTGTTTGCATTTATAAACTCAATCTTATTTAAGGAAGTTACTCTGAAATTTTCAAAAAAAGAAGAGGAAGAAAATTAAGCCCCCTACTAATTCAAAGAAATTATGTTCTTGGAAGATGCTTACCTCTCACATTAACACAAATATGAGGAAACTTCAGAAATTTCATAGAAAAGTTGAATTAAAAACTGTGGCGCAGTGGGTTAACACTTTGGCCTGAAGCGCTGGCATCCCATATGGGTGCTGGCTCTAGTGCCAGCTGCTCCTCTTCCAATCCAGCTCTCTGCTATGGCCTGGGAAAGCAGTAGAAGATGGCCCAAGTCCTTGGGCCCCTGCACCCACGTGGGAGACCCGGAAGAAGCTCCTGGCTCCTGATTTTAGATCGGCACAGCTCTAGCCGTTGTGGCCATCTGGGGAGTGAACCAGCAGATGGAAGTCCTCTCTCTCTGTCTCTACCTTTCTCTGTAACTCTGCCTTTCAAATAAATAAAATAAATCTTTAAAAAAAATAAAAAATAAAATAAAATAAACTACAAGAGTTTTCTTGGTGCAAACTTTTTTCTTCATATACATGGAAAATGTGTATTATGGAAAAAACTGTGCATAAGTTTGAAAAAAATTTACCAAAAGAAACTCATACTTTAATTTCATTAGTTTTAAATATTTATTTATTTGAGAGGTAGAGTTATAGACGTAGAAAGAGAAAGACAGATAGTCCTTCCATTTGCTGGTTCACTCCCCAAATGATTGCAACAGCTGGAGCTGAGCGGATCCAAAGCCAAGAGCTGGGAGCTTATTCTGGGTCTCCCATCGCAGAGGCCCAAGCACTTGGGCCAGCTTCCACTGCTTTCCCCACTCATAAGCAGAGAACTTGATTGGAAAAGGAATGCCAGGACATGAACTGGCACCTACCTGGGATGCCAGCACTGCAGCCAGAGGCTTAGCCTACTATGCCACAGCACTGGCGCCTAAGTTCATTTTTTTAAAAATTTATTTGACAGGTAGAGTTACAGACAGTGAGAGAGAGAGACAGAGAGAAAGGTCTGCCTTCCATTGGTTCACTCCCCAAGTGGCTGCCACAGCCGGTGCTGTGCTGATCCGAAGCCAGGAGCCAGGTGCCTGTTCCTGGTCTCCCATGCGGATGCAGGGCCCTAGCACTTGGGCCATCCTCCACTGCCCTCCCGGGCCACAGCAGAGAGCTGGACTGGAAGAGGAGCAACTGAGACAGAATCTGGCGCCCATGTGGGATGCTGGCACCGCTGGCCGGTGCTGGACCCCCCTAATTTCATTTTTTGAAGTACTTTATTATTGTCCCTGAACTCTTTTCTGCATTTTTAATATGATTTCATCTCTCTGCCACCTTTTCAGGATGGGGACTGAAGATTACTATAAGACTGGAGGTGGGCCATGCCTAAAATTTGCCCAGGATTATAGCAAGACAGAAAAACAAAAACATCTAATTTTTTCCTTTATTTTTTTTTATTTTTTGAAAGGCAGAGAGACAGAAGGCAAGGTGGGGGGGGAGTGAGAGAGACTGATTTTCTATCTCATGTTTCACTCCCCAGATGCTCCCCACAGCTAGAGTTGGGCCTAGGCTGAAACAGGAGTCAGCAACTCCATCCGGGTCTCCCACAGAGATGAAAGGGATCCAAGTCCAAGGCCCATCACCTGCTGACTCCCAGCCTGCTGAGGGTGTCCTCATTCCCAGGCACTCTGATGTGAATCCCATGTGGCATCTTAATGTCCTCTCCTAAACTCATTCATTTCTTCAAGCCCCCATTAATTCATGATTTTGAATGTCTCGACTTGTCCACCTATTCGTCTGTCCACTCATATTACAATCATTGCGTGTTTGCTGAGTCCTTTCAAAAATCCAAAGGAAATCCAGGAATCCCATGTCAGATTTGCCCTACATTCTGGTTGCAAATGCCATTCTCAGTCCCTTGAAACAACACCTTCCTGACTCAGTGCCAACCCTTCTGTATCTTAACCTTTTAATTAGTGACACCAGGCTTCTGCTGGTATACACATGTTCCTGACTTAGAACTGTCCTTGCTTGTTCCCAAATACAGCCCAGCATATGGAGATAAAGCCCGTGTTCAAATAAAGAAGAAATAGTAAGATGTGATTCTTATCCACAAGAAGTCTCAAGCAAAACCTCTCCATTCGTTGAGCTCACTAGAAATCTTCCAAGTGTCCCAAGAGGTACTTTGGGAAACTTCCCAGACCTTTTCTATGAGATTTTTACAAAACCACTAATGTGGAGCAAAGCTTTTCTTCTTGCACTGAAAGTCACATTCAGTACCAACTTATTAAATTAGTTTTTCTTTTTCTTTTCCTTTGCATGTATTTTGTACCAATGGCCATAGGGGAGGGGAAAAAACCCACTTCATATAAAACAAACTCAATATACAAGTACTAATGGACTCAGTAACATTTAGTATTGGCAAATTGCTGAAAATTTGTCAGGTAATGTGATTTTGTTTTCAATTTATGCCGCTGAAAAGTAATGTAATGTCTAATGCCAAGGAAAAAAAAACCCACTTCATAAAACTGTATTACTGTATATGGGTTTGGCATTTGAGAAGCAAATGAGAGCAAGTTGCCCTTTTCTCTATTTCTTAAACAGTGTGTAAAGTTGTTAGATTATACTGTAACATTTTAAGAAATCCTTTGTGCTATAAGAAAATTGCCTTAGAGAGCATGGTGATGTATACCAAATGGAAAGCTTGTGAGTGAGAACTCAAATGGCAGTGTGGGGAGATAAGACCTGCAGCTGAGTTCAGAGACTAGGAGCTCCGACATTCAGTAATTATTCCATTCTGCGATTTTAGCTTCTTGACCAACATAAAGAAAAATAGTAGAATTTCAGACACATAAGTGAAATTCTTAGTTACATAGATTTAAATTAAGAGAACTTGAGGCAGTTCTCTTTTAAAATACTGCAAATATAGTTTCTTCCAATTGAATTGTTAAGTGTTTTCTTTATTGGTCTAACATGCTGCTTTCAGAGGTAGAGATGGTAGTTACTAGGAGTGTGCATTGTTTGGAGACATTTTATATGGAAGATCTAGAAAAAAATAAGGTTTTAATCTTTAATGTCACACATGTTATTAATTTAGTTGCTTTTACCTTCCTGAAACGATTACCTTTTTAGAAATATGATGATAATGACTCTGAGGATCAAATTAAATATATGTGAGAATGCCTTAAAAATAAGTTGTTAGAGTTATGCATCTTAGAATTCTTTTAATTATTCTGGAGTTAAGGCTTAAGGGAAGGTCTTTACCCTTGTTGCCTGGTGAGATATGTGTTAAAGCAGAACAAATCATAGAACAAAAGCCAAGTCCCTGAACTTCTAGTGCTGGCATTGTGCTCCATTCATTGTGCTCCAATGGGCTGGCAGAAAGTGAAAACAACTCTGATTGAATGATACGAAAATGAAGTTTGACCTAACTCTTCAGGCAGCTTTGAAAGCGACACTTGTGTTCACTCAGTAAAGCATTGTTCAAGACTTATGAAATTCGATGTTCAGCAGTTGCTACCAAGTGCATGCTACCAGTGATCTTCCCATCCTATTGACCAACTCTGGACAGCCCCTCAGCTCCTGGAAGATGCTTCATTGTGGTCCTTATCTGTTTGGAGACAGAGTCCCGCCTGGTCTCAAGCATGCTTTCAAACCATTGCTTTTCCATTATCAGTCTTTCTTATCCTCAAACTAATGGACTAGGGTCTTTAAATGGTGCTGCAAAAAATGCAGTTGGAAGATAGGCTGATTTGGGGGCCAACGTGTTTGAGATCCAAACATAGTGTTTTTGTAATACATATTTCCGTGAACTTTTGGTGTGGGGAGCAATCCGGACTAGACTAAGTTGCTCGAATTAGGACTTATTCTATGCATCTGCTCTCCCACAATATGGCGCTGGGAGAGAAGTAAACAGCTTCCGCACAGCTGCCTCCAGTTCAACCAATTAACTGTAGGACTTGCTCCTGATTGGAGAGCAGCGTACTCAGCCGAGTTGGGATTGGCGGAGGAGGACTATAAAGGAGGAGAGAGACGGCATGCACCGGGAACATCTATGGGGAACATCTAAGGGAACCCGTGCAGCCCCCGAGAGAGCCGGCCGGCGGTGTGCCGCTCCCCTGCGGAAGTGGGGAATGCGGCCAGGGGGAACCGCCCTTCCACGGAGGTGGAAGGGACAGTAGCCAACCCGGGAAGAACCAGCAGCAAACCCGGGGAGGGCCGAGCAGACGAAAGAACAGCGCAGGGTCCTGTGTCGTTCCTCCACGAAGAGGGGGAGCGACATAATGGTGCCGTGACTCGGATAGGAAACCTAGTTCGGATAGGAAACTTAGGAGGGAAGAAACGGGAAGAACTGGGAAATTACCGGAGAGAGAGACTAGCAAACAGCCTAGGGAAAAGCCGGACGAAAAAGGAGCCGGAAGAAGCTATTGAAAGCCTAGGCATAGACTCGGATTCGGACTACGGGGGGAAGCTGGGAGAAATCTCTAAGGTCGAAAGCGAAAGTGAAAGCTAGAACAAACAGACTCGGATGCAGACTGTGGGGAGAGGCCAGGAGAAATGAGGGAGGAGTATTGTTGGAAGAAAGCTTGGGGAAACATACCGGGTAGAGAAAAATGTTAGGGAAATTGAAGCCGCGGGGGGCAGGCCGAGGCGGAAACGAAAGCCACTTTGGGGTTCTCAAGTTAGCCCGGGAATAGGGGGCGAAAAGTTGAAACCAGAAGCTGAGACGTAAGCCAGATTGGGATCCGTCTGATTAGCCCGGGGAGCAAAGGACGGGAAGCCAAATCGTGGGGCGGAGACGTACGCTGGGTTGAATTCGCCAGGCTAGCCCGGGGAACTTAGATTGAATCCTAGTGGCGGAGACGCAAGCTACGCTGTGTTACTCGCGGAAGCCGCCGCGTGCAGAGAGAGCACGGGGCGTGAATAGATAGGGAACGCTGGCGTAGGCCGTGGTTCAGACGCGAAAGGGTTAAGCGTGGAGACCGCGGAGCGCGCAAAGCCGAGCCGCGCAAAGCCGGGAAGCTGCGCAGATGAGAGAGGCGCGCGGGCTGAAGCGGCGCAGAGCCGGGAACCCGCCGGTGGGGCGAGGTGCCGGAAAGCTGCGGGGATAAGAGAAACAGAAGTTTAGAAGTAAAAGAGAAATAGGAATGTTGGCAGACAGAAGTAAAATGGGAGAAATAGAAATGCCCGGAGATAGAGAAATAGAGAAAAATGAGGCCTCCCCTCAACATGCCAATTAGAAGGCTTGGATTCGGTCTGCCCGATTAGTGAGGCGATGAGTACCTGGGTGGCTAGCCGCAGGTCACCGAAGACAGGCACGAATTAACATCAGTAAAGCTTCCCCACAATGCAACAATATTAAGCTTGGATTCGGTCTGCCTGAATTAAGGCGGTAAGCGCCAGCAAAGCTCGACCAGAGTATGAGCTGCAGGTCACCGAAGATAGGCACGAACCAACACTAATAAGTCTCCCCCACAATACGGCAATGAGAAGGCTTGGATTCGGTTTGCCTGATAGGTTTTGTAAACACCTGCAGGCAGTTCTAGCAGAGCAGAGCATGCGCTGCAGGGCACCGAACACAGGCACGCATCAGCGCCTAAAAACCTCCTCACAATGGCGAAGAGAGGACCCGGATTCGGTTTTCCTGATTGATAGGACTTGTAAGAGCCTGTGGCAACTCTAGCAAGTACAGCAGAGTGTGTGCTGCGGGACACCGAAGACAGGCGCGTATCAACGCCAAAAAATAAAAAGAAAGGGGGATCTGTGGGGAGCAATCCGGACTAGACTAAGTTGCTCGAATTAGGACTTATTCTATGCATCTGCTCTCCCACAATATGGCGCTGGGAGAGAAGTAAACAGCTTCCGCACAGCTGCCTCCAGTTCAACCAATTAACTGTAGGACTTGCTCCTGATTGGAGAGCAGCGTACTCAGCCGAGTTGGGATTGGCGGAGGAGGACTATAAAGGAGGAGAGAGACGGCATGCACCGGGAACATCTATGGGGAACATCTAAGGGAACCCGTGCAGCCCCCGAGAGAGCCGGCCGGCGGTGTGCCGCTCCCCTGCGGAAGTGGGGAATGCGGCCAGGGGGAACCGCCCTTCCACGGAGGTGGAAGGGACAGTAGCCAACCCGGGAAGAACCAGCAGCAAACCCGGGGAGGGCCGAGCAGACGAAAGAACAGCGCAGGGTCCTGTGTCGTTCCTCCACGAAGAGGGGGAGCGACATTTGGAAGCTTGATGGTGTTTCTTACAGTCTTCTGCATTTCTTTTCCTTCTGACTGTGTGAACTTACCTTAAGTAGGTTTTTGTTTTTGTTTTGTTTTTGCCAGGCAGAGTTAGACAGTGAGAGAGAGAGAGGCAGAGAGAGTTATAGACAGTGAAAGAGAGAGAGAGAAACAGAGAGAAAGGTCTTCCTTCTGTTGGTTCACTCTCCTAATGGCTGATCCGAACCCAGAAGCTGGTTGCTTCCTCCTGGTCTCCCATGCGAGTGCAGGGGCCCAAGGACCTGGGCCACAGCAGAGAGATGGACTGGAAGAGGAGCAACCAGGACTAGAACCCAGGGTGCCAGTGCCGCAGGTGGAGGATTAGCCAAGTGAGCCACAGCGCCAGCCACCTTAGGTAGTTTCTAATGATTGTTTTCCAGGACTTTAAAATGTTAACTTTCAAACTCATTTCGGTAAGTTCTAAATTATGGCTAAAAGGATCCTGCCTTGAATTGTGAAAATTTAGATGTTGGAAGTTACGGTTAGCCGTTCCCCTCTACTCCTGTATTTCCCACAGTGGTTGTGACTCGGGAAGGATCCTGCTCCTTTTTATTTACTAATATTTTTGGATAGTTCATCAAATAAACTATCCCTTTGATATATTTATTTTTGGGGATTACCAATTTGTGTTTATAGTATTCATTTTCATTTATATCATTTTCCTTCATTTTTCTTTTTCTCTATCAGCTTGCACTGAGAGTCTAACAGGACAGGAATTTGAAGCCAGGCATGTATTCAAGGGTGGGGTAGGGCATGTGAAGCAGATGGCAGTGCTCCTTGCCAAGGAATTCGAACAATTCTTTTTATTTTAATTTTTGATATACATTGTGTGCTAGAAGCGGCCGTTCCGCCAGTCACTTGTTGGTTTTACTTTTCTCTGATTGTGATATTTAACAACAATCCAGCAATCCCTAAATGTAAAATTTTAGAACACTCATACCTAAATATAGAATGTAGGTGTCTAAATTACACAGATATGTAGACTCAGAACATCAAGTTCTCTGCATTTGTTTATTTCTCATATTTTAAAAAAATCCTTAAGCATTTAAATCATGTTTTATGCTGTTTCCAATTTAGTTGGATTCTTTGAGCCAGCATGTTGTAACAACTTATTTCAGAAAGGGGATAAATAATTGAGAAAGGTGCCCTCAGCAATTCCTTCCCTCAGCTTTTTCCCCCTCGTTCTTTTCAGTGTTCTGGTGGGCTTTTATCTCTTCAAAAGCATTTCTGCAATTTCTCCATTGCTCTTTGCCCTGCCATTAAAGCAAGCATTTGTTTCCATTTGTTTCTTTTTTGGTATTTGAGTGAGATGTTTATCTCACCTTATTCAGCTTTAAAAAAATAATCTTCCTGAAGCTTTTCATTATTCATTTCTTTGTGGCGTTCAATCATTTGTTCTCATTTGTGTTTCAGGTGATAAGGATGCATTGTTAATTCTTGAGAACCACCTGAAATCTTTTCATCTTTGCCTTGTTTTTTTTAACCATTTTGAGGGGGGTTTACACTTTTGTCATTTGCCTTTTCAGAATTTCATATTATCCCTTTGCCATGTTTCAATTTCATGCTACACTGAAGTTGTGCCTCTCCTCAAGTCCCTTTTCTTTTCATCATTATTTACTTTCCCTTTATCTATTCCTGTTCTATTTTCAGCTTTTCATCGTATACCATGCCAAAATTGCATGGACGTTTTTACATTGTACAAGTTATTCTTACCTTTTTTCCCTTCTTCCTTGTTCTTGATGTGAGTTGAATTGCCACTTTACTTACTGCAATTATAAGTGAGAATTTTTTATAGAATTACACTTAATACTTACTTGTTAGAACTTCACTTACTTGCACTTTAATTTCCCACTTATATCTTAAAATCAAATTTTATCTCTCTATTTGATTTCTATTCTAAATTACCATTTCATATTCTTTTTATATTTTTTATGACTATTTTTAACTAATTTTACTGTCCTGAAAATTTCCATTTCATTATTTCTTCTTCTTCTGTAGCATTTAGCCCTGATCTTAATCTTGCTCCAAATCTTTCTACTTTGTTTCCATCTATTACTGTCTTTCAAATCACATGCAATATTAAGAATAAATATATCTTAGGTTTAAATCTGTCTATAACTTTTATAACTGCAGTATAGAATAATAAAGACAAAAGAACCATTTTCACTGCCAGTGTCACTAAAAATGTTCCCACAAAATATTCTCTAGCATTGCATGTACCATTTTGTATTTTATGTGCAAATCTTTCACATCCTTTACCTATACCAACAATAAGAATTCTACTAACTGCTTTATATTCCATAACACACTAATAAAGCCAAGGTATAGAGAAAGAACTGGGATTTTGTAATATCAGTAGATAATTCCTTCCTTTTTTTTTCTTTAATTATGTACACCCTAATGTTTCAGTTGGGAGTATCTTCTTTTCTGAAAATGTTAATAGAACAAGGTTGCTTTTCAAAGCCACTTTACTGAGTGTATATTTCATGGCCCAGCAGTAATTTCATTTATGAAAAAGTAATCAAAATTTCCAAGAAATCTGGTTAGTTCTACATTTGTATCTCAAGTCTGAATTGTGTGGATGTTTCCCACTTAGATCCCAACCCTTGCCTAAGATTTCATGTTTCTCCTTGCATTTTCATCATGATTCTTTGCTCTTATTCATAATGATACTGGCTCGCTAGCTATAAATAGTAAATTGTGTGGTTTTGTCTGCTTTTGAGTTTTATAAATAATACATACAATTTCATATATTCTTTTATATCTCACTGCTTTTTTCAGAGCATTGTGTGCGAGCTGATCCATGTTCATGCAAGTAGCAATAATTGATTATTCAGTGTTACATAGTATTTCATTGGATGAAAATACATATGCTTTGAGACACTGTTTTGATTTTTTTCTTTAGGACATTCATAAAAGTGAGATTATTTGGTCAGAGCTGGCTTATTTTTAAGGATCCTGTTACCTATTGAATATTTGTCTTCCAAAAATTGTACCCCTGTTGAAGTTATTTTCATCTTCTTCTTTTTTTTTATTTTTTTATTTTTGACAGGCAGAGTAGACAGTGAGAGAGAGACAGAGAGAAAGGTCTTCCTTTTGCTGTTGGTTCACCCTCCAATGGCCGCCGCGGCCGGCGCGCCGCGCTGATCCGATGGCAGGAGCCAGGAGGCAGGTACTTTTCCTGGTCTCCCATGGGGTGCAGGGCCCAAGCACTTGGGCCATCCTCCACTGCACTCCCTGGCCACAGCAGAGGGCTGGCCTGGAAGAGGGGCAACCGGGACAGAATCCGGCGCCCCGACCGGGACTAGAACCCGGTGTGCTGGCGCCGCTAGGCGGAGGATTAGCCTAGTGAGCCGCGGCGCCGGCCGTTCATCTTCTTTTGCAGTCACCCATTTCTCTCCACTACTCACCACACTGTGATTTTTACATTCTTTATAATTCTTTCATGTTAAATTTGAAAACTATTCCCCTGAGAATTTGTTCATTATGATGTGGATGAAATTTCCCAGAAGAAATTCTGCACTTAGGCATGAAGATGTGATGTTCAGGTTGTTCGATAATTTTGGCATCTGGGGAATACAGCTTAGATGTGACCAATGAATCTATAACATCCTGCACACTGGCATCAAAAGGAGAACACCAGACCTTAGACTTTTACTGGAAGGAAGTTGTTTCCACAGATCTGGTTTTGAGAGACACCAATTTGGTTCAATTTTGAATCTGTGCATATGAAATTCAATTGCAGTATGTGACTGGCATCTATTTTCTGGCTAGATCTGCCTTCTGCTTTCCCCAATGGCACTTTGACCCTTGTTAAGTAAGTGGCATCTTTCCAGAGGAAATGATTAAATCAAAAGGCTGATTTGCAATCAGAATCATTCAAAATAAAAGCTCACCATTGCTGATACAAGCTGGAAGAGAAAGAAAAAAAGAAACAAAAATCCTGTTGATGATAAACTAACATTTTTGAGGCATAAGGAGAGTTTTTCTTTCTATGAAGCATTATTTTAAAATATACCTCCCTGGCGTTGGCTTTGTGGCATAGCAGGTAAAGCCACTGCCTTGAGTGCTGGCATCCCATGAAGGCACCGATTCAAGGCCCGGCTGCCCCACTTACGATCCAGCTCTCTGCTGTGGCCTGGGAGAGCAGTAGACGATGGCCCAAGGCCTTGGGACCCTGTACCGCTGTGGGAGATCCAGAAGAAGCTCCTGGATCCTGGCTTTGGATTGACAAAGCTCCAGCCATTCTGGCCATTTGGGGAGTGAACCAGTGGATGGACGAGCTCGCTCACTCTCTCTCTCTCTCTCTCTCTCTGCCTCTGCCTCTCTGTAACTCTGCCTTTCACATAAATAAGTCTTTAAAAAATATACTTCCCAAACTCATAGGTAAAACCTTTATTATGTTTTCTCTTCAATTCTCCTTTCGTGTAATGTTTAATTGTATTCTCAATTTTTATTTATTAATATTTTCCTTATAATTATGAGTTTGATTTTCAAAAGAGCATCCAGTTAATACTTTCTCTGAGGGAAGAGCATTTGAGAAGGTAAGAAGACATTGATCATGTTTGGTTTTGTTAATTGCCCTTAAAAAAAATAAACAAAGTGAGTCAGAGAGCAGCAGTCAGCTTAGACCTTGACCCAGGTCAGGTCCACAATGGAGTGATAGACCTTGTTCTTCTGCTTCAACCGTTTGTGAATTTCCCACAATCTATGACGTGATTTCAAAACCCTTCCATGGATAACTATAATTTTAAAGTTTGCATTTAAGACAAATAATATGAGGTTTCAAAAATCTAAGATCCACACTTGCATTTAAATAGACTCTATTATTATTTTAGCTTCTGGTGTACTGCTTTTCATGAGTATAGAAATCTCCAAAACTCTCAGTTGATCTCAGTATTTTTTTTTTGATAGAGTATCCAAGCATCTAGAACACCACATGGCATGGAAAAGAAAGGCAATGAACAAAATTGGGTTAATGAATGAAAGACAAGTAGTTTAAGCTGTACATTTCCTTTAGGGCAGTTAGCAAAGTTGTTTCAGTGAATTTCTTCTCTTAAACCATCAGTGCTTTCAGCCAGACTTAAACTCTAGAGGACTATGTCATGCTAAGTATTTATGTGCACTGACCTTCGGATTAAGTGGACCATTCGTTCATTGGGATTTGGGGTGGGGATGAGGGGGCAGGAGATGTGTATGCCTGCTGAGTGAATATCTTATTCTACCACAAACCTTGACCTTAATTTTGATTCTGGTCCGTCGATTTGCAAACTCTGAGAACTGGTATATATATGAGTTAAATAACTTTTGACTGCAACTAAAAGAATGTTTAAGTTGACTGCGAAGTAAAGAAAGGGATTAATGAAGTACACTGCAGGTAAAGGTTGATCCAGTGATCCAATAAGATCATTAAAAAAAAAAAAACTTACATTTCTCTTTAGCTCTCTTCTCTGCCTTTTATGGTTTGGCCTCCCTAAGTAGCCTCCCTTCTCTGTCATTGAAGGGCTGGTGAGTGGAGCAAGGTTACATGCTCTCTCCTTTTAGCCATTCAGAATTGAAAGTGGCTCTTTTAACTGAACAATTGAACAAAGTTGGGCTCTTCACTCTGATTCAGCCAGCTTTTATCACATACTCATCCCTGAAACAATTCTTATTGACTGAGACCTGCCTCATACCCCCATTTGTAAACCACAGCTATGTTAAGGATGGTAAAGTTGCATGACAGTCTAAGGCCAAGAGAAGACTTGGAAGTTCATGTAAACTGCCCAGTGTCTAGGCTGCTCTACACATGGGCAGGTCAACCAACATGTGGATAAAGCAAGCATCACCCTATTCTACACAATTTAAGCAGTAAGAGCCATGTTACGTAGTTCAGAATTTATTCCATATGTGAGGAGACCGTGGTTTCAAGTGAACATTTTACTGTCTTTGGCCTGTTTTTGCTGGTAGAAGAAGGCGTAAGCCCCCACAGTCCTTGCATTCCAAGGAACTATGTTCTCTTGTTACTCACATAACCCAAACTGTATATTGTTTTCTTAAAGATTTTTTTATTTACTTATTCATTTGAAAGGCAGAGTGAATGGGGTGGGGGGGAGAGAATGAATCAATTTTCACTCTACCGGATCACTCCCCAAATGGCCACAATAGCCAAGGCTCAGCCAAACTTATGGTAGGAATTCTATCCCAGTCTACCACAGAGGTAGCAGGGACTCAGATGTTTGGGTTGTCCTTTGCTTCTTTCCCTTTTGCATCGGCAGGAAGCTAGAACAGAAGCAGCATACAGGCTCTTAGATATGGGATACAGGCATCAAAGGGGACACTTTAACCTGCTGTGCGCAATGCCTTCCCCCTCAAATGTGTTTTTTGGGGTGATATTAAATCAAGACAGCATTAACAAA
Organism: Oryctolagus cuniculus; assembly: GCF_051225735.1. Classification (NCBI taxonomy): domain Eukaryota; kingdom Metazoa; phylum Chordata; class Mammalia; order Lagomorpha; family Leporidae; genus Oryctolagus; species Oryctolagus cuniculus. The sequence continues at coordinate 54,875,721 of NC_142872.1, forward strand.
GTTTTTTCCTGACATTTTTGGAAATGATAAGAATGAGATGCTAAGTGCTGTACACACATCATGTCATTTACTGTCTTAACCTTCTCAGGTTGATATTTTCCCCCATCTGGTAAAAAGGGAAGCTGAGGCTTAAGGAAGTTAAATTATTTACCCAAACAAATGCAGATCCAGTGTGGGGAGCAACTCGGACTAGACTAAGTTACTCGAATTAAGACTTATTCTATGCATCTGCTCTCCCACAATATGGCGCTGGGAGAGGAGTAAACAGCTTCTACGCAGCTGCCTCCAGTTTGACCAATGACCTGCAGGAGCTGATCCTGCTCCTGATTGGAGGAAAGCAGCATACTCGGCTTGTGGGTAGCAGAGTTGGGATTGGTGGAAGAGGACTATAAAGGAGGAGAGAGACAACATGCACCAGGAACAATCTATCTGAAGGAACACCTGAGCAGCCCCCGAGAGAGCCGGCCGGCGGTGTGCCGCTCCCCCGCGGAAGTGGGGAAAGTGGCAGGGGGGCCCGCCCCTCCACGGAGGTGGGGGGGTCGGCAGCCAACCTGGGAAGAACCAGCAGCAAACCCGGGGAGGGCCGAGCAGACAAAAGAACAGTGCAGGGTCCTGTGTCGTTCCTCTGCGAAGAGGGGGAGCGACAATCCAGGATTCAGAAATCAGTTTTCTAATGATCTAAAATCTGTTTCCTTGATCTCCAAATATGATCTAATGAGCTTCTAATGCTATTTGATGAAAAATAATCCATATTAGACATTTCATATGATCATCAGCTCCACTTTTGGGGAAACAAAGGTAATCTGAACTCCAAAGCTGGTTTGGTAGGCTTTTGAAGGCAAATGCAGAAAGCTAAACTGAAATGTAATTTACATGAAATTTTCAAAAGAGTAAGTAAATGGTGTTTGGTTAGCTTAGATTTCAGCATGAAGGAATTTGTGATATTCTCTCTAAAGACATAAGTGTAGGAGTGCCTGGATTTTAGTCCTGCCTCTACCTCTGATTCCACCTTCCTGCTAATCTATACCCTGAGAGGCAGGAGGACATGGTTCAAGAACTTGAGTGTCTGCCACCCATGTGGGAGACTCACACTGAATTCTGGATTTCTGGTTTTGGCCTGACACGGTGCTGGCTATTTAATGGCATTTGAGGAATAAGACAGCAGGTGGAAGATGTGTGTGTGTCTATGTCTGCCTTTCAAATAACTAAAAAATTGAAAATAAAATTATTTGAGTTGAATAAACTCTGGACAAGTGAGGGAAAAAGGAACAGTGGGATACATTGAAGAGACAGAAATAAATTTTCTCTTCATTAGTCATTGCTTTCATGCAAGAGGCCCAGGAGAGCTAGCAAGCAATGTTGGCACATTCCCCTAAATTATTTTGGTTGATAGAAACTTTGGAATTTTGAAAAACCTCCAAGTGGATGTAAGCAATTTAGGGAATTGGATAATACATGAAATATAACCTAGAATAATGTGAAAAATAATGATTATTGGCAAAAATAGTCTTGTAACCCTTCTATACCCTGATGGGGACTGATTTTGAAAGCTCTTTTGAGGAAAAATGTTTTGGAGTCATCCTGTCTGTTATAGACACTTAAGACTTTATGCCCAGGACATGTCAGCATTTAAAGCCAGGAATAAGATGCCAGGTACATCAAGAAAGGGATAAAAAAATACCTAAACTATTATAAATTAATGACATGATCAAACCATGCCAAACTATATTATCTGGACTATTGTATCCTAGTCCAGTTGCTTCAGCTTATAGTTGTGTAAGATATAGACTTAGTTTTCATAAGCAAGCACGTAATCTTGTGAACAAAAGAAAACTTTAGAATTCTTCTCTGGTATTTAAACTTGGTAAGGTATAATATACTGGTCACTTTCTCTCAGCTTTTAAAAAGAGAGTGCCATTTCAAACAAAAGATTTATATGCTTACACTAAAAAAAAGATATACATTTTCTGAAGCTTTTATTTCTTTGGTCAGAAGTTTCAAGTTTATGTGTAAAAGGGGCCATTAATGTTCAACTGTGCTTCATTTTTCAGGCCAGAAATACTGTTAGAGTGATTACCATTATTTTATAAAACGTGTTTCTTAATGGAACTTTTTTTTAATTCTTATGTATTGGTTTTCTTTTCTTTCTTTTTTTTTTTGAAAATATGTTGGACACCACTGTTTGAGTGACTTCAATTCCTCATATTCTTTGAATTTAAATGTGTCTTATAAACATAGCTGCTAATAAAATTGGCCTTGGTTCAAATTGGAATTCAGTTGAGCAGTAATTCAAAACTTGCTTAAAAGTTTAGTGTTTGGATTTCATTTTGGACGATTCTTAGTTACAAATAGACACTTAAAAGTTAAGCTGAATACCTGAAGCTTTTGTTGCCATATTTGTATCAGTGAATGAAGTTCTTGACTTTACCTGCAGATTTGGCATTGAGAACCTCCAGTTTCTCTATTATGTAAAGAAAGTGACTCATCATTACCAAGTGTCAATCTGGAACCTTTCCATGAGTAATAAATTGTGTATGCTTAGAGGTCGATATGATAAATCATGTTGCTTTCTTTTAATGAGGTTATAACTTTACCACCAGTAAGAAGACCGTTAGTCATACAAGTTGATATAATGCTAAGCGTGACCAAATCTTATACTTATGGTAGATCATAGCACCTATGTCTTAGTGTATATCCTTCCTGCTATCTGTAGGTACTATGGAAAAAGAAGCTAAAAATACCCACACTGTCTAAAGGACCTGTATTGTAGAGATGGATTTTTTTTTTCCAGTTGGGTTTTTCAAATACACCCATGAATCCTGTCCTGGACTAAAAATACGGGTGTCTATTCATAGTAACCACAAATGTACCTTTAAGACAGAAAATATAGTTTGGTAACTCAAAAGGCCATTGACTTAAGCATTGTCCTTCTTGGCCATTTACTCAGTTCTTGGTTTCTACACCATGACATTAGTCACAAATGATACACAATCTGTTTTGCTAGGCACAAATTAAAGTCTCAGTTACACTTATATTGATCTTTGGTATACATTTACTCTCTCTCTCTGAATTGAGATCATGCCCTAATGTTAATAATAATAATAACAGTAATAATAATAATAACAAAAAGTCAAAGATGTATTACTTGTTAAGTATCTCTTTTTGCAACTTGCTTTCTGTGTGAAAAATGAAAACTGCGTAGCCTAGTGGTTGAGAGTACTGGCTAGTTTTATCATCTTTAGGTCATCACTGAGCCTCTTGGTGTGTCAATTTTCTCATCTATGAAATGAAGACAGTGGTAATACATAATAAGTTGGAAATTTTGGATAATAAATTATAATTCATAAAATTTCTGTCATATACTCTGTGCTTGATAAATATTAGTATGTTGTATTATTATTTTAGATTCTCCTAGAAACATTGAAGGTAAATGATGTTAGGAAGGGGGATTGGGAGGCTTTATGAGACCCAGCACATGGCTACAACTCACATGTCAACCAGCTGATGCATGAATAAACCTTTTGCCCTACATTACATGCAACCGCTATTCCATAAAAGAGCATTTAGGTGCTTAGTGGAGAAAATAATTGGTTACCAAATTAAGTTTGCCCTGTTTTATTTTCCATGAACAAATACTATATAACTATCTCTTAGAGGAAAACTTTTATGTTATTCAATAAGTGGTTCATATTTCTTCAAAAAGCTTGATATAAAGTAAATAATTGAATCTTCACTCTTCATACTGGCGAAATAACTTGCCCAAACCAAGCAGAAAGAAAGGGCCAGAGCTTGCATTCTTCACCACTACCCATTAAATAAATGAAGAGGCATTAGTGTATTGATATGAGGACTCAACATAAATTGGAATCCATAAGTTCAATGCAGTCTCAATCAATATCACAGTTTCACTTCAGTGGAACTTGACAAGATAACTTAAAAATTTATTTAAAGACCGGGTTCTAGTCCCGGTCGGGGCGCCGGATTCTGTCCCAGTTGCCCCTCTTCCAGGCCAGCTCTCTGCTGTGGCCAGGGAGTGCAGTGGAGGATGGCCCAGGTCCTTGGGCCCTGCACCCCATGGGAGACCAGGAGAAGCACCTGGCTCCTGGCTTCGGATCAGTGTGTTGCGCCGGCCACAGCGCGCTGGCCACGGTGGCCATTGGAGAGTGAACCAACGGCAAAAGGAAGACCTTTCTCTCTGTCTCTCTTTCTCACTGTCCACTCTGCCTGTCAAAAATAAAAAAATAAAAAAAAATTATTTAAAGAGAAATATTAGAGAATAGAAACATTCAAGAACGAACCATGTCCTTAACGAACATGCTGAAACTTGTAATGAAAAATAGAAAAACATACTCAAAGAGCTGTAATAATTAAGACATTGCAGGCCTGACATGAGAACAGATAAACAGATAGCAATTTAAGGACAGAGAATTCAGAAATAAACCTACATAGTATTGGAAATATAGTATATGGATAATCTTGCATTTTAAACAATTTCTATTGCAGGAAGAAGGAATGGTAACCTCTTTAATAAACAGCTCTGTTTTAATACTGTAATATTGGGGAAAATGTTTTTTTAAAGATTTATTTTATGTATTTGAAAGACAGAGTTACAGAGAGAGGTAGAGACAGAATAAGAGGTCTTCCATCCGCTGGTTCACTCCCCACTTGGCCACAACAGCCAGAGCTGCACCTATCCGAAGCCAGGGGCCAAGAGCTTTTTCCGGGTCTCCCACATGGGTGCAGGGGCCTAAGGACTTGGGCCATCTTATACTGCTTTCCCAAGCCACAGTAGAGAGCTGGATTAGAAGAGGAGCAGCTGGGACATGAACCGGCGCCCATATGGGATTCTGGCGCCGCAGGCCAGGGCTTTAAACTGCTGCACCACAGTGCCGGCCCCGTGGGGGAAATGTTTACTCAATAACCTAACGCAAAGAAAAATGTCTTGTGGATTAAGTAAACTAAACATACAAAACCATTAACATATTAAAAGAAAATTTAGTGAATAGTATTATACTTTTCAAATAAGAAAGGCTATCTTATCCAGGTAATTAATAAAAAACCTATAAACTTGGCCATAAATATTTTGTGTATTTTTTTTAATTTTTAAGGAAGTGTACATTTGCAGCGCTTAGATTGGATTCAGTTAACTGAATTTTTCAGCCACTGCCCTATGGAGACTGTTCTTATGCTTATTCTCTTCTTTCAAATGAAATCATACCCATAGTAATAATATATATTAGTATATATAGAATATATTGGGTATGAAACTTATAAGTTCCCACTGTTCATAGTCAATTAGAATAAATAGCAAAATGAGCTTGAAGGACTTAAACTTGGAGAGAGAAACATTTAGAATTGTCATGTGTAAGATCCTTTCGTGATCAGCTCATCCAGTTACAGTGCCACAAAACTTAACTTTTAGGTAATTATCCTTACCAGAGCTTTTTATTCCTTCATATGGTTTTGAATGGCATTTTAATGTCCTTTATTTTTAGCCTGAAGGGTCCCCTTTAGCATTTCATCTAGAGTAGCTATCCTAGTAATGCTTGATACTGCCTCAGCTTCTGCTCCTCAGCTAGAAACATCTTTAGCTTACTCTCGTTTTGTTAAGGATGATATTGCTGCGTATGATATGCTCAGAAGACGGGTCTCTTTCTTTTGTATCACTTTGCAGCGTCATCTCATTCTCTTCTGACCTCAGTTGTTACTGATGAGATATCCACTGCTAATCTTAGGGAGCACACCTTGTACCCGTACCTGATGAACCTCTTCTCCCTCACTGCTTTCAAGATTCTTCCTTTGCCGTGGCATTTGCAATTTCTATTGCATTTTGGTATTTGATGATTTGTGGTCTATTTTGATGTAAATTGCTTTGCATTTATCCTTGTTACAGTTCACTGAGGTTCTTATATGTGTAGATAGATATCTTTTTATCAAATTTGATAACTTTTGGGCCATAATTTCTTTATAGATTTTTTTCATATCTTCCTCTTCTTCTATAATTCACATTTTACAAATAACACATTTAACAATATCACATGTGTGTCTTGGACTCTGTTCACTTTTGTTTATTTGCTTTTCTTTCTGCTTCTTAGAATTTGTAATTTATGTTTGCCTACCTTCGAGTTCATGTGTCTTTTCATCTCCCTACTCATGCTTACTCTTTAAGCACTCTTGTCAATTTTTTATGTTGGTTACTGTGCTGTAAAGCTCCAGAATTTCTCTTTAGTTCTGTTTTATAATTTTTATTTTCTTATAGCATTCTGTGTTTGTTTATGCATCATTATCATAATGTTTTTTTTTTGTTGAACTCTTTGTCCATAGTGTTCCCTATTTCATTGAATGTATTTATGAAAGTGAATTTAAAATCTTTGTTTACTGAGTCCAATATCTGTGCTTCCTTAGAAACAGTTCTTGTTCATTTCTTCTGTAAACTAAGTCATAGTTTCTTAAAAAACTGGACATTTTGAAAATTAAAGTGTTTTAATCAAATTTTTCCCTCCTCAGGCTTTATTTCCAACATGAATGTTAGAACTGTTTGTGTGTCTACTGACTTTAAAAACATATTTTATAAAGTCTGTATTCTTTGTATGAAATCTGTGTTTATTTATCTTGTCATTTGCCTCTCGCTCAAAGGAGTAAAACTGCAATTGAAAGGAAATTTGAAATTCTTTTTATAAAAAGCACATATTAATATACTACTTGTGATCTAGATACAGTCTACAAACTTTACTGAAACATATTAAGAGTAAAGAAAGTATTCATTATACTAGTACTCAATTGTCCATATCATAAATATTTCCATGTTATTTATTATTCATAACTAGTTTTAAAAATTTTTATTGATTTTATTTTTATTCATTTGAAAGGCAAAAAGACAAAAACCTAGAGAGATTTTTTAAAGATTTATTTTATTTATTTGAAAGACAGAGTTACAGAGAGCACAGGAGAGAGAGAGAGACAGAGAGAGAGATCTTTCATCTACCAGTTCACTCCCCAAATGGCTACAACAGCTGGAGCTAGGTCAGACCACAGCCAGCTTCTAGGAGCTTTATCCCAATCTCCCACATGGGTGCAGGAGTCCCAGCACTTGAGCCATCTTGATTGCTGTACCAAGCATATTAGCAGGGACCTGTATCAGAAGTGATGCAGCTGGGACTCAGATGGGCACATTATACCACAATGCAGATCCCACAGAGAAATCTTGTGTTCACTGATTCACTTTCCAAATGCCTGCAGTAGTCAGGGCTGTACCAGACTGAATCTAGGAATCCAGAATTTCTTTCATGTCTCCAATATGGGTGGCAGGGACTCAAGTACTTGAGCAAACACCATTGCCTTCTATGGTTCACAACAGCAGCAAGCTGGAATTAGAAGTGGAGTTGGATTCAACCCCAGGCACTCTGATCACATCGGGTGTGGGTATCCTAGGTGGCATTTCAACTGCTATGCTAAGCTCCATAAACTCTAGTTTTTATAGTTTTAAATAACTTGGCAACGTGACTAATATTAAATAAAACCAAAAATTACACCTGATAGTTTTCTAATGAGTGAAAGTGGATCATTTCTTTAAACCATGAGTAAATACTCATGGATATTTGGGCCCAGTCTTTCATTTTTATGTGATAGAATTGGAACCGGCGTTGTGGCATAGTAGGCTAAGCCTCTGCCTGCAATGCCAGCATCCCATCTAGGTGCTGGTTCTTGTCCTGGCTGCTCCACATCAAATCCAGCTCTCTGCTATGGCCTGGGAAAGCAGTAGAAGATGACCCAAGTACTTGGGCCCCTGTACCCACTTGGGAAACCCAGAAGAAACTTATGGCTGCTGGCTTGGGATTGCCCCAGCTCCAGCCACTGCAGTCATTTGGAGAGTGAATTAGTGGATGGAAGACCTTTCTCTCTGTCTCTCCCTCTCACTGTCTGTAACTCTTCCTCTGAAATAAATAAATCTTTTTTTCTTAAAAAAAAAAAGATTTGGAACCAGTGATATTTCTTGTCTAACTACTGTGTGAATTATCTAGGACCAGGGTTCAGATCTATTGATGTTCTGTTGTGTGATACTCTGTCATTAGTTCAGATTTTAAGAGAACAGAGATTATAGAGAAAGGAATGACATGTAAAGAGCAGATGAGTTGAAAAATTGAATATGGCTTCCATAGATAAAAAAGATGTTTGTTTATCACAAAGCTTATGGTCTAAAATTCTAGGAAGTTGTTTTGAGCACTTGGAGAAAGGAATGATAATAATTTAAACTCAGCATTGGTTTACCAAGAGCTTATAATGTCAGTCTAGGACCAATTTATTTTTTTATCATAACTATAATGATGATAGAGTCAATTCCCTTTGGGATTCTTGAAGATAAGATAAAGGATGAAGAGACAGTGCAAGAAGGACTATAATATAACCTTATAAAAAGGAGCATTGATACAATAAATCTATATAGTGAGTCATTCAGAAAAACCTGTAGGGAGGAGAAGAGAAAAGCATATGTGTCGGCCGGCACACAGGCTCACTTGGCTAATCCTCCACCTGCGGTGCCGGCACCCCGGGGTTCTAGTCCTGGTCGGGGTGCCGGATTCTGTCCCGGTTGCTCCTCTTCCAGTCCAGCTCTCTGCTGTGGCCCAGGAAGGCAAGTGCTTGGGCCCTGCACCCGCATGGGAGACCAGGAGGAAGCACCTGGCTTCTGGCTTTGGATTGGCGCAGCGTGCGCTGGCTGTAGCGGCCATTTGGGGGGTGAACCAACGGGAGGAAGACCTTTCTCTCTGTCTCTCTCTGTCTAACTCCCTGCCTGTCAAAAAAAAAATTAAAATTAAAAAAAAAATAAAAGCATATGTGTCTGTTAAGCATTTATCTGTTTGGAACATATTCCCAGGAAAACTGTTGGGAAGTTGAAAAAGGGGGCCCCAAAAGCAAGAAAGTCAAGCACACGGAAGACATAAAAAGAGCACACCTCGGAGTACTTTGGTTGACTCCCAAAGCGATGGCTGCCTACAGTGTAGGTCACGCTTCGAGATACTCAGCAATGTAGGCAACAAACATAAAGCAAGTCTGCAAAACCATCTTGGTGAAGCTTCTGTTCTGCCATGCCAAGCTTATCTGAGCCATAGGAAAGAGTTGGCCTGTATTAAATGCTCACTACTTTAAGTGTTTGTTGAACTGAACTAGAACATTATGTATCTTCAGGATATAATTAAATTATTAAATAAGATAACTAGTATCTTATTACTAGTATATTACTAGTATTACTATATATATTACTATATATAGTATATACATATACTATATATATTACTAATATACTATATATATTACTAGTATATATAACTAGTATAAATAAGGTAAGTAAGTATTATCTCCTCTACTTGGATTCTGCTTGAACCCAGCTGCCCAGGTCTGGAACTTATTAACTATAATATAAATGTGTCAATAGTTTCTTTTGCCTGTTGGGAGAAAAAGTCTATGAGACACACTGATTTATCCCCATGGGTTATGCATCTGCCTTCACGCTACTTGTCAGATAAAACTGGTGTGTCTTATTCTAGTTCTGAATTTGATAATCGTAAAGGGATATAGATCAACTAAAATGGACTCTATGAACTGTGTTTGCATTGGTCTGCTGGACTCTACAGTAGATATTTAACTGGTAGTTATGAATATCAGTGATGGTCAGTTATTCAGAAAGTCTTTCAAAGGTGTTAAGAATCTTGTGTGTGTTGGCCGGCGCCGCGGCTCAATAGGCTAATCCTCCGCCTTGCGGCGCCAGCACACCGAGTTCTAGTCCCGGTTGGGGCGCCGGATTCTGTCCTGGTTGCCCCTCTTCCAGGCCAGCTCTCTGCTGTGGCCTGGGAGTGCAGTGGAGGATGGCCCAAGTGCTTGGGCCCTGCACCCCATGGGAGACCAGGAGAAGCACCTGGCTCCTGCACCTGGCTTTGCCTCCGCCTTGCCTGCTGTGTTCCAGCCACATAGCACTGCCTGCTGGAAATGCCTGGGACGTGCTGAGTGTTTTCCAGCTTCAGGGCTCTGTCTTCCTCCTTCTACTTGAGACGTCACTGCCATAGGTATCTAGACTTCTCTGACCTTCCAGATAACCACATATAACACCCACACTATACCAACTTGTGCATCCTCTCAATAGTAACTGCTTAGTTCTAGTTTCTGCTCAGGGAGTATACTTATAAACACACACACATATAGTTATATGCTACATTATACATATAGATTTATATACTGCACTTTCAGATATATATATACACACACACTGCCTCTTAGTAGGTTGTAAACCTCTTGAGGACATAGCTTTTGTCTCCTTTGTTAACTGCTGCATCACTAGCACTTGCCAATAGTCACTGCTATGCAGTAGAAAAAGTACTTTAAAAAGTATTTCTGAGTAGATGCATGACTGAACAAATTTGCATAAGGCTTGTACTCTCTAGAAACATCAGATTGATAAGGATGCCTGCATGAACAAACACAATACTCCATGAAACACAGTAACAACTTTGAGGGTTATACGGGAACTATGATATAAGAGAAAGAAGTAGGGAAGGGTTTACCTAGAAAGTGAATCTTAAAGAGGCAATGTGCCTTCTCTTTTGGATTGTGTAAGTTTTGGGGTTGGGAAGACAAGATGACAAAAAAAAAAAAAGCCATTTAAAACATAGAGAAGAGCAGGCCTTAGGATGTGAAATAGCTAGGAGGTAATTAAGTATGAATAGGGTTAGTTACAGAAATGATCTATGAGATTGGAAAAAATCACTGACTAGATTCTGAATCTGTTGCTTGTCAGGCTTAGAAGGTCAGGTTCATTCTGTCCTAAAGGCAGTGGAGAGTGCCAGAGAAACCTTAAGCAAGGGAGTGATGTGTTCAGAATTCTGTGTCTAATTTGTTGGCTTTGTTATTTGGAAAACTTAGCTGTTGACAACATACCAAGACAGACCACACATTTTAAAAAGCAATTTTGGATGAAAAGGATGAATGATGTGTTTCGTTCACATCCTGTAGGGTTTAGGTGTTTTTAGGCTGTATGGCAAAACTACGTAAAAGGTAACCTGCAATGCAAGTGCGAGGCATGAGAAGTGTCCTTCTAATAATGGCTGAAGTCTTGACCCAGAAAGAAGTTGTAGAGTGAGAAAGTAGGGCCGAGCACGAAAGGACTGAAGTCACTGAGAATATTTTACCCGAGAGGCCAGAATCAGAAAGACTTTTTAGCAACTGGAGTTCGATGACAGGGGAATTTCACTTATTTTCCAAGTCTTCAACTAACAACAACCAAAAATTCATTACAGTCTGTATTAGTCATTTACATATTCTCTATAAAATTTGCTATAAAATATGGGATCAAAAATTATCCCAAGCTGAGTATTGTTAAATAGTGATAAATTGTTATTATTTTAAAGTTTTGGTAGGTGAGTGTCAGCTGTGGCTTAGCTGACTGGTTCTCTTAAGATCTCTCAAAGCATTGTAGTGAAGTTGGTGGCCAAGGCCCTATTCATCTTAGAGTATGCTAGAGACTGGTTGGTTCACTGCAAAGGGGCTGGCTCCCATGGCTGGCAAGGAGCTGCTGGTTGCTAGCAGGGGGCCTCCCTGTCTCTCCACATGTGGCTCCCCCTGGAGAGGCCTCTCCACAGGGTCGTTTGAGTGTCTTCACACCATGGAAGCTGGCTTCCCTGGGAGCCAGTGATACAGGAGAGAACAAGCTGGAAGCTGCAGTCTCTTCACGACTCAGTTTCAGAAATCACATACCGTCACTTCTGCGGAGTTCAAGGGTAACGTCGATAACCCCATTTCATGGTAACGAGGTGAAGACCCCACTGTGCAGAACTGTGAGTACCAAGAGGGGGAGATCACTGAGGACCCTCCTGGAGACCAGTTGCTGTAACAGAGGATGCTGGACAAAAGAATGGTCTGCTTCGTGAGACGCTGCTTTTCTGGCCGCTGGAAGAAGGCAAGCAAAGCCTGGGCTACAACGGGACCAATGAGGAGGGGAAATTCTAGAACATGTAATGATTACTGCAAACAAGACTCCGTGTTTTAGATTGTTTCCTAATGACTCTGGAAATTTCTTTGGGGAGAGACAGGGAGAGAAATTAAGGGGATGGAAAACACCAACACAGTTTTCATTTTTACAGTCAAACTATTTGATAAGTTGTTTGAGGGTTACATTTATTAATTGAGCCTGGAGGTGAGGGCAAACCAGAGCAGTCTCCCAAGATGAGATGATTGGCAGCATACCCTGGAGAAGGTAGTGAGAATTTAAACGCTGAGAATTGTTTAATTAGCCTAACTTCATTTAAGACCTCTCAGCCTAATTTTCATTGTTTGTATTACATACCATAACATCTTTCAGTATCAGCCCATCTTTTTGCAGCATCAAGCCCCACGACTCCAAAACAGTGTTTTAGATAACCTACGAGGCATTTCATTCTCTAAAGAAACCAATTATATATGAAATTAATAATTAAAAATTATAAATAGAAAGAACAAGAAAACATGCATACTCCATGTCCTGCGGGTAGATTTTTGCATGGTGTGTAGGGAATTAGGTGCAAAAAAAATCCATTTATGTTAATGGGCATTGCATGTCTAATTTCTCATGCACCACACCGTTGATTTCCCCCTTGTGTCTTTGTCAGTACATGGGACCATCGAAGGAGGGAAAGGAAAGTGAATGATTTATTTGATGGGCTGTCAATCACAAAGGCAACCAGAGAAATTCCAAAGCTGTTTTTAACCTCTATAGAAACACTTAGTTAGACCATATGCTTTTTCTTCCTGCCAGATGCTGTCATTCATCAATTTCCTATTAAGAAAATGGGATTCTGCAAAAACCACTGAGGTTTTTTCTCATTTGTAATAGATATTCCACAAAATCAGATCGCAAACATATTCTGCAGCTTGTGCAAAATAACTCCTGATACTTGGGACTCTCCATATTAATTCTGAGTGACCTTTAATGATGTGTCTTATGTGCGGTCAGTACATCATTGAAACATATTATCCTCAATTACCTTGACGCTGAATTTAAGCCTGGAGGTTAAGCAGATTTTTTGTGATGATCCAGTCTTTTAAAAAGATAGAATTTAAGTGGCTGTTAAAAAATATCAGTAACCTACTAAAATACACTTTAGCGAGTAAACAAGGATAATACATATTTGAGAATTAAATTAAGTAGCTTGAGCTGAAAATTGATTATCCAAAGATATCAAAGAAAATGAAAAAAGATATGTGTAATCTTCTTTCTCTATCAAGTAGAAAGGTTTTTTGTTGTTTGTTTGTTTTGTTTAATTTAGGGCAGAGAAAATACTTAATTGCTAAAAAATCCTGGGTGGAGCTTTTTGTTTGTTTATTTATTGTCAAGGATGAATCCACCCAGAAAAACCTCAGGATTCCCTTGCTTTTGGTCAATAAATCCCGTTCATCCTGTACACAACAGCAGTATATCTCCAGGCTGTGGCACATGGCTCCAACAACCATCATAGTTTGGTTTTTAACTCAGAATGCCCTAGGTAGTTAGAATATACTGACACCTGCCATCTTTTCTGTCACAGCTGTTCTTGAAGTATGCTTCAAAGGTTTGCATGTCCTGCTGTATGCACTTAGTAAACCAACTGACATGCATGTTGAAGGGAAAGGACTATTGTTACGTAACTTTGGATCTGCAACATTTTGCGTCAGCTTCTTAACAGGAACCGACTCTTCATCACACCGGGCAAATAGCTTCTAGGGTAGTAGAGTGCTCTGAAATTCAAGGTCTTTGTCTTCCAATAGTTAGGCATAGATCAAAATTGTGTTTTTCCTCTGGCTATTAGCCAGCAAGAAACATGCAGGGTCTGCTTATTGTTTCAGATTTTAGTAGAAAGCCGCTCCGAAAAAAAAAAATAAGTCTGTAACTTTATAGCTGTCAGAGTATTCACTCCCGCCTAACATACTGAAGTCTAATTTTTTCCTAAAGGTCACAAACAAGCTATACTATGATTTTAACATTCTAATTTTCCATTTTCTTCTCTTTGCTATTTTTTTTAAGCCCTGCTGGAATGGCTCCACTCATGAAGGTCATGGGAATGATAATGCTGAGGTAGCGCTGTCTTTTTATTCATAGACCAGGTGGAGAGTGCATCTCGCCATAAACGGGTACCTCCATCACGCTGCACTGTTATTGACCATTGCCCTCAGCTGAAGATTGTACCTCCTCTAGGGGAAACAAATGATTCGCTTTGCACATAGGCAGAGGCCTGGAGCTTGCTTAGCCAGACATTGCCAAGTTTCCTGAATGATCTCTTGTGATTGGTTTTCTTATACGAATCGACTGTGTGTGAGTACACCCCCTGAACTCTGTGTATTTAGGAATTTGTCTTTGACGAAAACAGCTCTCCTCGAGTTCAGATGATTAGTACTTTATCTGCTAATGCAGGTTTCCATTTGGCTGTTGGCTAAAAGCACATTTTCAGCCTAGCAAAATATTGCTGTCACTTTTTGGGCACCAAAATAAATTTTTGGTGTCTGACCAAGTTGAGAAATTAAGAAAAAATAATCCTTACTGAAGGTCTCTGTGGCTTGACCTCTAACTGCCAACAAAATTTGCACTTCTGTGAGATGACCCAGAACAAAGGAGCCAGTTCTCTCTATTTGAATTGTAACCAAGTTCCCTCCTTGTTCTAATCCAGTATCATTTGGGAGTGTGGCTAAAATGATAGAAGTGAGTGTAAGAGGAGCAACACCTTGATTCTGACCTTAACTTTGCCTGGGGACAGAGGTCTTCACTAGGGTCCATGGGGGTGGGGGTCATGGGGTTGAAGGTGGCAGAGCCAGATCCCCCAACAAGATTCTTTAAAACTGCCTGTTTAGAACTGTGACATTGTCTTCTAATGTGCTGATACGAATACAGAGTCTGTGAAATAAAATAGTAGAAACATCTACTACTTTAAGGTAGTCTTATTCCATTTTGTTTTAAAAAATATAATTGTGTGCCTTAAAATGCATGATGTTTGCCTGAGCCCTGTGAAAGATCCTAGCCTTTTAGATTGGCTTAAGCTAAAGTAACCCACCAAGAGCATAGCTGTCAGAGTCCACTTGAACCTCAAAACTCAAAATGAGCACATCCCCCATGTTCTGCAGTGTGCTCCATCTGATGTTTCTCCCAGTGAAGACTTCACATCCTTAGGGTGACTTTTTAATCCTTAACTTACTGTTCTCCATCCTGATATCCAGCCATGATGTTTTTACTTCTGCTTCTTCTGTAGGTATGTTAAGTCAGAAGTCTGCATTTATTGCATTGAATTTAAAATTAAATGATTTGATGCTATCTGTACATAACCCCTTTAATTTTCTTTCTGCTATGATGTCTAAGACCTCATGCCATCACAACTAAGGTATTGGTCACTCAGGACTTGTATATTGCTTCTCGGCCTTTCGGCTAAGATCAAAGTGTAGGATCTGTGATATTGCTTAGTAGTAGCTCAGCTGGTCTTTCTTTCTCCATGTCTGTGATGTCTTTTCCAGGCTGCTGATTATATATTCACAAATCAGAGGGCATAAAACAACAAATGCATTGTCTCAAAGTTCTGATAGCTGGAAGTCTAAAATCAAGGCAAGGTCACACTCCCTCTGAAGGTGCAAGGGAGGAATCCTTACCTTTCTGCAGCTTCTTGTGGTTTCCAGCAATCCTTGGCCTACTTGACCTTGTAGATGCATCACTTGCATGTTCACCTCCATTGTGGTATCATCTCTGTGTCTCTGTCTCTGTCCTTTCTCTATTTTCTCTCCCATTCTTAAGACAATACACCATTTAGGGTCCACTCTAATCTGATAGGACCTCATCTTAACTAACTATGTCTGCAGAAATCTTATTTCCAATTACAAAGGTAGCAGCTTGCTGTTTTGAGTAAACTTAAATGGGGGGGGGGGGACTTCAACCCACTGTCTCATCCAAATATCTCCTTCCCTAAATCTCCTACCAGAATGACAAACATAATTTGCAAAGCAGAAGGATCAGTGGTCTACCATTTTCTATTGAAGATGATTGTGCCGACCTGACAGTTGTGGAGACCACAACAAAACCGTGTGGAACAAGTGATGAAATTAAGAACCACAGAGACGAAGTGGATCATCCACATCCTCTCTGTAGAGCCCTCCTATTTTCCCAACCAAAGGCTTGCCTACATTTCATACTCTGCCCCCAACATAGCAGTGGCTTCATGGTGACTCAGAGTATAGGACAACATGTCAAAGAAGGTGCTAGGAGCTGTTGGAAAATGCAACATATCTTCCTTTTTTTTTTTAAGATTTTTATTTATTTATTTGAGAGTTAGAGTTACAGGCAGTGAGAGGAAGAGACAGAGAGAAATGTCTTCCTTCTGTTGGTTCACTCCCCAAATGGCTGCAACAGCCGGAGCTGCGCCAATCTGAAGTCAGGAGCCAAGAGCTTTTTCCGGATCTCCCACATGGGTGCAGGAGCCCAAGCACTTGGGCCATCTTCTACTGGTTTCTCAGGCCAAAGCAGGGAGCTGGATTGGAAGAGGAGCAGCCAGGACACGAACTGGCGCCCATATAGGATGCTGGCGCCACAGGCAGAGGATTACCCTACTGCGCCATGGAGCCGGCCCACAACATATCTTCTTGAAATACCAGTTGTATTCAATTGTAAGTTGTTAAAAACAACATTTCAGGTTAAAATAAACATAAAATTCTTAGTTTTCTATTATATTGTTTAAGTACCAGAGCTTCACAGTTCATGGATGCCCATTCAGTCCCTTCTGACAAGGGGATGATTTCATTGGAAAAGTTCCTATCCATTCCATATGACCATAATCAGATTAATCTCAACATGCTCACCATGGAGTACAACTTCAATAAAGATTTGTTAGATTAATAAACCACTCTAAGAAATTGCTCTGATTCTGGCAGTCCTTAACCAAGACAGTGTTCCAGAACTCCTCATTTTTAAAGAGGCCCAAGTCCCTTTCCTGACATCTAAATCTCCTTACAAGCTTATCTCCATCATTTCCCCTGAGCTCTTAGCCATTATCCCGCTGTCCAAACTAAGCAAGAATGAGATGCTTTTGCTTGCAAGAAATCTTTTCTACTCAGAACATGAGCGCAATGCATATGAACAGAATGGAGTGAGTCTGATGGTACCACTACTCAGAAACAGTGCTTTTATCATTTACGATTTGCTTCCTCATCTGGGAGTCCTCCCACTATAAACTCAGTTGCTAAACAAAGTTGCATACATTGGAATTCTAAATTAGTCTTGACCACCACCACCTCCCCTGTCTTACTTCTTCTCTCTGTCTTTCTTCTATCCCTTTCTCTTCTTCCTCTCTGTTCACCATTTCAGTTTCTCTTCTTTCAAGATAGAACAACATGGATCCTCTAATTAATTTGTGCTATGTAATAGTTGTTTAGGCTACTGAGTTTGTGTCTCAGTTTGAATTTTCCTAGCTTTTGGTATTATTTCCCTCTACATACCCTTTCAATTCTAGCTATCTAAATACAAACCAATAAGCATTAACTGAGAGCCCATCACTGCATCCTTTTATTAGTTATGGTCCAGTCTGAGTTTATATAAACCAGAGGCTCACAAAGCAGCGTGTCTAACATTACAGAAGTTTGCTTTTCCTCTCTTGTGGCCATGTGCAGGTAGATGGGTGGCTCAGCACATTTAAATTCTGTGAGACATTCACTCAAGATGTAGATCATTCCCATCTGACTGCTCTACCACCTCCTTTGCCTGTTTTCTGCACAAACCATCTTATTATATATGTCGACCTACTATCCTTTTGAATGGAGAAATAAGGAAGTAGGAAGAAAGCCACTTTCTTTTTAAACTCCTTCTAGAAGTTATACACTTGGTGTCTGTTTTTCAGAGACCAAAACCACGTCACATCACATTACTCTAAGAGAAGTATTATATCTAACTGGCACTTGCATTTCTAATAGAAAAGGGAGATACTGAATCAAGTCAGCACGTAATACCACATGCCTACTCTCCCCCTACAATTGTCATTCTTGATCTGATCTCAGTTCTATCAAGAGTTTTCCCTGTTGACTTCAGCAATTATTTACAGTCTTCATTTGACACTTCTCATACAGTATGTTTAATCATCAGTTAAAATACATATCCTGATTTTTATGTCTCCATGAGATTTAAAAAAAAAAATAGGGCAGGGATTATTATGTGTGAAATATACTTGATAGAGATAAACACACAGTAGGCACTCAGTAGATACTACATCCTGTTTCAAACAATAGATTACAAAAGAGTAGGGGATATTAGATATCTTTGATTGCTTTTCATGGTACTTACCCTAATATGTTTCAAATTTGAGCTTCTTCATTAATATTCAAGACATAAAACTATTATCTTAAAGCAAACTAAACTTTGCTAGCTTCAAAAGAAGAGATAATAAACTACAGATCCCAAGAAGGGCAAGTGTCTTTGAAGTGAGTATGTAGGAAAAGGGAATTAATCAGCAGCATTAACTGTTTCTTAGAGCTTTGGAGAAAAGACTGTATTTGTGGAAAAGAGTCACTCACTTAAGGAATGATAGAGGCATTCCTTGAGAGAACTGTAGAGGTCACTGGCTCAGGCAGCCAGCTTTGGTATCTGAAGTTTAAGAGGGTGTGACCTGGAAGACCTGGACTGGGAAACTGAAGGGCAAGTGCAAAGGAAACGAAGAATCTGGAGGTTATAAGCTTCCATCAGTGTGAGTAATGAGAGCTGGGTTAGGGGGTAACCATAATTTTTTTCAGAGTCAATTCATTTTTTGCCTTTTAAATACTTTTCAGTGTCAGCTTTATTCAACTTCCCTATTGTTACACTGGAGTTCCAAGAGCAGCATCCTGTTTTTTAGTAATCAAAACAACTTAATACATTATCCCTCTTAGTAGTTTTTTTGTCTGTTCTACTTAATATGACTGGTTTAATTCTGTAATTAATACACAGTTATTCTTAAGTGTTGAAAATTAACTGAAATGTGATCCCTGTTAAACATAAGAGTGGGAATAAGAGAGGGAAGAGATGTATAATTTGGGACATGCTCAAGCTGACTTGCCCCAAATGGTAGAGTTAGAAACATACCAGGGGATTCCAATTCAATCCCATCAAGGTGGCATGTACCAATGCCATCTCACTAGTCCCAGTGATCAATTTCAGTTCACAATTGATCATAATGAAAGGACTAAGAGTCAAAGGGAGCACATAAACAAGTCTAGTACCTGCTAACACTAACCGATAGAATAAATAAAGGAGAGAGTGATCCAACATGGGAAGTGAGATACTCAGCAGACTCATAGAATGGCAGATGTCCTAAATAGCACTCTGGCCTCAGAATCAGCCCTAAAGGCATTCGGATCTGGCTGAAAAGCCCATGAGAGTATTTCAGGCATGGAAAGCCAAGACACTCTGGCAAAAGATCTCTGTGAGTGAGATCCCATTGGAAAGAACAGGTCATCAAAGAAGGAGGTACCTTTCTCCGAAGGGAGGAGAGAACCTCCACTTTGACTATGACCTTGTCTAAACAAGATAAGAATCGGAGAACTCAGAGGGCTTCCATAGCCTTGGAAACTCATGACTGGAGCATAGGGAGATTACTGATGCCATAGACAGGAGTGTCAATTGGTAAAGTCAACAACAGGAGTCACTGTGCACTTACTCCTCGTGTAGGATCTCTGTCCTTAATGTGCTGTACATTGAGATTTAATGCTATAACGAGTACTCAAACAATATATTTCACTTTGTGTTTCTATGGGGGTGCAAACTGTTGAAATCTTTACTTAATGCATACTAAACTGATCTTCTGTAAAAAAAAAAAAGAAATTATCAATTCCCAACTTGACTCTCACTGGGATTAAACATGACAATAGGTCTGATCTGATTTCATCATCATTTAAAAAAATCATCTATTATTTTTCACTTTATGTTTCTGTGTGGGAGCAAACTGTTGAAATCCTTACTTAATGTATACTAAGCTGATCTTCTGTATATTAAGATAATCGAAAATGAATCTTGATGTGAATGGAAGGGGAGAGGGAGTGGGAAAGGGGAGGGTTGTGGGTGGGAGGGACGGTATGGGGGGGAAGCCATTGTAATCCATAAGTTGTACTTTGGAAATTTATATTCATTAAATAAAAGTTAAAAAAATAAAAGAAATAAAAGGGAGCCCCAGGAGAAGATAACAAGGACCTCTGAAAATCTTCACAGGGCTGGTGGAATTTCCTGAATTTATACACACAAAATTGAAAATTTTTCTTGATGTAAAATGTGAGTCATGCTAAATACATTTCCTATAAGAAAAAAAAATATTTGCTACATCTGAAGAACAAATATGTTTGGTGACCCAAAACATCAGGCTACCCTTTGTCTCTGATACAGAGAAGCATCTGTGAAAGGGGAAATCATCAGACATAATTTCTGTGCGATTGGAATTGTTTTGGTGGATTCATTAATCAATAAGAGTAAACATCTCTCACTGGTTAGATGGTCAACCACCTGCTATAGCCATACTGTCCTCTGTGTGGTTTGATGGGATTTGCAGCAGCAAGGGAATCTGAGAAGCAGAAATGGCTCTCTCCATGCTCCTCTGCAGAAGACACTGTAGCAGGTAAGATCTGGGGTCCTGGAGTCAGACCCATAGGGTCCTAATCTCAGCCCCTCAACCCTAGAGCCACGACACTTTGCATAAATGGCTAAATCACTCTTAAGCCTTAATTTTCTCCTCCATGAAGTTGGAATACTACTAATAGTCATGCTAATACTAGTTAACTAATTAGTATTAATGCTAATACAAATGCTACTTTCAAGTCGCTGTTATAAAACAAGCTGTCATCATCTCGTGAGTCTATAGCTTGATATCCTTCCTCTATGTTTTACTTCGGCTGTCTCCCGCGCTTCCCCCCAGCACCAGGCAGGGCTGCTCAGTCACAGTGGTCCTTTGACATGGTTGGTGAGGTGATATCACTCACTTGCACATGTATTCAGAATAAACCCTAAATTCCCACTGGGATCTGTAAGTCCACAGAAGAGTCCGTCCCTGGTGTCCCTCTCACCCTCCAGGATCAGCTCCAGCTGCTCTGGATTTCCTCTTTTCTAACATCAAACCAATTCTCTCTCTATGGCTTTGTGCCTCCATCTCTCTTTTATTCCTGTGACTGGCTCCTTGTAACTCTGACTTGAGCTCAGATGTCCCCAGAAAGAAGTAACCTTGACTAAAATATAACATTCATCTAAATAGTTACCTTGGAGCTACTACCTGGCTTATCACCTTGTTTACTATCTATCACAGCCTATATTACTATCTTTTTAAAAATTAATTTATTTGAGAGAAAGCATTACAGAAGGGGGGGAGGGAGACAACATCCAGCATTCTGGTTCACTCTCCAGTTGGCCCCGGTAGCCTGGGCTGAGGCAGGCCAAAGCCAGGAGCCAGGAACTTCTTCTGGGTCTCCTGGGAGGGTGTAAGGGCCCAAACACTTGTGTCGTCGTCCACTACTTTTCCTAGGCCATTAGCAGGGAGCAGGATTGGAAGTGGAGCAGCAGCCAGGTCATGAAGTGGCTCCTATATGGGATGCTGGCGTCACAGAAAGTGGCTTTACCCTGCACCTGCTTGTTCTTCCTTATTTCCTTGACAGTTATAGGAGTATATGAAACACAGTAGGTACTTAATATTTGTTCAGTAAAGGAATGAGTGAATGAATGAATTGACATCTCACAGGTTTATACTAAAAATTAGTTTCAAAAATGAATAAAAAGTTCTGAGAGTGGTATCAGACACATAGCAGGTATCCAAGCAATACTGGTTTCTTGTTACGATTTTTGGTACCTCATACTTGGCGCCTACCATAGATATTCCCCACCTGTAGAATCTTGCAGCCCCCCCTGTTACAGCAGTCTTTCTCTGTTCCTAAGGATTCCAAAGTAAAACATGTTTAAAGTATCCCAATTTGTGGGAATGAAATAGCAGTCGCATTCGTCTATGTTTATTAAACCAATTGTGTGAAATTTTTTTCTGTCTGTTGAAGTGGTTGCTGATAGGGGCAAGACAATAGTGAAGCAGTGAGAGGCATGATCTTTGGAATAATTCAGATTATTGATTGTGCTGTGTTTTGGACATGACTCGTCCTCCTGATCTCAGGCAGCAGAGTATATCTAGTCTTATGGTAATGGTATTAAGAGAGTGGTAGGTTAACCCAACTATAGTGTATACAGGTGTGACCTTTGAAAAGTGATGACATTAGGTTGTAAGGGTGGAGCATTCATGATTGAATCCTGGTTGTTTTGTAAGGAGGGAGGAAGGGAGGACACAGATGTAGACAGATGCAAACGTGCTCCCACCATGATGTGGTGCACTTCCTGGGGGACTCCCAAAAGTGTGTATTATGCTGTTTGGACCTGATGACTCAAAATCATGGGCCACAATAAATGCTGTTTGTCTATAAGGTAGCATGCTTCCAGAAGTTGGTTCTTGTAACTAATACTGATGTTATTTTCAGCTCTACGTTGAGATATTTTGACTATGTGAGGTCCAGAAACTTTGTGCATCTTCATGACGTTCCCTCTTAAGTTTGTTTTGAAGGATTAAATCTAAAGAGCTGTTAAATATAGAATGTCAAGGTGCACAGTAGGAGCCTGTGGCTATTATCAATACTCAGTAATGCTGTTGTGCTTAAGCAAACTTCTAAACTTCCAGACATGAGTACATTTTTTTGGGGGGGTGGGGGGGGGAGTTGGGTAGAGTTAGGCAAAGATACAGAGCCCCCACCCCACCTCCAAAAAAGAAGTTTTTTGTCCAGAATCAAAGTCAATGAAATCCAACATTATTGGTGACCAGGTTTCTAAATTGTGAGAAATAACGGCTTTGTCATTTTTAGTTTGGAGAGCTGTACCTCTGACCGTGCAAGGTGGATAGTAATTGAGAATGTGCGTGAAACAAAATAGCCACTTCTTTAGATGGCATTTGTACACAATTTAGTACAGGCTTGGGCTTTTATCAATGGGATGAAGTATGCTGAGTGGGAATTAGAAGATAAGATCACCATAGACCATCTTGTGGAATGGTTTTAAATAATATCCTAGGCTGGTCTGGTGATACCTGGGATTACACTGAGAACAAGTCTGTCCTAAGGGAGCAAGAGCCAAGTTTAGTCCAATATTTACACAATTTAGATGGAAAGAGTTAACCTTACTCTTGAAGAGGATAACGGGAATTTTAAAGCATTCTGTTTAAGACCTGCAGGAACATTTAGTCTTCCTATAGACTGTAGGCACGGATGAAGAGATGAATAAGACATAGAAGGCTCAGTTAGTGGTGGTGATGGTGATTGAAGGACGAGAGCTAAAACTCACAGAGCAGTTTTAATTAACAAAACAAGCCACAGACAGCATATATTTTGTAGGCGTCCATTATGACTACTGACACCATTCATCAAATATGGGTACCGTGAGAACTTACGCTGGCTATGCATTGATTCAACTACCCTGCCTCTACTTCTGTCAATGATGGGAATAGAGACAACCAAGTAATGAGCATAAGCTCTTTAGACAAAGGAAGGGAAGAATCAGTGATGGTCTCTCTCACCCAGGAAAACCCTCTTCCTACTTATTCCCTGCAACCCTGCTCTTTAGCCTAGGAAAGGTGGAATCTGCCCTAAGGTCATTGCCATTTTTTTTTTGTCTCTAGATGCCAAAAAATTGGTAAGTTTTGCTTCTTTTTTTTTTTTTCCACAAAAATCCATGGTTAATACAATTAGACATAGATATATTTCTCTAAAAAATTTCTTTTCATGTCAGTTATTTATCTAAATATTCTCTAGCTATTCAGTTTTAAATTTATTCTTTTTTTTTTTTCAGTTGAATCTTTTCTTAGGCAATTAAGGAGTGGTTCAGAAGAGGCATTGGAAACCCACTGTACTTTTTTAAAAATAGAATTCATCATTTCCCTAGCTAGTGTGTATGAGGCATTTAAATTTTAAAGGATGGCCTTGCTGGTTGTACATGACACTAAGAACAGGTAGAAGCTGAAATCCAGAAAGGTAGTGCACCATGTTATCAAATGCTCTTTTCCCTTCTGGGAAGTATTACTTACATTTTGCAAATTTGTTATGCAAAATAATCTTAAAACTGATTCTGTTTCTTTGCCTCAGGTTCATACAATATTCATTGAAAGTTTTACAAAAAGAGAAATTAATTTAGTATAAAAATCAAGCATTTTAAAATGCCGTGTGTATCAGTACAACAGCATTCCAGTTGGAGGCTGAGAAAAAACAAGGAGGAGCTCAGATCAGAATTCCATATATTTCATTTAATTGCACGTGAATATATGTTGTATTTCTGGTATTCAGAGGCAACCTGAAAATCTTTAGGGGAATCTTCATAGTTTTATGGCCTAGGACAAGTCACAGTAGACCATTAACTTCATTCTGTCTGTTATTTAAATAATGCTAATGCTAATGCTAGCATTTCATCAAGTTTTTTTTTAAGAAGAAATGAAATTCTCACTGAACAAAGTACCTTGAAAATTGAAACGGTGCAACAGAAATCTAATTTATAGCATTTATCATGAGTCAGCCTTTGTGTCCTATGGTAGAAGCTTTGGAGCATCTGATAAACATTGTTGGTTTTACCTCTACAGTCAAAAATAAGTCATGAAAAATCTTAAACTTTCTATGTATTTAAAGATTAGGATTCATTATTTGATTGAGTGGAGAAATCAAGTAGTATTTTCATTTGCACAGAACAAACTACATTTTCTAGAGTTTCTGCAACTTTCAAAGTTTTTCTTCTATAATTTATTTACCAAACATACAGTGGGCCACGAGTCTCCTATAATTTTAATATTTGAAGTTTGTAAGCTTTGTATTTCTGATGTTGCAATTATATGGATTGGAAAGTATTACATGATTGGGAATCAGCTTATGTAAGCAAATTTTTAGATGAATTTTCATTGTGTATTTTATCTTATAATCCTGAGATACAAAATTACATCAGATGCCTCATCTTTTGGAAGGAGATTTTTTATTATTAATCCTTCATGTAAACCATAAAACGGACCTTTCTTTTTTTTTCATTTTCTGTTAAAGCTGCTTTGCTCATTGACTTTTGTACTTTACATGTTCATTTCTATAAAATTTGGTTTTTATCAGTTAATGAATTCACGTGCGTTGTCCAGAATGCTGTTGAGTGTCATTAAGTGATCATTCCACTGGGAAGTCTTGAAGGCCCCCGGAACTCTTTCTTGTGACCTGATTTCGTGCTAATGGATTATTTTGCCCTTTGGCAATTAGATATATTTTGGTATGAAAGCAAAATTGTCACTAAATAAGTAAACATTATTAATAAGCCGCCATTTATTTATATCAGCTTTTTTGTTGACAGCTGATGACTTTGTTAATATAAGCATTCCACAGTTTTCTTGTTTCTTGTTTGTATTTATTGCAAAATAAAGCCGAAGTAACTCATATAATGAGGATGGAATGAAGATGGAGGGGGAAATTTACAAGGGGAAAATTAATTATTTTGGATTTGTCATAAGATCGTCAGAATTTATATTAAGATATTTATCATCCAGATAATTTGTTTTCTTGAAGACCACACTTTGATACTTATTTGTGTCACTAATTGATACTCAAATGAACCAGATTCAGAAGTTGTAGGATTCAACATTTGTACAATTCATTGGCAAAAGGAAATGCAGTAATCCTTATGCCCCAGGTACCAAAGTACCTAATTGAAATGCACTACAAGAAAAAGTCAAGTTTATTACCCTTGCCTACAACTTGCAATGTGACATTTTGCTTTATAGCATTTGGAATCTTTCACCTCCCAAGAACAATGAACTTCAAAAACATAATACAAGTGGGAAAATTGCCTTAAAAATGTAATTTTAGAAATGATTCTTTGAAAACACTGTTAAATGAGAAAGTTTGGTGAAACGATGAAACTAATATTTCATTCATCTTATATTGATGCATGTTTAAACCCAATGTAAAGTTCAGATGTTTAGGGGAAAGAAAAATATAAGTTGACTGAATGAAATAATTCAGCATAACTTCTTAAAGTTTAAGTCAGATATTGTCATTTCAGAGTCCTTAGTGTGTGGATTATGATCTTTTTCCTTTGCTGGTTTCTGTTTGTTTTTTTGTCTCTCTGGGTAAAACATGTTTTCAAGGAAAATCACAGAATTATCCAATGCATAAACTCTTTAGGTGATTCCATTTTCTTTTAATATGGGCAATTTATTGAAACACAAAAATAATTGATAAATTCTTTTGTAAAGGAGGAGTAATTAATTGAGCAGGTAATCTCAAACATTAGTTGGGGATTGCAGACAGGTCATTCACTACACTGTTATTATAATAGACAGTAGAGAGTTCTTAACTGTGCCAGGGCCTATATTAAATGTTTTAAACCCATTACATTGTTTCACTCTCCAATCGATATTGGGAATTCGATATATTTATTACCACCAGTTCACTCATGAGAAAATTGAGGTTTGCACTATGACTCTGCTCTCATTTTTAGCACAAACTTCCTCCCATAGGGTCCATTAATTCATACCCCAAATAAGCTAAGAAAAAAAAACACCTTAAATAATCATTTAATTCTCTATGCAAGCACTATTTTAAAACTCCAGCACTCCTTGTGTCTCCTACTAACCCTGTATTCAATTATGGAGCCATTAATAAAGAAAAAACAACTAATGTTCTTAATTTCCAAGGCAAACTACAAGCTTCATATCTTTTACAAGATCAATTTCCAAACTTGTTTTTCAGGAACCAATGGGAGTTTTTGACTTACTACTTTTTTTTTTATTTGTTTTTGTTTTTTTCTCTAATGAGAACAGAAGAGTAAGACATTACAATTCTGAAACTCACTTCCTAATGTCTGTAACAAAGATTGACCTGAGCTGTGCTACCAGGTTTAAGTTCTCAAAAGTAAAACGGATGAGGAGGTCACCACCTCACAACTCCAAAACCCTAGCCAATTTTCACGAGTTAATTATTTAAGAACAAAACAAAGCAAATGCTCATAGAATTATTGACTTATTTCAAGTAACACTAACAAGGGTGTGCCTTCTCCCATTATTTTGTTTTTGTATGTGAAACTGAAAATAAACTCAATCTGAAAATGCTTAGGGACCAAAACTTCAAAATAGAGTTGATGCAGAGTCCCTGCCAAGGAAAGCAAATTGCTAAGTGGGCTAAAAAATTCAGAGGAGGAGCCTCCTGAAATTTGTCAGAGACCAATGAAATGTTTAAATAAATCAAGGAATCAAGGTTGCCTAATCACACCATTCTTAATGTCTACCACATCGAAAATATAAACTGTAAGTCATTATCAAGCTCATAAAGCAGTTTATGAATTACAGGAAAGTGATGAAGAAGTTGAATTTGTCTGTTATGCCAATGGCTAGGAGAGAATACTACCTGCAGACTCATAATTAAATGACACCCTTTACCTCTGCAGTACTGGAAGTATCTAGCTCTATAAGTTTAAAATAAACAGCACTATTTAAATATCCCTAATTTAGCATTTTATCTATTCTTTATAGAAAGCACATGGATCTGTATAGTTCAGGGATGCCCGGATATCATTTCATGGAAAAGAGAAAAAAACAGGAACAAGTTTTATCTGAATTATATTCCAAGGAGAGTGTTTTATGTAGTGAAGAACTGACTCACATGAACATATACAAATGCGTGGCAGTGTAAACAGTGAAAATGAACTACAGTTTATACACATTTGACAATGCTAATGTTCCTGTTCTTGGCAAGATCATGATAGTGGTCAGGAGGGAGATCTTCCTAGAAAGTTAGAAGACCTGGAGAATCTTAAATGAGGACCCTAAAGATACACTCAGAGCCAGGCAGTCATTTCTATAAAAAGTGGAATGTCATGGTCTACCTGCTTCCAGTACCAAATACCATGCAGCACATGGAATGAAAACCACCCACTGAATTGGGTGCCTGGACCCAACCTGGGCCAGCATGTTCTGTTTCAGAGCCTAGAGTGCTAAATGTCCTTGTATTCTGTTTATAATTGTCATATGGCAGCCTCTTCCCAGGCACTGTATTAGTCGCTGGGGACATGAGGTTGAGGAACACAGTCACGATCACAGCTCTCACAGTTTCCCTTGTAATGGAAGAATCAAACAGTGACGGAATCAGCATTCACATAGCATTATGAAGATATTCAAATGAAGGATAGTCACTGCTGATTTGCTTGAGATAGAGTGATAATTTTCTGAGAGGGGACATTTGAGCTGTGAACTGTTTGACAGAAAGCTTAAGCAGGGAAAGATCTGAAGAAGAGTATGAGCAAGGAGATTTGTGGTAAAAAAAAAATGTACAGGGAAAGATGCATTTATGTAGAAATAGAAGGTAGAGATATCCCTCTCCCTGCCACCTCCATCTTCAGCTAACAATCAGATGGGTGTATTCTTGGAAGTAATGTGATAAGAAAAATCAGCTCCCAATTTGTCCTGGAAAGGATTGGCTTGCATTCCCTTTGAAAACGTGGGTTAACAATGGTAATGACCTCCTCAACTTTCTCTGGAGCGTTGCTAGGGTGACACTGTAATTCAAAGGACAGAATATCAATAGAGCCAGGATGTACAGGAATGTAAACAAGCTTTAAAAAAATAGTCCAAGTGTTTGTTAAATAGACCACAACGGGACAGGTCCATTATCGTTGCAGAAAGCCCTGTACTTAGTATGTCCAATTATCTAAATAGCTCAAAAACATAATCAATCCATCAGTAGTATTCAGCTTGCTAGCTCTGATATCTGATTGTGAATTCTCTGTGTTTATTCATATTTCTGCCAAATGTCGATCCCGAAATGTATTAGCATCTGCCAGTGATGAATAAACATAAGATTGTGCTCCTCCTGCAATTCTTAGTAGGGCTGATGAAACAAAAGCTCATCCAGTGGCTACCCCATGGAGGTTTCTTCACATCTCACAACTGAATGCTTCCCCTTCCTGGTGTCAACATAGTCAGGGATGACTCCAACCTTGAATCCTTGGCCTTCCGTGGAAGCTCAGCTCTTTCACTCTTGCTCAGCCTACTCAGAGTTATGCATTTTAAAAGACCAGCTCTGGTTGCTTTCTTGTACTTGAGTTTTCTTAATAGGCGCGTAGTTGTAGAAATCCAGAGATACTGTGTGAGAAGACCTCCCGGGACTGACAGCATCCAGCAGTACTCGGGTGGAGGAAAGAATGAAGGGTGATACTGCTGCAATGCCTAGCTGCCCTTGGCTTCTGATGGTGGACACAGCTAACAGCACTGGGAGAATTCCTGTGCTTGTGTGACATGCCATGGTGTAGGCTGAACACCTCTTAATTATCTCCTCTGTACATATGTGGTGAGATCCAGTTATTACAGTGCAGGAAGAGTCAAGCAACTCCAGTAGAGATGAATGTGTTGCACGTGGTGCTGAGTGAACACACTGATGTCACTCATGTTCTTGAAGCTGTTTGCATGATGAGGATCAACAAGTTTGTATCCACCACCTTCCTGCTCTGCCCAGGCCATGTGCTCTGCCAACATGAGCCGTCATGAATCCTCTCTGATGTCACTACTATTCATTGCGTGGTGCATGTACCATGGTCCTCTTCCATGTAGAAGAAAAGAATGGACCTGATGTTTCATTTATCAGTTTGCCTTTTGCTAGACTGAGTAGGCAAAGGGACTTTCAACATAGGTGTGAAGATTGGTCGTGCATATGAAGATGTTAGCAGCTTTGACTCAACCTTAAGTTTTCCAGTCTGTGTGGGAAGACCTAATACAGTTACTGAACCTGCAAGATGGAAGGGCATTCTTGGTAGCATTTCCTTGCCCATGGGAGTGTGTGTGTGTGTGTGTGTGTGTGTATTAAAGAGATCATATGTGTGTTAGAAAGGAGGTGTTTGTACTTCAGAATGTTACTTAATTATTTGTGTCTATTAAACTCAACTACCAACTCCCATCTAGTAAGAAAGCATTAGAATACTAGTCATAATAATTGACTGGGGCTGATATTGTAACACATCAGGTTAAGCCACTACCTGTGTTGCCTACATCCCACATCTAGGAGTTAGTCTGAGTCCCGACTGTTCCTCCTCCAATCTAGCTTCCTGCTAATGTGCCTAGGAAAGCAGCAGAGGATGACCCAAGTACTCAAGCCCCTTCCACCCATGTGGGAGACCAAGATGGAGTTGCTGGCTTCTGTTTTGGCTTGTCCCAGACCTGGCTGATGTGGCCATTTAGGGAGTGAAACCATAGATGGAAGATTTCTCTCTCCCTCCCCCTCCTTCTTCCCTTCCTCCCTCTCTCACTGTCTCCCTCCATCCTTCCCTCTCTTTCTCCCCCTCCCCCACTCTCTTTCTCTTGGTTATCTGCCTGACAACTAAAGAAATTGAACTTTTTTTAAAAAAAGGTTTATTTATTTGAAAGGCAGAGTTACAGAGAGGAAGAGGCAAGGAGAGAGAGAGAGAGAGAAAGAGAGAGAGAGAGATCTTCCATCCTCTGGTTCACTCCCCAGATGGGCGCAATGGCCAGAGCTGAGCTGATCCGAAATTGGAAGCCAGGATCTTCTTCTGTGTCTCCCATACAGGTACAGGAGCCTTAGCACTTGGGCCATCCTCCACTGCTTTCCCAAGTCACAGCAGAGAGCTAGATCGGAAGTGGATCCGAACCAGCACCCAAATGGGATGTTGGCGCCACAGGCAGAAGCCCAGTCCAATGTGCCACAGAACCAGGCCCACAAATTGAACTTTTAAAATAATAAATATCCTTTTGCATCTACATTCCATATAGGAGTCTCTGGATATGAATCTTGCCTCTGCTTCCAATCCATTTTCTTGGTAATACCCGTGCTGGACATCAGTAGATGATGGCTTACGTACTTGGCTTCTTGCCACCCACATGGGAGGCAAAAATGGAGTTCCAAGGTCTTGGTATTACCCAGGCATCACCGCAACTATCATAGGCATCTGTGGAGTGAACAAGCCAGTGAAACATCAATCAATCAGTCTGTCTGTCTATCTCTCTCTCTCTCTGTCTATCTGTCTCTCTATCTCTATCTCTGGCACTCTGCCTTTCAAACAAAAAGACATAGATAATCTTTCAAAATCGCTTTGGCAAAAAAACCACCACATCTCCAAAAATGGCTAACTTTTCCAGACAGTCCCTTGACAATTTTCATACATCTTTATCAAAGTGCTTAATGCTGAATTTTTTTAAAA
This sequence comes from Oryctolagus cuniculus, assembly GCF_051225735.1. Lineage (NCBI taxonomy): Eukaryota > Metazoa > Chordata > Mammalia > Lagomorpha > Leporidae > Oryctolagus > Oryctolagus cuniculus. The sequence goes on from NC_142872.1 coordinate 54,906,940, forward strand.
AGTGTTTATTTTCATGTCTTCCTCATTCATAGGCTGAGCCACAAAATCATCTAGCATACAAATAACTGAAGGAATTAGGCAGTAACTTTCCAGAATTTTGTGCTATTTAATCAAAAGTTCATAAAGAATTGGAAAATACATTGTAGCTAAATTGTTTTCCATTTGACTTTCATATCCTCAAGCACAGCCATTGTATCTTTTTCATCTCACAGTCTCAGAAACCTAGCACCATATCTGGAATTGTGCTTGGTATTGTTCCTCAGTGAATGAACAAATGGTTGTCACTTTCCAGGAGAAAATATTTCAATGATACTAAAATAGATACTGAAAAATATTCAAGTATATTCAACTACTTACAATGAGAGGTTAAAGAAGCTGGAAATGCTAAACTAGAAAAAAGAAAGCCATTTTTGTATTTTTCCCCTATTTTTCAAACAGTGCATTCTAAATCTGATAGTATCTGCTCTTTCTCTGAGACCTGGCTCAAGGGTGTACTATGTGTAGCCTCGATTCCTGGAGGCAGAAGTATATATGCTCTCTTTTCTTTATTTAGTTATTGTTTATTATAGAATGTTTTAGACTTTATTGCAAATATTTATGAACACGTTTGCTGCCTCTGTTAAACCAGAAGTTTCCCATCAGGAGAGGTCTCCCCATCCCAACTCTGCTTTCCCTTCACCTAGAGTCACTTGAGGGTCCCTGCACTCATCTTTGATTATAACGATCATGCACATGAAGGAAGAGGAAGAACTTCTGTCATCGGAGAATAGAAGCCAAGCATTGCTAAGCATCCTCCAATGAGGACAGCCCCCTGCTAACTAAGAATTAGCCATCTCTCAAGTGCTGCAATTGAAAAACGCCAGGCTAGACCAGGAGCTTTTTGCAGGCAGAAAGTGCCGTGATTCATTGTTAAATTCCTTTGAATCCTCAGAGTTTAATGCCGCATCTTCGTTCACATTATCTTTAATAAATGAGTCACTGAATGAATGAATGAATGAATGATTGGATAGGTGTTTGGCTGGATAGGCAGATGAATGGATGAATTAGTTGGTCATTCTAGGACCACTTTATAGCTTTTTCTGTTCTTGGCAGCATTTCCTTTCCAAGTCAGAATTGCTATTTATTATCCGAATCACAGTCTAATCAAGCCACCAACCAAGATGTTGACCTGACCAGCTCTCATTTTAAGCATGTGCTTGACCGGACAGCTTAAGATACCTATTCTTAGCAAATATTACTAGCCTTTCTCTGGTTGTTTGGTAACAGGGTTATTTGTATTCTGTCCTATTGTGCTGGGCACGTGTTGCCTTATTTTATCATCTATCTCGCTGTTGTCATGCTTCTTATAACTGCATTATTCTCTGAGGCTGTTGATGAACCGGATGTGACTCTCCCTTTAAAAGCCCTGAAGGGTTTGCTTTCTGGGTTTTTCCTTTGCAGTAGGATTCAGGCAGAATCTCTAAGGTAGAAAACAAAATGCATTTTCTTTTGGTCAGCCGCACCAACTTATCGTTCAATCAACCGCCTTCTGTTTTGGTTTGTGATTTTCAAAAATAATCAAGTATATCTGGAGATGGGAAAGTATTATTCTCTTCCTCTGAGTCAGATCCTCCAACAAAAGCTCTTCACATATTATGAAGTCTTTATACTTTTTTTTCACTTGTATTATTTCTGTGTTTGCTATAGCTAGTGACCTATGGATCTGAAATAAAAGAATGTGTGATTGGCATGTGATTTTTCTGTTGGACTTCTGAAGTGGTTTCCATCCGTGCACCTCAGCACTGCATTATGAGCTGGCTATGGTCATTGGGTACAGCGACATCATTCCCTACTTGCGTGGCTGCTAACTGCTTTTGGGCTGGCTGTAGTATTTTAAACAAAGATAATATTTTTTAAGTTTAAACTTTAAGGAAAAAAAAAAAACCATAGGAAACACACACACATACACACACACAAATACTCACACAGATACACCCATGTTTTCTTGAAGTAAGTACATCACCAGGAATTATTTGAATGGCTTGAAATTTGTGTTACTAATTAGAAATGAAGGGGCAGTGCCCAAGGATCCCTGTCTGAAGCTTGATACAACATTAACTGGTTGCACTGAAAATATACTTTTTAATAATAACATTAAGGAAACATTGGGGTTTAGGTATGATGGAGAATTTACATACTCTCAGTATGGTCTGGTTTTCTTCATGGTGAGATGTGGTATATAAAAAGTGTTTAATGGGAATATAAGTGTATGGCTTAAAGGACACAATAATATCATCATTAACCCATTGCAAGGCTAATAATTGTTCACCATCATATCTAAGATACCCTTATGTGCTCCTTATTGAATTTTTTATTTTTTTTAAAAAGATTTATTTATTTATTTGAAAGTCAGAGTTACACACAGAGAGAAGGAGAGGCAGAGAGAGAGAGAGAAAGAAAGAGAGAAAAGTCTTCAATCTGCTGATTCACTCCCCAATTGGCTGCAATGGCTGGATCTGTGCCGATCTGAAGCCAGGAGCCAGGAGCTTCTTCCAGGTCTGCTATTATGATGCAGGGGCCCAAGAACTTAAGCCATCCTCTACTGCTTTCCCAGGCCATAGCAGAGAGCAGGATCAAAAGTGGAGCAGCCAGAACTGGAACCGGAGCCCATATGGGATGCCGGTACTGCAGGCAGCAGCTTTACCCACTAAGCCACAGCGCCAGCCCCTCCTTATTTAATTTAACATTTTCTTCTCCTCTGTTGTTGCCTACTAACAACTATCCTGAGTTTTGTATTGTTTCTTTCCTTTTATTTATGATGTTTACCACCATATGTATATGTGCTTTCTTTTTCTTAAGATTTATTTATTTATTTGGAAGTCAGAGTTAGAAACAGAGTGAGGTCTTCCATCTGCAGGTCCCCTCCTAAGATGGTCACAATGGCCAGGGCTGATCCAGGCCAAAGCCAGGGGTCAGGACCTTCTTCCAAGTCTCCCAGTGGGTAGCAGGGGTCCAAGTGCTTGGACCATTCTCTGTTGCTTTTCCCAAGTCATTAGCAAGGAAGCTGGTTTGGAAGTAGAGCAGCCAGAACATCAGCTGGCACCCATATGACATGCTGGCACTGCAGGCAGTGACTTTACCTGCTGTGCCACAGTGCCAACCCCCATAAGTGCTTTCTTAAACAATGTATTATTAAATTTACCTGCTTTTTAAAAAGCATATGGTGCCACAGAGTACATTATTGTTAATTCTTGCCTTAATTATTTTATTCAATATTGTATCTTTGATACATGTCATTATTGATGTGTGTAGCTGGTGCTCATTTAACCTACTGCGTGAATATGCTGCACTTTATCAGTTTTACTCTTGATGAAGATTTGGGTTGTATCTGTATTTTTCCTATTACTAACATGTTGAAAGATATACTCTGGCTTGCATTTGCAACAATTTCCCTAGGATACATGTTGGTAATAACTGTGGAGTTGTAAGGTATATGTTTGTATAAGTTAGGATAATGCTGCATATGAAATTAAATAGTAACAACAGCAGAAAATCTTTCACACTATTAATGGTTTATTTCTCTCTTGTATGACATCAGCATCCCAAATGGGCTGGGGATACAACTTATGTCTCCCTCAGTCCAGGACCCCATCCAAAACAAAGGTTCCAAATAGTCACATAGCCAGGTTGTGCTAGAGGGATAGACCACCATTCAAAATTTACCACCTGTCCTTTATAAACCTGACATCCCATCTAGGATGCATTCCTCATTTAGTTCTTACATCATGTTAGTCTTCAATCTATATTAGTTCCTCTGTCTTTCCCTTTGTATCTTTACATTTCTATTCTTTGATTTAAAGTTTGATGTTTCCCTGTGGTTCATGCATTTTGGTAGGAATTCCACACCATGATGTTGTGCTCTTGTCGGTGTGTCATATCAAGTGGCAAACAACATTGCCCTTTCTCATTACTGGCAAAGATACCATTGAGTACTAGCTTAGGATGGTGAATGGCAGGCCTCTCTACTCTAAAATTAATTAATTAGGTCTGTGTACATAATGGGTAGTATGTCATAAGTATCTTAAAAGGAGATCCTTTGATATTACCTATCCTTTACACACAAGATTTAGTTCTCATTAATGATTCTTGCCTAACTCAGTTATGACAATGATGCTTGCCAAGTGGTGATTGTCTAATTCCATCGTACTAGCTGGCATTCTACCAGAAGGTACAGCCTTCACCTCCCTTCCATTTAATTAATTAGCTAATTAATTAATCTATTTACTTACATTGGCATGGACTTGTGGAGTTTCATTTCACGCTAAGGTTTATCCTCCCTTCCCATCATTATTTTGATGTTCAGATTATCTAAGATGTGGTCAACTGAAGCCCCTTCAGCTGGCCTCTTTGACTTGGGACAGTTGACTTTTGATGCTGTTTGAGCACTTCCCTACTGTCTGTTTCACCTCGTTGTTCTAAGCTCACCTGTTTTTCCTTCCTGACTTTACACTGACAACCTCTGGAGCTAACTAAACACCATGGACTTCATTCTGGTCTTTCCCCTTCTGTGTTCCATACTCAATTTCCCAAGAGTGAGAAACCCTAATCCCATTATCTGAAGGATCTCTTCTTTTTATTTGCCATTTTATTAGGGATCTCCTCTACTTCTTCTTCTTCTTCTTTTTTTTTTTTTTTTTTTTTTTTTTTTTTTTTTTTTTTTGACAGGCAGAGTTAGACAGTGAGAGAGAGAGACAGAGAGAAAGGACTTCCTTCTGTTGGTTCACCCCCCAAATGGCAGCTACGGCCAGTGCTGCGCGGATCCGAAGCCAGGAGCCAGGTGCTTCCTCCTGGTCTCCCATGCAGGTGCAGGGCCCAAGGACCTAGGCCATCCTCCACTGCCTTCCCAGGCCACAGCAGAGAGCTGGACTGGAAGAGGAGCAACCGGGACTAGAACCCGGCACCCATATGGGATGCCGGCACCGCAGGCGGAGGATTAGCCAAGTGAGCCACAGTGCCGGCCTGAGGCCTGGGGATCTCTTCTTTTTATTTGCCATTTTATTTTATTTTATTTTTCCCCCAGAAACCTTTTATTTTTCCTGCATTACATAAATACAACTTTAGCAACATAGTGATTCTTCCCACCCTACCCAACCTCCCACCCACACTCCCACCCTTCTTCCTCCTCACTCTCCTATTCCCATTCTTATTTTTTACTAAGATTTGTTTTCAGTTACCTTTATACATATAAGATTAACTCTAAACTAAGTAAAGAGTTCAACAAATAGTATGAAAAAGAAGTTCCTCAATAGTCAAGACAAGGGCTGTTCAAAGTGAAATAAGCCAGTTCCAAAAGGACAGGTACCTTGTGTTCTCCCTGATCTGTGTTAACTAGCAGAGCACCTAAAAAGTAATCTGTGGAAGTGAGATGGACACTTTGAGATGCGATGACTTTGAATAGCCCTCCTTCTCTTTACTCATTAGATCAGTCTCTCCAGAATGTAGCTGAGTGACCCTAAAGGTGACCAACATGCTGACTACACTCCCCAGTTTGTCCCCACTCCTTTCACACATGCAAGGCGTAAGTTCTGAAAAGAAGGAAAGGGAGTAAGGATGGAAAAATCTTTGAGACAGCTCAGCCCTGGACATCAGCACCGTCCATTTGGAGTGGCAGGCCCCAGATATCTGTAAACATTGAGAAAAATCTGGGATCCTCACAAAAAAAAAATAAGTAAAACTAAAATAAACAGTATTTAATTTTATTGCAGATACATTGGTAAGACATTATAGTTTTTTCTTTTTAAATCTTTAGAAATCTCTAATCTCAATGTGAAGATAGCCTCAGATGTTTTATTCTAAATGTTATATATTTGTGCCTTTCATGTTTAAGTCCTTTAATATCCCTGGACTTGATTTTTTTTCAATATGGTGTGAATCTGAGTTCAAAATTCTTTCTCTTTTCCCTTATGGGCGAACAACTGTCTCAGCTACAGTTGTGGAAATGTCCACTTTTTTCCCACATGGATCTGAAATCTCTATTGTGATTCTGTAGGCTCTATAAATTGTTCTGATAGTCTCTATGTTGATTCCAGAATTGATACCATACTATCTTTTTTCTAGATGGAAGTCCAAGTACATAAAGACACATTAGGAAATGGAAATGCAGAAGTCATTGTTAGAAACTTGAGTCTCACCACAGTAGCAGGGGACTAATCCAAGCCCATGGCCCTCCCAAGCCTAGACTTCTGATTGCACTGGTCACTCACTCTTGGAGACAGCACTCCATAAAGTTTGACAGTATGTAGTGATGTGTCTGTCAAGGAATTACTCTAGCAGAGTATTACTATTGTTCCAACTCAAAAGTATATTTGGGTTCAAATCCACTGACTATCACAAGAGCAGATTTCCCTCTCTATGATAGGTCTACCTCTTGCAGTGTGTTTTTCCTGAAAATAATTTTTTTCCTAGTGCTTCTGCAACAAAGTTTCACAAACTCATTGGCATCCAACCAGAGTCATTTTTTTCACAGTTCTCAAGACCAGAAATCCAAAATCAAGATGTTGGCAAGGCCCTGCTCCTTCTCCAGCTCCTTCACGTCGCAAACTCCCTGTGTCTTTTTTCTTGTCATAGCTGTTTGCTCATAAGGACAACAGTTATGGGCCTACCCTACTATACCATGGCCTCACGTTGACTCATATTTGCAAAGACCTTATTTCCAAGTCAGTTTACATTCTGAGGTTTCAGGGGCTAGAACTACAACAGGGGGCATACAATTCAGTGCATATCAGATACTGTGACGTTCAGAGCTAAATACAAAACTTGGCAATACAACTGTGATTTTCATAACTGTGTTTCTTCTCTTTTAAATTTCTCAGGGCTTTCATCATGATGTTTTGCAATACATACATATATATATACATAGCTATCTTTATATATAGATATATATAGTGACATGATTACTACAGGAAACAAATTAATATGTATCCATTACCTTCCATAGCTACCTCTTCTTATGGTACAAGGTATGACATATATTTATTTGTACATTTTTGATATATGACACAATATAATTAGCTATAATTATCCTACTGTCTGTTAGATTTCAACACTTATCCTACATAACTCTCCATTTGTACCCTTTGCCTGAAATCTTTCATTTCCTTTCCCTCTTGGTAGTCACCCTTTTATTCTGTCTCTATATTTTCATCTTTATTTAGAGCATGCAGTATTTTTTTCTGTGTTTTCCTTATTTCACTTAGCAAGATGTCTTTCAAAGAGGGGAAACTGGAGACTGCCATTCATGACAACATGGAAGAGCCTGAAGAACATTGGGCCCTGTGGATTTTTTTCTTTAAAAAGATAAGACATGTATCTAAATCCAAGAAGTCTAACTTCATAGCCCAAAGTGATAACCATCCTATAATCTCCATCTCCAAAATGAAACTTGTGAGTAAAGTGACAGGTTTGTGTGAGAAGTGAACAATATCTTATTTACTAGTTTTTAATTATATTTTACCTAGGTATATTATTTCATTTTCATTTATCATATATTTTGTATGTGTGTGTGTTGTAAAAAACCACATTCAACTTTTTGTGTAGTGATTCAGTCAATGAATAGATACTTAAAATTACGTAAGTAAATCTAGTGGTATTGTTCGCTTGTCACACAAACCTGCCAATCTATCTACAAATTTCATCTGAATAGGGAGACTAAGTGATGGTTATCATTTCAGGTTCTGGAGTTAGATTGCCTGGGTATATATATACATGCTGAACTTTCATTTAAGTTAGATAACTGCCTTAAGTCTCAGTTTTCCAAAATTTAAAATTAGACTAAAATACCTCTCAACTTGAGTGCCTGCCAAAGGTAAGCACTCAGTGGATACTAACTTTCATGGGATATTGCTGTACACTTAGTATGCTTAACAACAGATACAAAAGTTTTATAAAGTATCTGCTGAAATTCTGCTCCAAGGGGACTCGAAGGAAATTCATTCATTTGTTTATTCAACAGATATTCACTCAATGTATGGTAAGTTCTAGCAATTTTCCTAGGTGCATTCATTTGTCCTGTAAGCTGAGAGCAGCATCCAGCACATAGTAGGAGCTCATTAAAAATTGTTGCCGGAATGAAAACAGAATGTTGGCTAACCGAGGCATGTAATCTAAGAAATATTGAATAAACATATAATGTAAAGTGCTATTAAGTGCAATGGGAAGAAAAGGTTAATGAAGAAGAGATGGGGTAGATATTGGAAGGTGTGTTAGAAAGTGTGCTCAGAGGGCACATTTCTGAAGAAGAGGGAGACTGTGGTCTGCCTGTCTTCCAAGCAGAGACAGGAACCCCTCAAGGCTCTCAGGCGAGAAGTGTAAGGTAGATGTGAGGAGCCGCAAGAGGCCATGAAGTTAGGAAGAGAGCTCCTTCTACTTGACATGTTTACTAATGACAAATACTGTTATAAGCACCTTAAAAAAGCTCTGTTTGTTGTATGAAAGTTCAAAGAAGGGAGGAAGAATTTGCTAGTTTGAAGTGGTAGATGAAAACCTTGCAAAAGAAGGCTTTCTATCTTCGAGAAAGTCCCTTGGCCCCTTTGCGAATGTGCTCAGAATGCTGGAGTGTCAGTGCCTCTGGGAGCTTATGGTGCGTGCACAGTCTCAGCCCCTGCCCCGGCCTGCTTCCTCAGAGTGGGCACTGGCACTTGCACTTTCACAGACTCTCAAGGTAAATCATTTTCACGCAAAGTTGAGGGACCCTCCTCCAACATCACTTCTGAACTTTGTCTGCAAGCACATCTCTTGGGGCTAGAAGAAAATGCAGATTCTTCTTCGGTGGACCTGGGCTGGGGCTGACAGTGTGCATCTTTCCAGGCTGAGAAGTGTAGCAGACACTGCCAGACCCCAGACTCCACATCAGAGCAAACCCCAGACTCCACATCAGAGCCTCTGAGTTGTGGCTGGCCAACTTTTTCTGTAAAGGACCGAGGAGTAAATATGCAAAGCTTGGTTTTGCATGTGGTCTCCGTCACAACATTGCAGCAGAAAGAGGAGACGTGGACAATGTGTGAATGGATGAACACATTCCTGTACAACATTGTCTTTAGACCCTGAAATTAGAATTCATAAAATTGTATGTGTCTTGAAATAGTCTTCTTTTGATTTTTTTTGACCATTTACAAATGTTAGCTTACAGCTCCACCATTCACCCATCCAGGCACAGAATAAAAGTATGTAGGACAAGACACTCTATGTTCTTGTCCCTCGTATAATCAGGCACCTATATAGGGAAGTGCATAAAAAGATCAATTTCCCCAAAAGAGGAGAAAGGACTTTATTTCCCACAGGCAATAGCATGCTAAGTGTTCCTAGGTGTTAATGCCTTATTATAGTACATATCACATGTATACAAGTGAAATAAGCAGCTGAAGGAACTTGAGGGGAATCAACCTAGAAGTGGCAAAGATGAAGATGGTAGTGGGTTTTAAACATCTGAAAGACTGATTTGCAGATGGCTGCACTGTCAACTTCTGCAGGAGGAAAATGGGTTCAGTGGCTAAAAGTTGCAGGAAAGCATAAGCCCTTTCAGCCGAAAGAGAACTTGCTTAATACTTGGAGTTTCGTGGCCCCAGGAGCTAATGTTTTCCCTTGCACTAGAAGAATATTCTAGGGACTACCTGTCACAGCAACATGATAGAAAAGGAAATTCTTTGTTGGATCTAGAGCAAGTTCCATGCCCACAGCTTCTCAACCATATTCTCTTCCACATTCTCTCCTTTACGTTCTTATATCCATTCTACTTTACAGTTTTAAAAACTTTTAACCAGCCTTTTTTTTTTTTTTTTAAGCCTCTGGCCTTACCAACTCAATCCAACCCAACAGAAATCTTAGCAATCACAGGTCTGATTTTCCCTGTCCCCTAGACCTCCCCTGCTTCAGATGAACTAGTCAGGGGTTTTCTTATTCTGGCATTCAAAGCTCTTCACGGCCCTTTTAAGCGTTACACTCCCTAGTTTTTGCTCACTTGGTTATAATACACTACCCCTTCTATTCTTTGCACAGTCTATTCCAGCAGCTACTAATCCCTTTTATCCACTCCCACTCTAAGATTTCCCCTGCCTAAACCCTCCACATCTTTCACAGCCCTTCCTGTTGATGACCTCCTCCGTGAAGATGGGCATTGTTCGCACACACACATCCTTACCCTTTCTCCCCATAGCGTTTTATGCTCTTCTCACACTAGCCATCACATGTCTGTTTCCTGGGTCATCTCTCTGGTAACTTGTCATGATTTGGCCCCTGCCCATCTCCACAGTCTCATCACACACACACACACACACACACACACACACTCCTTTCTATGTATGCTCCTTTCATTCAGGCCCCCTAGATTTCCCGGGTGCTGTTGTCTTGCTCCCATCTCAGGCCCTTGAGGTTTGCTCTGCCTCTAATGCTCTTGCTCAAGTCTGGCCCCGTGCATGGCTGCTGCTTGTCACGTCATTCAGATGTGCTCTCCTGTGACAACCCCATGAGCCCTCTTTGCCATTATTATTTTATTTTCAATTTTCTTAAGGGCAGATAGTACTCTCTGACACTATCTCATTTATTAGGTCCTTGCTTAGGACCTGCCTTTGTGTGGTGTCATTGGAAAGTAAAGTACAGAAAGGCAGATATGGCAAAGAAGTCCTCGGAACATGGTGAGACACCGAACGACTGATGCTCGAATGCATTGGCCACCCTTTCCCCTGCGCTTTGAGAGCAGACACGTTATCTGCTCCATTCTTCCCTTCCTGTTCAGTCAATATTAGCTGAGAGTGGTACCAGATAGCTAGGTTAAAGTCATGAATAAACTCTGGTATTTAGTGTACTGCTGTCAGTTTATCACCTACATAACAAGAAATGTCTATGATAGGAAGCCAAAGAGCAGTTGAGGTGAGAGATATTTGATGGTAAGTAGTGAACACTCATGGATGAATAAAGCAGGAGGCAGAAGTGTGCATAATACAATGTCTTATCTATCTATCTATTTATTTATTGTAGAGCAACAATGACTACAATTTTGCTATAGAACTAACATTGACAGATACGTGTGAGGTTACTTGGCAGGTATGAGGGATACAAGATGGTTTGTGAAATCAAACACTTTTTTATGAATGCGCAATATGAGGGTTAGGCATTGTGGTACAGTGGGTTGAGCTGCCACTTGGGAGGCTCACGTCTCATATCCCAGTGCCTGGTTCAGAGCAGAGCCCTTCCACTTCCAATTCAGCTTCTTGAGAATACCTCCCGAGAGCTCGTGTACTGGAGTTGCTGCCACTTGCGTGGGACACCTGGCTGAAATTCCAGGCTCCTGGATTTGGCCTGGCCCAGCCTTTTAGTTGGGGACATTTAGGGATGTGCAGCAGCAGATATAATATCTCCTTGTCTCTCTTTGTCAGTCTGCCTATCAAGTAGCTGAAAATCCATTAAAAAAATGAAAAAAAATCCACAACATGAAATCCAAGAGCACTGTTGAAGAATACACAGAGAAAAAGGATTTTTTTTTTTTGCCTTAACACATGGATCAAGGGTAGGTGGTATGAGGGCTATTAGGTTAACATAAATCTTTCTTTAGGAGTAAAGGTCATGCATAGAAATTCTGGGAGAAGGCTTCAATTTTTCCAAGACTGATCCAGTTTGATGTTCTCTTAATAATGCATCATGATTCTTAGGCAGAAATTACATGGCTGGACATCTGGGTCTGCTGAGCTTAGATGTCTTGGCAAGGAAAACAGCTCTCTCCGCGGGCCTTATGAGAGCCATCATGAAAGTCATAGCAGGAGAAGGAATAAGGAGTGCTGGTTAGCCACAGTTTGAAGAGTCACTTTCCTGATTACATTGGCAATTTTAAATACAGGGAAGAAGTCCAATAAAAGGAGGAAATACTTTCAGAAGGAAAAAAAAATAACCCTATATTTAAAAAATAATAGGGACTCCTTATTGTAGATCTCCATTACAAGTCATCTAAGGGCATGAGCTGTTGCCAAAATCCTGAGGGCTCTCAAACTGGAGAGGCAAATGATATGTCCACATCAATTCCTGTGGCACACACATCAAGTACTCTCAGCGAATGCCCAGTGGATGGCACACACCCGTAAAACAAGGAGCCATCCACATTAACTGTAATTGCACACCATGTGCTCTGAAAACCACCCACAAAAATATCACATTGGAGTGACAAAGGGAAAGTCCTCATTATCTTTATTAACTTCCTCTTAGGGAATTAAAGGAATAACAGTGTGTACAGCCATTTACTATTTTTCTTAGCTTAACAAACACATCAAAACCAAGCTTTGTTGAATCATGACAAATTATAGAAACAAAGGCAGAGTAGACACGCTTACAGGACTTACGTTTTAGCTCTGCTTTAAGGTATTGTTTGGTTAACAGTGGAAGCCCTGGACTCAGAACCCATATTCACAAGTGTGTGCTCCTGAGCTGGTAGATCGACCTTCTGGGCCTCAGACATTCCACTACAAAACACGAATAACTCCAATACACATATCAGCGAGCTTTTGTTAGGAATTCTATGAAAGGGTGTGTACAAACCCTTAACATATGCTCAGCACATGATCAATAAGAGATATTAGCTGTTCTTACTGTGTTCTCTTTGTGCAGAGTAGCACTCAAGTACCTCCTTGTTGAGCTGGCTTGATAGTTAATGCCTTTCAGGAGAAATGAAATGTTGGTGCAAGGCAGTCTCTTTTATGCCAAAGGTTCGTTCCTGAAAAGATCTCATAATTCAAAATTGACATAATTCAAGATTAATTTTGCCATCATGAGAAACAGAAAGGAATTGGAGTGAATTCTCAAGGTGCTTAAATCTGTACTTGCTATAGCTTAGGGGATGATCCAGTGGCCATGTCACCACAAGTTCTCCACCTCCCCCTATTTTTTTTTTAGCCCTGTTACATAAGACAATTTTGTAATCTTAAAAGTGTAGCTAGGTGGCCGGCGCCGTGGCTCACTTGGCTAATCCTCTGCCTGCAGCGCCAGCACACCGGGTGCTAGTCCCGGTTGGGGCACCGCGTACTAGTCCCGGTTGCTCCTCTTCCAGTCCAGCTCTCTGCTGTGGTCTGGGAAAGCAATGGAGGATGGCCCAAGTGCTTGGGTGCCTGCACCCACATAGGAGACCAGGAGGAAGCACCTGGCTCCTGGCTTTGGATCGGCACAGCGCCAGCCGTAGCGGCCATTAGGGGAGTGAACCAATGAAAGGAAGACCTTTCTCTCTGTCTCTCTCTCACTGTCTATAACTCTCTCTCTCTGTCTCCCTCTCTCTCACTAACTCTGCCTGTCAAAAAAAAATAAAATAAAATAAAAAATAAAACTAAAAAAAAGTGTAGCTAGAAGGGAGTTGCTTTTTATTTTCTCAGCATCATCTACAATAATTTGTAGAGTGCTTTGACTTAACGTCATAGCCTGGTGTATTATGGTAGTTGTTTGCCCTCATAGCATTCATCAAACCCAGAATATAAACACCTCTTTCACATTATTAAACAAGATTTAAAGTTTCAGTGAGACTGAATACTAAAATAGTAGAACAGTCATCTGTCAAATTGTTCAGAAGTTTGGACACTTGTAAACAACAATTTGATTCATCTAATGTTGACAAAGGATAGTAGGTATCTTCCTTTACTGGCCAACATGCCAACAACAATTATTGTAATACTTAACCCATTTCCCCTACAGTTTCAAAATAATGCAGTGATTGATAACATTAAAAATTGTTGGAATATTCATTTATTTCAGATTGTATCTGTATGGCATGTGTTTTCAGAACATATGAGGTGTTTACAAATTGTTCATGGAATGTGTATATTATGAAAAACTATATGTGAATTTCCAAATCCTTTGCAAAAATATTAATTTATCTTTTTAAAGCTTATTTAATTATTTATTTATTTTGAAGACAGATCCATAGAAAGAGTGAGAGAGAAGAAAAAAAAACATCTTCCCTCTGCTATTTTACTTTCTAGATGCCCACAATAGTCAGAGTTGGACCTGGCCAAAGCCAGGAGCCAAAAACTCCATCAGGATCTCCCATATGGGTGCCAGTGAATCAAGTATTTGAACCATCACCACCACACTAGCAGAAATCTAGATTGGAAGCAGAGGAACCAATACTGACCCTAACTCTCCAATGTGAGACATAAGCAATCCAAGCAGTGGTTCAATCCCTAGTATTACTATACCTGCCCTATAACCTTACCTTTAAATTTTGTTTTTCCATGAACCTTTTGAAGTTTCTTTGTATCTTTTTCAAATTTAGCTAATCAAACTAATCATTGAACCATGTCCCATTAGTAGCCATGACTACAGAAGCCTATCATAATGTAGGCCTCATATAAATGTAGGTCTTAGTTGCCTGTAATTAATTTGATACAGTCTGCAGACACTGTCATATCGCCTGTTAATGTGCCAGCAGCAACCTAATTGTTCGATCATGTTTACAAATGTGACTTTTATCCTAGCAGTGTTAGAATAGAGCTCTAATTGCCTGCTACTTCCTATCCTGTGAATCTTCATGAGATATAGAAGTGAAAAATCTCTTTTCTGTACCGTTGACATGCACCTGTGTCAGGAAAACTTCCTCCTGGTCCCTGAATTCTATAGCTCATTCAGGAACATACATATTCCTTGCTAACTCTTCTATCCATATTCTCAAATAAGGACCCTAAGTCCCTTTACATCAAATTCCTTTGGTACTAACATAGTTCCTAAAAGTCTCCAACAGTGTAGGCTGGCCTGTCTCAGAGAATCACTGATTAGAGGGGTTTTGAATCCAGAACCGTAGGATTATAGTGCTACATTCGCCAGTAAAGTTGGGACATGATTAAGAGAAGGTGCTTGTTTAACCCACAGAAGAGAATCACCTTTTAGAACTTTTCGAGTTCATTGGTGCATTTCCTTCTTAATTCGTAGTGCCAAAGGTTTAAAATGGGCAATTTGCATTTCCTTGTTGGGTAATTATTCCATTCTTGTTCCTCTCCCTTGATCTTTTTTTTTTTTTTTTTTGACAGGCAGAGTGGACAGTGAGAGAGAGACAGACAGAAAGGTCTTCCTTTGCCGTTGGTTCACCCTCCAATGGCCGCCGTGGCCAGCGCGCTGTGGCCATCGCACCGCACTGATCTGATGGCAGGAGCCAGGTGCTTCTCCTGGTCTCCCATGGGGTGCAGGGCCCAAGCACTTGGGCCATCCTCCACTGCACTCCCGGGCCATAGCAGAGAGCTGGCTGGAAGAGGGACAACCAGGACAGAATCCTGCACCCCGACCGGGACTAGAACCCGGTGTGCCGGCGCTGCAAGGCAGAGGATTAGCCTAGTGAGCCGCGGCGCCTGCCAAAAGCTCTTTCTTAAAACAGATTGATCTACCATGTTCTTTGCTCCATCGAAACCTCAGTTTCTGTTAGTGTACAGTAGTTTCTAAAGCAATTATTCAGATAAAATACCATTTTCCAAAATATGTCCCCTGGAATGCTAATTCTATAAGATGCTATATAGAAAAAAAGTGGTGAATGAGGGTTTTGTTTTTGCATGCATATGGACAGTGCCTTATGTTACATTTCCTCTAAGAGCTCAGAAATTGGGGTTTTCATGTGAAAAGTTCTAAGCAGTACAAAGGCATCTTAACTTTGTTTAACAAAATCATTGCCCAGATTTCTCCTTGGTCCCAACCGCCTCCCTCTCCCCACTGCTTTCTTTGAGTGTAACATCTCTAGGCACACTGAGATAAAATAATTCTTGCCAGAGCCCCATCTGACTGTACTCAGCAAGATAGACTATGTAAGGCAGCACCTGTCCATAATGGGTAATGCCTAACTGCCATTATCTATAGTCCAAAATTAGCATTGATCAGATAAACTCTAGAGTGCTTGCATTTGTGTTCACACGTGTATATTTATCTGAGACAGGTGCCTCAGTCTGTATAGACCAGGCTTTATCATTATAATTGCCTGGTCATTGTTGAAGCAGCATCTCAGTAGCTACTATATTGCAAGTGTTTGTCTTTATTTTCCACCTTTCATATTATGCCTCTTATTTTATTTTTGTTATCTTAATTTTCTAAAGACTTCTTTGTGTTTTGCTGGCTAGCTGCCAGCCTTCTAAGAAGTGTGTGTTTTTAAATGTGTTTTTTTTTTTTTTTCCACACACAGAGAAACGCGCACAGGAAGAAAAGCTATCTCTAAAGTTGGCATAGTTTTACTTTTCAAGAACAAGTTCAAGTGGAAAGAAGCAGCACTATTTATTTCTCATGGGCATGTCCTTTGGCTCATTCTCCGGGAAAATCCTCATCCCCTCAGATCAAAAGCAGCTTCCAGTGAAATAGAACACAATCCACATTTGCCCACATTATCGCACGGTGATTTCAGAAATCTAGGCTTGTACCCATCTGGAGAGTGATAGCAGGATGCCCCTAGTTAGAACGGCTTTCAGAATCTACATGGGTGATTTTGATTCTTGTGCCTCATTTTCCTGTTTTGTTCTTCACTCTTGCAAAAGCCCCTATCCTCTGCCCAGCCTTTCCTCATTCACATGCACACACGCACACACACACACACACACGCACACACACACAACCACTCATCACCAGAGCCAAGTCACAAAGGCCAGGGTGGAAAAAGTGAAAGGTCACCTTCACAATGGGATTTCCAGGATTATTTAGATGTAATGAATAAAATTGCAAATTCTATTGAGGCTTTTAGAACTAATGAAAATTATCAATGTGTTACACAGCTGCATTTCAGTTTTGTTTGTCTGAGCCTGGAACAGAATAGATTTTATAAATAGAACTTAAATGTGACCACAGAGCATGCATACTAATCAGTTCATTTTAAGATATTGTTTTGCAATACTTTTAAGATGCACACATGCTGGGAAAAATTACTTGTCAGAGGAACAATGTGGAGCAATTTCTTACCAAAGTTGCTAATGGAACTACTTTTTCCTTTCTTTCTTTTTCTTTTCTTTCTTTTTTTTTTTTTTTTTGTGAACATGAAGTATCTATCATTATCCATCTTTTAGGTAAATGTTAAAATGGGAAAGGCTTAGAGAGAAGCAAGGCTTTGCTTCAGGAATTTCTGTAAGCAGCATGATTCATTTGTGGGAAAGTTTCCATTAATTTGGGAAAGGTTAAAATAAAGTAATCAAAATATCTTGGTAACACATGCTGAGTTGTACCATCTATTACTCACTCTCTCGGCCCCCTTAGAGGCAGAGGGACTTTTTTCCCCTGCCTCTAAAGACTGGAAGCCTGTGGGATGGAGTGCTAAGTGGTCCCCTACGGAAAGGATTCTCTATCAGCCACTGATTTCCTCTAAGTAGGCAATCCTATCTGAATAGTTCTGATACCGGGACAAGTTCACTCCTCTTTGCCAGCACACCCCCCTGCAGGAATACATTTGTTTCACTTGTTTGAAAGTAGAAATCCCAGGGGTGGTTTTGATGTGGCATGAAGCGCAAAGTCCCAGAGATTCCTGGAAAGGTGAAATCCAGAGGCTCTGTTGGAAGAGGAAAGGTGACTGAAATGAGAGCTGCACTTCCCCAGTCATTAGCAGAAATGAATGTGAAATCGTTAACACTCCGATGTATTTGAAAAGCCCAGGGTGGCCCCTGTGAGGCTTTGTCTCCTTCATTTACCAGTGGGTCTCATGAAGGGATTCCAAGTCCGAGGACGAGTAGAAACAGTGAAGTACAGAGTGCTGAGGAATCTGTCATCCTACAGGGAAGAGAAATCATCTGGGAAATTAAAATCCATGGAAAATGATGCCATCACTGTTAGTTGTCCACCACCACCCAAACTCTCATGAAGCTGTGAACAAGGCAAGAAAATAGACTTATGCATACCAATTTCACTCCAAATCAACCCAACAAATACCTGTTCCGTGTCAGCTATGCACAAAGTGTTATTTGTGTCTTTCCCAAGCTCTGTGGGACAACAGCCACGGCCTATGGCTCAAATCCAATCCACAGAGTCT
Organism: Oryctolagus cuniculus; assembly: GCF_051225735.1. Taxonomy (NCBI): domain Eukaryota; kingdom Metazoa; phylum Chordata; class Mammalia; order Lagomorpha; family Leporidae; genus Oryctolagus; species Oryctolagus cuniculus. The sequence goes on from NC_142872.1 coordinate 54,924,923, forward strand.
TTTCTGTACTGTTCTGAAGCAAAGAATGTTCTCATCTTTACAAAGTCCTGGCAGAGGAAGAGGGAGAGAAGTCAGTAATGAAGATTGCAAAGAAGAATGAAGAATGGTGAAGAAGTGGTGCAGGAGTGCCAGAGATGGCGTATAACCTCTAACACCTAAAACATCTGCTATCTGACCCTTCACAAAACGATATTGGCCCTATGCGGTGCAAGGCTTACTGATGAAGAAAATATCCTGAAAAACTGCACAGTCCCTGACTAGTTAAATGCTATTAGAAGAAAGTAGAAAATAGAAAATATTTATGCAGTAGAATATACTTATGTAGTAACAGTACCAGACTGGACAGTGTTTTCTTCCCAAGACTGCTACTATTTGTGGGTTGAAAAGAATGTTACGGGTTATCTAACACCAGTTTTCCAAAAGGCATTTCCCATGTGGAAGTATACAGAATGATTGTAGGGGTACCTGGAAGAACAGGTTTTTAGTTTAATATACCTAACATACTAAACAGATATCCCAGCTTTGGTCGCTTCAGATGAGGCTGAAGTTATTGGCTAACTGTATGTATTTGTAGAGCTGTCTGTTCAAGTCCTTTGCCCATTTTTGAAATCGGATTGTTTTGCTATTGTTGAATTGTAGGTATTCTTTATGCATCCTGGATATCAACACGTTATCTGGATATAATAAGTACTTAAGTGTCCTGCATGTCTTTTCATGGTTTGATAATTTATTTCTTTTTAGCGCTGAAGAATATTCCATTGTGTCAATGAGCCTTGGTGTATTTATCCAGTCATCTACTCAAGGACAGCTTAGTTGCTTCCAGTGATTTATAACTATGAATAAAGCTGCTATAAACATCTGTGTGCAGACTTCACGTGAACACAAGTTTCCAAAATCCCTTATTAGACGCGTGGTTTGCAAATATTTTCTCCCATTCCATGGCCTTTAATGCACAAAAGTTATAATTTTGATGAAGTCTGGCCTAACCATTTTGTAATTGATTGTAAGTTTGGATCTTACAAGGCTTTCGACATTGTGTAGACTGAGATCCAAATGATTTAAGTTAATTTATTCAGAGCAGAATAAATGGAAATATATGTGGTAAGCTTTAAAAAAAAAGAAAAAGAAAATAATATAAATGATAGTAGATATGTTAAATTATGGTAAATATTAAGGAGGTTTGTGAATGACTACCATCTAGAAAACACCAGCACTGTGGCATAGCGGGTAAAGCCGCTGCCTGCAGTGTCAGCATCCCATATAGGCGCCAGTTCAAGTCCTGGCTGCTCCACGTCCCATCCAGCTCTCTGCTATGGCCTGGGAAAGTAGCAAAAGATGGCCTAAGTCCTTGGACCCCTACACCCGCCTGGGAAATCCAGAAGAACCTTTTGGCTCCTGGCTTCAGATATATGCAGCTCCAGCCATTGTGGCCAACTGGGGGAGTGAACCAGTGGATGGAAGACCCCTCTCTCTCTGCCTCTGCCTCTCTGTCACTCTGCCTTTCAAATAAACAATCTTAAAAAAAAAAAAAAAAAACACCAAATGTAGTGCAATTTATTCCCATTCTATTTTTCTTTTCCCTTCCCCCCGCCCCCCAGGCAGAGTTAGACAGTGAGAGAGACAGAGAGAAAGGTCTTCCTTTACTGTTGGTTCACCCCCCAAATGGCCGCTACAGCCGCTGTGCCGCGCTGCGCCCATCCAAAGCCAGGAGCCAGGTGCTTCCTCCTGGTCTCCCATGCAGGTGCAGGGCCCAAGCACTTGGGCCATCCTCCACTGCACTCCCGGGCCATAGCAGAGAACTGGCCTGGAAGAGGAGCAATCGGGACTAGAACCCAGTGTGCTGGCGCCGCAGGCGGAGGATTAGCCAAGTGGGCCTCGGTGCCGGCCCCACTATTTTTCAATTGTGATATATAAGATTCTACCTACATCTTAAAACCAACAGAAACACTCTTTTTTTTTTTAATTCTTTGAGGTTCTTGATTTTTTTTGCTATTATTTATTTGAAAGTCAGAGTTACACAGAGAATGAGAGGCAGAGAGAGAGAAAGAGAGAGGGATCTCCATCCGCTGGTTCACTCCCCAGATGGCCACAATTGCTGGAGCTGAGCCAAACCAAAGCCAGGATCCAGGAGTCTCCTCCGGGTCTCCCATGCAGATGCAGGGGCCCAAGGACCTGGGCCATCGTCTACTGCTTCCCTAGGCCCCAGCAGAGAGCTGGATTGGAAGTGGAGCACCCAGGACTCCGGCGCCCCTATGGGTTGCCGGCACTGCAGGTGGCAGCTTTACCTGCTATGCCACAGCGCCGGCCCCAAGGCTCCAACAGAAACTCTTAAACATCCCTGATTATAAAACAATATATATGCTTTAATTAAATATACTATTAAAATATGCCATAAGGAAAATTTAAGTTCCCAATATCCTTTTTTCCAGAATTACTCACTGCTAATCTTTTTGTGTATCTCCAGATCACTTTTCTAAAGAGATGACCACATACTTAATATCTGGTATACTGAGGGCATGTTTTTTTTTGTTGTTGTTGGATTACAGATATTTCTGATCTATTATCATTACTTGCCTGTGAATCACATTTATATTATTTTAAAGACAAACAACTACATACTAATTGTAATTCAAGTAAGTGCATTCTGGGAGCAGGGTGCCTACTGGGAAGCCATCTCTCCATTGAATCCAGATACACAAAAAGGTTGGAAAGCTAAATGAGTGATAGAGCATAGCTCACACTGTTCTTCCTTACGTTCCTCATTTCTGCCGAGGCTGCAAGTTAACCTGCAAGTTTCCTCTAATTGCTGACAGCTTGTAGTCCCTGGGTAATGATGAAATGTACCACCTCTTCCAGAAGAGTTGCTGCTTCTCTTTAAACTCTTCTCACTTCGCATTCAGACCAGAGATTCTCAATCTTGCTAGATGACAGTTTCTTTTCAGACAGGGCAAAGGATGTTAAGATGCAGCTTCTCCTGCCACCACCCACAGGCCACTTTGACGTAACACTGGCAGTACTGATTGCAGGTGATATACTTGAATCGGGCACCAAGCACTTGTTTAAAAAAGAACTTATTCAGAAGTATAATCCACTGTGAGTATAAGCTTATAGAGTCATACCGTGTCCTGTACATGTAAAATATGTGTTCACTTCTATACTACTTCACAAGCTTTTTAAGTGTCTACAAAAGTGTTCTAAGTGTGTGGTGGCACATCCCCACTGTAGCACAACTGCATTAGGAGTATGACTGATTTATCTTTGAACCTATACATGTTTTAAGCCTTTCTCAAAGAACTATAGGCCAAAAATATGGCTAATATAAACATATAGAATGTATAGAATTTAAGGTCAACCCACAACAAACTAAATCAATGATGATTAAACTAACAGTCAACCATAATCAAAATAACAACAGCCACTGCAAATCACCAGTAAATCAAGTCGGTTCTGACAGCAGATTGTAAGGACAATGCCTTGCCCACAAGTTGTAACCACAGCACAGCCACATGTGCAGCGTGCCCTTGGCAGAAGAACTGAGGCTTGTGTGGCAGGCTCACCAAATGCGAGCGCTCCATAGAAAAAGTCTAGAATTTTCTACCTTGGCAAGAAAGTACCGAATTTTGATGACCTTAACTCACTTTTCTCCTTCTAATCCCTCTCTCTCTTCCTTAAGAACCCTGAGACGTGGGAGGGACTTCTCTTCCTTAGCCTCCAGGGGGACCTCTGGATTTTTACATTCTAAACCTCCATGGGTCTGTCAGAAAGTGGGGAGCTCAGCCATTACCCTGTGCCTTATTTGGCCCAGAGTCTTCTGCTGGAAATCCCAAGGTCGGGGAGATCATTGTGTAGTGGCTAGCATCTACCTCACCTGGGTCACACCATTATTTTCTTCACCTGTATTTCTTTTTCTTTTTCTTTTTTTTTTTTTTTTTGACAGAGTGGACAGTGAGAGAGAGAGAGAGACAGAGAGAAAGGTCTTCCTTTGCCGTTGGTTCACCCTCCAATGGCCGCCGCGGCCAGCGTGTCGCGGCCAGCGCACCGCGCTGATCCGATGGCAGGATCCAGGTGCTTCTCCTGGTCTCCCATGGGGCGCAGGGCCCAAGCACCTGGGCCATCCTCCACTGCACTCCCTGGCCACAGCAGAGAGCTGGCCTGGAAGAGGGGCAACCGGGATAGAATCTGGCGCCCCGACCGGAACTAGAACCCGGTGTGCCGGCGCCGCAAGGCGGAGGATTAGCCTAGTGAGCTGCGGCGCCGGACACTTCACCTGTATTTCTTAATCAACTAGTCACTACCCTCTTTCTTATACGGCACCGAAAGAAAGGAAGTGTCCTTATAAATATAAATAAATAGATATAAATCCTTAATCACTAGATCTTTTCACACAGACCACATGGACTACTAAAGAAATATAGATAATATGTTGAGAATTTCTGACTTCGGCTATTTCAGAAATGGCCACCAGGTGTTGTTTCCTTATCACTGTCCCATTATCTGCCCAAATGCACTCTCATCCTTTACATCAGCACCACATAATAGGTAAACTCCTCTGCAAGACAAATGAGGCCCAGCTTTTGTCTATGAGAATTTGTCTCCCAATACACTTTCCAGATGACATGTTTTTCACAATGACAAGATTTCCTGAATAGTCTGAGCTCCTTTGGTCAGCCTGAAATGTTCTCTCCTTCACCACCATCCAGTAATCTCAGGCTTTGCCCATTTGCCTAATTCTTAATTACCTTGAAGACTCTGCTCAAGCACTTTGTTCTGCTGGAACTGTCCTGATCCCCCTTCTGCTGAATTGTCTTGTTCCATGTTCGCATACCATGCTGGATATACCTCACTTCAGGTGCTTATCAGAGTGTATTTTAATTTGGGGTTTACTTATCTGCCTTTCTCACAAGACCCTGAGCTCTTAAGTAAAGTGACTATATCTTGTTCATTGCTGTATTACTCAAATTTAGCACAGCCCTGGCACCTAGCAGATTAGCAATAATTGCTCAGTTTGATAAATTATTCTCCTTAGGATGGCAATTTAAAGAAATTGTAGTACTCAAAGTGGTAGATGCAGCAACTGACATAGCTCTAATATTTAGGAAGCACTAATATTTAGGAAGCTGCTACATGTATTATCTCAGTTAAACCTTACAGCAACCCTGTAAAAAGCTGATGCTAGAGATAAAATGATTAGGCTAAGTTTTCAAAGTAGTAAAATAGAATTTCATCCTCAGTTAATCGGACTCAAAACCTGTGTTCCTAACCTCTAGCCGCTGTAGGAAAATGTTACAGGCTGTTCCTGTTTTGTAAATCAGTGCAGCTACTAATTACTGCCAAGGGCTGCAAGTGACTGCACCACAATTCAGGTGTGGCCAATGTGATGGTGTTCATAGGCGGGGCCTTTAAGAAGCGTTTTGGGCATAAGGGCCCTTCTCCCCTCACCGTGGGAATAAGACCTTTATAAAAGAGGCTTCAAGCAACTTTGTTTTTATTTATTTATTTTTTGACAGGCAGAGTGGACAGTGAGAGAGAAAGGTCTTCCTTTGCTGTTGGTTCACCCTCCAATGGCCACCGCTTCCAGCGCGCTGCAGCCGGCGCGCTGCGGCCAGCGCACTGCGCTGATTCAATGGCAGGAGCCAGGTACTTATCCTGGTCTCCCATGGGGTGCAGGGCCCAAGCACTTGGGCCATCCTCCACTGCACTCCCTGGCCACAGCAGAGAGCTGGCCTGGAAGAGGGGCAACCGGGACAGAATCCGGCGCCCCGACCAGGACTAGAACCCCGTGTGCAGGCACCGCAAGGTGGAGGATTAGCCTAGTGAGCCACGGCGCCGGCACTTCAAGCAACTTTGAGCTTGCTTGCTGTCCCTTCTTCTACCAGGGAAGGGCATGGCATTCCCTCTGCCCGCAGAATGCTGCCCTCGCCTCTGAGACGAACCTGCTGAGGCCTTGAACTTGGACCACTTTTCTTGCAGAACTCTGAGAAGCTGGTTTCTATTCTTTGTACGTTACTTATCCTATGGTATGTGGTAACAGCACGAGCAAACAAACCAGTAGAACCCAGTGTGATGGCCATAGACTTGAAGCAAAGTGAATGTGCACTGGCCATCTCCACAAGAATCCTTGCTGTGGGAAGTCCATTGACTGAGGTTCTATACACTCATACTTGTCTCTCAGCTTTGCAGACCTTGGAACACTTGGTCAACTTCATCTAGAACAGATGCAAGCCTTGTGTAGCTATTTGAAAGTGGATAGCTTATTAAGGCAAAGCGAGAGAGGTGAGCCAAGTCTTTTGTGAAAGATCACCACTGGTCAGTCTTCTTGGTGGCCACATACTCTCTGAAGGTAAAACTTCTTATGGGCAATTATTACAACTTTATAGGAGCTTTATTCTGGTTATAATTAGGGAAACAGTTAATATTTTAGACCGCAAGACTTCTCATCCCTCCTTAGGCTATTAAGATCAGTGACTTTGCCTTTCAGCTTCCATATAATAAATACATGAGGCCCATGACTAGAAAGGAAATTTTATTTAACTCTTGATTCTTCCTGAATAGTTTCCTGGGGACTGTATTATGGCTGTGTATATGATGTTAAAATAATACTTCCCAAAATCTGTTGCATGAGTTCTTGGTGAGTTTGCTGTGAAGGAGGTGTTCCACAGTACAATCCAATTTGGGAATGGTGAGTTAAAATAGTTCAGCAGGTTTCCTGTTTTACTGGAAGCTTGTCAGAGACCTTTCAGAAGCTATGTCCTGTGATTTCTAAGAAGATGATGTGATTTGGGAAAAACTTAACCAGACTTTGTAATTTTTATTTTGGTCTCACTAGCATGCTCTAGAAGAGTGCAGAAATTATAGGATGAAATTCTTCATTAGCAAAACTAAATTTTCCTATTGCCTATTTTCCTTTGCACCCCCAGGTCTTATGCTGATAGATCATATAAGGATGGTTTTGAGTTGCTTGAAGTGTAATTCGTGATCAGCTGTATTAGACTCCTTCAAAAACAAGATTTATCTATTTATTTAAAGCAAAGCAACAGAGAAAGAGGTCTTTAGTCTGCTGGTTCACTCTCGAAATGGCTGCAGCGGCTGGGGCTGGGCCAGACTGAAGCCAGGAGCCTGGAACTCTATCCAGTTCTCTCACATAGGTGGCAGGGGCCCAAAGTACCTTTCCCAGGTCCATTATCAGGGAGCTGGATCAGAAGCAAAGCAGCAAGGTCTCCAACCAGCACTTGGATATAAGATGGTGGCATCATTGTACCACAAAACCAGCCCCTGTTAGAGGCTCTTTGCCAGTCAGGAACTTTGTTTGCTGTATAGTAGAGGAAGTTGCATTTAAAAAAAATTTTATTTTTTGAAAAATGGTGAAAGAGGTGGAGAGAGGGAGAAAGCTTTCATCGGCTGATTTACTACCCAGGTGGCTACAACAACTCATGACAGGGTGAAGCTTGGGGCCAGAAACTCCATAAGGGTCCCACGTGGATGGCAGGGGCCATGCATCTCTCATTGCTTTCCCAGGTGTGTTAACAGGGAGCTGAATTGGAAGCAGAGCAGCTGGGACTTGAATAGGCACTTCAGATACCAGGATTGCAAACAGTGGCTGAACCCACTGTGTTACAATGCCAGCCCCAAACATGTTTTAATGGTCATGTTTTGTGCCATTCAAAACTGTCTATTCGTGTTCTATGAATATGTAGAGGGTTGAAAGAAAGTCAGGACCTCTGTTAGTGAGTGTAGTCAGCAGAATTCCTAGCAGAAGAGATAGGAGGTAGGCTTGTGATTAAAGGTACCTGGTCTAGGATAAGAAGTCAAGGGGGACAGCTTACAGGGGCTGAGCATGAGCAAAAATATGGAAGCAGGCATGAAAACTTACCCAGGCAAAGAGTAACCACTGGCTTGACAAGACTAAAGTGATGATGTGCATTCCAACAACCAAGAAAGGTAGGAAAGGTAGATTAGTGCTAGATGCATTATTATCAGAACTTCTAAATGCTTGAAAGCTTGGTGTGTCATTCAAAATATAGAGACATGTTATTGGGTATCTAGGGTTCATAGATACTGAGTTCCAATTGTCATAGCTCTTCATGAAAAAGAAAAAAAAATAAAAATACAGAAGCTTAAATAGTGGTGTGATAGAAAGTTAAATATTTGCTTACCCAAGTGCAGGTCAAGCATGGGTCTCCTGAGCAATACTTGGAAAACCCAGGTCTCAGCCATAAGGATGAAGCCCAGACATCAAGACCAGAATCTGAGGCAGGCTGGTGTTGGACACTGCAAACTGCCTGGTGTCATTGGTCGCCTTCAGGTTTTCTGACAATGATACTGAAAAACCTGCTTCAGAATGGACTGTCCTGCTGGCAGCAGGCAGTATCCTGGAGGCTCACACATTGCAAGACAAGATTTTCCTTCATTGTGAGATGGTTAAGGCCACAGATCACGGGATTTGGTGGCTGAGTTTGCATCCTGGTTTCTCTAATACCAGCTAACCATTATATGCAAGTTACTGCATTTCTTTTAAGTTCCCAATCCTTCATTTGGAAAATGGGCATGTTGTAGTCTGCTAGAGTTGCTGAGTGCTAATGAAGCTTTTAGTAGAATGCCTTGTCTAGAGTATTGTTCAGTAAATGTTACATTACATTTTGATATTATCTCCAGACCTCCGAAGGAATTCAAGAATCTTCTTCCTACCCTTAGACAAAGGCAGACTTACAGAAACAAGAAAAATGAAGTAGGTGTAATTGTTTGTCCTTGGCAAATTAGTTCATTTTCTTATGTATTTTGCCATGACCAAAAGTGTTAAACACCAGGCAGCATCAGCACTGGTGAATTTGGTACAAATGTGACCATTACCTTTTAATCCCAGGTTGCATAGCTCCTGCTAGTAGACAGCACATATTTAACTTGCTTTAATAAAATGCAACATAATAAATATATTAGTAAATGTTAGAGTGATTTTTTTTGTATCTGAGCACAGAAGAGATAGTTGGTGCATATTTTTATATATTGTCAATACATCTGTTTTCCTGTTTCTTCTGTAGGGCCATAATACTTATTAATCTCAATATTTCTAATGTTTTTTTATTCTTGGCTACTTTTCTGACATATTAGTTCTTAGCAAGAAAAAAATGACTCAGTAATAGTAGACATGAATTCCACTATCTTTTCACAGCTCAGTAGGTTTAGTAATAGATAATGGCATAATTACTTTTTGAGTTTTAAAAAATCCAATTGGAATGCCTGCAGGTATATGTACATTTATTTGGTTGGGAACTTATTTTTTTAGCATAATTCATTTACTGCACTTGGTGTGACGGGTCCAAATGAAACCACACATCCAGAGGAAATTATTTTTTAATACAGACTCATAACCCAGATATTAAGAATATGCCTTTTTTTTCCCTCACCCAAAGGCAGTAAGGCAATTTTTCCCCTCAAACCCATTACCACTGTCCATCAGGAATATTTATTCTTTTCCTTCTATGATTTACTCAGTTTCTATGGTGCTGCTCTGTGTATTGAGGGGAGGCACAAGAAAGCTCTCTGCACCAATCATTCTTTCATTAAGGGAAAATGTACTGAGTACCTACTTTGTACCAGGCAGTAATATTAGCACTGGGAATACAGCTGTGAATAAAAAGCAGGCAAAAATCTCTACTCCCTCCTGGTGCCATCATTCCAGAGGTATTACATTACCCCATCTCCTCCACGCAGTGGCTAAAGGACAGAGTTTTGGGGGTCTCCCTCATGCTTGAGCTTAATAAAACTGAAGCTGAGATGCATGGCATCATGGGCCAGATCTTTTCTGACTACCCACTCATTTCTTGTGTATGCTAAGTTGGAAAATAGGAAGGGTTGGAGAAACCAGGAAACCCTGGGCCAGAGACAAAGGCGTTTTATTACGACGAAGGTAACCATCAGAGGTGCATCCGAGCACCCCTCAGGTAATGCAGTGGGAGTGGGCACCTGCATGGGCAGTGGAGGTATTGTACAAATGATTGTCATAGATTTAGGAGGCTGTAGTCTTAGATAAAGGATTGCTGGCAAATAAGCCCATCCTCCCTTCTTGATGGAATCTATTACATCCCAAGGAGGTAAGCATCTATCTTCAGTGTCTCTGAATGTTTTATAAGAGAGTTACTATCATCTAATTTTCCTTTTCAGGCTGTCCGCCGATGCAGACGTTGAAGACAAGACTGAACTGTGTGGGTCATTAATGAGTGAATGTGCAGGAACGCAGAGAGTCGTGGAGAAGCATCTCCCAGTACTGTGCAACTACAAGTAGAACGTAAGTCCTGTAAAGAGGGCTGATAGCCTCTTCCATATGCCTATAGGCATGTGGGGTATATAGTAGGTGCTCAATACACACTAGCTAAAGTGATGTGTAAGAATAGTTTTGAAAGTGATGGTGATGATAATGTTCATGATTTCGCCTTTTCAGAAAGCACTTGGTCTATTTTAGGTTTAAGACAGAAACACCATAGACAGAATTAAGTGACAGTCTTATAGCCTATGGACTTTTGCTCAAAAATATTTCAGATTGAGACACATTATGTCATTAATTTACCTAGGATAAAATGGTTCCCCAAATTTGTGGGATTTTTTCCCACTTATTTTGTGGTTTTATTTTGTTGAGGTGGTCATGAGCACTACACCTATAAAAATGCTCAGGCAAACTTAAACAAGGACAATTAGAAAACGTTAAATATTGAATAACTATGGGAGATGTACAATGTACAATAACTTCAAAACAGAATTTGTTCAGCAAAGTAATAATACAATCAACACCAAAAACAAAAAAACTTAGAAAAATACCTTTTTGTTAGCCTGTCTTTTCTAGATGTACCCCTTTTAATCTATTTAAAATCTATTAATATTTCATAGGATACATATGCAACAGAATGTACTTTGAAAAATATAGCAACTGCTCGATTCTCTGATATCCACACACTATTTTACTTTCAAATTTCTGGTTTCACCTATGAACCTGAATTCTGGAAACTTGAAATTTAAAGGAATTCTCAATCCAGGGAATACTTTGCTCTCTTTTACTGTGTGTAAATGATGTAGAAAGGCAAAAGGGGTAAGAATGGCTTTATCAAAATCACAATTACTGATCTGTGCAAGTATATAGTCTTAAAAGGAAATTGGGCGACTTTGTCATGTTTGTAAGATTCTGCTACCTAGGAATGAAGATAACATTGCAGGGGCTCCTCACTGCCTTCTCTGTTTTTCTTCTCGTGTGTGCAAGACTTCCACGCAGTCAGGCAGTATTTGCAGCTTACGGTGGCTGGCTGCAGATGGAGGGAAGTTTGTCTTAAAAAGTGTCTTTGTAAGATAATGAAATCTTTTCTAGAAGTCTGCAGAAGACATTTCATTTGGTCTTATCAGCTAGAAGAAATGGCATTTGTGTTGAAAGAAACTGTCAGAAGGGAAGGCAGGCCACCTGATTTGGTCCACCCAGTCATCATTTATGGCTTGGACAGGACCTGTCTCCCCTGAAGACATGGCCTCCCTAGGAAGAATGCCAAATAGCAGGACTCATCAGCAAGAAAGTAGATGGAGAAAGGCTGTTGGTTGAGCTATTGCTTATGCATGCATGAGTCACGCCCTGCACAAAGCCAGTTGTGATTAGATTGTATATTTTTAGCACCCTGCAGTCCCATTACATAAACACAGAAGCCCTATCTGATGACCTACTATTTCTCCTTGTGTTTACATGGCATGACAAGTGAATATTTTTCCTGAGGGGTACGGAGATATAGAGACCATTTCTAATAGTTTGCTCAAAATCCCCTAACTAGTATCAAATTACTAAAATCCAGAAGTGCTAACTTAGAGTGCCTCCTCTCCATACAAACACTCTTCAATGAAAGTTCACGTACATACTTTACATGAAGGGTGTAGGGGTAGAGGTGAGGTGGGAGTTCCTCATGGCTTTAAATAGATGTCAGATTTATAAATAGGTACCTGTGTTTGCTTGTGTAGTTACCCAGTGGCTTCAGCCAAAGAGCACAAGTTGATGGCAGCCGGTGCTACCAGCGTGAGCACCTGGCCCTGCGCCAGCCCTTCCAGCTAGGAGCCAGTGTGAAATGAAAGCAACTCGTTTTGACAGCTTTGACAGAAGGTGCTACACACAAATTACAGTTTGTTCAAAAATTAACTACCAGATTATTAATTTGAAAGAAATGTGCATAGCCTAGTCTTCCCCCTTCTAGATCTCTGGCTGAGCTTTCTTGTCTGTTGATGCTGATCCCTCTGCTTCCTCTGGCTCCATCACATGTCACTGGAGACTCGGAGTCTTTGCCAAGAGAGTCACAAGTCAGAGGAAGCCAAGCAGGCTTTTGCTCTTTTGAAGTTTCCAGCGGCTCTTGGGTATTTCTGTGGCTTTTTGAGCAACTCACTCAGTTGTGGAATTCAGGCTGATCAACCTGCGGACTTCAGATTCCTTACCTGTTCCAAAAAATTAACTTAAAAGGTCAGAATAAGTAGATTGGAACTGACAATCTCTGGGGAACCTTTATCTCTCATGTTAAAGGTAATAAGTTATTGTTAAATACATGAAAAGATGTGTATTTGAAAATAAGTTCCTCATACTTCTGTGTAATTCTCAGATAACTTGATATTTTATTGAGCAGTCTTTGAGATTTTATTGACTGTTCACGAAGCACTATTTTTGTATGTTATGGTTCATCCATACTACTTTGAGACCTTCTCTTTTTTTACCTAGTAATCGAGGATACTTTCGCATTAGTTATCTAGATGTACTTCTTTCTTTTGAATGGCTGTATACTATTCCACTGCATTGTTATTTTGTAATTGGTCCCATCTCTTAACAAAATACATTCACATGATTTCCAGTGTGGTTCCCACAGTGAAAACAATTGTTCTGAAAACCTGTATGGGCACATCTTTCGACTCTGAGCCATATATTTTTGCAGGATCATTTCTTCAGAAAGGAATTGGTGAGGCAAGAGCCCAAGATACCTCTCAACAACTACTCAAGATGTAGGGTCACCTAGGCAACCACCTCAAACGAGAGCTTAGCTTGGAGTGAGAATTTCTTCCCTATGTGATGGCCTGAAAATTAGCAAATTTCTGGAATGGCACTTCTGATGGATCTCTTTTACTTCGTATCCAACATGCAGGTCTAAAATGACTGCTCTCTTGCTCATTTTTATGGGTGATAATGTGTTCCTCCCACCCTGCTCTTCTTTTTATTTCACTGCAGCTATAACAAGCACTCACAAGAACAGCAATCTAGGTTACCTGAAAACCATTTCCTTGCTAACTTGGCTCAAAAAACTAAGCCTTGAGATAGAATTGGAAAGCAGTCACTCATTCGTGGTTATGTGAAACTGCTTTGGGGCATATCATTAACTTTGCCTCCTTGGTTTATCTGTTTAAAAATAGGGATGCAGTTCATTTGTTAGGCATTAGCAGATGACTCCTAGGCCTTGTTAGGGTGAACACACTCTATCATTCTCCCTTTGCACAAATGTAAAGCACTTTACTTCAGAAAAATGCTAAGTGAATGAGATGCTTAATAATAATAAACAAGTATCTTAATGCTCTGTGATTAGCACTCAGTAATGAATAGTGTTTAGACCTCCTTGTTTCTGTCAAAAAGCCATTTTATCTGACACAGAAATGGACTAAATTATTTGATATGCATTAGCTATGAAAAAGACCTCTTGCAGAACTGGATATTCAAGTTGGTGACCCTTCGGAGCTGGAGCAGCAATTAGGCATGTTATCTGTTCCATTCATACCCCAAAAAGAAAGGATCCAATAACACAAAGCGGAGTACTTTCAGATTCAAGATACTCTCACTTCAGTATTGATTCACGGGACCTCTCCAGACACCCCTTACCCCCCAGTTGTCCTCGGTAACCTCCACTCACCTAGTGGGTCTCAGACCCTGCAGGACCAACTGCAGAGCAGTCATGTGCTTGTTTTTAACATGTATCCCTCTGAGAATTCTGAAATCATCCAGCATATGAGAATCTCTTCCCTCCTAGACCATGGATCTGAAACAGTCACAGGCATACATGCACAGGAAGCTTGTTAAGACCTAGTTGTGACTCACAAGAACAAGGGTAGGGCCTGTGTTCTGCATTTCTCATAAGATTCCAGGTGTTGTGGTTCCAACTGGCCTGTTCCCTACACTTTGAGCCCTACGATTAAACACCTGGGAAGCAAAGCGCCGTCATTCACCATTGACACACAGTGTGTCATTCAGGGCTTGAGCCCGGCACGTGTTCCTTTGACAGAATTCATCAATGTCAAATAAGGGATGGTGAGACTCTGGTGATGTTATTTAGTCATGAACTAATACTGAAATTATTTCAGCATGGGCTTTTTGCTATGAATGTGTTGGTTTTAACTAAGGGTAGTTGTCCTAACCAAGTGTTCACGTCCAAAGGCAGCTGTTGTAGGGGCTTCAGTTCTCTTTGAGAGCACCAGCGTGGTCTTGTTTAGAAGCAGAGAAGGTAGAAGGAATATCATTGAGCGTTCCATGACATTGAAGAATGTGCATTGATAGAATACTGTAGACTTACTCACTGATACTGAATGAGGAATTCAGAGGGAAAAAAAGACTATTTTCCCAGGTACTATGTTGTCAACTAGTGGGATATGCTAACTCGGTGGTTAGCAAAATCCCATTGAGAACACCTGACTTCATCAATAGGTTTATGCAAGATAGTTGGAGAACTTTAAAGAGTGGTGTCTCGGCAGTGGGATGTAGGACTTCCCTGTCCTTATATGGTAATAAAAATCTGTGTGCCAGAGTAACCTCACTCTGACACTTGTTTTCCTCATAACTTGTTGATGGCGTGAAGAGGTTATGGCTCATATAAAACTATCAAATGCAAGTTGCCAAATTGGCTCAGGCTGGTAGGCAATAGGAAATAGCTAGGTTCAGTTCACTGCCATCATTATATTTGATCTGTCCACATACATTTAAAATAATTAAAGTGATTCACAAAGGGTTATGCAACTGACATTGGCAATGTTAAATTGAAATCTATATCCGTGTAATGCTCTTTATTTCTTTAGAAATCCTTGACAGAGAAAGGTAAATGGCTTGCAAAAGACTTAAATTTTACATTTAGCTTTTTTCTCCTTAGGACATTTCACATTTGGGTAGACAGAAGCAAAAAGGGTCAAGAGCTGGCTTTGGCCCAATTATATTAGGTATGTGTCCTCTCAGGTTTGCAGGAAACTTATAATGGTTCCAGCAGCTTCTTCTCCAGTTCCCAGAGAAGAAAGGCAAAGATAAGAGGTAATGAGTTGAAGTAGAGAAATGAACATGGCTCCAAATCACTCTCGTTTTTTCCAACCAATTGAAAAAGAACAAATGTTGATTTGAATGAAAACTTTTGCCTGGGAAAGCACATACTGGAACTCTTAGGAGTGTTTCATGCAAAACAGAAAAGTAATAGTAGTAATATTAAATGCTGGAATATAAGATGATGTACTATTAACATGTGTTATTAAATATCCGATATCCTCTTTTTGATTGAATCCTGACTGATAAATGAGGTGGTATTCAGACAGAATGTAGAAAAGCAAAATAATAAAGTTCTAATTCATGTTCTAGAAGACAAATTTCTTAGAAATCGATAGTATGTTAGAAGTTCTTGTCTGGAGGGTTGGTGCAAGGCATTTGGAATGACTGTGCAGAGTATAGAAGTCCTTTGTGAGTGGAACTTGCGAGAGAAGCCCCCAGAGAGGGTTTCCTTCCCTGTGGGATTCAGAAGATTGGCAGATACTCGTGTGAAAGCACAATCCCATGGGTGCCAGACCAGGGAATTTTAAGGTTCACAGAATAAAATACATGATTGCTTTCCCAGGATTTACTGAATTGCATATAGTGTAGACAAAGATGATGGACAGGAGTATGTTTTGACCATCAAAGTGTAACTTCAGCTTTGGTGCTACTCAAATATATGAGACATCCCGTAACAGAGGGACAAGGCTCAAAAGACCAGGAGGCAGACTTGCTGCTAGTTACTTTGGCTCATAGGATTTTTTCATTCTTCAGTTAAACCCTGGCCTTGTACAATTAGGTCATTCTTGGTGAGTTAGGCGCCCACTGATCTCATCAGTGGAACCAAACAGAAATGACTGCAGAGTGGCTCCGAGGATGCAAGCCCCAGCTCTGGGACAGGGGTTGGCACATATTTACTGAGATTCTGATATGTAAGTGTCCACGATGTACATATTTGAGTAACTTTGTGCCTTTGGGTTCTATTACAACTATGTGCTGGCAGCATGGAAGCAGCTGCAGACAATCTAAACAAATGAGTATGACTGTGTAGCAATCAAACTTCATCTACTAAAGCAAGTTGAGAGGGAGTAGTCCCCTGCTCTGTGGCAATGCAGTGTATGTCCTTGACTTGTTCTGTTTCTTGTAGGTAAAAGAAACATCTTTCATAGTAGACCTGTCTTGATGAATTCCTCTTTAAAAGTTTAGCAAGTCTTTCTTTAGTACTAAGTATGTGGACTGCACTGCATTAGGTAAAGAACTTAAGGGGGAGGTTAAGGGTGAGGAAGGAAGGAAGGGTAACAGCAGTTTGCTTTCCCAAAGTGGCTTAAATCTCCCTAAAGAACACCAGCATTGGTAACCAGGACCAGTAAGGAAGGGAAGGTTTGCATGGAAGGACCAGATATACAAACTGTGTGTGTCCATTTTGGTACAGTCCAGGGCTCTGGTAGCACATAGGTGGTAGGGGATCCTCCCAGAATCCAGTGCTTCTTGTGTCGATTAACAAGGTTATGTCTCCATCTATGAAGTGCAACCCATTGGGGTTTGACGTTACCTATTTCATCTTCTTCCTTGTGAATGCTGTGTTACTAATGCCTCGATGCAAACATGAGGGGGCTCTTGTCTGTCTGCTGTACCACTGCTTCTCGCGTTGTGATTCAGTGGGATTGTGGAGGGACTGAGCATGCCATACTTGCAGCTCTGTCGCTGGATAATAGGATGGCAAAGGACGAGGATAGTTCAGCAAGTACGCAGACAGCGTCTGTATAAGAGGAGGAGCCAGGCTTCTCAGACTAAACATATTTACTACGAGAGGAATTCCAAAGTGTAAATTTTGAACAGCTAAATGAGTCTTCATCTGAAAATGTGTTCCCACCTTCCTTCTGCACAGTACATATGTAAATGATCCACTTAAATGATCCACTTACTTCTTACTCATTAAGGCTGCTGTGAAAATGCAGTTGGGTGATATGAACTGGTTAATGTTTTATGCTAATTCTTAGCATTATGCTTTAGGTGCTAACAGCTTCTTGGATAAGGGTGAGCACCCAAAGAGGATCCTGAGAACATATAATAAAGGGAGAGGGAAATCTGTGAAGAGGCATCAGGTCACAGCTGTTGAGATCACAGTGGACTCCAGACCCGGGGCTGAAAGAATGTGATGATGGGGAAAGGGCAGAGAGGAAAGATGGGAAGAAAAAGCCATAAAGAAAATAGGGGCTGGAGATACAAACTGAAATTCTTCCACTGCACAGTCCAAAGGGATCTGAGGAGTGACTGGTGTTTGGTTTTTTTGCATTTCTGATCTCACACTCCTAATGTGTATAGCTCATCATTATTAACAGGGTCCCAACAAGAAGGCTACTCTTAACCTGGAGGGAGGCCTATCAGAATCTCAGAAAGGAAGTTGGGAACTCTGATGCCTGATAGATGGCAGTGCTTTGAGAAACAATAAGGCTGACTTATTTTATAGAAAAGTAACTCAAGGCCTGGGGACAGTTGACTTTGCTTAGTGAAGTCATTTTGCTCTCGCTGATTTTCCTACTTGAGCTCTGACATAAAGGCTCACATCGCTCTACTACAACTTCTACCCTTGAGTTGATGAAGCATTGTGTTACAAACACTGGCATTGTGTAGACTGTACGAGATACTGATTACCTCTTTTTTTTTTTTCAGTATTCTGAGATACTCCTCACAACTTTCAAAAAGTGTTAGAGCAGATAGAATTCCTATTTTAAATTATAAGATGTTTTCTTCTTTACACTAGTAATAGTAAGCTATTATTTTCCTGATCTCAGGAAGTTTATGAATTATGGCAATTTTGCCCACTTAAGAGAAAAATTAATTTATTTCAAAATGTGTATGTAGGGGGTGTTATTGTGCCACAATGGGTGAACCTGTTGCTTGCAATGCCAGCATCCTATATCCAAGTGCTGGTTGGAGTGCCAGCTACTCCATTTCTGATCCTACTCCCTGCTAATGCACCTAGCAAGTTACTGAGTGGGAGAAGGCCCTAGTACTTGGATCCCTGCCAGCCATGTGGGAGGCAAAACTGGGGTTTCTGGCTGCTGACTTCTTGCTGGCCAAGACTTGGCTGTTGTGGTCTTGGGGGAATTAAATCAGCCAATGGAGGGCCTTTCTCTCTTTCTCTCCATCCCTCTCTGTCTCTATCACTCTGCCTTGTAAATAAATAAAAATCTTCAAAAAATGTAAATGTGGCAAAGTATGCATCAAAAATGAATAGCACTTTAGGAAATATATATAAACCCTATTCTTAAGTCTTGGATTTTAATTGGTGAGATGAGTAAATACTCAGGGAAATCTTTTAAGAAATACTCAATGATCAACAAAAGAGTTTTGTAAGACTCCATCAGAATCTATTAAAATATAAGATTCACTTTGTTAAGAGTTTATCACACTGAATTTTGTCTGCTCTTAGTTTGCATTTCTTTTTATATTAAGAAACAAAAGAAGCAAGAGTGCATTGCCTAGCATGATGACTTTACATATTATGCACTCAACAATTATTTGTTGATTAAATATGCATGAATACATAATCATATTCTTTCTGCATGTGGTATATGAGGTTTTGTTTTCTCTATATAATTTATATGCATGTATAGTATTTTACCTACGTATGCATTTTTTGTTTCATATTTATTTGGCTTATGCCTTATGTATAAAGTCAGACTGGTAAGGACATTGATGATGATGTTGACTACTTGGTAAAAATGATTTATCTATATAGAAATTTTTGCTTCACCATCTGACCACTGCATCTCAAATTCTGATGTGTAAGTTTGTGTTCCCAAACTCTGAAAACTAATGTTGAATATCAGATATTTTACATATACATACTATACACACCCACATCAAGTGTTTCACATACGTTGTTTCCTTTTTATCCTCACAACAACCTAATGAATTCAGAGTGGTTATAGCACCATTTAACAAACCAGAAAACTAGTTTTGCTGAGATCACAAAGTCATTAAATGGTGGAAAGAAGAGATGCACATGGAAGTATAACTCCAGAATCTATGCTTCTAACCACTATGGTTCAGTGCAGACAGACGCAACCCCATGCCAAATCCAGTATCTGCCTGATTGTAAGTAAAACCCGACAGAACACAGTCACATTCATGTATTTATTGTTGGCTGTGGCTGCTTTAAGAGCCTCAGGAGCAGACTGGAATATAGACATTCCTCAACAATGGCTCAACTTAGAATATTTTGACATGATGCTTGTTCAAAAGTAATGGGCATTTAGTGAAGACTGTGCTTCAAGTGCTGGAGTTTGATGTTAGTCCCTCCCCTCACCCAGGGATAACTATGTGCAATACAATATTTTGAGTCCGTGGGAGGGAGAAGGGGACAGCCAGCACAGCCCCCAGCCAGCTGCACAAAAATGATTGGAAGAAACCATTCATCCTCCACAGGGGCCTGGGCTGTTACAATAGAATGAGTGGGATGGGAGGTGCATTAAATTTTGTTTTTTACTCAGGATAGGTTCCACTTGAGTTTATCTGGGCATAATCCCATTGAATGTACTGGCATCAGTAGTTGTAACAGAAACCACTTGCTAAATTTAAAATATTTACTGTCTTAGCCTTTACTGAGAGAACTTGTCAATCCTGCTGTAGTGTACCTAATGTGTTATTCAATTTCATGAGCAAAGGGAAAGATTTAGTTCTGTAATTTGGAAAAGTATGTTGTATGTAATATAGGATGTAAAATGCAGCTATGTGGTCCCAGTGTTTCTCATTGTATTTCTGGATGGTGTATGGGTAAAAATGTATATTACTTAGCATATTTCAATCATTTTCAATGATTTATGAGACAGCAGGAGCAGTGTCTTGCTTGGGCTCTTGCTAGACACGCTAGACATTCCATACTGGGTTCAGGGCATATTAGAAATGTACACTTACTAGAATTAACATTTTAAGATGTATTCATAAACAGATTGCAAAATATTTATAGTTTTGAAATCTAATGAAGGCCTGGTAGTATTATTTTAGAGTTAAGACTTCAAAATATATTTAATTATGTTTTCTTAGCCAGCTCCATTTTGAAAGCCACAGAAAAACATACATTGTAAAATTGCTAATAAATACGAGAGGGGTTGTGCAGCATATTTTTCTTACTAATTTTAAGGAGGAGTTTTTCAACATTATTGTGAATCATAATTATGTCATTATATGTTATAAATATATTACATGTATTTACACCACATAATTAGACCTAATTCTAATTATGTAGATTCATGGTAATCAGCTAAAATTTGCTTTAAAAAACCAAGATAATTCCTCTAACAGATGCTACCTTAATAGAATATTAAGTTTGAGAAAATCTCATGAAAATAAGAAAATTAATAAGTAATGATTAAACCTTAACATGCAAGGAGAATAACATATCATGTCACCATTCTCCCAATCTTCATTATAAGAGATATTGTTTGTTCTGAGACAGACTCCAAAATTTTGCAAATAATGTTTTGGAGAAATCATCTCTTGTATTGAAAGAGAAAGCAATCCAATAAAAAGACCTCAAAGTTTTCAAGATTTGTTTTGGTTATAACATAAATACTCTCTTTTCAAAGCTCTTACATAAAAACCTTTAAAAATTTGTTCTAGTAACAAAGAGGTAAATAAAAACACTATTTCCCACTGGAATCCTGCTCTCTAGATGTTAAATCTAGCATCATTGCTGTAAATTGCTAGTTGTAGTCTTTGATTGACATGTTTACCCAGATAATGTAACAGTTTTTGTGAAAGAAATCTACTTAGTGTCTGGATGACATGAAACATGCTTCTTTTGGAAGGAAAAGCCCCAAAGTGTTCTTTTAAATCGGAGTCTTTTCTCTCTAAATCTTTCACGCTGATAACGAATCATGTAATTTGTTTTACTCCTTCATTTACCAAACATTAGTAGTGCAATTGCACCGTGCATCTAAATACACTCTTAAAATCCCCTTGGTAGCTCTGCCCTTGACTTTATTCTGACTAATTTTCGACTCTGGGTTGCACTACAGATGTTTGACCAGAGGACCCATTTGGTTGTCTTGAGCACTCGTTGTCTTTTCCCTTGGGTTTTAATACTAACTTTGTTTTCTAGGCATCTAGACAGTATGCCACAGTTGCTTACACTGCAGGAAAACATAATTTCTAATGGTTTTGCCATTAACTGTGAAGTACATATTTTCTTTTTTTGTACAGAAAATAATCTTCCTTTTGAAACTCCTATACATGTCAAATGAACATGGGGATGATGAAAAGGTATTACCCAAACACCTCAAACTTGTCCAGTATATGTGAGCCTTGAGAGTATGAAATATCCAAATGGCTCCAGAGGGGAACCCAAGCCACTTTTTTTTTTTTTTTTCCAGAAAACTGATAGGAGTAGGGAAAACTATGCACTGGTACCTTTGTGGTGATTCAGCCAATGGAGTTGGGGCTCGGCAGCCATGTGCTGATCTCTGTAGCCATTCCTAATCTGAGAAAACCTTGACAAGTTTGGGAGTGGTCATTGCCTTTAGAAGTCCTTCCTGGCCATGATAAGCAAGTTTCCTTTACAAGGAATTGTTCTCCCCTTTTCACGTGCACATGCAAGTCACTTCCCAAGACCTCAGTCTTCTCTAGGTAATGTCCCACTGAGGATCTAAAAACTTCAATTCAAAAATCCTACTCTCTGTTACTTGATCCCGTTTTTCTTGCTTGAGTGGGGGTGCACAGAACAATAAACTTGACTATATACTGAATACTCACTTTACCTCCATCATTATTTGACTGTTACTATAGAAATCAAATCAAACTTGGAACAGATAAATTAAATCAGTGAAATTTTATGCCAATCTTACCTATAGAAAACCCTTAGCCATTAAGAATTTAACATGTGTAGCTTTGATTATTTATTGGTCATTTGCAATATCTGTGCTACAAATTGGGATTGTCAACAAATTGGGATTGAGGTGGGTTACCTTAGAGTCAACTTGTTTGTGAGGGAATCTTTAACCCTCATTTTAGAAGAGCATATTATTTTGATTCTCATTGTCTGTGCAGTCAGTGGGGCAAAGTGAATAAAGCTTTGCTCATTTATGAATGCTGACTCTTAGCGTAACAAGCCAATTTAATTTAAACACAAAAATGGAAAAGTGTAAGAAAAGTGATAGTCTTCACGAAAAAATCATTTTTGGATATTATTATTATTTTGTAGTTAACATTGATTAAAGGAGTTATTTACAACTCTGTGGCTATATCTTAATTAGTTTTGTAAGAGGCAGTAATGTACACTGTTAGTTGAGGGAGAAACTTCAAAAAGATCTTTGGTCTGTCATGCATATGTGTGGCTTTGTCCTATTAAATCATTCCACTAACATTGTCATATACAAAGCCATTTTCAGCCTCAAAGAAGGACCAAATTTGCTTTGTTTCTAATACTTTACAAAACATTTTTAGAGACTAACTCTATCTTAAAATTGTGAGGCATGGAGAATTTCAGTTTATATATATGTGTGTGTAAATATATGCATATGTATTACATATATAATATTCCTTTCCTTTAATATATATAAATATATGTGAAAATAAATATGCATCTGAACTTCAGAAACGAGGAAGAATACCAGATAACATAGAATGTAAATGATTCACAGGTTTTAGAAGAATATATACATACCTCAGAAGTCAACACTTCATGATCCCCATACACACACACACACACACACACAGAGCGGCTCATTTCATTTGCATTGGTGGTCAGACCACTAGGACACTGATATTTTGACATAAAAGTTTTCTTTTTAGTAATACTTATAGACCCTAAAAGAGTACTCAGAGAAAAGGAGATGCCTAGTAAATATTTAGAACTGATGTTTACTTTATTATTTTGGGTATTATACAATACAAAAACAGCATACCACAGTTTCATTTAGTGTTTAAGATAGTCTGGAGAGCAAATCAATGAAAATGATCAGGGCTTGAACCACTGTGTGAAGAAGTCTCATTTTTACCTTGTCCAAGGTAAATGTTGCTAATCCATTACATCCCTGTTGCCTGCTGAGCCTGGACATAGCTTCGGAATCCTCCTCCTCTTTGAAATCCTCCAATTGAAACTTGACAGTCTTGCCTTTAGCCTCATTCAGTCAGCTGGAGTTGGAAACTATTTCTACATCATTTGCTATTGTTGGATTTGATGGTTTTTTCCCTAGAATCTCAAATAGAAGTTAGCATCACATAATCTTGAGACTTCCTTGACTTTCAGAACTACCACTGTGAATATTTTCTACTAAATTTTGATATGATCAATTAATCTCATGAATTTCAAATGCTGACCTAGATGCAGATGTTTTTGTGGATACAGGGTATTTGAAGAGCTGCCTCCCAGACTTCAGAACCACAATGCAAATTTCATTTTTCTGTTTGTACATTTTGCAGTAAAATGGAAGTGTTTCAGATAATTATTTGAGATGCATCATTTTCAAGAGGACTTAAGAATCTCCTCTAATAAATACTGGGTCTCGCCCATAGGTGATTTTACCGCCTAGGAAACAATGTTTGAAGACATTTTTGGTTGTAATAATGAAGGACACGTGAGGGGAGTTGGTGCTGTTTATTTCTAGTGGTTATTCTCCAGTGATATCAACAACCACCCCAGAGTACATGAAACAGACCTCCCACAACAAAGAATTATGTAGTCCTAAATGTCAATAGTGTTGAAGATGATAAAGCATGCACCAAGCTATTACAACATTGAATTCTCCATAGATATTGAAGAAAATAATTCTGGAATTAAAATATTTATGCTATTTATTTTCACTTATAAATCAAATTAATGTTTTTTAAAAAGTGACTGACACTCATATTTGAAAGCTACATCTGGATCCAGTATCACTAAATGATGAGTAAGACATTCTCAAAAAACAGTCAGTGGGATGCTGTGGAGCCCGCCAAGAAATTGCAATTGAAACTTGACATTGTACTTCTTTTTCATCATCAGTGAATGACCGAAGTGTGAGCTCTTCAATGTTCCACACTATATTGATTCTCACACTGAGAAACTGCTCTTGTAATACAAGATGGGTTTCAAGAGTTCTCTATTTTTTTATGTGTTTAGTCTAGCAAGTCTTCATTCTCTACAAAAACTTGATTCTGTCCATGAAACAGACCAGTTGCTCACTTTTGAAATATTCCTATGACTAAGTGTCGTTAATTTTTGCTGATGAACTGATGGAAATAAAAACATGTTCATTTATACCACCCCAGAATAAAGCTTTGTTTTCTGAGAATTAAATCCACTGCCTCCCCTACACCTTTTTGTCAACCAGAGACAGTAAGTATCTGTTAGACTCTAAGATTCTTGAGACACAGTGGCTGAGAACATTTCATATTAACTCAAATATATAAGCCTTAATAAGCCAATTTCCTATTCAGTTTAATCTATTTTCAGCAGATCAAAATAATTAAAAATGCTAACAGTTATGGTAATTTTCAATACACTGTGAGAGAAGCAATTTAGATAGCACCTTCCCGACGAATCTATATTTGTATAAATGCTGATCAAGAATATTTGTTCAATTTTATACAAATCAAACATGAATAATTTCTTCCATATTATTCCTTCCATTGTTGTGTTTTCCCTCTATCTAGTTATCCATTTGCCGTTGGCATGCTGCTCTAGGAAGATTTGATTAAAATCAATAAGTTATTGGGAAGATGGCAATTAGCAGTCTTTCACCTATAATAGCATTGTCTGTTAAGCTTCCTTTGTGTTAATCACAATATTTTAGCGTGGCTCTCCTAGCCAGCCCTGCAATTTAATGAAATGGAAGGTTTAAAAAGCATCTTTAATTTGGGGCACTGAAAATATGCTTCTCTGTTTTTCACTGTTTTGATAGGAAAACCCAGCACTTCCACAGTATACCGGAATCCTCATTTCCTTTGAGGATTTGCTATTTTTCAGACCTCAGAAATATCTGCATAGAAGTTTATACTACATAAACCTCCAGTCAGTTCGATGTACCATAAAAAGATACCAGCAAATATCAATGTATAGATTTGTTAAACTATTTCAAAGTGGCTTGATAGTTTGTTTGTAGTAGGTAATTGACATGAAGAAGTTCGTAACTTTGGCTGTGTAATATTGAGTGGTAAGTGCCGGGACTAAGGCTGGAACCTTGACTAATGCCTCTCGACAGCAAGTAATGATTGTCAGAGTCATTAATTAGAATGAGGTCATGGTACCCTTCCTTTGACGTTTGTTATCGTCTAGTCCTTTGTTCCAAAGACCCCTTAGTTCACTTTAGTAGCTCCTTCCTCAGAGGAAACAAGAACCATGCATCTGCACACAGGCACAGGTACACAAACAAGGTACTGTGCTTGTTATTTAATGATGTAAAAGGAGGGCTATTTTTACACAGAATTTTTACATGACAATTGCTTTGAAAACAGACACTGAAGCTAGAAAACGAATAAGGTTTAGATCTGTAACTAAAATCCTAGTTCATGAATTAATTAATAATCTTTGGACAATTATTATAAAGAAGCATTAAAATTGAAATATTCATCTGACTAGTAGGGCATGGCCTGTTGATGCTATGCTGGGTGAGTTTGTCAAGTCCCTCTAAAACCAGGAAGTTCCAAACTAGGATAGACGAAACTAAAAGAGAAAAAATAGAAATAGGTCTTATTCTCTAGGAATTATCTGTCAAAACAGCAGAAGAGGTAGAAGGATACTGTAGCTACATTGATGATTTAAAGCAACTGATTTTTGTGAAAAGAAACTGATGACAATTAATCAGATGCTTTACAGTCTATAAGTTCAAATCCTTTGAGTACTTGAGCAGCACTCCATTGCACTGGCCCTTGTAGACACAGTCTTACAACAGGAGTCATGTGTACTTACTCCTCATGTGGGATCTCTGTCCTTAATGTGTTGTCCAATGTGAATTAATGCTATAACTAGTACTCAAATAGTATTTTACACTTTGTGTTTCTGTGTGGGTGCAAACCGTTGAAATCTTTACTTAATATATACTAAACTGATCTTCTGTATATAAAGATAATTGAAAATGAATCTTGATGTGAATGGAATGGGAGAGGGAGCGGGAGATGGGAGGGTTGCGGGTGGGAGGGAAGTTATGGGGGGGCAGTGTAATTCATAAGCTGTACTTTGGAAATTTATATTTACTAAATAAAAGTAAAAAAAAATACATGAAGCAAATTCAGGCTTTCAAAGTTCCCTTAGTTCTTTATATATATATATAAAGATTATCTTCTGTCTACACAAGGAAGATTTAGGCTACCTGGTGTCATTTTTATGCATTTAATAAGTTTAAATAAGTATTTTAATAATAATGGTTATCTTACAAGACTCAAAAAAGAGGAATGTTTTTCTTTCTAACATCTGAAATTTTCACTGCAAAACCTTTTTGCAGAATTACCATATTGTAATAAATGTTACTTAGATGTCAACATCACCTGCAAGATAACAGATTATTTTAATGAAAGTAATGAATTCATTTTATTCCCTTGAGAATTTGAAATAAATAACTTTTTTCTAAAATCTGTATTATGGAAATACTCTGGCAAGTGACAAAATCATAAGTCTTTTAAATAACATCTTGAGTATGTGCTAGTTTAAGAATGACTTCAAAGGAACAGTGAGTTCTAAATGCCAGTGAGAAGCAGAAACAGAAAGGGCTACGCTGCCTCTACCCCATCATTTTTAGATTGTTTTCTTTATTATCACAGAGCTCTTCTGTTTTTGTAGCACTTGGTCTCCTCACTCTATCTCATTTTATAAATCAGAGGTTGGAAATCAGTTAAATAGTCCAGATAAACATTTTACCATTGATGATCTGTGCTTTCTTTCATCAGTTATTCAAGCGATGTTTGAGCTGTGGTCAAGATGTGAGAGTTTATTTTTTTAACATGACAGAAGAGTTAGGAAGAGCTGGCCGTGCACAGACCTGTGACTTTTGGGGGACACCAGAGTGAAGGTATCAGAGAGCAGTGGGCACTGAGCAGGTGTAAGAAGATGATGGCAGTGACTTGGTGCCCAATGACAGGTGAAAGGACACTGAGTAAAATTATTTTACATTAGCATATTGCCTAGGGCGCTAGCATTGTACTTAAATGTAGGGGCAAAGATCAAGTCCCATCACTGAAGATACTGACAAGGTCTCTCATCTGCGGGGCACAGGAAATTCGATTTTAAATATTTGTGACTCAAATACAAGTGTTTGGTGATCTCCAGCTTGAGAAAAAGTGGACTTCGGAGAATTGAAATTAAATCTGTAGTCTTGTTCCACCAGTGTTTCAACCCAGTACCTGGTCAGTTTTACTGCCACTGAGTTAGATGTGTTTGAAAGGCTTGCTCAGTGTGCTTTGCTGTGCTGAGGCCTTACTAGAAATGTTGTATGTTTTTCCTGGTTTTTCCAAGTGCCTGTTACAGGGTTTTTTGGTGGGAGTCTTTTTGAGAGTTCAGAATGTTACCAGATACAGTCAGATTAAAGCACAAGCCACTTGGCCAGTTGTCCAAAGCTCTAATCTATGAGCTCACTTTGATACCACTGCATTTACAGAGATGAGGAATAGTGTATTTTCCAAAACTTCCCTCCGAAATGAAGACTTCAACTTACTGCTTGGGGGTTAGGAGCAAAGGAAATAAAGATCTCGAAACTACATGAGTAACATGGACAGATGGTTCCATTCTACCCTAGGAAGGGAGGGTGTAGTTAACTGAGAGGTTTTGTTTTGTAGAATAGGTGGTAGGAGTTAGAGGAAGAGCTAAGTCTGTTGGAATAATTGAGAGATACTATTGTATCTAGCATTTACCTTGTGACTAAGGGCCCCAGAATATCAAAGAAATCTCCAGAGAATAATAGACAAAGTGAGAAGACAGTAGCTATAAGATAAGAGAAGCCAAGGCATCCTGAAGGAAGAGCATATACAAAGCAAGGTAGTGTATAAGCAGAATGTGCAGGAGATGACTGACCTTTCTGAGCCTAGAAGAGCCTTTGTAGAGTTAGGCAGCTGAATGGTAGCTAAATTCATTCCTAATCTTCATGCTAGGAGATTGAAATCGTTGTTCTGTATTCCAATAGAGGACCATTAACCTATATTTTAACAGCATTTTCAGGTGAATTTTGGTACAGTTGAGATAAGTCAATGCTCAATGTTTGGGTGCTCTTACAGTGTCTCTAGCTGGATGCTTTTACATAGTCAAAGTGTGATGCAAGTTCCTTATGAGACAGAGCCAAAGATGAAATGGGAACACCATAGGGAGAAAAGGTGAGAAAAACATTCAAACAGTCCAAACAGATGATGTCTCAACTAGGCAAGTAGTAAAGATTCTACAAAGGGAGGATGAAGATGGAAGTTGATTGGCGAGAAAGCAATGAAAATAGGTTTTAAATGATCTGGTATCTGATAGCATGTGAGGGGTGACAAATAAAGACATGAATATAATACTCAAGTTGGCAACTCTGTCAAAGTGCTATTTGCTAAATTAAGAGAAGTCATTTCTTTCTGTTCACTGGGATAGGTTTAGAGAAGGCTAAGATAGTAAGATTAATTTTGATAATTCTGAATAGAATAAAAATTCCACAATTTATTAGGTCTTTGTTAAAAAAAATTAAACATATGAAGATAAATCAAAAGCAATGAAAAAGTTTACTGTGGTTCAAGATATTTTGCAGTTAGTGTATAGGTTTTTCAGAATACACATTTCCCATGAGTTTTTTGGAGACCCTATTGTTAACTAATAAATTCTGAATGTTATATTCTAAGTAAAACACCAGTTTATCATCTGCTTTCAAACTTTCCCAAGAGTACACTGAGCAAGGAAATGTATAGGTAAGGGATTGCTGGGAGAGATCTTTTGGATTATAGAGGCGAGTAATTTTGTTGTAGACAAATACATCTTGTGGGCCAAGTTTTCTGTACTCCCCATGGTTTATGTTTTAATTGCCTAAGAGTAGTCCTCTAAGCAAGAGTTGCTATTTCTGGGGGAAAAAAACTCCATTGCAGTTAGGGGGTGTTTATAAAAGATGTAAGGCAGAAACCAAGAAGCTCTCAGGGGACCGGGGCACATGCTTTGCTCCATGAGCCTTCCATGAATTTAAATAGAGGAACCCTGAACATAGAGACTCTCCTGTCATTCTGAATTTGTCTTCATAGGACTTTGTCTGGCTGTCTTGAAATAACCGTGACAGTATCTTGAAAATGTATTCCTTTCCACCTAAATTGTAAATTCCAGAAAGGCAGAAATCAGAATTTTCCTGTTTGTAGCTGTGTTGGTCAGAGTTCCAACTGAGAAGCAGAACCACTGAGCAGATACGTCCATGTAGTATCACAGATTTGACTACAAGCATCTGGCTGTATATGGGGTGAGAGCAGGTGAGGCATTCTTCCTAGGAACGTTGTCTCCATGTCTGAGGCTAAAGTTTCAAGTGCACAAAAAGGCAGACAGGGAGGAAAGATGGAGCTAAAGCAAGGGAGTTCAAGAGGATGTTAGAACCTCCAAAATGAGCCAGAATCCATGAGTTTGAACAGAAGCCCACAGCTGGTTTCTGATAATGTTAGTGGATGTCCTGTGGATAGCAATGTCCCTTATCCTAGCTCTACACACACATGCCTACCTTTTGAGTAAGAGAAGTTTAAGGGAGAAACCAGGGGAACTTGGAGCCCAGGTCTAACTTCTCAATCACCACAGTAAGGTAAGTTAGTACATTGTTGGCAATGTGTGTGAACTACAAAACGGTTACTGCTGCTGTTACCCTCCAAATATGCCACTGGAGAGATGCCTTTTTGTCCACACTAGCCATTGTGGGAAATGTAGCTCAGTGCAGCCAAGTTGGCCTATTAAAAGCTTCCACAGTTGCCACATGTTTGGCACTTTCTGAGTGCCTAGAAGAAAATAGTCACAAAACTAGCATTTATTGAATGAACACAAAAGGAATCATTGACCTATGATGGGGGCAGGATTTACCTAAGACTGATGTGAGTTCAAAGAGCGATTATGAAATACTGTTCAATGAATCCTTTATTGCCTTACAGAGCAGAGTCCAATGCCAAAGAGAAAGCACACATGATTCTGCCTTTGTGCGAGTGTGCCTGGCCTATACACACACACACACACACACAATCTTTTTTTCCTCTTTAAAATGTGTAAAGTGTAGGTAATGGATTAGTTGAAACAGCACTGTCCTAGTTTCCAGGCTATAAACTCATCACTATAATAATGACAAAGCCTTTATAGTAATGGCATATGAGTAGGAATTTGTGAGCTGAAATTTTTGGCAGTTCATTAGTAAATTTGGGTTTTGCCTCAGCCTTAGGGAACAGAAGGGATCCCAGAAGGTATAGCAATCAGCAGATGAACTAACCCTCCCCTCAGTAATGTGAAATGCTATTTTAAAAAGAATTAAACAATGAGAACTAAAGCCCAGGAAATGAAATAATAGCTCATTAAAAATAATCTTCTTGAGTTATGTGGGATGGGAGAGTATACATTCTAGTCACCATCATAATTCAAACAACCAATAACCAATGTGGTGGTTTCAAAAGAATTCTATTGTGTGATCTCAAAGTTCTTTAACGCTGGTAAGCTAAATGCTTCAAGGTCTGTATCGTGCTTTAATTCTTCATGTGTCCCTGGTATTCCTCAAAGAGCTAGCCTGTTCTAGTGCTCAGTAACACTTGTTGGAAGAATAAATGAGAGAATGAATTAAGAACCTTCAGTAAGGAACAATGGAAATATTTACTCCACAAGTGTGACATAACAAAGAAGAGATGGGAATTCGTTAATGACATAGCTGTAATCCAGATAATAAGAAACTGGCCTACAATATTATGTCTTCCCTCAGATTCAGTCCTAAGAAAACTGTAGAATCTAGAGGAGAGCATGGATTTGAGGAAATAAAAGTGAAAAACTGATGACCCTTGAAGGATGTAAGATCTATTTGTATCTTTGGTAGTTTGGAAGGAGGTTAGGGGTGGCATCTACGGAAAGACCAGCAGGACGGTAGGAAGCAATGTGAGGGCAAAGGCAGTAGGGTAACATTAAGCTTTGTTCCTGGACTTTTACCAATGGAATTGGGTTCAATTCCCTCCTTCTCCAGTGTTGTAGAAGAGTAGGAGTGAGATGTGTGCTGCATGAAGGTCATATTAATGTGGGTGGATGAAAATGTATGGATGGGCAGACATACTCAGCCACTCATTTCTCCATTCCTCCAAACCCCAGCTCTGAAGGGTGAGGGCCCAGCAGCCCTGCCTCCTCTGTGCACCTGCTTCCTAAAAGTTCAAAGGTGAAACAGTGGTCAGAGGATTTGCATGGTGGGTTGGAAATGAATGAGAGTTCTGAGCTGTATTTCTCTTTTTAGAGCCTTCTGCCCAGTTTTTACCTCCTAACCCTGGATTTTCAGTTGATAGCTCACCCACCGGGGCCATTAGCCCTCCTCTTACAGATTGTAGACAGACCAGCTGGAACCTCATGACATGAATTTCAGGCTAAAGGAATCAGATGTTTGAAGAGGATAATCTTCAAATATCTGATATTTATATATCAATAGCAAAGACAGATCATAAAGGAGCACAGACACCATCTGATGCAGTACATTTGAAACATCCAGAAAAGATTAAAATGCACATGATCAGTGGACTGAAAGGACATGTGTTTTCCTTTTTATGAAGAAAGATCCAAAGAAATAAGAGAAAAATAAGAAATCATAGCAAACTGCAAAAAAATCACAATGAAAAGTGGTAGAAATGCAAACTCAATGGTTAGGATGAATAATAAGACAAAGATATTAAGGGCCCCCATCTGCAGTGCTGGCATCCCATGTGGGCACCGGTTTGAGTCCTGGCTGCTCCATTTCCAATCCAGCTCTCTGCTCTGGCCTGGGAAAGCAATGGAGGATGGCTTGAGTCCTTGGAGACAAGGAGGAAGCTCCTGGTTCCTGGCTTCGGATTAGCACAGTTCCAGCCATTGTGGCTGTCTGGAGAGTGAACAAGCAGATGGAAGACCTCTCTCTCTCTCTCTCTCTCTCTCTCTCTGCTTCTGCCTTTATGTAACTCTACCTTTCAAATAAATAATTTTAAAAAAATAAAAAGCTATTAAGAGTAGAAGATCACACCAACAAATTCTTCAGAAGACAGCAAGGAAGGAAAAGATGGAAAATATAAAAAAGAGATTAAATGGTTAAAGATGTTGGGAAAAACATAATCATCTAGGTAATAGAAATCCTGGAGATAAGAAGAAAACAGAAAATATCCAAAGAAATAGCTAATGGACATTTCTAAGAGTTAGGAAGAAACATCGAAAGATTCTTTTAAAGGAGTTTAAACTGGGAGAGAAGTACAATGTCACACTTAGATATGGTGAAATTTAAGGAACAAGAAAAGATAAAATACAATCTCCAGAGAAAAAGATCAATCCTCCCAGAAAAGAATAAGAATTAGAATGACAATGGCCTTTAAGAAACACTGCAAGGGTCAGGAGGTTGAGAAAATAAGTTTCAAAAATAGTAATGGAAAATAAGCTGAAGATGTCTATCTAGCCAAAGCATAATGCGCATCTGAGAACATGGTGTAAAATCCTATCTATTGATATCCAGGAGGCATTGGTTCTAGCACCCACCTGGATATGAAAATCTGTGGATGCTCAAGTCATTTATAAGAAATGGCAGAATACTTGAATGTAGTATGTGCATATCCTCTTGTAGACTTTGAATTATCTGTTACTTGTTAATATCTAATACAAGGTGAATGCTATGTAAGTGGTTGTTAAACATGTTCAGTGCATATAGAGTATCCTTTTGTTTTTTGATTCTTCTTGAATCTGCAGGTGCATAACTCACAGATAATGAAGGCTGTCTCTGTTTTCAGCCATGCAGGGCCTAGATATTTTCCCTTACAAAGGCATACACTAGGTATTCACCAGAAACATGCACTCACAGAAGAGAAAAGCAGTACAATCAGGACCCTTTTTAAAAGATGATTTACTTCTATCTATTGTTATTACCAAACACTTGGTCTTACTTATGTGATCCATTTGACACTGAGTCCTATCTATATGATCAGTTACACACTTAATATGATCACTTTAACATGTAAGATGAATTAGTACCTGCCAACTTAATGGAATTTGGAGTCCTATGGCAAATTGTTAGCTTTACCCTTAGGTATAAGTCCATGGGAATGTATGCCAAACTGTGTATCTCCCCAAATGGCTACAATGGGCAGATTTGTGCCAAGCCAAAGCCAGGAGCCAGTATCTCCATTTGGGTCTTCTATGTGGATGGCGGAGGTCCAAGCACTTGGGCTGTTTTTCTGCTGCCTTGCCAAGCACATTAGCAGACAGCTGAATCAGAAGTGGAGCAGATGGTGCTCAAACTGCCACTCTGATATGGGATAATGTCACAACGGATGGCTCAAACTGCTGTGCCACAATGTCAGCTACTAAGCAGGATTAAGTAAGAGATAGGGAGATTAGAAAAATTAATAACTTGATTATATTTGTTTTCTTAGAGAAAGTTCGAGTATGCAAGAAGAAGTGTATTTGTAACAATTCAGAATCTGCAACTCAAAATTTGGTATTAAAAGGAAAAAGTAGAAATATTTATAAATTTAACAACTAGATAAATGAGCAGAATTTAGCTTTCTTCTTAAAGGCAGAAAACATGATTACAAATGTGTGTAGTTTTTAAAACTAAAGTACAAAACTCATTGATACAGCAAGTAGGAAAGCAGAAACTGGAGGTAGAAAAGCATAGTGGGGCTGGTGCCATGGCATAGTGGGTAAAGCCGCTGCCTGCAGTGCTGGCATCCTATATGGGGGCCGGTTCAAGTCCTGGCCTGGGGAAGTAGTAGAAGACGATCCAAGTCCTTGGGCCCTTGTACCTATGTGGGAGACCCGGAAGAAGCTTCTGGCTGTTGGCTTCAGATCGGCACAACTCTGTCCATTACGGCCAACTAGGGAGTGAGCCAGCAGATGGAAGACCTCCCTCCCTCCCTCTCTCCCTCTCTCTCTTTAACTCTGAATGTCACATAAATAAATAAATCTTTAAAAAAAAAGAAAAACATAGTATTTGTACTATAAAATCAAACAGCAGAAATGTACTAACAAAAGAATAATTAAAATACCTATGAGAAATACCAAAGAGCCTCAAACTGTTATTTTAACACTAACAAAAATAATCCAACTCATTGCTCTTTACAAGAAAATAAATTTCATGTCAGAAATTTAGAAATATTAAAGAACGTGATATATAGTGTAGATAAACATGAGCCAAAGATGAACTAGTGTTCTTAATAGTAATTTGAAGAAATAAAAAATGGATTTTCCCAGGTTTTTCTCTTGGGTTACCTAGAAAAGGAGCCAGCTGGAATCAGCCTCATGTTGTTCTGTTTTCCTGGGAGAAGAGATTGTATCTAATCTCGGCTTCCAATGGGATCATAGTTTCCCATCACCCCTCCCCTGCAAATGGAAGAGGTATAATTACCCACAACTCCTTTAAAGAGCCATCATGCATATCTGACATGTGTGGCATCTGAGGAGTCTGTGTCTCTTTCCAATGATAAATCTGCACTCATAGTGTATCTATGGAACAGCTCAGTAAGGGATTCAATGCTGCTTCCTGAAAAAATATGTAAATTCACACTGCTCTGTGTGTGTGTATGTGTGTGTGTGTGTGTGTCTGTCTATGAATGATGGTGGGAGTGAGGGAATCCTGTTCTTTTCCCCATTGTTGACTTTTGGCTTTATACGATGCCTCTTTCTTCTTGCCATGTGCCAGATAATATTTCGTAATTCATTCTGAGCCCTGGTGTAGTACTGGGGAGTAGCCCCTAAGGAAACTAGCCTGCCCAAGAATATTATCAGGAACCAAACAATAGACTTTGCCTACTTGTTAAAGGAACACTAGAGCAAGATGATAATACATTTATGCCTGTGACATTGTGAAGATTAGTAAAACTAAGGGTAGTTTCTGTGAGTTGGTTTTCAAACTTCTGAAGATACTGCACCAAGAGGGAGTTTAGATGACTTTATAATCTGAAAATACAGTGGAGAAATAGCTAGTTAAAAGAGATTTTTAAAAACTACGTTATTGTCGAGCCGGCGCCGTGGCTCAATAGGCTAATCCTCCACCTTGCGGCGCCGGCACACCGGGTTCTAGTCCCGGTTGGGGCGCCGGATTCTGTCCCGGTTGCCCCTCTTCCAGGCCAGCTCTCTGCTATGGCCAGGGAGTGCAGTGGAGGATGGCCCAAGTGCTTGGGCCCTGCACCCCATGGGAGACCAGGAAAAGCACCTGGATCCTGGCTCCTGCCATCGGATCAGTGCAGTGCGCCGGCTGCAGCGGCGGCCATTGGAGGGTGAACCAACGGCAAAAGGAAGACCTTTCTCTCTCTGTCTCTCTCTCTCACTGTCCACTCTGCCTGTCAAAAATTAAAAAAAAAAAAAAAAAAAAAAAAAAACAAAAAAAAAAACAAAACTACGTTATTGTTAACAACTCTAGTCTTAGATGATCTAAGCCATAGATCCAATGAATGCATTCTGAGAAATATCTAAAATACCAAAGTTGATGAAAAATTGGATGAAGCAAGAAAAATTGCATTTAAAATTTAAAATGATAATGAAAGACATCTATTTGAATAAATCATCAGAGCCATATGTTTTTAGGGATAATTTTTAGATAATTTTTAATAATTTTTAAATATTTTGTATCCCAAATAGAAAAAGGGTGAACACTGTCCAACTTAATGTATGTGGGGAAGAGTAATGTTTCCAATAATAGAAGACTACAGGAGAAAATAATGTTTTATATCTGCTTTTACTTATGAATAAAGACATCATATTTCTGAGTAAAATGTAGTGAATTAAATCTGACTTTGGTATCTAAAATGTTAATGAATTGTTATTGGAGCCCTAACTGGTATGGAAGGTTAAGCCTCCACCTACAGTACCGGCATCAAATGTGGGTTCCAGTTCAGGTCCTGGCTGCTCCACTTCCGATCCAGCTCCCTGCTAATGTGTAAGGGAAAGCAGCAGAGGATGACCCTACACCCACATGATAGAGCTGGAGGAAGCTCGTGGTTTTGGACTTGCCCAGCTCCAGCCATTGTGGCCATTTGGGAAGTAGACTAGTAGGTGGAGGGTCTCTTCTCCTCTCTCTGTATCTCTGCCTTTCAAACAAATAAGCAAATATTTTGAAAAATGGATTGTTACTGAGAAATGCAAGATCGGTCAACATCAGATTGCACTTATAAAAGGAAAGGCTGATGGTACTTGTCCAGAAAGGTGATGGCGTCTAAATGGAGCTTCAGCAAGCATGGAAGATTTGCTAAAATAGAGCTAGTCCTCATTCGCAGAGATTCTGAGTCAGTGGGATTGGGATGGACTCAGAATTGACAACTGGACCCAGGAAGTTCCCAGGGAATGCTGCTGCAGTTGATCTGGGGACCAACCTCCTGGATCAAATTACTGAAGACATTTCATACAATTTGTGCTGGTCATGTTCTTATCATGTGCAAGGCACTAAGCCATTCCCAAGTGTTAGATCCGCTGGTGTGTTTCTGATGACAATCCTCCAATTACTGAGAGATTAAAACCAGGAACTATACACTGCTTGCTGAGGCACGGCCTATGGCTTTCCTTTGGTGGGACTGGGATTCATATCTAGGTTTTCCCATTTCAAAGTACACATGACTGAACACTGTACTGTACCACCTTTCTGTTGACAGTCACAAGAAGATGGGAGAGGAGATCCCTGACCCCATGTACTTTGTGTGAAGCAGTAGAGATGAGGAAAACAAGTTTGTGCTTCTTCCAGAAAGACTTAGTCTCAATGCTCCTCCTTTCTCAGCTTTCCCAAATCCAAAACCATCTGCATTATCTCCTCCCTCCCGAGCTCCCACAGACCAGCATACTGCTCTCAGGACACTGGTGACCTCACAGGATAGCTAGTGCTTTTAACAGTTGTTAACCCGTAATTAAACCAATCAGAAAAAAATGAGTTTCTCAACTGAAAAAGGAAAAGCTTTTTATAAGGTTTAAGAGCATAAAATGATTTAACGAGAAAGGCAGAAAATGAACACTTGGAAGAAACTTCTTTCTCCTATTTGAAGGTTGTATATCAAAACAACAAAGAGTTTCCTTAACAGGAATGCTGCAGAAGATTCTGTTTAAAACTGGGAACAAGAGAAACATACCCAGTGTCTAATCTAACATGGGATGGACATCCTGCCTAGTCCAATAAGGACAACAACAACAACAAAAAGAAAAGAGTATTTGATTATTTCAAATTTATTATCAATCCAAAAACTTCCAGCATTAAGATTAATGAGAACATGCAGCAAATTTTCTAGATTAAAATAAAGTAGGATACTTTATCACAACCCCTGCCTTACTAAAAAAAAAAAATGAATTCAGAGTAGAAGTAAAAATTAGAAAATACTAAAGCATCATCCTAAACAAGGGGACCCACACATCTATTGATGACATTTGAAAGCACAAAGAAGATGATAAATAAATGATATACTATTAAAAGAACTTTTTCAAAAGATTTGTTTGTTTATTTGGAAGAGTTGCAGAGAGAGAAGGAGAGAATTTCCATCCACTAGTTTACTCCCCGAAAGGCCACAATGGCTAGCACTGGGTCAGACCAGAGCCAGGAGCTTCTTCTAGGGCTTCCACATGGGTAGCAGGGCCCCGAATGGTTGTGCCAACTTCCAGCGCTTTTCTCAGGCCTTAATTGGGAGCTAGATTGGAAATGGAGCATCCAAGACAACAGTCAATGCACATATGGAATGCCGCCATTGCAGGCAGTGGCTTTACCTGCTATACCACAATGCCAGCCCCTATACCATGTTTTTGATCAGTAATGAACAATATGGCTTATCCTCAAACTACTATTCTCATTGGGATTTTTGAGAAATTTGTTGATTTTATTTAAATTTAGCTGAAAAATAAGGTTATAAATAGAAAAACCTAAAAATAAAGAAAAGGAGCTTGCTTTCAAATATAAAAATAACTTTGAAAGTCACACTAGTTATTGTTGATGGAAGAAATTATAAATGGAATAATGGACTAAGAGAATATATAGCCATGAAATGCAATACACGCACTTAGACTAATGACAGGAACATGGGTGGATCAGTGGGAAAGTGGGAATTGTTTTGAGAAATGACCTCATTAGCAGCATATCCAAAGGGGGCTTCTGGATGTAGACCTAACTAATAACTATGATTCACTCAAAATTGATTCAAAGAAAATTATTTGTTAGAAGTTTCAGATAAATAATGAATTTTTAGTGTAAGCATATGACAAATGTAGTACATTGCATGCAGTATTTGATATAATTTATAAAAAAATTCTTCATAATTTATCTGAAATTCAAGTTTAACTCAGAGTCCCCATTTATATGCCAGTCCTAGATCAAACAAAAGACACACATACATGAGAGAATGGTTTCCTTTGGGAGAAGGGAAGAATGAATATTTGAAAATGTGGGTAAAATAGATAGAATAAAATAAACAATTAGAAAAGAAAGCTGTGCATAAAATAATGATAAAGTCCCATACCCTGCATATAACTAACTTAATTCATTATTTCTAATATTAAGAGGAAAAAAGGGAGGGTATCTCTTGGAAGGAAAAAAAAAGGATCTTTTGTTATGATTTTGAGGCACTTATGATATTATGAGACACACGTGGAGATCATGATGTAAAGCTGATCTATGAAATTTCCAAGTAATTTATAAAGAGTCCTTTTGGACTGGAAAATAGTTTTATATAAGCAATTTTTCATTTTCTTTCTGAAATTTTCATTGTTAGAAAATAAACATTTCATGTATTAAAATGGTAAATTCAGAATTATTGCATATTAAAATATACTTTGAAGTACTATACTGTATTTTAACACACATGGGTTAAATACATATAGCAATAATCACTTGAAACCTTGGCATCAGATGGGAATGAGACAAAAATCTGTAGTCCTGAAAACTCAGCCTCTCAGGGAGCACCAACCACCTTTCTCTTATTTTCCTTCACTCTTTATCTTACTTTGTGTTTTAACCTCTTGCTTATTGCCCTTCTAAATCAGATGAGGCAAGCTGGTTTGGTACTGCTTTCAGATACATTTCTATTTTTTCCCAATGTTTACCTGTATTCCTTGCCTCTTTGCAGGGTCTGTATCTAGAACTCGGGTCTCCCCAGCTTTATTTTGCTGAACTTATTACTGAAGTGTTGAACCTTCCAGCTGACATAATAATGCAGTTGTATTCTGACAGTCAAAATGTTTTAGTCAACTTTGTATTTTTGTAGTATATAAATAACAGAGCTTTTCTATTTGAGTCATTTTCATTGGCCTCTCCAGAGTTTGTTGCCTCTAGTGTGGCCTCTGAAGTTTTTCTCCTTCCTGTGTAGATGTTGTGGTAGTCTCAGGCTGTGTTAAACTAGCAAATCTGGTAATTTCTTTGAGCTGCATTTTCTTTTTTTCTTATCATTTTTTTTTGACAGGCGGAGTTAGACAGTGAGAGAGAGACAGAAAGGTCTTCCTTTTCCGTTGGTTCACCCCCCAAATGGCTGCTACGGCTGGTGCACTGTGCCAATCCAAAGCCAGGAGCCAGGTGCTTCCCCCTGGTCTCCCATGCGGGTGCAGGGCCCAAGCACCTGGGCCATCCTCCACTGCACTCCCGGGCCACAGCAGAGAGCTGGACTGGAAGAGGAGCAACCGGGAATAGAAGCCGGGGTACCGGTGCCACAGGCGGAGGATTAGCCAAGTGAGCTGCGGCACCGGCCTTTGAGCTACATTTTCTAATATGCAGAACCCCTTCCTTGCTTCTTAATGGAAGTGAAGAGATGACCATTGGCATTTTTTCTCTCATTTTGCAATTAAGATTTCCCAAAGGAAAAGCCTGGCAACAACCCCATTTCTAGCGGAATGTGCTTGAAGTTTATTTCTGTTATGTCATATTCTTGGGCTATTTGTTGAGTATCTGTTATAGTGCCTTTAGTGAAAAGATTCTTTTATAAATTACATTCTGGTTTGGGCAGGCAAAATATTAAAAGATGGGGAAAAAAAGAAACAGAAAAAGGGGAAGTATCAACAAATGATAATATATTGTAAATAGTTCTGTGGTGAAATCCATATGTCAAATTATTGACTTGTTTGTTGCTTTTATCATTTACCTATATTATACATTCACACTCTTAGATATTCTATAAATACCAAAGATTGGAATTCTTTACTGAATAGGGACAGATTGCAAATATTTTAGACTCTGCAGGTCATACAGTGTCAGTTGCATGATTCAACTCAGCCCTTGCCTCACAAAGGCAGCCCTGGATAATATGTAAACAGGCATGGCTATCTT
Organism: Oryctolagus cuniculus; assembly: GCF_051225735.1. Lineage (NCBI taxonomy): Eukaryota > Metazoa > Chordata > Mammalia > Lagomorpha > Leporidae > Oryctolagus > Oryctolagus cuniculus. Next base: position 54,965,561 of record NC_142872.1, read on the forward strand.
CCATTAAAAATTCATTTATTGACACTGAACTCTGATTTTCACATAATTTTCATGTACTTTTGTTTTCAACCATTTAGAAATATAAAAACCAATTTTAGTTGGTGTGATACACAAAACAGGTAGCAAGTTGAATTAGGACAACTACAACCTTGAAAGCTGTAGTTCGCCACTCAATGATCTATACCAGTTTCTCACTGTTGATGATGGACACAGTCAGTTGAAAATTTGTGAAAATACATATTCTTGTTTAGCAGGTCCAGGAAAGGACTTGTAATTCTGAATGCAGATGTGACACATCCGGAAGAGCAAGAATATAGAAACTGTTCAGAACAGACAGAAAAAAATTTACCAGGAAACACAGAAAAGAGCTATAGAGTATATCAATGGACTGGGGAATAGAGATTAGAAATAGATATAATTTCCACTATTTTTTCTTGAGACTTTTTGTTTGATTTTTAAAAACTGAGATTTTATTTTTAGAGTAGTGTTTTAAGAGAACAAAATTCAGAATACCCAAAAACAAACGTGGCAGAATCATAGGTTGGAATTTATTAAAGTCATATATTCTAAAAATAGTAATAAACATGGAACATACAGTCTAATATTACTGACAATACATTCAGTGGGTAGCATGCACTTCCAATACGTGCTAGGTCCATACCTGTCCACACCTGCTAGAAGGAAATGGAACACACTGCTGCTACTGGTTACATTTGGAGATGTGATAAGAGGGAATTTCACTTGTTTCATTGCATTTTCCATAGTAGGCAGGTAGTGTTGTTGAAGTGCTCATTCAGCATAGGACTATGGCCTTGAGAGAGTAGAGGTAGAATTTTTGCTGTAGTTGTCTGAAAATACACAACTTTTACCAGCTGACAAGTGACAGGAATTACACTCCAAGTAAAACCAAGTCACAACTCTGACCTTATCCCTTCTGCTACCCTCAGAGAAAAGATACCGCCAGGCAGAGGTGATTCCACTCAGGTCTGTAAGTAGGAGTATCCTAGGGAAAATGGTAAATTTACTAGAAGTTGGTTTACACAGTGGCATAAACTAAGATACGTGAGTGTGTTCATTATAACAGACATCAACTAGAGAGGTTTCTCTAACCTGTTAGATGCTAAAGATTCCCAGAGTTTTCAAGGGAAGACTTCCTCTCCAAAATCTGGGAAACTGCACAAAATAGTTTTTTTTTTTTAACTTTTATTTAATGAATATAAATTTCCAAAGTACAGCTTGTGGATTACAATGGCTTTCCCCCCCATAACTTCCCTCCCACCCGCAACCCTCCCCTTTCCCTCTCCCTCCCCCCTTCCATTCACATTAAGATTCATTTCAATTCTCGTTTGTCGCTCCCCCTCTTCGTGGAGGAACGACACTAAACCCTGCCCAGGCTTCATATCCGAGTCACGGCACCATTATGTCGCTCCCCTTCTTCGTGGAGGAACAACACAGGACCCTGCGTTGTTCTTTCGTCTGCTCGGCCCTTCCCGGGTTTGCTGCTGGTTCTTCCCGGGTTGGCTACCGTCCCTTCCACCTCCGTGGAATGGCGGTTCCCCCTAGCCACTTTCCCCACTTCCGCAGGGGAGCGGCACACCACCGGCCGGCTCTCTCGGGGGCTGCACAGGTGTTCCTTCAGATAGATGTTCCTGGTGCATGTTGTCTCTCTCCTCCTTTATAGTCCTCTTCCAGCAATCCCAACTCTGCTACCCACACGCCGAGTACGCTGCTCTCCTCCAATCAGGAGCAGGTCCTGCTGTTTATTGGTTGAACTGGAGGCAGCTGTGTAGAAGCTGTTTCCTCCTCTCCCAGCGCCATATTGTGGGAGAGCAGATGCATAGAATAAGTCTTAATTCCAGTAACTTAGTCTAGTCCGAGTTGCTCCCAGTTGCTCCCCACACTTGTTATGTACAGAAGATCAGTTTAGCATATATTAAGTAAAGATTTCAACAGTTTGCACCCACATAGAAACACAAAGTTAAAAATACTGTTTGAGTACTAGTTATAGCATTAAATCACAATGTACAGCACATTAAGGACAGAGATCCTACATGGGGAGTAAGTGCACAGTGACTCCTATTGTTGACTTAACAAATTGACACTCTTGTTTATGGCATCAGTAATCACCCTAGGCTCTTGTCATGAGCTGCCAAGGCTATGGAAGCCCCCTGAGTTCACCGATTCTGATCATATTTAGACAAGGTCCTAGTCAAAGTGGAAGTTCTCTCCTCCCTTCAGAGAAAGGTCAAAATAGGTTCTTAATTATTGTTCTTTTGATCATGAGAATGTAACCTATTTTTTTTTCTGTTTGAGAGAAAATGAAATAAACATTTCTGAAATAAACCATAGAAGATAAAGCAGGTGACTTTGGATAGATCCTCCCCATCTCCGTATGTGGTAACGCTTTGTCTCAACAGTATTTACTTGACAACATTTTTATATTGTGGTTGCATTGGACAGCTTCCCCTTGGCCTTTCTTGACTTCCCCAGGACCATATAATAAAGTCTCTGTATTCTGCCTTTGAAGCTAATGCCATGAACAGGCCCCATTTCTTACAGTGCCCACCCTTTGGATCCACCTTGATGAAATTCAAAGCCTGTAGTACCTTTACCTGATTGAATCATCACACCATCATCTGACGTAGGATCTGAGCAGGGTCCAGAAGACATAACTGGGAGTGGTTTGCCTAAGGATACATAGCACACAGATTGGTCAAGCTGGCAATGGATGTTAAAGTCTTCTTATTCTTGGCCTGATTCTCTTTTCACAAAACCTCCCTGTTGATTCTGCAAAGGCATAAACAGAGAGCCAAATGACAGACAACTAGATTTGTTAGGACGTTTCACTTTATTTCAAGTTTAAATTTTCTGTGGTTGTTTGAATCCAACATTGAATCTAGTATAAATGAAGCAGGAACTGAAATAAAGTAGGGCACATTTACCCTGATGTTACATGTCAAAACACCATTTGGATCTGTCTATTTGAATCTACATTCCAGGATTTTTCACAAAAAAGAATAAATAAATACATACATTCTTGGGCACAATGCTTCATGAATTGGGAAGTATCATTTCTGTGATTTTTTTTTTTTTATTTCTGGTATCCTGATTACTATTCCAAGCTTCTCTTTGATCTTCTAAGAAAAATGCAATTTTTGGGGAGAAATTGCTGTTGAAGTTGCAACTGTATTTTGACTTTGATATGTTATTTATTCATGTTTACTTTTTCTTTTTTTACTATGTATGACATTTCAAGGTCTTTTCGGAACAACATTTTCATTTGGAAAATTCTGATTACAGATTTTTAATGAAAAGGGGTGTGGCTGGTTTTATTTGTTTTTGTACATTGAGTAAAAATCCATTAGTAAATTAAACTGAAATTACTTCTCTCACAAAGGAAGAGAGTTATAAATCAAGAAACCCAAGGTTACCATAGCAATCTGAGGCATCTGAATGCTAGAAACAGAAGACTATATTCTCCTTTCTAGAAAACACTTCATTAGAGGAAAAATATGATATGACTTGAGGGTGGAATATGACAATAAAAGTAGATCATCACTTAAGAAAAATACTTCCATTTTCCCCCCAACTAAAAATAATACAAAGTAATATAGACAATCTTATCAAAAATGTGCATGAAGCTTCTATCTCTGGCCCTCTTAGATATTTCCTCAATAAGAAGAGTCAGGAAGCATTGCTTTCCCTTCTGACTAAACGTATTGAAAATACCTCAGCTACAGCAAAAATGTAGTGTGATACACTGGGCAAAAGGAATAAATTTGTAGAGAGAAAGAGACTTTTTGTAAAAAGCGAGAACCAAAGGGAAACAAAGCCAAATGTGAGGTGGACCTACTAGGAATTAACATAAAATGCATGTGTGTGTATGTGTGTGTGTGTGTAATTTCTGGTCTTTTGGCTCATGAAAAATACACCAAATAGACCTGCTGCAGTGGACATCTGTTGTTTTTGCCTGCCCAGCATCCATTCTCACTTCTTTTGGTAACAGCATTTTTATTTTCCTTTGAAAAATGCCACTTTTTCCAACGTGGAATAATCTGTGTCTGATACTTGTTCAACATCTTCTCCCCTACTCTGTGGATAGGGTGGGTTTGTGCCGCCCAGGAGCATTGTCTTTTGGGCAGGAAATGGTCAGCGGAGTCTATCTCAACTGTAGCCCATGAAGAGGCTGTCCTTTGCTTCCTATGATTTTTGTACTCTGAGCAGCCCACTTAGCATCATTAAAGAGGTTTGATTGCTCAGGTTTCCCTTCTAGTCAGATTTATTTATTCATTTATTTTTCAATTAAGTTGTTAGCCAGAGTAAATTTCTTTTATTTATAACCAAAGTATAACTGATATTTGTACCAAATGGGGCATGAGGCACTACAGATTCCTAGTGTGGCTATTTTACTATGTTCCTTTTTATGATTGAGTATCCCTGGGAAGCACCACGACCCACACATCACTGGTTTGGAGGGCTTAAATTCTGCGTATTCCCTGGGCCGTCATCCTGAAGACAGTTGCCAATACCTTATTTGACTCGCTAAGATTCAGGATAACTTTGAGGGAAAAAAAAATGTGGTGAGATTTTTTTAAGACATTTATTATCAGAAAGGCAGAAAGAGAGAGAGGTTTTCCATCTGCTGGTTCACTCCCCAGATGGCCACAATAGCCGGAGCTGAGCCGTTCTGAAGCCAGGATCCAGGAGCTTCTTCCAGGTCTCCCACGCAGATGCAGGCGCCCAAGGACTTAAGCCATCTTCTACTGCTTTCCCAGGCCATAGCAGAGAGCTGGATAGGAAGTGGAAATGCTGGGAACAAACCAGCAACCTTATGGGATGCTGGCACTGCAGGCGGCTTTTACCCGCTATGCCACAGCACTGGCCCAAAATGTAGTGAACTTTATGAGACACTAGTGTAGTTTGATTAATCCTTTGAAGGAGCAAAAGGAAAGGGAGAAAACACACCCATGTCACATTGTTATTCTATCCATAGACAGGAATCTGTGTGCCAAAGACAATGGACTTTAGCCACAGGCCTGATGACAGGGACCCTCTAACATCCCTGAGTTTTATATAAATAGATTTCTTTATACAAATAGTTTAAAAGATCTTGGTGGACTTAGCAGCCTTATTCATAGTAACTAAAATGTGGAAGCAGCCCATGTCCATTTTCAAATGAATGGATAAGGAAAATGTATATGTGTTGTACCCATACAAAAAATGTTAGCCTTAAAAAGCAAAGAAATTGGAACATGTGTTTTAATGTGCATGAAACTTGAGGACATAATACGAAATAAGTCAGTCACAAAGAAACACCATGTCCATCCACTTATGAGAGTAATCACAATCATAGAGATAGAAAGTGGACTGGTGGTTGCCAGGGTGTGAGGTGAGTGTGATAAGGAGTTGTTTAATGAGTACAGAGATTCATTCTTAAAGGCAAGGAGTTCTGGAGGTGGATGGTGCTGCTGGTTGCCCAACACTGTAATGCAGTAAACACCACAGAACTGTACCCTTAGAAATGGTTAAGGTGGACCATGCTGTGATGTTTATTTTGCCAAAATTAAAATGGGGGGAATAAAAGAGTTCTTTGGAAAATTGTAATGGCTTCAGGATGAGGGTTACTGCTATGATTTGCATATGTAGTGCCACACCCTAAGACCTATGCTTTAATTTTTTTCTTATTTTCAGAATTTATCTCTGGAATTTCCTTAAACTAACTTTGTAGGATAACTCCAATTTCTCAAATGAGAAAACTGTGTCTCAGGTAAATGGTTCACACCAAATAGCATAACTACTAACTCAGATGAAGTTCTTGCTCTCAAGTCTTCTCAACTTTGTATATTGCATACTTGAAAACAAACTGCAAATTCTCAAAGTTTTATAAAATACACTGTACCTCATATATATGCTGTTGCACTAACATACTTGAAAGGGATCATAGAAAGAAGAGATGCAAAGAGAAGTTATTTTGGCACAAACAATTTCTTAAACTCATGCATTGTTTTTTTTTAGTATGTGTTGTCCACAACATTTGACATTTTTATTAAGTTCATTTTATTTGAAAAGGAGGGAGGGGAGAGAGAGAGAAGAAGAATTACAGATCTTTAGTTTACTAGTTCAGTCCCCAGATGAATGAAAGGCCAGAGCTGGACCAGGGTGATTCCAGGGTCTCCTCTATGAGTGAAGACACCTTTATACTCGAGCCATCACTCTGCCTTCACAGCAGGTACACTAGCAAGAGACTGGATCAGAAGTGGGGCCTGGCCTCAAAGCAGGCATTCCAGTATAGGATGCTGGCATCCTAAGCAACATTTAACGTTTTGAAAATCATTCATACATGTGAATTCCGTAATTTTTTAGCACCAAAATAGACTTTTAATTCCATTTTCCCATCAACTTTTTAAAGTACTCAATATGCATGATATGGTATGTGGAAGTTTCTTTCAATGTCTAAAGATTGTTTTAATATCACAAAGATGGTCAGTTTTTCTTAGTCTCAGATATTCTGAATCTTTTAGTTTCTCTAGAAATAATAATTATAGTGCTAATAATAGTAATAATAATAGACCTGGTGGATCACCTGTTCTGTCTCAGACTCTGTGCTGACCACATGCGTTATGTCACTTAATGTTCACAATGACCTAAATAAGTATTAGTATTCCCATTATTATCCTTTTATTGGTAGAGAAACTTGAATTTAGAGAACCGGAAGTCACAACTAAGTCTCCCAGTTACTAAGAGAGTAAGACAAGATTCAAACAGAGTCAAGTTTGACTCATTAGCCTAACATTCTTCTAACATCACATCCCAGGGCTGATGCTGTGTCATAGTAGGCTAAGCCTCTACCTTCAGGCCAGTTCCAGTCCTAGCTGTTCTTCTTCTGATTCAGCTCTCCGCTATGGCCTGGGAAAGCAGCAGAAGATGGCCCAAGTGCTTGGGCCCCTGCACCTGCTTGGGATACTCAAAAGAAGCTCCTGGTTCCTGGCTCTGGATCATCCCAGCTCTAGCCATTGTGGCGTGAGCCAATGGATGAAAGACCTTTCTGTCTCTCCCTCTCTTTTTAACTCTACCTCTTGAATAAATAAATAAGTTTTAGAAAAACAATCACATCCCTTCTACCACGTCCCACACCACTGCTTCTGAATTCAAACCTCACTTTCATGTGGTGGTTTGCACCTTTGATGGCCATTCCTTAAAGGCGGTCCCCAAAATTACTAAGCAATATACTTGTTTTCTTCAGAATGAGGAGCAAGTAAAAAATTCTTCTTTAATGACAGGATATTGTTCTTTGTTTTCCTGAATTAGTACTAGTACTTTATATAAAGTAACTGTGCCATCCTTGCTCCCCACCCAGCGCACAAGGTATCTAGTGCTACTGTTTTATTTTAAGTCAATCTGGTATCCATCCAGTTAATCTTCCTGGGAGGTGGTCATTTATTCCTCTATTCTCTCATGGGACAAATGATGACTCTAACGAATTTGTTGGGTAATGTATGTAGCTGACTTCCTCATTAGTCTTTGAATTGCTCCAAATTGGGAGTTCAAGACTATTCCTCATGGGCCCTCCAGACACATCACACAATGCCTGGCACATAGCAGTGGAGTACTAAGTACAGATGACTAAATAATCCAATGAAGTCTTCATTTGGAATTTAAATTGACCTCTGCTTTGCAAGCACATTTTAAAAAACATTACTCCCCATATCTGATGTCCTCCCCTTCCCTTGATTTCAATTATTTACATCAGAATTACTTAATCATGTGGCAGATAATTAAGGAATACATTATTGATGCTAAATAAATTAACTCCACATCACTTCTCTCCTTCCCCTTGGCTGTGGAGTCTGATTTTCAGTCATCTCAAAATGGGGTTTGGTCTCTCCTGTGCCAGGCGCCCGCACCCTCGTGGTCGCTTTGTTGTGTCAGGTTCCCTGACAAATTTCCCTCTCAGCACTTACACGCCCAATCACTTTTCCCAACCTTGTTACAGATACCCCTTGCTTTTCAGTCCTGGTAGCTGTGTAACCATGAGGGTGGCCCCTTAACATGCTTACGCTTCCGTTACCTCACCTGTTGATGGCACATAGAGTTGAAGGAAGGATGGAATGAGATAACGCTTCTTTTAGGAAGCGAAATGTCAGTTTAGCCATCCTACCCCCCAAAATATGTTCATATCCTATTATACGTCTGCAGGAGGCACCTCTATTTACCAGCGAATAAATCAGAGTTACACAGCTGTTGAATACGTGGAACTGGGGTCCCTTTATCATCACAGTCTGTCCCACTTTGTCTTTCTCAAAAGAGAATAGTCTCAGGGCACAGAAGTGCTTTCCTTCCAAGCTTACTAAACTATTAATAGTAACGAGGAACATTTATTAATAACTACTAACATTTAATGAGTCTTGCTCTTTATGAGGCATCATGCTAAGGGCTTAACATACTTCACTGCATTTAATGACCACAGTGCTTTGAGAAAAAGTACTGCTCCCCTGCTTTGCCCGATGAGGAGACTGTAGCAGAGTTTGCATAATGTGCCCAAGGATGTGGAGGTGGTCAGGTGTGTTGGAGCTCAAGGCCAGGCTCATCTTAAATCAGAAGCCATGTACACTTAGGGTTAGAGCCCAGAGAAAGCACCAGTTCTCTGGCTTCCTGCAAGTCAGTGCATTTTTGTGACTCTCTGTCTTATTCAACCAAAGCGCTAGATGCCCCCTTCACAAATGTATAGTTCTTCTCCGAAGAAAAGTGCCCCTGTTCCAGCAACAGCCGCAGTAAGTTCCTAAGGGTCTCTTGGTAAGGCTTTATGCTGGGGTTCTGCCACCTGCCAGCATCCACGCTTCTCTTCAGATATCCTCTCTCTGTCAGCCTTGGTGCGTGTGGTGTTTTAAAGTTGGTGGGAGCACTCTCCTTTGCCACTGCATGCGAAGTGCTCTGTAAAATATCTATAGAGTTTTCACACTTAATTTGTCCATCTGAGAATACTGGTTAATCTATAGACAGTGAATATATCCTGTGACTTAGTGTGTACTTAGGTGTGCACTAAAAACTGGACAGAGGTTTTTGATTTCATGTGTTGGATTAACTGTTGATTCTGGCTCAGCAGTGTTCCATTTTCTGTCCAGTGTCTATGTGGAGTTAGTTGAAGACTTCAGGGAATTTATATAGCGTGCCAGTATTTTAGTTCACAGGAGGCAAAATGCTGTGCCTGTATTTGCTGCATGGACTATGTATTATATTAAATCAGCAGTAATGGTGGAACATCCTGTATGGCAGAGAAGAGTTTCCCTGGAGAAGAGATCCTGTGTCTGATTGACAGTGCAGGTGACCACAAGGTCAAGGTTGCTTAGTGGTATCGGCCATCTGTTATCTTGGCAAGTATTTGACTGGAGGGCATTAATGTGTTTGTAATTTCCCACTTGATCTGAGACTAGGGTTAAAGAGACATTGTCGCTATTGGGAGTCACAGAACAGATCTGCACCAGCAGTTCACCTCCTCGCTTCCTGCTCAGAATGGCATGGGCTGTGTTCAACTTTCCCTTTTGGGTCTCCCTCTCTTACAAGTCATTGAGAGGACAGCCCATTTTGTCATGCTGCTTGTAGAGAAAGGCAAAAAGCAGCTCCCATTAGCAAGATTGTAATAAACAATTTTAAATCACTTTGAAAGCTCTTGATCATTATAAACTTTAAAACAGCCAACACTTCAGTTTTGCAGGAAATGAATGAAATCTCAGTATCTGTATGGGTGATCATCTTCCATCACTCCAAACTATCTGGAAGTCCATACTAAAACAGGATTCTCATTAAGCACTTAATATGCAAGGAGACATTTACCTATTGTTCAGCCTGCAGGACTGATGAGAACAGAAGATACAACTCTGACACTTTTATCATAAATGGTCAAGTCTTTCTTGTATTGCAAAATCCTTACAAATAGCGCATTTCTGAAAAAGATTAACTGGCAGTGTCCTTAAAACGAAAATGCAAGCTCTGGAGGGCCATAGTGATGAACAGGAAACAAAATGTTAATATCATGATGAATGCATTCGTGTATCCTGCTATCTATTGAAAAGCCCTTCTTTTTCAACCAAAACAAGGAATAATAGCAGATGGAGAAAAATTCTTAAGAAGACTATAAGGGAATCAAGAAAAATAACACATTTTCAGACTGGCTTTAAAAATGAATAAAGTCACTCAAAGACATTGGAGGATTTATCAAGGAGAGTCGTTGCTGAAGTTTAGCTTTTGGTTGGGAACTTCAACTGCTGAGAAATGTTAGTCTTGCAAAGGGCCAATATGCGTAAATTGTGCTTTCAGAAGATAATCTAAAAACTTTAAAATATTATGAAGATAAACCTGGATCTCTTTCCTCATAATTTTTATCTCTATCTATATCGTGGCTGAGAATGCTCAACTAAGTGTATACACCTTAAAGGGACTGATATCTCTCTGCAAAGGATATCTTTTAACCTAGCCAAAAGATAGACTTGAGATTTTCTCGTCTCAGAAAGATGAATGGATTTGGGGGACTCTGATGGGATTTAGAATGGGGAAGTTTAGCTGTTTTGATCATTGTGATAAAGCTGGTTTGCTTTTGATTAGTAACAAGAAAATCATTCCCTTAAAGTCTTGCCTTCCTTATATTTCCTATAAAGTATACAGATGCTTTCTTTCTGCAATTATTCAAAGAATAATCTCTATCTTTTTGTTGCCTTAGTAAGCAACCCAGAGCCAAATAATATTTTTTTATTTATTTTTTTATTTTTTTAAAAATCACAGTTACTTTACGTATCCCACACAGGAAGGGATGCAGACATGTGACACTGCTGTTGACTGAATCTAGAGAAATTTTATGGACTTATGTTACAGACTGACTAGGAACTAACAGAGAAGGAAGCGGTCCAAAATAAGTTCCTTTGCCTTTCTGAATACAGTCGCTGAATTTCAGAGCGAGTTGGTTGGCGATGGCTGCCCTTAGTCTCATCTGAACGTTGTTGGCTTTGTTTTTGTGTTTCCTTCCCTGAAGGATAGTTTTTACTGGATGTAACCTCTGGGGCTGGCATGATTTTGCTGTCAGCACTTTAGAAACATTTTAAGTTTCCTTCTGGCCTCCATGCTTTCTAAAAAGCTGCAGTCATGGAAACCATTGTCCTCCTACAGGTGATGCATTGCTTTTCAAGCCTTGTTTCTTTGTCTTTGGTTTTCAGAGGTTTAATTGATATTTCTGGAGAAAGAGGTCTTGGATTTTATCCTGTTTGGGATTCACTGAATTTCCTCAGTCTGCAGGTTTACCTCTTTCACTAGATTTGGGAGCTTTTCAGCCATTCTTTCTTCAAATTGTTCTTAGAACCATCTTCTTTCTCCCCTCTCTCTGAGACAACAATAGATGTTCCATTATTTTACCACAGAGACTTCATTTTGTTTTTCAGTCTTTTTTTCCTCCTTAAATGATTGAGATTGGATCTTTTCTACTGTTTTCATCAGATGGACAAGAGTTCTTTTATCTCCATTCTGCTATTGAGCTCATCCAGTAAGATTTTCATTTCATTTACTATTTTTTCACAACTCAATATTTTAGTTCATTCTTCTTTATATTATCTTTTTGTCTGAGGAGACTTGCTCTGTTTTCCATTTGGTTTAAATGCCTTTGCCATTGCTTTTTGAGCATTTTTATGCCTGAAATTCTTAATCAAATGATTTTGTCATTTGTTCTTCAGTGTCTGTTACTTTTCTTTTCCCATATAAGATGGCATTTTGCTGGTTCTTAGTAGGTTTGGCAATTTTGGATGAGGTCCTAGACATTCAAATATTAGAGGTGGAAGAGTGTTGAGTCTTGTAGAGATTATTTCTATCATTGGTTGAACTGATTAGATTTAAGCTACATGTTATAATCTGTCTTTTGCTTGTGGTCTCAATGCCACTTTGGGGATTAAGACCTTTGCAGTACAGTTGACATCTGCATCCCATGTGGCTGTCAACTTAGGACCTGGGCAGTGTTAGTTCTTTTAGTTCTCTTAAGAAGTGATCTAAAGTCCTTAGAATCTGGTCCATGAACGAGTAGCACAACGAGTAGCACAGCATTGAGTTGTGCAGTTCATAAAGAATTTTATGAGCTTGCTTTCCCAATGTCTTCTCCATAACCACCCATTAGAATTCATTTCTTTGGAGTGTCACTTTTCATTTCTTCATCCAGAACAAAGCTCACAGTGCTGTGCACTTCTTTGATTTTGATCTGTATGTGGGACCAAGCTGCAGCAGAATAGAGAAATTGGGATGGGGAAGTGGGATAAAAACAGGATATTTTCCATCCTCTTGGAACCATAGCTCCACAAACAGAGTAAGATGTTTCTCCCTCAGATTTATTTCTTTGGGGCTCTCATTTCTTCCTTTTTAGCTACTGTTCCGGGATTGACTGGGGACTGGAGAGTAAAAAAATGAAAAAAAAAAAATAATGAAGTTGGGAATTCCCTTTGCCACTCCACAAACCATAATGATAAAGAGTGGTGTTCATGCTGGCGCCGCGGCTCACTAGGCTAATCCTCCACCTTGCGGCGCCAGCACACCAGGTTCTAGTCCCAGTCGGGGCACCGGATTCTGTCCCGGTTGCCCCTCTTCCAGGCCAGCTCTCTGCTGTGGCCAGGGAGTGCAGTGGAGGATGGCCCAAGTGCTTGGGCCCTGCACCCCATGGGAGACCAGGAGAAGTACCTGGCTCCTGCCATCAGATCAGCACCGTGCACCGGCAGCAGCGCACTGGCCGCGGCAGCCATTGGAGGGCGAACCAACGGCAAAAGGAAGACCTTTCTCTCTGTCTCTCTCTCTCACTGTCCACTCTGCCTGTCAAAAAATTTAAAGAAAAAAAAAAAAAAGAGTGGTGTGCATGTGTTCTTCCTTGCAAATTTGGGATACCATGACCATGAGATCATGTTGAGAGAAACCAGAAACAAAGAAATAAAGAAATAATCACTTGTTCAGTGATGCCATGAGTTCTTTTCTCCCACCATCTTTTTGCTAGTATTTATTTTTCAGATTCCTCAAATCGTTGCTGTATGCTTTCTTTCTAGGTTTTCTAAAATTGATGCAATGTGTTTACTCCATCTTCATTGACACTGGAACCAGTTTGCTTAACTTCTAAAATATTGATAATAGGCCCAGGCTCATAAATAGCTGTTCAAATACTTGAGATAATTCATGAAATTTACAATTTAATGTAATTTATGCAGCTTTGCCATTTCTACCAATAAGAAAAGCTACAACTGTAGTGAAGGTTAGGTATTAATAGGCAGATTTTTGTGTTTTCCATTCAGTGTGTGACTGGATCAAGTTCAGAACAGATATCTCTACTTTCAGCCCATAAATAGTCGTAAGTGAAACTCTGTAGGTGCTGCACTGAGTACTTTTATCCTAGATCTGTACTGGGTGATTATGGTGTATGTTTATTCAAATGAACTGACAACTGTTACTTTAAAACAGACTTTTAATATAATATCCAAACTGTTAAAGAAAAAAACAAGGGCATCCTTTTCATCAAAATACCAATCTCTGTAAAAAAAAATGCTTTCATATTGTTCTGCATTGCTTGAATTCTACAGAAATGCATATCCAATCAAATTTTAAGTTTCTCTATTTCAGGAAATATAAAGTACCTGATAGCCTGTAAGAATGCTGGTCCACTTAAATAGATGTTTGGTTATTTATTTATTTATTTATTTATTTATTTATTTATTTTGACAGGCAGAGTGGATAGTGAGAGAGAGAGACAGAGAGAAAGGTCTTCCTTTTGCCATTGGTTCACCTTCCAATGGCCGCCGTGGCTGGTGCGCTGCAGCCGGCGTACCGCACTGATCCGAAGGCAGGAGCCAGGTACTTCTCCTGGTCTCCCATGGGGTGAGAGGATGGCCCAAGTGCTTGGGCACCTGCACCCACATGGGAGACCAGGAAGAGGCACCTGGCTCCTGGCTTCGGATTGGCGCAGCACCGGCCGTGGTGGCCATTTGGGGGAGTGAACCAATGGAAGGAAGACCTTTCTCTCTATCTCTCTCTCACACTGTCTATAACTCTACTGTCAAAAAAAAAAAAAAAAAAAAAAAAAAAAAAGAAGAAATAAGGAAAGGATTCAGGGGATCTAAGATACAAGGCATTCCTGGTAATCCTCTCAGTATTTCCTAAAAAGTATCATCAGGAATAATTGTTTCCTTGCAATAGTCCATGCATTTCCTGATTGTCTCTTCTCTCTCCCCCCCCTTTTTTTTTTTTTTTTGGAAAAAAAAAGAAAGAAAAGGAAATAGAAAAATAAAAAGAGAAAAAGAGCTTTCCTCTGCTGGTTTACTCCCTGAATGCCAGCAGGTCAAGACCAAAGTAGGGAGCCAGGAAATCAGTCTAGGTCTATAGTGTGGGTGGCAGGAACCCAGTAACTGGGCTGCTATTACTGTCTCCTAGGGTCTGCATCAGACAGGAGCTGGGGATTCAGGAACCGGAGCCAAGACATGAACTCAAGCACTACCATATGGGATGCAGGCATTTTAACTGCAAGGCCAAAGGCCTATACCATTTTTTCTCATTTTGTATAAACTTGTGTTGTCTTTTTCTAAGCCAATAACATGAAAAGTGATTTAAGTTTTGACCGAAAACTCTATTACATCTCTCACTGATGGTAAACTGTTGAAGCAGAGAAAGCTGAAAGGATGATAGAATTTTGGACATGGTGGCTGGCCAGAGAACTCAACTCTGAATCAAGGGCTATCCTAATCTTCCACAGTTAAATTACATGTGTAAATGGTCCTTTGTAATCGTATAGTGTCTATCCTGTGGTTTTTTTTATTGTCTTTGAAATGCTTTGTTTTAGTACTATCATTCATGGAACAGGAAAAGGTCAGTGGTATATTGAATCATTATATGAAAGAATTCAATTAACCATTTATTAATATCTTAGTAGATGAAGACAGCAGTTCCTTTAACACATTGGAAATGGTAACGGTGGGTGTTCTTTTTTATCCCTGGTAACTTTGTACTTTTTGTTCTGTGATGACAATACCCTGCTTTAGAAAGGGATGACTCAGCCTGTGAAATGCTGTCTTCCTGCTTGCACAGTCACATTGCTGATACTCAAAGAATGGAGCCTTTCGCTTAGAAGTTTGCTACTGCTCAGGTTTCCAAGGGACAAAAACTATTTTGTTTCCAGTAAAATAATGACCTCAGTAGCTGAAATTCATTCAGTCTTCTGTGTTCCGCTGTTATCTTAAGCACTGTACACCATTTAGTAATCACATATTTACCACGCAATCCATATGGATCGTTATTTTTCTTGCTGTTTACAGATAAGTAAATGGATACTCAGGTGAATTTCATTTCAGAACTCAGGCAACAAGTGGCAGCACTAGGATCTAAACCCAGGATTGTCTAACATCAAGGCCATTGGCTTCCCTCTACAAGTAGGAAGGAACCGTTGCCCATCAACTTTTGATTTTTATTTTTTCTCTTGACCTTTACCCACATTTTTGCAGTGTATTGGACTTCTCTTAACTCATACTAAAGCTAATGCAAGGCTTTTAGAAGTTGGCTGGCACATCTTCTAGGGCTCCTGCTGTAGTATTTGTAGCAATAACTTGACTTCTAGATTTTATCCTCCTTTCTGTTTTCCGTGGAACTGTAGGAGCGTCTCTGCTATCCTCATTGAATCTTTCCACTGGCTCCAAAAACATTTTTCTAATGCCTCACTACACCTAGTGTTGTGTCCTTTGAGGTTTTGGTATTTGTTCTTTCCCTTCCCCATCGTGTTCCTGCTGTATTAGCTTTTGTTAGAGTTCAGCTATTCCAATTCTTCGTAGTTCCATCTTCTTTTTATCTTGTAACTCTGCTCATAAAAGCCTTCTTTGCCCATAATATCCAAATTATACATGTGCTTCTATCTGTAGTCATGTCGCTTAAGGTACTGTCAGTTCGTTTTGTGCAGGTATAACAAAATAAAACAGACTGTATGATTTGGTTGAAAAGATAAGGAAAGAAATCTGTCTCAAACTTCGGGAGTCTCAGAAGTCTAAAGACAAGGCACCAGCATCTGGTGAGGGCTGCTCTCAGCTTCCAAGGTGACATCCTGAGTGTTGCGCTCTTCTGGAAGAGAGAATGCTAGGTCTTCCCATGGTCTAAGGCAGACGGGCAGACAGGAGCACACTTTCTGTGCCAAGCCCTTCTACAAGGATGCTTAATCCCATGTTTGAGCCAGGAGCCTTGAAGATCCTTCTTGTTATTTTTAGCACATTATTCATGAAGTTTCAACATGGGAATTTTGGGTGGGACACATCAAACTGTATGAATCACAATTTATACTATACCAGGTACTCCAGAAAGTTTGAATGAAAATGGAATTAACAAATAAATTAATTTTGATGCAAAAAGTCAAAATCCATTCTTAGTTTTTTCATATGTTTTCCACTAACTTTTTAACATCTCTTGTGTATATGGATTTCAAGGTGTGTGTTTTTTTTTTGCACCAAAAATAGCTCACCTTTTAATTCCATTTTCTGTGAACTTTTTGCAAGTACTCTTACTAGGTGAAATATGTCTTACTTGTGAAAAATGTCTCAATTCTATTTTATTTTACAGAATATTGGTAATGGTTAACATTGTGACTGATTGGTAGAATCCCTAAATAAATGTATTGAATGTGTGAATTGCCTTCACCCTGGGTTTGAGCCCCTTAAAGTAGCTATAAAATATAATATAGGTAACAAATAAAAGTAGCTATGTGTATTCCATAGTATAGGAAGAAAATACAGGAAATTACATTCACACTATTTGTATGAGTTTAGAGGATGGAATTAACTTTATTTTTTTAAAGATGTATTTTATTTATTTGAAAGGCAGTGTCACATACACACAGAGAAAGAAATGAGCAATCTTCTATCTGCTGGTTTACTCCCCCAGTGGCTGCAACAGCCAGGGCTGGGCCAGACCAAAGCCAGGAACTAGCAGTTTCTTCCAAGTCTCCCTCTTGGGTACAGGGGCCCAAGTATTTGGGCCATCTTCTACTGCATTTCCAGGTGCAGTGGCTGGGAGCTGGATTGGAAGTGGAGCAGCTGGGACTCAAACTGGTGTCCATATGGGATGCCAGCATTGCTGGAGGCAGCTTTACCAGCTATTCAACAATGCTGGTCCCTGGAATTAACTTTAATAGCATTATGTATAATGTGATCTGAGCTTTCTTTTGGCTGTGTGGGAAATCTATGCATTGCATGGTTGCAGAGCACCCCTGCCCCCTTGTTTGCATTGAACACACTGAGCTATATTTCAGTTTGCTTGTGCTTTTTAAAATAAATTTGCAGAATTTATTAGAAAGTTTTAACTAACCTGGCTAATGTGGGCAAAGAGCATACATACATTCTTGGAAAAAAACTATAGATTAGAAGTGATAATGTGCTGCTAAGAAAAGCACAATGGAACAATTGAAAATGAAGGAGTTAACAATTCTAAGTGATAGAACACAATCCTTAAAAACCACAAAGCGAAACAAAAAAAAATGATTTTCTATTCAGGTTTGTCTCATTGACGAGTTGGTTCCACAAATCTAATTTGTGAAGAATATGCAATACAAAGATTTGTATTTATATTTTCTGGATTCAAAGACCAACTTTGCACTAAGTGTGTGTCATGCCTTGAGTTATTAGCTAATGTTAGTAGAATGAAGTCATCACGATTAGTGAGACATTTAAAAACTAACCATCTGGAACTTCAAGGCAAACCCTGGAGTGGTTTCAGGGATATTATAAGGCATACAGTGCTCATTCCAGTACCTTCTCAATTTTATTACACTTAGCCATTAAAGTTTAGAAGCCTATTTTGAGGTTTCTTAATAGCAAGAAATAGAAAGCCACATATTTGCTCTTCCTGCTACTGCAAAAATAGCAGTACCAAAAAAATACAAAAATAATATAGAGCGCAAATTGAAATACTTACATTGGCCAATAAAGTCTAAAATGATGCATAGAAAGTAATCATTTTGAATTATGAAACATGGACCTTAAGTGTATAGTTCATAAACGCACAGATATTATAACATCTGAATTATGACGTTGCTAAATTTAAGTCAACAGTGTATTACAAAAAGAACTTTAAAAATCTGAGGCAATAAAGAAAAAAATGTCCTATTATCATTGTTTCTCAGTTTTCTCTAATACAAGCTAAGTTGTATGAAAATATGTGGGCTTTCATTTGCAAGTGGAATTATTGATGACACTGTCTTTTATTTTTGTTTTTGTTTTTGTTTTGTTTTTTGTTTTTTGTTTTGACTAAATGAAAAAAGATTCCAGGGTTAAGGTTATGGAAAAGGGTGCCAGATGTGCTGTACATTCAATACTTCACATAGTTGCAAGCCAGAAATTCACACATTAATATATACTGTCAACAAAGCAGCTAATTTGATGAAAGCAAGAGTTTTAAAATAGAGAAAGTCTTTATACATTATATAAAGAAATGGAGACTGATTATAAAGAATTTTTGTCCCTCATGAGAATTCTCAATTTTTCTCTTGGTACATTCTTAAAATAGTTATTGTATTCAAAGATAAGCTATGCCTTAGTATGCTACCTAGAAGATACATATTTTTTAAAAAGGCATACTTAAATAGTCTCTTTGAAATAAAGGTGGTATTTTCACAATGGTATGAAAGAAGTATGTGCTTTAAAATCCTCTTGCTCTGGGAATGACTTTTTAAATAAATATTTGGAAAAGTTTACATTGATAGATGATTTTGTTATAGAAAGCAATGTATGTAACATTTTTTAAAAACCCTAATATGTGAACTCTAAGAGCTTCAGAATGGTATTTTCAGACCTAGTTTAAAATCTCACAAATAATATGGCTAAGTTAGACATTGAAGCACTCTTTTACAGTTACAGCTCTTTATGAACATTTTGTTAGAATAGTTAAATAGTATTAAAATTTGTGAACTATCTTTAATCAAAAAATAACTTTACATAATTAGTGGATGATATTGAAAAATAAATATAATGATTAGTAAGCACAAACAAAACTTTTGAGATTTCCTTTCTGTCAATGACAGTGATTAAGAACACATACTTCCAAAGTAAAAACTGAACTGATATTGGAACCAGACCTATAAATTACAGTGAAACAACGTGAATAATCAATTTTTTTGGCCTTTACTTGAAATATATTGATGATGATGATGGTGGTAGAGGTGGTGGTGGTGGAGGTGGTGGTGATGATTATTATCTTACATTTCTAAACCCCAAGAAAACAGATCAATTAGATACTGAGTCTGGCTACAACTTGTGCCTTTGTTTTCCTTAAATTCACATTCAACCATTTTTTCCTTTCTTAAACTTTGAATTAATTACAAATATAATAAAAGACTTATTGGCCAAATAATACTACCTCTGTAAAATAAATGGCAGAATAAGTAACAATAATTATTCATGTATTTCAGAAACAGCATGATGTTTCTCACTAATATTAAGTTGATTAGTAGAAACTGAAATTTCATGTTCATCCCATTCTTTTGCATTTCTATTTTTGTGTATTTCAAAAGCTAATTCATGTAAGTAAATTAGAATGGTATTAAAAGGCTTATAGTATGCATATAAATGTAAATATGCCGTTTGGGAAGTGTGCTCAAAAGGTAAAAAGTGGGAGCCCAAAGGACAGAGGTGTTTGAAGCAGGATATTTTAGAGCACATGCAAAATTAGATCTTTATTTGGAGGTCAAGCTTGGTCTATGCTCATCAGTTACCTCAATTTGCTTTTCTGTACAATGGAGACAAAATTGCTTACCTTACACCATTACAATGGGAAGCATGGTGTATAACACAGATCACAGTGGCTGTTCCTAACAAGAATGCAGTACATTTTGATTTTCTTAAAAAAGCAACAACCTCATAGATTTTTTTGCCAAATATATGTAGAAAAGATAACTTAAATGTTGGCTGTATTTGCCCCAAGCAGATAAGAATTCATCTGTGTACATGAACAAGAATGATAACACCAGCCTTGCTTATCATTGTACCAAAAATGGAAATTGAGGTTTAGCTGAACATAGTGTATAATTAAGTTGTGTTATATTTATTCATGTACACAGTGTATGAAATGAAAATAACCAATGTGAAATTACCATGTATGAACATCCAAAATACAATTTTGAGTTTTTAGAACAGCAAATTATAGAATTAAAGCATGTTGTACAGTATAATACTTGTACAACGTTTGGAAACATGAAAAACAGCATAATATGTTGTTTACAATAGATGTATATAGAATGCAGGTATAAATAGGAGCTTGCAAAGGATACACTTAATTCAGAGTAATAATTACCTCTAAGCATTGGGAAAGGAAGGTACAGTGGAAGTAAAACCCTGTTCTTTAGCAGGAATAGTAAAATTTTATTCATTACACTGAGTAATAGAGACATGAAAGTTCATTATATTCCTTTTTACTTTTTTATTGCAGTATTTTTCACTACTTAAAATGTGTCAAAGAAAAAATCTACAAAAAATAGTGGCTGGCTGACCATTTGAGATTGCTGTGGAAGAAAGGAGCATGGGGGAGGGGAGGAGAGGAAAGGAGGTAAGGGAGAGAAGGAAAAATATTTTCATGCAAGGAATGCAGGGGCATTGTAGACCAACAAGCCCCCAAAAAAGTTGTGTTCAGGTGAGGAGGTAGCTTCTGGTTAATGGGCTGGCTTTGAATACTTCATTATTCCTGTTGAATGTGAAGACATGATTCAACCTCTTGAAGATTTAGGTAGGTTTCCTTTTTTGAAGACTGAGAGAAAAAAAGAAATGCATTGTTAGTCTCTATACTTTTCTCTTTATTTTAATAAGAAATGGTATCATCGTAGGCAGACAATTTGATGTCATATTTTTCTATGATATTTTCACAGTGTGCACCAGGGTGCCTGTACTCTGCAGCTATATGACACACAGAATTTTTTTTTTTTTCTATTCTTCACATCAGAGCCTCAAAACAAGCTGCATGGTACCAGGCACAAAGACCATCAGTAATCACTCCATCTTTTCATTTTTCCCTTTGTTATTTAATAAAGGCAAGGCAGAACCATGCTTTTTGACTATCAGACAGCAAACATTTCGGAAATAATTTCTCTCCTCCTGAGTCTTTGATGACCAAGAGCTCTGCTCGCCCTCAATCTCTCTGCTTTGCCCCCAGGGTGTGGGCTGACAGTCTCACTAGGGATTGCAGTTGAGAAACTTGCTGGGCAGTCATGAGCATCTCTGCGATGAAACTGAAGGGGCTAGGGCAGATACCTGTGGCTCTTTCTGGAGCCTCTGCTTGTCTCCTCCATGGCTTCACAATCAGTGGGAGTGGCTTGGCTAGGAATGTGCTGGAAGGCAGGCGGCTCAAACCAGCAATGCAGCCTAGGTTGCTAGGGAGCTGCCCTCTGAGCATCCCTTGATCTATTTTTAAATTTCCACACTCGTTTCCTTTCTGAAAAGAAGCAAAGAATAATACTGCTTGGCTTTCTCCTCTTTTAAGAAACAAAGTAACCAACAAGGCTAAGACCTGTTGTGAAGTTAAAAAGCATTTGCTAATTAAGCTTCAGAATGTTATGGTATTTGTGCCCATCTAGTTTCTACTTAATTAATTTTCAAATTCAGAAGCATTTCAGAAAAGGTAGGAGAGAATAGATCTAGGGGTACAGGTGAAATTTGCTGGCACTTTTTTTTTTATCCATTATGGACTCTTGAACCATTATCCTTCCAAGCATTTAACAATAACCCAATGTGAGGCCCCCAGAGTCCCCCACCATGAAGAATAAGTGAGAGAGAGTTGGAGGGCTATTGAACAGTGAATTTTCACAGCTGCTACACACAAAACTACTTAGCCCAGGTGTTTCAGTAACTGTGAAATACTCAGGAAATTCAGTCTTCTGTGATACTTCGATTCACTGTCTTCCGTGGGATGGGTTCTTATGGAACTTGCAAAATATCTGTAATATAAATAAAAGAAGAACAAGAAGAAGAACAAAATTAGCTTTTCACATAACTCCAGAAATTGTTCCTCTTCCTTTTTGGCCCCTAGTAACTAGCAGTTTTCTTAGTATTTTCCCCAAGTTAAGATGAATCCAACTTCAAATGTTGTTAGAGAATTTTTAAAATGATGTGTTATATGCATGCAGGTGTGAAGAAATCTGGTGCAATAACAAGTGTGCTAGTTTCCATGTGTTATCAGATTTTTTCAAGACTTTAAGAATTTTCTCCCCTTTTGTAGGCTACTTTCAACCTTTAGCATCAGCTGATCAACAAGGTTAGCTGAAATTGCAGCGCTAAAAGTTACATTTTCAAGCATCTGTAGTCATATTCCTATGCCATCATTTGGGAAGTTGTGAGCTTGGATGCTATAGCTTCTTGATATGTCACTGCACAGTTCAGGGAAATAGATGTGTTATGAGGGGACTTTCAGTCTACATAAGTCTGCATGCTCCCTTGACTTCGCTCCTTTGATCTTCACCCTCTATATTTTTACCAGATGAAATATTGCTATAATACATACATCCATAGCATAATTTATATGGAAACTGTTGGAATTACAATGACATGTTTTCATTTAAATCCCCGAGTTTAATTTTTACCCACTGATGATAACTTACTGAATGTCAGTCATTTTTCTAAAGTCCTCTTTATCTTTGGTACTCATCAAAATTTGATCAGACAGGTACTGTTATTCCCGTTTTTATACCAGAAACAACTCTGGTTTTTCAAGACATAGTTATTTGAACTAGATCATTCATTCGATCCTAAGGCTTTTGATTCACAGAACTTGTATATTTTACTCCTGACTAACCAAACTAGGGCAAGTTACCAAGAGTCAGATTCTCCATCTGTAAGATGGAAATATTAACCCCTCTCCCTGGATGAGATGCTATCCATAAAATAAATGTAACAATACCCAATGCCTACAGATATGCAGACCTCTGTCAAAGTGTAATTTGTGACCTGGAATCATAGAATGTCAGGAATCAAGGGGTCAGTCTAAATCCTCTCACAGGTACAGGGACAGATGGTTAGTGTTAAGTTTGAGCGCCAGGACTGATTTCTGTATTTTCACTAATATATTACGGGGACCTAGTACTACTGTTAGAAGAAAGAAGAGTCTAATACATAATGGGCACAAAATGTTCAAGAGGCATCCTGGCGTGTTCCCTCCTTTGTCATTTCTTCTATGTATTGGTGGATCTTGATGTTCTGTTGAGATAAGAATTATTTCCTCTTTGCCATCTGTTTTTTTTTTTTTTTTAATGACTAAGAAATCTTTGGATACCTCAAAAGTGAAGCATCACTGGTGATAGAATGTTTTATACTTTTTAGAATATTCTGGCATGATTTGGAAGCCAATAACTGTTGGACACTCGGAACTCTTATCCAATAATTTGCCACTGGCCAAAGAGGAACACAGAAAAATGCTGAGTCTCTCTAGTGAAGTATTCTGGTGGTGGTGTAGAGCTCTCAAGTATTACGCTGTATAATGGACTGGACAGTTTATTGTCACTGTGAAATGATAACCTAATAAATGCTGAGAGGGGCTGGGAGTTACATTCTTTTATTTACTGAGTGCCTAGTGCATGATTAATACACAGTGAGTATACAGAGGTGTGAATTATATATGAATGCTGCTAAATACCGGTGTTGTAATACCAGTTGACTCCACCCACCTCCACTCATTTGCATGACAGTAGTGTCAGCTAAACAAAATAAGTGTCCTAGTCATCTAAATTTATTCCTGCAGGAGCAGGGAAGGATGGGGTAGATTTTTCAGGATATATTCCTGATTGACTCTTCTCTTCCTATGGGTTTCATTAACAACTGAGAAATAAACAGTGGAATTATGATAAATCAAGATCATTACAAGGGCTGGCACTGTGGCGCAGTGGGTTAAAGCCCTGGCCTGAAGCGCCTGCCTCCCATATGGATGCCAGTTCTAGTTCTGGCTGCTCCTCTTCCAATCCAGCTCCCTGCTGTGGCCTGGGAAAGCAGTAGAAGGTGGCCCAAATCCTTGGGCCCCTGCACCCACCTGGGAGACCTGGAAGAAGCTCCTGGCTCCTGGCTTCAGATGGGCGCAGTTCCAGCCATTGTGGCCATCTGGGGAGTGAACCAGCAGATGGAAGACCTCTCTCTCTGTCTCTACCTCTCTCTGTAACTCTGTGTTTCAAATAAATAAAATAAATCTTAAAAAAAAAAAAAAAAGATGATTACAGTCCAGTTGTGTTGAAGAATATGGCTGGAGCTTGAAGGCCAGCATGGTTTCTCTGGCATCCGTGTTCCTCACTACCATGCCTAGTCAACTGATAACTGCCCCAGTTTGTGGTCCAGGAGTCAGAATGCTACCACCTGCCCTGAGTACAGTAGAGTTCACCTTGGTAGCTCACTGTGCAGGAATACTACGTAGGACTGGTGCTGCAGGTGGCTGGTTTCAGAGAAAGCTTCAAAGAGAAAAATAAATACCTGATAACACATTTCCTCTTTCTATGAAGGTGAAGTCACCCTGCCTTCCAGGAACCTAAGAGAGCAATCAGATTAGAAGGAATGGTGAATGCTTTCCCCTACCCAGAGAAGCAAGTGAAAGTATATGTTATCTTAAGAAGCAAAGATCTTTAGAAGGAAACATCTGTTCCTCTTACATTCCTTTTTTTTTTTTCTTGAACTGAATCATGAAGGACACGAGGAGTTTGCAGAAGTAAGGGAAAAGTATTTCTGACAAGTGACGCAGCATGTACAAAGGCAGAATACGTAACAAGACCTGGCACGAGGTCCAAGTGAATATAAAGAGAAGAAAATACATTGACTTTGGGATTTACGTTTTTTGCTCTCTATAAGCTTTCTTCTCCATGATTTCACCTTGATCTTCAAAAGGAGGCTGAAAGGTACAATTATGATGACAACTGATAGTCCTTTTTTAATGGAACTGTGATTGAGTGAGCTAAGATACAGAAAGTACTTCCCATGGCTTCTGGAGTGACATTAATGACAATTAGCTATTTTTATTACTACAACTACAATATTTATTAGTATTACTGTTACTGTTGACTGTTATCATTACTGCTTGGTGGCCATGGCTAGTAAGAGGAGTGACCAGTAAGTCTCATTGTTAGGAAGTGAAATAGTTGGTGTGTGATGTACTAAGTCCTGTAAGAGGAGCAGAACTGAGACTCAGTGACATCATGTTCAGTAGAGTCTGAGGACTTAGGTCCTCTCAACAATTATCAAGCTTACTCTGTTAAATTAATTGTTTCTCCCTCCACTGTTTGGTGGGCCCTGCCACACCATACTCCAGGCTGAGAAAAAGTTTACACCCATGGACATCAGAAAGCCAGAGCTCCATGCTCACATTGGTCCTCCCCGTCCCACAAGTCCCACAAGGTGAATGTGGCTCAGCCCAGGTGAAGGATGCACACACAGTTGGCTTGCATCACAGCTCGGGGATCAGGAATTCAGAAAAACCCTGATTTTACAGGCATTTGAACTTTCCCAACCTTTGTCTGGATATTTTCATTATCCTGGTTAGGAAGAAATCTGCCCTCTTCCCTAGAGGTGAGAGAATCTCTGTATTCTAAGGCTGTTGGCTATACACATCCCTGAAGACACAGTCTGGAACAGAAACTGAATCCGTCATGCAGAAACAGAAATTGTCTCTCAACAAGCAGATGGGTAGAAAGTCACTTTCAAAAATGTTTTCCTGGCCACTACCTTAATCTAACAGTGCTCAGAGACAGTTAAACTGGTGCAATAAATAAAATAAAATAAAATAAAATAAAATAAAATAAAATAAAATAAAAGATTCTAAATGAGGTTGGTGAATCAACTCCATGCCCTGAAACTACCAACTCTTCCTTTAAGGTGCTGAAAGTGAAGAGTCCTCAAAGTTTATGTCCCCTGAGACCAGGTTTTTATGTCTGTATCCTAGAAGAACCAGAGTCATCTCAGTGCTTGGAAGACTTAGCTTCTTGCTCATTGGAAAAGATAGAGTAGAAAGGGGCACAGTTTCAAGAGTTTTTGCATCAGAGTAAAGCCAACTTTTAATTTCATTTCCATGAACCCTTTGAAGGATACTGCTATTTCTGAGGTATGTAGTATTTTCATCACATGCAGTTTTCATGAACTTTTTGGAGACCCCTAATAGAGACATTGCCTAGAAAATAAATAATCACTGGCTTTAGAGGAAGTGGTAGTTAGGGGCTGCATTTTTCTGGAGACAAGCATAGATTAAAGCACTGAATTCTCTTTTTATTCCCCCAAGATATACAGATACAGATTTCAGTTAACTATTTAACTTAGAAATATGACACTAATTTGCAAAATCCATGGCAAAAGAATGGACTTAAGGCATGAATTTATTTTTGGTGACCAAAATCTTGAAATATATGAGTTTTACCAGAGTAAGCATTTTCGATCAACTTTTTGAAGATTTCTTATGGGCATAGGTTTCAAAGTTTTTTGTACCTAAATAGATAATTTTTTAAAATATTTATGTATTTACTTGACAGGCAGAGTTACATAAAGAGAGAGAGAGAGAGAAAGAGATCTTCCATCCACTGATTCACTCCCCAAATGGATGCAACAGCCAGAGCTGCACCCATACAAAGCCATCAGCCAGTAGCTTCTTGAACATCTCCCATGTGGGTGCAGGGGTCCAAGCACTTGGACCATCTTCTACTGCTTTACCAGTCCATTTAGCAGGAACTAGATCAGAAGTGGAGCAGCTGGGATACAAACTGGTGCCCATATGGGATGCCAGTGCTGCAGCTAGAGGTTTAATCTATTACACCACAGCTCCAGCCCCTAGACAACTTTAAATTCGGTCTTTTCTTCGAATGTTTTGAAGCAGTTTTGTACATATTTCTCTCTCCTGCCCCTGGAGTTTCAAGTTCATTATGACCTGAGAAATCTCTGTTTTGCAAAATGTCCTCAGATGATTAATGTATAGCTTGGCCTAGGGGCTACTGTTTTAGGACATATTTTAATACTGGGTTTCATAAGTAAATCAGATTAGTGATTTGTAAATAACTATTATAGCAACTTAGCAATGTAAGAATTATCTTTATAAAGCCCCCTCCCAAACAAAGAAATGAGAATTAGATAGTAATCATCTAAATCCCAGCAAAGACATGGTACACAACTATCTGCTATTAGAAAATTGCTGCTCCTTATAAGAAAATGAGTTATCATAGTGAAGATGCTATGTATATTTGCGTTGTTTACTTAGCTTCAGAAATATTGGCTCTGCCTAGTGTATTTCATGTAAGCTTTGCTCATTCATGGGCCTATTCTAGCACACAGCTTCACAAGTCTTGAATCTACCAATCCCATACTCTCATCTTCACCAAAACTAGGTGCTAGGTTATTTCAATTGATTGCATATTTATTTACATGCTCATTTAACTTGGTATTTTTTGTGACACCATCAACTCTTGGTAACTCTTTTACCATTTATGTTTTCCAAAGAGTAGGTCTGTTAGTCAAAGCACATGAAGTTGTCTGCACACTTTCCACATTTATGGATTAAATGTGGCTGTGATTGCTCCAAGACAACGAATTTTGCATTGGTACTGATTCTATGTAGAGCTATGAGTCAAAGGGGGGAGGTACATTATTCCCCAAATATGAATACTAATAATAAATAGACATGGCAGTACAATACTATGAATTCAGGAAGGAATGTTCACAGGTATGCTTCAGGACCTTGTAAGAGATAATTGGGCTTTTGGGTGATTAAATTGGCATTAACCATTTTATCATCTTTAGCAAAGGAAATTTCTGTGTCATGTTGTGGGGTCATTTTGGTGTATTGTTCATTGTTTTACCTAGAATTTCTAAATGAGTAATAAGTTTAAATGGAAATTGTAATGTATTTGTAGGTAGAGGTGAGATTAAAAATTCTGGGAGAGAATAGCCCACTATATTTTATATTAGAATATTACTTCATTCCACAAATAATAATTGAATACCTCTTGGTATAACACATTGTCATTAATAAATATAAAATACAGTAGTACCATTATTTTTGTATAGCATTTTCATTTCAAGCATTGCTTTAGTGCTTATTATCTTATTTTCTGATAATAGATAAAGTATTATATTTTTCTTGAAGGAGATTATACCATTTGAGGTGGAATTAAAGAAATAGGATAGAGTACATAATAGATTTTTAGGCTACAAATTAAAGAAAAAGTGCTCTCTTGGGGCAGGTGCTGTGGCAAAGTGTGTAAAGCTACCATCTGCAATGCTGGCAACTCATGTAGGTAGTGGTTTGTGTCCCAGCTGTTCCACTTCCAATCTGGCTCCCTACTGATGATTTGGGAGTAGTAGTAGAAGATGCCTCACGTGTCTGGGCCACTGCCACCCATGTGGGAGATGGAGACGCAGCTCCTGGTTTGGGCGTGGCCCAGCACTGGTCATTGTGGCCATCTGGAGAGTGAACCAGCGAGTGGAAAATCTCTTTCTCTCACTGTCTCTCTCCTTATTTCTCTAATTCTGACTTTGAAATAAAATAAATGGATCTTTTTAAAAATGATATGATCTCTTAGCAATCAGATAATTCTTACACATTATAAATCACAGCTTTGGAATTTGCTCAAATCAGTCCTGCCAGGTGAGCCTCAGTTAGGAGCTTAAACTACGCAAGTTATTGGTGAAAGAGGCTTCTATTTATGAAAGTAAAGATATTTGGCATAAACTCTCCTAATACTTTTACTTTAACTCTTTAGGGGCCTTGGCTTATGGTTTTAGAAGGGAAAAAATGGATTCCTGTTTGAAGATAGATTCAACTCTCCATCAGTATGTACAACTGATATCAACTCCTCATTTTTTTCTGTAAAAAACTCACAAGAAGTCAGACTCAACTTGTATAGTTCATTATATGCAGTTTGTACAGAGAATGAGGACTGAAACCAGGCATATAGGGTTTCATGAAAGATAAATAAACATTCAAAATCAGTTTGAAATTTCTCTTAAACTATCCAAGTTGACTCTAGATTCATAAACAACTGCAACTTCTCATTAAATGCTGGTAAAAGGAAGGAAGCTCAGTCGTATAAGGAAACGTTATCATGTGCAGTTGTTGTTGCTGTGTAACAAATAGCCCTGAAGCTTTGTGACTTAAAAACAAAATGTACTTATTCCCTGGAGTTACACTGGGTCCAGAATCCAGGTGTATTTTGCTCAGTACTCTGATCTGTACTCTGAAAATGCCGCTAGAGGCTAGTTAGTAGGCCCAGCTCACATTCAAAGGATTACACAGGTCACAGGAAGAGTAGGTGAGATCTTTGAGGTCATTTCAGAGGATGCCTCCTGTATATTGAAATAATCTAATCTCTCATTTTATTGCTAAGGAAACTGAATTTCAAAGTAGCTAATGGCCTTGTCCAGTGTTATATAGCCGGGGGCTGTTGTTACAAGGCCCTAGATATGCTGACCTAGTCCCAAACTCTCTGATGAGAGAAAGGCAAGAATGGGCAGGGTGGCACTGTAGAAGCTCTCCTCTACTACAGTGGGTTTGTAAATCATATTCACAATGCAAAATGGGTGGACTTGGGATGATTCCATCCATCCCTCCAACCAGGCCAACTCTATTTCAATTTAGTTTTGTGTATTGGCTTTTCTTGGTGGATGTCTTTGAACTCAATGGTTGTACTGGCCAAAAGTAATCTGAAAATGATTGCTCTTTATGAATTTTATTTGATAAAGTTTTTCAGGTTTAATCTTGGAATGGAAAAGATACTCTGACCACATTAATGCATTTTTCTGACCTTTCATTCATTTTATCTGGAAATTATTTTTATTACTTATAAAGAGTTTTTTTAATAATTAGTTTTTCTGTAAAGCTCAGTATGTTTGAAAATGTCAGTCTTTAATCCTTTTATCAATAACTTAATTAATCCAATTCATAGCACACAGTCTTTGAATTTTCACTCACATTACATTTAACAGAAAGGAGAGAATGTAGGAATGGTGATGTATCTTTGAATAAACTTTTGTCAGCTAGTAAAGAAGATAGATGCATACCTAGCTTGAAGACCTATTACATGAAACTGAGTCTTTCATATATTTCTGTCAAAATCATTTTACATTCTATCACATACACACAGTAAAATAGTAGAAAACCTCAGGAGGAAATACACAAAAAAGAGAAAACTCTTTATAGAAGTTCTGTTTATTCTTTTGCCAAATTCCTAAAATTTGCTTGAAGAATACGTGTATTGTTTTTAAATGCATCATTTAGCAGTCTGTTTTTTATCTACTTCTTGCACTTGAAATTTTACAAACTCTATTTGATTTCTCTAAAAATACCTTTAGGTCAGTTTAATCTTTCATTGTCATTTAGAATATTACCAACTTTAAAAGTGTATTAGCATGTGTGCATTGGGAGCAGTAGTTAAGTTGCTGCTGGGGATACCAGCATCCGCATCAGAGTCCTTGATTCAAGTCCCAGTTCCTCGGCTTCCCATCCAGCTTCCTGCTAATGCACATCCTTGGAGGCGGCAGGTGACAGGTGATGGCTCAAGTATGTGAGTACCTGCCAGCAGTATTCCAGATCCGGACTGAGTACCAAACATCTAGGTCGTGCTTGGCCTTGCCCTGAGTTTTGAGAGCATTTGTGGAGTGAACTGATAGGTGGAAGATGTCACTTTGTATGTCGTTGCCTCTTTGTCTTTCAAATAAAGTGAAAATAAATAAATTGCTTCAGTGTATTATGAAAATCATGTGAAGACTATTGATTTACATTCTCCTATTTATGATTCTCTGGGTATCTGCTCTAATAATTCCCTGAAATGCAATTTCTGAGGGAAGAGGAGAGCAGATTTTAAAGACTTGAGGTTAAACATCACCCGATTGCCTTTGAGAAAGTTCACAGTACCAGGAACAAATTAGGAGAAAGGAACTATCTAAACATAAGTTCCTGTGACAACTGTTCCTTGTGTTAGGACTTTTGTTTAGTTTTCCTGTATTTCTTTTTATGAAAAAGAATAGCCACCATTCTCAGGAAGGAAGGAAATGTGAGTAGTAAGAAGGCATGATTTTTGATTTCCATCTCAATGCCTAATGGATTCAAATTGGATCCACCTTTGGTCAGTACACTATCCCATTCCCAGTCACCTCTGTATTAAATCGGAAGTAGGTACTCATTTCTTTTAAAATCTGTCCCATGTATTCCTCCACCACATGACTTTAGGAAGTATTAAAAAATATGTCACAAACATTTAAAGGGGAGCAGAGAAACTCATTGATTTTCTGAAAGCAATTTGTTAATTAACATCAAAGGAATGAAATCTGACTTGCATAGCCTAGTGAGTGGCATTTTTCCATAGTCCTGGTTGCTATGGTGATGAAGGAAACTCGTTTGTTCTGGGTCACTCCTAAATTTGTGCATGAAAGCATAAGAGATTATTCCTGTCTAATCAAGTTATATGGAAAAGTTGAAGGGGAGGTGCTGTTTTACAGCCTTCAACCCTCCACAGAGTGAAACACAATAGCTGAGAAAAAGGGATTATATTTTCCTTTTAAAAACAGAGCAGAGAATTTCTAACTGACCCCAAAGCCTCTTCCAGCAGAATATCTCTTTTTTTTTTTCCTTCCTGCACTAATATGAAGAATGTGGAATCACATTTCTTAAAGGGAATTAGAGTACATATTGAAAAACTCTACATCCCGACTTTGCATAATGAATAAGGAGTAGGGTGCGCATTCATTAAACAATTTTACTTTTGAACTTAAATTCTACAGTGTGTCAAATGCCTCACTAGCTCTGCCTTGCCAGGAAGCCAAGTTCTGTTACAATTAACATAATTGGGAAAGCTGGAATGCTGAAAGGATGGCTCACCTCTTCTTTACCAGATGTCCTGGCCCCTGTGGTACAGAGGTTTAAGCGTGTCTTGCACATTCCCCTGCCTGCCCAACACCTCAGTTGCTCCTAAAGCAGATGGTAGTTCTGTATGTCATTATTGGACTTTCTGTGTCAGCCCAAACATTTTTCTCAAAGATTTGGGCTTCGTTTATATTTTGGTTTTTGTTTACAGAAAACTAATGTTTTATTCCTGAGACATACAGATGTGAATTGAGAGCTTTATCATAATCCTTAGTAAAATGGTGCAGTCTTATCTGTGGTGCCATCTGTGTTCCAGATGCCATCTTGGGCCCTGTCCCCCTGAGGCCATCTTGCATAGTAGGCTTCTGTTTTAAGCCCCCATGGCCCAATAAGGGGTGTCAGCTCCACCCCCACCCTAATGGGATCCCCTTCTCAAAGTCCCTGCCTGCCCCCAGGCGAAGGTTTAACAGGAGCAGTTCCAGAACCTGTAATCTCTCTCTTACACTGTCTTTCTCTCTCTCTCTCTCTCTTTTACTTTCTCACCCTCTCCCCCAGGCCCATCAGGCTTTCCCCACCTGATGATAAACCTTTCTTCTAACTCCAGTGTTTGGTGTGTTTTGTGGCAGCCTTACAATGACAAGTATTAGCAGTGTGGCTTTGGAAAATCCCTTATTATTTTTTTATATTGCAATCTGCCTATCTGTAGAATGCAGTAGTAAGACTTACCTATACTGGAGTTTTAATGTTTTTCCCTGTAAGTGTTAAATATTACAACATGAACAATTATACCCAACAGGTGTCATCTGCAGATAATATATGTATTCACACAGGT
This sequence comes from Oryctolagus cuniculus, assembly GCF_051225735.1. Classification (NCBI taxonomy): domain Eukaryota; kingdom Metazoa; phylum Chordata; class Mammalia; order Lagomorpha; family Leporidae; genus Oryctolagus; species Oryctolagus cuniculus. The sequence continues at coordinate 54,998,214 of NC_142872.1, forward strand.
AGGTGCTGAGGGTCGTGGATCTGGAGCAGCTTAGCTGGGTGACTCCAGCTCAGGGTATCCTTATGAGGCTTCCATCAGACATCAGCCGTGTGTGTGTGTTCCCAGGAGGCACAGTTGAAGCTGGAAGACCTTCTTCCAAGCTCATTCATGTGATTGTTGGAAGATTTCCTTTCTGTGCTGTGTAAACATCACTGTTCCTTATCATGTGGTTGTCTCCATAGCTGTTGGCATCCCCTAGAATGAGAATTCAGAGAATAAGAGAGGGAGTGAACAAGACAAAGCATCTGATGCAGAAGCTAGTCGTTTGTACAACAATCTCATAAGTAACACAACTCTTGTTGTATATTACTTATTAGAAGCCAGCTACTAACACCCAAAGGAGTCCAATAAGATGACACTCAAAAAGAGGACAATTAAGCTCCACTTCTTGAATCAAAGAATTTTTGGACATAGTTGTAAAACCCTCATAAGTCCCCAGTCTGCACTCATTTAACATGCAATATACACATCCCCTCTCAGTGTTCTCAGGCTGCCTTCTTCCAGTAGTATTTTGGAAGTCCACAGACTTTTTATTTTATTGTTTGTGTTCTTTAGAGTTCAGGTTCAGGTTGGCAGTATCACTGCATATGTAATTCCTCTAGCAATCTCACTAGTCTTTTTTAAACCCTACTGGGCAGTATTCTCTTAGAAAAACATGGGATCAGAAATGTCTGAAGATAAAGCCTTCTCTACCTCAGGGGTCTACTGAGACCACCAAGGAACAATGCCTTTAAGATTCATAGCACCTGTGTCGTTTGATTGAGTACATCTGAAAGACATGCTTGATATCTACAGTGGGACTTCCTTCTGGCCAAATAGAACTCTAAGACATCACAGCATCTCTTCCTGAGGCCTTCTCAAACAATTGTATAGTCACACATTTGACATTATCTTAAGATGGTGTTTACTAGCAACGCCCCACACCTCCTCTTACTTAACTTTAGAGTTGTCTGTGACTTCACAGTCTTGGTTTTGGTCCCGGTTCCTTCACATTTAGTAATACCTCTTGAGCTTATTTTTCTCTTGTCTTACTTTTCTATCAGTAGCATGAATCAAAAAGGCATTACTGGCAAGTTTCCTAGAAGTTACAAGGTTGCAGTCATCTCAAGGACGGAGTAGCACTAGAAAATCATTTCCAACTTCACTCAGGACTGCGGACAGACTTAATTTCTTCACTGACACTTGGTTAGGTAGAGGCCTCTGTCATCATATGGGCCTCCTCACAATAGTTGGGTGTTCCAATAGTGAAAGATACAGGAGGGTGAGACCTAGAGTATGAGAATGAGATAGAGCATGCAAGTTGAAAATTGCAGTTCTTTTTTTATAATCTAGCATTGAAATGAATCTCATTAATTCTGCCATAATCTCTTCATTGGAATTGAATCGTCAAATCTAGCTTTTACTCAAGAGGTAGAGAATTAAGCCCCCACTTCTTGAAGGGAGTAATATCAAAGAATTTTTGTATATATTTGGAAGACTGTTCTATCCTACCCTTAGGGACTGAATTGTTCCTCTGCCCCTGCAAATTTGTATGTGGAAACCTCACCTGTCAAAGTAACCGTTTGGAGATATAGCCTGTAAGGACATTATTAAGGTCAAATAAAGGCATAAGGGTAATGATGGGACTAGTATCTTTATAAGAGGAAGAGGCACAAGAGAGTCTGTCTCCACATACATCATGAGAGAGTGGTTTTGTAAGACAACCAAGAGAAGGTACCACCTGCAAGATGAGGAAAGAGATCTCACTAGAAAACAGATCTGCTGGCACCTTGGTCCTGGGCTTCCACCCTTGCGAGTTACGCAAAAATAAATTTCTGTTTTTTTATGACTCCCGTCTGAGATGTTATAACATCTCAAGCAGATTAATATACCCCTGAAGCACTGCTGATGAAAGAAAAGATTCAAACCTCTGAAGATAAAAGAATCTAGCTGAAATACAGTTGCATGTACAAAATTTACTTGCAGTGTTTTTTTTTATTTGCAGTTTGTGAAGATGTTATACATTACTTATTACCAACAAATATAGCTGTTTTGTAATAATGTACTATGGTTAAGTTGTGCTGCCTGTGAGTAGAGGTCTTTTTATACAAAACAGGCCCTCAATAAATAAAGAGCAATTTAAAAATTAAACATAATCACTAACCTATACCTGTTATTGTAGTCTGCACAAATTCTCCCAAGGGATGAAACTCTCATGCTTGCTTTACATGAGAGACCTATACTTAGAAAAGTCAATTTGTAAGCTCCATACTTGGATTCCAATGAATCATAAAAAAATAGGCCCATAACATGAAACCTGTGTTATTTTCAGTCTACCAAGCTGGATTTCTAAAGAGATTATAGCAGTATTTTAAAATAGTATACATCTTTGAAAATTGACAGATTATGTAGAGATGTGTTAGGATCCTCCAAAGACATGAATAGAGATCTGGGAGTGGAGAACACAGTATAAATTGTTTTATTTTAGAGAGTCTTTGATTACATGAGATTTATGTATTTATATTGCAGAAGACAAATTCTTACATACCAGAATACTTTAGAAAATGGAAAAGAAGATTGACATTATTTCTTCATTGCTAATTGAGTACTCATACCCTGCATTCAACATTATTGGAGCACTCACACACTGTAATAACTTTATGATCCCTCTTAACCAATCTACATTTTGTTATTTATTGTGATAAACTGGACTACTGTTATTAGTTTATTACCCTTCTCTGTCTTCATGTCTTTTGTAACGTGACTTTTTAGTTCTTCCATGATTATTTTATCACCCCATTAATTTTTAGTTGCCCATGAGTGTTCTTTAGCTAACCTACTAGAGGCACTGGACGTTTTGCTTTTTGTTTGCCCCTGCTGTCTGTCTGCCTCTTCATGGGGACAGCATGAATTTTCAGGTGGTTGAGAGGCATTTGACATAGATCTTAATGTAACCTATTGATTGGAATTGTTTAGACCTTGTTTTGAGCCCATAGCCTCTGACTAAATGTGAATTAATTGCTTAACTGGTTGGTCCCTTAGTTTCCTCATCCTGCAAATTATTTTTGTAAAGATTAAAAGTGATGCCATATGTGAAGGTGAATACCAATGACTGACAGTGAGAACTCATTAAAGAGAGGAGGAATACAAGTCTAGAGCTGTGAGCCTTCATCCTCCACTAGAGAAAGCAAGACATCCGTTTGTGAATCACTGGGATATGATCACAGGCAACCTGTGAGTAAGAATAAACAGCAGATCAAATTTGATCCACGTGGAGAGTCAAGGAAGCCTTCTTTATCCATGTAGAATGGAGCTTGCCAAATGAATAACTTCAGCTTTCTGTCTCTTTTCTTTCCTTAACAATTAATTTCAGGAGAGCATGCATATATTTCCATTCATCGTAACAGTTTATAAGATATTCTGGCGGTGAAATGACATGGTTGTCATGGAAGCAATCAAGAATCAGGAATCAGATCTCAGGAGAGTATATGCAGCTGACCATGCTCATTTTAACAATACAAAAGAATTTTTCTTTCTTTCCAATAAGTCACTTGTGAAGGAACATGCCCATCAAAATTTTTATTTTTGTAACATGAGATCACGTTTAACAAGGAAGTTAGTTTTGCAAATGCCTATATATATATAATGCACACACTTGATATATATTTTATATGTAAGTATGCTTCTTACACATATTTATGCACCTTAGGTATGAAACATTCTCACTGGCTCATTGCCTTGGCTAAGATTAGAATTCCTCTACCATCCTGGACGTTGAGACTTACAGATCCTTGATATTCAACTTTATTACCTCAATAGATAAAACCTCTTCTCTACAAGAATTTCCGTTTTGCTTGAGAAAATAGAAACTTCAAAAACCAATGTTCAAGAGAACAAAGAAACATAGAAAAATATATTGGGCTTTCTCAGGTCCTCTGTTATTTTATGCATTGTGGCTATAGCCCCTTCAGATTTTTATATTTAAAATTTTGGATAGATTGTTTTCAAAGTTTTCAACTTTATCTTTTCTACTCCAAATTCTGATTTCCACTCAGTTAGGCCTGATCAAAAATGCAAGTGTGGAAAAACTGTGTGAGGTTCTTTGGAAGGTATAGAATGATTATGACATCCTGGCTACCTTTAGAAATTTTAGTATATTTGCAGATCAAGTCAAAAGCTATCTGTTGACTTGTACATTACAAAGGAAGGAGGAAATTTTGTCCTTTCCTTACTCTAAGGGAAAAAGATTCCACAAAGTTGACATTTTTCTAAACTGTTCTTAAACGATGTAAAGGGTTAATTAAATACAAAGTGAAAGCAAAGTATTCTAGAAATAAAAATAGGGAGGTGTCCTGCAGACCTTTGAAACTCTCTTGGTCTTAAGGCATACAGCAAGATTGGCTATATAACTACAGAAGTTGTGGTGCTGTATGAAGCCTTATGTAAAGAGAAAGAACAAGAGAAGGAAAAAGAAGATGAAGCTGTGAATCATAGAAAGAATATAAGCATGAATAATGGCCATAATGGGGGGAAATAACAAAGGAAACTAGGAAATTTTCACAGTGGCAGTGCCATCAAAACATTACAGAGTATCAGTTCCAAAGGTAAATCTGTTGTGGGCTAGGTTGAACCTAAACTGATTTTCCAGACTCTTGACTTTTGCCTAAAGAAGAATTCTAAGAACAGGCCCAAACATGGCATACAGTGTGATAAACTTGATTTACAAAGTAAGAAAAATATACAGGCTCATTAGGGCTTTATTTCAGGAAAGTAGGCCAAGGAAATGGAATTACCATACCCTGCTCTGCCCGTCCTGAGTCCACAAGAAAGAGAGAGTGAGCTTCTGTTCTTCCTAGCTTTTTATGAGCTTAGAAAAATGGAAGTATTTATGTGGTGCCATCCCCATGTCCTGGGAAAGAGGAAGTACTTCCTGGGGAGGCGTGCCCTGATTGACAGATAGGTGAACATTGCAACACAGAGTAAAAGAGGTATGGTTTCCAACCCACGGGCTTAAAATTATCTATCTAAGCTTTCCCACATCAAATCTACATGGATAAAGAAGACTTCCTGACTCTGCACTTGGGAGATGGTCATCTACATGGCCACTTAATTGTTGATAATAGCCTTATTTTACTAATTGAATATTCCAAACCAATGTAATGCTTAACCTCAAATGAGATTCAAATTACAATAGTTTCTACTCTTTCAGCTTCTGATTACTTGAAGCTTAGAAGCTTGCAGTGGGGGAAGGACACATGGGTTCATTTTTGTCTCTCTTTAACCCACTTCTTCCCCTACTTTCTTCTTTTTTAATATTTATTTATTTGAAAGGCAGAGTTACATAGAGGCATAGGCAGAGAGAGAAAAAGAGGTCTTCCAGCTGCTGGTTCACTCTCCAAATGGCCACAATGGCCAGAGCTGGGTCCATCGAAAGCCAGGAACTGGGAACTTCTTCTGGGTCTCCCAAGCGGGTGCAGGGACCCAAGCCCTTGGGCCATCTTGTACTGCTTTCCCAGGCCATAGTAGAGAGCTGGATTGAAAGAGGAGCAGCTGGGACTCAAACCAGCACCCATATGGGATGCCGGCACTGAGGCAGTGGCTTTACCTGCTATGCCAAAGCACCAGCCTCTCCCCAGCTTTGTATTTAGTTGTTACTCCTCTAAGATCATGAGTAGGGGGAGACTGAGGAAAACTGCTGTCTATGGAAATGGAATTATTATGATGTGTCGTCTTTAGCCCCTTGAGATAGATGCACAACTTTCAGATTCTGTGTCTCTGGACGATCTTTCATTGAGGTTCTGCAAGGTGCTTGCACTGGGAAGCACCATTTGCAGCTTTTGTAATAGAGGCAAAGACTTTCCTAACTGGCCACCATCATTTCACCATCATCCTCTGATCTTCTGGTTTCCCATGCTCTGCTGGATCAAGGCATCTACCTTGGAGCCATTTTATTGCTTAAGAAATAGGCATCTTTCTTCCAGCTGTGGACAGAGAACCACCTCTTCCCAATGCAGCCTTTTCTATCCTTGCTCTTGTCAAGTGGGATACTCAAGGCACCAACTTGTGTCTTCAGACTTTGCCCATGCCGAAGTATATGGCAAGTCTTAGGTTCCCTAACTCAGGGAAGTTTTTCAGTCCTTATGAGGCATAAGGACAGGATGTCACAATATTTCAATTATTCTTCTCAGTGAAATATTCTCCTGGATTCTTAAACCTTATTCTTTTATAAATTCAAAGGTAGTGATGGGCCTATGTAGCAGAATTGGTTTCCAGCCATCTCCTTTGCAAGTCCTGTGTATCTGGTATAGTATTTCTCTTTAGAATGGAGGAGGATTTGGCAACAGTTGTGCTATTCTCAGCCAAAGACCTATGCAGAAAATTCAAGATAACAGGAAGAGTTGAATTAAACATCCTGATACATTAGTAAAATGGGAGATTAGATCATTTATGGAGACAGAATGAGGCAGTTAGGGATTTTTGTGGTTAATAAAAGAGAAAAACGAACTCCAGTAAGTGGAGTAGACAATTAACAATGAGGAAAAGATTTGGTGAATAACAATTGTGAGGTCTGATAACATCAGTAGGAAGACAAGCCGTTAGTGTATTTATGGGAATGTTGCTGTCAAATCCAGTAATATGGAAACTGGAAAGAAAAAAGAATTTCAGTAAAGGTTTGTTTTTCTAGAGGCAATACTTAGAAAAATGTTTTGCTGCCCAAGTTTTGCAGACTAGATAGAAAGGGAATAACCACTACGACCTCAGCTGTCCCTTATGTTTTTCCTGCCCTTCAAGTTCTTATGCAGGGCCTGCTGTGGTCTTTATATGTATGTTACATAGTAATAAGTAATACTATTTCTGGTTTTCTAAAACATGCTTTATCCTTTGCTAAGCCATGCCCGATGTGTGCAGGTGACTTTGATTTATTGATCATTGTAAATCAATCATGGAGAATGCAGGTGACCAATGGCAGGTGCTCAGTGTGTGCTGGTTAATACATGAGTTGGAGTGAATGTTGCAGGAAATATCTTGTTTAAGGTTTTTCACAGTATAGAAAGGTATCAAAGAGCCAAAAGAGAAAAGTAGTTGGTTTAGGCCAAGAACAATGGACCTGAAATAAAGACAGTGTTTGGTTGCATATGTCTCATATTTTACTAAAGAAGATTACTTTTATTTATAAATTAAGATTTCCTGGAGGATGAGGGCAGAGAGCGGGAAGCAGCACGCTGCAGTATCATGCTCAGTTTGTTTCTTAAGAAAGCTACTGGTGGCCGAGGCTGCAGTAAAGAGCCTATAACATAATTTCATTTGCTTACCTGGTTTGAAATGGTACAGGACAAGGAGACAATGTACAATTTGTAGTAAAATTTTTCTGCAGTCTCACAAACAGATAGGGAAATAGGAGTTTGGAGGCAAGTATTAAAGCTGAGAAAGCCAGAAAGCTGTATTTTCCCTCAGCTGCACAGAAAGTGCTGTAGATTAAACAAATTTAGATGAAACGGATAATGTCATTGTCAGATTATATCAAAGATGTTAATCAGAAACAAAATGCTACCAGAAATGACTGCTTAACCTTTTTTTTCAAGTGAGGTTGGGGGGGGGGGGGGCGGTCTGAGAAATTTCATGAATTTCCTGGCACATGGTTCTTTCCATTAACCTGTTTTTGTGGTAGTTTTTATAAATTAACATCATTATTGACTATTAAGCACTTTGCTCTTGAGTAGAACAGCAGAAATTCTGCCTTTTGTCTGACTGTATGCATCTGTGTCTGTTGACTAGCCTCTCCCCATTCCCATCTAGCCTCTGGGGTCCATTATTCTGCTTTCTATTCATGTGATAGCAACTTTTTTTTTTTTTCAGTAGACTAGAGAAGGGCCAGGAGTTTGCATTTGAAACTTATTTAGACCTGAACTGACTGAAGAAAGGAAAATCATCTGAATGCTTAGAGCAAATTGATTATCTCAGTTCTATCCAAACGGTTGGAAATGGGTTGTTTAGCTTAATGCATTATACTGTTTAGGTAAAACATAGGAATTGCCAGAGAGGATTAGTAGGGGGTTTTGTTTGTTTATTTGTTTGTATTTTCTTAGTGGGATTTATAAGTCCAGCCTCAGATAAAAGGAGGGATATAGTAGTCACTACTCTGAAAAGAAATCAATTAAAATATAAGAAAACCAGGGATTTGGTAAATGACTCAGATTAAAACTTTGAACAAACACGGGATAAATTCAGAGAACAAACAGAATTTAAAATCATGACAAGGCAAGGAAGCTCTCAAAATCCATAGTCCCCTTACAGGAATCTGGAAAGGAGCTCTTGCAAAGGCCAGAAGGAGAAGGTACCCTGCTGTGTGTCTGTGACTTCAGGGATGCTGTCCCATGATGCTCCAGGCTGCTGCGCTCTTTGGTCACGTTCCTTGTTTCATAGCCCGAGATCACTTCTTCCAGATCCTGGGCTAATTACTGTATCTTTTGGAGCCTCTCTTTTCTCATCTGTGAAATGACAATAATAATAGAATCTACTGCCTAGAGATTTTTGTGACCATATTTCTGGACATAATATCTGCTACTGTTAGATGTGTGTTCTTAGAATAGCAACTGGTTTTCCATACGTGTTATTAATTTTGTCACCATAATCAGCATTTCCTGTGCCTGTTACAGTGTCTTGATAAGACTTAAGAAATAATGAATGATTGAATGAATGAATGAGTACTAGCCATAATAAATACTATTTTATAATTTTTAAGTTATATATAAGGAACATGTTCTGTGTATTTCATATCTACAGTGTTAATAGCGTAATGATATTTCTCACCCTGCCCTTCTTCCCTCCCTCAATCCCACCATCCCTCCTTCTTTCCTTTCTTATTTTACTTTTAATTTTTATAATGATATAGTTTCAGTTTACTTCATAATCACTTTATGCTTTATTAATTAAAGAATTGAACAAGTAGTAAGTAGAACAATCACTGTTCCTAAAGAGTAGAGACAAGGGCTACAAACAATATACAAACCTCAAGATGTCAGTTTCACTCATATACACTTCATGCTTTTCTACTCTGTATATTAGTTATCAAAAACATTTAATATTTGACTTCTGGGGACTAGCTTATTGCTAAACATTGTAGTCCAGTTACTTTCATTTTATTGAAAAATACAAGATTTCTTTCTTTTTTATGGCTGAGTAGTATTCTCTCATGTATATATACCATGATTTCCTTGTCCTGGCATCGGCTGCTAGACATAAAGGTAGATTCCACATCTTAGATATTGAGAGATGCTATACCCGTGGGAGCACAGATAACTCATTCATATGTAGATTTCATTTCCTTTGGGTAAATTCCCAGGAGTAGAATAGATGGGTCATATGGCAAATCTATTTTCAGATTTCTGAGGAATCTCCATACTGTATTACATAATGGTTACAGTAGTTTACTAGTAGCTAACAGTAGTGTATTAGGGTACTTTTTTCTCTACATTCTTGCCAGAGCCTGATATTTTTGGAGTTTTGGATGACAGCCATTCATTTTTATACATATGATTTTTTATGTATGTAAAGTAAACAGATATCATGTATTTCATATATGCAGATTTAAGAGCATGCTTCCATTCTGTCCTCCCTGCTGCCCATGTTCCCGCACTCCCTCCTCCTTCCTTTCTTGTTTTTTTAATTTTTCAGCCATTAGAATTAGTGAAATAAGCCAGCCCCAAAAAGACAAATATGCCATGTTTTCCCTGATCTATGGTAACAAATAGAGGTCATTTTTTTAAACTTTTATTTAATAAATATAAATTTCCAAAGTACAGCTTTTGGATTACAGTGACTCCCCCCCCCCCGCCATAACTTTCCTCCCACCCGCATCCCTCCCATCTCCCACTCCCTCTCCCATTCCATTCACATCAAGATTCATTTTCAATCATCTTTATATACAGAAGATCAATTCAGTATACATTAAGTAAAGATTTCAACAGTTTGCACCCACACAGAAACACAAAGTGTAAAATAGAGTTCAAAAAATGTAATGCATATGAATGAAATTGACATTTTGAAATTTGATTGTTGTTAAAAGCCCTTGTCTCTACTTTTGAGGAACAGTTTTTTTTTCTTCTTCTTCTTACTATTTGTTGAATTCTTTACATAGTAGAGGGTTAAACTTCTGATTATAAAATAAACAGAACGGATGATAGCCATTCTCACTGGGGTGAGAGAAAACCTGATGGTTAGTGATCCTGAACGTCTTTTCGTTTATTCACCATTTATATTTCATCCTTTGAAAGATGCCTGTTCATATTGGTAGCCCCAGTCTTAAATGGATTTACAGATTCAATGTAAACCTAAACAAAATGTCAAAGATGTTCTTCTGAGATATGGAAAAAAATGACCCTAAAATTCTTATGGGATCACGAGACCCCAAATGGCTAAAGCAATCCTAAACAATCTCTAGCTTGGTTATTGGTCTATTTAGGTTTTATGTTTTCATGACTCAATTTTGGTAAATTGTGTGTGTCCAAAAATCATTTGATTGTGTCCCTTAAATTTCAACACTATTTTTGTTTTTTCCAATTATTTCTACCCTTCTACCTCCTTCTTTTCCTTCTTCTCCTTCCACTGTATTTTTTATTTGACATATCAAATTATCATTTCTAATATTTCAGTTTGATTTCTCTTCCATGTCTCTTTATCCTGGAAGGATTTCTGATCCAAGTCATGTATGGGAGATTTCTTTAATTCATGTATTTTGTTATCATTGTTTTTGAGTAATCTTAGGATCCTTCTTTTGAATGCATTTTTAGGCATTTCTTCAACCCCTTCATCTTTACTTTTTTTTCATTTTTTTTAATTTAGTAAATATAAATTTCCAAAGTACAGTTTGTGGATTACAATGGCTCCCCCCCGCCATAATTTCCCTCCCACTCGCACCCCTCCCATCTCCCACTCCCTCTCCCATTCCATTCACATCAAGATTCATTTTCAATAATCTTTATATACAAAAGATTGATTTAGTTTATATTAAGTAAAGATTTCATCAGTTTGCACCCACACAGAAACACAAAGTGTAAAATACTGTTTCAGTACTAGTTATAGCATTACTTCACATTGGACAACACATTAAGGACAGATCCCACATGAGAAGTAAGTACACAGTGACTCCTGTTGTTGACTTAGCAATTTGACACTCTTGTTCATGGCATCAGTAATCTCCCTAGGCTCTAGTCATGAGTTGCCAAGGCTATGGAAGCCTTTTGAGTTCGCCGACTTTGATCTTATTCCGACAGGGTCATAGTCAAAGTGGAAGTTCTCTCCTCCCTTCAGAGAAAGGTACCTCCTTCTTTGATGGCCCCGTTTTTTCCACTGGGATCTCACTCGCAGAGATCTTTCATTTAGGTCTTCTCTTTTTTTTTGCCAGAGTGTCTTGGCTTTCCATGCCTAAAATACTCTCATGGGCTCTTCAGCCATATCCAAATGCCTTAATTTAGGACATCTGTCACTCTATGAGTCTGCTGTGTATCCCGCTTCCCATGATGGATTGTTCTCTCCCTTTTTGATTCTATCAGTTAGTATTAGCAGACACTAGTCTTGTTTGTGTGATCCCTTTGACTCTTAGACCTATCAGTGTGATCAATTATGAACTGAAATTGATCACTTGGACTAGTGAGATGGCATTGGTACATGCCACCTTTAAGGGATTGTATTGGAATCCCCTGGCATGTTTCTAACTCCACCATTTGGGGCAAGTCCGATTGAGCATGTCCCAAATTGTACATCTCCTCCCTCTCTTATTCCCACTCTTATATTTAACAGGGATCTCTTTTCAGTTAAAATTTAAACACCTAAGAATAACTGTGTGTTAATTACAGAGTTCGACCAATACTACTAGAACAAAAAAAAATACTAAAATCTCTCATCTTTACATTTTTAAAATTGAAGTGTTGTTTTCCTTTTGGGAAGGCATACTTCTTTATTGTTCATATTTCTTGTTATTTCTACATTTTTTTGACAGGCAGAGTGGACAGTGAGAGAGAGAGACAGAGAGAAAGATCTTCCTTTTTTCCGTTTGTTCAGCTCCCAATGGCCGCCACGGCCGGCGCACTGCGGCCAGCGCACCGTGCTGATCCGATGGCAGGAGCCAGGTACTTATCCTGGTCTCCCATGGGGTGCAGGGCCCAAGCACTTGGGCCATCCTCCACTGCACTCCCTGGCCACAGCAGAGAGCTGGCCTGGAAGAGGGGCAACTGGGACAGAATCCGGTGCCCCGACCAGGACTAGAACCCGGTGTGCTGGCACCCCAAGGCGGAGGATTAGCTTACTGAGCTGCGGGCACCGGCCATTTCTACACTTATTTTTAGGCAAATATGGAAGCACTTGTTGCTTTTCTCCTCTCAGGGCATTTATCTTTGAATATTTCTCTATGGCTTAATGGAGTGTCTGCTCCTTCAATGGATATCCAGAGGTCTGTGCTATGTAATTCCAGGGAGCTCCAACCAATGCTTAAGTATGGGGCAGGAGTTTGGAATGACACTGAAGTTGGGCATGGTAGATCTCTAATATCATCTGCAGGAGTAGGGTCTGATCACATCTGCTGGCATGTTCACAGCCTCTGACCCTCACTTCCAAGCTGAAGCAACTGCCCAGGGTGATCCCATAGTGCTTGTACACCCCACCTACTCAGGCACATGATTTGCACCAAGGATCTATGCAGTCCCCAGTGTGAGCACAGAAAGCTCTGCAACGTTCCACCCTAGCATTCAGATAACTGAGCCTCTGAAGCAAGGCTTAATGATTGCCCAAATCCCAGGCACATCCCATACCTTACTGCACAGTCACAGGGTGCAGGGGATCCACCCTCGGTCCTGCAAAACTCCCCATCCTCAGAGAGCTGTTCTGTTCCCAGAGCCAGCTGTATGCCTGGCAGGGTTCGATCAGTGCTCTGCCTTGACAAGTTGGGTCTTGTGCCTTGATAGAGTGAGGGCAGGGTAGCAACATGCCCTGGCTTCATAGACCTAAGTGAGCACACCACCCCTATCAATCCTCTACTACCAGTTCAAAGTCAATGGGGAACAGGGATTTATCATTCTGATAAAATTCCCCAGTAGTGTAGGGGCTGCAGCAAGCTTCACTTGCCTTATTAAGATGGAACTTCCTCCCAGCTGATCACCACATGCCTTGGTGGAGGGAAGAGGGAAAAAAACTAATGTGCTATATTCCTTCACAGGGTCAGCTCAGCACCCTGCTCCCTGCTAGCACTTCAGGCTGCACTCAGCATCACTGGCGACCACAAGGTTCTCCCTCAGGCAATATCACCAGTGGCATTGGTGCCTCTCACCTTGCTCCAAGAAGATGATGTCCCCACTAACCACCAGCTGTGGGAGCCACAGGCAGTGTCCCCCTCAGTGCTCTATGGTTCTAGTGTCCCTACTGCTCCACAAGGTCTCTCTCTCTGTAGGTTTTTCATGACAAACTTCTTTCTAGCTGTCCATTGAAAATGTGTTTCCTGCAGCTGTTCTTGTGGTATCTTCCCATTGTCAAAATCAGTGTATCTCCTCCCTATTCAGGCATCTTGTGTCCTCCGCTAAGTATTTCTACCCCCCTGTTATTATACTTCAAGTCTACTGTGAGAGGTTAAAACTGGGTCACAAATGTGTTGTCCCTGTGGTTCAGGCAATGCATGTAAATGAGTAAAACTCTTTCAGCTTAAGAAAAGTATGTAAGCTGCTTGATTTTCTCTTAGTTTTTCTCTCATTGGGTAAATATCTGGGCCCTGAGAAGTATTTTGGTGATGTGAGTAAAGCAAAAGCTCCAACACTGTTAAAGAGTGCATGTTCATCCTTTTGTATAAATGAGGCAGTAGGGAGTGGTTGGGATTGTAGGAACCTGGAGACCCGATAAACAGACAGCCCCCACGTAATTTAGCAATTTTTGCATGTGAGCGTGTACCCTTCATCTTGCTAACACTGATATTTCACAAGAACCAGGGAAATTCTTAAAATGTGTCTGTTTTCATACAGTGCCTCAGTATTCTGTGTTTTCCTAGTTGTTACTTGTCTTTTAAACACTGGGGAGGCTAAATATACCAGTGTACTCACTGGTAATCCAGTGTAGGGGCCTCTCGCTGGGAGAGCCACCTATTAAAAGGCAAATCCCTCTGGAATGCAGAGCCCCCAATAGCACCTGTATTGGCAAGTGCCATCAGATAGAGGGTTGGATTGAGGGAGGGGAATTTAGCTTCAGGGTGAGGTCAAGCAGAGGTAGGAGGAAGCCAGTGGTAAAAGCTGACTGCTCCACCATTTTGTCAAAACTGCATACAGAGAACTACAGGACTGTGAGAGGTGATTTTTGAGTAGTTTTGATGGAATGGAGAATGAAGGGGAAGATTTCAAAGGAAGAGTTCTTTGGGAAAGGTGAATTGGCTCAAAAAAATCACTTTGCAGTCAACATAAGAAGAAGAGGCAGGAAGCTTTAAAAGTACTCCCTGAGAAATACGGTGTTGTTTTCCGTGTACCTTTATCTCTCTCATGTTTGTTTCTTAGGGACCCAAATACCTTGTGGTTTTTCAATCGGAGAGATTTAGGGAAACGGAAAGTTTCATTTGTTCCTCTGCTGAGCACATTTCTGTGCTAAGTTTGCCCCTCTTGATAATGGCTTTGTCTTGTATTTGAAGAACGTTTGTTTTTGATTTTGATCTTGAACTGTAGTTGGTTTGGAAATGTGCCTAGAAGCTCCCATCACCACACAAGCTGCCTTTTGCCCTCTCTCCTAGTGCTGCTTGCCTGCCATCATTCACATCATTCCATTTAATTCGACATTCAAGTAAAGTCAGGCAGTAAAATAGAAGTCCAAGCATGACACAGTACCCATAGCCGGACTCATGTCTCTTGGTCCCAAGTGAGGTAGCTATAGACACCAAAGAAGAAAACATTTTATGGTGCTGGCTCTGTGGTTTCCTTGGTTAATCCTCCGCCTACGGTGCCGGCAGGCATCCCATATGGACGCCGGTTTTTGCCATAGTTCCAGCTGTGGTGGCCATTTGGGGAATGAACCAATGAAAGGAAGACCTTTCTCTCTGTCTCTTTTTCTCACTGTCTAACTTCATCTGTCAAAAAAAAAAAATTTATAATTGTTTCCTTACTTAGCTTCATGCCAAAAACATATTAGACAATTTTGTCTATCAGAAATGGAATTTCCTTTATTTTTATTTTTTTCAGTTTTTTTCCCATTTTTCTTGTTTATAAAATTTGAATAAATTCCATGTGTTTCATATATACAGATTTAGGAGCATAGTGATACTTCGTATGCTTCCCAACTCCTGTCCCTCCCCTCCACACTTCCACCTCCCCTCCCACTTTCTTTATTACTCTTTTAATTTTTATAATTGCATACTTTCAGTTTATTTTATAATCATAATCTTAACCTTCCACTAAGCCAAAAACTCAACCAATAAGACAAAAAAAACCTCTGTTCTTCAGCAATAGAAACAAGGCTATAAACAATAATCAAATCTCAAAAGATAAAAATTCAACTATATTTTCTTTTTTCTCCCTGTTAAAATATTTAAACTATTTAAAATAAGGTCAAAATGCAACAGAATTTAAAGAAAGAAACAAAAATCACCTGAGAATCTCCTACCCTGAATTAATCAATGTTTTATTCTAGGCAACTATTATTTTCAACACCTATGACTGGGATTTATAAAATTTTACATAATTGAGATCATACTGTATCAGATTATAAGCAACCTGCTGTTTTACTTTTAACAATATATCTCAACACATGGAGATCTACATCATTATTTTTAATGGCTGCGTGGTATTCCTTTGTGTGGGCAAACTGTCTTTTTTAAAACATCAGCCTTTCTTTGAAGGACCTCGCCATTGTTCACTCCTTCTTTGCTTTTATAAGCAGGCTTCAGCGAGCATCCGTGTGTGCCGTGTGCCGTTGTCCCTATTATTTTCTTTGGATAAATTCTTAGAACCTGGAAACGTTCTTAAAATCGCTGGTATGGAAAAAAATAGAACATTTTCTCCAAATCTATCAGCCTCCTCTTTTATTTTTAATCATTTTGTATAGAATATTTATGATTCTTTTTTGGACATCTTTCTCTTTCATCTTCAAAGATGCTGGCAGTCTAATCCTCAGCCTCAGACCTTCTAAGTTGATAGGAAAGAGGAAACATGCCTGCCTTGCTGTTTATATTTCTGTGTTTAACTTGCCAAGGACTGTTTCTAATGGGTAAAGATTATAGAAATTCTTACGGTAGTTTACTGAAATGCCAGGTTGCTGTGAGCTTGGTCATTCTTACTTGGATCTTAAAGGAAGGATAGCATTTAGGTAAAGCATTTTAGGAAGAAAAAATTGGAAGGAAGATAATAAAGTGATTGTAGTATCCTTGACATTTGGGAAGAAAATGAGTAAAACAGTAGTTGCAACATTTTGACTCAAGGTCTATCTTTACTTCTCCAGACACATTTTTTAAAAAAAATTTTTCCTAATCTAAACACCTTTGACTTTCAGTTCTTTGGATTGGAAAAGTTCTCTGCCATCTCTGCCTGTTATTTTCTCTGCCTTATACCTAGAACAATATTTCTCTGTCCTTTCCTTCCCTCTTTGAATATACACCTTTCACTTTCCAAAGAAATACCTACTTAGGAGTGTGTTTCATGTTCAGTTTTGAATGCCATTCTCACTAGGAAGCCTTCCCTGAGTTATTTAGGCTTACTCAAATGTCAGTTCTGTTTGCTTCCATACTGCCCCTGATATTTTATCAATTTCATTGGCTTTCAATGCCTCATTTTAATTATCTGTTTCCCTCCATTCAAGGATGACAGTCTTGAGTGTAAGTGACTGTGTCTGTCATATTCATCCTTATATCATTAGGCTCTTATCTGGTGCTTGGCAAATCGTGGACATGGATGAATGTATTTAATGAATGAATGACTAGATGTGTAGAATGCAAATGAGAGTACAATCTTACTAGACTGGATGGAAGCAGTGAGTTTGGAATGAGACTGGAGGGTCAGATAGAGCCTCTGTTGTGCAGGGTCTTGGAGGCAGGAAATGCTGTGGCTCAGCAGGTGAACGCCCTGGCCTGAAGTGCTGGCATCCCATATGGGCGCCAGTTCTAGTCCCAGCTGCTCCTCTTCTGATCCATCTCTCTGCTATGGCCTGGGAAAGCAGTAGAAGATGGCCCAAGTCTTTGGGCCCCTACATCCGCGTGGGAGACCTGGAAGAAGCTCCTGGCTCTTGGCTTCGGATCGGCGCAGCTCTGGCCATTTTGGCCAATTGGGGAGTGAACCAGCAAATGGAAGACTTCTCTCTCTCTCTACCTCTCCTCTCTGTGTAGCTCTGACTTTCAAACAGAATAAATAAATCTTTAAAAAATATAATTTGGCATTAGAGTCTTGTCTTAATCCAGCTTTATCTATGGAAATCTAGAACAAGAAATGCCAGAGGGTTTCAAAATTTAATTAAATATTATGATTAATTGTCTTTACTTGCAAAATTGGTGTGGATCAATGGCAAGCTTTAGCATGGCTATGTGAAGGGAGAGTTATTATAAACAACTCTAATGTGTTGAGGAAAAAACCTACTTCTCCAAAAAGTTTGGAGAAATTCAAAAAAAAACACAGTAGACTAGACAGAATTCTTTCTCAAGTCATGATTCCTCTAAAACATTTTTTCCAAGACACTATGTGTAGAAAACAATTTCAGAATATAACAAATGTGCTCAAAGATGTTCAAGTTAGGGAAAACTGCCTATAATATCCACTTTTTGAAGATTTACCTTATATATTAATATATGAGACCTTTTGAGAGTTCCTACAACAAAGAAAGTTGTTTGTTTTCTTTAACATATTTCCTAAACTTTAGAAGACTCAAAATACCTTTTTTAAAGAAAGACATACCTATTTATTTGTCCCAGAGAAGCCGTGTAATAAAATTGCCCTAAGAAATATGAGAGAGAATTTCTGAGATTATTCAAGACTAACATGTGTGATACTACTTGCAAATGTATTTTGTAGAGCTGTTATGGTCTTGTGTGCTTTGATTTTAATTGAGCTGCTCATTTTAAATTATTTAAAGTGTATTCTAGACTCACCAGTTTAAGACAAATCTATGGAAATTAAAAAGTGTAAGCTAAAGTATCATAATGATAAAATATATGTTTATCATTCCTGGGTACACATGAGACTGCACTATATCGAGTAGAAGAGGTGCTACTAGATTATTTTTAATAATGATGTAAAAATCATTTGAGATTGGCACACTGTTTGTAAACAGGTACTAGATTTCTCATTTTTTTTAAGCGCCCCAACTGTGTTTTCCTAAGGAGGATAAATATTCCCACTGAACTTCTACTTATCCTCCTAATTTGCTCATCTCTAAAATTCTATAAGTCAATGAATTTCAAATTGGCAGAGTTTGAATTAATGTGATTTAGATCATAGATCAAAGACTTAGCATTTTAAATGAAAATGCATATTCTATTGTGCTGCCATGGCAGAGTTTTGTGAAGTGTATAAAGCATCCTTCGTATGAGCAAGCAACTCTAAGAATAGTCTGTTCTACTCATTTCCAGATATTTTTAAGAAAAAAGTTCTGCAGTAGAGTTTTCTTTGTGTAAGGAAACCCAAAATGTAAGCACAGAAAAAAGTAAAGGTTTTGTTTGAAGTGGGCATCACCATAATTTAGCAATGAGTCAAAAGGAGATGTAGAAAAGTTTTAAATTTTGTATCAGTAATATCAGTAAGAAGAAATCACTAACAGGTAGAAACAGTTCAGAGAGTCACATGTTCTAACAGTAGCAAATGTTAACTGGCTTCAAATCCCTGCTCTGTCACTGACTCTGTAATCCTGGGTAAATTCCATCTATACAATTGGGAAAATGCCATTAACTCTCCTTTCATAGTGATGGTTTAAAGAGTTAGTACAGTACTTAGCACATACCAGGCATATAGAAAGGATTCAGAGATGTTATTTCTTTTTATTATCATCCTCACTATTGTTGCTTATAAGATTGTCTTGGGCTAGGAGACAGGGCAGTATTGATCTTTTCATTTCATTAGCTGTATTCTCAACTCTTTCAGGAGGCAACTATCTTACTTACATCTGATTTGCAAGGCTCAGTGATGCATTTTGTACGTTCAGTATTAATTTGCTATGTCTTCAGTGATTTGTATTTATTGATTTGCTGGTATTTAGTTGCTTACACCTGTAAAATCTCTCTTCCTAAATGTTTTTAACAAAGTCCCAGTTTTTTGAGTAATAGGGAGAAGTCCATCCCAACTTTTCTTTCCTTATCTCTTTAGACTATTGTTAATTTCCCTATTGCAGGCCTATAAATTGTCCTCTTTCTTAGACACTATTACACCATTTTAAATAAAGTTTCCCTGAGGATGGCGTTCTTCTTTCTAGTCACTTTGACCTGTTCTGTTGCATTCTTCAGTTCAGATCAATCCATGGCTGCTATTGCTCCCTGTTTTGTTTTTCTGAAAGGAATGAATAAAATATCTTAATGTCCTTCACTAAAATGTAGTACTCAGTGAAGGATAATGACTTAAAAATGGACTTTGGAGGTAAGATGACATCAGCTCCTGTGACCTGCTCCTTCCTGGCTAACCCCATGATGTTGGACAGGCTCCTTCCTCTCTGAATAGTGAGACTGCTATGGTCAACTTTGTATAATGGTGAGAATGAAAAAAACAGTGTCTAGAATGGAGGGAATCCTTGAATGCTAATTTCAGATCACTGTCATTTCTCTTTTTTATGATAGATCATTATGATCATCATGCAATTAGAAAATCAAATGTTAGGGCTGGTGTTGTAGCACAGTGGATTAAGTTACCACCTATGGTGCCAGGATTCCGTATCAGTGTACAGGTGGAAGGCCTCCCTGCTCTGCTTCTGATCCAGCTCCCAGCTAATGTTCCTGAGAAAGCAGAGGACGCTGGTACAAGTGGCTGAGACCTTGCCTCCCATAGGGGTGACCCAGGTGGAGTTCCTGTCTCCTGGTTTCAGCCTGCCCCAGACCTTGCTGCTGAAGCTATATGGGAAATGAACCAGTGAAAGGAAGATTCTCTCAATTTCTGCCGCTTTTGTTCTATGTTTCAAATAAATAATCTACTTTTTAAAAAAGGAAAATCAAATGCCTCAGTGTAATCCAGTGTTGCATTTCCAGCAGAACAGGAATATGCTTAATTACGGTGTATAACTTAAAGCTGGCAAGGCCTGACTTCAGAAGCTTCTTCTGTTTCAGCTGATGCAGCTTTATTGGACTAGTTTTCTGCATATCAAACAAATAGTATTAGCTTTGAATTTCAAAAGATCTTATTTTAAAGATCCCAATCAGAAGAGGCCTCCTTGTTTGATGATTTGTCAACATTTAAGAGATATTTTGAAGAGTGGGAAGAGCACAAGGCATCCTCTAGATACATAATCTAATTTTAACCTCCAATGAGAATTATATTTGAAAAGTGATGCAGTGAAAATGAACAAACACAAAATTTATATATGTGTGAGTGTCTATTTATCATATACTCTTCTCCCTACATAGAAGTAAAAATCTAACCAAGTTAGAGGTAAAGAAACCAGATTTTGGAAAGCCAAATGATTCTTACGACATAAGTCAGCATCATTTAGGAATAGTCTCGATATACTGGAGTCAAAGACTGTGGCTTGGGATTTTTTACCATTTGAGGTTCAAAACATTACTAACACACATTGGCCTTGTGACCAAGGAAAAACAAAATTAGCCTCTTGCTCATCAGTTTTTCCATGGAATACTACTGCCCACTCTGTCAAGTAGTTGTAAAGAGGAAGCGAGATTACATGTCTGCTATTCACTGAACAGCTATGTAACTGCTAATGCAAATGTCCTTCAAAAATGTCTTTAAAAATAGCTTTTATGGGTGAGTTTTTCTGGTCCAAAAAATTTTGAAATCTATGCATATGAGGACTCCTCAAAAAATTCATGAAGAACACATATTATGAAAACACTGCACATGAATTTCAAAGTTTTGCCAAAAATCTTGTCAAAATAAGCTTATTTTTAATTTTTAGAAATATTTCTTGGGGCCAGCGCTGTGGCACAGTAGCACTGAGGCATAAGCCTCCACCTGCAGCCCTGGCATTCTGTATGGGCAACAGTTCATGTCCTGCTGCTCCTCTTCTGATTCTGCTCTCTGCTTATGGCCTGTGAATGCAGTGGAGGATGGTCCAAGTGCTTGGGCCCCTGTATGTGGTTGAAAGACCTGGAAGAAGCTCCTGGCTTCTGGCGCCCCCCAGCTCTGACCATTGTATCTATTTGGGGAGTAAACAAGTGGATGAAAGACCTTTCTCTCTCTCTCTCTCTCTCTCTCTCTTTCTCTCTCTCTCTCTCTAACTGCTTCTCAAATAAATAAGTAAACTATTTAAGAAAAAGGAGCCAAAACTCAATACAGATCTACTGTGTGGGTGACAGAGACTCAACATTTGAGCCATCAGCAGCTTCCCAAGGTCTGCATTTGGCAAGAAAGTGGAATTTGGAGTCAGAACAGGGAATTGAACTCAAGGTACTCTAGATATATCTTATCTGACATCCGAAATTGTAGGTCAAATGCCCACCCCTAAATTTGCCTTCCAATTACATTTTGCTTGAACACTTTCTATGAACTTGTTAAGTACCTCTTATATAGTCTTGTGTCATGCAATGACATCTTAATTAAAAAGAGGGAGCATTCACAAGTGTTTGTATCATATAGCCTAGATGTGTGGTAAGCTATACAAAGCAGATTTGTGTAAACATGTTCTGTGATGTTTGCAGAATGACTATTACCTAATGACGCATTCTTCAGAACATGTCTTCCTTGGTAAGCAATGCATGTCTGTATTCTGTTTCTTACCTCCCTCTCCTTGTGCCAGGAGTGGTTTGAACAAAACAAAGGGTGACTAAGAAACAGCCCCAGCCTCACAAATGTCCCAGTCCAACTGTTTCTGAGAGAGTAGGCCAATATAGACCAACTGGGAGGAAGAGCTACTCTCCTGTCGCTCCCCCTCTTCGTGGAGGAGCAACACTGAACCCTGCGCTGTTCTTTAGTCTGCTCGGCCCTCCCCCCGTTTGCTGCTGGTTCTTCCCGGGTTGGCTACTATCCCTTCCACCTCCGTGGAAGGGCAGTTCCCCCTGGCCACATTCCCCACTTCCGCAGGGGAGCGGCACACCGCTGGCCGGCTCTCTCGGGGGCTGCACAGGTGTTCCTTCAGATAGATGTTCCCCTTAGATGTTCCTGGTGCATGCCGTCTCTCTCCTCCTTTATAGTCCTCCTCCGCCAATCCCAACTCGGCTGCCCACACGCCGAGTACGCCGCTCTCCTCCAATCAGGAGCAGGTCCTGCAGCTTGTCAAGTTGGTGAGAGGCAGCTGGGTAGAAGCTGTTGCCTCCTCTCCCAGCGCCATATTGTGGGAGAGCAGATGCATAGAATAAGTCTTAATTCCAGTAACTCAGTCCAGTCCGGGTTGCTCCCCACACTCTCCATCTGTATCTTAGCCTATGTCCTAATTTCACAGTTTGGCAGAGTTTGAGCTTTAAATTTGATGCACTTGGCAGGTGGGGGGAGTGTGCAGTAGATTAAGCTGCCGCCTAAAATGCCAGCATCCCATATCGGAGTGTGGGTCTCGTCCCAGATGCTATGCTCCCTGCTAATGAGACTAGGAAAGCAGCAGCAGATGTCCCAAGTGTTTTGGCCCCTGCGACCCATATAGGATACCTGGATGGAGTTCTAGGCCCCTGGCTTCAAGTTTGCCCAGTCCTGGCCAATGAGACCATTTGGAGAGTGAGCCAGCAGATGGAAGATCGCTTGCTCGCTCTCTCTGTTGCTCTGCCTTTCTAAATAAAGCAAATGAAAGAAAATTGATATATTTGAGAATCCCCACCTCTAACACCTATTTAGGAAGGTCACTTAATGTCTCTGAGCTCGTTTCTTCAACTATGAAATGAAATAGTAAGGATCATAGGAACGCATCCGTTGTGCATGTATATGAAAATTTAAGGATCCATAATGCTCTGTTATCATTGCTTACTAATGATTCTAAAGCCCTGTGGAAAATATACTGGATTCATTTTTCTTAAAAAAAAAAATATCCTTCCACTACCGGTAATTCCAGGAGAGCACACAAGGAAGTTAAACAAGCGTTGACAGAAGGATCATTATTATAGTCCGTCTTTGTGAAGTACTCAGACAGTGGGTTCTCAGGGAGCAGCACATCAGGGGCATGAGAGTTAATATTAATAAGAAGGATGACGACCCTTTTGCAGCCTCATAGAAAAGAAAAAGGCATCAGCGTTTTCACGCTGTTCTCAATGAGCCTACCGTTGCCTCCGCTCAGCGCTTAGCACACCCTCTTGCTATGGATATCTCCACCCTTGTGGCAGAGCCTACGTTACTGTGGTGTCTTTAATCAAAACACAGTGAGAGTCACATATTTTACTCTAATTAATGTCATCTTAAAGGGTGTGCTGTGATGAATATATGTAAATATCTCATGAATTTGACCATGCTTTCAGCTCTGAACTCTGGCTCCCAGGAGTCAGTGCGAACTAATTGAATAACAGAAAACTCATAATTTAGCAACTGCAAAAAAATGGGAAGTATCCTGTAAACCATGCAGCTGGGTCAGGATATGTGATTATCTTCAGAATAAAATTCAAAATAGTTCTCCAGCTCCTTTGTGCCTGTTGAATGTCAGCTGAGTACATTAAATTGGAAGGAAGGATGTGCTAAAACTTTGCAAATGGAAGACACATTTAAGTATAACTGTTTTGGTCCCCTGCATGAAGCACACTCCTTGGGCCCTCAGTGGAGGCTTCATCAGTGCTTGTTAACTTCCAGAAAAACCCTGGAAGGTCACAACTGCAACAAAAAGGACTCCTCAGTGCTGCTGCTTTTCCCGTTTGTACAGCCATGTAACCTCAGGCAATGTCCTGGATTTCTCTCTTAGCTTAGAGGGATACTAGTCAAGTCTCCTTTCTCCCCTAAGGCCAGACCTTCATCAAGTCCCATTAAGATTGCTGAAACTCTGTTCTAGCCTGAGTCTGGCCTTGCCCAACCTGCACATATCTGCCAGGTTTGTCTTCTTAGCGCAAAACTTAGATTATATTCATCTCTTAAAAAGCCTCTAAAATATTCTTACCTGGTCAAGTAATATGTAGATGATGACAAGCTCATAAACAGGAATTACAGATATGAAACATGTTGCAATGTGGAAGCAACCAGCTACAGCTGACTTAAACTCACATTGTGGACTGGCTAACTCAGCTGAATAATCCAGCAGGATATTTCGCCTCAAGTTACAGCAGGTGAACAGATTAGGAAGGTGTGGTTTCCTTGGTTGTCTTCCCTGTCCTCTGGGGGTGACTAGCTTTTCACACCAGTTTTTCTCCCATGTTTCCATAGATGGTTACTTGCAGGTCCTAGACGATACCTTCTCTCACCCAGAATAAGCAAGCAAATGTTTTTTTTGGATAGTGCCCTCAGTGGACATTGGACAACTTTGGTCACATGCTCATGCCTCAGCCAGTTCATTAAGAAGCCTACTTCTGAATCCTGTGTTCCATTCCCAGAGTCCCTCTAAGGTGGTACAGAGTGAAGATGCTTGAAGGGCAGATCCCGCAGAGCCGCCCTCCTGCCTCACTCATGAGCTTACTTCCTGACACGGAGTGAATGGTTCCTAGGTGGCCCAAACAGCAGATGTGTGGCGTGCTTGTCTACTCTCAACTTTTTTTAAAAAAGATTTATTTATTTATTTATTTGAAAAGCAGAGTTACAAAGATGAAGACGCTTAGAGAGAGAAAGAGAGTTAAAGGAGACAGAGAGAAATAGATATCTTCTACCAACTGGTTCAATCCCCAAATTTCCACAAACTCTGGAACAGTGCCAGGCCAAAGCCAGGAGCCAGGAGCTTCTTCCAGGTGGGTGCAGGGGCTTAAGCACTTGGGCCATCTTCTGCTGCCTTCCCAGGTGCATTAGCAGGGAGTTGGATCAGAAGTGGAGCAGCTGAGACTTGAACCAGCACCCACATGGGCTGCTGGCACTGCAGACAGCAGCTTTACCTGCTACACCAGCCAGGCCCTACTGTCAACCTTTGTGCATAGTGTTACCACAGCCTTTTGATTGCTGGAAATATCGATATTTAGGTGGATATATAAATATCAACAACATAAAACATGCTACTTGGCATACAAATTTTCAAAAGGTGGTTAAAAATAATCTCACTAATTAAAGGAAGATGTAAAAATTGCTTGAAAAAAATTAGGAGAAACCATGGAGGATTTTCCTCTGAGTATCCTCTAACAAGACAAAGATAGAAAAGAAGAAAAGAAAGCTGTGGCTTTGATGTGTGATATGTTAGAAGATAAACATATAATTCAAGTGTAAAGGTGGGAATATCGGTGATGCAAGAAAATCAGACAACTTGTTAATCTTTTGGTTTGTACTTCAACAAAACATTATTATAATAACATACAATTTGGTATTCAATATCTAATGCTATTTTTTATTTTAAAAAAGTATAAAAGAGCATTTTAAAAATTTGTGGAGATTTAGAATTATGAGGTAATTTTATTTTCATGCAAGAATTTGAAATCTATGCATAGTTTTTTCCACAATCTGCATTTCCACAAACTTTTGAAGTATTTCTCCTATATAGCTTCTAATAGTGAGCTAATTCTTGCCATTTCTATTGAACAAGGTGCAGGCTTCCAATGCTACATTATAAATGGGAAAGGAAAAAGGAAAAGGAAAAGTCAGGTTTATTCTGTCTTTCGGATGACAGCCAATTCCTTCATACCCATGGAGCCTATGGATTCTCCTCTGTAGGCTAATGAACTGAGCTGCATGTATTTCTCACGTGATCATTAGTCTCTGAGTAGCATGCTTCTCCCTTCTAAGTTGTGTGTAGAGTTAATCACATCCTAATGGTAATGCTGGTAATTTTACAGCAGATGCTTTTTTTTTTTTAAGTCCCCTCCAGGTGAAAGTCACCACGCTCTGTCATTTTCAGAGTCAGCTTTTCTAGTCGGCTTCTCCCACGTAGGAGGTTATCTTGCTGGAGTAACCTACATGAAGTGGACTGTGCAGGGCTAGATATGAAAGCATGCAGTATCCAGCTGACTCTCTTTGAAGTATTGCCATACTGTTGTGGCAGGAGATGTTTGAAATCAAAGGAACAGAAAGCACCATGGAGGGAACTCTTTTTTTTTCCTGGAGGTTTGTATTCCTGGAGATACTGCTTGGAAGCCAGGATTATTTCCCTCCAAAATTTTGATTTTCTGACAGGTAGTGAATAGCCATTTCAGCATTTGTAGAGAATAAGGGACAGAAAGAGACAAGGGACTATGATAGAGGCTACCTATAGGCTACCTATGATATAGACTACCAACCTGTGAAGAGAGAAAGTGTTAATGTCTTCATGATCACTATGGAGACTGGCTATAGTAATCAGCTGTGATGAAAACATCATATAGTAGAACGTATGGAGCATGTTGACCACATGCTGTATCTTGTGTCCCAGATATGGCCTTTCAGCTGTGTCCTGGGTTCTTACAACCTGTGAGCAAAGAATATTCTTTGCACATTTAAATGTTGGAAAAAATCAAATTAAAATATACATGATGTGTAAGAATTGTATGAAATCCAAAGCCACAGACAATTCTGTTGGTACATATAGTCACACTTGTTCATTAATGTGTTGTCTGTAGCTATTTCTAAGCTATAGCTGCTCAGTTAACTAATTGTGACCTATGAACTGATATATTCACCACCTGACCTTTTGTGCAAAGGTTTCTTGACTCCTGGTCTCGAGGAAAAAGGACATTTATGAGAAAGCAGTGGAGAAAGCTGAAGATCTATATGTGCACAGTATTATTTTCAAAGTTTTAAAATTTATTGATAAAAGTGATTTTGTTTGTGACTTCCATATTTGTATACCTATTAAAATATTGGAATTTGAAAGACTAGGGTCCAGATTAGAATTCGGTTGATTTAGTGCAGCTAGAATATCTCTCCTTCTGTTGAAGAATGAGATACTTCAAAATGAGTATTCTTCCGCATTGCTAGTGTCTCTGATTAGAACGGAGAGCAGAGCAGCTCTTCTTCTGGTTCTAAGTAAAATACTTTTAATTATCTAAGCTTCAAGCAAAACTGATCCTTTGTGTCATGAACATAATCTTGACAGTGAAAGCACTTATGTTCTGTATGACCTGATATGAATGCATGAAGTACATATGAGCTGATGAAGATGTTGGGCAAATCCGTAGCTATCCTGTTCTAGGCGAGTCCATTTTAGTTTTTAGAACAAAGCATTATTTTCTTTGATAGGAACAATAACAGCTTTATTATATGACTAATATAAGATTTAACATTAATTAAAATGAGGGTATAAAACTTTTTTTGTAATCTTGTAGGAAAATTATAGAACTATTTTTATTAGAAAGGAAATACAAGCAAATGGACATCACATGTGTCTTTTTTTATTGAATACATTTTTATTCTTGATCACTGAGACAGTTTTCCCCAGTTGAGCATTCTCAGAATTGATATCTACATAAGGACTTCCTATTTCTTCTTGATTTGTTTCTTGTAGAATCGTTGAGTTTTAGTACATGAAGACACATGAAAATGTCTCGTTTTAGTCCATCATTTCTGATTCTTATTGAAGACTTCCTAAGTGCTTGTCAATTAAACTCCTGGCCTCAAAGTTTTATACTGTAATAGGAAGGACATGAATAAGTGACTTAAAATTAGAAATCTAAAAGGGAACATAGATGTAAAAATCTTTTCTACTTGAAGATTTCATAATGGTTCACAATGTCTTATAACTTGCAGTTTAATGAACAATGGAGATTCCTAATAATACAGAATTAGGCATAATTATTGCTACAATTAGTTTTGTACATTACTCACCAATAAATTGGGTATATGCAAATTTATCACTGAACAGTTTGTGTTTAAATTTTTGGTAAACTTTAGGACCTTACATGCAAAAATAATATTTAAGGAAGCGTTAGCAAGCAGTCTAATGCTTGCTATAATTCAGTAATCATAAGCAATGGTAATTATAGAAAAAATAAAGTTATGGTAAACAGCAAGTATTATATCATGCACAGTGAAAATGTTAACCATGTAGTCAATACTCACTTTATGTGAAATGTGGCAATATATTTGCATATTGATCCACTCATATCAGTTAAGTTAATTTTATAAATGTTTTACTTTGGGGAAAACAACAAGAGCTTAAAAAAAATTTTATCATAGCAGTGTGACTACATGAGTTCACCAGACCAAAAACAATGGCTACAGGAGCTCCAGTTATTTGACCAAATAAAATGTATGTGGTACAAATTGACAATTTAATTATGATGGTGTGATAATGACTGATACAAGTCAAAATATTTTGTGTGATTCCAAAGGTAAAGTAGAGTAAACATTCGGACCACATAGGTCCATAATTCACATGAACAAAACAGATCTGTCTAAATCGAGTGCTGGCAAATACAGACCAAATCTGGTTCACTTACTGCTCTCGTAAATTGTGTTTAATTGGAACACAGCCAATCCCCTTACTTTATGCACTTTGTATGGTTGCTTCACATTGCAACAGCAGAACTGAGTAGCTGGGATAAAGAACTTATGATCTAAAAAACCCCAAATATTTATCATCTTTCCATTTATAGAAAACATTGCCTCATCTCTATTTGGCTTTCATGGGAAAGGATTAGCTTGCTGTGATTTTAGTCATTAACTTAAAAATGATTTAGTATTAAAAATGATCATTCTTTTGAAACCTATAGAAAAAAATGTTGGTAATTAAGCAGTAAAAGAAATACAGTTAACGAATGAATGAAAGCAAAGCCAGCACTGTGGTATAGTAGCCTAAGTCTCTGTCTATGGCACCAGCATCCCATACAGGTGCCTATTTGTGTCCTGACTTTGTATCCAGCTCTGAGATATGGCCTGGCACAGCATGGGAGGATGGCCCAAGTGCTTGGGCTGTTGCACCCACATGGGAGACCCAGAGGAAGCTTCTGGATCCTGGCTTTGAGCATTCTTGGTTGTGGTCACCTGGGGAATGAACCGGTGGATGGAACACCTTTCCCTTTTTCTCCTTCTCTCTAACTCTATCCATCAAATAAATAAATAAAATATTTTTAAAAAGAATGAAAATGTATAAAAAGGGAATTTGTAGGTAGAGAAATAATGTTGACTATCAAATTTGTGAAAGAATACTGGATATCATTAGAAATCAGAAGTCGCATGTTAAAACCAAGATGAACTATTCTTTTACAGCAATCAGATTGGCAAAAATTAGAACATCAGCAAGTATTAGAGAAGGTGCTGGAAAATCTTATATCTTGTAGGCTTTTGAGCAAAATCTTATTTTCTTTGCCTTTTTGCTTTTTTAGATTTATTTATTTGCTGAGTTAGAGAGAGAAAGAGATCTTCCATCCACTGCTTCACTCTACAAATGGCTGCAACAGCAGGTGATGGGCCAGCCCAAAGCCAGGAGCCAGGAGATTATTCTAAATCTCCCACATAGGTGCAAGAGCCCAAACATTTGGGCCATCCTCCGCTGCTTTCCCAGGTACATTAGCAGGGAGATGGATCAGAAGTGGAACAGCTTAGACTCAGAACCAGCACCCATATGGGATGCTGGCAACGCAGTTGGCGGCTTTATCTGCTACGTCACAATGCCGGCCCTTGAGCATATTTTTGATGAAGTTAACTGGCCTCCACTAGTGACTCTAAGCCTCCTTATACTTTATATCTCACAAATATAATTCTGAGTACTGAAGAGGAAAGATAGAAAGTTGTTCACAGTCCAGGAAGCACAGCCAGGGGCATTCATGGGTCCATGGTGAAGTAAGACACCTATAATCCAAAACTCAAATGGAAAAAAAAAATCCAAAAACAACAGATGTATAGGAAATAAAATACAACTGCAATCATGCTGAAATAAGTGATATTATGATGGACTTATTAGGGAATTCTAGTTCAATAGCGGATGGGAAATTACTTAAATCTTGCTTTTTAATATCGATATTTTATTAGGAATATTTGACATCTGCTGTAATTCCCAGTAACTTGAATTTCTTTCTTCTAAAAGCACAGGCATTAATGATCAGACTACCTCATCTCTGTGACTCAATACCACTCTGCTTTCATGAAATGAAGTCTTTAATGCTTCCCACCTCCCTCTCCCCACAGAAAATGAGACACATTCAATGAAAGTTCTTCTATACTTGAGGGAACATCCAGATATATTGTTTATTTCCCTTCTTTTTGCCCCTTTGAAGCTATCTAATCTTTTCAACAGTCATTTCTATATTTCTTACAATTTCATTTGCTAAAAATAAAAGTTTTTTAATCTATGGAAAGCTGTGATAGCACAGAAAAAAAGAGCATTTTCCTCCCTCATATGTATTTGCATTAAACTTCCTAGTCAAGTGAGGTGAGCATGATGATCCAGCCAGTATCTTTCCATTTGATTCACAAAGCACTCCCCATGCACAGGCACATGCACACACATGCTGATTTGAATAACAGTATTCAGTTTCACCTGCACAGGGGAATGATTTGGTCTCAGGCAGAGATTCATTGGTCCACATCCTCCAGTGTCAAGGGCAATTTGCCTCGCATAACCTTTTCACTTCCTAATGATGACTTTATGTGTTAGTGTTCTTTTGGAGAGAGCTTCTGCCATTTATGCTTGGTGAACTCTGTCTTCTTCACAGAGAGAGAGCAGCAGAGCCCTCTCAGGTCAGCACAGTTGGCCTTCTTCCATACATTTCCAGAAATAAGTATTAATGGTTTGACGCTACTGAAAGCAAGAACTGATGTCTATGTGTGATAAATTGTGACAGCAGAATGAACTAGCTCAAGTCAGGGATTCTTGCCAATAAGATTTAAGGAAGCATTCTACAGTGTTGAGGAATGACACTATATTAGTAACTCTACCTTTAGAGAATCATGAAGAGAATTGAGTAACTTTGTTTTGGTTTCAGTTTGGGTATCTTAAAATGAATATTTAAAGGAATTTGACCCATAAAGTTCAGATGTTTATATTTTCTCTACATTACCTTTTTTTTTTAAAAAAAGAAAGATTTAATTTATGTATTTGAATGGTAGAGTTTACAAACAGAGAGAGAGAGAGAGAGAGAGATCCTCCATCCTGGTCCACTCCACAAATAACATCTGGAGCTGAGCTGATCCAAAGCCAAGGGTCTCTTCCAGGTACCCAACTTGGGTGCAGGAACTCAAGAACCAGGGACCCTCTGATGCTTTCCCAGGCACATTAACAGGGAGCTGTATTGGAAGAGGAGCAGCCAGGACTAGAATCAGTGATATGAGATGCCAGCACTGCAATTGGTGGCTTTACCCACTATGCCACAGCGGCAGCCCCAACCCTGTTTTGTGAACAGATCTCATCTGTGCCATGGAAAATATGACTTGTCTGCATTTGTAAGTGGTTCCATGGAGCATTTTCTACTTTTCTATGTCTTGCAAACTTAAACTTGGCCAACAAGCTTATCATTTCATAGCTGTTGAAATGAAGTCGTTCATAGGCTATGATGTAATTTTACATAGTCGGTCTAAGCTGTAACTGTGCATAACAATCCCATTGATAGTCTGTCAAATGTCACAGGCTTTCAAGTTCACTACCTACACATTTATTGCATTGAAGCTGGAGATTACCTGAAAATCGTCTTGTCAGGTTCATCTTTCCATCAGATACACAGAAGATAGGGAGGGCCAGGGAGGAGGCCCCTGCTGTCTTCATGCATAAGGTAAAGAGTTTTGTAAACACTAGCAGTATTCCAAAATAATAATTGCAACTTACTTTTTGTGCTAGCCGAAAGTCTGGCAGTTTGTCTGGTTATATTCATACATATGGGTGGGGACAATGAGGAAAAATGAATGAAAATTCCCACAGTTCATTAGCCAAACTTTGCTTAGTAATCATTGCTGTCAGAGAACTCCACTAAGCCCTGTATTGGTGAATGTCAAAGGAAAGGAAATGGCAGGAGGGGGGAATGGGGGAGAGGAAAAGGAAAAGAAAAAGAAAGAGAATAAGAAGTTTGTGTTTCTAGCAGTCTATCACAGGGTTTAGGAATGCAGACCCTGAAGTCAGACCAGGGTCTTGAACTGTGACTATATTATTTTCTCGTCATGTGAGCTAATATAATAACAACTTTTACTGAACTGTTTATTTTATAACAGGAATTGTTTCAGAGGTTTACCTATATAAACTTACTAAATCACATAATAATGAAATGCACATTATTATAATTAGTAGTAGTGGTAATGCTGTTTTTTATCAGCCCTGTTCACAGAAGAATAAAACAGCACTAGCACAGACTATGGTGTAGACATGGTTTGAGTGTATCCCAGCAGATTTCATGTGTTGGCAGCTTGGTCCCTAGTGTGGCAGTGTTGAGAGGTGTTGGGTCCTAGCAGTGGGTCCTAGTGGGATGGGAGGGTCATTCGGTCATTGGATGGAGGCTACCCTCAGAGAGAGTAAATTATTTCTTGTGGGACCACAGTTTTCTTTGGCTCCCCATCTTACTGTGCAGTCTGTCTCACCCAATCTCTCACTATTGGAAGGTCATGAAGTCCTTACCAAAGCTAAGCCTATGCTGATGCTATGCTCTTGAACCTGTACAACTGTAAGTTGAATAAACCTTATTGCTTTATAAAGTTCCCAGCCTCAGGTATTACATTATAGTAACAGAAAATGAAGTGGTGCAGGCATAAATCACTTACTCAGCTAATAAATTCTCAGGACTACTAGAAAACATCAAAATGGAATAGTTATACCTGCTCTATAGTCTTACATCAGGTTAATTATAAGTCATAAAATGTCCCTAGAACCACAGAGACTGTGGGTCAATATAACAATTCATATTTCCTGTGTTATTGCCTCCTTTTGGAGATAAAATGTCATATCTCTCCTCTGGCATCTGTAGGAGTCCTCAGTTAAGCCCTTTGTGACCTCCTAAACTGGTCCTTCAAGTGGAACTGTACCCTCTCTTTGTCTTTTGCTGCCTTATTTTCTTATCAGTGACCTGCTGTCATGGAAATCCTTGAAACCATCTCTCCATTGGTGAATGCCAGCATTGCCACCAAGAACACTATTTCTAGATATGCTCCTGCACCTGCCAGTCTTGGAGCAAATAAAGGTTCCTTGCAAGAGGAGTGAGAACTTCCCTACCATACTTGGGCCTCCTACACAATGCTACACATATCTTAAGTGACAGTGTTATCAAAAGTCCTTGTGAAAACAGCCCCCAACTACTACTTTGCCCAGTGTATTTTCTTACTTGGGCCCAAAACCAATTCAGAGAGCTATGCAAGGTAACGATGTTCTTCCTCTCCTTTCAGAGGTCTCTTGGGATATCCAGAACGAATGGACAAATGCGTAAACCTCCTTTCTTAGCGTTCAGGTGAAAACCAAGAATCTTCTGGCAAAACTAATACTACTAGATAATACACATCTTATAATCAATCATCAGTAAACCCATTGTGATAAATCTAAATTGTTTCAAATTCATTTGGACCAGATGCAACAATGTATTTCTGATAAGCATAGGAGACATTCATTCACTTTTCTCTGTTATCATCAGCCCTAGAATTAGACTCTTAAATTAACTCTGCAACAAAGTATCAAGTCACTCATTCAGCAGTTTCCCTTTGTAAAACATATTTCAAAATGTTTACTAAGGAAATCAGTAGTCTCTCCCATGTGAAAGTTTATGATCTGTTTTAATAAAGGAGACATATATATCAATAACATTAAAAATTGGCCGGTGCTGCAGCTCAATAGGCTAATCCCCTACCTGTGGCGCCGGCACACTGGGTTCTAGTCCCGGTCGAGGCGCCGGATTCTGTCCCCGTTGCCCTTCTTCCAGGCCAGCTCTCTGCTGTGGCCAGGGAGTGCAGTGGAGGATGGCCCAAGTGCTTGGGCCCTGCACCCCATGGGAGACCAGGATAAGCACCTGGCTCCTGTCTTCGGATCAGCGCGGTGCGCCGGCCGCGGCGGCCATTGGAGGGTGAACCAACGGCAAAGGAAGACCTTTCTCTCTGTCTCTCTCTCTCACTGTCCACTCTGCCTGTCAAAAAAAAAAAAATAACATTAAAAATTAAGGAAATCAGCGTGTGTTGGCATTCATCCATAGATGCAGTTACCACATACGTCCTGAGGAGTGTCTACCATTTCTTGCATTGTACTGGGAATTAAAAGACCATGATGGCTAAAATAGAGGCATTCTCAGTCTTAATGGAGTTTGTATTATACTGGGGGAGTTGAAAAATATATATATATACAGCAAGATAATGATGGAAAATTAAATAGAAATGAGAAGGCTGGGAGTTGAGAAAGGAGACTGTGTTTAGATTGTTAAGGCTGCCTGAATGAAATATAACACAGTGTGTATCTTTTTAGAAAGAAGTTATTTTGTTATGGATCTGGAGGCTAGGAATCTGAGAGCAAGGTGTTGGAAGGACTCATCCCCTCTAAAGCCCCTCTCCTTGATCAGTAGGTGACAGTCTCTGCCTGTGCCTTAATGTGGTCCTACCCTCTGTGTGTGTCTGTGCCCTAACCTCCTCTTCTTATAAGGATGGTAGTTATACTGCATTAGGGCCCAGACTCGTGGCCTCATGGCCTCATTTAAATTCAGTTAACACTTTGCAGATCCTGTATCCAAATACAGTCATGTTCTGAGGTAGCAGATATTTATAAACTCAAGATATGGATGGGGATGGGGGAGTTCAGTTCATGCCATAAAATAAGCCTGCAGCATTAGCTCTCTCAGGGTTACCTGGTGCTGGCCCAAGAGGAGATGGATCGTAAGTGTCAGAGAATAGAATGGAAACCTGGAGAGTTCATGTGAACCTCAGAGCTGAGTCTCTTTAGCTTCCAGGGTGATTTTGATGTGGATCTGTGCTTGGGAACTCCTAGTGTGATAGCCAAGAAGAGCTGGAAAGACATCTGTGTAAGTCAGAACTTGGGTTGAATACTGAAAGGTGGAGTTAATTTGGACAGCAGCATTTCTCAAACATTTTGATCTTAAGACCTCTTTGAATACATAGTCACAAGTGTTTGTGTATCTGAGTTGGATCCATCAAAACAGGCATTTTAAAAAGAAATACTTGTTGGGCCGGTGCTGCAGCTCCATAGGCTAATCCTCCACCTAGTGGCGCTGGCACACTGGGTTCTAGTCCCGGTCAGGGTGCCGGATTCTGTCCCGGTTGCCCCTCTTCTAGGCCAGCTCTCTGCTGTGGCCCGGGAGTGCAGTGGAGGATGGCCCACGTGCTTGGGCCCTGCACCCCATGGGAGACCAGGAGAAGCACCTGGCTCCTGCCATTGGATCAGTGCGATGCACCGGCCATGCCAGCCATTGGAGGGTGAACCAACGGCAAAAGGAAGACCTTTCTCTCTCTCTCTTTCACTGTCCACTCTGCCTGTAAAAAAAAAAAAAAAAAATTCTTGTTAATACACTGAAATAATAAACTAACATATTACCATATTGCATGATTTTGTTGCTAATATCCATATTTTCTAAAACAAAAATCATTGGCAAATTCTGCCATTGTTTTATAGTATGTCAATTCATGTTGATATCCGGCTCAACATAAAAACGAGATTCTCACTTCTGATACTGCTTTCAGTGTGATGTGGCATCTCTTATCTCTCATCCTCTAGAAGACTTCAGTATATACTGAGACAGTGAGAATGAAAAAGGCTGGTAACGTGCTTCTAGCATTATTAAAATAGTTTTGATCTCATAGACCTCTGAAATGGTCTCAGACTGCCAGTGCTCCCAGGATTTGGATCACGCTTTGTGAATCACTGTGACAGACTAGAAATTAGAGGTTTCTTTGCCCTCGTAGAGGGAACTATGGGAGGAAACTTTTCTTATTGGGAATGCCTCTGATATGTTTAGTAATAATATGGTTATCTTGAATAGAATATATTGGAGAGTGTGTTTCTCTCACTATGCATTGTTGTTTTCAGATATGTTCTCCATATGTGAGTGTTATTGCCTGTTTTGTGAGACAAGCAATTGTCTTTCTGTGCATCTATTTTTCATGGCCACTTTATTGTTGCTTTATTTCTAATTGGAAACTTTTGGAGGCAATATAACTTACTGATTAAGAACACAGGACTGTGAACTTTTTCTGTAAAGGGCCAAATGATAAATATATTAGGCTTTAAAGTCTATGTGCTCTGTTGTAGTTAATCACTGTTGCTACAGAAGCATGAAAGCAGTCGCAGACAGTATATATATCCATAAGTATGACTGCGTTCCATCAGATATTCATTGTGGTCACTGCAAGTTAAATTTTATATGATTTTCACTGGTCAAAAAATATATTTTTAACCATTTAAAAATGTATACCTTATTCCTAAGTCTAGGCCCTATAACAATAAGCAATGAGTTGAATTGGTCCCTGAGGCTGTAATAGTTAGCCTATTGTTTGGAGCATGAGCTTTACAATCAAATTGGGAATTAGATGTTAAGTCAATAATATATTAAATACATGATATGGGCAAGGCCGCCCTTTAAGACTCTCTTTTGACTTCTGCAAAATGGCAGTAATGATAGCAACTTCCTGAGGGTGTTTGAGTTTGCTTTGTACACAAAGTTAATTGTAGTACCTGAACCAAATGAATGTACAGTTACTGATCATTGGTACCAATGCAGATTATTATTTTTTACCACCTGGTGGAATATTCTAGGTTAATGACTTTGGGCTGAATTCACTTTTTTATATCATAGTAAAAGAAAGCTTATTATAGGAGAAAGATGTGAACTCGTTGTGCGTAAGTTTGAGAAAAGCATTTTTCTCTCTGGGTCTCATTTTCTTCACCTTTAAAATGGAAGTTGGTGGGAGGCCAGGTCCACTCTAAAACCCTATAGACTCTGAATCCAGAAATGCTAATTAGCTTTTTTGTATCCTTATTTTCTGATTGAACAATGAGAGTGAAACAATATAGCTATTCCTCTGGGAAACAGTATTTTTTTTAAATATCCCCTAGAGAAAGCAGGTTCACTATTTCAGGTCATTTTAATTAACCAACAAATAGAAGACTCCACAAGACCAACTGTTGACTCCTCTTCCATTTTTGGGTGCTTACCAATGCTGGTTGCATCTTTCCAATTTCCTAAATTTGATTTCATGTTTGAATAGAACATAAAATTCATTTTATTTTATTTTATCTCAGTTTGCAATAATTGATTCTGAATAAAGCAGAGTTCTGGAACAAAGAAAGTACAATTATTTTGTGTCAATGTCTTTGATATGAAAAGAGATCAATCAGGCCAGCTTAGTAAAGGGGAACTCACTATATGGGTTCTTGTAAGAGGCTCCTGTGATGGTATCCATTTCCTCACATCTTGATTCTACGTTAGTGTCTCCTAATTTCTCCTCTCACAATCATCCAGAACCTGCACACTGTCTAAATTAGATCTTGAAAAGAGCATTTTCTACTGGCTTATATATTGTTTGGTGGCATCCTTGAAAGCAAACCACATAATATATACTAACCCAATGTCTGCTGAGCACCTACTAAATGCAAGGTTCTCCCATGGAGGCACTGGAGGTAGAATATTAAACAAAAACAACTGGATTATTTAACAGGAGGAGAGAAAACAATGAGAGGAAAATAAGACAGTTTTTAGTAATGGTAAATGTTAGGAGTAAAATAATTTGTGAAATACTTTAGATAGATTCTTCAGTGCAACCCTCTGTAAGGAAGAACAATTTACCTGTAGGATGTGAAGGTGGTGATGATGGGGACTGGAACTGTGGCATAGTGGGTAAGGCCTCTGCCTAAAATGCCAGCATCCTATATAAATACCACTTGAAGTCCTGGCTGCTCCTCTTCCCATCCAGCTACCTGCTAATGTGCCTGGAAAGCAATGGAAGATGGCCCAAGTCCCTGGGTTTCTGCATCCACATGGGAGACCTGGAAGAAGCTCCTGGCCCCTGGCTTCAGTATTGCCATTTGAGGAGTGAATCAGTGGATGGAAAATCTCTAACGCAAACACACACACACACACACACTCTCTCTCTCTCTCTCTAACTCTACCTTTCAAATAAATAAACTAGTCATTAAAGAAATAAAAAAAGATGATGGTGGTGATAATGATGACGATCATCACAGTGATGATAGAAGTGAACACATTAAGTGTCATTCTTTGCTGCCATTTCTCTAAAAGCATTATACTTGCCAGCTCATTTAATCCTCAAAACTTCCTGTGAGGCAAGTAGTAGTGTTAATAAATTTTACCAGATAGTCATCTAGAACACATAGAAATTAAATCATTTTCTTAAGGTCAAAGCTTAAAATGTTTAGAACCAGAACTGTAATCCAAATCTCAGCTTTTATTAAAACATAACCATGCCTGGAAGAAACCATCACTGTAAGCAGAAGGAATAGCAAATTTAAGGCTTATGGTTTGAAACCATTTTTGCAACACAAGAAGTAACTCCCTCCAGATGAGAATATCAATGAAGCCATGTGAGTCAGAAGGGGAACTTGGTTGAGCTTTCATGATGACCAGCATGCCATGTGCAACTCAGCTTGTGTTGACTCATTAATCCAATATATTAACAGCAACAAGAAGCCAATGTATAAACACTGTGGAAATAGCATGTTTGTACAAATTACAGTGATTGATAATCTTCAGAAAACCTGATTTGGCCATTTCAATTCAGAATTGGATATTAATGATGAGAAGTAAAATTATGCTTTCTGTAAGTTTATGTATTTTTCTGTAGTATTACTTGCTTCTAAAACAAATGAATTTTATTATATTGAATATGGTGCTATTTTTCTGCTCTTCTGTCCTAGGTAACAAAACTGCCAAGATTTTAGTAGTGAAATCAACACAAAATCTAAACATGTCTTAGAACTTTGTTGGCATTAGAGATGTGTGCATTGCTGCATTGTCATAACAATTACATTTTGTATAATTGACATTCTGAAATGCCTTAAGTATTGTTGGAAACATATTAAGAACTTCATCATTCTTTGGGCATAGATGTACACTGATCTAATAGAAATACCAAGCACAGAAGCATATACAGTGAAAGAGAAGGAAGAAGATTCATTCAAGTAACTATTTTGAAAACAAAAGTTAATGATGAAAATAATACATTTTAATTTCCTTGTTGTTTTTTAAAGCACTTATAAACCATCTATTAACTGTAACAATTCTTCCATTGAAAAATTGGTTTCAGTTTTTAAACACAGGCTAGTTTTTTGGCAGAGGAATTTCAGCTCTTCAACTCAGATTGGGTCATTATACCAGGGTACTTTAAAAAGGTCATGGGAAAATGGAATTTAAAAATAGTATACATTTTACTGGACATTTTGAAGACCTTCATATGACAGGACATACCAGAAAATAAATAACTTTTGCTGCTTGATATCTCACCCCTCAATATATTTGGTATACATTCAACATAGTGTTAGAGGAAAGCAATGTGTAAGACATTCTACCAAAAGTATGAGCCACAGAAACTTCAAAATATCCTCTAATATAGTCCATATAAAATGCATAAATAATTATAATGCAGTTCTAATCATTAAATTGATGATACTATCATCTGTGATGTGTTTACTGTGTGCTAAATTCAGTGGAAAGATATTTTCTCTATATATAATCACTAGAAGATAGCTTCAGGTTTTTTATTACTGCTGCAAAGTAGAACCTCAGAGAGACTGAGTGGCTTGCCAACAGAGCTAATAACTAGAAAAAAATCAAGATTTGAGCAGGTTTGTTGGATTTGAGGGAAGGTGCTTGTTCTGTTATTATGACAGTTCACTATATGTGAAACAGGGTTCTGTTTAAAATAACGAACAAAGATTTAAGAGGTCAAATCAGTTTGAGAACATTGGGTTAAACCGTATTAAATCGCTTTATTAACTAAAGGGTGCCCCAGATCATTTAATATGCTAATATGCAAATTAAAGCTATAGGAAAATAATGCAATGTTAGTATTGACCCTGCATATGTGTCCTATGCCCACCAACACCCTCACACACAGAGTATATTATAAGACTATTTATTCTTGAAGCAATTTTTGCAGGAGTAATCCACCCAGTATTTTGAAATATCTAAAAGAGAGGAGGCGTATAAGAAATATGTGGGAGGCAAAAAGAAATGTATCTAATAGAAGAAACTACAGTGAGATCTAAATACAGAAACTTGAAAGAATATTTTCAGGAAGAGAAATGGAACTTAGAGAAAAAAATAGTTTTCTGGAAATAATACAATAGTGGTAAGTTCTAGGAATACAACATTCTCAAATAAAGCACTGAAATGGAAAGGAGTAGAGACTGCCTCT
This sequence comes from Oryctolagus cuniculus, assembly GCF_051225735.1. Classification (NCBI taxonomy): domain Eukaryota; kingdom Metazoa; phylum Chordata; class Mammalia; order Lagomorpha; family Leporidae; genus Oryctolagus; species Oryctolagus cuniculus. The sequence goes on from NC_142872.1 coordinate 55,038,608, forward strand.
AACAGATCACCTCATTGGGAAGTGGGAAAACTCAAAATAGAGAAGCTGAAGAGAAAGTGAGTAACACCGCAGAGTGAACACACCATGAAAACTGCTCTGGAAGTGGCAAGGCTCAGGATGATGCTTAGGGAAAGAAGCCCATCAAGTTTGTCAATTAGAGAATCTTTCTTGACCCTTGAAAGAGTGGTTTATTTGGTACAATAAGGACTAGGTGGGGTTAGGTGGGGTTAAGATAAGTGAAGGTAGAGAATATGGAGTATTCTTACTCTTTTTTTGTGTTGGGTCAATAAGCAATAGCAATGTCAAGGGCAGCTTCATTTAAGAAAGCAAAATTTAATAAAGCAAAATCTGAGTTAATGTAAGGCAGAAAGCAGGGACAGGGTGAAATCGTGAAGGTGGTTATGTGAGGTAACTAAAAACCAACACTCTAGGCCAGCGCCGCGGCTCACTTGGCTAATCCTCAGCCTGCGGCGCTGACACCCCAGGGTTCTAGTCCCGGGTTGGGTGCTGGATTCTGTCCCGGTTGCCCCTCTTCCAGTCCAGCTCTCTGCTGTGGCCCAGGAAGACAGTGGAGGATGGCCCAATTGCTTGGGCCCTGTGCCACATGGGAGACCAGGAAGAAGCACTTGGCTCCTGGCTTCGGATCGGCACAGTGCACCAGCCACAATGCATTGGCCACAGTGGCCATTTGGGGGGGTGAACCAATGGGAAGGAAGACCTTTCTCTCTGTCTGTCTCTCGCTCTCACTGTCTAACTCTGCCTTTAAAAAAAAAAAAACACTCTAGATAAGAGATTTTATAATTTGACGATCGTGCTAGGTCTTGTTGGTTGTAAAACTGGTGGAACTCCTCTAAGATCAGAGAAAAATTGAGCAGGAGGGAAAAACAGGCTCTAAAGAAAAAAGAGGTAAAAGTGAATAAATTCTTTTGTTCTCACCATTGAACCTATCCAGTGAAATAGAAATAAAATCACCTGCTCAATAAGGAAATACTATCATGTTGTTAATTTGCGTGTAGTAAAAGATTTTGAAAACATTACTGGAAATATCATTTGGATTAAAATAATTAGGTAATATCTTATTTGGTTATAATTTGATCATTTTGCTTTGTGTATTTTTAAAATTTTGTCTTATAAATGTTCCATATGATTCAGCCTATTGATAAAAATGACTCACAGATGGAGTCCACCTGTGTAGCATGAATTTGAAGTTGGTAAGTAGTCTGTACAATTTTTTGAGGTCCAAACAGTGACCATTTGCAGAAAGAAGACACCAGGATATGAACTTGAGAAGAAAACAAATCAAACTATTATGGGGCTAAAGAACCTCTGCTGATAATGACTATCTTCAAACAATGGATCAGTTAGTAATGAAGTATTTAGAGCCAGAGAAGGTTGCCTTGAGGTAACTGGGCATGTTTAAAGAAAGAGGCTTGAAAAAAAGTGAAGTTTAAAAATGAATTGCAAAATGGGATAGCTTTAAAAATAGTATAACATGTGTAGTCTCCCTACAGAGATGTGTTACTGTCCATGGTCCTGAAGTTTCATTGCAGATTCAGGCTTAAGCCTGCACTGGGAAGAGAAAGAATAAATGATGGGAGATAAGGAGGATGAGGGAGAGGGAGATTGTGAGGGTGAGAATGTTGAGGAAAATTAAGAAAAATGGCCAAAGGCTGCTACTGTACATACTAAAGAATTTTTAGGGAGAAGAAAGCATTCTAAATTACTTTTAAGCAATGGGTGTTTCTAGGAAAGAAATTTAGTGAGTAGGTGATATGAAAGTAGCACAGTTTGAAGTGATGGATATGCCAGTTACCCTGATCTGACACATTGTACACATGTATGAAATATCATGCAGTACCCAACAAATATTTACAATTAATGTATGTCAATTAAAATTTAAAATGTATTTAAGAAAGAGCTTTCTTAAGTCAACTAATTACTCTAAAAAATAAAAAGAGTGGCATATACTTTCCTGAAATTAATATCCTAGCTATCCTTCCAGCACCTTATGCTATACTGTGGTTAAGATTCTGAGATGAAATTTATACTTTGGTCTTGGTTAGAGAAAGGAATTGAACCTACTGTATGTTTAGAATTCTGAGGAACTGTGAGGTCAGGTTGCTTTATGAATAACAGGTTTTTTTTAATTCTCAAAGGAAAGACTGCGGCAAAGAAAGGTACACTCTTGTCCTTCCTTGTTTCATGCATCAAGAGAAATGGAAGAAGAGGAGTCCAACAGTGGTTGTTCCTAAGATAATTCTATTCAAGAGAATTTTGTTTCACTTAAAATGAGAATATGAAAGGAGTTAACTTTTCAAAAGGTGAATGATGTTTAAGCAGCAACAAGAAATGGCTCAGTATTTGTGTTCTATTTGAAATCCATGTTATTTGAAGACACTAAGTTTGTTGGAATTTGTTAGAGAAGCAATAGGCAATTGAAGCAATAGACAGTGCAGCAAATGAGAGCAGTAAAAAGATCATTCTTGACATTCATCTTCTCTACTGTACATCCTATACCTGAAAAACCTTTAGGTACATTGCATACCTAAAAACATATTCTGTGACAATGCAGATATTTTCATAAGTAGCAAACCAAGATAAGATAGCACACAGAGAGTTTAATAGAAGAATATGGGATTATCTCAAAAAACTCCAGGACAGAATGTAACTTGTCTCCTAAAGCAAATCCAGAGCTGTAAAAGTCTGTCCAAACTGGTTTCTTTAGGAACTTTGGTCTGTACATTTGAATGTGTAAAATTGAATATCATTGGTGACCATTCTCAGGTTACTTGCTGCAAGTCCAGCCACTCAAAGGTAGAATCTGAATGGAAATGTCTCCGTGTATAAACTCCCCTACTGCATACTCATTTTTGAGAAAGAAATTGTCATTGTTCTAAGTTGGGTTAGGTGCTTTGCCCTGGACTTATGTTCAGGACAGATCATGCTTCATATATAGTGTTACTCAGGGAAATGAAGGTTATTATAAACAAGATACCCAATATGTTTATTCTATCAAGTTTTTCTGCAAGTGTGAAGAAAATTTAGGAAAATATATCTTTCCCTTTAGCCATTGTTACTCAGTGTCTACTGAGGACAAAGACTTGTGTGCAGTGGTGAGAAATATACAATGGCAAACAAAGAAAACATGTATCAAATACCTACTTTTAGGCAAAGGACTCTGCTAAATGCTTTGGTGATAAACTTAGAAAACAGCATGCTTGAAGAATGGAGGGGAGCAAACAGTTTAGACTATAATATAATGTGTCCTGCATTGAAGGAATGTGCTAAGATCTCTGTTAGCACAGACAGTGAATTGTTATATCCTGTTTGGTTGACTAGGGTAGAGAGGCATGGGGTAAAGTCCTGGAGAAGGTAATTAGAAATTCTTGATGAGCAAGGCCAAGCAAATGGATCTTAGGAAGAAGAGCATCTACAGACTTTACAGTTACGAAAGGAATCAGTGAGGTCTCAACCCAGTGAAGTGGCAAGGCTGATAGGGGAAGAAGATTCCAGCTATTCAAGGCTCACAATCCAGGAGTGAAGTGGGGATGGCTAATAAATAATGATTGCAAGGTCTGGATGGATCAGTATAATAATGACGTGACAGAAGAGCACATGTGAAGAGATTTGGAGGCAAGCTTGTGGAAGCAAGGTCAAGTTTAAAGCCATTTAAGAAGAGTAAAAGTGTTTCTAGGATAAGCTGGCCTTTAAACAGTTTCATAGATAGTCTAATGTTGACAGAAATGAGCAAAATAGAACTTGAAATTAATTAAAATGTCTCTCTTTGGTTTCAGAGCATACAAACATTTTGCAAAGCAACGTACTACCATGGGTATCACCACAGCATTGACATAGCATCTGCTCCCCAAGGTGACATGGTTTCTATGAAACTGATACTGTAATGATTTCTATCATCTTCCCTTCTTTTTCAAGAATTATCTGATTTCTTTAGAGAATTAGGCTGAACTGTGCCAGAAAAAAATATGGGAACAGCATCTTGAATATCGAGTGGCAATGGGAAACCCCAGAGGAAAAGAATTTCCATCACAAAGTGTTCTTTTCTCATGAAATCTTTGAAGCAGGCTGATGGACTGCACATTCCAAATTCCTCTTGCTTTGTTTCTTTTTTAAATTAATCATTTGAACATGTTGGGGCTTCAAATGTTTACTGGGTGATTATAAACACACTGAAGTACTGAAGGAAAGCTCTGGGGACACCACATTCACCCTCATCATCTTTTTAGATTTTATTTTGACACACCATCAATTGGAATTTTTAATTCTAACTATTCTCCAATGTTGCAGCAATTTTACATAGTATATTATCAAAGTTCCAAGTCCTTTGATAAGGGTAATTAAACATGCCAAGTTTGTTTCTAGAGCAGTAAGTCTGCAGTTGCTCATCCATTGGTTAAGATACCATACTTAGTTTTCGGCTTTTAGTGTTTTAATTTTATGGTGCTGCAGAGATTTATTCACTTTTAATTCCTTGTAAATTTAGCACTGAAGACAGAGAAGAAGGAATCCAATCACAGGCTATGCTTCTGAGGCATTACTTTTGTTACTTTCTTTTTAAACTGAAGAGAAGGACCCACCTTCTAGGAATCAGATATTGATTATATAAAGCCTTTGACATGATCCCATGCTCTTTATGCAGACAGAAATACCATTGATTTTTGTAAACCAGTGGAATTTTTTTTTCTATCACTGAAGGTTTTGTTTGGAAAAAAGAGAAAGGAAGGCAGTTCACAGTAATCTATCGTTCTACATAAGTATTTCTGGGGCACTTATCACAGCGGTATCTGGGCACTCAGAAGCACTATTAGACTAAAACACATAGACTGGAGAGGAAAAAAAAATACCTAGAAGCTAAGAAAACAGAAAGTTTAAAACATCAAGAGAAACAGGAGGAAAAAAGTATTCTTTGTTCATGGGCAACCAATGGGACTTATAAAAAAATTCTCAGATGCAATACAAAAATACATCTTTCCCCAAATCCAATTTGTTATTTAAAGGCTTCCAAAGGACTATTTTGGGTCTTTGAGTTAAGTATAAACACCACTGAGACATGTTATAGCAAATCAAGGATAGAATATGACTCTTATTTTGGCATCCTGGGTGGAAGACAAATGAGAAAGCAATATATTATATAAAAATATATTACACATATACATACACACAAGTATAATTCAGGAAACTGATAAATGATTTTAAATGATGCTTATTTTGGTGCAGAACAATTCTGAAATCCATGCATATAAGGGGTACCCAAAAAGTTCATGGAAATTGTGCATTGTGAAGAATGTATTTCATGTATTTCAGACATTTTTGCATGAAAATAAACTTCCAATTCCATTATCCATGAAGTTTCAAGTGCTCACATAAATTAGTAAAACCTATACTTACGATGTTAAGAATGTCCTTTTTCCTGGGTACTGAAAAAAAAAAATAGACCTGATGCTAGTCCAGTTGAGTATTCATATCCTGTGCTGTCTGTAATGAGACACATTTGGGAAATGAATTGTCTGATTGTAGAACAGGCAGAACTCACTAATTTAAGGAAAAAGATGCTGATGACATAAATTAAATTCCAAACTGATTTTGTAAGTTAAATATCTTTTCCCACTTAATGTAAGATTAGCAAATTTTATTATATGCCAGATAGCAGATGAGACAGAATGATATAAAGTATCCAAGGATAATTTTCCATTATTTTTAATACATAAGAGTAGTTACTGAGTAATTTCTCAATTTTATTAAAAATAAATTAATCTATAGAATTATTAGAAATGAAAACTCATATTTGAAAATGAACAACCAATGGGAATTTAAAAAATTATCAAATGCAATACAAAATATTGTATATATTAATATACATCTATATTTATATACACCTATATTCAAATTTATATGTGTTTATATACAAATTTATATAAATTATATATTTATAAATATATACATACATATGTATATATAAAGAAAGTGAGCCCATTTTCTTTGGCACATATAATTTACAGATTGGTATTACAGTCCAAGCCAACAAATTGAGAAAAGTCACATTAAAGGAAGAGAAATAAATATATGATTTACAGGACAATAAATGCCATAAAGTTGTATTTACTTCATGATAAAATTTCTGAGTAAAAATGCTCCCCATTCTATTTTGTGGTAGGTAACCTGCAAATTCTTATGATTTCCTTGTTGTTCTAACAAAAATGGCTTGATTTTTTAATGTGACCTTGTTATGTAGTTAGAAACACTGCTGATAAAAGTTACATTTTAAGAGAAAAGGCATCTTCACTTTACATTTACGTAGAAGTTGGCAAATTAAAAGTATTTTAATAAGACCAGCAATGATCGCTGAGGAGTAAGATTTTAAACTGAGCTTCTGTGCCAATGAGTGCATTAACTTTATTCAAAAATAGTGTATGTAAAATGGCACACAACTGACATGAGCTGATTATGATAATGTCTTAGTGCAAATTTTTGAAAATCAGGTACTATAAAAATATACCATTAACTTTATGTTAATAAAATATTTTGCTTGATGCCTTTTAAATTATTCATTTGAAGTAGTCTAAAAATATAAAAGAACTCTTATTATCATTCAATTTACATGATTACTTTTAAGTTCACTTTTTTGGTTTAACATAAACAGAGTGTAAAATTCACATCAAGCTTTTGGTATTTAAAATGTGTAATTTTTATGCAAAAATTGAATGCTGTGTTACATTTTTAAGGTTGTCATTAGTATAAATATAATTTTGACTTCTGATTTGAAACAGTTTAACCCTTAGGAGAAATTATCATGTTTCCCAGGTTGACTCATTATTGCTGCTTTGATTATAGACAAATTTCTTTGTAAAAACACTTTTTAAAAAATCTAAGCACTGACTTGAAGCTTTAGGGTTTCCACAGATGTATTTGATGAAATGATGACAATTACCAGTAAAAAAATTTTTTCCAAAGAGCTTAGCTTTGATTTTAAGTATTTAGCAAATCTTATGTGCCTTAGGTCGGTGTGGTGCTCTTCATCAATTTACCCTATGTGGCTGACTCTCATTGCTTACAATCAAATTGAAATTCCCACTGTGAGTTACAACATCGGTCATGTGGGATCCAGGTAACTGGCTTTACAGATAAGAAGAAAGTCAGTAATGCAAGAAAGTAAAGTTGGGTAAATGCCCAAGGCATAGTGGTTCTTGACTTGAATAAGAGGGATGTCATCTAGATCTTTAAAGAAGGGGTGTAGCCTTTCACATGGGAGAGGGGTTTGAAAAAATCTTTGGAGTCATGTGCTTTAGAATATAAAAAGCGGACCTATGCCTAGTCTCTGTTCACAATATAAATAATATTTGCATTTCAATACATATTTTTATATATTTCAGACCATATGAAAATATACAACTAGTTATATAAATAATTACTTCAAGCCACATACATTCCCACAAATATACGGATACACATAAAATTCTTTAAATGTCAGGTGGATCCCTCATTTCAAAAGTTGTTTGGAAACTGGAAAGGCAGAGGAGAAAGAAACACAAAGCAGAAACTCAACTGTGGGCTTCATCAGCCTGATGATTCTGTCCCACAGGGGCCCGGGTGGTGACTGCCACACTTCTACACAGTTGAAAGGGGGAGATTCTGCTGCAAATCAGTACAGGCAAACCTGCCATCACGTACAACCTTTGGCCTTTACATGAGTTTCTGAAGTTTGCATGTCTCCATATGACCATCTTCCAAAAATGGTACAAATTTGATATGACTGGGCAAGGCACCAAGTGAGGTTCCCAAGAACGTCATAGTATGTGTAGAATTAGAACACCTTATCCTATCAGCATCACAAGGAACTGTACAAGCTTCTCATCTCTACTCCTACTCAGTTGAAACTCCTTGTATAACATCCAGAGCAGAGGTTCATCTAAGCTCATCTTAAGGGTTTTCAAAATTTAAAGACAGACATGATCCTGTCTTAATATCTTTCTTCCTCAAGCTAGCCATGTCAGTTCTTCATTTCTTCTTTCCGTGAAAGATCCCAAATTACCTTTCATCTTCATTAATTTTCTTCAGGACATATTCAAGCTTTATTGTATTTTTTCCTATGAATTATATTTTTCAATGCTACCCTGTGATTACACAATGATGAAACAGACATACATACTCTCTACCTTGGCCTTAACAAATTTATAGGCAAGAGGGGTAAGTAAACATAACTGAAAGAATAATACAAGTTTATTAAACTGGAGAGAGAAGTTTGCCCCAAATCAAAGTGGAATATGCAGATTGCTAGTTACATAAAATTCTGGATGACTGAACCTACACAGAAAACAGAGAAGCCTTTACTGACCTTGCTGTGAATATGACTTTGTTGAAGACTGCAGACTAAACATTGTTTCAGCAGGTTAACTCACACATCTGCTTTTTTTTTTTAAATAAACTGTCACATCCATTTTCTTCTATATTCTATTTATATCGTTGGTTTTTGAACATCATTATAAAACTTTACACCTATGCATGCAAAATTCCATTATTTCAGGGGCTGGCACTGTGGCACAGCGGATTAACACCCTGGCCTGCAGTGCCAGCATCCCATGTGGGTGCCAGTTCTAGTCCCGGGTGCTCCTCTTCCAATCCAGCTCCCTGTCTGGGAAAGCAGTAGAAGATGGCCCAAGTGCTTGGGCCCCTGCACCCATGTGGGAGACTTGGAAGAAGCTCCTGGTTCCTGGCTTCGGATTGCCTCAGCTCCAACCATTGCGGCCATCTGGGGAGTGAACCAGCAGATGGAAGACCTCTCTCTCTGTCTCTACCTCTTTGTGTAATTCTGTCTTTAAAATAAATAAATATTTTTAAAAATTCCATCATTTCAACTTTGGCTCAATGGTCCAATATGTTAAAGTCACTTTCATGCTTAGGGGACTTGATATTGGAAGCAAAATGTTTGTTATCAACTGAAAATTTGGATAATCAGGTCAGTGAATTCAGTAAAAAAAAAATCATAGAGGTTTAAGAGGTACATATGAACTTAACTTACTCCTATATAAAATGTGCCTTTTGCTAATGATACTTATTAGACATTTGTTGTTTTGGGTGTCCAAAATTTATTTATTTGTCCTAGGACAACAGATTTTCCTCGAGTAACCTTTCTTCTGATATTATTACTCTGTGTGCATTTGAGAACTTAGTCTATTCTTGGTCCCTAGGCTGTTGGGTCAGCAGAGTTGGTCCTAATCTTGGAATATTTAGAATCACCCTGGCAGAGAGCCCAACTAAGCATACAAATGATGGAGATAAACCTGAATTTAAGAGATAAAGAGACAGAGTAAGAGTCCAGATCCTCATCATACATTGTAAGTTAAGATCATGCTCTGTGAGAGTCAAGAGTCAGGTGTAGGCTTTATTGTGACATGAACTGTGGCAAGAATTCTTATGTTCCAGCCAGTTGGCCTTCAGTTTGTTTCACTTGCCCAAAGTGTTTCAACTGACACGCCATACCATTATCTAGTCCACATTTTCCTTTTGGCAACCAGAGTATCATGGGAGTTTTTATTGTCTGTTTTGTTGAAATCTGGATATCGAATCTCTACAATGCTTTATTGGCCAATCGTTCTCATCACCCCTTTGTCTTAGGCAATTAGTTTGTCCATTACTGTTTGTTTGTTTGTAGTAAATTTATGCTGGTTTATAGTGACCATCTCTTTTCTAAAACCATCTGTTTAATAATTGCTGTAAAAGTGAACTAGTTTAGGACACAGATTTGTTTCAGTATCACAGCTTCATTGACCATAGAGTAATACGCATTTTGTTCTCTGATCTTTTGCATTTTCTTTCTTGAAGTCTGGTTCTTTCATCTTTTGAATACAAGATCCAACTTCCCCCACCCTTTTTTAAAAGATTGACTGACTGATTTGAAAGACAGAGTTACAGAGAGGGAGAGGCAGAGGCACAGAGAGATATTCCATTTGCTTGATCACTCCTCAAATGGCCACATGGCCAGGGCTGGACCAAACCAAAGCCAGGTGTTAGGAGCTTCATCTGGGTCTCTCATGTGGGTGCAGGGGCCCAAAGACTTGGTGCATCTTCTGCTGCTCTCTCAGATGTGTTAGCAGGAAGCTGGATTAGAAGTGGAAGAACCAGGATTTGAACTGATGCCCATGTGGAATGCTGAAGTGTCAGGCAATGACTTAACCTGCTATGCCCCAGCACTGGCCCCAAGAATCCCTTTTACTTCCAAAGTCCAGTACTTGTACTTTCTTAATTATTGTTTGTTTTTTAAAAACAACTATAAATCACCTGTCAACTTCAAATGTTTTATTAATTGTAAAATTTCTATGCAGTTGAACATTATTCTAGTTACATGTAGGAAATACTATTTATTCTATCTGTGTGTAAACCTTTGTATAAATAACTTTTAACTCCCTTTCAGTCTGGGCCCAGGGGTATGTTGGTCAGATGAGAAAGTCCTGTTTCGCTGTGTTTGAGTATGCCTGACAGTTTTTGCCTGGCCCTTTTCAAGTAAATGCAAGGGCCTGATATCCGTTTCCTCTCAAATCCCCTTCACTTCTTCCTGTCAACCTCCATGGAGGCTGCTCTTTTGACTGTGCTCCGTAGGAGTCTTGAAATGAAAAGATGACCCGATGTGGAAGAACATTTAGGCTCACAGGCCCACAAAGAAGCTGGGGCATGATGTGACACAGGAAAAACCTCACTTAGAAGAAGAAAGTGGGGTTGGGCATGGGGCAGTTCCCTTGGCTTTCTCTAGCGCAGAAGAAAAAGGGAAAGTGTAGTCTAAATACTCACAGAGGAGAATTACCTGACAGACTGACCCTAATGAAAAGGCATTGCACAGCACTGTCTTAAAAGCTTTTGGCGTGTGCTTTTTTAGATAGTGGGACTGGAATGTGGACAACTGATAATGGCCAAAATTTCCTTCTGTCTGCTTTAGGCAGTTTATTTTTAAAATGAGGTTAAGCAAACTGCAGTTTAGGGGAAAACATATTTATTTTTACCCTAGTAAACCGATTGTCAGTTTGACATGCCACCTTTATGGTTGACACAACCTTCACAATGTGACACATTAGGTCCAAAAAAATAAATTTTTTTTCAAATCATATCCTTAAACAGGTAGAAGTATTTTTCTTTAAATACATTGTTTGTAGGATTTTCTGTCAACGGATCATGGGCTAGAGCCTGACACTGCATCATTTATGGTCGGTGACTAGTGTGTAGCATAGCACAATGTTACTTTCCACTCCTTGTGCTGAAGTGAGTTAGATGCTTGGTCCAACGGCTGCCTTATTTTGAGTGCTGCCTTATTCCGAGACCGTTGTACACAGAGAACATAGAACTGTCTCCACACTGCTGATGACTGAAATCTTAGCAGAGGTTGTCTTCAAACACTAAGGCATAAACTACTTGAATGAAGAGTTCTGTAGTGTGTGGTTGTGAGTCAAGTTTATCACAAGAGGTGCACTGCATGAAGTTGAAGGATTTCAGAGAATGGGCCTTTTGATATCAGGATTAATGTGAACAGCTGAAAAGCTGCCATATTTTTGTAAGTGCCCGGTCTCTGAAACGTGGGTAGGCAAATGTATTATTCTGAGTGATAATGAACACTTAAAAAACAGTACCAGAGCTCTAATTTTTATTTTCCCCACATACCTTCCTAGAGAAGAAGTGGTTGTCAGGCTCAGATTCTAGGATAACTAAGATTCTACAACCCCAGCAGCTTGAGGTTTTGAAACCTCATCATCCAACTGTTTTCCCCTCTGATCCACTTCACTTTTTTTTTTTCAGAAAACAATTTCCTAAAATACTTCTTATAGCACATACTTTTTTTTTTCTGTCATTCTGTATTTGTATTTGAGGTCTATACCCTTGGAGGAAATAAATAGCTGTCTACAAATCAGTTATTGCAAATCTCAAATTAGAGGTAATATGGAAATGTCCTTTACTTTTTGTGATGTTCATGTCTCCTCGCTGACCTTTCTTTTCTCTGTCAGAGGTGTATGTTTTAGGGATAATACTGCACAATGAGAGGCAGAGTGATGGAGTAGAGGATCATGATTTAGGACCAGGATGGGAGACTTATCTAGAACAGGCTAGGCAGTAAATATTTTAGGCTTTACACCACAGTCTTAGTCACTACTCCTTAAGTCTGCTGATGCAGTCTGCAAGCAGCCAGAGATGATACCTAAGCACAGAAGCATAGAGTGCCAATAAAACACAAAATTATGTTTATTTATAGATGCAGTAATTGGGATTGATATAAACTTTTGATGTTTTTCAACTGTTTAAAAATATAAAGACATTCTTAGTTGGGGCCATGCAAATTTGGCTGTATGCCTGATTTGGGATGCAATTTATCAGCCCATGATTGAAAAGGACTGATTTAGATATGAATCTAGGATATGGGATATACAATACCCTGGGTATACATTTTTTTATCTGGACCTTTGTTTAGTTATTTGTGTGTGTGTGTGTGTGTGTGTGTGTAAAGCAAGGAAAAAAATAGAATCTACCTGCAAAGGTATATGATATTTGATGAGTTGTAAGGTAGGAAAAGTAGCATGGCATCTTGATCATGTAGGGTGTCTGGAACTGTGACATGCCTCTGTATTGTAAAATTGTACAGCATGTAACCTTGAGAGCACCAGAGGCTAATACTCACTAAACAGTTGCTGCAAATACAGAAAAGGCTAGACTTCATCTCCTTAGTCTCTTAGTAAAGAGACTATGGCATCAGCGTTCAGAAGTGAAATCTGAGGTCAGACAGCTCCGATTCAAATCCCATTGGATGAACTTGTGGAATTTTTGGAATTCTTTTCATTTTTAACACTTTATATTGTTAACAGTTTTGTTTTCTGCCTTTGAAAGGCAGAACAACAGAGAAAAAGAGGGGATGAGCGAGGGGGAGAGAGAGACAGAGACAGAGAAACAGAAACTATCTTCCATCTTCTATTTTACTCCCCAAATGGCCACAGTAGCCAAATATGGGACATTCTGCAGCCAGGAGTCAGGAAATCCACCCTGGTCTCTCATATGGGTGGCAAAGATCCAAGCTCTTGTCCCGTCTTCTGCTCCCTTCCCAGGCACATTAGTAGGAAGTTAAATGAGAAGTTGAGTAACTTTGAACTGGTACTCACATATGGGATTCTGGCATTGCAAGCAGTGGTATAACCTGCTTGCTCCACACCAGCCCTATCAACACTTCATCTTAAAATTGAAATAATGATAGTTTCAACCACATAAGGTTGCTGTAAAAAATCTATGAAGCAGTGCATATAAGATGCTTACTGTACCTATCCCTTAAGAATTACTCAATAAAAAGACAGTAGTAATGCTTGTAATATTAACATCATTTAATGACTTCAGACAGACTACTGAACAGTAGCCAAGGTTGCAGATTAATTTAAGCTATGATCAACTCACCCATTCTACTCTTCCCAAATTTCCTTTCCAGGTACCAAATACCCATCTTCGTCTGTTTTGCCTTATTCCACTCACAGCTAACTAAGCTCCATTTTAAACTCTTTGCTCTTTAGCTTTCTCTTATCTGAAAATCTATGCCCCACATTTTCTTCAATGAGATGCTGTCAAAACTTCCAGACTGCGGTAAAGTTCTACCTTTACAGGGTTTTCTCTTGTAACTGTAGTCTCCATTGATTTTTTTGCTTCGCTTTTAATACCTGTGACACTTTTGTAGTGTCATATATAATTTTATACCTAATTGTATATGATCCCATTTTATTCTCTCATTATCTCCATTTCTAAGTCTTGTCTTGGGAACCTGATAGTGATTACAGGAAGGAGTAGTATGATCTGATGCTGTTGCTTGCTTCTCTATAAACTACTTGACATCTCTCTGAACACCTCTCTTCTGACTGCTACAGACTCTTGAGCAGTCTATATTTACAGTACTCCTGATCCTCCAGCCTAGCCTGACCTTGATCCTAGGGTAAATTTCCAAGTGATGAAGCATGCTCAACCTGTTGGGGATTGCAGTGTGCTCTCTTGTTTGCCTGTTGGTTATTCGCTATAATATCTTCACCGCAGTTTCACGTGTCCCTACTGCTTTTATCCTTGTATATCAGCTTACTTTGTAAAAGTTTTAAAGCAAATCTCTGAGGTTACACTAAGTAAGACATCTGCTTTTATGTCATGTTTGTGTTCCCTTTTGAGTATTCCATGTGGTTCTGAAGGATTCACCGCAGGGTGCCTGCTTTGTTCACTGGAGTTTATTAGGAGTCCAGGTAATTGGGATTCGGTGAGTAGCATTTGGCAAAGCTGAGCGTGGTCATTCAGATGGCGATCTTTCTACATCTGGACACACTGTCTTCTACTGTATTAGAGATTAGGACCAAGTGTATTTTCTTTTCCTCATCTTGCTTTTTATGTTTTTTTTTTTTTCCCTTCAAATATTGTGTTTCTTTCTTTCAAGAGAGAGTAACAGCCAAAAGATGGGACCTGGAAGAAAAGCATGACATTAGTACCTTCTGCCAGGGAGACATCCTTTCTTCTCGGTGTCTCTGGCCAAGAAGCTCCATTCAAATGCCCTTCCAAGCTTTTGAGTTTCTCTACCCCAACAGCCACAGGGCGCACAGCAGGGTAATGCGTGCTGCTGCTCTGCCCTGCAGATTAGACCTTCTGGTCTCACAATCCCACAGCCCTGTACCAGGAAGACAGGGAACACTGCCTCGGTTTTGAGTTGCAGAGTGTGGAGAGTGAATAGTGACTTTCTTGGAAAACCTTCTTTGCCAGCTTCTCTATTGGTCTTCCCTTACCTCTTTCAGCGGGAGAAGCTATCAAGCTGCTGAAATTTGAAAATGAAGCAAAAATGCAAGGCCTGCATGTATCCTTAAGAATAGATCCAGTTCCCCCTGATCACTGGAGAGAAGGGCATTGAACCAACACTAGGCACAAAGACTGGACATTCTTCTGGGTGCTCTGACTTTGAAAAGGAGAGCAATGCAAAAAACAAAACAAACAAAAAAAAAAACAGCATCCCAATTCTGCACAAGAAAGGAAAGTATTTTTCTGCTACAGCTCTGTCCTACCTTGCTTTATCCTTTTGTCTGGGCAGCAATCACAGACCCATATGCTAAGCGGTGGAGGATATTTTTCAGAAGCATTTGTCTCCTTGGGAAAGCTTGTTTTATTGGCAACTGTGAAATCACCACTGGGTCTGTCATGTGGTTATTCTGCAGATGGTTTGCATGGGCAGCTTGTTTCTACTGGATGAAATCTCCTTTTGGACTCTACTTTGGATTTAAGAAATTTATGCCCTAGTAGTGTGTACTTTCTTAGCATAAAATCCTTGCTCTGTTTCACCTGGACCCCTACTATCCCTTGTAGTTTTTAAAGGGAAAGGGACATAGCATGATGGAGGCTGAGTCAAGTAGCTCTGATATAAAAAGATAATTTTGGCATTTCATCAGCAATCATGGTCAATTCTAATGTAGATAGGTAGCAGGTGGTGTGGCACTTTTTTTTTTTTTTTTTTTTTGTATATACAGAAGCCACCGTCCAATGGAGGCTCAAAATAATCTCAGAATTTCACCTAAAGGCAGATGGCAACAGTTATATTATACTTGCGATATTTTTTTTCCTTCTCCTCTTCCTTCAACCAACTACAATTACATATGCAATCCATGCCAGGGACATTTATATGTGCCCAAAAGAGTACAGTCCTTTTAGATATAATCATTTCAGCATTATCACTTTAAAAATAGGATGTAAGAGTATAAAATGGATCATTCTAGTTTGCAGGGGAGAAAAGTTGTGCTGTAACTTTTTAAGGACTTGGCTTATTTAAATCTCCTCAATGGCCAAAAAGATTCAAAACCAAAGGTTCTTTGCATATGGCACAAGAAGCAATGACTGATAGATGTGGCACTGGCTTTTAGAATCATTCAGAGATGGCATTTAATAACTGTCTCCTTGCTCTTTGATCACTGTGTTGTACATTATTTAGCCTTTCTGAATCTTCCCACCCCTGTAAAATGGGAATAATATGCCTTACTTAGAGCAGGTACAAGATTAAGTAAGGAAGTATAAAATTCTTTGCACAAGGCTGTAACTTCATGTATTTAGCTCTCATTTATGGAGTGTTTCTTATCTCTAGGTACTGCTTTTATTATGTCTTGATTGATGATAAGTTTATTTACTCATTAATATTTTTTAAAGATTTAGTTATTGGTTTGAAAGGCAGAAGAAGAGAGAAAGAGAGAGAGAGAATCTTCCATCCACTGGTTCACTCCCCAAATGGCCACAATGGCTGGTTGCTGGGCTAGGCAGAAGCCAGGAGCTTCAGCCAGGTCTCCTATGAGGGTGCAGGAGCCCAAGGACTTGGGTCATCTTCTGCTGCTTTCCCAGGAACAGGGAGCTGAATCAGAAGTGAAGCAGCTTGGTCTCACACCAGCACCCACATGGGATGCTGGCTCTGCAGGTGGAGCCATAACCTTCTATGGCACAGCCCCACTCAGTAATATTATACAATCCCCAGCTCAAATGCAGAAACTGTGGCAGAAAAAGGTGAATTTTTCCAAGGATAATAGAAGACTAATTAGTTGCAGTGAGATCTGAATCTGTTATTTTTTTTTCTTTCAACTATTCCAATTTGACTCTGCTTGTAATGTATAGATGATGGGAGAATCTTAATTCCCTTCCCTTTGCTTCCAACTTTGCAGACATTTATTTACATCAGCTGCAAAATTAATATTATTAGAACAGTGACTTTTAGAAAAAGATTTATTTATTTATTGTGCAAGAGTTACAGAGAGACAGAGACAGAACTTCAATCTGCCTGTTCACTCCCCAGCACTAGGCCATGTCCAGAGCCAGGAGCCAGGAGCTTCATCCAGGTCTCCCAAGTGGGTAACAGGGGTCCAAACACTTGGGCTCTCTTCTACTGCTTTCCCCAGGGCATTTGAGGGACCTGGATCAAAAATGGAGCAGCCAGTACTCGAACTCGCACCCATTTGGGATGCCACAATCACAGGCAGCAGCCTTCTCCACTCTACCCCAGACCAATGACTTTCAAAAGAGGTGCCATTAGGAATCCCTGGGGAGTGTTTCCAAAATGTGTAACAATAGATCCAGCTGGAAAAATTCTAATTTTGTAGTATTTATCTTAGAATATCAATTATTCTGATTCAAATTTTTGGAACGATAATAAAGTAGACAGAATTAGACTAACCAACCTATACCCTTCCAGTTCCTGAAATTTTCCATTAACCTAGGCGCAAAAGAAAATTTGTCTTGAGAAATTTGAGTTTCTCTCTTCACGTTCTGGATATGGTGAATGTTTCTGCAGTGTTTCGTCACCTAGTTCTCCTTTGTAAGTGGGTTTGGGACTTTAAGATGTTCCCATGGTGCTGTCTTGCTTTTTGCAGTTTCAACACTTCTCATTTCAGCCGCGTGCCAGGTAGCTGCCTCCTGCTCCTGACATGGCAGTGCTACAATACAAGCTTTTAAGCTACTCTTAACAGAATTACCCCCATGCTGCTTGCTTGCTTGATATGTCTTTGCTCTTTCTTACTTCATTTTTAAAATGTATAAAGGTTTGTATGTATGTTTTTATTAGCATTTATCTAAATCAAGCCTAAATTGTGATCAAATTTCTCAGTGTTAATAAATGAAAAATATAATTTTATGGCATTGAAGTAAACAATGAATTCAGGTTCACTCTGCTTGCAAATATCAATTCAAATGAACCTCTTTGTTATTACATCACCCATTTTGTGTGCCCATTTTGTCGTATAGATCCATGTGCCTATTCTCATTTCAGTCAGTGGGGTAACCTATGCAGATGTAGAGCAGGTGAGGAGAGAGACAAAGTGTGTGTTTGTGTGCACATGTTGCTTGTTTTTTGAGGACAAGTTAGAAATCAGAAATAACATAAACCAAAAGAAGTCATTGTGAAACTTACAACACAAACCCAAATATTTTCAGGTTTGAACAAACTTCAGTAGGAAATTAAAACCTGGAAATAGTTGTTTCCTCAAAAATAATTTGTGGCACAGGAAAAAAAAGACATGTTTTGAGCACCAAAATATAAAAATGTAAAAATATTTAAGATTGATTTAATCTTTGCCACGTCACTGTCAGAAATGTTTTAATCTATGTTATTTTTATTTATACATAATGGTGAATCTATGAAGTGTATTCTGTTATCACAGGGATACTTGGAAAAGCTCTTGGAAAATCAAAGATAAATTTTATTTGTGCAATTTTTTTGAACTCTACATATTTAGCACTTTTAGAAACACAGTTTCTATGTACATTTTGAAGACCCTTCATCTACGTGGGTTTTCACATTTATTGCTCCAAAATCAACTCATCTTTTATTCTCATCGTTCCATGAACTTTTCAAATACCCTCCCGTTTAGAGACATTGAATCATTGTACTAGGGGATCCTCTAGGAATGCGGAGTTTGGCTCTCACCTGCTTCCTTCGCTGTCACTCTGGGGCTGACCTCCACAGAGCTTGTAGGGGGTGAGCTTGTAGGTCAGGGTCCAAACATCCAGCTGTTTAAGTAAAACACTGTTGCTTACATACTTAGAGTAAAAGGATTGGCAGACACTTTGGCTGCTATAAAAATAAAGTTGCTCACTAAGAAAGTTGAAAGCCAGGAAAGAAGCAGGACAAAGAGTGTGAAGGGAGAAGTCTGGAGAGGACTGGAAGAGAGAGCCTGTTGACACCAGGAGCAGCTGTGGAGAGGCAAGGAGATTGCCAGTGGAGAGCAAAGCTCACTATACAGACAGAGAAGAGAGCACAGCTCTTCATCATGCTGCTTAAATCTCCATAGCCCCTCAGGGCATCTGGATGCCACATCAAAGGCACTTCCCTCATTGGGCAGATCTGCAGGGGAAGCAGGCACTGGGGCATTTACTGAAAGGACCAGCCAGGTCTTGGTTTCTGCTTTAGCCTTTGAGAGCGTGGATCACCATTTTCACCTAATCCCACTTTGTGCTAATCAGGACAGATGATGGCAGGGCTTAATTGAGAGTGACATGAAGTTATTCATTCTACTGCAATGAAAAGCTAAGCAATGCTTTAGTAGAATATATACGCTATAACTTAAAATGTATAACATAGAAGCTGTAGTGTAAAGTGCATCCTGAAGTTCAAGGAAAATCCTGGAGTACATTCTCAGGGAGTTTATTCTAATTTTATAGTTAAGCAAATGTGGGCAATGCACTCACCTGGCATAAACGTGACCAAGAGAAAGTAAAGAAAAACCAAGAAGTGGGGAGACAAAAGAAAATACAAGGAGGTTGGAGAAGAAAGGAGCATAGAACCTGTATATAAATAATGGTAATTAGGTGAGCATTGTGTTCCTGTTAACTTTGGAGTTCCTAAATGGGACATGATAGGAAGCTAAATAGAAAAAGTGGAAATCAAATACCTCATAGAGGCACAAAACTACTTTACGTTTACTTCAGAGCAAAAACTTCTGAACCAGCCAATAGTTGAAGAGTTTAAATGACTAATTGAACCCATGTGATTTGTTTTAATCCAGTAAAGTTAAACCTTAGTCCATCTACCACTCACCTAAGAGTTCCACAAAAATGAAATATAATTGGGAATAATAAGTATCCCTCTGCTTTCTAATATGACAAATATTTAACAGAGTGAATTAGAAATATACTTCCCGAGACAATTCATTGACCCTTTAGTACCTTGAAGGAGTGATTCTTTCCGAATGATAGATTTATCTGAAGAGAGTGAAACCAAACCATTATATAAACAAAGTAGAGTTTACCATGAAAGAGCAAAGATGGAGGTAGACTTGCTTTTTCTCTTTTTTGGCTGTTTTTTAAGCATTATTAGTATTGCTTTACATTCGACCTTACTATAGCAGCAGAATCTAATTGGGAGCACTGAAGTACTTTATTGGAAAATGTGTAGTGCCCTTATAACTTTACAGGTCAAATACTTAGGTTACTTGCACCCTAATTTTTTGACTACTCAGGAATTCTTTGTTAAAATTGTGAATATTCACTCCAGCTCTATGTTATCAACTTTTACTTATCAGCACTGTGCAGGATTTGAAGTATCTTTTCTTTAAGTCTCTCTTGAAATGGTGCTGGATCCCATCCCCTAGTGTGTGCCAGCTGAGACAGATCTGTAGGTGTACATTTAAAAGGAGAAGATGTTATTCCTCTTGTTTATAGGGCAAGAATACTACACTGTGCTCTGACTCTTGTTCACAAGACAAAAGGCAAAGGAGAAAGTGTAGTGTGCAACAAGGTCAATTTCAAGTAGAGGAGGAAATTGCTTGAGAGATTTGCATTTTTAGCTTGGATTCCGTGATGTATTTTACAGAAAGTGAGCTGTGTTACATCTTTCCACAGGTCTAATATGTGAACACCCTTTTCTCCATTTTTTAAGAAAAATTGAGATGTTCTAAATAAAGGAGCTCATTCTAAATGATTTTTCAGGAAAATAAATTCTTGGTATAAGTGTTGCATTCATTTAACCTGCAACCCACTGGGTCTTACACCTGTGAAACAGTACCATGACTGATGAGTATAATGAATGCCTTATGCTATCAAGAAAATGTAAACTGTCACCCAGTGTTCTGTACTTAAGATGGCTGAAACACTCAACTTTAGAAAGGGGTCTGCTCCCCAACAGGTAGCAATTTGAAGATTTGGTTTCCTGAAGTATGGTATGAACTACTTGGAAAAAGACAGTGCTCTACAACAATTTTCAATGCCTATTAAACTAATGTACTACTGTCCAAATAAAGAGACCCATTCTGGGGAAAATATATAGAATTAATCCAGGTCCAAGTTTTATAGTTTCAGGGCTGGTTTTTCCACTTTCAGTTTGTATGACTTTCAGAAAGCTACTCAAACTCTCTAAATCTCAAAAAGTCCTCCAGAAGAAAATGGAGACAAAAACACTTACCTCACAGTGTTGTGGAATCAGTGAAACTGTACAGTGCCTGGCACTCTCAACATGTTGGTAAGTGTTACATATTTTGACTTAAGTGGCATATCACTGTATTTAGAAATAACACAAGTTTCTTAAAATTAATTAATGGCAGTATATTTTCCAAAAAACTTTAAAAGTCATGCCCTTTCAATATAATTAGCATGAAACTCTCGCACAAAGGTGTAAGTTCATGGATAGTCATTAGTCCTGCTGTGTCCCTTCATGATCTCCAGCAGTTCAAACAGTTTCCAAAAATCCCAGCTGCTACAAGATTAGATTCTGTCATCAGACAGTATCAGGGTCACCTTACTGGTCCCCATCTAGGCCACTCAGTGCATACACAAGCCTCAGTCTGTATAGCAAGGCAGTGACAGCTGTCATGGACCCATAGGCAATAGAAAATTTCCATTTGTTGAACCCTTACGGTGAATCAGGCACTAGGATGAGTGTTAAGTATATATGATGTTTACAAACGTGAGCTTCAGATCAGAGAGCTTTCGGTTAAAGTCTGGCCTCTGCCCCTCATTAGCTGAGTGACCTTTGTATCCATTTTTTCCCCACTTTTAAAAATGTTGGTGCCTATAGGTGCTTCAGAGGTCTGTTGTAAGTGTTAAGCAGCATAGAGAATATTAAGTGATAATCGTAGTGTTTTGTACATGATAAGCTTTTTCTTCAACCTCTTCCTTCTTCTGGCTCCCTTGACGTCCTCTAGTTTTCCTCCAGGCACATGAACTACTCATTCTCGGGCTCCCTGGCAGACTTGGCTTTGTTTGATTGGAAGTAAAGCCTGAAGACTCAGACCTGACTCCTTTATTTGTCTATCTAACTGGCAGAGAATTGACTCTTCTCCGTTAGCATTCTCAAAGGAACTGACGTTGAGATTGATAGTACCATCCTGTGTGACTTCATGCAACACTATGCCTAGAAACATCATTGAAAATGCATATTATCAATAAACTGGATTTAAAATTTTTTCACAATAAAATAAAACCTTACCTTTTAATTCCATTACCCTTGAACCTTTCTAAGTCCAATGTATTTCCTAATAAGAACTCTAATTGACCACCTTTTGCCACCATTGCAACAGTTTATGAAGGTTTAATAAGTTGGCTAGAGTCATACAGAAAATGACCAGATTGACACAAAAAAGCCTCAAGGGTCTTATACTGAAGAACAAGCTACAAAAATCATAGTAAGAGAGGCAAATGATTTAAGGATTCCCAAGCCCAAGCAGTAGAACTCAACAAAAAGAGAAGGAAACATTTGAGCATCTACTTGAGTTGCTAAATCTGAAGGAATCATGCAGCTTTTCCATATGATAGGGCAGCCTATCTTTTAATTAAAATTTAAAACATTTTTTGAAGGTTAAGAGTTCTATCTCAAACTTCAAATCACTTTCAAGGAAAATTAATGAAAATTATTAATTGTTATAGCTCATTTATAAGAAGCTAGAAGAGAACATTATGAAAAATTAGTGAAATTATTATCAGATGGAATAATTAAAGATCAGTTGTGAAATAATCACATAATTCTAGCTATACGCTGTATCACTCTTCATTAATCAAAGATAATCTGGAATTGCAATACTTAATTAAATGCAAAAAAGTGTTTGTGTGTTCTGGCTTTGAAAGGAGATAATTGGAGAGTGCAGAAGCTGTACGGTTGTCAGCTTTGGCTGATTTTTGAGAGTCTGGATTGAAATGTGGGTTTCAGAGTGTGGAGGTTGGTCATCTTGCCGACTGTTGAAATCTGACCCATTAATAGGTACTACTATTTTCAATGTATTAGTAATAATTTTCTTTTAACCTTCATCAGAAGCATTTTATTTTTTCAATAAGAAGACAAAAATGCAACTGATTTTGGCAGGTGCATCTCATCTGAAAGGCCATTGGAAAATTTAAGTATTTGGTTTTCTTTACTGGCAAAAAAGTAATCTTACTAGTTGATATTCTCAGTGATTCCACAAAGAGGAAGTCATTCTCTTCTTTTCCCCAACTGTAAAATAAGATCATTCGCAATACTCATAGTGACCTTTATTTCTCTGTAGGAATTACAATAAGTCACACAGTGATTTCAGATGCAATTAGTTTAAAAAAAACTTTATTAACTAGAGTAAAATATACTTAGTTAAGATAGATTTGAATTTTCACATATATATGTATATACAAATGTCTTCACTATGATGATCAAGATATAGACCATTTCAGCCACCTTAAGGAGGTCCTTTGTGCCCCCTCACATTCAATCCCCATTATTTTTTTATATTTATATTTTATTTAATGAACATAAATTTCCAAAGTACAGCTAATCCCCATTATTTGTACCTTAGCAACAGCCACCAGTGATGTGCTTATTTGATACTGTAGATTAAAATTGCCTTTTTTGTAATTTCATCCTAGGGAAAACATGCAATATACTTTTCTAGGTCTAGCTTCTTTGATTCAGCATGACACTTTGATATTTATTACTCTTTGTCATTTCTGTTTTTATTTGTAAGGCCACAGTTTGTTTATTGATCAATCTATTGGTAGATCTTTGGTTTAATTCCAGATTTGAGTTATGAGTAATGTTGGTGTGGATCCTTGTGTTCTAAGTCTTTTGTTTGGTCACGTTGTAATTCACTGTTCATACTGCTTTGATGATTCTTCTTCTTATTATTATTATTTTTTTTTGGTTCTTGTCCATTCTGTCAACCAAGTAACAATCTACTTTCAATGTATCTCCAGAATGTAGATATGTTGTATGTGGAAATGTATGCAAATGTGGAAATGTCTTCTTTTTAGAAGAAAATGTTTGGCACACTACATTTCCTTCTTTCTGTGTATCATTTCTTTATACTAGATAGGGAAAATAATATTAATTACTTTTAGTTTTTAAACTTGCAATTGCAGTTCTGGGAGAATTAAGTGATTTGTTAAAGACTACACATTTAATAAACTCTGTAGTAGAGATCTCATTCTGTTTTACAGTTTTCTAATCCAGTACTTCCTTCCATTTTAACATGTAGAACAATTTCCAATTAATTCAGTATATATTTATCAAATACTTACTACTTGTGTAGCCCTCTGTTAGGATGTAAGTTATCATATAAGACACAACAGTTTTATGTATTCCTTCAAGAACTTGTAAGTTTTTAAACTTACAAGAGAAAGTGCTCCTAACTGCTGCTTCACATCCCAGATGCCCACAGCAGTTGGTGCTGGCCAGGTCCTGAAGCCAGGAGCTGGGCACTCAATACAGGTCTCCCACATAGGTTGCAGGAATCCCCTTATATGAGCCATCACTGCTGCCTCCCAGGGTCTGCATTAGCAGGAAGTCATAGTAAGGAGCCAGAGCTTCTCATGGAATCCAGGTACTCTGGTGTGGGATATGAACATCTTAACTAGTGTCTTAATTGCTAGGCACTATATCTGTCCTATAGGTTTTGATTTTTTTTAAATATTTTATTTATTTATTTGACATGTAGAATTTCAGAAAGAGTAAGAGATAGAAAGTTCTTCAAGGCACTGGTTCACTCCCCACATGACTGCAATGGACAGAGCTGGGCTAAAACAAAACCAGGAGCTGGGAGTTTCTTCCAGCATCCCACATGGGTGCAGGGGCCCAAATATATGGGCCATCTTCCACTGCCTTCCCAAGCCATTAGCCAAGAGCTGGATCGGAAGAGGGAAAGCCAGGGCACGAACCGGCATCCAATTGGGATGCCTACGCTGCAGGCAGAGGTTTAGCCTTCTACACCACAGCAGCAGCCCCCAAACTTACGATTTAATGAAGATGAAAATATGTGTACAAGCAGAACACTGACTGCAATTATAGCACAATAAATTAAGAATTTTAGAAACATGTTTCTTTGGATACAGATATTGAATTAGCACACATTTAAATGAATAGGTAAGGAATTATCTGAAAAAACTTAATTGAAAATGGGATTTTCTTCTGTTTTTACTAGACATTGAAAAGCAAAAAAATTATGGATTGGGGAAAGAGCAGGTAAGAGGGAAACCTAAGACTTTTTGTCTACATGAGGAAAGGGAATCTGAAATCAGCAGGACTAAGAGGTTTTATGTTTAGGTTGAATGCATGGTGTGGGGACTGTATGGCAGTTGCTCAGTGCATTGTAGGAGACGTTGTAGATTCGTAAGTAAGGAGAATCGCAAGTAGCAAAGCACAAATGGGGAATATATATTGTAAAGATCATTAAAGAGACTGGCTCCAAAATGGTCATAAATAGGTAACAGGTGATGAAAATGCAGACTAAGAAGAAAAGATACATCTAACTGCTTTTACAAAAAAAAAACAAAACAAAACAAAACAAAAAACCACAGGCAAACTCTTCACTGACTGATATCCTGGTACAGAGGCAATGAAATGGAATTTCTCTAGAAACTCAATATTCTTGTGCTAACAGAACCAGGTTTCGCAGCCACAGAAATGGATATAAAGCTAGCATGCTTTTTAAGACTTAATTTTGGCCTGGAGCTTAATTCCTTTATACTACAATTCACTGCCTGTCACATTACCAAAGGATGCACTGTCTTGTTATTTCAGCTTCTCTCTTTGGAGTATAGTTTAAAATAGCACCCATCAGTCTTAATCTCAGCTATTTTCCAAAATGTTTCCCAAATTAATAAGTTCAGGATTGGAAGCAGTGACCCTGTAGGGATATATGACAAAAATAGCTCACCCATAATTAGAATAGAAATCTCCTTTCATTGAGCAGTAGGAAATTGACAAAACCCAGCAGCTTTTCATTCTGTGCTGTTCAGAGGGGGTCCTTAAGATGGGTGCTGCCTAAGTCCTCTCCTGGCGCCCAGTGGTCTGCTGGCTGGTGTTATTTTGTTTCCTGTTCTCACACTGCTGGCTTTAGCACCGTTCTCCACGCCCCATGCGTGCAAGTAGGTTGGATCCTGATAATACGATGAACCACTCTCCCAGGCAGACCTCAGCTGGAGGTTTGTGTGCGTCATGGCACATTGAAGACTCCCCACCACATTTCACCACCTTCCCAAGAGAGAGTTAAAGGTTTAACTTTCAATTGATTTGGAAACCAAAGAAGTCCTTAAACAGAAGTTAAATGCTTTTTCTCTTTCTAAAATGTGGCTTTTGGTTATCAATGCAGTGGCTAGATTGTTTCTGTGTCCTTGGTTGGGGAAGATCATGTAAACCTAGGGAGAAGCTGAACTTCTGGTCCTGTCCTGTGTATGTTGTGTCCCTGGTAGTCATGTGAGCTTACTCAGCCCCTATATCTGTTCAACTGGCAATATAGCTTTACCAGCCCCCAAAGTGCTGAAAAATAGTAAATAAAGTGACCTTTTGAAGAATTAAATCATGTGCCAGCACAAAGGAAGCATTCGTATTAATGATCAACTTCATCCTGCTGTTTCTATCACAGTTATTGTTGCTTCCTGGCTGTTGTTACTGTTGTCATTTTTGTTATTGTTGTATCAGTCCAAATTTTTAGCAATTCCTTTCAGGGTATTTGGAATGTAGTAGCAAAACCAAAAATATAACACACTACGGTAGAGTCGTGAAAGTTCTGTGTATAGGCACATACACATAGACATAGTGTGGAAACCCCAGAAGGAAAGTACTCTGCATGGGCAGTCAGAGATCATTTCATTGGTCAGAAACGTCAAAGGTGAACTTTGAGAAGGAGATAAACTTAGTCCTGGATTGCATTGGGTTGCTAGTTTAATCATGAGGAAATAAGGGCTGCTGGATTTTTTTTTTCCTGAGGAGAGAATTCATCATAAGTTTTATGAAGTCAGCATTAGTGTAAAAAGGGGAGGGTAAAAGAAAAATTGGAGGCATAGGAAGGACAGCAAAGCAGAAGTGGTTACGTTTGGTAGTTGCTTGTTTTTATCAGTTTATGGACCTCTGGATTCCTATAGCGCTGTGCTGTGAAATACTTACCATTTTGCTCTAAGCGCCACAGTGGCATTCATTTTCTTGAACTCATTCTGGATTCAGGCTTAAATCATTACCTTCGCTCTGACACATCCACATGCAAGCTGTAACAGGCAATGGTCATAACATCCTAGCCATCCTGTTCCTATCAAAACCTTACCTTCTCTCATCAGTGGCATCACAGAGACTAACTTGCTGGATCAAAGATGCAGCATGTTCCCTGGATTTGTTCTTTTCTTTAAGCCTCCACATTCGCCGTATCTACAGGAACCGTCCTCATGACTCCACAGTTGTCGATATATTTACTGTGTCTTCCGTGTCTCCTACTTCTGCCCTGGGCCCATCAGCTTCACACTTGTCAAAGTGAGGCGTTATAGATGGGTCTGCCTGTCTCTCTTTGCCCTTTGTAGTCTGTTAACCCCACGTGAGCCAGAGTGATTGGTTAAAAATCTAACTCCAGTCACATCATTTGCTTTCACAGAAAGTCCTCAAGCAACACTGAACTCTGTCTCAACTAAAAATGCAATTCTCTGACTTTTTATTCTCCCCCTCTTGCTCTGTTCAACTCATACTTTTGTTTCCTTTCTTAAATACATCAACCTCATTCCTTTTAGCCTTTTGCCCAGCTTACTTCTATGAGCAAATACTTTGCTTTCCTGTTCTCTCTTGCCACAACATTGCCTCCTATGTTTCATTTGGAAGCCCACTTTCCTCTTCATTTTCTCTGAATTGCATTGCCCTATAATAACTGAACTAGTTTTGTCACATGTTTACTCATTCTTCCTCATGTCTCCCTCTGATTAGAAAGAAAGCTTTACAAAATTTATTTGAAAGGCAGAGAGGGACTTACCATCTGCTGATTTATTCTCCAAATGCCAGCAACAGTCATGGCTCACAGGCAGAGAGCCAGGAACTCATTCCAGGTCTCCCCAATGAGTGACAGGAACCCAATTAATTGAACCTTCACCACTGCCTCCCAGGGTCTGCATTAGCAGGAAACTGGAGTCAGAAGACAAACCTGAGACTCAGATCCAAGCACTTTGATTTAGGATGTGGGCATCTCAACCAGTGACTTGAACGCTAGGCCACATGCCCTCCCTAGAATGTAAACTTTATTAGAATAAATCTCATCATTTGATTTCAAAGCTCTTTTCTCAACAGTTTAAAGTAGCACCTCGCCTATAGCAACTTTTCAATAAATATATTTCATTGACAGATACCACTGACATAATTCCAAGTCACTGCTTGGAAGCAGGCAAGCAAGCGTGCTTAATGATCTGTACCACTTTAATATGGCCTACACCTTACTTGTTCTGTACGTGGAGTTCAGATGACTCCTCTCTGCATTCTGATCACGGAGCCCCTTTTGCTCACAGATACATGCAACACAGGACCTGGTCACACCCGCCTCTGCAGTGCATCTCCTCCTACCTTCCCATGGTGTAACATATTTCTCTTTCACAATTTTCTTTCTTTTTTTTTTTTTTTTTTGTTCTAAATCCACAAAGAGTAGAGGACTGTTGGAGATGGTCTTGCTACATTTTTTCCTTATCAATATTCATGATTGCTGTTAGTTGTCTATTCTTGCAACCTCACTATATTGCCTGTGCTCCCTGCATCAGGATGTTTTTGCAAGCTTCTTTTTAATTTGTAAAGAGAAGGCACAGGAGGCCCAAAGGTGATTACCAGTCAGAGCAGTTCATCATTAAAAAGGTCCCAGACTTGTGGCAAGTAGATGAGTGTAAGATACAGGTCAAATGGATTTTGCACTATTCAGGCTCAGGCAGAATTACAAAAATTAAATAGCACTCTAATTAACCAGAGTACTTAGCACATAATTCAGATCTCTAGAACTCCAGCTGGTTGTGAAGTTAAAAAAAATGTATAACATACCAATAACAACTACACTGTTCTGGTTGGTTTTCTACATACAGGCTTCAAGGACAAGAAAACAGATTTTTTAACAAAATCCAAAATATTCTTATTCTTTTAGAGAAAATTCTTTCAGGAAGAATAAAAGATTAATTCAGAGGGTACAAAGTTAAGTTTTGCATTCTGTTGTTTAATGCTGCACAGTTAATTTGCATCTTTGAGAACTAAACCATATGAGTGAGAAAGGTAGAAGATAAGATGGAAATGATATATACAAGTTTTATAACAAAATCTGCCTCATTGATTACTTTCTGAAGGTATGGGGTAACCATTCTCCACTCAATATAAGAGAATACACTAGAATAAGATATACATACTATAAAAAGAAAATGGTAGGGGCCAGCACAGTGGCGCAGCAGGTTAAAGCCCTGGCCTGAAGCGCCGGCTTTCCATATGGGCCTGCCTGCTCCTCTTCCAATCCAGCTCTCTGCTATGGCCTGGGAAAGCAGTAGAAGATGGCCCAAGTCCTTGTGGCCCCTGTGCCCTCGTGGGAGACCCGGAAGAAGCTCCTGGCTCCTGGCTTCTGGCTTCAGATCGGCGCAGCTCCAGCCATTGACACCATTTACGGAGTGAACCAGTGGAAGGAAGACCTCTCTCTGTCTCTCCCTCTCACTGTCACTCTACTTCTCAAATAAATAAATTTTTTAAAAAAAATCTTTAAAAGAAAAAAAAGAAAATGGTATAGTCAGCAAAAATTAACTTTCGTAAACAGATGCAAAACATGTTAGAAAACTTTTTAGAGACGCTTGAGATAAAAGAAGATACTGTGCAAATGCTAGAGAAATTTGAGAGTTAGTGCCTAAGAATAGAAAATAAAAAATGTACTAAGGTCTGGTGTTACTGTTACACACAAGAAGAATTGGGAGATTATCATGAGATGTGGGCAAATGTAGAAACTCAGACATGGAGCAGGCAAGTAGAAGATTTAGATTAGGAAAATATTAACTAGACTAATATATAACAATGATTTGATATTTTCACATACCTAAAGTTCAGAGGTTAACTAAAATATTTTAGATTTAATTTTCTTCTTTTAAAGTCACTTTATTTTTCAATATTCCCTGAAAAATAATGAAGTTAACAATAATAGCTATCATTTTCTGAGGTTTCATTGTATTGGGCACTATGCTAGGTGTACATTATCTTATTGAAGCTCCCAATTCCACAGAAGTATCCTGTGTGTACATTATAGATGAGGAGACTGTGATTCATAAACCTATAGTTGTTTGACCCAAGAACCCATACACCGGGACAGGGTGCGTCGTGAGTCTTACATTTTATAGCCCCAACAACCATGCTGTTAACCATTGCCCTGTACCACCCCCGTAATTTAAACTATGCTTTTTCCATGGAAATAAAATCAATAGCTGATTAATCTAAAATTTGCTCATGCAAATCCCACTTGTAAATGGCTATAGTTACGCATAATTTCTTGTCTGCAATTTTACATGATTGAACTCTGGAGAGGCGGTTTTGGTGTCCTCCCTTTTGTCCATATCAGAATATTGTTTGCCTCAAGCCACGAAGTGAATGTAGACAAACAATTCCATATGTTGCTCTGGCCTGTGTCAAGGTCGTTCTGTGATCATCTGCTTACCACTTAAATCTAGGCTTTAGTCCATGTGAAAAATAAGAGAATAATTTATGAACCTTGCAAAATGACGTTCTTCAAGCTATATTTTTCTTTATGGCTGGAACAAGTGAAGGTATTTTATGCTCAATTAATAAAAGATATTTGAAGTTTAAAATATAGAGGAAAATTGCAAAGGAAAGTATTTTTTCCCCCTCCTAGCCTCGTGTCCATTGGGTCAGTTGTCTGATTTAAGGGAATCCCTTTGGGAGGGAGCAAGGAGATTGAGAATATGGCTATTTTAACACCTTTAAAGAACAGATCTATTCAGTTGCAAGATTATAATTTACATAAATACTGAAAGTTAAATAAATTCTATTACAGCCACCACCCTAAATTTTCTATTACAGATAGCAATTAAATGAAGGCCTGCCAGTACTGTGCTGTTAAAATGGCTTTTACTGCATGGTGTGATGTCTCTAGCCTTGTTCTTTCCTTTTCCTATAAAGATGTATTTCTTTATTTAAAAGGCAGCGTGGAGGGGAAGAGAGAGAGATTGATCTTTCATCTTCTGGTTCTCTTGCCAAATGTCCACAACAGCCAGTCTGAGCAAGGCAAAAGTCAAGAGTCTGGAACACCATCCATGTCTCCCCCATGAGTGGTGGAGGCAAAAGTAACCGGACCATCTCCTGCTGCTTTTCCAGGCTCATCAGCAGAGAGCTGGATCAGGAGCCAAGCAGGGACTGTGGCGTAGCAGGTAAAGCCGCTGTCTGCAGTGCCGGCATCCCATATGGGCAACAGTTAATCCTGGCTGCTCCACTTCCAATCCAGCTCTCTGCTAGGAAATCAGTGGAAGATGGCCCAAGTCCTTTGGCCCCTGCACCCATGTGTGGGACATGGAAGAAGCTCCTGGCTCCTGGCTTCAGATCAGCACAGCCCCGGCTGTTGTGGCCATCTGGGGAGTGAACCAGCAGGTAGAAGACCCCTCTCTCTGTCTCTCTGCCTCTCTGTAACTCTGCCTTTCAAATAAATAAATCTTAAAAAAAAAAAAAAAAAGGAGCCAAGCTGCAGAGACTTGAACCAGTATTTCAGTTGGGTATTACATGTTCTGGGCTAACCTGCTGCACTCAGTGCTGGTGACCAGCTTTGTGCTCACTCAGGGTTGCTGTGGCCATTCAGGACCTTTCATGGTTCCATACAGTCCTTAGGATTATCTTTGCTGTTTCTCTGAAAATGTCACCGAGATCTTTATTGAGATTTCTTTAAATCTAGATCACTTTGGGTCTATTAGTCATTTCTCACACCATTCATTCTTCCTGTCTATAATTAGAGATGTTGTTCCGTTTCTTTGTGCATATATATTTCTGTAATCAACGTTGTATGGTTTTCACTGTGATAATCTTTTACTTCCTGTGTTAAATTTATTACTAAGCATGTTTTTGATGTTGCTGTGATGGAATTGTTTTCTTGATTTCTTTTTTTTTTTTTTTTTTTTTTTTGGATAGTTCACCACTAGTGTGTAGAAATACGACTTGCTTTGTGTGCTGAATTTGTTTTCTGCTACTTTATGGAGCTTATTAGTTCTAAGAGGTTTTTTAGTGGAGTATTTTTCTATTTTAGTGGAAGAGTTTTCTATGCACAAGACTGTTTTAAAATGGCATAGTTATGGCATAAAAACAAAGATATGAACTAATGGAGCAGAGAGTCCAGACATTAATGCAAACAGTTACAATCAGTTGGTCCTCTACAAAGATGCTAACAACAAAGAGTAGGGATGGAACATTCTGATTAATAAATGGTCTTCAGGAAACCAGGTTTCCATGTGCAAAAGAATTAAAATGGATCTGTACCTCACCCCATGTGCAAAACCAACTCAAATGATTACTGACTTAAATATAAGACATAAAAATGCAAAACTTTGAGAAGAAAAATGACAGGAAAGAAAAAGCATAGAGGAAATTTGCTCCTTTAAATTGGTGTGAGCATGGATTTCTTGGAGTTAACATGAAAAATAAAGGCACCAAAAACAAAAACTGACGTGGGATTGGATCAAACTAAAAGATTCCGTAAAGCAAAGACGACAACAAAGTAAAGAAAAATTTATGGAATGTGAGAGGATATGCCCGTACCTTACATCTGGTAAGAGTTTAATATCCCAAATATATGAGGTATTCAAACAACTCAAGGAAACAGACTGCCCAGTGAACATAGGCAAAAGTCCTTTTAGACATTTCTCAAATGAAAATATACAAATGAACAGTAAATATACCGGAAAACTTTTCAGCATCATTAATCAGATAAATTCAAATTCAAATTACCCTGAGACTCATCTCAGGAGGACAGATGTTGTAAGTACCCATTTCTAAAGTTGGGAAGATTAAATGCTAGTTCAGTGCCTGGCACATGATTTTACCAAGGGCTCACAGTCAGAAGCATGTGTAGCCTCAAAAGAGAATACAATCAGTGCATATGTTATGCAATATTCATAACTTACAAGCTTTTTTTCTTTCTTAAGATGTTTTTGGTTTTGTTCCTTGTCTATTTCCACATTTCTGAAATGTCTTGGGAAAAATCCCAGATATTTAACATATACACAAGGGAACAGTGGAATGTGGGCACTGCACCTGCTCACCATCTAGTTGGCAGGGGGGACAAGACACTCGTCTAATGATGAACGATCTAACTTTCTGTTAATTAAGCTCACATCTCATCGAGCAGAAAGAGGGAGAGACAGAAACAACATGGAAATTTAAAATAATAAGAACTGTTTGGGGCTGGCATTGTGGTGTAATGGAGTAAAACTGATACCTAAGACCCTGGCGTACAATATGGGTGCTGGCTCATGTCCCAGCTGCTCTACTTCTGATCCAGCTCCCTGCTAATGGCCTGGAAAAAGCAACAGGATATCGCCAAAGTGATTGGGCCACGGTCAACCACATGTGAAACCCAGATAATCCCCTGGCACCTGACTTCAGCTTTACCCAGCACTAACCAATGGGGCCACCTGCAGTGTGAACCAGCAGATGGAAGATCTCTCCATGAGAAATCCCTTCCTCCCTCCCTCCCTCCCTGCCCCCTCTGTAACTCTTTCAAATAAATAAATGAAGTCTTTCAAAAAATAATAACTGCTATATACAACCAAGTTTTACAAATCTATATTAGCAGCAATAGTGATACATATAGATTTTTTTTGTAGTTTAAATTTTAGGTTTTCTTTCTGGGTTTGGCTTATTTCATTCAACATGATGTCCTCCAGTTGCATCCATTGAGTTATTGTTTGTAGCTGTTGCCTGTATTCCTATAAACTAGGGTCTGTTTGCTTCTTGTTAAACTTCTTATTCAGTGAAGTATCAAGCCTTTTTACTGTAATTTAAATTGAAAATATGTTTTCTCAAAAACTAAAAAAAGGGAGAAAGAAGGTGAGTGGGAAGGGAGAGAGAAAAGGAGGGAGGAAAGGAATATCATTAAATTCTTAGACTTGAACCTATAAAGCGTGTTGAATCTATTAAAAACCTAATAAAAATTAAAATTAAGAAGATAAAAAAATAAGAACTGCTATGAAGAAAATGACTGATAGAATAATATTGATGGGACAGTAAGCAGAGAAGGAGAGATATGCTGTAGAAAGTAGGAAGAAAAGATGTGTATGTGTCACTCTTTCCCCAGCTCCCGGCAATGCAGTCTACAAAGAGTTGACTCCAGCTTGGGAGAAGAAAAGTAAACTGTATCTGGACTTTAGAGCTAAAATCCAGTACCAATTGCACTGTGATGAGGGCCAGTGTCTGACAGTGTCCCCTAGGCCCCCAGGCCTGGGTCTGCAAACTGAAAGGCAGAGCCCTCTTTAGCCAGGAGGCTGAGAGGACCACCTCTACCACCCCTACCCCAGCATCTGCAAACCATGGAGCAAGACTCCCGCTGCTGGGCAGTGGCGGGGGGAAGGGAATGTGGATTTCACCTTGGAGCTCAGAGCCTTGTCCCTGGTGTGACACTCAGCACCTGATCAGTGCAAAGGTTGGTGCTCAGAGATGGAGCCTCCAGACTTGCCCAAACATCAGGAAGAGACTGCACCCTGATGTGATGGGCTCATCTTCTTCTGTATCACTGCCAGTTTCATGTGGACCCAGAGTGCACCTCAGTATTTGGCAGGGCCTAGTGACGTTGAGACACAGCTTGGTGCCAGACTGGCCAGGCGGGAGGCTGCCTGATGACCATTCCTCCATCATAAGACAGACAGAGAAGAGCCACGGCACTGTCTTGGACTCAGTGCAGGGATGGATAAAGCTGACATTCTCCAGATCCTAATGGTCCCTCACCTCTGGTTATTGCCCACTTGTGGCATTTCTGACCCAGTGCCCATGTCATGTAGTGCCCCATGGCTCTAATAATCAGACTTAGATTCCTGCCATCATCGCCTGTGGCTGGGCTTTGGACTGTGAGTTGATCTCGGCAGCCCACAGATTCTAGCACTGTGGGCTGTGGTCCTACCCCTGTGTTTGCCTGCTCTGTGCAGGCTGTGGGCTTTGGATTTAATCTAGCATTGTGACTTTGATGACTATAAAACTGGGTATGTGGGCCTGTTCTGGCCCTGGGGAAGGCTTGCAAAGAAGGACTAACCCTTTCCAATGCCGCCTCATTGCCTTCTGAGTAGTAACTCAACTGTGACTCGGGGAGACATCTGAACTGAGGGAGCAAGTGAGGCAGTGATGGCACATGGGCAGGAGAGAAATTTCATTTTGGGGAGCCATCTAGTGCCGAAGTGACAGCATTCCTAGACTCAGAGAAAAGAAGCAGACTAGTTGGAATGTTGCGGAGGACAGCCACAAAGAAACCCAGAGCACAGTGATGGGACAGAGAACTAATCCTTCACTACAAAGGCAACGTGAAGTACCAGCAAGCATCAAGGATGCTGAGGGAACTATGCCCTTACCTAACAAAGGAAACAAGGTGCTAAACCTAGCTAACTTTGATCTGATGTTAACAGTTTCTCAGATGCAGAGTATATACCTTTTTTTTTTTATTTCAAAGAGAGTAATAGCAAGAGAGCAAAAGTGAGAGAGAGATCTTCCATCCGGTGGTTCACTGTCTAAATATCCTTGACATCTGGGGCTGAGCTTGGCCAAAGCCAGGGACCAGGAATTCAGCATCTCCCTTTTGGGTGGAAGGGACCCCAATACCTGAGGCATCATCTGCTTCCCAGGGTGCTCATTTAGCAGGAAGCTGAATTGAGAGCAGAGGCAGGACTTGAAACCTTGTGCTATACTATGGGATGTAGATCAAGTGGTAGCTTAACCTCTGTGCCACAGTGTCCACCCCCAGATGAAGAATTTTAAAACTCTGTATTTATTTGAAACAGTTACAGAGAGAGAGATCATTCCATCTGCTGGTTCACTCTGCAGATGGCCACATTGGCCAGGGCTGGACCAGGCTGAAACCAGGAGCCAGGAGCCTCATCTAGGTCTCCAACATGGGTGGCAAGAGCCCATACACTTGTGCCATCTTACATTGCTCTTCCCAGGCCTTAAGCATGGAGCTTGATCAGAAGTGGAACAGCCAAGACTTGAACCAGTGGCTATATGGGATGTTGGTATTGCAAGGGGCAACTTTACCCACTGAACCACAACACTGACACCCCAATAAAGAATTTGAAACATCTTTAAGGAAACTCAGTGAACTTCAAGAAAACAGATAGTTGATGAAAAAGATACTGTTGGGGCCAGCACCAGGCTCACTTGGGTAATCCTCCACCTGAGGTGCCAGCACCCCATATGGACACTGGGTTCTAGTCCTGGTTGCTGCTCTTCCAGTCCAGCTCTCTGCTGTGGCCCAGGAGGGCAGCGGAGGATGGTCTGGGTGCTTGGGCCACTGCACCTGCATGGAAGACGGGGAGGAGGCACCTGGCTTCTAGCTTCGGATCGGCGTAGCTCCGGCCGTGAAGGCCATTTTTGGGGTGAACCAACAGAAAGAAGATCTCTCTCTCTCTCCCCCCCTCCCCCCTCCCCCTCCCCCCCTCCCCCCCTCTCTCTCCCCCACTGTCTAACTCTGTCAAATAAATAAAAAAAGATACTGTTCCTCAACAGTAGAGTCAAGGGCTGTAAACAGTGATCGAATCTCAAAATATCCATTTCACTCCAATGCATAACATTTTGAGTACCCTATTAGTTACCTTAGATTCGTGGAAACATATAATATCTGTCTTTTGGGACTGGCTTAAAAAGACGCACATAGACTGAAAGTTAAAGAATGGAATAATGTGTTTCTTATAAACGAAGCCCAAAATAAAACAAGAATAGCTCTATTTACATTGAGGAAAACAGAAAATTTAAATCAAAAGCAATAAAAAGTGACAAGAAAAAGAATTATACAATGATCAAATGTTGAGCAAGAGCAAATAACATTTGTAAAAAAAAGTAACCCAATATTGGGGCACCTAGACATATAAGGCAAAGATATTAACAGATTTAAAGAAAAAAGAGACTCCAATACAATAATCATAGGAGACTTTAGCACTCCACTTTCAGAAATGGACAGATCATCCAGGGAGAAAATCATCAAGGAAACCGCACATCAGAGAAACAGTTACGGTGCACCCCAAGTTAAGTAAATCTAATAGGCATCCACAGAACATTCGCCCAATAGCTTCCGAATATACACTCTTATCAAGAGCACCTGGCATATTCCCCAGGATAGATTATTTAGCAGGTCACAAAATGAATCTCAACAAAATTTTTAAAAAATATATCAAGTATCTTTTCTAGCTACCATACATTAAAACTAGAAGTCAATCACAGTAACTACAAAATGTGAAGCTTCAGAAATACATGGGAAGTAAACTACCTCCTCCAGAATAACCAAAGGATCAAGGAGATAATTAAGGAGGAAATTAAAATTTTTTCCTGAATGCAGTGGAAATAGGATGTACCAAAACCTATTCTGAAACAAGTCAAAAAAGTACCAATGGAAAGCTTATTGCAATCCAAGGTTACAGCCAAAAAGCATGAAGAACACATACCAAAAAACTTGCTTCTGCACCTTAAGGTATTAGAAAAACAAGGACAAATCAAACTCAAATTTTGTGGAAGGAAACAAATAATAAAACAATGAGCAGAAATAAATAGAGGCTTTGCAAACTCTTCCAAAAAAATCAAAGAAATGAAGAGTTGGTCATGGAAAAGATAAAATTAGCATATTTTTAGCTAATCTAAGAAAAAATATTGAAATAAATAAGAGACAACAAACAATGCATTTCAGTTGACACCAGAGAACTATAAAAGACTATTGGAGATTATTATGAACAATTAGGCAGCAACAAATTTGATAACCTAGAATCAGTGGACAAATTCACGAATATATACAACTTTCCAAGATTGAATCATACTTAAAGTCAAATAATAAGTAGTAAAATCAAATTAGTAATAAAAAGTCTCCTAATGAAAAAAAAAGTCCAGGGCCACATGGCTTAACTGCTGAATTCTACCAGCTAAGTAAGAACTAAAACAAATTGTTTCCCAAAAAAATCGACGAGAAAGGAATTCTTTCCAGCTCATTTTACAAGGCTAGCAGTATCTTGACACCAAAATCAAAGATGTGAGAAAGAAAGCTAAAGCAATATCCCTGATGAACACAGATTTTGAAATCCTCAACAAAGTATAAACAAACTGAATCCATCAGCAAACTTAAAAGATTATTCACCACAATAAAGCAGGATGAAAGGATGGTTCACACATAAGCAAGTCAATACGCGCGACATACCAAATCCATAGAATGAAGAATAAATATCATCTAATCATCTCAATGAGTGCAGAAAAGGCCTTTAAGAAAACTCAGTATCACTTCATGTTTAAAAAAACTAAACAAATGAACAAAAAACCTTCAAACAAATTGAGTATAGAAGGGATGCAAGAATAGTACATGGACAACATAATAAAAGGAATTCATAACAAAGTAGCTGCTATTATCCTAATAAGTGGGGAAAAGCTGAAGGGTTTGACTCCATGATCTAGAACAGGACAAGGAGCCCTGCTTCAAACACTTCTATTTAATTTAATGCTAGAGGTCCTTATTAGAGCAATTAGGCAAGAAAGGTCAAATTGTCACTGTTTGCAGAAGACAAGATCTTATATGTAGAAAATCTTGAAGAATCCATCAAAAAACTTTTAGAACTAATAAAATATTTTGGTAAAGTTGAAGAATTTGAAGCCAACATCCCCCAATCAATACCCTTGTTACACAGTCAGTAATCTGAAAAAGAAACTAAACATGCAGCTCCATTCTCTCTTTTTTTAATATTTTATTTTATTGACAGGCAGAGTAGACAGTGAGAGAGACAGAAAAGTCTTCCTTTTCCGTTGGTTCACCCCACAATGGCCGCTGTGGCCATTATGCTGCAGCCAGCACACCGTGCTGATCTGAAGGCAGGAGCCAGGTGCTTCTCCTGATCTCCATGCGGGTGGAGGGCCCAACCACTTGGGCCATCCAGCACTGCACTCCCTGGCCACAGCAGAGAGCTGGCCTGGAAGAGGGGCAACTGGGACAGAATCCGGCGCCCCGACTGGGACTAGAACCCAGGGTGCCAGCACCGCAGGCGGAGGATTAGCCTATTGAATCGCGGCGCCGTCTGCTCCATTTTCAGTAGCTACAAAAAAAGAAAAGAATAAAAGTTAGCCTAGAAATAAATTTGACTGAAAATTGAAAAATCTTTCCAATTAAAACTCCAAAACACTGGTGAAAGAAATTGAAGAAGACACAAAGAAATGCAAAGACATCCAATTTTCATGGATTGGAATTAATATCATTAA
Source organism: Oryctolagus cuniculus (assembly GCF_051225735.1). NCBI lineage: Eukaryota > Metazoa > Chordata > Mammalia > Lagomorpha > Leporidae > Oryctolagus > Oryctolagus cuniculus. Next base: position 55,077,756 of record NC_142872.1, read on the forward strand.
TATGCCCATAATGCCCAAAGCAAATACACATTTTTATATGAATTGTGCAATGCAAATGCCAATGACATGTTTTACAGAGCTAGAAAAAACATGACTAAAATCTGTATGGAACCACAAAAAGACCCTCAATAGTCAGGCCTATTCTTGATCAAAAAGAAGCAAGCAGGAGGCATTATATTACCCAAATTTGAAATAAAATACAGTACTACTGTAATTAAATAAAACCAGATACATAAACCAATGGAAAAAAATAAAGACCCTAATAGTACGTAAACACATCTAAGAATACACATTGGCAAAAGGAAAGCCTTCTCGAAATTATGCTGGAAAAATGTTTATCTGCATGAAGAAAAATGAAACTATACCCATGTGCATCTGTACAAAAATATGCTAGGAATGGATTAAAGTCATAAAAGTAAGATCTGAAACTTTGAAATTACTAGAAAGAAATTTAGGAAAAATTCTTCAGGATATTGAAATGAGCACACATTTTTCAGATCCAACACTGAAACCACGTGAAACAAAAGCAGAAATGGAAAACCAGTTGGCAGCAGATTTAGGCATTTCTCAACAAAGTAAATACACACGGCAGTAGGTACCTGTAAAGATGCTCAGCATCACCAATCATCAGGGAAGTGAAAATCAAAACCACCGTGAGATATCACCTTACTCTAGTCACATTGCTATTCTCAAAAAGAAGAAAGATAACAAGCGTTGGCGAGGGTGTGGAGAAAAGGGAACCCTTGCACACTCTTGGGGAGAATGTAAATTAGTACAGCCATTGTGGAAAACGTTATGGAAATGTCTCACAAAAGTTAAAACAGAACTACCATTCAATCCAGCAAACTCACTACAGGATTTATATCCAAGGGGACATCAGCACTCTTCACAATAGACAGGAAAAGGAAGCAAACTGATCGCCTATCTACTTATTAGATAAATCAAACATGGTACATATGTACAATGGGATACTACAGGGCCATTAAAATGATGAAATTGTGCCATTTCCAATAACTTTCATTGGACATGAGATGATTACGTTAAGAAAAATAAGCCAAGCACAGAAGGACAAGGCCTGTATGATTTCATTGGTGTATGGAAAATTAGCAAGTTGATCGCACAAGTTGTAATGGTGATGAGCAGAGGCTAGGCAGTGTAGGTGAGAGGCAGGAATTAGGAAATGGTTGTTGCTTAATGACAACTAAGTTATAGTTAGGTGAGAGTAAGCAATTCTGATGGTGTGTTGCACAACAGGGGTACTACAGGCAGTGATAACATACTATATATTTCCATGAAGACAAAAGCTGGTAGAAAGGATTTGAATGTTTTTACCACAAAGCATTTTTTTTCCAGAAACCTTTTACATAAGACTACAAACTTCATACATTTCATAGTTACAACTTTAGGAACATGTGATTTTTCTCACTATACCTGCCTTCCCACCTAGGTATTGATGTATTTAACCTGGATATTATGTAGTATATAAAACATTACATGGTACTCCATAAAAATGTAGATTTTTTTGTCACTTAAAAATGAAATTGTTATGTCATCATTTTAAACAGGATGATGAGAGAAAGCCTCATGGAAGAGGTGAAATTCAATATGGCACCTTTAAAATAAGAAAGAATGTGCTATGTTCAGTTTTGAGGGAGAGCATTCTGGGAAAAGGCAATAAAGTGAAAATGAGTTGGTGTTGCTGAAAAACAGAGAGCAAGTACATAGCACAAAGCAGATGAGCGAGGGATGATGAGACAAAGGAGACAGTCAGGTGGATAGTAGGTCTTAGTAAGGGGCAGAGATTTTCATTACAATAAGAAACCATTAGCAGGTGATTTACAACTGGAGGATTAATCTTGGGCTTTAAGAGTTACCTAAGAGGGACAGGCACTGTGGCCCAGCACATAAGGCCGCCGCCTGCGGTGCTGGCATCCCATGTGGGCACTGCTTCAAGTTCCGGCTACTCCACTTCCAATCCAGCTCTCTGCTATGGCCTGGGAAAGCAGTAGAGGATGGCCCAAGTCCTTGGGCCTCTGTACCTGTGTGTGAGACCTGGAAGCTCCTGGCTCCTAGCTTCAGTGTTCAGATTGGCACAGCTCCAGCCCTTGCAGCCAGCTGGGGAGTGAACCAGCAGATGGAAGACCCCTCTCTGCCTCTCCTTCTCTCTCTGTGTAACTCTGACTTTCAAATAAATAAATCTTTAAAAATAAAAAAAAAGAGTTACCTAAGAACATTTTCTGAAAACCTCAAACAGAACGTGATATGGAAACCTATTAAGAGGGCTGTGAGGCATGATGCTGCACTGCAACTAGAGTTTAGGCCTTCAGACCCAGAGGCCACTTGTTAGGATATCATTGATACATTCAACACATTACAGAACAGGGAAAACTTAGCATTACACTAAGTGCTTAGTGAGGGCTCTTTTTTTAACTTGTTAGTTTGTGTTCCTGGCTAGTATTTAAGCTTCAAGACATGTCACCCTTCATCATCAGTTGTGATAGCCCTAGAACCTAAAAAATGCTTAATGCATAGATGTAGGGGTACTTAGCACTTCTTCACTGACCTGAATCAGAGAAAATTGTTATAATTAACGTACTTGATACATAGTATTGTGTGAAAATGTCTCCTCTTTTTTGTAAAACAAAAAAAGTGTCCTCCTTCCTGCCCATGCTACCCCCTCCTCCTCCTTCCTTTCTTATTCTTTAAATTTTCACAATGATATACTTTCAGTTTATTTTTATAATTGTAAGCTTAAACGTCCACTAAGTAAAGAATTCAATAAATAGTAACAAGGAAAAAATCACTGTTCCTCAATAGCAGAGGCAAAAAAAGTGTCCTATTTTTTAGTGTAAACATATTAAAGAATGGTTTTTCCCCCAATTTTTTTGTTTTTATAGGACTTTACTACATTAATCCCTTTGTTACATTAGTTCTGTGTCAGGTAGTATAGCTTAGGCCTGCGAATTTAATTCTCTGTGATATAGGTCTATTTTGGTTATCAGTTAAGTGAAGTCAGTTAACTCCACACTTCTTTTCATAAACAGTTTCTCTTCATAGCCACCTAATCATGCCCTGTTTTCATTCTGCACTGTTTGCAGGAAGTCATGAAATGGAGAACATTGTGTCTTTTCCTCATTCCGTCTTTATTTCCTGGACCTCACATGCAGTTATTACAGAAAGCTGTTTAAAATGGCATTGTATTTTCATTTTCCTCTGAGCTTTCCCTTCATTTGTACAGTCTCCAGGTCATCTGTTCTGTGGGCATTCGTGCAAAGTTCTCTTTCATGATGCCCATTCAACAGCACTGCAGTGCTTTCTTCTCTCTTCTTGTTCTCTCAGGTGCTTTATTTTTGACCATGAGGACTTTGCTAAACTTCGTCTCTGAAGACCTTTGTTTGCCCTCTTATAGCTGGGTTAGTTGCCCCTGTTTTTCCTCCTACCAGCCATTATCACATGCCATTGTAATTTCTACTTGGTTTCAGTTTCCTGTGCTAGGCTGTAAACTCCCCAATGGTTGAAACTAAATCATGTTTACAGTTCTCACAATTCCTAACACAGTGACTACCAAACAGCGGACAAAACCTATTGAGGCCGGAGCCGTGGCTCACTAGGCTAACCCTCCACCTTGCAGCGCCGGCACACCGGGTTCTAGTCCCGGTCGGGGCGCTGCATTCTGTCCTGGTTGCCCCTCTTCCAGGCCAACTCTCTGCTGTGGCCAGGGAGTGCAGTGGAGATTGGCTCAAGTACTTGGGCCCTGCACCCCATGGGAGACCAGGATAAGTACCTGATTCCTGCCTTCGGATCAGCATGGTGTGCCAGCTGCAGCGCGCCAGCCGCGGTGGCCATTGGAGGGTGAACCAACGGCAAAGGAAGACCTTTCTCTCTCTCTCTCTCTCTCACTGTCCACTCTGCCTGACACAAAAAAAAAAAAAAAAAAAAAAAAAAAAAAAAAAAAAAAAAAAAACCTATTGAGTGAACGAATCAATGAATTAATTAGCTGTCATTTTCTGAGGCTGGTTATAATTTAATTTGTTCTTATTGTCTGGAGCATTAAAGAGTGGCTTTATTCCTAACCTGTGACTTTCCCAGTCTTCTGAGTTCTGTTTTTTTGATTTTCTTTACTTTATGTAGTTTGAGACTTAGCACATTACTTGATCTTTTAAATCTATGATAGAATAGAAAGGAAAGACAATCTACTATTGGTGTAAATTTGCTCTTAGGCGCCATTTCTCTAGAAGAGCAGACAGGAGTTGAGTAGCTGCTGAGGTTCGTGAGCAGGCGATGTCATTTTTTTAAAAAATGAGAACAGGGCATCATTTCCGCATTCACTTTCACTCCTCTGATATTCCAGCTTGCCAAAGCTGTGGTTTGATTGTTGACATTCAACGTGTGAGAACTGTGGATTCGTCTGCCTTTATACAGGAAATCAGTGTGGCTGTATGAGGAGGGGTGAGAAATGGTGTGTTCGAGCTCATGAATAAAAACTGTGTAGCCTGATGTTGCTGACAAAGAGCTGAAGTTACTAAAGCAATTGATATACTCCCAGGGAAATATGGGTGAAAAAAATACTTACTATTTTTTTCTTTTTTTCCCCCCTCTTCTAGCTCTTTTTGTCAGCCTTCAATTCAACTCAAGGAACCAGGAACCAAGGAGGAAGGAAGTAATTGACATTCAAAGCCTCTATTTTTAGACACCTTTACACTTTCCTTTGCTTCTAACTAGCGAGGATTTTTCCAAACAAGCTTTTAATTAGCAGGTGAGTTTAATTGATATGTGGGTTTCTCGGAAGGGGAAGAGACCTCGATGTGGAGATGGAGTGGGAAGGGACTCCATTGCTCTCTCTCACAATAGAAGGCCATTAATTCATTTGCACCTGGATGTTTTAAAGGATCAATTTACTGTAGCAAAGAAAGAAGGCAGAGAATCAAAAGGTTGGAATCTGTCAAGGAAGAGAGGCACTATAATTTCACATGCTATGCGGATGATTTAAAACTTGAAAAAATATTGCTACCCACATCCAATATAGAAACTAAACTATTTGCATATAGTCAGGTTGTGTCCAAATGCTGAAAATGATTAATGTTTCAAAATCAATGAAATTAATTTTTTCGGCCGGCGCCACGGCTCACTAGGCTAATCCTCCACCTTGCGGCGCCGACACACCGGGTTCTAGTCCCGGTCGGGGCGCTGCATTCTGTCCTGGTTGCCCCTCTTCCAGGCCAGCTCTCTGCTGTGGCCCGGGAGTGCAGTGGAGGATGGCCCAAGTCCTTGGGCCCTGCACCCCATGGGAGACCAGGAGAAGCACCTGGCTCCTGCCTTTGGATCAGCGCGGTGCGCCAGCTGCAGCACGCCGGCCGCGGCGGCCATTGGAGGGTGAACCAACGGCAAAGGAAGACCTTTCTCTCTGTCTCTCTCTCTCACTGTCCACTCTGCCTGTCAAAAAAAAAAAAAAAAATTAATTTTTTCAACTTTTCAGTCTGCGGGAAGGTTTAAAAAATTCACATAAAACACCTATTACAATATCTTTCATTGCTCTTAAATATGAGTTTTATCTGAGTACTCTAGTGATGATTTCAATGCAAGACAATTTTTTCAAAGTTAAATCTAAAGTAAATCTTCTTGGTTTTCCATGGGAAGGTGTGAGGGGTTGGACAGGAGGGTGTATATCCTATGTGCAGTTTCGTAAAATGGGGCATTGCAATAAGCATAAGTAGGCATATATGCCATGAAAGAGGAAACATTGCTTGAATGTAATAGTAAAAAGACGGACTAAATTCAGTAGAAAACAAAATAATAAACTGAAGGCATATAGGCTCTCTTACAGAATTAACTGAATGAATAGTACAACAGTCTAGCTTTACAAATGAGTGTCAGCTAGAGAAGCTCTGAAATCCTAATAGGTAGCAGAAACTAGCAGAGGGTCCCTTAAGGTATCCTACCACAAGGGTTTAACTCATAGGCTTTTCCTTATTTAGTTGAAAATGTCTATTTTTTTGATATGGTATGTGATTGGTCTAGCTTGATTCATGTGCCATTGAATGGAGTGGTGGAATTGGTTCGTTAGTTCTGTCAGTAACCATAATGAGGGAGAAATATCATTTTAAATAAAACACTAATGCAAGTTTTGAGACACCCTGAAGTTTTATGTATGTTTATAAACACAGTTAACATGTAAACCATATATGTGTGTTTGTACTTAGCAAACATTTTTCTAGTACTCAGCACCAGTACTCCCTGTGTGCTTCAATATGTTCACAAGTGTAGGGCAGTCGTGCTGAAGCCCTGTGGCACAGCAAGCATTGTTAAAGTTCATATTCTCCATTAGCCATAGAGAAAGACTGCATTCTTATGGCAAAAAATTCTCCTTTCATTCCCTACAGCTAGCAACCATAAAAAATGGCTGCACTTTCACCCTTTAAGATGCTTTTTCAGATTATTTGATATTTATTCTTTTTTTAAAAAAAAGCCTTAAATAATAGCCTAGATCCTGCAGAGTTCACTACAGAGCTGTCATAGACTTGAATTTATTGGACAAATGGGAGTTACGTGGAACAAAGAGTCCTAGCAGAGAAGCGTACTACATAAACATGTCCTTATTCTAAGTTTCTGTTGTAGACAAGGGCCCAAAGTGAAACTCTCAGTTAATACTATTCCATTGGAAAGTAGTGTTTTTGTCTATAATAAGAAAGGACAGTTTAATGTCCCAAGAATGATCTAACACTCTTCAGGATAAATTTTGGGTATTCTTCATACTTACTGTGAAGACGGTCATCTATATCTATCTATCCATCTATCTCTTTTTTATTACAGAAATAGAGTTTAAATGATGCTTTGAAAAACTGTTATCTGACCTCCTTGTTAGTCCAAATACTTTTTGGTAGAAATGTATTACTGTCTTGGGCATAGTATTTAATTTCTAATTTGGCTATCTTGGTTTATGTGTAAGCACTTTGGATATTTGTAAGAGAAAGCTGATGAGAACATTGCACTGAATTACAGTTCTGCCTTGTATGATCTGTGGTCTTTTCTTTTTATCCTTGTCTAGAATGTTAGCAATACAAACTCTCACAGCAAGCAGCTACCTGATTCTAGTGTGTGCCAGCAATAGGAAGGTAATGAAAATAAGAACCCTTGAACGCTGTAATTGGTGATCCAACTGCCTAGACTACTGAAAATTAATTGGCCAGATGTTCCCTACCCAACTGTAATGGGGGATAATGTAGGAGACCGAGTTTCCAACCTTCCCCAGGTGTGCACATTTGAGCAGAGAAAAGTGATTATGAGTGACATGATGACAGGTGCAGTGCCCATGTTCCACAGTGCTCTTGTGTATCTGTTATATATTTAGGATTTTTCCCCTGAGGCATTTCAGAGATATGAAAATAGACAAGGAACAAAACCAAAAGGCTTTTAAAATAGAAGAATACTTAGAAGTGTGAATATTCCATTATGGGTATATTAATTATATCATTATCTTAGGTTACACCTGTGCCTGTCACTGTTACCTCCTGTTGTAATTATGGGTCAGGCAGTGCGCTAAGTGCTCTTATCTTACCAGATTTAGAGGAGTGCATATCATCTCTACTTTTTAGATGTGTCAGCTGACATGTAGAGAGATGGAGTCAATTTCTCACCTTTACACAGAAAGTAAGAGAGTAGACCTTAAGGCTCAGGCATTGGACTATGTGGGCTTGTCTACTATACAACATACATTCCAAAATACCAAACAGACCTTTCTAAGCCACAGTCATGATGATAAGCCCATTATTTGTATTTTCTCATATAAGGCTTGCACCTACCAAGAGATAACCCAAAATATTCAAGCCATATCCCAGATGAAGTCATGGATGCTGTAAGAAATTGCTGAAGTTGACCAAGTTCCCATGCTATTACAGAACTCAGTAGGTACTCAAACTTAGCTTTCTTTCACCCCAAAGTCCAGATCTCAGCCCATTTGAGTAGTGCTACAGAAAGGGTATATATTTTGGATGTAAAAATGCAACATTATTTTTTTAAAAACCTAAGTCTGGTTTTCCTTATTGTCTTCATTCAACTGTTTAAATTCACAACAAAAACAATTATTCTGCCATCTTCTCCTGTGCAATATTTCCTTTCTGTGTTAATTCCAAATGAAGTCCAAAGCATGCCCTGATTACTCCATGCAATTGCCCTCAAGGACTATTTAGGAAGAAAATGTTGTTCTTCTAATAAAACAGCATAGCTGTCTCAAAAGAGCCTTTAATCCATCTTTTTAAAAGATGTGGACTTTCTAAAATAATGTCGCCCCCATTTGTCTTTTATGAAAGAAGATATTTCAAAACCTGGAACACCTATCATAATAAACCATTAAGAAGACTCCTGCATTTCAGTGTATTTTTAGAATTTCATATTTCACCAAATGTTGTTATATATAATTCATGGTAGTGGGATATGATGGGATGTGACAGTCTTCTCATTTGTGAAGAAGGACCAAATAACTCATTGTCCCACATCCAAAAATAAATTATTACTGTCCCCAAGCATAAGATTCTGTTTGTGAGTTTCCTCACCTTAATGGATTTTCTTTTCTACATAATGCTTTCTGCAGAACAGTGTCACCCTTAATATCAATTTGGCTATTGTGAGAGAAGAAAAATCCTGGGAAATTAGCTGTCCTGATCTAAAAAATAGAGTATGGACGAAGTAGTCTCAACCTGTTGAAGTAAAGAGAGGCCTCAAATGATCATTGTTCTGTAGGATTTCATTCATGGTTTCTTTCACCTGCCAAACACGTGGAGAGCAAACCCAGTTGTCCTGTGCAGACTGTCTGCTTGAGCTGAAACACGGACTAGGGTTCTTCTTCCTATCATCAATTTCAAAGCATCCTATCATCAGTTTTTTTTTCTTAAGATTTTGTTTTTTATTTGCAAGGTGGAGTTACACAGAGAGAAGGATAAATAGAGAAAGAAGAGAGATCTTCCATCCTTCCTCCCTCTGGTTCACTTCCCAAAGGGCCACAATGGCCAGAGCTGGACCAGGTCAAAGCCAGGAGGAGCCTGAAGCCCCTTCTAGGTGCAGGAGCCCAAGCACTTGGCCATCTTGCACTGTTTTCCCAGACTCATTAGCAGGGAGCTAGATTGGAATTGGAGCATACGGAACTCAAACCAACATGCAAATGGGATGCCTGCTTCACAGGCAGAGGCTTAACCTGTTATGCAGCAGTGCCGCCCTCATCCCTGGAGTCAGTTTTAACATACACTTCTCTTCTTGAGTCTAGAACTTTCAACCATTAAATGTAGGATTTTTAATGTCATGATTTAATCCACAGGGCTCTTCAAAGTACGTGTGAATATGATTAAATACAAATTCTCCCTAAATGGCATCAGTATGACGAGCATATATGCCTCACTAAGTTTTGACTGTATTTTCACTTTCTCTTCTTCACAATCATTCATATTACGGTTTTTAATTTTACCTGATGTGAATTATAGTCTGCGATGTCTTAGTTGATCAACTTCCTTGAGGACAAATGTTTCTTATTTTTTATTCTCAATTTATTCCATATTCATAAAAGCACTCAATAACTCTTTTCAAATTAAAGTAAAATTAATTTAATGCTGTTCAAGAAACAGAAACAGCCCCATGCTGCCTCCTGAGGGGTAAAGGTCAAATGTAGAAGGAGAAGATGGCTAGTGAGAAGTATTTGCAGGGAATACTAACTTAGACCTGTGTTAGATTTTTTTCTCTGAAAATTTTTCTTGGGAAATCATATCATGATACATTTTTTTTATTTTTTTATTTTTTGACAGGCAGAGTGGACAGTGAGAGAGAGAGACAGAGAGAAAGGTCTTCCTTTGCCGTTGGTTCACCCTCCAATGGCCGCCGCGGCTGGCGCGCTGCGGCCGGTGCACTGCGCTGATCCAAAGGCAGGAGCCAGGTACTTATCCTGGTCTCCCATGGGGTTCAGGGCCCAAGTATTTGAGCCAATCTCCACTGCACTCCCTGGCCACAGCAGAGAGCTGGCCTGGAAGAGGGGCAACCGGGACAGAATCCAGCGCCGGGACTAGAACCCGGTGTGTCGGCGCTGCAAGGTGGAGGATTAGCCTAGTGAGCCATGGTGCCAGCCCATGATACATTTTTAAGCTTTTTATTATGAAAAATTTCAAGCACATGGTGATAGAATGACTAACGGTAAATATCCAATCTTTTATCATGAATAGGATGTATGTATATCTATATATTTACGTATTACATATAAGTAATTTTCATATTTAAGTAGTTATATATAATAATTCAGTCATGATAGAGAGATTAAAAGATATGTGGAGGTAGTATGTGTGTGTGTATTCTGTTTGCTACCAGTGTATGTACGTGTGGAAGGAACACTGATCACTTAGATCTATGAGGATATATGTAGGGAGGAGGAGAAACAATATCCAAGCTAAGAGTCCTGGTATCAGCAGTAACCACACCTCAGGTGGACTTCCTGTACTTTGATATCATCTGAGTATAAAACATGATAATTCTGAAAGTTGTTTGGTCACTGACCTCTGCTAAGTTCACACATTGAGCTTTGTAAAGGTCACTGCAATCAGAATTTAAAATGATGAGAGGATCCTAGTAATATCTCTTAAGATAGTCACACTGTAAACCACTGCCCCATTTTGCATTAATTATGGTTAGTTTTCAGTTATCAGATGCTTAAGCTGAATATACAAGCAATAATTTTTCAACAGACTGTACAAAGTTTGATTCTGTACTTGGGCCTGCTGTAAGCAATAGAATTCTCCTACTTAATGTCTTTGACATTTAACATAAAGACTGAAAGATTGGGGTTGGCACTGTGGTGCAGCAGGTGAGCCATGCTGGGGAGTGCTGACATCCCACATTGGAGTGCCAGTAGAGTTTGAGTCCTGGCTCTTACTTTCCATTCTCTCTTCCTGCTAATGCATCCTGGGAGGCAACAGATGATGGCTAAAGTCCTTGGGTCCTTGCCACCCAAGGACCTGGACAGGGTTCTGGGCATCTGGCTTTGGCTGGCCCTACCCCAACTCTTGGGGGCATTTTAGGAGTGAATCAGCAGATGATAGGTTTCTTTCTTTCTCAGTTGCTCTGCCTTTCAAGTTGATGAAAATCAACATTAAAAAAAAAAAAAACCCTGAAAGGTAGAGAAAGGCAGAGAAAGGAGTAGATGAATATGAAAAAGCAGAGGATTTTAGAGAGGATGGCAGTTGACAAGAAAACTAAACACATACTGTGTGTTTGGTATGCCCATGCCTCTGATAGGTATGCCATATCCTTGATCTCATTTAGTTCTTACAGGTGTCCTTGGAGGTATATTGATTATCTCCAGTTTCCACATGAGGAAAGTGAAACGTCGAGTAATTAAGTGACTTGTCCAGGCATTTCCTTTTAGAAAGCCTTCCTTTCCCCATCAGAATTGGAGAGAGTCGTCCCTGAAATGTAATCATTTGTTTACTGCCGACTTCCTTCAGATTTCAGCTCCGTGAGGACTGGGACTTTACCTTATTCATTATCGTATCCCTGGAGCCTGGTGCATTCATTAAATTTATTCAACAGATATTTACTGAGTGCCTAATAGATGCCAAACACTAACGAAATAATTAACAAATATAAATTGCATCTCTATACTGAAATAACTGACATTCTCGAGGAGGAAGACAGTAGGAAGCGTGGAAGTCATACAAGGCATATAGAAGGTGAGAGAAGAATGGCCCGGTGGGAAATCATCAAACAAGGAAGGGGCTAAGGAGGAAAGTCCATACTCAGCAAGTGACATTTGAACCAAAACTGAATGAGGTGAAGAAGGGCCACATGAGAATAGGTGAGAGGGAGGAGTGTTCCAGGCAGAGGGAACAGCCAATCTGCAGGAAGGAGGCAGAAATGGGCCTGATGTGTTTGAATGTAGCAAGGAGGCAAGTGAGGCTGGAGAGGAGTGAATGAGAGCAAGAATAGTGGGATATTAGATCAGACAAGTGGTGGGTGGAGAAGGGCAAAGAATGTCTAAATGCTTGCAGGCCAGTGAATGGCCCTTGTCTTTGACAGTCAATGAAATGACATGCCAGTGCACAGTTTGAACAAAGGAAGGATGTGACTTGATTTGCCATTTTGTAGAATGATCGAAGATCTGAGAAGAGATTCAAAGATATCAGGAAAGGAAGCAGGGAGAATGTTTGGAAGGTCTCAAAACACTTCAGGCAAACATAATCATACACAGCTTAGACCTGGTTGCCTAACAGTGAAGGCAGTGAGAAGTTACGAGATTCTGGTCACTTGCAAATGGTACATTTTGGGAGCAAAGTTTAAAGTTGAGTTGTGGGTATGACAAGTTGGAGATGTCTGCTAGACACCTCCCTGAGATGTGATCTGGACCCACTGGGGAGAGTTTACGTCCTGGGTTATCCATATGGTATCATTAATACACAGATCACATGAAACTAGATGAAACCTCCATGGGAATAGGTGAAGGCCTATTCAATACCAACATTGTTAAATTATCTGTAAATGCATAAATGAATGCATACAACAAAGGTTAGATTGGGAGAAACCTGGTTTGTTTGACTTCAGAACTTTTGTCTTTTTTACTATATGTTCTGGTCAAAGTTTTGCTATCAACAGAAGGTCTATCCTGGTATTTTAAACAAACTCTCCCTGCCGACCCTCCCAAATGAGAATTAAAAATGTGATTTATTCAAAAGGAATTCAAAGAATTTTGAGAAACAGAGCTGAGTTACACCTACTGTGGCATGTCCACTAAAAAAATAGCAATATGGATATATCAACTTTAAAAGTATAAAGAAAATAATGATAATAATAGTGATATTTGAAATTAAGAAAAAAAAAAGATTTTTTTTAGGAATGACTACAGTGTGACAGATAATTTTTTTTTAATCATGATGGATAGGTTTTTTTTTTTTTTTTTAAATGAATGCGTACTGTTTTAGCTCACTCTATTCTCTTGCCAGATTGTGAAATGTGGATTTTGGCTCTCACTCTACAGATGGAGAAACAGAGGGTCAGAGGTGTTGAGTAACTGTCCCAGGTTACACACGTGGAAAGCACCAGAGACTGCATGTCAGCCCCGACTGGTCTCATTCCAAATACATGCTTCCCATTTCACCAGAACGCCTTCTCCAAACAGCACATAGGTTCAGCTGTTGAAAAGCAAACCTCAGATTATTTTGCAGCCATTGTGAAGCAGGCAGAGCTGATGACTTATTCTTGTTTAGTAGAAAGGCAAAACTGAACCTGATGGCGTGACCCAGCTCAACAGCCCCTAAAGGCAGACAAGATGTGGCTCATAGTGTAGTTCAAATCGACGCTGAGCTCTTCCTACCTCGCTGAACTAGGTTTAGCAAGACTGCTGATAGTCCTAATGCAAAGTCTCTCTGCTTTGTTCTATAAAGCAATCCTACAGGCTATTGATTGTCTTCAATCACCAAAATACTAAACACCTAGATTTTTTCATTTTCCAGTTGGATTTCTTTGACAGTCTAATGGTGTATCTTTAAGTATTTCTGTCCAGCTTAAATACTAATTGTGACAGTATTTTCCCCTAGTAACACATAATTGTTCTGGATTCTAATAAATTTCACTTTCCCTTGAATTTTATTTGATTTATTTTCTTAATTGCTTTCCCCATCCCCTCGAACTCTTATTTGGAAACAGAACTCTGTCCCCTTCTGATGTGTAGAATCAATCTCTCTTGTCAATATAATATTTCGCTGCCTGTATTGTCATTTATTTTTGTATTGGATTGTCTTTCACTTTATTTCTCTGGTCCTCTTTCTTTTGATTCTTTAAAAAATTTATTTCTCCCAACTGAATCATTTCAGTTCAGTAGAATGAGATTCCGCTTGCGCTTTCTCCCTCAGCATGGTATGTTTATCATGAGATTAACACCTTTATTTTTTGTCTCTGATGTCTCTTGAACATTTTTATTTTTCTTGTTGTTTCCGTGGCTGTGTGTTGTTTATTTCTTCATGGCCTGTTCACCACCTATCTTTTGGTGTGTCCTGTTTTCTTCCATCACCCTCTTGGGAGGTTTTATTCTTCAGTTTTTTATATGATGATATCAGAAATCTTTGCTACCAGGTACAATGAATTATAGCTCTTCTATGTTCCACTCTTTGCACATGTTTAGTAGTAAGTGGATAGTATTGGAAGAGGTTCCATTTTTACACCAGGCTCATCCATAGCTACATTTATTGAAAAAGTACTTTGGTGTACAAGAAACTATTTATCAAAATATGATTCAGTTTTGGTAAAGCTCACTGTTACTCAACTGGTCTTGGTTATCCACAATAAATATGTTTCTAAGTAATGGATAGTAAGTTCTTTTTCTCCTTTATATATTATTTTTAAAATAAAATGATTAGATTTAGTAGACGTTTCACAACGTGTATTTAACGTTGTTAATATTAATAAATTAGGGCTTGGGGAGTGTCAGTGTTGAGGTTCAGCATGACAAGCTGCCACCTGCAATGCAGGCATCCCATGTGGGAGTGCAGGTTCAAATCTCAGCTGCTTTGCTTCTGATCCACCTCCCTGCTAATGGGAAAGCAGCAGAACATGGCCCAAGTGCTTGAGCCCTGTCACCCACATGGGAGTCCTGGATGGAGTTCCTGGTTCATGGCTTCAGCTTTGGCCTTTACCAGCCTTTGTGGCTATGTAGGGAATGAACCAGGAATGGAAGATCTCTCTTTTTCCCTCTCTTTCAGTCTCTCTCTTCCTCTCGTTCTCTCTCTGTCACTCTGTCTTTCAAATAAATTTTTTTAAAAATATTTTTTAATTGGGCCACTGGTTATGTGTGGTAAGTGGAGCTGAACTTTGTACTTTAAATAGACTTAAGATTGAATCCTGGCTTAATCTTCTTGGATGTGACTTCCAGATAATTTAATTAGGTTTCTTTAGTCTCATGTTTCATGTTAAGAAAAATAAAAACAAATGGGATAACTATATTTGCTTTATTCTGTGGCTGCTGATGTGATGCAGTGTCATCTGTATCTGTCTCCTAGGGAGGTCCCCACAAAGTATCACAACACTGCTTGGCTTACACAAGAGAAACTGACTTTCTCATGGTTCTGGGGGCTGGAAGCTGAGATCAAGGTGTCAGCAGGATTGATTTCTCTTTCTTTCTTTTTTTTTTTTTTTATGTATCTATCAAATACTATTATGACCGTAAGTTATTTAGATTCTATTTCTTAAAGGTTTTTTTTATATGTACTTGAAACCAGAGTTACAGAGAGACAGGGAGAGACAGAGACAGAGAGGAGGGCAGGAATGAGAGAAAGAGAGAGAGATTCCATCCACTGGTTCGCTCCCCAAATGATTGCAACGGCCAAGGCTGGACCAGCCTGAAGTTAAGATTTCGGAGCTTCATCCAGGTCTCCAACATTAGTGGCAGATGGCAAAGCATTTGGGTCATCCTCCACTGCTTTTCTGAGGCCATTAGCAGGGACCTAATGGGAATTAGGGTGGCTGGGACTCTAAGTAGTACCTATATATAGTACCTTAACTCACTATGTCACTAGGCCATTCCCAGGATTAGTTTGTCTTGAAGCCTCTTCCCTCAGCTTGTAGAAGGCTGCCTTCTCCCTATATTTTCTCTTGTATCCTTGTCCTAATCCCCTCTTACAAAGATGCAGTCCTTTTGGATTGAGCCCCACTCTAGTAAGTTAGTGTTACATTAATTACTTCTTTAAAGGTCCTATCCGTGGTTACAGTTGTATTCTAGGGAGGGAGTGAGGATTCAAACTACAAATTTGTAGGGGAACCAATCCAGGCTAGCATGGCATTGAAATCCAGGAGCCAGATTGTCAGTGCTCAGTAATTTGTAGCTATTGGTTTTATGATTTGATATAAACTATCAACATTTCCACTGTCTTTTTTTTAACTTCGTAATATTTCTTGAGGTAGCTATGTTCTTTTCTCCCTGCTTTTCATTTTCAAAAACATTTTTCTTCTTCCTCTTACTGTTTTTTATAATTATAATTTTAAAACATACTCTTGTTTTTTTTTTCTGGTTTTCTTTTTATTTAGTAAATATAAATTTCCAAAGTACAGTTTATGGATTACAATGGCTTCCCCCCCCTCATAATTTCCCTCCCACTCGCACCCCTCCCATCTCCCGCTCCCTCTCCCTTTCCATTCACATCAAGATTCATTTTTCAATTATCTTTATATACAGAAGATCGATTTAGTATATATTAAGTGAAGATTTCATCAGTTTGCACCCACATAGAAACACAGAGTGAAAAATACTGTTTGAGTACTAGTTATAGCATTAAATCACAATGTACAGCACATTAAGGACAGAGATCCTACATGAGGAGTAAGTGCACAGTGACTCCTGTTGTTGACTTAACAAATTGACACTCTTGTTTATGGCATCAGTAATCACCCTAGGCTCTTGTCATGAGTTGCCAAGGCTGTGGAAGCCTTTTGAGTTCACTGACTCAGATCATATGTAGACAAGGTCGTAGTCAAAGTGGAAGTTCTCTCCTCCCTTCAGAGAAAGGTACCTCCTTCTTTGGTGACCCGTTCTTTCCACTGGGATCTCACTTGCAGAGATCTTTCATTTAGGTCTTCTTTTTTTTTTTTCCCAGAGTGTCTTGTCTTTCCATGCCTAAAATACTCTCATGGGCTCTTCAGCCATATCCGAATGCCTTAAGGGCTGATTCTGAGGCCAGAGTGCTATTTAGGACATCTGCCATTCTATGACTCTGCTATGTATCCTGCTTCCCATGTTGGATCGTTCTCTCCCTTTTTGATTCTATCAGTTAGTATTAGCAGACACTAGTCTTGTTTGTGTGATCCCTTTGACTCTTAGACCTATCAGTGTGATCAATTATGAACTGAAATTGATCACTTGGACTATATTGCAGCTCAATTTACAATAGCTAATCTTGATGTGAATGGAAGGGGAGAGGGAGTGGGAAAGGGGAGGGTTGCGGGTGGGAGGGACGTTATTGGGGGGAAGCCATTGTAATCCATAAGTCGTACTTTGGAAATTTATATTCATTAAATAAAAGTTAAAAAAAAAAGATAAAAAAAATTTACAATAGCTAAGACCTGGAAGCAACTCAAATGCCCATCAACAGTAGACTGGATGAAGAAATTATGGGACATGTACTCTATAGAATACTAAACAGCAGTCAAAAACAATGAAATCCGGTCATTTGCAACAAGATGGAGGAACCTGGAAAACATTATGCTGAGTGAATTAAGCCAGTGCCAAAGGGATAAATATCATATGTTCTCCTTGATTGGCGACAACTAACTGAGCACCAAAGGGGAAACCTGTTGAAGTGAAATGGACACTATGAGAAACAGTGACTTGATCAGCTCTTGTCCTGACTGTTGATGTACAATGTAACACTTTATCCATTTTAGTTTTTGTTTTGTTTTGTTTTGTTCTAGTACTATTGGTTGAACTCTGTAATTAATACACAATTATTCTTAGGTGTTTAAATTTTAACTGAAAAGTGATCCCTATTAAATATAAGAATGGGAATTAGAGAGGGAGGAGATGTAAAATTTGGGACACGCTCAATCAGACTTGCCACAAATGGTGGAGTTAGAAACATGCCAGGGGATTCCAATACAATCCCATCAAGATGGCATGTACCAATACCATCTCACTAAAACATACTCTTTTAATAGAAAAAAAAATAAATCCAGAGAATATTTGATAGCTGTAATTGCCAGGAAGATTTCTGCTTTAGAAAAAAAAATGGTGGAATCATGTAACTATTTCTGGACGGTATCTTCATAAAGTAGGAGAAATAATAACTAAGGAAACTTTGAATAAACCCTGTAGAATAAAGGCCCCATAGGAACTGAGGGAACAAATCTGTTGAACCAAGACTGTACTTAACTTCATGGACTTTTACTGATGAAGACAAGACAAGATTCTTTAGTCCTAATGTGAGCCTTCAGCAGATGGCATCCTAGGTGATTTCTGTCAAAATTAGCTCCTTAAGAGGAAGACACAAGTTCAAGTCCCATCCTCATCCTTCAGAACTTCATGAAAACAAAACTAACTTGTGACACTGGTAGTATTTGTCCTCCTAGGCAATTCCATCTGCATCTCAACCCTTAAGAGCTGTTGTTCTTGTGTATAATTGAAGGTAAATCTAAATCCAGCTTTTCTTGGCACTCATCAGTGAAAGTAATGACTTAGCTGTATTTTCTAATGTGTGTAAATAGTCCCATTATGTTCCTAAGTCTCCAAGTCATCCTTTGTTCCACCATTTCTTCAGTGGTCAGTTCTGTCACCAGGTCTCTGGCCTTCTCTTTCATTCCTCTTGATTTTTACTTAGGCCCTTAACTGGCAGTCTTACATATCTATTTGACAGTATTCTACTTGTTTTACTGTGCACATGACTGTGGTAGACACTTTCAGATAAAGAGTCTGATCTAATGGCCAAATAGTAAATGAATTTATTAACATGTACAAAAATTCAAGGAACTTTAATATTCACATCAAATGGTCTATGGCCAGCAGATATGTAGAATTATAACCTTGCCTCTGTCTCTTTCACACAAAAGCCACTCATCACAGAGTTCTCTTACAAGTCCAAATGTTTGAAAGCTCTGTGACACCACCATATGGACTGTCTTTTTTCCCTTTCTTAGTCCCACTCTAGTTCTAAAAATGTAGCCTCTTAATGAATTTATTCCTCAGGCTTTTACATACATGGGATCTTCAGGAGGTTCATGAAGAATGCATATTATTAAAAAATGCATGGATTTCAACTTTCTGTGCATTAAAAGAATGTTTATTTGTTCATTTAGCTGTAAGAGAGAAACAGAGCCATACAGACATATACTGGTTAATTCCCCAAATGCCTGCTGTGGCCAGGGATGGGCTACCCTAAAGCCAGGATCTGGGAACTCAACCCAAGTCTCCGCACATATATGGCAGGAACCCATCAAGTTGGGTCATTACTGCTACTGTCCAGCGACTTTTTTTTTTTTTTTTTTTTTTTTTTAGCAAGAACCTGGAGTCTGGAGAAAGAGGTACTGATTAGCAAAACTCCAGTTTGGGATTCAGATATCTAACTGACATTTTAACTACAAGACTAAATGCTTGTGTCTAAACTTATGATTTAAGTCCATTTTCTATACTTCTGGCAGGTTATGAGAGATTTACATGATTTTTGTGGCTAGTCTTGTCGATCTTTGATATTTTTCTTCCATGCTACTTTGAAACCTAGGCATTGCTTAATTTGAGACTGTGTAGTCCTATTTGCTGGCCACTTAGGTGGCCATTTACTAGTGGATGAATAAATTTTGAGTCCTTTAATCGCTTACCCAATTCTTCAACCTTGTCTTTTATCTCCCTCCAGATCCTCTAGAGCAGCATGTCAGGCCTGTTCACGTTTCTCTATTACAGACAGTGTTTCTGCTTTGGATACCTTGCCCCATTCCCTTTATCTTCAGTAGTCTCCCTCCATTTCCACCTAGAGAAATCCCACCTAGCCAGTAACTTTGAGTTAATCACCCGCAGCTGGAAATAGCCTCACCTTCCTCTGAACTGAACACTTGGTTTCTAGCACACTTTCATCACTTACCCCAACCATGTAGAAAAAGGAGCAGTGCAGAGAAACAAGAAAGAAAGCACTCATTATCTCACCCCATCTCACCATTAATATTCAGTAATGTCTCTTTCTTGATTTTTTCTCTTTATATATATAGGTATATATATATATATATATATATATATATATATCTCACCATCCTCTTCATAATGAAAAGGAGAAAATGCTGTCATTATTTTATCTTGTGCCAAGTACTATTTTAAGATTTTACAACCACTAAGTTCTTAAATATTCACAACTACTATGTAAGTATCTTATTGTTATCACTGTTTGATGGGAAAGAAAGCCAAACTTGGAAATTGTAGGCCATTCCCAAGGTCACAAAGCTGCCAAGAGGGAGGCACTGGTTGAGTACATGTTTGTTTCTCTGCAGAACCCTGAACCTTAACCACAGCATCATGCACCCCGTTATAGATGATCACAACACAACTTCTTCATGTGTAGAAAAACAGTAACATCTTTAAGCAGACAATGAAAAAATGAATTTTCTAACACTGAAAGCCAAACTGTTAAAGAGACTCTAGGGTTGTATGATTGTAAAATGGCAGACTCAGAAATTAGTCGTGAGAATAGTAATATGCATCATGCATATAAGCTGTTCACCACCTGTAAGGCAGTGCTCTGTGTGTTGTAGTCACTAACTTATTTAGCCTTCACAGTAACTCCATTTGAGAAATACTAGGATTGTAACCTTTTTATATAGATGTGTAGATTGAAGAACAGATAAATTAAGCAACTTAACTAGGACCAAAAGCCTGCTGGGATGCCTAAGAAAACAATACACTTTCTATCTAGCATTCTGATATTCTAGTATTTCCTTTCCACTTTCTAGCTTTCTGGCTTTGAAACTTCTCCTGAATACCCATAACTGAAGTGCACTCACCTTGTCTGAGATATGGTGTTTAATATAGAAACAGCAGCTCAAAAATGGTGAATCATTCTGGAACCAGTTTTATTTGCAAAAGACACTAACTTTAATTAACTTGAACTAAGACTGCTTGTAGCTCCATGTGAGAAGAGACACAAAAAGCCCCATTAACTCTGAACATCATTCCCATGTTTTTGCTCTGTATGCCCTCAAGATAGTACTTTTTCCCTGCTGTTTTTTGATTTTTGCCATTTTCCATTTTTTTTAATGTATTAGCAAGGGGTGTTAGCCTAAAATTAGTCATGTATCTCCTGTAGCTGTTTAGTTCATCTAAACATATTACTTCTAGGGAAATCATACAGTACTGGGGAATATTATATTTTAAATGATGGAAACCCTTGTTTTGGAGAACCCCTTCATTTCATGGCTAAATTATTTGGTCTCAGTTTTTTTTCTGAGTGTGTGTCCCTGTGTTTTAAAGATACTCTGTAGCCGACACCACTTTCAAAGCAGTTGTTGGAAGCATGCTAACGTAGATTCTGACTTTCCCACTAACATGTGCTTACCTGACTTTTTAAAAAATTTATTTATGAGGCCAGCGCTGCGGCTCACTAGGTTAATCCTCCGCCTTGCGGCGCCGGCACACCGGGTTCTAGTCCCGGTCAGGGCGCCGGATTCTGTCCCGGTTGCCCCTCTTCCAGGCCAGCTCTCTGCTGTGGCCAGGGAGTGCAGTGGAGGATGGCCCAAGTGCTTGGGCCCTGCACCCCATGGGAGACCAGGAGAAGCATCTGGCTCCTGCCTTCGGATGAGCGCGGTGCGCTGGCCGCAGCGCGCCGGCCACGGCGGCCATTGGAGGGTGAACCAACGGCAAAGGAAGACCTTTCTCTCTGTCTCTCTCACTGTCCACTCTGCCTATCACAAAATAAAAAAAAAAATTATTTATGTATTTGAAACACAGAGTTATACACACACAGAGAAAGAGAGGGAGAGAGGGGGAGAGAATGAAAGAGACGTTTTCCATCTGCTGGTTTACTTCCCAAACGGCCACAATGGGTGCGAGCTGAGCCCGTCCAAAGCCAGGAGCCACGGGCTTCTTTAGGGTCTCCATAAAAGGTGCAGAGACCCAAGTACTTGGGCTATCTTCTGCTGTTTTCCCAGGCTCATTAGCCAGGAGCTGGATTGGAAAAAAAAGCAGCCAAAACTACCGCCACCCATCTGGGATGCCGGCACTGCAGGTGGCGGCTTTACTCGTTATGGCATAGCACTGGCCCCGCTTACTTGACTTTAACTTCAGTTTGGAAATACTGAATGAAAATTAGTAACTTTCGGCCGGCACCATGGCTCAATAGGCTAATCCTCCACCTTGCGGTGCCGGCACACCGGGTTCTAGTCCCGGTCGGGGCACCGGATTCTGTCTCGGTTGCCCCTCTTCCAGGCCAGCTCTCTGCTGTGGCCAGGGAGTGTAGTGGAGGATGGCCCAAGTGCTTGGGCCCTGCACCCGCATGGGAGACCAGGAGAAGCACCTGGCTCCTGGCTTCGGATGAGCGCGATGCACCGGCCTCAGCGGCCATTGGAGGGTGAACCAACGGCAAAGGAAGACCTTTCTCTCTGTCTCTCTCTCTCACTGTCCACTCTGCCTGTCAAAAAAAAAAAAAAAAAAGAAAATTGGTAACTTTCAAATATTCATGATGTGATTATAAAACACTGCTCCGCGATTCTTCACCAAAACAGGTATTGAAAGCTAGCCTTTGAAATTACTTCTTGCTATTCTCATGAGTCTATACACTGAGGGGGTATTTCAGCAACAGGCAGCACTATACGTTGAGCAGCTTCTGCCACAATCCTTTTTATATTCTGCACCACACATAAGGACTCCTTTCCTCTTGAAAGTTTTATCATGTACAAGGCTATTAACATTATGAGGATAGGCTGAAGCATGAATAAATCCTGAGACTCACTGATGATGTCATTACATTGGTCAATAAAATACATAGAGGCAAGGGCTTCCCATGCTACCAGGCTCCACTAACTAAATCAGGATACACGAGCAATTAACTCTTTAATTAAGATGAATGGGTGACATTAGCCCTCCTTAAACTCTGCTCGTCAGCATTTACAAATAGAAAAAGACGGATGCCTCCTTCCCCAGAAATGTAGCTTTTGCTTTTCATTTACTGACACAGTCTCATTGTGGCTACTTTGTGCAGCAACTCACTGATGTTCTGGGGTGGTCCAAGATCTCAGAGCAGGTTCATTTCATCAGTCATGTCTCTTACTACTTAAGCTTTATATTGAAATTTATTGGGATTTTTTTTTCCAACTTCATCACTCTTATTGCTGAACACAATTACCTTGTTATTTTCTCCAGTGTGTACAAGGAAGGTTCATTTCAGGATCTCATAGGAGAAACAGGAAGGGAACTCAGCCTAAAACCAGTGTTTATTCATTTGTTCCTAAAGCTACTATCCATTGATGAGTGCTGCATTACCAATACCTTAGCTCAGGACTCCAAGCATGGAGATAGGTGCTCAGGTTATACCATGCCTTATGAATCTAGGCAATGATGTCTCTGGACTGCTGTTTCTTTGTGTATAAAATGTGATGATGCAATAACTGATCCCTTAAATCTCTGAATAATATGTAACACAGCAAAACAGAGAAACAAAGATAGGAGCTGCTCTAGGAAGAAAGTTTCCAAATCAGCATTGTATCAGAGAAATGCTATTATAAGGTAATTGCTAAATATTCTTTAAAGTTTTCTCATAGCCACACCAAAAACACAAAAGGTGAAATTAATTTTTTCATTGATCCAACATGTATAAAATAGTATTCCCATATATGAACATATATGTTCAAGTATAGTTACATGATCTAATGTAGATAGGACCTATTTAATATTACTTTATGCATGGTCTTTGAGATCTTAGAGCATGCTACACTTCAGAATAGCCACATTACCAGTGATTAGAAGCTTCTAGTATCTAATGGCTACTTTGTTCTTATAGCAAATGTTTCACAAATATGAGAATCAATACAAGCATATCCTTTAAATACCTGGCCATTTTCATTAATTGTTTAACTTTGATTTATTTGGGGAGAAGAGATAGAGATCCTATACACTGGTTTACTCTCCATGTGACCACAGTGACTGTGGATGAGTCACATTGAATCTCTCACGTGGGCAGCAGGAATCCAAATACTTGAGTCATCAGCTGCTGCCTCCCAGGGTCTGCACTGGCAGGAAGTTGGAACTGGAATCAGCGCCAGGTGTCAATTTCAGGTACTCCAGTACAGAATGTGTGTATCTTAAACTTTTGTCTTCATCACTATGCTAAATTGTCACCCATGACCAAATTTTAAAAAGAAATTTCCAAACAAGTAAGTTTTCACCAAACTTCAAACCCAGGATAGCTCACACAAAACTGTTTATAGAACACAGAATTCACCAGAAAGACTCTGAAGTCTTATAAAAGGAATAATCCCTGTTAAGCCAATCCGTTCATTACTATTTAGTGCAGAATGAGAAGGTCCAGAAGAGACAGAATACTTTGGATTCTACAATGTACACAATAAGCTCTGTGTGCTCACCCTTTGAAGATTCTCAGGTGTGTGGGTAGTGATACCGAGCATCTAACAGGTGATACATTCTTATCAAGAGAAAGATACTCTCCTTATAGGAAAATGAGGGTACTTCAAGAAGTTCCTGGAAAAATTGAATTAAAAGATGATGGGCATTTTCCAACAACGTTTTGAAAGTGTCTCATATGCCATTTAACTGACTTTTATTTTGAATTTTAATTTCTTAGCCTATTATCATTAAGAAAACTACTTTTTATAAACATTATGATTTTCATACACACCTTTTTTCCATATCTATAAACACATGTTTTTTATTTAAATGATCTAAAACAAGTTTGAACAGAGAAATCTTTCAGCAAATATTTACTAAAGAAATTATGTAAATAAATTACATGTTTTCAAATAAGCCATTGACTCAGTAAATACTTGCCATGTGATTAGAGCCATTTTTAGGGAATGAAATAAATTGTTTAAAAGGTAGAAACTCACTGGTGTGATGGATCCTTTCCCAAGTGAAAGATATACATGCTAAACAGTGGTCCAGCCCAGGTCTCCTCCTTCCAGAGGGAGAGACAGATGTTCCAGTCAGTGATTTCAAGACCACTTAATACCATGCCACAGGCCACAGTAGCACATAAAGGCCAATCTGAGGGTGGAAAGAGATTTGGAGACCCCCTGGAATTCCATGCCTGTATGTGTGTACGTAAGTGTGTATCATGTAGAATTTTGCCTTGGTCTTGTCAGCAGTGGAGAGCAAATAAGGGGTTTTTAGATAAAGCCATAAAATCAGATTTCAGTGTTGCACTCAGTGATTGTGGCATCAAAGAGTGCCCAAGTCAGGGAGGTTGGACTCTAATTGCAGGTCGTTGCAATAAGTGAAGGTTGAGAAAACAAGGTTCCACACAAGCCCTGAAGGAGAGGAGTGGAAGAGGAAGGAATCTCAAGATCATTTCTAAGGCAGATTCTACAGGGCTTACTAAAGGCAGGCGATGAGGGACAGAAGCTCTAAGCAGGTGAATGCTGCTATTATTAAGAATTAAAACAACGCTGGACTTAATTTAATCATTTTGCTGGTTTCAAAGGCATTTTAATGATACGGTCATGTTCTTCGTCAATTATTTGAGCAGTACTTTATTGTAATGTTGTGGAAAATACCCTGAACGGGGAGTAAGAAAAACTATTAATATGCTTTCTCTGCAAATAACACACAAAATCCTTAGATCTGAAGAAATCAAAGACATTCTTAAGAATCAAATCTCAATACAATCTTTGGCTGTGGAGAAAACTTCTGTAAATCCAATTCTTCTTTGTAGTCTGATATTTGCCAGTGAATTAGTAATTAAGCACATGTGTGTTTTCAAAATCAGTCACAGTAAGTACCATGAAGGCAAAAACCTTGAAATCATCCCCAATGATCTATGATATGTATGTTAGGATTTTAATTAGATTGGAGAACATGAAACAACTATTAATGCTTTTTACTGTGTCAAAAATGTTTGGAGACATCAAATGTCTGTATAAAACTATCCTTTTCAAATATTTCCAAAATAGAAAGGTAGTTAAAAGGTGACATGATATCATCAAACATACATTTTAGTAACAGTAGTATAAAAGTAAGCCATTGTTATGTTTCTAATGTCCTTTGTTGTACTGATGTTGTACTTTGGCTATAAACAGAATATTGGCCATATGACTTTTTAAGTTGTGGCATACATATCCAAGGGCACCAAGCTAATGAAAAAATGGAATTGAAAGATAAGTCCCTTTTAGTACAAAAAATGTTTGAGGAGTTGATGTTTTGGTGCAGCAGGTTCGGCTATCCCTTGTGATGCTAGAATCCCAAATAGGTGCTGGTTCAAGTTTCAGCTGTTCTGCTTCTGATCAAGCTCCCTACTAATGACCAGAATCCAGCAGATTTTCCTGGTGCTAAGTCTGCTGCCTTCCACATGGGAGACCTAGATGGAGTTCTGGGCTCGTGGTTTTGGGTTGTCCCAGACCTGGCCATTGAGACCATTTCAGCAGTGAACCAAGCAAAGGAATATCTCTCTTTCTCCCTGTGTCTCCTTCATTCTCTGTAACTCTGGCCTTTCAAATAAATAAATAAATCTTTCCAAAGATGTTTGAAATCCCTGCATAGTTTTTTCATCATATGCACCATCCATGAACTCTGAATATTTCTCCTCTGCTTGAATTCTGAAATGTTTTGCACAAGATGGACTTGTCTTTTATTCCCATTTTCCATTATTTTTTCGAGGTATCACCAGTGGCTTTCAATTGAGAGTTGTTTGCCTTCCATGAGAAACTGGGCCATTTTTTGTTACAACTTAGGGATGAATGCTGGCGTCTCTGAGGCAGAGACTGGGGATCCTGCAATTATGGTAAAATGTGAAGAACAGCCCCTGTGCCCCTCCAGCAAATAATCTGGTCTAAAATAGCAATAGTGCTGAAGCTGACAAATCCTTATATACACCCTATACACATCTTCTTAGAAGTCTCTGAGATTGCTGTCATAATGTACAGAGAGGTGTCTAATATTTTAAATTAAAATATAATCAAGTATAGCAATTCATAAAGTAAAGGCTGGGGGGCACCCAAATGGAAGATGGAAAGCCTGTGTTGCTTTGTATTCTCTATCAATGAGCATGCTTTTCCCTATTGATAGAACCAATTCTATTTGAAGTCATTCATATACCATTTAGCCTTTTCTCTGGGAAATTGCTTCTTTAAAAATCTAGCATGAAGTTGTAATAATAGCGAAAACTTAATGCAGAAGGGTTTGGAATCATTTCAGCTTGGGAGTGGGTACCCTTGACTTGATCCATTTATATCTGTGTGAGAAAGAGAACCTAACTTCAGAGCTAGACACGCAGCTGAAGTGCCTAATGATTGATATGCAACACCAAGTACAGCCACTTCCACATCACTTGGGAAGTAGCTGCTCTCTCTAATAGTTCAGGTTCCTCCAAGCTACCTCAAGGGTCCTGGGTTATTTCCTGGATGCCTTTTAGTATTGTGCATGCAGTGTCATAATGAAAGCATTAATTCACAGAACAGGAAGTTTTCTCTCAGTAAAAGAAGGGCCTGTTTAGGTTCTGATTGGATAATGCCCAAGTCATACCTACTGTTAAATATTTAACTGTCCAGGTAAAGTAGTAAATGGACAAAGTGACCCAGATGTACAATGCCTTAGGTATGTTAGCGCTGAGTAGCCTCAGAGAAGAGTAAGCACTCAGGAGTCATGTGGATGGGATACTGGATGGCACCTGCCTCTGTAAATAAGAGCAACTCCTACTCAGCTCCAACAGATGGTCGCCATGTGGGGACTCAGGTCGAGAGTTGGCAGATTTTTGAAGAGAAGCAGTGAAATCTAATGATTTTTAAACACCGGCAATTAATTCAAATGTAAAACACCATTCAGGCAACACTACAGCCTCTCTAATCCCTTCTGGGGATACCCACAGGCCAGCAGTTTCCAAGCTTTGCTTAGAAGGATGGTGAGAGGGATGTGTCGGTTCCCAACTCCAACATGGAACCATTTCTCAGAGTGCAAGCCTCCTCTCTCCAACTCTGAAAAGGATTTCTCTGAAACACGAGTCTGGATGAATTTCAACAGCTGCTGGTTTTTGAGACAACAATGGACCTGCCTCTTAAGAAGCTGGCAGTTGACACTTTTGATTGTGCCCTTGAAAGCATAAAACCCATATCTCTGTGTGACCAAAGGAAGAGAGACTTCGTGTACTCACAAGTAGAGTTTTCAGGAAAACATTCCCTGTAGATGGCATAAATATGAGCTTCATGTCATGCTCAGGTGGGTATGAAATCCACAGACTATATTTATAACTTTACTAAGGAAAGTACAGATGCTAAATATTCTTTTTCTAAGTAGATAGTGCTAATGCAAATGTTTCATGAAATAGTTTAAGAGAAAGCCAGTAAAAGGTGACAGAAACACTTCTCTTAATGTTAAATTCTGGAAAAGTGAAACAAGTTCATGATTCTTTTGCCAAATAGTGTCTTCTCACAAGTATCTCTGTTTTTACTTTTTATTAATATCTCAGTGGATTTGGATTACTTAAGAAAGTATTTGCTATCCTGTCCCGAATCTTAATGTCTTTGTTCTGAGTAATAACTTGTATAATGACAAAAGTGAGGGGCAAACATTTCAACAAAAGCGAAGTATCAAGTTTTTAACATAGGGCCAAATGGTAGCCACCTCTGTTATAAAGATGATCTTGTGAGGGGCAGTTAAGTCACGTGGCAGGAAGGAAACCTGAAAAGTTAAAAACATATCATTTCGCTGGCTCTGTCTCTTGATCTCTCTCTTTTCCTTCTTAGCCCCTTCCCTCTGGTCTGTCAGGTTTCCCCCAATACACCTTTTCCCTTAAAAAATATCATTTCCTCCTATCCAGGAAGGAAAATTAAAAAATAAAAACTGTATAAAATGAATAGAGAGGGCCCAGGTGAGCAAGGCCCGCTCAGTTCACAGAAATGCTAAAATCATGGATGCTTAACCTTAGAAGGCTCTTCAAAGAAACAGCTTGCAGATCTCTGGCGAGGAGAACTGAGGAAACTGAGGCTCAGAAATGTGATGTTACAGAAGCTTCCAAAGTCATAGAGTCAGCTTTATGTCCAGGGATTTGTTTATTGTGCTTCCTCCTGCTGCCATTCCTGTTGCCATTTGCTTGTGATCATTTCCTGTGACAGAGATCAGAAAATTGAAGAGACCGCTGGGAATGCCTGTGTATGGGTATGCACATCTGTGTATCTTATTTGTTGTATTTCTCTTCATATGTCCAATGGGAAAAAGTTGAAGTAAATGAGACTTTACTGTATTAGTCCCATATCTGAGGTTTGACTTCCCGTGGTTAAAGTTGCCTGTGCTCAATTGAGGTTGGAAAATATTAAATAGAAAATTCCAGAGATAATTTCTTAAGTTTTAAATTGTACACCATTATGATCTTGGGACATGAATCATTTCTTTATCTGGAGTGTCCATGCCGTATATACTACTCACCCGTTAGTCCCTTAGAAGCCTTTTCTGTGATCAGATCAGGTGTCACAGAGTCACAGTCGTTATGTATGTACAAGTAACCCTTATTCAACTTAAGATTATTTAACTTAAGTCTCAACATGTAAGAGCAGTGTTGCTGGCAATTTTATTGCAAAATATGGATCTTATAATTCTATTTTATTGTTATGAATCTTTTACTGTGCCTAGTTTATAAATGTATTATGTGTATGTATGTACAGAAAAAGTATGTTCCATAAAGGGTTCGGTCCTATTCTGGTCCTGGGCATCCTCTGAGGGTCTTAGAACACCCCTGAAGATAAGTGATCATTAATGTGTAATAAGTATTCTCAGCTCGTTCTCATGTCAAGTGTGTCAAGAGCTTTTCATAGTCACAGTAACTTAAGTTGGTTCTAAGGAGCTGAAGGCAGTCAAGGAGAAGGAATGACCATTTACTTAGGACCTAATTGTAGTCTCCCTGAAAACTTTTACATGCACATGAGGACTCTGGGGCACAGAAGACAAGTAGCTTTCCCCAAGTCATCCTGTGGATCACTGGCAAAGCTGGTAGTATCTTGTGGTGAATCAAACGTTCTTCTGTAGCTCACCATAAAGGTTGGAATCTCTGGCCCTAACACTCCCACGACAGAAGCACTTGAGCTGACTGCTTGAAACTAAGTGTGAGTATCCTTTCAACACAATGAGAATAAAGATCCCACTTAATGTGTAAAATGGGAATAAAACTCCTGGTAGTAACCCTTAAAGTTCTTTGAAACACTCAGTGAAATAATCCATGTAAAGCCCTTGGCTCATAGTTGGCCCATAGTAAGTGCTCAGGAAATAGTAGCTGTTATTATTATTATCATAACTCATGGGGCTTTTGAGGAATCTATTTTGTCATTGTAGCACATTTTCTTTGTATTCCTAATCACCTGCATATACCATGATATCTTAAAATGTTGTAATAAAGATTTCCATTTTTCAAGAATGCATAAGCTTTTTAGCAGTAGTTTATTTTCATAGTGAGCTTCAAATGAGGAAAATGTTAATGCTCAGCTGAAAATTAGCCTGAATGATGGAATCCAGAATCCTTGAACGCCCCCTCCCACCCTTTTTCTAAACATGGACACCTTGACCACTTTCCTAATGTGATATATGCAGATTAAGTCCTTTGTTTATTGATTGGCCAAATATATGCAGGGCAAATGTATGCTACTTCATCCTTGGCTCTTCCAAGGGAGACTGTTACCATGGTAACAAAGGCATCCTTTGACTCCTGTTTCTGCACTGAGTTATAGAAATGCTTCTTTAAAAATACTTACGACAATATTTAATGTTGAATCTGAAGTAATTTTTCTCATTGTTTGTGGAGTAAAATTGATTTTCTCTGGGCAAAGTTTGTTTGGTTGCCCAAATGTACTGTTTATAGTAATATGTTCCACCAAATTTCTTTAAAAGCCAGTTAAACGTATTTTGTCTTAACTTCTAATCTAATTTCATCGTTTGGAAGTGCTTCTTGCTGCACCATGCCTATTTTGATTTGGAAATAGTGCACATTCCCTCTTTGCTATGTTGGAGTAAGATGGAGGGGAACAGAATGAATCATTTGTTTTCATACATTAGGGAGGCAAGGAGGACATACACTTGGGTCTGTTCAGGAGTCCATGGCTTATTCTAAAGCTGGGATGTTCAGGTGGCAGCTGGTGCCTGGTATTTTATTCCAGTGGTTCAAAACCTATTCTTTCCCAAGAGGCATCCATTTTAATTTTTTTTTTGTAAAATTATAAATAACTTGTTGTTCTCATTATAAGAACAACACATATTCATTTCAGAAGATTGAAAAAAGATAGCAAAAGAGAGATACCAACAGTATCATTTCTAGTGACAACCACTGTTACTATTTGGTTACAGATTTCCTTCCAGAGTTTTGTGTGTTCGTACATGACATTTAACTTGCAGGAAAAAAAAAAACATTAATTTATACCTTTATAACTTGAATTTTTGTCAGTGTCATATGTTGATATGTTTAAAGTTTCCTTCTAATATATTATGTTTAATGGCTGAAACATTGTAAGATATAGGTAGGTTGACTTAATAATCATTTGTTGAATATTTAAGAGGGCTTGGGGTTTGTCCCTAATTAAAATGGAATTTCAATAGTTTTCTTGGTTTGCTGTGATTTTTTTTAATCTACTTTTTATCCACAAGCAAAGGACAAAGGACAGAGCTATATTCTGTTGTCTTGTTGAGCTCAAAGAGATATAAGGGAATAGTTCAGTTGGCTCTTCAGTGTGACTCCAGGCCCCTCCATGGGAGGATGTCCAGATGCCATTTCTTAGTGTCTCCATCCAGCAACCATGACTATGAAGTTGACATCAGCTTATCCTATTGGCCTCAAACCATTCAAGTGTTAGACTCCAGATTTAGGTTCCTATGAGCTTGAGAGGTATATGAGTTTCTTTATTTCATACACACACACACACACACACACACACATATATTATTGGGGCTAGTGCTGTGGTATAGTAGGTTAAAGCCCTGGCTTGCAGCCTCAGCATCCAATATGGGCCCCAGTTCTAGTCCCAGCTGTTCCACTCCTGATCCAGCTCCCTGCTAATGTGCCTGGGAAAGCAGTGGAAGATGGCCCAAGTCCTTGGGCCCCTGCACCCATGTGGGTGACCCAGAGGAAGCTCCTGACTCCTAGCTTCGAATCAGCTCAGCTCCAACCATTGCAGCCATCTGGGGAGTGAATAGGTATATGGAAGACATCTCTCTGTCTCTACCACTCTGTAACTCTGCCTTTCAAATAAATAAAATAAATCTTTGTTTCACTCTCCAAATGGCTGCAGTGGTTGGAGCCGAGACGATCCAAAGCTAGGAGCCAGAAGCTTTCAGGTCTCCCACATGACTGCAGGCGCCCAAACACTGCTTTCCCAGGCCATAAACCAGGAGCTAGATTGGAAGAGGAGCAGCCGGGACACGGACCAGCACCCGTATGGGATGCCAGCACCATAAGTGGAGGCTTAGCGCACTATACCACAGCGCTGGTCCATGGTTTCTTTCCTTTTTTTTTCCACTAATATTTGCTAAGGGTCAGTTTAATCCTGGTACACTCCTCTCCTCCATGAGATGTATCACCTACTCATACTTCATTTCTGACCCCACCAGGCACTAACACATAGACAAATGTTTAAGTTATAGGATGGAAAACACCATGACTTTTGTTTCCAAGAATCACAGATCCTATTTAACAGTTCATTCATAATTCTGAAATTTGACTTTCAGATCTTTAAGATGGTAAAAATTAAACTGATTTCAAACTTGCATTTTTTTCCTTCATATTTCAGTGAGTTAACAAAGGGAAATGCTAGGCATGGTATCTGACATCCAATAAGATAACAGGAATGTTGGTGCCAGTGGAGAGGAGGAATTGTGGGAAAGAGAACTACTCTTCTTTCCTAGGGAATCAGGAAAGAGGTCCAACTTCCACTTCTGTGCCTCATAGGGTCAGCACAGAGCCCCAAGTTTAAAACTCCGTGTCTAACTACCGGCTCTCCAGCACTCTCCACCTGACCTTAGGTTAACCATTGAATCTCTCTCTGCCTTGGTTCCTCTCCATAATATGAGTGTAATAACTCTTACCCACCTCACTGGGGCAGGGATGATTAATCAGTGTTTATAAAGCTCAATAAATCCTTTGGGTGTGAAATGCACTGAAATTGGAAAACATTATTACTATTAGCTGCTGTCTTTATATCTAAGCCAGCATGCTAGGGACAGCTGAATGGAGTACTATAAAGTTAGACCCTTCTCCTATATCATTGTCAAGAATCTCAGTTCCTTTAACCCTGCCCCTGTGGATACCAGTTTTTTTTTTCTACTGCTATAATGCTTACTCTTCAACAAGCTGCAATCAATTCTCTGCTTATAACTCTGTGCCCATAGCTATCCACATCCATAATCAGTGCTTTGTTCCTTCACCAAATATTCACTGAGCAGATGGAAGGTACTGTGCTGGATACTGGAAGTTCAAGACCATCTTAGGATCAGTACAGTGCCTACCCTCAAGGTACCTGGGTACACTGGACATACAGGATCCAAGGGGACCCTGTGCATGCACAGGCATGCTCAGCCAAATCTGCCTGGAGGTGATACCTAGTTGAAAACTGAGCAGGGAATAACCATATAGCTTGGGAAATATAAGGGGAAGGAGAGAGACAATGTGTTTTAGGCAGAATGTGAATTTTTATGAAAGCCCCAAAATGAGAGAGGGCAAGATCAATTAAGGAGATTGAAAGAAGTTCCACAGGATTAAAGCTTCCTTGATGCTTGGACTGCACATTCTTGGGGCTTTAATTTCCTAGCAATGATACCAGTAAGCATTTTTCTTCTCACTACTTGCTATTGTCCAATCCCTATCTGATTCTCTTGTAGCTGTCACCTTGTAGCTGACTTTCCTTCTAGCTCTTCTTTAATCCATTTATCAATCTCAGGATGATATTGCTATGAATCAGGGGCTCAGATTTTTAAAAACTATACGTATGTACACATGAAATGAAAGGACTGAAAAACAAAGACAGCCGGATCTGCAAGTAGTTTAGTTGAATGCTCCTGTGTGTAAATATGAAAGGAATGTGTGATTTAGGTTCTTTGTATCAATTTCACAAGAATACAATGGAAAGCCCTTGAAAATAGTACCAGTAAGTACACATATCAAAACCTAAATAGCATAATGAAATTTTAGACAGGAGGTGAGAATTATACTGAGATCACTACACTCCCCCAAAGTAAAACAAATCAAGAAACTTATCAGTACTAAAAACATAGAATAAAACTTTAATCAACATCAGAGCTAATCACCTCATTTAGTAACTGACAGTTCAATGAGGTTTCTGTTTTAAAATCACAGGCAAAGCAAACTGCCAAGTTTTATTTGTCATCTGATATAAGTTGAGCTATAGTCCGAGATGCTAGAAAACCTTTCTTGCTGGATTTTACCTCTTTAATCTCAAATGAAAACTGGCACTCCATCTGGATAATGTCCAACGTGACACATTTTGGGAGCCATCAACTACCTAGCTTTACAAATCAAGAACACTGATTAAATAATCAAGATTTCTGAAAAGCCTTGAGGGAGCTATACGTTTTTTGCATCAGTAATTGCCATTCTGTTTGTAGCACAAAATGTTTCTGAGCTCTGGATGAAAACTTGTATTTGACATACTGGCACTGAGTATCTTATTTGTTGGTTAGCAGGAATTTGACATCCCTAGAAATAATATGATAGCAGATATGGAAATTGTGGGGTTTAAAAAATGTCTTAAACTAATGAAATTTGTCACTAAGAAAATGAAACAAGGTAAGTAATTATTTGGTTGTTTATTTTCAGGAGAGAATAAAGGTAATGATATTTAGCCAAGCATCCATTAAAATAAAAGCCGTTATTGTTCTTTCTGATGGTGTGCAATACACAACAAATTATACAACATAATTATTAATTCCCCATACATAGATTAAAGAGTTGACTCTCCTTTGTAATAAATAGAAATGTAAAGACAGAAAATTCTTCTCGTGACACACAGTCATACACACCTTCATGATTTAGAATAATCACTGATCAAATTATTAAGATATTGATTAGAATAATAACTGATTTACCAGAATTACATGCATGGAGGAATAATTCTTTCATTAAAGATGTCAAAATTAGTCCAGAAAATATCAATGAACATTATTAATGTTACATTTGGCTTTGGCCCTAGGCAGAATTGTCAATTTGGTGAAGTTATTCTTTGCCATTTCTCAACATCCCCTTGAAGGATTTTATTTATGCTGGTATTCAATCATTTGACAATCTTTTTTTATTGAGTGTCTACTAAATGGCAGGAACAATTTCCAGAGCTAGAGGTTGAGCAGTGAGACAGAGAGCCAAGCACCTTGTACTTATCAAGCTTGCATTCTAGGAAATAGGGTGGGGCCAGATAATAATGATTTTAAGAACTTGAGGCAGTAAGAAATTTCTTGGTAATAGTGAATGCAATAGCAGTAATAAAACAGAATGATATGTTAGACAATATCCAAGGCTCTCTGGTGGTTTTGGAAGCTCTCTTTAATAAGCTGAGACCTTTCAGCCAACCCTGGGAAAATGTGGAGGAGCACCATTACAGATAGGAGGATCCTGGCAAATGCATACTTCCCAAGGCCATAGAACTGAGACTAAGATCATGCTTAGAGAATGATGGACAGGAAGAAAATCTCAAAGAGAGAATAGTAAAAGATATGTTATGGGAATCAGAAGAAGGCTGCTTTCTCATCTTGACTCCATTCAGCTATTTGTATTTTCTTTTTTTTCCACAAGAAACCTTTTATTTAAGGAATATAAGCTTCGTATGTTTCATAATTAAAGCTTTAGGGGTGATTCTTCCCACTGTACCCCCCCTTCCCCAAACTCTCCCACCCCATTTCCTCCCCTCTTCCTCCTCCCTCTCCTATTTGCATTCTTATTTTTTTACTAAGATTTATTTTCAATTAACTTTATGTACATATGATTAACTCTACATTAAGTAAAGAGTTCAACAAACATTATAAAAAAAAAAAAAAAACTTCCTCAACAGTTGAGATAAGGGCTGTTCAAAGTCATTGCTTCTCAAAGTGTCAATTTCATTTCTACAGATTGCCTTTTAGGTGCTCTATTAATTATCACAGGTCAGGGAGAATGTTATTTGTCCCTTTGGGACTGGCTTATTTGACTAAGTATGATGTTTTCCAGTTTCATACATTTTGTTGCAAATGACCAGATTTAGGGTTTTTTGCTTTGTTTTGTTTTTACTGCTATTCCATGGTATACATATCCCATAATTTCTTAATCCAGTCTTCAGTTGATGGACATTTGGGTTGATTCCAATTGAACTGCAATAAACATGTGGGTACAGATAACTCTTAAATGTGCTGATTTCATTTCCCTTGGGTAAATTCCCAGAAGTGGAATGATTGAGTCTATATTAAGCTTTCGGAGATATCTCCATACCCTCGCCCATAATGGCTTTACCAGTTTACATTCCCACCAATAGTGGATAACAGTACCTTTTTTTCCACATCCTCGCCAGCATTCATTGTTTGTTGATTTCTGTATGAAAGCATTCTAATGGGGATGAGGTAAAACCTCATTGTGGTTTTGATTTGCATTTCCCTGATGGCTAGTGATCCTGAACATTTTTTCATGTGTCTGTTGGCCATTTGGATTTTCTCTTTTGAAAAATGTCTAAGTCCTCTGCCCATTTCTCAACTAGGTTGTTTGTTTTGTTGTTGTTGAGTTTCTTGATCTCTTTCTATTTTCTGGTTATTAATCCTTTATCAGTTGCATAGTTTGCAAATAATGTCTCCCATTTTGTTGGTTGCCTTTTCACTTTGCTGAGTGTTTCTTTTACAGTACAGACATTTTTCAATTTGGTGTAATCCCATTTGCCAATTTTGGCTTTGATTATCTGTGCCTCTGGGATCTTTTCCAAGAACTCTTTGCCTATCCCAATGTCCTGCAGGGTTTTCCCAATGTTCTCTAATAATTTAATGGTATCGGGACACAGATTTAGGTCTTTAATCCATTTTGAGTGGGTTTTTGTGTAAGGTGTAAGGTAGGGGTCTTGCTTCATACTTGTGCTTGTGGCAATCCATTTTTCTAAGCACTACTTGTTGGCGAGACTTTCCTTGTTCCAGGGATTGATATTAGCTCCTTTGTCAAAGATAAGTTGGTTGTAGATGCATGGATTGACTTCTGGCATTTCTGTTCTCCATTCATCTGTCCTTCTGTTTTTGTACCAGTACCAGCCTATTCATCTATCCTTCTGTTTTTGTACCAGTACTGCCCTGTTGTATGTCTTAAACTCTGGCATTGTGATGCCTCCGGCTTTGTTTTTGTTGAATAAGGTAGCTTTAGCCATTCAGGGTCTCCTGTATTTCCATATGAATTTCAGTATCATTTTTTCCAGATCTGAGAAGAATTTTCTTGATATTCTAATTGGTATCATATGGAATCTGTAAATTGCTTTCAATAATATGGACATTTTGATGATATTGATTCTTCCAATCCATGAACATGGAATATTTTTCCATTTTTTGTATCTTCTTCTATTTCTTTCTTTAATG
Organism: Oryctolagus cuniculus; assembly: GCF_051225735.1. Classification (NCBI taxonomy): domain Eukaryota; kingdom Metazoa; phylum Chordata; class Mammalia; order Lagomorpha; family Leporidae; genus Oryctolagus; species Oryctolagus cuniculus. The sequence continues at coordinate 55,114,957 of NC_142872.1, forward strand.
TTTTGTAAATTTCATTGTAGACATCTTTGGTTACATTTATTCCCAGATATTTGATTTTTTGTAGCTATTGTGAATAGGATTGATCTTAGAAGATCTTTCTCATTCAAGGTATTGTCTGTGTATACAAAGGTTATTAATTTTTATGTGCTGATTTTATAACCTGCTACTTTACCAAACTCTTCTGTGAGTTCCAATAGTCTCTTAGTGGAGTCTTTTGGATACCCTACATATAGAATCAAGTCATCTACAAATAGGGATAGTTTGGCTTCCTTCTTCCCAATTTGTATCCCTTAAATTTCTTTTCCCTGTCCAATGGCTCTGGCTAAAACTTCCAAGACTATATTGAATAGCAATGGTGAGAGTGGGAATCCTTGTATAGTTTGGATCTCAGTGGGAATGCTTCTACCTTTTCCCCATTCAGTAGGATGCTGGCTGTGGGTTTGTCATAAATTACCTTGATTGTGTTGAGGAATATTCCTTCTATACCTAATTTGCTTAGGGTTTTCATCATGAAAGGGTTTGGATTTTATTAAATGCTTTTCTCTGCATCTATTGAGATAATCATATGGTTTTGTTCTTCAACTTGTTAATGTGATGCATCAGATTGATTGATTTACGAATGCTGAAACCATTCCTATACACTGGGGATAAACCCACTTGGTTCAGGTGAATGATCTTTATGATGTGTTGTTGGATTCAATTGGCAAGTATTTTGTTGAGGATTTTTGCATCTATGTTCATCAGGGAAATTGGTCTGTAGTTCTTTTTCTCTGTTGTATATTTTTTTGGGATTAGGAATTAAGATGATGATGGCTTCACAGAATGAGTTTGAAAGGATTCCCTCCATCTCAATTGTTTTGAAAGTTTGGAATGAATTGAGGTTAGTTCTTCAAATATCTGGTAAAATTTAGCAGTGAAGCTATTGGGTCCTGGGTTTTTATTTTTTGAGAGGGTCTTAATTACTGAATCAATTTCAGAATCAGTTATTAGCCTGTTTAGGTTTTCTATGTCTTTATGGCTCAATTTAGGTAGGTTGTATGTGTCCAGGAATCTATTTGTTCTAGATTTCCTGTTTATTGGCATATAACTCTTTGTAGTAATTTCTGATGATTCTTATTATTTCTGTAGTATCTGTTGTTACATTTCCTGTTTCATCTCTAATTTTATTGATTTGGTTCTTCTCCCACCTTTTTTTGGTTAGTTAGGCCAATGATGTGTTGATTTTCTTTGATTTTTTAAAAAAACCAGCTCTTCATTTTGTTGATCTTTTGTATTGTTTTGGTTTCAACTTTGTTGATTTCTTCTCTAATTTTAATTATTTCTTTTCTCCTACTAGTTTTGGGTTTAATTTACTGTTGTGTTTCTTGGTCCTTGAGATGCACTGATAGCTCCTTTATTTGGTACCTTTCCAATTTCTTGATGTAGGCACCAACTGCTATAAACTTTCCTCTTAACACTGCTTTTGCTGTGTCCCATAAATTTTGATATGTTGTATTGTTGTCTTCATTTATTTCCAGAAATGTTTTGATTTCTCTTTTGATTTCTTCAACGACCCACTGTTCATTCAGGAGCATGTTGTTCAGTCTCCATGTGTTAACATATGTTCTAGAGGTTCCTGAGTTGTTGATTTCGAGCTTCATTACATTGTGGTCAGAGAAGATGCATAGTATGATTTTGATTTTTTTTTTTGCATTTGCTAAGATTTGCTTTATGGCTTAGCATGTGGTCAAGCCTAGAGAAAGTTCCATGCACTGGTGAGAACAATGTGTATTCTGCAACTATAGGATGAAAAATTCTGTAGATATCTGTTGGGTCCATTTAGTTTACAGGGTCAATTAATTCTGGTGTTTCCTTACTGATTTTCTGTCTGGGTGACTGCCCATTGCTGAAAATGGGGTATTGAAAGTCCCCATTACTGTTTTTAAAATATTTATTTATTTATTTAATTATTTGAAAGTCAGAGTTACACAGAGAGAGAGATGAGATGTGGGGGGTGTGGTCTCCCATCCACTGGTTCACTCCCCAATTGGCTACAGTGGCTGGAGCTGTACTTACCAGAAGCCAGGAGCCAGGAGCTTCTTCTGGGTCTTCCCAAGTGGATACAGGGGCCCAAGGACTTGGACCATCTTCCACTACTTTCCCAGGATATCGCAGAGAGCTGAATCGAAAGTGGAGCAGCCAGGACTTGAACCAGCACCTATATGGGATGCTAGCACAGGTGGTGGCTTTACCTGCTACACCACAATGCCACCCCCATTACTATTGTATTGGAGTCGAAGTCTCCCTTTAGATCCATTAACATTTTTTTTTTTGACAGCAGAGTTAGACAGTGAGAGAGAGAGAGAGAGAGAAAGGTCTTCCTTCCATTGGTTCACCCCCCAAATGGCCGCTATGGCCAGTGTGCTTGCCGATCCAAAGCCAGGAGCCAGGTGCTTCCTCCTGGTCTCCCATGCAGGTGCAGGGCCCAAGCACTTGGGCCATCCTCCACTGCCTTTCTGGGCCACTGCAGAGAGCTGGACTGGAAGAGGAGCAACCAGGTCAGAATCCGGCACCCTGACTGGGACTAGAACCCGGGGTGCCAGTGCTGCAGGTGGAGGATTAGCCTAGTGAGCCGCGGCACTAGCTCAGATCCATTAACATTTAACATTTCTTTTAAATAGCCAGATGCCCTGTAATTAGGTGCATACATGTTTATAACACTACATCTTCCTGTTGAATTGATCCCTTAATCATTACATAGATCCCTTCTTTGTCTCTTTTAACAGTTTTTGTGTTGAAGTCTATTTTGTCTGATATTAGGATGCCTACAGCAGCTCTTTTTTTTTTTTTTTTTGGTTTGTGTTAACATGGAATACCTTTTTCCATCCTTTCACTTTCAGTCTGTGTGTATCTTTGTTGGTGGGATGTGTTTCATGTAGGCAGCAAATAAATAGGTTTTGTTTTTTAATCCTTTCTACCAGTCTCTGTTAACTGAAGAGTTGAGGCCATTTACACTCAAGGTTACTATTGATAATAGCAACTTTGCCCTGTCCTTTTTCTATAAATATTCTTATTGTTTAATTTGGATTTCCTTTGTATTTTCAATCTACTTGAAATTCACTGCAGAATTTTGGCAAGTAACTCTCTTCTTCCTGCCTTCTGTCAAAGAACTTCCACTCCCTTGTTTTTAAGTATACTACTCTTATAGCTTTCCTGTCAGCTCTTTGGCCTAAGATCTTTTATGATCTTGTCTTATAAAGCATACCTTCCAACTACCTACTATCTCAAGTACATGCCAAGTAATTTATACACTAATCTGATAAACCGCAATGAATCAAAGCACTCATCGTTAATGTTATGCGTCTGTAAGATAGCATCTTTCTTTAAAATAGCCTGTATTTTCTAGATTTCAAAGAGTAAATTCTTTCAAAGTCATAGCTATTTAATAGGAAAAAGGACAACTTAAGTAGCTTCTGTTTTTTTTCTTCTGTGCCATGACATTTCCTTGGTTGTGTAAACTTTTTAGTTCAACTGGCTGTGGATTTGTAAGAATTATCACCACCCTTTGTTTTACGATCCTTGTGATTTACTGGTGTGCCAGACACTCTACTAGACACTATATCCATAAGTTTATTTTTTCAGTACCAGTGCTCTAAATTCCCAATTAATAGATTTATCTGCCTTTTTCTGTATTATGACCATGTGAAGAAAAATAGGTCTAGAAATATGAGAGTATTCAGTTTATGGAAAATGTGTATTAAGAACATGCATAGATTTCAAAAAATTTTTTACACCAAGATAAGCTTATCTTTAAATTCCACTTTTGTACACCCTTTTCCAAATGCCTTCGTATAAGAAGACAGTTTCCTGAATAAATGCATGCTTTGTAAAACTAAACAAACAACACATAAGACCACTCAACTTGTATGTTGGTGGATAGTGCTTTTGATTGAATTCAACTCTCACCTGCTTAGAAGCCCACACTGGTACATTCAACAGTGCCTTCCACATTTAGCGTGAAAGGATGTTGATTTTCTGATGCACAGCTCAGAGGATTGTTCATTCAAAGGGAGGAAAGAACATGCTTGATAAGGTAGAGTCTTCAGGAAGAGGATTCTCTCCTCCTCACTGCCCCCTCCATTTCTGGTTATGGGGAACAATTTTCTATATCTCCATGGGAAATGGATAGCTGGTTAGATAACTAAAGTATGATAATGTTACCTTGATAAGACAAAAATTTGCCGAAAAGTGTTTGCAAGGAACATGCACACTCAACATACACAGAGATACATACATGCTTATTCTCAACTGGGAAATGCCTCATGGAACAAAGACGAATCCAGTGCTTGCCTCCAGTCAATGTCTGTTTTTGGGTGATGTTCACAGTCTCTTACCAGTTACAAAGAAAATACTCCTGTAGTGTCTAAAAATGTGATAAGAGTTATCTTGAAGGAAAACAATATTGTTCTTTCAGTTTAGCAGATCTACACATCTCTGTTAGTAGCTGAACAAGTGTCACAGTCTTTAAAACAGAAACAAATATGTGTATGGCCTTGGCTCACCTTTTTCTCATAAAATACTGAACTCCAGAGTGGGCATTCTCCTGAGAAGATGGTGCTCCTGTTTGTATGATAAACTTGAACCTAAAGATGAATTACCTGAAGTTTCAAAAAAATGCTCTTGCAAAGGACCCATTTTATGTGCTTTTTATGGTAGAAGGAAATGTTCCTTGATAAAATGTTTTGGGAATAAAGAGAATTTTCTTACATAACAATGCACAAAGAACATTATTAAAGCATCTAAGAGGACCTAGAAATCAAATCAGTAAGTAGCAACAACCTTTGAAATTCAGCATATTCCATACTAGTTTGGTTTTTGTTTTTTTGTTTTTTTGTTGTTTTTTTTTTTTTTTTTTTTTTTTTTTTTTTTTTGACAGGCAGAGTGGACAGTGAGAGAGAGAGAGACAGAGAGAAAGGTCTTCCTTTGCCGTTGGTTCACCCTCCAATGGCTGCCGCGGCCAGTGCGCTGCGGCCGGCGCACCGTGCTGTTCCGATGGCAGGAGCCAGGTACTTATCCTGGTCTCCCATGGGGTGCAGGGCCCAAGGACTTGGGCCATCCTCCACTGCACTCCCTGGCCACAGCAGAGAGCTGGACAGGAAGAGGGGCAACCGGGACAGAATCCAGCGCCCCGACCAGGACTAGAACCCTGTGTGCCGGCGCCGCAAGGCGGAGGATTAGCCTAGTGAGCAGTGGTGCCGGCCTCCATCCTAGTTTAACCACAAAATACCAAGTACATGGAGGAGCACAGCTGTTAAGTTCCCACTTTGAACACCTACACCCTGTACTCAAATACTTAACTCAAGTTCTGGTTCCTGGCTTCTGATTCAGCTTCCTGCTGATGTTCACTATGGGAAGCAGCAGATGATAGCTCAAGCTACCCACATGGGAAACCGAGAAGGAATTCTGGGTTCTTGGCTTCTGTCTCATACAGCCCTGGCTGTTGTGGGCGTTTGGGAAGTGAACCAGTAGATGGAAGATCTTTCTTTTTGACTCTGCACTTTTAAATAAAATGAAAAAAAAAAATGCTTTCTTAAAAAAAAAATTGCACAGAGTGGTCAACATTTGGCATAGTGGTTAACGCCACTTAGGATGCCCCATCCCATTATTGGTGTTCCTGAGTTTGATGCCTGGCTCCAGCTTTCTGTCAGTTCAGATTCTAGGAGACAGAGGTGATGGCTCAAGCAATTGGGTCCTTGCTTCCCTAATGGGAGACCTGTACTGAGTTCCAGGCTCCTGGCTTCGGCCCAGCCTAGTGCTGTTTATCATGTGCATCTGGGGAGTAAACCAAGGAATGGGAGAGCTCTCTCTGTCATTCTGTCTGTCTGCATGTCTCTCTTGCTCTCTGCCTCTCAGATTACTTATTAGATTAACTTCTTAAAAGTTTGTGGAATTGATGGCTCATTGACTATCTTTTGGGAAATACTGACTGAGGAGCATTTTTACGTGGTTCAAGACAGGTAGAAAGGTAATGGGCTGATATGTAGAGATCATTTTCATAACCTTCAGTGACTGTGGGCCTACACACTTGGAGCAAGGTGTTCAGGATTTGTACATGGCAGAGCTACTCTAAGTGTACACAGGAAGAGGAGCAGAGGCTTCAGAGCCAAGTTCTCCTGCCACTCATAACCTGCATGACTATGATACTTAGATTCTTAGAACCTCGCCTACAAATAGTACTTGACTCAATAGAAATGATGAAGATGATGTAAACAAAGTGCTTAGCACTGTGCTGGGCAAGTAGTAAGTGCTCAGTAAGAGATAACTGTTTCACTTTTTATTTCTGATGCTTCTTGTGGGCCAGTGTAGAGCTATCCACATTCCCTTTAGAGGCCTCTTCTTGTCAGGGTATGCATTTGTAAGGGGGCCAAGTGGATATTAACTGTCTCATCTATAGACCTCATTAGTGCAATTCACAAACCAAGACCAGAATTTTATGGGTACAGAATGCAGAATTATTTCTTGCAGTGTTACCTGTATTCTTCTTTAACTATAATATGCAGTTAAGAGGCAGTTTGAAGAGCTTTTAGCATGAATATCATTCATATTAAAACTAGTCTTAACATTAAAAATCAGCTTTCTATAAAAATCTGTGAATATCCTTTAAGTTATTATGAAGTGAAGATGCCCCTTTAAAAGCTAACATGAGTCCATAAAATCATCACACACAGAGATTTGCACTATGACATAATGGATTGATGTTTACCATCAGTACAGAACAGCAATTGCCAAACAAACATTTGTGTTTGCCAGATATACAAGTCATTGGTGGAACTATAAACAAGTACTTTCGGTTATCCACAAAAACATTTGCTGCTCACACACCTGTAACTGACATTCATAAAGGAAAAATCCCATTGTAGTGTCATAAGTAGATTTTGCATTGAGTTCATAATGACTTAAGTAGGATTCCCACACTCTGTGTTAGGTTTGTTATTTTCTTTGGAGGCAGAACATGACAACTATTAATATTTTATTATTAATCTTGTTGTAAACTCTGCTCCAAAGCAGTGGTGTCCCATCTCATGCATAACAAAAGTGAGGACCTTGAAATGGGCTATTGGGCCCCATGATCTCATCTAACCTCATCCTTCCTCCTCACTTACTGTATCTCAACCAAACCATTTTTCTTGTTGTTCTGTGCATGTTCTTGTCTCAGGCCCTTGTATTTTCTTATTCTTTTGCCACAAATTATCTCCCAGATACTCACAAAATTAGTCCACCATCCCATCTAGTCTCTAGCCATGTCTCTTACCTTTCCCATGTCATGGAATGGTCCCTCCATGTAAACTCGCAGGACAACATGAAGATTTTCTTCACTTCCACCCCTGCTTTACATAAGGGTGCTCCAAAAATTTTATGGAAAATGAAATTAAAACATAAGTTTATTTTGATGTAAAACTTCGAATCCTTGCATAAGAGAGGTCTTAACAAAGTTCATAGACAACAGAAGAATGCATGAATTTAAAAAGACTTTTGCACCAAAGTTTTCAACAAACTTTTTGAAGTACCCTGGTTATTTCTCATAGCTTTTAATATTATTTGAGGTCATATCTGCTTATGAGAGTTTATTAACAATCTTGAAAGTTTATTAACAATCTTGAAAGTAATTGCTAAAATATCAAAGCTTGAAGCTGGCCATGTTGGGAATATTTGCACCATGGAAATGAGTAAGTGCTACTAATCAGAACTTTTAATTTCTGGAAACATGGTTTATCCAAGTATCACAAGACATAATAAATATTTACTTGTTACATTTACTGCGATTCACCACTGGTACATCAGTGCAATGGAAGCAGGAAGTTTGTTTAGTTCTCCCACTGTTAGTCTAGTGTTGTGGAGAGTATCTGACACAGGGAAGTTGATTATTAAGTATATATTTAGGGGCAGATGTCCAGCCTAGGATTAAGACACCCACATCCCATATCAGAGCACCTGGGTTTTAAATCCAGTGTCACTTCCTGACTCCAGCTTTCTGCTGACATGTACCATGGAGACAGGGATGATGGCACAAGGAGTTGGACTCCTGCCACCCAAGTAGGACACCTGGATTAAGTTCCCAGCTCCCAGCTTCAGAGGAAGGGAGTTCAGGTCACTGTAGGCATTGAGGCGGAGAAGTGAACTGGTGGGCGGGATCTCTGTCTCTCTCTCTCTTTCTCTCAGTCTGCCTCTGCTTCTCAAATAAATAAATATTTTAAATATGTATTCCTGTATTTAGTGAATGACTCATAAAGGATATCACAAATTAGGATTTTGTGGCCATTAATATTTGTGAAGGATGAGACTGGTCTTTCTGTTTAGTTATTTGAAAACTAATTTATTTATTTAGTAAATATTTTTGGGAGCCTGTTTGTAAGATACAGTGTTCTAGGTCTTGGAGATACTGTAAATAGAAAAATTGTCGTTATCTTCATGATACTGCATTTTGACAAGAGAAAGGAAAACAGTGAACCAGCACAACAAAAAAATGGTAGAAAGTTTTCAGTGCAGATACTGGATTTTGTTACTAAAACACAAATACTGTCAGTAGTGGATAAGGAAAAACAAAAGGAGAGGGTGGTATTTTACATAGATACATCAACTAAGGCCTTTCTGAAAGTTAATGTTTGGCCTGAGACATAAATGACACAGTCAGGCTAGCCAAACTCAGATCTAAAGAAAGGGCGTTCCAAGCAAAGGGCACGGTACAGTGCCGGAGCCCTGATGTGGGAAAGCATTTGGTACGCTTGAGGAATGGAATAAGAGATCACTGATCTTTAGACATACTGTGTTAGGCAGAGAATGGTGGTGAATGAGGTCAGTGAGGCAGATGGGGACAATCTCTCAGGGCCGTACAGGCCATGAAAAACTATCAAGAGAATGACATGATCTCATTTAAGGTTTACGAAGATCATCCTGGCAATGGAGGATGTTACAGGACTAATTAGAAGCTACTGCAGAGGTTCGGCTCAGGTACTGCAGCAATCTAAAGTATATGGATGAATGGGATAGACCCCAATGGGTCCTCATTCATCAGGGATTAATTTAATCAATTCTTCCACAGGGATAAAATCATTGACTTTTTTTCTTAGTTCTCATGTTAATGTGACATTAGTACAAAGAGAACAGATTCAGTATGGTTCATAGATACAGTTCTTATAGTGAGATTTCCCTTCTCCCCTCCTTCCTTCCTTCCCTTCCTCTTTCTCTCCCTCTCTCTCCTTTTATTTCTCTTCTTCCTTTCTTCCTTTTTTTTTACTTCTTCCCTTTTTTTAGTTTTTGAGATAACATATTTTTAATTTGTATTATAGTCATGTACTTAATTGTGGACTTTTATGTACCGTTCAGGAAAATATAAAAAGATGGAATATTCTAAAACTTTTATTAAGAGTTAGAATAGCTTTGATACCCCAACCAAATAACAAAGTAAATTATAACCAACCTCAATTAAATTTTTACATTAAAAATTCTATATAAAACATTGGCATGCTAGGCAAAGCAATGTGTGAAAAATAATTTGTCAAATAGGGTTTCCTATATCATTTTATAGATGAATTAGCTTTAGAAAAAACATTAATGTGTAATTAAGTACATCGACAGATTCAAGGAGAAAGGATTATATGATAATCTCAAAGTATGAAAGATTAAATAATTTGATCTATTCCTGGTTACAAAATATTTCAGGAAATTTAAAAAGGTATTCTTTTTAGAATGGTGGAATACATGCAGCCTGTGAGCCAGATAAGGCCTGTAAAATCATATGGTCTTGTCCTGTCATAGCAGCTGTAGGCAGTACTCAAAAATCTGTAGGAGACTGATTTTTAGGTTGATCATTTTGTATGGCCCATGAATGATGTTATAAATATCCAAATGGCCTTTGGCAGAATACAGTCTCCCTATCCTGAATCATGACCAAAAAAATCTTAAAAATTAGAACTATTTTTCTAACTTTTTAATGTGAAAAAAAGCAGTATCTTTGTTCTTCCTTATATACTACATTTTATAGAGATCCTAACCAGTACAAAAAGATACCATACTTGTTCAAGCCATCATCATCTCTTACCAGTATTTAAGCAATAGCCTCCTAACTGGTCTCCTGATTTCTATTTTTTTGGGGAATGGAGAGTGTTTGTACATACAAGAACCTTTTCATGAATAATATGCACAACTTGATGAGCTTCAAGGTAAGTACACATCCCAAAAACCGTGATTTATGCCATAGACCTACCCAATCAGTTCCAGTGGTTTGCATCGGCTCTTATTTCTTATTCTTGCTATAAGAACACTTATCATGAGACTTAGCATCTTAGTAGGTTTTAAGTATCACTGCAGAATTGTTAATTATATGATATATATGTATGTCTGAAACTTTGTACCCTTTGTTTAATGCCTCTCCCATTTTCCCTCTCTCTCAGTCACTAACAGTTGCCATTCTGCTTTCTGATTCTTTGAGTTTCACTATTTTAGACTTACGGGTAGTATCTTGTAGTATTTGTCATACAAGGTCTGGCTTATTTCATTCAGCATCATGACCCCCAGATTCAGCCATCTTGTCTCAAAAGGCAGTGTTAAACAATATGACATTTTAACCCCACATCGTAAGGTAATGCAAATCAAAACCGCAACGATGTATTACTCCACAACTCTTAGGATGGTTATTAAGAGAAAATTAATGATAAATACTGGTGAGGTTATAGAGAAAATGTAACACTTGTACACTTTTGCTGGGAACATAAATTGGTACAGCCATTGTGGTAATAGAGAACCTCAACAACATATGCATTCAAAGGATCTGAAAGCAAGATCTCCAAGAGATATCTGTGTTCTCATATTATTGACAATAACCAAGAAATGGAAGCTACCTAAATGTCCATCCCTGATTCTCTTCTGTTCTTCCACAGAGGCAATAGTGACCCTTTAAAACCATCAGTCAGTCTCGTCTCAGAGTCTGGGGTGGCTCTCTGACTTCCTTTGCAACTTCCTTTCCTTGCTCGCTCTCATCCAGCCCTCTAACTCCTTGCTGTTCTGAACACATGCCTGGCATGCTCTCCAGCAGACTTTGTTGGAGCTAGTTCCTCTTTGAAATGTTTCTTACCACCAGATACTATTTGGCTAACTCCCTTGGCAGTATCAAGTCTCATCGATCTCCCTTCAGTGAGGATTCCTGTGATCACTCTATTTTGTGATGTAACTGGCACCCCTCCCTTTTCTGTATTTCATTTTTGTTTGTTTTGCTTATCACTGGCAACACATTATACATTTCACTTATTTTTTTTTCCCACATTCTCTATCAATACAGCTGCCAGAACGTAAGCTCCACAAGAGCAGGCATTTTGTTGTCATTAATATTTTTTGGAGCATCAAAAAAGGCCTGACAGTAGTGAGTATTCACTGAGTATTTGCTTAATGAATAAATGAATAAGTGAATGAATGAAAATCAGTAAGAAAATAGAGAGTGGGCAAGTGATAGAAACAGATGAATCATTGAGCAGAACAGCCAAATGAACAATAAACACAGGAAGAACTGCTCAGCCTAGTAGTAATCAATGAAATGAAAAACTAAATCGAGATAACATTCATTCTCATCTGACTGGCTAAACAAATTAAACCTGATAACACAAAGTGTTGGTGAAGGCTTGTGGAAATGCAGTGATACATTGTCTGGTTTGAATGTAAATTTGAACAAATATTTTGAAGCTTATTTTAGTACTGCTGAATAAAATGACCCAACCTCTTCAATTTAGAAACCTCACTTTTAAATGCATTCACCAAATAAAATCCTACATGGACAAGAAGTTGTTGGCAGCGTTGTTTGAAATAGTAAAAAGGGAAAAAGATACAATCTAAGTCCTTCACTGGAAAAAAAAATTCAATTGTGCTTTATTCAGACAATGCAGGTTTAGTTGTTAAAATTCTTGTATATCAGTGTTATTTTATATAACTTCATATCAAATGATTTTATATAAAATTTATTTTATATCAAAATATAAAACAGTGCAAGGAAATGGCAGTCACTTCTGGGCGATGACAGTGTTTTGGAGGGAACAAGGAAAAGGTTGGGGCAGTAGACATTTTTACATTACTTTCTGTTAACATATTTTAGGTAAACATGATAACTGTTCATTTCTGCTTAACCTTAGCGTAACTCTTTCACATTATTTTCTGTGATGTAATTCCAAATTTTAAATTAATAAATTTTGAACTAGCATTTTGGCACTAGGAGTAAAAGGGAGATTGGGTGATGGCTTAAGGAAGCAACAACAAAAATGTAAAATTCTGGTGGGAGCAGTGAGATCTAAGTGTTTGTAAGCAGGAGAGAAGGGACTTTGAACAAGGGAGGAACAGACAATGTAAGAAAAAAGGTAAAAGTGAAATCTTGGTGGCATGTGTAGAATGTCAAAACAAAGGCACACAGGTAGCTGTTAGTTTTGACAAGAAGGAGTCATATTTCCTGTAGAAAAGGGAGAAAGGAAATACTGGATGGAGATACACAATCATACTGAGATTCAAAAGAGAAGATAAAGGGAACTCACACAAACTTAACCTTCTCAGTAAAGTTGAAGACAATGGGTTACAAAGACTTTTTGGAGCCCAGTAAGGTAATAAAGAGTTTGCGTCATTTTAGGACACTAGAGAAAGTCTGAAACTACTTCAGACAGAAAGGTAGTTCAGAGAGTTCATGGAAAAATGGAATTAAAATATAAGTTTATTTTGGTGCAAATAATTTTGAAATACGTTTTACAGGAAGTTTATAAAATGTTTATGGAAAAAACTACGTGGAAAAAAACAAAATGTGTCCTGAAAAAACTACATGGATTTCAGGTTTTTGCACCAAAATAAACTTATCATTTAATTCTACTACCCACAAACTTCTTAAAGTGCCTTTGCATGGAATAAGAAACCAGACATAAATGGTTGAATTGCCAAGCAGCCTTATAAAAACCAGTTATACTCGAAATTAGTGAAGTTCATGCTCTACCTGATTTTGTAACTTCCCCCAGCAGTGCTTAGTAGCCATGGAATACAGAAAATGGATAAAGGGTTGAAAATCAACAGAATTGTGCCATTGATGAGTGAAACCATAAATATATTGAATGAATGAGAGAGCATCAACAAAACAACTGAATGTGACATCAAGACTAAGTAAAGAGCCACGTTAACCCTTTGAAATTTCATGGAAGAAACAAGCAGTTAACAGCTAAGGACAAGGAGAATTTGAAGATATGAAAAGAAGAGAACAATTTCAGCAATGCTGCAATGAGAAGAAAAGTAAAGAAGGAAGAGGCTGGCATTAAAGAATTTTGCAAATTTTCTTTGATATTATTTTGTGCAAGACAAGACCAAGAAGTGTTTAGAAATGGGAAAAAACTGGCTGGCATTGTCACACAGCAGCTTAAGACACTGTTTGTGATACTAACATCCCATATCAGAGCACTTGTTTGAGTTCTGGCTGCTCTGCTTCTGATCCAGCTCCCTGCTAATGGTCCTGGAAAAATCAACTGAAGATGGCCCATGAGCTTGCTTGGACTCTGAGCCATTGGCCTGGAGAAGCCATTTGTAGAATGATCCATGAGATAGAGCTCTCTCACTTTGTCACTCTGCATTCTGCCTGCACTCTGAATCTTTTTAAAAAAAGAAGAAGAAATGGGGAAAACTTAATGAAAATAATTATTAAAACATGGATGAATCGTATCAAATTGAAGGGTTGGGTGATGTCATCAAGGTAAATGTTGAAACTACAGAGGGTGATGGAAATGATGGAGTGGAAGGGCTCCAGTGTAGACAGTGAATTATTAAAAATGGAATATTGCTATTAATTTGGGAACAAGGATAGTGAATCTTAGTGTAATTTAAATGTTTATAATTATTTTACATAGTATAATATTACTTGAGATTTATCTATGTTGATAATATGTAGAGCTAAAGCATTTATTTAAATTTTCTTATAGTATTCATTTGTATAAATAAACTCACTTATTATTTATGACTTATGATTTATTTTCAGTTTTTTTGGTTCTGGAGAATTAATGCAAGAATGAATTTTATTTTAAAACATTTTATGATGCACACATGGGGGAATATCTCCAGGGTATTTATGCAAATGAGAAACTCATGGGTCATGAGTCATATATATTTTCAACTTGAATATACAAGCTGCAGATGGAGATATACAGAAAATACCATTTTGCAAATCTTCTTTTTCTTCTTTTTTTTTATTTGAGAAGTAGAGTTATAGAGAGAGAGAGGTCTCTCATCCACTGGTTCGTTCCCCAGATGGCCGCAACAGTTGGAGCTGAGCTGATCTGAATGAAGTCAGGAGCCAGATGTTTCTTCTGGGTCTCTCCCTTGATGCAGGGGCTCAAGAACTTGGGCCATCTTCCATAGCTTTCCCAGGCCATTAGCAGAGATCTGGATCCCAAGTGGAGCAGCTGGGACTCAAACTGGTGCCCACAGGGGATGGCAGTGCTGCAAGGGGAGGTTTAACCTACTATACCACAGCATCAGCCCCTGTACATTTTCAAAACATCTAAACTTTATATACATGAATATCAACTAAGAATTTAAAAAAAGTCTTGGTCAGGAAATATAAAAATAAATAGAAGGGAAATCATTACTCTAAATAAAGGAAATTTAAGGGTGTATTATTATCTTTATGTTTGAAGTAGTTCATAACAAAAAGGTAGAAAGTGGTATTTTTTCAAAATGATTTAGTATATTATAAAAAGTTTAGAAACCACAAAGTAATAATTGAAAATGAAAACTACTTTCCATCCCATTTCCATTAAATAAGAACTATTTAATACTTTGGTTTTCTATTATACATACATATATGTATATATAAGTAACATATTTTATATCATGATTCAGGACATGCTTGTATCTTAGATAATTTTCATCTTTAAAAATGTTACTAAAGATTTTAGTAAAGGCTTTAGAGGTTGTCACTCCTGTTCAAACAAACAAAAAAAAATAATGTAGAGAATGAAAGCTGTTGACTTTTCTTGAATTCATCAGACAACTGAGGTTGCAAGGCAAATTACTACTGCAAAATATAGAGAGAAAAGAGATTGCAAAGATCTTCATATTGAGGAAGGTTTTGCATGTTCATAGGAACACTTAAATGGTAATTGTACCACATTGTTGGAATATGGGCATGGAATAACTTGAGCAAGTGAACTTTCATCCATCCATGGATTTATCTCCAGAACACTTTGAAATTCTCAAGGCGAAAAAGCAAGAAAGATGTCCTCACGGCTCTGGCAGTGTTGGGGCTGAAATTTATCCGATGAATTTTCTATAGCAAAAGCCTACTCTCCAGCAGAAAAGTCTGTATTGGCACCTCATCCCAGAAGGAGAGATGGAACTTGTCCAAATCAAGGCACCTATGGGTGTGAGAACAGGAGTCTAAGAAACACTTTGAGAAGATCATAGTTCAAGGATTCATGATCACCAAAAGACTAAGATTTAATCATGTGATTGTAGAAATGTTTGTTTTCTATATTTAATCATCACATGAAGAAGCCTTCAATACAGTTGTGAATTAAAATTGGAAGAGCTTTCTGGGAAAGTAAAAACATAATGTGAGTGTGAAAAACAAGAATTCTAGAGAAATTGTAAACTCTGTCACTTACAACTCCACAGTGAACTTGAAGGAAAGACCAATTCTTGGTCACGTAACATAAAAGCTCACATTAAAAATCTGTTTACCTCAATTACTCTTAAAATGTACATCATGTCTGAGACAAATTTTTATAAAACATGCTAAATGGCAAGCAAACAAATAAAAATTCCCTACACAATCTGAATAGAGACAGCATCTAAACTAGATTCTCATAGGACACAGATTTTAGAGATAGCAAACAGGGCACTTAAAACAACTATTCAGTATGTTAACAGCTCTAATGGTGTAAACAACATGCAAAAAACAATTCTTGACAATGCAAAAAAAGAGATGACAGATCTAAGAAATATCCAAAAGAAAATGCTAGACATAAAAAAAAGCACTGTAACAGAAATGAAGAAAACCCTTGAAATTCTTCGCGGTAGACCGAACCTGGCAAAGGAAAGAATCGATAAGCTTAAATGTGGGTTCACAGAAAATTCCCATATTGAAACAGATAATATTTTGTTCTCAAAAACTAGAAATGAAACCCCAAAATTGGGAGAGCATCAAAAGGTAAACTTATGCATGATGAGACTACCAGGGGAGAAAAGAGAGAATAAAGAATAATAGCTGAACTAATAACATCAAGAATCTTTCAAAATTAGTGGAAGACATCAGTCAATGGCTAGAGGAAGCCCAGTGAGCATCAGGCAGGATATATACCTAAACATTGACATCAGGCAAAATATATTCAAAGGCCATAAAACCAAAAAGGAAATACCTTAAAATATGCTGGGAGTGGGGCAAGTAATACATAAATACCTCATTTAGAAGATAAGAATTCAGTGAATTTTTCATCAGAGTCATGCAGAGAAAAGAGCAAAGTGAAGCTTTTAAAGTGTTGAAATAAATAAGTCACAAAACTGAAATTCCATACTAGCAAAATTATCCTTCAAAAAAGAAAGAGAAGTAAAGGTTTTTCTCAGGCCAAAAAAAAAAAAAAAAAAAAGAGAAAATCCATCTCCATGAGATTTGCTCTGAAAGAGATGTTTAAAGAAGGTTTTCTGGTAGGAGAATGTTACGGTCACAAATTCAGATCTCCACAAAGAAAGAAAGAATGTTGAAGAAAGAATAAATATGATTTTTAATAAGTATCTTTTTAAAAAACTTTGTTATGCAAGTTTCATATATTTCACATATACAGATTTAGGAACATAGTGATACTTCCTACCCCATCCCTCCCACCCATGCTCCAACTCTTCCTCCTCCATCTCCCATTATCATTCTTAATTTTTATGGAGATCTACTTTCAGTTTACTTAATGATCATAAGCTTAACCCTACACTAAGTAAAAGCTCAACAAATAGCATGAAGAAGAAAAATGTTCTTGAACAGAAGACAGAAGGGCCATAAACAATCAGTGAATTTCAGAATGTCCATTTCACTCTAATACGTTGCATTTTAGGTACTCTACTAGTTAACTCAGATCAGGGAAAACATGGTATCTTTGTTTTTGGTACTACCTTATTTCACCAAGAATAATGGTTTCCAATTGCATCCATTGTGTTACAAAAGACAGGATTTCTTTCTTTTCTTTCTTTCTTTCTTTCTTTTTTCTTTTTTTTTTTTTTTTTTTACAGCTCAGTAGTATTCCATAGTATATGTACACTGTAATTTCTTTATCCAGTCTTCAGGTTATGGGCATCTGGGTTGATTCCATATCTTAGCAATTGTGAATGGAACTACAATGGACATGGGGTAGAGATAACTCTTTCATATGCTGATTTCTTTTGTTTTGGGTAAATTCCCAGGAATGGGATGGCTGGGTTAAATGGTAGGTCTACATTCAGATTTCTGAGGTATCTCCATACTGTCTTCCACAGTGGTTGCACCAGTTTACATTCCCAGCAATAGCGGATTAGGGTTCCTTTTTCCTCACATCCTCGCCAGCACTTATTATTTGTTGATTTCTGTATGTGAGCCGTGCTAACTTTGGTGAGGTGAAGCTTCATTGTGGTTTTGATTTACATTTCCCTGACGGTTAATGATGCTGAGCATTTTTTCAAGTGTCAGTTGGCCATTTGACTTTCCTGTCTTGAAAAATGTCTGTTCAGATCCTCTGCCCGTTTCTTAACTGGATTGTTTGTTTTGTTGCTGTTGAACTTCTTAAGTTCTTATATATTCTGGATTTTATAAAAGCATCTTATTTTTCATATTCCTAATTGATGTAAGCGGAAGAAGTCATTCTGAAAATACTAGAAATTACATTATAATTATAATCTAGAAAAGGTAACAGTATGTAGTAGTGAGTTGATTATATTAAGCACTGAGGAATTTTTAGGGCAATGGAACTTTTCTGTATGGTACCGAGTATGTATGTATAGGACACCACACTGTCAAAACCTGTAGAACAGCCAGCGCCGCGGCTCACTAGGCTAATCCTCCGCCTTGCAGCACCAGCACACCGGGTTCTAGTCCCAGTCGGGGCGCCGGATTCTGTCCCGGTTGCCCTCTTCCAGGCCAGCTCTCTGCTGTGGCCTGGAAGTACAGTGGAGGATGTCCCAAGTGCTTGGGCCCTGCACCCCATGGGAGACCAGGAAAAGCACCTGGCTCCTGCCATCGGATCAGCCGGCTGCAGCGTGTCAGCCGTGGCGGCCATTGGAGGGTGAACCAATGGCAAAGGAAGACCTTTCTCTCTGTCTCTCTCATGTCTACTCTGCCTATCAAAAAAAAAAAAAAAAAACAAAAAAAAAAACAAAAAACAAAAAACAAATAAAACCCTGTTTTACATTATGGCACAAGGAGTGATCCTTCTTTTATGCAATGAAAAAAATTAGTTAGAAATCACAGGAATTCTGTGATAGAAATTTAGAATGTGATTAAATATCCTAAATATATTACAAATCTGTGAAACAACTTCACTGGAGACTGTGGGATAAAGGATGCTAGCCTAAAAAATCATTGGAAATGACTTGAGTCTATAAGTCAATGCAATGCACTCATAGCCACTGGACTGCAGTTGATAAAGTTGATTTCCACAAGAATATCAGTTAACATTTCTGAACTACTATACAGGAATCCTGAAATGGAACAATTAAGTAAATGAATGGTAGATGGTGGGAGCCAGTTTCTCACCATTGAAGTGGAAATTTACTGTCAAGCAAGGGCAGAAGTCTAGAATGACTGTAGAGAATCAGTAAGAACTTATGTTTATTTAATATAGTTAAAGATGGCTAAAATGGTAATACTTTGTGCATATACTGTAAGTAGTATGTTGACTTATATTTCATTGCTCTGTCAGGCCCACAAATGATGACTTCTAAGTAACAGTGAGGACATCTAATATCTATTACCCAGATCTTGGTGTCAATGCCATTCTTCAGTGAAAAGGAAAGACTAATTCTAGGACTAAGGGAGAAAATGTGTGGGCTGGTGCCATGGCGCACTTGGTTAATCCTCCGCCTATGGCGCTGGCATCCCATATGAGTGCCAAGTTCTAGTCCCAGTTGCTCTTCTTCCAATCCAGCTCTCTGCTGTGGCCCAGAAAAGCAGTGGAAGATGGGTCAAGTGCTTGGGCCCTTGCACCCACATGGGAGACCAGGGAGAAACACCTGGCTTCTGGCTTTGGATTGGCATAGCTCCGGCCATTGCAGCCATTTGGGGGGTGAACCAATGGAAGGAAGACCTTTCTCTCTGTCTCTCTCTTTCTTACTGTCTGTAACTCTACCTGTCAAACAAATAAATAAAATCTTAAAAAAAAAAAAAAATGTGGAAGATGAGCTTGGTGTATCTTGTGATGCCAGAGTAACAATGTGCTGAAAAAATAAGCCAAAAGTATAGTGATAGGGGTGTTAAAGGGACATAGAAATCAACTGAAAGAACACTCTAGGACCAACATTGAAATAAGCAATAAAATAAAATAATATGTATTTTAAAATTTAACCTACAGGATGAAATAGGATTCAGTAGCCCTGTTTTGTGTGTGTGTGTGTGTGTGTGTGTGTAAATAAACAGAGAAGCTTTCAGAGCTATGGGGAATCTAAGAAGATGTGATGACTAAATGTGCAATCCTGAACAGGGTCTTGAGAAGAAAAGAACATTTTGGAAAAACTAAAAATGAAGGAAATCTGAATAACAGACTTCAATTAATAATAAGCCATCAGTATTGGTTCATTATTTTAATAGGTGTCCCCTACTAATGCAAGATTTCAATTATATGGGAAAGTGGATTATACATATAAGGGAACTTTCTTCACTTTTCTGTAGATGTAAAACTGCCTTAGGAATTCAAGTTCATTTAAAAATTTATTCTTCTAAACATGAAATAACTGATAGTATTCATAGCCAGTACGTTCAAGTAATTCCCTGTGTTATGACCAATCAGCTGTTTCTGATTTTTGGCTATTATTCACAATGGTACAGTGAAGCTGGGTTATAAATCTCTGTGTGCATGAGGTTGAAAAGCTGTATCTCTGGGGAGATTTTCCTAAGATGCATGTGTCCATTTATATACTCATAGGGGCACATAAATGTCCAATGTTTGCACTATAGCACCTGAATATTATCATCTGTTTAATACTTGCTAATTAGGTAGGTCAAAAGTCATCATTTTGCTGTAGAATTTTAAAAAATATTTTCATTGGCTATTTAAAGCTATCTCTATAAATTTCAAGTTGCTTTTAGATGTAGATTTTACAAACAAACCCCCACAATGTTCTGTGAAACTTTAACATTCAATATTTTACATTATCTTTATTAACCCTTGCATTTTGAGGCAAGTAATAGGAAAGTCAATTAAATCTGGCTTAAACAACAAGAAGCTATTATCTCCCACAAGAAGCCCAGAGGGAAAGCATCTGCCAGAACAATCCACCTGCTTAGTAGTAGAAAAGGTCTGAAAGTCTCAGCAAGACTTGCCCCTCATTCATATAAGATGGTTAGAGAAATTCCGGAAATCAAAGAGGTACGGAAAATTCACCTCAGTGTCTTATCTCTGGTTTTGAGAGTAAGGCAAAATCTCCCAAAATGAAACTACCCCAGGCAGACTGTTCTTAGTTTTTTGGCCAGAAATGATTTGCATGCCAAGGTCAAATTGATAATCACAAAGCAAAGGAAAGGAGACATGATTTAATAAAACAAAGATTTTCTCAACCCTTTCTCTCATCTCAAGACTGGGCAGGATTTCGCTTTCCTGAAGAGTGGGACAATTTGGAAGACAGTGAAAAAAATGAGGAAGCAGCAAAGCAAGGAATGACTGTGGGATGAGCACCCAGCAGTATTTTCCTCATTCTTTACAGTGACTCAATGTCAATGAGGTTTTCTCATGTCTTTTTAACTTGTGAGAATACTGTGCCTCTAAGAATGTAAGTAACTTGCCCAAGACCACTCAGAAAGTGAAACGTGCCAGTTTGCATTCCAAGTATCTAAGTATAGCACGCTTTAAAAAAATCATTCCTTAATGTGGATAATTGATATAAATTGCATAAAGTTAACAACTATGATCTGCACTATGGAAGAGAAGTTCATAATTTCTAGCATTTCTAGGGACTAAATAGGAAACACCTGGTTGTAGAAGTTGGAGAAAGCCTTCCTAAGAAAATAATATTTGATTTCAGCAATAAATGATAAGTGCCACCTCCTTGGATGAAATCCCATTCTCAGGGGTAGCATCTGCACTTATCTTCCAGTGTGCGCCTATGGAGCCTGTTGATCATGGTGATGCAACTCAGTACCTGGATGAGACTTGTTGGAAGCCAGGGACATGTGGCCTGGGGGGCATCAGGGAGGACTTCTGACACAGCAGACTGCTCCACAGCCATGCTCATGAATCAGTTGAGGTGGCTCCAGTGAGCTTGATAGCCCTTCACTGCCCAGTTAGATGAATTGTCCCCCTGTGGCCTAATCTTATTCTTGGTGACACAATAATGCTTGATATATCCTGATGGGATTGAGTTCTTGATATTCGTCCTTTTATTGGGCTCACAGTTTTAAAATGTAGCATGTATCAACATCCTGAAGTACAAATGATGACTCAGTGGGCATAAATGTCTGCTTGGACTTGGGAGGTGGGTGGAGGAAAGCAAGGAAGGAAAGAGGGGAGGGAGGATGTAAGGGAGGAAAAGAATGTCAGGGTCCAACAAAAATAAATCCACCTTGTTACATAGTTCTGTCACTACCTTGGTGTGAAAAAAGCAACAGATAAGGGACAGCTGCCATTGAAAAGGTAGTTTAGTCTAAAGCAGAATAGAGAACATAAATTCTATACATAGAAGCTGGAGGGCACTCAGGGAGTAACAGGGCTCTCACAAGGCAAAGGGGAGCACTTACCTGTGATTAAGCACCTGGTTCGTCGTGGGCAGGAACAGGTGAGGCAGTAAGTTGTCACGAATTTGTTTAAATAATACATGCAGGTTCTAGGATGTAGAAGGTCTCCCTGGTTGTCCATTACCCAGCCTGGAGAGAATAGGGTGGATGTATACAACCAGTGACCCAGAGTGTGAGAGTTCAACCAGGGGACGCGGTTGGCTCCTAGAAAAGGGGAACTGAGCATCCTCCACCCAGGGCCTCACCAGTTTCAAGACAGCATCTGCAGAACAGCGACACAGCTGAATGCTGCCAGATCCGAAGAGTAATTTATCTGTTCTGTCCTCTGCTGGGGTGAGGGGGAGTAGTCTCAGTTTTATCCACTGATTTTTTAGATGATTGAACATACACAAAACCCAAACTAAAAATAGTTGAGTTCAGAGAGAATTTTTTTTATCACTTTGCATATAAAAAGAAGCAAAAATCAGTTACAACATACCAATTAAAACATCTTCATTTTCAGTAGATGTGAGGCAGAATTTATGTGAAAGAAAGATAGCAAAACTACTTTTCATTAATTATGTTAGCATTTGGCTTAGCACTATTCACAAGTTTGAGGCTATCTGTGCAATTTTATATACCAGTAGCATTTTGCTTGAAAATCATTAAATTCTGGTCTGCTATTACTCATGTCAAAGCAGGTTTCATGTAAAGATTCAGGGAAGAGAAGGAGAATGAATTTGTGTGCCCTGAAGGCTAATCTGCAGGTGATATATAAAATGTCACTAGAAAGCCCAGTGATGTAAGCAAGAACCAAGCCCATTAATTCTTGGATTTACTAGTAAAAATCATGCTTTAATAAATTGGGAAAATTAAGGAAACAAGGACAGGTAGTTAAATTGTGCAGTTAAGTATATGACTCTCCATCTGCCCAAATGGCTTCTATTGACATAATTTCTAATATGAATAAAACATCACTAAGATCAATATATAGTGTACGTTGCAACCCAAATGTGACAATAATCTATCCATGGTTGCATTTATTTGATCAAAGACTTTATGGTTACTCCATCTATTTAACAAAAAAGCAATAACATTTTACTGAAAATTAAATTAGGGTTTTAAATGAAGGCGATATTCTTTCTAAAAGTATTTTGGTAAAAATCATTCATTCCAACAGGGACATCTTTATCTAATGATATCTAACACTTGTAAGCATTTTCATTTTCCAAGTGTTTTACTCACACCAATTAATTAATTTCAGCAACATAGGTAGATATAAGTTAAGGGGGAGGCTGATTTTTTCCAGATCAGATGGGAAGTTATTGTCTAACTTACAATATTGGTTTTAGCCTTTTCTACTGATCATTAAGAGGAAAACATTACCTCAATATTGTCAAATAATGTGAAATCTTTTTTTTTTCAAAAAGAAAAAACAGAATCAGTATTACTAAAATGTACATACTATCAAAACAATTTACAAGATGTAATGCAATCCCTATCAAAATCCCAATGACATTTTTCACAGAACTAGGAAAAGTACTGCTAAAATTTGTATGGAAGAACAAGAAGACTCCAGAGAGCTGACGCAGGAGTCATTGCACTACCTGACTTTAAAATACATTGCAAAGCTATGGAAATAGAGTAGCATGGTGTTGATTTAACAGCAGATCCATAGATCAATGCAAGAAAATAGAGACCCCTTAAGTAAAGCCACAAATCTACAGACATGTGATCCTTGACAAAGTTGCTAAGAACAGGTATGGAAAAAAGGATAGTCTTTTAATTATTTAATGGTGCTGGGAAAATTGGAATTGCATATGCAGAAAAATGAAACTAGATCCCTATCTCTCACCACTTAGAAAAATGACCTGAAAATTAATTAAAGACCTAAATATGAGACATGAGGGGCTGGCGCTGTGGCACACTGGGTTAATCCTCCACCAGCAACCCCAGCATCCCATATGGGCACCAGTTCTAGTCCCAGCTGCACCTCTTCCAATCCAGCTCTCTGCTATGGCCTGGGAAAGCAGTAGAAGATGGCCCAAGTGCTTGGGCCGCTGAACCAGCTTGGGAGACTCAGCAGACGCACTTGGCTCCTTGCTTTGGATCAGCCCAGCTCTGGCCATTGTGGCCATTTGGGGAGTGAACCAGCAGATGGAAAATCTTTCTTTCTCTCTGTCCGTCTCACTGTCTGTAACTCTGCTCTCAAATAAATAATAAATAAGATCTTTTTAAAAAAACATGAGGCCTGAAGATGTATGAGAAAAATTATGGAGAAAAGACTTCAGGATTTGGAATGGGCAAGGATCACATTCTAAAATTAAGGAAATCAAAGCAAAAAATAAACAAATGAGATCTTACCAAACTAAAGTTTTGCACAGCAAAGGAAACAACAAAATGAATGGATAACTTACAGAATCTAAACAAGTATTTTTTTAAGATTTGTTTATTTATTTATTTGAAAGAGTTACACAGAGATGAAAGGAGAGGCAGAGAGAGAGAGAGAGAGAGAGAAAGAGAGAAAGAGGTCTTCCTTCAACTGGTTCACTCCCCAATTGGTCACAATGGCTTGAGCTACGCTGATCTGAAGCCAGGAGCCAGGAGCTTCTTCTAGGTCTCCCACATGGGTGCAGGGGCCCAAGGACTTGGGCCATCTTCTACTGCCTTCCCAGGCCATAGCAGAGCACTAGATCAGAAGTGGAGCAGCCGGGACTCAAACTGGTGCCCATATGTGATTGCCAGCACTACAAGTGGTGGCCTTACCCACTACACCACAGCACCAGCCCCTTAAAAAGTATTTGTAACCTATACATCTAACCCTTTGTATTTAAAGAACTCACTGGAAGAAAATTAAAAAACAAAGAAACAAACAAACAAAAAAAAAAAAACAGGCAAAATCTCTCTGAAGACTTTTCTCAAAGAAAGACAAGTGCTCAAGGGAAGTTATGAAAACAGCTCTAAGTTTTCATCAAATGATAAATGAATAAAGAAAATACAGAATATGTGTATAAACACACACACACACACACACACATAACGGTTGTTAGTCAGCCATAAAAAAAGAATGAAATTTTGTCATTTGCAACTGTATGGATGGAACTGGAAGCCATTTTGTTAAATGACATAAATTAAACCTGGAAAAACATATATCACATGATCTTACTCATATGTGGAGTCTAAAAAAGTGATTCCATAGAAGTTAAAAATATAGTTGTGGTTACCACAGACTGGTAAGGAGTGAGGGACTGCAAAATGTTGATTGATGACTACTAGATTGTAGCTAAATAGAAATAAAATATCTGAGGTTCCATTGCATAGGAGGGTGAAGATAGTTAATCTTCATTCACTATATATTTCTCTAAAAACACCAGAAGACAGAATTTTGGGATGTTTTCACTCTAAAAAGTGTTCAAAGTTTGAAAGAATATATTTACCCTGGCTGGACATTACACATGTATACATGTATCAAAACATCACATAGTATACCATAAATATGTATTTTTTATATTTCTGTTAAGATTTTAATAAAAACTTTTAAATATTTCTAAAAGAAAGGGAAAATTTACAAAATCAAGAATTAAGCTGAAAATATAATTTTGATTTTTAACGATTTCTTCTGTATGCGCCTCAAAGAAAAATAGAGCAGTGCTTTTTCTGTTTCTCTCCTGATAAAATAGCATCATAGCACAGATAATGTCAAAATGTAGTCTCTATAAGATGAAATATTATGGTCTTCAAATTATCTGTAAAATAGCGAGGTATTTTTCATAAAAGTGTTGGTGAGAAAATACTGAAAAGAATCAGACGTGCAAACTATTTGTTACAGCTTAAGGATGTCAGCATAACCATGTGGAAGAAAGAATTCTTTTCAAATACACTTATACTCAAGGTATCACTATATGCCTCAGACTCAAAAAATTATTACAAGCTTGAATAATGCATACATTCTTTTGTCACAGGATTGCATTCTTTAAATAAACATCTCACAGTTCTAGCCTTCAAAGAAAGCCACATGAAGATTCAAACTATGGCTAACTGAAATGAATATGCTCCCTCTGCAGAAGTGAGTGAGATAGAGGCATCACTTTATACATGTTAAAATGCATGTCAGTTTTCCAAAGTCCTAGCTGTAAATCAGAGCAATGTTAAAACCAATAAAAGTCTTGAGGCTGCATTGGAAAGACTTCAACCTCAGTTTCTCTTTCAGTTGTTGGTAAACTGTGATCCATGGGCCCAACTCAGGCACTCACCTCTTTTTGTAAATACATTTTTATTGTTCCCTTTGCGGTACTTAGCCAACTATGATCTAGGGGCCAAATCCAGCCACTTACCTGCTTTTGTAAATAAAGTTTCACTGTAACATTGCCATGCACATTTGTTTATACATTGTCTTTATTTACCTTTCAGTTTCATGGGCTGATTTTTATAGTTAGAACTAAGACCATATGGCCCACAATACCTGAACTATTTAATGGCCACAGCTTGTTATGGAAAACATGTCAACCCCCTCCCCTCTTCTATTACAGAAGACATGTTGGGTTCTTGACAGAGGAAAGATGACACACGTTTAGGCAAAAAGGAGACTATTAAATATGAAAAGGAAATCAATTTGAGTTTGTATTTTATAGGGAGTATCCAATTTCTGAGCCAGGCATGAAGCTTTATTCATTTGTAAGTCATTTATTTCTTACTCCAACATATTCAATTAACTCATACATTCTAACCAGAAGTGTAGAATAAAGCGGGTTTATGAACCAGCATGTTTAGAACTTGGTTTTCCCTAACTTTAATAGAATCTGATGTGCTTGGACAGGTCCAAAGCAAATCCTAGTCAGAGCATTTTTCCTTATGAAGCCAGTAGATTCCAGTGGGCTCAGCTGTGTAATGTGTCTAGCTTATTTCAGAGGAATGTATGTGCCCAGGAGTATAGTAGTCACAAAAAGGACCAACAGGAAGGAGATATTTAATATTGATCTTTACCGTGATTGGGTATTTTCTATAATATTCATGTAAAATAGAATCCTCTTAGGTTTTTGACCTACTTAGATTCTCTGGAACCAAGACAGAAATCCTTACAGTTCTCTGTAACTAGTCATGATGACATTGATGTTGTGTGTCACTGAATATGCCTTGTGTTCTTTCCGTTGTTCCAACATTTTATGTTTCAGATCAGTACTCTTTTACGACCCCATGAAGTACGATTGTTTTTATCCTTACTTTACAGAGACACACAGAAGTGATAAACAATTTGCAAAAGGTTACAAACCTAATTAGTAATGGAGGGGAAAATAGAGCTCTATCAAATCCTTAAAATCAACTAATTTCTCTCCACTACATGAGAGCTAAGAATAGATATACTGCATGTACTGTCTATTCTTAATCAGTGGACCAGATGTGTTAATATTAGATTTTGCATGTTGTTTGACTATTAACTGTCATATAGGTCAGTTTCATTAGTATTAATGCTTTAAGCATGAGAGATTTTGAAAAGGTTTGTGGGGAAAATGCAGAAATGGAGAACAAATCATATTACCAGGCCTGGGACTGAAAGATGGTAGAGACCCAAAAAGAGTCTCATGCTTAGGGCTGGTTTACTCTAGGGTGTTTTCTGATCACTGAATGGATTACCAGAGAGACTGAATTTTTAGCAGTCCTTTGAAACAGCTCATAGGGCTAAGAGTAGCAAATGATATCCAGAGTCCACAAAAGGAATGGGAATGAGAAAGCTGTTGAACTGTCATCACTTAGGTCTGTGACTCTGAGGAACTGCATCTTCAGAATACTGTAAAGTGGTTGAATTCTCCCGCTGACTTCAGATCAGTTTCACCCTGACCCAAACCTGAAACTGGATTGAGGGGTCATAGATTAATTCTTCCCCTGAGGCATATTATGGAAAAGCAAATACTATTTTTTCTCAGAAGAAAAATAGTGGCAATCTAGTTGTCAAGCTATTTCTGCGTTTTTAAAAAAATTCAATACACATTTTAAAATGACAAATTATAATATACATAAAAACCAGCATAAATAAACTATATCATAAATAAAAATGAGCATAAACCCCAGACAATTAAAACAGATCCCCTGAGATTTTAAATATTAAACTTGTGGGATATAGATTTTAAAATGTGCGTGCATGCTGCTAGGAATGTAAATTAGTATAGTCACTGTGGAAAACAGTATGGAGATTTCTTTAAAAACTAGAACTAGAACTGCCATATGAGCTACAATTCCACTGTGGAGTATGTACCCAAAAGGCATAACCTTGCTGTAGCAAAGAGATGCCTGTTCAACTAAGTGTACAACAGCGCTATTGACAAGAGCCAAAATATGGAATCCTCCAAGGTGTCCATAATCAGATGACTGGATAAAGAAAATGTGGTATTTGTACACAATGGAATACTATTCAGCTATAAAAGGAATGAAATTCTATCATTTGTCACAAAGTGAATGTAACCGGAGATCATTATGTTGAGGGAGATAAGCCAGACACAGAAAGGAAAATACTACATGTTCTCTGTTTTATGTGAAAGCTATAATTAAATGAAACAAAGCAACAACAAACAGCAAGAAAAGCCTCAGTCTGAATATAGAATGTTGTTTACTAAAGGGTAGGAGCAGGGAAAGGGATAAAGAGTTTGGATTTAAAAAAGGGACAATTTTTTTTGTTTTGTAAATCTAAAACTATCCTGAAATAAAATGTTAAAAAATAAACAAACATGGTTCAGGGTTCAAGAAAATAAAGGAAAATAATTGTAAACAATTGTAGAAAAACTTTAAGAGAATAAAAATGTAGATTTGAGACCTAAAAATGTGTAATAATCAAGATAAGTACTTAGTGAGTAACTTTATCAGCAGATAGAAAAAGATGAAGAGAGACTTTGTCATCTGGAAGACAGAGAGGAGAAAATATCCAGAATAAACCATAAAGAGATGAAAATATACAAAATCACAAGATAGTTTAAGAGACATACAGGGGCCGGCGCCATGGCTCACTAGGCTAATCCTCCCTGCCTTGTGGCACCGGCACACCGGGTTCTAGTCCCGGTCGGGGCACCGGATTCTGTCCCAGTTGCCCCTCTTCCAGGCCAGCTCTCTGCTGTGGCCAGGGAGTACAGTGGAGGACGGCCCAAGTACTTGGGCCCTGCACCCCATGGGAGACCAGGATAAGTACCTGGCTCCTGCCATCGGATCAGCGCGGTGCGCTGGCTGCAGCGCGCCGGCCGTGGTGGCCATTGGAGGGTAAACTAACGGCAAAGGAAGACCTTTCTCTCTGTCTCTCTCTCTCACTGTCCACTCTGCCTGTCAAAAAAAAAAAAAAAAGAAACATATAGGAAGTAATGAGATAAAATACACGTGCAATTAAGTTCCAAAAATAAAGGCAAAGAAAGAATTAAGAGCGATATAGTAGCGAAAGGGTATATACATGTATTGAATTTTTACGCTGCAGCCCGTAAGTATGCACAATTGTTAATAATAAAATTAAAAATAGAAATAAAAATCTATTTTTAAGGAAAATAGAGATGGCAACTGCGAACTTTCCAAGTCTGATGAAATATTTCAGACTCAGATTTATAAATCTCTAGTACTGTATGTGGAATATATTAAAATAATGCATGAATATGCATGTAATATTAAATTATTACAAACCAGAGACAAACATTTTTAACATGGTCACATTAACAGGACATACTATCTTCAAAAAAGAAATGCAGGACTAGCAACCAATTTCTCAACATCATAACATAGCTACTATGAAATGCCAAGAAAAAATAAACAGCAGAGTTCCAAACACAGAAAATACTCTTCAAGATTGTAGAACCAAAGTAGGCATTTTCAGACAAATGAAAACTGAAGACATTTGTTATCAGAGATATGGGAATAAGGAGCAAGAACATGGTAAATGTAAATGTGGATCAACATAACTGCATAATAATTATGTATTAATAACACTAATGAAATCAGATATTAGCTATATAATAATGACACTAATGGTTCCATGAATGATGAAAAGCTGTGCTTTTGGCCGGCGCTGCGACTCACCTGGCTAATCCTCCCCTGTGGCGCCGGCCCTCCGGGTTCTAGTCCCGGTTGGGGCGCTGGATTCTGTCCCGGTTGCTCCTCTTCCTGTCCAACTCTCTGCTGTGGCCCGTGAAGGCACTGAAGGATGACCCAAGTGCTTGGACCCTGCACCCACATGGGAGACCAGAGGAAGCACCTGGCTCCTGGCTTCAGATCAGCACAGTGCGCTGGCCGTAGCAGCCATTTGAGGAGTGAACCAACAGAAAAGGAAGACCTTTCTCTCTGTCTCTCTCTGTCTCACTGCCTAACTCTGCCTGTCAAAAAAATTAAATTAAAAAAATTTTTAAAAAAAGAAAAGCTGTACTTTTATCCAAGCACATACACCAAATAGAAGAGTTAATTAGTAGCTGAAATTAAAGAATATTAAATTTAGATATATCATGAATGTATAATTCCTATGTATTCTCTAAAAGAATTGCAAAAAACTACATAATTTTCCAAATAATACCAAATAAAGAAAAGAAAGCAAGAAAAAAGAGAAATAAAACAAGATACAATTTAAGACAAAACACATAGCATAATATTATATATAAACTCATACATCAAACGTAAAGCAATTAAATGCTTAAAAAGTCATCATACTTAGGCCGGCGCCATGGCTCACTAGGCTAATCCTCCACCTAGTGGCGCCGGCACACCAGGTTCTAGTCCAGTCAGGACGCCGGATTCTGTCCCGGTTGCCCCTCTTCCAGGCCAGCTCTCTGCTGTGGCCAGGGAGTGCAGTGGAGGATGGCCCAAGTGCTTGGGCCCTGCACCCCATGGGAGACCAGGATAAGTACCTGGCTCCTGCCATCGGATCAGCGCAGTGCGCTGGCCACAGCACACCGGCCGCGGCGGCCATTGGAGGGTAAACCAACGGCAAAGGAAGACCTTTCTCTTTGTCTCTCTCACTCTCCACTCTGCCTGTCAAAAATAAAAATTAAAAAAAAAAGTCATCATACTTGAGAATATGTATTTTCCTGATAAAATTCATATATATATATATATATATACACTTAAAGATTTTTTTATTTATTTGAAAGACTTAGAGAGAGGGATAGAGAAAGAGAGATCTTCTATCCTCTTTATCATTCCCCAAATTCCCCAACCCTGCAACAGCCAGGGTTGGTCCAGGCTGAGGCCAGGAGCTTGTAACTCCATCCAACTCTCCCACATGGGTACAGGGGCCCAAGAGTTTTTGGCATTTTCAACTCTTTCCCAGGCTTATTATCAGGTAGCTGGATTGGAAGCAGCAACGCTGGAACACATACTGGTGCTGTGACATGGACGCTGGCATTGTAGATGGTGCCTTAGCCTGCTTCACAACAATGCTGTCCCTGAGAATACATTTTTAATAGAAATATTCCTAAAATCGAAGAATCCTGGAATCAACATTTACCCTAGCAGTTAAGATACCAACATACCCCATCAGAGTACTTGAATGAAATTCCTAGCTACAGCTCCTGAATCCAGCTTGTTGCTAAAACAAACCCTGGGGCACAGTGGTAGTAGCTCAAGTCGTTGGGTCCTGACACTGTGTGGGAGTCCTGATTCTGGCCCCAGACCAGCCCTGGCACTTGAGGATATTTGGGGGAGAGAACCAGGGATGGGAGTTTTCTCTCTGTGTCAAGTCTCTCTGCGTCTTAAATAAATAAATAAAAATAAAACACAAGTATTTCAAATGAATAAAAGTTAAAAAATAGGAAATGTATGCTTTGCAGATATGATCCAAAAGAAACAGTGAAACTATATTAATGTCAACCTCAGTAAGCGTCAAGGTAAGCAAAATTACCAGAGATAGAGAAACAGTTTATAATGATAGCAAGTTGAAATCACCAGGAGGAAATACAAATTCTAAATTTGCATGTACTGAAAACTTATCTTAGGCTCTATAAATAAAAGGGAGAAAAAACTTAGAGGAGAAAAATATCTATTAATAGTGTAATATTGTCACACACCCATCAAGAATGAATAAAAATCAATAAGAAAATGAAAAACTTTGAATGACATAAAGGAAAACTTGATGTAATGGGCACTTACAGTATACCACTGCCAATCAAACTGCAAAAGGCAAATTCAGTGTATGTCTAATATTTACAAAAGTTGCATTTTTCAGGTCCACAAGCAAGTCTCAACAAAGGATCAAAATCATTCAAAATGTGTTTTATGACCACAAAGAAATTAGTAGTAAAATATTACAAAAAGATAATTTTGACATGTTCATATTGTGTGTATCTTAGACTTCCTAATATTTACTGCATTAACAGTATTGCTTTAAGGATTGAATTTCTAGCACACAAATTTTGAGAGGCATATTAAAACCATAGATATGAAAACTTAGCTTATCCATTGGATTAAGGAAGAGATCAATAGAAGAATTAAGATATATTAAATTGAATAATAATGGTTATGATGTAGTGGAACATCCTTCAATGGATTTATGCCATTAATTTATATCATTATGTATTTATTAGAACAAAGGCAGGCTAAAATTTTTTAAAATTAACTGTTCTCTAAATTAATTTAGAAAGGTTTCACAAATTGAATATAAAATTTTTTTAAAAGATTTATTTCAAAGACAGAGTTACAGAGAAAGGTAGAGAGAGAGAGAGTCTTTTTTTTTAAAGATTTATTTTATTTATTTAAAAGAGTTACAGAAACAGGTAGAAACAGAGAGAGAGGTCTTCCATACACTGGTTCACTCCCCAGATGGCCGCGACAGCCAGAGCTGTGCCGATCCAAAGCCGGGAGCCAGGAGCTTCTTCCAGGTCTCCCACATGGATGCAGAGGCCCAAGGTCTTGGGCCATCCTCCACCGCTTTCCCAGGCCATAGGAGAGAGCTAGATGGGAAGAGGAGCAGCCAGGACTAGAACCGGCACCAATATGGGATGTCGGCACTTCAGGCCAGGACTTTAACCCACTGCGCCACAGCGCCAGCCCCTGAATATAAAATTTTTAAAGGGAATTAAAATCAGAACCAAATGAAATAGAAAGTAAACATTAACAATGACAAAAGCTTGATCTTGGAAAAGACATAAAATTTAAAACATCTGTTGATATTAGAAAAAGACAAATGGCACAAATGACTAACATTAAGAATAGAAAAGGTGTTAATACCACCTATCTACATATATTTTAAAGATTATTAAAGATAATGGAATTTTTAAAAATTGTATTTATTTGAGAGGCAAAGTTACAAACAGTGAGAGGGAGGGGCTGGTGCTGTGGCGCAGCAGGTTAAAGCTTTGGCCAGAAGCACTGGCATCCCATATGGGCGCCAGTTCTAGTCCCAGCTACTCCTCTTCTGATCCAGCTCTCTGCTGTGGCCTGGGAAAGCAGTGGAGGATGGCCCAAGTCCTTGGGCCCCTGCACCCACATGGGAGACCCAGAGTAAGCTCCTGGCTCCTGTCTTCGGATCGGCACAGCTCCGGCCGTTGTGGCCATCTGGGGAGTGAACCAGCAGATGGATGACCACTCTGTCCTTACCTCTCTCTGTAACTCTGTCTTTCCAATTTCCAATAAATAAAATAAATCTAAAAAAAAAAAAAAAACAGTGAGAGGGAGACGCAGAGAGAAAGGTCTTCCATCTGCTGGTTCACTCCTCACATGGCCACGGCCACAATGGCCAGAACGATGCCAATCTGAAGCCAGGAGTCAGGACTTTCTTCCAGGTCTCCCACATGGGTGCAGGGGCCCAAGGACTTGGACCATCTTCTATTGCTTTCCCAGGCCATAACAGAGAGCTGGATGGAAGAGGAGCAGCTGGGACAAGAACCAGCACTCATAAGGGATGCTGGTGCTGCAGTCAGAGGATTAACCTACTGTTCTACAGCGGTGGCCCCAAAGATGATGGAATTTTATGCTGATGAATACACACATTTAGATTAGAGAACTCTACAAAGAATCACTTGAAACCAAATAGGAAATCTAACATGCCTAAAGTTATTAAAGAAATTCAATTATAAATTAAGACATTCCCAAATACAAATTGCCAGACCCATGAAATTCTAGCAATTATTTCTGAAATGAGACCAACTGAACATAAACTTTTTCAGACACTAGGAAAAAAGATTGACTACATTCATTTTATGAATTGAGTGTAACACTCATACCAAAAACCTGAAATGTTATAATGGGCAGTATCACTTGTGAACATCTGTGAAAATATCCTAAACAAGTTAACAAACCAAATCAAGCAATTAAAAAAAAATGCATCATGAGCAGGCTTATGCCTTGAATGCAAAATTTGTTTAATATTTGAAAATAAACTTGGAGAATACTAACAGAGAAAAAGAAAAATGTCATATAATCATCAGAAAAAAAAGTTTATAAGATTTATTTATTTGAAAGGTAGAGTGAGATGGAGAGAGAGAAAGAGGGCGAGATCTTTCATCTGCTGTTTCATTTTCCAAATGAATATAGTGGCTGGGACTAGGCCAGGCCAAAACTAGGAGCTGGGAACTTCACCTAGATCTTCCACAGTCCCAAACACTTGAACCTTTATACACTGCCTTCCCTGGGCGGGCCTAGTGGGCATTAGCTGGAAACTAGAGAGTTTCTCTTACGTGGAATACCTACATCACAAGTGGTGGTTTAATTCACTGGGCCACAGCTCTTGTCCCCAAAATTTTTTAATGAAATGTAACATTTTCTATTGATAAAGAGCTTAGCAAACTAGAAAAGATGAAGAGCCTGAAAATTATTCATAAAACAAATAACATATAAATCAGTCAACATTTATTTAATGTAAAATATTGAAAACTTTTCCTTTGACATTGGGCATTAGAGTGGTATGTCTCTTAAATAATATCTCTGCCCAACATCGCTCTAAAGCTTTTAGCCAATACAGTAAAGCAAGGTGAGGAAGAAGGGATGGATAGTGGCTGATAATGGGATTAAGCTATTTGTTGCAGATGACGTGATTATCTATGTGAAAAGACCATAGTCTGTGTGGAAAAGTTGCAGTTAATAAGGTCATTATATAAACTGAGTATATACTTTAAACAAGCAATTAGAAAATGAATTTCATAAAATCACACCACTTATGAAAGCACCAGGAAAACAAACCACCTAAGAACTAATGAACGCCATGCATAACTCAACAAATGAAACTATATTATTGAGAAAAGATGAAGATGACCTAAATAAATTGGGTGGAGTTTTGTGGATGTTGTTTTAATTTTCTTCTTATAACTGAACATGTTGATACTTTAAGGCATTTTGGAATTTCCAAGGACCAACCATAACCATTAAACTTGAAAACGAAAAGCAGAGTTGGAGGATTTATTCTACACACTATCTTTTATTATAAAGTTATAATAATTAAGACAGTATTATTAAGTAAACAAACTGAGCAATGAAACAAACATTCCTTAAACTGTCACACCCAGCCATGTACCAATTCTTGATTTATGACACAGTTGTTTATGCACAATGGTAAGGTAGTCCTTTCTAGAAGTATTTCTGCCTTAATTTGATATCCACATAGAAAAATAAATGACTTTACCACTTATGATATACAAAATATTAGTTCTAGGTGAATTATAGCTTAAATTATGAAACATAAAGAAGAAAAGTGTCTAGAACTTAAATTTGACTAGAAATTTTTATGATACAGTAGGCATATAGAATAGAGTTGATTACTCCATTGCATTTATATTAGGAAGATTGTACATTAAAACTCAAAATTAATATGGTGAGAAATCAAGAGACAAAAAAGGAGAATGTATTTTGATGCACATTACACACAAATAGGGCTTTTATCCAAACTATAAAACAAACACCTACAAATAATTAGGAAAAACAATTGAGAAGCTCTTGAACATTCACTTCATTAAATAAAATACATAAATGCATATTAAGTACTGGAGTATCATGCTCAATCTCATTAGTTATCAGTGTTACACAAATTACAACCACAGTATATCATTACATATCCAGTAAAATAGCTAAAATAAAAATTCTGAGGATACAAGATGCTGGCGAGTATGCAGAGTAACTGGATCTCTCTTACAATGTAGGCAGGTTGGTATAACCTCCTTTGACAGTAAAAATTGGAAGTAGTTATTCTAAAAAATTGCACTGCTAGAGATTAGCTTGAGCTATATAAAATTCTAAATATTTGCCATTGCAAAAAGCAGTCTTATATGGTCCAATCTAGTATATCCAAATTAATATGACCAGTTGAAATGCACACAGATGTACACCAAAACATGTATAAGAATATTCATTATTATTTATAATAGCTTCAAACCAGATGCAATATAAATGTTAATCAAAAGTAGAGTAAAAATAAATAAAGTATGGTAAGTTTCCCAATGCATTACAATGCAGTAATGGAAAACCATGCCAAATAAGATCAGTGTACACAAATGCTCTTTATTATTTCATCAATAAAAAAAAATGTTAAGACAGGAAAAATTATAGTGTTTAGGACAATGTTAAGTGTGAAAAAAAAAACTATAAAGAAAAGCAAGGAAGTGATTACAAAAAATGTCTGACATTTGATTGCTTTGAAGAAGATGGGACTATGATTGAAAGAGAGCAAAAGGTGCCTTAGAAGGTGGTGGCAATGTCCTATTGCTTTCCAAGTTAGGGGACTGCACGACTATCTATGTTGTGATAAATCCTTGTGTTGTACACTTTTATTTTGTTTTCTGTAAGTGAGCCATTTTACAATAATAAAAGGTTAGATATAGTTTAACAGCTAATAATATAGGATAAATTATAAATAAGGACTTGTTTTCCAGATTCCACATTATCAAAGGGCAAGTCAACCAATTGGATTTGTTACATGGACTGTTACATCATGACTAGCTCTCTCTGTTACTTTAATTTTTGAGCAGCAGGCTAATTTATTCAACAACTGCTTTCCCTTTATAGCAAATATTGAGTGCCTCTTAAGGCCCAGCCAGTGTTGTAGGTTCTACATTTCAGTCATAATAGTAATACAGAAATCTCTGTTGTCATCAACTTGATAATCTTCTGGTCGAGTAATTATAAGCCAAACTAAATAAGAAAATATAATGTTGGAGGATATTAAGTGCTAAGAAGAGCAGTGCAGAAGCTAGAGAGTGCTTTTCTGTCTTTTAGGAATTCTAAAGTGGGGATACAATTTTAGATATGACAACCTCTGTAAGATAAAATGACAAGGCAACAGGTGAGGGGTCCAGCGACATCTTGTTAACTAAGGAAACAGCATCCAGGCAGAGAAATAGGGAGGGCAAAAAGTAATGGGAAAACACATGCTACAAAAATGATCTCAATCAAAGCAACTGTGGATTCTTGTGAAAGACCAACTGATGGAAATGGGAAAATAAAGGTCACAAATTTAACGCAAATTTAATGTAATTGTTCTTGTGGTCTGACCTCACACTTGGAAGAGTTGGATACTTGGGAAACAAGCCTTGGAAAGTTCCTTTCAACAGTAATAGAGTAAGCCGCTATATCTTAGAAATCACATATCTGAAGTTTCCAGGTGAATGAGAATAAAAGCAAACAAACATTGTGTTCAAAGGTGAAGTTAGATAAATTTTCCAGAGAAGTCAACATACATGAATTTGAAATATTCTGTATCTCTAAGAAGTTAGAATAAGTGAAAATTACGTATTCTGGATAATGATTAAATCAGTTGCAAAATGAACTTCCTGCTGTAGGATGTTGACATTGAAGAGTGTGGATAATATTTCAGGAAGTGTGAAAAGTATAAAAAATTCATCATCATGCTTTAGGATCTCTGATCCTACATAAACATTCAAACAAAAACTCTACACGGATGTTTACAACTGCCTCATGTGTAATATCAAAAAGATGGAAACAACCCAAATACTCATAAACTAAGGGATAATCAAATGTGAATATGTCTATACAAGGTATTTTGGCCATGAAAATAAATACAGTAATATTATATGCTACCACACGGATAAATTTTCCTAAGTGAGAGAAGGCAGTCGTGAAAGACCATGTATTATTTAATTCCATTCATATGGAAAGCCCAGAACAGGGATAACTAAAATGGACAATTAGGTAGTGATGGCTCAGAAATAAGGGATGTGATGGGTGAATAGGAAACGATAGATCAAAAGCACAGTTATCCTTTTGTAGTTCTGTTAAGGTACTTTAACACGTTCATGGAAAACAGAAGGTAAGTTTACTTTAGTACAAAAGAGTTTTGAAATCTGAACACAATGCTCTCATCATAAACATGTTCCATGAATTTATTGAAGTATGCTCATATTGCACACCATTGTACACTTCCATCGGATGAGTGGTGTGATATGTGAATTGTTTTAAAATTAGCTTATCTTAAATAGGTATATGTAAATCAATATAAGTAGACAGTTGATGATTTTTAACTTCAGGCTCTATGTGTGCTTGTCCCAAATATTTCTTCATGGATCTTCCCTTTGGGAAATAGGGCCCCACTCCAGAGATTTCTGAAAAAGTTCTATTGTTTGGTTAGATACAGGAATGAATAATCAGCTGTATGAATGTGGGAGATTTTTAGTTCGGTTCCTTCTCTCTGAGTGTTCCTCGCTGAATGTGGATCTCCATCCCTGTCGGTTTGTCACTGGGCCCACACCCTACTCCTGCTGAGTCCGAATGCCGGAGGCCGCAGGTAGGTACTGATAATGATCCCAGTCATTCTCGCAGGGAGTGACTGTGTTGCCCATAGCTATACGAAGGGGAAATAAGAGCGAACTAAAGCTCAAAAGGAAGCTTAGATACAAAACACAGGGAAAAGTCAACTGAAAGGACTCTCCTGAGTTTTGTGTTGCACAACTGTAGATGAGCTGGTCAGAACTGCCTTTTCCCTTTTCTCTTTGTCTTTTGACCTAAACGGCATCTTCTGCCAGGCTGCTGCTGCCCTGCCTAACAGTTAGCTGCCTGTTGTGTAACCTAGCACAGAAGATGGGAAAAGGCAGATGTTGAGTACCAGGACAGATCTTATTTTGGCTGTTGGTAGAAAAAGTAGCATGTATATAAATTCCAGAATGTCACTCTGCACTGAGTTGAGCACGTACACAGAGATTTTTTTCTTTTCTTTTATATATTAATTTGCTTTTGCTATAAATTCCCAACTTAAATCTCTCTGCCTCTCACAGTTTGAAAAGATATTTTAAGTAGTCATGAGGGAACAGGCCAAAGATGTGGGCAAAACGTGGTGGGAATTTATTAAATTGATAAACTTGGTTTTCCTGTAGATTTCAATCAAAATGAAAGCAGCTGATAAAAAAAAACACAATCAGCATGCACATGCAAGCATCAGCCATGTTTGCCTGTGTTCTCATAATGATTGAATCATGAGCGGTGCCATATTGTATCCATATCTTCCACGGTGCCTTAGGCATGCCAGTCAGAATGTGACTACTGCAGCCATTGACAGTTTGACAGCTACCACCTGAATCAAATCCCAAGAAAAGCTTGCCATTTTAGAA
Source organism: Oryctolagus cuniculus (assembly GCF_051225735.1). NCBI lineage: Eukaryota > Metazoa > Chordata > Mammalia > Lagomorpha > Leporidae > Oryctolagus > Oryctolagus cuniculus. Next base: position 55,154,377 of record NC_142872.1, read on the forward strand.
AATAACTACAAAAATTAAATAGACAAATAATTTACATCAGCAGTTGTTTTTTAGGCAATTGCACCATAATTAGCACTTAACCTTTTGTTGAAAAGGTTTTTATTTGCTTGTTTATTGTTCTTTTCTCCCCCAGCAAGTGTGTTCAGAGAGCTTTCTATGCACAATTAAAAAGGAATTTTAGTAACATGAAAATGCTATCCTGGCACACATTCACTAAAAGTTGGAAAATGTTAAAAATGTTTAAATATAATATCAAAAAGAGAGACAATTGAAAAAATGAAAATATATTGAAGGATTTTACCTGCTTCATTCACATGTTTCCTATCATGGGAATTCAGTCTTGATCTTATAATTCTGGAACCTTTTCAGCATTCTTTCTCCAGTCACTAACCTGTATTTACTCAGAATATCAATCAGCTGCATTTCTGTAGTGCATAAAACACTCTCTAATTAAGCTTTATTTAATTTGTTTTAACTCTAAGTACACAGGAGATGGCACATTGTGAATTACTCATGATGGTAACCTCTCCTGCAAGCTGCAAATGGGTACAAAGTGATTCTCTGCGTGCACCTTTGTGCCGTAACATCACTCACAGAAGCAGTTGCTCAGAAAGATAATACTGATAATGATACTTAGTGTATACAGCATTTTCTATCTTCACGATGCTTTGTAAACCTTAAGTAAGTAATGGTGCTTGCAGGAATGAGGTTGCAACACCCATGAATCAGCATGTCCCTTGCTGTAATGGTGTCACCTTAGACTGTCAGTTTCCCTGGGATAGATTGCCCCTGGTGATGGATTACAAGCAGATACAATTGATTGGCTGAGCTCAGCCTGAGCTCTGGAGGAACCTCCATAGCCTTTGGATGTTTATACTGATTAACTCCAGCAGTGGCATCATCTTCATCTGTGGTCTCAGTAGAGCCCTCCCTTGACAGGCCAGTGGAGAGTTTAAGGTAATTATTTGGACAAATCAGTCCCAAATCTCCCCCTCGTTCTGAGTCATCAAGGTTGTTTCCTCAGTAGCCTGTACCTGGGTTTCTCAAACTCAGCAGTGTTGACCTTCAAGGCTTTAAAGTTCCTTCGCTGTGGAGGGCATTTTGCAGTCTTCTAGGCTGGTAGCCCACTAGAAGCCAGTAGCAACCACCCACTCCACCTCCTCATATGAGAACCTAGAACATCTCCAGACACTGCCAAAACTCCCTGCTGATTAAAACTCCCCCGAGGGGGACAGGCAGGGCCCTGTCCTGTGCTGGTGGTTCGACATCTTTCCTGGATCTTCACACTGCTTTTGAGTCTCCAGCAACACCTCCTTTGGCAGTGAGTTTCAGGTGTGGTTTTCCAATTTGATTTTGCAAAACTAGGAAACTCTAGACTGGTCTTTCCTTCCCAGTCCCGTTGCATGACTTGTTGCTGTACTGCCTCCCCCGGTATCCAGGGTAAGCATTCTCCCACACAGTGGGCAAGACAGCAGCCTAAACCTTCCCTGAAAATCAGGTTAGCATTACAGTTTATGAAAAACTTACTTCACAGGGTTTTGAGATAAGTTGACAGAGGGTAGTCTGAAAGCTCAGCCTTTTACATTTTGCTTCTCCGCTGGGCTCAGAAATTGTTGCAAGTGTCGTTGCAAGCAAAGTACTACTTCCAGGTCCCATCATGAAGGCTTCTATCAGACAGATGTCAGCAGTTTTTCTGGGTTTTGTATTCAGGAGTTTTCTATGGACCTAATTCCCAGAAACACTCCCCAGTCTGTTTACACGGACAAGACAAACTGGCTATGTTTTCTTTGTATTCCTAGTGTGAGCTGCTAATTATCCATCGACTGCTGTGATATTTCATGGAACTGGTGGACATTTTAGACACCATGTGCAACCTTAATCTCCCTAGGATTCTCTAGGAACAAAATTATTTGATATGAAAACCTTTGATATTACAAGTTGTGTTTAACATTTCAAGCCTCATTTACATCAGCTCAGTTCAGTGAGCTGCTTAGCACCCAGGACGATGTATCATGAGGAGAAGGAAACCTATGGATGCACTGAGTCGCCTGAAGGTATATTATACAAAATAACAAAAGCGAACTGCTGAAGAGGTATCCAAAATTTATTAGCACAGGGTACAGTCACTGAGGCAGCTGAATACCATTCTGGACTCTTTCTTCCAAATAAATAAATAAAACGATAAGTGAATGGTAAAAATGATGCATAATTTCTTTTTTTAAGATTTATTTTTACTTATTTGAAAGACAGAGTTATAGAGAGAGGTAAAGACAGAGAGGTCTTCCATCCGCTGGTTCACTCCCCAGTTGGCCTCAACGGCCACAGCTGCGCCGATCTGAAGCCAGGAGCCAGGAGATCTTCCCGGTCTCCCATGTGGGTACAGGGGCCCAAGCACCTGGGCCATCTGCTGCTTTCTCAGGCCATAGCAGAGAGCTGAATTGGAAGAAGAACAGCCGGGACTAGAACCAGCGCCCACATAGGATGCCGGAGCTCCAGGCCAGGGCTTTAACCCGCTGCGCTACAGCACCGGCCACCATAATTTGTTGAAGTGAAGATTACATACACTAATCGTATGCCTATCTCAGAGTATATTGTGAGCCGATCAACACACTATTAAGGTACGCAATGCTCTATTTATCTAAATATTAGTGCACTATCTTTGTCTTTTTAAAAATGTTAGGAAAATCACTAAGGGCTGACAATTTCTCTATGAGCCAGACCCAGGCAAGCAGTTGAACAGTTGTTGTACATCAAGGAGCTACTTGCTAATGGCTGTAGCCGAAACACCTGCTAACCTGCCATTGTAAGCGTTTATCCAGTATTTGCCTGCGGCAGAAATAAATGAATAAATAAACTTTCACCAGTCATATTACATGAGTTAATGTATTATAGCATTATGTAAAGTAGCAAAGCGCATTCTTCTGGGGCTTTTTAAAAATCATTATTTGTGGCAGGTTAGAACGTATCTGTGAGTTTCTCAGCTCATTTTCTCCACTTAGGTTTCTGCCAAAGCCTCACAACTCTAGGGCTAGATGGCCTTTGCTCTCTGAAGAATGTCTTTGAGAAAATCGCCTTCCTAATCCTCAGAGAGTTTCCAAATGGCATTACAAAGAGGATGGATATATTAAACAGCTCAGCTGTCAATGAGCAGAATCAATAACCGTGGGTACATAGCTTACATTATGTCTACTTACACAGGACTTGCAGTGTTTGGAAAGGACAGCTTTTCTTTCCACAAGTTCGCACCAGCTGTTTCCGGAAATAACACAGCTGTATATTCTTAACACACCTGCCTCACCTTCCATAATTTTAGGGAAAAAAAGCATCAAGGAATGACAGGAGAGGTCTGACCACTGCTAGAAGACTTTTAAGTACAGCATGATTTTCATTTTGTTGTAAAAAGTGTTGTGGTAAAATTATTAGTGAAAGTCAAAAACAGAAATCTGGAGTTGGTTGCTCTACTAATTGGAAGAGAATAAGACTTGAGTCAGTAGAATGCATGAAATATATTGCTGGGGTAACAATATCCTTAAACACAACTCTTATAATGAATCACAGCATGGACTACTGCTATGAATAAGAAATGCATTGCACTTCAAAATATTCTGTGCATCAATTTGTCTTGATTTACATTTGAAGGCTACCGTTTTTTAATGTTTTGTATAAAATTTACTCCAAGTTTTAAAGATGACTTTTCTTTTCTCATTCAGAAATCCTGTAATGGAAATTATAAGTATCAGAACCAGATAAGAGACTATGCTGCTCTTGATAGAAGCTACCTACACAAAGGGAGGAAAGAGTTGAACTTTCATCATGTTTAGCATTATCTTTGAACATCTGGCACTTTAACTCCTTCAGCTCTTCTTGTTGCTTAATTTTCTGATATGGCAACAGAAATACAATGGTGTGAGCTAAAAATGAGCAACATCCAGGCATTATACGTTGGCACAAAAGTGGCTATATATCATACTCCTTTACCTAACCATTTATGTTTAATAAATTGAGTTTTTAGTATATATACAAAAAATTAAACTAAGGAGATAATTCCATTTCCTATATCACACAAGGAATAAATTAATTAAGAATAGTATATTAAGTGGAGTGTTAGATATATACACTGAAAACTATAAACAATATTTAAAAATGTTGAAGAAGACCTACGTAAATAGAAAGAAAAATCACAAGGGCTAGTGTTGTTATTGGCATTATTTCTTGAAAACAGATTCAGCACAATCCTGGCCGGCACCATGGCTCATTAGGCTAATCCTCCGCCTGCGGCACCAGCACACCGGGTTCTAGTCCTGGTCGGGGCACCGGATTCTGTCCCGGTTGCTCCTCTGCCAGTCCAGCTCTCTGCTGTGGCCCAGGAGTGCAGTGGAGGATGGCCCAAGTGCTTGGGCCCTGCGCCCCATGGGAGACCAGGAGAAGCACCTGGCTCCTGCCATTGGATCAGCGTGGTGCGCTGGCCACAGTGGCTATTGGGGGGGGTGAACCAACAGAAAAAGGAAGACCTTTCTCTCTGTCTCTCTCTCTCTCTCACTGTCCACTCTGCCTGTCAAAAAAAAAAAAAAAAAAAAAAAAAAAAGGTTTCGCACAATCCCTATCAAAATCCCAGCTATCCATTTTATTTTGTTTTCCAGAAATTGAAAACCGAATCTCAAAATTTCTTTGGAGATGCAGAGGGCCCCAAGTATACAAATTAATTTTGTGAAAAAAAAAGAACAAAGTTGAGAATTCACATTTCTGGTTTCAAAATTTATTACCGATCTCCAGTACACAAAATAGCGTGGTACTTTACATATACCTCAATAGAAAAGAATTGAGATTCCAGAACTTTATTCTTGCATTTATGGCCAATTCATTTTCTACTTTGATGGCTGGACAATTTAAAGCTAAATGATGGTCTGTTTAACAAATAGTGCTAGGACAATCGTATATTCACATATAACAGAATAAGTTTGGACTTCTACCTAATACTGTGCACAAAAATTTTCTCAAAACTCAATCATGGGGCCTACACTGCGGTGCAACGGGTTAAACCATGTCGTGTGGTAATGGCATCCCACATGGGTGCCAGTTTGAGTCCCGGGTGCTTCACTTTTAATCCAGCTCCCTGCTAATGCTCTTGGGAAAGCAGTGGAGGATGGCCCAAGTGCTTGGGACCCTGCAGGCATGTGGGAGACCTGGATGAAACTCCTGGCAACTGGCTTCTGTCTGATCCATCATGAGCCGTTTCAGCCATCTGGGGAATGAACCAGTGGATGGAAGATGTCCCTACCTCCTTCTCTAATTCTGCTTTCAAATAAATAAATTAAAAAAAAAAAGCAAGAATCAACCATCACCTAAATCTAAGTAGAATTATAAAATTCCTAAAACAAAACATAGGAATAAACTATTAAGATCTTGAGTTAGGTGATAATGGTTTGTTAAACACATCAAGAAACAACAAACAGATCATTCAGACATCACCAAAATTAAAAACACTTATACTTCAAATGAAACCACCAACAAAGTGAAATATGAACCAGGGAATCATAAAAATATTTGCAAATTATGGGTCTACTGATATGTAGAAATTTTTTAAGCAAACTCTAAGAACTCAGTAAAAAATAGAAAAATAATCCATTTAAAGGCTGTACAAAGATTAGAATAGACATTTTCACAAAGGATATATACAACTGGTAAACACACTAAAAGAAGTTCAACGTCATTATTCTTAAGGGAATTGCAAAGTGAAATCACAATGGGATGTATCTTACACCTTCTAGATGGATAATAATAAAATGACAATAGTAAGTGATGATGAGTTTGTAGAGTAGTTCCATCATTATTGCTAATGTAAAGCTAAGAGTACACTTGAGAAAACAATTTGCCAGTTCTTCAAAGACTTAAACGTCAGCTTACCATATGATTTGACAATTCTATTCATCAGGATACATCCAAAAAAAATAAAAGCATGCATACATCTGTGTAAACTTTTGGACAGGAAAGTACGTAATGGCGTTATTCATCACAGCCAAAAAGCATAAACAACCAAAACTCCTATCAACCAATGAATAGATAAATAAAAATGGTATATCTAGTCAATGGAATGTTATGAAGCATAAAAACAAATTTGTGTTACAATATAGATGAACACTTAAAGCATTATGCTAAATGAAAAAACAACAACAAAAAGTCAAAAAAGACCACAAACTAAATGTGTGATTCCATTTGGATGTATCGTAATGTGTAATAGTGAAGGATAAGTAGGCTTGAAGCCCCTTTGGTTTCTTCAATATCTTCTCAGTAACAAGCTTTAATATTTCTGAATACCCACAAGAAAAAAATACATAATACTAAATAGTGCTGGGGCAGGCTCTGTGGCGTAGTAGGTTAAGCCTCCACCTGTGCTGCCAGTATCCCTTATGAGTCCCAGCTGTTCTACTTCTGATCCAGCTTCCTGCTAATGCACCTGGGAAAGCACTGAAAGATGGCCCAAGTGCTTGGGGCCTGATGGGGGAGACCAGGAAGAAGCTCCTCGCTACTGGCTTCAGATCGGCCCAGTTCCACCTGTTGAAACCATTTGGGGAGTGAACCAGTAGATGGAAAACCTCTCTGTCTCTCAAATAAATAAATAAATCTCTTCTGAAAAAAATAGTTTCAAGTGCTACCCAAGAGAAAAAACAATCATTCCTATTTAAGTGCAGAAAACGTCTCGGGATGTTTTTCACTGAAGCAGAGAGGGCTATCGTTTGGATCAAAATACTGGTATTATTGCATAATTGAGTGCTAAAGTGTTTTTTTATAAAGGTAAATAAGTTGCTATATTCATTCATTTATTTTTTATAATTTTCACATTTTAACTGACAGAAATTGTTCATATATACAGGGTACCATGTCAGGTTTTGATACATATATACATTAGGTGATGCCCAATAAAGATAAAGATAGATATATCCTGAAATATTTATCATTTCTTTATGGTGAGAGCATCCAAAATCTATTCTTTAGTTTTTAAAAAAGAAAAATACGGTACATTTTCATTATCGTTGGGCCTCCTGCTATGCAGAAGAGCATCGGACTTCCTACTCCTGACTCCATAATCATTAACATTTCCCCATCTTTCCAGCCCTGCTACTCTCCCCAGAGCTGGTAACCACTATTATACTCTCTACTTCTAGGTGATCAACTTTTTTAGATTCTATATGTGAATGAGGACCTATAATATTTATCTTTCTGAGTTTGGCTTCACTTAACCTAATGAACTCCTGCTCCATCCGCAGTGTTGGAAATGACAAGATTTTACCTCTTTTTTTTTTTTTTTTCACTATACAATATTCCATTGTTTATATGTACCACCTTTTCTCTATCCACTCATTAAATGATATATACTCACTTTGTACTCATTTCTTGTTTGTTGTGGATAGCATCGCAGTTAATCTGGGGGTGCAGCTGTCTCATCAGACTTGTATATATACCCAGTGATGGGATTCCTGGGGTATAGTACTTCAAATTTTAGCTTTTTGAGGAATTTCCATACTATTTTCCACAATGAGTGCTCCAATTTACATTCCCACCAGCAGTGTGAAGGAGTTCTCTTTACTCCACATCCTTACCAGCACTCGTTATCTTTTATCTTTGAACATAGTCAGTTTAGCTGGAGTAAGGTTTTAGTGTGCATTTCCCTGATGAGTAGAGAAATTGAGCACTTTTTCATGTACTTGCTGGCCATTTGTATTTCTTTGAGAAATACCTGTTTAGATGTACAACCCAATTTCAAATTATACTGTTTGTGGTTTTTCTTTTTTCGCTATTGAGTTACTCATGTATTCTGCTTATCACCCCTTGTTAGAGATATAGCTTGCAAGTATCTTCTCCCATTCTATAGGTTACCTCTTTACTCTGTTAATTGTTTCCTTTGCTGTGCAGAAGTTCCTGACTCTGATGCATTCCCAGTTGTCTACTTGTCCTTTTGTGGTCTGATCCAAAGATCCTTGCCTATTCAAATGTTCTGAAGCATTTCCCCTTTGTTTTAGTCAAGTAGTGTCATGGGGTTAGGTCTAATATTTAGTTCTGTAATCCATTTTGAGTTGATTTTGTACATGATACCAGATTGAAAGGGCAGTTTATCTTCTTTCTTTCGCATGCGAATATCAGTTTTCCCAGTACCATGCACTGAAAAACCTGTTTTTGAGTACATGTTCTCAGTACCTTTGTCAAAGATCAAGTGACTCAGATGTGTGCATTTATTTCTTGGCTTTCTATTTGGTTCTGTCAGTATGTTTTGTTTTTTTCTGTGCTAATACCATGTAGTTTTGTAAAAAGCATAATGCTGGCCAGCGCCACGGCTCACTAGGCTAATTCTCTACCTGTGGCGCCGGCACCCCAGGTTCTAGTCCAGGTTGGGGCGCTGGATTCTGTCCCAGTTGCTCCTCTTCCAGTCCAGCTCTCTGCTGTGGCCCGGGAAGACAGTGGAGGAAGACCCAAGTGCTTGGGCCCTGCACCCGCATGGGAGACCAGGAGGAAGCACCTGTCTCCTGGCTTTGGATTGGCAGAGCATGCCAGCCGTAGTGGCCATTTGGGGGGTGAACCAACGGAAGGAAGAACTTTCTCTGTCTCTCTCTCGCTCGCTGTCTAACTCTGCCTGTTTTAAAAAAAAAGCATAATGCTTCCTGCATTGTTATTTTTGCTGAAAATTGATTTGCCTTTGACTATTCAGTATTTTTTGTGCTTCCTTATGAAGTTCATTTCATTTTTTAAAGCAGAAGTCCATATCAAGCCACTACAGAGTATCAAGAACTACTTGAGGCCAAGGGCCTCTAATGGTGAACAAGTTTCTGTGAAAACAGATACTAAACAAGTAGAAAAACATAAAATAAGAAAATATTGAAAGACATTGATCATAACTATGAAGAAAGTAAAATCATGGGGTGGTGAGCATCTGTTCTCATTGTTCCCTGGGTGAATGAAGAAAAAGATCTAGAAAAATCCAAGAATTCCAGGTGACTGCAAAAGAGAGAAGTCAGTAGGTGTACAGAAATGAGTTAGATGGTGTCAACAGTGAGAGGAGTCCTGTGGGCTGGGCTGTGATTCATGAGGAGTGAGATAGTCAAATGCTGAAGCCAAAATGGATCCTTCGAGATCTTGTAAGACCACGAAGAGGTCTGACTTTAAAGTCCCTGGAGGCTTTTAAGTAGGCAGTGTGGTGATCAGATAGAATTTTTTAGGTTCTATTGACTGTTGGAAGAAGGTAGGGCACAGGGGCCGTACAGCAGCTGTTCAGGGAGAGGTCGATGAAGCCGTGAACTAGGACACCAGCCAGAGTTCGTGGAAAGTGTGCACATACAAGTGACTTAAGACATTTCTTTTTCTGCTTGATTTTATTCTTGTGGGATGTAAGAATATCGAACATGTTGTTAAGAGTTTAAAAGTGAATTTCTGACTGATTATCTGGCCTTGCCAAAGTGAAAGGCACACAATGGCACCTGACTATTTTTCTGGGCAGCTCTAGCCACCTCTACCTCAATACTTAGGGTGTAATCAATAAACATAACAGAAGCTATTCATTCCACCAGGATGGGTTCCAACAAAAGGGCTCTATTCACACTGATAATAGGCAGACTTCACCCGTTCCATCACATTATGTATTATCTCCTGCAGTATTCAGTCATCTACCTACTTCACTGTCCAATAGTGATGAAATGCTCAACTGGCATAAGAATGATTTTACAGCTCAGCTGTTTGTACTTTTGGGAGCCAAGACAGTGTCCTTCCAATGGAGGGTGAAACACTGATCACTACTAAAATACAGATAGTCACACATGTTCAGGATTATGAAATTTAGTACCTGCAGAGTCTTGGGTTGGGTTTTAAATATGTCTTCCAGAAATGAGTATGGTCAAGGTAACATTTCAAATGTATGTTAATAGTTTCTATGAATTTTGATGGGCACATGGTACTTAGAATTTTTTTTTTTTTTTTTTTTTTTTTGGTGATTTGAGACACATCATTATTATCTTTGGTTAGATCTCTCTCTTCCACTGTGAGGCAACCACCCACTTTTACTCAGATTTGAATGCACTAGAATAGTGGCCACAAAGATACCTATAAACACTTGTAAATAGTTAATATTTGTTAACTTGAATTTTTCAGTAGAAGGCTGACTGCTCAGGGTTTATTTTAGAGCAATTAAATATGATTTATTCTCCATCATTTATTGACTTATTCATCCAGCAAATGATTATTGACTGCTTACTTCTGTGTTCTACAATATGAGACACACAAAGGCGGCTGATTAATAATAATAATGTCAAGCATTAGTTGAACAGACACTGTGTGCCAGCACTAACTTAATGCACTGTATTCTTTATCTCATTTAATCATTAAAAAGACCTTATGATGCAGCTGCCATTTTTATTTCCAATTTATGGAGAAGAAAACTGAGACATTGAGAGTTACAAATAAGCCCAAGGACACCAAGTTAGTACCAGACAAGATAGTACATGGAACTTGAATTGAGATTGTTGGGCTCAGTTACTCTTGCATAAGTGCTCAAGAATTCAGCCTGCCAATCCACAAATTGTTTTCACACTAATAGAATAAAAAAGACCATGGAGGAACACAAGAATAGTTTACAGTAAATTCAGACACCAACAGGTAAACAAAAAGCTATAGGTTTTGAATATATGTCACTTCTGTTTAAAAGCAGTGGTAGTGGGTGAATATTTGGCCTGGCAGTTAAGATGTCTGCTTCATTTTTTGTTGTGTCTGGATTCAATACCTGGCACTGGCTCTTGACTCCTGCTTGCTGCTAATGCAGATCCTGAAAGACAGTTATGATGACTTAGGTAAATGGGTTCCTGCCCCAAACATTGGAGACCTGGGTTGAGTTTCCGATTCTTGGCTTCACCCAACCCAATCTCAGCCCATTGCAGACATTTGTGAAGATAACCAGCTGATGGAATTTCTATCCTTCTCTGTCTGTCTGTATCTCTGCTTCTCAGATAAATAAATTGAAGAATTTAAATAAAAAATAAAAGCAGTGTTTTTCAAATGTAGCTGCAAGTTATAATCACCTGAGGCATTTTTACAAAAAATTGATGCCTTGGTCCAACCCCAGAATTCCTGATTTAATTCACAAGGAACTCATTTTCTTGGTTGGATTTTTAGAAGTTATTACAGGGAATTGTAATGGTACAGTCGAGACAAAAAAAACACACAGTGAAACAGAGGTACTACAGAAGATACAGAAGATGTTAGGAGAGAACTTCAAAGTTAAGTCAGGGAATTAGGATGAAAGTGGGTAGGTATGTTGAGATTTGGAGCAGATGCTTGCTGCTCAACTTGTGGTCCTAGGACCAGCGGCATTGACATTGTCACTGAATTGGGTGAAACACAGAAACTCAGGTTCTGTCACAGGCCCCGTGAGTCAGATCTGCTTCTTCAAGTGCTCTGTTTGTACAGTATCATTTGAAAAGTACTGGCATTGAGAAAAGAAATGTAAGCTACCACACAGGATATTTGCAATTGGCAAATGGTATTCACTGCCACTAAGAAGGTTGGAAGTATAAAACTTCCAGTGGAAAAGTGGTACATGCGGTGCTGGCTTAGGCTAAGAATCTGGTGAACACTTGAGATCCTATTGAGCAGGGGAGAAGCCAGACATATGGCGACTGATCAGAGACCACAGTGTGAGTCTTCAGTTCACCAATGAGCAAGGAGTGAAACTCAGACCAGGGTAGAACTTGGTGGGCACGGTGTTATCTTCAAAACACACTTTTATTTTCATGAACTCTTACCTTTTCCAGCAGCCTGATTTTGGAGTTACATTATGTATCTGAATAGAGATACAGGCTACATCTGACTCTGAGTGGCAGTCCGTGTATGCAGAGCAGATTTGTAATTTCATCCATAATACACCTTCCACACAATATTGGAAAACTATATAGAGAAACAAAGAGAATTCTAATGGGGCAAGAAAGATGTTTATTTGTGTCTGGCAACAATGATAACCATCATATCATAAATCTTCCATGTGACAACGGACTAGGGTATTGTGTTTGATAAAATATTCTGGTTGAGAAGAGTTACCATTAATTTTTGGGATATCTCATATATTACACTAACTGAACATTCTTAATCCTGAAGGTATACAAAACACCTTTTTTTATTTGATAATTCTTTTAGATCAATAGCAACTGCATTGTCCAAGGACCCTCTTTATAAGGGACAGCAATAATTTTCTGCTTACAAATGTGCTCATTTATGGAAATTTTTGGTTGGTAAAGTGCTGGGAACATGCATTGACCTAAGAAAATTCTTTAACCTATGACAAAACTTTTCATAATGCAGGATCTAATCAGTATCTAATACATTGTTTTGCATGTGGTAGAATCATTTTAAATGGAATGAATGTAATGACTCTTAAAAAATATAGTTTTATTAAGACAAAAATTAAATATATACAATTTATGCAAAATAAGCAGCATGCTTTTAAACCATATGAATAAATTTTTAAAATAGAATATAATGGCAAAAATTGATTAATCAAATGCATTACAAGTATATGCAAGGCTGTCTGCTAATTATCAATATATGAATATGTTACCAAAGTGATGACAGTGTGGTAGCTCTCAGAGTAACCACTGTTTTTAGTTTCAGGCTTATTGGTAGAAATTTTCATAAGTATACTAGGGTCTTAACATTTGACACTGCAATTTGTGTATGTTGCCTCTAGATTGTATTGTGTGTCTCAGTCATGATCACATGATCTCAGTCATTGAGAGAGTTAGAAAGGAAGGGAGATGAACTGTTATTCAAACAATAAATATAGGAAGTCTTTATTTATGTGGGGGGAGAAATGGATTGCCTTCTGTAAGCAAGCATCTGCCATTTAAATTACTAAGACATGGACATAGACCCTCAAATAATTCAACATTCTAGCAAGTCATTACACAATTAAGATGATTACTGCAATATCAGAAAATATATAGTAAGGTTGTCCGGTATAACAGGCTTAGAAGCACAGACTAGAGAATTCTGAATTCTGAATTCTTCCTGAAGGACTCTGGAAAGATTTCATAATAATGTTATTCCATAAAGCAAATCTTTGAAAGAAAAATAGCTCACCAAACATGGCAAAGGAGAAGGAGACACAGGGCATGCTAAGACACAGAACATGATGTATCTACAGAAAGACAGTGAGCGTTTGTGACCACTGTGTTGGGTCCATGATTGGGAAATGAGGGAAGACAGTATTTGATGTTAGGTCAAGTTCAAGGTTGTTGCATTTGAACCTCATTTTAAAGGCAATAGGGAGCCTCCAAAACTATTTAAGAAAGGAATTACATGATAAAATAAGATAAAGAGACTTAAATATAAGCATACAGATGCAATATTTTAAAAGTTTACTTATTTATTTGAAAGGCCGAGAGAGAGGAAGGAAGGAAGTAAAGAAGGAAGGAAGGAAGAATTGGAGAAACCATCTGGTAGTTCACTACCCTAATGTCCACAACATCTAGGATTGTGCTAGACGGGAGCCAGGAGTTAGGTACTCAATCCTTTCCTCCCCATGAGTGGCAGGGACCCAAGTCCTTGGGCCATCATGTGCTGCCTCTCAGGGTGTGCATTAGCAGGAAGCTGGAATCCAAAGTAGAAGAGGGACTTAATCCCAGGCACTCTGGGAAGGGATGCAGGCATCCCAAGCCACAGCTTAATTATTATTCCACAACAACCAAGCTCCAGATGCAGTTTTTGTCTTTGGAGAGAACATCACTCATAAGGAAATTATTGGTGGGAAACATTCCCAACAAGAGTTTTCCAGTCGTCTTTTACTTCCTTGGTGTTTTGTTTTGTGTTTTACCCTGCTGGGCTCTCAAATCAATTTATGCTTCAGTCTCTTACACTGTGTGTGCATTATCTACCCACAAAATGGCATGGCACTGAGTCCTTTGCTACAACTACTGCTTGCTCCTTCTCATCACTGAAAGGTGAATTGAGTTGGATTATTGGCCCTTGTTCCCCTTTCCCATTGTTTCTTTCCAGGGACCATGGCTGTGCTCTAGGCTGTTAGCACTTTCTCTGTAGAGGTTTGGAAACCATTGGGGATGCACTTGGGGGGTAGCAAAGGGGTAATTACATATCCCAACCTAAATCCCTTAATGGCTGTTTTATTTATTTCTTACCTTTACCTTTCATGTTTGGTTTTGATGGTAGAATAGAAGTGAGGGCAACGTGCCCGGTGTCTGGTCTGTTCCGAAAATAGGTGGTCTGCTTCATAGGCAGTGCTAAATGCTGCCGGAGTCCTGGAGTCCGGGAGCCCTGGAAAAAGGGCTACATCTCTGTTTTCTAGGGAGACTGCTTTGGGGAGCTGGCTCTGCTCCCCAGCTGGTTGGCCAGAAGACCGAAGGCTCACAGTTTGGTCACCGGTAATGCTAATCCTCTCTGACAATTATTTGGCAGCTGTTCCTGTTATTATTTGAAGCATTCCTTGGTGGGGGTGGGGTGGAATCTAGGCTGGCAGAAGAGGATTTAGATTCTTTAGTCTCAGAAGGAAACATCCTTCAAGTCCTTGTTTCTCAAAGTTGGCTTCAGTTTGGAAGGCGTCGTGCCCCCTTTAAGTCCCGGTGACGTCTTCACAGGGCACTGGAGAGTGCTCTCGGAGTCTAGCAGTGAAGAGGTAAGGCAGCTAGGACCCTGTCCTTACAGCATCTCGCCTCCTCACAGGTGACACGGCGGAGGGCACTCCCCTGCCCTTAACCTGTTACTTCTCTGAGGATGCTTCTTGATGGCTGCGAACTGATCACAGGCTTTCAGGAAGGAAAAAAGAAAGAGAAAACGGAAGTTGATTTCCAACCCGTTCAATATCTCCTGTGTGATCCAGCTCTCCTGCCTCTCAGAGCCTAGAGTGTGTGAGAGGACGTTGTGGGAGAGGGACCCTGGGGCCTCTTGACAGCACAATCGAAGGCGGTTGCTCAGCCTTCCCTCACGGCTGGAGGGCGTGGTGCATTCTAAGAACGCCCCTTGCTGGTGCTGCTGTAGCTCCTGGGCCCTTCCTTCCCCTCCCCCACCCCCACTTCACCCTGAGCAGCTTCCCATAAGCACTTCCTCTGACTCACACTGGAAACAAACGTCGGTGCTGACCTTTAGGCACTCTCCCAAGCCCTCTTCTTGGGAGTCTGCTCCCCACATCCCTGATTAAGAATCAGCAACCATGTATTGGATGAGAATAAAAGGGTGGCTCAAAGAGGACATGCCACTTGGTGGAGATCACATGGCAAGCAGAGGTAGAGGGTGAGATGGCCTCTGCCCTGTTCTTCCCTGGATGATGGCTTCAGCTTCCCCTTATCATATCTGAAAAAAGAATTAATTATACCCACTTTAATGAGCAGCCTGCAGCCAGAGGATGGTGAATTCTGCACACCTGCCTTACTTTTTTCTTTGGTACCACTGAATTTGTTGCCACAATGCTGATTCTTCTTAGCTTTTCTAATTCGGAGAATACCCATCCTACTCATCTCATTGTTGCTTGTGTGTCTCTGGGGACGCTGTGACACCAGATAGTGGGTTTTGATGGAAAGATTTTATCCCCTACCTCGTTGTTGGAAGGTGATACTTAGAAATTTGTTGACATATCCTTCAACAGGACAGATTGCTTAAACTTGAGTGGGAGGAAACCAGGAGAAAGAAGAGCAAGAGAATAGGGAGAATAGGATGGAACTATGTTGATGGAGCACCCTCTACACTCTGCATATTGCTGGTTGCCTTTGTGGAGGAGGAAAGACTATATCTATCTTTGTCTGGAGAGTCCCAGTGGATTCTGATAGCAAAAGACAAAGTAACAAGAGAAAACACATAAATTAAATACACAAAATGTGGCCCAGGAGTCTTCCGAAAGATGGCCCAAAGAGACAGGGGAAACGTCTGCTGTACATTCAGGTTCAGTGAAACAGGGGTAGCTGGGTAGAAATGTGTTGGACAGAAGAACGGGATTTACCAGTTGCAGGCTGAGTGGGGAAACCGTGCAAGGCCTGTCTTTATAGATTGCTCCTGTCCTCTCTGTTGTAACAGTTCTTCTTCCCAAACAGAAGAGAACCCTTCTGGGATGAAGGTCTTATGTGGTGATATTGGGCAGAGTTAAGTCAGAGAACTTTCCATAGATATCCCTCACACAGAAAAGTCAGAGGTTGTGAGAGGGAATTTTTTAGGTTCTATGACTTGCTTTGTAGGGGAAAGGGTTCTAGTTCCTTTCACCTGTCTTGGGAAATAGGAATTCTATTTTCGACAATTCACATTGGGGAAGAATGAAGGGAAAGAGAGAGGAGGGCAGCAGAAAATCAGTGAGGCCTGTTTGGAGTTGACTTCCGAGACCCTCCAGTGTCCCTTGGTTCAAGGTACTCAGCATGCCAGTGACCCTACTCTCGCATTTCATTTGCTGAGCTCCAAAAATTCCCATGTGTTTTCAAATCTAGGAGAAAAGCTTTTATGCCCCCATTTTATAAATGGGTTTATTGAGGTTCAGAAATGTTAAATACAGAGGACCTAGGTCACACAGCTGATAAGAGGCAGAGATGAGTTGAAGCTCTTTTCTGAAGGCCTTGTTCTTTTTGCTCTATTGTGAAGCTTTCAAAATAAATAAATGGGAAAGTATTGGTTACCTTAGTCAGAGGGAAATTAAAGACTCATGATCCAGGGCTTCCTCATCACCATGGTGTCACATCACTTGATGCTGAGAGGATTTAGGGGTCTAGGTCAATACACAGAAAGTCAGGTGAAGGGGCCAGCATTGTAGTGTAGCAGGGAAAGCCATCGCCTGTGACATCAGCATCCCATATAGGCACCAGTTTCAGTTCTGGTTGCTCTACTTCAATCCAGCTCCCTGCTAATGAGCCTGGGAAAGAAGCAGAAGATGGCCAAATTACTTGGGCCCCTGCAACCCATGTGGGAGACTTGGATGGAGTTCCTAGTTCATGGTTTCAGCCTGGCCCAGCCAGGGGGCCATTTTGGGAGTAAACCAGCACATAGAAGATCTCTCTCCCCCCCCCCCCCATCCCCTCTTTCTCTCTCTTCCTCTCCCTCTTCCCTTCATTCTCTGTCTGTAACTCTGCCTTTCAAATAAATAAATGAGTCTTTAAGAAATGTTAATCCAGGCGTTGTGTAAAACACTTGAGCTTCCTTTCCAGGGAGCAGAGAGAATTCCTCTAGTAGAGAATCAGACTACTTTTCTGCATGATGCTCCTCTCCATTTGACTTTTATGATTGAATGTATTTCAAATATAATTTTCAAATATATTTTCAGATTTCTCCTTGGTCTCTGCTGGCTGGCAGCCCATCTCTGTGTCTCACTTCTCTGAGAGTGTTCCATGTCATGCCACCGTGAGCGTATGTGGCTTAGTGAGCAACTTGAGAGAACAAGAAAGCTACAAATGTGGGAAATCAGGGTAGATAGAAAAAATGAAAATTATGTAGCCCTCATGAAATGTTTTTCATCTTGAAAGTGCTTTGAAAACATTAACTAATTAATTAATCAAAAAGAATTTCTACCAATCAGTGAAAATGCTCTTTACAATGTATTAAGCCTCTTGAAAGGTATTATTTATTCAACGATGTTTTCTCTTTCGTCTTAAGGGAATCATCAGTTTCTTTTGGGGTTATTTCATATCTTGTGGAGTCTCCGCACTCCCCTATTACTCTCTGCAACCCCACAAGCATGAGTATGTGAACACACACATCCATGCATACAAACACTGACCAGCACAAAACGTTCTTTTAGTGTTGTGCCCCTTGACAGTAAATGCATTAAAATATTATATAAGATTCTCTAATGCACTGTGTGTATCAGATTTTTATTGACCTGCCAGCAAATTCAACACAAAAAATGTCCTGTTGTGTCCAAAGTATCAATGTCACCTATTCCGCCAGTGTACTTTCCTGTCTCTTCTGCAGCCCCATGAACACCTGTGGATCTGCTGCTTTGTCACCATCTCCCTAGAGTCCAGCTGTTCCTAGATGCTCCAAAACATTAGCCCTATTCTCTAGCCTAGGAAACATTGCTTAATCTCTTTGTGACATAGCGGGAGAGTAGTAATAATAATCTCAGGTTCATTAATTCAACAAATATTGAGCACCCGCCATTCATTTGTTTATATATTCCTATAGCATACACTTTATTCAGTGCAAGTCTTTGTGTGAATCACGGTGATGGATTCAAAGATGATCCAGGCAGGGTTATTGCATTCAAGGTGTTTGTTGTACGGTGGGAAAGAGAAGGCAAAAACATACACAGCTTTAATATAATGAGCTGTTTGGGACATGAACAAGAAAACATCTGCAAAAGAAAGGGAGACAATTTCGGGCAAGGGCATTCAGGGAATGCTTTTATTGTAGATGACACAGGAGCGGGATACAGAGAAGGAAACTGACTAGTGGCACCAATAAGCAAGTGCATAGTTCGGAGGCAGCCAAAATAAGGGAGGAAACCTGACGGCAGTAAAATTACAGTTGTTTGAGAATCATCGACTTTGACTCGAATCACAATGAGGGGAAAGCGACAGAGGATAGAATCTAGGAACTGTGGCCTGGCCCTTTTTTGGGAAATGGGTGGCATTTGGGGCACATATTGGGTCCCCACCTGCAGCAACTATCACAAACCTGTCTCCTTACTGACAACCGTCAGTGGTGTGAATCTGTCCTCCAAATCCCTCCTATGAGCACTTTGCTGGCAATCACTACTGATCAACTGCATTGGCTCATGGGAAGAATAGTGGGTGCTGCTCGTGGCCGTGATAAGAAGGCCTTTAAGCGGTAGGTTGAGGATTCCAAGCTCTGTTTTTCTGGCATTATGCAACAATTGAAGCATGGATTCTGAATCAACATCATTCACATCATTTGCTCTCCCACAACAATGAAATCTGATATCCAGAAGTTCTATTAAAATAAAGTATTGGGAGGCTTCCCTACACATTAAATTAAGCTTTTCAAATATTTGGGGGGAAATTTAAATTTTATCTACTTTATTCTCTGGTTATCACTTTCTGTTGCTTGCTATTATTAATTTGCTAACAATAGCAGTTGGCCTCCTATTTTCTAGTTCCCTATGGGCTTGCAAATTCACACCTATTAGAATACTGCATAAAATTAGAGTTCTGGGGCTCTGAGCAACTGTATGCAGGGTTTTCAGAATTTAAATTCAGAGAGTGCTACATCTTTGTGAGCTCTTTGGACATCATTTATTTTATCTGACTGACTTCTGGAAAGATGAATGATAACCGTACAAGATGCCATATAATATCTCTACTCTTGAGTTACAGAACCAACACTCTTATCAGTTATCTTTTTTCTATACAAGGAATTGCTATGCAAAACTGAAAATGCTGGCCCATGTGTGAACTAGATGGCAGTAGATTAACCTGGCATGTCTGGATCCCTTTTTGAAGGATTTTCCCTGAGTTCTCTTAAAAACAAGAAATCAGCATCTACTGCATCTTCTCCTTTTTCAAGTTCCTTTCTGTATTATATTTTTGTGAAGTAGAGAAGCAGAGGGATATAGAAAGAAAGAGAGAGCTCCCATCCCATTTGCAGAATGTGCTTCATTCTGCACATATCCACAGTGGACAGAACAGGGCCAGGTGGAAGCTAGGAGCCGGGAACTCAATCCAGGTTTCCCACTCACATGCCAGGAACCCAAGTACTTGAGCCATTACCTGATGCTTCCCACCCCAACAGGAAGCTGGGATCAGGAAAACAACGAGATATCAAATCCAGGTAGTCCCATATGGAATGTGGGTATCCTAACTAGCTCACCCCAATGCCTGTTCCCCAGTATATCTTATCAAGGATGTGTAAGACACTGGATACAACCTTACATCCCTAAGTGAGTAAAAAAATTAAGTTTCTATTTCTAAATTTACTATCCTAATCAAAGTGACAACTTCCTGTACATAGACCTTGTAAAGGATTCTAGGACATCGATGAGAATGTCTGTTGAGAGAGAATGACCTGAAAAGTCATTGACACTTGCACTGTAGTTCTCTTTAAAAGCGAAGGGAGTAGAGTCTTGCCTGTAGGGACTGAGAGGCCTTTGCTCCAGTGACACTCATTTTGATTGGTCCTGCCCACCAAGCTCACGGACATCAGTTTTCTAATTTGCCAAATAAACCTAATAATGATCCTGCAGAGAGGTGATTCATCTGAGTTAAAGTGTTCTTGGAGGATAGTGATATTATTGCAAACAATGTAGTGCACACATCAAGTAAACTCTTCTCACTTCTGCTTTCATGGGAATAAGGAATCAGAGGGTAAGGGAGCAGAATGCAGAATTTAACAAACAGATTTTGGCTTCATTCAGACTTGGGCTCAATTCCATTTTGGTTACTTGCTAGCTGCATGACTTGAGTGTCATGGTTTGTGCTTTCAAAGCCTCGGTTCCCTCATCAATAAGATGGAGATGGAGATGGAGATCGTACATACTTCAGAGAGCTCTTATGGGGAGTAAATGTGTCCATCAACAATGCTCAATATTAGAAATGGTCAGTGACTTCTCTAACAGCTTAGAAATTCATGAATTCATGTCCTTGGTGCTAGAGGAAATACTAACACTTTAAGTATCCAACTGTTTTTCTTGAAGGTTGCTCCTCCTGGTTTTCTCATCACAAGTTAAAGATTCTGCTGCACTTGTCACAGACTTCAACCTAACATTCATAGGAAGGAGTTATCAAGAGTCCCAGGGATTCTGAGCCATTCTCTGGGTAATACATTTATTCTAAGAGGAAAGGGGAAAGGGGTTAATAGTGAACCTTTTCTTAGCAACCCTGCTTTACTCATTATGTTTTAGTATAGAGCAACTTCATAGCCAAACAATTGCAATAGCAAAGTCCACAGTCAAGGGCGGGTATGTATTTTTAGCTAGACGCATATGTCTATAGCTGTGAGGTATGTAAACAGAATGGATGCAGTTTGTGGATGCTCTTTGTGTGTACCTACAGAGAGGACAGAACAGAGAGATGAATACCGGAGATAGGGTAGAAAAGGCATGGGATGGAGATATTTTTTCCATATCTAAGCATCTCATTCTTACAGATCTGATTGGTGTAGGCGAGGAATCTTTGCACAGGGCTCCACATCGATCCTGTTATGAATACTCCAAAATGGAAAGGTGTTTAACAAAAGCTTCCTATTTGTAATCAAAGCCTCTTCTTGTCACTGAGCATGCCCAGCAGTCTGCTCCAAACAGTTTTTACTTTCCTGTGGTTTGAACCACTGCTGCAAACGATCAGGGAGATGAGGGTGTATTGCCTTCAAGATCAGGCCTCAGAAGGCAAAGAACAGGGTCCTGAACAAAGGTGAAACCTCCAGGAGTGGTAACAGGCGGGAAGGATGTTATCGAAGGTTTGCTTAGCTTCTGGCAGCCTTTCTTCTGTGAGTGAGGGCACTGCTAATCTCCCTAGCCAGGAACCTCTGAATATCTTACATATTGTCTCTGTCATCCATGGCACCCTGTTCCACAAGTGTGCAGTGAGAGGAGCTGGAGTTGAAAATGTAGATCTGCAGTGTGACACTGACTGAGCTTGGTAGAAACAACTTGAAATCTCTGAATCTGAGATGTCTTCTAAGAAGTTATGAGAGAGGAAAGCACTAGCAGTGGTTCTCCCTCTTGGTAAATACAGGGACAACTTTGGGCACCAGATGAACACCAGGGCACTGGGGCAAGGTTAAGTAGCAAATCCTACATGACCCCCACCCCTATCCAAATACCTCCTGAAACTCACAAGTTGGACATACCTAGGCTCAAATACCAGCTCTGCTATTTACTAGCTGTAAGACCTTGGGCATATATGTGTGCATAAGTGGGAAGGCAGAGTGAGTTCAGTGTCTGCTAGGCACTGTGGGATGAACTACAAAATATAAAAAGACACACCACTGTTACTGTACCTCTAGAGTTTATGGTCTAGTGAGTATGGTTTTGTTGAGGAGACTCCGTATCCCCATCTATAAAATGGGAATAATAGAGGTTAGTCACATGAACTGTGGTTAAGGTTAAAATGAGAAAAGAACTGAGCAAGGTGTCCAGCTTATGATACTCACTCAGTAGAAGATTACCAATTTCCTATTGCATGTTTTTGAAATTCCTCCTATGTCGAATTATTTTTAAAAAGATTTATTTTATTTATTTGAGAGGCAGAGTCACAGAGAAAGAAGGAGAGACAGAGAGAGGTCTTCCATCCATTGGATCACTCCCCAAATGGCTGCAACAGCCAGTGCTATTCCAGGTGGAAGCCAGGAGTCAGGAGCTTCTTCCGGGTATCCTACATGGGTGCAGGGACCCAAGCATTTGGACCATCTTCTACTGCTTTTCCAGGCACATTCACAGAGAATTGGATCAGAAGTAGAGCAGCAGGGACTCGAACTGGTGACCATGTGGGATGGTCACCACATGATGCAGGGAGTAGCTTAACTTCCGCTGTGCCACCATGATGGTACCCATGTTGAATTCTTTATTTCTGTATTTCCCTAAAATGTTCTCCCTTACATCTAACCATCTTATTTCCCAGGAGCCCCTTTCCCATACTCTAATTTGCTACTGGATAACATGAGAGAGGCAGGAGAACCTGACAGTCAGTCATGTGGCCTTCAGCGCTGGGCACACCTGAGCTGTGAGTCCTTCTCTGCCACTTAACCCAGTAGGGGATTTGGGGCAAGCTACTTCTCTCAGTTGCCTCTTACCCATCTCTTAAATGGGAATAAAAACAGTTTGTACCCTAAGAATATTTTTTTTGGCTGTGTGTATAGGGGTGTGTATGGCTTTGTGTGGGTGTGAAACAGAGATAGAATAAGAGTGACTTTAACATATCTGCCATGTATGAGGGGAATCCATGAGAAATAACAATAGACACATCTCTGCTTCCACTGTGCTTGTAGTGTGTGTTTGGGTTCCAGGGACTGGCTAGTTCATTTATAGCACAAATGGAACAGGGAGGCTGTAAGTTTTCAAAAGGAAAGTTACGCGATGGCTTGAAAGCCCATAGTCTGGAGGGGGGATGTTGTCCCAGTCAGAGGGGTTACTGACGGGTTTCCTGGAGAAGTGATGCTGGAACAGAGAGGAAGGATGATAGGAGTTTGCCAAATGAGCAGGCGAGGGAAATACCCTACTCCATCAGCTTCTCAATAAATCTCCCCCATCACCCCTGTTAGCATCATAAGCGTGAGCACCTGCCTCCTTTCTGGAACAGAGGCTCCAAGAGGGGTGATGTCTTTGTCATCTTCTGTCATCTCCAAGACAGTGCCTCAAAGCAAGTCAATGCTTAGTAATTACTGTTGAATGAGTGAATGCTAGTAGAAAAATCCGTGTTTGTTGAATAAAATTAAAAGTAACTGCCATGCCCTCATCTCGTGGCTTTATTCGGGATGCAGTTGAGGAAGACATCCATTTTAGCAGCACTAGTATGGATCTGGTCCATACTGGGACAGACCCTGCATTGGTTCCCAGCCCCAGCCCCTTGGGGAAGTGCCACCCCATCTGTCTGAGTAGTAGGGCGTAGGGTTAGCTTCCTGAACGGTTGAAGCTGAGTACTCAGTGCCTAATGATATGATGCCCTGGGTGTGTAGTGAAGAGATAAGTATTATCAATATGAATATTATTACTACGACATGAGCACATTTCCGACAAGCCGTTTTTCCAGCTTTGTGGGTGGTTGAAGACAAGCCAGGTGCAGACAGAGCCAGAGGCTGTTAGCACTGACGCGGTCACCACAGCTGGACCTTGTTTTGGGTACCTGGGGCTGAGCAATGCCCAGCCTGCTCTTTCTAGCAGCTCCAAGTCAAAGTGCTGGGCTGAGATTCCTGGGTGCACTGGTGCTAATCGCCTGGCACTTGCTAAAATTTCGCTGGGACCACAGTCTCCTTGTCATGGTTGGGCAGGATACAATCATGTAATCCACGGGCATCAGGTATACCACAAAGCCTCCACACAGTAAGCAAACAGTGCATGTTTAGCTGTTACTATCAACCACCAGGCCCTGTTACATTTTGTGTCAATTACCCTGTCGCTCAATCAGCCTCTCCTGCGCTGGGAATTGCTTCCTTTTGGAAGTCCCTTTACGAAAGGCAGAAAAGCAACTCCGTTCTGGGGTCCGGAAGTCCAGCTTCCCCATGGCCGCGTCGGCGGCTGCAGGTTCAGAACCACCACGCAGTCTAGGTGCGGCAGGTCAGCAGCTCCGTCTTCGCTCTGGAAGCTCTGGAGGCTGGCGTTCCCCGGCTCTCTGCCTCAGCTCCGCAGTCGCTTCCTAACCCTGGAAGGATCGAACGCGGTCCGGCCAAGCACTGGGCATGCTCGGGGAGCCCGCAGGACGCTTTGGCTTGCTGTGCTCCGCTGTGGGCAGAGCCCCGGGCGCAGCCGCGGTGCATCGGGCTTCGCAGAGCTGAACCCTCGGTGGGTGCAGACCTGGGAAACGAGTCTCTCCGGGACAAGCTCGGAGCCGCACTGAACTCCGCGCCGCCCGGGGTTAGCGCGCTCAGTATCTGGTCCTGGAAACGCCTGGCTAGGGTTCTCTCTGCAGACAAAGGGGTGCACGTGCCCCTAGAGCCCCTCTTTCCCAGCCGCGAGCCCCTCCCTGGTTCCGCACCCCGCAGCCACAGTAGCTGCAGCCCCAGCGCCACCACCCAGCCCCGGCGGCCGGGCCCTGTGCGCGCGCTCCGGGCCCGGGGATTGGCTCGCTTTCCCCATTCAGGGACCTCGCTGGTGCGCGGGCGGGCGGCGCGCGGCGCTCCGATGGTGCGTGTGCGTGTGTGTTTGTGTGCGTGCGTGTGTCTGTGTGTGCGCGCGCGTGTGCATGTATGTGTGTGTGTATGTGTGTGTGTGTGTCCGTGCGGCGCGCGGGCGGGCGGGTGGGCGCGTGTGTGCGCGCGAGGGCTCGCGTGCAGGAGCCACTGGGTGTGCGTGCGTGTGTTATGGGTTTCATTCCAGAGCAGGTTGCACATTGGTCCTGGGTGGCTCGCAGGCTCAGGTCGTGCTTGGGCGTCCTCCTCCTAATCGTTTCCGAAGTAGCAGCAGCGGCGGCGGCGGCGGCGGCGGCGGCGGCAGCAGCACCAACCGGCAGCAGCAGCAGCAGCCGCGGCAGTACAGCAGCAGCGCAGCGGCACGGCCGGCAGAGCTGTGCAGAAGCGAGCACCGTTTGGGGAGTCCGGGGGGCGGGTAAGAGGGAGGAGGGGGAAAACCTGTCTTGGTCTTTGGGATTATTTTTTCCCCTTCTTTTCCTCTCTCTCTTTCTTGAGGGTGTGTGTTGCCCCCTCGAAGTGAAGGAATTTTGCTCCAAAGCGAGCTGGGACCGAAGACTCTAGGCTAAGTTATCTCTCTATGTAGATGGTGTCAGGGAGCGAAGCTACTGACCGAGCTGCTGGTAAATGTTTTTCACTTCTTACTCTTTAATGCTTAAGGCTTTTTTCCCCTTTTCTTTTTTCCTTGTTTCCTTTCTGTTGCTTCTCATTCTGCAATCGCTCCTGAATCAGCTGCAGTTCTCTCTCTCTCTCTCCTTGCGTTTGTGCAGTTTGCAACTTGTTTCATGGTTTTCTGTGTATTTTTTTCCTCCTTCATCCTCAGACGAATGCTGGAACATTTAAATTCGGCACTTCGGGAGGTCATCATTAGTTGCATGAGTTTCGGGGTGGGGGGAGGGGAAAGATTGGTAGAGCAGACGGTTTATTTTTCTGCAGAAGGACTGCCGGTTTCTCTCTAATGTTCATCGCAATTTTAGGGATTTTTTTTTAGGCTGCATTTTCACATTGCATTGATGTTTAAGGTTATCGTTCTCCAGGATTACAGTGCATTTTGACTCAGTTTTGACAGCATGACAGATACCAGTGGTGCCAGAACTACTGGATGGTACATGCTGGCTAAAATATTCAAAATTGCAGGAAGCATCATTTGCATTCCAAAAGAGAATGTCTTAAAAATGCTGTTTTGCATCACATTGCTGCAGATTTGCAGGAGGCAATAATAGACACCACTACTCGGGTTGCTTGCAAGGATGACAAACATCTAAGTGGTTTAGTGCATCACATACTGCCCTATTCTCCAGTGACTGAGCTAATGCTAAATTTACTTAATAATAAATTTAAGGCTATGGAGAAGAGGGAGGTTGCTGGTATTCTTTTATTCAAAACTGTGAGACATGTAAAGCAATTTCTGACCCCAAACCAGCTCTCTCTTAGATCTTACTTGAAGTAGCATGTTGTCAATTGGGGGTGGGGGAGGGTAGTTTCTGTGATACACATGGAATAAAATTATTTAAAATAGCCAGCATAATGCATGCAAATTGAACTCTAACTCTTCCTTTAAAAATAGAACTCACTCTGTAACTGTTGTTGCCAGAACCTGTTTTAAATATTATTTAAAAATTAATATACAGTAGTCCTTTAATGCATTCATATGGTTTAAGTTCTTTGGATGGTTCTTAGTTGTTCCTATGTTTCTTTTGTTTTACTTGTTCTCCCCTCCCCCTAAGTTTTCAGTTCCAGTTCAGTGGAAAAACTGAAGGGCCAGTCAGTAAAGGCAAATCAGCAATTTAGAAAGAAATCAGTTTACAGTTGTAAAATTTCTGCTAAGCCATGGAAAAATGAACTCATATAATGGCAGCTTAAATGTAGGAATGGGGACTCCTCTTACAATTTGGTTCAGCAGGTTGTGGTTTCAGCATAAGGATTATCATTCCGAGGAGCTTTGAACTCTGAACTCAGGTGAGGGTATCCAGTTCAGAAATACTCTGAGGTTTGCACATTTTACAAAAGGAAAGTACTATTTAAGGAAGGCTCTGTCTGCTAGTAGCCAATTATCTGTGTGTACAGGTTGTGTTTCCAATAATACTGTTCAACTTTGTTTTAATATAAACTTAGCTGATGCTGGAAGAACTGCATAAAACAATAGAGGCTGTTCAGGACTGAAGAATAAAAAAAAACTGTCAATTAACTCAACTAGTCAAACCCTCTTTCATACGTGAGAAAACCTACTCTAAGATACCATGAAAATCCACCTGTTCTAGGTCCCCAGTGTTGACAAAAGCCTTTCTTAAAGCTACGGATGGGAGTCATGAGATGGAAAGGTTGGCTGTTCCTTTGTAGTGTGCTGATAGGAAGTAGACATTTTATTTTGGAAGGAAAGCTCAGCCTGTGCATGAGTCCCTTGAGATGGTAGTATGACCATTTGAAACAAGTCCCTAGACTCTTCGATTTATTGTTTTGGTCAGGTTGAAGGGGTGGGGAATCCAACTTCCATTCATCAGGGTTACAGTTATCTTGGGATGAAACACTGATTTGTCTGGGCACTCAGGAAAAATGAATTACTACAGTAAACTTGGATCCTAGAGACTCAAGGCATTCATGGCACCCTGGTTCCATTATTCTAGGACCCAAACCGGAAAGCAGCATTCCCCATGCTGAGCAGCTGCCTTCTCACTCTGGCATAGTCCATGTATATGGCCTGGACAAGATATCTGATCGGGCGCAGGACTTACCTTTCGGGGCCAAGGGGACAGGGTTTCTAATTGTTATGTAATATATTCAAAGCATGAATTTATTTATGAAACATCCAAATGAGCTTCTGTTTCTGTCTTCACTCGATGGGAAGACCAAGAGTACATTGATTTAAAGAACATTTTCTTTCCTGCTGAGCTTGATGTTTTTACCCACCCACCCCTCTTTCTTCTTCTAGTTTCCTGGCAACTTCAGAAAAGCTCTGGGAATTTGTATGAAAAGATTAAACACATGTACGTCTTGGGTATAATGTCAGGTTAGATTACCATTCAATTAACTAATCTTGTATTACTCTTTCATGAGTCTGTGTCGTTTCATAA
The DNA here is from genome assembly GCF_051225735.1 of Oryctolagus cuniculus. Lineage (NCBI taxonomy): Eukaryota > Metazoa > Chordata > Mammalia > Lagomorpha > Leporidae > Oryctolagus > Oryctolagus cuniculus. The sequence goes on from NC_142872.1 coordinate 55,182,198, forward strand.
CTGTGGCTTGTTGGTGTGATTATTATCATTGTTAAGATTTTCATTAAATCTTAACTAAGCTGCCTTTAACTTTCTGTGCCCAGTGTTGATTTCAGGTTGATGTATTAAAATAATATCTTCCCCTTCGTAGGATTGTTGTTAAATTAGATAGGATACTTTCTATTGCTGTTCATGTTGAGTTTCAGCATTTGGAAAAGCATGGCCTTGGACCCTGTGGGGATAAGGCAACTTCTTCCTGGAGATAAAGCTTTGTCAAAAGACAGGTGTTGATTAGTGGAACTTGACAGATCACATTTGGCTGTATTGCTAGAGTTCCTATTTTCATTTTGGTAGGAGAGAGTTTTTCTCTGTGTGTATGAGTTTTCTCTGTGTTTATTATCCTAGAGCTATTCAATAATTTTAAAAATTAGTTACTTTTTTTTCTTGGCATAAGTGAAAGGGACTTTGAGCACCTAGAGTGTTTTTTAAGGAAAACCTGTATTGGTTGGCTTTTTAAAAATTGTCTTCTTATCTGTACAGACTGATTGTGGGAAGTGATTGCTGGTGAAATAGAGCCAAGGTCATTTCCAAGGGCCTTTTTAGTCCTCCCCACTTGAGAGCTCAATCTTAATGTCAGATTTTAAGAGGCAAAACTTAGTGTCAAGTTTCTCTCCTCAAGCAGGACTATAGGAGAAGCCTAGGTTTCCTCCTCAGGACATGGTGTGAAGCAACAGTTTAATTCTTTGAACTGCTGCTTGTACTAGCCCTGTTGTACTCACTACGAGAGACACCCTTCTAATGCACACAGCAGACTCACAGCATTCAGAGAGCTTTGCAAGACTTGATTTTTGGGGAGGAAGAATACACATCTTTGAATAGGGACATAGCAAGATTTTCCTATTTAGTTAATACCCCACCTGCATTGTTTTAAAGCCTACAGTGATTTTATAAGAGTCCTGTGTGGTGAGAGGAAAGAGTAGCTTTGTCAAAGTCTTCTTTGTACTTCTGACTTCTATTTTGCTTTACAAAAGAAATATTCACATTTTTATTAAGATATTCTATCAATAACATGCTTTTTATTATTTTGGGTTGTTTTCTTTACCTAGGAATGATAAACTGGTACTTAACATAATTATTTCAACTGTGCTGAGTGTGTTACGGAGGAATGATATATCTGGCCCTACTCGTATTTCCAAAAGATTAAAGAGGTATAAAGTGTTTTTCCTAAAATGCATGTTTCTTGCCGCCCCAGTCTATTTAATATATTGCATACTAAATTGTGATTCTGAACTCGAATTGTTACATCCTTTCTATGAATCTTTAATGACAAGTGCAACACCTTCACTATATCACTTGCAAATACAGTTCCTTCATTTTTGCCTAACGAATTTCATTGGTCCATTTTCCCTAAAGATAGGATTATGAGCCTTTTAGTTGAAAAGAATTATCAAGGAAAAGTACGGTTATATGCTTTTCAGAAGAACTGAGTGAAAAGAAAGCAGGTGTTTTAACTCTTTTCGTATGAGTTGAGTAAAGAGAAATTCAAATTGAAATTCATACTGTAATGCTGGTAATATGTGAAAGTAAAGTCTATTTTTCCCAGTAGAGATTTTTTTTTTCTCCTGAACAGTACAGATTGTTCTTTGACCCTGATGGGACAGTTGACTGCACCTTTCGTCTTGCCAACATGGTGTGATTACTGCCACAGTATCTGTGGTAGGGAGACTGCCAGGGTGTCTCATGGGGAGAGTGGAGGCAGTTCCTTCTAAGTTTAGCCTTCCCATGACTTGAAGCTGGCTCCCTTGGTTATGTGACCTGTGCAGGCTGCCCAGTGCTCTCCTCCCTTTCTCATTTAGCTCTGCCACAGGTTTTGGGAACATTACTGGAAAGTTAGGTTTATCAGCTCATTGTTTGCATCGTTCCATGAGTTTATGATAGCTAGAATGTGAGGCTGATCAGCAAAAGTTTGAAACTCAAGATTCCAAAAGACAGTTTCTTTTATTGCTCTGATGACTGAGGCAAGCTGAAGCTATGTTTGAAAATACCAGGAACTGTGAATAATCCCTTTCTGATAATAGGACCTCTGCAAAGTACTGATTTTCAAGTTCTGCCAAAGGAAGCTATGTGCATTGTAAAACAGAATTTATCAGTTCATTTTGAAAAAATAAGTCATTTCTTTTGTTTACCCATGCTCCTCAATCCTAAATTTCCCTGATAGGAGGCAAGAACTAAAGCTGGGGAATGAATATAACTCATTCGATGAAGATGAAATTGATACTAATCACAATTTACTAATTCTGAGTCTTTGAAGAGAGCGATTCCATAGACAATTCTTCAGAAAAAGCTTTATAGTTCAATTCTATTTTTACTGTTGCTTGTTGGTGCTGTGTTTGCCATCACTCCTACTTTAGTTGGAGAAATCAAGTGTACGTAGAGAAAAGAAGTATACTACTAGGTAGAAATGATGTAGGCAGAGGTTAAAAAAATTTCATAAAATAGCAAGTGCAGAAAATGGTATCAGCTGGTTGATTTATTTGAAAGAATTTTTTTAAATAATGTAAATGTTAGAAATAGTCAACAGAGGTTTCTAGATTATTTCTAAGAATGGAACTGACCAATCATGATGGCATGTGCATACATGTGTCTATGTCCATACATGTTACTAAACAAAACAATAAATATCTACATAAATAAAATCCTGTTTATTCTTGGGGAACTCATCGCAACAGACGTTCCTGTTTTAAATGTAATTTTTCAGCACTATTTCGAAAGTGAGATTATATGATTATGTACTACACATTTCAGTGGAAATTGCTTAGAAGAAACACAGGCAAATTAAAGCTTCAAGAGTGTAGATTTCAGTGTTTTTCATTCCTTCAATAAGCTGTTTTTGGATTCCCCAGACAGACCAGGTACAGTGAGTCATTTGCAGCTGAAAGGATGCGTAAGCAAGTCAATGGGAAGAGAGGAGGTGCCTTTCTTAAAAACAGAAAATAAAGCTTTGTTCTTTGTGTCTAGAGTCTATTAGAAAGGTGATTTCGTTTTAGTTCATTTTAAAATCTGCCTGATTAGTAATTGTGTCTACGCACATGCACTTGCTTTCACCCGAACACACCCAGTTCATCTGTATTCCGGGTTCCTGGTGGAGACCTAAGGGAAAGTTTGGTGCTAATGGCATGGATTTAATGGCAGCCTGAGAGAAGGGGTTGTGACTAAGTGGAAAGAGAATAGAGAGAGAAATTAGTTCTCTAGTTGGCTACCATTTCCTTACAGTGTTGATCGTACTACCAATTTCATTTCTAAGCTCAATGAAACTTCGTAAGAAGGCACAAACAGTTTTTCAGTATTTTAACCCTAAGAATGATAATATAATTTTTATAAAAACACTTCACAGTGTGTAGGGCTCTACAGTTTGTGTGACCCAGAATCCAGTTGTTCTCCTCTCTAATCCTGTTTATATATATCTCCACACATAATCAGACTCAGTCAGATGAAACCAATTACCAAGAGGAAAAAAATCTAATTTATTTATTATATTTATTGGATGTGTCTGGTGCTTAATTATCCGTTGGCAAATTTACATGTGGCCACAGAAAGGGCTGTGGATGAGTGCAGAAAATTGATCAATCATTACTTCTCAAAGTGTAGAGGAGGCTGCCAAGAAAACAAGGGGAAAAAATGTATCCTCTCTCCTTGTATTAAGTTGATGATCTAAAAATTGAAGATATTCACCTAAAACAGTGGGATGTGTTTGGCTTGACACTGGGAAATCTGGAAAAAGGCAGAAAATTATCAGGTGTTTTTCCTAAGCCAGTGGTGCAATGGAAGAAATGTAAGGTTCTGGACACTGTCAAACATATCATGATGTAGATGCTCCTAGGGCTGTGTTGGAAAATCAACTCAAATTGTCCAACAGTATCAACAACCTAGCCTACCCCTAGGCTATGCTTTTGGGTAGAGGAGTGGAAGGGTGGTAGAATGGGATGGAGTAAGGTAGGCCTGAAGGATAAGTTGAGTGCAAGGTAATGTTTGCAAAGTTACATTTTTTTAGATGTATTTATTTATTGGAAAAGCAGAGTAATAGAGAGAGGAGAAACACTGGTATCTTCCATCTACCAGTTAACTCCCCAAATGGTCTCAAGGGCTAGGGCTGGGTCACTTCCAAGCCCTAGCCGGAAACTCCAACAGGGTTTCCCAAGGGGATGGCAGGAGTCCATATACTGAGCCATTATCCGCTGTTTTCCCAGGTACATTAGCGGGGAGCTGGGTCAGAAGAGAAGTATCCAGGACTCCAAAGTGAGATGCCAGTGTCACAAATGATGGCTTAACTGGCTATGACACCATGCTGGTCTCATGTTTGTGAAGTTTTATTGATCATTACTGGTAACTCCAATGAGCAAAGGCTAAGACAGCATGACAAACGCAATGAATTTAAGTGGATTTTGTATTTGGCTTCTAATGCTAAAGACTGACCTGCCTAGACTTGTAGTTTGGTCTTCAGTTTTTTCCCTTTAAAAAAAAATTCCTCACCAATATCAGAAATGCTTTCCTCCCCTTAGTTATTACTCCCTCTCAGTTTAATGGAATCAATTTTGAGCGTGGCTTATCTTGTGTTTTTGTGTTTTTTTTTTCCCCCATTTGCTCTCATCATACATTTTTGGAAAATTAACAGTCTAGAAGCTGCCATTCAAAATGGATAGTAATGAGCATAGCCTCATTGTCATAAAGATGTGGGAAGCCTGCACTGTTCACACAAGCATCGTCTTATGTAATTCCAGGTCCTGGGGGACCCAGTTTTTATGTCCACCCCATTCACACCCCCAAGGCTGAAAAATGTACCTGAGTATCAGGAAGGAAAACAAAACACTGTTGAACTTGAGATATTGGAAACCTTTCTTTAAGAAAAGACTGAATGGAATGTTTTAAGCATCACAGCACACCAAAAATGTGTCATTTAGAGCAGACACTTAATAAATTATGATTTATTGCTAATTTCTATTTTTTTGGGTGAAATGTCAGCTGGAGAAATTATTTAAGCATTGTAGAGTAGGTTTTATTACCTCTGCAGATGAATTGAAAGGGAGGCAGTTTCATACTTGTAGACTTATCAAGGAAATATTAGAAGTAAACAAGTTTTTTATATTTATGCTAACCTGTATTTGAAGTTATTCTCTAAGAACTTTTATTACAGAATAGGAGTTGCTCTCAGCTGGATTCATTGGAGAAGCCAAACAGTAAATAGCCTGAGCTCTCCTTTCCTATGACAGTGATTTTTCACTAAGCTATTCCCTAAGGCCACTCTAGGTATATGAGGGGCACCAGTTCTTTTATATGATTTGTGTATGTTCCCATAGATTGTGAAGTCTATTCGTGGGCAATTTTCAAGTTAAAATTGTGTTATAGCTACCCTGAAGGTTGTCATTTCTTGGTTTTTCTCTTGTCAGTCAATTCATAAGTGTTTATTAAGCCCCCATGGGGTGTACACAGAGTCGTTCACAGTTGGAGGGATGTATGTGGATGTGGATGATTGGTCTGTGGTCTAGAATATTCTCTTTGTAGGCAACAATATCATCATGTGTGTATGTGCAAAATCCTATTTTAATTACAGAAGCTTCGTAGTTGTCATTTTTTGTTGTGTATGCGAACTGCATTGCCCTGTGACTCCAAGTGTATTTACTCTGAGAAAAGCATAGCTTTAGGCAAGGTCAAGGATATAACTCTCAGCTAGCTTGCTTGCTTTCTTCCTTCCTTCCTTCCTTTTTTTTTTATTCAGATATGTAATAACAGACATGTTTAAGTCAAGAGTAAAGCCAGAGGGGCAGTATTAAGCTGTGTATCCCCTGCCAGGAGGAGTCAAATTGTTAACATCTGAGTTTCAGAGTAAGGACAAATTCTGATTCTGGTCATTTTTAGACCATGCCTGTGGCCTAATCAGTGAATGGAGAAACAACTCAATGCTGCTTAGCTGTTAATTTACGTTTTTCATGAACAGTGAATTAATGTATGATTTTTTTTTAAAAAAAGAGGTTCTTCAAAAGTGTTAGAAATTGGGAAAAAACGGAAATCACCAGTATTCCCAAAATGTCATGAGCAACAGATATTCTCAAAAGGAATTTTTTCCTTTTGAACTTGAAAGCATGTGGGAAATATGTAGGTTCTGGGATTTACTGGGATTCACTTTTCAAAATGTGTCTGCGCTCTTAAATTCATCTTTGATCCATCATTTGTGGGAAGGGTAATATTCTTGAAAAGTATCAAGTGAATAGCTCTGAAAGTGGATGGCAAAGAAAGAGTGCTTGGAGGCACTGACCCTTTTCACAAGCCCTGGTAATAGCTTCCTGGACTTCGGGCAGTCAGCTCTGACTTTTGCTACCAACGGTCACGCTCTTGATTTATGCTCATTTCGTCTGTGATTTTCAAGATGTGCATATCTCATTTCCAGCAAATCATAGCTAAACCATCAAAATTTCTTTTCCATCTTCTGTTCCTTGTCAATCTGCATCAGGGAAGCAATGGCTTAAAAAAGCAAAAGGAGTCTTTGCTGATACATTCCTCATTTAAACTTTGACTGTTGGCTCTTTTTCTGTTGGGTGTAAGAATGTCTAGGGATTTATGACATCATTTATCTATGGCTTCTGGGGTCCTTCTGGATGTAAAGTCTTTGTGATAGGAGAATTTTATTTCTCACAGTATTTATTTTAAAGAGTTAACAACACAGAATAAAAGCACAATTTGAATTATTCTTGATTCAGGGATTTGCTCATGTTCTCAGACTTTCGAAGACACTAATATTGGCCAACAGATGTAGAAAGGGAACTTGCTAGAAGGCTGTTGAGCATGGCAGAATCACCAGGAAAGATGTGTAACCTGGAACATCTTTTGCCCTTGAGTACAGGGGCTCACCTGGAGCCCTCCGCACCATGCATCCTGGATGCTACTCTTGTCCTTAGTACCACCTGTTCTGTCAGCCTGGCTCTATATACCATGTCTGGAAGAAACTCAGCTCTCCTTGTTTTCATGGGTTTCTGGCTCTCCATTCAAAGATCTGGACTTGCGCATTCCTCTTGTTGGCATTGTCTCGTTCTGTCATAGTGTCCATACCCTTTGCAAATGTCTATTCCTTTGAGAGGCAGAAAGTCAGAAGCAGACACAGAGACAGAGACATAAGGACAGGTCTCCCTTCCCTTGTTTCACACTCCAAACACCCACAATAGCTGGAGCTGGATTAAGCTGAAGCCAGGAGCCGGGAACTCAACTCAGGTCTCCCACATGGATGGCAGGGACCCAACTGCTTGAGTCATCACCTGCTGCTTCCCGGGGTGCTCATTAGCAAGAAGCTGGAATCAAGAGTGTAGTGGGGATGGAATTCTGACATTCTCATATGTGAAGTGGGTCTCCCAGGAGGTAACTTAACTGCTATGCTAAATGTCTGCCCCATCCACATCTTTTTTTACTGGAAGTCTTGGAAATTTGGAATTTTGCTTCTTCCTATCCTATAATGGGAAACAAAGATTTTTACTTCATGCAAGATATAAATAATAAATTTCTCTCAAAATAGGGGAAGGACCATCAACAAAACACATAAACAAAAGCCCTCAGCAAATACCTAACAATTATTTCTTATATAGATAATGACCATGGTAGGTTCCTCAGGGTATGAACATGAAAGGTTAATAGCAATGAGAACTTCTCTCTTACCAAAAATGGATTGGAATACATTCCTTATTATAAAGGTATTGAGCCCAATGCTCTTGCTTTTATTACACACCAATCTCAAATATGTTTGTTTTATAGATTCTTTATACTATCAGCAAGAGTCATATTCAAATGTTATCTCTTTGAACTCTGCTCATTCTAAGAGTTAAAGATAATTCAACCAGAACTGGCTGATGCTTCCTATGTGTAAATCTACAAAATTCATAAATGGTCTGAAGAAAGGTAAAAGAGGTTTGTTTAAAGTACAGGAAGAAACGACCTGGATGGTCAAGTAATTACCTATAGCAAATTAATCACAGGATCTGTCAGATCTATCTGTATAATGTATCCAACAAATTTTATAAATCTGTTTATAAGTTAGGAGTGAATGTCATTGTGGCAGTTTCAATAAATAAAAATGTATTTCTTTTTTTTTCCCACAGTTAAACTTTTCTGAGGTTTGAACAGGTGTTCTTGTTAAATTCTTAGTAAACCTGTTAAGGTGTAGGGCCCACACCAGTAATCCACGTCTCCAGCAAAATTTGTGCATCTGAGGGCTAGCTTTTAACTTTCCAATTCTAAATTAGTATGTTTATCCTTCCATCACTGTCGCCCAAGGATTTTGAGAATTAATTAGAAACAAAATCACTTTCAGTCCTTGGATGTTACATTTTGTGCTGAAAAAATATGAGATACTGAAGTGTTATTAATAATGACAAAGGTTCATCCAATAAAATAATCTAACTGCCTGAATTCTCACTTGGTTGGTATTTTCTAATATAAATTACTGTAGGATTAGGTAGTTAAATATTGAATATTGTCTCATTTAATGCAGTTCCATGAAATATTAATGATAATGATGGTTCTCCAGTTTAGGGACTATGGAGATTTTTTTTTTACTGACTAATAGCTCTGGCCAGTAACATAATATGTTTTACAAAATGATAATGAAGATATTTAAATGAAGGTGAAATAGGAAGTAAATGTCCGCTGAACTGACAGATTTCAAATAGGCGAAAGGTAGCAAAAAGTTTTTAGTCCTGTATTAAATAGCTTTCCGTCTGTTCTAAGGATACCACTGTTGTCATCATGGAAGGGCTTTGAGAATTTGTTAAAAAGAATGGATCTGCTCTATTAGGCCCTTGAAGCGGAGAGCCGTTGATGTTGTTTAGTTGGCATGAGGTCTAAAAGTCGGGAAATTGAACTGGGCTTTGAAGGAAGGCTGGTCGTGTTGATTGTGACAGTTGAAATGGGATCGTGCACAAAGTTAAAAAAAAAAAAAAAGAAAGAGAATAAAGGAAATACAAAGGAAAGAGTGAAGCAGGGAAAGAAACAAAAAGAAATATTGACCACATGGTCCAGCCAGAGAAGCTGGGGCCTGCCTGGAATCGACTATTTAATGCACAGAGTGGGAAGTTGTAATTAAGACTTTTGATTCCTCAAGTAGTTTTCCTCCCAAACCTTTACTTGCTTTGGCTTTCCTTCGTGTTCTCGATTCTCTGAACTTGGATGTCAAAGTAGGAAGCTAGAAGCTGGTGATAAATAGGCTAAGTTGTTACCCCTGAAACAGTTCAGCCTCAGAACGAATCAGCACAGAACAGAGCATCAAATTGGTTTAAGTCGGTATTTGTGATTTTTTTTTTCCTCCAGGAGGGAACTTCAACGTTTTGTGAGATGATTTTTATTTGAAATTGCAGTTATCCTTGTTTCAGACCTAGTAATTTAACAGTTGAAAAAGCTCCCTTTTTTGTTCTGTGTAGATAATATATGTGGTGTGAGTGAATGCATTTTATTTTAAAAAGTGTTTTGGGGTTGTATTCTTTAGCACAAACTTATTCCTTGATAAAGGAGCTAGCTATAATTTGCAGAAATGACTGTTTCTTTTTCTTGAGTTGTTAGATAATTGCTCTTTGTATACACTGTGGAAATGTTCATATAGACCAGTGACAAAGCCTCGCAGATGCACTTGCAATTATCTGGAATTTAAGTAAATTTTGCATCTGATACACACAAAGCAAGTGCTTTGTCCAAGCAGGCTCACATACTGGCATGCGGATTGCTGTGAATACAATGAGTCGATTTTTAATGGAAAACAAATGGAACTATTAGTAAGTCTTGTCTTTTATTTGAAAAGACACCAGCTTTAGGCATGGCCTCCAACTTATTCAAGTTCAATGTTGCTTTAGCCCTAAATATGATCTTTGAACTTGGCAAAACATCTTACATGTTGATAACAGGATGCGTAGCCCTGTTTTTATTGGGGGTACCCTTCAGAGCTTTCTGGGAAAAGCATGGTGAAATAAATATTTGTTTCATATTCCGATGTTATTTTTTCTGACTATTTGGGAGAACATTCAACTCTAGAATGGAAAAGGGGATTTCAGATTATAAATAAATCATGCTACAGATAAAAGATAATGACATTGTTACTTAACAACCTCAGTTCTCGAGGGAGACCCTAAGAAGGACCGATCACAGGTCGGAGTTCTACTTCTATTGTAAACCAGAGAGATCTAGCCAGAGGAATAGTTTGCTGCAAAAGCCTCTCTTCTGAGTTTTGTTTAAGATTAATCTTTTCCACTGTGTATTTTTTGTTGTTGTCAGACTTACATAAGTGAGATCTTTGAAAGCTTAATCTTTTTCTCTGTGTTTATTCTTAGAAAATATTAAATGTACCAAGCTCCTTAGATTCTCTTAAATGCCTTGAGGTCTTTTGGGAGAGTCTAAATTATTTTTACTTTCAATGAGAGGGTTACAAATAATTGGTCCAGTGGATGTTTTATTTCAAATTTTGAAGGTTCTCCATGCTTTTCCAGCTTTTGAATGAGGCGCATTTCAAAAGCATCTCAAGCCACATAAAGGCCTGCCTATCTTGCCTACTTTCCGCTTTCTTCTCAATCTAAAATGGAATCTAATAATAACGGGAGATCTTTTCTAATTCTTTTAAGAATCAGAAGCCTCCGGGGGGTCTAGGGGTTGAGTCATTGTTTGACACAAGTGGAATTGGGAATACGTTTTTAAGAACGGAAAGGAGAGCCTGACAGAAGTATTTTGGGCTGCGAATTAGAGCAAGACAGATGTGCTGTTACTGGAACATCATTCCTCTGAAAATATGCCTCCATCTTAAGCAGTTTTCCAAAAACAAAACGTGACACTTCTCCAGCGAAGGACTTTTTGTAGAATTTCGGAAAGGACAGACTCACTGGGTTGTGCAGGGCCAGTCTTGGGTGTGGTCCACAACCTCTCTGGGCCCCCTTCCTGATCACCGCCCTCACCTTCTCCCTGCTGGCCCTTCTCAGGACCATTTCTGAAAGGACAGCGGCCTTTCTTTAGATTTGGAGAGGAACCAGGTGCCTTCCTTGGTATTTAAGCAACTTGCTATTTTGAAATTGCCTTCGAGAGCTGTGGGCATTTTTATTTCTGTGTCTTGCAGCCTCCCTTTGCCTTCTGAAGGAGAAGCTGCTTACATAATACGAGGAAGCAGACCCTTGGGAACCGCCAAGCTATTTTATGGATATTTTGCAAGAAAAGGAATGCAAGTGCTCCTGTGTCATGTGCGCCCTCCCACGGGGGTCTCAATTGGAGATATTTGCACAATAGCAGATTCTCGGAAGGATAAATATATACACATCCATCTTTCAGATGGGGAGGAATCAGTGGGAAGCAGCACCTAGGAGGAAGAGAGCCCACTAATAGCTCAGCCCGCAAGAGCTTCTTGAACGGTTCCAGAGCCAGGACCCAACTGTCAGTGGAGCTTGCCAGGGAGACAGATGCTGCGGTTGGAAGACAGTTTTCCTCAGTTAGATATTTTGTTCTTGTAGATGGCCAACCATGACTCATGGGGGAAACAGGAGAGAGATGGGGGCTGGGGGGGGGGGGGGAGAGAAGAGTAAATCATTTTATTAATTCCTGTTTAGAATGCAGTAATATAAGTCAATGCCAACCTGGTGAACTCTCTGTGAAGCCACAAGTGTTGTCAGGACAGTTGCTGGCTTCAAGGTGTGCCCGGTGATCAAGGTGTCTCATTTAACCCACAGATTAAATGACCGACACAATCTCAGAGGGTATCTGTGGAAAATAGTAATGCAGGAATTATCTAGTCATCCAGGCTCAAAGGATATACACTTCAGATGGATTGGAAGGACAGGAATCAGTTTTGCATAGATCACAGATTTGTTCTCGGTGTTTTCTCTCCTTTTCTCTGTGTCCATGTGTAACATGCAAGTGTGAAAGTTGGTCTTTTTTCACTGTTCACTGTTCTCTCCCTCTCTCCGCATATGTGCATGTGTATATTTGTGTGCATATATACATGAGATATATGTGCATATCCTTCCTGCCCAGGTAACCTTTGAACCCTGAAATATCAACCTTCATCTAGGTTTGTCATTCACTTCCAAATCTCTTAACTCCCTAGCTACATGCAGTTGATTAGATAAAAGCCGAGTATCAGCTATCGCAAAGCTGATGAAATTCACTGTAGCTTCTGTCCACCGCCAGATTGTGAATTTCCTTCACACTCACGAAAAGGGGCCGCTATTGCAGGTGATCATCTTAGCTTTTCCTCTATTTCCCTTTGATAGAGTTGCTTGATTACCTTTAAAAAGAAACAGAAGGAAAGTTTGGCACAGATTCCCTGATTCTTGTTTATGGGGCACTATCTACTTCAGGCTTCCTCTGAGCCAAGTGGATTTAAGAGATCTACTCCGCAGGTCTGCAGACCGGGAAGAAGTGATGTGCCTGCGTGCCTGACAGCAGCCCAGTACCCAGCTCTTAATGGACCATTTTTCTGATAGAGTCCCAGAAGTGTTCCTATTTAGATCTGCATGTCCTTTTTTCACTGGGGTGGCAGATGGCCAAAAGGTGTGTGTTTGGGGGAAAAGCAGGCTTTTCTGTTTTCCCCACAACCAGTTATTTGGAGAGTACTCTAGGAACAGAAAATCACAGCTGTGGAGCCAATTTAGACAGAGTAATTCACAATTGACTTGGGAAGATGTAGCTTGCCTTCTTGAGCCACTGTGCTTTCTGGCCAATATGGAACTGTTTGAGATGAGGCTCTTCACCGTGGGGTCTACGTGTCTTTCCGGGTATCTCATGTCAAATCAAGCGCTAAGAGACAGTTCTGTCAATTTGTAGCATTCCTTGGAGAACTGTGGGTCTTGAAAACCGGGGGTCGTATTGATCTTTGAGTGAAGGTGGTTGCATTTCTTCCAAGCCTTGTCAAAATAATGATGACATTTTTGATTTAACTGTTTCAGACACTTATTTGTGAATGCACAAAAAAAGAGATGGAGGATTCTTGTACAAATGCCAGAGAAGTTGCTGTATTTCCCGTCATCCTGTACCTACATAGTATGTGCTCGATAAATATCATTTGAGGGAAAGGAGCATGAATTTCTTTTCCTTTGGGGGCAAAGGCAGAATAGGCCACATTTTTTGTTAATGATTTGTTATTTTTATTTATTTGAAAGACATTTACAGCGAGAGATAGGGAAAAACAAAGAGAAAAATCTTCAATTCATTGGTTCATTCTTCATATGGCCACAACATCCAGAGTGAGGTCAGACCAAAGACGGGAGGAAGGAGCTTCTTCCACATCTCCCACATGGTGTAGGGGCCCAAGAACTTGGGCCACCCTCTGCTGCTTTCCCAGGTGTTTTAGCAAGGAACTAGATCAAAAGTGGAGCAGCAAGGACATGAACTGGTACCTGCATGGGATGTTAGCCTCTTAGGTGACAGCCCCCACATTTTTTTAAAAATAATGATTGTTAAAATGAACTATGATGGTTTCATTAATATATAATGTAATTGCATCATTGTGTTTTGTGAGCCATTTATAAATGAAGAGTTATCATAAATAAGACTAGTGGACAGATTCCGGCATTGAACAATAAGTGTTAGCAAAAATTTGGATTAATAGAGTCCTTGAATTAGTTGTTTATCAAATGCTAAGTAAGAAAATATGCTGAATAACTTTTGTGCCTCACATTAGCTAAAAGAATTGCTGTAGTACTTGTTTCATAGAAATTTCAAGTGAAAAAGTCTTTTCAGTATGAAAAAATCCACTATTACTGTTTTGCATGTTTTCCTAGAAGTTAGGAAAAGAACTAATAATGTAGAGGGTGACAAACTATGGCCTGTGGACAATATTTGACTTCATGTCTGTTTTTATGTGACTTTAAGTCAAGAATTGTTTTTGTTTTCAAACAGCTAAGAAAAATTCATAAGAGTAATAGTATGTATATCACACTACAGTGATATACAATTAAAATGTCTATGTCCATAAATAAAGTTTTATTGGCATACAAATATGTCCATTCCATCCCATGTTTTCATGGCTACTTTTGCACTACTGCAGCAGTACTGATTGGTGCAACCCACAAGACTAAAAGATTTACCATCTGGCCCATTACAGAGAAAGTGTGCCAGCCCTTATTTGATACATGGTTTTCAGTGGTAACAAGACAGTGCGACAAAACCTGTGCTCATTTTTCTGAGCTCATGCATGTTTTTGGGTTTGACTTGCTTTGTGATTTTAAGTTTATGGATTATTGACAATGTGAACCAAAGGAAGATTTTGTACTAATATGAAGCAATATTTATAATGTTAGCTCTTGGTTTTATAGGAAAATAGATAGTTTCTTTCTGAGATGGGGCTGAGATTATTTAAAGAATGAGGCTTAGGTAGGAATTTGAACTGTGCTTTCCTCTGATCTGTGGAGGCAAGTTGGACTGGTTACTCCTTCCCCAGCCACTTGTACAGTGATTTTTTTTTTTTTTTGCAACACAGACCAGCATGCTTTATGAATCCTTATTCATATACAGTTCATTCCCCCTTCTCTCCACTTGGGTATTTCTGGCCCTGTCAAACTAGCTTCTCTTGGAGTTACTTGGGAAATGCAGATAGAAAACTATGATGTTTCAAGAATCATGCCCACACCTCTAGTTAGAAAATGAGTGAGAGAAAAATCCGCCCTACCACATTGTCAAAGACTTGCCAGTTGTAGGAAGTGGACATAAAGGAAATCACTTCGGTATGAGATGTTTGGGCTTGTACATAACAGTTAACAAGAGAAGAACAGAGGATATGTATTTGTCAGATGGTCTAAGCACTCTCATGTCTCCTACTTTTCCAGAGCTCTGATGAGGTTCTGATACTGACTTCATTGTTTTCAAAGAAGGAGATGTGATGGAATTTAATTACAATTCAACTGATGGAATGGAGATAGAGTCCCAGTCCCCAGAGTCCAGAACATGACCACTGACCATTGTCCCACAGGGCCCACTCAGAACTGCACCTAGCACACTTTGTATGGAGAGAATACCGTGGATTCAACATAAATGGATGGCTTTTTGTGTTTGGCTGAAATATACAAAATGAGTCTCAATGAACAAGGCCAAAAATGGAAGCAGAGAGAAGGAAGGGAAAAAGGAAGCTAACTCAGCTATCGCGTGCACAGGTGCTGGGGCCAGGGACAGCGTGAGATTTTGGAAAGAGCAGGTGCCCCCATTTATTTGCTCTGGAACACAACAGCTGTGAGTGAGAGTACTGGAAATTGTTGGACTCTGATCATTCATTTCATCCCCAATTCATTCAGTGAACACTTATTCAGCTTATGCTGAGTACCAGGCACCAATCTCTGCACTGCGGTAGCGTAAACAGGCATGTAGTTTATGGTTTAGAGAGATGAGATAAACCAAAAATAGGTAATAAGTAAAGGATGAAGATGATTTCAGAAAATGATGAGGACTTAGACGACAAAGGAGAGAGTATATACAGAAGTACACATCTGCTCGTTGTGTGTACCAGTTAATTTAGACAGGGCGGACAAAAATTCTTCTCAGAACACTTAAGTGAGCTGAGACCTCAGTAATAAGAAAAAAATTAGGCACTTGGAGGGAGAGATGTTGGAGTCTTTCAGCAAACAGGAATAATAAGTGCAAAGGCCCTGAGGTAAGAATACAAATGAAATGTGGGCATAATAGAGCCTATCCAAGATGTGTTAACATGGAGTCAAGGGAAAAAGAGATTGGTGCATGCCGAAATCTGGGAATTAGAGACCAGTCGTGAGGAGCCCTGTAGGGCATGATGGGATTCTTTGTAAGGTTTTGTTACTGATGAAATCAGAATTTATTGCAGAATTTTAAGCATAGAAGTACTATGATTGCAAAAAAAAAAATTTTTTTAATTATCCTTGGCTCAGAAAGTTGAGTTCCTGCCACCCACATGAGAGACCTGGATTGAGTTCCTGGCTCCTGTTTTTGGCTCCAGGCCACACCTGGTCACAGTGCATTTGAGGAATGAAATAGTGAATGAGATTTCTCCCTGTCTCTGTTTCTGTCTTTCTGCTATCAAAGAGTTTCTAATTCATTTATATAAAAGCTTTCTGACCAGTAGAAATTTTGAGGAAAATAAGTTGTTGGTTTTGTGTTTTTTAAAAAATTTAGTGTCTTCTTTTTCAGAGTTTCCATTTTTTTTAAAAAAATGATTTATTTATTTTATTTGAAAGGCAGCGTTACAGAGAGGGGGAAAGACAGAAAGAGAGAGAAAGAGCTTCCATCTGCTGGTACACTCCTCAAATGGCCACAACAGCGAGGGGGTTGGACCAGATCACAGCGAGGAGCTTCATTCAGGTCTCCTACATGGATGCAGGGGTCCAGGGGAGACAAGCCATCTTCTATTGCTTTCCCAGGCACATCAAAAGGGAGCTGGATCAGAAATGGTGCAGCGAGGACCAGAACCAGCATCCGTATGGGATGCCTTAATTGCAAGTGGTGGCTCAACCTGCTGTGTCACAATGCCCGGCCCCTGCATTTCCATCTTGAATGATGCAATAATGACAGTGCATTCATTTAGTCAATAAATTGCCTGGTTGGCTAGTTGATTGACTGATTTGTCATGGTATCAAAATTTTGTCATGGAAGTATAGGCTTATACAAATCTACCTCAGAATTCTTCCAACATCCAGGAATTAGAACATTTCTAAATAAAAACACTCTAGATTGAAGGCGAGGCTCTGAAATTTATTGTTTATTAGTGTAAGATATTTTTTATTTTTTTATGTAACATAAACAAATTTCATATATTTAATATATACAAATTTATTAGCATGGTGATATTTCTTACTTTACCCTCGCTGCCACCCTTGCTCCCACCCTTCCTCCTCCTTCCTCTCTTATTCCCTCTCTTAATTTTTACAATGATCTACTTTCAGTTTACTTTATACTCACTAAGTATAAATTATACTTAGTATAAGTATAAATTACTACACTAAGTAAAAAGTTCAACAAAAAGGAAAAAACAATTCCTCAACAGTAGAGACAAGGGCTGTAAAAATCATCGAATCTCAAAATGTGAATTCCACTCCAATACATAACATTTTGCTACTCTATTACTTACCACAGGTGTAAGCTTTAAATGGGGAAGTGTCCTCATTGCCTTTGTGTGTAAGTCTTGGTTAAAAGTATTAAAGTTTGGAAATAGAAAGTAAATTACCTCCTCATAATAAAAGTAGCCTGAACTGTTCTTGTTAGAGTTTATGGAAGAATCATTCTCATGGCACTCACATTTCATGTTTCTTATTCTCAAGGCTGCAGGGAACAATCTTGAATGTTGAATCTTGATTTGTTTACTCTGTAGGCCATGAAATGTATCTATAAACTAAAATCAAGAAATCTTAATTTCTTTGTGGACTTAACAGGGTTAGGTGAGGTTTTATGGCATGTATGAACACCTGCCATTCTACTTAACTGCATGAAAAGAGCATTGTCAAAAACCTATCCAAATAGGAATTTTAAAAAAATAGTAATAACAAAGACAGGTTAAATGTTTATTTCTCTTATATAATCCTTTAGTATTAGATTTGATCATATTTTAGGCTTTTCCGTAGCATTCTGCAAAATTCATTCTGTCGCAGTTTCTTTCAAATCTTGCTTTCCTTGTTAATCATGAGAATATCCCATTGAATGAAAAGAAATCATAACATATCCATAGGAAAGATCATTTTATACAGCAAATCAGATGATACAGGTTTGTTGACAGCTGAAATTTGAATACCCTTTTAGCTTGCTCTCCCTCTCTCTCCCTCTCCCCTATATATGTGTGTATATTATATATGTATGTATGTATGTATATATATATATATATCATACACACACACACACACCTCTTTGGTGTTTTCAGATGTTCATTCTATGTTACTTTCTGCTGCTGTAGCCTTTACCTGTTCAGTAAGTCACTTATAGAAAACTCACTTGCTTGAGTTGATTTAATTCATATCATGTGAAAATTCTTTTTGTACTTATATCAAACTCTGATTCTATTATGTACAATAATATTTTACCCTTCCTGTAACAGGAAAATGACAAGGGATATTTTTGGGCAGACTGTATAGTTGATATGAAAAAGAACTAGGGGAAAAATGTTCTTTTTCAGAGAAATATCACTGGAAAAGCAGTCATTTCAGAGCTGTAAATCACTTAGGAGAATATTTAGTTCTGCCCCCTAAAGGGGGAAATTTGTGCCTGAAGAAGTGAAATAACTTGAAAAAATATCTAGAAGCTTGCCTAAATGAAACTGATCACTGATCTTGAATTGTCCGTTAACTCTAGTTTAAAAACAGAAAATTAACATTGTATTTGAAAGGTTCATTTTGACAAAATTTACAGCTGCCCATGTATTAAAGCATCCTGGAGTAAAATAAATTATACCCACTCAAAATTTGTTACTGGTCAATGAATAATAATAATGTATTTTAATTATTCTAGGTGTAGTACTCCTCTTGGGGAGTATTATATACCCACGAGGTCATTTTACTGCGATACAGATTTTTTTCTCCTTAATTTAAGATTTCTCTACATTAAAAAATCCAGTACAATTAATCTATTTAAAATTCTTTGTGCTTGATGACATTTTTTCATAAAACCCTCTAGGACTCATTTGCAAAGCTGCTTTGAAGTTAATTTCATGCAGATCTCTCTGATTTGTACTTGTGGTGAATTATTGTTAAGCTAAAAGAAAAATATCTGCAAAACTCAAATCTTCAAAACTTACCATTTATTTCATCTTTTGTTTAAATTGGTTTACTTTAAACCATGCAAGTGACACCAAGTACTTCAAGTCTCCAATAAATTAAACAGACGTGATAAAATCTTGCTATGAATTAATATAGGATACAGCAGAATTGCTGCTTAATAATCCAGGTGTCTTCACCCAAGAACACTTATTAAGATACCTATCACCTTATTAAAATGTCCCTACAAATAAAAACCTCTTATTGAGTATTCTTTTCGGTTTAAACTGTAATTTGAATAATTATATTCAAGGGGGGAAGGGTATTTCAATTATGCAAATGATTTCTGGTGCTCAAAATCAGAGTTGCTTAATTGTCAGCGAATAGGTCAGTTTAGATTCTCTCATTAATATTTGAAGTTTTAGTTGAAACCACTTCATGGTACAAATGACAAGCTTCTGTCCTATAGCATTAAGTTAATTTATTGTGACCGCAATGTCAAGTTTACTTTACACTGTAGTGTGTGTTTTTGCTTGACAGTCACCGTTTGTTGTCCATCGGTAAAGTGCAGCTTCTTTCATTCTTAAAATTAGAACCTCAGGATAAAGATAGGTGTAACTGCAGAGAAAGTTAACAGCGTTGCATGTGTCTCGTTTCTGGAAGTAGAATAAAATTTAGTGACTAAGTACTTAAACTGATGATCTTGGAAGAGGAACTCATTGTACAGTGGAATGTAAAATGCTTTACATAACACATGTACTCTTTTCAGATGGTTCATTATTCACATGGAGTGTGTCTAATGAGCATTTTAGCTTCTTACTTAGAAAATACACTCCACTCTGCGTTATAGGCTTTTGGATTCTCCAGTTTGTGGATTATCTGTAGCAAAATGTTAATCCCAGCCATGATTCCAAGTCAATTCCTTTGCTCAGGAATTGTAATTCATTTTTAATATTAGCCTTAGGGGTAGAAACATGATTAGAAATGCAGAATAATGCTTTCATTCAAAACCAATTAAAACAACTTCTGGATTTCCCAACATCATGGGTAATTCGCAGCGCTGCACTTTCCCATTAAGATAGATCAAGTTTGATGAATTGAAAGTTGATTTAAAACTTAGTCACTGAAATATTTTTGGAGAAAACATTTGATCTGAGTTTTTACTGATAAAGAGAATGCTTCTTTCTGCATCTCTTTGGGAAATATGAAACTGCATTATATCTTACAAAATCAAAGTTCACTTTATGTTTTTGGTCTGTTGTAAAAGCCATGTTTTAGGTAAACTCGACTGTAGTTCCCTTAAGCTAGCTCATCATTTTCATCAATAGAGAGTCACTTTACAGTCTGTCGAGAAACTGTCACTTATGAAAGTTGTTTATTTGTGCCAGTGTTATATAACATAGTACATTTTTGTTTCAGACACACACACACACACACACACAAACACAGTTGGAAAAAAGCAAAAGGCATATTCTGTAAATTCATGTTACATTAGCTAGGTCCATTGGGATGACTTTTTGGAGATCTTTGTGTTTAAAATCTGAGATGGTAAATGCTCTTTAATTTATATGAATAAATTCCTGGCTTATTATTTTGATGTGATTGGATTTGTGAGTAGTGAAATAAAACTTGATATATGGAGGGACTATAAATAGTTTTCCAGATTACAGCATGTGTGCATTTTAGACCGTATAATCCACGGGGTTAAAAAGGCTTTCTTTGCATGGTTGAATGTCAAAGAATAGCTTTTCTTCAACTGTTCAGCAAGCTTGTAGAAAAGAAACTTGAGAAGGAAGCCTATCAGATGTACTTTAACATTAAATAAAAATAATTCAGTCTAACTCTACTATTCACTCAGGCCTTACCTTTGAACTGACCTTTCTTTCCAGCTCTTTTCTTAAGATGATTGGAGTACTGAGTCAGGATAAATAAATAAGTAAATTTCAAAAGGTCGATAAGACATCTGCAATGCAAGTCATTAAGAAACATAAAACAAGGAAGTAGTTTTTTAAACAAAAGTATCTGGAAAGGGCTTTTTTTCTCCCTGCAATTAAAAATCCGTGAATCTCTTTGCTGCTTCACTGTTTCCAAGGCAATATTCACACAACAATGCAGTATGGATTCCAGCAAGCACTTGCTTCCATTGAGTCTTTTACTATTTCCTCCATAATGAATGTTTACAAATTCTCGAGATGCTTTTTTGAATTTTGGAAATGGTCTGTTGAGAGTCAGGGATGTCAGAAAGTGCAAAGATTCACCACCTGGGTGTGTTTTGTTAGTCTGTTAAGGGAATTCTGGCTTTTGAAGAAAAATCTGCAGAGCTTTTCTTTAGAACCATTGTTGATATTTAATAAGAATTATAGAATACTCTGTTTCTACCATCTTGGACTCTTTAAAACATGGCTTCCAATGGTGCAGAAAAGAAGACAATCCCTTGCCAGGGGTAATGTATGCTATTCTGAACTTTTGACACATGTTTTGTTTCTGATGATCTTAGCTTTTTGAAACGTGAGATTTTACTCATTTCTGACTCTATTGATATCTTACTCACAGTGAGTACACATGCTTGCTCTAACTGCCAACATCCTTAGGTGTGGTAGGAATTCATAGACAGAGAGGACCTAACCACAGTCTCTTGAGATTAGACTAGACTTTGCTTTCCTAAAGTGATTGCAGCTTTTGGTCTGTTCCCCACCACAGACTTTATCCTTGAAATCATCCTGGAAGCCCTGAAATTGTGCACCCAAATCCCAGATATTGTGTGGCTGGGCTGGTCGGATATACTCAAGTATATTTAACATGATTTTTGTCAAGATATAAAAAAAGCCACGCATCAGGTACTTCTTAGGGAATTTGATTTGTTTGTTTCAGCAGTAGAAAAGAGTGTGCATATCTTTGCCCATTATAAATTATTCAAGATGATTAAGTAGATAGGAGTTAGTTTTTTAGAATTAAGTGTTTGTCCTTTTCCTTACAAGTAAGTTATTTACCATTTGATTTGATTTTACTTGATGAAAAGTGTTAAATCATGGTATTACCTGGAAATAATACAGAAAAATAAAAAGAGCCAACTTATAAAAACAGCCATATTTTCACATGCCACGTCTAATCACTATTCATATTTGCGTGGCAAGCACTCTTCTAGAGCAATGCCTTTTCCTAAGCATGTTGTATGTGTGTGCATATAGGAGTATAGACACCTGATTTATTTCCCTTTGTGTGATAACCATCACTTGTGCATACCTACATATTACATTTTTTACCTCACTTTATATCATACTACTTTTTCAAGTCAATTAAATTTTTGAAAAATATAATTTAACGCCTTGGAGTATGTAATTCTAATGTATTTTAATTCATTTACTCATGCTCCTGCTACTGATTTCCTTCAGTTTTATAAATAATGTAGATGCTTGCATTTTGAGCGTTATTTCTGAAATGCTTTCTCATACATATTCTCCTTGTCCATATTCCCCTATTGCCTGGAATGATTGCTCCTGCTTGCATGTCAGTTTCAGGATCACAGGTATATACATACACGCCAAATGCATTTTGCAGCTCCTAGCTAAAAGGACAAGACTTCTTACTCTGAAGAATTATTTTAACCTGAACATTTCTAATCTAAGAGAAAAGAGCCTACAGAAATTAATTTTGATAAAGCCTATTTTTATCTTTTGCTGTTATTCCTTTTGTGAATGTGATACACATGCAGGCCAAATCAGAGTATGAAAATAAATGAAGGAAAAGCTACTGTTTTCTCTTTGTTCAGTCTGTTGGCCATCCTTCCCTCCTCCACCATCACCTGGTACCTTTCATGTTCCATTTTTTGATAAATGTTATTTCATACTTCACTGTAGGCTTATATAAATAAAGTTCTTGCTCCACCCCATCCCACCTCAATATTAGGTGTCTTATCATTCACATTATTTTCCAATATGTTCCCCCCACACACTTCTATATCCTGGTCAACCGTACAGTTATGTGCACTACCTAATTCATTCTTTTTAGTATTGCACGATAAAACAACATACATATGAGGTTGAATCTTCACCATTTTTGCACCCGTGGTTTTATGTATGTCCATTGCTTTTAGCTAGCACCTGCTTCTTTCTGACAGCCTGGGCTCCAGTTGTTAGCTCTGTTTTACATTCTCTTTAGGATGAAAGATTGGCAGGTGCAGT
Source organism: Oryctolagus cuniculus (assembly GCF_051225735.1). Classification (NCBI taxonomy): domain Eukaryota; kingdom Metazoa; phylum Chordata; class Mammalia; order Lagomorpha; family Leporidae; genus Oryctolagus; species Oryctolagus cuniculus. The sequence goes on from NC_142872.1 coordinate 55,205,062, forward strand.
GACCTACCAGGGACAACATTGACTATGACTAGAGAGCCATCTTCACAGTTTTCCTGTGCACTTGAGCCAGAATTCTTGCTGTAGGATATTGTTTGAGATGACTGACTGGCCTCCCTTCCTTCCTGTCCTGCTTCCCTACCTTTTTTTCTGGGACCGCTCTTGAATAAATAATTTTTCTAGGAATTCCAACCCAGGCTCTGTTTCTGAAGAACTCAATTGAAGATACTTAGTGCATATCATAATCTTCTCTGACAGTGGACATTTCAATTGTTTACATTTTTTGTGCTTACAACCTTTTTCTTTCAGTGTTCAAACTTGTGTGAACATCCTTGTGTGTATCTGTCTTTGTTTGTCATTGCATAGATGCTGCCCAACCCTGAAATTGTTGTGTAAAAGAATAAATAGAGTTTTTTTTATTTTAAGAACAGAGTTTTTAATGTCAGAGTAAGACCAGAAAAGGTGACAGTAGTTCAGATTCCTTCCAGCTATAGATGAGGATATCTGCCTATCTTCTCATACTCTTAATAGCACTGAGATGACCAATCTTAAATTTTCCTTAGTGTTATGAGTCAAAAGTGGCTTTGCTATCATTTTTCTTTGCCAGGATGGAAGTCAAGTTTCCTCTGATACATGGGTTTTATTTGTTAGTGCCTAGTTTTGCTATTTGCAATATCTTTGTGTATTAGCAGTTTTTTTTTAATTAGCTCATTTTTTCTGTTGGATGAATTTCCTTTTTCTTGTTAATTTGTAGGATGTGTTTGTATTGGGATCCCTTAACTCCTTGCATACATGTTGAAACCCTTTTTTCCCCAGTTGTCATTTGTTTTGGACATTGTCTCAAAAATCATTTAGGATGGGAGCAGACAGAAACAATGAGAATGTTTCTAAGGAAGCATGCGTGGTTTGGGACTGGTGCCTGCCCATTTGGTTCACAATGTATTGATGTACACATTTGTGAATCATATGCATCATTCCTATTTGGGTCAATGTGCACAAGTTGAGTGAATGCAGACAGTCCTATTTATAGGAACATGCTTTAGGGATTCCCACAACAAAGCTTTTAGTGTTGGACCTGTGGGCTGTCCCACTTACAGCTTTGTGCTCCACAGCGAGACGTGAGAGGCGGAAATGAATCAGAGGCCTGGCTGTCCAAGTGTGTGGTTATCAAGCACTTGTAAGAAAATGAGCTTCCACCAGAAAACGTGAGAGGATCAACTCCATTGTGCTTCTGCATCAACTCATTTATTCCCTTCTACAGAGATGCAAGCTAGAAAGTTAAATTTTAGGCTCGAATTACCTGTTGTGATAGTTTCTATTGATTAGCTGACCTGGTGTGCATGCACACACACACACACACACAAATACATTTATCCTACTCTACTCCCTTCTGTCCTGTGGTTAATCTGAGCAAGGAAACAGAGAAATTCTTTCTTGTACTTCTTAGTGCTTTGTGCTGTTCACCTTTTATTTCTGACCCATTCATTAATTTCTCTTTAGAACTATGCTTCTTGTCTATTTTTTTAATAATTAGAAGTATAAAAATATTTACTGTTTCAGACAAATAAGTGACTATGTCATTAAAAGACTTGCTAGCAATTACATTTTTCTCTTTGGAATAAAGTGTTAAAAATGTCTAATTAATCATATTTAAGCAAAAGATTTCTGTATCTACTTTGTAGCTCCAATGATAGAATAATTAAATGGCATGGTCCCAGGTTTATGGAGATAATCTTTTTAATCTCCAAATTCCTCAAAGCTTCTTTGGCCTTGGGGTTGTCAAACTTGCTTTTTATTGATCTCTGCATTTCAACTTCTGCACATAAATTTTTTTGCCCTGATCACAGGAAAGGAGCAACCCTGTGATATATACGTTTCCTAATTAAAGCTTAAATCTAGTTCCTTGCAATTGCACTTCTGAAATGTTGGAACCACAGAGTGAAATATTTTTAACTTTTTCCATCCATCATACTGGTTTTAGGTTGCTGGTAATGTCAGCCAGAAAAGTAACTGAATTAAGGGCATTTTTCATAGAGACTTCTACTGTACTTTTTGAATGGGGAAGTTAGTATTAAAGATATCACTGGAATATATCCCAAAATGTAATTGAATTTTTATTAGTTTTAGCATGTAGTTCTTAGTTGTTCAGTTTAGATATGAACCATAGAAGGTAAAGGACGTGCCACAAGTTGGTATCAGAACAGCAGTAAAATTTTACAAAGGAACTAGATCTTTAAAGAGTCAAGCCTTTTCCTAGAGATACTGCCTGTTTGGCATTTTAATGGACAGCCTTGTGGATATGTGGAAGAGAAAGTTAATGCTAGGTGAGAAGATTCAGAGTGTCACACTTTGGCAAAATTTCAGTATCTCAAAAGGTGAATGAAGACCTCTTGCTTGGGTCTCTACTAAAGCTGGCTGTTCTGTCACTTTATGGCTATGTGGGCGAATCTATTCTTTCATTAGAGCTCATGGTTCTTCCTTTAAAAATTTCACCGTGGTGTTTTATGTTTCTCCTACAAGGAGTCCTAAATTTGTTTAAAATGGCACAAAGACTTTGATTCCATTTCTTTTTATTTCTTTCCCTTTTTCATGAAGCAGAACTTCCATGAATTCAGGGCTCTTGCTGTCCTATGACAGCAGTGACGATCCAGCTTATTGGATGAATGGTATTGAAAATGATATGATAGTAATCAATCTATCAATGGTGTTTATATGTACATGGTGTTTCACTCAGCAGTTTATAAATATTACACATTGATTTCTCATAGCACCCCTGTGTGCTAGGTAGCACAATTATCCTTGTTTTATAGAGATGAAGAAAAAAAAAAAAACAAAAACAAAAACAAAGCAGACTAAGTAAGCAAATCAGGATAGTAAAATGCCTTGGCTAATAAAGTGGAATGTCATAAATTCTTATTTTGAGTTTAGGACATGCTGAAATATGAATTCTTTGGAAAAATGAAGTTTAATGATTTCTGGTCCTTGTAATAACTGAAGCTAACAGGTAAAATTACGACATCTTCTACTTTTGTTATACAAGCAAATAGTTAATGTCATTCATCTTGAGCAAGCATCATTGTAACTAGGAAAAAAAATGTAAAATGCCCAGCCTACTAAGTAATGAATTATTGTAACTCTTAACACTATATTACTCCTGTTTTTAAGCCCTGTCAGCATCACACAATAACAAACTTGAATGAAGCTTTGCATAATGTCTACAACTCCCAATGTGAATGCTGAAATGTTGAGTTTCATTTATAGACACATGGACAAGTGCAGGGTTTCAGTTTTTGTGGAGAGGTATGCACTGCGAGTTTGAGATGGAGTCTTGCAAAGAAATGGCAGTTATAGTGAGGCCTTGATGAGGGAAGGTGAGGAAGGCCTTATTCCTAGCCTGAGTCCCCTTCCTAAGCTCAGACAGAACACTGATTAACGTCATTCTTGTGTGTCCACCAAGGCCTGAGAGTCCTCCTTTGCCTGTTAATAAGAGAATTGAGAACCCTCTGGGAGTTAGAGGTTTTATATCCCTTTTATTAGCAACTAAGAGTTGAGGGTGATTTCTTTGGTGAACTCACTTGGCAGGTGATACGTATCATGATTTCACTTCCTACCTGGGACACTAAGGTTAGCAGTATAGATTTAAGTCACCAGATATAATTTGTTGTTGGATTACTTCGTTCTTTGTTGTGGAGATCAAGATTATTGACTTGTACAAGTGCGTTGTCCTGTTGGTTGAGAATCCGCTGAGATGTGTTGTCATGTGAGATGATGGTCATGCAGTGCTTTCAGCTTAGGCTTGCCTGCTCACTGATTCTCCTTCTCACCCAGCTGTGGCTTCTCAGTGACCCTAGTTTCAAAGTACAGAATACAGCAAGAATTTGACCAATGAAACCTTCAGGGATTTTATTGTCCTTCCTGCATTTCTTATGCTATGGAAGTCCTGTGATGTCCTAGATCAAACACATTCAGAACATAAACCTCTCACAAAGGTTAACACCAGAACTTCCAAGTATGTCCATTAATTCTAGTCTCTGTCCACACTGTCCCACTCTTTATTTCAACCCATACTTATCAAATGCCTACAACCCTCTCATTAATTCTAGAAATGTCACAGTGACTAAGCTTGACAAAATCCCTTTACTTGGCTGGCGCCACAGCTCACTAGGCTAATCCTCCGCCTGCGGCTCTGGCACCCCAGGTTCTAGTCCCAGTTGGGGTGCCAGATTCTGTACTGGTTGCTCCTCTTCCAGTCCAGTTTTCTGCTGTGGCCCGGGGAAGGCAGTGGAGGATGGCCCAAGTGCTTGGGCCCTGCACCTGCATGGGAGACCAGGAGGAAGCACCTGGCTCCTGGCTTCGGATGGCGCAGTGTGTGGGCCATAGCGGCCATTTTGGGGGTGAACCAACAGAAGGAAGAACTTTCTCTCTGTCTCTCTCTCTCACTGTCTAACTCTGCCTGTCAGAAAAAATAAAAATAAAAAAAAAAATCCCTTTACTCTTGGAGCTCATGTACTATGCAGAAAGGAGACAAAAAATACAGATTTATTTATTTTTATTTTTTGACAGGCAGAGTTAGACAGTGAGAGAGAGACAGAAAGATCTTCCTTTATCCGTTGGTTCACCCCACAATATGGCTGCTACGGCTGGTGTGTTGTGGCCGCCGATCCGAAGCCAGGAGCCAGGTGCTTCCTCCTGGTCTCCTATGAGGGTACAAGGCCTAAGCACTTGGGCCATCCTCCCCTCTCTTCCTGGGCCACAGCAGAGAGCTGGACTGGAAGAGGGGCAACTAGGACAGAACCGGCGCCCCAACTGGGATTAGAACCCTGTGTGCCAGCGCCGCAGGTGGAGGATTAGCCTAGTGAGCCACAGTGCCGTCCAGAAAATATACCTTTAAACAACCATCAAGCAAGATCAGTCTTAGTGACAATGTTACAGAGATAATAGTAGCTCAGTGTACATGGAAAATAGGGTGCAGAAGAAGGGATTTATTGTAATCAGGAAAGAATTCTCAGAGGAGTTGGCTTCTGAGTTGAGATCTGAGTGATAAGAAAGAAAGAAATAAGGGAATACTAGAGTTAGAGTTTGCAGGCGGAGAGGTCCCAGAGCTGCTATGAAAGGTTGTATGGTATGTGTACGATACAAAGGGATCTGGTGAAAGGGAGTAGGGGTTGAAATGTTGTGCTCGTCTTGCAGAACTATGGTATCAGCTATAGGGCTACATCTTCCCATGGAATCAAGAGGACTCTTTTTTTCCCCCACAGAGGCTGTTGCTTTTTGCCACACCCTCTACCTGAGCAGACTTTTCCATTTTTGGATGAAACAGTTTTTTAGACTAGCAGTGGCAGAAAGAATGCTAATCTGTCTAGAGAGGAGGAAGCAAAGAGGACTCTGGTGCTACAAGCTGAAGTCGGACACATGTCCAAAGGCCGTGATTTTGTGATGTTGGAGGAGGAATTTGGATTGCTTTCGAAGTATAAAGAGGCCAATGGAGAGCTTTATCTGGGGAAGATAAAATTGTAATTCTTCTTTTAAAAAAAACTACTCTTATGGGTAAAGTGGAAGAGGAAACCTTTTCTGGACAAAAAACATACTTGAGTAATATTCTACCTCCTGCCTCACCCTCTCCCCATCCTAACTGGGAGGGTTTCTGATCCTGGCTTTCCTTGTCCTTGCCTCCTCCGTGGATTAACAAAATAGACAGTCACTGAGTCCTGCAGTGCCCTGCATTGAAAAATTAAAGTGTATGAACTCTATTCTGGAAACATCCACTGCCCACCTTTCCCATCAGTTGCCTATGCACAGGACTGATATTTTTGACAGCTTTTTCCGGATTCAGTGGAAATGAAGGAAATGAATGGATATCCTTGTTTTCAGGGAAGCTGACTCATATTAAAAAGGCCAAGGGGAGACAGAAGGAGAGTAGTAGGCTTGATTATAATCTGTACTTGTTTTCTTCTAGTTCTGAGATTGTAGTCTATGCTAGGATCATCAATGGGGAGATGATTGTGGCTTGTGCATAATAAAGTTTTCCTATATATTAGCACGTAGAGGACAATGGTGGAAAGCTTTCTGTGCGAGCCTCATGGGTTGGCAAGCTGTTGTGCCCAGTGTGGTGAAGCATGAACACCATCGCGACATCCACTGTAGAACAAGTGCAGTATCATCGCCTAAATGAATCAGGACCAAAATGCATGACAGAAGTTTGTTTTGTAAAAATTAAGTATTAGGTTGTAGGACTGAGGGATTATTTCCTGGTGTTTTGTGCTAAGATAATGTTCCAATAATTTCTTGCAGAATAGTCAAGGACTTTATAAGACCTCAGGGACAGATGTCTAGGGACCTAAACCTTGGGAGTGTCACAGATTTAGAAATTGATCTTGGATTTAGAGAAATGTAAAATAAGACGTGGGGTGGTTGATGTTTAGTAACTGGGAGAGAGAGATGCGAATGAGCTGCTGCTCTTAGTCCTGAGGGAAGGAAATGGAAGTGAAAACAAAAACAAACACAATTAAATGTGGAGGATTTTAATTATTTCTTCCCCTCTTCTGTTTTCCCTTCCCCTAGCTATGTTGTAAAACATCTTTCCCAGAAAAGGAGTTCTGTTTAAGGATGAATTCCCTGTTCCCACTGGGAAGCCGATGGAAGTGGTGGGCCTATATTTAGAATTTTAATAGATTTCCACCTCCCCATGCAACTCCCTCCCATGCCGGCCCCCTGGCCTTGCTGAGATGAGGAAAGGAACAAAGAGGCCAAACAGACAAAACAGTGTAATCAACCTGCAGAACCCTGTTACAGAAAGAGAAAGAACCAGACTGGGTACTCCAAAAAGTGAACAGATGTGGCTGGTTAATTCGGCTGCCCTGACCAAGCGATTAAGGGAATTAAACGTGGCCCATTTCATTACACTGAGTATCCTTACACCCACTCATCTCTCCCGACACAACGCTGCTTAGAGTCCGAGAGTTATCATCGAAGACCAGGGTGAAACCGAACACTACCAGCCCCAGAAGTGACGTTTCACCTTTTGCTCCAAATAAATGCATTTGTGAATTTACGAAGCCTCTGCTGTGTGTATGTAAATTAATCCCCTTCAAAAAAGGTACACAGAAACCATTGCGTTTTTACTTCATGATTCTTCTATCTGTAGGAAGTGTCTAAAACTTAAAGAAATGATCATACAAGTCTGCTTGCTAGCTTTGGCACCAGCCTTTCCTGGGTGCGGTGTGCTGTTTCTATGTAAAGTGTGTCGATGACTTCAATGTTTTTTCTACCACATACTAGGCTCTCAGTAAACATTCTTCATTAAACAGTACATGTAAGGATGAATGACTAATTTATTATTCCAGTGTTTAAAACCAGCGTTTTTTTTCTTTCCCCTTCAAAATGCCACATTCTTCCAAAATGTGACAAAAATACAGCAATGTAAGTCACATTTTTAGTAATATCTTCACAGAAGGGAACATGTATGATTATTTTCAGATTTAACTAAAGGTAGTAGAAATTCATTGCACAAGGATATCTTGGCATGTGGGTGTTTGGCTGACACCACAGTCTGTTCATCACGTTTGAAACATCAGCCTTTGTTCAGAGAGCAAACGAAACTTCACTATCAAAGCATAAGAATGTGTCTTGTGATTTGCTTACTATCTATTCATATACTGCCCAGGATTACCAGATGGTCATCTAATTCATAAATTATTTATGAAGTAAACTGGAAAAAGTATTCTTACCTACCACTCATAAAATATTGTAATACATAATTTTTGCAAAAATATTTCAAGCTGTCATTGGTTTGCTTGTTTTTGTGCTTGACATCTTGCTATTTCACAATGATTGTATTTTTAGAAAAAAGAATACAATGTGAAACTTCACATACTGGTTCTAGAACAGAAGGTAAATCAAGTCATTTTGCTTCAAAGACAAGATGTAGATTTTTTTCCCTCTTTGGTTTGACAAGATGGGCAATGCTTCTTGGTAGTGTTGAGTTGGCATAGTACTTATTCCAATTATATGAAAGTCATTTATTTCTCTGTCTTGTACCCATTTGTTTTTCCCTTTTCTGCCCTGAGTAATGCTCAGAGGTCCACAAAGTACAGAGATTTAGCACTGGAGAAGGGAGGGAAGCCTCCTGTCTACTGTCCTTTCTGGAAAAATTGTCAGTATACATTGTTAATCATATTGACTAATGCCATTTCTCATGCTATTCTGTTTAATTTCTGTCTCTGAGTGAAATAGAAAGGAGACAGGACTAAATCCAAAAGAATCTCCGATTATGTGAATAAAATAAAAAATGAATGAATGCATAAATTGACTTTACATTAGCAAGCAGTAGTTTTTCTCTAACTTTAGAGTTGAGTGAAAGATTGATAAAACTGAGCTAATTTTGTCTCACTGAATAAAGAAGATATGATATATACATACTACAGAATGTCATTCACGGTAAAGTATAAGGGTGTTCTGCCACTTGGGACGGTGTGAATGCAACTGGGGGCATTATGCCACATGAAACAAGCTGGCCATAGGTCATAGAAACAACTGCTGGTTTCCCATTTCCATCATCCTATTCCCTCAATCCCAATCTCAGTGGTTATGTTGCCATCCTTCTTGGAAAATAGTGGAACTAGCTGCCAAGATTGACTAGAGTAAAATGCTTTCATGTTATTTCTACTGTAAAGAGAGAAACTGGCATCCTATTTATCTCTAGAGAAAGGAAGTCCTCCAAGAAACTCTACAATGCTGTATTCAAATTACCTGGGCTACTCCTGGTATCATGCTCATTTCTCTGCTAACCACTAGCAAGACTTACAGAGATCAGAGCTCAGTCCTGAAGGTGGAGATGGTTTCAGCTTTCTCCTCCCCATCCTTTGCTTACACAGGGGAAACTGAACACAGTTGAGATTCCAAAACAAAGGTGGAAAATATGAATGGATTTGGGTAAAAAAAATCACCCTCCACGACTCAAAGACTGGGTAATCTAGTTAAGCTTTTGCAACTACTTTGTGGAGATACTTAAATTTCAATCCAGTTGTTTTATATTTCTGGAGCTCAAGCTTCGGTATCAACTCATGATAAATATCAGAGTTTATTTATAGAAATATATTTTCAGCAAAATGGTAAACATGACCCGTGCAATCTCAGACAAGTGATTCTCTCTTGGTCTCAGTTTCCCTGTGCATACAAAGAGTGAATAAATATTTTTGTTTTTGTGGGCCATCATTAGCTATGCACTTAACTCTGACTTTGTAGCATGAAAGCAGCTGTGGAGAACGTGTAAAGAAGAGGTTATATCTATGTTTCATAAAACTTTATTTATTATGAAGGTGATGACCATGGGCTTTAGTGTGCCAGCCATGGAAGTAGATGATCTCTAGGTTTCTGATTTGATGCATTAACAACAGCTTTACTTTACATTCACAGCCAGAGATTTTATTCTAGCTGAATTTCTAATGGATGTGTTACTGTTACAGATTTCAGAAATAATAGCATTCATAGTTGTTTAATCATGGGATTGAAGACTTTCTAGTATAACATTTTAAAATGTATTCTCTGCCATACGAATACATACAGGAATCTTGTCTTACTTTGTGATGCCATAGAACTCTAGAAGCCTGTTTTCCTTGTGATGTTGACATTTTCGTGTTAAAGTAACGTTCCTATCTTAACTGACGTGCTGCTCTATTGGAGATGACAAACAAGTCCGTGAAATGAAGGTAGGAGAATGGGCCTAGGGAAATGCAGAGGAAAACCTTAACCAACTGTCAACATATGATTATCAAGTGTCCATCTTCTATACAAAATAAAATGGCTGGCTGGTGGAAAGCAGTCCTGAATATTCCTTTAAGGTTCTTAATCTTCTACATAATATATTCTTTCCTTAATTATAAAATGTGCAGGTAGATTACAGGTTTATCAATCCACTCAATCACCTTCATTAACTGTAAATGAGCTACCTTGCATATGAGAAGACTCGTACAGTCAATTTCCCCTGAACTAATATATCACAATCCTTGTTACTCCAAAACTTTAAAAAAAAAAATCAGTTGACGTGTTTTATTGCAATGGATCATTTTTACACCATAACAAAGAGACAAACACTCAGCTTTGCCTTTCAGACAACAATGCAACTAATTATCAGATAGCTTTATAGCTGAAACTCCATCTTACCTGTTTTCCTTTTTCAAAAAAAATTGCACTTTAAATGACATAAATCAGAGATCATCTTTGAATCATAGGCTGAATAAATTAAGGAAGTTCATTATGGCCATAGTGCATTCCTTTCCTTTTATTCAGAAACAATTACTCATGAGAAATTAATAATTAATTTCAAGAATACAGGCAGGTAATGTCTTTTTCAAGGGCCACACTTAGAACATCCCTAATAACTTGTGAGGACATGAGACTTCTGCCTCAGTCTGATCTCTGTTCACTCTCATCATCACAAAAATACTTTGGAAAAAATATCCAGAGTGTCTTTGGTCAACAAAAATAAAATAAAATTTAAAAATGATCTGAACCCCTCTTTTAAATAGGGCAAGCAGGTGACAGAAGTCTGGGGGACCTATGATCTCTCAAAAAGACGATTCTGTTATTGTAGTCCTACATGTTTAAGATGGGACCTGTATTACCTTCCCTGGTGCTCCAAGGCTTGTTAAAATAAAATGAAATAATATGTGTGTAAATGCTTGTCATCCCATGTGAATGTGTGTAAATGAAGGATTTAAACATCTTGCCTGCAGTAGGTTCCTTGTGAGGTCTGGTCTACACACTGATCTGCAAGCTTTGTCATTGTATTTTCTACCTACATTGCTGATTCTTCTCTTCACCGTGATTAGCTTCACCTGAATTCCACAAATTAGAGTTTTTTCTCTGTAGCCAATCAACCACCCATTCATTTATTCACTCAACTTCCATTTTCTTCCAATTAGAAGGGTTGGGGTGAGTTTCCATAAAAGGAATAGCAATTAACAATTTTGATGAATGTTCTTAGGATGGCAAGGCCTTTCTCAAAGGAGAAATTAGTAGAGGCAAGATCATATAGAACATGAAGGTCATGTCATCTGGTATGGTTCAAGCCTTGGAAAAGAAGTCATAAAGGTCTAGTAAGCCTGGAAATGGAAAGCCAGTTTGGCCTTATTTTTATGGTGGGAGCCAAGGGCACAAGTTCTGGAAATCTGGACAAATTCCATGAAAATATGGGGATACTCAAGCACTTAAAATTACATCATTTAGTTTAATAACTTTGTTTTCCCTTTAAAGAAAAATAAAACAATTCTATTCAGGGAACAGAGCAAGGAAATAATTTACCCAATTCTAATCCTTAGGGTAAGGGAAGAGGCACAGATTTTAAAAAAAAGAATGTATCATGAGAAATGGAGGAAGGAGAGTAAAATACGGGGGAGTTTCTATGGGAGTTTCCCTATTTCTTAACCTCTCTGAGATCCAGCCTGTGCCCTGAGAGGAAAAATATTCAACTGGTATTAAAATTCTTCATCTTCTGGACTTTTCCTGTCATGCCAACATGTATAATACATTTTCTATGGGAAAATTATTCCCAGTCAAAATTCACTCAAAAACACTTCACAAACATAAAGTGTGAGTTGGTCTTCAGCTTTGAGGTCAAGAAGAATTTTGCTCTCTCTCTGCCCTGATGGTCCTAAAAGTCAACATTATATGTACTTGATGGTTCAAGTTATCAGAAATTACTTTTAGAAGTTACAGAGTGGTAAGAATGCTGTGAAGAAACTTGGAGATGCTGTTTTCTCTTCTCTCATTGTATAGTTGAAGAAAGAGTGGTTTTTCTTTTGTATTTGATCTGCCCAAGCATTTTCTGGCCCAGAACCTTGAGCGAACTATGTACCACTGAGTAGAACAATGGGCACCTTAAGAAATCTCTCCAAAATGAGATGAAAGGTTCCGCTAGTCATTTCATCACTTTGAACCACAATTTCTTATCTATGAAATAAAGAGTGTGGGTCAGATGGGTTCTAAGAACTTTCTCGGTATAACTGATTAAGCCTTCCTTGGGAGGTGCAGGTATGTACTTGTTTGAGTTGGAGGCAAAGTGAATTACCTCCCATGTGTGTGTGTTGTTACCATTGTTTGGCAATGGCTGATTTCTTAAGGAACCACCCAGAAAGACATGAAAGTTGCTGTGTACCTTGTATCTGCAGGATGTCTTATTCATTGCAAAAAAAGATTTTTTTTCTGAAAAGAAATATGAAAGCAATATAGTGCACTGTTAGAAGGAGACTTAAACTCACTTTCAAGTGCAAAAGGAGCCTGTGCCCCATAACTTCTCACCTAAAATAAAGCAGACAGGTGGGTTGTTAGGAAGTAAGTCAGGGAAAAATGACTTTCTTTGATTTGGGGGAAGGAAATATGTATGGAGTTAAATTTACTCAGATGATTACTGCAGAACCAAAATACAGTAGTACAGGACATTAATTGCGGTAAAAATTTAAAATGCTATAAAGAACTGTGTTAATTTAATTTCCCATTACTTTATAGAATGCACAGAACATAAAACTCACAGAATGACTCATAAAGCCAGTGCTACTCTTTTTTCTTCTGAATGTGAGGCTATGCTCACCTTCATGTTGCTGTAGTTTTTTTTAAAAAAGGGATTATTTTGAAAGAGGATTTTTTGGTTATGGGTTTTTTTTTTTTTTAATCCAAGCATGTAAAAAAGGGCACTACCAAATATTCTATATCTTACTTTTTTGTTCCTGGGAAATCCTTGTTCATGAATCCAAACCTGCATTAAATTTCTGATTTTCACCTTTCTGTAAGACTGGCAAGGGTTGCCTCCAGTTGCCTATGTTTGAGAGACAACTGCTCACAGATTATCTTTCTGCGTTGAGAGATAATGGAAATGATAGGTTCTGGAGTGAGAACATCTGGATTAAAATCCTAGTTCTATCATGTTTTAGGTGTGTGACTCTTACCAAGATTTTTGACATCTCTCTGCCTTAATTCTTCATCACAAAAAATAGAGTAGTGATAGAACCAAAAATTCATAGACTTCAAGGGTTTAAGAAATTTAATGTACACACACACATAAACATATACATAGTGCTCAGAATAAGATCTGACACATGGTATGTACCTCCCAGATGCTAATTATTATTGTTATTTTGCCCTTGAATAAATTATCCAGATTATAGTTCTGTAAAACTTTGTTTTACAACTTTGTGAAACCAGTGGTTAAGAATGTTATACTACTGTAGTCTTAATGATATGTGATTACATTAAAATTTACTGTACATGGATGAAGTAGTCATTTTTATATTTAATTATTATTTATACCCATTGTCTATATTCTCACTAAGATAGGGTCTTTTTGCTTTTTACTTGTTAAATTTCATATTAGGTGAAGTGTTAAGCCTTTTTACTTTAGTGTAAATTTAAAATATGCTATCTTAAAAACTAAAAAAGAAAGGGAGAAGGAAGAAGAGTAGGAGGGAAAGAGGGAGGCAGGGAGGAAGGGCATATCATTATGTTCTTAGAATTATATCTACAAAGCACATTAAATCTGTTAAAAACTAATTAAAAATTAAAATTAAAAAGTTAAAAAAAGCAAGAAAAAGTATCCATATTATCTTATGCTATGGAAATTCAATTGTGTGTGTTCTTTAAAGAACACACATGTACAGAAATCTATGTATCACATGTTATCTGTTCTCAAACTTACCTTTGTGGACCTACTATCAAAGAAAGAGAAGAGGAAGTCCTTACACTCCAAGAACTTTAATATCTCCTTGTTAAAACAAGATCCTAAAGGAATAGAAGCACACTAATTGAATAGCAAACTGAAGTGGTGATTCAAATTGCATGTTCAGATGAAGAATCCATTGGAACTCATGAAGGAGTGATGTTTGGTACTGTCCATGCTGCCTAAGTGATGAATTTGGTTTATATTACTATGCATGATGGCCAGATGCAATGGTTTCCAGATGCAGTAGAAGGTGCACAGCTACATTTTGAATTTCAGAGTAAATAATTCATAATTTTTCATATAGATGCATCCCATACTTTACATGACATACTTATGCTAAAATATTTATAATCTTTTTCATTGTTCATATGAAGTTCAAATTTAATCACATGTCCTATATTTTTCTTTGTTAAATCTGGCCACTCCATTCATAAGACATGTTTATATAAGGCAGATTGTCTACTTCTACAATTTGGAAGATTTTACATGAAAGAGCAAATTCTCATTTTTTGAAAAAGAATCTGGCAAAACTGTATCTCAGTGACAATAATAGGTTGATCACACTGTTGCCACTATGTGCATGGGACATGCACTTTCCATTCGCCATAGTCCCTTACACTGGGCCTTGTCTTCCTACTTTTCTTTTTAACTAAGGTTGCTTTCTCTAGGATACCATTAACTTTAGGTTCCTCATTATAATGGCTACATAGGAATTTTGGAATTTTATTACATCTTGCTAGTTTTAACTGTGTCTTTTATAATGGTTTAAATGTACACTAAGTTAATAAAGACTAAAGCAGAGTTTATTTACTCTAAGATCTGTGGATACTTTGCCAGGGCACCATCCAGCTGAATAGCTCCCTCAGTGTGCTGGTAGACTCATATGGCCCCTGGACCTTATTACCCAGTAACCCTCTTAAATGTTCCATCCCACTTCCGAGAAAGTTAGCTTCTAAGATTCTGGCGACTGACAGATGAGGAGTAATAATTTTGTCGTTCTGCACTACTGGGTCCAATCCAAAGACAATAACAGGAATTTTTGTACTAGCTTGCAACTTGCAACTTAACGTCATTAGCCATTTCCAGCTTACAGTGTTTTAATGTGTGGCATTCTGAAGTGGGTAAAATGAAATGGAGGATATTAACTTACATTAGTAATTTCTTGGATTATGCTTGGCTTAATATGTGTAGCGTATTACTCACATTATACCTGTCACAGATGAGAAAGCTATATATCTGGATCAACGTAATCCTTTTATTGGTTGTGTGGACAGAAACCGTCAGAGCGTTATTTGACAATCTTGTGAGAGTCAGAGAAATTAAATTTGATAGTAATATTATAAACTCATGGTGTGAGTATAAAAATGTAGACAATTTTCAAACATAAACTGCATCTAATAAAATTGCCATTCTTTTGTGCCTATATCCCTGAAGGATGTCTGTTTATATTTACATTTTTGATCAGAACAACAGCAAAATTAGTGAGTCAATGAATTAAAATAGTCTCTTTACAATCCTCTTTCTGTTAGCTTTTCAATTTGAAGCACCCCAAGTCCACATGTTCCTTGAGAATGCACCTATATGTTCAAAATAGAAATTGCAATGTGAAAGTACCCAAATTATTATCAGGGAGTAAATGAGCCACAAATTGATACAAGTCGACAAGTCTAGATACAGCTGCACTTTTCTGCTCTACTTTTAGGTCAGAAAATAGAATTTCCAGAGTGACTTATCCTCTGGTCAAACACTTTACTTATAAAAGCAAATTATTCAAGAAGGCTTGCTGATAGGAAGTACCATTAGCAAATAAATACATATTTATATGTTGGAATTTAAAAAAAAATTCACGTCTGGCATTTTACTCAAGGAAAACATGTTGAGATAAATTTTAATATATCTATGTTTCAAACTGAGGTAATAGGCTATTCAAAAAACTAACAAGCAATCAAATTAGCCTTAAATAGAGATTTACCAAAAGTGAATGTTAATGCTCTAATTATTTCTTCTGGATTTAGTCTTTAGCTCTAAGACTTTAGAAAAATTGTCTCAAATTTCTGATAAACCATTGGAAAATTAAAGCACCATGGTTACAATTTGTTGCTAGCATGCTATATGCATTATCTTTTTTCTTAGATAGTTTTTGAGGTCCCCTTTCAGTTTGCCCCTGTTTTAGATATTGGGGATAGAATCTTTGGTAACAGACAAGTTCTCTCTCACCTGAAGCTTCCATGACAGTAGAAACGACTTATGTTAAGTGGTAAATAAGTTTTCAAGCAGTGTTATGAGTCATGAAGAAGAGAGTGAAAGGCAGCAAGGTCAGGGCTGTTGAGATTATTTTGTACTGGGGAGTTAGTTCTGGGCAAAGGCCTAAGAGTATCAGAATGGAATCATCCGTGTAAAGATCTGAGGTCAGAGCTTCTCAGGCAGGAACACAGGAACTATCAAAGCCCTAAAGTAGGAGGATTAGTCTGGCCAATTCAAGGAGCAGAAACAAAGCCATGGTGTCCAGGTGCCAGTGAGCCAAGGCTAGAATGAATGGTCAAGATGGAGATGAGTGCTCAACAACACGGACCTTGATGTGACATCATTGTCTATTTTCCTTCAGCCCAAGACTCCAAGATCAGCTTTTTTTCGCCACAGTAGATTACATTCTGTTATATTCTCTGTGAAAATCCTTCAGCATCTCCCCACTGCCTGTAAAGTTCAATCTGTGTAGTAGTATCGTCATTCAATCCCTGTTGCACATTGGTATCCCTGGGAGGACATCTTTGAATAATTCCAGTGCTCAAGTGTCACTCCAGAGTGACTAAATCATAAACTTGACATTGATATTTTGTCCAGCTTCCAGTTGGTCCTAAGGTACTACCAAGGTTGAGAAACATTGATCTAGACATGTGCAATCCAATAACAATACAATAGGAGCCACACATACTCTAGTGGACATATTGGCAAAGTGAAATGAAATAGATGAAGTTAACTTTCATATTATATTCAACCCAATAATGTCCAAGAGATCACTTTTTCAATGTGCAATCAATAAGAAAAAAAGTATTTTACATTCATTTGTTTGTACTGAGTCTTTGGAAGCCAGTGTGTGTTTCACACCAAGAGCACATCTCAATTCTGATGCTAAAAGTTCGTTAAGAAACACTTGATTTATATTTGGAGCTTCTGAAAATTATAGTTGAAGAAGTAGACTCTCAGATCCAGGTGGTCCATTGCATGCTTAAAACACTTCTGATAATGAGAGTGTTTTTTAAAAAATTAATTATTAATTAAAATTAAAATCTAAGTTTCGTGGTTACATTAGCCACACTTAAGTTCCTCAATAGCCGTATGTAGCTAGTGGCTGTCTTAGTAAACAGTGAAACTGTAGATTGTAAATCCAGCCTACATACAGCATCACAGAATCATAGATAAAACAACACACAAATGAAAGATGCTTTATTTTGGCACAGATTTTTATGTATTTCATACATCCTTTCTCTTAGCTCTTGTCCATTGATAGCCACAGGCCAAATCTAGCCCACAGTCCTGTGTGGCTTTGTGGTCCATGTACATTGAAAGAAATGATTGCTATACTCAGGAATGAGTAGATTTGCTTAGAATTTATATTTGCAGCTTCTCAAGAAAAAGAAAGAAACATTGGTAACACAAGCCTTGTATTTCTATATGATGGTAATCCACTCTCCCTTTTAGCCAACATGTGTTCTCCAGGGATCCACAGTCTACACCACTGCTGCTTGCCTTCTCATCCTGAAGCTGATTGTCAGTTGCTATTTATCATCACTTGCACAGTTTTGTTCCATGTGTTACCATCACCTCTCTGAAAAAAGTATGCCAATGAATTCAAGAGGAGTAGTCTGTTTCACTGTTGAATCTGCCCTCTGCAACTCCACACCCTCTCCATCTTTCCAAAGGGAGCCGAGGTCTTTGACATACACAGACCATTAGATCGTTTTCTTCTGATTCTCGGTGCTGCCTATTGATTTCTAGAGATGGAACTTGAGTGCTTTATTTGATGTGAGATACATGGATGTCCTGAAGTGTATGTTTTTTGACATAATAGCCTTGTGGAAGCTTGCACTTTGGGTAAAACTCCACCGTGAGTGATATTCAAGTCCAAAGTACAAGTCACATTCTCACCAGTTCTAAGCTGGATTTTTTTTTTTTTTTTTTTTGAGAGTGGTAGTCACATAATGAGTAAGCACCTTCAGCAGAGCCCACTGACACTTTCTTCATATTAGTCAATATGTTTGTGATAATGCATGGTCATACCTAAAATACTTACAAGGTCCTCAGAAAGTGAAGGAACAGATATCACTTAAGAATGTCTGTTACTAGGTGAAACCCCAAAATTAGAAATTGTGTTTATTCCTCATGGTTTCTGGAAATTCAAATTACTGAAGCCCCATTGAGGAACTTTGAAATATGATTTTATCCTACATCATTTAGAATTGTCTTTAGATGGTGAGATGAAGAACATTTGGGGAAATGTGAATTACCAGGGAGTTTTTCAAGTTTGGGGAGTTATTCCTTGTTTATTTGTAGAAATGCGTTCAGAGGTCATTAAGCCCAAGTTTCTCGTTTAATGCTTTAAGGAAGAAGTCTCAGACATGTTCAATAGCTGAACCCAGTTCATGCAGCTAATGCAGCTAGATAGTAATGATGTTTCATTTGAATTCAAATACCTTTTCACCTTACAAAGCTCTGGACCTATGTATCTGTTAGCAATTACTTCATATCCAAAATCATATAATGTTTATAAACCAATTCTATTTCCCTTTAAAGCATGATAAATAATAAAGATTGTTCAGAAAGATTGTGCCATTGATATAGATCAGATTGTGTATTTTATTTCTTTAGAAAAATATTTTCACTGAAAAAAACATTCACATTAAGAAGATATTTCATGATTCTTTTCCTAATTATCATGTGTGGTCACTTCAATTTGATTTACTAAACCAGGAACATGTAAAGAAGGTCAATATCATCAAATATCTTACATGTGAATATTACCAATGTTAATATTTTGATGCTTATTTTCTAGGTTTGATGTTTATTTTCATTATTCATAAGAGATATGATTTTACATAAATGATATCCAGTATCTATATTTTAAGCATCTTTTTTTGCCCTATCAGTTATAGACATTTAAAATCATTCTCATGAATAGAGAGCAGTATAATTTTTATAATGGAATAAAGTTCCATTATATCAATATGACATTTATCAATATAAATTCCATTTATCAATATGACATTTAAGTTGTTTGTAACTTTTTACTGTACATATTAGAGCAAACATCTTTATTCATGTATTTTAGACAGTTTTTACAAATAAACCACCAGTAATATAATTAATGAACCTAACAGTATATATATAAATGTATATAAAATCATATATAGATACATATTTTTAACTCTCTCAACAGAGATGTCAGTAGTATAGTTTGTGATTGATTTAGCTATATCTTTACCACTAATATTTTTAAGTTATTTTCTATTTTTAACTGATACATAGAAACTATACATATTTGTGTGGGTACCATATATTTTGAAACGTGCATAGATTTCAACAATATATTTAGACATGTCTTTATTCCTTGAGAGTTTTCATGAAAAAATGTATCACTCTGATTTCCATGTCTTTGATTAAATATTTCTTTTCCACATTTCTTTCACAATTTTTCAAAGATTATTTATGTTATAAATGTATAAGAACTCAAATGTATGTATACATAAATAGTAGTCATACTTATTGGCTTTTTTCATAGATTTTTTTAAAAAATGAAATCCACTTCAATGAGTCCACTTATTAAAGGACCTCAAGGGTCAAAGTTGGTTTCATCTCTGGAGTGGTCAGTAGCACCCATTCCTACAATGTGTAAGCCCTGTCACTAATGAAACGGTATGATTTGAGACTTGTACTCTCACTCTTTCTAGATCTAAATTTTCTAGCTTATTAATGAGCGAGTTACAGGGAATTATTTATAAGGACCCTTTCAGGTCAAACATTCTTTGAATCATGTTTGCATTTTATTAGGGTTTTCTTTGCTATCATCGAAGCTTTGAAGAACATTACTTAAACTTCTTAAGAGCAGGACTTGAAAAATTGCAGCTCAGCAATCAAATATGATGAGTTAAACAAAATTGTGCTCAATTTTGGTCTTTTTTCCAAGGCAACTAAGTCACTCTAATTTTATAGCTATACATACCAGGTGGGTGTGATCATATGATGAGTTTCTCAATCAATAATTCTAGCATCATAGCTTCCAGTATAAACAGGTGGGTTGAAATACTTTCTTATTCCCTGATATCCTATCTAATAATACAGACCCTTTACCTTTGCGATTCCCCAGGTTATAAACATAGGAAGTACATAATTTTCTTTATAAAATGTAATAAGCAGCAACTAAACATTTCATATGATTCTCTTGGTCTCTGATGAGCGAAGAGGTGCAGTAAAATGGTTGTATGGAAGGGGCATGGTTCAGTATCTCCATGGTCCTGGACATGTCTATTTCCTCCCTCTTCACACCTCCCTTCAGCACAAGATGAAGTAGTGTTTCAGAGCCTCCTGGGTACCTTGGCAGGTAACTTATCTAGCTCTCTGAGTCTAAGTTTGCTGTTTCTAAAATAATGTAGGCTTCCTTCCATCATCATGGGGTTGGCTGTCATGGAAAACCAAGATGCAACTCATTTCTAACATTTCTCCAGCATTGTGTACCAGCTTCTGGGGGTCAGCATTTTCCATTATTCCCACAAGTCTTGATCCTCAATAGTTCTGCTCAAGAAATCTTTCAGGTGTGTGAAAAAAAAAATGGAGCATTTTATTCAGCTTGCCTGATAGTAGCTGCTCATGACAATGTGAAGTAGGTCCTGGACAGGGTTCTGGCTGGGCCTTGCTGACTGCCTGAATCCCTCATTCCTAGTGTCACCTACAACCAGTACATTGTCTTTATCAGAGGCAAATTTATAAACTGCAGCACGGATGTTCTTACAGTTTTGGATTTAACAAAAATAATCAGGGATTTCTCAAAAGGAAACAAATTAAATCGATGATTGCCAGGGGTTGACCAAATATCCTAGCTACTCTTTAATAATTGCCTAATCCTCTCTATCTGATGTAACTGCAAACCTTTTTGCTTGTTCTCCACATTTTTCTTCCTGGGTTCTTTCCTCCCTCCATGGCCGCAAATCACATCTGTCCTGGACAGTCCATGCCTCCTGGGAGCCAATTTTGTCAATGGATTAAAACAACAACAATGACATTATTTGATTGAAGAATAAACCTTCAAGCCTTTAGAGTTTCAAATGAAATAAAATGCAAAATTCTGGTTTTTCTTGAAGAGAATTTGGTAAATCTGGTAGCACTGGGCTGTCACTCCACAGGAGGATGATTGATTGATCCAGGTGCTCCTCTTCCCCAGTGGCCCCTGTGCTTTCTGTCTTCAGCCTTCACCCAGGTTCATGTTTTATCACTTTTTTAGCCTCTACAGACCTGTGCTGGGAACCTCTGCCCTTGGGAGATTTGCTCTCTCTCTCCTTCCCTTCCATGTTCTTGCCCCTTCCTTATGACATTTCTCTTTCCTGCTCTGCCTTTAGGAATCAGCTCCACGTTTGTGTCTTCACTGTCACTGCTTCCCCTGGCCTGTCTCTATAGCCACAGGAACCTAGGGGAGAACGGAAATTGTCTCTGCCAACAGAGGTTGGGGTAGTCCTGAGGAAGGAAGGAAAGGAGATTGTAGGAAGAGATGGCAGCCCCTGTCCAAACTGTCTCTGTTGCTGAGCCCCCTTTGTTATTCCCACTCGTCAACTCCTCCTTCCTCCTGCCCAGGAGATCACTTGCTACACAGTTCCAAGATGGTACAGGGTGTAAGAGCCATGGGACCTTGGCACCAAGTCTCCCTATCCCGTGCCTAACACCTTGTACAGTTTGCCTCTGGATCACCTGAGGAGCTGTGAACCATGCAACTTCCTGGCCATCACCCCTGGCAGTTTTGATTCCATAGAACTGAATTCGGATCTGGGAACAACTAGCTTTAAGAAATGATCCAGTCTTCTGAGGAGTTGGGACCCAGAAAGACCTTTGGAAACCAATAAAAGCTTCCCTTTAAATGTGGAAAAATCCAGACCCAGATATGGGACAAGATTTTCTGAATGGTTCATGCAGCAGAACAGTTCTTAATTCCAGAATCCAAGATATCCACGTTATAGAAACTCTCATTCAAAGTACCAGAGTGTCATTGTTTTCCAATTCAATATCCATTTTTAATCCATCCTGCATTTCAACCAAATCTATGGGAAATTTTAATGCTGGACCTGTCATATTAAAAAAAAAAATCTGACTTTGTAGAAATGGCAGCCTGAGGCTGCAGTCCCATGATATGCCCTTCGTGTTTGTAGACATACAGTCACCTGGCTGACAGAGTCAGCCCCTGAATGTGGCATGAGGCACCTTCACAGACGCGTATACACTTCCAGCAGGAATGAAATAAATGGCTGCTTAACACTGGAAAGGCTTCTTCCCCACATTCCCTGATTTTGTTCTGTTGCCCATTTTGAATTCTTTAAAAGCTGTGTGAATTGTTCAGTCTTCTTCCTACTCAAATGCCCTCCAAGCAGGTTCATTTCCTAATCGCAAGCTGTGAACAGCAGGATACTTTCTAATCTTGCTTTGCTGTAGTTAGAAGATAGATAGCCATGATTGCTGGATTAAAACACCGAGGTATAGGGACGTTAAATTCAATGTTTTGTCAGAATTCCACAGAGAACCAAAAGAAGGATATTAATTTTAAGTGAATAAGTACAATTTTACTCACAGTGTTGGGACTATTGTAAGATTACAAGTGTAGCTAATTTCAAGAATTTTATGAGCTTCTTAGAAGACATAATCAAGGGTAAAACCACCCAAAATTGTGCGGATGTAATTGAACAGTAAATAAGCCTCAATAGACATGCTTTGTGGGGCAACCTGCACATTTGTCCTTAGAAATAGGCTTGGAGGCTGCCCTCAGGTTCTGTGGGATGTATGTGTGTGTGATCTGTACATTAGAGTTCCTTTGCTGTCAAGGGTAGGTTGCAGAACAGTTTTGATCCTGGCTGGGAGGGCCTGTTCAAGGGGTGAGAGGCCTAGAAAGTAAAATCTTGGAAATCAACTAAATGCCCTTGTGTTTTATTAGCAGGCACTTTTTATAGCTCCTAATAAAGTCAGCTGAGAAGGTCACTTCTTGAACATGGCTATGAATATTGTCGTGTCTGACTTCTCAAATTGTTTATAAGCAGACTGGGTGAGGACTTTTAATAAATACTTGACCAAGAGAACTATTCTGATATGTATGTTTATGAATCAAGCCATGAAAAGTTGAATTGGTTTTCTCTCCCACCTTTCCCCTCACTCCATGGCTGCAATTTCCAATGACATTGAAGCTATGTTTACTATTTTCTTGTTTTTCTTTCTGCATTTGAGATTTACAAAGATTTCTGTATTATAGCTCCATTTACATATTTCATTTCTAACTCAGTTGAAGGGTTTTGTCATCTTTATTCATGTAATTTTGTATCTTTTTCTTAAAGGTTCTATGTGGTGAATACAAGGCTCCTACAGATAAAATTCTCACATGAATGGCTTTCTTTTTCAGCCAAAAAATAAGTTGTAATTATAGGAAGCATTCCCAAGTAGCTTCACATAGCCAAGGCAATGGGAGAACTTGAATGAGAGATTCTAGGTAAAAGTAGAAGGCACCTAGACTTGCTGACATAATTTACTCAGTGTCATATGCAGAACGGACAAGTGTTAGATCAAAAAGACAGGCTGCAGGTTAGGAATATTTGCAGAAATAGCATTAAAAACAGAGTCAATAGCATATTGCAAAGAAGCACATATATAATTCACATCTCTTTATTTGGGCTATTTTTTAGAGAAAGTTTACTTCATGAAATAAGGCAACTCAAAACTAATATACCATTGCTGATGTACTGGTATTCTTTTACTTGATTTATGAAATGAAGTGACACAAATAAAGTCATTTGGCTCAAGTTCACCTTTTTCCCAGTTGAACTCCATGGGTCAAGCTGTGGATTTAAGAATTGTGATCTTAGATAGGAAGTTAATTATGACAAGCTGACTGTTGTCTGTAGCCTTTGAAAGATTTATTGGCAATTTCACTTGATACTTCTTTGTGTTGAAAGTGCAGTTTAAGAATTGAAAGCCAGATAGTCAGTTTCAGTTCTTTTTACAGTGATTTTATAAGTTCTCTTCTTATCTTTTGAATAAAAATATATTCTAGAAATTTTGTACCTGATGCTAAAAAGAGATGATAATGAAACTTTTTAATGGCATCATTTGGAAAAAGAGAAGGATATGAACTTAAGTAACTTAACCGTTATATTCTGGGCAACACTGACAATCATTAGGGAAAGTGTTTCTGTTTTTAGCAAATATAAATGGAAACACTGCCATCACCTAACTTTCATTCAACATTCATAACTCACAGCATTTTGGGAGAGACAGGTTTTGGTGTTAAGTTTTCTAAACATAATAGATGGTCCTTCTACATAAGATTCTTATATTGCATTTTAGATAGGACCCATAGAATTTTATTGTTTTTTTTCCACTTTAAATACAACAAGTATTTATAGAAATAAGAAAATATTTTGTATGAACTAAGTTTTGTCTGTATTCTACAAGGAAATATCCCCAACTTTTTAATTGTACATCTTCCTAAACCTCAAGATAATCATACATAATTATTTGCCTGATTATCTTGGACAGCACTTGGATAAAATTCTGTCTGTTGGGTATAGCAGACACTGTATGTTGTGGAGGTACATGAAACTGAGGAAAATCTGCTTTGAATACCACAGAGAAAATATGAAATAGTTCTCAGCTATATTGATAAATAGGAGAATGGATTTTGTTTGTGGCTTCTAACTTTTTAGCTCAGCCCATAAGATTCCAACTCACTATGAATTTCCCATGCTGCCTAACACAGTCTTGAGGATTCAGCAGTCAAGATGGGCTCATTCTTTCACAGGTTCACTTAAATCATATGTTAATTAGAATTATAATAGTTCCTTGTCCTGAATTGGCATCTCAACATTGTACTCCTTCTGATGGTCAAGAAGAAAAGGTGGCTAAGAGAGAGAAAGTATTTGAAAGTGGTTCAGGAAAATGAGTTGAATTATGACTATTTTTTTTCCCAGTGGTACTTTTCTAAAATCTTTTTAGTTGTGTGGATAATTTCCAACTCATTTGAGGCTGAAAGTCTTGGGTTCACTCTTCGGTTGTCCTTTTTGTTCTGCTTCCCTGTAGCTGGGGCTGCAGTTACATGACTTCTCAGTTGTCCTACATGTTGGTAATCACTAAGATGTCAAGCATCCCTCTTCAAAGGAGGAAAAAAGTTATCTGGCATAGGTTAAAAATTTCTGTGTTGGTAGCTTTCTATTAGAAATGAAAGTACTTAAATATTTTTTGATTTGTGAACCAAACCATATTTCCATATGAATATATAATAAACTTACACACATAAAACAGTGTTTTAAGATGGGTGGAATGTATATTAAACAATCAGTTTTTCAGAGACTGACTTTGCATTCAGGTACCCAGCTGCAATTTGAAACCTAATAGCAATTTAATTTTGCTTTTCATTCTTTCCATTGCTGAAATGTCACCACAGACTCCACTTTATTTGAAACATATACAAGCAGAGATATTACTATGCATAGTAGTTCTTTAATTGCAGCATATTTCATTAGGTAGCACACATTAATTCCACTCTATTGGAAAAAGAAAAAGGAAACTGGAAGTAACTACATGGTAGTTAACTTCATATGAATTTTCATGAGTAAATAGACACATTGGTTTGATGCTTTTCGATGAGTGATCCTCAAAATTTCATTATTCGAACACTAATATGACCAAATATGTAATTACAGAGTTGGCAAGTTTAACCTCTCTGAAGAATTTGTGTTAATGCATCTGCTTATTTAAAACTTTAATCTCAATTAAAATTCTTTGATGTTAGGCATTGGTAATGATATCATTTGCTACCACTTTCTATGTTATACTTCCTTCTATTTTTGGTAATCTTTTCATAATTTCATACCAGCCAGGTTATATGCATTTATTCCTTAACCTTATGTGTAGGGAAAACAAATTTCATGAGCTATTGTTGAGACTCATGATATAATAAAAAAGGAGATGCAAAGGCTGCCCTTGTAGAAATTATTTTCAAGGGTTTGAGAAAGGGAGACAGAAATTATACAATAAGTGAACCAGTGAGTCAACAATAGTTTTACAGACTGATAATTCCTACAAAGAAAATGAAGCAGGGTGTGATAACAAGACATGACTAGTAGGAAGGTGAATTTTAGAGATGACAGTCCAGAGGCTGTCTTTCCAGAGGACATTTCACGTGACGCAAGCCTGGGAAGATCTGGGGTGGAAATATTCTAGGCCAAAGGAAGAGCAGTGCAAAGTCCCTGAGGCTCACTCCTAGAGGTTTAAAAATCCAAGAAAGAGCCAGAGGCTTGATCATATAAATAATATTGGAAAGACATACAGCTCAACAGGTATGGGGGAACTAAAACAGGTTTTTTATTTCTTCCTTTTTCCTCATTTGCTTTGTTTTGAACATTATTAAGAATTTATTATTGAATCAATTTGAATCATTATTAAGCATTTGCAAGGTAGCTTCAAAATCCTAACTTCTTGTGTAGACTAATAAAATCATTATCATATTCAAATAGGCCATATTAATTTCTTCTCTATTTAATTATATCATGTATTGTCTCATATATATGAATTCAAAGATAGGATGTTCACTGACTATGAAACATCCTTGTTTTGAATACTGACGGCAGTTGACTTAGAGGCAACAGTTTTTACCCCCAGAACTGAGTTGTACTCTCATGAAGCTTTCGCACCTTGACCTTTCATTACTTTCTGCCTCTGAGTGGCAAGGCCAAATGGTGTTGCTGATTGTTTTCCTGAGGCATTGAATCTATGATCTATTTACTCCTGTGCATAATGAGTTGTGTTTGCTTTCAGATGCCCTATACTCTGAGGTCTTTATCCTCTTTAAGCATATGAACTCGCTCCAATTCTTTTTTCTTTGTTGCTTCTGCTTCTAACCTCCAAAGTCTTCTCCTTGTCTCTGACCAGGCTGCATGCATACCTGCAGGTGTAACTAACTCACTGTTTATTTCTCTGGCCTGGGTCATTAGTGAGATGTTAAGTGACAGTTGCCAGACCCTCCTTCAGTGGAATTCATACTTTGCCATTTAAGTTCTGTTTTTCTTTGGGACCTTCACTTCTGTTTTTCTTTCTTTTTTCAATTTTTTTTTTTTTTTTTGACAGGCAGAGTAAGTGAGAGAGACAGAGAGAGACAGAGAGAAAGGTCTTCCTTCCATTGGTTCACCCCTCAAATGGTGACTACGGCCAATGTGCTGCGCCGATCCAAAGCCAGGAGCCAGGTGCTTCTCCTGGTCTCCCATGAGGGTACAAGGCCCAAGCACTTGGGCCATCCTCCACTGCCTTCCCGGGCCACAGCAGAGAGCTGGACTGGAAGAGGAGCAACCAGGACAGAATCCGGCGTCCCACCCGGGACTAGAACCCGGAGTACTGGCGCCACAGGCGGAGGATTAGCCTAGCGAGCTGTGGTGCTGGCTACTTCTGTTTTTCAACAAAGTATCTCCCATAAGTAAAATCTGGTTTGGAGGCCAGAATCTGTGAATCCTTAGCTTCTTATTCTTTAGATGAATTGGGTACTTAATAAAGGTAAAGATTATTTGCTGTCCTCACTCTGGTGACGATATTTTGGTTTGTAATTTCAGGAAGACTTCAGCTAATCACTTCACAGACAGTACTATTTCCCACTCTTCAGGGAAGCAACTCCCCAGTATCATTGCTCTCAAACTTTAAGTCTTGTTATCATCATTTGGATTCTCAAAGGCACTTATGTGATCATTTCAGGAGAAAAATTATTTTCTTGGCTGATCTCAAGTCCTCTAAATGGTGTCTAGGTATTATAGTTTTCAGAAAATTTTATGATTTGGAAATTTTTGTTTTTAAGTTTTTCATTTAGATACTTAAACAAGTATCCAATATATCCAAAAATAAGGACAGTATTTAATGTATTCATTGCTTGCTATTTTCAGTTTGTAACCATAGCCAGAAATTATTCTGGAACTTTTTCTGTCCTTATCCATCTCAGACACCAATCACAAGGCCCAGCCCCAACAGGCAAAATTTGCAGAAGAGATACCTGAGATCTGGTTTTGCAGCTCACAGGTGGTCACTTCAATCCTTGTATAAAAGAGGCTGGAGAAGGCAACTGGCAGTGCAAGGCGAGGTGCCTTGGAGGGAGTTATGCAGTCTCTTTTGAAAGCATAAGCAGTGGGCCTCTCACCTCAGGCTCATGAAAATTTGCCAAATTTTATTTTTATTTTCAGTATTTTATTTAGAAAGGAGAGAGAGAAAAAAGAATCTTCCATCTGCTGGTTCACTCTCCAAATGCTGGCAACAACCAGCGTTGAGCAAGGCTGAAGCCAGGAGCCCCAAACTCCACCTGAGCATGACAGGGACTCACGTACTTGAGTTGGCATCTACCACCTTCCATGATGCACATTAGCAGGAAACTGAACTGAAAGCAGAAGAGTTGGGACTTGAACCAGGAACTTTGGTATGGAATGTGGGCATCCCAGGTAACAGATTTTAAGTGCTATGCCCAAGAGTTGCCTCTGAGTTAAGTCTTCAGAGACCGTTAGACTCAGGTTCTCCTCAGTCTCCTGGGCACATCCCTCAAGAAAATAAAATGAGACGACAAGGCTAAGACCAGTGAATAAGGAGGTGGGGCTGATTTGGGAGTGGCCTGTGCTTTGAGATTCTGCTTAAACAAAGTGTGTATGTGTGTGTGTGTGTATGTTTGTGTGCATGTCTTTCATTGGCTTTGTGCGAGAAACTGTCCCCAAGAAGACCTCCTAAAAGACAGAACAGACACCAGAGGAAGAAACTGGAGAGGGTTGAGGTCTGGAACCTGAGGGATATTCCTAGTAACAGACTATGGAGATACTGGCTTCCTTCAGGGGAGCTGCAGTTGAGAGCATGTCATAATGGAGGAGTTTGCCGGAGGAAATCCTTGAACAGCCAGGCATTAAACTGATGAGAGGACTCCTGAGACCCAAAGACTCCAAAAGCTGGTTATGTCATTGCTTGTACCATGGGACCTTTGGTGCCTTCTGCCTTTTATCCCTCTCTGTTTCCTAGTTCCAATCCTAGAAAGGTCAGAAATAGAGGCAGAGGAGCTATGATACAGGAAGGGATGAGAAAACAAGCAATGAACAGAGACACAGAGGACATGACTGTCCTCTCTGGCCGTGAATTTTAGATTTGAAGCAAAGCTGAGGAGCAAAAGCATAATAATTTAATGAACTTTAGATTTCTGATTGATATCTCAAACTGGACATTTTAATTATTGAACAAGAGCATTTTTATTAACTAAAAGTCATTTAAAGACATTTCTTATCTGACATTGATTATAAAAGTCATGGAAATGAACTATATTAGCCCTAAAAGACAGGGACTAGACATTCTCACAAGAATGGGCTTGAGTGGAAGTATTGGTCAAGATTTGTTCTTATCACTTTACACTTTGGGTAATTCTACTCTTACACCCTAACAATCACCTTTTTGCGTTTAGAGGCTACTATGATTATAAAGTCAGTGATGTGAACTTCTTTCAAAACAAAGTTCTTAGAATATCCTTGGAGTTAGCATATCCTGTCTTCATTTGATGTCTACTTTTTCTCTTTGGTCTGTGGAAATAAAACTCCAATCAGTCAGTAAACTAATTAAGTAAGACATGGAAACATCAATGGAAGCGGAAAAGATGATGAAGAATCTCATATCCTTACCATCTGAAAAATAAAGATATGGGAATGGACCTGTGTTAACCTGTAAACTATTGGAGAGTATGTCAAGAGAATCTGGTCCCCATCTTCATGTATTGTGGAAGAAAGACTTAATTCTGTATCACTTTAGAGAATCAAACCTAAAGCATTCTAGAGAGGATGATATTATAGGAATCTAAATTATTACTTAGATATGTTCAGAATTGTTTTTGAGTAATGGAACTGAGTATTCTTGAGTGTGAGCCAGTGTCTTAGATGTTTACAATGACAAGACTGACTGGTTGCATGTGAGCGATGTTGACTCCTGCATTAGGGAAATTCTTGGATTTCATCACCTTGGGTATCGGTCTTGAGATTCTGGGTGTTGATAGTGTAATCTTGAAAAGGCGCTGACCAGGAACCTCAGACTGTCGTATTTGTGCTGTTAACATTGTAATTTTCAGGTTAGACACCTATGCTTACAGATATAGCACTGGGTCTAACATGTTTGTGCATCTGAGACCAATACAGCTACTGCCTCTACTATAGTTGTGTGACTGGATTTTATTTGCCTTTTTGGTAGTGATATCAACTGTAAACAAAATAAAATATAAATTCAATGTCAATATCAAAAATAGAATGTTGAGGTCACGTCAAATTTTGATTTAGTGCTACCAAAAACATGTTAGCACCTATGATGTGTGAAGCCTTATATTTGTGTTAGCGTTGGTTTCGCTTTAAAGATTTTTTGTTTTTCCAAAGTCATAAGCATGTCTATTGCCCAAAACAACTAAACGTTCTGAAATGAATTTTCTACACAGGGAAATTAATCTTTTATTACCATGAATGATAAAAGCAAAGTACATGCTCACTTCCTCAGTTAATGCTTCACCAACATACATCTTTAGGAGAGATGTGCTTAAAAATATGGCTACATTTTTTTTTTGCTTCTTTGGGGAAGTTAGTCTTCAAATTGAAAGTCTAATAATCTTCTGCTTCTTTTATTTACATTAGAAGTTCATCCATCAGTGTAGAGACACAGCCTTCTCTCTGACAAAAGAAATGCGGCAGATAGGATTCATTTACTTATCTGTTTTTTAAATATGCTATTATTACTCTCTTCAAAAGAAAATCTCTTCATCTTAGACTGTTGTCTAGCTAACACCCAGTTTCTGTGCAAAATCATTTATATTCATTGTCTTCAATTCCTCTCATTCTTTCCTTTCTTGCAACCCACTTTGAGCTCTCAAGCTTTCTTATAGTTGTAAGTGATGAGCATCCCTATTGTATATTACCATCCCAGGCCTTTCCTTGTTGAAACCAGAGATTGGAAATGGTTGTTGAAGTAAAGTCTTCATGGAAACTTGAAGTTGAGGGTAACCATTTAGGTAAGCTATAAATGGGTTGCTAGCAGGTTCAAGATGAAGTCCCCAAGTTAGAAACATGACCATATGAATGAAAGCATTAAACTGGAATAGCAAACATCATTCAACTTGTGAGGTTAGGGTCAGGAACACAGAATCCACTAAAAGACTAGGCAGAATGGAAGTGAGATGCCAGAGCTCCTCTAAGACACCTGAGAAAGCTGAGGCCTTAAAAATCTGAGCCCTTAAATTTCTAGTTGAGACTTCAAATATCTGTACAAACCTTATATTCCTCGTGTCTGAATCTGACTCTGGAAAACCATTATTTTCCAAAGATCTTTTGTCCATGTAGACATGTGAATCTCCATGCAAACAAAAAACATTTGTGCTTTTATTTTTAAAATTTTAATTGATACATTCAAATTATACCTGTTTATGGAGTATCAAGCAGTTTCTTGATTCATGTATATGTTGTATATTGTTCAGATTAGCATAAACATATTTATCACCTCAAACATTTTTCATCTGTTTATGCAGAAAACATTCAACATACTCTCTTGTACATTTTTTTAAAAAATATTAAGTACATTGTTTCCAATGGTCATTTTAATTGTTCTATTGAATTTTAGATTCTTTTAAAAAATATATTTATTTGAAAGGCAGAGTGACAGACAGAGGGAGAGGGAGAGAGGTGTTCCATATATTAGTTCCCTCCTCAGTTGGCCAGGACCAAGCTGAAGCCAGGAACTAGGACTTCCATCCAGGTCTCCCACATAGATGGTAGGCATGCAACTACCAGAGGTACATGAGACATCATCTGATGCATTCCCAGGCAGATTAGCAGTTAACCGGGTTGAAAGTAGATTAGCTGTGACTCAAACCTGCCCTCCAGAATGAAATGTGGTATCCCATGTGGCAGCTCAGCCTGTGCTGCTTCCTAATCTCTGCCCCTACAGTACATTACTGTTATCTATGATTCTCTTACTATAAACTAGCACACTAGAACTTTTTCCTAACTATAGCTTACTACTTACTAATCAGCCTTTCCCCATCCCTCTCCCCGTCTTCACTCTCTCCATTCTTTCGTAACCACCAAGCTGCTCTCTACTTCTGTAAGATCACAAAATGTATAGCATTTTTACAATGTATTTCAATAAATGCTAAACATTCTTCTAATAATACTTTCCCAATGACAGTTATTAATCTTGCTTTACTGTAGTTAGAAGACTATAAATGCATTGAACTTTACTGAATCTTTGAAATAAATTATTGATGATCATGAATTTTCTCACACCACAGCCAACCTGTACTCTACCCCTGCAGTTTTATGAAAGTAAATGGTGTTGTATATTAGAAGTCTATTAGGAGAATCATGGTTTCCTGCTGTTAAGAGCTGTGGGAAGAATGATTTAGCAATGTGGTGGTCAGTTTTTAGGAACTCTTAGGTTATTAGAAACCAAAAAGATACATCTCTTTCCTACGACTTCTCAGGCACTTGCCGAAATGGAAGTAGAACACAGTGAACAAATGCCCACATCTATGAAGTGGTGAATGATGTAAACATTATGCCTTTCCTCAGCCGTTAGCATGGAAGTTGTGACAAGGACACCTTTACTGAGTGTGCTTCCTCTATGTGTTCAACATTTATCTGGCCCCAAACACTAATGTTAGTGTAGACAGAGATCTCATTAGAGGCTTACACAACACAGTTAAGAAATATCTTAAGTAATGCAACCGGTAGGGAAAAAACTCCCAACAGGCTGGAATTTATGGAAGCAGCACTAACTAAAGGTCTTGGAAATCCACAGGCAACACTAATGCCTAGGGAAGCCGAGTTCCTAGTATAGATTCTGCAATTTTTTTTTTTTTTTGGGTTTAAGCTCAGGAAACATGCTGATCTTCTGAGTTATGTACATACTACTTATGTGCTTTTAACCCCCAGTATACATTTCCCTAACAGACTCATTATGAAAGTTCTCAGGGACCTAGGTCATCAGAGACACCAAAATATTTTGGTGTATTAAAAAAAAATCTTGACGTTTGTTAAAAAAGGAATTGGAAGGAAAATGTCCATTTTAACTTCAGCACATGCATGAAGACATATATGTGTTTTGTGGTAGAGCTGGGGTATTTTTTTATTAAGTTACCAGTAAAGGAAGAATGACCATAGTCTTTTCAGGTTTTAGGGCCCTTGAGATCCTCAGCTGACCTTGTTCTCCACCAGAATGGAAGCAGAGCCCTCTGCAAGTGCACTGGGGATCTGCGCTGTGTGCTGGCTCAGCAGTGTCTTTGTGACCCAGAAGGTAATTAGTCTGAGCCTGGAAGGATGACTGGATTCCCCATATCTGTGTGTGAGCTTGCAGCACGACACACGTTATTAAAGCTCATAAAATTATCTGATCCCTTTTTAACACCAGTTTTAGCATTTGTCTCTCTGACCTCCTGTGGTAGTTATTCCCACAGGCTGACCAGTGTGTGCTGGGTGAAGATGAATTCCCTTTTATTGGTTTGAAATTTATTGCCTGTTAATTTCATTGATCAAAGGGAATAAAAGATCAAAGAAAGGGTAGCCCATTACATGAAGATACAAATCATTATTACTTTCTTTAATATTTTTGACATTAACATTAATCACTATGAATTATTGCCGAGTTCTTTTGGATGTAATATGCAAGTTGCATCACTTTTCATTTGAACACCACATTATTGCACACCATGTTATTTAAGCAAGTTTTCTTTTAGCAGTTTTTCCCTCATTTGCAGCCAAATAGAGTCGGGGAGCATCTTGTCGGTGTCTCTTGGGGTGTGATCCCATCGCTAAGTACCTGTGTCTGCCTTTGTAGCAAAATGCTTAATATTTAATAGATGTGACTGAGCCATGTTCTTTCTTCAATAAACTACACAAGCTTGAAAGGTCTATAAATATTCAAGATCCATGGAATAAAAACCACATGTGATTTTTTAGGAGGGGTAGGGGAACTTAGGACCACGAATAACATTATGATTGTGTACTTGATTTAAAAATGTGTGAGGAAAAAGAGAGATTGCTTTGATGTGTCTGTAAAGACATACACTTCCTACCAAATGACTTTTATCCAAGACATGTTTGTGGGGATTTTTTAGAGATAAGTATGACGAGGTTCAGTTATAGAAACACTTTAGGGAAGAGGATTGGGAGCAATTTCTTACAACTTTGTACTTAACGTATATCTCTGGTTACTTATATCAAATAGGGGTGTATTTCCTTTTTTTTGATAGGTTAGATGTTGGGGCACATTTACCCTTTTCTTTAAATGTCTGCCCTACATGGTCTGTTATGACCTCATAACACAATACATATTTGAAATATAGAGAGACATTTGAGGTCTTGTTGTTCAACTCACTTTGCAGATGGGATGCTTAGACTCAAGATAAATGATTTTTCCAAGGAATTCTAGTTGGACAGAGAAATCACAGTCACTAGAATTAAACAATTTCTGACTTCCAATTTATTGATCTCCAACATAAACCTCATTTATTCTGAGGCTAATTTGCTTCTAAATCATCCTGATTATTTTCAGAATAATTGAGGATGTCTATGTGCTTGAGTTTAAAACTAAAGATCCTATCCACCAAATGTCAAGTTTACTTAAAAAATCATTCAATAGAAACCTACAACGTGGTAGACCCTAGGTAGGTAATGGAAATAACATGATTCCAAAAACAACTTTTTAAATTATATATTTTTAAAAAATCATGTTTTTAGCAGTGTTTCATTTGTCTGAGAGATGGAGAGTTCCCTTCTGCTGGTTCATTCCACAAAAACCCATGATGGCCTGGGCTGGGCCAAGCTGAAACTGAGTAGCAGGGACCTACCACTTGAGACATTACCTGCTGCCTCCCAGGATCTGCACAAGCAGGAAGCTAGAATCAGGAATGGAGTGCAGATGTGAAATCAGGCATTCAGATAAAGGATGTGAGTGCTTCAACCAGTCTTAAGCATTAGGCCAAATGCCCTTCCTTGCAAAGATGACTTTTTATTTCAAAGTCTAGTTAGGTACATAGACTCATGTAAACATAGAACTGTGAGACAATAGACAATATAAAAGCTAAAAGCTATGTGACTTGAGATACAGTCAAGGAAGGGATTATTTAGTTCTTCCTAGGAATGACCAGACACTGTTTGAGGGAGAAGATAATTCTTACCTGTGTGGGGATTTGAAAATGAAATAGATGTTTTCTAGGCAAAATAATGGATTCAGAATGATAAAAAAGAAACTGGCTATGCAAATATTCTGAGATATGAAAAATTATAGCACGCTCAAGGCTCATAAATGTGCAGGAAACATGAGTATGATGGGGCACATAGAGAGAGATGGGACCAAAGAGGGAGACAGTGACCAGATCTTACAGAATCTGGCAAAGGAAATGAATAGTGGAAAATCATTGAGGGGTTTATCAGATATAAAGTGTTGTGTTTTAGAACTCCTATCCTAAGAATAGAGAAGACATGGAATAGAAGACAGGGAACCTGTGTCCAGTGCTGTGACATAGCAGATTAGGCTGCTACCTGCAGTGCTGTCATCCCATACAGGAACTAGTGGAGTCCTGGCTGCTCCACTTCCAATCCAGCTCCCTACTGATGCACCTGAGAAAGCAGTAGAAGATGGCCGAGAACCCATGCCACTCACATTGGGGACTAGGAAGAAGTTCCTGTCTTCTGGGATTTGACTTGGCCCAGCCCAGACCCTTGTGGCCATTTGGGGAGGGAGCCAGTGGATGGAAGATATCTCCCTCTTTCTCTCACCCCCCACCCCGGTCTTTCCCTCTCTGTACCTTTGCCTTTCCAATAAAGTAAAATAAATCTTCAAAAAAAAAAAAAAAAAAAAAAAAGACAGGGAACTTAGGCCACTAAATTGGCCTGGTAGAGTGACAAGAGCCTGAATTGCAATCAAGTGAGATAATCTATCAGGGAGGATTTGACAGATTTAATAGCAATTTAACAAGGGAAAAAGGAAACAAAGGAATGCCATCATGGAGATTCAAGTTCCAAGTGTCACTGCCAGTGTTTTGACTTGGGTGAACTGAATATATGGGAAATGAATTTGGGGTGGAGAAGAATGGAAAGACCACAATGAGCTCAGTTTTGAGTATGTTCATTTCAATGTCACTGCGTGGTCCCATGTGGTTGTCCACTGGAATGTGCAGTTCTGACATGCAGATAAGAAACTGGAGTTGGTAATATAGGTAAATGAATCACCAGTGTCCTCATTGTCATTTAAGACAGTGAGTGAGAGTCATCGTGTAAAGAATGTATAGAGAGTGAACAGAAAAGAATGACCCAGGATGAATGCTAAATGTCACCAGTATTTATGAGGCATAGCCAAGGATGGACAACTCTTCCCACACAAGAAGATGGGAGTCCAAAGAAAATGTAAGGTCAAGGTTTGGGGAAGAGGGTTGCACTTGACCACTTTTGGAGACCGATGTGGAGAAAGACACTAGAACGGAGAGAATGAATCCGGAGGCGAAGAGGCATCATGGGGGGAAAGTTCCAGGATGAAATGTGATCTGCAGCACATGGGAAGGCTGCCTTTTACAAGGCAGGGCACTTTCAAGAGAAGGAAATAACTGATACACACTTGTAGGGTAGGGAAGAAGTAAAATAAGGATCACTCCAAATTTGCATTACTCTGCACCTACATCAGGCCTTGCTAACTGTGTAATCTTGGGCAAGTTTTACTGTCTCTCTGTTCCTTAGTTCCCTGTCTGTACAATAGTGACATTGATCACCTACAGTTTACTGAGACATACAAACTGAATGAAATAGAACCAAGAAAACTCTCAGTGTAGTATCAAGCACATTGTATGTGCTCAACAATAGTGATGTCATTAAGGGCTAATTGAAGAGCTCCCTCATTCTTATACCTGCCTGATTTTTTTTATTCCTTTCTATAGGCATAGGTTTGGTCCATTCCATTCCTCCTCTTCCATTTTTCCAGGTGCTTTCTTAGCCAATTCTGCGATGATTGTTTGGACTTGAGCATCCTATTTCTAAAGATAGAGTCTTACTCTCCTGTGCCTAAGTCTTTACATGGTTCAAAAGAAAAGCACTGCTAGTTTATCATTATCAGGCTATCACTTTTCTCCTTTCTGCTTGTATTCAACAACACTAAGCCAGACAGAGGCTCTGTTCCATTGCTAAGAGAGACCTGCCTGTCCTTGGAATGTATGCAGGGATGCTGCATCCAGAGGCCAACCAACAGATGACTGGTCCAAGTGCTGAGCTCTTGACGTAGGGAATACAGTCTGTATTTTATAAGATGGGGAGTTGCTTGGTTTTTCATTTATATCTGAGGAGAATTAGTGGTGACAAGAGGATGAGTGGAAAGAGTAAAAACTCTGGATCAGTTTCTGCTAGAGGGAAAGATCAATTGCCTTTTGCACCATGTTTCATTTTGTTTCTTAGTCCCAATCTCAGAATTTGTCAAGGATATGTAAATATACCAACAGAGCCGTTGACTGTCTTGTTCCTGAAGACACAGGGTAAGAAGGTAACACATAAGAAGTCACTGAAAGAAAGGGGAAATGGTTGCTTTCCAAATCATAGTCACTTGGAGAACACCGGCATGTGCATCCCTGCCCCTCTCCCCGTTCCCATCTGCACACACATAAAGACTCCAATGGGGTATAATGGGATTCTCTTTTTTTTTCAAATATTTCGTTTATTTCCATGCTGAAAAAAAGCTTGTGATTTATTAGTCCATTTAAAACCCATTAAAGATCTACTTGCTTTGATTAAATGCCACCATTTTAAAGGTTAATCAGTGTCATTTTTTATATTTAAAGCTTAAAGCTATAGTGCTTCTTACTTACTGAAAATTACTGTAAAAATGTAGTGGGGATAGTTGTTGAGATGCACACGTAGTGTGGGATAAATATGGTATGAAATCACTTATTGGTCAGAACCTATGGGTCAGTACACTCCTAATCATATATATTTTTCTTACTTTCAGCAACCAGAAGGTCATTGTGAGCATCCTCATTTATATTTTTCTCTGTGTGTCTCTGTGCTAAGCAGGCTGAAGAATACCTCTGGCTGCACTTTGATTTCTTGCAAACTTGTTCTAGACTTCTTGCCACAAAAGTGAAAAACTGTGCTACCCTAGTGCAGACTTACCTTGTTTTTTATGTTTGCTTCATGACAATTTTTAAAATTCTTTTTTCTATGTTCTTAATTCTACTATTGAACTTATAGGGCTCTTGCAAGTAATGAAACATCACAAATAAGGCTAACCTTATCTTTGACCTTTGCTCCCCATCCTGGGTTCCTTCTCCGCTCCTCCATTCAATTTGGTATAAATGAGGATTCTTCAACAAGTTCATTAAAAATGAATTCTGTGGAAAAGTTATGCCTGAGTTTCAAAAATTATTTTCTCCACAATAAGCTTCATCTTTTAATTCAATGTCCCACAAACTTTCAAAAGTACCCATGTATGTAATCATGTTTTTTAACATAAAATCCTTATAGTAAAGGTATTTATTGGTAGGTATAGCATTCTTCAACCTCTGAGATGTCCTACAAGTGGTTTGTTTTCTTTCTTAATTTATCATGTGAGAATTACAAAGGATCCACATTGGTTTTTGAACTATTGAAAAGAAGAAGCATTTTGTATGTAGATTAATTATAAGCAAGTTTCAGAGGATACACCCTGAAACTGTTAAGGGAACTTCTAGTTCACTTCTAGAGAGACTAGTTTATGCTTACGATTGATTCAACAGACTTTAATAACCCCTCTTGAAATTCTGTCTTGGAGAGTATCTTTCTCTAGTAATCTGCATAGAGTAGGGTGGCTTCGCTGGTGGCTATCATAGTACTAAGACTTAACTAAGTGTGAGAATGAATTATATGGTGATATACCTAACTATGATTGCTTGCTACTCACTGTTCAGGGAACTACATCAAGGAACAAGCACCTTGTTTAAAATATTGTACACAGACTAGTGTTGGGTAACTTAGTGTTCTTTGTCACTAGATAGAAGAGGAAGAAAAAATTCTATAGTAAAAACAAAGAAACAAAAAACCCATATGTGGTTTGCTCTTTTTGTGTAAAACAGATTGAAGTAGTAATACCACCCTGATATTCCAATGGCTATTGATTTTGCCACAGATAGAAGAATTCAATGAGATTTTTAAAAATCTAGATGAATTTAATCTGTACTCATGAATAATTAGTTGGCTATGATTCCCTTGTTTACCAAGTAATTATGGTTTTAAAATCTGTTTGGGTTAGCATTTAGCATTTCTCCATCCAAGGGAATCATAACATTGATGGAATATCTATCAGCCCTTTCTTACGAGCTAAAGTAATTAAAAAATTCTTTATTATTCTCTGTATGATAGTAACCTATAATAAATTTGGAATGAGTTGTTCAAATATTGACTATCAAAGCAGTGTCCTTCTGCTTCTCTGAATAAAAGGGGGAAAGAATTCAAAGGGTTTTATAAGGCTTTAATGAAACTCATGATTTGAGAATCACCATAAACCAGATGAAAGATGTGTAAGCGATTTATTCAGACCACAAGTATACACAACCAGCCACAAAATTGTGACACAAATATTAAATAGATCCACAGAAATGATATTAGGATTTCAACTACAGAAGAAGGAAATGTGATATTGTAAGTTGTTGTTTAAAACCATTTTGTTCTCATTACGTTAAATTATGAAATCCATCTTTTAAAAATATGCTGTATCTCAATACTCTATACAGGGAGCAACCATTATAAAACTATTGCTTCTACACAAAATGTCTACTTGTGTTACTTTTTATCTTCAGCTATTTTCTAAATTAAGTGTACTATTATACAGTAGAAAGTAAGAAATCCTCCCAAGCAAGAAGGTGTTGGACTAGAAGATGCCTGAGGTCTTATTTAATAATTCTGAGATAACTCTTCCTCTGACTGAGATTCTCTGATTCAAAAAAAAAAAAAAATCTCATTGCAGCTATTTAAAATTTACAAGTGGAAATGGTGGAGCAGAGATAGGGGTTCTCAGCAGGTGCTGGAAGAATCCTGTACTTTTTTGTTGTTTAGGAACCACAATGTTGAAACTACGTAATTACATAGTAACTGTTGACCTTGTAATTACACTGTAAGTACCTGTAGTGACAAGATAAATGCATGGTTATTTCAGTCTTTTAAGCTATAGGGCTATCATGCGACCCTAACAATGTAAGCTACACAGTAATTTATTTGTAGAGTAAATAGTGTCTACCCACAAGTAATACCCACACATATCCCTTGCTTTCTACAAAATCCATAAAATATGGCAAATCAATGCCCTCTAGGCATTTTATTAAAACAACATAAAATTCACATGTATATATATCACTAGGATGATTTCAATTATTTTTCCAGCATTTGAGTGTTTTCATACTACCTCTTATCATAAAATTCCCTGGTCTCTACATAAGTGGAGTTACAAGTGACATATTTTACTGATATTATATTCCTTTACAATAGCATGCAGTAATGTGGTTTGTTAACTGGGACTCCTCTTGCCTTTTCAAGCTTCTTTCAGTCTCAGCCAAGGCACTTATGAAAGAACTGCATCTACATCAAACTATATTTATTTAAACAAGACATTAAGTAAAAACCTTTATATGAGTTTCCAGCAGAAAGGAAATAGTAGTTGTAAAAGATTTTTGAAAACAAAAATGCTCCTGCAGTATAAACAATAATGGTAGCTATTAATGTTTATTGAATACTTATTAAGCCACACAAAACATATGATAATTATCCTAGTTAGACTATGTCTCCTCAAATCTGGATTTCAATATGCTGAATGTTTTAGTGACAACTGAATTTTAGCAAAGAATCTAGGTGAATTTCTTTTCCATTATTTATTCATTCAAAGTATTTTTGTTTCAATGTCTCCATTGCACCAGATACTATGCTAGGTAGTCCTTAGGGACACTTTTCTACCTATTGTGAGAGAAAACTGAGCAACTTACTTCAATCTGTTATGTCAAAGTAATAGTGAGCACCTGATGTAATGGGAATAAATTAAAGTTATCAGTAACAAGGGCAAAGGGAGGGTCTTCCAGCCTGAGGGGATAGTATGTGCAGACACCCAGTGGTAGAGGACTGAATGGGAGAAGCCACCATGGCTAGAACTTAGAATTTGAACTGTGGTGAGAAGGCTCCAGAAGATAGCCAACCATAACATGAACAACCTTATTGTTGTATGGACAGGAAATCTTCCTTCTCTTCTCCAAGAGTTTGAAAGTTAATTCTGTGGAATAACTAACTGGCAGTAGGCAGAGTAACAGGAGAAAACCTATATTTAATTAAATGCACAGGAGATCCCAAAACAGGAGGGACTGGAAGAAGTGTCACATGATTGAAGCTTACATAGCCTCCCGAGGTACAGGAATCAATAGTAGCTTAGGGCATCTGGGGGTGGGGGGAGTTGCACACCATGTTATGGGAGGTCGGGGGTAGGGGTGAGGTGGGGAGGGGGATCGCATGATGATTAAAGTCGTCTTCTTATGCAGATCAAAAGTCATTTGGCTCATGAAAATGTTTTGGAGAAATCCTCAGAAGAATGGATCTCTTGACCTCCAATCTCTTGTGATAAATGTTCAGTGTTCCTAGTGGAGGAAACTCCAGGGCAGGGGATTCATGACAACTGAGTTCTTCAGGAACTTTACTCCAATAAAGAAAGTTCAGAGAGAGCTGTTCCCTGCATCCACCCTCTCTCCAAATGCCCTCAGCTTAAAGTAATCAACATACCAAGCAGCATATCTGGGTTAGCATTGCTTATGTTCTTTCAGTAGGGACTTGGGATTTTATCCAGTGGCCAAAGAGGGATCACTGAGAGGTTTCAACAGAAGTATGAGAAGTTACTTGGTAGACAATGAATGAGAGCGAGTCTACCCAGCTCTGGGAGAGATGGTTACCGAGGTCATGGCAGGAGTCCTGCAGAGAGGTGCTATTGCCTAGAATCCAACATTTAGGGCATCAGAGACTGCTGCCATGTTCCATGTGCACGGGTCTTCCTTCCAGAAGGTTAGCCCTATTTGCCCTTGGAGAATAGTATAACTTTCTCCAGTCCCAGGACAAATGCAAAATGGAAAGACTGGGCAGAGCAGTCTGCAACTACTAATTGAACAAACGTTAGCAGTGATGCTAAACTTAAGTATCAAGCACTAATATTTGCAAGTCCTGGAGATGGAAGGTGTTCAGCCTGAAGGTGGTTTCAGCTCATGAGATTTCACGACACTCAGTCTTCCTTGCCTAAAACACAGAATGATGCAATAAATAAGGCACGGGCATTCTCGCCCTGTGGCCTGTCTGTGAATCCATTTCCTTTAACTGATGCACAATTTTCACATGGCGCATTTGTTCCCTTTTGACAAGATTTTGTAAGCAAACCCTCCTTTGAGAGACTATATATGTGAACTACTTTAAAGGGCTTATGGAGAGCTAAATTGGGACTGTTTTTCTTAGCACATCAGTTTGTATGATCAGGGTAAAAAGGAAAAAAAAGCAAAAGGCAAACTTTTGTTTGGATTCAAATGCCATCTTTGCCTGTGCTACATTTATTTTTATTTCCTCTCTGACAAGGAATGTTAACTTTCCAGGAAAATTTAACTTCTCTAAGAGAACAGCCAAGACAAACATTTTTTTAAGGTGTGATTTTCCTGGAGGCTGTGATTTTATCATTTGGAGCAAATGGTGGGTTGGGGAAAACGCTTGGAGTGCGTCTTGCCTTTACCAGGGCGTCAGCTTGAATCCCGTTTGGATATTGTGACTGCAGTATTTCTCAGTACTTTTCATTGTATAAGACCTTGATGTGAGACAATGAGAAATTTCATTCATATTCTCTATGGGCCAGATCTTCAGGAGCTTGAGAAAGGTGACAGAAACTTCCCCTTGCTGACGACATACTCCTGACAGATGTTGTCCTTGAAAGTATACCATTGGCAGCTGTTTGATAATGGTACAAGGCAAGTTTTGTGAAATGAAATCAGCCTTTTCCGTTCCTAAAATGAAAAGATTTCTATATTAAGGTAGGATGTTCTCAAATAAAATAAATTTTCTTAAAATTCCAAGTAGCAAACTGCACCCTGTAAGTGGCTGTATTCCTTGATATTTTTTTCCTATCTCCCTACCATATTGTTAATCAAATCACTTTTTGTTTTTACTTTTCAATGCATTTAATACTTAGGTAAATTTCTTCCCATGTGTTAAGGAGAGGAGAAATCTGTATTCCTTTTTAAAGACTTTTATTATGTAGTTGAAAGGCAGAGTGACACAGGAAGGAAGAGAAGAAGAGAAGGGGGGGGTGGAGAGAACGGAGAGGGATATCTTCTATCAAATTGTTCATTCCCCAAATGGCCACAGTAGCCAGGGCTGGGCCAGGCCAAAGCCAGAAGCCAGGAACTTAATTTGGGTCTCCTGGGTAGGTGACAGGGGCCTAAATAGTTGGGCCATTCTTTGTTGCCTTCCCAGGTGCATTACCAGAGGGTTGGATGGGAAACAGAGCAGCTATGATCCGAATCAGAGCTCTGACATGGGATGCTTAACTTGTTGTGCCAAAAGCCTGGCCCTGAAATCTGTATCTCTTTTTTGCAGCCCTTTTTTTTAAAAAAATTTATATATGGGTTAACTTTTTATTTTATTATTTTTAATTTATTTGAGACAGAGGGAGGGTGAGAACATGCTGGCATTCACTGGTCTACTACCCAAATGTCCAAGATGGCTAGAATTAGATTAGGCTGGTTCAAAGTTTGGAATAAGAACTCAATCCAGGTCTCCCATGTGAGTGGTAAGGACCCAACTATTTGATCTGCCACCTGCTGCCTGTCAGGGTCCCCATAAGCTGGAAGCTTGAATCGGAGCCATAGTTCAGAATCAAACCCAGGCACTCATTTGGGGACACTGGTGTTTAATCAACAGGTTTTGTGTGTGTGTGTGTGTGTGTGTGTGTGTGCTTTTGAGTTTGAGTAGAAATCTTCTGCTTATAACAGCCTTTTTACATTCTGTGTCATAAATTACTGGCAGGTAAAGCTATTCATGTTTTCCAAATGTAATGACAACATATGAAGCTCAATTAAATATGGTATTTTTGCCTTTGAACCCAATCTCGTGATTTGTTTTAGAATCATAAACTGTATCAATATGGGCTATTTAGAAAACAGGGTAAGTGGGATGGAGAATACCTCACAAATATAATTGCACCAGCATGTATGATTATGTGACACATTGATTTCTATCCAATCCTTCAGCTTTCCTTATTCCCTTAACTTTTACTATTAATGATATTCAAGCTGCAAAAAAAAAAAAAAGGTTGAAATGCCAACATCATGTTTGAAGACAAATTTACATTTCATTCCCAACACTGTAATTTAATAAAAGTTTTATGGTGTTATGGGTACTTAATTATGCTCGAAACAGAGCTGGAATTTCGCATTGCTCCACATACAGAGGATTTTGCGGGATTTTATTTTAAATGATGCTTTGAAAGAGCATTGTAGGATATGATATACCAAATATGTTACTTTTAAAGGACACATTGGAAAACAATGAATTACTTAAATTATACTGCATATCTGTTAAAGAGAGTAAACTGACATAACTTGCTTAAATTAATTTAATGGATTGGGTCACTGGACTCCCAGACTTTGAAAGAATCATCCTTAGAATTGCAATTATGTTGGGGTTACTGCATTTGTACAATTTACACTGTAAGTCAAGACAGGAATTTTCTCTTTTTTTATAATTACAGTATTATTTTATTCTTCTCGACACTCTAAGAAAATCACCTCCTTACCTCTACTCATATTCTATCGAAAATTTTTTCAATTAGTTTTTCAA
The DNA here is from genome assembly GCF_051225735.1 of Oryctolagus cuniculus. Lineage (NCBI taxonomy): Eukaryota > Metazoa > Chordata > Mammalia > Lagomorpha > Leporidae > Oryctolagus > Oryctolagus cuniculus. The sequence goes on from NC_142872.1 coordinate 55,249,891, forward strand.
AGCTCAGAGTCATGTTCTCTTCCTTCGCTTAAAATCTTGACTCCTCCTTCTGCAGTGTAGACTAAGTCCAAATTATCATTTACAACTCTCCATTTTGGCTTCTGTCTGCTGTAATTGGTGTGTTGGACAGCTCATCCAAACTCCTGTCCTCAGGACACACCTATCACTTCATTGCCTCTGCTTCATTCTGGTTCCTCTGCTACAAGTCTTCCCCACCTTGCCCTTCTACCTAGAGAATTATTTTTATCTTTGAAGATACGGCCTTATGCTGTCTTTTTTTTTAAAGATTGGATATTTATTTGAAAGGCAGAGTTACAAAGAAGCAGAGGAAGAAAGAGGTCTTCCATCCGCTGGTTCACTCCCCCGATGGCTGCAACAGCCAGAGCTGTGCCAATCTGAAGCCAGGAGCCAGGAGCTTCTTTTGGGTCTCCCACATGGGTAGAGGCATCTAAGGACTTGGACATCTTCTACTGCTTAACAGGCCATACTAGATAGCTGAATCGGAAGTGGAGCAGCTGGAACAAGAACCGGCTCCCATAGAGGATGCCAGTACTGCAGGTGACGGCTTTACCAGCTATGCCACAGTGCTGGCCCCTTAATGCTATTTTTTCTCCAGATATATTTTCTCCCATATTGGCTTCCTTCAATATATTCTTTACTTTTCTTATGTAACACATTATACTGAGACATACAAAGATTTTTTTCTTATACACACGGCATTAATGTGTATTAACTTTTTGAACTCTCTATTAACCTTCAAGTTCCTTGTCAAAACACTACATCTCACTAATCTCCTAAAGCACTTGTATGATGTCGGCTGCCGTGTAGGAACTTAATCAGTGTTTGTGGCATGAACAGATTCATTTGTGGAGCAGATGTTTGTATCTTCTGATTAAAGACATTGCTTCTGAATAAGTTTAATTTATTGCTTCAATTTAAACTGGTTATAACCTCAACATGTCAACTATAAAAATTATGTCTATGCCTAACCATGAACTTTTGCACCATTAAAAGTTTATAATTGTTTGTAAGTATGAACTTTTCAATCTACTTTACAAACAGAGCATTGATTGATATTGCACTTGTAAGCATCTTGTCATTTTATACAGTTACATGCATAATCATGGGTATTCCTAGGCATAGACCTAATTTATTGTGACAGTTTATTTTCCTTTCGTTAATAGTCTTTATTTTTAGAGTCAGGTTCACAGTCAAATTGGCCAGAGTATAGAGCACTACCATATGCCCCCTTTACCACCCCTCTAACTCCATTAAAATATCTCCTACTGTCAACATATACTACCAGAGTGAAGCATTTGTTGCAATAGATTAACCTACATTGCCACATTGTTATCACCAGAATTCCATAGGTTACACTAGAGTCCACTTGATACTGCACATTCTGTGGGTTTTGACAAATATATAACAAGATATGTATGCTGTTCTAGGCTATCATACAGGATTAGTTTCACTGATCTAAAAATCTGTGACCTGTTTATCCTTCCTTCCTGCTATTGCCTAGAAATCTTAAATATTTTTATTGTCTCCATAGTTTCACCCTTTACAGAATGTCACAGAGTTGAAATCATGTTGTATGTAACTGTTTCAGGTTGTCTTCATTCACTTAGTAATGTTTCGTCCTTGTATTTTCTTGGTTTGCAAGTTAATTTCTTTGTAGTGCTGAATAATGTCCATTGTCTAGATAAACCAAAGTTTATCCACCTACTGAGGGATACTATAGTTGCTTCCAAGTTTGACATTGAATAAAGCTACTATCATCCACTATGTGCAGGATTTTGTGGGAACATAAGTAACAAAGAAAAGGAGTCTAGATCACTGGTAAGAGTATGTTTAGTTTTGTAAGGAAATGCCAAAATATCTTTTAGAGACGCTCTATCATATTTCATACCCACTAGCCATGAATAGGATTTCTGATTCTTCCACATTCTTTCCGTCATTTAGTATTGTCTCTATTTAGATGTTTGCCCTTCTAATAGTACTCCTTGTTTGTATTTTCTATTTCCTAATGACATATAATATTGAATACCTTTACATATGGTTACTTGCCATTTGTATACAATTTTTGATGAGGTTCATTTAGACCTTTGGCTTATTTGTTAGTTGAGCTGTTCATTTTCTCAATGATGTTTTAAAAGTTCTTTGTGGCCAGTGCCGCGGCTCAGTAGGCTAATCCTCCGCCTGCGGTGCTGGCACACCAGGTTCTAGTCCCGGTCGGGGAGCCGGATTCTGTCCCAGTTGCCCCTCTTCCAGGCCAGCTCTCTGCTGTGACCATAGAGTGCAGTGGAGGATGGTCCCAGTGCTTGGGCCCTGCACCCCATGGGAGACCAGGAGAAGCCCCTGGCTCCTGCCTGCAGATCAGCGCGGTGTGCCAGCCACAGGGCGCCGGCCGCAGCGGACATTGGAGGGTGAACCAACGGCAAAGGAAGACCTTTCTCTCTGTCTCTCTCCCTCACTGTCCACTCTGCCTGTCAAAAACATAAATAAATAAAAGTTCTTTGTAATTTTGGATACCAATCCCTTACACAATGTGTCTTACAAATAGCTTTTCCCAGTCTGTGGCTTCTCTTCTCATTCTCTTGATATTGATGTTTGTAGAACATGCATTTATAATTTTAATTAAGTCTCTCCTATTAATTATGTATTTAATAGATTGTCCTTTGATATGCACCTAAAAAGTGATGTCATCCCCAAGGTCATCTAGGTTTTCTCTTATCTTCTAGGAATTTTTTTTTTTTCCCAACTCGATCTATGAACCACTGCAAGTTGATTCTTGGGAAGTATGTGATGTCTTTGTTGAGATACATAGATTTTCATGTGTGATAGTTTTTCAAGCACATTTGAAAAGATTATTCTACATTGTGTTTGTTGCCTTTGCTAGTTTGTCTAAGATCACCTGAGAAATGTTTAAGTGTGTTTATTTCTGGGCTCTCTGCTTTCTTCCATTTATTTATTTGTTTTTTTTTGCCAGCAATACTCTATCTCACTCAGCTTTGTAGTCATAATTTAATTGGTATTGTGTTCGAGCTGTACAAGAGGAAGAGCTGATAGACAAGATTGAGTCTTCGTATCCATGCACATGAATTTCTCTTCATACATTGAGTTTTTCTTTGATATCTTTCATTAAGTTTTATAATTTTCTTCATACAGATTTTGTATATATTTGGAAGGCTTATATCTAAGTATTTAATTTTTCTGAATGCTGATATAAATAATATAATTTTAATTTCACATTGTACTTGCTCATTTCTGATATATATGAAAGCTAATGTCCTTTGCATAAAAGCCTTCTATCACTGTAATTGCTTATTAATTCTAGAAGTTTATTTCTAGATTCTTTTGGATTTCCTATATATACAATCATGCTATCTGTGACAAAAGACCATTTTCTTTCTTCCTTCAGTGTATACCTCCCTTGACTTTTCTGCTATTATGTTAGCTGGGGCTTCTAGCATTATGATCAAGAGCACTAGTGAGACAGGACCTCCTGGTCTTGCTCTTCATCTTACCAGGAAACTTCAGTTTTGTCACCATTTGTTATGAGAGCTGACTTATTTGTTGTAGCTGTTTTTATGAAGTTGTGTATTTCCCATTCTCCTAATTTGCAGATAATTTTTTCATGGGTGGGCTTTACATTTTATCAAATACTTTTTCTGCACTTTTACTATTATTACTATTTAATTGAAAGGTAAAGTTATAGAAAGAGAGAAGGGGAGACAGAGAGATTTTCCATCTGCTGGTTCTTTCCCAAAATGGCCACAAGAGCCAGGCCTACTTGAGGCCTAAGCAAGGAGCCAGAAGCTTCTTCTGGGTCTCCCATACAGGTGCAGGGACCAGGGACTGTGCCATTTTGCACTGCTTTCCCAGGCATATAAGCAGGGAGCTGGATTAGAAGTAGAGCAGCTGAAGGCCAGCGCCATGGCTCAATAGGCTAATCCTCCACTTTGCGGCGCCGGCACACCGGGTTCTAGTCCCGGTCGGGGAGCCGGATTCTGTCCTAGTTGCCCCTCTTCCAGGCCAGCTCTCTGCTGTGGCCAGGGAGTGCAGTGGAGGATGGCTCAAGTGCTTGGGCCCTGCACCCCATGGGAGACCAGGAGAAGCCCCTGGCTCCTGCCTTCAGATCAGCGCAGTGCGCTGGCCGCAGCGCGCTGGCCATGGCAGCCATTGGAGGGTGAACCAACGGCAAAGGAAGACCTTTCTCTCTGTCTCTCTCTCTCACTGTCCACTCTGCCTGTCAAAAAAATAAAAATAAATAAATAAATAAATAAAAGAAGTAGAGCAGCTGGGACTCAAACCAGAGCCCATATGGGGTGCTAAAACTGCAGGGTGCAGTTTAACCCACTGTGGCACAACACTAGGCCTGATTTTTCTTCTTAAATCTATTAATGTGATGGATTGTTTTAAATGATTTTGTAGTTCTGAGTCAGTCCTACATACCTGGAAGAAATCTTGCTTGACTGGGGTATCTACTTCTTTTTGTACATTGCTAGATTTGATTTGTTAATACTTTGTTCAGGATTTTTACATCTGTGTTCATATTGGTATGAAGTTTTCTTCCAATGCCTTTGGGGTCTGACAGTACTTCTCAGGTCTTTGGCTAGAGTAATGCTCACTTCATAAAGGAGATAAGAAGTAATCCCCCTCCATCTGTCTTTTGGAAAAAAATTATAAAGTATCGGCATTTCTTTCTTACATATTTGGTAGAATTCACCAGGAAAACCATCTGGACCTGGTGCTTTCTGTTTGAAAAGTTATTAATTGAACTCATTATATAGGCATATTCAGATTGTTTACTTTTTCTTATGCGAGTTTTGGTAGATTAGTGTCTTTTGAGGAAGTAGTCTAGTTCATCAAGGTTATCAAATTTGTGTGAACTGTTCATAATGTTCCTTTTTTTAATGTTCATGTGATCTGCAGTGATGCTCTTTCTCTTGTTTCTGATATTAGCAATTCGTTGTCCTCTTTTTTCCTGGTTAATCTGGCAAGAAGCTTATTGATTTTGTGGAATTTTTTTGTTCAGCTTTTGTTTGTTGATTTTCTCCATTGATACTCTGCTTCCATGTTCATTGATTTCTGTTCTAATTTATATAATTTCCTTTCTTCAGTTTGTTTTGGATTTTATTTGCTCTTCCTTTTGCAGTTTCCTAATGTGGAAGTCCAGGTGACTGATTGAGATCTTTCTCCATTTCTAATATATGCATTCAATGCTATTCGTTTTCCCTTTTGCACTGCTTTGGCTTCATCCTCCAACGTTTTGCTAAGTTGTTTTCTAATATCTATTTAGCTCAAAATATTTTTAAATTTTTTCTTGAGGTTTACCTTTTGACTCAAGTGTTATTTAAAGGTATATTGTTAAAGGTATATTGTACTTTTGAAATTTTCTATCTATTATTGGTTTGTAGTTTATTTTTATTATGGTCTGAGAGAATATGTGGAATGATTTCTACTCTTTTAAATCTGTTAAAGTTTTATGACACAGGATGTGGCTTATTTTGGTGAAGATTCCATGTGAACTTGAGAAGAGTATCTCATCTATTCCTGTTGGAAGAAATATTTATAAATGTCAATCATATCCAGGTCCATTGAAGTCCATTGAGTTTGGCTACAGCCTTACTAATTTTCATGCTGTATCTACCCATTTCTGATCCACTCTGACAATCTCTTTTAAATTGTCTATTTCAATCAATTGATTTTTTAGATGATTACTGGTGTAATGGGTTCATACCTGCCATATTTGCTGTTTTCTATTTGGTGCCCTTTGTTTTATTGTTTTTATTTTTATTTTTCCAATTTTTTATTTTTTAATTTTAATTGAACATTGTATGTGATTCATTGTTTTCCTTTATGAGCAGATTAATTGTACTTCTTGTTTACGGCTTTTGGTGGTTGTCTTAGAGTCTGCAATATACTTTTACAACTAATGCAAATTCACTTTCAAATAACACTTCACTGCTTCACAAGTCTTAGAAATACCTTATAACAGTAATAATAATGATGATGAAAAATGGATCCTTATGTGTATGCATATACATTATACACTTAGTTTGTAATGTCATTTTCCTTATCTCTGAAGAAATTCTTTCAACATTTCTTGCAAAGCAGTTCTACCTACAACATACTTCCTCAACTTTTTTTTTGTCTTTATTTCTCCTTCACTTTGAGGGAGGGATAGCTTTACAGAACACAGAATTCAACCTTGACAGATTTTTTTTCGCCTCAAAACTCTAAGTATTTTCCTTCTTTCTCTTCTTTATGTTTTTAAAATTTTTTCTTTAATTTATTTGAAAGGCTGAGTGACAGAGAAAGAGAGTGTGTGCATGTACTCTTTAGTCTGCTGGTTCACTCCCCAAATGGTAGCAATAGCCCGGGTTATTCTCCCTTGTGTGTGGCAGGGACCCAAACAATTGAGCCATTGTCTACTTGTTCCCAGAGATGTTAGCAGGGAGCTTGATCAGAAGCAGGATAGCCAGGATTTAAGAGTCCCAAGCAGCAGCTGGACCTGCTAAGCCACAATGCCCCTCCTCCCTTCTGTACTTGATTGTATGGCTTTTAGAGAGGTCAGCCTTACCTCTGTCTCTCTGTAGGTAAGATTTTAAAAAACCTGTCTGCTCTCCAAAATTTTTATTTACTTTTGATTTCTGAGGATTGAATATATGCTTCAGCATACTTTCTGTTTGCTTTGCGTTGATCCTACTCAGTGTCCTTCAAGCTTCCTAGACCCCAGTTTTGGTAACTGACTTTAATTTATGGCATTCTCAATGATTATTACTTCAAATATTGCTTGTAGTTTTTCTTCTCCTGTGGTATTCTCATCACACATTTGTTACACATTTTGTCCCACAGTTTTTGCATATTCTGCCCCCCTCCCCCCATGTCCCATGTCTTTCTGTTCTTAGTGCTTTTTCATTTCTGGAAGTTTTTATTGTGATATCATGAAATTTACATGTTTGTTCCTCAGCTGTGTCCAGTCTGCTAATCAGTCTAACGACAGCATTCCTCGTTTCTGATACATTGTTTAAATCTCTAGGGTTTCTCTTTCTTTCTTCAAAACTGTTTTTCTGTCTGCTTACATTATCCGTCTGTTCTTCCGTGCTGACTGCTTTTAACAGATCCTCAGCATATTAATCATAGTGTCGCAAAATGCCCTGGTCTCATCATTCTAACATTCCTGCCATAGCTGTCTATGTTACTGATGCTGTTCAGTCTCTTCAAATGGTTGGTTGGTTGGTTGTTTTTTATTTTATTATGCCTTACAGCTTTCTGTTACAACGTGACCATGGTGTATTCAGCGAGAAGAACTGTGCTAAGCAGGGCTGTGGTGACGGAGTGAAAAGGTCCAGGAGAAAAGTGTTCTATCGTCCGGTGATGAACTCTTGGTGAACTCGGACTGTGAGCCTTCCGAAGGCTCCTCAGCGCTCGCGCCTTGGGCGGGGCAGGATGCTGCGGGAGGCTAGAGTGGGCTTGCGCGCTGCCCTCACGTGGAAGGCGGGAGGCATCCCAGTGGTTTCTCGTTCCATAGGCGAGTTAGGCTCTGACAAATCCTCAACAGCTGAGACGCTGGTAAGACGGTTCCTCCTGTGGGCAGACCTTGTTAGCAAGACCAGAATGCTCGGGTGGGTTTTGAAATGGCTGCTCTTCCTCTCGCCCTGCCGGAGGCACGCGGGGATTTTTCTGTCAGGATTTGGCAGACCCTTCTGAGGGAAATCTGGAAGCAGTGTGAGAGGCCCCACTAAGACTGGGCCTCTCTGGAGTTCTCTCTTAGAGCTGTGCCCACTGAGCCCCTCGCGGTTCCTCCGTGACACGTGGGTCTGGCTCTCCAGGCGCTGGTTCCACAAAAGCTGCTCCTTGCGCTCGCTGGCTCGCTGCGCCCGGAAGTAGTGATTCTCTGTATTCGCCCGTCCTTCAAACTGGGGGCGGGGCAGCAGTTGGCTCTGTGACCTCACTTCTCTGACAGATCGAGAAAAGAGTTGAGGAACTTTCAGTGTGTTCGGTTTTTGACTTGGAAGAGTGGTGTGGTGGCTTCAAAGCTCCTTCCAAGGCAGCCCAGAAAATGGAAGGAATGAATCCGTTTTAAATGTTAACTTCATCCTCATTTGAAACCCTACCATTATCTGTGTCTTTAAAATAACAACAACATTTTGTTTAAATTATTTTTTATCAAGATTTTATTTATTTATTTGAATGGTAGAGTTAAAGACTTTACAAGAGAGAGACAGACGGCTTCTGTCTGCTGGTTCACTCCCCAGATGGCCACAATGGCCAGGGCTGGGCCGGTCTGAAGCCAGGAGCTAGGAGCTTCCTCCGGGTCTCCCACGCGGGTGCAGGGCCCAAGCACTTGGGCCATCTCCTACTGTCTCAGGCCATCAAGAGAGCTAGACTGGAAGTGGGGCAGCCGAGACACAAAACAGCGCCCATATGGGATGCCAGCGCTTCAGCCGGCGGCTTTACCCACTATGCCACAGCGCCGACCCCTGTTGAAGTTATTTTGTGCTCATCATTTCACAGAACCTCCCAGTAATTGCAGACTTTAAAATCATTAATTGAAAATCAGAATGAATAACGGTAAGAAATAGAAAAATTCAGATGCCAGTCATTTTCCATAATATCTGAGTCACGTAGACAGCATCTTTTAGAAAATAGCAAGGAACCATGAAATTGAGACGTGTTTGTAGATGACACATAGGATACCGTCTCCTTGAGAATGCATACAAGGGCATCTTAGGGGCATTCTATAAATACTTCTTGATGGACTACCTGATTGCCTCATATAATCTATTCCAAATGTCATCCTGAGGGTAGTTGGCCAGGGGTGCAACATATGATGACATTTATGAGATCTGATAATTAAAATGTATTAAAAGAAAGTTTTAAGTAGCTATTGGTGTTAGGATATTCTAGCTCTTAGAAAGTGCATAATGTTAACCTTTCTAGACTGCTTGAAACTCCTCTATCCTAGACTTCTCAAACTGTGGGTTAGGGTGATGGGGCGAACTTTGTTCAGCAAACTCACTTGAAGTCTACAAGAAATGGTAAATATTCAAGGAAAGGTCAGCAGCATCAGTTGATACTACTATTAAGTTGCTTCAACCTAAATGCTTAATAAATGGAACTGTTAGGGAGTTCTCTTGCCTTGGGGCACCATGAAATATTACTGAGACTCTAAGGGTGTAGTGTACTCGGGGGGTTTGCAAAGCTCTGATATACCCTGTCATGTAAGTAGGAGATGATGGCACACACGTGAGTCAGGAAAGTCAAGACTGGAATTCTCTTACCATCGTTAAACATAAAAATACTATAAAGATAAATGAGCCTCTCTTTTATGAAATAATAATGGACAGTTTGGTAGTATAAATAGTAGTAATTCCTGACAAGTTGATTTCAGAATCTCCAGTTTATGTCAGCTCTTTGTAATTCAGAGAGTTGGCCACAGAGAGAATGTTAACAAGGCTGATAATGTCCCCATGCACCCACATAAACCTGTTTATCCCATTAGATAGCCATGCCAGTAGAAAGTGTACTTTATTATTCTTAAATTTTCTTGCTGAATATTTCAATTACCCTGCAGGTGGAGTATTGGAAGAAAGATATATTGTGTAGTCAGTCACATAAACATTGATCACAGTACAAACATATGTACAAGGAGATTTCACTAAGTTTGTGGAAAAACACAAGAGATATGCTTATTTTTTGATGTAAAAATTGTGACATCTGTGCTTATAAGTAGTTTTCAAAAAATTAATGAAAATGCATGTTATGAAAATCTATGCACTGATTTGAAAGATTTTTTTTTGCTACAAAGTAAACTCAATTTTGTTTTGCCATGAACTTTTTCATGTGTTGCCATACATGTAATCCATCAAGTCCTAAGGGAATTCAGAGTGGGAGCTGGTACTCATACCAGCTCCACATGGGATTCTGCAAGTTTGAAAGCTGCTCTGAGATCAGCTTTTGTTTTCTCATTTTTTATAAGTAAATCATTTCCATATAGAAGTGTATTCATGCCACCATTTATTGATGGTTATACCTTTGTCAGACATTGTACACATATTCCAAGATATCTTACATACTAATATTTTTATTATCTGCACTTTGGTTCTTGTTTGATGAGAATTCCTTTTCTACCTTTGCCTTGGAACAAGAATCATACCATGTGGTTCAATACAAAAAAAGTATGTTTACATGGAAATTGATGTCCAATGGAAAAACACTTGAACATAAGTGTTTATGAATTTTCAGCTAGCTGCATTCAAAAAATAAAAGAAATGCATATTAATTTTAAACATTTTTATTCAATCTAATATACCAAAATATCGTTTCATCATGTAAACAGCTTTAGTATTAGAAGTATTAGAAGATATTTTAGGGGCCAGTGCTGTGGCGCACTAGGTTAATCCTCTGCCTGCAGTGCCGGCATCCCATATGGGCGCTGGTTTTAGTCCCAGTTGTTCTGCTTCCAGTCCAGCTCTCTGCTGTGGCCCAAGAGGACAGTGGAGGATGGCCCAAGTGCTTGGGCCCCTGGGCCCACATGGGAGATTAGGAGGAAGCACCTGGCTCCTGGTTTCAGATCAGCTCAGCTCCGCCTGTTGCAGCCATTTGGGGAGTGAACCAACAGACGGAAGGCCTTTCTCTCTGTCACGCTCTCTCACTGTCTGTAACTCTGCCTGTCAAATAAATAAATAAAATCTTTAAAAAAATATTTTATATCCTTGTCACACTGAGACTCTGAAATCTAGGGTGTGTTTTTACATTGAATTTAATGCAAAAGTTTTTATTAGCCATATTTTTAGTTCTTTATGGTTAGTATTTTAGACATCACACATGTAAACTGTAGTCACTTTCTTGTAGCTTGTTAAAAATTAAGATTTCTGTACTTTGACGTAAACTTAATTACTCAATCTCTAAGAGTTTAGTGATCTTAAATTTAAAAATTGTTTCCTGCTAATTCTTCTGCATGTTAGTATTTAAGGACATTTTCTTTCTGTTGGTGATATGATTATTCTCCTTAATGCACACACGCACAGTGTTGGTCCCACGTAATTCCCTTTTTCCTAGAAGAGATGGTAAATTTTCTATCCTCCAACTCCTGTTTTCTAAGTAGATCCTACTACTTTTTATTCACATATTTTCTTTTGAGATTTATTTGTTGACGTAAAGAATTCAGTTGTTTTGGTAGAAGGAGTTCTAACTGTGAGAACATCTGCTAGGCAAGTGCTGTGTTTTCACTGTGCTCAGCTCCCACTAATTTTGAAGTTGGTCATCTCAGTTCTAGTCAGTAGGTGGCCACTTAATGCGATTTTCAGTGGACACAGATAATTTAACAGGCACAATTTATTAGGCCCACTTGTTTAGAGTAAACGGGTTTTTGGTCAGTCTTAGGCTCAGAGGTTGGTGAAACATTACTTGGTACTTCCTGAGTGGATTGGGAACACTCAGAGAAACTAAGGCTGGACCTTAACAGTTTTTCATACAGAGATAATTGTTTATCTCAGCTTGAGAGGTGAAAAATGATAATTAAAGTGAAAGAAAGGGGTAGAAAATACTGTTTCAAAGGGTCATTCAAACCTCTTCTAGACTTTTACACACTTGCCATTGGTGAGGAAAATACAAACTGAATTCTTGTGTTAAATGTGTTTACTTTTGCACCAAAAACAGTAACACAGACAGTGTGTTTCAATTAAAAGGAACCCTGGAGCAAAAATGTGTTCCAGTCAGGGGTAGAAGCAGAGTGTATCATTATCTCGTAGGCACAGCAGTCAAGATAATGAACAGCTAAGAAGACTGGACAATGGAAGGTGAAGTATGACTTGTCATGAAACTGTCAATAGAATCCGAGCTCACTTTCCATTAGTAGTTGCAAAGAAATTGCAGGGATGTGCTGAGCAGCTGGAGAAAAGGCTAAAATAAAAGTGGCTTGATAGCACTTAGTAATTTTAAGCCCGATTTAATATTTGCCGTTGTTACCAAAAGCCTTAAAGCAGTGATTTCAATGTTTAATTCCTCTTATTCTATGAGTTAATGGTGTGAGTGTCTCTGCTATGGCTTGACCTTGAAACAAATTCCTCTAGTATTTTTTCTTTGAGGGAATTTTGTGCTTGTTTTTCTTTGGTATAGAATGTTTGATTTGAATAAGGTTTGGCTTTCTGTCTCTTCAGGAGAGTAAAAGGATATTTTGTAAATTCTTGTGAGAGGTGGGTTGAAGGTAGATTGAAGGTAAAAAATAGTTTGTTGCTGAACTGAGGCAAAGCATCCCCAGAGGTGAAAGCTAGATAGCAAATAGGTCAAAACGAAGCATAAAGTATCAGGTTGGATTTCAAATGAAAGACTGCCCAATATGGTATGTGTAAGCAGAGATTCAAAAATAAATAAATAAGAACTTCCATTACTGGAAGTAATGTGTAGTGTGTGTTTTAGATTATTTACATATGTAATGAGATATTTTGTGGATTGGACCCCAGTCTAAACATACTATTATCTTATGCTTCATATCTAATGTACACATAGGTGAAGGTTATTTTTTAATATTTTATGTAATTTTACATATAAACCTATTTCAATATATGGAATTTTCCACTGTGGCATTGTATGGATCCTCAACCAGTTTCAGATTTTGGATTTTTGAGTATTTAGATTAAGGATGCTCAGCCTGTCAAACTGACTGTGATTCGTTAATTTATTCATTCAACTTTGATTGGATACCCACTTCAAACAAGGCATTTTTCAAGTTCTTTAGGGACAGGTGAAATTTTGAGTCCCATCCTCTGTTCTGACCCAGAGAGATGAACAATAAAGGCATTAAAATTTAGAAAATATTTCACATAGCAATTAGTGGGATGAGGAAAATAGAACTATTAGGATAGTCAGAGTCCTAAGTAGCTGCTCACTGATAACCCCTTTGAAGTCTAAGTGTTGTGAATCCCACTGGAGTGGAAGCTAGAAGGAAGGGGTGATTAAATGGACCTATGGATCTCTGTGGTAAGGCTAGAAAAATGTGGAAATCAACCCCAGTGCTCGGTGTTTCTCTCTTACTACTTAAATTCACCCTTCCTCTCAAAGAAGTCAGAGCTCTTCGTAGGCATAGATGCTAACAATTTTATGGTTTCTTCTTTCTCACATCTTGTAGAAGTGTCCAGTGGTGGACACGTTGTGAGTTTCTGGCTTTCGTTTAGTTGTCTCTTCTGCCTTCCTGTTGAGACTCCAGAAGTAAACCTTGTGTCCTGCAGACTCATCAGGCACTGAGTGGGTCCACTGCAAGTAATTTCTGCATAAAAATGGGGAAGACGAAAGTCCACAAAAGTTAGATTCTCAAAGTTTCAGGAGTTTCCAAGTTCATGGTCTTGAATTGGTTTCAAAAGGATAGAAAGAAAGTTTTAAAATTCCTGGGCCTCAGCCTTGGAGACTCATCTTCACTTGATTTGGAATGAAACCTGACCATGTGATTTTTTTTTTAATTCTTTAGTTGGATCTTATCAGTGAACAGTTTTATGAGTGCTACTAGACCGGGACTGGGGTTGAAACAGTTTTTGTCTGTCCCTGGCTTCCCCGACTTCATATTTGTGTACCAACGTACCCTTTCTGCAAGTGGTATATTTGAATTATAGTAAACAATCAAGAATATTCTTATTTTGTCTTAGCATGCAACAGATAAAGGCAGGTTACCTTTTACTGTTGAAATTCAAAATTCAGAAGCCAAATGGGGCACGATGTCGGATTTTGCTTTTGAAATAAATATAAAACCTGCCCGTCTGTACCAGCTCTCATCTCCACAATAAAATCAGTTCTCTTAATAACCAGGGAGTTATACAAATTGAAGCAATATTTAATAGCTTACACATTCACACACTGAAAGCTTTGGATAGTTAGGATTTTAGATTAGAATTCAACTTTTTCCCCCTATTAAATGCCAGCCGGGCGAGTTGCATTAATGACTGTGGTTATGTTTGAATGTAAATGGGGGACATCTGGAGATATCAGGAGATCAAACGCTGGGAGTCTGCGTGATGACTCTCATCTGTTTGTCACCCAGCAGGTGTAAAGGACGGCAGGCGTGTGGGCTCTTCGCCCAAGTTAATGCACGGACCTACTCTATCGAGGAGAGAAGTTCCTCTAGGATTTTAATGGCTCTCAGCTCAGGATAGGTGGTTGGGGGCTGGAGGAGCATCGGGCAGGTGGAATGGATATTTTCCGCTGCACCGATTGCTTTAGTAAAATCGCCGTTTTCTAGCCTACAGGCATTTCCCTTGTCCCGTTTCAACAAACTTCCTCAGCCCAATTTGTTATTCAGAAATTTATGGAAAATGTATGTTAAAGTGAAAAGGGTACATTGTGCAGAAAAGGGAAGCAGCTTGTAAGCATATCATTATGCGTGAGCCATGGGGCCCGCAGATGGCACTTCTACTCAGAAACGAGCATGGTGCCAAAAGCTCAACTCTAAATACATTTAAATCACATATCTTTACTTAAAAATGGAGTATTTTGGAAGGAAAAGCAGATGATATTTAAGTACACAAGTGGTATTCTTTTGTTCCTCATATAATAGAGCCCTTTACAAAAGTCGTTGCCTTCTAAGTGTGCAGTAAGCCTTTGATTCCTCAAATTCCCCAGAGGATTTAGTTGCAATGCATGGCTCAGTTCTTAATAGGATTAACCATTGAGGTAGTACCTTGCTAGGAGAACAACTCTTGAAGTATCCTTGCAGTTATTGAAAATTCAAGGATTTGTTTTGATTACTACATTCAGCGCTAAAAGCAAACCTTTGTTTTGCGCATTAGAAATAGTAACAAAAAAATCATGACATATGGGCTTCTTATTTTAATTGAAAATAAATTTAGTTCTTAGTCTGTGCCAATCTGTTAATTAATTAGGGGGAGGGTAAGGAAAGAGGAAGGCATTTGTTTGCTACTTAATATAATGATTTTCTGGAAATACTTTTGACTATAGTAATCGTGCTGATTTCTTGTTTAGAGTGTGGTTATATTTACTCTTAATGGAGAATTTATGCTTTCAAGGGTACAGTTCATGTTGGTGAGACAGACAAAGTAAACAGTCAGGTCATTTTTGTTTCTTCTTTTGGAAGAGCATCCTTATTTCTACCAGCACCTTATGTCGTCCGTATTTTAGTTCTGAAATTGATTTTGAATATGTATCCCTAATTTTTACTGATGTCGTTAGATCTGACAGCTGTACAATCAAAATAAGCGTTGTTTGTATTTAAAAATTTAGAATGTAACTTTTTATTTTAATATTCTAACAGCTTGATCTGTTTAATGATTGTACTTTTAGAAAATCTAAAATATAATTATATCTATATGACATTTGGTATATGGGATCTTTAATATTCAAAATGTTGCAAACACATGGTATTCCTGTTTCTCTACCCCTCTCCACTTTCTTCATCTGAAATACTCAACAGAGTAAATTCCTTCCAGTTCTAATTGTCTGTGTTGAGTTGGTGTGTCAGTGTGTATGTGAGAAAATGTGAGTGCATGTGTGTGCACAAGCACATGTGGGCATGGATAGTGAGGATGAGAAGTATGAATTATGTTTTAAGGAGATACAATTTCATTCAGCCAGTAACAAGTCAAACATGGTAAAGGCTGAAACTGTTGCTAAATAGAAGTGCACTGAGATTTATTCTTAATGCAAAGATGAAAATCAATTATATTTATTAGTAAATCCCCTTCTCCCAACTGTGTGCTGATAAAGCCAGTTTGAAGCTGCTTCAAAAGTTTTTGAACATGGATGGAATAACTGTATTGACTCTTGCTTTTTTGTGAAAAATTCTTTATTCTTACTGTGAAAATTTATCATAGACCAGCATTAGTCAAGGTTCATGGATTTGGAAACCAAATTCTGTATGCTCCATACTTTTTGCTTCCTATGTAGTGTTATAGATTTTGGTGGAATGTTGTGATGTTGCTGTATTCCCTGGCTGTTCTGTATTTCCCATCTTGCTCCCATCACAGGTGACTCTTGTTGTATGCTTTAAGGCAGTCAGCTCCCCTGATCACTTGTTGATTGCTTTCTTGAATAGCTGGTTTGTGTGAATGCGGAATATCAGGGTGTACCCAAAGGTTCATTTATCTTCCAATCAGGAAGTGAATCTGATGAACCACTAGGTAACACTTCCAAATGTACTGTGAGTGAGAGTTGAGAGAGATGAGAGAATAAGATCAACAGGAAGTTTGCTTAAGGGAAGAACTTTGATAATTACCTTATCACAAAATATAGTGTGCTGGGCATCAGGTAATGAGAGTCAGTTTCCATTCACAAAGGACAAACTCTTATGGTTTAGAGAGCATTCTTATTCCTTAGGTTACTTCTCCATGTATCCACATTTTAAAAGAGATGATGATAGTTTTATAAATCTCCTTACATGTTTCAATAACAAGTGAAATGTCCAAGAATACTTACTTACAAATCAAATCCCAAACAGCATGTTTTGGCAAGGTTTTGTTTTTCCTAATGATTTCAAGTTGTCTGAAAAGAACCCATGTCCATGATTCAAAGTTAGGGAAATATCCAGAAAGGCATTCACAGTTTCTGGTGAGACCTACACATTTCCACTTACACCAGTTTGTCTTCAAAATGGTATTTTGTATCCTAAAGCTATTCAATAAATAAAAATAATCCTTATATGATCTAGAACTCATTTGATTGCACTTAAGGCCTCCATATGAGCACTGTTTGATATACTTTAGCAGAAGCAAATGAACCTCAACTATATGAATTAATTATAATTAGTGACTGATTTAATGTTTTCTTTTGCATTCCTTTTTATATGTATCCCTCTGAAACAAACATTATTCTAGGCATGCAATACACAATTATTAGTTCAAGTTGAAGTGATTCTGTATAAAATTGGCCTCATATTTATTCATTCAGAAAATGAGCAGGGAGAGAGTGCATATTTTATAAAACTCCAGTAATTTCTGTATCAGATAACCCTTAAGCAAAATAAGATTTGACCCTTTTAAAATTGCTTAATGAATTGGTATTACCCAGAGTATCTTTGTAAACTTCTGTAGAATTTGTTTTTTCTCTTCTGAAGCCTTTGAACATAAGCTTTGGATCACAGATCCGGCATGTGAATGTTGAAAATATGATTATGTTTTGATTGGTTTGCTGCATCTTTATGATAGAAGCCACGTATTCCAAGAAAAACCATGCCAGCATTTAACAGATTATTGTAGAAATCTCTGTATGAGAGGATGAATTACATTAATTGAAATGCTATCCTAAGGATCAAAAATGCCAAAATTCCATCTAACAAGATTTAGAGACTTCTTTGGCAAGAAGTGGTTTGGGAAGGAGTAACACACACGAAACAATGGAGATTTGTTATTTTCAATGTATTCCAGGCATACCTTGTCTTTGCTTTTGGGCTGTTCTTGATTTCCTTGTGATGTTGTTCAGGGCCACCAAGATGCTGTTCTGCTCATTAATCTCTGGCATATATTTGACAATTCTCTCATCTCTTTGTCACAGTGCCAGTGGGTCCTGAGACCCTGAGGGAGGCTTCGGGGGTCTCTGGATGGTTTGAAAAAATTTTTTTTCCTTCTGGCTGTCTCCTCGTAACATCAGACTTAGCTACCTTGGGGGTATCAATGAATTTCAAATAGTATCTGTGATGAAGCTGCTCTGTTGCTCCACTGTACAAATTTGTTATTAAAAGCAAATTAAATGTGAGAGCCTCCTCTCTGGTCTGAGGACCATAGCCACACCCCAGTGGCAGGTTCTGCACTGCACGTTGGCAGCCGCTCTTGCCATGATAAAAGAAAGGAGCTACATTATACAACTCTCACTATGGTGTTGATATCTGAGCAAGCAGCATTGTGTTTTAGGATATTCCTGTTTATTAGCAATGCTGTTGTTCTGTAACTCCTGGTGCATTTTGATAGATGGGAAAATTACGGGGCTTGGTTAAAAACTTAGACTTTACTACCCTTTCCTTAGCATATTAGGCAGGCCTTATACAGCGTTAATGCCTATGCACAAGCACTCATACTGTGGATACACAGGCCAATGTGTTCTTTGTTCATCAATAGAATCATGTAGGGAAGGGCTGTCTGACAGATAAACGAAGGGGCTTCACCAGATTTGCAGGAAAATGCGGCTTAATGATAATGTGCATTCTCCACGGATATTTTGAAGACCCCTTTATGAGGTTTGCCATTGTGTTATTTTAAATTTTGTAATTCTACATAAAAATAGGAATCAGAAAGCTGATGAAATAATTTTAATAAATAATGTTTGCACGTTATACTTAGATTTATATGTACATGTGTAACCAAAGTAACAATGAAATGTCAGTGAGATATTTTACATTTTTGTGCTAAATCTTTGAAACCCTGTATATTGTTCATCTTTGTAGTACATATCATTGCAGACTTGCCACCTTTCACATGTTCCACAGCTGCATGTGGCTGCTAGCTGCTGCATTGTACAGTGTAGACTCAGGGCTTGTAAAGATGCCTGATATGTAGCCTCCACTCAATCAACTGTTTGATAGATAAATGAATGAATGATACCAGTTAACTGGTTTCATTATTTCCAGTCTAAACAATGATTTTATGTGTTATCAGTGTATTTCATTACAAGTCCAAATGCCTCATTATCAAATTTCCTTACTAAGTAGTAGAGAAATATTTCATTTGGGTTCAGAATATTCCTTTTCTGAATAAGCCTGAAGGTCTTGAACAGTTACATGAATAGTAGAACTCAAAATGGTCAGAGTCATCTGAAATATTTTCATTTGAACTCATCATTTCATTTTCTGCTGTGTAGAATGAAGCTCATATGCTCATATTTTTATGTTTGTGAAATCTTTATTCATTAGAAATAAGTCAATTAATTTGCATTTACTAATCTCCCATTCCTCATATTGTAATATTATTCTCTTTAAACCTCTAAAGGGAAAATTGTTAATTTTTTTAGGCCTATAAACTTAATTTCCATAAAGGGAACTGGTAGTTTGAATGCAGATAACAGAATCTTTCAAGTTGCATTCCTACTGTCTGGCTTTTAATTGATTTTTTATATATCACTTTTACTTGTGGTGTTGGTAAAATATATAGCTTCAGTAAAAACAAATGTAGGGTTTGTTTAATTAGTTACATAATGTTATTTGATTTTAGTCCATTTAAAAGCTCTTAATGTATATAAAATCATAACACAAAACAGCATTTGAAAAAGTAGTATCTTAAAGCATGAGTGAATTGACCCATACTCACAATACATATCAAAATAGTGGGTGGAGTTTGCTAGTTCATAAATTCATGGATTTTATGTAATTCTGCTTGAGATAGTAAGAACAGGTAGATATAGGGGTAAACAATTACTTTTGTTTTTTACCAGTCATTGTGTTACATGAGTTAACCCTATAACCTTGAAAGTGGCCCTGTGAGCTCGAAATTTTTGTTGGCCTCATACTCCTCAGGAAGAATCCAGGCAACATAGAGGATTACAATCTGTCTAGGATCCCATGGCTTTTAAGGCTTTTTGTCAAGTCTTAAACTTAGGGGTTGGAGACTGGTGGTTGAATCACTGCACTAATCATCAAGTATACGGCCTACACTGTCCATGCCTGCTTTTGTCTCACCTTCTAGCAGCAGGTTTTAAATTTATAATTAATGTTACATAAAGTGACAAAGTAGCATTTCTCTGTTGCCTAGAATTGACAGTTGTTGTATATTATTGTCACAGAGATATCTTTATTATAAATTGGTCACCTGCCCAAGACAGGTCCTCCTGTAGGTAGGTCTCAGGTGAATGAGGCTCGTCTGGTGCTGCATAGCTAGTTCATGGAAGGCGAATAAACCTGGACTTTCTCTACCTTTCAGGGTTAACCACGTGATTATGTACTTTTCCTGATTATAAAAGTAATTTTCTGATTCAACCCAATGGTGAATCTTCTTGAAGATATTCTTGCAATTTTACTTCGTAATAAAATTGCTAAATTTCGCCTCTTAATAGCATTACAAACTAATATTCAATAGAGATTAAAGGATCAGAACTGCACAAGTGAGTAAACAGACTTGATTATAAGGACACCTAATTACTCCAAGGTAGGATATAATTAAGTGCTAAAGTTGTGCAATATAAAGACAATAAAGGCTGCAGAGTTTCTAAGGAGGAAATCAAAGAACCATATTGCTTTGCTGGGCTCTGATTACTAACTTGAAAAATAGAATAAAAACACAGCTAGTTTATGTAAGGTCTTATAATTCCATCTAGTCTTGGTGGTTTGTCTTTTAAAGACATGTAATTTTGATTAGACAAGTCTAACCTCATCATTTCTTTATAATCATCTTATTGAGGTACCATAATAAAGAAGGTAGTATAACAAGAAAGGCAGAAAAAGTGATTGACACTATTATATGTCTGTTTTGTACCAGGAGCAATTTCTTTGAACATTACTCAATTCTGTGTGGGTGTTATTTGGGCCCCATTTTGCAGATAAGAAGACTGAGGCTTAGAGAGTCTCAGGAACCTTGGACAGGGCTGTGCTGATAAGTGACAGAAATGTGATTCATTCTCTGAACTGCCTATTTAAATACTTTAGTCCCTACTGCATTTTGGCAGACCCTATAACTGGAATATCAGAATGTTGGCACTCAGTATTTTTATTCCAGATGGCCAAAAGTCTTTGTGGCGAGCAGAAAGCCTTTTCAGAGCTTTGAACACTGATCTGGGAGCACTGAACACTGGTCTGAAAATACTGTTAGTCCTTGTGAGGGAGGTGTCTGGGAGTATGGTTTCTGGTTGTAGCTGTGCAGGGGAATCAAGATGGCCTCAACCAAGCTGGCCATTCTCCAGCTCATTAGAGGATCTTACATCTTGCCTGGAAAATGCTGAGCAAGGAGGGACACATTTTATTGAACTTTGGAGATTAACATTTAGGGTACAAAACGAGAATGACTTGAGCAAAACTCTCAAATGAGAGCTATTTATTTTCAGTGATTGTCATTCCCTCTGTTGGCTGCTTATTTCGTTAAGTGCTAACACTGTTCCTTTTGTGGATGAAAGAAAACGCCTTTGATTTCCTCACTGTTCCCTTTCTACTGGCCAGAGGAGAGAACCTAATGTAGCAATGTCTTAATGTGAATTAGTGATACACTCTATTTAGGCTTTTGGGGAGACAGATATTTGCATTTTCAAGAATGCATCATTGGAAGGTGGGTCCCAAATCTCTACTGATGCAGATTCAGACATGTGGCGCTAGAGTTGTGGTGAAAGTGACAGTTGTTGTAAACTGTAGGAATATCATGTAGCAGGCACTGTGCTTGATGCCTTTGATGGGTTTTTGTATTTAATACCTTTTATTTCTGTGAAATGTGTGTTATTGTTTTGCATTTTTTTAGATGGTGAAAACTTGCACTATTTGCCCTGAGCAAAGATTTTTGAGGCTATTGGGACCTTTGACTGTGTAATAGAGGGACTACTGGAAGGCTCATGGAAATGCATATGATGACAAAACTGCACAGGATTTCAAATACGCTTTGCACCCAAACAAACTAACTTAACTCCTTTTCTCCACAAACATTTTGAAATCTCCTCACATATTCCCACTGTCTGTTAACAATGGTTCGAACTAGCAAATATTTGGATTTAAAAGCCAGTGAAATAATGGTCAAATTGGGTGGATAAGCAAACTATAAGTTTTAAGGTGGAAAAAATCATTTGTAAATATGAAGAACAAGTGCAAATCTGTGTATTGCTAGGAAAAATGCATTTCCACTATTCCCTCATTTTATTACTCTATTTTTTAGCATCTGGATTATTGTGCCATAGTGGAAGTAACCAAACTAATTAATGTTTCATGCCACATTTTACATTCTTCCATTGAAAGATATTCTAATGAGTTAAGGAGTGCAATTTAGTTCATTTAGTTCCTAGTTTTAACTTTGCTGAGTTTTGAAGATGTTTGGCATTTATTTGTATTTCTTATTTATTTATTTGCTTTGGTTTGCTTTATGTGTTCATTTGAATCTTACCTATTTTCTTTTTCATTTTAACAGCCATATCCAGCTTTCTGCTGCCTGAGCAGTCTGGGGCTGGCTTGGTTGCTTAGCTCTGCTGTGGAGCACGCCTGTGAAGCTTGCTGAATCGTGCATTGAAGATCCACCCCTTTGGTGAGTGGAATCATGGCTACAATTTTGTGTTTTTCTCTGCCTCAACTCGTGTTTGTATTGTTGACCAAAGTACTTTCATACAGAGCACAAAATAGGGCTTTTGCAGCTCTGTGCAGGAAAGCTGTTTTTTTGGGTATTTTTTCTTTTCCGTATGGGTGAAAGTAATTTGTACTGACATTTTCTCTTTCTGCAATCTACTATTGTCTTCCTCCCTCCCTACCAAGTTGAATGACTTTACAATTCTTCAGTCATGTGTCTGTCTGTTCTGTACTGGGATACATCCCCCTGAGGACCATCCCATTCCCTCCCCCTCCCAAATAATTTGGCCAAAACACTTTTTGTTATGAGGCCATGGGAAGAAAATATGATAGAGTTGATTAGCTGTACCACATAGCATTACAGTTAGTTTATAAAGACTTTTTGGATAGAGAAACTTGGCTGTCTTGATTTGCTTAATGTTGTTAATCTGTACAGGTCAGAAGGTAGCAAGTAGAAGGGAAGTCATCACACCTTTCTTATGTTCCTAGTTAAGTCATTTCCACTTTTATTGCCCCTGAATTGGGATTTTCAGAGTGATTCTACATCATCTAGCCCCGTATATCAAATGTTTCTTTAGGGCTCTTTCTTGGGACGCCTACTGCCATTTCTCTTTACTTCTTTGCATTTTATATTGTACTTTCGTCTTTTTTACACATCATATCCTACCAAGATGGCTCATTTTTGGTGGGGCAATTAAAGAGTTCTGTGGGAACCATTAATGCATTATGCAATTCTGTTATGGAGATGGGGTATCTGACATAACAAAAACATTAGTCACAGCATAATTTTATTAATTTGGAATGTGTATAGACCCTGTAAGGCTAATGATAAGGTATAGGAGGAGATAGTAAAGACATGAATGCTTAGAATTAAATAATTTTTGTGCTTTTCTTTGTATTTTATTACCAACAGAAGTTTTTCTGTGAAAATGTCACTGAATAAAGAGTATACCTTGGGTGGCTAAGCAAGTTGGGAATGGTTTTAAGGGCCAGGAGTGATGGTGCAAATACCTTCAAAAGGTGTACCTAAAATGATAACTGGTTGAATAGTAAGTTTTGTAAGTGTGTATGTGGAAGGCTATATAGTGCCCAATAGGCATCCCATGAGGCTACAGAGACTATTAAATTAGAAATAGCAATAAAGCACCATGAAGTACTGTGGCACTTGGACATAGAATCTGGGATAAATGAATGTTCTTAAAAGTTGTATCTCCATTTCACTGGTGAAAAAGCTGAAGTCCAAGATACCGGCTTGGAATCTAACTCTCCACCATGGTTAGTTCTCCACAGTAGCTTGCAGTCACCTTAACTTAGCAGATGTGTGGTCTGAACAGGAACAGTTTTCTTGCTCTGTTGCTATTTTATTGTTTTCATTCTGAGAAAGGTATTGAGTTTATCAACAATGTTCAGCATAGGGAACTTTCTTTCTTTTTTCTGTTGTCTTCCAGGCCAGGTTCAGGCTGGTAGAACAAGACTGACTCTGTTAGAAAATCTTTCTGATGCCCAGGCAGGTGGCTCTCAGATCAGGTGCTCTCCTGTCATTGCCTGTCACAGAAGCACGGGTCCATCTTTGCCTTTATTCTGTGGGGAACTAGAACCAGTGCTTGAGAAATCCATAATGTAGAGTTGCCAATTTTGGAAGAAATTGGAGGGTGTATGGCGAAACAGACCTGAGACTCTGGCATATCCTATGCTAACCCATCCGTCCATTCCCCACAAGTAACAGACCAGAAAACTGCAGTTAGAGAAACTGAGCTTCATGGGGCAGGACCTGGAAGAATGGAAGCTGTCGGGGAGACTGAGACCTTTTTTTGAGGTTCCCTGGGGTGTTTGCCTGACTTCATTCTGTGCAGCATTTGTCCTCCATTTTTGTCTATCTTGCTCATCATCTTAATATCATTGAATTTCACCTCTGACACCTCCGTGTTCTGGTATAAGGTGACAAGATGGCTTCTCAGTGTGTGCTGGCCAGGGAGTGGTGAAGGATGGTGAGGATACTAAGGAGTGAAAGGTGGATAAGGTGTGAAGAAAGAGAAAAGGCTAAATGATTTCAGGGACTTCCTTGATAATAAAACCACATCTCATAATCTGGGTGTGGAAGATGAAAGCTGGAACATCTTGCTGGGTCTCCCCCAAGGTTTTTCAGTGATGTGCCTCGTACACCAGCCTGCACATTCACTGACTTTCTCCCATGCCTTCATTGTGTGTTGCCTTCAGTTGGTGAGAGCAGTATTTTTATAACTTTTTACTGCAATCAAAAATGTTTGGAATTTTGGCTATATAAAGTGAGTCGATGCAGCACGGACTGGTTTGCAGAAAACTGTCAACTTTTGGAAGGTCTGGATGCTCAGTGGCTGGCACGATCTTTGACATTCTATCACACCTTTTAGCGAGAAATATCCACCTACTTTGAAAAGGACTCTGCCAAGCTTCTGCCCTCTGCTGTTCATTTAGAGTGTTATTTCCCACTCTTAGTAGAATAAATGAGAGTGGCTTTACCGTATTTTAAGCTGATTTATAAACAAAAGACAGTGTTTTTCCAGGATTTTTATTTCCTGCCCAGGCTTTTTCCTTTTCATTTTGGCTTATACCTGAAAATTTAAGTGCCCTTCTCTTTGCTCTTAAGAAGTAGCATCCTAATGTTTATGGTTTTCCTGGCTGGGGGTCACATTGCCATGTAGCTTATTTTCCTTAACTAAATGTATTTTAGACTCTATGTTGGATTCATAGGACACACAAGCAGTTAGCATAGATCCACAGAGCTTTCAGCCATCATACCTATTTTCAGTCAGACTCAGGAGAAATGCAAGTAGTGAGCCTATCATCACTAAAAATAGGATTTTTCAGTGTTTCTCATGATTTAAATTTTGAACTTTAAAGAGAAAGCTCTAATAAGGGCTAAACCGAGTGATATCTTTCAGTATCTGATATTGTTCACAAGAATCCCCGCTTTAGGAAGACATTTGAGGAGAACCGAGAGAGATATGTAAGGGATGTGGTTTAGGAGATGTAGCCTACAGTAGATGATGTGGGGATTTAACTCCACATCAGTAGAAGACAAGCTGACACTTTCACTTTCTTTCCCTTTTAAAGGGTTCACAATAGTCACTATGTGCTGCTTATAGAAGTGACCAAGTCTACTTTAAGAAATAAGATTAACGCATTTTTTTTCTTTAGGATAACATTCATTCATTTCTAAGTACTGGAGTTATTAGCACCATGTTGAAAGTATTACACCGAGCTCTTTTTCTCTCTCTCTCTCTCTTTTTTTTTTTTTTGACAGGCAGAGTTAGACAGTGAGAGAGAGAGAGAGAGAGAAAGGTCTTCCTTTTTCCGTTGGTTCACTCCCCAAATGGCTGCCACTGCCAGCGCTGCGCCGATCCGAAGCCAGGAGCCAGGTGCTTCTCCTGGTCTCCCATGCGGGTGCAGGGCCCAAGCACCTGAGCCATCCCCCACTGCACTCCCGGGCCACAGCAGAGAGCTTGACTGGAAGAGGAGCAACCGGGACAGAATCCGGTGCCCCAGCCGGGACTAGAACCCAGGGTGCTGGCACTGCAGGCGGAGGATTAGCCTAGTGAACCGTGGCACAGGCTTTCTCTCATTTTTTTTTTCATTTATTTATTTTTTTGCCAATGTAGAAACACCCTTTCATACTCAACAGCTAACCTTTAAGACAAGTGCATTTTGAGATGCTTTTCTCTCCACGGAAGCCTGAGTTGCCTCTTAACTTTGTGAGATTTACAACAGGTTTTTCTTAAACTTCACATTCTCTGCTATAAAATCATGCAATAGTACATATTTCACAAGATACTTTCTTGAGAATTTAAAGAATAAAATAGAATTTGTATAACCAGTACTAATATGTAAGGCTTGTGGTGTTTTAGCATATTAATTAATAAAAAGGAGAAACACTCCTGAAATACATAGCAAGTACTCTACTTTATTTTTTTCCTTGAATGTTAACTATCAAATCCAAATCTTTTTTAATCTTGAAAACTAAACTTCCAAGAGGTTAAATGTCTTACTCTAGTTTTCTCAAGTAGGAGGAATGGAAAACATTTTGTCATTACATTTTACTGTGGATACTATGTGGGCTTTTTTGGACAGGCAAAGTAATGAGATTATTTTAGAAAAACAGATATTATTATAAAGAACATGACATGAAAAGCTATAATCTAGTAAGTTAATTACATACATTTAAAATGGTGCCTTATTATGTTGAAATTCCCATTGCCACCAATGCTGATGCAGACAATGCTGTCATCTATGTTTCCTTCTTATCACTGGGATATGGATTTTGGCTTACAAGTTTCTGAGTGCATAAATCAGTGAGAGATTTGTAAATTAAATGAAAAGGAATGTAAAACACTATTAAGTAGTTCATTTGGGAAATTGAAAAGGAATATTTCTGAATTGCTCACTTTTCTATTATATAACAGTTACTTTAAAAAAAAAAAGTAGTCCATAGCTGCACATCAGGATGGTCAAACAGAATGGAATTTGTGTAAAATTAAGCATTTTTAACAAGGTACAGAGAAAGTATAGGAAAAATAAATTATAAGTTCAATTTGACTGAAAAACAAAAATGTGGTTAAAATGTTAATATACATTTAATTTCATTATATATAATATAAATTCTAAATAAATCAGAAAATTATATTTCAAGTCTGAGTATTTGCCTGTGTGTGTGTGTGAATACATACATACCCCAGTCCATAGAAAATGGTTTGCAGAAGTGGCATGTTAGTAAGAATACAAGAGTTGAAGGGCCAGCACTGTGCTATAGTTGGTAAAGCTGCTGCCTGCGATGTTGGCATCCCATATGGTCAATAGTTCGATTCCAAGCTGCTCCACTTCCGACCCAGCTCCCTAATAATGCACCTGGGAAAAGCAGCTGAAGGTGATCCAAGTGCTTGATCTCCTTTCACTCATGTGGAAAACCTGAAGGAATCTCCTGGCTTTGGCATGGCTCAGCCCCAACTGTAGTAGCCATCTGCAGAGTGAACCAGCGGAAGGAAGAGATCTCTCTTTATCTCCCTCTCTGTAATTTTTTCAAATAAATAAGTAAATCTGAAAAAAAGGAGTTTGAAAACAAAATCATACACAGAAAGTAAAAAAAAAATCCATTTAATTTTTCTTATTCATGGCAGTGATATCCTACAAATCACCATGAATATGGAATTAATGAATTCTGAACTATTGCTTTTGGGAGAAAATGCAAGATTAACAAAAAGTGAACCTCTGGAACCAGTCAGCAGTTCAGTCCACATTCTTGCTTGGCAGCTGCTTCTGTCTGGAGATATCTCATTTAATATTTACTGTTGATTGGTTGAAACTGATCCCTTGGCCAGTAGGCATGGCCACCAGCACTATGGTTCGTGCCTGAACAAAGTTCATGAAATACATATGCTTTTTTGGTTGTAATGTTATGTAAAACATGCACAGCATAGCTTCCATGTGCTTAGAGACATGAAACAGCTCTCTAGCACTATGCTTGGGGACCATTTTAAATAGCAAAAATTATTTTTAAAAATCATAATACTAATAGACAGTAAAGAGGGCACTTCCTTACAGTTGGGGAGATGAAAGAAGAGGCCAGAGCATTGTCTGCTTGTATGTCTGCCAGGAACGTGGAGCTTTGGTTGTTCTAATTTTTTGCCACTCTGTGTATGTCCATGGGTAACCTGGAAAGAACCATGAGTCTTGAGGGTCAACAGTACACTGGAGTGTGTGGACCAGTTCTCAAATACGAATTTACAAACAGTAAGGATCGAATCTCTCCTTCCTCCTCTCCCTCTTCCTCGCTCCCTGCTGATGCTGTAACAATTTTTGGAATAGATTACAAAGTTTATATCTGCCCTTCTTCCTAAACAATGCTCAAATTGTAAATTGAAATACTTACATTTTCTACATTGAAAAGCAAATGCTAAAACTACCTAGAGGAAACAAAAGTAGTCCTAGTTTTTGGATCTGATATAAATTTCTCATATGAAACTTGGTATGATAGGATCACATAATTAACTATACGGTCAGTCTCATCTTTAAAATAAATGTGGCAGTGTGCTTCCTACAACTATGTCTTAAACTCTTTCCTTGGTGACAACACACTACATGTAACTGTAAGGGGAATCAGATTCAAGCTTTTCAGGGGTCATGCATGATCTCTGGTTATTACCTGAAATAAGTGGGGCCAGTGTTATGGCGTTGCAGGTAAAGCTGCAGCCCGTGATACAGGCATCCCCTATGTGTACATATTTGTGTCTCAGCTGCCCCACTTCCAATCTAGCTCCCTGCTAATATGCCTGGCAAAAGAAACGGGAGTTGGCCCAAATACTTGGGCTCCTATGCCCATGGGGGAGACCTGGATGAAGCTCCTGGTTTCACTTGTGCAGCCCTGGCTGTTGTAACCAACAGGGGAGTGAACCATCAGGTGGAAGATCTCTCTGTCTCTGTCATTTCATCTCTTTGACTCTGACTTTGAAAATAAATAAATCTTAAAAAAAAAAAAAAACAAAACAAATGAATGCTGCAGTGTTTCTTGCTGTCTTCCATAAATGAAGTGTCTTCATTTGAAAGCTATGTTTGTAAGTTGAGCAGAAGATAGTTGGGATTAACATCTATGGCACTGCCATTTTCCTTTCATGATTAAGTGACATGTTTTTAAAATTCATAAAATATAACATATTACTGAATTTGCTGACAAACTATCAAATATTCTTTTAAAAATAATGCCTTTGGTATTGTTAAAGGTTTGGTGTAGGAGATTACTCATCATTATTGATGGGAGTAAAAAGTACTTTGAAGGCATTTAATCTGTGACTGTAATAAGTATTGAACATTTTATGTTGAGAGAAAAATCAGCATTTTACATTTTTATGTGTCTAGAAAACTATTACATAAATTATCAGTTAAAATATGAGCAATTTGAAAGTAATCTAAATGTATACCAGTGAGGATTTGACTAAATAATGTTGTCCTTGCAAATATTGTCTTCTGTAAGGATATGGGAAAATATGGGTATGTTTTATATATTATATTTAGTACATTAAATTAAGTTGAGAGAGATATAACAAGAAATATTAAAGTGGTTGACTCTAGGAAGAAAGATAATGAATCATAATTTTAAATTTTTTTATTTTTGTTACTTTATCATAATTTTATATTACTGTCATAAGAGGTATCCATAAAGTTCATGGAAAATATGTATTGTAAGAAAACCATGCATGGTTTTCATTTTTCGTTTGCACCAAAATATCTTTTAATTCCATTTTCTAAGAACTTTATGAAGTAACTTCCTGTAAGTTGGAGACGAATGAGAAGGCAATGGAACAGATATTAGAATTTGACACTGTTTGGAGCAAATTGAGAAAGTTAGTTATCTTGAATGTTGTCATCCCACTTTCACCAAAAATGTGGGAAATCTTGCTTTTCTTGAGGATTTAATCTCTGCCAGCAGAAGATGGTGTTATTCACATCAAGTATCATGGACAATCAACGCATTGGCAACATTATCTCAGGTAACAAAGGATGCTGTTTTTTCTACTTTGCCTTTGATCAGAATTCACCTTCCTAGGTATTCCTGACATATCTTTTCTTACTTAATATAATTATTAATTTAAAAAATTGATCCGATAAATGTTCTTTGTGTGCCTTTTAGGAGAGTATAGTATGTCAAGTAGCATAAGTGGCTTAAAAGAAACTCTTAAGTCTTTCTTGCTGTCTCAAAGATTCAATTACAGTAGAAAAATAAATTGGTTCTTTAAAAAATGAAATAAGTGATAGAAAATTCAAAGGAAAGAGTTATCATTGTCCTTATCATTGTAGGCAGAACAGAAAAGGAAAGCATGAGAGAGAATGCATGGCACACAATGAGCTGTAAATAATGGGTAGGGATTTGAATAATAACAACTGCTTGTTGAGGGCTTCTTGCAAGTCAGCTACTGCATTAGCCTTTCTCTGCAACTACTTCAGAACATTTACCACAATGTATCCAGAAATTGATGGTACCTCATTTTACAGATGAGGAAAATGAGACCAGGGACCTTACACAACCTCCCCAAGGTTACAGAGCTCATAAATGACAGCAGATGTCAAACCCTACTCTTTTCTTCCTCTTCCCACTAAAGAGTCCTTATGTTAGGCATATGGTGTTACTATGTGGTCTCCTCTTGAATTTCGGTTTCTTGTGCAAGACAGGGTTAAAGTGACTTGCTACGCGTTGCCAAATAAGTGGTGGAGCTGGGAGCAAGGTCTATTTGACTTGGAGCCTAGGCTTCCTCAGTAACTACTTGTTAACTTGACAGTTCTGAAAAGTTGAATTTGGGCAAGTGTTTAGGCTTGTAGATACCCATGTGTAAAAAAGTGCTTTCTTCACAGGCTATTAGGAAGGGTCAATTAGTTCTTTGTATAAAACTGCTTAAAACTTGGCAGGGTGTTTTGTGAGTATCCTATTACTGTTTTTGTTATTATTACTACTGTCACTAAAGTTTTGTTTGCAAAACAGCAAAATAACTATCACCAGTGGTACAACAGGACACTGAAGTGACAGTAGACCAAGGAGACAGTGATAGATCTTATTTTTTCAAATTTCTTCTAATACATTAATTTCTTCAAGAGAGCATCTCAGTGTACAGTTTGTATGATTTCAACAACTCCAGTTAGTGTGATAATCTCTGTAGTTTAGGAGGATAGTAGATTCAGAAAGAGTTTTCACTAACCAAATAATATATGCTTTGAAATTAGGAGCTTTAAAAAAATTAATTTTTCCAGTTACCTTCTGCTCATAAGAAACAGTACTGTATTTAACCTTTAAATTTGCTTTATATTTGACTTATTTTTTAAAAAAATATTTATTTATATGAAAGGGAGATTTAGAGAAGCAGAGGTAGAGAGAGAGAAGTCTTCCATCCACTGGTTTACTCCCCAGAAGGCCACAGTGGCCGGAGCTGTGCTGATCCGAAGCCAGTAGCCAGGAGCTACTTCCGGGTCTCCCACGTGGGTGGTGCAGGTGCCCAAGGACTTGTTTCATCTTCTACTGCTTTCCCAGGCTATAACAGAGAACTGGATCAGAAGTGGAGCATCCAGGACTCGAACTGGCACCGGTATGGGATGCCGGCACTGCTATGTCACAGTGCTGCCCCCTGTATTTGACTTTTAAAATGAGAAACAAAAGTAAAGCAAGATAGACATGAGTTAGTGGCTACTGTGAAATAATGATTGAAATAAAACTGGGAAACAGTGCTCACTTAAGTTTGTATGAACTTGGGGGAAAACAAGAGATGAATAGACTCCAGGAAGTAACCATTGGGAACAAAAAGGAAGGTTTGCACCAAGAATTCGTGTGACATAAGCTGGATAAAACTCTCATTTTATTCTCATTTCTCCTGCGAGTTGTGGCAGTGTGATTCTGAGGCAGCACTGGTATGCAGATATACTTAAAGTGTGTGCTCCAAATCATAGCATCAGGGCCAGGGCTGGCCATGGCTACTCTGTCTGTCATTCAGGTTCAAGTATAAGACATCTTTTTCGGGGGTTGGCATTGTGGCATAGCATGTAAAGTTGCTGCCTGTAGTGCTGGCATCCCATTTGGGCACTGGTTGGAGTCCCAGTTGCTCCACTTCCGATCTAGCTCTCTGCTATAGCCTGGGAAGGCATTAGAAGATGGCCCAAGTCCTTGGGCCACTGTATCCACGTGGAAGACCTGGAAGAAGCTCCTGGCTTCGAATGGGCGCAGCTTCTGCTGTTGCGGCCAACCAGGGAGTAAACCAGTGCATGAAGACTTATCTCTCTCTCTGCCTCCTCAGCCTCTCCTTCTCTCTCCTGTAACTCTTTCAAATAAATAAATAAATATTTAAAAAAAAGGAAATCTTTGAACTAGCCAGTTTTATCTGTGCTATGCTTCTTATGAATCCAAGCTCTGCAAAGATAGCACTCTAATCTAGGTTTCTTTGTTAATAAATTTCCAATCCGTAACCTACTGCTTGGGGCATAATAGGTGCTCAATAAATATTTTCCAAATGAATTGAGTAAATTCTGTGCACTGATGGACCATCAGTGAATTCACTTTATATTTGTGTGGTTCTATCTGAGAAGTTTGATGGGATTGGTATAGAGAGAAAAAGTGAATTAATTCCACATTTAATAGGTGTATGACCTTAAATGAGGTCAGCAGTGTCACTGTAGAAGTGTTTTGGAGACCTGCCACTGTCAGATGAAATGTCAGTAACACAGATGGAGATATTAAATCGATTTAAGAGGCCCAAAGCGCACGTAGATATCACTCTTGGGAGGACAGCTAGGGGCTTCAGGAGAAGAAATGTGACCGACCACTGAGTTTCCTTGAAGGAACAAAAGAGTTTTAATCATCAGGAGTCTTCGTGGATTGCCAGCAGTGGGGTGGACAAGCATGGCAGCAGGGCACTTAGGAGCAAAGAGATGCTGCTTTTGCATAGTGACATTGTTGTTTTCACAGGACAAGGAGCAGGATGATTCATGAGACACAGAATTCTGTACTGGACTCTGTGTGTGTGTGTGTGTGTGTGTGCAAAGTTAAGGAGGCCAAGGGAAATTCTCAGGAAAGTTCCCTCAGGGCTCTATGCTACCCCTCTACAACTTCTTATTTATATCAGTCGTATTCTGAAAACTATCTGTTTATATTTGATGTGTGAAATTAGCCATTTACATTTACATCATAATTCTTTTTTTTTTTTTTTTGACAGGCAGAGTGGACAGTGAGAGAGAGAGACAGAGAGAAAGGTCTTCCTTTGCCATTGGTTCACCCTCCAATGGCCGCCGTGGCCGGCAAGCTGTGGCTGGCGCACCGCACTGATCCGATGGCAGGAGCCAGGTGTTTATCCTGGTCTCCCATGGGGTGCAGGGCCCAAGCACTTGGGCCATCCTCCACTGCACTCCTGGGCCACAGCAGAGAGAGAGCTGGCCTGAAAGAGGGGCAACCGGGACAGAATCTGGCGCCCCAACTGGGACTAGAACCCAGTGTGCCGGCGCCGCAAGGCGGAGGATTAGCCTAGTGAGCCGCGGCGCCGGCCCCATCATAATTCTATAATTCTGCTTTTGGTATACTTCCTAAGTCAGTTATAAGAATTGGTCGTGACTTTTTTTTTTTTCTAGAGTGGTACGAGCTTTTGCTTATGGATATTTTGTCATGAGATGGCACATCACACTTGACCAAGCTTATTGTGCATCTTTAAGTTCTGACTTCTTTGTCAAACAAAACCCTTCTAGCTTTACTAAAAAATTTCAAAGATATATTTGTATATTATTCAAAATTTTGCTTTAAAAGTCTCATAATCTCTGTGCTGTGGGATAGCTCAGGAGAACCATTATAGTTCTTTATGTATATGGAGTAAATTGAGAATCTTCACAGAATGGATATGTATTTTAGGCCAAATGTTAAAGTTCAATAATAATAAAAACAACAATAATAAATTATAGAGCCTAAAAATAGCAGTTAGAGACCACATAATATGGGCCACGCCTGCTAATGACTAAGTGTAAATTATCTAATTCAGTTCCCACAAAACCCCATGGGACATTGTGTGGTATCTCTTGTAATTCCTACAGTGTGTCAGTCGTTTGAACTTGCTTGGCTTTTTTTCTCACCTTCTGTCTCCTGATGAGGCTGAACATACCCATGAAATATAAATCCTTTCAAAGTATATCCCAAGGTAGCATTATATTTACCACAATGCAAAAAAATCTGACTTTGTCTGCCTTGTTGCGTCCATAGCGGAAAACCCAAGCTGATACAGATGACAACTTTCTGGGTAAGCGGTGCTCATTCAGGGTTTGTTTTGATCAAATACTCAAAATATTACACGTAGATTTTTGTTATCTGAGGCTGATAGTCGCATCACCAACAGTTTCTATAATTTGAGGGTCCTAGTTAATAATTTGCTTAGCTCAAATATGATAGGATTATTTAATGGTAGATTTGTCGATCCCAGATCTCCAGAACAAACTCCAAATTGCTCTTTTTTACCCTTGAAGGCGACCTTAAGTGATAAAGAAATTCTCCTGACCTTGGAGTGACTCAAAGAGAATTTAAAGGCAAGACACAGCAGCATTGAAGAAAAGCTCAACATAAATTTGAATATGCTCCGAAGAGGGGGCAGTTGTCACCATGGTGATTTTATTCTCTCTTAGACTGAGCTCAGAATGAAAGAGGAGGAGTTTTCAAAGCAAAGACGCTGAAATAGGTGAATTAAAAATCTAGATACAATTTCTAGCTGTTAATAAAAATAAGATCTTTAGTTTGAAGTTTGGAGTCTGTATTCGGGATCAAATACTCAAGATAATGATTGTTAGGGAGACTGAGAAAACACACTTCTATTGTTAAAATATTTATCGGTAATCGGGAAGTTATTAATATCCTGCTACAGAGGGCTCTATTAGCATTAATGCTTCCTCTGTTAACATTATTGATTCTTTACCATTCACCATGCAATGTGTGAAGTGCTTGGCATGCACTATTTCATTTAATGACTACAAAAATCTATCAGGTAGATGCTATATGAGTAGTTCCATTTTAAAGATTCATAAACTAAGGCTGATGGACACATGGCAGGCATTTTCATAAAGATACATCATTGAAACAAACCATTAAAAAGTTCCTTCCTCATGGAACTTGCTTTATAGTAGTTTGCCTAGGTCACAGAGCTTGTAAGCCACAGATAGAACATTCAAACCCAGATCAAAGTGGAAAACCCTCTCATAACAACTAGAAGCAGAGTATTAAAGCATATGTAAATATACTTTGATTTTAGGAATCCAGTTTCAAATAGGCTGCAATTCCATGCCAAAGTCTTGAGCAGAACAGGTAGGAAAATTTCTCATGTGGGTCTGAAGTGCTCACAGCTGTCGTTACGTTGGTGTCCCACTATGAGAACTTCAGCAATAAGCTACCCAGGATGTAACTGCTTTCCCATCTCTTATTACCTAGAAGCATCTCTAGACTTCCAGCAGTTGCTGTCATCCACAGCTGAAGAATTCATTTGCTGTTGGGAAGAGCCTTGCTCAGAAACAGAGGATATAAAGCAGAGATTTATCGAAACCAACCCTGGCTGCCATTGTGGTGACAGATGTCGCAGCTAGACCGCCCTCAAACAATCCTGGAATGACTCTTTGGAATTCTGCACGTGCCAGCAGTCATTTTCAGACCCCATGATTTTTTGCTTATGTTCTGCCTTTTAATTCTGTGTGACCTTCATCAGCTAGTCCTTTTCACTCTACCTGATTTCTGACTTTCAAAATTGGAGAGAGCAAGTCTTTACTCTTAGCAGCAACATTGACATTCTGGGAAGATGAGCATTTGGTGAATGTTGGTCAGTGTTTGTGGGTCTTACCCTCTTCCTCCTGACCCAAAGGTCCTGGTGTGGTTCATTGTTTGTCTCCAAACCCAGAGTCAAAACACCCTTCTTTTGTCTCTGTGACAAATACTCTCAAGAATGCCTAGCCACTATCTTTTCCCTTGATGAATTGCATTGAAGACAGCTGCTAAGTGCTGGTGTTTGCATGCACCTGTTTGTTTATTTTTTAAAATGTAATTGGGAATATGCCTGGAAGCGTGGGTCTATTTCTCCAGTGCACTCTAAGCAGATTTAGGCATACAGAAGACAATCACAGCCTTGTATTGTGCATCTATTGCATGCATGGTTCTCTAAATTGGCATTTTGCAATGATATAACAATCAGAAAATGCCTGGAATGCAAACTTGAAATGGGGAGATGAGACACTAAAGAGTAACTGGGAACATTGATTAAAAAAACAACAACATCATAATCATAACTCCTTACCAAGCACTGTAAAGCTCTTTATCAATCCAGTCTGCATGTTAATGTGATCTCAGCAACTTCAACACACACACAGTCCCTGCCATCAGTGATTTTGATTTCAATGGACTATGGTGTGACCTACACGTTCATATTTTGAAAAAAAAAAATTACTGAATTTTCTGCAACCAGATCTGGGAACCATCTCAATGTCTACCTTTCTCACCATTTGTGGGTGTCTGTCCCCATGCTCGTACATGGCCATCAGCTATTTAAGCATGTAGAGCTGATTCATGCTTTCGAATCTTTGTTTTATCTTGTCAATTCTGCAGCCATGCTATCCACTAGATCTTTACATGGCCTCTATTTTTGTGCTTTTTAACTCTGAACTCTGGAATGTGGGAGAGCCAAATCTTCTGGAATTTTGTGCTATGTACAAGTGGGGGGGGGTCCTAAATTATAGCCCTACCCTCTGTGCTACTCAGCGCTCTTTCTGGTTACTCATAGACCGACTTACCTTGTTGTTGTTGTTGTGTGTTTTTTTTTTTTTGTCCAAGCACTAACTAAATCAAATTTTTTATTGGCTATTTTTATTTTCTTTCATTTTCATCACTGAAATGTAGAGACCAAGACCTGTTCAGCACTTATATTTCTGGTACCTAATACACTACCTTGCATACAGTAGATACGCAGTTAACATCTGTTAAATGAATATTCTGTGTGTGAACAAAGCCCATGATTTCTTCTACACCGCAGTAATATGTTATGGTATTAAGTTAGTTGGAGTTCATAAAAAAATCTTAATAGTTGAGATAAAGTTTGGAGGAGATTGCCAACAAAGGAGTGTGGTTTTTGGACGTGTTGGGAATTTGTTCTTTGTAAAGGAGAGGTGTCCCTTAAGATCTGAAACAAGTGTTGCTCAGAACAGAGAAACTAGTTTGCTTGGCTGGTGCAATAAGGCTGTGATTAATAAAATTAATCCAAGGGTGGTTGCTTCCCCTAGTGGTTAAGACACTAATTAGGATGCCTGATTCCCACACTGAAATGGCTGGGTTGGATTCCTGGCCCTGGCTTCTGATTCCAGCTTCCTGCTGAGGCATTTCCTACGCAGTGGTAATGATTATTCAAGTGACTAGGTTACTGCTTCTCAAGTAGGAAACCTAGGTTGAGTTCCCAGCCCCTGGCTTTGGTCTGACCCAACCCTGCTCACTGCGGGGATTCTGAGAATGAACTGGCATATGGGAACTTCTTCTGTCTATGTATGTCTCTCTCTTCCTTTCTGTCTCTTAAAATAAATGAATGAATTTTCAATATAAATTGAATCCGAGCCAGTGAGATATGAAATCACTTGAAATTAAAATAGTATGTGGAAATAGAACATAATTGAATCATGTGTACATGTAATATGACCTGTGCTGCAGTAGAGAATATAGCATGTCCTCAATTCTCTTAAAAAACTGTAAAAGCTATAGAAGTATATATTTTCAATTAATAAGCACAGAAAACTGAGAAGCAGCTAATAGTGATGATGACATTTCCCAGGGCCATTTATTGAGTGCTTTCTTCATTGATGGCATTGGAACATATATTTATGTTCGTTACATCATTTTAACCTCATAGAAAACTTGTCAGTTGCTAACATATACCATTTACCATCAACAAAAGTGAGACTTAGATAAGTCAGGCAACTGATTGAAGTGTCACCCCAAATAAATGGTTTAAATAGAATTTGAGTACAGGGCCATGGATCCCAAAGTGTCTGCATTTACCTGAAATGTTGCACCGCTTTATTTGGACCTAGTGTTATATAGCAAGATCTTGATGGGTGACCCCTTTCATGCTAATTGCATCTCACTAAACTAAAATTTTAGCAGAACTTCAAAGATTCTGAGTGAAAATTTATCTCACATTTTCACTACAGCATTTGGAACATGAAATATAATTTTACAAAAGAGGAATGTAATGTATACTGCCCAGATCCCTAGGCCACAGAAAATAAAAATGACAGTTTTAGTTTCAAAAATTTTCTTAAATAAGAAAAGGAAGGTATTTTTATTTTTGCACGTTAAAATTTGAAGGAGAGATAGACACATCAAGCTCTTTTATTGGCTGGTTTATTCCCCCCAGATGCCCACCACAGCTGGGAAATGAGCCACGCCAAAGCCAGGAGCCCAGGACTCAATTCAAGTCTCCACATGGGTAGCAGGCCCCAAGAACACATAATGGCCCCAGAGCCATTACTTGCTGCCTCCCAAGGTGCACATTAGCAGGAAGTTGCAATGGAGAGTAGAACAAGAACTCTAACCCAGGCCCTGTGATGCAGGATATGGTTGTCCTAAGTGATGACTAAACCACTGCTTCAAATGCCTGCCCCTGTATGGTGTTTTATATGTTACAGATAATTTTTAAACACAGCAATAGCATGTAACAGTTAACAAAAGACAAAGCAGTTTGCTGTATTTTAAAGTACTGTACTAGATAGAGTATTTTGCCTACCCAGTTTTTGGTTTATTCTGAAATCGAATGCTGATGCCTGGTAGTGGTTTAATTAGAATAGAGTAAGAAAGATGTCTGATGATTTTGTCCAGATTCCAAAGGAGATTAGAGGCTCTTTTAAAGAATTTAGGTGGATTGCAGTTGTTTCATTACATTTCATGCCATGTGATTTCCTTTCAAACTGGGTTTATTTTTTTTTCATTTTGTGTCACAATAATATTCTTCTTAAAGCATGCTGAAATTAGGAGTGGGAAGGTGGCAGGCATTGAACAGAATGTTCCTGTCCAAGTAATATCAAAATACAAGTGCATTCCATTTATTATCAAGTACCAGGGACTAAAGACAGAGGAAGGAGCACGGAGGGAGGGATTTTAAGAAAGAAATGTCACTTGGGTTAGGCCCAGTTGCCAATGGGTTCTTGGCCTGGATTAATCCACTGGTTTTCCAGAGTCTGAGGGTTTGCGCAAGCATCTGCAGGTTGGACAGAAGCTGGCTGAGGAAAGGCTGGCATTTCTGTGAACTGAAAAGGCAAAGCTGCTTTGCAAGGCCTAAGTGCTCTCAGCTCAGGGGAGGAGCTGCTTTCTCTGGTGATGGAAAGGATTGACAGATGATATAAAAAGGTAATTCCTGCTGAATTCAGGTACCAGTGTAAAGAAAGTACCAGCTTAGGATAAATAGCCTCAATTGATATTGAGTGCACAGGTGGGCCTATTTTTCTTTTTTTTTTTTAATGATTTATTACTGTCAGAGAAGAATGGTAACAAACCATTCTAGTATATTTCCTTTAAAAATTGGAGCTACTGCTGATTTGTTTTAAAAACAAATAGTTAATTCAAAACTAACAGAATTCTCCTTTTTTTAAAAAAAAGATGGTAGTTGCTTATTTACTTCATTTCAAAGGTTTTTTTTTTAAATTCAGTCTCCCTAGCAACAGAGACATCTGTCTCTATTCTCTTAGTCATTAAAGCCAAAGAAAGTAGCTGCTTCAAAAATAATAAAGGCAATTTCTATGAATTGGGTGACTGTTAATTGTTGCCAAGAAATCTTAGTGAGATAATGAGGCATACAGCAATTGACAAAGATCTTTTCATTGATGTATGAGCTTCCAGCTAGCCCATGGTGGTTAGCTAATATATACAGTACCATCGATGAGGTATTGTGTGACTTGCTATGTAACACAAATAGAGAAGTGATCTTTACTCTTTCTAATTTCTTTGAGAAGTGTGGCTTGCTGTGATTTTTCTGATTGCTTAGTAACTAATCATACCTCGGGATTCCAGGGAATGTATTTGCCCATTACATTTCATGAAAGTAGAAGGGTTTGAAGCCTTTACAATGGAGATCAATGCAACAAATAGTATAGTAGCTG
Organism: Oryctolagus cuniculus; assembly: GCF_051225735.1. Classification (NCBI taxonomy): domain Eukaryota; kingdom Metazoa; phylum Chordata; class Mammalia; order Lagomorpha; family Leporidae; genus Oryctolagus; species Oryctolagus cuniculus. The sequence continues at coordinate 55,289,729 of NC_142872.1, forward strand.
GTGGTGGTGTTAAAACACAATATACTTCTTATTTGAGTTGTAGATTGTGCAAAACCATTTGAGAGAAAATAGTTAAAATTGCACTAGATTGTAAAATGCATATTGGCATTTGTGCTAAAACTGTTTGCAAGCCCCTTATAATGAAACCTCAATCACCCTCTACAATAGCTTCACTAATAAACACAAAACAGTTTTTCAACGCTCTCTGCTTTCCTAGCAGCCAAGGAAGCAAATTATATTAAGTCAGTATTTTTTATAATCGGCCCTATGTTTGGCACATGCCTGGTTGTATGTGAAACTGCTGTTAAATGGGTAATAACAAAAGGAGAAACCAAGCAAATAGAAACAGTTTTTTATGATTTTTTAAAGGAAATACAGGTCTGATAACCAGATGAATAATAGCCTTTTGCAACACTGACCTCAGAGGCCTATTTTAGTGTCATGTAGGGGCTGGGGTTTGATTATAAATGGGAAATGTCAAAAATGCTGAGTCTAAATTCAAACTTAGCTTGTGTACAAAATTTACATATGTATAGATAACTATCAAGGAAAATACAAAGGATATTAAATGCATATCAATTTTACGGGGTTTTGAATGAAGAGTTTACTTTTATTGTTATATGTTGTGATATACTTGTAGTATAGATAAGAAACAGAGGAACAAAAACATGTTTTTAACCTCCCAGTGACATTGTTTCATGTTAAACTGTAGGTATATATAGTTTGGTACATTATACAAGTAATTAAGCCTTTCTGGTTGGGATTTGGCTAAGATGTTAGAATAAAATTGCATGCATAGTTAAGCGAATCCTTTTCGTTTAGGAATATTTTTATAATTTGCGAAGTATTTTTCTTTTAAAATCCTCTAAATACAGATATTTCTAGTAAGTGCTTATGAATATAAATGCATAAAAGACATTATCTTTTAAAAATTACAGTTTTCATCTGCATAATTTCACACTGTTAAGGTGACAAACTGTTAATTTCCTTTCAAGATGCTTCTAATATAATAAAAGGAGAAAGAATGTTCCTAACAACCAAGTAGAAATAGACTTGAATAGCTGGTGGTGACTTTTTATCGAAAGTTTAAAAAATGCAGTGTAAAGAAAATCTTGGCACTTGATGTGGCATTTATGACATACACCAAGACTCTCAGAGTCACAGTACTAGATTTGTTGATCAAGTTTTACCATATTGTCTATCAGCATGTCATTTAACAGCGGGTTCCGATGGCGGACTTGAGATGAGTACTTGTGTCACGCTAGGGCTGTATACAGGAATCATCTCATCTCTACATAAGAGTCTGGAAAACTGTGTTCCTTGAACCACATTTGAGCTGCCACCTATTTTGGTATGATCCATGAGCTAAATACTGTTTCCATATTTTCATATAGTTGAAAGATATTTTTTATCTTTAGTGCCATGATACATACAGTTAGAAAGTAAGTACCTATAAATGAGGTCTAAATGAACACAGCATAGTCATTGCTTTACATATGATCTGTGACTGCTTTAATCTTGCTTACAGCAGAGTTGAATAACTGTGGCAGAGATAGTCTGGGTCACAAAGCCTAAAATATTACTTTAATTGGTAATTAATTAAAATGTTAATTATTCTCTGGACCTTTTCAGGAAAAAGTTCTCTGACAGTAGCTCTAGATTTAGGTTTTCCTGTGAGTGTGACTTGAAAGGAAATACAGCTGATATAATAGTTAATATGTGCTGCATGTGATGAAAACTTTCCTTTACCCGGTATTGTGCTGATTGTGTCTCATCTCTCTGATTTCCCATAGTAGATCTAGAATATGGATACTCATTACCATTTAGTAGACAAAAAAAAAAAAAAAAGGAGAAAAGAATTGCCTGAATGCATGCAAACAGGATATGGTAGAACAAGGATTTAGAACTACATTTGTCTCAGGGAAAAATTCATATTTTTTAACAACTGCATTGTAGTCCCTCCTGAAATTACAAGCCCTTATGTATCATTGGGAAAGAGCCAAATACTTGCCTAGAAAAACTAACAAAAGAATTATATAGAGCTGTCCCCAGTGAAGGAATACAAATACTATGTTTCTCACAGAGCTGTTAACCTAGGGAAGAAGGTAATGGAAGCTACTAATGCTCCTTCTAGTTTTCTGAGTTGGAATCTTAGATTTGGGTTTCTTTTTTTGCCGAAATCATAATTAAAACTCAGTGGTTCATTGCAGGGGTCTCCAGCATTTCTGAAACTTAGCCATCAGATCACTGTCCTAGCATGTAGAGTTTTATCATGTTAACTAGAAAATACGGGAGACTCCTGAATTAGTCCCAGTGGGTTCTCTGTGAAAGAGTATTCACTGGGAACCATGGACAGGTTGCTTGGCAAGGAGAAAGAGTGCCCCAGTTAGGTTTGGGACTCCATTCTGTGGCATTGAGAAAATCACTGAATTCAGATTCATTGTCCTGAACCAAGGGTCCAAGTAAACGCATGACCATAGGGAGGTGCTAAAGATCTTAGTCCCTTCTTCACTTACCGTATTTTTCTTGGTCCTGGATTTTATGCCAGGCTCTTTTTGTGTGAGCCAGGATTCTAATTTGTAAGCAACCTGAGCAGAAAAGGAACTTATTGGAAGAATGTCAGGTAGCTTCTAGAATCATCAGGAAGCCAAGAAAACAAGGTTGATAAAGGAGACAAGAACAGAAGGAGATTTGGCAAAGAGAGCCATAGCGAAAGCTCTGCCAAAGCGTTAGGTTGTTTGGAACAGGGTGGCATTCATATTAACACTTCTGAATGCTGCCACCTATGTCAGCTTTTGAACTCTCCCTTCACCTTCATGTCATTTGTAAACATTCCCAGTACTAGATGGGAATAAGCAATCGCCTTATCTTAACAGCAGGATGGAAGAAGGAAAAGCCGTGTGGACACCTCCAGTTTCAGGAGTGGGAGCATGAGGGTTTAGGTAGGCTGGCACAATGCAAGTGAATTAGTCACTATAAGAGGTGAGAGTTTAGAAAGAAAAGATCATTTTCACAGGCCTTGGCCTTAAGGCTGACTCAGAGTTATCCAAATTTCATGCTGTCTCTCCTCAGCAGTTTTTCAGCACAGACCTGAGAGGTGGCTAGCTGGCCCAGTGGTGGGTGTGAAACATCCGTTGACGTTTTCCAGGAATCTGGAGCATGGGGATATCTGAGTGGAGTTTCAAAGGATGAATGAGAACAAAAATACAATGCATTTCAGCAAGCACATATCCAGTCATTACAAAAATAAAAATTCTGCTAATCTGATGGCATGCATATGTGAAGTTTTGTAAATCATCCCAGGTGGAGGCTTGCTGTTTCATGTGTATAAATTATAATTTTGTTGAAGTATAATTTATGTACAATAAGCTGCATGTATTTACAGCATTCAGTTTTGTTAGTTTAGATATTTTTATACTCATTTAACCATAATCAATTCCATCAACTGAAAACATCTTGGGGTAGATGCTTGACTAAGCTAAACAGGAACTGTGGTCCGATAAGGAGTATCTCTGTTCAGTCACTGGCTCCAGCTCCTAACTCCAGCTTCTTGCTGCTGCAGACCCTGGAAGGCAGGGGTGATGGCTCCCGTGTAGGGTTCCTGCCATTCATGTGGGAGAACTGAATTGAGTTCCCAGCCTGTTCTGACCATGCCTTATCCTTGCCATTACAGAAGTAGAAGGGATTCATTCTGTCTCTCTTTCTCTTTTTAGTATGTTATGTATTTTTGAGATTACAGATTTTTATTTTACATGTTATTCAAAAGCTTATTGGAACCAATAAATAAAGAGTTCAACAAATAAAAAATGAAAAGACCATTGTCTAACAGGAAAATAGGCACATAGGAACAAAAGAAAAAATGTTCAGTTTCACTCACATAAATTTTAAATTAGTCAAAAATCATTAAAATCATATGTCTGCCCCTGAAATAAATATTTTCAAAAAGCTTTCCTCATGTCTCCTGGTTATCCATTCTTCCCTTAACTCTCATTCTCAGAAAACTACTGTTCTGCTTCCTATTGCTCTGTATTAGTTCAGACTTTCTAGAATTTTATATAGACCGTCATTCAATAGCTACTGTTTTTAGGAGTACAGAAAGAGATTCAGCCATGTTATGTGAATGAACATATGGTAAATGTTTCCATTGCTCTTTACAATTTTTATAGAATAAATGAAAAGAAGAAACTAAGTCCCTTATCATTGCCTAAAATCTCTGATTTTTTCACTGGTTTATGCAATCCATTGAAAAAGAATCACCAAAGTCCTCTCACACTGACCATTTTGAAAGAGTTTGATTAAATTTCCTGCTACTTCTCACTCTTCAGGGGACTTGAGTATATTCAATGCAGGTTGATTTCTCGACCCTTTGAGTTAGTGCCTGGAATTTAGTTAAGTCTGTTTATTTCCAGGGAACAAATTAATTTCTCTACACAATGAAATGATCATGGAATGTACTGAAAACGTGCCTTTGGTTTGGACTTAAACATATTCAGGATTGTAAGTTCAACAAAAGTTTCTCAGGCTCTTATTAAGTTCCAGACACCAAGTTTGGTAGCAGAGATAAGGACATGACATGGACATGGTCCCGGCCCTTGAGGAATTTCAAGTACAACATGGTTCTAAAAGTCTTGTTCTGTATATTACTAAACACTATGGGGGTACCTCTTACATGCTGGGTCCTGCGCTCGACTCTGGGAATGCCTGTCTCCATCTAATCACAGAGCTGCTTTTCTGGTGGAGGAGGCTGGTGATAAGCAATAAAGTACATAAGGAAGGAGAGATAGTGTGAATGATGAGAGATGTTATGATGAAAATTCACAAAGTAGTAATATAGGAACACGTTTTTAATGGAAAGAACTGTGGCCAGTTTTACTGAGCAGCTGGGGAGCAGAGAGCACTCCAGGATGCATGGAGAACATGGAGAACTGCAGGTACAGAGACTGATGCAGGAGCAGGACTTGCCTGGCAAAAAGGAGGATTTGGCTGGCAAGAGTGAATGGGTAAGGAGGTACTCGGGGTGACGGTGGATAAGTAGTGGGTGACAGACCTGTAAGGCTTTGCTGGCCATGAGTAGGAATTTGGGTTTTTAATTTTTTTTTTTTTTTTTTTTTTTTTTTTTTTTTTTTTTTTTAAGAACCAAGGAATCCCTAAAGTGACTTTAAGGATAAGCTTGGGGCCGGCGCTGTGGCTCATTTGGTTAATCCTCCACCTGCAGTGCCGGCATCCTATATGGGCACCCGTCTCTAGTCCCGGTTGCTTCCAGTCCAGCTCTCTGCTGTGGCCCTGGAGGGCAATGGAGGATGGCCCAAATGTTTGGGCCCTGAACCTGCATGGGAGACCAGAAAGAAGCACCTGGCTCCTGGCTTCAGATTGGCGCAGAGCCGGCCGTAGCGGCCATTTGGGAGTGAACCAATGGAAGGGACACCTTTCTCTCTGTCTCTCTCTCACTGTCTATAACTCTACATTTCAAATAAAAAATAAAAAAAGAAGAAGCTATATGACTTTGTGTTTTCTATATCTCACTTCTGTTTTTAAAATGAGGTGATGGTATCACAATGAAATTAATAAAATCCATACAATAACATCCATAACTCTAAAGGGTTCAGTTTGTTTTGACACTTGTAAATACGCATGTAACCACAAAATCAACCCAGATACAGGACATCTGAATTCCAAGAAAATTGCTTTGTGCCCTTTTTCTTTCTTTCTTCCTTTTTTTGGTTTTTAAATTAAACATAATTATACTAATGTATACTTAAGGAGCACAATGTGATATTCTGATATGTAGGTACATTATGTAATGGCACAATCAAGCTCATCAGTACATCCATCACCTTACATACATTTGTGTGTGTGTGTGTGTGTGTGTTGCAAACATTTATGAATTACTTCTATAGAATTTGGAATGGCCTTCCCTGATTTACTTTTTAAAAGGTCACTATTGCTGGCGCCGCGGCTCACTAGGCTAATCCTCCTCCTGCGGCGCCGGCACACCAGGTTCTAGTCCCGATCGGGGAGCCGGATTCTGTCCCCGTTGCCCCTCTTCCAGGCCAGCTCTCTGCTGTGGCCAGGGAGTGCAGTGGAGGATGGCCCAAATCCTTGGGCCCTGCACCCCATGGGAGACCAGGATAAGTACCTGGCTCCTGGCATCAGATCAGCGCGGTGCGCCGGCCGCAGCGCGCCGGCCGCGGTGGTCATTGGAGGGTGAACCCATGGCAAAGGAAGGAAGACCTTTCTCTCTGTCTCTCTCTCTCACTGTCCACTCTGCCTGTCAAAAAAAAAAGTCACTATTGAGAAAATTTGTAGATTCCCCTGCATGTTGTTATTCAACACACGGTCTTCTCACCCTCTCTCTGTCCATACAAATATGTAGCTGTGGTTCCCATCTCTTCTGACAGTCTCTTTCCACACCCCTTATGTACTGATCACTCTGCAGACTTTCCCAGCTAGTTTATTTTCAGAGTCATTTCCTAATGAGATTTCAGGCTCTTTTCTATTCTACCTGATCAAACTGGAAATCTGATTGGACTCGGTTCACATCCTACCCTTTCATAAAGCCTGAAAACTTATAACTCATCTCATTCCATACTCATCTGTGTTCCCTGAACATTCACAGTGTTTCTCAGCTGTTCCCTCTTCGGGTTTTTAGGGGTACTATGTAGTGCTGAGTAAAGAGAGACATAATATGTGCAATGGGAATGGATATACTAAATGATTGAGAGAAGATGATGATAATAGTGTAAAGAGGAGAGGCAGCTATGTTCTTCTCTGTCAGTGTAGCCTTATAATTTTTAAATGACAAGTCTTCTGCAACATATGTGGACTTGGCTCAAACACTTTCTGGTCTTGGTTTGGTAAAACAACTGAAACTGCTTTTTCTGTTTATCCTGCACCATGAGTCATTTGTGTCCATGATCTCGTCAGCCAGTCATGAAGGTTTTACACACTCCAGAGGTTGCTAGATGCCTTCCTGCCAGGTTCAGACTTCACTGTCTGCTGACTTGTCATCCATCTAACTGCTAACTAATTCCGTTTTTCAAGAGAATCAAACGCTCAAGGCATTGGCTTGTCAATGGGAAGCGTTTGCCTGCCCGGGTCCTGTGGCCTAGTGCAGTAATAGATGTACTGATTATGCTTATTTGAAAGATGATTTGATCAAGTGCACTCTGTGGGTTGATGTGTTAAAAATTCAGGATGTTATTTACAAAGAATTGCAGAGAAACCAAGGGCAAATGGGGCTTTGGCCAAGATTTTCTTCCTTATTGATGCTACCATCACAAATATTTAATTGGCATCAAGGTAAATACTCAGAGGTTAATGTAGCATGCTGTTAATGGATAATGAAAGTGTGCGGCCCTTACTGCCTCACTTTGCTCCTGAAATGTAATTACCAGAATAAGGAGAGTAGGAGATGGGAGCAATGTATCATCTGTTGGCACCCGTCTGCAGGTAGCACACACACAAAAATACTGGTTGTGATGATCCATTTTGTGTATTTTGATTCATTAGTTACAATTAGATGTTTGCATTTCCATGTGTGTAAGATGCAACATCAGTGCATAATTAGGTAGTGTTTGTTGGCAAAGATTTATATTTTTTTTTAACTTTTATTTAATGAATATAAATTTCCAAAGTACAGCTTATGGATTACAATGGCTTCCCCCCCATAACTTCCCTCCCACCCGTAACCCTCCCCTTTCCCTCTCCCTCCACCCTTCCATTCACATCAAGATTCATTTTCAATTCTCTTTATATACAGAAGATTAGCATATATTAAGTAAAGATTTCAACAGTTTGCACCCACATAGAAACACAAAGTGAAATATACTGTTTGAGTACTCGTTATAGCACTAAATCACAATGTACAGCACATTAAGGACAGAGATCCTACATGAGGAGTAAGTGCACAGTGACTCCTGTTGTTGACTTAACAAATTGACACTCTTGTTTATGGCATCAGTAATCACCCTAGGCTCTTGTCATGAGTTGCCAAGGCTATGGAAGCCTTTTGAGTTCACCGATTCTGATCATATTTAGACAAGGTCGTGGTCAAAGTGGAAGTTCTTTTCTCCCTTCAGAGAAAGGTACCTCCTTCTTTGATGACCTGTTCTTTTCACTGGGATCTCACTCGCGGAGATCTTTCATTTAGGTGTTGTTGTTGGTTGGTTTTTTTTTTTTTTTTTTTTTTTTTTTTCCCCCCAGAGTGTCTTGGCTTTCCATGCCTGAAATACTCTCATGGTCTTTTCAGCCAGATCCGCGTGCCTACAGGGCTGATTCTGAGGTCAGAGTGCTGTTTAGGACATCTGCCATTCTATGGGTCTGCTGTGGCAAAGATTTATATTTTTATTTCAGAGTAGAAAAAATCTATTTCTAGTGATGTCCTATCTTGAACATTTCACAGGGGGACAAGAAAGGTTCTTTTTAAGGGTCCCTCTTTAATGGCATATACTTTTACTTTTTCATGTTATATAAGGAAAATAGTGAACACATTCTAAGTGTTCAATAAGTGTAGATCACAACTACTATTTTCTGGCTGTCCTGACAATCTCATTCATTTGTGAAAGTCATCTGTAACTTCTGCCAGTGTTGTCGTTGTAGTGACAATGATATCAGAATGATGTTACTTATGAAATAATTTCATGCAAATGTTTACCCTGGTATTTCCTTTTGGTTTTTATTTTCTTTTAATCATAGGGTTTTATGCCAAGCAAATGAATGTTGCTGAAATATGCTACCTTTGTATAGCTACCATCTGGGAAATGAAGACAAGGTTATCTGATGCTATTATTTCTGCTCCAGTACTTTGTTTTTAAAGCACTTAACAAGAATTATGACAAATAACATATGGAAGTAGATGTATTTGATTTGATGGACTGGATCCTATAACCTTTTAGTGTATATCGTGCAAAGAAAGCACTCAGCAACAGAATAGTTTTAATCATATAATCACTTATTTCTTTGCTTTTTCTTATTGAGGTTTCCACTTTGCATTGATGATGGGGAGTGGTATTTTTGCTTTGTCGATAAATCTTATGACTGTTTTATGCTTAATATTTATAAGAAAGTGTTGGAAATAGAGTCTGAGGCTGCAACTTTGGGCCATGCAAACTTAGTTGAGTGCATCCTCTGGTTCTTGATTTCATTGGTTACTCTTGGCTTGTCTTCAAGTTTCTCTGAATTTGTTGTTCTTGTTTCTGCCTATTTTCTTATTAAAGAAGAGATTAGTAACTGCAAAATGCATATTAGAACCCAGCTGAGACTTTATTTGAGATGAAAACATAAAACTTGAAAACACACTGAGAAAAAGGGAGCTCCTTAGGAACAAAACGATCCGTTTTAGAAGCGTTCTGTCTGAAATGGACAATTTCTAAGATCCAGTTTCCATGACACGGGAAGTTATTCTGGCAATAGATATGAATCCAAGTAATGCAAATTGATTGAAAACAACATTGAGTGGGAGGCTTGTCATCAACCTATGCAGACAGTGGTGATGATTGTGTGGTCCCTGTCTGTGTAGTCCCTCTCTATCCGCATTGCCTGGGGCACTTGTGACAGTGCAGATTGCTAGGCCTCACACCAGCACTGTGAATCTGTTTCCTTCCAGGGTGAGAGCCCCGGAATGTACATTGTAGCAAGTAACCAAGCTACTCCCTCAGTTATTTTTAGAAATTCCTCTGTAGAATATTCTTTCCTAAAAATGTGTATTTTTTAATTTTTTCAATAGAAAATTTTTAAGCTTGTGGAACTGGAGCCCATCAACTGTCTATGGACTCCAGCACTCTTGTTTCCTGGCTGTGTGTCTTTGGCCAAATTACTTAACCTCTTGGTTCCCCTTATGTAAAGTACTTATATTAATGTAGTCACCTAGGGCTGTTTGGGGACTTCCATGAGATGAGTCCAGTAAAAGCAGTTAGCTCAGTGCCTGCCACTCATCAAATGTTCCAGCATTGTTCATGATAATTGCCTTTGAACTAACAGTTCTTATTGTTTTACTAATAATAGTAATAATTATACCAAGGCTTACCTGTGACAGACTTTTTTTGAAACAAACTGTTGACCTCTGTAGCTCTGATTGAAAAGGAACTTAAAACAATGAAAGGGACTATTGATCCCTTGGGTTCTCTGGGCTGGGCTATTCATTTCCACAGCCCTCCGGAGAAATACTCTGGGCCACAGCCAGGGTGACTGCATAGAAGGCCTTCTGCATCACATGCTGGGATGAGCACTGAAAAATAAGCACCATGGACCTGCTCCTGGAGTGAGTCCCGCTGTACTGTTCTTTGGCTGAATCCTTGTGTAGATTTCCTTGGCTCTCGTGCACTCTCTCGAGCCTTCCCCTTGGTTAATGGCAAGAACCTAAACCTGTGAGCAGCCTTCCCTGCTCCCACCTCAGTTTGTAGACTCAAACTACTCACTTTTGGCAAGGGAAAACATGCCCTTCACCTTGCACTGTGTGAAGATGGCCTTGTGCTTTCACTGTGTATGTTTTCAGCCAAGTTCCCCCACACTGGGTTTGGGGCGATTAGAGGGCTTTAATTACAGCAATTACACAGATAGTCTGGGCGAATGGCAGTGTTTTTCCTCTGGTCATCCAGCAGAAACTTGAAAGAGAGAAGGCACAGATGGAGATGGTGGTGAATGGTTCCTGCTGGTCAGATGCCAGGAGCACCTGTGCAGTGGAAGGACATGAGGCTCTTCCTCTTAGGCTGTGAGAACCACAGTTTACCACCTGGAGCCCTCTGGCTGCCGTGTCCACTGTCAGCCTGCGTTAGTTGTGGCTGTTTCCCGGGCCACCATTTCCCTTCCATCCCATTGTTCTCATTGCTGCCCGACTGTGTCCATTTTTCTTGAGATCAGCTTTGGGGAGAGTGAGAGGAACCTCAATTGCTCTTGATAAATGGATTGCAGACACAGCTCCTTTTCTTTAATAGTTAGAAATTTATTTCCTCTGTTGTCTAAGTAAAACTTTTTGCCTTCCCTGTTTCTCCTACATTATCATAACATATCTGATACCTAAGGTGCAGCTGTTATTTTTTTTTTGGCCACAAAGTGAGTTTTCCTTTAAAATTATAAAAATGATTTTCTTGTGTATCTGTTATAACCAGCAATCCAGAGAATTAATTCAGGCTATTTTCAGACCTATTTTAAACATTTTGATGACTCAGAATCTGATTCAGAGCAAATAGAACACGATCTAAATACTACAAGGTGACATAAATTCAACATGAGTAGGAAAGGATTAAAAGGCAGTAATTGCAGTTATTCATCTTTAATTAGCTTGTATTGAGAGGAGTAATGCTGCACTTCTGGAGATATATGTTTAGGTATCACTTACATCATTTTTCAAATATACAGTCCCAGCAATATAAAAATAACCCAAATTTGTGAAACCTGTAACCCAAAATACAGAGATTCTGTCTCCTTAATTGAATTTTTGAATGTCCTTGCTTTATAGTTAATAAACTCAAGATTTATTTTATTCACACTGCAAAAATTAGCAGTATCAAAATCTATCTACCTTACTTTCAGCTGATTTTTGGCTTTGGTACGTGGAAGGAGTGTGTGAGGTGCTTCCTGCCCTTTAGAAGCTTCTGGTCCAGGTCCAGAGAGACTATACAGATCATTTTGTTTGTTCAGGAGTTATTATGGAACACCAACTATATTCTGGTAGGATTTTACCACTATTTACGTACAGTCAAACCAAGTCTTGAAGAAGGAGGAGTTGTATACACGCTCTCACTTGATAGAAGATGGTATTTTTCCAAAGATAAAGGCAACAGTATCTGCTACACTAAATAATCTCCTGTAATGTAATCTTGCCACTCCCCTGTCAAGAGGTATATTCTAATTTCTGTCCCCTTGGTCTTGCCTGCTTAGTGACTCACTTGTAACTTATGGAATGTCATACAAGACTCTGTGTTGACTTCTGACAGGCCTGGAGAGGCCCAGCAGCTTCTAATTGGATCTTTTAAGAAATTTGCCTCCAAGTACTCCTTCTTGGGTAACACCCCCTTTGAGTCTAGCTGCCATGTTGTGAGACAATGGATCACAGGAAGAAGCCCTGTTCCCACCCAAGGTCAGACATACCTGCAGGTGATTCCAGACCCAGGCTTATCAGATTTCCCTGCTGAGTTTCCTGATAGTGGGAAACAGAAACAGTTCATCCTTCATGCCCTATGCCCGACTTATCTGCAAAATCTCATGTTAGTTTATACCATTCACAGTTATTCTTATTTTATATATATATGCATGCACACATATGTACACACATGTGTACATTTTTATGTCTGTAGGTACAAGTATATGTATATACATAATGTTCACTCCTGCCATTATAAATAAAACATGCTATTAATGTGTATAGTAGTAATAATCGAATAAAACTCCCTTGCTTTGTGCCAGATTTGACGACTGAATGCCTATATATGCTATGTAATTCTTACATGTGGGGCCTTTACAAAGTTCATGGAAATATGCGTTATGAAAGCACTATTACTAATTTCACATTTTTTGCACCAGAATAAACAACTGTTAATTTCATTTTTCCAAGAACTTTTTGAGGTCATCTTATATAAACCTCACAAGAATGCTGAGCTAAGTGTCATCTCTTGTCATGTTTGGTAAACGATGGATCAGACACAGGAAGGTGAATAATCAAATCACCAAGTAGATGAAGGAAGAGGATGTGAGGCCTCTACACTTAACTCCTTGAATGAATGTTCTATCTGCATGCATGGTGTATGCAGTCTAGTCCATGCACACAAATTCAAGACTATTGCTCTGGAACCAAGGGGATTTTGGACATCTTGAGTCTTTTTTTTTTTTTTTTTTTAAAGATGAATTGTTCCTGTACCTGGTCAGGGTACAAGATTTAGATAAGCAGAGTAAGAGAACAGGGAAGTAGTTAATGCAGAAGTAAGCATGGGAACAAAGAACCGAGAAAAGAGTTTTCGTAAATACATGGTTGAGGAATAAAGCATTGAGAGGTAACTGGCGAGTGGGATGTAAGAGGGGGATGGGTGGATTCCCTCAGAAATATACGTCTTGGGGGCTGTTTGATCTGGGAGGAACATGCCAAGATTAACCATCAGTGGCTGATTATGCTAGCAATAATACGGAGACTCAGTCAATCTAAAGGTAACGTAACCTGAAGGAAGGAGAGAAGCTGAGATGCCATTCAGTGAAGCAAGGGATTAATTGGCAAGTGGAAATGGTTAAAAAGGTTAAAGGTCAATTTAGAGAAAAATATGTGACACAGCTTAATGACAGATTGTACGTGACAGTTAAAAGAAGTCTTAAAGATGGTTTGAAACTAGTGAGATTGGAATGGTGGTAAAAATATCTTATGTTCAAATATTTACAGAAACTCTTAATGCTACACAAGACTTGTGAAGTCATTTCTATTATAGTCACAGGTTCAGAAATATCAGAGCTGACCAGTCTTAATACAATAATAACAAAAATTGACAGTTGTGTTGCCTTGCCTTAGAAGACGCCTGACTTTTTTTTAGATAACACAAAACTCTAATGGTTGCTCCTCAAAGGCAGGCAGTGAGTTGAATATGGAGAACAGGTGGCTCGCCAGTATGCAGGTGATAGAGTTGAGTCCTGTAGAGGTCACATAACTTGTTCAAGGTCCCATGGCAGATAGGAGGCTTCCTGGGACTTGATGTTTTGATGCACAGTCCATTATTGCTTCTATATATAAAACTGCAGAGTTGTATAGATTTTGGACTTGGGTACATACTTTTTTGTTTTGAGAACTTTAGCATTCTGCACATTTACAATATTTCATAACATCTGACTCTGAGGGCCAGCTTTACCCATTGGACCTTGTGTAAGTGAACTTAGCACTAGTGGATAAAGGACAGCATAATCAGGTTAATAAGTGTGAAGAGTTTGCTTGAGCTTGTTCTGCCTACAGAAGGAGTTCAGGGGCTTAAAATTTTAATCATCTAGTCTTCAAATATTGTACACTTAGATCAGAAACCAGTAAGTCATTTTACTTCTTAATGTTTTGTCTATAGTAGTGCTGTTTATTTCATAACCTAATTATGTCTAGAGCGCTTGCATTCTGTTTGTTCATAGCACTACTGCCTTAGATTGTATCCTTTACATGTCTCTTGGAGTAACTCACTGTATTTCTAATTTGTTGTGCTTCTACTACTTCTGCACACCCATTCTGTCTATTTCCATTCTATTTCCCATGTGAATCTGACCATGTTTGAATTATCAGTGCCTTTTTTTTTTTTTTTTTCAATCTATGTCTAAGATTCTCTACGCTCCTTGGCATATCTGTCCCCTCGGGGCCCTGTCAACCTCCTCAGTGTCATCTCTTAGAGTTCCCTTTCCTACTTTACACTACAGAAATTTTGACAAAGTGACAGGTTAACATGTAGACACACTTCTTGGCTTTGTATCATGGTGCGTTTTTCTCTGCCTAAAATCCCTTTCTTCTCTATATCCACTGGTAAACTTCTGTCCAGTCTTAAAACCTAAGTCATGTCAATCTACTGAACTTGGCAAGCTTCCTTCCACCCCTTTCTGCCTTTGTACCATGTGTGCACACAGTGCTAACTCCATTCTTACCTGGAACACTCTGAATCATAATTATTTATTTTTATACCTGCCTACTACACTATAAACCCTTTGAGGGTGAGAATCATGATTGTCAGACTCGGCTCTCTTGAAATGTTTCCAGTACTTGCCACATGGTGAATGCTCATTAAATAATTATTGATGTGAGAAAAGATAAAATGTTTTGGCAATAAAAGGTTTTTGGCTGAGAGAGGTCATTACCATTGTGCCACCAAGAATTTATTAAACACCTGTCTTCAGACAGTACTGTGCTGAGTGTTGTTCAGACAAATTACACATATCTGCTTCTTGACCTCTAAGAACTCATTCATAATTTAATACATATATCAGGCATGAGGGCAAATATGGAAAGGACACACAATAATTGAATTACCAACATTAAACAGATATACAAATAGGTTAGATTAAATATTTACTTTGTGCATTTCCTTGTAAAGGATAATTGCGTTTTAGCAGCTGGTGAGTGTATGGGAACCATTTGAGTTTTATGTTTAGACAATAGGATCCTATCATAATGATTACAGTGTAAACTGAATTTTGATGTTTTTATGGGTAAAGATGGACATTAATATTCCCTGTGAGATTAATTTACATTACAGGAGAAGAAGAAGTCATATAGCTTGGAACAAATCCAAATGTAGACACCTCTGGCCAGTTTGCAGCAAATGGAGCTTATCTATAGAACTTTTCCATTTAAAAAAATATAGAAACTGAAAAATACGTGTTTTTCATCAAAAGCAGGAAATAGGGTATTTGACAACATGCATTTGTCTACTGAATGTGATGGAATATGTGATGAAATATGTTTTGTCAATAAAATAAATTGCCAAACAAAATATAATCCTTTCTGCAAATGCGTTTAGTCCCCAAGATGAAATAAGCTACTTCCACAAAGTGCATTTTTCCTTTGAATTATTTTAGATTTGCTGTCTATCAAAAACAATGGAGAGAACGTGTGTTGTCAGACACTGTATTTCAGGGTGTATAGATAAACGTGTTTAATTAGAAAACAGTAGACTCTGTTGTGGAGGGTCACTAAATGTCAGTAGCATATTGATGTAATTTAAATGAGTCTGTAATTTTTGGCTTAAGAGGCTGAATTCTCAGCTCCGTGTTGGTTGTGTTCTTGAAAATGTTCAAGTGATACCCTGATGGTCCTTGAGCACATTCATAACACTTTCATTGTGCCATGTTATCACCACATCACTGAAAGAGTTAATTACACGCCTAATTAGTTTCTTTTCTCCCTTCTCCTCTTGCTCTGTGAATTGGTCCTTTGCCTCAAGGCTCCCGAGGAATTTTAACTTACATAATTAATTAGTACAGTTTAACCCTTCAAATGTGACTCTAACACCACATCTAGTTTGACATCGTTTTAGATCTCTGGCTAATAGTCTCTAGTGCTAGACAGCAGATGAGTTGAAGTCAACTAATTGTTGTTAAGTTAGGGTGCATACGATTTTTTAAAAAGTGATCAATGACAAACATGTATGCAAGCAGCTTTAAGAAGAGTATTATAAATGAAAATTGGTGTCAATAGGAAGATTTTTCCATTTTTCACATTCTTTGAAAAGTAAGAACATAATTCCTCACTCAGGGTATTTGTTTAGTATTTCGGAATCGAATGAGAAAATGTCTATAGAGCTCTTGGTGCTTGCCTGGCTCTATTTCTATATTGATTTATATTTTATGATACTAAATAAGCATTGTTTCATTTTGTCCTCTAATTGTCCCCTTTAGGGAATAGAAATCACATATTTT
Organism: Oryctolagus cuniculus; assembly: GCF_051225735.1. Lineage (NCBI taxonomy): Eukaryota > Metazoa > Chordata > Mammalia > Lagomorpha > Leporidae > Oryctolagus > Oryctolagus cuniculus. The sequence continues at coordinate 55,306,088 of NC_142872.1, forward strand.
ATTTATGGTTGGGTGAACTGAGGTTCAGAAACTTCACAACTTGATGGAAAAATGGAATTGTATGATGACCAGTTTTTGGTACAAAAACTTTTGAAATACTATTGTATATAGATTTTCTTAACAATCATTTTCCATGAACTTCTTAAAAATGCTCAAATACAACAATTTCAAATTTTTTGTGCAAAATAATTCACTTTTCCATGAACATTTTCAAGCACCCTTATATAGTGATAAATGCAAAAGAAGGGGCCAAGCTGTACCAACAGAAACAGGGAGAGAGACGGACTCACTCACTCACTCACTCTAAGGGCAGTTGCCATTTTGTACCCTGAAGAAGGAGGAATCCAAAGGTTTGCATGTTATGTGTATTGTTATTCACCTCTGTTGCCAGGAAGAAAGATTCAGCTTATAGACAAACAAGGCTAGAAAAGTATCATATGGATCAAGAAATTTTGAGTTAGTGCTACAGGGAAGCTACTAAACATATTTGAAGCAAGTATTGACATGACTCAACCTATATTTCAGAAAATTCACTTTGGTGATAATGTCAGAGGGACCTAGAGCAAGGGTGAGACCTGTAGGCTGGGCGCTTCTTCATGTAGCACTGCTGTCCTCCCGGTGAAGACAGGGAAAGCCTGAGCTGGGACCATTCATTTGAAGTAAAGAAGGAAGGGGAGGCAGTCAACAGACATTTAATTCTCAGTTCTAACCAAGGAATGGTCATGCAAGGTAGACAAGGATAGGGAGAAAAGGGAAATAAATGAAAAGTTGCACTGGAGACAGGTAATGTTGATAGAAAATGCAAAAAAAAAAAAAAGTTAAGAGGCAAAAAAGAAGGAAACAAGCCGTTGGTGGATCAGATGTTTTTTTTTTTTTTTTTTTAGCTTTATTTATTTACATGAAATCAGAGTTAGAGAGAAAAGGAGAAGCAGAGAGAATCTTCCATTCACTGGTTCGCTCCCCAGATAGCCACAATGGCCAGAGCTGCACCAAGCCAAAGCCAGAAGCCAGGAGTTTCTTCCAAGTCTCCCACATGTGTGCAGGGGCCCAAGGACTTGGGTCATCCTCTACTGCTTTTCCAGACCATAGCAGAGAGCTGGATCAGAAGTGGAGCAGCCAGGACTCAAACCAGTGCCCATATAGGATGCCTGCCCTGCAGGCGGGGGTTTTACCCGCTAAGCCACAGCGCTGGCCCCATTAGATGCTTTTGGTTTCAAATGTGCCACAGGATTATTAGATAACAGTGTTGTCAGTATGGATGTTGAAAGCAGGAGAGGGGCTATAAAAAGGAACAATGATCTAAAGAGTCATTTTTGTACTTAATTTTATGTTTGTGATGTGAATGAAATGCCTTCTTAAGAATTATCATGAATATTCAAAATGTATTGGAGTAAAATTGAACAAGTAAGAAGGCTAACTTCTTCTCATTCATCTGACTTTTCCTAAGAATTATAAAGAATGTACCTTGTTTGGGATTAAAGCTTTTATGAATTATCTCGTTGAACAAACAGAGAACTTGGAGAGACCAGAAGGGGCAGATATCATCATCCATATAGAATGAGGATTGGAATCCCTGTTTGTCTTCAAAGTCTCTTTCTTCTATCACATCCATAAGGAAATGTTCAGAATTCAGTTCATCTGTAGTGCATCTAGTTCACAGTGGCAACTTCTGTAGGGCTTCTGTGGAGAGCCTATTTTTGATGTGCAATTATTTGAAAATATGCTGCCCAGGATTTGACCCACAGATAGCAGCCCATGCATATGTATTTCTGTCCTTTTTTCCAACCTTATGCATCCCTCTCTCTTAACCCTTCCAGCACCTCTTCTGGATATCATTTAAGACTGCTTATTCTCTGGCTTTCATTGAAGACATCAATACTTGTACACATTATTTCTCTCTTCCGTGACTATCAGCATTTCGAATGTAAGGATTATCTTGGCCTTATCCACAGCAGTCAATTCAAGGCCCCACACTATGCTAAAGGATCTCCTTGTTTATTCTCATTTAGGTTATAATGTAATTGTGTGATGCTGTCATTATCCCCATTTTTAAAGGAAAAATATGTAGCTCCATCAGTAACTTGAACAAGAACTTGAAATATGTTAGAGATGAGGAATTGAGTCCCTGCCCAGGACAAGAAGGTTGCTGGGTGACGAGTGGCTTGCACATCTCAGGCTCTCAAACTGGCTGACACGAATTTCTCACAGGAAAGACTTTGGGGGCATGGGCATAGTTCTATAAGTCTGTAAGCCTTTTTATCAGTGCTCATGAAAATGGGATTCTGCCTAACATGACTCCATACAGAGACGGCTTGAATAAATGCCATAGTAACTTGAAAAAAAAAAAAAATGTGTCAGTCTTTTGAGTATCTGAAACCCACATGCTCGTACCTTAATCTCACCAATCCAAATAATGAACAGGGGAGTCCACAACAGAATTAGAGAGATTGTTCCAAGCTTAGTAGCTAATTTGATTTTGTATGGAAGGGTTTTAAAGAATTTCTAATGAAAAGGCAATTAACGTTGAAACCTTCATTAACGGAAAGTTGAGAGGAAAAAACCAGACTTCTTGCTGAGTTTTTGACTTTTTAACTAATTGCAAAACTTGATGGTACTTTTACTGTATATTAGAAAATGGTAAGGCACTATCTGTTTAATACAGCTAGACCTTATGGGCAAATAGGACACTTTTAAAGGCTTTTAGTGTTTTTTTTTTTTTTAACTTAAGAGGACAGAATACCCAAGAACTAATTATAATTGAACAGCTCTACTTTGATAAAATGGTTGCAGAGTAATGAAATGTTCACCAGAAACAGTAGTTTTGACTCAGCTTAAAAGATTCTTGAAACTTATGTTTTTCCATATCAGCCGTACCTTGATTGATTGTGGACACAGCAGGAACATTATATTTCCTAAAAAACTAAAGAGCGTTGGATACAAATATTGTATTATTTGAAAGCATTTATTTGCTTAAATTTAAATCCTACAAACCCTTCAATTAAAGGTTGCTTCTCATGGTAACCCTAATGATAAAAGTGAATAGGAGATCCATTATTTGGTTTTTCAGTGTTTTGTGTTGATGCCAACATCTCCCAAACTGTGTCCTAGAAATGTCCTTTAGGATCCCTACTCCCTACCATAGCATTGTCATCAGGCCTTAGAGTAATGCAAATGAAGAGAAAATCTTCTGGCTATAAAAATATTACAGATTTTATGGGCTATGTGATAGGACCTAATCCCCAAAATTAGGAAAAGTCATATTTTTGTATCTTCTAGAGTAATTTAAATTCCTAAGCTTTTCAGCTCCAAATGATGATAGCTAGATTATCTCCCACGAATTTCTTTTGTTCTTCTGGAACAGCTAGCAGGCATGGTGTAGGAGTAGGGAGGTTGAGGGTCCCCAACTGAGAGGTGGTTTGTTAATCAGTCTTCACCCTTTGTCTAGTCCAATTTTTTGTTAAACTCTGCACTACCCTAGTATTGAATCTCAAATATCCTAAATTTTATATTTGATGGATCAAATAGGTAGAACAGTTTATCTTTTTTATCTCTAACCTTCTTTACTTGGAGGTGACCCTGTAAAAGATCTGGAGTGATGTTTCTTTAAACACACACACACACACACACACACACATTTCATTTTTTTAGAAATAGAAAAAATGAGAGGCCTATAGAGGTACCTTGTCATTCAAAGCCCATCTCATCATGAGCAGATCACCAAGCAGTAAATGAAGAATTGAAGTCTTAAAAGTTCTTCCCCACTCAGAATTCTCGGTTAAGCTAGAACTCATTTAATCTAAATAGCTTATAGCTCTGTGTACATATTGTAAGGATTTAATGTATACATTGATTGTGTGTACGATTAAGTAAGCAGAGACTTGTGTCAGAGAAAGCAAAAGAAAAAAACAGTCTGGAATGAGTTGAAAGAAAAATGGGGCTCTACCTCTGCTACTCACCAGCTTCATTACTTTGGACATCATTTGATTTTTTCCTTCTATTCGGGATGTCCGTGGTTTAAATCTCATGAGCTAAAAATGTACTGTTTTATTTGCTTATAATTATATCATTTGTTGGAGACCCAGAAAAAGAGAAGGTATATCTACATAATGGAAAACTTGTACAAGGCCATTTCTCATGCACGTACTGTCCTGTATTTGAAAATTTCTACTTCCATTCATTGTTAAGAAATGACAGAAATATGGCAAGCAAACTCTTTCTTTCTTTTGATTCATTGTTTTATCCCAGAATAGATTCTTCTCAGTTCTCTTTCTTTCTTCTTCATCTCAATAACTCCTGAAATATATTGTTTTGGGAAAGACACAAGGAAATAAAGAATTTGACCAACAGAAATTAGTGAACTTAGATTTTCAGAGAATGTTTTAAATTCCTTATTATTTTAAATACTTTCCTAGTACTGTTTCTGTGAATATCAACTCATAGTTTGTTTCATTTATGTATAGCCACATGGTACTGGTCCATTTGTGAAGTTTCAATGATTATTAAGGTTGTAGTTTTAATAACCCAGAAAAAGAAAATATTACACATTGAACCTTGAGCGAACTCTCCCTCATCCAGTATTAATTATTGATACAGGTGAGTAGTCAACTTTTAATTTATACCGGGATATAACTATTATGGTCACTGACATAGTTCTAAGTGTTATTAAAGAAATCTGGATGTATTCATTAGACTACAAGGAGCAAAACAAACCTGAAGTGACGTCATACAATGTCAACCCAAAGATTTGCATTGCTTGTACCTGTTGAGCTAGGAATATCAATAGGTGTCCCAAGTTTATCCTCTGTTGTATGTTAGGTGTTAACATTTATTGTTGCTTTTATTAAAATGTTTTCCCAGTCTACACTCCTCAGAGTAAACACAGATTTTTACACTCCAGTTCTCTTTGTTTCTAAGCCATAGAAATCACAAAAACACAAATATTTCGAGGGTATCATTAAATTCACATAAAATACGTTTATAATAGATGAGGTGTAATCATTTTATAAGACTGTTTTCCATTAAATCAGTCAAAGCATTGAACTAACATGTCTGTTTCAAGTCTTTTACTATTATTTTCATTTCCTTTTTACTGTTTCATCCAAATTACTAATATAAGAAATGCATTCCTTTGTTTTTACATTAGATTTGTTAATTTTTTCACCAAGTTACATGTTTTATGCCTTGACATGAATTGAGTATCAATTCCTTTGTCACTTTTTTCTTTATTTTTCTATATTGTGAGTTGACACCAAAATACACACTGCAAAATATATGTTAGGCTGAGACATTAAAGTGATTGACAGTGAACTTGCAGGGCAAGGAAGAAGCTAATCCATTTATGACACACAGAAGCTGTTTTCCTGGCAACAACTTCATCATTGTTCCTAAACATGAGAGATGAGCCAATGTACCTAAAAAATCAAACAGCAAAGAATTTTGTTGGGCAGGGAATAAATACCATGGTCTTTCTCCTTCTCAGTGCACTGTGGTAATGGAAATAGATTTTGTCCACCTAGATGAATAGCTGTTTTAACTCAATAAGAGATGTGTAAATCTTTGGCTATTTCCTATTGAGTTATATTCAATCCTTTTATATGTGTGTAATAACATCTCAGAGTAATTGAGATATAAGTCAGGCCCTTTGCTGAAAATGTCTGTGTATGTAGACACCTTTTTTGGGATAATAAGTTACTTGGAGGACAGGTTGAAATTTAATAATTGTGTCAAAATTTTAGGTCAACTATATCATGGTATTCAATATTTCATATTACATGAACAAAAGAGAAGAGGAGGCTAAGGCTTGTTACAAAAATTGTAGAAGGCCTTAGAAAAGAGTGTTCACAGATGGAATTCACTGAAGGTTCTATTTCTTTGCATTTTCATTATAATTAATTCTTTAATATTGCCAGTTAAATTTCACAAATTGAAAATATTCCAATCCATAAGACATGGCATCATGCTGCTCTTCTGATATTCCAGGGAGCTTTTCTAAGGGAAGATTGGAAAATTGACAGTGTGAATGGAGTAATTAGATGCAGAGGTGTGGCATCAAGAGATGGGGGCCAAATAGATATAATATCATAGCAGTGGCAACATAATGAGATTAACGCATCACAGTAAGGATGGGGCGTGGGGGGGCGGGGAGAGATGGATGCTGCTCTTTGGAAAATATTATCTGTCATCCTCTCCAGTCCATATCCTACAAGAGGTGTGTACATAGAGGAGTATGAAGCAGCAGCAAATGAGTTGATGGAAAATGTAGTTTCAGACAGTGATTATGTGGAAGGAATGGGCAGTGAGAAACAAAAAGGAGACAGGACATTACCTAAGAGTCAAGTTTTTGACCAGATTCTGGCCAAGGTTAACTGAGGATGGAGAATTGTCAAAGAATTGAATGGAGTAATCTGAACATTTTGGAGAAAATAATTTGTGTGAGTTGCAAAGGGGCTCCCATCTGAAGGAGGTGGAAGAGGCAGGGTCTGATTCTGTGATTTTTCTGAAGACTTTAGAGTATTCATTCTTTAAAGAATTTAAATACATAGGCAGTGTTAACCTGTTCAAACCTTGTATAAAATTTGCTTAGTCTTTTATCTTACCTTATGACATTTTATTTTTAAAACCATATATACATATAGGAAATATATATAATGTAAGGGAATATTTTCCCCTTCACATCCAAAGATACCTATGATTAGCTATTTTATCCTTGGTCTTAGAAGACTGAAAATGAGTTCAAAGATGGTAGGATTAGAACTCATAGACAGGCATTGTTTTTTTTTCATAAGTTTTATATAAGTTGTCAAAATCGCATACATAAAGGACACACTTGAGCAACCTTGGTCTCCCCATTCTGCTCCTCGCAGGGATATAGCCAAGAGTTTGATGATCTGCAGTATTCTATAGTCCCAACAGACCCTAATCTGTAAATATTGTGACTCTTCCAATCCTAAAATGAAACAACAAAAGGTTACATCACTTCTCAGAAAAACTATTTTTTTTCTTTCCCATCAAACATTTTTCTTTTTATCCATCTGAATCAATGAAAATAAATTTAAAGTATATGTGAACGTACTTTAAAAGTTCATGGAAAAATGGAGTTAAATGGTAAATCTCTTTTGCTGGAAAAATTTTTTTTGAAATCTGTGTATATTTTTTTTCATAATATGTATTTTCCCTGAATGTGTTAAGAACCTTTTGTGTGTATGGATTTCAAAAATCTTGGTACCAAAATAAAATTTTTTTAATTCTACTCTTCAAGAGCTTATTGTAGTATCTTCATACTTAGTACTGAATCCTGTCCCTTTTATTCATTCATACTAACAGTGTTTTCTACATCAGTCTGTAGTCTTCATACACATGGTGTTACTTTACTGCTTAATTTTACAGAGAGAATGAGGAATCTATCAAGTTTTGACTTATTTGTGAAGAATAAGGAGTTAATTTAACACTTTCTCAGAATTAAAAATGTGTGTGCTAAGTTGTGAGGGATAAATTTGCTGAACTTTCAGGTATATTATCATGAAAATAATCATTACAATTTGCTGGAGGAGTTATCAGTTGAACTTAACTGTAAAAAAAAAAAGTCTGTCTTTTCATGGAAGGAACACATATTCAGAGATCTTACCTACATCTCTCTCACATTTTTTGCTTTTTTGTTGTCTTTATTTACTTTCAGTATTTTTTTTTAACTTTACCTTCTCTCTCTTCTAGTGAACCCTCAATAGTATCTGTATTGTGTACTGCTTAAGTCATGTTAATGGATTCCATAGATAATTTCCAGAGGTTGAAAGGCCTTTGACTTCAGAGAAATTGAAGCAATTGTGAAAGGAGCTGAAGAGGTGTATATTAGAATCCTCCACATACACATGAATAGTGGAGTGACATTTGAATTTGACAGAGAGAGTGAAAAGATCAAGTTGAAATGTGGCACTGAAGAAGGGAATGCCGCCTTATCCGTGACTCCTCTGTTTGCTGAGAGAAGATAGTCTAAAACTTTGAATGAGAAGTAAAGGGCATTAGCATCAAGTGAGAGGACAGGAGTCAACTTGGATTTGCAAATAACAAAGTCATCTCAGTTAAACTCAGGGAAGACCTTGAAGCTGAGTTCCAAGATCATACGCTTAAAAATAAGAAACTTTTGTTCAAGAAGAGTGTGGAGGTGACCAAAGTTGAATTTGCACAATAAAGAAGAGATCACAAGAAGGAGACTCTGAAGAAGTGAGGCTACCTGGGCTGGTTGGGAGAGTCTGATTCAGGAGGTTGGACTGGTCTCGGAGTCTGTAAAATGATTTCTGAGAGCTGAACAACTGCTTAAAAAGAATAGTGCTAGGGTACCTGCACACCTATACTGTTGTTTTCTATCTTTTAAAAGTTGGTCTCCTCCCTGCAGTTAGATGTGTTTATTCTTGACAATAAGTGCTACATTTCTCTTACATGTGCTCTTATTAAAATCTAGGGCACTTGTGGTCCCTTCAGGTACCTCTTTTTGTTTTAGCTGGATACCAAGATTCAAATCATAAGTTCAAATATGATTAACTTGACTCATTTTGAATAAATAATAATTCTCATAGAATCTGCTGATTGAAATTCACCTCCTCAAAAGCTGTGCTTGGTAATTGGCTATATATAGTATTTCTGTCTCTATTGTTTGATCCCATTACAATAAGAGTGCATTCATGTATTATTTGGGAAATCTAAAAATAAGCTTGAAATAGAAAATAAATTATAGTGTAAGAGAAAAATAGTATAAGCAATGTTGGGGAAAAAGGCTTTTAATTTGGAAATGAACTTAAATAGGCTTTCATAGTAATGTTTACCTTTTATAAACATAAACTGGTTGGACAATATAGAATGGTGCTGAAGTATCGTTAGTATCAGGCCACCTGATTTTGAAGCCTGAGTTTCCCAGGAAGTAATTGAGAGATCTTGCCATAGCACTTCAGCTGTGAAGACTGGAATCATAATGCATGCACATTGATGCAGTTTGTGCATGTCCTGGCCCACAGAAGTTCATGGTGGTACTAGAGTGGTGGAATCTTTGAGAGGTCAGTCCTACTAGTAGGAGGTATTGGGGTCTCCACTCTGATGAATGGATTAAAGCCATTTTGCAGGAGTGGATTGTTAAAAAGGGATGTCACACTGTATGCCTAGCTTCCTCTGCACACAGACATTGCCCTTTCGTTTCTCTCCTGTGTCCTTGGACAGCTGTGCAATTGGGGGACTTCCAGGGGCTTACCAGGTCCCTGGCACCATGCTCCTTGGACCTTCTAGGTGCCTGATTATGAGCCATATACACTCTTTTATTTTCTCATTAAGAATCTAGCCACAAGGAATGGACTAAAACACACACTTGATAGTGTCATTGTGAGAATTAAGTGAGATGCTTATTGAATAGCACACTGCATTGCACATGGTGAACTCTCTCAGAATGCTCATTACTGCTTGGGGCAGAAAAGGCCTAGATTAATTAAGAGGATTTAATTAATCTAATTAATTAATTTGAGAAGCCAGTATCACAATGGGATTATACTTGCAAGAGATTTATTGAAGGAACAGCCTTTGAATGACAGGGGAAAGCACAAGTCACTGAGAAAGGCTCCAGACTATGATGTAGGTCCATTACCTGTAACACAAGGAGGAAGTACTAGACTGCAGTGCAGTTCCAATGAAGTATGGGCCAAAACACTACAAATTCTTCCAGCCAAATTTGCCTGCTGGAGCAATCCTGTGTCCCATAGAAAGTGGCTTGCACAGGTGTTGGCTGGAGCTTTCTAAGAGAAGCAAGGATGCTGCATTAGTGTGGCAGTAGGTTCAAAGAGAAAGCAGCTAGGGATGTTGCCTGCTATGACAGATGTGACTCTCATGGGACATGCACTTGGGTTGGTGCTGTGCTACAGTACTTATCAGTCACTATTTATGATTCATTAAATTAGCCCTTCACTCCATCCTTGGGGTCACTTGGTTAAGGATATCCTGTCTCTGAACCCCAATTCTTGCTAATATTGGTCACATAGTATTACACACTTATTTAAGGGCTAGCTTTAAAATGTAGTGGGAAGTGATTTGGGAATGTGAATTAGCACAAAACTATTTCATTTACATATTTTATTCTTCAAAAAATTCTTTCCGTTGTCTGGCTTTTCACTTACTCTACCTTTCTTTATAAGACTTGCCTGTATTGAAATTAATTTCCCAAATGGGTCTATAGAAACAAATGCTTAGTCTGTCTTGTGTTTGAAATTGCTAAGAACTTAAAGGTTTACCACCAGAATGTTTTAGTTGCTGACTATGTAAGTTTGCACGGTGGTGAATCAGCTTCCGTCATTCAATATGTCATTCATGCTACCCATTGAATTCCAAATTTGTTTTCAAGATATTGCCAGTTAGGACTCAGGAATGCTGTGAAGGGTTTTTATCCATTGTTCACAGCCTTGCAGAATTATTGGAACATAATAGGAAACTCAGTACATAGTTATTGGATGGCTCTGAGTCAGTTAACTTCTTGTCCTTTTCAGGCTTATACCTCTGTGATCTTTGCTCATAGGGATTCAGAACCTTAAACATAAAAACATGGAAGGAAACAGATGAAAGTCAAAATCCCAGATACTTTTGGGTACGATGTTTAGACCTCACCTCTCAGAATAACAAAGACCATGTACTTATTTTAGAGCAGATTTTCTTAGTGTCAGCATTATTACCATTTAGGGGGCAGATTATTCTTTATTGTATAGGGGGTGGAAGGAGCAGTCCGTGGCTTATAGAATGTTGAGCAGCATTTCTGGCCTCTACCTACTTGATGGAGTTAGCTGCCCCTGCCAACCAGCTTTGCCCAGGGTATGAAATTGTGTCCAAAATTGCCAAATGTCCACAAAGGTACTAAATAGCCCCTGATAGAGAAGGATTGGTTTGATGGTTAAGCAAATAAGTAAGCTTTCAAAGGTTAAATACGTTACTGAAACCCTTCACCGGCTGGCGCCGTGGCTCAATAGGCTAATCCTCCACCTGCGGCGCCGGCACACCAGGTTCTAGTCCCCGTCAGGGCTCCGGATTCTGTCCCGCTTGCCCCTCTTCCAGGCCAGCTCTCTGCTGTGGCCCGGGAAGGCAGTGGAGGATGGCCCAAGTGCTTGGGCCCTGCACCCACATGGGAGACCAGGAGAAGCACCTGGCTCCTGGCTTCGGATCAGCGCGGAGTGCAGGCCACCGCGCGCCGGCCGCGCCAGCCATTGGAGGGTGAACCAGCGGCAAAGGAAGACCTTTCTCTCTGTCTCTCTCTCTCACTGTCCACTCTGCCTGTCAAAAAGAAAAAAAAAAACCCTTCACAAGGTTAGTACTACAATACCTCCGACTAGTAAATATGCATCCAGTTCTCTATGTAGTATCCAAAACAGCTTTTTGATTTAAAAATATATTTTCTATGCAATTAAACATGACTATATTTGTTGTTTTTTTATCATGACTGTTCATGTGTATTCACATTTTACTTCCATTCTGTAAACTACTTCATATTAGATATGTTTTATTGTATGGGAGGCAAAACCTGGAAATTTCTTTCTATAAAAAAATAGTTCCTTTTAGAGGTGTAAAAAGTATGTTTTGAAGACTGGACCTCACAGAGGAGAGTGAGTGCAACAAGCTTTCTTTTAGGGGCTGTCTTAGAGATGTATTATGCATTCTTTACCCATATTGCACTGAAATAGAAAAAATGTATCTGTACTCAAAGATCTCAACAAAAGAAAATGCCTACTGAGTCCAGAAGACACCCCTGTGCAGTGTCAGAGGACAGAGGGACAGAATGATGTTGCAGGGAGAGTCAAGTGTAATTTCAGGTAATTCTATATCAGCTTTCTGAGAACCCTTTTGGAAAGCTCTGTTATATATTAGTGCTGGGTCTCAAAGAAATGGAAAATTAGTATTTTCTTTCTCAGCCTACAATTTATTGATCAAAGAAAACTTATTTTGGGCTTTGTAGTGTTACAACAATCTGAAGCATATTAATACAGAAAGAGAGTTACTTCTTGGGGAGATAACCTTGATGACTGTAATTTTTCTCATGAGGATCAGTGCTGCTTATGTGTCAGCACATCACAAGTGAAGGGGAGAGGCGGGAGGCAGATGTTGCCTGGCAAGGACAGTTCGGAGTTCTGTGTATTTTGCTTTGTCTTCCCCCAGCCTTTCTTGGAGAGTTTTCATCCTCCTCTCTTTATTCTGGAGAAGGACTTAAGGAGACAGCCTTGTAAGAAAAGGATGCTTTTTGATTCAAAGGGAGAGAGAACTGGCAAGGAATTAGCTCCTTCTCATAAATGGTTCTACCTAGCACACTTTCGGCGGGGTTGGGGGAGGGATTCAACCATGGTGTGTGCCTTTGTGTATGCATACATCCATTTACTCCAGGAGCCAATGGGGTCTCATCCACATTCCACCTGCTATGAACTGGGTGACCTTGGGCCAGTTACTTAGTCCCTTTCTGCATCAGTTTCCTCATCTATCAAATGAAGGTATTAGGAATGCCTTATCCATATACAAGTAAATTTGAATAATAGTTTTAAGTATGCAAAAAAGTGTCAGCCACATAACTATGCAAGTTGTTTTACAAGAGAAATCACACATTTGAAATTCATACTGAATATATAATATATCATAAGCATTCTGCTAGGTGTTGGTGATTTATTACAATGAACTAGAAAAAGGTTAGAAATGGGCACTCCACCAAAGCAGGAGATAGGTCAATTTAAAAAAAATTGCCATCAGTCTAAGTTTATTAAATATGTAACTTAGCCCATTTTTACTACTATAACAAAATATAACTATAATTTAGGAAGAATAGAAATCCATTTTCTGTAGTCCTGGAGGGTGGGAAGATCAGGTCAAAGTTCCAGCAATATCTTTTATCCTGGTGAGGGCTATGTCCATCTTGGGGGAGGAACTGTGTATCTTCACATGCCAGAAGGCAGAAAGGCAACCACTGAATGCTGCATCAGGTCTCTTTTCTAGGGGTCTTTATCCCCTTCATAGGGGAGATGCGCCCTCATGATCTAAACACCTCTTGAAGGTCCCCCCTCTTACTGCTATTTGATTGTCTCTTGAATTTTGGAGGGGGCACATTCACACTGTGGCAACCTGCTTTGTGGAGGCCATTGTGCTAGCCATGGGGGAGAAAGAGATAAGAATGAGCTTTTCTTATCAAAGAACTGTCTGATGGAAGATAGAAAGTGGAATGTAGCTGCAAGATAATGTAAAAAGTGAAGTGATCAGTATCAGCACAGTGTAGTATGTTGGCACTGTGGGCACCTCCATTCCCACCTGGGCATGGGGCTAAGAGATAGAGAAACTCTTCAGAGAAAATCATGTGAACCAAGCCAACTAGGATGGAGTAGATGACACTGAACATTGGTAGAGAAGTGAGCCTTAGAGCTTTTGTAAGCACGCAGGATGGCAAGGTGGAAGGTAAGCAGCAGGGTGTGACCTTATTGAGAAGGACCCTGCAGGAGGGAATAAAGAGTATAAGCATTTCCTTGAAAGACAAAGGAAGCTGTTGAAAGATTTTCAGTAGTGGGATGATGTGGTCAGACAGGTAAAGATTTTATTGTATTTGTTTTTAATTTGAGGAATTTGTTAATACATTGGATTTTCAGGGTCACAGTAAATACGTGATAATTGCTACAACACAAGTCTCATCAACTTTAATGTCAATGTGATAATAATATAAGGAGAAGAGATTCATTGGAGTTTATAGACACAGTTCTAAGAATATAATGATACTCCCTCTGTTCCTCCCTCCTTCCCACCCAAATTGTTCTGGTATGCTGTATAGAGGAGAGAGTGTGAGAAGACCAAACTAGAAATGGCTACAAGACCAAAATGACAAAGCTTTGCTGAGAGTTACTGAAGCTTGAAACAATGAAGGCATGGTGTGAGGAGAGGGGGGTGGGGGTCAGCATGGAAATTCTTACTACCTGGACTTTAGCAAAGTCCCTCTGACTGTAATCCCTGAGGAGGATTTCAATTCAGAAAAAAAGCACAAAAGGAAAGTTCCCCGTTCTCAGGGTTGAAAAGTCTTATCTATCCTTTCTAGAAATGCAGAAGAGGATGAAAATAAGTAAAAGGTCATCCGGAATGGTCTTTGTGAGACAATCGTATTGGCTTGCAACCTTGGGAACTTAAATTCTTTGGAAATACCTCTTACTGCCCTCTCCCTAGGTCTGACGCGTGGTCCTGAATTTTTGGCCCTTTTGATTTGACTTGAAAGAGTTTTCATGTATTACTTTTGACATAGATACAAAAGTAGAAGGGACTTTCATGTGTATGATATTCTTTGTCCTTAAGTCATAGATGTTTGAGCAGAGCCTGAAGGAATCGTGAGAGATCACCTACTAAAGTGGAGGCAGGGAACTTTTCATCTTAAATTCCACTCTTCGGAGACCCGTGTTGACAAAGTGAGGCCTGTCTGCCTCTGTGGAAAACAGTGAAGAGATCAACTAACAGTGCCCGTGGTGGGTGCCCCTCGGTGAAGCAGAAGGGCATATGCCTCATACATCCACTTCTAGGATAAAGAATCCAAGTCCCACGTGTTAATTGACTTGACTAGAGTCCCACAATTCAGTCAGAAGGAGGTTGCAAAGAAAATCATTCTGTTTGGCTCCTAGTACAAAAACACATCACCCTGTAGTTCCAGGGATGCTTGCTGAGGGGGAATAAGCATGCTGAGCCCTGTTCTCTGTGCTCTTTTTAATGCCAGGTGTTTAGCTCTTAACAATATCAACTAGCAGGTGGAGATCATGAAAGACATGCGGGCAGGGTGTGGTGATGTGAAACAAAACATGGCAGTGGCGTGGCCAGGAAGGAGAGTTGCCTCTGCAAAGAGGACTTTTTTAGCTGAGACTTAAGTAGGAAGAAAGAGGCAGCTAAGCCAGGATCTGACAGAGGAATACACCAGGCTGCACAAATAGCAGGTGCAAAGACCCTAAAGCTAAAAGTAGCTTGAGTGTTTGAGGAACAGAAAGAAGGCCTGCAGGGCTGGGGCACTGTGAATGAGAGGAACAGCAGTTCCTGGGAAGATCGGAGAGTTGGTCAGGAGCCAAATTATGTTTCCCTGTCTCACAGGGAAGGGTGTCTTAGGGTCTTGTTCAGTGGCCCCAGGCAGTTGAAAAGTGAGGGGGGCTAGAACCTCAGTCTCCATGTTCTTAGTGCAGTGCTTTTGAAAGTCTCTGCAAGTACATAGCCCTTTCTTTCTTTTTATAGGGAACTCCTTGATTATAACTGCCAAGATCAAACAGCTGCTAGGATCAAAAACTTTGCTCTATATAGATTAGAGTGGAAAATAGAAACCTGGAATAAGTGTGTTTCCTTCAAGTGACCTTAGTAAAACATTCA
This sequence comes from Oryctolagus cuniculus, assembly GCF_051225735.1. Classification (NCBI taxonomy): domain Eukaryota; kingdom Metazoa; phylum Chordata; class Mammalia; order Lagomorpha; family Leporidae; genus Oryctolagus; species Oryctolagus cuniculus. The sequence goes on from NC_142872.1 coordinate 55,321,457, forward strand.
TGGGGTGCTGACAAGTACTTTGAATTTATACAATGGGGAACACAGTTTAAATACTTTGATATATTGCAAGCAGCTTCCAGAGAATCTCAAAAAAGATTGTGAAGCTCATTTAAATCTTGTACCGACCCTGTGAGAATTGAGAATAGCTATAGCTATTTTTTTTTCCAGATGGATAAAATGAGGCAGAGAGATTAAATTACTTGATTTTAGATTTCCGACTGTAGTCTCGCACTCAGCCTAATGGATACATTGTATACACCTTAATTTACAAGTAAATCCATGGTTGAAATCTAAATTGTAGTAGAGTGCTTTCGACTCTTTGATTTTTGAGTCCTAAGTTCCCTGTCTGTGAATTTACCTCACTAATTACAGGTAACAAATGAAGTAAATCTTTCAAGGTGTAGATGTGTGAGAATATGCTGAGCTTGTTGAATATTATTTTATGTTCCAATTTGTTCCTAAATATTCTTGGCTAGAATTGGCAGTGGCAGAGTTCAGGCTTCCCCACTTGATATTCACATGTCTTCCATTAGCTGCGTTGTCATTTTCCTTCCCTCCCTCTCTCCTCTACCCTAACCCTCCCCAGGCTGACTTACCTGTTCTGTGCATGCTATTCCTTGTAAGCTGTGCACCGAAGTGACATAAGTGACAGCTTATGAGCTTAATAAATCCAGGCAAATGTGCAAATGGATGTTTAATGGCCCGCACTCCCCTTCCACATAGCTTGTGTACATTTTAATAGTGACCTTTGATGGTTTGTACCTAACTCAAAGGAATGACTAATGGGAGAATTAGGAAGCCAAGTGGATTTGGAGGTCAGTATTTAGCTAAATGAAAGTAATCCATGGGGTAGGGGGCAGTCAAGGACTTTCTGTGGCCCCCAAATCACTAGTTTTTGCCTACTTCCAGGTTCAGCTCCCATCCTGAAAGGTGGGGCCACATAATTTCGGCTCTTATAGGCTTCAAATAGTATTTCTGATGTGGAGATATGAAGGTATGATTTGCACATGGAATGTTTTTCAATAAGACAAATTCACAGATTTTGCTTTGGTAGGCGAACTAATATGGAGATGCAGTGACCTCTAGCAAAAATATAATTATCATCATCAGAATCATTTCTTCCTTCAGAGACCATCTTTGTCTTTTTGGTTTCAGTCTTTTTCCACCTTATCATACTCTTTCCATGAACGCTTTGTTCTTTCATCTTTCTCATTCACCCATGACCTTAAAAGTAAATGATACCACACAGAAAGGGAGGAGTTCAGATTAAATGGACCCGCACATCCTTTTGCAGTGTAGCATCTGGTGTATAGCACAGGAGTGGATTTGTTTAGGCAAATCACCCTAAAGCAGTGCCTCACATTCCATTTATGTCTATTTAACTAAGCTCCCAAAATAATCTATTTGATATTCTGCCAGTGCAATTGTTTCGTCCTCAAAATAAGATCAACACACCTTCGATTGTGTTTTCCATATAGAAGTATATGCAAGTATATGCAGAAAGGAAATGATTGTGCCAAAAGAACATAATAAGAAAAAAGAAGCATTATATTTATATTTAGAAGAAGTTGCACTACCTTCTATGTGCTTTAATGTTGGTAATTTCTGATTTCATTTGAAAAGGTAGATTTTCAAGGCTAGTAAAACTCTGAATCACTCTGAGCCCTGAATTAGTAAAAATATTTTTTGAGTTTCATTTTTTAAAGATTTTTTTATTTACTATTTTTTATTTGAAAAGCAAAATGTCAGAGAAAGCGAGATTGCTAGAGAGAGAGAGAGATTATCTATCCACTGGTTCTCTCCTTCAATGGTCCTAATATCCAGGGCTGGGCCAGGCTGAAACCAGGAGCTAGGAATTCCATCCTGATCTCCCACATGGATAGCAGGGACTCTGATACTTGAACCAATACCTGCTGCCTTCCCAGGTACATAGTAAGAAGCTGAATAAGAAGTGGAACAACCAAGACTCGAATTGGTGCTCCAATATGGGATTCTGATGTCACAAGCAGTGGCTTAACCCACTGAGCCTAAATATCAGCCACTTGAACTTTTAATCAGTATGTATTTCTGGTTTTCTCTTAGCAACACTGAGCAGTGGTATCTCTATGGAGAATTGCTTCATAGGCTACCATGTTTATCACAATCATGCGATGTGTATTTTCTAAGAAAATTCACCGTGTGCTTTTGGGCTCTTTGTTTTTTGCAGGACTTTAGATTTCTCATTCATAAACTGAAACACTAGGTAACAGTTTACTTTGGGGGTCCCTTTTATCCTTCAAATTCTAGAATTGTAAGAAATAAAAACAAAAACCGTAAAAGTTCTCATACACACGAAAGAGATTTTGCAGTGTACTATCCTGGGTCCATATCCCTAATATTAAGTTGTGACTCCCATAGCAATTTGTTTGTATTATTTTAGGTCCATGTAGGGATTTGATTATTTATGTATGTGCCTTAGTTGTCCTCCTGGAATTTAGGTAAACACTGAAATAAAATACAACTTTATATAAAGCCTTGTCCGGTCTAGGCATTCAGTACACACATATCTCTACTGGGTGGTTGCCTCCCATGGACTGTTCTTATCTAGCTTATAGAAATCTTAAAAAATGAGTGAAACTGCCTCATTTTTAATTTCCAATATACCATTGACTCCTTCCTTTGGGAAAAAATTTCCAAACATCTTTTTTGAAGAGGGCACTGTGTTTCATGGTACGACGTTTATAAAGATTCCGTTACCTGGGGCCAGCGCTGTGGCACAGCAGGTTAAGCCGTGGCCTGCAGTGCAGGCATCTCATATGGGTGCCATTTTGAGTCCCAGCTGCTCCACTTCTGATCCAGCTCCTTGCTAATGCACCTGGGAAAGCAGTGGAAGATGGCCATGAGCCCCTGCACCCACGTGGGAGATTGAGGGGAAGCTCTTGGCTCCTGCCTTCATCCTGGACCAGTCCTAATGATTGTGACCATTTGGGGAGTGAACCTGTGAATGCAGAATTTCTCTGTCTTTCCTCTGTCTGTCAAACTCTGCTTTCAGATAAATAAATCTTTAAAAAAAAAGATTCTGTCTTCTAATCCAGGGAGTGTATAATCTAACAAAGTGGTAGTACATGTTCACCATGCAAGTGACAGTCTTAAGTAGTAAGGACCTCATCAATGCCTAGCCATGGCCAGTGTTCAGTAATTGACAACCGATTTCTTCATGGGCTCAAACATATTTTATAGTGTTACTGTTTTCATTATTGGTGGAATCCAAGAGAGTTCAATGTAAAAAGAAGAAAAAGAAGGAGAAGCAGCAGTTGCACCCTACAGTGATGAGATAGTGCTATCAGTGAGACTTCATCGTAGGCATTAGAGCGTGGTTAGAACCAGATGGGTTTGCTTTGATAAATATATGGTGCCTGCTCACAGTGGAATTGGGTTTCGGAGAAGTTTCCAGGACAATGTACCGTGTGATTCCTAGAGCAGAAACAGCAGCATCTCCTATAAACCTGGTAGAAAGGCAAGTTCTTTGGGGTCAAATGAGAAACTCGGGAGTGGAGTCCAAAGTAATAAGTGTTTAAACGAGTCCTCTGAATGGCTTTGATGGGTGTTAAAGTGTGAGGATTGCTACCAACATTATAGGATGTCAATAGCAATATGGGGAACATTTGTGACAGTAAGACATTGAAAGGCAAGAAGGGATTGAAAAGACAGGAATTGCAGAAGTCCTGCTCTCCTAGTACTTAAAGTCTGTTGAGGAAACTAGCAGTCACTCAAAGTGCATCATCAGGAACCATATTGTGCGCTACAAAAGCAAAGTGCAGGAGGCAGTCAAGGCCTGTACCAGGACAAGTGTAGGGAGTCTCAAGTTCAAATTAAACTGATTGGGAATGAATTTCAGCAGAGTTCTCACTTTTGATGCTGTGTGGGTGGTGGGAGGAGGCCTTGAATCTGCTTCATTCTAATAAAACATTTTGGAGCCTGTTTCACAAAGTGCTTTGGTGTGGTTCTTTTTCCCTGTACATTTCTGGGAGTAAGAAACCATATCTTCTGTAATTTTTATTTAGATAATTAATTATTTTAAGGGATATATCTTATGCACATGAGTAGATACAGACATATTAGTGGATGGAAATATTTCTTGATGACTGTGATACTCTTTGCAGCTTTTTCTGTATTTTGGGGAAACAATTAACACGGGTTAGATGTCAGCACAGTACTGGATTCCACCATACGTCCTTTACACACAACAACTAAATTCTCAAAACCTTTTTTTTAATGTAGGAATTGGTTATTCCACTTAAAGTAAGTTAAATGCTGAAAAAGATGAAGTACCCCACATTCCACAGCAGTAAGAGGCAAAGCAGAAATGAATCTGACTCTAGAATCATCTCTGTACCACTTTGAGAAAAGTTCTTAGCATAGCATATGCTTCTAATTAAAAATATATGTACAAAACAGAAAGATTTGCCCCATAAAGTTTTGCTTCTCCTGACCTGTATTTTTCCTTGGATGCCTGTAGACTCTTCATGACTTAAAGGGTATCAAGTGCCATGTGTCACTGGGTTTGAAGCATTCTGCAAAATGTCTTCTGGACATTCAGAGAAGTTGAGAATTCAAGCTTCTATAGATGAAAGAACTTGAGCTGCTCCTAAATAAGGCAAACCAGGATGTAGATGTGAGGATAAGAGTGTGGGCTTGGGGAGGGAAGGGCTATGAATAGATGGTTGGGCATATTTCAGGGAGGCTGCCGTGGAAGGAGGTGTCTCTACCAGCTGGCATTAAACTCATCCTGTATCTTCCTTCTCCTGCTTGTGAATTCTTCTTCTCTTGGCCAAAGGTTAGAATGTCCTCTTTATTTTCACATGTGGTCATATGCCACTTAAAGATGGGGATGTGTTCTGAGAAATGCATATTTAGATGATTTCATCATTCAGAGTATAGCACAGAGTGTGCTGACATGAGCTAGGATGGCTGTAACATCCCTGGACAGTATCTTCTTCTGGGATCACCATTGTATGTGTAGTCTGCCATTGACCAAAAGGTTATTATGCAGCACACGACTGCATTTCCTTCAGCCTGACCTATTGTCACTTCTTTTCTGCTTTCAGTGCCCTTATTAGTAACTTCACTTTGATGCTAAGTACTGTGAATCTAGAAAAATGCAGTTCCTTGGATTCCTAATCACTCTTTTGAGATGTCTACTTTAGATGGAAGAACAATAAATGAGAAAAAATAATCAAAAGGAAAACCATGGATTTCTGACAGGATGCATGCTGATAGCTAGTGATAAAAACAAATGACTGTAAAGATATTGGATAAGTGCTAAGAATGTTTTGTAAATTACACGTGTTTTTTTCTTTACATTTGAAGGTACACCATGTTTGTTTTATCTATAAAAATTATCCAAAGGAAACCCTAAGTATTGCAATTTTGCCTCATCTCTGTGCAGTTGAGGAAGAGTTTTTGGGAGTAGAGGCTTCCTGAGGTATTGGAATTAGGAAGGTAGGTTCATAAAATCGACTTAGGTGAAAGCTTGGTCTCCAGTCAGTGTATTTTTACTTCATTTTCATGCATTGTTTTTGATACTTCCTAAAATCAGTACATTTGTAGTAGAACATGAATTCACTACATAGTAAAGTGTGTTTGCAGGTGTTTAAAAAAAAAGAACTGGCCTTTACATATGTTAAAGGTGCCCAAGCAAGGTCATTTGAGGTCACTGGAGAAAAGTTATCTTTGGCCAGGGAAAACAAACCACTTTGTTTTGGGCCAAGAATAAGAATTTGGTTAGTTTTAGCTGAAGCCGATAAATTTCCAAAAGTAGTGCCTTCTACTAGGCTCTCAGTGAGAATTAGGGGATTTCAAAATGAGCAAAAGCAATTGTCTATAAGGGATATAAAAAGCAATTTGTATGCAGGTTTCCCAACACTAAATAGCTTTAGTGAAAACAGCGCTGCTTTTATCCATTTTCTTTAAATATGCAGGTTATTAATACATGTTCAAATTAATAGTTTGAAAATTTTATACCCTTCTAACCATAAGTCAGTAGTACATCTCCACCTGCAAGAGTGACTTGATGCATTCTTTTTGCTACAATGAAAGTGTCATTTAGAGCCATTAAAATATAACCTTAAAATTAACATCATGACCCTACAAGGAAACATTAAATGAGCTGAAAAGTAATGGTTTTGAAAAGGAAAGGCCTGCTTTTAGAATATAAGCTTTCACAAAAAAAAAAAAAGAAAAAAAGAGGGAAAAAAGCCACTAATGAATAATTACTTTAATGAGCCTGCCGTCTCAGAGTCACTCATGTACACATGCATAATGCTGTGAAATGTTGGATGGTGTGAACACATTAAAATTTTCATTTTAGTGCTTTTTTTGTTCAACACGGAAACAGTGTCCCAAAGCCTTCCATGAGGTACCTCTTTAGCAGTTAACCTTGTCATGCAAAGCCTGATACTATCTAGGCATTCCTTCCAGGCACCACCTGGAGGAGCTTCCTAATACACGAATTAGACCGTGGATCTACTTCAAACTCTCCAGTAGTTCAATACCTTTATTCCAGCGTCCCATTGCACAGGATCTATCTCCATAGGAGGCATTTTAGCAGAGTGTTACTTCTGTAACCTGAGGCAAGTTGTATTGACCTTGGGTGTCTCCAAGTCCTTACTTGTTAAAAGAGAAAAAACATGGTGCTGTTACAAGGAGTCCCTTTGAGGAGTGAACGAAATGACCTAGGCAAAATGCTTGGTACCAGATCATCCTTAATATAAAAAGAAGTGGCTATTACTGGGTACACAGTGGTGTTTTTGGGCATGGCCCACAAGCGCCACTGTGAAGTGCCCCGAGTGTACTGTAGCAACCTGTTTGTTGCCATGACCTTTACATTTCTTGCCACTTTGTTTATGTTCTGGCCCAGAGGAGTCTTACATCTGATTGTACATCAAAAACCTCTTGATGGGCTTTCAAAAATGCACCGTGCTGGGTCCCATCCCCAGAGTTTGTTATTTAATAGTCATTCAGGTGATGGTGCTCAGAAGTTGACACTTGCAGAAAATTCACAGTTGGTGTTGATGCTGCTGGTCTACAGACCACACTTGGAGAACCACTGGTTCAATTTACCCTCTCTTAAAAAAAGAGCTCTTGCCTCTGAGACTTGGAAAGTGGATATAAAGACCATGTTCACAGATTTATCTTTGCTCATTTCCTCATCCAGATTTGTTGGTTCTGTGCTTTGTACTCCAACTACTGTGAATTGCATTTGCTTCTGTAGCACTCATCCACAGGTGTTGCAGTTGTTGACTTTGTTTGTTACCTGCTCTCTACCCACCTGGACTCAACAGTCTTCTAGCATAGAGACCATGTGTATTAGTCAGCTTTGCAATACTGTAATGAAGGATCGGGGTAGCTAATGTATAAAGAGAAAAGGTTTATTTACCTCTGAGTTTTGAAGGTACAGATTCCAAGATTAGGCAGCCCTGTTATTTTGGCCTCTGGGGAGAGCATTGGATGGCAGTGAATGAGGGTAGGAGTGTGTATTGGAGCAGCGAGTCACATTAGGGACTAAAGTATGGAAGCAACAGGTCAGGGTCAAATTCAGACTTTTTGTAACAACTGATTTGATTGAAGGCAAAATGTTGCTTGAGAAACTACTGTCTGTGAGCACAGCCAAAGTAGGCTGAGGCCCTGTCAATAGGCTTGACCTCCTTCAGGTTGTATTCCTTCCTGGGAGCACTGCTCTAAACACCAGGTCTTGAATGATGGACTTCTGGGGCACACATAAACCAGTATCTAAACTATAGTAGCATATGTCACATTCACAGGTGTAATGTTAACATCGTTTGTGTGGCCTGGCACCAAACTGACAGTGAACTATGCTGGAAGGAATGAACAAACAGTCATATACCCAATGGCCTCATTTGTCCCTTTGCCTTTGCAAATTTGATTTTCTCCTTCAGAAGTGCACTTGTAGAGATCCTCTGGTAGTGAGTCCTAGCCCGTTCATCAACACCCTGTGCTAGTAGTTTTAATCTGGGGATCCCTCTCTAACCTGCTGGAATAGGCACTATTTCTCTGGATGCTCACTGCTTTATTTCTCTTCCTTCCCTATATTTGTGTTTTTATTTTTATTTGAGTTTTTATTTTTTAATTTTTTTTTATTTTTTGGAAATTAAGGATGCTCTATTGACCTCATTGCCCCCAGAATTGCCTAAAGAGGATGGAACATAGGAGCTTTTGGGGGTATCTGTATAGAATGCCAAGAGGGCTTCCTCTGGGAAACTGAAGAAATTTATCACTGATGTGTCCAGTTATCTACCCCCTTCTTGGAGCCTTTTCCAAAACTCCTCCCAGACTCTCAAATCCAGCCAACCTTCCAGGCCATAGGAGAGACAGAGATTAAAATTAGGAGGCCTGCATCATAGCTTAGAGGCGATATGGGGAAACCCTAAACTAAGTAATTGTATGAGAGCAAAGTAGAGAGGCCAAATGGAGAAACAATCATGGAGGAAGTGAGTCTGTGAACTGACCAGCTTGGAAATATTATTGATTCTTACTCTGAGGCAGAAAGTAACCTAAGCTTCAACACCAGTTGCTTCTCTGATAGGAAAACCATTGCTAAAGTTTACTGTCTGCCATAGAGGACTAATAAATTATTATAGATATGAAATAAATGTCTGCATTAAAAACAGCCTAGCACACTGCTTAGAATATAGGTAGTATGAAGTAATATAGAGCCATGTATAGTATAGGATAGCTGGTAAATCATCAGCACTATGTAGTCACAGGCTGTGTAACCTTAGGTAAATAGGTGGGTCAGTGTTTTTCTTCTGCCTCGATGATTTATGGAATATCTGGATAGGTAAAACAGTTAGACCCAAAGAAGTCTTTGATAGGTTGTCTGATATTTTAATCCAGAGCAAGTTGTAATGTGCTTGAAATTCACAAGAGATAATGACCAAAATGATAGCTCAACTGCTTGTGCCTCTGCCATCTGAGTGGCATGTGTTGCATGCTTTTGGGGAAGGAACCAGCAAAGTGGAAGACCTCTCTGTGTCTTTCTGTTTCTCCACCTTTCAATAAATGAATATAAATAAATGCACATTAAAAACAAAGAATTGGTCGAAATATAGGAAATAAAAGGAAGGGTTTGGGTCCTGAGAGTTGTCTTGCCAGTAGGATTCCATGTGTATCTGCGTATTATCACAGTCATTTATCTTTAAAGGCTGTAACAATATAAACACAAATGAGTGATTTGAGCACAGGCAGGAACAGTTTTAAAGAAAATTGCAGAACTTACAGTTATTTTATGTAGCTATGGAAACAGATGGTGATGTAGATATGGAAACAAAAATGGTGGCATGTCTTATAAGGAGGTTTCCTGGTCACTTAGTCTGGGTGGACAAAAACAGTAGCAGTTGACATGCACAGTGTTGGTTATGTATCAGGGCTCATTCTGAGAGCTTTGGCACTGATGAGCCCTATAATCCTGAGGAGAACAACATGAGGCGAGTACTGTCAGGATTCTTCCTTTATAGGTGGGGAAACTGAGGCTCAGCAGGGTTTGATTATTCACAAAAGGCCTCTTGTGCAATCAAGGTAGTATGGCTTCCGTCATCTCAAGTCCATGCTCTCAGGCCCAGAGCCACTGGCACTTCATGTTTCAATGTCCAGCCCGAGATGCTGTGCCTGCATCTGCCAGTACAGCCAGACTAAGCCAAGTCCACCGCCAGGCCCTTCCTGTCTCCACTGCTGCTGTGCAGTGACCAGGATTCAGTAAATTGTCTCCAGTGTCTGTTGTATTGTTGCCACCTCTGAGGAATCCCACATGTTCCAAATGCTGGTCTCATCTTCTCATGTACCCAGACATGTAGATTCATCACTTGAAACCATCTTTTAATTTTATCCCTTCCCCTGCCTTATTTCCTGAGCCTTGTAGCAAATGTTAAATGGTGTTTTTCAAAAATGTTTTTCTTCCTGCGGAATAGGTTAGCATGCCTGTTGGTTAGCTGCTGCATTCTGAACTTCCAACTTGATAACTGACAGGCAGTAATTAAGAATAACTTGAACTCTGACCACATCTGCTTGTAGTTTTGTAGCCTGTCACCGAATTCCTGTTGAATATTTTCTGTGAAAATGGCATACAACAAAATGTTGCCTGGCTTAGCAATATCTCATCATGATTAGGTTAAAATGTTCTGTGATGGCTGGGAGACCTGGAAATGCTCTTACCGTCTTATAAACGTGTTTATTTCTTCTTCAAAACAAAGTTTCTATATAATGCATTAAAGTCTTATTTTCCTTGGGGATGTAGAAGCTGAAATCAGAGTATAGAAGGTAAAGAATGTGGCGTTTTCTTAAAATGCCTAATATATGCCAGGATTTGTGGGAACTGTTTTCTTGACTGTAGGACTAGCAGATAGATTTGCTACCTATCTAGATTGACACTTGTAATTGAGGGTCTTTTTCTTAATCTCCATGATGGAGCCTACAGCTGTGCCTTGAGGACCTATCTCAGAAACCTCTGAGACTCCTACGCCACAATATTTCCCTCCCTGTGCTGCAGGAAAGGTTATAGGCCAGCCAGCTATTTCCTTAGGGGACCCTCATCGTACTTAACTCCAGAGCCAGCACTGATCAATACCATTTCAGAGTTCCTAACCAATGAAGAAATAAAGAGAAAGTGAAGAATATAAGATCACAGTATCACTCCATTTTTACTGATAAAACTGGTATTAGAAAACAGAAATGGAAAAATGTACTCTCCTGGGCACAGGCCAAAATGGACCACTGGTAATGCCTCGGGTGGAGGAAAAGTCAGATCCTTCTTTCTTTTTTTTTAATTTTAGTTTTGTTGTTGGAGTCGCTTTTGTACTTTTATGGTGATATGTACCTTCCAAAAAGTTAAATTCACAAGCTCTTGCACCTAGATAAAATGTAATCTGTGTACACACTTACGCAATCACCTCCTCTGTTTAGCAGCCTTCCCAGCAGTGTCCCAGAAGACTCCCTCTGTTACCATGCATGCATTTTGGACAGACCCTTTTAAATCTAGAGTAGCAGACTAGCATTTGTGCATCTTGTGACAAGGGAAAGAGAGCCATAGAACCAGAGAAAGAGTGTGAGAGAGAGCGGAGAGAGTGAGAGCGAGCGAGCGAGAATCTGGGCTGTGGTTGAGCAGTTCTTCCTTTTAAAATTTCCAAGCAAATTGAGGCCATCCTCCTTTCCCCTGGAAAGAAATGATGTAAGCCTCAAGGATGACCAGGTGTGTTATGCTAATAGGCCCTGACACACACACAGAGGCTTGGGAGGGGATATATGGAGTGGAGAACTCTTCCCCACTGTGAATTAGGTACGTGACGCCCTAGTGGGGGAGGGGGGCAGACAATGGTCTAATGAGATGCACAAAATATCACAGGATTAACATGACACATCTTACCGGAATATCAGTTTTACTCAGTAACTTGGGGAAAAATATTATTCTAATAGTTACACAAATATGGAGATATTTATGGAATGGAATATAAAATCCACATGAATTTTTAAAGCTAAACATAACACTTTAAAAGCTCTTTCAGGTTTGCTTTGGGCTGGGCTCCCAGGTCCCTCAGGGCTGTATATTCCTCCTTTCTGCCTAGCCTGGAAGCTGTGGGAGGGCAGTGAGTGTGACACATGAAACCCTTATAAAGGCACCGGTGCGAACTTGGCAATGGTAGCATACTGAAAAGCTAAGAAGAGAGGGAGACATAATCAGAAAGACATTCATCAGAGATGCTCGGAGCCCAGGAGGCAAACCCATGGCATAAGGCCAACACACAGGCAGACCAGTGGTCAGGAAAGAGGAACGAGGAAGGGAGAATAAGAGAGAGATTGTGGTAAAGGCAAAGGCATCCAGGGTCCAAGATCCCTAGGAAAGGAAGAGAGGAGGAGTCGAGGTTAGTACCGAGGAAGGTATTGGCATCCTTGTTCATCCCTGCTTTTAGGATCCAGGGAACTAAGCCACACATTCCCAATTAGGGATACTGTGAATGAGATGTGTCTGCCCTGTGGGGTTTGAGTGACTGAAGGGAGTTGCTCCCTCCTGCCTTTGGAAGTTTGCATATGCCTGGCAATCCTATTTAACCACTTTCCAGAAAAGAACAGGGGATAAGAGGGAAATGGAGGCCCCTGTAGGGTACACTAGGTTAAGATTGGATAGGATAGTATAGCCTAGGGTAGCGTCGAATCTTTGTCCTGTCAAACCTGTTCAAATACTAATGAAGTGCAGGAAGAAAGTAAAGATGTGTTGCTGTCAAATGTTAATTATAGGGAATGCAGGGGATTGAGCTAAACTTGAGGGTGTGTACCTTGTTTTAAGGCACTGGCTGGCAAGCCAACATCCTTCTGCTGCTAGATTCTTTTCAGGACTTCAGTTTTATATGTATGTCACCTTTAACAGACCTAATGTTCTCACCATAATTTCTGCATAACTCTTGTGTCATTTCATCCCCGTACTATTCCAGTGAAAATGTATTATTAGTTTTAAATTCAAAAAAATCCAGAAATTTTTCTAAATCCACAAAATTGCTGAAAAGATAAATATAAATTTGGAGTAGAGATATATCACAAGTGTTTTATTTTGGCATCTGCTTTTAACTGACCAAACCTCTGGAGAGACATGATCCTACACAGAAATGTGGTTTACAGACTATTTATCCACATAATGGTTATCAAATATAATAATGCTATTTAACAAAATACACTGACAACTTTGCTATTTTAAATAACATGTTTCAAAATAAACAATAACAGCAAAGCTGGGACTCTGGAAAGTCAAGAGAAGAAATGGTTATTGATTTGGAAAGAAATAATTGGTTTAATAGCAGAAACATTTTAATATGAAACTTAAAAAAATAAACTGTTAGTTCATGTGGTCAAAGACTCATTAATAGTCAGATATTGGACAGCTTTTTCCCTAACCATTACCTTGGTGACATCACTTTATATAATGAATTTTGATTTTTTGATGTGTGTATAAAATCCAATAAAGTATTGAACAGATAAAAGATAAGAATTAGCAGAGGTGAATGGCTTCTCTAACTAGGTTATTGTTCCTTGCATTCACTATTTGCAGTAGCATTGTACAACAAAAACTTGTTACATTCTAGTTCTTATTTTTGTGAGAGGTTGGTTAAAATGTTGATTTCATTTAGCAAGAGGAACGTTTACAAAAAGCCTGGCAAATGGAATTGAACACTTGCTGAGCCTGGCCTGTTTGATTTTGCTTATTTTCTTTATTTAGAAGTTAGGGACTTAACATTATTCAGCACTCTGTGATCCATTTTTTTTCCTGCTGTTTTATTGGGCAAACACAGATCTTGTTGGCCACAGCCATTACCATCTTGGCTAAAGGAATTATTATCTTAGTACATATTTTCCCTTCTAATTCCGGGCTTTAGGTAGCTAGAATTTAAACATAATGCTATAACTTGCATAGCCACAGAGATCTCCGTAATGACTTTAAAACACCCACACAGAAAATTACCTCTCTCCTGAATGTGAGGCCACAGAGGACACATTGTTGTACGCTCACACTTGTGAACAATTCTATTGCTAACGATGGTATATTAAGCCGGTGGCCTTATTCATTAATACAAAATACAGCAGAGTACATTTTCAAGTGTGTGCAGTGAATTGCATACATAGTGCACATTATTGTCATCAGAGCTTTGCTGAGGGAATTTAGCTAAAACTATTTAGAGGTGCCCCATAATAGTTGCCTATAATTGTTTCAAAATTGGTTTTCTGGGGTTTAGAGCTCTGTTTTTATTATTGTTGTTATTTATTAATCTCATTCTATGACTGTCACAACTGATCCAGGATTGCAAGCACTTTGAAAACAGGAAAGCTATATGATTCGCTTTTATCAAATATTGTTGGTACTGTACTTCACCTTTCAGTGAATTGAACCTTGGACATTTGTAAGCTATTGACACACGTCTTTACATTTGGGACAGAGTTATTGGTCCACTGACAGCAAATGTTTATTAATAAATAAAATATTGTGTTATATCTCATTAATCAAAGTTTCTCCCTCTTTTTTCTTCCTCCTGTTCCTCCTTTTCTATATTCTGATGTCCTGGTTTCTTAAGAGATGAAAAAAACAAATAGCACGTATTTTGCCAGTTCTTGGTTATTTACACTGATTCATTGAAAGCAGTATAGAATTCAAGGTAAATAAATGCCATGTATTTTGGTGGTATATTAGGACAAAAATTTTTCCATTTTTAATAGACATATAATGAAATGGCTTACAGTTCCATATCCCACTCCACTCATTGATATACTACACAAATATGGGTAACTTCTAAGTACTATATTTGATGAGAAAAGGTGGCTGTCCTTTAAAGATATTTCTTACTTGCATTTTGTATATACAAAGCTTGGCATGATCCACATGTTCTTTGTACACCTCTTAAAGTACTTCCCACATCTGCATTCCAACCCAGCTGGGCCATTATTTTTTGACTTGTGGTTCTGTTCTTTCTCTGCTTAGAGATCTGAAACTTACTGGCTGAAGTAACTAACCAGTTGCTACTAGTCTTCCAGTCCCCAGCCTTGGTCCTCAAGACAGTGAGTCCCACATTTTCCAATTCCAAGTCCTTCCTAGTTGCTGCTGTTAATAGGTGAATCAGAATTAATGGAACTGCCACAAGGTTGCTTATTGATTCTGGATGCGAATGAACCAGTGGAAGAAATCACAGGGAAACACAATGTTCAGAAACTCTCCAAGATTTAGCCCTGTGAAATCCTTTTACTTCTCCTTTGTTGCTTAGTCTCAGACAAATTTCTCTATAGATGAGCCTTTGGAATAGAGCTAATGAGGTCACGTTGACCTATGTCTGTTTCTTCCTCATGTCTATGATATCACTACAATGAGGAAAAGGTCTTGCTATTAAGATGGCTAAGAATGGTGCATGTGTAGTGTTGCCTCAATGGCTATTGCTTCCATTTCATCAAATTCTCTCTGAATACTTAATTCACCTCAGTATCACAGTGAGCAGAAGCTCTCTTCCTCATATTGTATTTTTTTATCTCAGAATGTTGGATATTTTATATATTTCTCTGTTAGCCTATTTAGGTTGCTGGAACAAAATACCATAGCGTGGGTGACTTAAACAGTACATATTTAGACTTCATAATTCTGAAGGCTGAGAAGTCCAAGATCAACCCAGCTGGCAGCTTGGGTTCCTGGTGAGGTTCCTGGCCACGGTCTCAGTGGAGCCACACCTGAAGCCACTAATCCAATGTTGAGTGTCCTAGCCTTACGGCCTCCTCTAACACCAATTAGATCCCCCAAACGCCATTTCCAAATACCTTCCATTGAGTGTTAGAGCTTTAACACATGCATTGATGGGCAGGGCATTGAGAGGCAATTTAGTCCATACTGATGACTTCCTATGTCTTAGTCTTAACTGATCTTGCTGTCTTTTCCCCTGTGTCGACATTGCTTGGTAATTGGACTCACATTTTTTTGGTTAATGTATATGTAAAAAGAATTTTTATATGGCCCTGAGTTTTCTGAATGCTAACAACCTTAATCTAGTTTAGAATATGTTGAGAGTAGAGATAAGGAGGCCTCCAATCTCTTGTTCCTCCCATTCCCTCTCCTTTCTGAGCTCAGATCCATGGTTGTGAGTAATATCTATTTGTTTCTTGATGTGAACTGCTCTAGCTACTGGCTTGTTAACTTTAATTGGCAGAACTGTGATCATTTAGGCTATTAACAAAAACTAGTCATGTGTTTTCAAAGAAACTGGTATAAATTAGAATCTTTCATTAAAGACTAATCAGCCATTTTCCCATTTCAAAATTTGATGCCATTGCTTTCTTGATGGGGTGGCAAACTGACCAGAAAATTCATCTAATCCATTTTCTAAGGGTAAGAGTCAAGAAAATAAAAATCTATCTCTATTAACAGCTTAAAATATTTATATTACCAATTCTGGCATAACTAGTGCAAGAGTCAGATTATGAAGTGATTTAGCCAATGTTCCTTGAAAGTTAGGCATAGGGAAACAGCAGCAGTGTGTGCCTCATTACTGTCTGTTCAAATCTCTAATGTTCGCTTTCAAAGAAAACAATCAAACAAGTGTTTGATTCCTTTCAGAAGAGAATCAAACAAGTGTTTACTGAAAAAAGAATCAAAGAGACATCTAGCTGTAGGTACAGTGGCATATCTTTCTTTTTAAATAGCAAGACACAGCACTGAAAATGCGAGGAAACAAATTTCATGAGTAACTTTGAAATTGACTCAAAGGAGTTTCTCAAGGAAATCTAGGAGCAACAGACAAGGAATTCAACAACTTCGTGGAAATAACTGGACATTTAACAATGTAAAAGGCAACATGACTGGTCGCAGGAACATTGAAATAGTAGTAGACCAATATCATCAAGGTCATAGACTTCAAATGCAGTCTTCCACTTAGAAACTCTGATCTCAGGCAAGATACTGAACTTTACCTAGGTTCAATCTTTTTCATCTATTAGATGGGTTTAAGGATGACAGCAGTTGCACTGATCTTGTATGGTTGTTGGGAGGATAGATGAGACAAGTCTAAGATTGTGTTGTGAAGACTAAGTTGTTAATATATACATTCATGTAAGGTCTGGTTGTTGCCATTCAGCTTTTGTTCTATTCCCTGAGGGAGGTAGAACTTTGATGACAAAGCCCAGCTAATGTAAAGATCCAATGGTCATTTCTTGGTTATTGTCAATACAGCCATAAAGCAATATGAGATAAGTGGGCTTTAGTGCACAGGTCTAGGGCAAGGCCAAATTTCAGTGATCTACTTTGTACATTTCTTTTCCTTTTGTGGCTGTTGTACCCAATCTGCCTTTAACTACTTGATTGCCAACTTTGACTCCCCTGATAAGTAAGGGAAAATTAAAATGAATCATTTTCCTGTCTCATTGTTTTTTTGAAAGTAGGGTGTATGGAATACATTTTGTGTATGAGAGTCTGTTTTTTTATTATCTGTATTTCTTGCAATTCTGTGACATGTCACACTTTGAGCATAAAACCAAGTGTCAAAAAGGGTTAAGGACATAAAGCTCTGAACTTCAGATGAATTCGTAAACTTCTGGATATAAGCCCTTTCTTGTTTACCTGTAATATTTCATTGTTGTAGTTAAAATAGATTTAAGACTTAGCTATATACACACACATATATATGCATATATACAAAATTACTGGGGTTGCTTTTTTTTTCTGAGCAAAACCAACCATCAATTGATGAGTATGTATTTTTTTTTGTACGGGAAATTTTATAATAATGCTTTGTAGATTGATACAAGTATAACTTTCCTATCTCTTCAGTAATCCTCAAAAGACTTAATGCAACTGAGGAAACAAACATATACCCAGAAGACATAAATATGAAAAAAAAAGATTAAGAACTAAGGAAATGGTAATAAAACTGAAAAGTCAAAACCAAGTGCTGTCAAAAGTCAAAACCTCATATAGGCATCTACCTGTTGCCATGACAGTTGGTTCTTAATGTGTATTAATATTATTAATTGGGGGAGAAAAATGTTAGTCACCTTTGCTTATATATTTTCATTCTGTTTTCTCACCATTCTTGTGAAAAAAGTTTTGCTCTTTCTTCTCTGAGGATTCTAAAACTTTCTTTTTTCTAATGGAGGTTGAATGATTTGCCTGAGGTGACTCAGCTAAAAGGTGGCAGCATTCTAATATGAACACAGTTGTGATTCTAATGCTGAGTTTGGCATTGGCCACACTGATTACTATTGGCTGGTTTATTATTCACCTACATTTCTCAGCTCAGACCTTCCTCTCACTACCACAGTGCCCTTTGGTAGCTTTACATTCTTTACATTCTTAGCAGGTGAATGGGCTGGGACTCATTTTTAACAAAATTTTGGTGGGCTTGTCCCAAGACTGATCCAGTGCTGATTTGTATTTCTTTGAAGAATACTTTAGAGACTTGTAGTAAAACAAATGCCTTTGGGCAGAATCTCCTGTGGGATGGGGTTTGAGTGATCCACGCATGGTGACAGAACTGTTTTTAGACTATTGTAAAACACAGTGAGGGCTCAGGTTCTGCTTTCTGATTCTGTAGAGCTCAGCAAGCTGAAGGGCAAGGTGAAGTCAGAGGGCGAGAAGGATGGGTATATTGGCAATCAGAACTCTTAATAAAATACTTAGAAACCATGCTTAATAAAGACTAAAGCCATGGGGCCAGCACTGTGGCATAGTGGGTAAAGCCACTATCTGCAGTGTTGGCATCCCATAGGGCCGCCGGTTCGAGTCTCGGCTGCTCCGCTTCTGATCCAGCTCTCTGCTATGGCCTGGGAAAGCAGTAGAAGATGGCCCAAGCCCTTGGGCCCCTGCACCCTGGTGGGAGACCTGAAAGAAGCTCCTGGCTTTTGGATCTGCACAGTTCCGGCTGTTGCGGCCAACCTCTCTGTCTCTCTGTGTGCCTCTCCTTCTCTCTGTGTAACTCTGACTTTTAAATAAATAAATAAATAAGTCTTTTTTTGGGAAAAAAAAAAAGACTAAAGTCAGACCTTAACATTATCATTAGAGTGGGTATTTTTAGAGTGGTCAAGCCATGCCATGTGATGCTCACATCCCATATTGGAATACCTGGGTTTCAGTCTTGGCTCTGGCTCCTGACTCTAGCTTCCTGCTAAGGCAGACCTGGCTCAAATGTTTGAGTCTCTGCCACTCAAATGCCAGATTAAGATTGAGTTTCCAGATCTTGCCTTTAGTCTGGGCCAGCTCAGTCTATTGCAGGCACTTGAGAAATGAACCAATGGATGAAAGATCTCTGTCTCTTGGCTTTGGAAATAAAAATAAATAAATAAATAAAATAACCATTCATACTCTATCCTGTGCTTACCATTATAATCAGGCAAATTGTGGAAGCCACTGAGGCAGTTGTAGATTATATAACTTAGCTGTAGTACCCCGACAATATTTAGGTTATGTTATCTGTTCTGCCTGCCTTCTGCTTCTTTCAGTTTCTGTGTAATGCAGTTTGTAAATTTTTTCTTTTACTTGATTCAGTCTGCCTTTGGAATTTGTATCAACCAGATTTTACCCATGTGGAAAAGTGATTAGGAGGGAAGGGAGACCATACACTGTGATTTGCTTCATGCATACACAGCTCTATTTTTATTGTATATTAGTCAATGGAAATTAATTGCTAATTATCCAAACATTTCTATGATAATATTTCAAGCTTTCTGGGAGCAGATGTGGCCTAAACTATATTTGGAAGAGAGTAGATGGTATTATCTTTCTTGATGAGAATGATTACATAGGGCTTTAATTTTTTTCACCATTTTTTTTTAATTTTAGAAAGAAAAATGACTATCATTCTTTGACAACATTTGTTAAATATTCATACTGACCAGGGTAATTATGTACTGACTGTATTAGCAAACATAAAATTCTGTCAACTTTAAGAATCTGGGAAATGGAATTAAACAGGTTGTAGATAATATATTCAGTTATGTGCTTGTACAGACATATAGAATGTTTAAATAACCATCACCACACTTCATTTGCAGTCATTGGCAATGACAGACTTCTCTTACTTGGGCACTCTCATGCTGAGTTATTGCTTTTTATTGCATTAGATGTCTGTCCTTCAGTGTCTGAACATTGCTTTTTCACTTCCCCTTTTTGAATGCTAATAATATCCTGGGTAGAGTACTGGCTATTTTTAGTAATTCAGCGTTTCCTTGTATTTATACTCTGAGCAAACTTGAGAGAGTTTAGCTCTGATTAAAACAGATCATTTTCTCTTTTTAAAAAAGAATAGCATGGGGCTGATCCATGGTGAGGACAAAAGGAATTTGATGGGCACAGTGTCAAAGCTTAATTGTGTCAATAATTATTTGTGTGTTAGTGCCAAGTTTTTAATGAGGAATAGTCACTTGTGTATAATCATTATCTATGACAAGTAGTTAAAATATCTTCATGAAGTGGTAAACTCAGGAGGAAAGCTGAAGCCACTTTAATGTTGAATGTATTTCCTTACACACAAGCACATCTGTGATCCCTGTGTGGAGTTAGTATTAAAAATTGCAAAGGTTATAAGGATGTTGCTGTCGGGGGGCGGGGAGGTCCATGTGTTTATAGGAAGGTACTTTATAATATTTGTCAGACAATGAGATTAAAAATAAAGTAGATTTTAATGCAAAGCTTTTTGAAATCTATGCAAAGTTTCTCATAATAGATATTTCCATGAACTTTGTAAAGCTCCCTGCCATAGGTTGCTTTTGATACCTTTTTGCACTACAATAATTATGTGTTTTAATTCCATTATTCTGTGAACATTCTGAAGTTCTCTAGTATAATATGTTTTTACCCTTTCTTGCAGTGTTAGTTGTTTGTCCTTAGGGTCACATTCTTCGTGAATTTCAGGAAAAAGCTTATCTTGCTCACTGTCACTCCTGCTGGGAGAAGTACAACTAATTTTGTATGAGTGAGTTTCAAAAACATTCATGGAAAAAATGGAATGAAAAGATTATTTTTGATGCAAAAAACCCACAAAATTTATTGAAATCCATGCATTGTTTTTTTCTTGATACACATTTTCAATGAACTTATTAAAAATTGTAATTAATTTGTATACTCAAAAGAGACAGGCAGGCAGAGGTCTCTCACCCACTAGTTTACTCCATAAATGCCTGCAATAGCTGGGGCAGGCCAGGCTGAAGCTGGGAGCCAAGAATTTAGTCTGACTCTTCCACTTAAGTGGCAGGAACCCAACTTCTGGAGCAATCATCTGGTGGCAGCCAGGATGTGTAGTAGGAGGAAGGTGGAATCAGAAGAGCCCCCTCCCCCCAATCTAGGCATTCTGATATGAAATGTAGGCATCTCAGGCAAAATCTTAACCACTGTGCCAAGCACCAGACCTCCATGGACTTTTAGCAGACACTGTCACACATCCTCATTGCTATATTAAGAGAATGCTTTCTCTGCACCTCATATTGGTGGTGTCCAATTATTAATTCTTATCACTTGCCATCCTGAATGTCATTGCTCTACTTTGCTCAATCTCCTGCCCCTTTGTATGTGGCTTGACTCTTTTCTTTAATCCTTATTTTTGAGCTAGCAAATCTGAGTCACCCACATTACATTCAGTCCTGGAAAGGGAAAGTGAGGAACATTTGGGAGCCCTGAAGCATTGCAGAAAAGGTGGCACAGCAGGTGCCTAATACTTGCTCCCTTGATGTACATGGTGATAAAACAGGAAAGGCTTTCCAGTTACACATGGCAGAACAGAAACCTCAGTATTGAGCACACTGTCCATTTGCTTGCTGTCATTGTAAACTTCAGTATCTGCGTCAACTAGCCTCAAATTGTGAATTTGGGCAGTTCAAGTCTGTGCAGTCCTGTTGTGCTGGCAGGCAGGGGAATGGACTTAAATTTACTGATGAGTACAGTGGAGCTTTGATAAGACCATGAGTATGTGTAATGGAGATGATTGCTATAAAATGGTTTGCTTGGCAGTAATGTCCACACAGAAACACACTTTATAGATTTTTCTAATTGTGTTTGCCTTTACCCAGAATTGACAATTAGTGGTCGTAGAGCTCATTAATAGGTTTTCTGTGCTTTACCAGCATTTGTTGGAATGCCTATGTGTTATCTTCTTTGGGAGAGTTTCGTTCTGTTGAATCCTACCGTTGTGTGATGTCTTTGGAATTTGGAAATTGATGTCTCATACATTGCACAGTTATAAGAAAAAATTTTTTTCACTTCTTTTAGTATCTTAACAGCGAACCCTTTCCTGTATGAATATTCACTAAGGGGGAAAAAAACATGAAGTGGCTGCTAGTAGCAGATTTTGAGTAGGCCTTAACCACTGAGTTGAAGTCTGGAGACTTGCTGACATTTTGAAAATAGTTTTTAGAACAAAATGTCAGACGATGGGGGCTTTACATCATGCAAGAGTAGCTTGTGCAGCTGACGCTAACTAAGCCGATTCCTACAAAGCCGGGTGAGGATGGATGACCAGTGAGCTTTTAAGAGAGCTAATTATATCCACTTAGATATTCAACACTTCACATTTTGCACTTTCTGTGCTTTGCCTGACTTATATAGGAGACTCAGTTGACCGACATCTTGGTGGACCAATAAAATGCTGGCAAACTAGCATTATTTCAGACGTCATTCTAAGTTCAAACTTTGGACCAATGGCACTGCTGCCCTTCTGGGATCACTCATCGAGGCAGCTGTGCTGTATTCACATTGAAATGAGGGGATTTTTAAATCCCAAGCAGCTGTATTATTCATACTTAAAATAAAAGCTTAGTTTCCCCAAATGGGTGTGACGTAAACATCTCGTTAAATATTTTTAATTTTGAAAAAAGGAGCCCATATTTTACATGGCAGTGACTACTCTCGTGGTGGCAGCAGTTCACATTTGTGTGCAGGATTGCAAGAAGCTGTTTCTTTACTCTTCAGCTGCATGAGATTGTACTCTTCCTACTCTCATGAGTCTCAAAAGGGAAAGCTCCGCTACTACAGGCTGGGAATGAGTTGGAATCACGGAGTGTGCACTCTGGCTGGATTCTTGTCTCCAAAGAAAATACAGGTGGTTTTTCTACCCCATCTACCTTTGTGTGTGTGTGTGTGTGTGTGACAGGCAGAGTGGACAGTGAGAGAGAGAGACAGAGAGAAAGGTCTTCCTTTTGCCATTGGTTCACCCTCCAATGGCTGCCACGGCCGGAGCACCGCGCCTATCCGAAGGCAGGAGCCAGGTACTTATCCTGGTCTCCCATGGGGTGCAGGGCCCAAGGATTTGGGCCATCCTCCACTGCCTTCCCGGGCCACAGCAGAGAGCTGGCCTGGAAGAGGGGCAAGCGGGACAGAATCCGGCGCCCTGACCGGGACTAGAACCTGGTGTGCCGGCGCCGCAAGGCGGAGGATTAGCCTACTGAGCCGCGGTGCCGGCCTCCCATCTACCTTTGCTTCAATAAAAGTCTCTGTAATATTCAGTAAGTTAAATCTGAAAAGAGTAGAACATTTATTTCTTGATTCTTTTTTGTTTTCTCCTCTCAGTTCACTGGTTAGTGTTGGGTGCTGGCTACATTTTCCTTAAGTTTATGCATCCAGGAGCGTGACTTATGCTGCACAGAGCAAGACAACAACAGGATACATGTGCCCTTCATCTCATGGCCCTCATCTCTTCCCCTCTCACTTTGGGAATATTCTCCTTAAAATCCCCTACCCCTCTACCCACTGAAATAGAGATGGGAAGGATGGGATCCAGTGCTGCAGTGTAGTGGGTAAAGCTGCCACCTGCAGTGCCGGCATCCCATACAGGCACCAGTTCGAGTCCCAGCTGTTCCATTCCTGATGCTCTCTGCTATGGCCTGGGAAAGCATTAGAAGATGGCTCAAGTGCTTGGGCCCCTGCACTCATGTGGGAGACTCGGAAGAAGCTCCTGGCTTCGGACTGGCTCAGCTCTGGCTGTTGACAGCCATTTGGGAGTGAACCATCAGATAGAAGACCTCTCTCTTTCTCTCTGCCTCTGCCTTTCAAATAAATAAATAAATCTTAAAAAAAAAAAAACAGATTGGAAAGATGATCTTCAACACTGTTTTTTAAATTATTTATTTGAAAGGTTTCTGTCATTCTTAACAAGAGAGAGGGAGAGAGGGAGGAGAGAGAGAGAGAGAGAGAGAGAGAGAGTCTTCCATCTTATGGTTCACTCCCCAAATAGCTTTAGCAGCCAGGGCAGGGCCAGGCTGAATCCAGGAGCCAAGAACTCCATCCTGGACTCCCACATGTGTTGTAGGGACCCAAGTTCTTAGGCTATCTCTTGCTGCATTCCAAAGTGTGTTAGCTGGGAGCTGGAGTGCATGTGGAGCAGCCAGGTCTCAAACTGGCACTCCTGTATGGGATGGAGGCAACATAAGCAGTGGCTTAAACCACTGTGCCACAATTCCAGTTCTGATTTTTGTCAGTTAATGTGAGAAGGTTAGTGGATTAAATTGATTTTTCTTAAAGTTCTCTCCAGAACTTTTTGAAGTACAGGATGAGTCTTTTTTTTTTTTTTTTTTTTTTTTTTTTTTTTTTACAGGCAGAGTGGACAGTGAGAGAGAGAGAGAGAAAGAGAGAGAGAGACAGAGAGAAAGGTCTTCCTTTTGCCATTGGTTCATCCTCTAATGGCTGCCACGGCCGGCACGCTGTGGCTGGCGCACCGCGCCTACAGGATGAGTCTTAAAGGATTAAAATACAAGTGTCAATCCTGACTGTTTCCTTCTGGAAGCTCCGGTGGAAATGTTCTCCTTGCCACTTCTGCTTCCCTTGCTGCTGGCTTTCCTTTGCTCTAGGCACCATCACTCCAGTCTCAGCTTCTCCTTTTGTCTGGTCAGATCTCCCTTTGTCTCTCTTTGAAGGTTCCTTGTGATAGTGAGCTGTCTTGGTTAACCTATAATCATGTCTTCATATCAGTCTATAAATCACATCTGCCATAACCCACATCTTCCATTTTACCATGGAAGGTCACATAGTCACACTCCAGGGTCTTTGCACAGGAGACTAAAGGGAGGCCATTATTAGGCCTTCCACAGATTATGAACTTGGGAGGGAGATAGCAATGGCTTTGCTAGTTGCTAGGCAGTTTCTCACCCATTAAATGGGATCTTTCAAGTTGACTGCCACCTTGTGCAGAAAGCAGCAGGCTTTACCTAGCAGGTGTTCGATTCATTTCATCCCCACTCAGTCTCCTAGAAGTTGAGATGTTTTCGCAGGTCCGATCAGGCCAAATCATTGATTGATCAATAGAAACAATCAATCTTTTATCTCTTTGTTCTGTCAGTGTGCTTCATAGAGAAGGAATGATATGCGTGGTGGGGTTTAGGTTTAGCTTATTCTCATTTTTGGCAATCCAATTGGGAACTGAGTGCTACATTGTTGGGTCACATGTCCCAGTGATGTTTGACAGATGCTTTCTGTTACCCAGCTGCCTTGTGTCCAACATGCCAGTGGGACCGAAAATCCTGTTCCTGATTCTGCCCCCTGTTGAGAACAATAGCTTTTCGAATTTGATTTGTTTGTCTTCTGGGAAGACAGTCAAAGCTCCCCTTCAGCATGGCTGTGTTGACAACGGGCACCACTTGTACTCTTTATAGCTGGTTCACCTATTATTATGATGATGTCATTATTCACATTATTGCTCTCATTATTATTATTATTATCTGGTGACCTCTGTCCTGGGGTGGAACTCCCTGTGACAGATGGGAGCCCCATTTATCAGACTGCTTTATGCTGCACAATTCTGCTGCCATTCTGCGTTTATATTGAGACGGGCTGCTTTTGGAACAAAAGCAGCCTGATCACAATTTGTCAGTGTACTTGGTAGCTATATATCACCAAAGCTCTCTGCCAGTCCTTCTGGGACCCAATTATTTATGGAGCCGACAATATGGGCTAACTTGTCTTGATATGAATGCCGCTGTTACAATAAAAGTCTTGCTATCTTGAATGGTAAGGTAACAACAGTTCTGGTTGGTCAAAAATTTTATTACTTACAAGTTAATTCACATTGTCCCAGGTGATGTCTTGCTGTCCCAGGTGAGTGGATGAGACCCATGGTGAAAGTTCCATTTCAATATTCTTCTCTGTCCAACTTGAGAGAAAGGTTGATAACTTTAGTTTCTGTGGCTTCTGCTTGATATGGGTTTGGTTCTTAATGGTTAGGGAGCAGCACTCATTTTGAGCCTGCTATCGATGGAGGAGTTTACCAAGTACTATGGGGAGTGGAAATGAAATGAAAGACTTGGCCTCTCCCCATAAAGTGCTTGTAATTGAATGAAGACAACGATCCAACTCAAATCTATACTTACTAACTCAGATGATGGAGAAATAAATATCAACAGAGTCCGCCTCGAGCCTGAAAATGGACTCAAATGGCATTCCAGAGAAGTGACTCCTTTATTCTCTGACAGACTTCTCTACCTGCGTTACACTGCTTTCAAATGCAATCTCTCATGTCTGCTTTTAGATAGCTCAGAAGAGTCTTGAAGAGAAAGGGAGCTAATTAAACCCAAAAGAAATTAAATTATTGAGAAAAAAAAGTCCCATGCTCAGAAGAAATAAACACATAAGTGAACCAATCATGATTTGATATAAAATGGAGAGGGCATGATTTTGGAAATACCGTGTGGTCCGTCTGTGACATCATGGGGAATGGAGAATCCCATTGTCAGTGATAGGTCATTTGCATTTGAGTTTTTGGACATGCTGACTTGGCACTAAGTAGGAAATCTGTGTTGCAAACATAGAGCACATTTATTTTCACACCTTTTCCCAAACATGTACTTCCACAGCATTAGTAGTATACAGAATTATTTTGTCACTTTCCCTTTTATTAAACTAGACTTTGAACTAGGCATGGTGCTTAAAAGATTAGATCTTATAGAGAAACATAGCATATTGTATTTAAATATGCTAATCTCTAAGAGGAAATGAAGGATCTGAGCCTGCTCATTAAGAAATAAATTAATTCATCACCATCACATTCATCATCAATCATCATCCAGTTGTGTCCAGTTTTCAATTAAGTTTTTCCAAACTGCTTTGTGCTTTTACCAAAAGGACTGATTATCTCTGATGATGATTTTTTTTGTGGGTATTCGGATGTTAATGGCAGTTGAATTGGCGTAAACATGCTGAATGTCTTTTTTATCAAAGTAGTTAAGCAGTAGCTGTTCAGTGCATACAAATACATCATGATGCTAAGTGTAAAAAACAAACTTACGATTGTTTTAGTGGTCACACGGTCACACATCATGTTTCTCATATCGACAGAGAATGTGTTATATGAGCACAGCTAAAAGTAATGTACCCATTAGACATGTATAATATACAGGTGTTTAATTCTTTCATGAATTGTTTACTCAGCCAATATGTATTCATTTATTTTAAAGATTTGTTCATTTATTTGAAAGGCAGAGTTACAGAGAGCCAGAGGTAGAGACAGAGAGAAAGAGAGGTCTTCCATCTGTTGGTTCACTCCCCAAATGGCCACAGTGGCTGGAGCTGAGCTGATCTGAAGCCAGGCACCTGGAGTTTCTTCCAGGTCTCTCACATGGGTGAAAGGCCCAAGGACTCAGACCATCTTCTGCTGCTTTCCCAGGCCATAGAAAAGAGCTGAATCAGAAATAGAGCAGCTGGGACTCAAATTCATGCTGGCTTTACCTGTTATGCCACAGTGCTGGCCCCTCAGCCAGTATTTATTAAACACTCGCAAGTTTCTGGTATTGTGCTAGGCACTGAATATATGTTGTAAAAGCAGCTGGTAGTACTCCTGCCCTGATGTAGCTTCTAGTTTGGAAGCTGATGACATATTATCAATTTTAATAACTAAACAATTTTTCTCTCATTTTTTTACTCAAAGGGGAATGCCAAAAGCGAAGATTACTGCATGAGTGACCCTACAGGTGTAGACTAGCCCCCTTCCTCTTGGAGTTAATGAGCAGCCTATGCCAGAAGAGAACGATTTCTATCTCTTTAAGGTTTCCATGCAGAATGAGGATGTATGAAAATGACTCACCAGGCCTGCCACTTATCTCTAGATTCCTATAACATGAAGATGATCGCAATCTGCCATCGTGCTGTTAAAATGATGCATAACCCGACCAGCACTCTGCAATGATCGAGTATTATTGCAGCCTCTTACAAGTTGGGCACTGAGATAATTTGGCTAGTGTTGGAGAAAGAATGTTCCACAACCCCTGTGGCTCACCCTGCATTGAATAAATATGGCATGCTGCTGCTTTTGTTCTCCTTGTGTATGGAAGAGCAATTAATGTGTCAAAAAAGAAAAATCACGAAATATGCAGACTTTTTTTCCTCTACGAAAATGGCAAGACTATGTTCAAGCTGCTTTGAAATTATTGTACAACATTATAGGATGTTGTTATCTTTGAAATATTAGATAACTTGTAGTCAGCATTGCATTATTAGGTTGGTCTCGTGACATCTGTGTCCATTAATGATCCTTCTATAGTGAATTAATGTATTTGTTTTAAAATGCTATTGAGCTTCGATGTTCACATAGACATCCTGATACACTGCTTTTGTTTTTGACTATTTGGATAGTTAAAACGAAGCATAAAAAGCACATTTCTGTAGATTTTTCTTGAGAAAGAACCATGAACATGGCTAGCTTGTTCTTGTTTGCTGGTCCATTATTTCATTGATATTCAAGTACATTCTTAAACTTGTAAAAATTTTGTGAAGTTTGATTTCTAGTGCTAGCATTTGGAGTAATGAAAGGGGGAAGGAGAACTCTGAGGAGGTTTTTTTTTTTTTTTCCCCTCCTATGTAGCACATGTAACTGAGTTAATACAGTATTCGGGACTGTAGCATGTGCTCAATAAATATGAGTTACTTGAATGAATGAGTTCACCATCTTTTTTTTTTTCAAAGATTTATTTTGTTTATTTGATAGGCAGAGTTACACAGAGAGGTAGAGACAGAGAGAGAGGTCTTCCATCTGCTGGTTCACTCCCTAGATGGCCGCAACAGCCGGAGCTGCGCGGATCCAAAGCCAGGAGCCAGGCACTTCTTCTGGGTCTCCCACACAGGTGCAGGGGCCCAAGGACTTGGGCCATCTTCTAGTGCTACCCCAGGCCATAGCAGAGAGCTGGATTGGAAGAGGAGCAGCTGGGACTAGAACCTGCGCCCATATGGGATGCTGGCACTTCAGGCCAGGGTTTTAACCCACTGAGCCACAGTTCACCTAAGTTCACCATCTGAACAATAAAATGTTTATTGCTAGAGGCTTAGAAAAAAATTTAGTGCCTGATAAATTCAAATCTAGATGGCTAATTTTTCTTTATAGATTGGATTAGAACTGGTTCACTATTTTAAAACAAAAATACATATTTTAAGTTTAGGCTGTTGAATGCCATCTGTTTTCTTCTCCCCTGGTAGATGGGAAGCTCCATGAAGCCTATCTTGTTCACTCTTATGCCCATTGTCCAGAATAATTTGCAACAGATTAGTTCACTTAGTACTTACCTATCTAGAGCATTTTCTAGCCAGAAAATTACTTAGATCATATCTGAAAAAAAGTACATCTTCAAAAGTATTAGACATTGATTATACCTCTATGTCATGGTATGTGGAATATTTTGTAGAAGGTTACAGGTTGCCTAAACTTTTGTACAGTTGTACAAACTATAGATTAACCTCACTCATACCTGTTTCTGCACCTAATCTTCCTAAACACCTCTCTATGCTTTCCCTCACTGGCAGCATACATTGATTCCCAGTGCCAAGTATGGATCACATGACCTCTCCGTACCCACTTCATCAGTTATTGTCACTATGAGCAATTTGCCTGCTTTCCATGATGTCTTACCTCTTGTTCTAGCTAATTTCTACTTATTCTTGAAGATTCAGCTCATTCGATATGTCCTTCAAAAATTCTTCTTTATCTCTCCTTCCAGAGTTTCCTAGGCTGCTCTATCCTTGTTTTTTGTTTCTGTCTGATTGCATTGAATATGGTGATCTGCTTGTTTGTCAGTCTCTCACATATTGAGGAAAAGGGTCATGTTTTTATTCACTGCCATATCTCCCATGTCCATTATAACAGAATGCATGGAACAAAGTGGATTTTGTCACTGCTCCCAAGAAAGAAAGAAGGGAAGAAAAGAGGAAGGATGGATTGAAGTATGAAAGGGTAATACACTCAGAGAAAATCCTTTATTGACCTATGAAGTGAGTCATCTCCACTGGAGAGTAGTCATAAATTGCAAAAGGGGAGGAGAAAATACAGGGTTTTAAAAATTGTTAGTATGAGACACCACTTGTATACTTGGTGGCAGACACATTTGTGTTCATGTCTGTTCACCTTTTCCATTCAGTCATCATAATCGTTGTACAATTTCAGTGTACTGTAATGAAATGTTAGTTTCTGCTTCTGTTAGGGTGTTAACAGGCTGGATTTTAATGTTCCAGGAACAAAAATCATTGTTATAGGGAAAAAAAAGAATTATTGCCATATAAGAAGCTTAAATATTCAAGCTTAGGGTCAAGAAAATTTAATTAATGTATCATTCTATTTTCAAAACATATCTTAAGGGCCAAAACAGTATTGTTATCCTAGAATCGAAAGTACTTCTGAATTGACTTCTTCAGGATCGCATAATAATAGCTAATACTTACATAGTGCTTACTCTGGAGCCACTATTCTAAGTGCTTTATGTGATAAACTCATTTACTTCTCACAACAACCCAATTAAACAGTAATGGTGTCTGTCTTTTGTGGTTGAGAAAACTAAGGTACATAGGGGTTAAGTAGTATGTCTAAGGTTACCATCTTATATGAGGCTCAGTTGAAATTCTACCCCAGGTAGTTTAGATTCAAAGCTAATCCTGTACAACCTCTCATAAGATTTCAACCTGGAGCCTGGATAATACAAAAGCTCTTTCACAGCAATGGTTTGAGTGCAATTACATTTAAGATAATAAGCCAATATATTGTGATTAAAATTTCATTTTCAAGGAAATGATGGGGTGAGCTTGGCTATTCAAATACATTATTTAATGTAATCATCACAACAATCTTATGAGATTGGCAATAATCTTCCCCAAAACTCACTTTAGCATAACTCAAGGTAGTTGAACAGGACTACAGCACAGATATCCTTGGAGTCTCTCCTGGATTTTCTCCCTAAACCTAAGGATTTAAAGTTTATTTGGTTAAGCTTCTCCTCCAGTAGGAATTACTAAGTGTTGGCAAATCTTTTGCTCCTAGAAAGCACATTGGAAGGACAGAGAAGGGTAAGGGAGATCTTGGGCATCCCTGCCAAGTTGAGGTTACTTAAAAATGGAAAGTAATGGAATTTCCAAACATGGTTTTGTTTTCAGTTCGGGACTTCCTATGAACATGCCAGGTTTCAAGTGTGTGCTCGTTGAGTAGAGTGAAGCGCACCCAAGTGAGATATCATTAGCTGACCATGTACTGTGTAGTAATGTTTTGCTTGTCTAATTTCTGAGAGCAGTCTGGAGGAAGCAGAGCAGCATTCCCTCTTAACCTGCTACTTTAAACGCCGTGTTCCTAACTTGCCTGCACAATTAACACTTAATGGAGAAGGAGGTGTTGAAGCTAGAGGCTAAGACTCCTGTTATGATGCTTAGGTACTGTATTGGAGAACCTGGATTTGATTCCCGGAAAACTGACTCCAGCTTCCTGCTAATGTAGACCCTGGGAAGCAGCAGTGAGAGCTCAAGTAGTTGAGTTCCTGCACCATCTCCACATCAAAGACTTAGATGGAATTCCCAACTCCTTTGGCCCAAGTACTTCCACATTTGGGAAGTGACCAAGGGGATGGTAGGACTTTCTGTTTCTGTCTCTTTCTTTGTAGATACTTTCCCTCTTTCTTCCTTTCTCTCCCTCTCTCTCTATATATATCTCTCAACCTCTCAAATGCATACTTATTTTTTTTACAAAGCTAATGTAAAATAGATTTAAAAAGTAAGTTTTGGGAGGTAGAATTTATTTGAAATCCATGTATAATTTTCTCATAATACACAGTGTCTTAGAACTTTTTGATGACATTGCAAACAAACTTCGAAACAAGAGTGTTTGCAGCTAAAACATTAGCACTGAAAAATGGGCCTCACACCTTTGGTGATTGGCAGCTTTCCACTCTGTGATGGTTCAGTAAATACCTCTTGACCTTCTTCATGTTCAGAAGCTGCAAGGGAGGCCGGCGCCGCGGCTCACTAGGCTAATCCTCCGCCTTGCAGCGCCGGCACACCGGGTTCTAGTCCCGGTCGGGGCGCCAGATTCTGTCCCGGTTGCCCCCCTTCCAGGCCAGCTCTCTGCTGTGGCCAGGGAGTGCAGTGGAGGATGGCCCAAGTGCTTGGGCCCTGCACCCCATGGGAGACCAGGATAAGTACCTGGCTCCTGCCATCGGATCAGCGCGGTGCGCCGGCCGCAGTGCGCCGACCGCAGCGGCCATTGGAGGGTGAACCAATGGCAAAGGAAGACCTTTCTCTCTGTCTCTCTCTCTCACTGTCCACTCTGCCTGTAAAAAAAAAAAAAAAAAAAAAAGAAAAAAAAAAGAAAAAAAAAAAAAAAGAAGCTGCAAGGGAAAGGGAGAGACGCCATGTCCATCCAGGTATTGTGCACACTCTGGCTTTTTCACATGCTCCATTTAAATGCCTCATAGTTAAGCCAACATGGTGAGTGGGGCTCAACTTTGATCCACTGATGGACACTCTATACAGCAGTGGCTACTTTTTCTCAGGGGAATAATCACATTAGAAAAACAAGCTGTTCTAATTAGGTCTGTGTATTTATGAGCCACATACTCCTTTTTTTGCAGAAGCAATCTTATGTGGTATAGGACCCAAATTTCATTATTGAGTTTATTGAGTTCTCCAACATGAAGACCGGGAGAGCAGCATACCTGAAGGTAGAATAGCGAGAGCAGCATACCTGAAGGTAGAATAGCATTATAATAATCATTTCATGGACAGATACACATACATGCTGCAAGTCTGCTTGTGAATTTGTCCTGAGACTGGTTACATGAAAGACTTTAACAGGCATGTGAAAATAAGTAAGAAGATTTTCATGTCTCTCAAACTGAAAATTATATTTCAGTATTCAGTTTTATGGGTCTAAAATAGAGTTTTAATATATATATGTATAATTTCCCAGCTGTTTTGGTGCTAACCTCTAGAAAATCCTCATAGATTCAGTCCCAGAGAAGATGTGTGCAGTCAGCCCTGTGTATGGTGAGTTCTGCACCTGTGGATTCAAACAATTTGGGATCAAAAGAAAATTATTTTGAATTGTGTCTGGACTGAACAGATATCTAATCCCCTGGCCATGATACTCCAGATAATGTGGTACAGCAGTTCTTTGCAGGACATTGACAGTATGGTAGGTCTTATAAGTAATCTAGAGATGTATATGGAAGAATATATAAATTATGTATAACTACTACACCATTTTTGAGGCATCTTAGCATCTGCAGAGTTTAGTATCTTTAGAGGGTTGAGGGGGACAGGGGTCTTGGAACCAACCTCCTTTGGATACTGAGTGTAAAAATATATTGGCATGTCTAGATATACCCAAAAGATTCCTAAAAGAAATACTGAGTCCTGCATACCAGAGATTAGTTTGCCTACTCTTGGGAATGTTCAGTGACTTAGATTACTTTGGAGTTGGCAGTATTTTAAATGATCTGGGCACCATAGTCAATGAAAACAGGACACACAGACATGCATGTATGTGTGCATACATGTGTGTAAACATATTCTTTTTGGATGCTATTTGGCTTTTTTTAAAAAAACACATCAAAACTTGGATTCATATGGCTTAAAGAATGAAGATAAAAGGATTTTCTTTCTAATACTTAATAGACAATTAAATAGTTGATATTCTTTCCCTTTGAGTCCAAAAACCTAAAAAAAGAAAAATTTTGTTGAAATTACACAACTACCAAATGTGCCAGAAACCTGTAGTGTTGTATATTATTCATCTTTCTTGTTTTTAAATCTATTTTTATCTTTAAGTTAATAGTATCTCCAAATTGTGTTTCTGCAACTGCTGTAGAAACTATAACAAATTCATTCCAACATGAAATCAATAAAAGCTGCTTTCAGTTTGGTGAAATACAAGGGCAAGGTCTCTTTGTGCTTGAAATGAAACTGAACACTGATTTTCTTCTGGAGACGAATAATTCTGTTTATATTGTCCAGAGCAGAAACAGACTGCCAATAATCAATTGATCTAAAGTTAAATGATAAAGATGACAAATGAGTCTGTTCTTGTGTCTGTGTGTATTGAAGAATGGGGCCTTTCTTCTGTGTGTAAAAATTAAATTTATTGAAGTAGTTTAAGTAATGACAGATTTAGTTCAGAAAATGTATTTAAAACTTGCAGGCATTGTTCATGAGCTGAAAATATTTATACTTTTACAGTTTACAGGCAGGTCATGAACCACATAGGTATTTATAAAATTGACAGTACATCTCCTTTGATTTGTGGGGTTAGGTTCACATGTATCTGGGCATGTGCATAGAGAAAGTATGAGTCATAGCACAAACAAATCTAAATTTTCCAATAATGAAATTACAGACTTTGAAAAATTAAAACAGAGCTGGAACATTATCTCAATTAATAGTAAAGAAAAATGCTCTGCTCTGATAAATCCATGGCTGGTCAGATAATGCTTTCCAGAAAGAATAGAAGATACTTAAACCAACACTGGGAATTTTCCTCAGGGTGAAAATGGTTTCAAACTCAAGTATATACACAAACCAGACCTGCATTATCTTTTTTTCTACTGTGCCATTTAGTAACTGTGTGACCTGGTACAACTTATTTAATATTTTGCTAACTGAATTGCCTTCTTTGTAAAATAGGGGAATTAGAAGCTAATTTGTATATTTGCCCTTAAGAACAAATGAATTACTACATGTAAAGTTGTGAGAAAAGTATTGGCCACATAGAAAGGGCTTAATAGATATAAGGTACTTGTGCTAATTATTCCAATCCAGTTTGCCTTACAGAAGCATAGAAGTAATGTATATGACATTGTAATCTTTCTTTCATGGATTATTACTGGATGAACCTAATTATACCATAAGCACATCATTAGTAAGACTTTGGTCATATTCTTCTTTGATGTTGCTGTTGCAATGATAAAGACATAATTTGTTGTGTAGGGGGTACATTCTGTGAATCTAACATTAAGGATATACCAAAGTGTACAAAGATTCTGCTTTGTCATGAGAAGCATTGTAAAAGATGAAGCGAAAGCTGTTCAATGTTGAGCGCCCTGCCCTGTTGTGGCACGTTAAAATGTCATTATGCTTTATGGAGCAGAATTTTCCAAGCTGTGTTCTGTGGAATCCTCTGTCCAAAGGATACTAATGCACAGTCCATGCCATTCCCCTCCAAAAATATTGTGGTCAAACAGTATTGAAAACATAGGTTAAGCCATCAGCTTCCATGATCCACAAATTCCCAGGACCTTTAAATGTGCTAATGTTCACTGAGGTGATTGAAGAAGGAGTGGTTACAGATTTCAAACTTGCCCTTGAGCCCTTTGTGGAAGGAAACTGGTTTAGCATTTTGTGCTCAATCTAGTGAACCACAGGGTTTGGGAATTGCTGTTTTAAATCTGTGACTTTGACTGAGGCACTGAATTGGGCTTCTCCAGTGATTGTTTACACAGTTCCATGGCAGCATTTTCTGCAGTAGGAACTAGGCGCTTTCTGCAAGTTAGTGTTGAAATTTGAGAAGGATTTACAAAAAATAAAGTGAAATCAAACCAACTCAAGGATAACCCTGTAAGTCCAGCATTGGCATTCATTTGCATCTTAGTACGTTTCAGCCTCCATTGAAAAGCAGGAAGTATCAGGAAATTGACAGGGCTTTTTTTTGCACATGTGCAGTCATGCAGCAGGTGTGGAAATTAGCAATTTCTCTGGGCAGCACAGGGCTTCTCAGGAGCTCTCTTTCCTTCCCAATGATTGCCTGGACACTATATTTCACTTACTCTTTCTGTTGTCACTCTTGAGTGTGCCTGGATATCACTCTAGCAAAACACATTAATTTTATGACTTTCGAATGTCATGTTAGTGGGCAAATGAAGTGATGGGACAAGTGGGTTTTGTCTAGTTGCTAAGGAGTAAAAATAACAAGTGCCTTTATTACTTAGCTGACAAACTATTTATAAATTTCTGGAGGTGGTGCCTGGGAGGAAAATATGCATATGTTTTGGAGGTACCTGAGATTTCTCACATAAAAGAATTTACTGATAAACCCGGCTTCTGTGCTTGGATAGTGTGCACAAATGTTTGTTCCTTTGTTCAAGGTAAATCTCAGACTTGATTCTTCCATGGCCATTAAAGAAATGACACCTGCTAAAAACTGTTCCTTCATCTGTTCTTTGTCCTTATTCCTATTCCTACTGAATCACATAGGGAATTCCCAGGTATTGTAATGCTGTGACCTTAGCCACATAGGACAGAACAAAGTTTGTTTGTTTTTTTTTAATATTTGTTTCAACTGTTGGTTCATTTGTGATGGAAATGAGCCCACAAAGTTTTATTCTTTCTTGGTCCTTGCTCTTGCTAATAACAAATTCCTCTTGATCTTTAAATCTCAGAGCAGCTCTTCAATTATTAGTGCATCCAAAGGAGGGGGTCTATTGCCAGGGGTTGGGCCCTCATACTGCTGGTGAATGGCAGTTGGCTGGAAGAGCATTGTGGGTACTGGCATGCAAATGAGCCATTCCAGCCAACATACTCTCACATGCTGAGAAACTCAAAGAGAGCAAAATACACTCTTGGTTACACACCTGGCCCTGCCAAGCCCTTTTCCAGATCCAGTGACAATTTAAAAAATTGTCAGGACTACCAGAATTTGTAGTCTAAATGGTTAGATTTGATAGATTTGGTGTGCCTGAAAGATTGAGGTTGCCTGTTCATTAAGTTATATTTTAGGAGCGTTTGAAATTGCAGAGAAAGAAGAGGATGTGAAAAAATATGTGACCTCTTGTTTATATATGAATATACTGGCATTTCCAACGGCTGCAAACTCACATTTTTTTTTACAGTCTGGGCATGGCCACTTGTATTCATGCAAGTGTGATTCATAATATCCTGATATTCTGAGTTAATAAAGCCATTTTGTAGAGTTTTGAGCTGCTGATGCTGTGATTCCTTTAGTGGGTACAGAGCATCCCTTCCTGTTTGCTGTTCTGGATGTTTAGGGTTCAAAAGGTCTCTCTTTGCCAAATAATAAAAATAGAATATATAGTTCCAAAAGATTGTAAATAAAAGTGAGGTTAGGGTAGCTTTGTAGCTTATTTATTGATAAGTCTCTCATTTAAAGGAATCCTGCTTCCTGATTACTAGATAATGATTAACATTTGTTCAGCAGGGTACTTGAACGTGAGTGAAATGATCCGGTTTCTATCATATCATTAGATCATAGGATATTGAAAGAATTTGTGTAGTAATAACCACAAATGAGATGATCCATAAACTTGTAATTATACTAGAGGTGAAGAGTCTTAGAGAATCAGTGAGGACTTTTAAACTTTATTTTCCCTGCCAATATCTGGGACAGAAGAAGACAGCTTATGTGGGAAGATATTTTTATACCTATATGAACAGAAAAGGTCTGTGGTTTGGTTTGGTTTGGTTTTTAAGATTTATTTATTTATTTGAAAGAGTTACAGAGTGGGAGAGAGCAACAGAGAAGGAAGTCTTCCGTCTACTGTATTACTCCCCAGATGGTTATAATGGCCAGGGCTGGGCCATGCTAAAGTCAAGAGCCAGGAGCTTCTTTGAGGTCTCCCACATGGATGTGAAGGGCCTAAATATATGGGTCATCTTCCACTGCTTTTCCCAGGCTATTAACAGGGAGATGGATTGGAAGTGGAGCAGCTGGATACGAAACCAGCTCCCATATGGGTGTGATGACAGCATCCAATGCAGTGGCTTTACCCGCTATGTCATAACACTGGCCACAGGCCTATAGTTTTTTGTCCTTTGTTTTAAAATTTTTTTCAAAGGATTTATTTTATTTATTTTTAAACGCAGAGTTACAGTGAGGCGGAGACTGAGAGATCTTCCATCGTTAGTTCATTCCCGAAATGGCTGCAATGGCCGGAGCTGGGCAGATCCAAAGGCAGGAGTCAGGGGCTTCTTCATGGTCTCCCCCATGGGTACCGGAGGCCCAAGAACATGGGCCGTCTTTGTCTGCTTTCCCAGGCCATAGCAGAGAGCTGAATCAGAAGACAAGCACCCAGGACACAAACTGGCACCCATATGGGATGCTGACACTGCAGGCAGCAGCTTTACCTGCTATGCCATCCTGCTGGCCCCGGGCCTATAGTTTTTAATGCCATTGTCAACTATACTGTAAATTTCTACTTAGAAATCAAAATAAAGAATTAAAAAT
The DNA here is from genome assembly GCF_051225735.1 of Oryctolagus cuniculus. Lineage (NCBI taxonomy): Eukaryota > Metazoa > Chordata > Mammalia > Lagomorpha > Leporidae > Oryctolagus > Oryctolagus cuniculus. The sequence continues at coordinate 55,359,409 of NC_142872.1, forward strand.
TAACTGTTTCAGAAGTAAGCTTTCCATAAACTATGTTCAGTATTTGATCAACAGGCATGTCTTTATTTAATTTATAATTTTACAGTTTCAAGACATGAAAGCAGTTAAGCAATGTAAAAATTATATATAACTGTATTGTGAAGTAAAAGATATTTATGAGGTCTAACTAGAAGATAAAAATTTAGCAGAAAAAAGTGACTGTCACTGCTCCCTGTTTGAATTATTTTTTTCCATTTAAAAAGGAGGAAACATCAAGCTTTGGGACTTCAACAGGCTAATATTTTTTTACTTTTTAAGTTTATGTGTGGCTTTAATTGAAATTACTATATAAAATTTATTATTACTTTGGTCTTTAATTTCGTCTTAAAATTTTTATTATTTTATTTTGAAATAAAACATATATGTAATGCTGAATAAAACAAATGCATAGCTTTTATTTGATAAGGCAGGCAACCTTCAACTATACCTAGCTTCAAGTCCAATAAAGAGAACTTGGCCAGGCTCTCACCACTCCTATCCTGAAGTTCCTTCCCATGAAACTCATGTCCTTATTCCCCAAATCACCACTTTTTCTGTTTTGTTTTATCACGTTCTTGCTTTGCCTTATCACTCAGAGTTGTAACTATAGACATCAAGGTGTAAGTTGGCCTATTTTGCCTCTTTGTCTTTATTTTAGTTAGTTTGGGATACAGTAATACACCACCATAGACCAAGCAGTTTAAGCATCAGAACTCTCTTTCTCAGCGATCTGAAAGGTGATGGACAGTCCAGAATCAGGATGCCTGAAGAGAGCTCTAGGCTGGTAAGATTCTATTCCTGATTTGCAGAGGGCTGACTTTTGTGGTGGAGGAAAAAAGAGAGAGACTGAGAATGAGAATGAGCCAAGGAACCCTTAGTGTTTCATAGGAAGGATTTATCTTCATGACTTAACTAGCTCCCAAAGATCCCATCTTCCAAGTCTGTCCTACTGGGGCTTATGGTTCAGCATTTGAATTTTGGGGAACAAAACATTCAGCCCATATAGTATTTTAAATCTCTAAATAATCCCAGATTTCATATGTATCCTTTTATCTTCCACGCAATGTTTTTGCCCAGGAAATGCTGTCGTTTCATTTATATTACATGAATGATTCTGACTTACCCAAAAGGTCAAGTGTCCAAATAGAGAAGAACAGGTATTTATTTCCTTTCTAGGAGGTGCTTTGTAATGACTAGTCTGTTTTCTGATCCTTTCCGTTCCTCACCACCCCCAAATTTCAGTGCTGCTTGAATGGTCAAGCACATTGGAGTCCAAGTATTTCCAATGATGCAATTCTCCATTTGGTGTGAAGTAGCACCTTGACAGTAGGGACTCCATTTTGGAGCACTTGAGACTCCATTCTGAGAAAGCACCCCCCCACCATGAGACTCTGGTCTGAAACTATGATCTCAAATAGTCGGACAATAGCAGTGCACTACATCACCCTTGGCAGAGCACAAAAACCCCCTAGCATGATTGCTCAAGCTTAAAAGTAGAAAGGTTGCACCTGGGTTACCTGGGCTAATAATGAAGATGTGATTTGTCTGTGTCTTACATTAATGTCAAGTCCTAATTGCTAATTGTAAGATTGTAACTGGTATTGTCAAGATTATGATGAATATTAATTTCACTTAGGTTTTAGGTTATGTTGACCCCAGTAACCATATACTCTCTTTTGATCTTAGCAACTGTGTATAGCAACCGTGCATAGCAACCGTGTGTTCCCCCCTTCCCGGTTTTGTGGTTTTTGCCTTTATAAACCCTAACCTTTGGTTATTCGGGGCTGCTCTGCTCTGGTATGATCAGACAGCCCCAGTATGCTGGATAATCAATAAAGCTTCCCCTTGCTGTTTGCATAAGAGAGGTGTCTCTTGGTGACGTTTTTCGGGCGGTCGACTCTAACTGGTGGTGCTCTCTTTCACCTATTACTGAAGACAGCAAGTAGCATAGAGGAGGTGTTCTGTCTGAAATTGTTCACAGTGTGGTCCATTTGACGCAGAACTAGTCTCCAGAAGTTGTAATTGAGAAAGCTGGATGGCCTGTGGGAGATGGGGAGTGGTGTTCGTACAGACCCTGTCTCAGCAGAGAAGTGGGAGCAAGAAGTCCTATATTGGCACATTTTCTGTGCCACGCTTTTTTACAGGGTTTAAGCTTTTCTGACAATGATGTGACTTACAAGTTAATATCCCAGTTTTGTAGGTGACGAATCCTAATTGGTGTCTTACCAAGTAATATTCTTCTATTTGGTCTCCTTTTTGCATTGTAAATGTAAATCAGATAATAGGGTGCCATTATCCTTTGCAGCTAGTAAAATCCTGTTCCTTTCTCTGAGTGCTGGTCTGCAGGGCCGCATCATGACCCCTGCCTGTGCCCTTGATGTTACCCACCCCCATGGTCGGGTTTCCATTCACTGTTTTCCAGCCACACTGGCTTTTCGCTCAGCTCCTTGGACACACCATGGTCTCCTGACAGCATTACTACGGAAGTAGATTAGTAGCCTGTTACAACTGTGTTTCCTGTGTAAGAGAATTCATGATGTGATACTGCAGTTGGGATCTTTTCTTTTGCTTCTTCGTCTCTCTGGAGCACTTCATTGCCACATTTCACATTGGTGGATCTTAGGTCTCCTTCAGTTCTTAGCTTAACTGTCACTTCCTCAGAGAACATCCCAGCCTACAAAATCTACATAGTCTTTTCCTGTTAATTATCTCACCTACTAACTCTCTTCCCTTTCTGTAACATCAGCATTCCAATTATACATCTCTTTGTTGAATGTCTATCCATTCTGCATGCATTGGTTTAATGTATGTCCCCTTCTATCCGATCCTAAATTACCTACATGTGGAATGTGCCTGGTTTGTTGACTGAGTGTTCTTTGTGCCTCATTAGCACATGGCCAAGGATACCAGGGGTGTGCAGTAGATACTGGTTGAAATGAAATATAGGAATGAGGATGGGTGAGGTAAAGTAAGTTGCCCAAAGTCACATAGTGAGTAATCCTCAAAGTTTGCAGATTGGCAAATAAATCCCCAAATTCATGTATTTTTTTCTTTTTTAGCAGTAATTGGTTTGTCCAAACTATGTTTCTTGACTACTAGTGTCCTGAAGAGTCTTAATGGCTGTTTCAAGAATAAAAAGGGATATACCTTCAAGCAAATTGTGGCTATGATGCAGTTGTTTAAAGAAAATTGAGCATGATTCTTTGCTGTAGCATATCCTACAGACTTCTGTATGCAAACATGCATTGTGACTGTTCAAGAAACTAATACATTATGCAGCATTTCCCAGTAGTACTTGGCCATGCTTTATTTCTTTAGATGACACTGTCCAGCCATAATATTCAGCATGAGCCAGGGTAGGAGTCACTTCTATACCTTGCTTGTCCTTAGGAAATGGGTAAATTGAAATTTCTATCAGTAAATTAGGTGTATATACTCTTGTATGTTTTAAAAGTTCTGTGCATTCTCCTGCCTTCTTATACTTTATATATTGCCAGCAATGATGGGAGAGAGGTAAATACCTTGGGAAAATAAGATTGGAAAGCAGAAAATAAATGAAGTTATATGGATTATAATTTAGATTTTTGTGGAGAAGATATTGAATGGTATATTTATAGAAAGATTAGAAACTATAAACTAAACAAAGTTAAGTGGCTAATAAAAACAGCATTTTTTCTACTTCAGTATGCTATTAAAAATGAGAGTGATCTTAAATGCTGATTTCCCTTAATGGAGGAAGTATGAAATTACAAAATAACCAATGTAATCACACCTTAATCTTGTTAAATTGAAACACTGTAATCTACATTCAAATTTCACATATGGTCAATCTTGCAGGAGCTGGGGGGATGAGCCAGAGTGCTATACGGAATCTTAAGTAGAGAGACCATAGTACTTCCCAAAAGCCTGTTGACTTCTTGAGAAGACATGTTTTTTTCCTGAGAGTAGGAAGGGAACCCCAAACAAACAAATTAAAAAAGCAAATATTTTGTCTGTTTGCTTTAGTAAATTCAAGAAAGAAAATTTTATTTCCAGAACCCTGATACTCATGTTGAACTAAAGAAAGAAAGAATACATGTTGAACTAAAGAAAACAGAATACATTTCAGAAAAAGGGTGTAACTATGTGAGGAGAAAATAAGATTTCAACTCTGTCTTGCCAGTGGATCATTTTAACCTGTTGACTAATGTAATTTTTTTGGAAAGAACCAAAGCTAAGTGTTGTCATGCAATATTGACAGTGCCTGTCGGCTGAGCAGTTGTAACGTGCCACTAGCAGTGTAGGGTTCTGGAGCCCAGGTTTGTGAGCAGAGTTCTAAGAAGAGGAGCCCACACTTGACCTGGGACAGGATAGCCCTGGCTTGCCCTAGACCACCACGTGAATGGCCACTGGGTCTTCTGGTAGTCCATCTAGGTAGGAGCCACACTCCTTTCAGATACCATGACTTCCTGTGTGGAATGTGTGTGTTTTTATCAGACTTGAAAAAATTTTCTTCTAGAAAGAGGAAAAGAGTATATTAATGAGAGAGGAGTAAAAGATATTTGTTTATTTATTTAGACTTTTATTTTTTATTAAAGATTTGCTTATTTACTTGCAAGGCATGAGAGAGACAGAGAGAGAGAGCAAAAGCGAGAGCGCAAGCTTCTGTCCTTTGGTTCATTCCCCAGATGATCAAAACAGCTGGGGCTGGGCCAGGCCAAAGCCAGGAGCCAGGAAATTCAGCCAGGTCTTCCATGCGGGTACAGGGGACCAAGGACTTAGGCCATCTTCCACTGGTCTCTCAGGGACATTAGCAGGGAGCTGGATTGGAAGTACAGCAGCTAGGACTCAAACCAGTATATATATGGGAGGCCAGCATTGCAGGTGGCTGCTTAACCCACTGTGCCAAAATGCTGGCCCTGGTATTTCTCTGTTTTACTGGGGTACTTTAGAAAGTTCTTGGCAATGAAATTAAAGTTAACTGTATTTAAAATGTCAATATCTCTGCTTATAAGGGTTCTTCAGAAGGTTTATGGAAAATACATATGATAAAAACAATGGGACTAGTGTTGTGGCATAGTGGGTTAAGCCACTGCCTGAGATGCCAGCATCATATGAGCACTGGTTTGAGCCCTGACTGCTCCACTTGTGATCCAGCTCCCTGCTAATGTTTCTGGGAAAGCAGTGGAAGATGGCCCAAATGCTTGGGCTCCTGCCACCCACAAGGAAGACCCAGTTGGAGTTCTGGGCTCCTGGCTTTGGCTTGGCCAAGTCCCGGCTATTGTAGCCATTTTTGGAGTGAACCAATGGATGGAAGATATCTCTCCCTGTCTCTGTCTACCTCTCTCCCTCTCTTTCTCTTTGCCACTCCCTGTAACTCTGTCTTTCAAATAAATAAAATGAATATTTTTAAAAAGAATAAAAATAAAATAACAACTGTGCATAGATTCTATTTTTTCCATGTCAAACTTATCATTTAATTCCATTTTCCATGAACTTTTCAAAATATCCTTGGAACTGTACCATACTGCTTCACTGAGCTTTAACACTTTCCCAGAGATTGAGGATGTGACTGTAAATCAGCCCTTCCATGGGGATTGCTGATTATAGTAACCACAGGCTGTGTTACTGATGCTCCCAACTACAACATTACAGGGCAGATTTGGCTATTTCATTCATTCCAGCAGACTGTTGCTTCCCAGCAAGCCGCTTGTCTCTGGAGTATTTTACTGTATCTATAATAAGACAAAACAAAGCTATTTTGAAGGTTTTAGCAGATACAGCCTCCATAGGCAAAGTCCTCTGGAGATTTGAAGGGAAAGAAAGATGACACAGAGGTACAGCCTCCTTCCAAATCCTCTGTGCAATGAATGCTCCTATCACAGCCCTCCGCCTTGAGCCTTCCAATGACTGAGCACCTTTTGGTTTCTCTGCAATTGTGTATCCCACTTCCCTCCTCTTTGGTGTGCCAGTATAATTGCATTAAGAGTGCTACAAAGAACAAGCTCTTTTTTCCAACTCAGAAAACCCTGTTTGCTCGTGTGGCAAGGACTACGAACATCTCTCCTCTCAGTTGTGAAAGAGATAGAGCAGAAACAAAAAGGTGATGAGAGACAAGGCACCAGATTGAAATTTGGAAAAGTGCCTTTCTCAGCTCAGGATCATATTCCTGTGTGGCTGTGTCTGAGCCAGTTTATTTCTCAGACCACTACCAAATGGGATGGATTAGACTTTAAATTTTATTGTAAAAGGACATTAGAGATGGTCTAATGATATAGCTCCACTATAGATATAAAAGCATGTAGCCAAGTATGAAATTTCAGGCTTACTTTTTGAATTGAATGAATGTACTCTAATAGTCTTGCTATTATGCTCTGAGGCTAAAATATCCTATTGTTTTTGAGCTTACATAAGCTGACCTCATTTACTGTGGGAACATTTTAAGTATTTAGGAATATGAGAGTAAGCACCATAGAAAGAATAATTCAATCTAGATGTGAGAGACTTTTTTTAAGCTTCATTAACTGATAATTATTTGAGTGCAAAACAATGCCCTTACTGTTTGATAGATGAATATTAGCCTCATGTCATGCTGATAAAAGTCATGAACAGAACTAGACTCCTCTGTATTTGGACGACTTTGTTATTTTGATGCTAATGGATTATGTTAGTTTTGAATAGATAGTTATCTCCAATGACTCAGCAGGACCAACTTAAAGTGGATTTGTCCACTCATGCTTTGCTTATTAGTGTGTCCTAAAAATCTTGATAACAGTGTGATGTTATAATATATACTTCGTGTAATTTATCTATCATGACTTTACAATTTCTGCAAAGGGAAAATTGACTATCATGAAATCCTGATTATGGTTTTGTTTGAAAGTGTAGCACTGTGTTCATTTTAATCTCCCTCCCCCAAATATATTCTCAGATTCAGTAATTTGAAATAACTTATTTACATCTCTTTACAATGTGTGCTGTTTTGGGGTCTGTTGAATATTACTGCCTTGTAGATATTAGCTTCTTTTAATTCAGTTGTATTAGTCTGGGTAGGCTACAGCTATAATAAATAACTTACACATTTCAGCTACTTGACATAATAAATTTATTTCTTGCTCACATCACACAGTTCAAATGCACATTGGTGAGAATGGGGTTGGAGGAGGAAAGTGGCAAAGGAAATGACTTTTGCCCTTTAAGGTCATTCAGCATCCCAGGCTTCTTTTGTATTATGGCTCCAGCTCTCTCCAGGTCCCTGAGTTCTTGTTTTGTGCATGGCTAGAAAAAGGAATGAGGATTATAAATGGGAGCTTTTCCTTAATGGTCTCAGCTTGAAAATAGTAAGCCTCGGGTACTCACAAGTTCCACTGGCTGCCTCTCTGATACAAGCCACGAGCAGAGCATGTGGTGTTACTGGATGACCAAAAAGAAGAGAGGTCATAGACATTGATTAGCATTAACTATCCCTTCCACAGTATCTAGGCACCAAATTGAGGCCAGTTAAAGATAGATATTGGGAATACTTAGCGCATAGAAATCTTGTGTATCTAAAAGTTAGCTTCTTATTACTGCGAAACAAATACCTCAGAGGAGCTACAAAGGAAGCAAGGTTTATTTTGACTTACACAGTTTTAGAGGTTTGCAGTCTATGATTAGGAGACCCTATTGGTTTGGGCATCTGGTGAGGCCAAAGGATAGCAGAACGACAGTGGCATAGCGATCAGGAAGATGAGAGAACAGCTTGGCTGAACTCTGTTTATACATATAACTCTTTCCATTAACATTTTTCCATTAACAATTAATGTGAGACTTTGGGAACAAAGCCACAACACATGGCCTTTCTTTGAGAATTGGGCTATTATCCAAAACATAATATTGAACTTAACTTTGATGTTAGTAAAGAAAATAAGATGAGGTGTGCAAATAATAGTGCCATTAATAAAATATATGATTATGGTTATATATCTAGGGAGGTATAAATATTGATTAAAGAAGGGATAAATAAAAGACCATTGGAAAAATTGGGAAGTTTTCTTGAGGTGATAGTACTGGCATTGATCCATGAAAAACAAAACTAAACCCAACTACCAGAATTCTAAGCAGCTGAGTCTTTTGCATATTACAAAATCCTGAACAAAATTTCTAAACTTCACATTTTAATCAGTAAATTGAGTATCATAATACCTTCCAGTTTCATGATATGAAGGTGAGGTTTCAATTATGTAATGACTTGGGAAACAATTTTTGGATTTTCAAATATAAAGTTAAAACTTTTAGTGTTACTGTTATTGTTTTTTCCATGTTAACAGATCATAATCATATGTTGCAAAATCTTGGTCTATATGCACATGAAAATACACACATATATACACACTCTTGGTCTTCAGAATGAAACGAGAGCAAATTCTCAGGTATTTTGCTGTCTTGGCTACTAAATGGATCTTGCATGTGTGCCAGTTTTGTAACCTATACTTGGAAGGTCCCATGGTTTATTTGCTTCTGTTCAGGTAGGCTGCATGTAGAAATCTTTGTCTTTTCTGCCCTTAATATTGTTAAAAATTTCCAACAAAATTAAGTTTGCAAAAGTATTTTTTAAAGATTTTTTTGTTTATTTATTTGAGAGGTAGAGTTACAGACAGAGAGAAGGAGAGACAGAGAGGTTTTCAATCCACTGGTCCGCTCCCCAGATGGTGGCAACAGCCAAACTGAGGCGATCCAAAGCCAGGAGACAGGTGCTTCTTCTGGATCTTTCACGTGGGTGTAGGGGCCCAAGTACTTGGACCTCCTTCTGCTGCTTTCCTAGGCCATTAGCAAAGAGCTGAATCGGAAGTGGAGCAGACAGGACACTGAACCAGCACCCATGTAGGATGCTGTTGCTGCAGGTGGAGGCTTAACCTCTGATAGCACAGTGCCAGCCCCTTGTGAAAGTATTTTTAAACCACAAAGGTGGTTTTCAGAGGTGAGGTTTGCTATAAACTTCACTGTTTTAAGTTTCAAATGTCTAGTTAATTTGGATCCTCTCTCTGAAGTTACTTTAAATGACATCTTCATACAAACTTGTAGCCAAAAATCTCATGTGCTTTAAGTAGTTTGTTAAAATAGCAAGTATAAGGGAGGCATTCATTATCTGGTATGCATAATTTTTGTTAACCTTTTTACCCATTAAATACCCAAGTGGCCTCTCCTCAATTATATTGTAATGTTCCTTTCTCATAATTTCATATTATTCTTAGAGGTTGAAAGGCACATGGAGTCAGAATCAGACATCGGATATTTCTCAGTGATTTATTTTTTATTTGAAAGATAAAGTGAGAGGAGGGAGGGAAGGAGGGAGAGAGAGAGGGAAAGGAAGGGAGGGAGGGAGGGAGATCCCACAATGAATGCAAGCCAGGAACCAGGAGCTCCATCGAGTCTCCCATGTGGATGGGAGAGGCCCAAGCACTTGGGTCATCCTCCGCTGCTTTTCTGGGAACATTAGTAGGCAGCTGGATGGAAAGTGGAACAGCTGATCTCATACCAGCTTAAGCTGCTGCACAATGCCAGTTCTGATCTCAGTGATTTCAAACATGGCTGAGCTGATATTCAAAGCCAAGGATCAGGAAGATAGACATTTGGTGAAAAAGACATCCCAGGGTCTAGATTAATCAAAGCCAGGTCGTACTTTAGAAACGGGGATAGAATTAATCTAACTGGCAAGACAAAATTCTTCCTTCTCCATTCTTTACTTTTGAGTTGTGACCCTAGATGACTGTTGAAAAAATGCTTCACTGACAGTTTTGTGAGTTAGCATCTAAGAAGATACAATGGCAATTCTTGGACTTCATTGACTTAGGCTTGGGAAGAATACAAAGGCATATTTGTTTTTTTTAATTTGTTTGCTTTGGACCTGCAAGTTCTCCCCCTCAATTCTGACAAACCATGGTGCTTTCTGTTGTCTAGATTAGAGAAAGCCACAAAATAAATTTAGATGGTCTTTGTGATAACAACATACAGGTTGAAAATTTTTTCTGGCTGGTCTCCATTCAGATCCCCCCACCCCCTGTGGTTCAAAATAAACTGTAAATGCTGTGTCTGAACGAAGTCCAAACACTGCAGAATCTCATTTCTGTTCATTCCTCCCCTGACATAGGCTCAACTTTGGGTCACTGTTTTCAGCAATTTCCTATGTTCCCCAGACTTTCCACATTCTTCATCCACTTTCAGCAGTTTCTTTGTATCTTCAGCCACCTAGGGAATGACTATTCATTTTTCACAACTCAAACCAAAAATTCCTTTTCTGCAAGGCCTGCTGGGGAGAACCAGGCAGAATCCAGGTTATCTGAGGTATACTCCATAGCACATTGTACGTAGGACTGTTAAAGCACGCTACTCAGGTGCTGTGGCTGACTCACTCTTGGTCTCCCTACAGCAGATGTCTGATAATATTTTGTTGTCAGATCCCCAAACAGAGCCTGGCTTGGCCCTTTGCAGGCATTCAGGACATAGGCTGTGAATGGATGAAGAAAAGAAGGTTGGAAGAACTGTCCATCTTAGCAGAAGCAGGAGAATTGCAGGATCAGCCCACTTATGTATGCCTACTCTGAAAAGAATTATAAGAATTACAAATTTAGACCCACACCTTGAGTCAAGAGTGGGGGAGGGTGGAGGTAGTAATTGAAGAGTTAGGACAGCTGAGCATGTGGCTGCTCTCAGTATTTACTCATCAGACCAGACTGAAGCAGCCTTCATCAGGGAAAATCAATCTGCCTGTTTTACATGTAAGTGTAAACACGCTGCCAGTGGATGCTGCATAGGTGCTCTGAAAAATCTTAGCTCAACACCCCCAAGTAAATTGTGGCTTCATTTACTTTCTGTGTATTAGCTTAAATGGTTTATGCTTATTTTGAAGAGCAAATACATCTTCTTCAAATACTGTTTTATATCATGTCACGTCCAAGGTCAAACATCTATGAATGTATATGATATTGTACCTGTTCAAGCTCACATTAAGGCTTTTCTCAAGCTTCATCAGGTGGCACCAACTATTTTCTTCGTTTTCCAGTGCTTTTTGCTAAAATTTTTTCACAATTTTCTCCGTAGTCTGCTCCCATCCATTCAGTTCATCTCTTTTCTTTAAGACCAATGCCACTCTGAAAATTCGGTGGCACTACAAGACCCAGTGATGTCATCATCCTATAAATTGTTGTGTCCAGCCAAAGAATCCCTTGTACAGATGCTGTTTTCTGCATATTAAAAAGATTAAAAATTAAATTTTAGGATTTTCATGAGCTCTTGTACTTTTTTCTCTCAACTTTATTTTACAGTTGTTGATGGAAAGAATTTGATGTCATTCTATTCAATTGTAGCAGCTAGCACAGGGCTTTAATAAGTAATAAGTGCCAGCGCCACGGCTCACAAGGCTAATCCTCCACTTTGCGGCGCCGGCACACCGGGTTCTAGTCCCGGTCGGGGTGCCGGATTCTGTCCCGGTTGCCCCCTCTTCCAGGCCAGCTCTCTGCTATGGCCCGGGAGTGCAGTGGAGGATGGCCCAAGTGCTTGGGCCCTGCACCCCATGGGAGACCAGGATAAGCACCTGGCTCCTGCCATCGGATCAACGCGGTGCGCCGCCTGCAGCACGCTGGCCACGGCGGCCATTGGAGGGTACACCAACGGCAAAGGAAGACCTTTCTTTTTTTTTTTTTTTTTTTTAACTTTTATTTAATGAATATACGTTTCCAAAGTACGAATAATGGATTACTATGGCTTCCCCCCCATACCGTCCCTCCCACCCACAACCCTCCCCTTTCCCACTCCCTCTCCCCTTCCATTCACATCAAGATTCATTTTCGATTATCTTAATATACAGAAGATCAGCTTAGTATACATTAAGTAAGGATTTCAACAGTTTGCTCCCACACAGAAACATAAAGTGAAAAATAATAGATGATTTTTTTTAATGATGATGAAATCAGATCAGACCTATTGTCATGTTTAATCCCAGTGAGAGTCAAGTTGGGAGTTGATAGTTTCTTTTCTTTTCTTTTTTTTTTTTTTTTTTTTTTTTTTTTTTACAGAGAATCAGTTTAGTATGCATTAAGTAAAGATTTCAACAGTTTGCACCCCCATAGAAACACAAAGTGAAATATATTATTTGAGTACTCGTTATAGCATTAAATCTCAATGCACAGCACATTAAGGACAGAGATCCTACATGAGGAGTAAGTGCACAGTGACTCCTGTTGTTGACTTTACCAATTGACACTCCTGTCTATGGCATCAGTAATCTCCCTATGCTCCAGTCATGAGTTAAAGGAAGACCTTTCTCTCTGTCTCTCTCCCTCACTGTCCATTCTGCCTGTCCAAAAAAAAAAAAAAAAAGTAATAAGTATGCCATAAAAATTGTTGGTATTGGAGCATGAGGGCAGCGTTTAATAATAATATCAAATTAAACCTTGGAATGGAAATGTCTGTATTTGTGGGATTTAGTGCTTTTTTCTCTCAGGCAAACTGGGTTTAAATTTCTGTTTCCTCCTTGGCAGCAGTTTGTCAGGGCCATCTATTTAAACACTTTGTACTTAGTTTTTCCCATCTGTAAAATGGTTTCACGTTCACAGTTCTGGAAAGAAAAACATGAAAATAAAATTCATGCAAATGTTAGGCTTCATGTTAATTATCTATTAAATGTGGGCTAGTATTAGTCTGCTGTCTTGACAGCCAGTAGGCACACTTCCTGTGTCCATGTCTCAACTCTGCCATTTGTATATGATCTCTCTTTTTTATTTAAGATTTATTGCCGGCGCTGCGGCTCACTAGGCTAATCCTCTGCCTTGCGGCGCCGGCACACCCGGTTCTAGTCCCGGTCGGGGCGCCGGATTCTGTCCCAGTTGCCCCTCTTCCAGGCCAGCTCTCTGCTGTGGCCAGGGAGTGCAGTGGAGGATGGCCCAAGTGCTTGGGCCCTGCACCCCATGGGAGACCAGGAGAAGTACCTGGCTCCTGCCATCGGATCAGCGCGGTGCGCTGGCCGCAGCATGCCGGCCGCGGCGGCCATTGGAGGGTGAACCAACGGCAAAAGGAAGACCTTTCTCTCTGTCTCTCTCTCTCACTGTCCACTCTGCCTGTCAAAAATTAAAAAAAAAAAAGATTTATTTATTTGCTTTTGAAAGACAGAGTTACAGAGAGAGATACAGAGACAGAGAGATGGAGATCTTCTGTCTACTGGTTCACTCTCCCAGAGGGCTGCAACCAGACTGAAGCCAAGAGTCAGGAGCCAGTAGCTTCATCAGTGTCTCCTTTATGGGCATAGGGACTCAAATTATTAGGCCGTATTTGCTGCTTTTCCAAGGCCATTGCCAGGGAGCTCAATCAGAAGCTGAGCAGCCAGGTCATGAGCAAGCATTCATATGGGATGCCAGTGTTTCAGGCAGGAACTTTACCTGCTACACCACCATGCCACCTCTGCCACCATGCTGGCTCTTACATGTGGTCTCTTACTCTGATTAAGCCACCTTAATTTCTTAAGCATCTGTTTCTCTCTATATATAATATAAGAAGTGCTGGATGGGCATTTGGTCTAGTGGTTAGGACATCAATTATGACAATCCCATCCTAATCTAGAGTGTGTGGGTTTGATACCCAGCTCTGGCTTCTGGCTCCAACTTTGCATTAATGTGGGCTCTGGGAGGCAGCTGGTGATGGCCCAAGCAGTTGCATTCCTGCCATCCATGTGGGAGATTTGGATTTAATTCCTGGCTTCCAGCCCCAGGCATTTACAAAGTAAACAAATGGGTAGGAGCTCTCTCTCTCTCTCTCATTCTTTCTGTATCTGTATCTCTACCCCATGAATAAAGAAATGAAATTTTTAAAAATAAATAAGAAGGGTAGCAATACTGTTCTTAGCGTGTTACTTAGCGAGCAAATGGGCCTATGTGGGTGGCACACTCAGCTCAGTGTGCAGATTAGGTTAAACATTCCGTATTAGCTATTGTTGTTGTTCACAACAGCAGCTGTGCTGATTGAAAATTTCACTTGCCCATGCTGACGAATCCAGGAGGAAGTGTTATTCTTTATGACAATGAAGAAAATGTATTTTTTCTGAAAGCTAAATCTCAAGAGGCCTCATGTTCCTCTTTGGCCCTTCTTCTTGGTGCTGTGGAGGGAAGGGAAAGTGTTGCTTGCACTGTGTGTATTTTGTGTATGCGTTGGTTGTTTTTCCATAGGAATGAATCCTCTGTAAAATAATAACCTTGTCTAGTTGGCAATGGGCTTACTCAGCACTGCTCTTGGCAGGTGGAGCATGGACCACTGTATCATGTGCTATGCTTTCAATGTGGTTAGGCCCCTCTGAAACCTGTGTTGCAGTCTAATTTCCACTGTGAGATAGTAGCAAGGTGCAAACGCAATCCACCAATAGTGTTTATAGAGGAGTCCTTTGGCAAATGATTAGGATTAGACAAGGTCATTGGGGTGCAGCTCTGATGATTGAACTCTGGTGGCTTTATAAGAAGACAGAGAAACAGACAGACCCCAGAGGGCCTATTCACACTCATGCATCCTGTCTCTTACTCTTTGATGCCCTGCATCACCTCAGGACTCTGTCAGCAAGATGGACATCACCAGATGGGGCTCCTCAGCTTTGAGACTCCAGAACAGTGAGTCAAAATACCCAGCAACCTCTTTTCCTTATGATTTTTCCAGTGTGTGGACATCGTGTTATTAGCCACACAGAATGGACTAAGATGCTATGGGAAATGTACAGACACACAGTAAGCACCATGGACCTGTCTTCCTTAGATGTGGTTGAACTTGATCCCTCTCTCAGTGCCCACACCACCTACCCATTAAAAGCACATACACATTCTTGCTTACCCGAGAAGAGTGTGTGTTAGCTGGAGTGTTTACTTGAAATTTGTTTTTTTCCTGCTAATAATTGGTCTGTGCTGTTTTTAAATGGGGTAAACATACCATGGATGTCCTTGTGGAGGACTAAGACATAGGATTCTTTTCAGTTCCCTCTCAGGTGAAAACCATACAGTGAAAGTCATTACTACTGCAACCTAGCTGAGCCTCACTGGTTTGCAGGTCAGTCTCAAAATAGAATTTTACTTGAATTTCCAATCCAGCTTAGGAACCTCCTCCATAGACACAAGCTATGTGTGTGTGAGTGCATAGATTCTTTTACAAAGATGAAAATAATCAAAGAATTTTCCAGGATAATGGTATGTCTCCTAAAATATTTAATATGTTGACTAAAGTCACTTTTTAACTTATCTAAAAGTTTTACTTGGTGTGTCACATGCTGTGTTAGTAGTGTGAGACACTGGGTGATGAGATATTATATGACATTCTCTCTTGCAATTCATATCATGCCACAGAAATCCTTTGACAAAACATTATATCAGTTTTTTATGTGTTTGTTGGCTTTGCTTTTCTTTCATGCTCTGAAATGTTCACCCATGACTTTTTCTTGTTTTTCTGCTGAACCCACTCTAGTTATACTTTGTTTTCCCAGCACATCACTGCAGCAGCCTTTGGCAAGATGAGTGGTGAATCACAGGGTTAAATCCATGCTCTGTTCTCAGTCCTCATCTTATTTGACATATTCCAGGATTTGACAGAGTTAATAGCTCCTTCTAAAAATTTTTTTTAAATTTGATCTTTTGACTACTGTATCTCAGTTCTGCCTCTGTTAGTCTAGTTTTTCTGTCTCAATACCTTTGCTGGTATATGGTTCGTTTTCTTTCCCTTCACTTCTCCTTTCTGCTTCTTTTCTTTATATCATTTGCTCTCTGAGTGATCTCATTCTTTGCCTCATGCCATGTAAATGTTGAGGATCCTTGCCCTTTTGACTCTGTTCCAGCCATGCTCAGCTCTTTCCCTGCCTTGAAAATTCCAAGTAGGCTTCTGCTCTGGCTGTTGCTATTACTATAACTATGAAGTTGCTTTCCATATTAACTACATGGTTCCTTCTTACATCCTAGCAGTTTTATCTGTCATTTGTCAGTAAAGCTTCTCTAATCTGCTGATTGGTGTGATCTCCATGACATAACCACTCACTTGAATGCTTTTTTTTTAAGTAATTGTACCAGTCACAAGCCCAACAGGAAACAGATGGCACAACCCTCAGGGGTTGTATGGAAGAGAGGTTGTTGAAGGGATTATGTGTGATGGTTAAGGTAGAGTTGAAGGAATCAGTAAGGAATGCTGAGCTATCCAGGGGTAAGCCATTGTGAGGCAGCATTGCCTTCCATAGCTTTAATGGAACCAGGAAGTGAACCTTGTGATCAGAGCCTGACTGCAAACTGGAGCTGCGATACAAGCGTTTCTCAACTCAGGTGTGACTGAGTAAGAAACACCCTAGTCTTGCTCTTCATTTGCTTCTGAGCTTTTTCTGTTGTCTCCCATTTGTCCAAATCCAGTAGAATTCCAGTAGGCAGGTGAAGCTGACTCTTGAGTTCAGCTTTCTACCATCCAGGCTGTAGCAGAGAAAGGAGGAGGATGGATCTAGGGAGTGAATTAAGACACGCCAGCAGAAGATCTTTAAAAAGTCTTATTCTCCCTTGGCAAAGTTGGAGTTGGTAAAGTTACAACCCCAGAAATCCGAACAAAATCTGTGTGAAATATTCTTGCTCCCTTTTGATATGTTAACATGTATAATATCCAAATCAACAGTGGTTGCGTCTTAGCATTTCTGTCTCTAAACAGCAGGAAAATGTTCAAACTATTGAGCAACCAGTGTGACAGCGACAGTCAGAGAATAGTAACCAACAAATGAGAACAGTATACCATACAGGGTTGTGTAGCACAGTGCTCAATATGAAACACGTATGAGAGTTTCTATAATGCAGATATCTGAAGAGGGAGCTCTTTTGTAAGGACACTTGGGAAAATTAAACCTCACCCTCAGGAGTCGATGTAATGTATTATATGCACAAGGAGCTAATCTCAATTAAGAGGATGTCTTATTTAAACCTCTAAGAACCCTATACAGTACACTTTGTCAGTTTCTCCATTTGTAGTTTAGGATCTTAAGGTTCACTGGAGGGTAATTTTGCCTAATATCATTTATCTAGCTGTATAACCAACACTGAAATCTCTTTAAAACCAGAGTCATAGTTTTTTATTAGTCTTTTTTTTAAAGATTTATTTATTTATTTGAAAGGCAGAATTAGAAAGAGGCAGAGGCAGAGAGAGAGAGAGAGGTCTTCTATCCACTGGTTCACTCCCCAGTTGGCTACAATTGCCAGAGCTGAGCCATTCCAAAGCCAGGAGCCAGGAGTTTCTTCCAGGTCACTCACATGCGTGCAGGAACCCAAGCACTTGGGCCATCTTCTGCTTTCCCAGGCCATAGCAGAGAGCTGGATCTGTAATGGAGCAGCCCATATAGGATGCCACACTACAGGTGTTGGCTTTATTCACTACACCACAGCGCTGGCCCCTTGATTAGTCTGTTTTTTAATTAATTTATTTATTTGAGTTATGCAGATAGAGAAGGAGAGGCAGAGAGAGAGAGATGTTTTCCATCCACTGGTTCACTCCCCAGATGGCTGCAACTGCCACAGCTGAGCTGTTCTGAAGCCAGGAGCCAGGAGCCTCTTCCAGGTCTTCCACATGGGTGCAGGGGCCCAAGGACTAGGACCATCTTCTACTACTTTCCCAGGCCATAGCAGAAGGCTGGATTGGAAGTAGAGCAACTGGGACTCGAACCAGGGCTCATATGGGATGCTGGCATTGCAGGCGGCAGCTTTACCTACTGTGGCACAGTGCTGGCCCCTTGACTAGTATTAATATTAGAACCCCTCCCTGATAGGACTGTGGCAGTATCAGAGAAAAGAACTGCATAAAGTTTTATTTTTAAATGTTTATTTATTTATTTTACTTGAAAGGCAGAGCAACAGAGAAAGAGACATAGGACTCAGATCTTTCATTTGCTAATTCATTTCATGAATGCCCCCAAAAGCCTGGGCTGAACCAGACCAAACCTAGGAGCCAGAAACTCCATCTAGGTCTGCTATGTGTGTGGCAGGGTCCAAGCACTTGAATTATTGTCCATTGCCTCTCAGGATGCATTAACAGGAAGCTGGATCTGAAGTAGAGGAGCTGAGTCTTGTAATAAACTCTGATATGGGATACAAGAAATCCAAGCAGTGACTTAACCTGCTGTGCCACCATATGTGCCCCTGATCTACCATTTATGATTTTTGATGTTTGTAACATCAAGACCTGTTTTTATTTTTTCATGATTTTATCTCTCAAAAAATAATTGGATATATTCTTGAACTTGACTAAAAGGTAAAGTAGGGTTTTTATGCTTTTCATCTTTACTATATCCCTTGCCCCAGTCTCTGCATAAAAAAGGTGCCTAAAACATATCTGTTACCTGTCTCAATAAGTTTCCTTCCAGTTTATTTACTGCATGGTAGGCCTGGAATTCTGAGGTGTGACTACTTCTAATAGGTAGTACACACCTGTTTTGACCCAGGTGCGTATGAGCTGTGATGGCGAGAACTTACGTTGGGACCTCTTTTTGATGTTGTACCCTACCTACATAAAACAACAGACAAGGCTGAGTTTCCTTATTGTTATTTCTACCTTTATAAACCCAATTTTTCTGCTTCCCTCTTCTCTGCTACAGCAGAATGACAGAATACTGAAGAGAAATTATTCATTCAAGCGCTTCCTTTGCAATAATTATTTTGAGTCCTTAAATCCTGACCTATACCTGTTGGGGGTCCCAGATGGGCCAGGCTACCTGTGTAGATAATTGGAAGGCTCCTCTGGGTACTGCGTTTTCCATCACAACTTATAATGTCTTTGTAAAAGTGAACAAACTTTGTGGACTGAAGGAAGCAAAGATGATTATTATGACCAGGAGCTTGTTGGAACCCTTTTTTTTTTTTTTTTTTTTTTTTGGTGTGTGCACATCATACTTGTCTGCCTAAGTTAATGCAAGAAGAGTGAAGACTTGCTACTTATCATTTTAATACACTTGATTTTCCCAAGAGGAAATTCTCGTTTGTCTCATGATGGTTTGTGTGTGTGTGTGTGTATGTGTGTGTGTGTGGTATTTAAGTTGTCCAAATGATAAATAGTGCCCTAGGTAAGTTGCAAGTTGTATATGTGAGAAAAAGTAATACTGTATTGAAAAGTTTCAGATAAAGTAGAATCCAATTTTGTTTTGAAAGGCCGTGATGAATGTTAACCACTTTTTTACTGAAATTCTGTTCAGACGCATCTTAATCTTTTTGAATGATCCATTTGTGATTTTTAACATAAAATATACAATAATGTAGAGAAATTCTGTTATTAATGATGTTTGGGAGACTGATTTGTTCTTGATTTCCTTTTCCCACCCCCTTGATAGAAAGAGGGCTGAGAGTACAAAGCTGCAATGTGAACTGGGTTTTGTTTTGTTTTTTCCTTTGTCACTAGAGTTCTGCAACTGAGAAAATTATTTCCCTGGTTTTCTTAAAATGAATTGCTGTGTATTTCATTCAAAGCAACAATAACAGAAACATACCCTGCATGTAATATGTCTAAACACCCACAAATAAACAGTGATTGAGATTAATGCACCTTCAACTTGGGCTTATTCTTATGCACTTATGTAAGCATGAAGATTTAATTTTCCCCGTCACATGAAGCAAATTTCTCCTCGAATCTGTTGGATTTGTTGTGGGGCTCTCCCTGGTGCCCTTACTTCCCACATTGCTGTTTTGACATATTATTAGCCCTGTTAACTCCTTTTGTGAAATACTGAAAACAATAAGTAAATAGAAGTACCCTGTGACTGAGTTTTATTTTAGGCCCAATGTGTATATTATAGGTGACTTTGCACTTTATTTTCACGAATTTATTTCTATTGTCTGTATTTAGGGTAAATAATATGTTTGATGGACATTTAATCTTTACATCAGCCAAGTAAAATTAACATACAGATCACCTTCCACAGTTAACTTTTCTTTTTTGTGATAACAGCACCTGAAATCTACTTGTTTAGCACATATTCAGGATATAAGACAGCATTATCAACAGTAGTCACCAAGCTGAACATGAAACACAGATTTACTCATTCTACACAGTAGGAAGTTTGTGCCTTTGACCTATTTCTCCCCATTTTCTCCTCATTCCTGTACCTGATAACCATTATTCTGCTACTCTGTTTCTATATATTTAATTTTCTTATATTCTACTTGTAAATGAAATCATGTAGTATTTTTTGAATTGACTTATGTTCCTTTGGTAAACCATCCTCCATGTTGTCACAAATTGCATTATCTCTTTTTTAAGGCTGAATAATATTCTGTTTTATATATTATACCATTATTTCTTTTGTACTCTTTCACTGATGGAAACTTAAGTTGTTTGCCTCTGTTGGCTACTGTGAATAATGCTGCATTGAACATAGGTATGCAGATGTCACCTTGAGCGGCTGATTTAAGATAGTGTGATGATTTTTTATGTCTGTTTTTAAACTTTTTTAATTTATGCTATGTTTGAGATGTAGTAATTGTATTTCTTAAATTTTAAATTTGCCCTGAGGTATGTTCACATCACAGGTGATACTTGAAAGCTTATGTTATAAATAATTTTACGTTCAGGCAGCCACTGGTAATGCCATTTGCTTTTGTAAGCTTTAAAATAATAAACATGACAAGAGTCAAGCTAACTTATGTGATTAAAAATGGATCTCATCTCCAGCATGGAATCCTTTTTTGTCAGTTTCTTAGACATCAGACTTGAAATATGGGAGTCTTTTTATTTGTTACTCTTCCTCTGCCATACCATACATTCAATTCGTTGCTAAGTCCTGTATGGTCTACTTCTTTACTCTCTCCCCTTCATGCTGTCTTTTCTTGTCATTCTGACTGCCATTGTCTAATGAAAGGCCTATACTTCCTTCGGCTTCAGGAGTCTGTCCTTGTGCTTTGCTATCTATGGTCTTTGCCAGTTCTAAACTCTTAGGCACAGGTGACAGGTGGCTCAGATCTGGTAAATCTCTAAACATTCAGAGACTCTCAGTATACATTCAATCCATAGAAAATTCCAGGTGATATTCTTTTGGTGAGTCTCTCTCCTTATTTTCTAGACTGATCTTCTAGAATACTCTGTAAAAAAACTTGAAATCCTAGCCTGACATAGTTTTCTCTGATTTTTTTTTTTTTTGTACTGAGGTCTTTTTTACTTTTACTTCTTTTTATACAGTTGATGCTTTGTGACTGAGCAGAGCCTTTTACCTTCTGTGAAGTATACCTTGAGCCACCAACCAGGTAGGAGCACCTCCCTGCTTTCTAAACTCACTGAGCTGTATCTACCCTTATGCTTTACTTTCTTACTGGGTTGTGCATTTCAGTAACTTTAAAGAAATAAACTATTTATTAAATGTGGATTATATGAGATCTGTCCTAGAGGTTTCAACGTTTTCTCATTGCTTCCTGTGTCATCTTTGAAAAGTGTGTGCAGATGTAGCTCAGAGAGCAGCATTAACCCAATGCTCCCAGGTAGCAAAGAGGTACCCTGTTCCAGAACCTCGTGTGTGAATTCAATATCTGTGTTCTCAGCTGGGGCCTCAATTACAACAATTTGCATGTGAGATTTCTCTGTTGTATTTTATGTCTCTTGAAGGAAGCACTTACTCTTACTCATAATTATATCTTCCCTTTAGGATACTTTATATTTAGTCTTATTCCTTCCTGAAACTGCTTTAAAATTTAAAATTTTAAATTTTTAAAATCAGTTTAATTAATGGGAAGAAAATAATTCTTACTAAGACAGAACATTGAGCAGTCCCTCTGTGGTCCTTTTGCTCAATCTGGCAAGGGAACTTGGATAAAAGATTTATGTTTAATTCTGTGCCTTTTCACTTTGAGAGGCCATGGGTATCTTGACCTAAGAATTTTATCTGAGATGGGGCTAAGAAAAACTGCAATGTCAAAGGTTTTCAAGTTATTAGTTTTGCTCAGGGGGTTGACCCAGGGTAGCTGGCTCTTTAGTTAATCATGTTAATGACTCTGTTAGTTTTAAAAAACAAGAACCAGGTGTAGTATAGTCAGGGGAAATTGAGACAAGGGAGAAGCAAATTTCTTTTACAAGATAAAGTTAGGTGTTTTTTTTCCCTCTAGTTTTGTATGGTAACCTAAAGGATTTAATGGATGCTGTCTGTGGTTAATGGATAGTCATTAGGTAGTATGGCATCATAGGAGGCATGTGTACACTTAAGTGCTAAAGTCTTAGAATAAGGTTGGATCCCCAAAATGGAAATCCAATAATTTTACCAAAATCCAAGTCTTCTTTTTTAAGTAGCTCCTTTGGGAATGGAGAAGGATGACAGGAAAGGTGCCTCCACTTGTTGGAATCCAAAATGCCATACCCAAACTAATTTTCAAGTCCTAGAAACTAATTTGCTTAGAGTCAGGAAACCGTTCTCTTCACATCTTTACTTATTTATTGGTTTGTACTGCATAGTAGGTTACCAGACAGAGTTTGTCAGATAATGATGAATCTTGGTTCAGGTAGGACACAGTGAAATAGATTAATGAGAAATGACTTGGTCTTTTCCTACGGGATGTGATAGGTATTGAGGCTCGGAGGGAAGTTCAACTCTGATGAGAGGGATGTTTGATGTGAAGGAAGACCCGGGGCAGCTGGCAGCCCATATTTGTGTCAGGGAACATAGTTGAAATGTAGCCTGAGAGATAATAGGAAGTTGGACAAGAACTTAAATCAGTTGTAGTGTCATAAGGCCTTGTAAGGGGATTTGTTTTACTTATCATTGACTTTGAATAGCAAACTGAGGTCTACCTAATTAAATATAGGTCTCAGTACACTTAATCAAGATGAAAACAGAACTGTAGCAGATACATAACATCCTTAAACACACAGCCTCAGATTTTCAGGGCTGAATAATATCATTGAACCCCTGTTTATGTGAACAAGAACAGCCCAGTCTCATCCCTAGGGCTTTTAACATTTGTTACTACATAGTTGTAATTTTACTTTTAAAAGGACATATGAAAAATTACCAACCTCTAATTTGGAGAGGAGTTGACATATCATTCTCTAAATCCATGTTGTAAGGGAGGGAGCCCATTAATACAAGCTCAGTCCATTACAGTGCTGCATTCCTACAGCTAGAACAGTTGGTGTTTTAGAGTCACAGGTGATGATTTGAAGTTGAATAAATGCTGCATTGATAGGTTGCACGTCAACGTGACACATCCTGAACAGTGCGTGCCCCTCTCTGAACGTCAAGGCCTAAGCCCTCTGGCTTCAGGGTGAATATACATTTGTCTTTCAATGGGGACTTTGTGTCATAAGGCATCCAGGTTTTCTCCAGCTTGATGAAGGCAGCTATAGAACATTGGGGAAGGAAGTGAGTTCCGCATCCTGGATGGGGCTTGTGGTCCACCATAGTTCGTTCTTGCAGTGAGTAAGGATGGAGTGTTAGCATATACAGTGGAGTTAAGCCGGAATGCCCTGCAGAGGCTTGCTATCACAAAGAGTAATACTACTTTATCGATCACTTCCACACTGTCTCCCACCGTTGTGTTAAGCCTGTGGCGAATACAACCTTTACAAAACGAGATCTGGAGATATGACTTATTTTCTAACTTGAACGTGAACTTAAAAAAAAGGATAAAAGCGTGTTTTGTGGGAATGGCGTGGTGTTGACATTTTGCAGCGTAAATGATAAAAATAAGATCAAAGTCAAGTATCTGAACAGAGGCAAAAAGTCACATTGAGACTTGCACACCCACGAGCCACGTGGAAAGTTTGGCCACTTTCTTCCATTTAAAGCAAGCCTTCATTAAATTAATTGTTTTATTGAATGATCCAACTTTTTCTTGTTTCTTTAAGAAAGACAACATTGTTAGCCTACATTTAGACATTAGATGTTCATTTGTGTCTCCAACTTTATGAACAGGAACATTATTTATGTCATTGAGGTTAGGAGAGGTCCTGTCTATTTAAATTGAGACAGGTAGATTGATTTCCCCAGAAATATTGATGACATATAAGCCGTTAGAGTTGGTGACTCTTTTTCGCTTAATAAGGCTTTCCATTATCAAGGAGTATAAAAAAATTAGTAAAGCATTTGCTGAGAGCTGCATGGGAACGTGTTTTTAATTGGCACTGTCCTCATCCTTCCAAGGATAATGGGAAAAAGCTTATACTTCACTGCTTGCATGATTTTTGATTTTACCTTTGTTTGTTACAATGCAGAATTAAGAGGAAAAAAAATGGCCGTGAGGTACCTTTTAAAAAGGCTTTTCCTTTCATTGTACATACTAATAGGATGAGAGAGAAGTAAAAGACAGATTTATTTTTATGTTTAATCAAGTCCAATAATTATTGCATTGTGGTTACTGCTTTGAGCATTACATTTTCAGTAAGTAATTTATCAGCTGCATTCGTTTATATTTTATTTTTTTCTGGGAGGATTAACACAGACTGTGGGATTTGTACATGGCAGGCATGGTTTTCCTTTAGTAAGTAAAGTGTACTGATGTCGCAGGCTTCCTGAGGCCCTCATGAACTTCTGGTTCTATGCTTGTAACTTTCAGTTTTTAGTGCATTTCTTGACCTGAGTTCATTGAGGATCTCTGTATGGCTGGGGGGGGGGGGGTGTCCCAGAACAAGAGGAGGGATCCATGAGTGTGTTTGACTGTACTGCCACTGTTTTAGCTCTGAAAGTGGCAGGGGTCTCAGGCAGCTCCCTTGTCCCCAGCAATCCCAAAGGATTTGTCACCATGAGATTGAAGCAGCATCTTGGAACTGCAATGCCCTGGTAGCCATTTCCTATGGGAAGTTTTGAAATCAGATGAGCTTTCTCCCCAGATGGGAGAATGGGGAGATAAGGCAAGAGAGCAGATATGAATGATGTTTGTGGAAAGGCAGGACTTGGCATAGCTGGAGAAGAGGGTGGCCCAGACCAAGACTAAGTCCTTGCTACCCTTTTACCTGGTGTTTTCACTCTGTCCTCATCACCTTTCATTCTTTCCCAGCTCTTTTCAGACCCATTGCTCATTTGCACATCTTTCCCTGTGCCTCTTTTAATGGAAATTCTTCTTTCTCCCTGGAGAAGGAAATCAGTGGTGCCTAACCTGCCTGGTAGCCTTAGGGATGGTTGGGTTTTGCTGTGAGAAGGCATTTTGATGGCTCCACCCTGGGGTTTCTTAGAGCTGCCTGAGGAGAGTCTTGGAGCAAGTGGGCAGGGACCATCTAGATAGAACCATGGCCTGGGCCTGTGTTTGAAGGATGAATTTCCTGAAAGAGTTTGTAGGAGTGTTGGGCACAACAACATGGTGTTTTAGAACCCGTGAGAGTAAAAATGCTGATGTGGTTTTCCCTAAAATGATGCTATTGATGTTGTTATTTAAAAGGGTTTAATGGCAACCCCTTACCTTTCCTGTTCTTTACCACAATTGCATTTTCTTCCCTCATCCAACTTTGCTTTTTTCCATTTAGTCTTCCTTCCTTCATTCGTTCTTTTAGATCAGCCCAAGTGTTTGCAGTTTAAAACTGGATTCCTAAAAAGCAAATTGTGTATGCAAGAGTGTGAGTTTTACTAGTCATATATCCTATCTTAAGGTAGGATAACAGGGATAACACACCATGGGGTTCTATAAAGCATACAGTATCCAAATATACATTTGACTTAGCAGGGATAAAAGAAATATTGTTGCATGGTATATAAGATAACTCAATAAATTCCTACTTGTTTATGTAAAATATATTAATAAAAATGTTAGATTTTCATATAGGCATTTCTGGATATAATACAAATTAGTAGATATGTTAGTTTCAGTGGAGTGGTGGCCAAATATGTTCCAGTAATTTTTCAGTATAAAACAGAACCTGTAACAGTATGTAGTCCTCCCATTTTTGTTTTGTTGTGAAACTTAAGAAATCAGCGTTTTTTATTGAGACTTTAGATTTCTTAAGAAGGGATTTAAAATTAAGACACCTTTCTTTACCATTTGTATTCATAGAATTTCTAGGGATAGTCCCTGTTTATTTCTTTTTTGTTAACCTGTAATTTTATTTTAAGAAATTGAATTGTTTTGAAACATTGTATTAGAATTAAAATCTTGGAGAATTTTTTTTATTGTAGCAAGGTATTTTTTTCTCCAGAAACATTTTATTTAAGAAATACAAACTTCATACCTACCATAATTACAACTTTAGGAACATGGTGATTCTTCCCACTGTACCTGCCCTCCCACCCACTCTCCCAGTCCTCTTCCTCCTCCTTCTCCTATACCTATTCTTATTTTTTACTAAGATCTATTTTCAATTAACTTTATACACATATGATTATCTCTGTTAAGTAAACTGTTCAACAAATAGTATAAAAAAAAACTTCCTCAACAGTCAAGAGAAGGGCTTTTCAAAGTAATTGCTTCTCAGAGTGTCAATTTCACTTCTATAGATTGCCTTTTAGGCACTCTATTAGTTATCACAGGTCAAGGGGAACGAACCTAAGACATTTGTCCTTTTGGTACTGACTTATTTCACTAAGTATGAGGTTTTCCAGTCTCCTCTATTTTGTTACAAACAGTCATATTTTACGTTTTTTTTTTTCCCTGCGGTGTATTCCATGTGTACATATTCCCATAATTTATTTTTTTTAATTTATTTACTTATGGCCGGCGCCATGGCTCAATAGGCTAATCCTCTGCCTTGCGGCGCCGGCACACCGGGTTCTAGTCCCAGTCGGCATGCCGGATTCTGTCCTGGTTGCCCCTCTTCCAGGCCAGCTCTCTGCTATGGCCCGGGAGTGCAGTGGAGGATGGCCCAAGTGCTTGGGCCCTGCACCTGCATGGGAGACCAGGAGAAGCACCGGGCTCCTGGCTTCGGATCAGCGCGATCCGCCGGCTGCAGCGGCCATTGGAGCATGAACCAACGGCAAAGGAAGACCTTTCTCTCTGTCTCTCTCTCTCTCTCACTGCCCACTCTGCCTGTCCAAAAAAAAAAAAAAAAAGATTTATTTACTTATTTAAAGTGAGAGTTACACAGAGAGAGAAGAAAAGGCAGAGAGAGAGAGAGAGAGAGAGAGGTCTTCATCTGCTGGTTCACTCCCTAGCTCACCACAACAGCTGGAGCTGCACCGATCCAAAGCCAGGAGGCAGGAGCTTCTTCTGGCTTTCCCACATGGTTGCAGGGGCCCAAGGACTTATTCTACTGCCTTCCCAGGCCATAGCAGAGAGCTGGATCAGAAGTCGAACAGCCGGGACTCAAATGGTGCCCACATGGGATGCTGGCACTGCAGGCAGCGGTTTTACCTGCTATGCCACAGTGCTGGCCCCTCCCCATAATTTATTTATCCAGTATTCAGTTGATGGGCATTTGGATTGATTCCATTACTTGGGTATTGTGAATTGAGCTGCAATAAACATGAGGGTGCAGATAACTCTTTTATATACTGATTTCATTTCCCTTGGGTAAATTCCCAGAAGTGGGATGGCTGGGTCATATGGTAGGGTATATTCAAGTTTCTGAGGTATCGCCATAGTGTCTTCCACAGTGGCTGTACTAGTTTACATTCCCACCAACAGTGGATTAGGGTACCTTTCCCCCCACATCCTTGCCAACATTTGTTGTTTGTTGATTTCTGAATGAAAGCCATTCCAATGGGGTTGAGGTGAAACCTCATTGTGGTTTTGATTTGCAATTCCCTGATGGCTAGTGATCCTGAACATGTTTTCATGTACCTATTGGCAATTTGGATTTCCTCTTTTGAAAATGCCTGTTTAAGTCCTTTGTCCATTTTTTAACTAGGTTGTTTGTTTTGTTGTTATTGAGTTTCTTTATATATTCCAGTTATTAATCCTTTATCAGTTGCATAGCTTGCAAATAATTTCTCCCATTCTGTCGGTTGCCTCTTCATTCCCTGTTTATTTCTAAAAGCAGGAAAACTTACTTATAAGTAGCAGATTTTATTTAGGTTTAATCTGTAATGGAATTTAAATTGAGGAAGATTTTGAATTTCTGATAACTAACAATCCCTATCAAGTTCAGAATGCAGATCTAATTTGTTTCTTTGTCAAAATTTAACTACAGTACCAAAACATTTCAGGTAAATAGTATTTCACCATTTGTTAGTTGGATGTTTAAATGGAAAATAGGATTGTTAAATGTATTGATTTGCATTTTAAAAGAATACTTGCAGAGGGAAGTCCTGTTAATATCTGTATATTTGTAGTGATTTTTTTTCTAAATCCAATTGCATTAATGTGAAATTATTCTTCAGATGGGCTGCTACAGCAGTTCAATACATTTTTTAAAATTAAGCAAATGGTTCTTATTTTCTTGAAAGACTTTGATTACATTCTTGAGCCCTGTTATATTTTCATTTGCAATTTCATTTTTTTCTTCTGTTTTCTACTAAATCTCTCTGTATCCTTGAGTTTAACAGCCATGGATGCAACCAACCATGGATAACACAATTAAAAAAAAAAAAACTGTACTGAACATGCGTGGATATTTTTGTCATTATTAGCTTAATAAAATATAATAACTACATAACACATTGTATTAGGTATTATAAATCATCTAGAAATGATTTAAACAGGAAGTTGTACACAGGTCTCATGCAGATATTTACTGTTTTATATATTTTAGCTACAGAGTTTGGTATCCACAAAGGTGCCTTGAACCAATACCCTGTTGGTAGGGAGCTTGACTATTTTATTTTATGACTAAGAAAATCTGTTTGTATTTTATGACTAATTAAATCTGTTCTTACATTTCTAAAACATTTTGTAAACTATTATATTATTATTTTCATAATCTTAGAAAATTTTAAAATAAAACAAAATACAAAATTCCGATTCTCTGTTTTCTTTTTTTGCTCTCAGAATAAACTGTCAGAAAAGTAACTTTTTCTTTTTAAGGAAAGTCATGGGAATGAAGAGAATTTCCACGAGCCTACAAATTTGCCACCATTATAACACGGTGATCCTGAGTCTATACTTCTTCTGTTATTTTTACAGAAACCCTCCCCAAATTAATAGTAAAGATAATCTCAGACTGTTTTGAGGTTAGAATTACTTAGGTGAGATCTTAAGCAATATAAGCATTTCTTATGAACATGAATGCATTTTTTACATATTACAAATAATTTTAAAGCTGTAATGTTGGGTTTAAAGTCAAGAAGAGATGCCAGCAGTAAAGTGTTCCTCTGTTCTGGCTTCTTTCCCCTTAGGTCTTCATTTTAGCACCTCTGTTCCTTTCACAGAAATTCAAACAAAGAAAACTAACGTTATTTGTACCATTTAGGAAAGGCTGCATTTAAAGGCCCATTATGCTATTTCTTGCTGTGATTTTCTGTGAATCATCTCTCATTTTATTCAGACACATGATTAGAAGTGCTGATACAGAAGGTCAAGCATGAAAATGATGCTTTTCATGATAGATCCAGCTACATAGAACTGATATTTATATTGGACCAGTTGTCCGATATCCAGGTTTAAGGAAATCATCTCCCCTCAATTTCCTGATGTGCAGCTCAGATGGGTATAAAATATTTGTTAGTAAAACATATGTTTAAATCACAGTTGTCCTGTTACCAACATATTGTATTTACATAGTCAAGAGCTAATAGCATGTTAAACATCTTCTTTTATCAACTAAATGATGCATTAACTATTTTTCTCAATTTTGATCATTCACGCAGCCCTTTCATGGTCTTTGAATGTGTCTATTCACCTAGAATCAGGGCAGTGCTCAGAATCCAGAAAATATTTGTTGAATAAAGGTACTATGTTTGGTTTCTTAAACACAGATTCATATGTTTGATTTCCCCTTTGTGGACACCCTTTCTTCTTCTGACAAGTAAGAAATCATCTCAATGATTTCAAAGATGTTTGCTAGCCTTCTGATTCTGTGATTTTGTATTATAGGTATTTTATATATAAGTGACTCACAGAAAAGGAACCATTTGAGCCATAAAGAAAAATAGCCACTTAACTGAATTTTTTAAAATTTATTTAATTTGAAAGGCAGAGTTAAAGAGAGAGACAGAGACAGAGAGAGCTCTTCCATCCACTGGTTTACTCCCTAAAAGGCCACAATAGCCAGGGTTGTACCAAGCCAAAGCTGGGAGCCTGGAGTTTCATCCAGGTCTCCCATATGGGTGCAAGGTCCTAAGCACTTGAGCCATCTTCCCCTGCTTTTCCAGGCCCATTAGCCGGGGGCTGGATTCAAAGTGGAGCGGCCAAGTCTCAAACCAACACCTGTATGTGATGCTGGCATCACAGGTGGTGGCTTTACCCACTACACCATAGTGCCAGCCATACTCACTGAACTTTTAAGACATGTTTCAGATGTTGATTTCAAAAATGACAGTGTTGCATTATAAATAACTTATCCTAGCTAGTTTTGCAAATCATTTATTAAGTACACATCTAATCTTATAATTTGGTAATTTTCCTTCTGGCTTATAAGGACAATGTTTTCTCATATTTACTTTTTGTCCATAAGTACGCATACCTTCAAAAGCCTGTATACTCAGAAAAATGCTATTTTTAGACCCATTTTTGGCCACTCAACCTGTGTGCACAAAACTCATTCAGAAGAACAGATTACTTGGTATTTCCAAGAAGAATTACACTAATTCCTATTGTTGAGATATGTTCTTTGAGGATGTCCGAGAAAATGAATTCTTAGTTCTAAATATATTTTTGAAGTGAAACACAAGCAGGAGAGCAAGAAGTAAGGAAGCGAAGCTGATGTTGTCCTTAACTCAGAGTAGATAATTTCCTTTCTTGCCCTCGTTGCGGAAACCGAGGTCTACATTTTTCCTGTGGCCTTGGCTTGTTAACATGCAAACAAATGGTTAGCATTTATATAGCACCTGCTAGTTAAGGTAGGAAAGTGGAAAAGAAATACTGCAATTTTCATTTATAAATAATACATCAACTTAGTGATGGTAACAAGTTTCTGTTTATTTCTTGGCTGGGGCAGGGAAGAGAAGTGTCTTTCTCCTACTATATTTCAGTGTCACGTAGGAGCACTTAGAGGGCCTTCCTTGATGGTAATCACCATCCATTTGCAAGGGGTGGGGAATAGTGCTTGCCTGACACTTGTGTGTGTGCATTCTAATGAATCCTCCTGATTGGTGCCTCACTCTATATATTAGAAGTTTCCCTCAGCTGGCCTACCCAAGAAATGCAAACCATCTTACCTCTGCAGGTCCTCATCCCATCTGTGCTCTCTGACATAACATTGCTTTACAGCTCTCAGATCATCTTTTGGTGACATCTGCCACGATCCATTTCAGAAAGGCACAGAACAGTATAAAGGAGAGAATGCAGGTTTTTGAGCCACAATCTGTAAGACAAGATGCAGCAGAAAACTCCTCACCTTGGTTTTCTTAACTCT
The DNA here is from genome assembly GCF_051225735.1 of Oryctolagus cuniculus. Lineage (NCBI taxonomy): Eukaryota > Metazoa > Chordata > Mammalia > Lagomorpha > Leporidae > Oryctolagus > Oryctolagus cuniculus. The sequence continues at coordinate 55,390,765 of NC_142872.1, forward strand.
TTAGTGGGAACAATAGCCTAACAAGACTGGGAGGAGCCAAGAATATCATGCTTATAAAAAGATCTGTGTGCTCCTTGGACTTACCCCTGATGGTAGAGCTGGAAACATGCCAGGGGATTCCAATTCAATCTCATCAAGGGCACCATGGCACCCAGCATCCCATGTGGGTGCCAGTCCTTGTCCCAGTTGCTCTTCTTCCAGTCCAGCTCTCTGCTGTGGCCTGGGAAAGCAGTGGAGGATGGCCCAAGTGCTTGGGCCCTGCACCCGCTTGGGAGACCAGGAAGAGGCTCCTGGCTCCTGGCTTCGGATTGGCGTAGCTCCGGCCATTGCGGCCATTTGAAGAGTCAATCATCGGATCGAAGACCTCTCTCACTGTCTGTAACTCTGCCTGTCAAATAAATAAATAAACAAACAAACCAACAACCCCAACTAGGTGTCATGTACGAGTCTTGTTAAAGTGATTAGTTTAAGTTCCTAGTTGATCAAAAAGATAGGATTAAGTGTCAAAGGGATTACATAAATAAGACCAGTGTCTGCAAAAATAATTGATAGAATTATAAAGGAGAGAATGATCCTACATGGGAAGTGGGATACACAGCAGACTCAGAATGGCAGCACTCTGGCCTCAAAATCAGCCCTTGGGGCATTCAGATCTGGCTAGAAAGCCCATGAGAGTTTTACAAGCATGGAAAGCCAAGACACTGTGGCCAAAAAGAAGACCTACATGGGGGATCTCTGTGAGTGAGATCCCAGTGGAAAGAACGAGCCATCAAAGAAGGAGGTACCTTTCTCTGAAGGAAGGAGAGAACTTCCACTTTGATTATGGACTTTTCTAAATAAGATCGGAGTTGGTGAGCTCAAGAGGCTTCCATAGCCTTGGCAGCTCATGACAAGAGCCTAGGGTGATTACTGACACCATAAACAAGAGTGTCAATTGATAAGTCAACTACAGGAGTCACTGTGCACTTACTCCCCATAGAGTGAGGTGGACACTATGGGATCTCTGTCCTTAATGTGTTGTACTATGCGAATTAACGGTGAAACTACTACTCAAACAGTACTCTGTGCTTTGTGTGTCTGTGTGGGTGCAGTCTGTTGAAATCTTCACTTAGTATATACTAAGTTGATCTTCTATATATAAAGATGATTGAAAGTGAATTTTGTTGAAGGATGGGATGGGAGAGTGAGTGGGAGATGGGGTGGCTGCAGGTGGGAGGGAGGTTATGAGGGGAAAAGCCGCTGTGATTCAGAAGTTGTACTTTGGAAATTTATATTTATTAAATAAAAATTGAAAAAAAAATCTGAGTGCTCTCTAACTAGCTAAGCATGCATGCCAAGCAATGAAAAATTTAAACACACTGCATAACATGTATATTTAAATATGAATTAAATACCTGTTAAACTGTAGTAATATAGCATGATTACTTTTAAATAAAAATGATTGCTTTTCTTAAAAATGAAATTACGCAGTAATAATGAATAGTAGTTCTCATATTTTCTTCCCCCTGACAACACTGAATTTTCTTGCTCCCCCATCCTGAACCACGCAGTCTGCTTTGGAGATCACTACTCTAAGTGCTTTGTTAAATGCATGGTACAATTGATGTGGTTGTTACTAGTAGCATGACTTCAGCCCCAGCTTCAGCCACTTTGGTAATTCTGTCGGAATAAATAACTTCAGGCCCACTCTGCTAGCACCCTAAAGAGAATTCAAGCATGTATTCTGCAGGTGAGACATTAGATTAATACAGATTCAAACAAAAAGGGATGCCGGTTCCTTCTGAGTTTTTATTCTGTCTGAATATTATTAAAATCTGGTACTGTCTGTAAAAATAATAACTGATATTTGGGTAGTACCTAATAGTCTGCAAATCTTTTTCAGACATTTTAACTCATTTAATCTTCCCAAACTCCCTATTAGCTGGGAAAACTCAATATACTCATACTGTAGACAATGAAGTGAAGCTTCTTCACTTTATAAGATCTCTATCTTTAGCACCCATGGAAAAGGTGCTTCCTGGGGCATCTCATGTCTACCCACATGGATCATGGAAACTTTCAGATAGAAGGATCATAATCAGAAATAGTAGTTGTGAGTTTCCTAATAGGGTAGCAAATTGAGTCAGGCAGTATGTATAAGTTCCCTGCTTCCCTTTACTCCTCTGTGATGGTGAATTTTAGGTGCCAACTTGGCTGGGCTACGAGATGCCTGTGTGTCTGGGTGTGTCCATGAGTGTTTCAGGAATAGCATAACCTTTGGCCAGTCGGATAAAGATTCTACTCTGGCCACTGTCATCAAGTCTCTAGAGCCTCCAAGTAGAGCAGAAAGGCAGGGGAAAGTGGATTTACTCCTCCTCGTGAGCTGGGACATTATCTTCTGCTGTCCTCAGGCATCAGAGTTTCCGGTTTTCAGTCCTTTTGGCTGTGGGACTCAAACCAGTGCTGTCCTTCACAGTGCCACCCAAGTCTCTGGCTTTAGATCCAGACTGAATTATGTTGAGTTTTATCACCAGCTTTCCTCAGTCTCCAACTTGAAGACAACAGAGAGTAGCATTTCTTGGCTTCCTTAATCACATGAAGCAATTTCCATAATATTCATTCATTCCCTCCCTCCCCCCACCCCGTCTTCCATTGGTTCCCTTTCTCTGTAAACCTCTGACTCATAAACCCACATTTCAGTGTCACATTGAATGAAGCCTTGGGGAAAGTAGGGGCAGTAATGAGGACTCCAGTTTTTTGGTATTTTTGTTTGTTTGCTCTCTATAACCCATTAACATACTGGTTTTTCTCCTGCATCTTGAATGTAAGAATCTGTTGACTTGGGGAATTCATGGCACTGGTGGGATATTATAAGTAACCAAAAATAGACTATAATATTGATGTCTTCTACAGTGATTCTTCTTTTTAAATATAATCCCTGAAATAATATGCATATGTGGAACATGGGTAAACCTGGACCTTTCTGGAGAGAGAATTCCATATTCACCAGATTCTAGAAGGCATTTATGACCCTACGCAGTCACTGTCTTAGATTACAAGTTCTTTCATGAGATTCCTGCCTATCCAGTCTTAAGTAAACCTTGTGATGGAAAACCACACAAAGGCATGTATAGACAAGAATATCATTGGGCTGTGTCTCTTGAAGATCATTGCTTGGCTATAGCTTCTTAGAAAAATGACACGTTTTCCGATTAACCATCAAACTCATGGTTCTGATTAACCATGCTCCTCTGGCGGCTCTCAGAAACCTTCAGTGTGTCTTTGAGAGGGCAGGAGACAAAGGCGCTCTCACTCCAGATTTGAGGGTTTTGTTATCCTAACACCTATGTTCTCACCTAAGCTTTGTACACACAAAACTGCTACCTGCTGTTCTGCCTGAAACCACACTGATTTCTCTGAATATCTGCAGGTCCCTTTGGTGGTGGCAGGGGGAGGTTTTTAGCTGAACATTGGATGATGTGTGGCCTTTTTCAGCTTTATGGTTTAGGGCATTTATAATTTGGGGTAGAAAGGATAAAACACTGAACAGAGTGGAATTCAGCAAATGGCCCCGAGTGTGGCTTTTATGATTACAAGTTCAATCAGCCCTTTTAAAGATTTACTCCCCCCTCCTCGTGAATTTCACTTTGAACATCTGTTTGAAGAGGAATTTCTACTTGGTTGAATAATACTCACTAAAATATTTCAACAGAGCGAGAAAATAAGACAAAATAATAAAAAGAGTATTAGCCATGAATTAATACAGATGTAGTACCTGAAATACACTGCATTTGAAAGACGTTTTCCTGAACTTCAACACCTAGGCTTCAATTCGAGTTTGGGGTGGAAAAACTGGAAAAGGAGTGAAGAAAATTATTTCGAGTGTAAATCAGATAAAACAACAGTGTCCCATCCTGCGAGGCTTTCCGAGGGGAAGAAAGAATCAGGTGTTAGAACAAATGAAGCTGCTAAAGTGGGTCGGTATGAAAGCATGCCTGGAGGAGTTTGACAAGTTTCCCTTTGGGAGACCAAATTTGGAAACAGCCCTTGGGACAATGTGGAGTTGGCTTCTGTGTCACTCATCACAAAAAGCGTGGGTCTTCACAGGCTGATGAGCTGAATGTGGGGCATAGCAGTGTGTCCTGTGTGGGGGAATAACCAGTAGCAAAAAGAAACCTGTAATCCAAATGGATGATCCCACTCCTGCCTGGAGATTGAGTTGCAGAATTAGACAGATTGGGACTAGAAAGTCCAGTTGTGGGACTGGTGCTGTGGTGCAGAGGGTTAAAGCCCTGGTCCTGCAAGGCCAGCATCCCATATGGGTGCCAGTTCAGGAATAGTTATCTGCTCTACTTCCGATCCCATTCCCTGCTGATGTACCTGAGAAAGCAGCAGAAGATGGCCTAAGTCCTTGGGCCCCTGCACCAACTGGGAGACTAGGAAGAAGCTCCTGGCTCCTGGCTTCAGATAGGCTCAGCACCAGCTGTTGAGGCCATTTGAAGAATGAATCAAAGGATGGAACCCCTCCCCCCTTCACATAAGTAAAATAAAACTGCACAGAATAGCTGCATTGTGCACAAAAGACATTGTTTCTTTGAAGGGTTGAGTGTCGTTCTCAATCTTAGAACATTGTGTTTGAATGCTTCTAGCACAGCTTTCTGTTGAGCCAATCCTCAGGTCTGTTTCTGTTCCTGTTGTTGGACCATAAATGAGTGCTTCAGTCTGCCAACCATCTCTTGTAATACTTGGTTGTCATTCAGTTGGGCTTTCTTAATTTATATAAAAAGATTTATTTATTTATTTTTTTTTTTTGACAGGCAGAATGTACAGTGAGAGAGAGAGACAGAGAGAAAGGTCTTCCTTTGCCGTTGGTTTACCCCCCCCCCCAATGGCCACCGTGGCCAGCACGCTGCAGCCGGTGCACTGCGCTGATCCGAAGCCAGGAGCCAGGTGCTTCTCCTGGTCTCCCATGCAGGTGCAGGGCCCAAGCACTTGGGCCATCCTCCACTGCACTCCCGGGCCATAACAGAGAGCTGGCCTGGAAGAGGGGCAACCGGGACAGAATCTGGCACCCCAACTGGGACTAGAACCCGGTGTGCTGGCACTACAGGTGGAGGATTAGCCTATTGAGCCGTGGCACCGGCCTTAAAAAGATTTAATTATTTATCTGAAAGTCAGAGAGAGAGGTCTTCCATCCGCTGGTTCACTCCCCAATCAGCCGCAATGGCTGAAGCTGCGCAGATCCGAAGCCAGGAGCCAGGAGCTTCTTCATGGTTTCCCATATGGGTGCAGGGGCCCAAGGACTTGGGCCATCTTCTACTGCTTTCCCAGGCCATAGCAAAGAGCTGGATTGGAAGTAGAGCACCCAAACCGGCACCCTTATGGGATGCCAGCACTGCAGGTGGCGGCTTTACCCGCTATGCCGCAGAGCCAGCCAGTTGGGTTTTCTTAGTCTCACTTTCGTCAGGGTTATAAGTACAGAGAAGCTGGCGTAACTTCTCTTTGTTTTTAAGCAATCTTGAAAGAATCCCAAGACTGATGACTCAATTCTGGTAGATGTCAATGTGCTTCTCTGGCATGTGTCCAAGAAAGTCTGTGAAAATCACTTATTCTGCGTCAGGTTCTTTGTGAATTAACAGAACAGGTTATAATTAGTTATCTTTCAAGTGGTGGGTGGCCAGAATGAGGATGGATGTGGATAATACTGGTCCTCCAAAGGCTGCCTCCTCTTAAGAGCATTGGCCATTCAGCTTCTTTCATGTCACTGCTTAAGGACAGCATTGCTAGCTTTATGGAGGATTCTGTCTTGTGCCTGTTCAGACTTTTGGCTGTCTTGCATCTCAGCTCTGCATGGGGTTAGCGCCCTGAACTTTTCTCCAGATTAACCAAAATAGAACTGGAGTGTTGGGGTGAATGGAAAGAAGGGAATTTTTTTTTTTTTTTATCTATTTTGAGGCTCTAAGTAAGAGGTCAGAGGCAGAAATAACAGTTACCTGGCATCTCCTTCCACTATGTTATGTGACTCCATGGTTCCATCAGCATTAGCCGTGTGGACCTCCTCCTTTCTTTCTCTTTACTTTCTCCAGCTCCTGCCTCCTCCTCCTCCTCTTTTCTGCTGGTGTAAGTTGAATTGAAAAGTTAGCAGCAGTGGATTTCTCATTCATTCTGTGCTCCAGAGAACCCGGCTGTTTTGAATTCACAGCCATCTCCTGCCCTCCGTCCTGTGATGGGGGGGTAGGGGAAAGGAGAATTGCAGCTGCTCTCATTTTCCGTGAACAGGTGAAATACATCCTGTCGTGAATAAAACACCCCAAGCCATAACTTTTGAGGCTATTGCACATTTCTCCCCCTAGCAGAGGCTGCTGTGTTTTGTTACAGCAGCGTGAGGAGTTGCTATTAGAGTGTTATGGAAACCAGGTGTTAGAGCTGATTAGTCACTAATCTTCCATCTCTGGGAGCTTGGCTCCAATCTTCTCTTCATCAGAATCGTTCTGTTGTATTAATTTATTCATCCCAGTTCTAAGAACCTTGTCAAATCAACATGGTGGTCTCTGCTGGGTCCCTAATGCACTATAGCCTAGATCACAAACCTACTGTATGACACATAATTCAGGATAATTGGCAGTTGGTGCCCAAACAGCTCTGTGATTAAATGGGTATGAAGATTGAAATAGCTTCTCACCTATTAGAAGGTGGTCTCGCTAGGCCAATGCTGTTCTTCAGTGAAGGGTACTGCTGATGAAGGCTGCATTACTTTTCCAAGCTTTATATGGCTTGTGATTGATGAGATAGCACTTCTTTTTCCTCTTCATATTTTACCTTTCAAAACACGAAATGAGCCACTTAACTTTATATTTTCCTTTTTTGACTCCATCTAAGGTCTTCATTAGTAAATCCTAATGACTGCTAAAATTATAGGAAACCCTTCACTTAGTATAAAAAGGAAAGAAGCCATTTATTTCTCCTTTCTGTGCTGCTTTTGCAAACACCTCACTTTTGACAACTAATTGTTTAGAATGCCACAAAGCAAAGAGTTTGACAAGGTTTTTAATTTTTGACAAGGAATGTGACCAGCTCTGTGTGCCTTGAAACAATTGTTGCTGATGAAAGTAATTTAGCACAGCCACGAGGAATCTTGAGGTGGTAGGGAAAACCAAATTTACAGTTACTGTGAACATTGTATCCCATGTATGACTGGTTTTTAAAATTATAGAAATAAGGTGGGTTTGAAAATTTCAAAGACAGACATAAGTAAGAAGCTAAAATTCATCAACAATAGCTCTCTGTGTGAGGACATAGTTGGCATTTTTCTTGTGCTTTTGTGTATTTTTTACTTTTTTGCACAATTTTCTGCAATAATTTTTGGCACGATTTTTGTGAGCAACTCAAAGGTGGCTAGTGTTTTTGTTTGGTGGAGGCTTATCCGTTTACTTTTTTATTTCAGTCCATTTTTGAGTTATCTTCTTCTCTTCACCAGTTGTGTAGGAATTCAGGTCTAGGAGAAGTTGGGGGGTGCATGGTGTAGTTCACCTGGTTAAGCTACTACTTATAACTCCTGCATCCTGTTTGGTGTTGGAGTGCTGGTTTGAAGTGCAGCTTCCTGCTAATGCAGAGCCTGGGAGACAGCAGATGTTGGCTCTATTGCTTGGGCCCCTGAATCCACTTAGGAGACCTGGGTGGAATTCGTGGCTCCTGACTTCAGCTTGGTCCAGCCCTGGCAGTTGAAGGCACTTGGGGAGTAAAACTGAAGATAGAATCAACCTTTCTCCTTCCTTCCCTCCTCCTCTCTCTCTCCCTCTCTCTTCCCCTCTCTTCTTCTCTCCCTTGCCCCCTCTGCCCCTCTCTTCCTACCTCCCTCTCCTGTCACTCTGTCTTCCAAGTAGATAAAAAAAAATACATAATGTTAAAAAAAAAAGTCACTCTCTCCACCCTCAGTAAAATGACCAAAGAAAAAAGATAACTACTTGTCCAGAGTTTGGGATAGAAAAGAATGCACTCTTGCAGTCCAAAAAATTGATAAATGAACTGAACCTTTTAGCTAGAAAACTACTTTAGAAACTATTGTAGTTTATAGACTCACTAATGGTCTGAAAGAAACTTTAAATTTTCTATTTATATTTGGTACCCAGTATAGGAAGAAATATCTAAAGTTGTAATATTTGTGAATTTCATTTCCTGAAGCTACAAAATACAATTAAGGATCCAATTTATTATTTGAGTTTATAGCAGTTTTTTGTTTTAATTTGCATACTTCCAAATCACAGCCACCTTAAATACTGTTATTATGAATGGCTATGTGTTGTTCTATCATATATGAGTACAAGAATTGAAATACCTAGTCTTCTATTTGGAAGCATGTATCTCCCCCTGACACACACACACACTGTTAAAAATAATAGCATACTGTTACCTTGAGGCATAACTTTATATTAATAATTCAGGTTATTTGTGTAGTGTAAATTCTCTAAATTCAAATTTGAGACATAATAATAGTGCTGTGAAAGTCTAAATTGGAAGAAAATTATTAGAAATGAACCCAGAGAACTTGCAGTATGACACCATTCACTAACATCTGTCAGGTTCCTCACTGCAGCCTGGCCTGGAATGTCTTCTGTTTGCATAGTGGCATGTCTAGGTTTTCATTCTCTCTAATGAACTGGACCGGTTCTACCCAACACTTGCATCTCAGGTTTCTGTGTTAGAGTTGTGGCTTTGGAGAGCTAGCTTGGAGTGTCTCAAACTTCCATCAGCAAGAATGTACATGAGATAACAGTGGTTTCTCCAAATTTCTATACAAATCCTTTAGTTTGGAATTTTTAAAATCTAACTTGTGGGTATTACAGATGAGAAAATACTTTTCAGCACAGGACCAGGTGTGTTCCCCAGTGCTGTGGCTCCTATGGTTTGGCTTCTCCCTGCACCCCACTTAAATAGAGGTAGACTGAGAAAGAAGGGTTTGGTGGAAGGGAAATTTTAAACTTTTTATGGTTTTAACATTTTTAACTTTTCAGAGCTGAAGCTCTGAAAATCTTGGTGAAAGTGTGTAACATTAATCCAAGTTGGAATCTCCATTTTGCTTGAGTCTCATGGTGTGATGTAAAATCTCCATGCCATTAGCTAAGTAACTTTATTTTTCCCCTTACCACTTTACCCCAGTTTCTAAGGACCAGGACATCAGGGAAAGGAGGCAGAAAGATAGAATACAATTTCTAGGTCAAAAGCTATAAATATTTTTAAGATCTACTGCCTTTCTCTTTTCTGCACTTTTCTCTACTTTTCTATTTTACACTCTCAGCAGCAATGTTTGAGTGGGCCCATTAGATCAATTTATGGCAACCTGGGTTTGCTCATTGTTTGAAAAGTGCTAATTAAACAGGTAGAAAACTGCATTAGAAGCTTGAATATGTTTTCATGAGTTTATTAACTACTTGTGAAATATGTGTTCATTTGTTTTTAATTCATGTATATATGTGCATGCATTACCTTTGTTGTTTTCTCTTGGGTAACTGGTAAGTCTTTGCCTCATTTTTGTTTTTATTTGTTTGTCATGTTTTGAACACTTTGGTACATCAATAGAGGGTGCTGGGACCATTGGTTTATCCTTTGGAAAAAACGATTGTGGGTACATTCTCATGCCTGTCAGGAAAAGGAATGCTGGCCAGGCTGAAAAAAAAGTAATCAAATAGATACAGGAATTGCATCTGGGAACACAAAGGATCTTTCATTCTTATTTCTGATTTAGAAAATATTTTCTAATCATGCAAACAATGTACAACAAAGAGAAAAACATACAACTCGTTCATATTTTGCCTAAGAATTGTGAATTGTGTGTGTGTGTATTGAAAAATAACTTTCCATTCACAAAGTCACACACACTTGCACACACAGTCGTCCGTTGCTTAGTGACAGGGATACATTCTAAGAATTGCATCATTAGACAATTTCACTGTTGTGCAAGCCTCCCAGAGCTTTACTATACAAAACTCCGTGTCAGTCAATCCCTTGACATGACTTCTCAGTGTTCTCAGGAGGTACAGTAACCAGAGTTTATGAGGTTGTTGCTGATGTAGCATGGCACCCAGTTTTACAGAAAACACTTTTATTCATCAGAGGGATATGCTCAGTATAGTATAGTACATAAAAAGGTAGCATTTTCTTTTTTGTCATTATCAAGTATCACCTGTTGTACACAATTTAATGTGCTATACTTTCATACAGCCTGTGGCATGTGCATTTTTTTACACAAGCATCACCACAAGCATGCAGATTGTGTGCTGCACCATGACCTCACAGAGGCTACATCACTAGCAATAGAAATTTCTCAGCTCCATGGTGATCTTTGGTGACCACTGTCATCTATGTGTTGTTTTGCTAACTGAAACCTCATTCTGTGGAACATGACTGTGTACACACTTATACATTGTATACATACATGTACACACATTACACACACATATTCTGTGAATGGGATGGATGGATTCATTCGTTGAAATCTTTTTCTCATAATTCCCATTATGCTTTTTTTAAATCTTGTTTGTTTAATGTAAGTGGCTCTCCAAGTGCTTTTACATACATTTGGAACAAATGAATTTCTGAACTAGCCACCCAGATTCCTACCTCCTGATATACATGCTCTTTGTAACCACCTTCTTATGGATGTGGGTAAGATTTGTGATCACCATTATATTCATTTTATTGTCATGTTTCTTAGAAGAAATTTGCCTATCAGTAAAAGAAGATGACATTTTGGCCCTGGGAAAAGGGGTATAGCTAAGGTGTATACAGAGTAGGACAGCAGGCAAAGAAAAAGATAGAGCCACACTCATGAATAGTATTAACTCTGTCTTCGTATCACTAAGATGGGATAATGAGGAAGAAACCCAGTTATTTTCTGTTGTTTGTTGACCTTGTCTGTTGTGGCTGGAAATTCTCAATGCATTGACCCCTTGACTAAATGAAATAGAGGAAATGACTTCTGACTCGCTAAGAGATTGATTGATGAAAGGGGTGGATGGTGATGCACTTTATACCTGTCTGGCAGTATAGAGGTTGATGAAAGAAAGGAAGAAGGTGCTGCAGAACACACCTACCTGCAGATGAGGAAGGAGGCCCCATAAGAAATGGTCCTGTGTATATGGGATCTGTTTGCTGTTAGGGAACGAGGTTGGTAGAGAAGTGGGAGACATCTGCATTTGAGTCTGTATTGCTGTCACAGCATAGAAACACAGACTGAACCCTTTCCTCTCCAAGGGGAAAAATCCTGCCAATGGGGCGATGGCAGGCAGGGAGTGTGGGAGGAATCTAATCTATCTTGTTCACAAAAAGTGTCATTTTAGTGCCAGTTCCTATTGCTTGTAAATACATTAAGACTTGTACACTGCAGTTGTAGTCAGGAAAGACAGACATCATTATCCACATTTGTTCTTGACACCTTGGGGTACATTTTCAGCATTGCACTCTTGGGAAATCACTGTAGGTGTGCAATTCCTGTGACTGTTAAATGGAAGTGTGAATCTGATTCCTAGGTACATTGGGGAAACTTAGGCCAAAGCTGTCTTTGTTTTCTTACACATTTCAGCTCCCTTTAAGTGGCGACTGTGAATTCTTTTCTTTGTACATAGCTTGGGGAGTCTCTGTACTACACAGATGATAACAGACAAAGGGAAGGGGGACAGTCTTCTCAACATACAGGAGCGGCTTTTCCATTTTCACATACATACTCCTTTTACCCAAGTGGGAGTCAAAGACCCAGGGGAGGTAAAGTTATTTGCAGGTGTAGGTTTAAATTGAAAGTTCATACTATCATTTGAACAGTAATATGTATCTACTTGAGATATTATAGAATGAGGTCCATTAAACTAACTGTTGATCTTGTCATTCCACTTGTGATGATGATGGTGACACTGAAGATGGTGACACTGATGATAGCTACCACTGACTGAGTGCTTACTGTGTTCAAAGTGCTCTTCCAGGAGCTTCACAAATAATAAGTTTGTTTAGAGCTTGTGTGACATAAAGTGTTCACTCTGCTTTACAAACATCTTTGTCCCAGCAATCATTATTTTTATCTTTTTGGATGAGAGGGAATTGAGACTCTCAAAGGTGAGGCACTTCGCCTGTGATTGCTGGCAAACTCAGAGTCTGCCTTACTTCAAGCCCAGGCTCTTTGCATGATGTCTCCAGCTAAGACTGAATCACTGCAGAAGATGCTGTACTGCAGTTTTGCCAAGTAAGAAGGTTATACCAGATGTTACCCTCACTGGTAATGAGGCCCTAACAGCCTCCCACCACCCTTTGCTCAAGTCAAGTCCAGGATGCCAGTATCATGGGAAAAGTCACTTCCCTGGTGATACCTCAAGCCATTATGTACCAGTGATGCATTAGAAAACATATCCTACTCATTTGCTTCACAACCATTCAACTTATCATAAATAATGGAAAATGACACATGAAACAAAATGCCTTCTTTGTTCCCAAAGTCTCTGAATTTCCTCTAGTTCTACATGACCCACTTTAGGCAAGATTTCCACTAATGAACACATAAGCTACTTTCTGATTTCTGAATGTACATTAAAGCTCATCTAATGCAAAATTAACCTATCTTTATTACTGGCACTGTAGACTATTATGGTAGCATGCAGTGTTACAGAATTATGCATTTGGAAGAGATTTCCATGTGAGGCACCTGTGATTTTATGAAAACTGTTCTCTCTCTCCTGAAATTGGAATTTGAGTCAGGGATTAATGAAGATAAGAAGGAGCAGGGGTGGGCACAGGGTACAGTTCTTGAAGGTCACACACTCTAACTTTTGGTCCCTGGACAAACCCAATTTAGCAAGGATCATTATCCCTAGGAGGTACTGACATTTGCAACATGAGGTGTAAAAATAGGAAGTGCTCCATATATGTTAGCTGTGATAAGCATTTCCTTTGCAATTTCTCATTAATCCTAGCAAAATTTCTGAGAATGGAGGTTCCTACCACCTCTACTTCATGGTTACAGGATGCTGTGCTTAAATCTTTTGTTCTAAGTTACACAGCTGTTTACTAACAGAGTAAGGAGTGAGGTCTGTTAGTTGCTAAGCACTGTACTTTTAACTCTTGTACTGTGTTCCCATCACTTATTTCCTAATGGGTATAACTGTTGTTGAGAACACTGGCTAGCCAGTGTGGGTTTATGATACATTTTTACAAACTCATGACCTTATGAAAACAGAATAAACACCTAGAGCAGTTGGTGGAATATGTGGAGGAGGAAGGCAGCAAATAATATCACTGGGGAGCCTGCCCCCTATCACAGAAGGCCTCTGTAATATCAGGTTCCAGAAATGATCCGTTAGCCATGTCCTTGTGCTAACATTTACATTTTAAGGGTGATTTCATCATTTCTTGGCCTTTTGGCTAAGATCAAGTTTAAGAGGGGGTTTTAGTATCTTATCTGGGATTGGTGACATATTAAGCCATTATTAGCCATTAACAGCTTAAATTAATGGGTCCAGTTAGTGCCCAGTTACCTGCATGAGATCTGAGGGAACAGATTTTTTGACTCAAGAGGTGGGAAATTTTATTTAGCACATATTATGAGTTAGGAATAAAGCTAGATCAGCGATCAGCACAGTTCTTTCTTTGAAGGGTCAGTCATCTCAGGATATGTGAGTTGAAGTCTCCATCACAACCACTCACTTCCACTTCATGTTTGTAGTGTGAAAGCAGCGGTAGACAATATGTAAATTGATGCTGTGTTACTAGAAATTTAAAGGGAAAGGCAGGGAGAGAGAGACAGTGAGATACCTTCCCATCTGCTGTTTAACTTCCCAAATGTCCTTAAAGGCCAGAGCTATTCAGTCTGGTTCTCCCAAGTAGGTGACCAGAGTGCACATTAGCAGGAAAAGCTAGAATTGGAAGTAGAAGTGATACTTGGACACAGGTACTCCACTATGCAATGGAGGTGTCCCAAGAGGTTTCTTAAACACTTGGCCAAACACCTGCCTATAAAATGTGGAATTTTAAGTACAATTTTTATATTAGAATAAGACCTACTAAATGTGTTCCAACAAAGCTAGTTATAAAATCATACTGAGGTCTATTTTTGATAAATGATAGTTGTTAATAATGTAATTATCGTTATAATTATTTTATAAAAGAATAGATATTTTAATACTGAAAAATGAGACAAAAACAGACAAGCCTTTAACTTGAGTGAAGAATAAATTTAGCATCATAAAGAACCCCTTACATCCTATTTCTCTTAATTTCCACCATCCAATCTTTATACCTGTATTGGGCTGCCCAATTATTAAAAATGATTAGAAAAATTTTATTCAAAAGTTCAAATACATTTGAAATAAAAACAATAGTATAATAAACTCATATATACTTACCACTAAACTTCAACAGTATTTTTTCACATTTTTACTGTATAATCTGTAGCTCTAGTCACTCCTCAGTCCCTTGCACACAGCTACCATTATTCATTTAAAGTTTTTAGTGGAAAGGTATAAAAATATAAATGCATACAGGTTAACTGAAAATTTTGATCAGTGTGCAAAACTGACTCCTCTTAGGTGTACAGCATGATGTATCATGGACCCCATGAGGTTGTCAAGTGCTTTTGAGGTTCTGAGTACCCATATTGGTATTGTATTCAGTGAGGTCCCAGCTGGAGTCACTGAAGCATGGGGCACTTACTTCTATGGCCCAGCTGGGGCTGGACTCTAGATTTTTTTCCACATTTCCTTTAAAAAACAACTTACTGTTCTATTAGAGATAGATAATATTCACCATTTTTGCTAGTGATTTTTATAAAAGTAAAGTATGTAACTAACCTCAGCAAGATGCAGTAATCTGATAGTGACACACAGTAAATAACAGGAAAAACCAAGGCTCAGAGTCACTTCTTTCTCATTCCAAAGCATATGATCTTCTACAATGTGGTTTCCTAGAAGTCATAGGTGGATTCCAATGGACTTTTATTTTAAGTTTTAGTTTGTTTATTTTATTTGAAGGAAAGAGGGAAAAGACAGAGAGAAGCAGAGATCTTCTATCTGCTGATTCACTTCCCAAATACCCTGGAAACTGTGACAGGGCTTTGCCAAATATAAGAGCCAGGAGCTCAATCCAGGTCTCTCACAAAGGTGGCAGGAACATAACCACTTGTGCCATCACCTGCCGCCTCCCTGTATCTGCAGCAGCAGGTATCTGGATTCGGAAATGGAGTCAGGACCAGAATCCACACAGTCATACAAGGGATGTGCTATCTCTAACAATGTCTTACACCCCTTAATCCCAAGAGTTTCTGCTGGAGGTAAGTCAGGTGAGGGAATGTCTCCTAATCTGTGCCTCTTGTTCCTAGATTGGAGCCTAAAAGGTAGCATTCTCTAAGTCAGCACTTGTTAAAAGAATGGAGTAGGCATCAGCCTTTGGGGGATGCAGAAATGAAAATGTAAGGAGCAAGGGTCCTTTTCATACTTTGGCCTGAGGCTGGCAGAACTCAGTATATTGATTATTTCCTAACAAAACCTGTTCTTCATTGTAAATTGCTCTTAGCCTGCAACCCAGCCAGTGCAGAGCAGCAGAACATGGACAGAAACAATGAAAAAACTGTGTTCTGAGACTTCCTGGAAACTCACTCAGTACTTTGCACCATGTAAGAACAGATAATTATTATTTCCTTGTGAACATGAGCAGATGTCTGCAATCCTATCATCAAAACACTTTTAAAGCAGTAACTCCAGCTTACACATGCTCTGGGTCTTATTTTCCATATTCTTTAACATGTTGTTTTGTTAAGCATTTGTTCTTTCATGGAGTATGAAACAGGAAGGAGATGGTGGGATGTGGGGGGAGGACCAGTAGGGGGACGAGAGAGAGAGAAAGAGAGGGAGAGAAACAAGCAGATGAAAAAGAGGAGGGAGAAAGAATTAAAAAAGAGACTTGCAGTAGTCTGAGAAGGGGATTATTTGCATGGGAGCATTTTCATGTAACTTAAATGGTTATTATTTAGGGGATATCACATCTTCACTGGAGAATGCAAACTCAACTGAGCCAGGCCAAAGCAGGTAGCAGATGATAGGAGCCAAGTCAGGATTCAGGTAACCGTAGAGCCCATGCATTCCCTAAATAGAACGGTCACTGGGCAATTCCTGTCCGCTACTCAATAGGTGACAGTTACCAGCTAACGTGATCTTCAGAGTGAGAAATCTGGTATCCCATGGTCCATGTGAAGTATCCTGCATCTGGAAAGTTCAGCACTAATTGTTGTTCTCAAACAGTGTGTGAATGAGCATGTAGTTTCTAGGGTCAGCATTACACCAGGCAAAGGAAGTGCACTGGAAAAGAGCGCCAAGCCTTGAACAGTCTGTGAACATTGGCTGACTGCTCTTCTGGGTGGGTTGGGGGATGACATCCTTTGTCCTTTGCATGTTTGCACTAGAAACAAAACTGGAGATGGAATGGCTCTTAGGAAGCCACCAGGAGATGTGTACCAGTTGGGACTAGACTCCAGTTTTCTTTATCCACGTTTCCTTTACGAACAAATAAGGCAGCTCTCTGTAGCCAGAGTTTTCTGGAAAAGTGAAAGGAGCGGAGGTGAAACAATGTCTAACCCTGAGTGCCTTCCTTTGTAAGAAAAATCACTCCTAAATTTCAGACAGGTGGGGATGGGATACAACTCCCTGTCTGGTCCCGGCTGTGTCATTGATCACCGCCACTAGTCTTGTAGCACACACAGTTGAATTGCTTTTCCCTGAGGGAAGCAATGCCTCCAGGTGTGCTAATAATAAAATTAATAGCTTAGAGAAAGTGCTTGCTACAGCAACAGCAGCAGGAGAAAGAGAGGATCGATTCCAGTGTTTAACTGTCCTAATTCCACAGTGTATACCCCACCTCAGCCCCTGGTGAGCCGTGCTCCGTCTCATGGTTAATCAATAGATGCCTGATTTAAAACAAAGAACCTGTTTCAAGATTAGAAGTCTTTGTGAATAAAAAGATGTATGGTAGAACTGTCAAAACCTTTCAATTTCCACCTTAACACTGCACCTCGAAGGGCAGTCACTAGCTGATAATTAAAGAAAAAAAATCAGGCACACTGTATCCCCTTCTGCCTATAAACAAAAGAGGAAAACCATCTCAGCGCTGCTGCCGCTGATGGCACCGCATAAATAAGAATTTATTGAGTTGCTCTGTGTTTAAAGGACTGTGAACATAAAGATGTGTGAATACTTTCAGTTGCACTGAGAGTAATATGTCTCTGCTCTAATCGGGCTGCTATCTGGTGGTTCAATTTATACCTTCTTGTAGCTGGCATTCTCATCTTTTCCCTGCAGGGAAGGATCAAACCCAAGATCAAGTTCTTGGCCACTGCTCTTGTTCCCACGATCCATGGAGTTTACCAGGCTCAGCACCTTCAGAGGCTTTTTCATTCGGTGCTTTTCAGTCTCCTCTTATTCACCAAATCCACCTTGCCTCTGCCTGCCTGTCTCTCCCATTTTCAGCAGTGCTGTCTGAAGGAGCACTTGCCTCCTCTGTGGGATCTTTCTTTACACCTGCTGTTATTTCTCCTGGGCTGCGTCTTGCAAGCACTGTCCTTTCCCTCATTTAGTGTAGTTAAGATTTCCTTACTTGCCTGTGACATGTTTCTCACCATGCTCTCACAGAAGTCTTCATTTGAGCTCCTAGAAAGAAGGGGCTATATACTTTTTTCATTTCATTTATTTAGTGTCATAAATGCTGATGGAATGTTTCATTTGTACTTAGTCTTAAAAATATCTATATCCCTCTTTTGTCAACAGTGAAAAAATCGTGTTTGAAATACGTAAATTTCTTTCCTTTGTATCAACACTGAGTGTGAAGGGAGCATCGGCTCCTTCCCCTGTAGGCACTGGTACTTAAGGCTCCTTTGCAAAGGCTGGTTTGTGTCACGCTCCCTTTGCCACACCAAGCACTACCTCTGATGGTGATGAGGAAACCAGAGAAAAGGATTGAACATTGTCACTCATCCAAAGAGAGTAAAGCAGACGTGTCTTCACACTCTCCTTTTACTTCTTTTGTGTGAATTCTTTAAAGCAAAGTATTTCATTTGAAACCCAAACTGGCATTGTTTGGTTGGATTTTTGTCTTTCTTATTTATTTTTTTGCAGTGATGCTGAGATTTGGCTCCCAGGGACAGCTCTTGTCACCTCATTTTCCCAGCGTGGAGACTATTCCATGTTAGTTCCGTCTGAGTAAAGTCTTTTGCTTTTCAGTTAGCCCTTATTTTTTCACCATTGTATTGTACTCTTTTACTTCCTATTTTGTTCCCTCTTTCTCTCTCCCTTTCTCTGTACCCCCCCCCTCCCATCTTTGCCCTTCTCTCTCTCCAACTATATGCAGAGGGAGTGCAAGAACTATGATAGGGAAATTTTTTCTAGAATGTTCTCTGTGAGAAAAATATTTTCTAACTTTGGAAAAGAAGTGTGAGTGGGGAAGCATTATATAGAAAGAGGTGTAAGAATAACTCTTCACCAGTATATGGGATCTCATGGAGAAAATTTTAATTTCTGTATTTGTTAAATGTATTTAATTAAAAGTTGGTATCTCAGCTACACCAAACAGTGGGAGGCCTTGCATACGAATGAGGACATGAAGCAGCCCAGCTGCTCTAGCAGACTGGGTTTTAGAAATTGCACCTTAAGTACTTCATGTTGTGGAGCATAACTTTCCTTTTCCGAATCCAAAGATTTGTAAATTAAACAATAATTTATTTTTTTTGGTTGAGGAGCCCATTGACAATCTGAACCAATTTCACTCATACACCCTACATACCTAAAAAAAGTTGAAAGACACTGAGTTCCAAGAACCATCAATACCATATCCCAAAGGAATCCTCAAATGAGAAATTTGAGGGAAAGAGGAAAGAATGAAGAAAAGCAACACAGATATTGTGCGCAGCATGCCGTAACACTGCCTGCCAACTTCAGCCCGTCCCTGCCAGTGATTTTCAGTGTCTTTCAAATATTTTTGTCATCTTTTACAATAGAAGTCAGTGCAAAATCATGAATTCCTATCAAAAGTACCCACTTTCTAGCCTCATTTATTAGAATGTAGCGATTGTGTAAAGTGAAGAAACTAGGGTACTTCAAAAAGTTCATGGAAAATGAAATAAAATCAGAGTTTATTTTGGTGAAAAACCATTTGAAATCCATGTGTCTGAGGGATCTTCAACAATATCATAGGAAGTAGAAATTAGTGAAAAACTATGCATAGGTTTCATGCTTTTTTGCACCAAAATAAAGTTTAGTTCCATTTTTTCCTTGAGTGTATTAATGTGTCCTGATACACTGCAGACAAAGTTAGTGGAACCTGAATTTTGTTCTCAGTAACTTAGTATTCATATCAAGGTAAAACTGTGATTGTACGGAAAGCATTTGATTGGAATTATATTGCCTTTTAAGGATGTAAAGCTGGGTACATGAAGGAAAAAAAGGCAACTTTAATGACCTTCATTTATATTCTGGAAATGAATGGTAATAACCAGAAAATAGAGAAGTTCCAGTGAGTTAGGATTCATAAATATTAAATGTAATGGAGGAAAATCACAGATCTTTAAGAAATTAACTTGAACAAATGGTGATTTTACTTACGATGTTGTCATTTTGAGTAATGGTCATTAGCACAGTGGATTGTCATGGGTACCAGCATACTGTATGGAAAGAATGCCTTCTGATTAACTTGGAATTTTTTCCTGATGCTGCAGCCTGTTTATGACTGTACTGTACATCTCTTCATTTTAAGCTTGTGATTGGCTCCAATGGCTCTTTGTTTAGAGATGCGTGTGTTCTATTTTCATGATTAAGCTTTTTTATGATTAGTCTCCATTTTCTTTTTTGTTTTAACTTTTACTATGAATAATATGCAGTGCCTTGGAGAACTGATTGGCTTACTGATATAATTGAGTTCAGATGCAGTTTCCTTTCTCTCTCCACTCTTTTCATCCCCACTCCATTCTGGGTTCTTTCCCACAGCTTGGAGATCATGTTTTCTGAGCTGCTGTTTAGCATTTCTTACAGTGAGCTGGTTTCTTGTACAACCCGAATAGATGCCACTGCAAGGAAAGTGGTTGTTGAAAGAGAGGAGCCCCTTGTTCTCTCATCAGCCCATTCCCCACACTGCTCATCCTCAGACACACCCAAATAGTTGCTCCTCCAGACGACAGTTAAACATGCATTTTTCTAACTTTTCATGGGGGAACAATCACTGAGCGAAAACCCTAAACAGTGCTATTAAAGATTTCGTGGATTTCCCAGACTTCCTGCTTCTGTGCAGTTCTCGGAGTCTTAGATGGTTTCAATGCTTTCGGGTTCTCCCTCTGTCTTTCACCACCTATTGCATCCACTGGCCTCTCCCCTGCATTGTCCCTCTGATCCCTCTGATCTGCCCCTCTTTTCCTTCCTTTCACTCTTTAAACTGAGTGTGTTTGCATTCCGATGCCCTCACTTTGCTCAGCAAAGAGCCTCCCTTCCCCAGGATTCATTCTTGTCTTCAGGGAAAGTGAAGGGATTTAAATGACTAATCATGGTTTATTATATTTCTTGTCCCATTTAAATTAACCTTGCATTTGTGTCTAGGTATCCTATGGGAGAAGGCAGTGTGTCTCTTCTTTGTTTGCTAGTTTTCCCTTTAGGATAATCGTGTCCACAGTGAAATTTGTCTACATGCTCCTCTTCTCGGAATTCTTCCTCTTTATACTTGTTTTGCAGCTAATGAATCCGACATCCTCTCAGTCACACAGGTGTGGCTCCTGGGAGTAAAATACCCCAGCTGCTTTGCCTCAGATCAGGACATCTCTGAGCTGTAACTTGCACTCTGTAACCACCTGGGAGGGACACATGCTAACCTCTGTGGACTTCACTGGAGAGTGCATCGACACTTGGTTTGCTCCCTTTTCGTCTGCTGTGTCCTTACAGATGTCTGCTGGGATAGCTTTCTTAACTAATCCTTTTCCTATGAATTCTCCTCCCAGCTTCTGCCTCCAGGGAACTTGAACTAGAACAAATCCTGTGTGAGAAGGATTATTACCCATATTTTATGCACGGAAAAATCTGAAGTACAGTGATCATAGGTGGTTCACCATCTTTATGATGTTGGATCTTAAGAAAGGGGAATTTGGAACTTGAGTACATACCGAACAATTTCAAAACACATATCCTTTCAGCCATACACTCTTCCTTCTAGTGCTACTTGACAGGTTTTCTAGAGTGCAGTCTGGATCCTGCCATTTCTCTGCTTGAAACCATCAAGGACTCCCTATTCCCAACCACCCTTGACTTGCCATTCTGGGCTTTCACCATCAGTGGCAGACTTCACTTTACTCTTGGGGTTTCTGCTGTGTTTGTTTCTGTTACCTTTATTGCCCAGGCACATAGGACTACTCCATGTAAATAAGCCATGGGTCCTGCTGGTCAAAATGTATGCCTCTTTGGCCGGCGCTGTGGCTCAGTAGGCTAATCCTCTGCCTGGGGTGCCGGCACACGGGGTTCTAGTCCCGGTCGGGGCGCCGGATACTGTCCCAGTTGCTCCTCTTCCAGTCCAGCTCTCTACTATGGCCCGGGAGTGCAGTGGAGGATGGCCCAAGTCCTTGGGCCCTGCACCTGCATGGGAGTCCAGGAGAAGCACCTGGCTCCTGGCTTCGGATCAGCGCAGTGTGCCGGCTGCAGCGCACCAGCCACAGCGGCCATTCAGGGGTGAACCAACGGAAAAAGAAGACTTTTCTCCCTGTCTCTCTCTCTCTCACTGTCCACTCTGCCTGTCAAAAAAAAAAAAAGTATGCCTCTTTTACCAACACCTCAGTTTTTCATGGGAAACCCTTCCTTCTTATCCTCCCTGGTACTTCGAGAATGGACTCCACTTTTCTTTGACTTCTAAGAAAAGTGCCCTCATCTCTCTGGATGGAAGCAAATGTTTTCTTCCTTGAACTATTGTAGAAATCTGTAACTTCCTTTCATATCAGACTGAGCAGAAAAGGAGGAAGAGTCCTTCACAGTTTAAGGAAGTGAGCACTAGAGGCTCTATCTCTACAGACCATTTATGTTGACAGAACCCACAGTGGTTTAAATAGGTCACATGATGGGTGAAAGAGCTGTAGCAAAGTAGTGTTGACTGTTGTCTTGGCTTTAGGACTGAGTCTTTTTCAAATTTCCTTTCTTACACTTTATTATGTTTTCTAAAATATTTCACAATTGTAAAAGTTGGTTATATAAACCAAATGAAAACAGTAAATTTTACATAAAGAAGGGAAGAAAGGAAGCCAGGAAGAGAGAGAAAGAAAAAACAGAAGAAAGAGGAAATGAAGAAAGGTGAAAAAGAAAGGAGGGAAGGAAGAGGCATGGATAAAGAAGAGAAAACTAGATGCTTAATGAAAATGTGACAGCTACAAATCCAGGTGAAGAGAATGTGTCATTCTTTTTTTTTTTAAAGATGTATTTATTTATTTATTTGAAAGAATTACACAGAGAGAGGAGAGGCAGAGAGAGAGAGAGAGAGGTCTTCCATCCGTTGGTTCACTCCCCAAATGCCTGCATGGCCGGAGCTGCGCCAATCCGAAGCCCGGAGCCAGGAGCTTCTTCTGGGTCTCCCCATGTGGGTGCAGGGGGCCCAAAGACTTGGGTCATCTTGTACTGTTTTCCCAGGCCATAGCAGAGAGCTGAATCGGAAGTGGAGCAGCCGGTTCTTGAACCAGCACCCATATGGGATGCCGACACTTCAGGACAGGGCATTAACCCACTGCGCCACAGCACCGGCCCCGAGAATATGCCATTCTTAAATAATAACTCACAGGGTTGATATCTGTAATGGAAGCAGACAGTGGATAATATGAAGGTTTTGTATCCAAGTGTCTTCCATATGGATGTTATATTCTCTATAAGTAATTGCTGCTATTAAAGATTACTATGATGCCATAGAAAGAAAGCAAAATGACAGTTCACTTTAACTAAAAAAAATAAGCAGTAATGGCATGAAACTAGGGTAAGAAAAAAAAGAGGAGGGTAGAATAAATTCATTGATAGAAAATAAAATTAATAGTTCCAGACAACAGAATAATTTCCCAAAGAAAGTAATTGGAACAACAGCATCCAAGCTGTTCAGAATAAGAGATGAATCAGTGAAAAGATTAATGTGGGCAAACCACAGAGGAACAAGATGGACCAGAGGTGAGATGATGTGTTAGGATCTCCAGATGAAATGTATGCACAGATTACCTGGAACAGATGCCAGAAAACTTTGCCCCTCTCTGCAGAAAATAGCAATGTGTAGATCTTCTCAGTGGAATCCCATTTAGGGTTGCCAATCTTAATTTTAGAAATCAGAGGGATTACATTTCCAGCATCAGGCACCATATGCTTCAAGGAGAGAACTCACTATGATACTGGGGCCAATGAAGCCTGGTGTTCTTGTTTGAGAACGTTACATGGAAAAGAATGAAGGAATCACTCAGGAAGAATGGTGTCTCATGCAGACTAGAGTCCTATTTTCCAAAAGCTCTCTTCACAGAAATAATTGTCCCAGGTAAGGCTTCTACAGTATTTGTGCAGGACACACATAAACACAGACAAATGTATTCTCAGAGACCCCACACCTATTACAAATGACCCACAGTAGTTTGCCCATCAGAGAGACTAATATTATCTGAAAAGTTGTTTCAATATATGTGCTAATTAATATTTGGCCTTTCACTAATCTGGGTGTCCCAGCCTTCTCATCTATGAAATGGGGAGAAAAGTATCTTTGTGCTATGGCTTTGGAGTGATGATTAAATTATTTTAAGGCATCTCATGCAATGCTTGCTGTATGGCAATCTTTCCCCCAAAAGGTACTTTTCTTTCTTCCAATAACAGTTCTTCCTTCTTCTAATTTTAGCCTGTAATTTTAAATACAAATGATGATGTTCAACTAACAAATCAACCTATAAATATATCTTCCTTTGGAAAAATTGAACCGTAAGATATTACAGGGGGTGAGGAGCAACTTGTTCATCAATTCTTCAACCTCTTGTGTAAGATGCTATGTTGGTTTCTATTGCTGCTTAACCTGTGACAACACGTTCAGTGTCTGAAAACGGTGAGTCAGTGTAACCAAGCTCGGTTCTCTGTTCAGAGTCTCCCAAGACTGAAAGCAAGGTATCAGCAATGCTTCATTTATTCCTGGAACGCTATGGAAGTTTCCACTTCCCAGCCTATTGAAGTGGGTGGTGGCGTGCAGTTTCCTGTGGTTGTAGGACTGTTCCTGTTTTCTTTACAGGCTGTCACATCAAGTTCTTCTCCCTCTTGTGACTCTTCAAGTTCTTCTCCACCCACATTTCTTCAGTTTTCTCTACTGTTCTTGGTCAATAAAGTTCTACTTTTAGGGCCATGGGATCACAATGGTTCTTCGTGGATAACCCACAGTAATTTTCCTATTTTAACATGAAATGATTAAAAAACTTCATCACATCTACATAGTCCCTTTTGTTAGATCACATATGCATTGATGTGACACCAGAGGGAGAGAAAAGTCTGCCTACCACAAATAATTCCCAAGACATCCAGCTGCCTCATCTAGAATTCAGTCTCCTCAAACTTCATTCTGCTCAAAAGTGAGTGCATCATCATCATCCTGACACCTCCAAGAATGTTTCTGCTTTGTGTCTTTGGAGAGGTAGAGAAAGTGAGTGAATGCTGGCTCACTCTCAAATGTCCCTCCAATGGCTGTGAGAAAGGGTATAAGCTGGGAGCTGGGGATTCAACCCAAGTCTCCCACATGGATGGGGGATACCAGATTACTTGAGCCATCTGTGCTATGTCCCAGTGTCAGCCCCAGTAGGTAGGAAGCTGGAATTGGGAGCTGGAGGTAGGCATCAAACTCAGATACTAAAGGAGCTGGTGTGTCCCAATTTTTAGGCCAAACACCCATTCCTGTTGCTGTTTTTTTTTTTTTTTTTGTTCTCTCCTCTTTTCCTCCTTTGTCCTCTCTGTCACCATAGATAGGCTCCCTTATTTTTTTATTTCTGCCTGCCCTCTTCCCTCAGCTTTATCCACTAAGCAGTCGTTCATAAGTCATTTAATTTATTTAGGCCACAGCTTCCTCTTCTATAGAATGAAGCATTATGTAAAATGATGGTCCCAGATCTTCTCGGTGTAGCCAATGATCTCTTTTGTTTTTCACTCCAAGTGGATCCAATTTTAGAAATATTTAAAATAACGTAGTATTTAATCAGTTTATTCAATAAATAAATTTCACCCATGATGTATGTCAAAATCATGTGCTACTTGAAAGCACACATAATGAAACATTTAATTAGCAGTGCCTATAACTAATGTTGCTATGAGTGCAGATAATTTTGGCCTTATGAAATCAATAAAAATAAATGAAAAATATTTAGAAAGACCATGGAAACATATAAGCAAGAGCACTATTGTTTTAAGACTTGAAACAAAACAATTTTGCATTTGAAAAAGTACATCTCTAATTAAATTTTAATACTGAAAAAAATTCATGGCTATGGTTTTTAAGGTTTTCTTGGAACTTTGCAACAGCTGGTCATGAATGAAACGCTGAATGATCTCAAAGGTTATTTGAATTCTAAAATTCTTTTAAAAATATATTCATGTATTTGAAAGGCAAAGAGAGGCTGACACAGAACTTCTATCCACTGATTGACCCCTCACATTCTTGTAGCAGTCAGGGCTGAACCAGTCTGAAGCCAGGTCCCCAGAACTATAATCCAAAAATCAAAGGATAATAAATGTTGGTAAGGATGTGGGGAAAAAGGTACCCTAATACATTGTTGGTGGGAATGGAAACTTGAACAACCATTATGGAAGACAGTATGGACATTCCTCAGAAATCTGAAAATTAACCTACCATATGATCCAGTCATTCCACTCTGGGGATTTATCCAAAGGAAATGAAATCAGCATATGTTAGAGTTATCTGTACTCCCATGTTTATCACAGCTTAATTCACAATAGCTAAAATACGGAATCAACCCAGATGTCCATCAACTTATGACTGGATAAAGAAATTGTGGTATATGTATATAATAGACTACTACTCAGCTGTAAAAAAGAATGAAATCCTATCTTTTGCAACAAAATAGATGCAATTAGAGATCCTTATGCTTAGTGAAATAAGCCAATTCCAAAAAGAAAAATATCAAATGTTTCCCCTGCTTTGTAGTTTCTAATACACAGAGTCTATGGGTGAAATTGACATATTGAGATTTTATTATTGTTCACAGTCCTTGTCTATACTGTTGAGGAACAGGTTTTTTTTCTACTTACTACTTATTGAAGTCTGTAGTTAGGGGAGGGTTAAGCTTGTGATTATAAAGAAACTGGAAAGTAAAAAAATCTTTTGTAGACTATATAAGATATCTGAAAGCTAAATGAGGATCACAAGTTATCAGTTTGCAGCCCTTTGTGGGGCTTGGGGTTGATGACACAGAAGGACCACTGGTTATTTAGGGTCTTCTTTGGGCCAGGCATTCGTCTCCCAGTGTCAGCCACACAACTTCATTGTGCTTTAGTGATACATTGAGACAGTATGCCTGACAGTGTTTTCTAAACTGTAAAGGGGTACGTAAGTCACCACCAAGGTGTATTCCTATTTTAGTCTTTGATCAAGTTTAAGAAGGTATTAATGTCATTTTATATCATCATTTTATGCAAGAGGTGTGAATTTTAGGAAACAGCTTGAGTGTGTGTGTGTGTGTGTGTTTAAGAGAGAGAGAAAGAGGCAGGCAGAGGGAGAATGAGAATCAAAAAGAGAGGTTATTTGATACACACATTTCAGTTAGTTCTTGCCAGGCATTTTGTGTTGTCTCTGATATTCATGACAAGTAAACATTTATTCTTTGCAATGATATGATTGTCTAAGATAAACTGACATAGCTTAATGTCTATTGTAGTCATTCTCAGTTAATAGTAAGTAGGTGGCTTAGTCTTCAGAAATGTAGAGTAAAATGCTCTCTCTGAAGTATCACACCCTGGGAAGCAAGCAATTGAATGGTCTCATAAATTTGAACTATTAACTTAGAAGTGAGAAGTGCTGTAAAATAAGTCACGCACACAACAAAGAATGCTTGAAGCACATGGACATAAATGTTTTCTTAAGGCATAGGAAACGCACATATTATCTTAGGATTTAGATTGTGATTCGGTTTATTTTGGTTTACTGATATGAGTTGGAGCTCTTATGAAGATTTTCTTTTAAGATGAAGATGTGGGGCCGGCGCCGTGGAGCAGTAGGTTAATCCTCCGCCTGCAGTGCTGGCATCTCATATGGGCACTGGCTCTAGTCCAGCTGCTCCTCTTCGAATCCAGCTCTCTGCTGTGCCCTGGGAAAGCTGTAGAAGATGGCCCAAATACTTGGGCCCCTGCACCCGCTTGGGAGACCTGGAAAAAGCACCTGGCTCCTGGCTTCAGGTTAGCACAATTCTGGCCATTGTGGCCATTTAGGGAGTGAACCAACGGAAGGAAGACCTTTCTGTCTGTCTCTCCCTCTCACTGTCTGTAACTCTCTCTCTCAAATAAATATTTAAAAAAAGATGAAGATATGAAGCTGCATGGGTTTTGCTCAGTCTTACCTACTCTGATCATCCTCTTGAAAAGATTAAGGTAGTTTAAGACACATTAATGGGGACTTTGGTGTTTCCCATGTCTTGGTTTGTCTTTATCTTGAGAGATCCCTTGACCCGTAAGTGTTGCTCTTACTACATAAAAGCCTATCAGAGCACACTGAGACTTAGTGGAACATACTTCCTCTGTCTTATATTTTGGAAGCCACTTTGCTTTGATCTTCTCTTCGAGTTGTTGGTATATTGAGACCAACATCACTCAGTGGAGATATTGTCCAATGTTGGGTGAGAGGGAAGAAGTGAATATATTGCTTATAACTGTCTAAGGCAGTCAACTGAGAGGTTCAGGAAGCTATGTTCTTGATCTCCCATCTCCAGTGTGTTCATAACTACTCATGTTTCCTTTTGTCTGGGTTGGGGCAGGTGGCCACACTGTCTTGGCATCTTGGGGAAATTGTTTAAGTCTTTCAAGTTTCCTTTCCTCACATGTAAAATGAATACAGCAGTATTGCCTACTTTATGAGAAATAAATGACAATGCGTATGAAGCAGTTAGCTTTCCTGGTGTGCATAAAACACTCAAAAATGTTGGCTGTACTTTGATTAATACTGCTATTCCTTATTTTATATTGACTAAATGATTAAAATTTCTAATATTAGGAAGTTAGTGATTTATTTTTATATTGTTTCCTTCTCTTTGCAATACAACTTTTTTCTTCACATGATTTACCTAATTCTATTCAAGTTTTAGAATTTGAAATCACATATTTCTCAGGATCTAAGGGAAATCCCCATTGCTATAGATAAACAACAACAAAAAGCAGGTACAGATTTTCTGGATAATGCCTGATACCAACAAGGCTCAGTGTATGTGTGCCAGCTATGTATTTTTGTTACCCAGCTCTATCTGTTCTCAGTAACCACTGAGTTAATATGGCACTTGGTCATATCAATTAACATTTTCTTTTGTGACTTGCTTTTCTCATAGATATGAACCTCTGGAAATAGAAACTTCTGCCTTAATTTCTTAACCTCAATGCCATGAATAACATAGTGGTGTAAATTTAATAGGCACAAAACATGTATGGTTGATTTACTTAGCACATGGCATGTATTCTTTGATGTAATCAACAAGACAACTTCCTAATAAAAACATTACTGTTACTGTTATTCCCGTTTTTTTATTTATTTTATTTATTTATTTATTTTGACAGGCAGAGTGGACAGTGAGAGAGAGAGACAGGGAGAAAGGTCTTCCTTTGCCTGTTGGTTTGCCCTCCAATGGCCGGTGCGGCCGGCGCTGCCGGTGCGCTGCTGCCGGCGCACTGCGCTTATCTGATGGCAGGAGCCAGGTACTTCTCCTGGTCTCCCATGGGGTGCAGGGCCCAAGTACTTGGGCCATCCTCCACTGCACTCCCTGACCACAGCAGAGAGCTGGCCTGGAAGAGGGGCAACCGGGACAGAATCCGCCGCCCCGACCGGGACTAGAACCCGGTGTGCCAGCGCCGCAGGAGGAGGATTAACCTAGTGAGGCCACAGTTATTCCCTTTTTACACATTAGGAATTTGGTCATGAGAGATGTAACTTACCCAAGATCACATGACTGGCAGTGATTGATACAGGACTAAAACACAAATAATTGATACCACAGTCCATGTATACCATGAGATGCTTCTCTCTGGTAGATGAAATGACCAGGTGAATGGCTGATAGAAGCAATTGTATTCGTTAACATGGTATTAAATATTAGGAAATGTGTCCTATCTAAATATTAAAAAAAATCTTTCCTACATGAATTTCCTACATGAACTTCCTACATGCTCATTTCTCCAACTGACAGATCTGTTTGCACTCTTTATTGCTTTTTAAATGCTTGTCTTTCTATATATTTTTCATAAAGTTTGAGCAGTATACTTCACACTTTCATTTAATTTTGTTCAGTAATTCAGATGAAGATCACCAGCAAAATTCTGAGCTCAGACACAGATATCCATGAGGATGTGTTTTCTCCCTTAGGAGGTTACTACCTAATAGTCCCAGACAAGTGAGCAGTGATAAAAGAAAATAGACTCTGGTAAGTAATGGACACAAAAGTCTCTATGGCAACTTTATGAGGACACAGGATAGCAAGGGTCTAAGAAAACCTTTTGAACTTTCAAAGACTTTAAGAATCTATTTTTAGGCTTGTTTTATGTCTGTCTGTCCATCTCTCCTCTCTGTCTCGGAGACCAAATCACACAGAAATATAGATATAGAAAACTCCCACTTACTGGTTCATTCCCCAGATGTCTGCAACAGGGAGAACTCCTATCTACCACTTCATTGCTAAAATGCCTGCAACAGCTGAGGCTGGGCCTATTTGAAGTTGAGACCTGGGAACTTAATCCAGGTCTCCCACATGGGTGCATGGACGCGGCTGCTTGAGCCATCACTGCTGCCTACCAGGATCTGTATTAGCAGGAAGCTAGAGTCAGGATGGGAACTGGGAGCTGGGAATCAGTCACACACAGATACTCTGATGTGGAATATGGGCCTCTTGAGTACCAGGTTGAATGCCCACCTCTAGGTCTTTCTTTGATATTATGTCTTCTTACCTGATTTATTTCTTCTTCAAAACCAGTATCTTTCTCACAGTTCTGCTTTGGTTAAACCAGCTTCTTAGCACTTTATAAAAAGAATTTCAGTGATTTAGTCGAACTTGAAACCATGACCAGCTTGGTGAGCTTTCATGAACATTAAAAAACTCTACTGTTTCAACTGATAGGATAAAATATGTGTTCTAGTTTATAAATTCCACACTGAACTATCTCTGAGGCTAAGATTCTACAAAATATCAAAAACATTTTCATAAGTTGCTAAAATTAGATAACATGATGATCATCTATCATTGAAATATCCATGTAGACTCAGAGACTAATCATTTATAATGCATTTGGGCATAACCGATACACTTGTCCATGATATAATATGAATTTCCTTAGAAATATATTTATCATTTGCAATGCTATGTTGAAGTGTACTTGGCTCATGAATGGGTTTTCCTCACATACTGACCAGCATAATAACATAGCAAACACTATTTTTCACACCAGTGCTAGATTAATAAATTATTCCAATGTCCTGAAGGTTATCATCTCAGTGAGCAGTTCCTTTAATTTATAGGTGCTCCTCTGTATTTAGTATCATAATAGAACATAGTTTATTATTGGTAACTCCAAGCTTAGAATGGCTGGTTATGATCAGTAAAAGATCATAGATACTTTTCCTATCTTAGTTAAAATAGCTAAGATTGTGTCAGTTATATATTATTAGAAACTATATAGCATAGTCATGATATACTGACAAATTATGTCCTTACCTATTGCTGTGATTTTACTAAGAACTTTACATGCTTGATTTTCACTATAACAACCTTGTAAGCTGAAATTTATTAATAGTCCCATTTTGCAGGTGTTAAAGCTGAGGGTTATAATGGTTACGTTTCCAAAATCCAAATTTTTCACACCAGAATTTATAGTGTTTCCATGTCAGAGTCATTCTTTCTAGGAATTTCAGACATTTATGTATCATTTGAACCCCTGAGCTCTGTTGATTCAAACACCACAGAGAAGATTACATTAAGTGTGGTTATCTTCTTGGAACCATACCTATGGAATGCATGAAATCTGTTCTCTTCATATTAATTTTAAAACTTAACAACAACAACAGAAAGATTGCTTTAAGCTTTTCCAAACCTGAGCCAGGGAGACTGTATTAGAAATTACTCTTCAAGTGGAGCAGATGGGAGGAAAGAGAAGCAACTCACTTTGCCTTGAAAAGCATCCACAGATCAGCTAACCTGTGGCTGCAGCTCCAGGTGAAAGGATTCTTTTCTCACCAAGAGCAGCATCAGGCAGCAGCAGCAGCCCTGCCATTCTCTGGGTCCCTCTTCATTAGTAGTCAAGGTTTTCATTGTGCTCAGCAAAACAGTCACAGAAAATAAATGTGCCGCACAGATGGGCCCATAGAAAATCTACTTGATGTATTCTTGAAAATTCACAGCTAAATGACTTTGAAGAGATGGGTGTTATTGTGTCCATGATTAAAATGAGGTGTGGTATGAATCTTTCAGATACAACACTGTCCCTGTAGAGCTTTCTAAGACTGATAAGATACAAAGGAGTAGCTGGCCTCTGGTCACGGATGTGCCGTTGCTTATTGAACCATTCCCCTGATGATGAAATATATTTCCAGTATATATGGTTTTTACAAAGATAAACATAATAGTATAAAATAGGTCTGCTTCATTTTTGCATAAGTTAAAGGACTTCGTTTAAGGATTTTTCAACTTAGATGTTCATAAGTTACAGGGATTTGATCAGTATTCTTCAGACCAGATGTAGCACTCACACCAGAATTGTCTGATGTTATCTACCTTGCATCTGACAAGTGCTCTCTGTCCCATGTGTACGTTGGAGTAGAGTCCAGGGACCTACATCTTTAATGAGTATCACAGGTTATTCTTGCAAGTAGTAGGTCACATTTTATTTGAATATGAAATAATAAAAGGTAGATAAAATGAAGTGTATACTAAATGCAAAATCTGAATTAATGTGATTCCCTCAAATTAAAAACAATTAAAGTTGAAATTTACAATTTCAAAACTTACTGACCAGATGAACTAAAAGCATTACTGCTAGCTAATATATTTTACTTGGTAATTTCAACTACTTTACATACCAGTTTGCATCATTGAAACCAACCTGTTTTTTTTCCCTTGAAATAATATTGGCTATTATTGCTATGCCATTATGTTAACTTTGGCTTTGTATTTTATATATTATAAATATTATTTTGTATTATATGTATATAAGGAAGTTCACGATTGGAATCTGGTGGTGAATAGCTTCCTTCTGTTGTGAGATGGCTGTCTTCTCTTTGGTTTCCTGGACAGAAGGGTGAGCAGGCTTTCTGAGGTCTTAGTTACCAGGCTATTAATCCCATTCATGAGAGCTCTACTATCATGGCCTAATCATCCTGCAAAGGCCACATCTCCTAACATCATCATATTAGGATATAGATTCAACCTATGAATTAGGAAAAGAAGAGACACAAATATTCATTCTACAACAAATGGAAATGCCATTATTTGTATTGGAAAATGCTCCTTAAAATCAGTAAAATTGAAATGGATATTATGTATAGATTTGTGAAGACATAATAACAAAATATCCTATATTATTAGAAATAATATTGAGAAGACCAAAAGTGGAAATAAATCCATGCTATTGATTGTCAGTGTATATTTTGGTGAGAAAGTATACCTTGAATTATGTGAGTCTTTTTTTTTTAATTTTTTTATTTTATTTTTTTTATTTTTTATTTTTGACAGGCAGAGTGGACAGTGAGAGAGAGAGACAGAGAGAGAAAGGTCTTCCTTTGCCGTTGGTTCACCCTCCAATGGCCGCCGCTGCAGCCGGCGCACCGCGCTGATCCGATGGCAGGAGCCAGGATCCAGGTGCTTTTCCTGGTCTCCCATGGGGTGCAGGACCCAAGCACCTGGGCCATCCTCCACTGCACTCCCTGGCCATAGCAGAGAGCTGGCCTGGAAGAGGGGCAACCGGGACAGAATCCGGCGCCCCGACCGGGACTAGAACCCGGTGTGCCGGCGCCGCAAGGTGGAGGATTAGCCTATTGAGCCACGGCGCCGGCTTGAATTATGTGAGTCTTGAAAAACATGAGGTCCTTAGGAATTGCAGTTTGCGTAAAACTACTTATTTGTGAACTAGTGTTTGCAAACCACTACAAAACTCCTGAGCAGTTAGCAATTATATAGACCATCTTCTCAAGGACTTATTATTTGGACAGAAGAAAATACAAGGTCTACTATTCCAGCAATAACAAACCAACCTAAGAATATAGGAGTGCAAGAACACATTGATCAACTCAGTAGAAAAATTCATTAGTATTCTCAGAGGAAGCCATTTACATTGTAGTCTGTGTGGACAGCATATCCTAGAGTTGGACATAGGTGTGTCCCTGAAGCAGGGGTGCAATGTTCAGTAAACATTTAACAATGGAGTTGGTGATTGGGAGAGCCCTGATTTATAGCATTTCCCAACTGTGATGGTATTAATTTGCCTACCATGACCAATTTCAGGTTACTAATCTCATGCCATTTTCTCACCAAATTCCTGAGGACTTAAGAATCATCACTTCTCAGCAGGTTCTAGCTGTCAGCTGTATGTCCCAGAAGAGATTTATAGGCTTGTGAAAAGTAGATAGTCCTTAATTATCCAGAGGCACCCTAACCCTTTGGTGTACTAAAGACATTTATAGTTCCAAACCCAGTATCATTTCTTGTAATTCGGAAAACCAAAATATAAGACTCCTCCCTTTATTTTATTAGGCAGTTATGTTCCTTATGGGGACGTCAGGGTAACAATCACAGTATTCTACTTAGGCATGTAACTAATAGACTATCTGGAGTCCTTGAAGAGTAGAAGAAAATGCAGAGTGAAAGAGGGGCTTCCAATTTAGTAGAATGGACCTTTTGATTTGTTAGCACTGATGAACCCTGAAGTTAGACTGAGACTAGCATTAAGTATGGTGTCACAAAGAGCACATTGGCAAGACTTTTAGATCCATTGATGAATAAGATGGATTCACTGACACTGAGTTAGTAGAAGACTAATTTACCTAGTTGTACATAGATGTTACCTAGGGGACTCTCCCCATGTTGCCCTGTGCTACCACCACAGACATGTATATTTTCTTCTTGTCCTTTTGTTTCATCATAAATCCCCTTGCTTGTCAATCCCCCGTCCTGCTTTCTGATTATTTAGTATCCTTTCAGAATATATGTCTTTCTTCTTCTACAGTTCATTCTAGAAATAGGATGCAGCAGAGAGAGGAGCTGCCTTCCCGGCATTTCCTTCTCCCAATATATCTCCATATCCATCTTTATCTGTCCTTCAGGATGAAGCTCAAATAGCACTTCCTTCTCCCTGATAACTGTAGGCGAACACAATCATGCCGTGCTCTGGACTTAGCAGTGGTTCACAATGTATATCATCCCTGGACACCACTTGAGAAACTTTTGAAAAATGATGGTCCTTTTTCAGGACCCACCAGCGATTAAGAATTAATTGCTATGAGTTGGGGTGCAGGCCTTGGTATGTTTTCCAGAAGTGCCAACGATGACTCTCATGTGGAGCCAGAGTCGAAAACCACTGTTCTACATGTGATCATCCCTGTCTTTTTTTTCCACAGTTGAAAGCAGTTAAGGTTCTATAAAGTACATAAAAGGAAAGATGAATCTTTGTGTGAAAAATAGCCAGTGCATTCAAGTGAAAGTGGCAGACAGCTCCAGGCAGTAATTGTACTGCTTTGTAGAAAAAGAATTTAGGAAGACTTCAAAATCATTTCTGGAATCTAGAAAAATCTTGAGATGCAAAGATCCAGTCCAAATGACTTGCCTTAAAGAACAAGGAACTGAAGCCTACAGAGGACTCCCAGTACCTCAAGTTACCTTCCCAAGATTTTGTCACCTATGGTTGAAAGTTAAATCATGCGCTCATATTTTTGGAATGGATACACTGAGCCAAACCACTTTCTGCTCCTTTGTATTAACTGTTTTTCATGTATCAATGCTTGCCTCCTTTTTATTACTTAATAGTATTCTTTGGTATGGATATACCACAGTTGATTTATATTTATGCTCCTTTTGAACAGCTTTATTGATCAAAAATTTCCATATCGTAAAGTTCACCTGTTTAAAGTGTACAATTCAGTGATTTTTAGTGTATCCACAGAGTGGTACAACCATTACCATAATCTAATCTAAGAACATTTTTTTTTTTTTTATCACTTCAAAAGAGAAAGCTTATACCCAGGTGGGAAGTAGGTGCAATGTTAATTTGCTTAAAGAGAGGACTAAGACAGAGAGAGGTTAAATTACTTCAATAATTCACACAAGTAGTAAGGAGTAGAGCTGAAATGGAAATGTAAGGCAAGTCACCTCTCAGAGTCTCCACTGTGAATTAGAGGCAACCTTTCTACCACTTATTCTGTGGGAAGGAACCCAGATCAGACAAAAAGAAATTCGGTCGAATTTTTTTCTTCTTTTATGCAGATCCTTTATGGGGAAAGGATTTTGCAAGGAGGAAAAATAACTAAACCTAGTCTCAAAGTTTTTTATTCTCTGCTGATGGCTGGCCCTTGCTCACTGAGTCATTTTGTCCAGGCTACTTTGTGTCCTTTTCCAAGTCTGGTACTTAGAAATTTTAGGTCTTCTGACTGCTATTTAGTTTCTTCTTTTAATATGCAATGTCCTTGAGCATAAGTACCATGAATTATGCCTCCTTGTTTCCCACATCATGTCCAACAAGGCATTTAACCTCTAACATAGGTCTCCCTAGATATGTGGAACCAGTGAATGAATGATTCCTAGTGTTTCTGTATGGCAACCAGATGGGAGCTTTTCTAGCTTTTTCTGTCGTTAAAAGATTGCTGGTGGAAGCTTCCTAAAATTGCATATGCATGACTTCACAGATAAGAGAAAAAACATAGTTTGTTTTATCTAATGATGCATTTTCTAGTAAATTATTGGTATTATTTAGTTTGGTTATTTAAAAATGCATAACATAAGTATTTAGATTTATCCAATTTTAGGTTCTTTCTGAAAATACTGACCTTCAAGTGGTAAAGGCTTTGTCATGTCTTCCTAATGAGTTCCAAGGAAAGAGCCATGAGTTCCTAACGTATTTTACTTGTAATTATACCTTATGATTGTGTGTAGGAAAGTAGGTGGCTTGAGTCACAAATTCTAGCAGAATCCTTTGGAGTTTTAATTACACAGCACTGCCACCTAGCATCAAACACATAGACTGTTTTATTAAAAAAAATTGAGGTTTCTCAATATTTAAAATATTATTAAGGGGATCAGCTGCAATCTTTTAAGAAGTATGGACTGAGATTATTTCTGGAAGTATTTGCATCAACTTGCTGTTTATTTGAAAACCCTTGTGATTGGGAGTGAATTGGTGTCAATGAAGAAAGGGGTTCTGAAATCTGCGGAAGAGTTTGAAATGTCAGAGCTGCATATTCATGACCTGCAGGCACCCTCAGCCAGGCTGTGCTGTCGCCTGTGAATTCCTAATGCTGCAGTGCTCAGAGGGCAGTGGAGGTGGTTTCCAAATGGCATTATTGTTTATTTATCTGTGTGTATGTGTGTGTTTGTGTGCCTGAATGGATAAGAGAGAGGTGCATGGGGAATGTACACACCTACAAGTATTTCAGCAAGAAAAATACTCAGTGCTCCTGCAAAAGAAGTGCCAGCAGGAGCCAACAGGCTACCCGGGAGTTGCTGTTGCCCACTAGGACCCCTTCCATTGACAGAATGGATAAGCGGATCTTCTCTGCCAGCCTGGAAAGTCAGCAGAAGCCAGCTCCGGGGAGAAACACGAGCAACGAGTCCTCTTTGCCATTTCTATCATCTGTCCTTCAATGTGATGGGCAATGCTACTGCAGGACCCAGGTCTCAATATTCTCACTTTCCCAGCTGTGCTTAAAAAAACACATCAAAACAAATCAATAGTATTTAAGAGGGGGAAAACATCGTGCTTAGATGGATGCTTTACATAATGAGCCTTTATGAGATGTAATGCCAACTGTTGATCAATAGACATGCCAGAACTGCCTCTAATACAACCTTGTAGAGTTTTTTTTTTTAAATTAATCCTTATTAAAAATATTGACTTGTTGTGACTTGCTGGGGCGCTCCTGGCTCTGTTTTTTTATCCTAATTAGGAGGTTACGCTACACTGCTTAGGCTGCAGATAATAATGTAATGATTGTTGTCTTAAAATCTGAGAATCAATATAAGATACTGTCAAATTGTGCCAAGTGTCACAATTATGAAAATTACTTGAGAATTTAAAAGCTTTACAAGAGTGGGATTTTTTTTTTTTTTTTTGCTTTTGCTCTTTTCCCCCTGCCCTCCTCTTTCCTTATAGTCACAGATTTCTTAGGATGAGGTCAACTCCAAATTTTTTTGTTGCTTCTAAAAGAACTTTCTTCCAACATATCTGAACCTGTCAACTTTAAAGGGGACTGTCATTTTCCTTGATTCACTTGTTTAAAAGAATTCCTTCTGCCCTATCCCACTCCCTTAACTTTAAAAGGCATTCATATATTAAAAACAGTGAATGCTCCAGTATGAAAGTAAAAATGAAACAATCAAAGATTTTAACCAGGGATGTGGTTCTCTTGAGAGACACACAAGAAAAGAAAGAAAAATAAATCAATAGAAGTGAGAAAACAAGTTGTTGCTCTACTGAAACACTCAGAATATGACAGGAAGGAAGGATGTAATAATAATAACAGCAATTGGGACCAACACTGTGGCGTAACAGGAGTGCCAGTTCAAGTCTTGGCTGCTCAACTTCTGATCTAGCTCCTTGTTAATGCACCTGAGAAAGCCGTGGAGCATGATCAAAGCATTTAACCCCATGTGAGAGACCCAAATGGAGTTCCAAATGCTTGGCTTCAGCCTGGCCATCTCTGGTCACTGTGGCCTTTTGGGGAGTGAACCAGCAGATGGAGGATATCTGTCTCTCCCTCTCTGTCGCTCTGAATTTTAAATAAATGAAATAACTCTTTTTTTAAGGTAACATCAGTTAAGATAAGTATTTATATCATTATAGAATTATATATTGTAAATAAATCTTTTTTCGTTAGACAAAACACACATGAACATTGTTGTCAGTTCTTGATGTAGATGAACTTAATTGATATTCGTTCCAGTCTCAGAAAGATAACATTATTATTTTCTATACTTTTCTCATGACATAGTTGAGGCATCTAGAGATGAGTTTACCTGCATGAAGTCGTACGGGAAGTGGCAGAGCTAAACCAAGGTTCTGGCTCTTTCTCTTCTGTCCGCGATATTAACCACTGTGGTAATTGACATCATCTGCCAAATTACAGCTGCCTCACTCTGGGATTGAGGGAGGTTGGTGGAGCTCAGCAGACCAAAGTGCCATACATCAAGACCTCAAAGGGAGGTGAACTGTTGTGTAGCCCACGTTAACATAGACACAGATTTGGAGTTCCACTACTCTTGGGGTTGTGGTTGGGGCCACTCAGGTTCTCCAGACCATGAGTAGCTGGCAACACCCTGCAATGTCTGCTGAACCCCACTGTCATTGGTGTCCTCAGCTTCCTCCTGATCAGCTCTTGTCAGAGCCATTGTTCTTAGGAAAATTAGGAAGGAGTGTTAATGGGAGGGAGCCCCACTGTTTGGCTCTGTGTTTGTGAATAAGGAAAATGTTTTCCTTCTATAGCCTCTTTAGAGACAATTAGGCATTAGCTTTTGTGGGATGCTAAATTATGAGTGAATTTAGTTTAAAGTATGTGAACCATGTACCCTTTGAAATTTGCCTGAAAAGGCTCATTATAAAACTAATGCTATGAAAAAGCACTCCCTTTCAGATTAGGGAAAGCACCTGAATAGTTTTCATAAGTGGCTGCGCATCGTTTGAAAGCATTCTAGTGTTGCCTGAAACGCTTTCAACACACCTTTCAACCAGGAAATTTCACATTCAGCATATCTGTAGTTCTACAAGATTTTCAATAATATTTAAATTGGTTAACTGTATTTCTTTTATATCTGTTTTAATGCTTTTATTGATTTCAGGTAGATAAACTTGATTGTGCATGAAATCTTATTTTTTCACATAAGGGAGGTAGGATTTGAGTTTATATGGAGGAGAGGCAGACCTCTGAAATACAAGCATTTGGGTCAGAGATGGGTAAGACCTTTGAACTAGAAGGTACTGACAGCAGCATTTTCCCCCCAAAATCAGTGCTACAAAAGAGGCCCTTCCTAAAACTCCTGGTAACAGGAAAAGACCCTGAAGTCTTGGTATCAGAATAAGAACTTTTTTTTTTTTTTTTTTTGGTAAGCATCCAGGTTTTTAATTTTCTCTTTGAGATTCTAGGCTCTGGGAATCCTATGGCAAATAGCATTAGCCCCTTTCTTGTGGTTAAAAGGAAGCCAGCAGCCCAGCTGTGGACATTTTAACAACTGTGTGCAAAATAGAGTAAGCAATATAAATTTTTAAAAAGACTATCTTATGAGCCAAACTGAGGCCATGGCTCATTTTATTTTACTGCTTACATGCATAAAAACTGTTAGATTATTTTATGGCAAATAAGAATTGCTACGTGATATGTGATGCCTTGAGCTGTAGGAGGGGAACCTATCTTCTTGGAGTGTTGGTATATCCGGTACAGGGCATGGGATAGATGGCAGGGTTCAAGTCTCAGCTCTACCACATTTGCTTCTTTACCTTTAGCCAATT
The DNA here is from genome assembly GCF_051225735.1 of Oryctolagus cuniculus. Classification (NCBI taxonomy): domain Eukaryota; kingdom Metazoa; phylum Chordata; class Mammalia; order Lagomorpha; family Leporidae; genus Oryctolagus; species Oryctolagus cuniculus. The sequence continues at coordinate 55,430,676 of NC_142872.1, forward strand.
ATATCACCTATGTGAGGTCTTAATTTCAACCAAAAAACAAAGTTGATAGTATCAGCTTTGAATGAAGCAGTGAATGAGAAGCTTGGCCACACGGATCTTTACTGCATCCCTCTGCAGCAGTGATCTTTACACACATGCTCCCTGCCTACCTGAGGCTTCCTTAAGATCTGCTGTGCAAATGCATAGGAAGACAGATGTGAAGGCTGCTGCCTGTACACCCAGAAATACGTAGTAAGCACACAGTGAATAGCTAGCTGCAGCAGACTTAAAGCAATGAAAATAATGCTTTGGGGTCAGGATACCTGGGTGATCTGTTGTGAACTTTGTGTTGAATGCTTTGAGCTAGTAAAGTGAGAACTATGAAAACAGAGGCATTCTTGTGCAAAAGCAAAGAAAGAGATGAGGTCTCTATTTGAGTGACTTTCCATTGAGTCTTGAAAATTCAAGTTTTGCTCTTTAATTCCTATGCTAGTATTCTTCTTAAGGAATCCGAGGAAAAATAAATACCTGTAATTAGCAAACAATTTATTACCAGAAAAGTTCAGTGACATTTTCATGTTTAATTTTAGCAGCAATGCTAAGCAACAGGGTGAAATACAGTAAAACACTAATTTTCCGTATGAAGAAAGATGTATTTGTTCAAGCCATGCCGCTAGCAAGGGGAAGGAAGTAAAAATCCAGTTCTTGGAGTCTTCTATTTTATAACTTTTTTTCTCTCTTCATCAGAATTCTACACTTTTGGTTTAGTTTTTCATATTTAATGCACTTATTTAAAACAAACATATACAACATGACTAGTGGTTGCAAGAAAGTTGAAGGTGACCTCTGGCCTTTTATTTGTAAGGTTGATGAGGACAGTAAACACAGTGGAATATTTATTGAAGTTTCATATTTAAGCAAAGATTTGGCACATAGCTGAATCCCAGGGTGTTAGGAATTGTACAATGAACACTAATTAACCCCATGTTAAAGCTGACAAAAATTGTCTTCTGGGGAAAAATGTGGGCCAGCTGAAAGGAATCTTTTCCCAGTTGCCACTAGATAGGGGTTTCAGCAACTCAAGGATGTGTCTTAATTTGGACTTTGATTTTTATTAAAAAAAAAAAAAAAAGAAGAAGAAGAAGAAGAAGAAACCATCCTTCTATTCAGGTGATGACCAAGCAAATCTCTTTGCATTTGAATTAACAATAGAACATGTTGATGAATCCTGCTTTCATGTTTGAATAAACTCCTCAACTTTTTATATATCACTCTCCAAAACATAGTGATAAGAAATACTATTTTGGCTGGCGCTGTAGCTCACTAGGCTAATCCTCCACCTGCAGCGCTGGTACTCTGGGTTCTAGTCCTGGTCGGGGCACTGGGTTCTGTCCCGGTTGCTCCTCTTCCAGTCCAGCTCTCTGCTGTGGCCAGGGAAGGCAGTGGAGGATGGCCCAAGTGTTTGGGCCCTGCACCCGCATGGGAGACCAGGAGGAAGCACCTGGCTCCTGGCTTCGGATCAGCGCAGCACGCCGGCCGTAGCGGCCATTTGGGGGGTGAACCTATGGAAGGAAGACCTTTCTCTCTCTCTCTCTCTCTCTCACTCTCTCACACTCTCTATCACTGTCTAACTCTGCCTGTCAAAAAAAAAATACTATTTTTAGAAGATTAACAGAAGGACATTCATTCTTTATAAAAATTATTTTCTCAACAGGTAGATGCTTTTGGCTTCTTGTGGAATTGCTGTTGCAAAATGTGATTTGACATCATGCTAGCAGATGACATTGATAGGAAGTGTAAAAAAGAGTAGCATGTGGTACATGATTGGATGTAACATCCTGACCAGTGGAGGATGTGGTCTATCACAGCTAATAGTGTTCTTCTGTATAAGAATCAGTATATGCCTAGCAAAATAAATTACGTTTATTGTATGCATACTGTTATAGCACCTGTGTTTCTCTCTTTGCTTTGGCTACTAGGAAGCATCAACTTAATCCTTGGGCTACTTTAAGCTCTGAATAGGACTAGATGCATCCCAGTCTTAGATCAGTTTCTTCCATTTATATTTTTCCCCACCCTAATTTTCCTTGAACTTCAATTTACCAAATTATTTTTTATTTCCACATATTGCAACTTCTTCAGATATTTGGTAAAATAACATGAGAGATGAACAAATATATGGATATGTGGACACATAAAATTGATAGCCTTTTGATATACCTTCTATATACATATTATGTTTTATATATGATTTAAATAATATGTGAATTCTATAAAATTTTGAAGAGTGGAATCAAGGCTAGACACTAGCAAGAGAATAGTCTGAGCAGGATTTTTAGTAGTTTTTAAATCCAGTTGCACCTCACATTCATCAATAGAGATATTTTGAAAATAGAGAAAATTATTTCCTCTCCCCAAGGATTTTAGTATTTTAGATCTTGGGTAGAAGCCTAGCCTCTTTATTTTAGAAAGCTTTGGAGATATTGTTGATATAAAGCCAGAATGGAGAACTAATGCCAAAAGTGTTTAATGAATCAGAACCTGCTAGAAGAATAAAAGACATTATTAGAATCACCATGTGAAGAATGGACAATTGGAGTAGTGGTTAAGTTGCCGGGTAGGGATGCTTTTATCCCATATTGGAGTGCCTGGGTTGAAGTCTCGGTTCTGCTTCTGTTTCCAGATTCCTGCTAACATGTACCTTGGAAGCATGTAAAAGAAGGCTCAGCTATCTGGGTCTCCACTACCCTAATGAGGGTCCTAGATTGAGATTCTGACTTTCAAATATATTAAGTAAATAAATATTTTTAGAAAGAAAATAAAATACCAATGGGTTCAAAAGCTTAGTGCTCGCTTACTTGAGTCACAAAAATAAATTGCTTCAAATTATCAAGTATGTGCTAAATTCCTACTCTCTGCAATGCCGTCTGATAGGTTATAACTGAGAGTTTTTAAGTCGTGTTAGTGTCATGGAGTCAGTTGAATAAAGGCTCTTCTGTATTGCATCACCACTAGCATCACTCAGAAACATCTATTGAAACATTTCCTACCCTAGCAGTGTGCTATGTGCAGAAGATACAAAGTGCTCTAAGATAACACTGTTCTGTCAGCTCCTTGGAGAGACAGGAGGTGCACATAAAAAGGATAATTAGCAGTGCCAGGTAGCATATGCTAAGTGCCAAATAGGTGGTGGCAACAATAAATACTCTGTGGGTTTCAGGGTTGGGGGCAGGATATCACTGTGAGCTCTGGGATTGGAAGCCTGATAGAGGAAGTGGGACAGTCAGGCTGACCTTGCTGTTTGTGTGGGAATTATATAAATGCTTTCCTAAAAACCAGGGTAACTGCAGTTAGCTAGTTGCTCATGCATATTTACAACAACTTTACTGTAAATAGACTGCCGTATCATTTTATGTGTAACTATGGATTTTTGGAAAATAATATTCTCCTCTCCTCCTCTTCCTCTCTCCACCTGGCCCATGCCAAATTGTATCTTGATATTTGTTTCAAAGCTACCAAGCAGGAAACCAGTTACAAATACCTATTTGGGGGAGATCAGAAAGCCCTCATCTGTCTATAAAGTGACCTGCATTTATGAAGGTGGTCAGCTTTTTCTCTAGGGTTTCAATCCACCTTTGGTTGACTGCTGTTTTAGTAGAACTGATTGTGTTTCAGTCTAAAAAGCAAATCTGCTTTATTATAATTAGAGAGAGTGAAATTGTGCTTAACAATTTTTCCATTATAAAAATAAGAAAATGCTTGTTAACATATAATGTATTCACTTAATATGATAAGAAAAGCACTTGATTTCATTTTCCTCCTAAGTATAAAAGCCATTTAGAAGGAGTTGTTTTTATAGTGACTCAACAGAAAATATCTCTGCCAAGATTGAAAGCTAGCATCAGTGAGTATGAGAAGGAAATATGGTTTACATTTACAGAAGTCTCAATATATGAGGGCAGCATGCTGTAGAGGACATGATTTATAGAATGATCTTGAAATTAATAAACAATTACAATAGGAAGTTAAACTGTGCTTTAAAAAGGAAGGAAAAGAAAAGAAACTTAACGGGTTTTTATGAGCATGGAAAAAAATTCATGAGAATATCCAACCATGTCTAGATGCTTTCTATCAAGCGAGTAAAGAGCACTTTAAAATGTCCCTGATAGACTCTATACAGAGAAAATAGCATTGGTCTAACTTTAATAAGCAGAGAGTTGGAAAGAACATGGGAGGCTGGCTCCCCTGAGCTCCCAGCTCTAGCTCTGTCTTTGTGTATCCAGATGAAACCTGAAGAATTGAATCTGTAATGAGTCCTCCCACCCAGGTGCAGGGCAAACAAGTCCAATTTTTAAAAAGTGCTTTCCAAACAGAAGTTCCTGCTTTCTCTTCCTTTAGATTCTGACTTGTCCATTTTTACTCTTCTTCTCCCTGTCTCCCAGAGCTTAAGAGCTTCATTACCATAACAGAGAAGAACATGACCTTGAGATTGGAAAGTTTTTGAAGACCCAACAATCCATGCTCTCTTTGTCATGATTGTTAAAAAGCTGAACTTAACTTTGATTCATGAAGATTCAGCTGCACACAGACAAAATAGAGCCTCTTGCCATTTTGAAGTAAACATTAACAGCAACCCATTTGTTTTAAACATTGATTGATTTGTTGGTTGGTTGACTGATTTGAAAACCAGCATGACATTGAGAAAGGGAGAAACAGAGAGAAGAGGGAGATACCTTTCATTTGTTAATTCACTTCCCAGATGACTGCAATAGCCAGGTCTGGACAAGGTCAAAGCCAGGAGCCAGAAAATCCATTTGGATCTCCCACATGGATGGCAAGAGCCCCAGGATGTGGGCTGTTATCTGCTGCCTTCCCAGGCACCTTAGGAAGAAGCTGGATGCAAAGTGGGTTAGTCAAAGCTCAAACAGGCGCTCTCAGTTGGGAAGTGGGCATTGCATACAGCAGCTTAACCCTCTGCACAACACCAACCCCATTAACCCATTTCTTACAATCCAAGTTACTAAAAGAGATTGATTTGAAAATGACTCAGGACATCACAGTTGTGGGTTCTTATGAGTGAGAGTGAATCCATAAACTTTGCAGGACAGATTGTGTTTGGCACTATCAGATTATGTTTCATAACAATAGGAATTTGCAGGCCTGAGTCACAGTGTTTACAGTGTAAGCTCTGTGGCTTGTCCTTTATCATGGCACAAAGATTATATCTGCTTACAGTAGAACAGACAGTGAACCATAGAGAAACTGAAAGGAAGATGATATATATTCCTAACAGTTTGGGATCCATTTGTACGGTTCCCTCCTCCATAGTTTTCAATATATTACCACTTCCACATGTACCCATTTCAGTGACCCTGACCCTTCTTTTTGGGAACCTGCCTATATTTGTTCTCTAGAATTGCCATAACAAAGTACCACAGACTGAGAGGGTGAAAGAGCAAGAATATGTGGTTGTCCCTTCCTATATGTGGGTTCCACGTATGTGGATTCAGTCAACTGTGGATTGAAAATATTTGGGAAAACAAATCCTGTCTATACTGAACCTCGTGTAGATATTTATTTCCTCTCATTCCCTAAACAACACAGTATACAAAGCATTAGTGGAAGTAATCAAGAGATGGTTTAAAGTATAATGAAGGATATATGTAGGTTAAATCACAGACATGATAAGATTTCGTATAAGGGACTTGGTATACATGGTCATCCTGAAACCAGTTTTCCATGGATTCTGAAGGATGACTCTATTCATATTCCTAAATGTTATGGAAGCTAGAAGACCAAGGTCAAGGTGTCAGCTTGATTTATTTCCTCTCTTTGGACTGCAAAATGGCTGTTTTTGAATTTTCAGTCATTTTGCTTTGCTTGTTTGTGTACTTGTCTGAGTCTCTTTTTTTAAACTTCATTTATTTATTTTTGTTTATTTGAAAGGCAAATTAATAGAGAGGGAGAGAAACATACACACAAACACACAGACATATATATATAGAGAGAGAGAGTGAAATATATGTATATCTATCTATATATACATATATGTATGGGGGGGATCGTCCATTATTCTTTCACGCCCCCCAGTGCCCACAATAGCTGGAGCTGGTCCATGCAATAGCTAGGAACCAGGAACTCCATCTAGTTCTCCAGCAGAGGCAGCAGGTTCTTGAGCTATCATCTGCTGCCTTCCAGGCTGTGCATTAGCAGAAGATAGATCAGAAGTGCAGATCAGGCTCAATCCTAGGCACTCCAGTATGAGACATGGGTATCCCAAGCTTCAGCTTACCTCTCTGTGCTACAGCACTAACTCCTGAATCTGTACAATTCAGACCCTTGGTATTCTATCCTTTGACTTCCCAAATCTGTGTCCTTAACACATGCATAGTCTGTCTACCTCTGCAACTCAGAGTCCATTGAATGCAACAGCAAAAGCAACTCAATTTGGCTTCGGTTAAGAAAGGAAAATTCTTGACTAATGCAACTGATAAATTCAGGGTAAATTTGTCACATCTTTAAGCACAACTGGATCCAGATTCTGTAATGACTTTAGTAAATAATAATTCTATCTTCTCTGTTTTCCTCTGGGAAGGCTCTTTCTCAGGCTCTCCCTCATGGACACAAAATGGCGCCAATTTTTAAATTACAATCTAGTCTAAACGTGCTTCCAACAGCAAAGAATAGCTTTCTTTCTATCAGAAAAATAGTTTCCTAGCTATTACAAAAAATAAAGTACCAGATTCAGTGCTCGTTAGCTTAGTTTGAGTCTTAGACCAATCGTGAAACCAATCCTGTGATCAGGTAAACAGGAAGCTCTGATGGGTAAGACTAGGAACCTGCATGTATCAACAATGGACTGAATCCTATGGGGTGAGAACTGGGGAAATGTGTGATCTCTGAAGCAATCAGAATTACTGAGGAAGGGTGCTAGGACAGGCAAAATCAATAGATGTTCACTTCATCACTCCCTCTCTCCTGCCTCACAAACTCCCTGTTATTGTCACACATCTGCTGAGACAGCACCTCCTCTCCAGTATCATCTTGGGCTCCCTTCAGTAGAGAAAATACCACACAGTATCTTGTACGTACCTTCACTATTACCTACAACTTTCTGTCTCAGTGAACCAGGAGATCTCTGTAAGGAACAGAATCATCATGCTTTCTCTCAGACACCTATGCCAAACACAATACTTGATGTATAGGGTTCGTGTATCTCTTTGTCAATGAATGCATGAATGTTTGAAGCTGCTCAACTCAACTATAATTTGTAGAAGTTTCTTATTTTGTGGGAAGCGTTTGTTATTCCTAATATAAATATTGAAAAGGAGCCAGATTGTAGGGATACCTCAGATAAACATACCTGACATTGATTCCCAGGTTGGAAGATACTGCTGATGTCATCATCAGATGATAGCAGTCAGAGGAGAAAATGAGGGAAATAAAGCAGTTAGGCATTTTGTGTTCTATCTCTGAGTTTTAATTCCCTATTTTCAAAACAGACTATATTTAGATTGAGTTTTAGATGTTTTGAGGATCTTTTGAATGGTTCTGTTTGAAGATTCTGTGGTGAAAGGTGATACATAAAGTGCCAGGCAGGAGGGCTGAATCTAGGGATGTGTATGGTGTAGAATTTACGTGGGCTCTTTTGAGACTGAAGTAAGCAAATTCTCGAATTTGGGAAGGTGTTGGAACTCACAAGGATATCTGATATATGGATCTACCAGCGTCCCAGAGAAGTAAAGATCTACCAAGGGTAGCTTCTTGCCTTCAGACCCTTTCTGTGCTGCTGGTCTTGTCATGTTTCTTGCACTCAGCCTGCTTCTACTTCTGTATTCTTTTTCTCAGTGTAGACATAGGAATGCCTTGATCCATTTGTCTGTGCCTGCTCTCTTCTTCTTGTGCCCTAAGCAAATGTTATCTCATATTAATGTCTATATTTATTTCCAGAAATGTCTCCATTTATTATTTCTCTGGTTGGAGGCAGATGGCATCTTGGCAAAAGCAAAACTTTCTCTTGTATTTTCTGGAGTTTTTCTTGATCAACAGTTATATTTTGAGAAACTAGAAACCTTTTTTTCCTGTTAGGCCATGAACTCCAACTGCATGTATTTCAACAAGATCCATAAGTCTCTAAGTCTGTGACTACAGAAACTAGTCTGTCTACTTCATTACTTTCGTATCCTTATTTGAATACTTTATATATAGTGAGCACTAAATGAATGTAATTTTTGATACCTGAATGAGAAAATAAATTTATAAATAATGGCTTTCATTTGAGATATCCTTGTTTTACAAATGATGAGGAACCTATTTTTCACATTTTGGTGTCTGTATAACAGTTGTTGGTGCTGTTCAATCACTGTTAGCTAAAGAGCCCTGTGATAGGAGTGTCCATTTTTACAAATGTGCATATGCAATAGAAATGTTAAACCAAGGGCTGACATTGTGGCTCAGCAGGTTAAGCTGCTTGTGATGCCAGTATCCCCTATCTGGGTACCAGTTTGAGTTCCCGCTATTCTATTTTGATCCAAGTTCCGGCCAGTTTGCCTGGGAAGGCAGAATAGGATGGCCCAAGTGGTTGTGCTCCTGAGACACGTGTGAGAGACCAATGTGGAGTTTCTGGCTCCTGGCTTCTCTCTCCTTCCCTCCCTCCCCTGCTTCCCTTCCCTCCCCCCTTTGTTACTCTGCCTTTCAAATATTTAAAGAAAAAAACAGAAAACCTTAAATCTAGTCAAATGCATTATTGGTAATAGATGTTAAATTTTAGTGATTTGCTTTTAGATGCAACAACTTCAAGTTTCATTTAATGACTGTTTCTAGGCAGAATACTGTATTGTCCTGCTCATCTGATAATCTTCCATTCATAGTTTTTCCTGAGATCAGCAAAGTATAAACAGCTAAATTGACAGAATGGATATTAGCAGCATGTGGAAAAAAATGCCCAGATGATAGCACAGTGGTATTTAAGAAATGTTGGATTCCCCAGGTCTCTAGCACAGAGTTTTTATTCTTATTTATTTATTTTTTTGACAGGCAGAGTTAGACAATGAGAGAGAGAGAGAAAGGTCTTCTTTTCCGTTGGTTTACCCCCAAAATGGCTGCTATGGCTGGGGCGCTGTGGCTGGCACGCTGCGCCAATCTGAAGCCAGGAGCCAGGTACTTCCTCCTGGTCTCCCATGCGGGTTCAGGGCCCAAACACTTGGGCCATCCTCCACTGCCTTCCCTGGCCACAGCAGAGAGCTGGACTGGAAGAGGAGCAACCAGGACAGAACCCAATGCCCCGACCGGGACTAGAACCTAGGGTGCCGGTGCCACTGGCAGAGGATTAGCCAAGTGAGCCACGGCACTGGCCTCTAGCACAGAGTTTTGTGAATTGAAAAACAGACATTGATAACTCTGAATAAAAAAAAATCATTCAGATAAAGTGGAATCCAAATACGAAGGGTCTTATAAATTGGTGTGTGTGTGTGTTGTACAGGAGCGTTATACAGTTAAAATTAATTGATGTCTAAATGAATCTTTTGAGCTCTGTCAATAGGTTAAATGATAAAGCATTATGCTATAGTTTGGCAACATGTTTGTTCCTTGGTCATTCACAACATCATAATGTATCATTCAATCAGTAGACTTTAACATTCAAAAAATGACAAAATTGATGAAAGAGATCTTTTGGGGGATCATGTCTCAAATCTTGCCACATAAGGTAATTCCTGTTTTCCTTGTGAAACTAAATTAAGGTACTCCCAGGAAATAGGCTTGGATTAGACAAAAGGGAGGTTTCCCCGTAGCCATGATATGTTCAGGACAGGAGCTAGCTATTGAGGGAAGTAGTGAGTTCTTTAGCCTCTGAGATTTTCAAGGCAAGCTTTGTTTGGTGCCAATGGTGGCTAAATTCTATGTATACAGAGAGCACCTGCCCTTTTAGATATATTCATCCTTCTGTGAAATGAGTGGTTGAAGTTGTGTTCCCTCCTTCTGAAAACATACATGCAAAAAATAGTCAGAAATGAGACTTTGCAGACTGCTTTAATCAATTCAGTAGAAGGATGTGAAGAAACAAAAATAGTCATATGGGGTCTCAAGTGTACTGATCTGGATAAGAGAGAAAATTGCGTTTAGTTTGTATTTTAGAAAATAAGAGCCAGCACCGCAGCTCACTAGGCTAATCCTCCGCCTTGCGGCGCCAGCACACCGGGTTCTAGTCCCGGTCGGGGCGCCGGATTCTGTCCCGGTTGCCCCTCTTCCAGGCCAGCTCTCTGCTGTGGCCAGGGAGTGCAGTGGAGGATGGCCCAAGCACTTGGGCCCTGCACCCCATGGGAGACCAGGATGAGTACCTGGCTCCTGCCAACGGATCAGCGTGGTGCACCGGCCGCAGCGGCCATTGGAGGGTGAACCAATGGCAAAGGAAGACCTTTCTCTCTGTCTCTCTCTCTCACTATCCACTCTGTCTGTCAAAAAATAAAATAAATAAATAAATAAATAAAAAACTCTATTAAAAAAAAGAAGAAAATAAGGACAGTATTTGTTTGTGTTCAGGTATTCTTGGAGAGAAGCTTTTTCTGGAATCTATTATGCATTGCTCTGAGGTACCTAATGTAAGGAGATCATCATATTTGCATTCTTGGTTCATAAGCAGAGCAACAGCTTAGTGCAGCTGGATCTATGCTTTCACACAAGTATATAAAATAAATCCAAGAGAAATTCGGATTGGATTCATGTGCCTTTTAAAAATCTTTCATGAAAAAAAAAAAACTTATTGATACCTTCAAGACATCTTGAGAAGAGCCTTGTCACATCCATGTATATAACTATAATTCATCATGTAGAGTACCATGGCTAGTAGATCCTTTTCTTTGGTTGTAATTTGGAGTAACATGATTTGGCTATTTGTAGAAAGATGGTGCCATAGCTAAGGCCAACCAGTTTCAGAGGGCTACGATACAAGACTGGACACGAGTCTCATCCTCCATGCTCCTGAGCTATGTATTATATTTCTCCTGTCTCTGAATGGATTCTTGCTGCCAAGGATTTATTGTGTCTTTCACCAGCTTGTTCCTACTCTTTGTTAAATGTCCAGTTCAGGAGTGACTTCCTCCATGACAACGTCTGCAGCTCATTCACTACAGACTTCCATATGCATTCATTTTGACTTAAAGACTTGCCATCATGCTGGCACTGTCCCTATGTGCATCTAGAATTAACCACACTGTGGTGGTCCTTTGACTAATCTGCCAGTTCCACCAGGATTCCAGGGGTAGTCTGAAGGCAGACGGATTTGCTTATTCCCATTACTGGGACAGGCTTAGTATAAGGACTTTTCTCAAGAAAATGATGACATGATTGATATTACATGTAAACTATACCATGTTCACTTGTGAATAAATTATTCTTTACTGGCATTTTATTAGTTTTCCCTGAAGATGCATATTTGAAAAGTCTTATTTTCTAGTAGTCATCTTCCCCTTAAATATTTTATACAAATGTTATTGAATATTATGAAGAGTGTCACTCCTTTAAAGAACAGGAATAATTAATTTAATTGATTTAGGTAGATGAAATACACACACACACACACACACACATACTCAGGCTGATTCTTTCTAATGATTAATTATGTCTTCAGATTTAATATTTGACACCTCTTACAATTGAATGATTCCCCCATTTCTTTTTTAAATATTTATTTGTTTTCATCTATTTGAAAGGCAGAGCAAAAGAAAGAGAGGGAAACAGAGAGAGATCTTCCATCTGCTGGGCTGAAGCCATGAGCAAGGAAACAAAGCCAAGTCTCCCATGTGAGTAGCAAGGGCCCCAAGCATTTGAGCCATATTAAGTTGCCTTCCAGAATGCATCAGCAGGAAGCTTGTTCAGAAGTGAAGTCACTGGACTGCAAACTAGTACTCTAATTTGGAATGTGGGCTTATCAGGTAGCAACTCAACCCATTGTACCGTAACATCCACCCTTCCCCCGTTTCTTTTTAATGATGTACCTCCTTCAGGGAACTTTTCTGTGTTTTGGCTTTACATCCACTCATGGTCCCAAGTTCTTGCCTTATGTGGATCCGTTGAGAAGCTTTTCACAAAAAAGAAAGAAAGAAAGAGAAAGAGATAACGAGATACAAGTCAATTCTAAGCAAACTGTCATTGGATTTATTAGATCATTAATGGGAAAAACCAGAGTTAAGGGGGCTTCAGGGTTTGTAGACCCTGCTGTGCATAATGTCATCATGGACCCAGGTTCATTCAGTGTTTTTATTTTTCTGTCCACATGCTGGCTTTATGCTTTACAGAGTTTTCCTTTGGCAGTGTATAGACTAGTTGACAGTAGCAATCTGTGTTTCTTCCTTCAGATTCAGCAAGAGAGAGGATGCCTTCCCCACTGCCTCTCTGTGTATGCGTGTGTGTGTGTGTGTTCTTAGAACAACAACAACAAAAATGTTTCCCAGTGTCTCAAGAAACCTTTTTGTGTCTCTTTGTACTGGCTTGGGCCCTATCCTCATTTCTGAACCAATTCCAAATCCTGAACCAAATCTCTGACCAGAAGAATGAGAGTAGTATTAATAGTTCAGTATCTGAGTGGATGTGAAGTCACTAAGAATTGTGACTTTCACACAGTGGGAAAAAGGTAGGGTACATGAAGGCAAATAGCTTCTGTGTCTAACAAAATGTATTTCCATCACTGAGCCCTATCTTTTCTTTAAATATTCCTGGGACAGCTGAAAACTAACATGTTCTAGAATAGAACACCTCTTTGCTCTCTACAGTCCAATTCCAAATCTTATTGCTTTGTGAATTTCATTGACCTTCTCTCTGCTATTATCTGCTCCTTAGGATAAAGCACTGTTTTTAATCCTGATTTGCTCCCAAACATGGTACAGTGGAAGGAGAGCAAAATACCTGGTTCATTCATTTTGCTACTAAATATATGGAGTCTCTACAGTATGTCAGGTAGTAGGAATATTATTGTATATAAAGTATTAGTAGGCAGATTAGTAATGTAGTACTGGCATTTACTGGTAGGGAAAAAAATGTCATGTTCCTTACAAACACTGAACAAATTTTCACATACTTAGAGGATTACAAATGGTGACAAATGCTCTGCAGGAAAAGAATAGGGTAACATGAAAGATAGAGTAAAAATGGAGTTCACATTAAATTGAGTAGATAGAAAAGATTTTCCCAAAGAACTGACCCTTAAAACTGAATGCTGAAGCATAGAAGGAGGTGGGGGGACAGACAGGCAAAGAGAGAGGAAGAGCATTGCACACAGTAAGAGTCATGTCCAAGGGTATAATCCAGGAGCTGAAAGGCTTCCAGCAGGAGTGCGGTATAACACAAGTCAAGACAAGAGTGCTTCAAGAAGAGACGATTGATGGCACAGTTTAATGCTCCGTAGGGATTGAATCAAGACTGAAGAGCAGTTGTTCCATTTGGCAACATGGATATCTTTTAAGAACAGCTGGAGCAATTTTGGTGGGGTGATGAGAACAAGAGCAAGATGGAAGAGGTTTAATAAATGATTGCCAGGTGACAAACCTGAGACCTTATATGTGTATAACTCTTCAGAGAAGTTTTTCTGTAAGTGGAATCAAATAATAGTTGATTGCTGAGCAAGACTGTGGTCATGGAAGTGTATTGTTAATTTTTTTTGGTTTGTTTTGAAATAAAACTAGAATTTCAACTTGTAAAATCGAAAAACTCCAGAAAGAGAGGGGTATATTTTTGGTTTCTATTTTTTGTCTGTTTAGTTTCTTTAATTGATGCATGTCTCATTCATAGAAAAAACACATGACACATACTAAATCTTGATTAATAGTCTGGAAGTGAAATGAGCTAGATACATTAGATCATGTTTATGTGTAAATGGTAAATATCAGTTACAGAATATGAGGTCCAAAAATGAAAAGATAACCCTTTCAGGAGCAGGATTCAGATCCCGTTCACCTGTCAAACGTTTGGCATCTAGCAGAAATAATGACCTTTTTTGTCCATCGTGATAAGAGAGAAGGAAAAGGTGAGTATAATATAGTAGATTTGTAGATGTCACATGAAGTACCCACCCTACATCTTAAAGACTGCAAGGTGAGATTATCAGAGAAAGTAAGGAGGGCAATGTGATGATGCTCACCATCACTGCTGAGAGTTGGGACAGAATGTGATCTTGTTTCCGGGCAGCATGAGGACCTCTCTCATAAACACACATGTCCACCTTTCTACCTTTGTTGAATGATCCACATTCTTGTTTATCAGCACAGATGTGTTGTGCAAGGGCTAGTGTCTGGCAGAGCTTATCCAGGGTTTTCCAATGTGGATTAAGACACAGAAGAACTGACGAGGTTTCCCAGGGTGTTATTGATGAATAGGAAAAGGAATACCTTGGTGGGCCCACAGAGCAGGAAACATGAGTTGTTGGGTCTGAGCTAAAAGGAATTCTCATAGTGAACTGAAGGGCTTAGAGGCTGTGTCATCTGCTAGTGTACCTGCAACTGTGATGTAGAAGGCTGCACTGCTCGTTCCTCTTGGTCACCTCATCAGGACAATTCATATATCTCCTAGTATCTCTGCAATCTGCAGCTTTGTCTCCATTTCCCCTGATCTCACCCTTGCCTGAGTCTTTGTTACTTTAATCAGGCGTAGTGTCCTGTCTCCTCTCACACTTGTCCTAATCCAGTGGTTCTGCCCTGAATTCTGATTGATTTCAAAACAGTGTCTCCTTCATACAGGATCCCACTTCTGGGACTTGATTCTGTGACTGGGACAAGTCTGATAGCCTCAACTTGGTCTTAAAGGCTTTCCAGGACTTCACCAGCCCTTACTATTGAATTATTTTCCAGTATTTCCTTGTCAGGAGTTCACTTAGTGCCTATTCTGTCTGCTTATCACTCCCACCTCTCCTGCATTAAATGGGAGTTCTTCCATTCTCATTCTGTCAGTGAAAATCACTACTTTGCTTTTAATTTAAATCCTTATTTCTTTTTCTTAAACTATTACTTGTGATTACTATTAGTTAAAGGTGTTTTGTTCTACCAAAGATTTATGTAACCTTTTTTTAAAGGATTTGTTTATTTATTTATTTGAAGGTCAGAGTTAGAGATCGATCTTCTATCTGCAGGTTCACTCCCCCAATGGCCGCATCGGCCTGGCTCAACCCCAGTGGCAGCCAGAAGCTTTATCTGGATCTCCCACATGGGTGAAGAGGCTCAGGGACTTGAGCTGCTCTCTCAAGTGCATTAGCAGGGAGCTGGATTAAAAGTGAAGCAGCCAGGACTCAAACTGACACCATCATATGGGATGGAGGCTTTAGCTGCTGCACCACAGAGTTGACCTCTTATGTGTACTTTTAATGTGATCACATCAGAGGTCTAAATGCTTAAAGCTTAAGAACACTTTTATTTTTTTTTCCCCATCCATTGTGGGTTTTTTCCCCCCTCCTATTTTTTTTTAAGATTTATTTATTTATTTATTGGAAAGTCAGAGTTACACAGAGAGAAGAGAGGCAGAGACAGAGAGAGGTCTTCCATCCGATGGTTCACTCCCCAATTGGCCATAACAGCCAGATCTGTGCTGATCTGAAGCCAGGAGCCAGGAGCTTCTTCATGGTCTCCCACGTGGGTGCAGGGGCCCAAGGAGTTGGGACATCTTGTACTGCTTTCCCAGGCCATAGCAGAGAGCTGGATTGGAAGAGGAGCAGCCAGGTCTTGAACCAGCACCCATATGGGATGCCAGTGCTTCAGGCCAGGACATTAACCCACTGTGCCACAGTGCCGGCCCAAGAACACTTTATTTTTAACCCCATTTTAATGGATTATCATAATAATGATAACTGTAATAGCAGCAAACTCAGTCATCTAAATATAGAAAATTAGTGTGTGTATGATTTCCATACCTCTCCATTTAACATGTGCTAACCTCACTCCCACACAATGGAATATTAATTACAGTTAAAGAAAACAACACTGCTATTTTAGGTATTTGGAGCTATCAACAATATTGCAAATACATTTCACCATGAGCTGGACAAGCGGTTAGGCGGCTACAGCTTATGGTGTCATTGTCCCAGGGAGGCATCTGGCTCTAGTGATGCAGTAAGGAAGAGGCAGGTCTCTGCAAGTGAAGGAACTCAGGAGGCCCAGGGGCTGGGTGTTACAGGGGGACCGTTGCCGGTGAATGGTGTGTCCTGAGAGAAGACGTGGGCATTGTGAGTGGGTAACATGTGAGTGACTGCTACCTTCTGCAATGGTCAGGCTTTAACTCTGGCCTGTGGGTGAGGCCTCAGAACGTCTCCTAAGGGACAGAGGCTTTTTTCCAGGGGGAGTGTGGCACTTCCTCACTTGGATGCTCCCAGAGTGCCATCCTGTGGCTAAAATGAGCTGTGTGTGTGTGTGTGTGTGTGTGTGTGTGGCAGTCTATGGTGTTTTCTAAGGAGTTTTATGAGCAGCAGAAGTGTAGTGAAGGTAAGATTGATCACAGCTTCCAAAAAGCATGACCGAAAGGAAAAGGGACAGAGAGCTGTGAAGGCCCTGCTTAGAATCCCTGTGGAATCGGTTCCAGTTCCAGTGCTCATCTGGCCCACTGCTGTTCTATTCTGGTGTCTCAGTCTTAGTTGCCACTTTAATTCCTCTGCTGGTTTCCATGGTTTCTCCCCCCCCCCCCCTTTTCAAATGTACATTAGTGATGATGTTTGCTTTTGTCTTAATTTCAAAACAGGTTTTAAAACGCTAATATTTGTAATGTCTAGAGATTAGGTCACTTGACTTAAGGAGATTCAGCTTTTCACACTTGGGCAAACTGCAGTGGAACAGTGCCTCCCAGACAAAGGATGCTCCCTGGCTCTTTCCCACTGCCTGCAGCATGTGAAATCATAGGACGTGAAATGTGACATATTATTTTAATTCCATTCTTTAGTTCTAATAGCAGCGTAAGGAAACAGGTGCTCTCATTTACTTGTGGGAGAAACACAAAATGATGGAAAATTTCTGGATGACAATCTTACACTGGATATAAAGGAGTAATTCAAATCTCCATGTATCTTGAGCCAGCCAGTCTTCCTTTAGGAATTTGTCCTCATGAAATAAACAGAAAGGTCTACAGTATGTATGTGTAATTTGCAGTAACTAATTTTTCAAAAATCTGATTATTTGATAATAGGGGATTGGCTCAATGAGGTATGGAAGATCATACAGTAGTAATGTTGACAGACTATTAAATATAATGTTGTTGAATAAAGAATATTTAATGACTCTTCGAAATTGTCTGAATATTTTCGTGCCAACAGCAAATTATAGAGTAGTGATCTGGATCACCGAGAACATAAAAAGGACCAAAGAATCAACCCTCTCTGTTCTTTACTAGAAGTACAGCCTAGCAGAGGGAGAGACAGATAATGGAGATCCGATCCAAAGAGCAGCTTCCTAAATCTCTTTTCACTCCTGGAACTTACGCCGTCCTATTGGCAGTCAGTCACAGGTAGAGCCAGGCATTGCCAGTGCTCGCCTCCACATGCACATCCAATTCCTTTGTTCAGTCCTTTTCCTTTTCACTGGTGGCCTGAGTTGCTCCTCCCTTCTTGGGGACAGGGAATGAATGGCTAGGGCAGAGTGCAAGTAGGTCTGGTGTTTTTCCCCCCTGGGGTGTAAGTGTTTCCTTTTTATGGCAAAAGAAGGGTAGGAACTTAGGCTTTGGCATTTAATCCTTTGCAGCTTTTCACTGCTTTTATTTAGTTTAGGATTCAGGAGAGGAAATGATAGTTATCACTTACACTTCTCTAAGCCCTAATAAATATGGGCTACAAAATTGTTGTGTTTGTATCTGTGTCTCCTTTGGTCCTTTGAAAATTTCTTGGACATTGTGTATTATCTTTTACTCCCATTGTTTTCACAGCATTTTTAAAAAGATGTATTTATTTAATTATTTGAAAGCCAGAGTGACAGAGGGAAGGCAGGAAGAATGGAGAGGGAGGGAGAACGAGAGAGCTTTTATGTACTGGTTCACTCCACAGATACTGTCAGTGCTGAAAGGGGTGTAGGGCAGGTGGGAACAGGCTGAAGCCAGAAGCCAGGAGCTCTATCTGGATCTCCTGGGTGACAGTGACTTAAGCACTTAAGCATAATCTAATGCCTCCCAGGCTGTATTATAGCAGCAAGCTGGATGGGAAGCAAAATAGCAGGACACAGACCAGGCACTCATTATATGGGATGCAAGCTCCAGAAACAATGGCTTTACCTGCTGTGCAACATTCACCTCTCCACCAGCATTCTGAAACACATTCATATGTAAATTCCTGGAAGTACTTATGGACCCATGCAAAATATTTTCTACCAGGACCATTCACATTGTTTTTATATATGTAAAGTATTCATTCATGTAAATTTTATATATTTACATATTTATTTTATAAGCAATATAATCTTATATTTATACATTAATATAATAAATTAGTATACAATCAACATAATCTTATATATTAATAATCAAAATATCTCTGCTTAAAAGCAAAATCAGAAAAATAATGACTAAGTTCTCCTGATGTGTATGCACATCTTACAGTTCTTGGTGTGTCTTGAAGCAAGTGAAGGCAAGCACCCAATAGGGTATGACAAGGTAGCCTTTCTCCACTAGGTCAGGACAGAAGTCAGGGTGCCTTTGGCTTCATGAGCACAGGGAATAGCTCTGCTTACTCACATGTGTCAACAATGGAGAGATGATCTGGTATTGGGGGTGAGGGGAAGGAGGAAGTGTAGGTCCTTGTGGGTCAGATGGATAATTGTGGGGTGTGCTTCGCGTGCCCAGCTTCCTCACCAAGCTCCTAATTGACCTCTCCTTGAACCCATCTACTCAGCTGTCCAGACATCTCTTCATTATTTGCTTTGATAAGTTAATAGAAAATCAACCAATGTTAGGATGGAGAGTATCAAAGTGCTGGGTCCCCACTGAAACATCCTATGGAGCTTAATTTCAGAGATGAACCAGTTGTTAAAATATTATTGATAAAATAATGTCAATAAATATTTTTAAAAGATTGATTTATTTGAAAGGTAGAGTTAGAGACAGAGACAGAGACAGAGTGGCTGGAGCTGGGCCCATTTGAAGCCAGGAACCAGGAGCTTATTTTGGGTCTTTCACGTGGGTGCAGGGTTCTAAGCACTTGGTCCATCCTCATTGCTTTCCCAAGCCGTAGCAGAGGGCTGGATCAGAAAAGGAGCAGCCGGGACTCAAACTGGTGCCCATATAGGAAGTTGGCACAACAGGCAGAGGTTTAACCTACTACACCATAGTGCTGGCCACCTGTCAGTAAATATTTGGTATTATGTATTAGGCACTGTGTTCGACCTTTTCCATGTAGTATGTGTATTTGAGGCCCTCAAATAGTTACCAAGAGCTTAAAAATTCTTATATACTTTCTGTAGATGAGAAAGCTCAGACAGAGAATTTCAGGAATTGCCCAAGGTCATCCACCCATTACATGACAGACCCGAACTCCCATGTAAGCAGCTTGAATGACTCCTGAGTTCGTGCTCCTTGCTACCACCTCCAACACCCTTCACCGCCTGATTCTTCTGAAGGTGACATTAATTAACTTTCTGAAGTCAAGCTGTGGTTTTGAACTTTTTGGAGAAATACTATCAAAGTTTTACGCTGGCACATGAGTTTTATTAAAAGTAATTAAAACAACAGCCCAGTCATCAAGGACACATTTGTGCTGGAAGGAAAAAAAATAAATGACAGATGCTTGAAATAAAAACCCTAAAGCAATATAGAATCAGGTAACAAAATACGATGAGGAACCAGCCTTACTCCCGTGATTCTTCCTCTCCCCTGTGTTAGTCTCAGTTTATCTTCTCATTAGAAAGAACAAAACCCTGGGAAAAAATAATTTCATTGCATATCATTCCTTTCTGCTTTTTGAATTTGAATTTGAGAACGTGAAGCCTGAGAAATCCCAGAATCTGTCTTTTTAATATGAAATTTAATTTAGTGGATGGCATGGAAGAAGAACTGTAGAACCTATAATGGATTTTTATTTTTTTCTGAAGGAACATGAAATTAAATATCGGTCATTATTTGATACGCCTTTAAATGTAGGCTCTAAATCCATCCGATCACAGGGACTTCCAGATGTACCAAGCATTAGTGTGACAACTGAAATGGTGAAATGCCTAAAAAATGATGAGAAACCTCATTTTCGAAGCCAGATGACAGATACAAAAAGTTGGCAGGATGTCTAAAAGAAAGCATAGCGTGCAGAGGGAGATCTAAAAATACTGTCAACAAAAACTGAAAGACAACTTGGAATTTCACTTCAGAAATGTTGTTGATTTTAAAATAGTACCAGTGACTTCTTTTCCCCTTTACAATGGAATTTGTTGAGTTTTCACTGTAAGGGATTTTTTTTTTAAATACTTGTGCAGTTGTAAGATTTCAGTGAGTGCTCTAAGTCTCCATCCTGGTACCATATTGCGCTTCTGAACATGGATGCTCAGTGGGGGCTAATTCACTTGTGGCTCTTGGATCATGTTTCACCCAGGCTGGCAAGCAGCAGTTATTATCAAACTCTACTCTGCATCAGTGTCTCCTGGAGAGTTCAATAAAATAAACATTTCTGGCTTCACCTACAGATTCTCGGATTCAGTGTGTCTGGAAGGGCCCTGCCTAATATTATATATTATTTTTAAAAGTTTATTGATTTTCATTTTATTTGAAAGGCAGAGACAGACAGACAGAAGACCTAGTTCACTCCCCAAATGCCCACAATAGATGGGGCTGGGCCAGACTGAATTTTTGAGCCCAGAACTCAGTCCAGGTCTCTGATGTGGATGGCATGGACCCAACCACTTGGCATCACTTGCTGCCTCCTTGAGTGCACATGAGCACAAAGGTGAAATGGGAAATGAATCCAAGATTGGAACCCAAGCAGCTTGACATGGGATGTGGGCATCCTAAGTGGCATCGTAACTGCTACATCAAACATGTGCACCAGGGTTTTATATTTCTTTCACATGCTTAGGTGAGGTCTTTTCTGCTGGTACCTGCACCATGTTTTCAGAAGTGATCTGCACAGAGGAGGAAGAAACTGGCTTCCATGCCTCTTCCTGAGAACTGGTATCCATCAAATCTGAGTTGATGTGGTGTGTATTAGTGCCACTGTGGGAATGGCGGGAAGTGGTAGGGGATAACTGCCAGGACTTCAGAATTGACAAACATAGCTAAATCCATAGATTGATGAAATCAGTGGAAGAATTAGTAAGTTATGGATTGTATAGCAGATTCAAAAGTCCTGTAAATAATCTAAAATACTGTAAATTTCTGGAAAGAAACAGAAATTTACGAATGCCTTTGTGTATATGGAATGTGCTAAAGGAAACTAAAAACAAAAACACAGTGGCCCAAAAAAGGAATTCTGATGATGCTGTCATTAAATCAGTAAAGCATGAATTAGGCACTGTGTGGGAGATAGCTGTGTGTCTCTGCGATCAGTGGTAGGTGGGGCAGTTGACAGCGATCCTGTCAATGCTTGGCAGGATGACAGAGGTAAAGCTCAGCTGGCTTCTTTGGAATGTGTATGATAGAATATTAACTGGGCAGCAGAGTTTTCAGAATTTACTGGTGTGCTTCTAAAATATATAGCCCCTTCAACCCTATCTTTAGGTCATATCAGAATTGAAACATTGTTGAAGTCAATCCAGGAAAAGAGCAGATGAAATACAGGGTATGAAGTCCCAGTGCTGCGGCGCTTGGAAGACTGCAGAACAGGCTGCATGAGGATAAGGGAGACAGTGGTAAATGATGGCAGCTGGCCATGCTCTTTAGTTAATGAACATCATACAGAGAGGTCTCACCTTTCAATGGAGCACATTGTTTTGTTTCCTTCTTTTTTTCCTTTCAACCTCTTTCTGTGCTTCCCTCCTTCTTCTTTCAGTCCTTCCTTATACTTTTGCATCCCTACTGTGCTGAGAAGGCTTTGGAGAGATAATGGCATGATTGGGACAGATATTGTCATTCCCTTCATGGTTCCATCATCATTTAAAGCAGGGCCTGTGACATCAGTAATTTAAACTAGGAAGAGTCCTACAGAGTCAGGGTGTGTGCTATGGAAGCATGTGACAGCGCAAGAGATCAAGATGATCTTCCCTGAAAGATATTTGGTCTCACCGTGCTTGGAAGGACAAAGACTTGTGGTTTGTCTTGCTCTTAGGCTCTGCCCCTGGGTCACTGGCCAGGATATCCTAAGCACACAAATGCTATGTGTTGAATCAAGAATTGTGAGCTCTGACCATGAATAGGGCTGGCTAAGTGAAGGGTTAAGTGGTAGCGGGAGCATTCTGGGAGGATGAAACCTGATACTTTTGCCCAGATAAAAAGCCAAGTAAATGGGGCAAGACTCAGCCCCATACACATGGAAAGGACTTCAAGAGCTCCTGGATGAATGGAATTGGAAGATAAGTTTATTTTAGTGCAAAAAGAATCTGCAGCCCTTGCAAAGCTTTTTCATAATACGTGTTTCCCATAAATTTTTTGAAGATTCCCTCAGATGGTAGCTGTTACTCCCATGTGGCTATTAAGCACTTGAAACACAGCTAGTCAAAAGTAAGATACACAGTAAGTTGTCAAATATACAATAGGCTTTGAAGATTTAGTATGAAAAAAAAAACCCATAAAATAGCCCAGTCATAAATTTTAAAATATTGATTGTGTATTGAAAGTACTATTTTTTGATATGATGAGTTAGTTAAATAAAATACTTATTAAATTAATTTTACCTGCTTCTTAATTTTTAATGTGATTCCTGGAATACAACATTACGTATGACTTGAATTATATCTCTATTGCATAGCACTAATGTCTATCTACTTATAATATGTATCTGTATTAATACATGGTATGAATGTATCTAATTTGCATTGTATTTTGTAATCTGTATATATGTATATGTTGACATATTTATACATGTGTATGCATACACACATATACATATACTATATATGTACATATATATTTAAATATATGCATACATAATACATACATATATACTGAAATATTTTTATATAAGCACTATATACATACATGTGCATATTATGTATAAAATATATGTTACATATTTATATATATTTTATGTAGGTATATATGTAAATGTATGTATATGCACACATACATGGTTTTACTTGGAGATATCATGTAAGGAGACTCTGGCATGTTATGGTAAACTTATGTTCTCTGATTTGAAATATTAGAACATTCCAGCTCATTTGTCCCTGCTCTGTGGCAAGTCTCTTCACAGAGAGAAACATGCATCCTGCTGAAATGCTGTTGTTATAAAAGCATACTGTTTTTGACCTATTATTTGTTTGTAGTATTGTGCATCTCAGTACAACAATTTTAATATCTAAGAATGCTGCTCAGTGAATTGATGCAATGAACAGTGTTTGAAAAGTGTAGCAATGGATGTAAATGCCAGCCATATTTCTTTTATGAGCCCAGTTCTTTATTTGCTTAGGAGAGGTTATGTTGATTGGATGGCTTTGGTATTTTTTGGTGAAGGGGTAATATATTGAGGCAATTGGTTCTCTCTTTGGAGAAAGAATAATTTATGGGAAATGGAAGTAGAGTGGGATTGTACTCTAAGATAGGTGCTTTAGATCCCTTAATAGGAAAAAGTGGATTCTTTATAGTCTGAATACCATCAGCGGAATTGGTGGTATCTGCAGAGGAACATGGTGGAGAATTTGGTTGTGCGGATGAGTTTGGCAAGCACACACATCACTGGAAGCATGACAAGTAACTTTCTATTGATCTCACCTGAGGGGACTCTGATTTCTAACAACATGCAAAGCTATAAGAACAAAATGACAAAATACAGGAAAACATGAAACCTAAATAGTAACAATATGAGGTTTAATTAAAAAGCATGCTAATCTGTAATGCTTATGTCTGTATTATACTTTGAATTTCTATGGATTTGAGAAGCAGAGAAAGAGGAGAGGGAGAGAATCAGACAGAAACATAGACAGAGAGACTTCCTATCTTCTGGTTCATTTCCCAAACACCTGTAACAGCAAAGGCCAGGCTGGTCCAAAGCTAGGGATCCAGGCACCCAATCCAGGCCCAATCCAGGTCTCCAACCTGGGTGGCAGGAGCACAATTATATTTTCAGATACTATTTTTAATTATCTTACTCTGTTCTTCATTCATTTGGAATGAGGTAACAGCAAGGTCTAATACCCACCCCCCACCCCTTTTTTGAAGCAGAACAGACACCAGATAAGGCTTACTTGCTTCTTTCAGACAAACCAATTTGGGTGAAGTTAATAAGTCATTTGATTTGTATTTCATGCATGTGCTGATAAAAGGCCATGTGTCTGGGCCCTCTACATCTTAATAAAAGATGAAGGGTATCTCACTGACCTCATAAATTTCTTCTGTGAGATTTTCAGCTTGATAAGACAGAATCAAACTCATTTTGGACTGTGGATTCACAAGGCAGTGAGGCATCATCCTCTTCGTAATTTGGAGATTTTGCTTCTTTCTTTTGCTTTGGTCATAATGATGTTCTAATATACAAAGTTAGAGCTTTGGAATTATAGGCTCATCATCTTAAAATCTGAAGGATCGGTTATTATGGTTAACTGTTTATTGAATGCCTACTATGTGCTAAGGCAGATCTCACAGAGTTGAAATATCATCCACACTTGAAGTGTAGGAGAAAAAATTTTGCAAGAATTGTTCAGGAAAAATAAACAAGGAAGAGAAATGAATTCAGGACCAAGGTCAGGCCTTTTTTGGGGGTGGTTTGGGAGTGCCTAGTGTGATAGACTTCTCCTAGAATCTGCTCAAGTAGGAGTTCACAAGGTTAATTTGTTCTATGCTTCTGAAACCCAGAAGAGAAAATTTTAGAGGGCTATGAAATATCCTCTCTGAGGTTAGGGAAAACTTTGCAGAAACTAAAAAAGCTGCAGAATAGAAGTGTCAGAGGTGATAAAAGAAGATATTGAGGGGGTGGAGATGCTGAGCCCAAAGCTTGGGGAAATAGTAGCCTGTGGTATAGTTCAACAAGTATGTAGGCATCTGGCTATTTGTTAATCTAGGCCAATGAATGTTATCACATAACTCAAAGAAAATATTTATATCTCAGTAATAGTAGTAGGCAACTGAGCTGCAGGGGTTGTCCTTCACACTCTCAGTCATGGAGGAGAGGGACTCAGGGTGATAAAGACCTCACCATGCACCTTCTGAGGTTGTCTCCCTTTGGGCTGCCTGTATTGGGAAAGCAACACAGAGAAGGATTGTCTTAGTTTGTTTTGTATGGCTGAAACAGAGCACTGTAGCCTGTGTGTGATGTGTGTAGAAAAAAAGTCTATTTCTCACAACTCTGGAGGCCGAGAACCCCACAGCAAGGCACTGACATCTGGCAAGTGTCTTCTTGCTACATCATCCTGTGGTGCAGTGTCATAGCAAAAGAGTGTGTGCAAAAGAGTGAGGGAGGGTGACCAAATGCATCCTTTTTTCCAGAACTCACTCCCACAAGGAACTGAACCATTTTAATGGAAGCAGCATTAATCCATTCATGACAGCAGACCGTGAGCTGATCACATCTTCCAGATCCCACCTCTCGGTGCTTTCATTTTTTTTTTTTAAATTTTTAATTAGTTTTTAACAGATCCAATGTGATTTGCAGATAAAATTCTATGGCCGTTATGATATTTCCTACCCTCCTGCTCCCTCACCATCTCTGTCTCTCGGCCTACTTCTGTCTCTCTCCTTTTTTTCGGTGTGTGTGTGTTTGAGATAACACATTTTAGATTTACATTACAGTAAAAAGGCTTAATACTTTGCCAAATAAGAAGTTTAACAAATAAAAACAAAAAGACTCTAATGTAGTACGAATATAGACAATGTCTATAAACAGTAATTGAATGGAAAAATGACCATTTCATCCATATACAGAAAATTTAATAGATCATTAAAACCACTGTAGTATAACATTCTTAATCATTGGTTTAACAAAGGTATAAAACTAAGTTTTACAAGACTGTATTTAAGTTCTAAAACATGAACTTTGAAGGGCACATTCAAACCATAACACTCCATCCCACTCCTGGCCCAAATTCACATATTTCTCACATGTAAAATACTTTCATTCCATTCCAGTAGCTCCAAAGTACCAATTCAGTCCAACTTAAAAATCCAAAGTTTATAGTCTCATTTAAGACGCAGGTAGAATTCAAAGTACAGTTGATCCCAAGGTAAGTTGTTCTTTATCTATAACACTGTAAGATTAAAAAGTCATGTGCTTTAAAAATACAGTAAGGAGACACGCATAACATAGGCATCCCCATTCTGAAAGAAAGTGGGCAGTGAGAAAGGAGCAGCTGGTCTCATCCCAGTAACTCCGAAACAGGACAGGTCAAACAACCTCAAGCCTTAATGTTAAAATAACCTCTTTTGATTGTGTTGAACAACTGGGTGCCCAGGTGCATAGTAGTTCCAAGCCCTGTGGCTTTGCTGGCCCACCTAGTAGCTGGCTGAAGTCTTGTGCCTACAATGTTCTCAGGTGGAACTGTGACCTGGTGGCCCTACCCTTCTGACATCTTGTGAGTGGTCCCACTTCCAGGGCTCTACTAGGCATTGTCCTGGTGCACTCTGTGGTGATTTTGCTCCTGTAGAATCCTTTGAAATATATAGGAAGGCTACCATTGCCTCACAGCTTATGCACTCTTGTGAATTTGCAGTTCCAGCCCCACATGTACACTGCCAAGATCTACTGCTTATGCCTCATAGAACCATGGCAAAAGCTGCATCTGGGGTGGCCAAGGAGCGGAGTCCCAAGGCAGAACAGGCCGCAAATGCCAAGATACCAGTTGCACATCTATGGAAATCTTGCCCTCAAATTCCTGTTCCAGGGCCTGTGGTGGGCGGGCCATCTCAGGGGTCTCTGAAATGCCTTCAGGATCTTTGTTTCACTTTCTTGATGAACATCCCCTATCTCCCTTCTGTTTCTAATGACATCTTTAGCCAGTAGTGTTGGTTGGTTGGCCATGTTCTTTGCTCTGAAAGTGCATGTACACTCTACATAGCCAGGCTACACATTTTCCAATCCTTTCAACTCTGCTTCTCTTTAAATGATAAATTCTGTCTGAAAACATTTTGACTCTAATTATATCTTATTATATGCAGTTAAAAATAGCCATGCAGTTCCTTGAACATTTTGCTTAGAAATTTCTTTCACCAGGAGGCAGTGTGTGGCTCGCTGGTTATATTATTATTATATGTTATATTATATATTATGGGATATTTCCATATCCCATATTAATGTGCCTGGAGTTTCAGCTGTTCTGCTTTCAGTCCAGCTTTCTTCTAATACACACTCTGGGAGGCAGCAGATGATGCCTCTGGTACTTGGTACTTCTACCCACTTGGAAGACCTGGATTGAATTCTGGGCCCTTGTCTTCAGCTTAATTTGCCTTGACTCTTGCAGGCATTTAGGGAGTGAACCAGCAGATGGAAAATCTCTTTCTGTTTCTTTCAAATAAAATAAAAATAAATAATTTTTAGAATAAAGAAATTTCTTCCACAAAATATCTTAATTCATTGCTCTTAAATTCTGCCTTGCATAAAATACAGGTTCTTTGCCACCTGGTTTTCAGTACCTTTCACCTTCTATTTATTTGAGACTTCGTCAGTTTGACCTTTACCATCCAAGATTCTATTAACTTTCTAATCGCAACTCCGTAAGCAATTTCCACAAATTCCCCACATTTCGTAGCCCTCAAGAAAGTCAGGCTTTCAGCAAAATCACCCTTCTGTTTGTGTATATCTAAGCTTTTTCAAGCCTGTTCTTCCAGGTCTTCCCAATACTCAGTTCCAAAGCAACTCTCACATTCTTGGACCCCATTTTTTGGTACCAGTTTTCTATCTTAGTACAATTTGTGTTGCTATAACAGATTACCACAGACTGAGTAATTTAAGGGAAAATAATTTTATGTCTCATAGTTTTGGAGACTAGGAAACCTCACATATTTAATACCAGTTTGCCAGCATCTGGTGAAGGTCTTTTGATGCTTTCATCCTATCATGGAAGGTGGAAGAGCAAGAGAACCACAAGAGAAAGTGAAGGGAGGAGCTCAAACTCATCCTTTTATCAGGAGCTACTGCGCAGTCCAACCCACTCTCTGGATAACAACATTAATATGTTTATATGGCAGAGCACATATGACTTTGTCACCCTTCGAAGGTCTCAGCTCCCACTGTTGCACTGGGTATTAAGTTTGTAACACATGAGCTTTGGGGGGCATATTCAAACCACAGAAATCATATAAGAGATTTTTGTGAGTTGTGCATAAGAATGGGGAGAACACTGCCTCTCCTTCCTGTTCACTTGGTGGAATTCACTTACAAAGCTACACCTAATTGCAAAGGAGGCTATGCAATGTGGTCTCATTGTGCCCCAGGATGAAGAGGACAACCTGCAGTTAGGTCTGCAACCTCTGGGCTCTGCTGGATTGGTTCAAGTGAACCTTGGTCATGAGTACTCCTCATACAGTCTGGTCTTCGCCTTTAGATTACTTCTGACGAGAGTTAATATAATATCCTATGACAAGCTAGTGTTTGTAACATTCCAGTTTCTTCAAAATATTGTGTTTGTTTGGCTGGATGGTCAATTCTGCCCTCACATGTTATAGATCTCCAGAAAGGGTAGTGTCTCCTCATCTTGTTTATCTTGTGACCCTGTCGGTGATGGTGATGAATGCACAGACATTGTGTGTAGGGGTTCTTGTTCATGAATCTGGGTCTTTGTTCTTGATTTGATTGCTCTGTGTTTTTGGATGAATGTCTTAATCTCTCAGGCTCAGATTCAGCATTTTAATGAAGAGAAAAGCATAGCAAAAACATTGTCTCTCAAGTTGCCGTAAAAATTAAATGATTTTCAGGAACACCAAATTAATTTTAAAAATTAAGTCTTATCACAGTCTACATTTTAAAATATTAGAATACCTGTGATTTCCCATTTTCAAATAATTTATTTTTAAAAACCAAGAATGCAAGTTGAGTTATTTTAATGATAGTTTAGTATGTATGAATATTGGCATTTTTTCCCTCACTCATTATTAGGATATTAAAAATCTGGTGTATCCTCCAAATCTATGCATAATACATTATCTAGAGCCATGTTTAGTACATATTTGTTGCTCTGTAAATATTTGCTGACTGGATGACAATACTTGAGAATTAACAACTACCTGCATTTGTTGAAAGATCAATCTCCAGATTCTACTGTCTATAATGTAGGTCTTTTCTTATCCTAGATGGTGTTGATGTAATGGAAAGGAGTATTAATAGATGCATAAAAGACTTGTTTGCCAAATCAATTTGAAGAAAAGTTCTTAAATTCTGTGTTTCTTGGTTTTCCTTTCACTGAAATATTTAGTGCAAGTTGCTTGAATGATGTATGGGAAAAAGAAAAGACATTTTCTACACTTCAGTAAGGATTAACAAGAGAACTGTTTATACTCAGAGACCAGCTGGCATGGTGACCAC
This sequence comes from Oryctolagus cuniculus, assembly GCF_051225735.1. NCBI lineage: Eukaryota > Metazoa > Chordata > Mammalia > Lagomorpha > Leporidae > Oryctolagus > Oryctolagus cuniculus. The sequence goes on from NC_142872.1 coordinate 55,460,188, forward strand.
AGCCTTCCAAGCTTCTAAGGATCACAGTAAAAAATGAGCAGAACCAGGCAGACAAGGGGTAAAAAGAGAGAAAGGGCAGTTTGAGGAACAGCTGCCTTCTTGAGACCTTTCCCACCTAGGGAATGCCTTATTCAAAACTTCAAACAAAGCTCAGGAAGAAAGACATTTGTGTCAGAGCCATGTCTAGTGCTCAGTGCCTAGAGAAAGTGCTCTGCTCCCTGCTGGGCTTCCCTTGGAGATGAAAGGTGAGCTCCCTGTTATGCATTTGTGCCAAAGTCATTTCTCCAACCAGCTATCCTACTTCCAAGGTAGAGTACATCTTATCTGGGTCAGCCAGTTCACCAGTCCTTGTCTTAAATTCCCCCCAACTACTCTCTTGCAGCATGCAAGTATTTACTGGACTCATCAAATGTAGTGCTCTTCCTCTCTTGGTGCTTATAAAACAAGGAAAAAAAAAAAAAGAACGAACTAGATTGCTTGGAGAGCAAAGACTTAAGTCATAAACAAAGGATGTCTGATGGAGTTGAGTGTTGAATTTAGATAAAGCAATCAGGGAATGTTCTTTTGGGTGGAGGGCATATGAGCTGGCACTTGAGTTGTGAGATGGGGTCAGGCAGGAAGCCATTGAGAGTTTCGAGGACAGAGTTTTAGGAAAAAGAAACAGCAAGTGGTAAGACATTATGTGGGAATGATCTTGGCTGACTTACAAAAAACAAAACAAAACAAAATGACCAGCACAACTTTTGAGTATGGTATGGAGTCAGCAGGCTGAAGTGAAAGTGTGAGAACAGGAGATGTCAATGCAGATAGTTCCTTAAAGGCCATGGGAACCAATGAGTTTTAATTTTACCCTAAACTTGAAAGAACAGTAAACATTTCCAGCTCTAAAAATTTGTCTGCTTGCTCCATGGGGTTCAAAATCTTATTTTGGCCTGATGTTTTGAGATCTGTGGTCAAAATCTTAGTCCCTAAATCTCCCAAATTACAAGATAAATGAAGAGTCTTAACAAGAATTTTAATAAGATTATTGCCACTTCCAAATTGTGAACTCTTGAATGGCAGTCTTCTGTGCAGTTTCCTTTATGTTCCGGATAGTGTACAAGATAAAGCCATTTTTGTTTAGATAATTGTAAAGAAAACTTTTATTTAGTCTGTCAGAAACTACTCTATCATGAAGGTCCTTTTTCTAAAGGGTGATTGCTAAATATGATCTTTCTTTAACGCCTGCTCTCCATTTAAAAGCACTTATTCTTGGAAGAATGAAAGAGTTAAGGTAATTGGTGCTTATTATGAATGAAAAACTGGCTTTTTTTTAATGTTTTCTATGAATTTTATGCAAAATACTCGCATAAATGTTGTCTTGTGTCTAAAAATACATATTTTATTTTTGGGGGGGCCTAATTTCTACAGCTACATTTGTTTCATATTGGTCTACTGATGAAAAGTAACATTTGGGAGAGAACAAGAACATGTAGGCCACTTCAGTTAAGATATGAAACCCCCAGCTGCAAACTAAAGAGTATGTGAGTAAGGTTTACATGAAACAGTGGCTTTGCGAGGCATGTGTTCCAAAGTTGGGATTTGGTGTGGGTTAGAATTTATGTTGACTGCTGCTCTGCCAGCCCCTCATCTGTTACATGGTAATCCTATTGGGACACATGGTGCCACAGTTATTTTTCTTCCCACAATTGTTTGGGAGTCAGAATTATTAAAAAGATGTTTGGAAACACCAAGTTTTTGATGGTGGTTCCTAAAATGTCTTGGGAAAGTTGATGAGGCTTGTGATTGCTGTTGTGTTAAACACTCTTTATTCGCATTCATTATGGATTCTTTTGGCTTTGGCTTTGGCTGTGGTTTTCAAGATTTGGATGGGATCCTGCACTAAGTGGTGTGCACCCTGTAAGTGATGAAGTGCCTTTGGGTCTGTTTTCTGGAACTGGCCCACTTGCACTGCATGTTATGCAAGTGAATGAGCTTGACATTGTCAATGGCATTTTGGGATTCCCATAGACCCTGGCTCCAAATGAAAGCAGGCAGGCATTCAGGGTTAGCAACATTAGACAATGAGTGAGGTTATAATTGTGAGGAGTAAGTGAAAGCCCTTCACTTGTTACCCCATGGCAAATAAAATGCATTGGTCAAGCCTCGCTTTCTCATTAAGTAGCTTCTCCAAAGCAAAAAGAGCTCAGGTTGGAAATGATGGGTGCATATCTTAATAGAGCAGTAGGGAATAGTGGAAAATGCCAGAGCATTTCACCTTAGGTTTCATCTGCTGGGTTTTACTGATTATCAGGGTGATAGATATTTATATTAGCTATAATTACATTACAGCATTCATCTTAAAATATTATAAGGATTTGTAATAAAGTGTAATATAAATATTTTAAAAATTAGTGTAATTTTTCCTTTTCTCTCATCCCTTCCCTGTCATACTGCCAGGAGGATCTTTTGTTTGACAGCTTCTCTATCAAAATATGTGGAAATATAAGAGGAAGAGGATTGTATACAGATTTACTTAGTAATGGTGCAGCTGGGAGTAAAGGTGAGAATTAAAGGAAAAGACAGACTAATAAAGAGAAATTTTGGAGGGATTCAAGAAAAAGAAAAGAGAAGGTAGAGTAACTGCAGTATTGTATTAGATTTGGGGAAGATGGAGTAGTGAAGACTTTTAAGAAGTTTTGCTGTGTAAAAAGATAAGGAAGTTTGCTGAATATTGTGAAATGTAGTTTTCCATTAATCCCTCCATGCACTTAGAAGAAAAATTCAGTAAAGCTATCTACATTTTCCTTTAATACTCTGGGAGTTAAAATTGTGCTTTCTTCTCATGCATCACCATGCTGCGATGAGATCTTTCCATTTGACAGGTCTATAGATGAAGATTTTGATGGAAGAGCTTAAGGCACCATATCATTGAATTAGGCTGTACAGATAAAAGTTAATATGTAAAAAAGAGAATACAACTTTCTCCTATTACCCCACCATAAAAGGAAGATCATACCCTATATAAATGCTCTGTAACCTACTTTTCCCACTAGATACATTTTCATCCTAATACACGTAATTGTATTCTATCTGAAGGTTATGAAATATAGCATTGTTTGAGGTGCAACACTTGATTGATTCATTCTGTTTTTGTACAACCACTGGCTTCTAAGTATTTCTTTTTTATAAATAGTGCTACAATGAATATCAGTGTGGTCAGGTCTTTGGATATATTGTTTTGTTTTGCTGAGTTAAAAACTGATGAGGGTTAAATAATTTAGGAAGAAGAGGACCACATTATAACAAGCATATTAAGTTTTGGGAGCCTAAGATATAAACTTAATTAAGACAAATCAAAGAAAGAATCTAGTCAACTAAAAAAGTAGAGTGCTTAAAAATAGAAAAATATGGAAGCTAAGCAAACACAGAAAAGTGTTACAAAATGAATAGGGAAGGGGCCCACAATCCATACATACTCTTTGATAAAGTTTTCACTGTAGTTAAATGGACAAGAAAAATGTTGTGAATATGTCAGAAGTGGTGTAGAAAATACATTTGGTACACATGGATAAATGCATAGTGATACAGTAATTACAGTATGTCAAGAATGCCAGAAAGGAGCTGGAAAAGATCCAAAGAAATGCAGTGAGGAAGATCATGAGAATCAATTTTAATATGAGAGTAGGTTCTGAGGATGATACTTTCATGTTTCAAAAGATTAAGACTAAGACTGGTCCAAGTTAATAAAATCATGAAGCCGGGTTGGGGTAAAATGTGTACCTGTTTGCTTTACAAACTTTATAAAGCAAAAAACAAAGAACACCATTTGGAATTTGATAATAATAATTCTAAGAAAAAAAGAGGAAATAGTCTTTTGCCAGCCATAATTTGAATAGAATGTATTTTACATTCTTCTTTGTATGCAATGTGCTCCTTTTTCATATATGTGACGCAATGTCCATATCAAATAGGAATGTGTTAAGCCTCAAGTAAAAGAAAATGAAGACAGGCTTAAAAATATAAAGGTTAAATTTTCTCATGTAATAGAAAGTCCAGAAAAATGTGGTCATGTCAGTCAGTTTCTCTGAGACCCCACAGTCACTGTATGTGATTGGCACATTGTTGGCTTCTAAATCAACTGCCCCTGTGTTTTGCATGCCTTGCATAGTTCATTCCCTTTCGCCATGTGCTTAGGGTGTGAGAGGAGGTGATGAAGAGCAGATGATGTGAAAGTACTGGGAAAACATTCTTACTTAGAGTTACATGCTATTATTTTTTTAAAGATAGAAACAGGCTCTTCTTTCCTCCCTTATCCTCTAATATGAAAGTTTGGTCCATGTTGCCTTTTAAAAATATACACAGTCAAGAATGAGATTTGGCATTTATAATATCTGTTAAAACCTGGTCTGCAATACAGAAACCAAGTGTAGGGCAGTGCCTTTACTCACAGTATCAATCTTTTTCCCTGTTTCAATGGCTGTGAGAAACATAATGCCATATTTCACAAGGACAAAGCCTGTTTTCACAAAGGCCCTGTTGTTATTGACCCCTCACAGGTTTCTTGAAGTAAAAGCAACCCAAGAATAGTCACAGCCAGCATCTTAAGGCTTGGGTATAGAATAAAAATGGGCTCAGTGCTGATTCTAACACTTGAAGGTACATTAGAATCACCTGAAGATTTGTGAAACACACAGTGCTGGGTTCCAGTCCCAGAATTTCTGATGCAATTGTGTTAGCCTGCAGCTGTGGGATGGGGTTGAGAATCTCAGTTTCTAACAAACTCACAGCTAATGCTGATGCTGCTGTCCAGGGAAACACACTTTGAGAACCACAGTGTGTGGCATAGAGTAGGCCAAGAGGAAACATGTAAATGCCAATAGGGAGCATGCTTGAGTGTCAGGCAACACAGGGTATTGAAGACTTGCAATCTGTAGGCATGCACCTTCTGGAGAATGTGGTCCCCAACTGCATTCTGCAGATGAATGCATAGCTTCAGTGCTATTGGGTGATCTGATTTCCAAACAGTAGTTGGAAACATACATTTTATGTGTAATTTCCCAATTTTCATATATTGAACACTTAGGTTATTTTAATACTACAAGGGTGAAATGAATGTTTTTAGGTTAAATGTCACTGTGGGACGTTGTTTAAAACTTATCTAATAGGTAAATGTTAACTCTGTTCACTCTCTCTCAAAATTTACATGTGATTATACATCTGCTTTAATTGAATGTACATGTTGAGGTCTTTGCAGTGTTATCTATAGATGCAACCTTTAGTAAGTTACATATATACTTTTGATAGCAACATTAAAAGGAAGAATAACCATAGGATCATCTTTATTACCACTTTTAATTTGTCTTTTAGTTTCTTTCTTCTATCCTGACCCCAAAGAGTTTGGAATAGAAGACTCCCATAAATAACCTCATTGCTTTTAACAAAGAGAAGCTGTTACCAATGGCCAAAGATGAGAATATTCTCCTACCTTCAATGTCTAATGCACTGGTACATTTAAGAGTTGGCTCTACTGGGAAGGAAAGAAGAAGAAAGCCTGCTGATTTGAATGGGTTGCCTTCTTGGACATTTGTTCCTTAGCCTTGCATTTCTTGAATCAGTTAAATATTTTACTAACCATCTGGTCACCTACAAATTCAGAAATGAACTAATCCCAAAACACACCAAGTTATCTTATAAACACTTTTATGTAGAAGAATAAAGCACAATCCTGGTCAGTTTATACATCTTCATTAATGATTTCTAACATAGTTCTTTCTTTTTTTCACTCTGACTAACAAGTATCATCTAGTTATGAGAGGCTATTATACAAAATCATTAAAACATGCTTAACTGTACTGTGTTAATTATGCAATGATAAATTATTCTTTATTTCTTCATTAACAGTATTGTAGCAGTAGAATTAGCATTGTTTGTTCCTTTTTGGAGGAAAAAAATCATTAATATTAAAAAATTAAAATTCTGGAAACTTAATGTTGTGGAATGACAGTTTTAATTTGATTTTTAAAATCCTATTTGCTGATCCCCTCAGCTATAAAAGTTTAACCATTATGTCACTGTAATTACATTGGCTGTTTATCTCTTCTTCCTTGGCTGTTTCTAGGGCTGAGCAACAAACTGAGGGCTGGCATTAGGCTCTGAGTCAGGAGACCTGAGGGATATCCTAAATCTCTTGCTAAATTGAGTCTAATAGTATAATCTAAATCTCTTCTAGTTTGACTCTCTGCTTTTGAATCATTTCATTATTCAGCAATAAACAAGTCAATAAATGCTTACGGAGCCCTGTGCTAGGCACTGTGGGAGAAATACATTCTAAAGGAACATACATTTTCTGCCTTATAATGTTGACAATTTAGCATGACATTTAGACATGGAGATACAGTAGTTATTATACAGCAAATGTAATTCCATATGTGATAGTGCCAAGGTAGTATTAAGACAGAGAAAGGAAAATTATTCTGGCTGGATTGGTAATTAAAACTTGAGCCTGGCCGCCAGGAATAAAAGTGACCACAGTAATGTCCAGCATCACAGCCTGTTCCTTGTTTACCTTCCTGATAGGTTAGTTTTAACAGCTTTACCTGCACTTAATCTAACCCCCAGCAAGATATCTCCAGCTTTGGTTCTAGGGTTATTCTCTTTCACAGGTGCAAACACATGAATGGTTTTGTTAAGTCAGTAGTTCTCAAAGGGTGATCCCAAGACCACCATCAGCATTATTTGTTGCAGATTCATGTACCCTCCCCATCTTTGACATACTGATGATATTCTAGGAGTGGTAAAACAATCCATATATAACCAGCTTCCTTCATTATTCTGATGGCCACGAAAGCAACAACAGCATTCATTGAAGTGGCTTGGGGCAATGATGGGAATAATACATGGCGTGGAGCTTATGATGATTTTGTCTTATTCCTATCTTTACTCTTCCTACGTGTGTTACTTTGAATTCATTATCTAACCTTTTTAAATCTCAGCTTCATTATCTGTAAAATGGGATGAATAGTGTTCCCACTCATTGCTGCTTTATGGGTTAAATGAGAGCCCATAAAACTGTTTTTAAAAGTTCTGACACAAGTAAGCCTTCCACAAATGGTAGTTTTATTATAGTATTTGCCACCACCATCATTATCGCCATCGTCACTGTCACCCCATCTAGATGAAGAGAGCAGCTTGAATTAGGGTCAGGAGGAGGGAGTGGGTAGTTTTCCTAGGCAGAAGATTAAGGGGACCATTTCTGTCTTTTGTGGCAGAAACGGGTCACAAATAATGAATTGAAATATTAAAGCTTCAATATTTATATCCTTCAAAAAACCTCTTTGATTAACCTGCCCCCACAGGGATCTATTCCTTGATGTGCTTTCCTTGAATGTGTGTGGATATAGCCTGTCCTGAATAAATTCTCACTTTTTTTATGTTACTCTATAATTGCTCTAATTTGAAAGATGCACATCATATCTCCCTCGAACAGATTCCCAAGTCCCCTGGGTTTACAGCTACTTTAGTGTTCTCCAGGGGAAGTCTAACAGTTTCAGTTTGCAGTCAGACAGAATTCAAAACCAGGCTCCAGGAGCCAGCATTGTGGCACAGCGGGTTAAACTGCTGCCTGTGATACCAACACATCTCATATTGGAGTACTGAAATGAGTTCTGGCTCCCCCACTTCTGCTAATGTATATAGGAAGGCAGCTGAAGATGCCCCAAGTACCTGTGTCTCTGCCACATGGGAGCTCTGGATGGAGTTCCTGGCTCCTGGCTTCTTCTAGGTCTATCTTCAGTCATTGTGGCTGTTTGGGGAATAAGTCATCAAATGGAAGCTCTCTCTCTCTCTCTCTCTCTCTCTCTCTCAGTCTGTTTACCTACCTACCTATCAAATAAATGAGTCTTAAACAAACAAAAACCAGCCTACTGGGATGGATATTTCACAAAGCAGTTAGGATGTATGTGTCTGGCTCCAGACTCAAGGTTTCTGCTAATGTAGATCTTGGGAGGCAGGTGTGATGGCTCAAGTAGTTGGATCCCTGTCACCCTCATTGGAGATCTGAGTAAGTTCCCAGGTCCTGGCTTTGGCAAAGCCCAGCCCTGGCAGTTTTGGGCATTTGGAGAGTGAACCAGCAGATGCGGCTCTCTTTCTTTGCTTATCTATGTGTGTCTCCCTCTCTTATCTCCCAAATAAAGTAAAACTGATCAGCAAAACCAAACTAAACCAGGTTCTACCACTCATGAACTGCATTTGACTTTGGATCAGTAGCCCAAAGGTCTCATCTTTTAAAACAGATGTTAAATTCAATGTGTATTTTTTTAAAAAAACTTGTTTATTGAGATATTTACTTTTTAAATTTAAAATAGGGTTACCTTTGGGAAAGGTTGTAGGGGGAAATTGGGATTAAATAATATAAGAACTCCTAATCACATTGCCTGAGCTCACAATAAATATCACTACTAATTGGTTTACTTTTTGATGCATACATAGTACACTATACTGGGACTTGCCCCTCACCATGGGTTTGGCAGGTTCCAAAGATATTGCCACTGTGCAGGGCAAGGCAGGAAGGCAACAATTTGTAATGGCAGTTTCCTCCCATTCCTTCCCTGCTTGTTAAAGCACCTGGGCACTACTAGGGCTGGGCGAGGGAACGGGGCAGTAGAAGCTGTTGCAGTCCCAGTATCTTTGTTATACATCTTGGTGAAGAAAGGGATTAAAGAAGATGTTTTTCTTGACCTTACATATGTACCTGGAAAGACACTGGAAACCCTTCTGAGTATAATGTAAACCTGTGGCTCCCCTGATTTTTTGTGGTCTACTCAACTCTGTTACAAATCACTTACATGAATTTTGCCAAATTGTGTCCATTTCTGTCTTAGACCACTGAGGTTGCTATACCAAAATACCCTAGGAGGTGGCCTATAAACAGCAGATATGTGTTTCTCATGTTTCTGGAGAATGGGAAGTCTGTGACCAAGGGAGCCACAGAGTCTGTGACATGAGGCCCAGTCGTCCTAGCTGGCTTCTCCGGTGGCAGAAGCGGGAAGGAAGCCTCCTGGTCCCTCTTTGATAAGTCATTCATCCCATCCACGAGTCTGTCCTCTGGAGTCAGTTGCCTCCAGAGGCTCCACTGTGAAGCTCAATTTTCTACACTGGCATTTTGCATGGAAACAAAATACTCAGTCCATAGCAGCTCTCCCCTATGATTTTGTCCTGAGGAATGAATGAGTGAGCACAGACTTGTTAGCATGTGTGTGAGGTTACTGTGTTAGGCCTTGTGTTAGTGTTTCAAATAAACAGGCATTGTGCATCTTAACAATATTAACCTTGGAAGGTGAGGATTATTAATCTCCTTGCACAGAGGAGCAGAATTTCCTGATTGATAGCACAGAGAACAAGTTGGATTTCAAAAACCTGGGGAGTGGACTCCGAGGCCCAGCTCTGGAATATTACCAGGGGAAAAATGAGCAGAAGAAAGCAGACAACTTAGAGTGTTTTCACCTGAGATGAGAATTCTCATGGACCCATTTCCCATATTCTTCTCACATGCTGCTTGGACTTTAACTTTACTGTCCATTCTGGCAATTTCCCACATGCTGAAATAACACATTTTTCTCTTCAGTACTTTAATCTTTAAATTTATTAACATTTCTGTAATACCTTTTGTGTGCTAGTCTTTCTCATTCTGGTATTTGCCGGTGAACTTTTTAAAAAGGACTTATTAATTTGAAAGATGGAGTTACACACACACACACACACACAGAGAGAGAGAGAGAGAGAGAGAGAGTAGGAGAGAGATTGATTCTCTATCTGCTGGTTCACTTCCCAAATGATTGTAACAGCCAGGAGTCAGGAGTGTCATCTGGGTTTCCCATGTGGATGGTAGGACTCCAAGTTCTTGGGCCATCTTTTACTGCCTTCCCAGGGATATTAGCAGTGAACTGGATTTGAAGTAGAGTAGCTGGGACTCAAGTGGGCACCCATTTGGATTCTAGTGATGCAGGCAGTGGCTTAACCCGCTGCACTACTGTGCCAGCCTTTTGCCTCTGAATTTGTAAAAGCTCCAAAACTCTCAGTATTTATACTCCTTTTTTTTTTTTCAGAAAAATGCAAGAAAAAAATTTTTCTTTAGTTTGAACCACATCTGTAGTGGCTCAGATAAGTTCAAACACAGAATTACTAATCTTCAGGACTCTTGGTTTAGAAGATCTCACATTCTCGCAAAAGGTTGATTTTGGTGGAAGATAAAGTGTGAAATGGACAGGCTGTATTTTTCTAATTGTGACAGGCTGTATTTTTCTAATTGTGATAGTAGTAGTAGTAGTATATTACAGGATGGATTTAAACACTGCCATTTGCTGTAGGGCTGGCATAGAAGTTTTAAACTTGTTTGCTATTGCCCCTGACCCTGGTAAACATGTGCCTAGTCTGCATCCATATTGTCAGTGTCTCATGTTTTGGAAATACTAATGTGGTTGACAAGATGGGGCATACTTGAAATAATTTGGCTGTTCCTGTATATGGAAATATATTCATGAGTGATTTAGGAAATGAGACAGTTGAGTAGTGTGTGTTTTGTTCTGGAAACTCTGGGCTCTTTTCCCATGGAGTGTGTGTCACATCCTCCATCTACCCCCGGCAGCTGCAAAGCAACACAAGCCCTCCCTGAGGTCTTAGACCGTGAATAACTACAGTGAAAAACCTTTCCCATAATTGACCCAAGCAAGCACTGAGTCAAGATATTTTTTACCTGTACACATCCTCCATGTCTTCCTCTGCTCAAAGTGAAAGCAGCACTTTTTTCACCAGCCATGTCCCTTTTTCCTCTGAATAATATGATTTCTTCAGCTTACACACCTCAGTCATTCAGTGTTGCTGACATTTGCTTTGCAAGTTAAACCAGCGCACTGACTTGTTAGCATCATCAAATTGCACCGAGGTATCTGGATATTTAAGGTAGGGACAGGGGCAGACATAAAATGAGTTTACTGGATTTTTCAGTCTTAGATTTTATTATCTGAAACAGCTAACTCTTGTGTGAGCCAGATAGGAAGTAAAATAGTTTAAGAGACCGTCCTGAGAAGATGAAGTGATCTGGCTAAAGAAAAGGAAGATGTGCATGATGGCCATTTTAAATGGCTTTCTCTAGATGGGTGCTTAGATACTAAGGATACACCCCTGGATCTGGGATTATCAAATAATTTTGCATTAGGAGTAGGCTTCTGGTTTAGCATTAAGATGCCTGCATTCCATATCAGAGTACCTGGGTTTGGTTCCCTTCTCTCACTCCTAACTCCAGCTTGCTGTTAGTATGAATCCTGGGAAGGCAGCCATGATGGCTCAGTAAGTATGTCCCTGCTCCCCACTTGCAGACTTGAATTGAGTTCCCAATTCTTGGCTTTGTCCCAGCCCTAGCCATTTTGGCCATCTGGGGATTGAACCAGTGGATAGGAGCTGTCTCTTCCTTTCTCTCTCACTCTCTGCCTCTAAATAAATTCAAGAAAGTAGTGATTTTACTTTAAGTTCTGTTGCTGGCTCCTTGAATTGAGCTTTCTGGGTTCCAAATACTGAAACTAACTTAAATTAATTTAGGCTGAAATGAGTGATGTATTCCAAGGGTGTGAGGATGTGTTTCTGTGACTGTAAGTCTGGCATCATACCCAGGCCTCCGCAAGTTACAAGAGATGAAGACCAGGACATTGACCTCTGGACAGCTGCTTTCTTTTCTTTAACTCTGTGAACTTGCTTCTTTTGCATTTGCTTAGCTGTTTATGGGCAAGTGTTTCTGACCTCATATCTTCTGAGCATGGATGTTACACATCCAGCAGCAGGACAACAGCCAATCTCAGTTACTTTTTCCCTTGTCAATACATGTTTCATACTCCCAGAGAAGCACTCTGATTTGCCACCTTGAATCATGTTCTCACTCTGGTTGCAATCAAACTTTGTTAGAATGGTTGTCAAGTGGTCTCACTCATGGTGTTGGCATTGCAGTGAATTTAGACTAATTATCTGTGCTTGAGCATAGATTCTGCGTGGTAGGTCATATCTTGGGAGAAGAGTACACATCTTATTCATGTTTCTATTCCTCGTGTTCGGCATAGTTTGTCTTGCATTGGATGTGCACGGCAAGCGCTTATAAAGTGAAAAAGCACAGAGACTGATGAAGTCAAGTCCCAGATACGCAATGTCTGGATCCTTTCCTACTTCAAGCCTCTGAGCCTCTTTTTCGGCATCTCTTTATTACAACATGCATTTACCATGATTGTGAGATTGCAAATCGTCACTAATCATCTCAAGGAGAGGTGCAAAATTCCCCTGGAATGAATTTTAATTCAAATTTAATTTTTATCAAATCGTAGAAAAACACTTGGGTATTAGAAAAAAAGGGGGTTAACACAGAAAGAGAGGTCATGGAATTTAACCTTGATTCAGAATTGGAAATTCATTCATTTAGTTTTGAAGTGTCTTCTTACTGGAGATAAAAAGTTTAACTTTTCAAAATTGGGATTATAAGGAGAAGTATCTGTCCATAGAGTGATTACCACATTCTTGAACCTGGAGGCATTTTCTTTAAGAGATTTATTTATTTGAAAGGCAAAGCTACAGAAAGAAAGGGAAAGAGAAATCTTCCAGCTGCTAGTTCACTCCTTGGATGTCCACAGTGGCCATGACTGGTCCAGGCTCAAGCCAGGAGCCAGAAACTCCATCCTCATCTCTCAGGTGGGTAACAAAGGCCCACATACTTAGGACAGTAACTCCTGCCCCCTGACATATTAACAGGGATCTGGATTGGGAACAGAGCAGCCAGGACTCAAATCAGCACTCTGATATGGGATGCATGTGTCACAAGTGGTAGCTTAACCTGTTGCACCACACTGCTAGCTTCTGCACCTTTTTTGAATTGTATAAAGTTAATGTACTGTTTTTAAAAAGTAGAACACAGACAGCCGGCGCCGTGGCTCAATAGGCTAATCCTCCACCTTGCGGCGCCGGCACACCGGGTTCTAGTCCCGGTTGGGGCGCCGGATTCTGTCCCGGTTGCCCCTCTTCCAGGCCAGCTCTCTGCTATGGCCAGGGAGTGCAGTGGAGGATGACCCAGGTGCTTGGGCCCTGCACCCCATGGGAGACCAGGAAAAGCACCTGGATCCTGGCTCCTGCCATCGGATCAGCGCGGTGCGCCGGCTGCAGCGGCGGCCATTGGAGGGTGATCCAACGGCAAAAGGAAGACCTTTCTCTCTCTGTCTCTCTCTCACTGTCCACTCTGCCTGTCAAAAAAATAAAAAAAATTAAAAAAAAAAAAAAAAAAAAGAAAAAAAGAAAAAAGTAGAACACAGAGTTGATTTGTTGGTTAAATCTGAATTTAAAGCCAGATACCTGAATTCAAATGTAGGATCTACCCCTTTCCTTTTGTAGATTTCTTTTTTTTTTGCCCATTATGTCATGTTATGCCAAGTTTCTTCGCTTTATTTTTTATTCCTTATTTGTAAAATGGAGGTAGGAGTATTTAAATCAAGTGGTGAATGTGTTATTTAGGGAGATAAAAAGTAGCAAATCCCTAGCATCAATTGTGGCATTACTATTCTTATCAGTAAAAGGTTTCAGATAGCCAGGTAAACTGATAAATGATAATTTGCAATAATACTTATGCCAAATCATCAAATGTGAATGTCCCTGGATAGATGAATTACTTGTTCTCAGTAGGGACCATGTAACCCCATCTGCAGTGCCCTGGTTGTGGTTTGCAGAAAACATGCTCATCCCTCAATAGGTTTTTGAGTTGTTACCTCTACTCTGTGTCATCAACTGGTCCTGCCGGCCAAATCAATCTGTTCTTTTTTAAAATCCTGCTGTTTCCATAAAGTGTTATGAAGTTGTATTTGAGTCACCATAGAGAATTGCGTGTTATCCTGCTGGTGATTCTGGGAAGGCCTTTGATAGACTGTGACTGACATTTGATGCTGGTGCGTGTCCTTCTTTTGTTTGCACTTCCATTTATCCTTGGGGTCCACTGCTGTTGTTCCCAACAATCCTGACTACTTAGGGTTTCCAGCAATCTCTTCTAAGGACCACTATTAATTTATCAGGCAAGGGTTTCTTTTCCATTTCCAGGATGTAAAGAGTGTATGTCTTTTGAAAGAAGGGTTTTGATGACTTCTTTGAGCCTTTATTTTTTCTTTTCCCCACAAGAGTGGCCCTCCATTTTTATAATCAAAGGCAGTGACGAAGCCAGATTCACTTTCCAGGCAGTTGTCCTAGAACACAAACATTTCATAGCACAAGGGATGTTGGTAATTGCTTTGGGAGGGAACATTCCCCTCTCAAAAATCAGAAGCTACCTCTGTATCTCAAGCAGTTCATCACAGCTGTCTCCCGCAGAGGCTCTTATCCCCGTGTCTGCTAGAGTTTACATTGTTGTAACATTGGATGCTATATTAGACAACCGAGGGTAGTAGGCAAATGTGAGACACTTTCATTTCCTTGAACCTCTGAGTGATTACAGCATTATATTTCTGGTGAATGGCAGTGCTAATGGTTGTAAAAAATATAATGCTATACCTTGAGGGATCATTACGAAAAGCAAGGATGCAAGGACGTCATTTTGAGATTGATGTTATTGAGTTATTTTTAAATTTGCACAAAATTTTCTTTGGGGCTATGCATTGTCTAATCTTTTCTGTCATATCACTAGGTGATTGACAACTGAGCAACACAAGTAGGCACTGGCTGTCAAGAGTCCTTTTAATACAAGTTTATATCAGAGGACTCCTAAGCAATTACCCAAATATTTACACCTTACTGGTTGATGAAGTCCTTTTTCAGCCAGAATAGGTCTTGACTTTTCCTGTATTGTTCTGGGTCTTGAAACTTCAACTATTAATACTTTTGACCATTTGATAAATTAATTATATTCCTCTTTGTCCTATGTGCAAACTACAATATAAAGACTTAAAAACAGGAGAAAGAATGATATGAAAGGGAAAATAATTAGATATCATCATTGCTGTTTCTAATATTCACTGACAAACCTCCATGCCAGGAAATAATTGGCAAAATAATAATTAGCTGGAGCACACAGGCGAAAACTAAACACATATTACACAAAAAGGTCAAATTTCAAACTATTGTCACAAGAATGGTTAAAAACATCTATATCTTCTCAAGAGATGCATATTATTAGCTTGTAGTCTAAAAAAATCTATTTCAATTCATTAACCATCTAATACAAACAGTTTCCTGTAGTTGTACAGTCCTAGTTATTCTCACACTTGTCTACTATGAATGCTTTGTCTGTTTTAACTCCATTGAGAACTCTCTGATAAGGAAGTCCTCAACTTCTCTGTGATCTGTGATGATGTATTTTTTGCTTTTTAAAATTTGAGACAGGGAGACAGAGAATGATCTCTGATCTGCTGGTTTACTCACTTAAGTGGGCGCAACAGCCCCCCTGCTAGGGTTGAAACTGGGAACTGGAAGTCAATCAAGGTCTCCCAAGTGGGTAGCAGGACCTACCCACTTGAGCCTCCCAGAGTCATTTTTTGTAGGAATCTGGAGTCTGGAGCCAGCACTGGGAATTAAACCCAGGTACTTTGAAATGGGATATGAGTGGCTTAGTCACTGTCTTAACTAAATGCCCAGCACAATGCATGTTTAGTTTCAAACTAATATTTCACCAGAATTCCAAACTTTTTGTTTTTGGTTGCTCTCCTTGTATATTATAGCAGGAGATGTATATTGTGGTCTGAAGGTCAAATCCAATTCACTTGCTGTTTTTGTAAATGAAGTTTTGTTGAAAACACACACACACACACACACCCATTTATATAAGCATTATCTAAGGCTGCTTCAGTGCTACTGTGCTGCTACAATGGCAGAATTAAGTGCTTGCTGCACACCCTATTGTGTGCAAAAAAAAAAAAAAAACACTATCTGGATCTTCTTAGAAAATGTTGACTGTAGACATATACTGTTACTGGACCTCTAAAAAGACTTTCCCAAACAGAAGGATGGTTTAAAAGCAAGGCGGTGACTTAAACTTCACATCCTGTCAGGGGCCAGCTGCTACTCTTTGGTAATATTTAAATTTCTTTCTAGCAATTAGCAATATTTATTTTGTCTCCTTATTAAGGAAATGGAAGCCTCTTTGAAATAGAAAACTCACGTTGTATTTGTTTGGCAAAATAGGAAGGAAATTGGTTATGAAATTTGTAGGAAAATTCTTAGGTAAACTGTGCAACTTTTTGGCATAGGTAAAGACTAAGAAAGACAACAGTGGCCTCCAAGCCCTTTTAAACACTTTCCCATTTTTTTCTTGTGATGCCTTTTATAAAATGGGACTATTTTTAAACAAAGGCTCATTGGTGGTGTTTCATGGTGAGCTTTCTTGGCTACTGGAGATAGACCAATTCTCAAGAGACAAGGTCTCCAACGTCACAGAGCTGCTAAGAGACAGAGCAAAGAGCTCCACTTGTTATCTGCTCTTTGGAGAGTTTGCACTTCAGTTTTTACCCAATGCCATCACTGAAGCAAGGCTTCAGATTGTGAAATATTAAGAGACATTAACTGCACATATACGCAATGAAGATCACAGCTGAAATTATGAGTGGCTATTGTACTGTGGGAGGCTCCCCCAACCATCCAACTATGCATTGCCTGGCCCAATGCTTAGAGATTGAGGCTGAAATGATTCCTACTGCCCAGTATGTAGCATTCTTCTCTGAAAGTCTCCAGCAGGTACTACCATCCTCCATGCATTCTCTTTCTCTTTCTTTGCCTATGTTTCTTTTACATCATAGCCCATGGATCTCTGAATTCCCCAGGATCCAAATGGCAGTACTTACTACTCCGTTGGGGCTATTTTACCTTTCTTTTTATCATGAAGAGTAATTTAGACCACTCTCAATTTCTCACATCCTACATCTGTGCATCCATTGTTTAGGTTCAATAAGCAACAGAATTCCCAGTTAGTAGTATCTACCTTCCTGGATAGGCAATGAGTTAATTATAAACAACTTGTATTTTTCATGTGCTATCTTCTTTATATTATGTGTAGTTATTTCAACAATGAACTTAATCTGGTCTGTTGAAAATAGAAGATAAAGTACATATGATTTGATTGAGAATAGTGATGTTAGAACTCCTAAGATGTAGCTTTTCTGTATCCCTGAAAGTGTTTCGTGCAGCGAGAGTTGGATGCTAAGTGGGGTTATTAATATCTATGCTTCTGTCCTGAGAAAATGATACAGTGCTAACTCTTCAGAAAGCAGAAAGGTACCATCCTAACAAGTTGCTCAGAACAGTGGCGGTTATCTGCTGATTTGGAGATGACTAAGAAACAACTACTGTTGATAATGATGGATGCTAGTGGCAGCGGTGGTTGGGAGCGGAGGGGGGAGTGGCAAACTCTGTCACTCTTTGAGTGTCTATTAATAGAAGGTTCACAATACACAGTTTGACATTTTAAGTGAATTTAAAGTAGAGATCTTATTCCCATTTCCCAGATGTGTAAACTGAGACCTTTATCAACTCTTATTTTACTCTTTCTCATGACAGCTCTCTCCTTTATTTCCATTATTCAAGATTCATAACTCGAAGTGGTGCTTACACACACCTTGATAACTTGCTTGTATATTTTCCTTGTTGACTGCACAAGCATTGTGATGTAGCTGGTCACTTTCTGGACACAACTGCTTTGGATTACAGGATGCTACATTCTTGGATATTCACACATCCACTGACCAAAAGGAACAGGAGAGAATGCTCAGAGACTTACCTTTTCTATGAGTTAATATTTTTCTAACGCAGGCAGGCCTCATAGACAGCTGTTTGTCTCAGTGTTGGCATGAACACTTGATAGAGGTGAGTAATTATGACCTCCCGGAGTCCACATGTCCCCACTTGGAAACACAGCTGAATTTGTTTCAGCATTGTGTGGTTGTGATCACTTTGCTTGGGAGCCCAACTCAAGGCATGGCAGTTTGTGTGTATTCATGAAATGGGAGCTTGACTTGATAGGGATGCTGACTCTGATGTTATGCTCGGAAACCTGCAGTCCACTGCCCTCTGCATTCTGATGATCTTCGGCTGCTTTCAGTCTCATGTACCGAGGGGAGCACACACAACAGGATGGGCTGAGGGTGTGCAGTTCTTTCCTTCATTAGGTTTAGAGGCTGCAGGCTCATGGGCTTGCTTTGCTGCCTCCCTGTGATCTGCATGGTGGGGAGGTAGAATAGGGAGGGACTGTCTTTCCAGTTACGGTAACTTAGCCAGTGCCTAAGGTACAGCCATCTGTTCGGCTCCCGATCTCAGGAGGCACAGAGGAAAATGGGAGGAGAGCAGACAGGCCTGCATGGGGGAAGGTGGGGCTGCCCAGGCAAAGGCTTCAGTAAACTTCCACATTTCATATTGAAATTTTCGCAGGAGGTGTAACCATGCTGACTTTCTTGAATGTTAAGTAGTTTGGACTGGAGAGAGAGAAAAAAAAAGCTGCGGAATTATACTAAATACCAATCGGATGTAGACTTCTGCCTTTTCATTGCTATTCAAATAAGAATATACACAAACGCCCAAGCTTGCACTATCATGGCAAATATCTAGGCTTGTAGAGTGCATGTTACCCTTCTGTGGTTTTTTGTTGATGAGGACTGCCAGCCGAGCACGTAGAAATGTCTTTGCATTTCACAATTCATAAAATTCCTAGACAGCAGATCCTGGCTCTGCTCTCTCCATTTCCTGTGCAAATGGCTCCAGGGACCCTAACAGTTTCTAAAAGGCAGCAACATGTAGCTCCACAGCTAGAGAGGAGAACACAGTTGTGAATTTGCTTATCCTTTCTTGGTGTGGGCATTAACCAGAGTTGGCTGCTTATCCCCAGACATATCAATATAATGGCACAGGGGACCAGGGAGCAAATTTCCTTTGACCTCTTATTTACCAGTGCATTAAATTACTACACCACTATCTCCCACTTTTGTAGATTGTTGAATCCGATTTTCTTTGGGCCAGCCAGAGGTCACAGGCGTATTCTGTATTTGGAGTGCATTTGTGCGCTATAAAGTTGTTCTTAAATATTTCTAAGAAGAGAGACTGGAAATCTTAGAGCACCAGGTTTTACACTGAGTTCATCGTGAACCTACTTGTGAATAGAAGGAGGTAGAGTGAGACTCCAGTTCCCTCCCCTTTCTCGACATCTTTCCCACTTTAGTGTGGAGTTCTGTATTACAGCCGTCTGTGACTTAAAGATTTTTAAATAAACAACTTTGTGAAGTAGTCCTAATGCTCCAGACAGGCATCTGTGATTTTCCTGTCTTTTGGTTGACATGGCATTTCTCATTTTGGCTAAAACCTGAACTTTGCAGAGGCGTGGAGCTAGAGGGGCTATGCATTATCTATTATTTTTTAAACCCGAATATGGCAACGCTATATTTAAGAAATATGTTGGCAATCCAACTAACATGCTTTCAGAAGGGAGAAATATTCTACAAGAGTTTTCCAATTGGGCTTTTAACTTACATAGGTTTTTAACAACAAATGTGCTCATTTAATGAAAATTCTTACTGCATTTCTGAAGTATCTGTGATATCAACCCAAGTTAAGAAATAAGGAAAATTGATTCACTGGTTCCCCACTCCCTTCTAGACAATCTTCTTCAAGAATTTGTCATACTTTTTTCATGAAGAAAGGTGGTCACCTTTTCTTGGAATCAAGGAGAAAAATAATCTGTGTTCAGAATTAGTAGATTGCCAGTTCATGCAGACAGTGGGAAGTGCTTGGGTCTCCAGGAACCCCACTTCCTGAAGGTCTGCCTGCAGTCAATTTATTATAATATAGAAATGTTCTAGCACAGTGCAATGATGTTTGGGGGTAATCAGAAGCCAAAATGAGGGTGAAGCAGATTTAAACAGCTGTCTACAGTATTCATCACAACAGGGAAAGGAAAGATCTCCCTTGGATGCTTCTAAAATTTACCTGTGCCTTGCTCATGTGCACTTGTATGCACACACACAGCTATACTCAAATAATAACACACACACACACACACACACACATTTCAAATGGGCTGTCGGTGATTAACAAGTCAACCCCTTAAGTAGTAGGATATTCTGCAGAGTTAATAGTGAACAGTGTTACAGCTCATAGGATTAGTTAATTAGACAAAAGCTTGGAGGCAAGATCTCTGTAGTCTGTTCTGCTGAAGTGATGGAACCCACTTAGGCAACTGATGGAAAAAGCAGTGTGAACACTTTTAAAGGGAAGAAATGTGGAATGTAACAGAATAAAGCCCCAGCACAGCACTAAGGGGCTGGCAGAGGCATTGACATCCAATGATTGCCATTTGTCAGTGGCAGAAAGGGTGGAGGCTTGGGGAAAAGGCTTATAATTTTCGTTACCATCTTTCATACTGCTTCAAGGCAATTTTAATTACTTTAGTAAAGCAGTCTCTAAACTTGCATTTCCCCACATGAATTGCTGACCTTAGCTTTCAAGGACAGCCATTCTGAGAGTGCTTACCCAAAGTAGGCACTTAGTGTGTTTTATTTATTAAAAGATGGATATTCAGCCACGTTAGGATTACAGCTAATTTCCTATTATTTTAGAATTGTCTTTTTAAAAATATGGTGATACCTGCTGTTTTTGATATTATAACTGACTCCTTGTGATCCTTTATAGGGACCACCACAGATTTTCTACTTCCTTTATACCAAAAGTCATAAATATAGACTGTACTGGCTAGTATGGGGAGGTGTCGGGTTAAACAGTGGAGCAGACTGACCAAGAGAAGTGGTAAAATTACCATTTTTTTAAAGTGGAGCATGCAGAGCTGGGAGTCAAACCCAGGCACTCTAGTGTGGGATGTAGATGTCTGAAGTGGTGTTTTACCACTAAACAAAGGCTGAGATACACGCTGGAGGGCAGGAGGTGATAGCTCAAGTAGTTGCTTCCTTGCTATCCATGTGGGAGACCTGTGTTGACCCTGGCTTCTTTCTTGGGATTGGGCCAGCCCCAGCTGCTGGAGGCATCTGGGACGTGATCAGTGGGATGGAATGTCTCTGTGCCTCTAACTCTTTCCCTCTGGCTTTCAAATAAGAAGAATCAATGAAGGAATAAATAAAAAATAAAAGCAGGGACCAGTGTCATGGTGTGACAGCTTAAGTTGCCACCTCCAATGCCAGCATCCCTCCTGGGGTCAGTTCGTGTGCTGTCTGATCCACTTAATATCCAGGTCCCTACTAATGAGCCCAGGAAAGTAGCAGATGTTAGGCCAAGTGTTTCAGCCCCAGCATACACCTGGGAGACCTGGAAGAGGCTTCTGGCTCTTGGCTTTGGCCTGGTAAAGCCCTAGCATTTGCAGCCATTTGGAGAGGAAACCAGCAAATAAAAGATTCTCTCTCTCTCTCTTCTCTCTCCCCCTCCTCCGTCTCTCCCTCCTCTGCCTCCCCTCCCCCTCCTCCCTTTGCCTCTCCCTGTCACTCTGTAATCTTTCTCTCATTCTATAATTCTTTCAAATAAATTAAATAATAATCTGTAAAAAATAAAATAAAAATAGGTTATGAATACACCATTTAAAATTATAAGTAATCTTCCTGATGAGACATTTTCTTTCGTGGTGGAGTTTGGCCCAGCTATGCTACTTCTGTGATTTTTTTAAATAAACTTTTCACTTTATTTCACTATAAAGTCATGAAGTTGGAAGAAATAACATGTGGACATCTGTAGTACTCTTCATTCAGTTTCCACCAAGGATAACATCTTGCAAACCACAAGACCAGTATCACAACAAGGATCCTGGCATTGGTACAGTCATGATCTAGAACATTTCCACCAGCACAGAAATTCCCACATGGCCTACTTGCAGTCACTGACAGCCATTTATCTGTTTTCCATTTCTATAACTTTGTCATTTCAAGAGCATTGTATAAATGGAACCATTCAGTCAGTGCATAACCTTTATGACTGGCACTCTTTACTTAGCATTATTCTCTGGAGGTTCGTCCTTGAGTGTGAAAGTCGTGACTTCCTTTATGAGCAGTGTTTCATGGCTTGGGCTGAAGACAGGGCTGAGGTTGTGGCACAGGGGGTTACGTTTGACCATGTTCCCGTGGATGAACATGTGGGTCGGTTCACTCTTCCATAGATCTCCTATGAATAAGCATTTTGCTGTCTATGTTTCTGTGTAGGTTTTTGTGTGGTCATAAGTTTTCATTTCTCTTAAACAAATGCCCAGGAGTTTACTTTTGGGATTACAGCTTCACCTAGGAATTATTTTTGTTGAAACACTCTGCTACCCTGTTTCAGAGAGCAGCACCAAGTACCATCTTATATTTGAGTGATCCAGTTTTTCCACTTCCTTGCAGCACTTAGTGTTGACGTGTTTAAATTTTTAGTTATTTAGATTTTAATACTATATTCTTCTGGTATAAGTTTGCACATCTCTCATGGCTTTTGGTGCCTTGTCTTCATGTTCTTGTTTGTATTTATGTGCCCTATTCCATGAAATGTCACTTTGTGTCTTTTTCCACTTGTTACTAATTGGATTGTTTATATCGCAGTTGAGTTTTGAGACATACATTCTCCATGTTTGTCCTTTATCAGGTGTCTGATGTGCATGTACATTCTCAGTTTGTAGATTGTCTTTTCATCCTCTTTATTTATTTAAAGATTTATTTGAAGGGCAGAGATCTTCCATCTCCTTGTTCACTCCCCTAAATGTCTGCAAGGACTGGGGCTGATCCAGGTCGAAGCCAGGAGCTGGGAATTCCATTAGGGTCTCCCACATGGCTGGCAGGAGCCTGAGCACTTGGTCATCATCTGCTGCTTTCTCATGTGCATTAGCAGGAGCTGGATCAGAAGCAGAGCACCTGGGGCTCAAACAGGCATTCCATGGCAACATAACCCCCTGTGCCAAACATCAGCCCTGCTTTCTCATTTTCTTAACAGGAGCTTTTGCAGACAAGATTTTTTAACTCAAAGTTCAGCTTCTTAATTTTTTCTTTTATGTTTTCTGTGTTTGATGTTGTCTAGATATTTTTCCTTCTTTAAAAGTTTTACATTGTTTTCTAAAATGTTTAAATGTTTTACAACACTAGTATCTCATTTTGGATCAACAGTAAAGCAGCAGAAAATGACCCAAGTACTTGGGCCCATGCCACCCATTTGGGAAAGCAGGTTGGAGTTCCCGACTCTGGGTTTCAGCCTGGCCCAGCCGTGCCCCTTGGGGTCATTTGAGGAGTGAATCAATGGATGGAAGATCTCTTTCTCTCTCTTTCTGTCTCTGCCTCTCCATCTATCTCGGTCACTCTTTCAAATAGAATATGCAGTTCTTGTATTATTTTACTGTCTACAAGTTCACGAACATGTTGAATAGGATTAGTGAGAGCAGATATTCTTGGAGGAGGAGCATTCCTTCATGATTAAGTATAATGTTATAGAGGTTTTTGGTGTTGTTGATGATGGCTTTATCGACTTGAAGAAATTCCCTCTATTTCTGTTTTTCTGGGAGTTTTTACCATGGATGTCTGTGGATTTTTGCTACATGTCTTTTGTGTAGTAATTATTGTTATTCTATGATTAAAATCCTTTAGCCTGTTAATAAATGGAATGTATTCATTAGCTTTAAGTATCAAACCAGAATTTCGTGGAATTTTGAATTCAAGAATATATTGAATTCTCAGAATATAACTATTTGGTCATGGTTTACATTTTTTAAAATATGTTATTGAATTATGTTTGCTAAATAAGGATTTTTATGTCAACAAACATAAGAGATGTTAGTCTGTAGTTTTTTGTTTTTCTCTTTTTATACTGTCTTTGTCTAGTTTGGCCTCAGAGTAATGTAGAGTGACTACCCCATTTCATATAATAAGTTGGAAAATGCTCTGTCCACTTCAGTTTTCTCAAAGAGATAACACAGTTGTTGTTAATTCTTTAAGTATTTGGTGAAATTCTCCAGTGGAATGGTATAGGTCTGTTTTGTGTATGTATATGTCAGTTATAGATTAAATTTCATTCATAGCTATAAAGCTGTTCTAATGATCAATACCATACTGGGTGAGTTGTTATACTTCGAATTTTCTTCAGGATTTAGTCCATTTTATCTTAGTTGTCAAAGATGCCTAGCAGATTTGTCCATAGTATCTGTTAATTATCTTGTGTTTGTGAGCTGAGCCTGTGGTGATACCCCTTGTTGCATGCCTGATGTTGGTCATTTGTGTCTCCTATTTTTTCCTTGTCAGTCCTGCTAGAGGTTTGTCACTTGTGTTGATATTTTGAAAGAAAGAAGTCTGTTTTGTGGCACTCCTCTATTGTTTCTCTGTTTTCAGTTTCACTGATTTGCACGGTTATCTTTATCATTTTTTTCCTACTTGTTTTCAGTATATCTTTTTAAATTTTTCTCTTTGTTCTTGAAGTAGGAGCTTTGATTTTTAATCTTAGAATTTTCTTATTTTACAATACATCAATACATCTGTTTGGTTCTATTAATTTTCCTCTCATTTACCACTCCCACAAATTTTGATTTGTTGTATTTCCATTTTAATTCACTTAAATGGGTTTTTTTAAGTTTCTGATTTCTTTAGTGAATTATTTTGGTGAGTGTTGTTAAATTTTTAAGAATTCAGTGGTTTTCTTCTTACCTTTCTGTTGGTGATTTCAATTTTATTCCAGAGGAATGCTTTATATGATTTCAACTATTTGAAAAAATTTGAGATTTATTTATGGCCCATAATAGGAAACATCTTGCATCACAAAGATGCTTAAAAAGGATTATGAAAAATCAAATTAAAAGATAATATGTATTTTACACAGACTGTTTGATATATCTTCCTATGTCAATGGGCCATTGAGAAGGATATAAACCTCTTGTCATTGGGAAGAGAGTTTTATCAACATTGATTAGACCATGTTGAATGATGATATGGTCAGATTTTAATCTATCCTTGCTGATTTTTCGCCTATATAGTTTATCAACTTTTGACACTAACGTGTTGAAACCTCTAACTATAATAGTAAATTTGTTCTCCCCTCCATGGTCCTATTGTAACTTTTTTGCTTCGCAAATTTTGCAGAACTTTTATGGATGTATATACATAATCAGAATTTCTCTATGTACTTAGAGTATTAACATTTTTATGATTATATAATACCCTTCCTTAACCCTGATATTTTTCTTTGCATAAGAAGCCCACTAAATCTGTACTTTAGTTATTCCTGCTTTCATTTGATTAATATTTGCATGATATGTGTTTTATTTTTATTTTTAACATGACTAGATTTTTACACTTAACAGATTTAATTACTGCATATAGTTGGACCATGTATTTAACTCACTGTGCTAATCTCTTTATGTATTAAAGCTATTTATGTTTAATATAATTATTTTAAAGCTTAAGTCTGCCATTTTGTTTTCTTAGTCATTTTTGTGGTTTTTTTCTGTCTACTTTCTTGTGGGCTACTGAAAATTTTTTTAGAAAATAATTTTTTAGAAAATAATTTATCTGTAGTAATTCGGAGTATATCTCGTAGCTTTTATCGTCATTGCTATGAACTTCCATATCTTATCATAGTCTACTGCTTTAATCATTTCACCAATGTGAGTAAAATAAGGAAATCTTTCCTCTCTTTAGAATCTTAATTATCATGCTTTTATAATATAATTTTTAAAATATGTCTCCTACATATATTTGGAATCACATCAGAGAAAGTATAATTTTTCCTTCAACCAACAAAAATAATTTTGAAACTCAAAAATTAAAAGACAGTCTATGTGACTGTTTAAATTTTTACTTACCATACTTTCTTCCTTACTGATGTTCTAAGATCATTTCTGTTTATTGTTTGCTGTTTAGAAAACTGTTTAGCAATTCTTTTAAAATACTGGTACCAAATTCTCTAGTTTTCCTTCATCAGAGAATTTAATGATTTCTCCTTCATTTCAAAATGATATCTTCACTGGTTGCTGGTTTGAAGGTTGTTTTCTTTCAGCACTTTGAAAATGTGCTTCTCTCTTTGACCTTCATGGCTTTCAGATGAGAAATCTATTTTAATTTCATTTGCTTTCCTCCATAGGTAAGGTGTCTTTTTTTTAATTACTGCTTTCACGATTTTCTTCTTTCTCTTTAGTTTTTAGAAGCTGGACTGTGATATGTTTTCATATGGATACATTTGGGTTTACCTTATTTGGGATTCACTCAGCCATTTGACTTACACTTTTACAAATTTGAATGTATTGGCAATTTGACTTACACTTTTACAAATTTGAATGTTTGGCAAATTTGAATGTATTCAATTGCTGTTTAAGCACTTTTTCAGTCTTTTCTTCTCTTTTGTCCTGAAACTTCGATATCATGAACACTAGGTATTTTGTTATCTTCATCCTGTAAATTCCCAAAATTCTTTTTTTCACCCCTGCTGCTGTGCATGTTGATTAACTTCTACTGACCCATTGTGCAGTTACTTTATTTTTTCCTCTGTTTCTCCATTGTTCTGTTGAGACAATCTATTTAATATTTTATTTTTGTTATTATACTTTTAGACTATAAAATTTCCACTTGTTTTCTGAGAATTTCTATTTCTTTGATGAGAACTACTTTTTCATTTACTTCAAGTGCTTTCTTAATTGGTTATCAAAGCGATTTCATGATGACTGTTTTATAACAGATGAAGTTGACATCTTTGTAATCTCATTGTTGACATCCATTGATGGCTTTCCTTCATTCAGCTTAAGATATTCCCAAGTCTTGGTATGACAAGTGATTTTTCACTTGAAACATTGTCATTTGGGCTATAGTGTTGTGTGACTCTGGATTTTATTTAAACTTTTTAAATTTTGTTTGTTTTTTTTCTGCTAATGCTCTGGGAGGGGAAGTGGCTATATGTAATTTATTTAATTTGTATGAAAGAGTTACAGAGAGAGGTAGAGACAGACAGAGAGTTCTTCCATCAGCTGGTTCACTCCCTGGATGGCCTCAACGGCCAGAGCTGCGCTGATTTGAAGCCAGGAGCCAGGTGCTTCTTCCGGGTCTCCCACATGGGTGCAGGTGCCCAAGGACTTGGGCCATCTTCTACTGCTATCCCAGGCCAAAGCAGAGAGCTGGATCAGAAGTGGAGCAGCCTGGTCTAGAACCGGCACCCATATGGGATGCTGGCGTTTCAGGCCAGGGCTTTAACCTGCTGTGCCACAGCGCTGGCCCCATTACTGCCAATTTCTACACTCAGCCTTTGTCAATACCCAAAAGGGTCTCCTTGTTGGGTGCTGCATATAGGAGCCAGGAGTATGGAAGTAGATATTCTTGTTCCCCAGTAATCCTGCAATGACACCTCCATGCAGGGGAGGTAGGAGCAGGAGCACTTGGGTACTTCTCCCCAGATGGTATTTAATGACACAAGGGTATGGAAACACTAGAATAGAAGGAAAGTCTTGAATCTTTACTGGACCTCATTCTAAACCACCCCAGTAGAGAACTTTACTAATGACCTATGGGAGTAAATGACTAGAGCTCCTCTGAGAATGGGAACTTCATTATTTTCTGGAAAGGAAGAAATTATAGATCCCTTATCTCTGAAACCACTCTGGTTGGGTTTAGGGTGTCTTACTACAAATTCATTAGTGTGGAAGTACAGTCTTCCCTTTTGGCATTTGTGATAAAGTTGGACGTGAGGCCATAATTGTTTCCCCTACTCCTTTCATCTAGAGTAGGGTAGCTGTTGTATAACATTTTCTCACTTATTTGAATGCCCGTTTTCATAGTTTCTTACCTAGAGGTGGCTTGCTTTTGTTGTCTGTGCCCATTGGTGTTTAATGTTTCTGGGTTGATTGCTTCTTTAGCTCCAAGGTGGGGATAAACAGGGAACCCTCAGGGAATCCACCACTATGTTGCTCCCTTGAATCTTTAGGTCTCTAGTTGCTTGACTCTTCTTCCCACCCCTCATGCTCATCTGTTTGTTTTACATATAATTTCCAGGATTTTTAGCATTCCCTTGTGGGAAGAAAAAGGAAAAAGTATGTCTATTCCATCTTTTTTGGAAGCCGAAAATTCTAGACTACCTGACTTTTTTTTAAATCACTTATTTTCATAGTATATAAAAGGCAGAGGGACAGATAGGAAGAGATCTTCCATCCACAGGTTTATTACCCAAATGCCTGCAAAACTAATGCTTGCTCAAGGTGAAGCTGGGGGTCTGGAACTCTGGCTCTCCCACATCAAGTACTTGAGCATTGATTTGCTTCCTCCCAGGGTGTGCATTAACAAGCAGGCTGAAGTTGAGCTGGGACTTTAACCAAACACTTTCATATGGGATGTAGTTGTTCCAAAGGGCAACTTATCCACAGTGCCAACCACCTGCTTCTTGACTGCATGATTCTTCTTTTTTTTTTTTTTTTTTTTGACAGGCAGAGTGGACAGAGAGAGAGAGAGAGAGAGAGAAAGGTCTTCCTTTGCCGTTGGTTCACCCTCCAGTGGCTGCTGCGGCTGGTGCGCTGTGGCCGGCGCACCGCGCTGATCCAAAAGCAGGAGCCAGGTACTTATCCTGGTCTCCCATGGGGTACAGGGCCCAAGCACTTGGGCCATCCTCCACTGTACTCCCTGGCCACAGCAGAGAGCTGGCCTGGAAGAGGGGCAACCGGGACAGAATCCGGTGCCCCGACCGGGACTAGAACCCAGTGCGCCGGTGCCGCAAGGCAGAGGATTAGCCTAGTGAGCCGTGGCGCCGGCCAGACTGCATGATTCTTAAAGACAACTTAGCAATCTAGATTGTTAAAACTTTTTAAAAATTCTTTTCATTGCATTTGAAAGTGTGTGGGCATGCACACACACACACACACGCATTCAGTCTGCTGGTTCACTCTCCAGAAGTCTGCAACAGCAAAGGATGGGCCCGGCTGAGGCCAAGAGCCTGGACCTTTATCTTGGTCTATTATATAGGTGATAGTGACCCAAGTACTTGAGCCATCATCAGCTGCTTCCTAAGTTGCACATTAGTAAGAAGTTGGATTGGAAGCAAAGTAGTTAAGAATAGAAAAGGGAACCTCAATATGGATGCAAATGTCCCAAGCCAAGACTTAAGTTATTGTGAGAAATTCTCCAACATCTAGAATTTAATATACATTTTTCTCTGTGTATTTTTAATCTAACCGATAATGTTTTTTTAAAAGCTTTATTTTATTTATTTGAGACACAAAGTTACAGAGAAAGATAGAGACAGAGAGAGAGAGGTCTTTGATTCACTGGTTCACTCCCCAAATGGCCGCGACAGATGAAGCTGAGCCCATCTAAAGCCAATAGCCGGGAACTTCTCCTAGGTCTCCCACGTGGGTGCAGGGGCCCAAGCAATTATGCCCTCTTCTGCTGCTTTCCTAAGCCATAGCAGAGAGCTGAATCTGAAGAGGAGCAGCCAGAACTCAAACCAGTGGCCACATGGGATGCTGGTGCTGCGAGCCTGGCTTTAACCCACTATGCCACAGCACTGGCCCCATAGTTAATGTTTTAAATAACAAGCAGGCAAAGTGCAAAATGTCTGTTTGCAAACAAGTTTGAATTCTCTTATATTTGTAGGAAATTAAGTTTTAAGTTCCCCTGATTAAAATTTGTCCATTTTTACCTCATTAGATGCAAATTTCCATCACTAATATAGAGGTGACCTTCCTGAAAAACTAAAATATCAAGGGCAGAGGCAAGAAAGAAGAATTTATCAGGAGAAGTTTGCTCAGCAACCAAATTAGATGTTAAAATATCCATACACTGAAGTTCTTGGACTTTATTAATAGGCAATAAGCCTTTAAGCTTCTACTCTGAGCATAATTTAAAAAAAATAAAAGTATATGTACATATATGCACTTAGGGAAAGTCAGTCTACTTTCTCAAGTACAAGGCAAAATAGAGGAGACTGGATTTCATCAGTCAGAAAGACTGAAAACATTAAAAAGTGAAAACTAACAAGCAGGGGAGAATAAAATTCTACAGTGGACTCAAAACACTCAAGCCTTCAAAGTAACTCCCTGTGGTTTTTCAATATTGGTGCACACAGTCTCATACAGGCAATTTCAAAAAGTTCGTGGAAAAATATATTTAAAAGAAAAGTAGATTCTGGTAAGAGTTTCATGCAAGTCTTTATTACCCAAGAGAAAACATTTGTTTAAATTGTTGAGTCCATATGGTGTTCTAGACAGTATATTAGGAGCTTTCCTACAAATTCTGTTTTACTTCTACAAAAATCCTGTGAAGTATGCTATTTCTTTAATGTGAATTAAGGAACTATTTGAAAGGCCAATGGTAGCTTTATTTTTTTTAAGTTTTATTTATTTACTTGAAAGGCAGAGTTACAGAGAGGGAAAGACAAAGAGAGAAGGAGAGGGAGAGAGAGAGATAAAGAAAAATGTCTTCCATCCACTGATTTACTCCTAAAGTGACCACAATGACCAGGGCTGCGCCAGGCTGAAGCCAAGAGCCTCCGCT
This sequence comes from Oryctolagus cuniculus, assembly GCF_051225735.1. Lineage (NCBI taxonomy): Eukaryota > Metazoa > Chordata > Mammalia > Lagomorpha > Leporidae > Oryctolagus > Oryctolagus cuniculus. The sequence continues at coordinate 55,490,619 of NC_142872.1, forward strand.
TTACCCCAATCTCCCACATGGGTTCAAGGGCCCAAGTATTTGGGTCATCTTCTGCTGCTTCCCCAGGTGCTTTAGCAGGGAGCTTTATCCGAAGTGGTATGACTGGAACTCCAACCAGCACCGTATGGGATGTCGGCATCGCAGGCAGAGGCTTAACCCTCTATACCCAGCACCAGCCCCCAGCAGTGATTCTGACACTTTGGTTAGTCTGAGGTCATTGTAGGATTGTCTTCCAGTGCAGACCTCACTGATGATGCTCTTGAATAGCCTATAGTATAGATTCCAAAGTGTTGAGACCACACATTGGAAGTTAAGGAAGGGGGATTTTGTCATCTAGAAATTGCATTAATGTGCAAACACTGGAATTGTCTATGCAGCAGCAAAAACTTCCATGCCAACACTATTTGTGTCCACCAATGAAGTTCTCGGGTCCTGACTGATGACTCTCAAAGGCACTTTTCAACTTTCTGAGTCAGGAACTATAGAAGCCAAGAAACCAAGTCTTTTTTTTTTTTTTTTTTTTTAATCAACTGTGGCAGCAACACAACTGTGCTTTTAATGCCTAACAGTAGTACCCTCTTTCATTGCTAGTTGTCAATAAAATCATGCACAATTACAGGAAATATCTGATAAAGCACACAGATCTTAATATAAGATTAGGAGGGTCCATGAGTCCGGAAGACTCATTGGTAGACAGGAAAGGTAGGATGACTTGGCTTCTGGTACCTTGGGTAGATGCCATCCACACTGTTGTGAAGACAGGCTACCCTTCAGGGAATGTAGACATGACATTACAGTGTGATATCTCCAAGGACCAGCAGAGGCGTTCCGAAGTTCAGATCTGCTCCCCAAGAATGTCCTGACGTATTGAGGTGGCAATGAGCAACAGTAGCCTGGAGAGAAGTCATTACCCTGGCTCTGGGTTGTGTTTTCTGTTTTAATTAAAATTTGTATTTGTCCATTCTGTTCAGGCCCTGGCCCTGTGGTTTGTGCTATTTTGCATGGCAAATGAAATCAATAAGAGCTATCATTTGGAACGTGGAAAAGCCTAAGCATTTTTGTTGCATTTGCAAGGCAGAAGGCTAGTGTTTTCTGAGTGAAGTCTGGCAGAAATTTCCAGGTCGAGGGTGTCAGAAGACAGGCTGTAGGCTCCCTGGCTGCCGGCTCACTTCCCGAGAGGTTCCTTCCCAGCTGCTTAGCTGTGGTATTCAATGCTCTTTCCTATTTTTCTTTTACTGTAGTGGGTGTCCTAGCAGTGAAGGGAACAGGATGGACCTAGGTGGGTGATTTAGGTACTTGTGCCAGTTAAACCTATTGTCAACAAGATCTCTTGTTTGCGAACAATTGGGAAGAAATAACCAGGTATTTCCAAGACAGAGGTTTGCAAGAGAGAGAAAACTGACTGGGAATTGGCTATAGGCTCATTAAAGAAATTGGAGGAAGGTTGTTTGCATGTCAAAATGACTTACTTTATTATTCTTTAGACCTGTTTATGCAATTATATTTCATTGTGACTTGCTACCATAGCAAAGTATTAATAGCCCATATTTAGGCTCCATGCTGAAATCTGCTATATTTTTCATTCTTTTTCTGCTTCTTTTTCTCATTTTTGGTATTTTTGTTTTGTCTCCAACTCTTCTTCTGTAGCAAAGATGGAATATAATTAAGGAAGGGTGAAACCAGTTTAGCTTTAAACTGATTCACAACAAGATCTTAAAGAGATGGACTTATCCAGGCATCTGTGAATATATAGAAAATCAAAAGATGAGGGTTTTTTGCTCAGTTTCCCCCAAAATTTCTTAAGTAGGAATAAAATTAATTTACTGTATTGAATTCTTTTCTTTAGGCTGATAATTTAAGTATCCATTAATCTTTTGTGATAGAGACTGTGCAGGGCTGACCAACTTTGCCTTACCATGTTTTCATCTGAGTCAGAGCATGAGTCAGAGCTGAAGGCAACATTTCTTGCAATCACAGTTTTGGTCTTTTCCTTTGATGTTATTAGGTGGTGAAGTGACAAGTGCCAGAACTCAAGCCTGACTTTTCTGAAAACATCGGCATTCTGCCCAATCTAGAATAATGGATGTCAAGGACCGGCGACATCGCTCTTTGACCAGGGGCCGGTGTGGCAAAGAGTGTCGCTACACAAGTTCCTCCCTGGACAGCGAGGACTGCCGCGTGCCCACGCAGAAGTCCTACAGTTCCAGTGAGACTCTGAAGGCCTATGACCATGACAGCAGGATGCACTATGGAAACCGAGTCACAGACCTCGTTCACCGGGAGTCAGATGAGTTTCCTAGACAAGGTATGTAGAATTGTTCCCACCACTGATTTGCTCTGAGCTGTCTCACATTCTTGACTTCCATTGTTGCATGTCAATGACTGATGCTGCTGGAACCTGGGTACCAAGCAGTGCTGTAGAGTTTAGTTTAAAAGAACCATTCCTTTTGTCTTCTCATACTCCTTGGGTAATACAGCAGTGCATTTTTAAAGGATTTGTTTGTTTATTTATTTATTTATTTGAAAAGAGCAATAGGGAAAGAGGGAGAAAGTGGCAAAAAGATCTTCATCCACTGGTTCATTCCTCAAATGATGGCAATGGCTAGGGCTAGGCCGGGCTGAAACCAGGAGCCAGGAGCTCCACCCTGGTCTTCCATGTGGGTAGCAAGGTCTCAAGCACTTGGGCCGTCTTTCACTGCTTTTGGAAGCAGAGTAGAGTGGAGCCGAACCAGCACATTAATATGGGATGCTGGCATCACAGGTAGAAGCTTAGGCTGTATCTTTTCTCCTAGACACTAAATTCTTCGACAACTTGATGGTTGATTTTGAATACCTGCTGTGGTGGGTTTTGGCAGAAGTGACATATAGCCAGCTGTTGGCTCCATGAAAGGCAGTCCAGAGACTGAAGTGCATCTCAGTCCTGAGGAGCCAGAGATTATTTGAGGTTTTTAAACTCTTCTCTTGAGGCCCACTCACAAGTTTTCAAGACTTAAATTTCTACTGCTCTACACACTGAGCTTTTCAGCAAAATTCTCTTTGAACAAATGGTGTATATTGCTTGGGAGATATTTGAAGCTCCCATGCATAATAAAACGTAGTTTCTTCCTCTGCCAAAATGTGTATGAGTTAGAGATTTTTCCTTTTTGTGTTTTATACCATTTGTTGGCACCTGTATGTTACCATCTAATTCCGTTGGTAGAATCTTCCCTTCTGCTTTCACTTTTATTTTCTTAGGGTGTTTTGATTCCTTTTATGGAGGGAATATTTTCTGTTGGCATTGTCTTTATATTCAGTAACCACAAAGAATTCAGTCACTAGTCCAGTGTTGCCATAAATGCTTCAACGTGTAGCCTGAAGCAGAGTAGTGCTGAGAGGCAGTGTGGCCAAGTTCACTCACCAGCTACCTGTCTTGCAATTTGAGTATCAACTTTGCCTTGTGTATTCAATATAATGACTCAGCAAAATTACAAGTGAACGTTCAGACTGTGGTGAGTGCACAGAGCAGGGTCGTTCTGCCAGCACCAAAGGTCTAGACCCTGTTCTGCTAGGTTATTGCATCATTTATTTTCTAACATTGATTCTTTTTTTCCCCTTCGTGTTCTGTGTCCTTGGCAGTAAATGTTGCAGTGTGTTTAATTCTTTATGATATACATTAGCTTGGAATTCCATTCCTGTTTCCTCAGCTTCCTGAAATTACTTTTGCTTTTTTTTTTTATTTTGTAAGAAAAAAAACATGCACACGATATTATCCTTAATAGTAGTTAGTGTCATGTCCAAGATTTATACATCTATTTTCCAGAGGATGTTTTTAAAAATATGGCAACTTGTACTCCTAGTTTTGCCTAGCTCCAACTTTTATATTTAACAGAATATTAAAAAACAAACTCAACGGAGAGATAATTAAAATTATGCATTCATTGGCATTATGGTCCTGTACAGAATACCATTTTCATTGCCTGTTTTCTGAGTTATCTTCATGGAAATGAAACAAATGCTGATACTCTTCCATGAGAAAGCTGGGGCAGCAGCTACCTTAAAATTGCTCTGGACCAAAAGCATTTTCTGTGTTTTAATATCAACAAGTGTTTTAATTTGTTAACTTTTCACAGGACCCCAAATTTCAATTAGTGAGAATTATAAAAAAAAAATATGAGAAGTCATGGCTTCATTAGCTGAGTTCTTAAATTTGCAAGAAAATATTAGGAAGCCTGTCTGCTCTTTCTAAGGGCTTCACTAACACAACTCAAATGTTTTTAAAGGGGATGTGTGTCTGGTGTGGTTGAAAACCTTCCATTTTCTACTAGAGTTTGTGTTTCATTTACAATGTGGCTGCATACATTTTTGTTTCTTGTGATTCTCTGCTGAAATACAGCTTCTTATTCCCAAGTCTCATTAAAGGTGCGTCCTGGCTTCTGGATCATTTTGTACTGAACTGCAGATTCCGGATTATTGTTGAATTGTGGATTGGCCTGTCACCTTTTCCCTCATTAATATTTACATAAAACAAAACTAAATGCTGGGGTTTATTTTCATATATTCCTTTATTCTTCCTGCTTAATTTTGTTCTCCTTCATTGATAATAATGGAAGTTGCTTGGCCATATCGAACTCATAGCTTTGCAATTAACAATTCACACATGCTGCATGTTGTTATTGAGCCCATATTTGTTTGTGTAATGTGTTTGCATGAATTAAAAACTGCACAGGCCAAAAGTAGAAATGAAAAGGCATTGGAAAGTATTTGCATATGCAAGTGCAATTCTTTCTGAAGACATCTATGAATTTATGCATGAAAATGTAGTCGGAGTCTGAGTGGATCTACTTTGATGGGTTCTAAAATTGAACTCTGCAGGAAGTAAATAAGCACATATTTAAGGAGGGGAGGAACAGGAGATACAATCTGGCAAGCAGCACATTCGGCTTGAAACTTAGCCACTACAGAGAGGGTTAAAATAAATCTTATACTCAGTAATAACAATAATTTTTTTAAATGTCATGCATTTCCCATTTTATTTTCTTATTCATGAAATCAAAGAGCAGGATCATCTCGGTACTTATTAGCCTAGAGGTACATTAGCAAGGATCATAGTGAGATCATCTCCTGCTGTATTCTTATTTAAAACCCAAGACACTGATCATAAAACAAACACGCTTCTCACATACAAGCAAGTTTGGCAAACACAGTTGGATGACTCTCCAGATGCTCAGAGTGGAAAAGCATTGCCAGCCAGTGAAAGTGACGTGGGGCCTAGAGTCAGACCTTGTCCGGTTCTACCAGCTGGTCTGCTCAAGTATCAAATGTGAGAACCTGCCATATCCCAGCAGGAAAAATGGGCCAGGTGTTCCCATGAGAATCTTCGGGCTGCTGCAGTTAAATCACACAGTCCTTGCTTGCTTTCAACAGAGTCTTCCTGTGCCACCTTCTCTCGTGGCCTCTCCTCCTTAGTGGAGACCATGCAAATTACCTGTCTGGCCTCTGTTATGCTGGGTCCTTTTGATGTGAAGGGAGAAAACTGCTGACCTTAGGTCTGTGGCCACTGGAGTAATTAGTAATTAGTAGGTGACTAATCCTGCACTAAATCACATCCTAGTGGTCCGAGAGTTAACGCATCTGCCAAAACTAAGCAGAAATCTGATACCTGGTCCGACCCAGCCCCATTCCAACCTGTGAAATAGATGGCACATTAAATAACGGAGGTCGGCTAAGTTCCCAGGCAGGTTGTACAAGCTTGTTCTTTGGGACCCTGAAAGTAGGGCGTCGATCAGCATGATATACAAGACGTCCTCCTGTGGCTCACAAGCCTGAGGATAGACTGGAGTTCTGCTTTTCCATGCTTATGTGCCTGTAACCCCAGTCTGCATTCTGTGCTCTACTAAAATCAGTACATTATTTTCAAGCATTAAAACAACAATAGTAACAATAGAATAATGACAAACATTTATTGAACTTTGAGGTGCCGGTCTAAGCTCTTTGCTTTGCATTAACCCAGTTAACACTCATAAAACATTGTGGGTTGGGTGCTATTATTATGCTTCTTTTCTTGGGTTAGAAAACAGTTTTGCAGAAATTAAATAAGTCATCCAAGGTAAAAACAGAGTGAGAGGGGAAGGTTGTTTTCAGACCTAAGGAACTGGCTTCAGGAACTGTGTTTTAAAAACCGTTAAACATAGTTCTTGTCTGATAATCTCCCAAATAAATGATAGCAGCTCCAAAATAAGTTATTAAACCTTTAGAGCCCAAGGAAGCTCTATGATGTTCAATTTATAAGCCTTTAGTAGGGGTGGTATTTATAATATCATTCACATGCTGTACCAAATTATCAACTTAAAAAACTAGCTTGCTATCAAATTTTGAGTTCCACCTGTGGTCACCTTGGCAGGACCAGACCCAGTGATTTCGCAGACCTTATTCCGCCCCTTTGCTGGATGTTCCCCACCACTGCTTTAAAGGACCAGCACTTTTAAATATTTCTTAATAATACAGGAACTTATTAACATTGGTGGACACAATATGCACCACCACTGGACTCCCATGCTGCTGATCTACGTTCTTGGTCCCTTCCATTTACCTTCATGTGCACAGCCATCCCGGATTCTCTGGAAGTTCTAACACCTCTCCACCAACCACCACTGTAGGAAAATGTTTCTAGGGTAGGAATGCGTGGCACACTCTCAACAGTGATTCTCTGCTCTTCCTTAACGACATCACTTTTCTGCACAAGCTCTCAACATGGAACACTAACGTAGAAAGGTGTTGCTATCTAAATGATACTGCTCAGGTAAGCAGAACTGACTGGTTTCTGTGCCATCCAAGGCCTGGTGGGCAAGGGAGTTCAGCCAGGCTCCTTATTCCTCAAAAAGCCCTTCTTTCCAGTTAGCAGCTCAAGTCTCTTGAGAGGGAGCTGAGATTGAATTCTTTCTCTTTACCTCTGCCTGTCTGTCTGGGTCAAGGTTGAAGAAAGAATTGGGGGAAGATTGGATTTTTCAAGGTATGCTTGCATCAGAACTCTCAGTTCTAGCAAAAAAATAAACTCCAGGAACTCTTGATGTACTTAAAAATACACACACACACACACACACACACACACATTAGGCTAGGTTTGATTTGGGTACTTTACAAACTAATTCTTATTCCTATGATCTTTAAAATAATTTCAGCAGTATATTTTTCTCTGTGTAATTTAGCATAAATTTAACCCGTGTTAATGAGCTGAAAACTCATGACCCGTTAGTAAGCTGGAATGTTACCTGTATTGATTCAATTAGAAATGATTGTTGCCATACTTTGAAAATCTATAAAGTTGTGTTTAAATAGTTCTGTTTCTGCCACACCCATACAACAGTTGTAAAGGTTCTGTGTTGAAAACCCCAGTGCTTTAATGTACTCCAAAGAACACTTTGAAAGTTTTGGTGAAGTTTGTCATTTGATTAATACTTAGGAGGTTGAAACGTACAAGAATATTTCAAAAATTTGTAAGAAAATTAAATGAAAATCACCTAAGCTTCTTTTTGAACGCCATGTAATTTCTTAATCCCTTTTCCCATGAATTTTGTGATGCTCTCTCATATGCACAGGTTTTAAAATTTTTGACTCCATAATAACCTTTCTTTTTATTTCACTTGGAATGAACTTTTGAAACCACCTCATTTGTTGAGAAGATTGTTTTTAATTTCTCCTCCTACCTCTAGGTGAGACTTATTTTGATAACTTAGCTAAGATAACACAGTGCAACTTAATTTTTAATTATGTTGTTGCTTTAAATAAAGCAAAGAAAATCTTCAGAAAGAGAGAATCTGCAGACTTTTGTTGTTGCATGATCTCTTGTCTTGTTGGCTGACTTGAACCCTTGTTTGTTCATACAGGAAGCATACAGTAGAAAAATTAATAATGCAAACCTTAAAGCTAAATTTTGTTTACATCCCAGTGTGGATATGTTGTCAGCAAGGCCTTGATTAAATTCTTCAACACAGCCTGAATCTCATTTTCTCTGTCTGTAAAAGTTTCCACCCTCTGTATTATTGGTGTTATTTCTTTCAATTATGCATTAATCATGTTGTGGACATTGTCTTTAATTTATTAAGTGCCACATAAATGGTAGTGGTAATAAGTATAATTATTGTCATTTTTATAATCTTGCCAGTAAAAATACAGATCACCTGCCCTCCAACCTTGTTAACATTCTGTACAACAGAAATATTTTTTCCCTTGAATTTGTTTCCCATGACTTGCAAAAATTCTGACACCTTCATACCCAGAATTTCTCTCCTTGTTGATAGAGTATGTCTGACTCCCTGTGCACTATACCATTTGCTCTCAGAGATGAGCATAACTCACACATTATTTCTCTATTTTTAGAAAGGAAAAAACGATACCATCTAACAGCTGTCAGTTGATACCAACACACTCCAAGAGAGTTGCTAGTCAGGCATTTTTACAAGTGAAAAACAAATCTGAAGAAATGCTCCAAGGTAGTATCTTTGGACGCCAACAATATTTTTAAGCATGTGCATTTAATGGCATGTAAATTAATATATACTTTAGGAATGAGTTTAATTAAGAGAAAACTGAATCCATGTAGAATTCCTTGATACAAATTAACCCATTCTCGCCATTTTATATGTAATAATTTGAAGTCTGTGTCACTTATCTGTATTTCTTTGTTGATATTCATTACCCTTCTAGGAATGTATCCATATTTTAAGAACTTTAGCCACTGGACAACAATCTTGTGTTTGGTCAATTATTGTCCGCTGTCAATCCTGCATTCAACTTTGAATCTAACTTTCTTTGAATCACCTTCCTTTTCTTTCTCTCTCTCTCTCTCTCTTTTTTTTTTTTACAGATTTATTTATTTATTTGGAAGGAAGAGTTACAGAGAGGCAGAGGCAGGACGGGGTTGGGGGGTGGTCTTCTATCCACTGATTCACTCCCCAAACGACCACAACAGTCAGAGCAGAGCCAATCTGAAGCTGAGAGCCGGGAGTCTCTTCTAGGTCTCCCACGCTGGTATAGGGGCCCAAGCACTTGGGCCATCTTCTGCTTTCCCAGGCCATAACAGAGAACTGTATTGGAAGTGGAACAGTTGGGACTTGAACTGGCATATGGGTGCTTTACCATCTACACCAGGTGCTTTACTGTCTACACCACAGCGCCAGCCTCATCCTTATCATTTTTAGTGATATTTCTCCCTAGTGTTGCCCTTTTTCTACCCTTTATTCCTTTTGCCACTCCATTTACAGTATCCTTATTCATGTGATGTTAGTTGTCACTGTTTTCCTTCTCAAGAATACCTAATTTACAAATGGTACCCCTGCTCAAATTACCTTCTGCAAGAAGATATTGTTTTCAGCTGACCTCAATGGGCAGTCTAGCAATGAATATGTACCTGGCACCACAGTTTTCTCTTATTTCTGACTCTTTTTACATGAAACTGTTCTTCAGAGAATTATGTTTGAAGGTGTCTGTTGGTAACCCCAGTTTGACATTCCCCTCCCTTAGTAACATCTTGAAAAGAATCCTTTTTCTCTTCTTCTTCTGATCCTCAGCAGAATATTCTCAATGAAGATTCACATACACCTTGACCTGGGATGTAGGTGGATGACCACATGTATGACTTTCACTGGCCATGACTTGGACTTAGCTGTAAGCTAAGCCCAAAAGTAGCTTATGTTGAAAAAAATCCTAAACCTGATAGAATGGATTCCCTACAAGAAAGAAAGTTCCTGATATGAGTAGTCAATAAGGAGTACTAACTCTCTTGATAGCAGGTGATCCAAACATTAGTGGTTCTAAAGACCAAGCCCTCCCTGAGTCACTTTCCAAGCTCTATGTGTACATTCCTAACAGCTCTTTGAAAATTCCTTCTTTAGCTATTCAGTTAAGAAACTGAATTATTTTCTCTCAATGCCTGTTTAATTTGTTTTGTTAGTGTTGAGGGATTATTCATAACACTTAAATTTTAGGTAATCTTTTAAGACACCATCTTTTTCTTGATTATTTATATTGATGTCCACCAAATAATATCAGTTGGTGCTTTTCCACTTATTATTCCCAAGTTTGTCTTCCATGGAAAACTTAGAACCTTTTAACACTGCACAACTGTCCATCATTTAAATTGCTTCCTTCTCTAAGTCTTTCCCATGTCATATTTTGGGTATCATAAACAATTTGTTTCTAAAACTTTGTCCAATTTTTCCATGTCACTTAAAATTAATTTAGAACTATTTGGGAGTTTCCTATAGCACTACCATGGGACACAATAATAATGCAAAATGATTTCTAGCCTCACAAAGCTTGACAATCTTAAAGAAGCAACATATATTTGCAACAAGGTACATTAAGATAAACACTATAAAGGGAAAAATAATAGATGGTTTTTGAGAGGAATCTAACCAAGAATTATGGATCAGGGATAGGCTTCATAATATTTTGATATCCTTACATAACATTGAAGAATGAGAAGCAGTTGGGTAGCATATAAGACAACAGTGTTTAATCAAAAGCTATAGCATATGCAGAGGTCTAAAAGCAACACTGCTAGGTTTTTTCAAGGATCTAGTTAGCACAGTAAGGAGTGGGAGCATCTGAGATAGGAACACATTGGGTCAGGAAGACATTTCAGGGAGATGGTACTGGTCAGTTTATGGCGTATGTTTCAGAGAGGCAAGATGGCCAGTGAGGTGAGTAGGAAAGTTGTGTTTTCATCTGCCCCAACAAACCTAGGGGCCTGAACTGAGATAGTAGACATGTTTGGGAAATGTGGGGAAACAAAAGTTGTTGGCTTTGTAGGACACTATAAAGTAGAGGTATATTCTTCTGGGACTCCTGGGCACTGAGTACTTCCTTCTCCCACAAGGAGAATAGTGCCTTTCTGACATGCTGTTGACTTAAAGAGCCAGGAAGGTCAGGGCTTGTAAACAACCCATTAAGTGCAAGCACAAAGATTGTTATTACAAGTTCTCCTTGAATGTTGTGCATAAAGATTAGGATAAAACTATTTTGTAAAACAAGAATTTGGATTATTTTCTGCTTAGCCTTGTTGAGTTCCTGCCTATGCAAAGAACAACACCAAGAACAAAGCATCTCACATTAATCCAAGGCAAGGAAAAAATGGGGAAAGGATGAAACTACCTGTGTCCCCTGTGCAAATCATAATACCACTGATCGTGTGTGACTGGATTTTTTACATTTCATATGTCCTTAGATCCTCTATGTGCAGTATTCTTCAGAGTAACCATCTGTGCTGTCTTTAATTCTTGCAGAGAAGCTGAGCTGTATAGAGATTTAGGAGTTTGAAAGTTCATTATTTCATAGGACTTCACATGATCATCCAGGAAAAATATACAAGGAAAGAAATAAGGGTCGCCTATGAGAATGCAGTTAATCTGGAATAGGAAGAATTTGCTGTGAAGATATTAAGCAATAAAACTGTCCTTCCCTTGACATATCAGTCTAAACTTGACCTGTTATGATCACAGTGATAGTTTTATTTCCCTTCCCACCACTCAGAGTGGCCCTTCTTTTTACCACCTAAATCAGATGTCAGAGTCGGTGTTTGTTGCCCATATTTGGCTATTGGATTTGTTTTGTTTGGCCTAAAGATGGCTTGATAACCTTTGAAGCAAGTGCTGTTCCATTCACATTCAAGTTTGTCTCATCTCTTTTATCTTATCCCATTCCTCCTCTTCAGTCATTCATTTAATATGCCAGGGCCCTGAAGCTTGCTGAAATTGCAAAGATATCACAGATAATCCATTATCCAGATCTTCCTTGGAGAATACCTCTGTCCTATTGCAAACCTATTCATCCCACAAGACTTGCTTTACTGACTACCTCTTCAGTGACACTTTCTACCCTCTGAGTTCCTATTGCTTTTAATAGGTTGTTATTGATGTTACTATTCTCTTTATGAGTGAGTCAGCAAGCATTGCACAAGGCTTCCATGGCTGTTGTCAAAAGGCAGATACACAATGTTATATCTTAATGTTAGCCTTCGCAAAGCACACCGGAGTAGGGGAAAGGGTTTATTGGGGTGTAGACCGGAGTGAAGGGGCGGCGGTGAAGGAAAAAGAGAGGGAGACTGTAAGAGAGAGAGACAGAGAGGAGAAGAGCTAGCAAGGAGAGAAGAGAGAGCAGAGAAGAGGAGAAAGGAGAGCAGAGCCAAGAGACCAGAGGAGGAGGCTAGAGAGAGGAACCCAGAGAGAGCAGGAGAGAAGGGCCAAGAGAGCACGTGTTCAGGAACAGGCCCTTTTAAAACTTTGCCTGAGGGCGGGCAGGGAAGCAGGAGCATCGAATTCCATTAGGATGGGGGTGGAGCCTGGCTCAGGTAGCTGGGCCATTCGGCCACCTGGCTACAACTCTACAACTGCGCCAGTTTCCTAACACACAAAGTGCTTTGTAATGTTGTTCTGTAACTCATAGATACAATAGCAAGAGAATTTGTTCTTATTAGTGACTTGTTTCCTCATCTAATGAAGTGAATTTAAAGCACAGCCCAGAAAAGGACTGTACTTGGAAAATATAGTCTGTATGTCTGACCAGCATAACAGTACCAAATCCCACATAGAGGAATGCCCATTTGAAAGTTGTCTACCACAACCCTGGCAGTCATATAGTGAATTGTACCAGTACTTGCTTTCTCTGAGTATTGATGATGCATTAATTCCAGCAACTTTGTCAGGCTGGTGCCACATATTTCACTTGTATGTTTGCAGGGACTTACTATGTTTATTGTATGTGTCAGAGGTATTTCAGTGCACATGTGATCAGTGTCATGATGCAATTCTGACTGGTAACAGATGGAGGGACTGCAAGTGTCTGCTACACAGAGACTGTCACTGTAAGTCAGGGAGTGGTTCTGTCCTGCCCACTGATGAATCATCACACTGATATTATCAAAGGAGACATTACATTTTCAGTGTCGTGTTTTACGCTTATAATTTAATTTTCAGCGCTGGCAATTCTAGAAGCATCCTCAGGGACACATGAAGAGGTGGGGGTTGGTGTGCGCCAGAAATGCCTTCGTGTTCATTCCTTGAGCACCTTAATTGGCATGCGTATCTCACAAGTTCCTTCTCTGCTGTAGCCAAACTCTGTCACACCACCAAGTTATTCAATATTCCTCCTCCACTGACTGCTTTCCTTTCCACTGAACTTCAAGTCAGATCTACTTTAGTTATAAATCTCTGCTGGGAGCGATCAGAACAAACACTAAGTGTGCACAAAGATATTAAAAATAAGTGCAATGCAGACTTATTTAATAATGTTATTTGGAATATTTTACCAAAGTTACTATGAGTATTATGTTTAATGCATTTTCTCTGAGACAGAAAGATCTTTTTGAGGAAAGAAAGAACAGAACAAAACAGAGTAAGTCACTTGGGCTTTGTTGCATTCTCACCTGAACCTGTTACTCTCCATCCTTTCCCAGGTCTTTTTCTGTGCCCAGAACCACAAAACATGAAGCCTCTTTGTTTACCCTGATTTATGAATAGTCAGCATTGGGCAATAGCTGTCCCAGTGGGATGTGTTTTGTTTTAAAAATAGCTTGAGGCATTTTCCTTTAAATTTCCCATATCCACTGCCACCTTGACTGGGTAATGTATGCTTATTGGACTGTCCTTGTATAGTTCATGTATGGGGAATTAAAGTGCTAAATTTGTTTGCAATACTTTGGACCAAAATGTGAAATCCATTGAGAGAGTAATTCCAGTGGGTTAAATTTTATTTCTGTGGATCTATTTGCTGCAGCTGGAACACTGATAGATGGAAGGAATCTAACTTTAATGTCCTTACCAAAAATGAAATAAAGAAAACATCCATTTGACTACAGGATAAATACCCAAAGGCCAATCAAATCCTATGCCACATGCGTGTAAATTCAGGAGGCACATCTAAAAACAACCCTGTTTGCCTGGCAGCCTTGAGTTCAAACTCTCCTAAGGTGACAGTGATATTTCATTTAATGCTTGCACTCTGACCCTCATGGGTGTGTGTTGCCAAAGCTTTGCCCAGAGATGACCCAGTTAATGCTTTCTGCGTCAGGAACCCAGATACTGAACAGCAGGGAAGCTCCAGCAAAGTGCTGAGTTGTCCTAGCTGAGCAGTGCATGGATGGGATCTGTGGCCTAAGGCCATGACGTTTCTGTCTCTGGACTGCAGGCAAATTGTTGGTTCTTTTTAGGGAATTTGGAAAGCCCCAAGCTCAAGTCCCACCTTACTAGCTAAATCATAGTCCCTCAGGCGAAGGGCCTAGACATCAATAGTTTTAAAACCTGTGTTTTCATGTAAATAAAATGTCTTGTGGGATTTGAGTATAAAAGGAAACATAGTGTACAACTATTTCTTTTTTTAAATTCATTAAGTTATTTTTTATTTCAAGGGCAAAGAGAGACAGGCATTCTCCATCCACAGTTTCATTTCCCAAATGCTTGCATCAGACAGGACTGGGAAAGCATGAAACCAGGAGCCTGGACCTCCATGCATGTCTCCCACACCAGTTGAAGAGACTGAAGCACTCAAGTTTCTACCTGCTGCTTCCGAGGGTGCAAGTTAGCAAGAAGTTGGACCAGAAGTGGAGTAGCTGGGACTTGAACCAGGCACTCTCATTTGGGATGAGGGCATCCTAGGCAGTAACTTAATTGTCAAATGCCTGCCTCTATAAGCTTTTCTTTCAATAACTGATGGCGTTTTAAGTTCAGAGGACCTCGTGCTTAGTGTAGGAGCATACAATCTTTTCCCTGAAGAATCCTTAAATTTTATAGAGCTTCCTAATTCTTTCAGGTTGGAGCTGATAAATGCTGTGTAACTGAGAGCTTCTTATGTAGTGTTGCTGTACCAAGAGTGCCAGTGTGTCTGGTGTTACAGGTCCCTGGTTGCCATCATCTACTTCTGTGTTCCTGAGTCAGATGAAACAGGTGGGCTGATTCTTCTCACACATGTGTGTGCTTTTCATCTTGTGTTCTGTTAAACATTAAAAGTGAGGATTTAATTTGAGCACCTGGCTTGGGATGTGGTGTATAATCAATTAATTATGTTAATTGATCCAACATCTTCAAAGTCAAAGCAGTAATCATGAATTTGGACCCACCACAGTTAAAAGTAGAGGTAAAAAGTCCAATATTCCCAGAGGCTGTGTACGTAAAACAAATGACTAAAGTAGGACAAGTTTTTAATTGTGTGCTGTTGTGATTGCTTGTGATTTGACAGGTGTCCAGCCAGTGCCTCTCTAGTGTGGTAGCTTGGTGCCCCTGGAGACTCAGGTCCAGCGTTGCCAGATCTCCCAAGGTCTCAAGAAAATTGAAAAACTTGAATTTGTTCATAAAATCCCTACATTTTAAACATTTCCATAATGGTCATGTGGACTAGTTTAAGCAGGGTTTGCCAGACATTCTGGCCTCATTTCTTGCCCTGGACCCTTCAGGTAATTAGATGCTAAATGCCCTCAGGGACTGAGATCATTAAGCATGTGCAACCCCAGAAGTGCAGAAGTTAACCCCTGTCGGGCTCCTTTGACCAGTGAATCAGAAGTGAAAAGATAAGGAGCAGATGAAAATGCTCCTGTGCTTCATCCTGCAGGACACAGCCTAAACCTCCTTAGAAGGACCCAGCGCTATCATCATTAGGCGCCTGTGCAGTGGCCAGCACTGCTCCTCATTATTGTACTGGCTTCCACTCTTTGTCTTGTTTCTGCCATTTTCTGTAACTCTTGCTCCTTCAAATCACTTCCCAGATAAACTACTTGTCCATGAGCTTTGTCTTAGTCTCTGTATTCAGTGCAAATTGGGTGAAGACACTTGGCAATCACTGAGTTTTAAAATTCTTTGTGTTGGCTCAAAGAAGACTTCCTGGAGGGCAGATGTGACTCCTTAGTTGGGACATGGTTTATTTGCAAGTTGGTACTTATTAAAAGGTGCTCAGTTTTTTATTAAATGGTACTCAGAAAGTGTGTGATTTGTGTGAGGAGATTGAAAAGTTTGTGAGAAAATGAAATTAAAAGATAAGTTGCTATTGATGTAAAAATTATTTTTGAAGTTTTTGTTTACATTTTTTTTGAAAGCAGACATACAGAGAAAGTGACAGAGAGACAGAGACAGAAACAGAGATCTCCTATCCACTGCTTCACTTCGCAAATGCCCAAATGCCCAAAATAGCCAGGGCTTTGCAAAGCTGAAGACAGAGGCCCAGAATTCAAACTAGGTCTTCCATGTGAGTGCTAGGAATCCAAATATTCAGTCATCAACTGCTACCTCCCAGTGTATACATTAGCAAGAAGAGGAAATAGGAAGTGGAGCTGGGACTTGAACCCATGGGACTTCATCTCTATTGGATATGGGTGTCCCAAGCACATCTTAACACCAAATACCTGTGCCCTAAGGAAAAAAAAAAAAAAAAAAAAAAAAAAAAAGTAGAAGTCCATTCATAATTTTTTCACAAGGAGAATTTTTCCATGAGCTTTTTCAATATTCATATTTGATTTTTACTTGAGAAGCTTTGTTATGTTTTGTTGTATTTGAGTAGTTTTAAAAGTAATTTTAATAAATTTTTCATTTTAAAATAGCTTTAGATTTACCTAAAACTTCAAAAATATTACAGAGTCTCCTGGTTAAATTTTTTTGTTGCTGCTGTTGCTTTTGGTACCAGTGAGTTTTCTAACTGGGTAACAAGCAAAACTGGTGTCTTTTGTTTGTTTTGTTTTGTTTCCCACTTAAGGCTGTCCTATCAAATCAGGGAAACTGTAGAATGGAAAGTGGTAAGCACACCCTATAGGTATCTTGAGGCAAAAATAATCCCTTACTCATCTTTCTCTCCCTAGCAAAGCTGAAATGCCCTGCACATGTTTCATAAATATTTGTTAAACAGAGGATGCTCCTGTAATTCATTTAAATCTGAATGGATCATATGTAGTTCCTCAGCGACCTCTATATCTCTACCTCCATGCCTCTTTTCCTCTGTCCACAGGGCACACTTTGGCCTTGGGTTATTTCTGCTCACCTGGGTCAGAAAGGAAGGAACGTTGGAAGATGAGGTTTTTATTCAGCATTGGCTTTCCCAGGCCTCCCATCTCTCATGCATGATCAAATAATATTTGTAGCCAAACATAGCCAGAGGTCCACCCTGGCTGCCCAAATGCTGTGAGAATGTACTTGCAAATACCTCTGTAGGCATTACTTTTAGCCAGATGCTGAATGAAAGCCAACTTCCTTTTTTTCTTTTTTAATTTTTTTTTTGTTCCTTTGTTTCCCAAAGCACACATCTTGCTTATCAAATCAGCAGCTATCAAAAGCAGTAATAATGGGGCAGGCCTTATGACAGAGTGGGTAAAGCCACCACCCGCAATGCCAGCATCCTGTATGGGCGTCAGTTCATGTCCAGCTGCTGCACTTCCAATCCAGCTCCTTTCCAATTTTCAAAAAAGCAGAGGAAGATGGCCAAAGTGCTTGGGCCCCGGCCACCCATGTGGGAGACTCGATGGAATTCCTGGCTCCTGGCTTTGGCCTAGCTCAACCCTGGTCATTTCAGCCACTTGAGAAGTGAACCAGCAGATAGAAAATCTCTGTTTCTCTCTATATATCTGTCTTTCTCTCTCTTTCTGTAACTCTGACTTTCAAATAAATTTTTTAAAAAGTCTTAAAGCAGTAATAATATCACATGCCACAGTTTCAGACTCAGATCTCACAACACTTATACAAAATATTTTTATTAACATTTTTCAGGAAGCTTGTGTAGCTTGTTTGCTTGAAAAAACAAAAAGACTCCATCTTTGTTAGCAACATAACTTTTGTTCAACCTCAGTTTACATTTATGAGGATGATTGATTACAGAACATTAAATTACATGAAAGTATTATATTGTAAGCTGTTTATTTTCTGTCCCTAAGAGAATTTGAAGGATTCAACATTGTTCAGCAGGAATTCACATTTTAAAAAGGGATTGAGTCACAGACAAAGTGAACAAAAGCTGTTGTCATTAAGTTTTGTTTTGTTTGTTTGTTGTATTTGAGAGGTATATACACAAACACAGAGAGAAAGACAGACAGAGACAGAGAGAGTGAGTTCGCATCTGCTGGTTTATATCCTAAATGCCTGCAGCAGCTGAGTCTGGGACAGGCCAAAGCTGGAAACTGGGAATGTAATCCAAGTCTTCCATTTGAATCCAATTACTTATGCCATTACTGCTGCCTCCCTGGGTCTGGGTTTCTGGGAACCTGAAGTCAAGAACTAGAGCTGGGTGTCCAAAACAGGTACTCTGATATGGGATATAGGTATCTTAACCATAAAGCTAAATGCCTACTCCGTTTTTTATTAGTTGATAATGACAGTGCTGGAAGTTTGACCTACTGGTTAAGCTCCTACTTGGGATATATGTATATGCTGGAGTGCTTTGGTTTGAGTCCCAGATTGGCTCCTTATTCTAGTTTCCCACAAATGTGTACCCTAAGAGGTAGCAAGAAATGGCTCAAGTAGGTAGGTTCCTGCTGCTCATATGGGATAGAATTCCTGGCATGTGGCTTCAGCCTGGCCCAGCTCTGGCTGTTGCATTCTTTTGCAGAGGGAACCAGTAGATAGGAGAGCTGTGTCTTTCTATGCCTTTTGAATAAATAAAATAAAACAACAAAAACAAGATAGCAACAGTACTTTTTATTGATCACTGCCTTGAGTTTCAGATATTTCTTCAGTGTACCTTATATGTATCAATTCAACATCACCCCTGTTTTAAAAATGGAGAAACTCAGGTACAGAAATCAGAGCTAAAGATACAGGAGCAATTAATTGGAGCACTTTCAGCTGGAGGGCAATGCCACATCATTGGCATTATGTTCAAGTCACTGGCTTCCCAGTGGAAGAGATGTGAAGGGATTAGAGTAGAATTAGGAGCCACAGGCAAAATCCATGTGCACTGCTTCTAAGGAAACAGGGTCCCAAACCTTCGAAGAGGTCCAAGTGTGTGTGACAGAAGTTCTCAGAGTCTGAGTTCACTCACGTGCTGAAAGCAGTAAGCCCACTCCTTTGCTTCAATTTGCTAAGAGTTATGGACACAAGTAGTGGCTTTCTTGTGGGGTACAACACAGTACCTTCCAATCTGTTCAAGGACCTTTTCCATAAGTCTTTCTGGAGCTAAACAGTGGACCTTCTGTGCTTTGTCTCAAACCAGTTGTCCTCCACTAGGATCTACTTCCTTGTTTTCAGTGCCTGAAAATTGTTGGCCTCTTCCTCCTCAGCCATCCTTAGTGGACAGTGAGATTTGTTCCTTGGCTTTTGAAAGGGGATTTAATTCAGTTGTATCATGGCCCCTTTTTCAAAAGAGGAAAAATAAAACCAATAATACTGTTGTTCCCCCAATGCTATGCATCTTTGCTATGTGGTCTGTCACAGCTGCCTGTGCACAGATGACTTTCACAGACAGGTGCAGGGATGCCAGCAAAGCCACAAGCTGAGGAAACAAAAGAGTTGACACTAGCTCATCTTGAACATCCGTTGAGCTGATGCTCAAGATGATGTTCTGCATGTTCATTATACTACTAATTTGGCTTTCTTGACAATTACTCTGAGAACATTGTCTTTCTGGAATTTTCCATCACCATGATCTGTTTTGCCAATTCTGCAGTACCATCATGCCCTCCTTCTTTTATCTAATACAGGGACAAAAAAGTTGTGAAAATAGTTTCAGTTGCTTCCACTTACTGAACAATGACTGCGTGCTCCACTGGTACCTTCTGGAGTTGATACGTGACAAATCACCACCATGTATGGGGGCAGCCAATATTGAGAGGGTTGGTTTCTCCATTTATAACAGGCATGTATGTAGAAAATTAGAAAGAGCCAAACATAAGCAGTCTGACTCCAACGGCTGCTATTGGTAGGCACTGGAGAATATCTGTTGACTGACTATGTAACAACCACAGTTTGCTCCGCAAAGGGCAGTGGGGAGAAGTCACATCCATATGTCGAGATGCTCTGGGCAGACAGGCTGCTGGAAAGCAGAGTGTCATTAGAGCTATTAAGACAATGCAGAGGGTTATTTTGGTGCTCAGATCTGTGCAGCCAGATGGAAATCGTAGTTCAAGCTTGGTGTTGTCAGACAGCAGAGGCCATGGGCAAAGGGGAAGGCACGGGTGAGTGATTTTTGACTGTTTGTCTCTAATGTGTGTGGCCAGTGTCACTCCCATCTCTGATGGCTGTGATTTATTCTATTATACTGTCAGGATTAAAACACCTTAGCAGGAGAAAAATAAAGGGAGGGATACAAATGCTGTGTCATTGATGTGACAGATGCTCTTTCTCTGGAAACCGTAGACGATGAGAGTATGGAAACTCTCTCAAAAGTGCCATGACCATACAATGTCAGAGCCAGACAGACCCTCGTGGATCATCTATTTCAAGCCACTCATTTTAAAGACAAGGAAGCTAAGCCTGGGGAGCTAACATGGTGGCCAAGAAGATGCAAGCTCCTAACGTGGGGGCTACAACCCAAGTTCTCACCTCCTCATTTAGCATTCATTAAGCTGAATCACCTGCTGAATTATCTAAATCTATTGTTGCCTCCCCTAAGTTTATAGAGTTGTCTATTAAACATGTGCTTATATTTTTTAAAAGGGGAAGGTAAAATAGGAAACACAGTTGGAAGATTCCTTTTCCTCTTCAGTAGCCATGTAAATTCAGTGTTCCTACCAGAACTGTGGTCCTTAGCTCTTGTTGATTTTTCCTCCCTCTTCTTGCCTATGAACAAAAGGAGACACTGCTCACCTGCTGCCCCTTGTTAAGTGATGGGGTCGGCCACTCTGCCTGCTGCCGCTGCCAGCGTCTTGCTGTATCCTCACCCACCTTTTCATAGACCTCTTCATCCACTGTCTGTCCCCATCTCCCGTTGTTGCTTGTGTGCATGGAGACAGAGTATCAGAGCAAGTCAGAGTTCCAGCCCACGGAGCAACCCAGCCTCCACCTGGTTTTCCACCTTGTGCCTCCTTCTTTCCTTGTTCCTCTGTACTCTGGCACATCACATTTTTCTGAATTTCTTACGATCAGTAGAAGAGCATGTAATTTGTATCAAGAAGATTCAGCTTTAAGCCCAGTCCCTACCACAGTGAGCTAAATCACATCATGTTGGGGCAAGTCTTAGACAGGTTTCTCTGGGCCTAATAGTTCCCATCTACATTGAAATAGTTCCCATCTACATTGAAATGCTCTCCTGTGTTTTTTTTTTTTTTTTTTTGGTGTTGGGTAAAATTCATTTATGAAAAATATACTTTGTAGTGAGTTTTTATTCCCACCCAATTGTTAATGTGGATGAAGTACCTGGTTTCCATCATAAACTCCGCAGCTCTGTCTAGAAATCACCCTGTTCCAGGCACATCCATGTGCTGACCAGGACCTCCTATGGCATGTTCTGTCCCAGCCCAGGAGCTGAGCCCAACAACTGCTAAAGCCATTAGACTTTCCTGGTGCCAGAGAGTGTCATGTTCCCCTCTGCCCATGCTGCCCATTAGAGCCATTCTGTGAACACCCAGAAACATGATCATTATCCTTCCAACTCTGAGTTCTTATCATTACACAGCATTAATTCTACTTACCAGGTTATCAACATTGTTTTGAGCCCAAATCTTGTGAAGTCCTCATGTACATATGCCTTTAGGCTCTTCCTGTAGTCTTTTCTCTCTGATAGGTGAAATATGCTATGGGTTAGACTTGGGGTTGAGATCGAAGTGTTTCTATTGCTCTAAATTCTAATATGGGAAAATAGGAGCCCATGGAAAATTGCCACTTTAAAGATGAACTGAGGAAAACCACTGGAGAGGTGATGCATGTTCCTTCTCCGTCAAATCTCAATCTTAGACCAACCTAACCACTTAATAAAAGTTTCATTAGAATTGCCTGGTATTCTAAGTTACCTAATTATGTAGGGACTTCACTTTTTATCTACAGGAAATGTTTGAAAAACCAGACAACAAAATCCCAAAACCTTCCTTACAAGAATGTTTTCTCCTCTAATAAGTCTTCTGCATTGTATCATTACCAAGGCAAGTGAGCTGTGGACGAAGAGCCACAAAAATAAATGAATAAATAGAAACAAATAAATAGAACAAAGACTGCTGATCTCCTTTTCTCTGATCCCAGTGCATTGATTCCAGACTAGGAGCAATCTCTTGCAGAGCTTAGATCCGGAAGGATGTCTTAGACAAAGGAATGTCTGTGAAGATCTTGGAGGTCTCATCTGCTGTGGGGCTTTTTTTTTTTTTTTTTTTTTTTTTTTTTTTTTTTTTTTTTTATTAAATCCTCACTCCCTTTCAAACTTAAGGGCTGTGGAAAGCACACTGAACCCAAAATCCAGGCTAGATGTTTGTGACCCATGGGAGATCACTCAGTCAACACATATTTCACCTGAAGCTGATTTTGTCCTTAGTGTTGCTTGGGAGCTGGGGATCAGACAGGAAGAAGGCACAGTCCAAGCTCTCAGAAAACCCTCAAGCTACTGCAGCAGTGGTGAAAAGAGCCATGTAATGCTAAGACCATAGAGAAAGTACCTGGTAGGTGGAAGCACAGTCTGATGTGAGCAGAAGGCAAGTCTTCTTGGAGACCCTGTGGTAGAAAGATTCTGTGCTGCGCGTCAGGGCTGAGTTTGTAGAAGGTTTCCAAAATCCATTTAGGTTTGCTCTGGTGTGAACTAGGTTACTAAAATAGACAGAGAAAATAGCATCCCAATATTTAAATATATGATTACCCTTTCTTTATAAGTGCTTAGCTGGAAGTGTCTTAGGATGAATACTAAAGCGCCTATCTGTGAATGTAGACCATATTGGAAACAGATTTACTGTCCCGAAGTGTACTGCTTACTCAGCCATCTGATGAGATTTGGGTACCGAGCAGTCTGAGAGGGATGCATAGAGCTGTTTTATTACAAGATGCTGTTATGAGCTATAGCAGCTTTCCTTATGCTCTACGGCTGTCGCCAAACAAGTTACATGAATATAAGCAGTTTTATTTGCAATTTTTTGCTTACATTTTCTTAGCATATTCGGATTATAGTTTCTCACAGCCCAGCTCCTACTTTTGTTGAAGTCCCAGTATATTGCTTCATTTTGAGCCAAAAGGAGCCTTTAAAAATATCGATAGGATTAGTGTTGGTGTTTATGGATGCTATCACCTGGTACTTGTGTAAAAATTTAAAAAAAGATAAAGAAGCATTTTTACTTTTGAATAGCATGTATTTATGTCAAAGAAAACTTAATATCCACGTTAATTAGCTTCTTCTCTGATCACAGGGCACTGAGTCTGAAGCAGGAGGTTTTGTGTTTTGAGAAATAAACAATTTGAAATTTCATTTTAAGAATGAACCCAGAACAATGAAAAGAAGAAAGAATTAATTTCATATGAGACTTGTACACTAGGCTTGGTGGTTACATACAAATTATAGGCTGGAAAATTAGTGTTGTTATTTCCCCTTGAATGTGTGAAAGTGAATAAGAGAAATTGATGATGTTAATAAAAATGATAATAACAGTAAATTAGTTTATACTGAATGTAAATAATCGTTAAACTGAGACCTGAATGAACCTCAGATAGCTAGGGACTTGGTATAAAGCCAGTTTATTCTTATTTTCTAAAGCATCCTTTAGATGTAATTAATTGTTGTTATTAGTAATTAGAATAAATATTTAACATACAGTGTTCAGTACTCAGGGCCTTTCTCTTTATATCTGTTTTTGCGAGATAGTGTGTTCAATAGTGTATCTATGATCCAGGTTTGGGGAACATGAGACTTTTGCGCATGACCGCATAACCAAGCATCCCCAAGAAAAGCAGCAGGGCGCCAGCTGCTGGGGCTGAAGCTGCTGGAGTCATTTGGACGATCAGGCTTCAACAAGTATTTTAAATTATGTGGACTGGATTTTTTTTGTAGTTATTAAAGCAATTCATAGCCATTATAAAGAATTTGAACTTGAGTATTTAAAGAAGAAATGAAAACGACCTATTATTTTATCCCTCAAAGTAGTTGTTATTATCATTTTGGTATACAAGGATGCTTCAAAATGTTTGTGGAAAATGCAATTAAAAGATAAGTGCAAAATATTTTTAAAACTTGTGCAGGTTTTTCATAATGCTTGCTTTCTGTGAACTTTTTAAAGACCCCACATATTTATTTTCTAGACTTTTAGCTCTTTGTGTATGAAAAGCATTTTCAAAATTGGAATTATGTTTTATTTAGTACTCCGCTCTTCCATGCTTGTTGTGAAGAATGCTTTTCTCCCCCTAAAGTATTTTTCTGAAAAATGATTCCTTAAACAACTATGTGGCATGGTCATATTGATGAGTTATTTTATACTTACCTGCTCATTTTTTTTAAAAAGGAATTTTAATTTTGTACTTTTTTTGTTATTCATTGAACAACATTCCACACAAATCCTCGTGCATGTCACTCATTTTTCTAGAATAAGCTTCTCCAAATGATGTTATTGTAAAGCTGAAGAAAATCACAAATAGACTGGACTTTTTTTATTAAGATTTATTTATTTTTTATTTGCGAGTCAGAGTTACTCAGAGAGAGGAGAGGCAGAGAGAGAAAGAGAGAGATGTCTTCCATCCGTTGGTTCACTCTCCAACTGGTCACAACGGCCGGGACTGCGCAGATTCGAAGCCAGGAGCCAGAAGCTTCTTCCAGGTCTCCCACGTGGGCGCAGGGGCCCAAGGACTTGGGCCATCTTCTACTGCTTTCCCAAGCCATAGCAGAGAGCTGGATTGGAAGTGGAGCAGCTGGGACTAGAACCGGCGCCCATATGGGATACTGGCACTTCAGGCCAGGGCGTTAACCTGCTGCGCCACAGTGCCAGCCCCGACTGGACTTTAATATAAGTTAAAATGTTTAGGAAATGCATCTAAAATCAAGATTTTTTATTAAAACATAAATTAAGTTACACTTGAAAATTATATCCTAAAATTTTTAGCCACATCTGCAATGAATAACTCTTTTCATATAATCCAAAATATGTCATTTTGTTGTAGTACTTTATTAAGCCAGTTTTAAATTGTATAAATACAGGAATCTATACCATATTTCTGTGGAGCTGAGTTAAAGCTAAGGAATTGTGTAAAATCATATAACTTCTATTCAAATATTAGTCATTTTGCCCTTAGCATTGTAGTTGCTAAGCCCTAGAAAATTTGATATTGTCACAAGTATAGTATTAATTTTTCCACTTGATAGTATGTGATTATTGTTAGCAAAAACATACATACATTGCATAAATTCGCACATGTAAATTATATAAATCAAGTATGTAAATGAAACACATTTAATATCTATTTACATTTTTATGTTTATGAACACAAAATTATATTAATCATGCCAAATTATTCAAAAAGTTTATACATAGAGTCAAGTGATTTTGCTGTTTGCTTGTGATGTGTATTAACCAAGTGGCCTTGAGATCATTAATAATAAATTGCAGAGACCATATAACAAGCTAGCCTGCTTGCCCTACTTGGAAGATATTGCTTAGAGTTTATTTGCATTGTGATCCAAAGCACACAGTTGTCCAGGATGGAAAAAAATGGAATCAAGAGACAAAGACAGGACTTGAGGGATTTTTCTGTTTCATTTTCTGTGTGTCTGTGGGAAGCTTTCCACCTAAGCAACAAATCATCCCTAGGGAGGGCAGTGTCATCGTACGAGAAAGGAACAAAAAATGAAATGATGTCAGATTCCCATGGGAAAAATAGGTCTTATGTGAAAATTAATCTCAGTGTGTTACAACATTGGCTACATAAACCTGAACAAAACCTTGTGAGAGGGTGCCTTTTCCCCCTGAAGTCATCTTTCATAGCCATCTCTTCAGTTTGCGTGACACTGCCTGCATGACTCAGTATGAA
Source organism: Oryctolagus cuniculus (assembly GCF_051225735.1). Classification (NCBI taxonomy): domain Eukaryota; kingdom Metazoa; phylum Chordata; class Mammalia; order Lagomorpha; family Leporidae; genus Oryctolagus; species Oryctolagus cuniculus. The sequence goes on from NC_142872.1 coordinate 55,516,481, forward strand.
GCCCCCTATTCCTGGAGGGGTCAGCAGAGGCTCTGTGTGGGCTGCCTGTGGGGAACGCAGCAAGGCAGGCTCAAGTGAGAGGAAGACCTGACCCTTATTTTTGATTCTGTGTTTCCTTTTTTGGGCTTGGTGTGCTTTGAATCACAGAGCAGTGATTCCTTCTGAGAGAAACCCTGAGAGACATTTTGCACCTAGGTAAGTGGAGACTAACCATAGACCAGGTGGCTACATGGCCTCCAGAATGTTACTAAGACTGGCACTAACCTGCTTCGTGATCTCCACAAGTCATTTACACTCCTCAAGCTTCAGTGCTCTCCCCTGAAATAAGGCCATAAATGATCTTACAACCCCTTGATTTCTGCTTCTACATAACCTCTGCCCTAGCTCTTCAATTTACTTGGAGGATCCCAGACTAAACCGAGTCAACTTTAATTCTGTATGGTTACTGCAATAAGTATCTGCAAATATTTTAACTGGACAAATACATGTGAATCCTACTTGAAATAAAGAACTCTCAAATGTCCTTAAAAGAGTGACCCCTTGGGGCAGCTATTTGGCCTAGTGGTAAAGCCTCCAGCTTAGATGTTCATGTCCCACATTGGAGCACTTGGGTTTGATCTCCAGCTCTGGCTTCTGACTCCAGCTTCCTGCTAATGCAAACCCTGGGTAACAGTAGTGATGGTTCAAGTACTTGAGTCCCTGCCACCAAAATCAGAGACCTGGATTGAATTCTACGCTCCCAGCTTCTGGCCTGGCCTGGCTGTGGCTGCTGTGGCATATGGGGCATATGGCATATGGGGCGTGAGCTAGCAAATGGTGTTGTGTCTCTTTTTCTTTGTCTCCCAAAACATACTAACAAATAAATAAATTTTTAAAACGTCCTTTTTACTCCACTTGCTTCCTGTGCTGAATGTGACTTTTGTGTTCACCAAGATCCTTCAACAGACTGTCATTCCCCACCCCTAATCCCAGTAGGATATGTTTATAAATAGTGAGTGTCTGGCATAACCTCTCATTATTGCTGCTGGTTGTGGCAAATGGTACTGTAAAGAGATTGAGCACTTTGGAAAAGATTAATATGAATATTAACTGTATAAATATATATGGTTTCAAAAATCTCTTTAGGTTTTTACTTCTTGTGTTCCTTAAGAATCGAATGTTTGTTCTCCTATTGTACTTATCAGTAAATTCTTAACTTTGTTAAAGAAAAAAAAAATCCAGGGCAAGTGCTTACATTATCACTGTCATCTGCTTGAAGCCTGAATTTCATTAAGTAGATTGTTAATAAAATGAGGAATGATATATCACAACTGCAATGCTGTATCTCCCAAAGTTAATGAAGAGTTATAATTTTCTAGACGACAAATTAAAAGGCTGTTAAAGTGGTTGGTAAGACTGTCAACGGATTTAGCAACATTCCAATTAAAATAGGGCATTAAAGAGAATTAAAATCTTGAATTTAGAGAAATGAGAAAATATGTTTAATATGTGATTTAATATAGTTAGGAGCCTTGGAATTTTTACATAAGATGAGATAGATAGCGTCTTAACAATATCCTGACATATTTAAGAAATATCTAATATAATTTCATAAGATCGGTCAATAATTTGCTTGCCTAAAACATTAAAATTAAACTTCTTCATTATAGAAACATTAGAGCTATAATAATATTTTTAATTTATAATAATTATATACATGAAGTGCATGGAATATTTATATATTTTTTAATGTATGTTTACATAATACCCATTCCTGGCAAATCAAGTTTTCATTTTTCCATTTTCATTGTAGTTCACCTTTGTCTGGATACATTTTTACATAGAATAGTTAGATTTTGTATGTTTTTTTCTAGTCATACTTCAATGTGACAAATCCTCAGTGTTTTTCTTTTTAATCACTGAATACCATTAATTGGATTGATGCTCTAAATTTTACTTAACCACTCTGAATATTAAGTAATTAGATGCATCCCTTATTTTGCTATAATAAGTGATTCCATATACATCGAGTAAGTTTCTAGAAATGGTTTTAATGGATTACAGAGGATTAAAACCTCTGTAGCTCTCCAAACATTATCAAACACCTAATCATGACTTTTATCATTTTACACTACCACTGATAATTTAACCACAGTTGTAATTCAGCTGCAAGGTGGGCAGCATTAGATTGCATCATTATTTTGTAATTTTTGCAAAATTAATAGGTAAGATGGTACCATATGGTTGTTAACTTATTTTTAACCAACCTGCCCTAAGAATTTCACAGATAATTAGATGACATGACCATTTTTCTCTATTAATTTGGTGCTCTATACATTATCCTTTGACAAGTAGTAATATGCAAAGTGACCCACATATGATGCTTTCTTATAGCAGATTACTGAGATATTCACAGAGTGAAATTAAGCTGAACTGGAACAAAGATTCCCATGAAATGAATAGGCTTCTGTTGCAGGAATGATGTTTTAATACAGGGAAAGAGAAAGCATTGAAAAGTGTTACAGGCTAACTAACAGGTACAGCACAGATGATTTGTTTAAAGTAGTACTAAACTTGAAAATTGAGTATTGTAGGAGCTGTAAAATCCTGACTATTCCCAAAGTAAAGACAAGGAAGAAACAGAAGGACAGAGAGCCCTCATGACCAGGATTGCTAGTTGAAGAACATGAGTGTACCCTGGGTATCTGGCATGGGCAATTCATAGAATGAAGTGATAGAGAGTAACAAGTATTCTTAATTCCCAAACCCTTGTTAGGTGACAGAGAAAATCAGAAACAGGTGTAGGTAGATCACAAAGTAGAGATCTACTTGGGAAGACTTGTGCTCAAGTCTCTGCTTGGATTCTTTGTCCCTTGCTTTGTCACTTGCTTAGAACATTGTATTAGCATGGCTCCCTCCCTCACTCCCTTCCAGGTTCTGCTCACACATTATCTCTCCCCACTAACTTGCTTGATATATAAAGTTCTGTATTCCCTACTGGCTGTTTACTCCCTATTTCCCTTTATAATGCTTCATAAACTGACAGTTGCTTGTTTATTTATTTAACTATATAATGTAAGAATGTAAGCTCCATAAGAACAGGGATTTTTTTTATCCCTTATGCTCAGTGCTATATGCTATAATAAGGCTTGCCATGTAATAGGTGCTTCATAAATATTTGTTGAGTGAAAGAATGAGTGAATAAATTATAGAAAACCAAAAATGGAGATATTGCCTGATCTCTGCTTGATAAACCAACCTGATATAAATGGTCATTCCAGTGTGAGCTGTTCACACGACATGCAATATTGGAACCAAACAGCATTTTTCAAGTGATGCAGTCTTCAGGGCAGCCAGTGAAGTGGAAGACAAAATTGAATCTGGGAGGAAACCTTTCTTGTGGTCACAAGTGTCTGTTTCTACATTTATTTCTGAGGAGGAATTAAAGGGAGATCGCAGAAGCCCACTTTTTATTATTTTCACTTAGAGATGAGTATACAGACATACTTGCATATACATGTGTGCAAATGTAAGAGTACACATAGCTACAAATAAGTATGATATGTGTACATATTTAGGAGTATTCACAAATTTCATGAAAGTGTGCTTTGTGTATATATATATATGAATACATGTATTGGGATTTTTAAAAGATGTGTTTAATAATTATTTGAAAGAGCAACAGGGAGAGAGGGAGAGACAGAAACCGATCTTCTAGCCACTGGTTCACTCCCCAAATGGCTGCAACAGCCAGGTCTGGGCTAGGCCAAAGCCCAGAGCCTCTAACTCCATCTGGGTCTCCCATGTGGGTGACAGGGACCCAAGTACTTGGACCATCTTCTGCTGCCTTCCCAGGTACATTTGAGAAAGCTAGATCAAAACCGCGAGAGAGGGGACTCAAATTGGCACTCCAGTATGGGAAGTTGCAGCTTAACCCCCTGTACCATAACAGTGGCCCACCCATTATCTTTTAATTCCAGAATTTTCAAGGACATTTGAACATATACACTTCACACAACTATATGGGTGTGAGTGTTTGTGGGACATACTTCTAAAATTTCTTAGAAAAATGAATTTGAAACATAAGTTTATTTTGGTGCAATTTTTTTTTTTTAAATCTGTGCATAGTTTTTATGTAGTACACATTTTGTATGAAGTTTTTGAGGATCCCACACTTAGGAATGATCGTATAATTTTCTTTTAACAAATGAACTTTTAATTCCATTTTCCATAAACATTTTGAAATGCCCACATATGTGTGCATTATCTAAATGTACTTTTATAAACTTTATAGAAGGCTTCCCATTGCATGGAGTCAGTCACAGCCAGCTAATGTTTTTTCTGTCCATTTAATGTCTGTTAAGAATTTCTTGAGGTCTTGCCATTGAGGAAACCTGAAATAAGTGAACTCAAAGTGGTAATTACAGTTGGAATTCTGGTGCTCGTGTTGTGTAGGCAAGAGGTAAGCTCTTCTATAAAGAGCTATGCTTTGTTGTGGCTAATTCGGCTTTTCTGAGAGTGTCACAAAATCAAGAGTATAGGATCTGTGCTACCCCAGCCTTCCTCTGCATACCCTTCAAAACCGGTGTTTTATGTCATCTTATCATCCCCTGGTCCTTCTTCAGTCTATTTAATTGCATTGGTGACATGCAGTATTCCTAACCCTTGCCTTCACCCCATGTCTGATTCCCCTCCTGCCATAGCTCCCCTAAGTTAAAGTAGCCATGGTCATCAAAGGCAGAATCTTTGCTTCCTCTCAGCACTCAATTATGCAACTCAAAAGGATTCTTTGAGTAGGCTGTGATTCTTCTTATTCAAGGAATGGCCTTTGGTGTTTTGCCTTTGAAATCAATTGATTTTATTTTTATATTTAGTTCTCATTCATTTTTTAAAACTTTCTTTTCCCCATCCTAAGTCAAATCAGCACTCAGATGACTGGTGGTTATTTATCTCAGCCCTTTTTTCACTCACAGAATTGAGAATTGTGATGCTAGGAGGGACTAGGAAGAGATCAACTCATCAAACCTACAGTTAATCACTAAAAGAATTCAGGTCTTTGCCATCTACCCTTCTACCAGGAAATGGATTCCTGAGCATCTCTCTATTATTCCTTTTGTGTGTTGTACTCAACGGAAATTTTTCATATCTCCATCTCTGCAACTCTGCTGTCAAGGGCAATCTCTTAGGCACTGCCTGCCATTGTGATTATTGCCAATATCACTGAATTAAGGTAATCAGGCCACATTCACTGCATACACTTGGAGCAGAAGCTGAAACCACAGGTGAAATTGAAATGCCCGGTAATGGCCATTTCAGTGTCGGTTTCCTGTTCTTTTCCTAAAGTGCATTTGCTTTTGCTTTTCCTCCTTGCCTGCTGAGATCATTGTGTGGGTGTGAGTGTCTGAGGGCTCAGGTTGATAAGTTGCAAAAGGAAAGGGGGAGAAAAAAGGCCACACAGCTTGAATAAATAAATGCACAAAAATGTATGGTGCACTAGCATGCCCTACTGCCATGTCTCCATCACTGCACAAGAATGTCCTCATATATTAACTTCAGCATCAGAATTCTGGAGGCAGGGAAGCAAAAGTAGCAGCTGTGGGAGCTCCCTAAAGTGGAGCCGGGCATGACATTCTGCATTCTGAAATTGCAAACCCACAGTTCAGTAGGTTGCAGCAACATAGAATGCAGATGGCGTGTTCCTTTGGATTGTCAGTGTAGTTCTACAGTATATATAAATGGCTTCAGTTTGCTCCTGTTGGCTCTGTCACTGCCTTTTAACACCAATGTGTCAGTAAAGCCATGTTCCAGTGACAATCATGTGTTGGTAATGGGGCTCAGAGGAGAATACCTTGAGAAAATTTGAAATTAACTATTTCAGAGTAGAGAAATCTTTCAGATGTTTTCATGTTGGAGAAATGAAATCCATAGAGCTCTTGGTATATGAAGTGGATTCAGGTACTTGGATTCACTTAATATATGTACCAGAGTTGTAGAATACATGAATGGTTCATTCTTTTTTTTCCCTCTTTAAAATACAAATGTGTGTTTTTCTCCACAGTGTGAATGATACAAGATAAGTTTGCATTAAAAAAAACTCTCCATTTGTTTTAAACCTCTTTGATTAAACCTCTTCATTTGATTAAACCTCTTCATTTTACCTATAAATTTCAGACACTAAAGTAATAATAAAACTACAATAAACTTTGTGACCTTCACCAATATACCATCAGAATAGGGTCTATTTTTGCAATCACCATGGAGTCCAAAGGAAAAGTTTCCATCCAGAAATTTTACTTAGAGGCTTCTCATTTTCAGGAACATCCACCATCTTTCCCTACACATTAGCCCCATGGGCCAGCTGACAAAATTATGTCTCTGGCCATTTGACATCTCCCACACCCCCTGTAGTCCCTAACTTATCAACTCAGACCCAAGAAGAGGGCTCTGTACTTGTGAGATTTATTCAAAAGGTAAAACTTTTTTTTTTTTTTTTTTTTTTTGAAGAGCAAGCACATTTCTGGGGTGAAAGGCAGGACTGTGTTTGTGTCCCTGTTGGAATGCATGCTAAGTATCTATAGAATCTGCTACATGTACGGTCTACCGTGTTTAAGACCAGATGTCCTCATTCTGCTTTTAACTTATGCTTGTATGACCTTGGGCAATATACTTCTCTAAGTTTGAGAGGGCTTTTGTTAGATTTTCTTTCAAACGTAGATAATAATACTTTATTTGGGCTTGTTTTGAGTGTGAAATGAGAAAATCTAGGTGAAGGCACTTAAGTTGTCTGGCATTTAGAATTTCTCAGACAATGTTAGCAATGATCATTATTATGTTAATTACATTTACCCGTACAAACAAGGAAAGTCATAGAGGTAAACCAAAAGCTGACTTTTTATTCATCTCATTTTTAAAGGCCTTTCAGAGTCTTACTGTGAAAATGATTTAGAATCACAGATGGTTAATGCTAGAAGGAAAACTATAAAATTTAGTCAAATCCTCCTCATTTTACAGGAGGAATAAAAAAGTCCAGAGAAGTCTAGGAAGTGAATTCCAATGACAAGCATGAATCTGGGGGAAGAAATCATTGAAGGTGCTAGGTTTTCTCCAATCCAGTGTGATTTTTGCTGTGCCTATGACTAAAATAGACTTAAAAGTTAGCTGTACATTGTGTCTTTGAAAACAGGATGTCTTCAGGGTAAACCTCACTGTATATGCAAACCTGTAGAGAACGAATTAAATGGCTAGAACCTAGGAATCAGTGTCTGTGATAAGCACTTGTAATTTGCAAGGTCACTACTATGTTAAATCCTGTGTGCAATCAATCTTACATCATTCATTCTGCAAATATTAAAGCTCTGGCATATGTCAGGCACTCTGCTAGCATGATAGCTAATATGTTGAACATATGTAACACATTAAGCCAGTGGCTTAGAACTTTGCCTATATAATCTGATTGGATTCTAACAGAAATTTTATGAAGTAACTACTAGTATTAGTTCCATTTTAAGACATGACGATAAATCTCAATCAAATCAAAATCCCCATTCTTTTTTAACTTGGGCCTGCTGACCTTTGGCCTCTGAGCAGGAAGAGTAATTTATTTTTTTTCTGGTGCATAGTTAGTGCTTGATGAAATATCTGCTTAATGGATAAACATAATCTGATAGCAGTGACATATGTATGAAAGCATTAATGTGATAAAACTACTCTTGTCAGTACAAATACCAATACCTCAACACACAACATATAGTTAAGTCTCAAAAAGGAAAGTGGGGTTAGTTCAGAAAAGACCTGAATAGATTCTTTTTTTTTTTTTTTGGTTTCTGGTCCTATAACAAAATGCTGCCATCAAGGGTTTTTTTGTTTATTTGTTTGTTTGTTTTTGACAGGTAGAGTGGACAGTGAGAGAGACAGAGAGAAAGGTCTTCCTTTGCCGTTGGTTCACCCTCCAATGGCTGCCACGGCCGGTGCGCTGCGGCCTGCGCACCGCGCTGATCCGGAGGCAGGAGCCAGGTACTTATCCTGGTCTCCCATGGGGTGCAGGGCCCAAGTACTCGGACCATCCTCCACTGCACTCCCTGGTCACAGCAGAGAGCTGGCCTGGAAGAGGGGCAACCGGGACAGAATCTCCGACCGGGACTAGAACCCGGTGTGCCGGCGCCGCAAGGCGTAGGATTAGCCTAGTGAGCCACGGCGCCGGCCTGAATAGATTCTTAAACATGCAGATAAATACTGTTTTAGACAAAATCTCATATTCTTGCCTTCTACTCTTTCAGTGGATACAGAAGTAGATTATGCAGGTCCTCACCCTCAAGGAATGACTTAAGGTTTTATTTCAGACCTTCAACTCTGTTTTTTACTATTAGAGGGATCTCTTCCTATAAAGATCAAAAAAAATCAGTACTCCACCTGCATTGCTGATTCCCTGTTTCGCTATTTGCTTCCTTAGAATAAAGGGCACTTCCTCTCTGGGTATTTAGTGCCAGAAATAAACGGTGTTTTCACATGTCCTTACAAGCAATCAAGAATGGAGTTGAAAATTGATAATTGTATTAAAAAGGTTTTGTTTTAAAAAGTTTTCTTTTTTTCTTGGAAATCACATTGCACCTCTGTAGTGCATGTTCATGCAGTGAAGAATTTTTTTTTAATCAACGGTGGTAGGGAATTTAATCATGTAATCAATGTATGTCTTCTCTTGTACATGCAAGTGAGAAACACAGTTTATTCTCATGCCTCTGTGGGACCCTGCCCACAGCAGAAGATACCTTAGGTTACAGCTCCTACTGTGTTACAAAAACAATGAATCCCACACATCACAGTTAAGAAATTTTGTTCTGAGAGTAAGATGCAAACTCATTTATTTGGCCATTGTGTTAAAACATTAAGGAAAATACGAAGAAAAAATAATAGCATTTTGGGAATATTCAGATCAGAGTGTGAATGGAAATAGATGGGTGTCATTCTTCAAACTTCTCTCTCTGGTCTGTGTCTCCTTTCTATATCTGGAAAATGGCAAGTAGAAATCACCTAGAAGTGATTTTGAAGTTAATTTTATGTTGAATAGACACATCAGCCTTGTAGAATGTAATCACCAACTTCCAGGGTGAGAATCTTTTTTTCTTAAGAGTTGCCTGCTCTGACTTTCCTCAACTTGGTTTCCTGGGCCAACAGTTTGCCCCTTGTTTCCAGGCCATTGATTAGATGGCTTGCTAAGATGGAAAAAAAATGAGGCAGCTGTGACTGGGACGACAGAATCCCCATGTTGTACAGGTCTGCTCTGGCTTGCAATCTCTTAGCATGTGAGTTTAGGTGGGCTTCTCCTGCTCAAATTTTCTTTGTTTCCCTTCATATCTGGGTGGACCTTGAATCTCTTGCCTTGTTGCCTTGGTTTCTCTGATTGCATGACACTCATGATTTGCTTGCTTACAATGTTCATTTTTTTTAAAGTGTCAATACTATTAAAGAAATACTGCATCTGTAAATATGACTTTATGTCTTCCTTTTTTTAAAGATTTTATTTATTTACTTGAAAGGCAGAGTTACAGAGAAGCAAAGGCAGAGAGAGTGAGCAAGTGAGCAAGAGATAGGTTTTCCATCTGCTGGTTCACTTCTTAAATGGCCTCAACAGTTGGACCTGGGCTACTCCAAAACCAAGAGCCAGGAGTTTCTTTCGGGTCTCCCATGCGGGTGCAGGAGCCCAAGGACTTGGGCCATTTTCTACTGCTTTTCCAGGCCATAGCAGAGAGCTGGATCAGAAGTGGAGCAGCTGGGACTTGAACCAGCCGCCATTATGGAATGCCAGCACTGCAGGCAGCGGCTTTACCCACTATGCCACAGTGCCGGCCCTGACTGTGTGTCTTTTCTTGGCCTTCAATAAACTTTGTGTCTCATTGTGTCTCTTTTCATTACCCATACCATGGAGAGATACCTTGCATTTCTTTCTGCGAAACACATCACAAATACGCTTGAGCTCTTCATTCTGATAGATCACATTGAAATTCCACTGCATTGCTCTCCAGCAGTGTGACCTCAATGATGTAGCTTCTCTGTACCTCTTCATCATTTGCAAGTATGGATAATGTTTATCTCACGTGTAGGGTGGTAAAGATCAACTGAGACAGCTCATATCAGATGTCCAGCCTAGTGCTCAACAAATCTTTATTCACTCTTCCACATCTTTCTTACTTTCCTCTTGCTTCTTTGAAGGTGAAAATAAAACATCCATCACTGTCCAAAAGCAAAACAGAAGGAAATCAAGGATTAAATTATTAAAGCTAGAATTTTCCTTTTACATGCTTAACCAGTGGGTCATTCAAGGTACTTGATGATTTGTTGAGAGAACCATTAAATACCATTAGTAGGTCATCTGCCACAGACTTCAAAACTATAGTCTTTAAAACCTAGCCAAATAGGGAAATCGTCTTAATAGCTCTGATCACTTTGATTTGGGCCAGAAGGCCATAGTGACAGATGCACTCACCATCTCATAAATGCTGGGGTGTTTCCTTTAGTGATTATAATTCAAAGAATAGAAAGTGGTCATGTGCTGTCATCATGTAATATGATATCATTTAAAATGTAAAACTGTAGCAGGGGCATTTTGGCCAAGTGGCCCTGCACCTTTAACTCCCTTGTCAAACACTCTTTAGCTTGTTCTGGTCTTGTCTCCATGACCTCACAATGTAAAGTGACTGGTATTTGGTTTTTTTTTTCTCCTTTACATCCTGAAAGAAGGGTTTCTACCAGCACAGTGTATATAGCCAGACTGAATTTTTGATGCTTAGAGTCTTTTGAAAGACTTTTAACTATGAGATGTGTGATTCTAGCTCAGTCTTCTCAATGTGCAGACAGCTCTGTCCTCTCCTTACTTGTCTTTCCGAAGGCACAGCTTGGAGATGACAGTCCAACTGGCACCTGAAAAGGGGAAGGAAAAGAAGGAAGAATAGGTCAGCATCCTTGGACTTCACATGACTCGAGGAGGAAATGTATTTGGCACGCGCCGCATCTTTGCACCTAAATGAGCAAAGTGCATGTCATCTCAACACATTCCTCCTTGGCATGCTGCTGATTTCAAACTGAACTCACTTGAGGAACTGACTTCTCAAAGGGTCACATGGCCCATCTTTTGCTCTGCGCAGCAAGCCCTAGGAGTTCCTTAGAGGGGGATGCCCTTCACACACCCAGGCTGGGAAATTGCCTTGATTACCAGAGACTGGTAATGGGAGCTGCAGTGAACCTGAGTAAACAAACTCTGTCGAGTCACTCTGATGTTCCCTGACTTCTGTGCTTCCCTCTCCTGCTTCCCAGATTTCTCTTAATAACATTCCTAGAGTTTACTACCCTAGTCCAGATAGCTATTTGTCTTTGTCATTCCTGCACAGATTTGCTGTTCTTCGTCTAGAAAGTATAAAACATCATGTTTTGGTCATTTCTGTGGGCTTCACTATCTTGTGAATGTCCCTACACACATGTCAAATTAATGAAATGTGTGTACTTTGCTTTATCAGCTTATGTGTTAGTTGAGTTCCTAGATCTATCTAAAGAGCCCACGTAACAATTGAGGGTAGCCAAGGGAATCTCTGTTCAATCTCCATGTACTTCAGTGATGCCCTTGTCTGTGTCACTGAAGTCTCTGGAAAGGAAACTGTCTTCTGAATTTTGAATTGAATGAAGGTGAAGGCTGACCTGGATGAGTTCTTGTCATGTGCTGGCATGTTGGTTGCCCAGAATGGGGCCCAGAAGTGTTAAGAGCTGGGCAGCGGGGCCATTTCTGTGGTACAGCAGGTAAAGCAGTGCTGGCATCTCATTTGGGCATCAGCTCAAGTCCCAGCTGCTCCTCTTCTGATCCAGCTCTCTGTTATGGCCTGGGAAAGGTGTGAAGATGGCCTAAGTCCTTGGGCCTCTGCACCCACATGGGATACCTGGAAGAAGCTCCTGGCTCCTACCTTCCGATCAGCCCAACTCTGGCTGTTGTGGTCAGCTGGGGAGTGAACCAGTGGGATGGGAGACCCCTCTCCCTCCCTCCCTCCCTGCCTCCCTACCTCCCTCCCTTCCCTTCTGCCTCTATATAACTCTGCCTTCCAAATAAATAAATAAATAAATAAATCTATTGAGAAACAAAAAGAAAAACCACAAAAATAAAAACAAACAAAAGAACTGGGTAGCACTGCCTTGTACATCAAACAGGACCTTAGGAGCAAATGGGGACAAGATTCCTAGGCCCAGATAACCCTTGCCTGACTGGTAAGCAGATTGTGTAACACTGAGAAAGAAGGAGTGGGGGCCGGCGCTGTGGCGCAGTGGGTTAAGCCACCACCTGCAGTGCTGGCATCCCATATGGGTGCTGGTTGGAGACCCAGCTACTCTACTTCCAATCCAGCTCTCTGCTATGACCTGGGAAAGCAGCAGAAGATGTCCTAAATCCTTGGGCCCCTGCATCCATGTGGGAGACCCAGAAGAGGCTCCTGGCTCCTGGCTTCAGATAGGCGCAGCTCTGGCATTGCGGCCAATTGGAGAGTGAACCATTGGATGGAAGACCTCTCTCTGTTGCTCTGTCTCTTTGTCTCTCTGTCTCTCTCTCTCTCTCTCTCTCTTTGACTTTCCTCTCTCTGACTTTCAAATAAATAAATAAATCTTAAAAAAAGAAAAAGAAAGGAGGAGGGAAGGGAAGGTCTGGAGAGGAGGGGATAGGAGGAGGTGGGAGAAGGGAGGAAGGAAGGAGGGAACACAAGGAGACAAGGAAAGGGAATTTAATGCATTGAATTTACTTGGCATGGATAAATGGATAGTAAGCACCTGATTCAGAATTTGGACTCAGCTCTTCTTGACTAATCTAGTTTAAGCTAAAGTAAATATGTAAATTTATGTCTGCTTTACAGATAAGAATGTGTGTATCTATGTACACATATGATATAGTATGTATATATAATATGTTGTAGATGTAATCTCTATTTACAATTAGTCATGGATTTCAAAAAAGTTTCACAGCAAAATAAAATTGTATCTTAACTGAATTTTCATAAATTCTTAAATCTATTCTCATATATACTTGTACAACTGTGTATATGTGTGTGTATTTTATCCTCCCTGAATCAGGTGCTATAATGCTGGGATCTTGGTAAATGAAATAATTCTGAGCTTTCCTGTTTTATTTTTTCTCAAATGTCACCATCTCTTTACTCACTAATAATAAGAATTACTTGTACATATTGAGAAGAGTACAGCAAAAGCCAAAGTTGTCTGAAATTCCACAAATAGCATCTGTAAATACCTTGATAACTGTTAGGTTGGTAATATGTCAAGTTACGTAAAAGTCTACATAAAATCCCTGGAGAATCAGTGTTGGGCTGGCCTTACTGCCGGAGCTTACATTCCAGCCAAGAGCATGGTGCAGGATGGTAGCTTCTAACCTGTGATCTAGGAAGAGAAGCAGCAGCGTTGTCTCTGAACTTGAGAGCATGTAGGAGGTCAGATGGTACCCAGAATGTTCTGAAACAGAAACTGTGGGGGCAGGACCCGGGAATCTGAGTTTTAAGAAGCCAAGCTGACTTGTCTGATGAGAGACCAAGCTAGAGAGTGTTCACCACTCATGTAGAGCCGGAAAGATCTCAGTTTCAGTTCATCTCAGCCATGACCCTCAGGGAACTCTGACCTTGAGTATGTTGTCCACTTGTGGGTTTCTCATGGTGAAGTGAAAATGGCATTTGTTTTGAAGCATTGTTGGAGACATTAGAGATAAATTATGGGAAGTATTGGATAGAGTGACTCAGCCATTAAAGGAGCTCAATCTTTGCTAGGCATTGCATGAGGCCATCACAGCTTCCATTAATAGCTAAGTTAAACAGCTCACTTTTGAGAGATAGTATAGAATATACTCTTGAAGAGAAGCACAATGTTGTTAATATTTAAAATTTGAAAATAGCACTGCAGCCAGAGAAACATGACCTTTGTCTATTTCAGAATTTGTTCTTGTCAGAAAGAACATATGGTTTTTCATTGCCAATTAGATCCCCTTTCAAAAGAGGGTAGATACTTTTTAAAGTCACTTTAATCTGTATAACTTGAGCTAATAAATCTGAGCATGAGATTCTTCAGAGGAAGCTCCATTTTGATCATAAACACCTGAACTGCAGGTGTGAGAGGGTACATGGTTCCATCCTTGTTTATTTGCCTTGTTTGAAAGAGATCAGAACAGACCTGGTAGTTAAATGTCTGTTTTGACGAGGAGGATTCATACTTCCTGAGACTCCATGCATATGGATAGAAACTGAATAAGACAAAACAAAACTATAAAAATAAATATGAAGTAGAAATATAAATAAGTGTTTTTAGTATCATCTGCAGTGCTTTAAATAGTAATATTAGTACGGTACATTCAGAGATACTTGTATTGAAGATGACTAAAATAAGTTACAGATCAAGGGAAGAAAGTGAATTTTAGTGAGAGGTCCCAAACAACCTCGTTATGAGTCTACAGAAATAATCACACGAATCGAATTTGTTTTAACCTGGCTCAGAGCAAGTTAAGACTTTGCCTTTTGGCCTCACTCAAGTGCAAGTTCCCTCTAGCAGCCCCCAAATCCATGAAAAGTTCACATTCTTTTTCTACTCCATGCGTTTTAATCACCTTAAACTGAGAATGAATTGCTATTAAAAACTTTCAGCAATTTCAAAGAGATTTTCAAAAATAAACCAATAAAGTGAAATAAGGCAATGACAATATTTAAGTAGGAATATTATAGCAGATAAATTCTTAGAGGTTTACTGCTAATGGCCACTTGACATTTTTAAATAGAGCATTTCAGTAAATCACTGAAAATTAGCCAACAGGAATTTATATTCATCTATTTAAATGATACTTATAAATAAGTAAATATGGTTTAAATATAGTTTGAATGATGCTGGAGTTTATAGTAGCAAATGTCCTAGTATAGGGTTTTGTTCTAATTTCAGATCAGTTCAACAAGCATCTGTTACAGATTTCCCATGAGCCAGGAATTGTACTCATTCCTGAAGATGCACAGAGGGGAAAAGCCCAATTCTGGAAATCTTTTATATTATGGCACGTGTTAGTAACTCACTACCATGTTACCCCTTTTTCCCTTTCTATCCCATTCTATATGAGAGGACTCACGTGACTTCCACTTGGAATCTAGAAAGGCTTTTAAGGCTATCTTGTGGATTTTGGCTGACATTCAGTTCAAGAGTGATATGTTGGTCAATGGTTTATAATAAATGGCAGTGGTGTATTTTAATTATGTATGCGTTGATCCATTCATTCCACAAATATTTATTATGCATGTTCTACTGTATCCAAAACATTGTTCTAGGCATATGAGATAGTGGCCATGAGCAGACCCAGATTTCTAGCATTGTACTTATATTCTAGACTGAGGAGGTTGATCATACACTTGTCAATAAGTAAATGAGGTAATTTTAGTTAGTGCTACATTGATAAGAAATAACTAGAGCAGTGGTATAGAGTAACTTAGAAGAATGAGGAAGGTCTCTTTACACAGAGCTTTCAGAAAGGACCTCTCTAACCCAGCACATGAGGAGATTTAGAAGCCCAGCATTTTTTAAAAACTTAATTAATTTGAAAGGTAGAATGACACAAAGAGAGTGAAAGACAGAAAGGGAGATATCTCCTGTTGGCTGGTTTATTCCTGGCATGCCCACATCATAGAGGGCTGGGCCAGGCTGAAACCAGAAGCTGGAAATCCATCTATGTCTTTGACATTGGTGGCAAAGGCTCAGGCACTTGGGTCATCACCTGCTGCCTTCCCAGGCTTATTAACAGGAACAGGAAGCTGGGTCAGAAGAAGAGTCGCTGGGACTCAAACTAGGCACTCCAGTGTGGGATGTGGATACCCCAAGTGGCAGCTCAACCCATTGTGCCCCAACACCATTTCCTATACATGCTTTTAAAAATATAATAAAGCCAGGTCTTCTAGGACACATTCAATTTAGATATTAGATAAAAACCCCAAAGTTAAGGTCAGCTATCAGTTCATTTCACCAAGTGATTTTAGTTCCAAAATGACTAAGCCAACTCTTTTGAATGACATAATAATGATGGAGAAATAATTTCTGTCTCAAGGAAGCTACATGCTATTAGATAAAATGGCTATTTATAATTACCTACGATATAAAATTTTAATGAAATAAATACTATATTGGAAGCCTAAAGGAAAACAAGCAAATTCTGAATAACATTAAACATTTATTCTAGAAATAGTTTTTGATTGTCTGCCATATCAGAGAAAGGATACAGTGCTGAACAAAACATAAACAACTTTTCCTCTCATGGAGTTTGGGGTCCAGTTTGGGAGGCAGAAATTATAGTCACAAATTGGAATGAACAGAATGAGTAGGTGACAGTAGTATTTTGGGGGATATAAGCACTCAGTAAATATTAGGTGAGTAAACTAATGGACAAGTGAAAGGCTGATCTACAGCAGAATTATAGCGAGTGACACACCTTAGGGAGCATTTCCAGAAAAACGCTTCCTGAGGATCTAATATTTAAGTTGCAGTCAGAAGCAAGAAAAGACATTAACATTTCAAACGATTAGGAAAGGAGGATATCTTAAAGACAGAGATTTCAATATGTGACGTTCCAAAGAAGGGAAAAGTTCTGGAATGTGTCGTAAAGCCAAAGAGATGATATTAGAGAGGGACAGAATGACAAAATACTGTAAGATATTGCTGGCCATAGAAGTACAACTATTTTCTAAGTCAATAGGTAAATGATTGCAGGCCTTCCTGTATTTAAAAGATCATCCGAATTTCTGCAAAACAAATTAGGTAGGGATGAGATATGTTTATGATGTTATTGGATTATGTTAAAACTGATGGTATTTTAGGCTGAGTGAGTCGGAGCACAGATAGGCAGAAGTGGATGGGTACAAAAGTTTTGTGGATGTACTCTGTTGGATACACTGAAGTGATGTATTTTTCTTTTTCCATTTGTTCTAGCTGAAAGCATGGAGTTATCCTTAAATTTTCACAGCATGAAGCATGGCCTTGCTTGAAACAAATCAGTCTTCTTGTCTCTATGCTTGTCACCCTCGATGTCCCCCATATCATTCAACAAATTGAAATCTTCGCTGTGACCTCCAGGCCCCTAACTGTTGTTCTGGCTTCTTAGCTTTCTGAGTCGTTCTACAAGGACCTCCCTTAATCTGAGCTGATCTCGACTCTGTACCTCATGGTATTTGCCATAGCTATTCCCTTACTCATTCCTTGACAGAAACTTGAAACAGTCCTTTACTTTCTTTAGCTCTTGGCTCAGATATCACTTTGCCACTGAAGTCTTCTCTCTTTGTCTGTTTTGGGCTGCTACAGAAGAATGACTGTGGACTAATTTATAAAGAAAAGAAATTTCATAGAGTCCTAGATGCTGGGAAGTCCAAGATCAACAGGTTACATATGTGGGGGCCTCTCACATGGCCCAGAGCTGCATATGGGGACACAGAGCAAGCTGCCAGATTGGATCTCTCTTCATTAGTATCATTCTCCTATACCTGTATATGTATATTCAATACATGAAATTTGTTCACCTTATACAAATAAAAAAAGTAAATAAAAAAACCCCCAAAGAGTAAAAAAATAAACCTCCTTGTTTGGGAGAGCCACTAATCCCCTCATGGGCCCCCACCTTTCTGGCCTCATCTAATCCTAATTACTTCCCAAAGGCCACCTCCAAACACTACCAATATATACATTTGAGATTAATTTTCTAAACATGAACTTTCAGGAGACATGTTTAAACCTTAGCATTTTACTTAGTCCCCTTTCTAAATGTTCAAATGCTTCTTCTGAATGTGTTTTTATCATCTCTGTTTCCTTATTTTTTTGGTGTTTGTCAGTATCTATTAAAGTATTAAAATTTTTCTATTTTTCTGCTTTTCTTCCCAGTAAAATAGAAGCACAATGAGAACTGGAGCTTGTTTATTTCATTAAAATATTGAGCATTCCTGAAATAATGATCAGCACGTATTGGCTGAATGTATCAATAAAAGACAATAATTGGAAAAGAGCCAATTCCTTCCAGCCTCAATATTGTCATACCCACTAGGGTTTATTGACCATTTGAACTATGTCAGGTGTCGGTTGTGCTTATGGACACACAGTAAGCTCTCTTGGTGAAGCTGAACAGGCCCAACTTGGGGCCAGTGGGATGAATGTTGAGTAGCTTGCCAAGAAGATTGGGTGTGTTCCTATGTATAGTTGAAGTTCATTAGTATGTTTCTAAAGAAATGGTAGCATATTTCTCTTTAGTTTTATGTTAATAATTTTGGGAATGGGGTGAAGGAAGAAGTACAGTTGGGTAGATATAGAAATTAGGAAACATCTGTCAAGAAATCATGGAATTAATCCAGCTATGGATTTTGTGACTTACGTCCAAAGTTGCCAGTTTTGAAAATGGAAAGAAAAACAAAAGGAACTGAGGTAAAAGGTGGAAATCCAGGCTTTCATTTATAGTAGCAATCACTATAGGTGATCCTTTAACTCTCTCCCCTCTACCCTTCTCCTTCTCTCTCTCTCTCTCTGTTTCTCATATTTATTTATTTATTTGCAAGTCAGAGAGAGAAAGAGAGTGAAAACGAGCCTCCATTTGCTGGTTCACTCCCCAGATGGCCACAACAGCCAGGGCTGAGCCTAGCCAAGTGCAGGAGTCAGGAGCTTCTTCCAGGTTTCCCATGTGGGTAGCAGGGGCCCAAATGTTTGGGCCATCTTCTGCTGTTTTCTCAGGCCAATAACAGGGAGCTGGATTGGAAGTGGAATAGCCAGGGTGTGACCCAGAGCTCATATGGGATGCTGGCATTTCAGGCGGGGGGGGGGGGGGGGGGGGCTTTACCACAATGCCAGCCTCGATCCTTTGTCTTTAAGATGATTTATTTAGTCTCGTATTCTCATTTACTTACAATTGACATTTGTGTCAGTTGGTTATCCATAGTACTAAAATATACTTTAATGTTCTGGTACTATTTATTATAGAAGAAATTATGTTGCTCTGAATAAAATATCTGAAACTTTCCTGAAATGTCTCATAACAGCAAAGTCATTGGAGTTTTAGAAAATCTGTTTTCGTGTGTCTTTTGCTGTCTAGACTAATATGTCCTTGAGCATGTCACTTCTTTAAACATTGCTACCTCATGATATAAAAGAAATATGGAAAAAAGCACTGGAGAGTTGTCTTCAAATAGCTAAAGTGTCATCATAATTATCATCTGTGGATCTTAATTGAGTGATTCTACTCATCAAGTGTTTGCAAGGAATTTCAGGTTGTAAACTCTTGGCTGACCTGATGGCTTTGAATTCCTTAATGCTTCAATGAGATTTTTTAAACTGAAGAACCCAGGAGTCAGCAGGAGGGCAGTTTTCTTGTAGCCCATCATCATTTCTCTTTCCTCTTATTTACTTAGCATTTGAGGTCCCCTACCACCTCTGGTGTTTCTCACTTGACGTTTGTCGGCTTCTTTCTATGGCTTTGCCTGAAGTTGAGGCCAACACTCTGTAGCATTCTTCCAGGTCATCTTTGACAGGTAATCAAAGCTTTGCTCACCATAGGTATTTAAGTAATATTATATATTGAGTGTTTCTTGCAGGACACTATGAAAAATGTATAAGAGAGGTCTTCAAAAAGTTCTTGGAAAACACATTATGAAAAGACTATGGATGGATTTCACTATTTTTACAACAAAATAAACTTAGTTTAATTCCACTTTCCACAAATTTTCAGAAAAACCTGCATAATTTGTTTGATTCTATTTATATGCCAGTTGAAATAAGAGAATATTTCCAGGAAGTCTTATTTAATTGCTATAAAGTACATTGACCTAGCAGCTTTTTCCAAGATCAAAAGTTAGATAGTCCGTGTGGAATTAAGAGAATGGCCTATCAAGCTGTCCTCCACACATGACTGGGAATGTGAGAGTGGACCACATATTGAGCCTAGCTGACAAAGATGTATTTTTTAAATTATTTATTTGAAAGGCAGGTAGACAGACACAAAGAGAAAGAGAATATATCCCATTAGGTGATTCATTCCCTAAATGCCCATACCAAGTAATGCTGGTCCAGGCCAAAACCCGGAACTCAAAATACAAAGTCTCCTGTATGGATGGCAGAGGCCAAGTACTTGATCCATCATCTGCTGCCCCCCAGGATGCACAGTATCAAGAAGGTGGAATGGAGAGTGGAGTCAGGATTTGAACCCAGGTTCTCCAGTATGGGATGTAGATATTCCAAGAAGCAGTTTAACCTTATGCCACATGGTAACCCTGAAAGATTTATTTTCAGTGTAAGAAGTTCTATCTTTTTAAGGCTATACAATACTATGTCTTTGTTAAGAGCAAAAAAGAAGCAGGAGGAACTCTTGTATTTGAAATACATGTTTTGAAGGAGACTATGAAAACAGTGATGGCAAATCTAACTGTATAAGGGAACCTGCACTGCAGTAAATGTGATAAAAGTGAGACCCATTCAGTGTGAGCATCACTGAGTCAGGCTGCATGTGGTCGTCACAGAAGACAGTACCCAAACAGAGAAGGTCATTAATGATTTCTTGGAGCCCAAGCAGTGTGGAAAACAACTCAGAGTGCATTTACTCCTCCTTGGATGTAGCCTATCACAATATAAAATTGAGGGGGCACCTGGCATTAAATACTGTATTTACAGAAATGCACTAAAAAAATCAAGATAGCATTTAGTGTATTGTTCTTATACAAAGGAGAGAGAAGGAAAAAAAATTGCCTTTATCGACCAACATATTCCAATTATGATGTTTTATTTAAATAATCACAAATGGGCAATTTGCTCAAACTTATTTCTATATTCCCAGCATGAAATAATCCCCTATCCACTCAAGTTTTTCTATGAATCTAAGATGGGATAAGTAGAGCCATAATTACAGGAAAAAACTTGGGCGTTGTGCTAGCAGTCCAATGTGTCGGGGCATTTCCTTTCAGGCAGGCCTTAGCAGTTTCGTT
Source organism: Oryctolagus cuniculus (assembly GCF_051225735.1). Taxonomy (NCBI): domain Eukaryota; kingdom Metazoa; phylum Chordata; class Mammalia; order Lagomorpha; family Leporidae; genus Oryctolagus; species Oryctolagus cuniculus. The sequence goes on from NC_142872.1 coordinate 55,537,456, forward strand.
TGTCTTTGTTGAGGCTCTATTTTCCCCTTCACTTTAACTATGGTTTCCTTATGGTATTTTAAATTAATTATCAATACCTTTTATGCCTTTTTACGTTTTTGTTCTACGATTGTATAGACAGCACTTGTTATTCTTTGTCAAAATTGCTTCCTTTGCCTTCCACGCTTCTCAGCTACAGTTGGATCATGGTGAGGGTTGCTTTGCTGGAAGCTGCACCCACCTCAACAGAACAGGCTTTGTTCCCTGGAGAATAGCTTTGTGACAAGTGAACCAGAGGCTTCTGGAGTGCAGGGGAGGGGTCAGAAAGTGAACATTTATTTTGTTTGATGCTGGATGCTTTGGCTTTGCTCCAGTTTCATCCCCATGAGTAGCATACACTCATGCCTTGGGATTTTTAATGTGACCTATCACTTGAAGAATATCCTGTGTAGTATTTTATTTGTTTGTACTGGGGTGAGTTCATAAACACTAATCACAAAAAAACTAATTATCTCAACAATGAAAATGGAAGCAGTGAGCATCTAAGTACTTATGAATCATCTTTCAGGGGTGTTGATTCAGTTAGTTATCTTGTATATTTCATGTCCTACATACTACAGTGAAATAATAATATTCTGTAGAGACACACTTATCAAGGAAGCCAAGAATAGTTCCGGATGCTGGCATTATGGGTAAGTCTCAAAGTGAGAGGCAAACTGATGCATGCAAAGACAAGAGCAAAATCAAATCTGGCAAGGAGTTAGTTTAGAAGGAAACAGAAGATTAAAGGAGTAATGGATGTGAATTGAAACTTGGGAAACAATAATGCTGTCATTTAAAAATGAGTCCAGAAGCCATTAAAAAAAAGATAACAGAAACATTAGAACAGTTGCATATAAGCATTAAGTAAGATGGATGAAAAGAGGAAAAGTCATGGAAGAAAGCCTTTCCTAACCAGAAAACAGCTGAATTCCTAGGGGATTCATAGGGCGACTCAAGGAAGTTGGGTGTAGGGATATCTTCCTTGGTTTGGGACTCTAACTTTGTCACTTTCTAGCTACTTCACCTCCAACCTTCAGTATTCTTATGGGTAAAGTAAGAATAATGATGAAATCATATCTCATAAGGTTATTTAATGATATGCTGTTCACTTAAATACAATCCTGAGAATCATGATAAAAAGTCTAAACAAATGAATCAAAACTCAGGGAGCTCAGCTTGAGGTCCCCTCTTCTTGAGGATCTTCTCTGAATTAGGCTACAGGGCAGCCCCTTTCTCCTGCAGACTCTAGGTCCTGACTCTGGGGCCCACAGGATATAGCATATCCAGGGAGGAAGTTGATTCTCCTCCTGCCAACCCCCTTCTGGTCCTGGCTCTCCACCCTCCTTCTCCATTGCTGTGCTGCAACACTTTCTTGCTCTGCTACTATCTCCAAACAGTTCCCTTCTTCTAAGTGGTCCTCAGTGCTCCTGGTACTGGGGATAGAGGGGAGACCACAGGGCTTTGTTTGGGGCTGGGCTGGAAGAGGGTTTCTCACCATCAGGTCAGGTAATAGACAGTCCATTGCAGGGGATCTTGCAAAAATGTGTCTAGCTATTCCTTAGTTACCCTGTGGTTCAGGCCAAAGTCTGCTGATTTAATGTTCAAGCCAACATCAATTTCAGGTCTTTGAGCACAATGCAGTTCTTGTGGCAGTAGTGCGCAGCCCATGAAGTCTAGTTAAACTTGAGACAGACCTCTTCATTCTATAGGCAGCCGCACTATGCCGCATAACATTTGTGATCTCTCCTGCTCTCACAGATTCTGTAACAATTTTGCTCTGTCTCCTGTGTGCATTATCACCAAGGGCATTGTGATGCTCAGCTGATAAATGCCTTTCATTACTTCCACTTCTGCTCCCAATTTCTGAAAGCTAGAGGAGTCCTTATGCTCCCTTGGGATGACTTTCATGGCCACCTGCATCCCAGTTTGCAGATGCTGGGCTAGCTTCCTCTGGCTGGAGCTGTCCTGGCCAGTGGTACACAGAACCTGATATCCATCAAGGAACCTTCTCCTCATGATGGAATTCCTCAAGGTGCCAGCACCACTAGTAACACTAGTAATGCTAATTAATCAACTAGACTTGTGCTACTAACAGAACACAGTAACCTGGCCAGCGCCGGAGCTCACTAGGCTAATCCTCCACCTTGCGGTGCTGGCACACCAGGTTCTAGTCCCAGTCGGGGCGCTGGATTCTGTCCCGGTTGCCCTTCTTCCAGGCCAGCTCTTTGCTGTGGCCCGGGAGTGCAGTGGAGGATGGTCCGAGTACTTGGGCCCTGCACCCCATGGGAGACCAGGATAAGTACCTGGCTCCTGCCATCGGATCAGCGCGGTGCGCTGGCCGCAGCGTGCCGGCCATGGTGGCCATTGGAGGGTGAACCAACGGCAAAGGAAGACCTTTCTCTCTGTCTCTCTCTCTCACTGTCCACTCTGCCTGTCAAAAAATAAAAATAAAATAATAATAAAAAAGAACACAGTAACCATAGTAGCTAGTCCTGGTCAGTAGGACTAATACTATAGAAATTTTTTTAAAAAAGTGAGAGAATAAAACAATGAGGAAAACTGCAAGGAAAAGATAGTATTAACTATACTAACAGTAGTAAAATGAGTAAAACTGAGTAAAATGGTTCTATCCAAAAAAGATTAGAAAGGAGAAAAAACAAAAACTTTAAAAAATGGAGAAAATGCCACAACAATTGGAAACAGAAAATTAAAACAGGGGCCTGCATTGTGGCACGGTAGGCTAAGCCACCACTTCCAGCACCCACCTCTCATATCTGGGTGCTGGTTCAGGTCCCGGCTGCTCCCTTTCTGATCCAGCTCCCTGCTGATGCACCAGGGAAGGCTGTAGTTGATAACAGACATACATCTGATACTCACCTGAGAGAATGGACAGAGTTCCAGGCTCCTGGCTTTCACATGTCACAGTCCCGGTCACTGTGGCTGTTTGGAGAGTGAACCAGCAGAGAGATCTCTGTCTCTCTGTCACTCTGCCTTTCTAATAGATAGATAGATAGATGGATAGATAAATAAATAAACAAATATTAAAAAGGAAAATAAGGGAAAAGAATAATAAGAAATAAGAGAGGAGTGGTGAAAAGAAAATCAGTCTAAAAAAGAAATGAAATATAAGGAAAACAAACACAAAATGGGAAAAATGTTAATGGGGGAAGAACAAAATAAAATAGAAAATAAAAGGTAACAAAACATAAAAAGAACAAATGAAAGTGACAGAAATGCAAGTGAACAATGACTGAGTCCAGGTCCTGCAGGTCACCACTGCAGAGCTTCCTGGACAACACAGACAAAAACCTAGCCTGAGCTGGGGGCTTATTTCCTGTTTGTGATGAAATAACAATAACTCCTTATGATGTCAGAGCAAGAAATGGACCAGTCACAGCTGAAGGTGTTCCGCAGCGGTTTTCACTAGAACCTTTCCAGTTGAATAAAGAAGAAGGACCCCCAAAACATTTTTACTTAGCTTGTTGATAGAGATGATACTTGTCTTTTGAGAAATTAAAACCTGAAGGATGTTTCAATGGCCTTTCCATTTCTAGTTTAAAAATTTATAATAATTTTTGGTTTTTGAAGGCCTAGTGACTACAGTCAAAAACACCTATTCCTTTTTCCTTAACCTTAGTCTGAAAATGTTGGTACAAATTCACTGGCATCACAACAAAATGTCTGTTGCTCAAGACCATCAGGTGCATTATTAATATCTGCAGAGCTGAGAGGAAGTTCTCTCTCATTATCTTTCCCCTGTAAATTCATCATCAGATGTATGATCAGAAAACCTGGAGAACCAGAAGGCACTGGGGTCGATCCAGTGTCCAGGTGTGGAAGGCAAAATAAGGATCAACTGAGCAATTAATGTTCTCCAAAACTGCCCTTCAGTAGGAAGGAAGTGAGAGCTTTTTAGGTGTCTCAGTCCTTTTGTGCCGCCTTAACAAAAGACCTTGACCTGGGTAACTGCAAAAGGAACAGAAATTTTTTTAAAGATTTATTTATTTATTTATTTGAAAGAGTTACACAAAGAGAAGAGAGGCAGAGAGAGAGAGAGAGAGAGAGAGGTTTTCCATTCAATGGTTCACTCCCCAGTTGGCCGTAATGGCCGGAGCTGTGCCATTCTGAAGCCAGGAGGTAGGAGCTTCTTCCAGGTCTCCCATGCAGGTGCAGGGGCCCAAGGAGTTGGGCCATCCTCCACTGCTTTCCCAGGCCACAGGAGAGTCGGATTGGAAGTGGAGTAGCTGGGTCTTGAGCCAGCACCTATATGGGATGCTGGCACTTCAGGCCAGGTTGTTAACCCGCTGCACCACAGCACCAGCCCCAGGAACAGAAATTTATTTCTCACTCTTCTGGAGACTGGAAAGTCTAAGATCAAGGCACCAGCAGGTTCAGTGTCTGTAAGGACTCACACTCTGCCTCAAAGATGGTGCCTTCTTCAAAGGAAAGATAAAGATATGGAAAGGCTAGTGGCCTAGTATGGTCAGGTGAAGCTATGAATATGTGTTAAAAAGTTGCATTGTGCCCTACAAATGTCCAAGTTTCACAAGTCAGTTTAAGGAGAGTTGGTTCCTTCATGAGGTGTTCTCATATAAGGGAAGGAGTGAACTCAGCTCTTCAAGTCCTTTTGGAAACTCACCACCCTGTCCATAGCTGTGGAGCTCTCATGGTCTCTTTGCCTCCTAAATGCCCCACCTCTGAATAATGTCGCCCTGGGGTGAAGCGTCAAAATGAAGTTTGTAAGGACATGGGTATTGAAACAACAACACCAGAAAACCAAAGCTGATGAAGTTTGTCACCACTAGACCTGCCTTGCGTGAAGGGAGTCCTTCAGACTGAACTTTTAAAGACATTAGAAATAAGACATCTGGTAAAGTCCCATTCCATGGAAAATTATAGAAGCTCTCACTAGTTTTTATTTTCTACATGATTGAAGATGCTGACATATGAAAAAAAATGACCAATTGGTGCTTTTCAACACACAAGGAACATGTAGCTTTGTGACCCCTGAAAAGGGGTGAGGTTGGAGCTGCTTAGGACTGGAGTTTTAGTATGTTATTGAAGTTAAGCTGGTGCAGATGCGCACTTCAGTGATAAAACTTTTGGATGTTAAATGGAACTCCCATGATAACCACAAAGACAATAACTGTAGAATACACAAAAGGAAATGAGAAGGGAATTCAAATATTGCTCTTAGGAAAATCAGTGAAATAGCAAAGGCTGCAGAAATGCAGGAAATAAGGGACCCAAAATGCATAAACTTTTAAAAAGCAAGGCCTGGTATTTATTAAGTGGTAACTGTTATTGTTTTCATTATTATTGGAAAAATAAACATTCTGCACAAACTGATGGGAGGGAATGCCTTTTCCAAAATCTTTTAACATATAAATAAGTCCAAAGAAATTATATGATTTGGGGTCACATGATTTAGGGCCTCTTCTTTGAGGGATGGGCAAATGTGATATTGCAACCAGAGATGAAAGTGAGACAAGAGTTATCCTCTCTGTCTAGTTTGCAACTGGTGTGGATGGTTTGGTGTTCTTGCCTTTTTGCTCCAGAATAAGGGATGTGGCTTAATCAGCATGACAGGATGTATATGTCATTAAAAGTTAGGTCTCTAAAAAGCAAGGCTGGAATAAGCTTTGCCTCTTATAAAATAAAGCAGATGTAGAAAAATCAACATCAGCCTTTCAAAATACTTCTAGGCTCATGTATCTAGTGCTTACATTGGCCTAACTTGACATGGCAGCAAACTTCAAGAAAACAGTTTTAATGGAATTACCATGAAGGTATATTATCAATGGTTTGAGGTTCCTAGACTGTCAGATTATGACTTGATGTATATATGCGCTTATGTTTTTTCTTTTTCTTTCTTTTTTTTTTTTTTTTCTGACAGGCAGAGTGGACAGTGAGAGAGACAGAGAAAGGTCTTCCTTTTGCCGTTGGTTCACCCTCCAATGGCCGCCACGGCTGGCATGCTGCGGCCAGCGCACCGCGCTGATCCCATGGCAGGAGCCAGGTGCTTCTCCTGGTCTCCCATGGGGTGCAGGGCCCAAGCACTTGGGCCATCCTCCACTGCACTCCCGGGCCACAGCAGAGAGCTGGCCTGGAAGGGGGGCAACCGGGACAGAATCCGGCACCCCGACCGGGACTAGAACCCAGTGTGCCGGCGCCGCTAGGTGGAGGATTAGCCTATTGAGCCGCGGCGCCGGCCCGTGTTTATGTTTTTTTGAAGATTTATTTATTTATTTATTTGTGTGTCAGAGTTATGCAGAGAGAGAAGGAGAGGCAGAAAGAGAGAGAGAGAGAAGTCTTCCATCTGCTGGTTCACTCCCCACATGGCTGCAATGGTCAGAGTTGTGCCAATCTGAAGCCAGGAGCCAGGAGTTTCTTCTTGGTCTCCCACACAGGTGCAGGGGCCCAAGAAGTTGGGCCATCTTCTACTGCTTTCCCAGGCCATAGCAGAGAGCTGGATCAGAAGTGGAGCAGCCAGGGTTCAATCCATATAGGATACCAGCACTGCAAGCAGCGGCTTTACCCACTACAACACAACACCAGCCCCTGCATTTATATAATTTTAAACAAAATATATAGCACTAAAATATTTAAATCAGAATGCATAATAATTATATCTTCTGTTACATTCTATGTGCTAGACATTTCAATGATTTTATTCATTGTTTTATTTATTGTTATACCAAACCTTTTAATGTAGAATACTTTCATATTCTTAATTTTTCACAGTGGGAAAGTTGATATAAAAAGAGGTTAAGTAGCTTATTAGAGTTCTAACAGTCAGAAAAGGGCCAAGCTTAGTTCTAGCCCCCAAAGTCGGGCATCTGCCCCTGTAAGTTTAAATAAACTAAAAAGCAATGATCACCATCAAGGTTCTATTGAAGAATAATGGAACTTCCTTAGAATATCACTTCAATGTTGATTTTAGAAGAGTCCATCTTTTGAAAGTAATATTTTTCAAGATAGACTAAATGGGGCCAGCACTGCGGCGTAGTGGGTGGGGCTGCCATCTGCAGTACCTGCATCCCATATGGGTGCTGGTTCAAGACCTGGCTGCTCCACTTCCGATCCAGCTCTTTGCTGTGGCCTGGGAAAGTAGTGGAAGATGGCCCAAGTCTTTGGGCCCCTGCACCCTCATGGGAAGACCTGAAGGAAGCTACTGGCTCCTGGAGTCTGATGGGCATGGCCCCAGCTGTTGCAGCCATTTGGGGAGTGAACCAGTGAATCGATCTTCTCTCTCTTAGCCTCTGCCTCTGCTTCTCTGTAGCGCCACCTTTCAAATAAATAAATAAATCTTTAAAAAAAAAAAAGATACGCTTAATGACCTTAAGTAACACTGACAGGAACCCTGCCTTGCCCTCTCAATGTTAGAAATCACATTTTTAGATTTGACTAGACACAGAATATACTTGATGTTGCAGGAATTTTTTTTTCTCAGTAAAATGTTTCCTTTCATTTTTTTCCCTTCTCTTCCCTCTTTGTCTTTGTCGTCTTCTTTCTCCCTACTTTCCTACCTTTATTCTCTTCCTGTAGTTTAATTCTTGCTTGTCAACTTCGCATTAGCATTCCATGTCAAGTTGTGTCTTGTTAGGAGTGATTCTAACAAGCTCCTCTTTACAATCTATGGTCTGGTTTAAGGTCATAGTATTTGAAGTGGCAAACACTGAACACAATATCAGTTTGAGGTCCTCATTTAAAACCATTTTGTATTTGTCACCAGATGTATGTGCCTTTTGAAATCAGAATTTATGGAGGACTTAGAGGTTTCAAATCAAACAGGAGAGACAGTTGTTTAGGGTAGCAGTTAAAATGACCCTTGAGAAGTCTGTATACCCTATTCTAATGCCTCTGTTGGAATCCTGACTCTGCTTCTGATTGCAGTTTCCTGTTTTGTTTTTTAAAGATTTATTTATTTATTTGAAAGTCAGAGAGAGAGAGAGAGAGAGAGAGAGAGAGAGAGGTCTTTCTTCCTCTGGTTCACTCTTTACTCCCCAATTGGCCGCAATGGCTGGAGCTGCACCGATCCAAGGCCAGGAACCAGAAGCTTCTTATGGGTCTCCCACGTGGATGCAGGGGGCCGAGGACCTGGGCCATCTTCTACTGCTTTCCCAGGCCATAGCAGAGAGCTGGATTGGAAGTGGAGCAGCCGGGACTCCAACTGGCGCCTGTATGGGATGCTGGCACTGCAGGTGGTGGCTTTACCCCTTATACCACTGCACTGGCCCCCCAGCTTCCTTTTAATGTGGACAGTGAGGCAGTGTGTTGAGGCAACAAGTGATGGCTCAAGTAGTTGGGTCCTTACCAACCACTGAGGAGATCTGGATTGAGTTTCTGGATCCTGGCTCTTGGCCTGGCCCAGCTTTTGGAGGTCATTCAGAAATGAATCAGAAGAGATTTCTCCCGCTCTTATCATTCTTTGTCTCTCAGCCTTTCAAATAGAATAGTAAACTTCTAAAAGTTTAAAAATGTGACAGCAGAAGGAAACAAAATCAACTATTGTGGAAATTTACCTCTAATTTCATTGCAGGTAACCCATTTGTGTTGCTCCTAGAGCCACTAAGGCTATTGTGAACAGTACTTGACTGTTTTTATTTGATGGGCTACACCCTGTTGCTTCTTAGGATTCCTGTTTTGTCAACACCCTCCCAAGTCCCACTTCCATTATTGTTACCACTTTATTCTGCATACAAAAGAAAAAAGCCTCATTTACCACACATCCACTTCAGTACTACAGATGAAACACTTGTATGATTTTAAAAATAATAGAGTCAAAGTCAGAGACAGCTCTCATCTACTGGCTCACTCCCCTGATGGCTAGGGCTAGGCCCTGTTGAAGCTAGGAGCTGGGATCCTGTTCCTTGTCATCCAAGTGTGTGGCACACACCCAAGTTCTTGATGCCCACCAAAGGTATGCTTTACAAGGAAGCTGAATTTAGACAGAGCTGGAGCATGAACCTCCCCTCTGATATGGGATGCAGGTGTCCCAAATGGTGTCCTAAGTTCCATGCAAAGCACTCATTGCTTGATCCTATTTTTAAAAGATGAGGAAACTGAAGATAAAGGAGTGTCTTATGAAAGGTGATACATCTCCTTCAAGGTGCCACATTCTAGTATTCCACATTCCATTCCAGTTATTTCCCCCTTAATGTCCCAGCATATCAAATTAAGCAAACTAGCCCCAGTTGTTAGTATCTTAGTAAAGGTTATTATTCATATGGCTCTCATCCTTATAGTTCTCTCAAAGGCCTGAGGAATAGAAGCCTGAGTTCTCAGTGGAAATGAAATGTGATGAGCTGGTTGCTGGGCACTGTGTTGACCAATTCCTGTTGAATTATCTTGAGAGTCCTATTAGGGATACTGTCACAACCTTTGCTTTATCCATTAAGACCCTGAGGTGTGTTAGGGCAAGTCACTTCCTAATATCACATGATCAGTAAGCAATTGTGTTTACTTTCGTTTCCATATCTCACTGATGCCAGCCTCTATACAATGTGACCTCCTGAAGTGTTTTGGATCCATTTCTTCTCTTTCCCAAGCTATAACCTATGTCAAAATTTCCTTGCACACCCACAGTTTCATCTGATGTTAGTTGTTTGGTTTCTCCTTGATATGGCAGGGTAAGGATCCAGGACAAGTGGTGGGTGCAGTAATTTGTACTTTCTCTGATTTTGCTGGCTGCATGCTGTAGCCAGCTGATCTGGACAAGCCCTACTTGGGAGAGCTGCTTCGAGTGTGTGCCAAGCTCAGGCGGCTGTAGCCTTTGATTAAGGGTATAAAAAGACATCTCTGGTCCCTGGCTCTTTTCTGCTTTTGTTCTTGTCCACAGGAGTGGTAGGGATGAAGACTGAAGAGGCTCAGTAGGCTAGCTGTGAAGAAAGTTAAAGAAAGCTTCTCTGTTACCTAAGGAATATAAATCACATATCACAAGTTTGCAAAGGGAAATTTGGACAGAGCTGTAGAGAATTCCAAGGCTCCTTAGGCTCTTTTGAATCAGTTGGTACAAAGCACAGCCCAGCAAACTCAAATATTGGGCCACCCTGAGTTATAACAGCATCAATAACATATAGAACAAGAGCAAGAAAAAAGGAAGGCAAGCAAATTTGTAATTTGCTTCCTGTTGATAAGAGAAATATTAAACATTATGAACACAATTATTCACCTTTATGAAGTATCCAGTATTTCAGGCAGAAACAGCTTATCATTTGATGTTTTCACCCAATCATTCAGTAAGTATGTTGTAGCTTCCCAACACAATAAGGGAGTTTTCAGCCCACTTAGAATCCACAGTGCAGTCTGCAGTACATGTGAGGGGGTAAGCTGGAAGTAAAGGGAATAAGAATGTTGATAGAGATATCCATAAAGTGATTTGTGCATCCACAGAAGGCTGTTGTTTTCCCTGGAGGTGTGGGCTGAGGTTGTGCAGAGCAGCTGACAGTTGAAGTGAGTGTTGTGAAATGAATGGATCATCTTCCAGATGGTAACTGGCAAAGAGGAGGGAGAGTTCACATGCAGAGGAAGCCCCTGTGTCAGATTTGATGAGGCAGAAGCTGTGGCCCACTTAGGGAAAGGTAGATCTTCTTGATAGTGGGAAGGTGTCAGACAGTAGGTTGACAAAGAAGACTGATACCTCTGGGAGTATACCTTTGATATTAAAGGTTCGTTTAATATCTGATCAGTTTCCAGTGATGATCTCAGTATCTGTTGGGGTGTTTTATCACACATCAAGTAAGATTAGTGTTTTGTTGTTTACTCTTATAAATTACAAAGATGTGCAAATAACATTAAAGTTAGATGAGATCAGATGGGTGTTCCAAAATGATCATGAGACTGGGTAGGTATTCGTCAAAAAGTCTTAAAGCATAAAATGACATTTTATTATTTCTCATTGAACATGCTCATTATTAAAATGTTTATATTGCTACAGAGGTTTACATATTTTTGCTGTTTGTTGTATCAGTAATCCGTGTCCACTATTTTAGTCAAAGCACTGCAAAGTGTGCTGTTATTTTGCTTCTGCTTTATCCACCTTTCCTTCCTCCCTAAGAGTAAGGGATTGTAGTTTCAGTGCTTGTTTGCTTTGTTTTATTTTCTTCTCCTTCCCTCTGCCAGCACCTATGGGGCCAGAAAGACTTTATCAAACATAAACATGGAAAGTCTCAGTGACTTAAGACAAGGCTTGTTTATTTCTCATGCATAACATACGTCTGTTGTGGACTGGTTTTGGGCTGTGCTCCTCATGATCCTCATTCAGGCACACAGGCTAAGGCAAGCTTCATTATGTGGACCACAGGTTGCAGAGGCAAGAGTAGAAATACGGAGATTCATGTTCTCTCTTGTTAAAGGCTAGTAGCAAAGATGACACAAATGTCCCCCTTGCTCGGTGGCATGGCGGCTTACTTGGCTAATCCTCTGCCTGCGGCGGTGGCACTCCAGGTTCTAGTACCGGTTGGGGCACTGGATTCTGTCCCCGTTGCTCCTCTTCTTGTCCAGCTCTCTGCTGTGGCCCGGGAAGGCAGTGGAGGATGGCCCAAGTGCTTGGGCCTTGCACCTGCATGGGATACCAGGAGGAAGCACCTGGCTCCTGGCTTTGGATCGTCGCAGCGCATTGGCTGCAGCACACCGACCATAGCAGCCATTTGTGGGGTGAACCAATGGAAGGAAGACCTTTCTCTGTCTCTCTCTCTCTCTCACTGTCTAACTCTGCCTGTCAAAAAAAAAAAAAAAGCAAAAAAACAAACAAACAAACAAACAAAAACTTCCTTGCTGATAATTCATTGGCTAAAATAGATCATAAGACTTTCTTTTGTCTGGCACCACGGCTCATTAGTCTAATCCTCTTCCTGCAGCGCCGGCACCCGGGGTTCCAATCCCGGTTGAGGCACCGGATTCTGTCCTGGTTGCTCCTCTTCCAGTCCAGCTCTCTGCTGTGGCCCGGGAAGGCAGTGGAGGATGGCCCAAGTGGTTGGGCCCTGCACCCGCATGGGAGACCAATAGGAAGCACCTGGTTCCTGGCCTCGGATGGGCACAGCGTGCCGGCCGTAGCAGCCATTTGGGGGGATGAACCAACGGAAGGAAGACTTTTCTCTGTCTTTCTCTCTCTCACTGTCTAACTCTGCCTGTCCAAAAAAAAAAAAAAAAAAAAAAAAAAAAGACTTTCTTTTAAAAGCAGTGAAATAAGTCCAGTCCTATTGTGTGCCTTAAAGATCAAAAGACCCAGTTATTTCAGTTTCATACTGTCTCTTATTATGTGTTAGTCAGCTCAAGGTGCCATAACAAGTATTATCAACCAGGTGGCTTAAGTAATAGAACGTTATTTTTCTTCACCATTCTGTAGGCTGGATATCTGAGATCAGGGTGCTAACATGGTCTGGTTCTTGTGGGGACCTTCTTCCTGGCACGCAGATGGCCTCTTTATTGCTGTTGCCTCCCATGACACGCAGAAAGAGAGCAAGAGCAGGTGTTCCTTCCTCTTGTTGTGAGGGTTCCTACTGTATAAAACTAGGACTTCATCACTGTGACCTCATTTGCTGTTAATCACCCCCTTCTCCAGAACCATCACACAGCATAAGACTTCATTACATGAATTCTAAAAGGACACACTTCAGTCCATTGCATTATACTCGTGCTTCGTTAAATTCGCGTCCCTGCACACACAATTCAGCCCCACGCATCTACTGAGTTCAGCATCGCTTTTGAAATCTCAAGTCCAAATTCTCATCTAACTAATGTTTAAATCATTTGTGGGTGAAACTTGAGTTATGATTGACTCTGTACAGTTCCTGTGAAACCAGACAAGTTACATGCTTCTAAAATACAGTGGTAGGCAGGAATCCAATAAAAATGCCCATTTCACCAGGGAGAAATCAGAAAGAAGAAGGGGTTGACAGGTCATAGGCAATTCCAGAACTTAGTGAGGCAAATTCTGTTAGATTTTTAACACTCAAGAATAACCCTCTTTGTCCTAATAGTCTTCCTTTGAGGCCCACTAAGGTGGCACCGTCTCCTGCATGACTTTGTGGGATGGCGGTGCCCCTTGGAATTGCTGTGAGTGTGGCCCTGCCCCTGAGGTGCTAGATGGAGTTATCTTGGCCACCCAAAATGCGGATACAACCCTACCCTTGAAAACAGGAAAGAGAAGATTCTTGCTACAGTGGCTTGTGGAAGAAGTAGCAGCTCTGTTGATCTCTTTATCCCATTTCCTTTCCTTGAAGAGTAGTGCACGTTCACCACAGAGTAGCTCTGTGCTTTGGTCCGTTTGAATCTGGGACCCCTGAAAACCTTCCTTCACTATGTCCTCTTTCCTCTCTCCCATTTAGTCAAACTGGAAGTGTTTTTGGTTGTTCGATACCATTTCTGTCCCCAGCTTTGGCTGAGGTGGCTGATCAAGCCCGTGAATCCCACCCATGATCCTTGTATTTACTGTTTTGTTTTTTTTGTTGTTGTTGTTTTTTTGTTTTTTTTTTTTTTTTCAGCTACAACTATAGTGTTCTGTTTAGAACAATTTTTCTCTCTTTTTACCACATGAATTGTAAGAGCATTTCCTCTGTCTTCAAATTCTGGTTTTTTTTTTCTTAATAATTCCTTCTTCATTTTTCTTCTTTTACCTTTACTATAACAGGAGGAATCAAGATGTTCTGTGATGCTCTAGAGGTGACCTCCAAAATGCATTTGTTGGACACTCAAAGTGAGGCCTTTTGGCAGAGTCCTCAATAATGGTTCAATGCATCTTGAAAGGGGGGTCTTTGTTCTCTTCTTAGCTTTCTCTCCCGTAAAGACAAAATATTTCTCCCCTGGAGGAAACATCTTTGATGGAGAGAGAAGCCCTCACCAGACCCCAAATACCAGCCCCTTAAGTTTGAACTTCCTAGCATCTAGAACTGGTAGAAATAAATTCCTGGTTTTTTTTTTGTTTTTTTTTTTCTGGCTCTTTCAACATTTCCTACATCATTGCTTTTTTTTTTTTAAACTTTTATTTAATGCATATAAATTTCCAAAGTACGACTTATGGATTACAATGGCTTCCCCCCCATACCGTCCCTCCCACCCACAACCCTCCCCTTTCCCACTCCCTCTCCCCTTCCATTCACATCAAGATTCATGTTTTTTAATAAGTTACCCTGTCTTAAGTGTTTTGTTAGAGTACTTCACTTAGAAATCTACTCAGATAAGTATATAGTTCAAACACATGCAAGTCCTACCTTCCACAAAACACTAAGACACAGTACAGCCAAGTGCTTTGCCATTTGAACATAAGGATAATTTTCCTCCAGTTGACTCTCACAAAGAATTGCACAATTTGGGACATGCTCAATTGGACTTGCCCCAAATGGTGGAGTTAGAATCATGCCAGGGGATGCCAATACAATCCCATCAAGATGGCATGTACCAATGCCGTCTCACTAGTCCAAGTGATCAATTTCAGTTCACAATTGATCACACTGATAGGTCTATGAGTCAAAGGGATCACACAAATGAGTCCAGTGTCTGCTAATACTAGCTGATAGAATCAAAAAGGGAGGGAACAATCCATCATGGGAAGCGGGATACACAGTAAACTCATAGAATGGCAGATGTCCTAAATAGCACTCTGGCCTCAGAATCAGCCCTTAAGGCATTCGGATATGGCTGAAGAGCCCATGAGAGTATTTTAGGCATGGAAAGACAAGACACCCTGGGGAAAAAAAAAAGGAAGACCTAAATGAAAGATCTCTGCAAGTGAGATCCCAGTGGAAAGAATGGGGCCATCAAAGAAGAAGGTACCTTTCTCTGAAGGGAGGAGAGAATTTCCACTTTGACTATGACCCTGTCGGAATAAGATCAAAGTCGGCGAACTCAAAAGGCTTCCATAGCCTTGGCAACTCATGACTAGAGCCTAGGGAGATTACTGACACCATAAACAAGAGTGTCAAATTGTTAAGTCAACAACAGGAGTCACTGTGTACTTACTTCTCATGTGGGATCTGTCCTTAGTGTGTTGTCCAATGTGAGGTAATGCTATAACTAGTACTGAAACAGTATTTTACACTTTGTGTTTCTGTGTGGGTGCAAATTGATGAAATCTTTACTTAATATATACTGAATTAATCTTCTGTATATAAAGATAATTGAAAATGAATCTTGATGTGAATGGAATGGGAGAGGGAGTGGGAGATGGGAGGGGTGTGAGTGGGAGGGAAATTATGGGGGGGGGAAGCCATTGTAATCCATTAACTGTACGTTGAAAATTTATATTTACTAAATAAAAAACTAAAAAAAAAAACAACAACAAAGAATTGCCCCTGATATAGGGCACACATACCCTAACACTTGAGGCCTCTAGCTTTACCTATGTCTAATGTCACTTTCACATGTTAATGAATAGTAGGGTTCAGTACCCTCTTCTGGATGCTAAAATACGTATTACTTTAGAAGGCCATAACACAATACAATAGACTGGGTTGCTTAAATAACAGAAATTTAGTTTCTAATGGTTCTGGAAATTAAGTATTCAAGATCAGGATGCCATCATGGTTGTCAGGGTGCCAGCATGGTTGTCAGGGTGCAGCATGATTGTTATTGTGCCACCATGGTTGTCAGGGTGCCAGTGTAGTTGGGGACTGCCAAGGATTCTTTTTGACTTGTACAGGGCTACTTTCTTGCTGTATGTTCACATGACAGAAAGAAGACCCAATGTCCCCTCTTCTTATATGGGCAGCAGCTCTGTAAGGTTTGGCTCCACTCATGAGCACACTTAACCTTAATCACCTCCTTAAAGGTTGTATCCTCAATATAACTATTTTCTTTTGTAGTCTACTGAGGTGTGAGGAAAATACCCAAAGTCAGACTGCAATTGATAACTAAATGTATGTACTACAATTTTTTATGTACTACATTTTTTAAAAATGAATTAACCAATAAAGCTTGGTCCTTAATTTGAGATCATTGCTCATTAAATTAAATTTTCTGAGGTAATTATATTTTTGTTTTATCTTTTAAAGCCTGGTTGTGATATCTGACAGATGTGTCTGAGAGATAGAATACCACAGTAGAAGTCTGGCGTAGGATGGGAAATTTCACTGGAGCAAAAATATTCATTACATGTCAAAAATTACCCTCTTCATGAAATGTAGTAGTATTAGAGATGGAAGAAACCTTTTTTTTTTTTTTAAAGATTTTATTGATTTATTTGAAAGCCAAGTTATATATAGGGAGAAGGAGAGGCAGAGAAAGAGAGGTCTTCAATCTGATGGTTCACTCCCCAATTGGTTGCAATGGCCGGAGCTGCGCCAATCTGAAGCCAGGAGGCAGGAGCCTCCTCCAGATCTCCATGTGGGTACAGGGCCCAAGGACTTGAGTCATCTTCTACTGCTTTCCCAGGCCATAGCAGAGAGCTGGATAGGAAGTGGAGCAGCTGGATCTTGAACCAGCACCCATATTGTCGCTCCCCCTCTTTGTGGAGGAACGACACTAAGCCCTGCCTAGGCTTCATATCCGAGTCACGGCACCATTATGTCGCTCCCCCTCTTCATGGAGGAACGACATAGGACCCTGCGCTGTTCTTCTGTCTGCTCGGCCCTCCCCGGGTTTGCTGCTGGTTCTTCCCGGGTTGGCTACTATCCCTTCCACCTCCGTGGAAGGGCAGTTCCCCCTGGCCACATTCCCCACTTCCGCAGGGGAGCGGCACACCGCCGGCCGGCTCTTCTCGGGGGCTGCACAGGTGTTCCCCTTAGATGTTCCCCATAGATGTTCCTCGTGAATGCCGTCTCTCTCCTCCTTTATAGTCCTCCTCCGCCAATCCCAACTCGGCTGCCCACACGCCGAGTACGCTGCTCTCCAATCAGGAGCAAGTCCTACAGTTTATTGGTTGAACTGGAGGCAGCTGTGCGGAAGCTGTTTACTTCTCTCCCAACGCCATATTGTGGGAGAGCAGATGCATAGAATAAGTCTTAATTCCAGTAACTCAGTCTAGTCCGGGTTGCTCCCCACAGGAGAGCAGATGCATAGAATAAGTCTTAATTCCAGTAACTTAGTCCAGTCCGGGCTGCTCCCCACAGATCCCCCTTTCTTTTTATTTTTTGCGTTGATACGCGCCTGTCTTCGGTGTCCCGCGGCACACACTCTGCTCTACTTGCTAGAGTTGCCACAGGCTCTTACAAGTCCTATCAATCAGGCAAACCGAATCCGGGTCCTCTCTTCACCATGTTGTGAGGAGGTTTTTAGGCGCTGATGCGTGCCTGTGTTCGGTGCCCTGCAGCGCATGCTCTACTCTGCTAGAACTGCCTGCAGGTGCTTACAAAACCTATCAGGCAAACCGAATCCAAGCCTTCTCATTGCCGTATTGTGGGGGAGACTTATTAGTGTTGGTTCGTGCCTATCTTCGGTGACCTGCAGCTCATACTCTGGTCGAGCTGCTTGCTGGCGCTTACCGCCTTAAATCAGGCAGACCGAATCCAAGCCTCCTAATTGTTGCATTGTGGGGAAGCTTTACTGATGTTAATTCGTGCCTGTCTTCGGTGACCTGCGGCTAGCCGCCCAGGTGCTCATCGCCTCACTAATCGGGCAGACCGAATCCAAGCCTTCTAATTGGCATGTTGAGGGGAGGCCTTATTTTTCTCTATTTCTCTATCTCCGGGCATTCCTACCTCTCCCATTTCACTTCTATCTTCCAGCATTCCCATTTCTCTTTTACTTCACTTCTAAACTTCTGTTTCTCTTATCCCCGCAGCTTCCCGGCACCTCGCCGCTTCAGCCCGCGCGCCTCTCTCATCTGCGCAGCTTCCCGGCTTTGCGCGGCTCGGCTTCGCGCGCTCCGCGGGCTCCACGCTTAACCCTTTCGCGTCTGAACCACGGCCTACGCCAGCGTTCCCTATCTATTCACGCCCCGTGCTCTCTCTGCACACGGCGGCTTCCGCGAGTAACACAGCGTAGCTTGCGTCTCCACCACTAGCATTCAATCCAAGTTCCCCGGGCTAGCCTGGCGAATTCAACCCAGCGTACGTCTCCGCCCCACGGTTTGGCTTCCCGTCCTTTGCTCCCCGGGCTAATCAGACGGATCCCAACCAGGCTCACGTTTCAGCTTCTAGTTTCAACTTTTCGCCCCCTATTCCCGGGCTAACTTGAGAACCCCAAAGTGGCTTTCGTTTCCGCCTTGGCCTGCCCCCCGTGGCTTCAATTTCCCTAACATTTTTCTCTACCCGGTATGTTTCCCCAAGCTTTCCTCCAACAATATTCCTCCCTCATTTCTCCTGGCCTCTCCCCACAGTCCGCGTCCGAGTCTGTTTGTTCTAGCTTTCACTTTCGCTTTCGACCTTAGAGATTTCTCCCAGCTTCCCCCCGTAGTCCGTATCCGAGTCTATGCCTAGGCTTTCAATAGCTTCTTCCGGCACCCTTTTCGTCCGGCTTTTCCCTAGGCTGTTTGCTAGTCTCTCTCTCCGGTAATTTCCCATTTCTTCCCGTTTCTTCCCTCCTAAGTTTGCTATCCGTCCTAGGTTTCCTAATCCGAGCTAGGTTTCCTATCTGAGTCACGGCACCATTATGTCGCTCCCCCTCTTTGTGGAGGAACGACACTAAGCCCTGCCTAGGCTTCATATCCGAGTCACGGCACCATTATGTCGCTCCCCCTCTTCATGGAGGAACGACATAGGACCCTGCGCTGTTCTTCTGTCTGCTCGGCCCTCCCCGGGTTTGCTGCTGGTTCTTCCCGGGTTGGCTACTATCCCTTCCACCTCCGTGGAAGGGCAGTTCCCCCTGGCCACATTCCCCACTTCCGCAGGGGAGCGGCACACCGCCGGCCGGCTCTTCTCGGGGGCTGCACAGGTGTTCCCCTTAGATGTTCCCCATAGATGTTCCTCGTGAATGCCGTCTCTCTCCTCCTTTATAGTCCTCCTCCGCCAATCCCAACTCGGCTGCCCACACGCCGAGTACGCTGCTCTCCAATCAGGAGCAAGTCCTACAGTTTATTGGTTGAACTGGAGGCAGCTGTGCGGAAGCTGTTTACTTCTCTCCCAACGCCATATTGTGGGAGAGCAGATGCATAGAATAAGTCTTAATTCCAGTAACTCAGTCTAGTCCGGGTTGCTCCCCACAGGAGAGCAGATGCATAGAATAAGTCTTAATTCCAGTAACTTAGTCCAGTCCGGGCTGCTCCCCACACATATGAGATGCTGGTGCTTCAGGACAGGGTGTTAACCTGCTGTGCCACAGTGCAAGGCCCTGGGATAGAAGAAATCTTAAAAAAAAACTATGTCCTGGCCGGTGCTGTGGCTCACTAGGCTCGTCCTCTTCCTGCAGCGCCGGCACCCGGGGTTCCAATCCCGGTTGAGGCACCGGATTCTGTTCCGGTTGCTCCTCTTCCAGTCCAGCTCTCTGCTGTGGCCCGGGAAGGCAGTGGAGGATGGCCCAAGTGGTTGGGCCCTGCACCCGCATGGGAGACCAGGAGGAAGCACCCGGCTCCTGGCTTCGGATTAGCGCAGTGCTGGCCATGGCGGCCATTAGGGGAGTGAACCAACGGAAGGAAGACCTTTCTCTCTTTCTCTCTCTTACTGTCTAACTCTGCCTGTCAAACAAACAAACAATGTCCTACAACTGAGTCAATCATCTTAATTGTAAATAAAATGACTTGCCTAAACTCATTCATGTATCTAGTACTAAACTAGGGCTAGAATTCACTGTTTGAGATGGGGAACCCTGTCCAAGTAGAATAAGTTTACCTCCTTCTAGAAATTGAATATAAATGTTTTATATGTATATATATATATATATATATGCACACACATATATAATTAGGTAAATGAGTGTATCTGTCTATACAATTTAAAGTAAATAAAATTAAAGATAAAAACATTGACTCATGCCTAAGTCCATGACCATCTGAATTATATTTGCTGTTGTTACCTGAGATTCACTAGCTAGAACCAAGAAATTTTGAAATAAAATCCATCTCTGCTTGGAAATCAGTGTACTAGGGAGAAATTCATTTATTAAAGTAGAAAAATATATGTATGTGGGTAACTAGGCTTCTTTTGATGAATCACCAAAGAGACATCCCTATGAGTGATACTCAAAAGCACAAGTAAGGTTTCTCAAAGAAAGTCATTAACAAGATTACATTACCTTCATTCTTTCTAGCAAACAGCCAGGAGATTTGAATCTCATGATCCAGTTTCTCATTTCTGTTCCTGATTTCTGATTCTTGGGATTAGTGACAAGAAAAGACCTCAGACAAAGTGGGATACGCTAGAAACTTGAAGAAGATGAAGATGCCACATCTGCTCTTATTTCTTACAGTGGCATTCCTCACCACCTGGGGCAGCAAAAAAGGTGGTGCAGCAGCCGCCTGTTGACACCTCTCTATGAAGGTGAACCATGGGTGAAGGAGGCAAGCTATCCAAGTCTCCTCTTGTCCTTTCCAGTATTTTCAAGCCTGAAATGAGTGTGCATAGAAAAAGCAGGAGAGGAAGCACAGCTTCCTTTGAAGGCCAAGAGAAGATGTCTGCTTCCTTGTCAGCAGTTTTCAGGGGACTTAAAGACCCTACCCCTACTCTCATTCATCTGAGTCATTTCTTTTGGTTTTGGAGTCTCTAAAACTTCCTTGTAAGCTAAAGAGACAGATAGTGAGTGTGCAAGGTACAGTGAACCAGGAGAGTTGTGACATCACCCTATGTGGGGCGACTGGTGTAGCACGGCTCTCCTGCCATTCTGGCTTTACTGGCTGTGTCTGCCCAGCATCCCATAGCTGAGCAAGAGGAAGCATATAGATTTCACTGCTGGAGGCAAGAGTGTAGACAAAAATGTATGTCAACTCACCTTCTGTCATCTATGCAGCAAGTTTGTAAAGTTTGGGGTCCAGGATTAATTGAGGAGAAAGAAAGAAAACTGGTATAAAAATGATTTATTGAAATTTTGTTTAGATTGTTTTCTTTGTAATTTAGCTTAA
The DNA here is from genome assembly GCF_051225735.1 of Oryctolagus cuniculus. NCBI lineage: Eukaryota > Metazoa > Chordata > Mammalia > Lagomorpha > Leporidae > Oryctolagus > Oryctolagus cuniculus. The sequence continues at coordinate 55,558,406 of NC_142872.1, forward strand.
AGACTTGGCACTGCTTCTTTAGTGGGAAGAATGCATGCTGGAAAAGACTATTAATATGAATGATGCTTTTTGGTAGAAATAAAGTTTTTTTAGTGACATTTAAAAATTTTTCTTAATACTTTATGCAGTTGGCACAGGCCTCAGTATTGGAAAGGAGCTAATATTCCTGATTTCTTTAAATACTATATTTGGACAAACCAAAAGGAGATGAATCATAAAATCTCAGCATAGGAGGGAATGTTATTTGGCAACACACTAACCCTAGTAATTTTATTTTTTTAATTTTTATTTTGCTTTAGAAAAGAAACTTTTTTCTTTTTATCTTTGAATATCATCTAATTTCCTCTGACCATTTAATTCAATGGAGTAATACAGAGCAAAAAGCAAGTAATCACTTAAAAGAGATCATAACGTGAGTTTTACCAAAATCTGGTTCCTAAATAAGTTTTCTGCTTCTAAAAGCATATAATAGTAAGTGTGACACAAGGAAACATACCATAGAATTTCATCAGGCCTGGGACAGAAAGACTTGGCCCTATGGTCAAGAGTCTTCCTCAAGCGTGCTAGGTATGAGTTAGCCTGAGAAAGTCATTTGGGAACAAAATATTTTAGCCTATCTGTTAACAGATGATTTAAGAGTAAAGGAAGGCTTCCACCCTCTTTCCTCCTTTCTTGCACCAAATGCTATCAAAAATGATGAGCAAACAAAATGCATTTATTAAATTATGGTTAACTTTCTTGCTATCAATGAAAAGTACATGTAACAGTCAATCAGAATTCCTTAACAGTATGAGGTGGCTTTTATCCACACACACTGTTGCTTTAATTTCACATGGCAGTAAGAAATATAAAGAGCCATTTTATTTAGTCTACATAGTTATTTTCATTAATAAACATACTATTTATTCAGTAAATATACCTGAAATGTACAAATATTTTTTGTTAGATGTTTGGAGATATGAAAATTTGCTCTCATGCCACAGATAAGAAAATGGGTAAAATGGATACTGTCTGAGGCCCATTCTTACTTTGAGGTGCAGTGACAAATTGCTGCTGTAGCTTCTTCCATGAAGGGAGAGAGAATTCTTCACTTGTGAGGTAATCTGTATGCCACACTTTTATGGATGTTAGCAAAAGTCCTGAGACTCCTGGATCAGAGGCAAAGGAAAGTCTTACTCAGAGCTATAGAAGTAGCCAGGGTATTTGTGGCAGTACACCCAACCCCAATTCTTAGAGAAGAACAGGTCATACCTGTATGCATAATGGGGTGAATTACAGGAGAAGGGTCCTAGGCTTAGGGAAACTGAGTGCTTTATAACTGGCAGCAAGCATGCCTGCTCCTTTGCTCCAGAGAGGGAAAGCTGCTCCTCTAAGGCTATTTGATATGCAAACATCTATGAGAAAAAAAATTACAAAAAGATACTCCATTTCTCTGTTTTATAAGATATGCAGAAACCCATGAGACCCCTAGAGAATTATCTCCCAATAGCTTCTTATCAATAAGTACCGTTTATATTGGCACATCTTTTCATTGGCATATGACATACATAATTTTTCTTAGCAAGGGAATAGAATTAAAATAAAATATCATATCCTGGCTAGATGCTGTACTAGATGCTAGAGTTATGATGTTGAGAACACAATGAACAATCTAATGGTCTACAGAGACAAGTTTAAACAATTTCTCAAATGACTTTCTATCCCTCTCATTAATCTATTTATATTTATTTATGAAAAGTCTCCTGTCTATATGCCCAGCACTGCAGTAGGTGTTAAAACAGAGAAGTAAATCAGACTTAGGTGCTTCTCTTTGTGGACATTGAGCCTTGGTAATGACCTTTCATGTATGTAATGTCACAGTACCCTAGTGGATGAAAACTGTGAATACTAAACAGAAAACTGCCAGGAAACAATGGGCTAGTCCCTCCCCTGCACTCCTTTTGAGATGCTTGAAAAGGTGGTGTCACTCAGAATTCTGGGAGGAGGCCAGGGGATGTTTCCATCTGCCTTTAAAACTGGACCAAAGGGGTTGCTTTTCCAAATCCTATCCATTCCGTAAGTCTGGCTTAGAGTTTGGGGAGGGATTGTTCAAATTATATGGGAGGCAGTTCTTTGAAAGCCCCAGCTAACATTAAAAGAAAACAGGAGATTTACCACATGAGGCCAGACTTAATAATACATAACAAATTGCAGCTCTTTTTGGGAATCCCCCTAGGTGCCATTCCTAAGGATTCCAAGTGTTTAATTGAAATTTCTTTGGGGACAGTGGTAATCATTCACTTAAGCATTATATTTATATTTGCGAGTGAAGGCAGGAAGTCAAAGGGTAACAGAGCAGTGAGTGGAGTGGATGCTTTTTAGCTGCAGGCCATGACGGGCTGGCAATTCTCAGAGGAGTGCTTATCCTGGAGACAGCTTGCTTAGGTTGTCCTCCAGGGACGAAGGAGGAGGACAGCCATGTGACTGACAGCTGTTTCTTTCTAGACTAAGAGTGAAAACATGATCCTTTTGCAGCCTGTTTGATTAAACTATTTTCAGTCTAGAGGATTAAAAAAACCTTGGGATGGAAAGTTATTCCAATATAGATTTATTCTTAGAAAGGCTACTCTTTTCCCTGTGGTTGCCATAGAGTATTTTAATCCCCGGGGAACTTGGGCCTTCATGATGTTCAAAGCAAAGTTAATGAGTACCTATTATTCCAGGAATGCTTTAGCCATGGACTTTGGTGATGGAATCAAAAGAAACATCATGGTGTTTCAGTGACACTGCTTTCTCGGTGTTCTCACATTTCCTGCCTTTCTTTCTTTTTAAGATTTATTTATTTGAGAAGCAGACAGAGAGACAGAGAGAGAGGTCTTCCATCAGCTGGTTCACTCCCCAAATGGCCACAACAGCCGGAGTTGAGCCAATCCCAAGCCAGGAGCTTCTTCCAGGTCTCCCACTTGGGCCATCCGTCCACTGCTTTCCCAGGCCATTAGCAGAACACTGGATGGAACTGGTGCCCATATGGGACACTGGTGCTGCAAGCAGAAGCTTAACCATCTGTGACACAGCACCAGCCCCACCTGCCTCATTTTAGTTCATGATAGGAAGGAAGTAGATTAACTTCAACCAGTTGATTCCACATTCTTTACATCTTCAGTGTTGACCTTATTGCTGTTGCCTGGTTTTTCCTGGGTGTTTCCCCTATCTGTGCAGAGAAACACTTCCATGCAACCAGCTTAGTTCTTTACCAGCTTTGTTTAGGTATAATGTGCAGATCACCAAATTGCCTCTTCATTATGCATTGGATTGAATTCTAGTAAATTTCTGACATGTACACCAATCACCACAATCCAATTTTAGGACATCTCCATCGCCTCATAGTGATCACTCAGGCTCCTTTTCTCCCTCCCCCAGACCTAGGTCATGCCTGATTTACTTTCACTTTCTCAGTGCAATAGTTGATGCTGTTCATTTAATAGCCTAGGTTTAGTTTCCCCAGACATAAGGCTACCGTCAATATTTTTGACGATGGTAGATATTACCATCCTTATTTTATAAATGAGGAAGTTGAGATTCAGTGAGACCCAGAGATTTACACAAGATCCCAGGGCTAAGGAGCTGCAAAATGTGAACTTTGTTTAGTGTGATTCCAAACTCCCTTTGCGCTGTGCCGCACAATCTCTCCTAGTTGGAAAATGAGCCAGTTGTGGATCTTAATAGAAGTTGGAGATTATTCATAGATCATATATATATATATGTATATATATCCTTTCTCAATTCCCTTATCATTGGTATTTCTACATAGGAGGGAACTTCAAAAGGTTTGTGGAAAATGGTATTAGGAGATAAACTTATTTTAATGCAAAAAATTTTTGAAATCCATGCATAATTTTTTCAGAATATGTATTTTTCCTTAAACTCTTTGAAGAATCCTGCTATGCATGGCTTTTAAATTTTTATATCAAAATAAACTTGTATTTTAATTCTATTTTTCTGTGAACTTCTTGAAATCTGTATGTATAGCCTCCCTCTCTCTCTCTCCCCCTCTTTCTTTCTCTCTCACTCCCCTCCCTTCCCTCCCCTCCTCGCTCTCTGTCTGGTGGTTGTGTTAGGGTTTGACAGCTGACACTTTTCTGATGCTAGCTTATGTAATAGTTGTTTTCTTTCATATTAAAAATTTATGCCATCATATCTTTTCTCATATGTATGAAAATAACATAAAAACTTTCTGCATTGAAGGAAAATATTGCTCATATTGAAAGACAATGTTATAATATTACATCTTGAGCAGCTAATTCTTCAGGTGAAATATTTGAATACTTAGTGTAGGGTTTATCTTGTGCCTATAAAACTAGCTGAAAATAGATCTCTATAAAAAATAAGAATGGGAATAGGAGAGGGAGGAGAAAGAAGGGTGGGAGTATGGGTAGGTGGGAAGTATCACTACATTCCTGAATCTGTATCTAGGAAAAACATTAAATTTGCATACCTTAAATAAAAGTTTTTTTGAAAAGATCCTAGCTGGACAACGATTATTCATAGCTAGCTGTTTTTTTTAAAATTTTTAGTACAAATAATCAGAAATCTAACATGTCAAAGTAATGCTGAATTATATGAAGTTGGGCTAGTGAGAATTTTAATAAAAGCTCAGTTACCAATCCATGACATTGCAGCAGAACATAGAGTAGAGCAGTGAGAACTTTCTTGGAGTTGCCAAAATTTGATTTTGAGTTCCTGTTCTATTGAACATTTTCATTTCTTTCATTGAGTCAATTAATTTTTCCTAGTTATCAGTTATTTGGTACTAAATGGGTCTAAATAGATGGTAGTTATTGGCATGAGCAAGTTCACAATAGGAAATCAATATTTTATCTTTTGGATCATTTAATTTTGTCCCTTTCCTATAAAAGACAACTGTAAACAGTTCAATATTGACTACATTATTATGGGTAAATTTAGATGCTGGTTCAGGAAACCAGCATGTATATAAAGAATGGGCCACAGTTAAATTTAATTTCTTACTCCTCTGAAGTGTAAAATCATTGATGCCAGCAAACATCTTCATCTCCTCCAGTGGTGATTCAGGAACAAGGCTTCTTTTCTCTGTGGACCCCACCATCTTGAATTCATCATTGCTGGTGTCTTCTGCACCATGAAGGAAAGAGAACATGGAGAAGGTGCATTTGATTTTTCACCTCTGCTTTTTATTTTTTTTTTAAGATTTATTTTATTTATTTGAAAGACAGAGTTACAGAGAGAGGTAGAGACAGAGAGGTCTTCCATCCACTGGTTTACTCTCCAGATGGCTGGAGTGGCCGAAGCTGTGCCGATCTGAAGCCAGGAGCCAGGAATCTGGAGCCTCTCCCAGGTCTCCCACACGGGTGGAGGGGCCCAAGGACTTGGGCCATCTTCCACTGCTTTCCCAGGCCAGCTGGATCAGAAGTGGAACAGCCAGGACTAGAACTGGCACTCATTGGGATGCCAGTGCTTCAGGCCAGGGCTTTAAGCCGCTGTGCCACAGCATCGGCCTCACCTCTGCTTTTTAAATGACCCACATCGTTACTGCCCCACTCGATTGGTAAAGAACTGGATATGTGGCCTTATCTAGAGGTAGTAGGAATGGAGAGTGGTGTTTCCTTGCTGGACAGCCAGTTGTAGTGACAATTCCATGCCCTAGAAGGGAAAACAATGATTGTTGGTAGCCTGTTGATTTTCTTTGACACTCAGTCCTGATCTCCCAGCAGATTAAAGGACATCTGAACCTGAAACTTAATGGATTCTTGGACCTGGGGCTAATGAGGTCTTGGAGGGAGGACATGATGAATAATTTAGTTTCCTTGCTTTTAAATGAGATAGTAGTACTCATTAGCTGTGCTCAGATGTATTCTGGCCCATTGTAATGACTGAAATAGAAAAGCAGAACTGTTGTGGTTGAAGGGCATTGGAGGCAGGACCACTCTCGACTCCTTCTCATTCATGGCAGACCCGCTGTAGAATCCATGGGGATTCAGGAAAAATGTTAAGGTCACCACAGTAGACAATTTTAGAGCCCCTTCCTCTCTCCACATTCTCAGATTTAAGATCTTTGTTCCCTTTTACTTGTTAAAAATATATTTAAATGATCATTGCAGGAAATCTGGAGCAGAAACAAGACTGGCAGCTCAAAACCCTATTCTATTTGAACTACACTTTAAGAAATCATGCCTTTCTGCTGCCATGTATAAATAGGTAAAGATATCATAAAATCTGAATTTTAGGCTCTTCTACAAAAATGGCAACGCCAGCAACAAAGGTCAGCCCTCTGGATTGGCGGAAATGCACTGAAGCGGAGGCACAGCTGCCTTTTCGGAGTGAGCTCGTGCTCTGTTCCTTTTTTCCGCAGGCCTCCCTGCTCCTTTGCCCTTGACACTTGCTAACTTGGCTCTTTTATATTAACGGCCTAGCTTCTGTAATTTATCTGAATTTTTAAAATATGATTTCATGGAAAACTGTGAGACCTTGTTGAAATTTTTATCTTTTTCAGGCAAGCAGATAATTATTAAAAACTTTTGAGTGAGAACAAATTGAATCTCCGCTTTCAATTGTTCTTCAACCTATCTTTCATGGAAAGTTCTGCCGTGTGATCCTTTCCTTTATGGAAGACATTTATTTATAAAAAGAATTTTCCATAATAATTATTCCCTCATCCCCTGTGTTACTCCCTGTAGCCTTTGGCTTACAGGATTTCAGGTTTCTGCTCTGAATTAATTTAAGTAGTGATTTTTCTCTTTCCAGACAAAGATCTACACAGCAACAATACATATGAGAAAAGAAATGATGGCACCTTTTTTATTTTTGTCTTTTTGGGCAATCTTTTACTTAGAGTTTTAGCTAATAATGTCTTTGTGAGGATGTATAGTCAAACTCTGACATATGTCATGGTTGTCAAAGTCGGCATTAATGCAAAATAAGTTATTTAATATAGGATTCAACTTTATTATTTTTTCAAGTAAGCTGTCTATCACCAAGTTCTGAAGTGGATTTCTTTAAAGTCTCACTGTCTCCAGAGAAAAAGGGGAAAAGGCAGTGTGTCCCTGGACAGGATCTATGACTCATTATGTCAATCAAACCCCACTTCAGAAGGGAATAAAGAGATTTGTATCTCAAAGCTGCGCATAACGACTCCTCGGCTTTTCATTTCATATTTATGAGCAGTTTACTTTGAAGTGTTTATCAGCCAATGCGCAGAAACATGAGGGAGGCTTGCCCGAAACCATCCTCATGCGTCTAATCTGTGAAATACTTGCGGAGCAGGCTGCCTCATCAGCGCATGCCATGCAAAAATAAATACATAAATAAATTTTTTGTTATTCGAAGTCTTGGAGCCATGTCTTTATATGAACTATAAAAAAGGGATAAATGGTGCTGAACATTTTGCAGTTGGTGTAACCCAGGGAACTTGGCTCTGTGATGTGTGAGGGTAGGAGTGGGGGAGGGGACATATAATTTCTTCCTTGAAATAAACCCTGTTAAGGTGCAGAGAAAGAAAAACCCACATTCATGGCTTCTGAGGTGGACTGAGGTTTTGGGTTCATTCCATTGAACCACATGATAGCAGTGAATTACATAAGATTTTTGGTTTTTAAATTCCTTTTTTTAAGAGTGTATTTTTCAAATGATTGGAGACAGAAGCACTAAATAAAAGCTGATTTAGATTTTTTAAAAAATGCATATTTGGACTTCATGCATATTTTTAGATAAATAAGACACAAGGGAAATTTAGGGAAGATGAGGAAGGGGGAAGCATAAAATAAAATAAAACACAAATTCATGACAAATGGGACTGGTATATGTCTCTGTGTGTCTTTGTTGAGTATTAAATTAGACCATGTCTGTGAAGGCCTTACTACCCCACATCCAAGGTGGTGATTGGTCAGAAACACCAAGGAGAACCTGGTCTATGTGTGTGTGGGAGGGAGTAAGGGAAAGCTGTCAAGCAGTGTCAGAGGCCTGTAATGATTACCTATTGAGACTAAGGGACACCCAGTTCTCTACTTCTTTACATTGTATCCCATGTGCTCATTTCTCATTTATAGCAAAAAAATTATGTTTAAAGAAATAAACCTAATTTACTTTGATCATCTATAAATTCTTTCATGGATTTGAACAGTTGGGAGCTGTTCCTTTGCAAAAGGCACACAATCCTGTTGCCCTTTTACTGTACATTCTCCCTGGGGCTCCCCTTCCGTGTCTCCCCTTCCCCTCGGCCCATCTTCCAGGACCCTAATTGGGAAAAATGGCTGGGCGCCTACTCTCTCACCAGAAATACATAATCTCAGAAGTTTAAAGTGGAAGGTCTTTACACCCAACTAGAAAGCATAGCTTGTGAGAGAGCGTACTGACTTTGAAATCAAAAAAAGAAATGTTTAAATTGAGTCCTCTCTACCTACTCTTTATGTGGCCTTGGGAATGTGATTTCTTTCTTTTGAGAGTCATGCCTTCATCAGAATTTTGCTGAAAAATTATGAGCTTTTGCAGGTAAAGAGTTTATAACCCAGTCTTAATGCGTAGCACACAATCAATACATAATAAACTGTAAATGTGTATCGAATGAATGAATGAATGATGACAACTCTTCTCATTCCATCCTCTTGTTAGTAGAAGAACCTGGAGAGTCAAGGAATGAAGGGGTTTTCCCAAGGTTGCATGATTGCCGGGCAGAATCTGGTTTTCTTTTCTTTTCTTTCTTTCTTTTTTTTTTTTTTTTTTTTGAGATTTATTTATATATTTGGAAGAGTGATAGGGAGAGAGAGGGAGGGAGGGAAAGAGTTAGAGAGATAATCCTGCAACAACTAGGACTGAGCTGGGCCAAAGCCAGGAGCCAGGAACTCCATTTGCATTTCCCCAAATTCTTGGGCCATCACCTGCTGCCTTCCCAGGTGCATTAGCAGGAAGACAGATCAGAAAGGGAGAAGCTGGGATTTGAACCACTGCTCTCATAGAGAATTCCAACACTGCAAGTGGTAGCTTAACCCATGGCACTACCCTTAGTATCTAGGGAACAGGAAGACATTTACTCTCCGCTGTGTCTTCCTTCTCACACCTGCCAGTGTCCGGTGGAATAGAAAATAGGAGTATCAGGATTAAGATGTGAAAGTGATAGTGTGATTGTACATTTTTATGTTCGTCTTCCCTATTAGCCTGTGAGATTCCCCCAAAGCTTTTCCATCTGTGTGTCCCTGGTTGGTTCTTAGGATACCTTTTGGTCTGGGTGTAGACCAAACTGAACTAATCAGTATGATAGGAGCCAGGGGTGCCCTGAGAGTGTGCAGCAGAATGGCAGCTGTTCTTGGGGAGACTGAAGCACAGAGAGGATAAAGGCTGGTGTAGGAAAGTCCCCCAATACCTTTGTGGGGTGTGTCCTGATGATATCCACAGATAGGCTCCTTTGATTATCTTACCCCAATGGAGATTGAACACAGGGCACAGAAGAGAAAGTGATTTGGAGCCAATTCTGAGAGGAAATTGAAGCAAGAAGTGAGTGTTTGAAATAATAATCTGCTTTTGATCCCTAACCAACCTGAAATGAGGGCACAAGAATTAATGAGGCTCTTACCCTGTGACATAGGAATATCAGACTTGTGCCTGGGATACAGCAGTGTCCCCAGTGTTGTGCTCAGGTGCAAGGAGGGCGCAAACAAGGCCTGTGTGCACTTTGAGAGCAGAGCTATCTTTGTAAGCGAGACATTTCTCTTCAGATGAAGGCTCACACAGGGCCACAAAGTGTACATGATTTTCATAACACTCCTGAAAAACCTCAGCCGAGTGAAACATCTCTGCATAGGACTATCACCTTCTAGGGATGTGCCGGTTTTGCTGGGAAAAGGCGGTGTGTTAAGAAAGAAGCAGTCTACCAGCAGTGACCTCTGATTTTTTTTTTTTTTTAAAAGGGGATGAGGAAGAGAGGCAGGAAAGATGTGTCTCAGTCTTCAGCTCTGTTGGAGGAGTGACTTCATTGTGACTTCCGTGCAGCCCTGGAATCACCCATTTCTCCGCTGCTCTAGGGAGGAAATTCTTCCCGCTTTCCACAGAGGGTGTTGATTCCTAAGGCAATATGCTTTGAAAAGAATTTTTGATGAACGTCCTCTCTAAATACCAATAGTCAGGGACAGCAAAGCCCCTGCATTCCGGGAGATATTTTGGGAAGATGAGGAAGGGCCAAGGAAGTAGCCGGTAATGACTAAACAGTTGTTCCACTAATTAGAAGAGGCAGAATGATATTAGCATTGGGCACACCTTGCCAGAACACCTGAGAACAGAGACCAGACGCTGTCCCCCGTGCTTCTGAAAAAGGCAAATGGCCAGAGCATTGCATGTAGTTGAGGGAGCTCGTGTTATTTTTGCATTCTGGGATGGTAACAATGTTAGAACACCGTGCAGATGCCTTTTCAAGATTGAGAAGGTTGGTGTTTTATTTGTAGTGATTTTGGCCTTCTTTGAGTGTCAGAATTTCATGGAGGAAGCGAACTGCATTGTGTCTTTTGTAGACATCACACACTTTAGGCTTTTCTCAGCCCCTTCCTCTGCAAAAACTTGAAATTATATTTTGCAGTTGTATTGGAATACAGACAAATCTATTACCAGTATATATTAACATATTCTTGAAAACCTAAGATTTTATTTTTTTCTGATTTTAGGAGAAATTAAAGATTTTTATCATCACATTAAAGTATTCTCAGCCCTCTATTATTGTGCAGAGTGTGCTAAGTGGATGTATGACCGTGGGAAGAAAGCTCTGTTGAAACGTGTGTGTGTGTGTGTGTGTGTGTGTATGTGTGGTTTTGTTCAATGAAAGACCTAAAGTGTGAATTTTCATGCTTCAGGGTAAAGATATCTTGTCTAAAATGTGTTGCCTTTATCTGATGGAAGGTAGAAGTTTGTGACATAATCCAGATTAATTACTGTGGACTTGGAATTTATACTTAGAACTTACAGTTTGGAAGTAACATTGTTCACATATAACATACCCCTCAGTGTTTTCAGTTTTTGCCCTGACATAAGAGCCATCTTTTGAAAATGCATTGTTTTTGCATTGTATTTAGTATTGCTCCATTTTAAAAAAATATTTATTTTGGAAGTCATGGTTATAGAGAAAGAGGGAGAGTCAGAGAGAGAGAAAGCGAGCTTCCATCTGCTGGTTCACTCCCCAGACGGCTCCAGTGGCCAGCGCTGGGCCAGGCCAAAGCCAGGATCCAGGAACTATATTAGGGGGTCTCTCTTGTGGGTGGCAGGGGTCAAGTACTTGGGCCATCTTCCACTGTTTTCCCAGGCCATTAGCAGGGAGCTGGATCAGAAGTGGAACAGCCAGGACAGGAACCACATCCCATGTGGGATGCTGGCATTGCAGTCAGCAGCTTTACCCACTGTACAACAAAGGGTCCCTGCTTCATTTTTTAAAATTCAACATACTCAGAATAATTTAACTTTTTTCATGTGACTCATGATAGGACTAGTAAATGATGAATTCAGTGTTAGGCATGCACAATTAAAAAAAATAAAGTTTGTTCCCACAAGTTTCTGAAGTTTATTAAATTTCATGTGGTCCCTTAATTCTGCTCTGCAGTTGTGCTAAACTACTTTCTGACTTTTTCTAGATGTCATACTCCATTTTCTCTGCTCTCCTAAATCCCTGGCACCTGCTCCACATCCTTAATCAGAAACAAATTCCCAAACCACATCTCTCATCTACACACTGCTAGCACCTATACCCAGGTGCCATGCCTCCCTGCCTAGCACTGTAAATAAGCAGTTGCTGCTCTTCCCCTGTGTGAAACTCTCACGTGTGCACAAGCTCACAGTCACACTGGTCTCCTGAAGCTTGGTCCCGAGTTCTCCCACCTCTCTCCCCTAATTGAACTATCCTTTGAGCCCTGTCAGCATGTGAACATGCTATTATTTTTATGAACTTCGATCATATGCCTCCTCCACCAGTCACTGCCGCATGTTTTACTACTCTTTAAAGCGAATCTCAGAACAGTTGTCTACCTCACTGCCTCTGACTCCTCTCACTAGTTTCTGATGATACCTCCAATCACATTACCCTATATACCCCACCACATAATTGCTCCTACAAACTCACCAGTGATGAATATGTTATCACATTGAAATTGTCAATTCTCTGTTCTCGGCTTAAATGTCTGTAGGAACATTTGGAACAATTAATGATGGCCACCTTCTTGATACATTGTCCGCTGTGATTTGTACTACTGTATAAGGTGGCTTTACTGCTTCTGCACTGATTGTTCTTTTCATACTCCTTTACTGCTTACTTCTCATTACTCCGAACTTCTTAGGTGAAAGTGACCCAGTACTCTGCCTTGATATTATTTTCTGTCTACAGTTATTCCAAACAGATGACCTTATCTAGTTTCAAAACAGTAAATATGAACTCTGCTAATGATTCCCATATCGATTCTCTTTTATGGCTCATCTCTTGTATGTTCATCTATCTAGTCAGGTCATTCTTTGTATGTGAAATACATGATACAAACTCAACATGCCTAAGACTCAAATCTGCACTCAAATCTGCGTGCTACTTAGGTACACTTTCCCTCTCTACACCTGTTCTTCTTGTAATTTTCTCCACCTCAATAGATGACAACTCCCACTTCAAGCTTGATTCCAAAATATTGATGTTGCTTCCAACTCTTTTTGATATGCCCTACTAGCTAATCCTACCTGCCCACCATTTCTCTGCTCCCATTGAATGAGTGGTAACCATCTTTCATAAATGCTTTCTAAGTGATCTTAATATTTCTCCTGCCCCCAATATTCTAACACAATAGTCAGAATGCTCTTTTTAAAAATGGAGATGAGATGTTGTAGTCCTTTTCCCCAGAACAACGCAATGGCTCTCCATTTCACTCTGAGTAAAAATCAGTGTCTTAAAATCAACTTAAAGCCCAGAGGATTCGGCTTTCTTCTTAATTCTCAGATGACTTCTCTTATGTTTGTACCATTGCTAACAGTATTCTGTCCACAGAGTCCTTCTTGCTTTTCCTAAAACATGCCAAGCATGTTCTCTCTGGGACTCTGTACTGATGTTTTCCTCGCCTCAGGTATTAGAAAGGCTAACTCCCTCCATTTCTTTAAGTCTTTGCTTAAATATCACATTTTCATTGAGCTTTCCTGGATCGCATTACTCAAAATATTCACAAGTGGCTTTACACTTTACTTTTTCTTTCTTCTTTTCATAGCTTTTATCACCTTTTAAGATATTACATACATCATTTTGTTAACTGTTTATCATCTAACTACCCTGGCTAAAATAAAAACTGTAGATGTGAACATCTTGATCTCTTTTATTTATTGATAGATCACAAGCCATTAAAGTAAGGCTTAAAACTTAGTAAGCTCTGACAAGTATTGGTAACCTGAATGCAAATATGCCTAAGTAGGGGACTTGACCTTGGTTTAAATGGCCCTAAGCCCATTTCTTGTAGGTTTGCATCTCTTCTCATGCATTATGTGTCTATTCCACTGTCTTTCTGCTGTTGGTATCACTCATTCATCTTGTGAAGTAATGAGATAGCCATGTGTTTTACCAATGAATGTTGATTACAGGAATGAGGGCATAAAAATCTTTATCACTGTTCTGCTGTTACTTTTTTGACTCTTATTTTCTATTTCTAAAAATTTTGATTGAGTGCTATATTCTCTATGTTAAGTATCTGATGGATATAGGTAAATTTTTTTATCTATGTGCATAAAAGCATATATATATATATTACTCAACTTTATAGGTGAGAAAAGCAAAGAACAAGAGTTGAAAATTAACTAAATTGAATGCAATTAGACCTTAAGTAGTTTAGTAGCAATTCAGACTTTGGATTAATTGCTTCTGAAGTATTCTTAACCATACAAATATGTATTCTCTTGCCTAATGGAAAGTGAGCATGCCCTATCTGGCAGTATATCAGTCATAATGACTTAGTTTTGTGTATTTTTGTTTCATAATGTTCCTGATTTACTGGAACTTCCAAAGACATGAACTTGGAGGTATGTCTATGTAGATCATTTCATTATATGCACATGAAAATACTGGGTGATATGTAGCAATAGAAAAATTATGACATTATACCTGTTTTTTTTTTTTTTTTTTTTTGACAGGCAGGAGTGGACAGTGAGAGAGAGAGACAGAGAGAAAGGTCTTCCTTTGCCGTTGATTCACCCTCCAATGGCCGCCACAGCCGGTGCGCTGCAACCAGCACACCGCACTGATCCGATGGCAGGAGCCAGGTACTTCTCCTGGTCTCCCATGGGGTGCAGGGCTCAAGGACTTGGGCCATCCTCCACTGCACTCCCTGGCCACAGCAGAGAGCTGGCCTGGAAGAGGGGCAACCGGGACAGAATCCGGCCCCCCAACCGGGACTAGAACCCGGTGTGCCGGCGCTGCAAGGTGGAGGATTAGCCTAGTGAGCCACGGCGCCGGCCCATTATACCTGTTTTAAATTATGGGTTAGAGATAGATAGCTCCAAGGCTTTTATTATTAAATTTTTAAAGTTAATTTCTAATATAAACTTGAAACCAGAGAAACGTATATGAAAAAGAGCAAGTAATACTCTTTTGAGGGAAATTTTCAAAAAATTCATGGAAAATCTGCATTATGATTGAATCATGCATGAATTTCAAAGTTTTTCTACTAAAGCTTCCTTTTTCACTACATTTCTATGAACTTTTTGAAAATCTCCATGTTTGACATAGTCCATATTTTGTCAGATTTATCTCATATTATTTTTCCCTGATTACATTCTTTTCCCTCTATTTCCAGAGGTAGTTGTTATAAGAATTTGGTATATATTTCTTCAATCCTAATTGATAATATATAGGTATCTACAAATAGTTTGCTATTATATATGATCTATAGGCAGCATATAGCAGTCATTATATTTCTTATTGTGTTTAGATAACATGAACATTGAAATTTAAAATCATTGCCTATTGGGACAAGGGCTTTTTTTTTTTTTTTTTAAGGGAAAGAGTTTATTGGGGGAAATGCAACAGACTAGAGGGAAGGGGAGAAGAAGGAAAAAGAGAGAGAAGCAGAGTAAAAGAGAGAGAAGGAGAGTAAAAGAGAGAAATCCAGAGAGAGATCAAGAGACAGAGAGAGACAGAGAGACAAAGAGATCAAGAGATGGAGAGAAAAAGAGCCACATGTTCAGGAACAGGTCCTTTTAAAACTTTGCTGGGGAGAGGGGGTGGGCAGGGAAGTAGGAGCAGCGAATCCCATTAGGATGGGGGTAGGGCTGACACCAGTGGTTGGGCCCTGTGGCCACCTGGCTTCCAGCAATGACAGCAGGGGCTAGAGCCTAGGATGGTGACTGGGTTGTAAATTGTACCATAGTTAAGACTGTGCCATTTTACTAACATTCCCCGCTTTGTTTTTTATGTAGCAGGAGTTGCATGGGATTACGTTAGCCCAAAAAGTCCAGGAGGGGTAGAGGGACAATGATCTGTCTTTAGAGCTACTTCCTGCTGACATGGGGCGAGGTAATCTTCACTGGCATGGGGTGATGTCTCAATCCGCTGTCTCCTGGGTGGGGAGCCGGATAAGGACTAGTATTTTTAATAATTCACTCTTCATAATATTTCTGCTGTGTGGCAAAGGGTGGCCATTGTTAAAGGTATGTGATTGTTATTTTCTCCTTCCTCAGGAAGACTTATTTCTTCCAAAAGTATCTTATTATAAGCAATAGGCATACAGAATTACTTAACATGTCACTAAGTATTGAGTGGATAGTGTGAAAACCTTTTTTTAGTTATCAGTTGACACCTCAAGATGTGCTGAAGTCCTATGATGCTGCCATCTCCGTTGCAAGTGAATATATCCATCATGTGTAGATGGTAATGGTGATAAGGTACTTTGGTTTATGGCTCTAACCACATTGCAAGCTATGTACTTTAGTGGAGAATTAGTCCTTAGCATTGTTGAACCTGATTAGTTATAGTATCACTTATACCATGGATAGAACAGTGCTGATGGAGTAGTGGTTCAGCTATGATGATGTAGAATATACTCATATTTTTACCCTATTCATCCAGCTTCTGCCTTCTATCCCTGAGCTCATTTTTTACTTGTGTGTGACTCAACGACTCTGTAAGTCAACAGCTGCCAGATGTTAAATGTAATTAAGGCTTTACATGTATTTGTTACCTATAACATGTGTTCAGAACACAGGAAGCAAGGTAGGAGAGGAAGAAAAGGAAAAGTCTTGATTCAGTTTCAATTATTCTCTCCCTGCTTAATGGATGCTAACAGGCACTTGGAAACTGTTCTTCTAGAAGCACAGTGGCTGGATGCCTAACACACTTGAAGGTTAACATCTGACTCCTAACAATGATTGATGAAAAGCCAACTGAGAGAAAGAAACTGTTTTTAAAAACAAGAATAGATAATTAATATTTCTCCCAAATATCTGCAGTCACTTTACAGTGCCTGGTCAGTTCCTGAGGCATAATGTTTGCTACATATATCTTTATTTGGTGACTGTGCTTGGGCCATCTTGCCAGATGTCAGACTGTTGAAGAGTTAAGTAACTCTTAAGTTCTAGAATAATCCTTCACTGATAGGAAAGTCAAAATGTTTTGAAAACAATAAGCACATGGTGGAAACAGGACCTTGATAAGGGCTTTGCATGCAGGTGTCATGCAGGTGCTGTTGTCAAAATTTCAGTTGGTGTTGGCAGCTTCTCTACTGATGTAATAAATATTCGTTGTATTATTCTAAGAAAGTGGGATATTATATTACTGAAGGGAATAAACATGAAATATATCTAAGTATGTTCAGCTCAGTTCAAACTGCTTTATATTTATATTGTGGGAGAATAAATTTTAAAATTTCATTGTTGATTATTTTGTATTTTATACTTACTAGTTACTTTACTAGATTACTTTATCAAGATAGTAATAATAGCTAGTATTTATTGATTTCATATTTTTTCTGTACTGTTGTTAATGTGTTAGTATAACACAACAACCACATGGGATAAGTATTACTATTACTCTATTTTGTAAGTGACAGAATTGAAGCATAGTACTATTAAATAACTTGATTAAAGCAACAATAGACTAATTTTTGGAATAATCAGTTCTCCAAGCACCTTAAAAATAAATCAGTGAAATTAAAATGAACTAAAGTCAGAAATCTGAGCATTGAGTTGCAAGGGATTTTTCCCTGATAGAAAGGGCTGGGGGCTGGCACTGTGGCACAGTAGGTTAATCCTCTGCCTGTGGTGCTGATATCCCATGTGGGTGCCGGTTCTCGTCCCGGATGCTCACCTTCCGATCCAGCTCTCTGCTATGGCCTGGGATAGCAGTAGAAGATGGCCCCGTTCCTTGGGCCCCTGCACACACGTGGAAGACTGGGAAGAAGCTCCTGGCTCCTGGCTCCTGGCTCCTGGCTCCTGGCTCCTGGCTTTGCGTCGGCTCAGTTCCGGCCATTGCAGCCATCTGGGGAGTGAACCAGTGGAAGGAAGATCTTTTTCTCTGTCTCTTCCTCTCACTGTCTGTAACTGTGCCTCTCAAAATGAATAATTAAAATCTTAAAAAAAAAAAAAAAAAAAAAAAGGCTTGGCTGGCGCCCTGGCTCACTAGGCTAATCCTCCGCCTGTGGCGCAGGCACCCTGGGTTCTAGTCCCGGTTGGGGCGCCGGTTCTGTCCTGGTTGCTCCTCTTCCAGTCCAGCTCTCTGCTGTGGCTGGGGAAGGCAGTGGAGGATGGCCCAAGTCCTTTGGCCCTGTACCTGCATGGGAGACCAGGAGGGAGTACCTGGCTTCTGGCTTCAGATTGGCACAGTGACGGCCATTTCGGGGGTGAACCAACAGAAGGAAGACCTTTCTCTCTGTCTCTCTCTCACTGTCTAACTCTGCCTGTCCAAAAAAAAAAAAAAAAAAAAGCTACTATCAACATTACAAATGAAAAATTGGCCCTTTGGCCTGGAGCAAGGAGAAGGACGTCAAACTGACATTCCCACAGTTAGCCAATAAACCTGAAGAGAAGTGCTTAATTGTACCACATGGCCTGGAAAAAAAACAAATACAAATATCCTCCATGTGGGCCCTTGTGATTTTTGAGAATTAAATAAATATGAGCTGTAAGTAAATATAATTAAGCACACAAGAAAACAAACCTTCATGATCACAAGTGAGCAAATCAATAAACAATTGATTTTGAATGTTAAAGTCATAAAACATTAGAATTTGTCAGATATATAATGGCAACTAACTATGTGCAATCAAAAAATTGAAATGTGCAAAGCAATAGAAATTTTATAAATAAAGTGTGAATTGTCAAAATTAAAAAGGCATTAAAATATAATAAAGACCGTGAGAGAAAAGGACAGCATGACAGCTATTTGGTTTAATTAGTGAATATATAAAGAATATGAAAATGAATAGATATTTATAAGATTCATGGCTGAATAACTTTAAAATAAATCATGAGTTCATAGAAATTTAAAGCACAGCATATATCAAGGAATATCAGAAATCTAAACAGACTGATATAACAGACATATTGTAATTCCAAGGACACCACCCAAAATATGTGATGCGATATCTGGAAAGTGCATAATGAAATTTAAAATGGACATTTTTTAAAGTTATTAGCCCATGATAAGGTAGGAGAGAGAGTACAAAGAGAAAAAGAAAAGAAAAACTGGAAAAACATAATAAAATTAAAAACCTAAATCTAACCATATCAGTAATTACATTAAATGTAAATAAGCTCATACCTATGAAAAGATAGAAATTGTCAAGTTATTTAAATAGCAAGTTCTAACTATATGCTATGTATAAGAAACATGCTTTAAATAAAAATAAGCAGAAATGTTGGGAGTAAACACATGAAAATGAATTTATAATATGTTTATTGTTTATAAAAATATCAATATTTTGTATTGTGGAAAATAGAATTCAAGACCCTGAATGGGGCTGGCATGGTGAGATAGTAGGTTAAGCTGCTGCCTGCAGCATTGGCATCCCATATGGGTGCTGTTTTGAGTCCTGGCTGCCTCACTTCCCATCCAGCTTCCTGTTAATGTGCCAGGAAAGCAACAGAGGATAGCCCAAGTCCTTGGGCCCCTGCACCCATGTGGGAAACCTGGAAGAAGCTGCCAGTTCCTGGCTTTGGCCTGGTCTATCCCCAGTCATTGTGGCCATTCGGAGGGTGAACCAGCAGATGGGAAATACCTCTCTGTCTCTGTCTCTGTCTCTGTCTCTCTGTCTCTCTCTGTAGCTCTGCCTTTCAAATAAATAAAATAAATCCTTCAAAAAAATTACTGAGAGAGAAGTGGTAATGATTCTATTTAAAAAAAAAACCTACAAGTATACCAGAGAAAAGATGAATATTTGAAATTGATAAAAGAATCATTTCAGCCTGGAGACAGCAAAGTGTTAGTGCCTAGTAACAGAGGTTTTATTGGATGGAGCTGGGAAGTGCATGAACAAGAAGCTATGACAAAAGTAAAGGGGAAACATGAAACAAAAACCAGCTAATTGCAGATTTAATTCTCTTTCCAGTAACTGATAGAACATCTGGGCCAAAAGTTTTAATACTGGTATAAAGAATGTAAGCAATACTGTAAGTTCCCCAGTGTACATTCATAAGACACTACACACAAAAAATCCAGAAAATCAGAATCATACTGTTTTTCAAAGGAGCATTCCACAATTTATAACATATGCTTGGTTATAAAATGTCTCAATTAATTTTGAGCTCAAAATCCTAGAGTTTATTCTCTGTCTCTCAAGTACTTTATTTATGAATCTTTAACAATCAGAAATCTAGACAAGTCCTAGATATTTGCAAACAAAATTACAAATTCACAGGTCAAAGGAGTATCTGAGGAATTTTTTAAAATTGGAAAATAAAAGATTAGGAATGTGCAAATTACCTAAATTTGGGGTATGTGGGAAAAGGAGATATTGTAGATTTAAATATTCATTTAAAAATAGTTATTTTAAATCAGTGGTGTGTATTTCTCAAAAACCTGGAAAAAGATGAGCAAACAAATTACACAGTAAATAGAGATTAAAAATAAATACCAGCACAAGATAAAAAATGAGATAAATAGAAAATAAGCAATAACTAAAGAAAAGTTGGTTTTATGAAAAAAAATATATATAAACCCCCACCAGGAATGGTTAAGAAAAAATTGCACTAATTCTGTAAATCAGGAATGAAAGGAAGGGTATTGTTACAGATCTTAAATATATTCCAAGGAGAGTGTTAGAAACTTTTGACAATTTAAATGAAAATTCCAAGTACCTTGTGAAATAGAGTATTAGAAAAACTATACAAGGTGGCCGGCGCTATGGCACAGTGGATTAAAGCCCTGGCCTGAAGCACCGGCATCCCATACGGGCACCGGTTCTAGTCCCGGCTGCTCACCTTCTGATCTAGCTCTCTGCTATGGCCTGGGAAAACAGTAGAAGATGGCCCAAGTCCTTGGGCCCCTGTACCCACGTGGGAGACCTGGAAGAGGCTCCTGGCTCCTGGCTTTGGACTGGCTCATCTCTGGCCATTACATCTGAGGAGTGAACCATCAGATGAAAGATCTCTCTCTCTCTCTCTTTTTCTCTTTCTCTGCCTTTCCTCTCTCTGTGTAACTCTGACTTTCAAATAAATAAAATAAATCTTTAAAAAAAAAGTCTATACAAGGGAACATTAAAAAATTTATGGAGGGGCAAGAGCTGTGGTGTAGCAGGTTAAGTGACTGCTTGCAGTACGAGCATCCCACATGGGCAACCAGTTCAAATCCCAGATGTCCCATTTCCAATCCAGCTCCCTGCTAATTGCTTGGGAAGGCAACTGAAGATGGCCCATGTGGTTGGGCAGCTGCACCCACTTGAGAGAGCTGGATGAAGCTCCTGGCTCATGGTTTCAGTCTTGCCCAGCTCTGGCCATTGCAGCCATATGTGGAGTGAAACAGCAAATGAAAGATCTCTGTTTCTGTCTGCCTCTGCCTCTGCCTCTGCCTTTCCCTCTCTGTAACTCTACCTTTCAAATGAAAAAAAAAGCTTATGGAAAAATTAAATTAAAAGATCACATATATTGGAGTCTTTACAATACATTTATAGAAGAATTAAATTAGATCCCTTTTTTCATCATGTAGAAAAATTATCTTGAGATAGATCAAAGGCCTAAATATGAGACTAGAAACTATGAAATTTCTAAAGAAAACATGAGAAAAACACTTGAAGACATTGGTGTAAGTGATAACTTTTTTGATAAGACCCCAAAAGCCCAGGCAATAAAAACAAACTGGACAAGTAGGATTATATCAAACCAGAAGCTTCTGCACAGCAAACAGTTAATACAGTGAGTAAAGAAACATCTGACAGAATGGGAGAAAATATTTGCAAGCTCCTTACCTTAACAAAGAATTAATACGCAGAATATATCAGCAGCTCAAAAACCTGAATAACAAAACAACAAATCCCGTTAAGAAATGGGCAAAGGGCCTGAGTAGAGAGTTATTAAAAAAAAAATACAAGGGCCAGTATTGCGGCATAGCCCGTAAAACCATCTCCTGCGATGCCAGCATCCCATGTGGGTGCCATTCAAGTCCCCTCTGCTCCACTTCCGATCTAGCTCCCTGCTAATGGCCTGGGAAAGAAGTGGAAGATGGTCCAAGTGTTTGAAGCCCTGCCACCCATGTGGGATACCCAGATGAAGCTCCTGGTTCCTGGCTTCATCCTGGCCCAGCCCTAGCCATTGCTGCCATTTGGAGACTGATGAATGATCTCTCTATCCTTGCTTTTCTCTCTCTCTCTAACTCTTACTTTCAAGTAAATAAATAAATCCTAAAAAATACAAATGTCCAATAAATATATGAATAAACACTAGCCAGCAAGGAAATGCAGATCAAAACCAAAATGAGATTTCATGTCATCCTCATCAGAGTGGCTGTTATCCTAAAGGCAAAGTAACAAATGTTGGCAAGAATGTAGAGAAAGGAGAGCTCTTAAAATCACCGTTGGTGGGAATATTAGTGTGGCCACTGTGAAAAATAAAACAGAAATTTCTTTAAAAACTAGAAATAGATCCTGTAACACAAACCACCAGTCCCAGTACTGAGTATATACTCAAAAGACATGAATTCATTATACAATGAATACATGCTCCACCATGTTTATTGCAGCATTGTTCACAATAGCCAAGATATGATATCAGTAAAGTGTCCATCATCAGGTGACTGAATAAAGAAAAATCTGATATACACACACATATCCACAATGGAATGATATTCAGCTATAGAAAATTTGTAGCAAAATGGTTGGAACTGGAGGGCATCATGTTAAGGGAAATCAGCCAGAGAAAGACAAATACTGCATGTTCTCTTAGTGGGAAGTAAAATTAAAACAAATAGGAAAAAACTCAGAGAAATGCACATGTGTAACAGTTTTGCTGCAAATACAGTGTATTGTCAAACTCTTAAGTCTTTGCCAGACAAATTGTTAGGAATTACATATTTCAATAGTTTTAACAATTTTGTGACTTTTACAATTTATACAATAGAAGTTGAGCATCTTTTCATCTGATTATTGTTCATAGCCCTTGCTATTCCTGCTGAACTATAGGCTTTTTACTTATTTGTTGGACTCTTCATTTATTAGAGCCATTCATCCTTTGACTGTAATGTAAATCAAAATTTTGTTATCTCACAAAATAAAATAGTTAAAAAATGTTTGCCGTACAAAACTTTTGTAATTCATGTGTAGGATTTTCTTTTTTTGTGATAGACATTCCCCATTCACTTTTTTTTTCCAGATTCTTTCTATTTAGTTGAAAGGCAGGGTGTTGCAGTGAAAGAGGGAGAAAGACATCTCCCGTCTTCTGACTCATTCCCCAAATGGCTGTAATAGGGCTGAGCCAGGTGGAAACCAGAAGTCTAGAACCCCATCCTGGTGTTGCGTATTGGTAACTGTATCCCAAGCACCTAGATTGTCTTCCTCTGCCTTCCCAGGCACATGAGCAGGGAGCTGGATGGGCAGTGGAGCAGCCAGGACTTGGACTAGTGCTTTGATATGGGATCCCAACATCACGACATTGCATCCTCCAGGAACTTTTTGGAATTCTCATGTATTACTCTCTAAGTCCTTATGATATTGTTACTATATGTTAATGACAAAAATTCAGTCACTAGAAATATATAATTATACTAACCTTACAGGCACTTATAAAATAGTCCTAAATAGACAGAAAGCAAACTTTGATAAACTGAAGGAAGAAACGTCCATTGGCTGGAAATGTCAATATGTATCTTGCAGTTATTGATAGGACAAATGAATAGCAAGCTAGTAGCAGTGTTTACAGATGTGTAGCCTGTAATGCATATAATGAAAAACAAAAATGACTGGATATTAAAGACATAGAATTTTAAAGAATCAAATTTTAAAGGTATACAAAAGAACAGTTGAATAAATTAAAGGGATCATTTGTAACAGCAAGAGTAGAAATTGATAAACTAAAAAATGGCTAATAAATGGAATGAATAAAGTAGAACTTTTTTTGCTAAAAGACAAAAACTATCAAGGGTGTAACTAATGTAGCAAAAAGGAGAAGGTGCAAATAAATAATATGAGGAACGAAAACCAAAACAACGTTCTACAAATTGAGCAAAGGTTTAAAAAGATTAAAATATTCATGGATAACTTTGTGGCAACCTATTTGGAAATAGAGCAAATGGGCACATTTCCAGAAAATCATAATGTTCCAAAATTTTGCATATCAATTCAGGAAAAAAAAAAAAGAGAAGGTGTTAGTAATCCTGTAAGAAAGAACTAAAGTGAGCTTCTTCATTCTAAACTGATGCTCAACCTAATAGCTGCATTTGTTGTGTGGTTACTCTTGACAGGCAGTGTTCTAAGCATTTTTATCTTTTGAATCTCATTCACTGTTCACAACAATCCTATGAAGGTAGATGCATGTTTATGTCCATGTTAAAAATGAGCGAAGGGAGACTCAGCAGAAGTAATCAATTCTAAGTCTATATGGTTAACAAATGTTTTTGAGACAGACCTTCCAACTCCCACTTTCTTAGCCTGAGGCTATATAGTAACTTTTCTATAGGTCTGCTATCTTAATTAATTGAAAAACTGTGTATAAAAGCATTGAGGATGGTGCCTGCCACATAACGAAGCCTCAATCGATGTAACTTAATCTGGTAGCTGTTCTAAAACCTAGGGCAAAGAGACCCTTGCAGGTAACACAGGACTGTGCCTATTTTTTATTCTTCTCATAAAAAAAAAATGTTTGAAAAGACATTTTCTGTTGATCAGATGAATGCCAGTGTTTGTAATGCACTCACATAGGATAACTGATTGGCATAGTTTTTAATACGAGAATTGATTTTCAATCTTGTTGGAATTTCCATCAGAAAAGAGTCTCCAGCTCACTCAGTTCCTGGACATTTCCTGCCCATCTATGAGCTGCCAGTTGTTCTGCAGACCCTATTGTGACAGCTGCCTTGGGTTTTAAAATTTGAACTGTGTTCAGGCTGAAAGAGGCCAATGTCCCATGTCCCATTCACCTTTCTGTTTGAAAGTTACACAGCTAAAACACAGCTAACTCCAGAATATCAGTAAGCCCTCCGTTTGCTAACAAGGTTGATGTCTCCTTGATTTGAAATTTGTGGATCTACATTGGAATATTTCTAGTTACATATTGTCAAAGTTTTGACACATTATACATTTATATGGTTTAAAATAGTCTAAAAGTTTAGTAACATCAAAACATTAACATTTTAAGTGTCACACATGAAAGTTGCAATTCTTAAAATGTGTTTTTGAAATATCAATATTTGACTTAATTTTTATGAGTTATAATGCATGTATACCTACTCTAGTTTTAAGCCATTGGATTTTTAGTGAATAGTTTTGTCAACATTTGGCAAAATATCTGAATATGTAAAAGAAGATGAACTTTAGAAGGGCATTAAGAGAGAGTTTATGTGAAGAATTTTCATATATGCAAGCATATAACATTAGAATGCATAAATAATTCCTTCGGTGTCTTTCAAAATTTTAATCATTACAAACACAAATATGTAATTGTTTATATTTATATGGAGATGCTATTTTAGATAGTGTTGATGATGGATTATTTTGTATAACTAACACTTAATTATTCATGTAAATATATTTATAGTAAAAATAAGGTAATGTACATATTATAATATATTGGCAGTATATTTTGATTAATGAAACAAAATGAGGAGGATGGTGGTGCAGTACAGTAGCCAGGCTACTTCTGAAGATGGCCGCCTTCCATATCAAAGCGCCTGCTTAGAGTCAACCTCTTCCAATTCAGCTTCCTGGTGATGTGAACCCTGGGAGGCAGCACATTGTTGTTCAATTACTTGGGTCCCTATCACCCACATGACAGAGACACATTGAGTTCTGGACTCCTGATTTCAGCCTGACCTATCCTGGGGCAGTGTGTGGGTTTGACATTCGAGGAGTGAACTAGTTCATGGAAGATATTCTCTTTCTCTCTTACCCTCCCTCTCTTTATCCCCTGCTCTGCCTTTCAAATAAATAAAGCTTTAAAATGTACAAACAGAAATGAAAATTCTATTTTATTACTTATAATTGCCTCATTTTTCATGAAAACTTTTTATTTGGCAGAGCTTAAGGCATCAAATCAAATTACCTGTAACAAAAAGAACTATAACAGAAATTTAATCTTTTTTTTTTAAATAACAGTTAGAAAAATCTGGAGTCAGTACCTACTACTAAGGACTGGCATTGTGGCATAGTAGGTAAAACAGTTGTCTGCAATGCCAGCATCTTATATGGGTGCCAGTTCAAGTCCCAGCTGATCCACTTCCAATCCAGCTTCCTGTTAATTGTCCCAGGAAAAGCAGCACAAGATGGATCAAGTGTTTGAGCCACTGCTACCCATACGGGACACCCGGATGAAGCTCCTGGCTCCTGGCTTCCACCTGGCTCATCTCTGGCTGTTATGGCCATTTGACCATTTGGAAGATTCTCTCTTGCCCTCGCCCTCGCCCTCGCCCTCTATAACACTTTTAAATAAGTAAATAAATAAAAATCCTTATTGCTGACTTTAAAATGTAGACTCTAACATTTATTCAAGAAACATGACCTGTGTATTTAACATAAATAATCCAAGAAAAATCCACCTAAAAAGGAGTCAGTGTTTAAAATAATTCATATTTAATAATAAAACATGTTATATAACTTTTGAAAAAGTAAAAATAATTATCAGTACTATTTTTAGTATATGTTGAATACTATCAACTATTTTAACTGTGCCATATTTTTCAAAACGATAAAGTTTTTGGGTGGGATATATGTTGTAGAAAAATTTTATAATTGTGCAATATTAAATACTTCACTTTAGACTTACATTGTGTACCATCCTAGTGGGTCATTATTTGCAAAAAAAATTTGATGGATTCATTAATTTTCATTAATCTGTTATTTAAATAATTATCATTCCTTTTCCAAGCTGAAATTTTCCTGGTTCTCAGTATGATTAGTATTCTTTTTTAACTATAACTGTTCTTTTTTAACTATAGGCTAGCTAGTTGAGGTATTAGGTTGTAGAATTTTCACTCATATTTACATCTTCTGTTTTGCTGGCTGTCCTCTGAAACTGAGCCTGGGAGAATAGGACACTATTGCTCTTGTGCTGGATGGAAGTGAAGTCCAAGTTACCCTCAGATTCTCTGCACTTAACAGCTTGGTTGAGAGGGAAAGGAACCACTCCTTAAATGTTCCCCAGACTTTTTCTGAGAGTGGTGGTGTAACTAGATTAAACATACCCTGAAACTAGTAGGAAGAGGGAGAAATGAGGTAGTATTCCAGGATGTCCTAATCAACTCCTTCACTGACACCATTGTGAAGGTGTCAAGAAAGACTTGCTTCCACTGGGTAAGCATCAGAGTTCTGGGTCACTAGTTGGTCTTTGATTCCACCCTGCTGTGTTCATAGCAGTATGGAGGTGGGACCTCTTGTTGCAGCTGACTGTATTTTGGGTTTATTTTCTATGCTACTGTCAGTGTTCCCAATGTGCAATCATCTCCAGCTGCAATTCTGAAATGTATGAGGTGAAGTGGGCACCCAAAGAACTTACCATCACGTAATTCTACAATTCCTGGGCAGTAACAGGTCTGCCCTCTTCTTTTCCTTATTCAGTGTCTTAATATGTGTTATTTCTATGTAATGCCCAGGGATTTCAGCTATAGTTAATGGGAGAAATGGAGGGAGATGATAAATGTATTTATGTCCAGAACCAGAAACTGATCAGATCATTTTTTGTAGTCCCCATTATCATACCAATATCATTTTATTTACCTTATTGATGCACTTAATTCTAGTGTATCTTGATTGCTCTGTGGACCTTTTGATAATTTTAGTCTTTTTTTAACTTTTATTTAATGAATATAAATTTCCAAAGTACAGCTTATGGATTACAATGGCTTCCCCCCATAACTTCCCTCCCACCCACAACCCTCCCCTTTCCTGCTCCCTCTCCCCTTCCATTCACATCAAGAATCATTTTCAATTCTCTTTATATGCAGAAGATCAGTTTAGCATATATTAAGTAAAGATTTCAACAGTTTGCTCCCACATAGAAACACAAAGTGAACAATACTGTTTGAGTACTAGTTATAGCATTAAATCACAATGTACAGCACATTAAGGACAGAGATCCTACATGAGGAGTAAGTGCACAGTGACTCCTGTTTGTTTGCATAACTTCTATCGACTTTATGAAAATCTTTATCTTTACTATCTTTTCCATTTAATCTCAGATTGACATCATATTGCTTTCTGCTGTCAGCAAGTAATCAATGACCCAGACATTAATAGGATGGTTGGCAAGAGAAGAGATAGTAGCAGGAGATGGGGATAGACAGAGATTAAATATATAGATGATACTTGGTGACTATTTTCCTGTTGTAACAACTTTTGCTTCTCTGTGTAAAATTTCTTCTCTTAAATTCAGCGGACTTGGATAGTAACATTTAGATAATAAGAGTTTTCTGTATTGCACTCCACCCATTGCTACAGTTAACTTTTATCTTCTTGCCCTCATACTAGAGAATCTGTTTAAATGCTGACATTTTCAGTGCTATTTGTATACCCTGGTATTACCATGACATGATAATTCTGACTTAGCTACATATGTGCTTCTCCTAGTTAAAGGTTATTTCAAAGTGTGAGAAGTTGGTGAAAACTTAGAAAATAAAGCCATGATTACAATGCACTGACATGTATTTCCTTAGAATTGTGTCCCCAAATAGAATTAATAGGTGAAAAGATGTCTTTCAATAACTATGAGTGTTGGACAGTTTCCCTTCAGAAAAGCTGTAGAGAGGATCTGGGTTACTCACTGAGGTTATGTTATCTACAGAAAGATAGCCTACAACCAGAGACATTTATCAAGAGAGATATTTTTAAAGACCTATATTACCCTATCCTGATGACCTAACAATTGTATGTTCTCCCAACGTTTTAAATTCTACTAAAATTGCATGATGTAAATATCACATTTTTTAAATTCTTTTTATTTGAGAAACAGAAAAAGAGAGGGAGAACATGCTTCCATCTGCTCATTTAGAAACCTATTACCTGGGGTGGCCTGGAGGCTGAAGCCAGGAGCCAGGGATGTAATCCATCTTGTCCATGTGTGTGGGTAGTAGGGACTATACTACTTGAGCTACCTGTTGCCTTCAAGAGTCTGCATTGGCAACAAACTGAATTCAGGAGCCAGAGCTAGGAATTGAAGTTAGGCACTCTCATATGGGATATGGGCATCTTAGCAGCTAGGCTAAATGCCTGCTCTTGAATATCATAGATATTGTGTGATCATTCATCTATAAAAAAATGGCTCTGGCCTTGATCTCATAACATAGGGTCACACTGGGAAGCTTATCAGCAATAGTCATAAAATATGTATTTGAAGGAAATGAATTTGGCATCTCCTCTACATGCAATTTATTTTTTAAAGTTAATTTATTTAGTTTTTCAGGTGAACAAATTTCATGTATGTTATATATACAGATTTAGGAGCATGGTGGTACTTCCCATCCTATACTCCCTCCCATCTAGGCTATCACCTTCCCTCCTCCTTCCATTCTTAGTCTTTCTTTTAATTTTTACAATGATCTATTTTCAGTTTATTTTATATTCATAAGGTTAAACCTATACTAAATAAATAATTCAACAAATAAAAAGCAGAAAATAATACTTTTCCTCAACAGTAGAGAGAAGGGCTATAAAACAACAAATCTCAAAATGTCAGTTTTGCACATACACATTACTTTTACTACAGATCGGGGAAAACATGCTATTTGTCTTTTGGGGACCGGCTTATTTCACTAAGATCATGGTTTCCAGTTGTGTCCATGTTGTTGCAAAACACAGGATTTCATTCTTTTTTTTTTTTAACGGCTAAGTGGTGTTCCATATTTTATATAAACCATAATTTCTTTATCCAGTCATCAGTTCATGGACATCTGGATTAATTCCATATCTTAGCTATTGGTAACTGAGCTGCAATAAACATGGGGGTACAGATCACTCTTTGATATGTTGATTTTTTTTTTTTGGTCTGGGTAAATTCCCTGGAGTGGGATGGCTGGGTTATTTGTTAGGTTTATATCCAGGTTTCTGAGGTATCTCCATACTGTCTTCCACAGTCGCTGTAACTAGTTTACATTCCCACCAACTTTGCTACATCCCCTTTAATAAGCACTATCAGAGAGGTTGGAGGCAGATGGAGGGTAAGCAGATGTTCCGTGAATACTGAAATATTGTGCTTCCTCTTTATCTTTCTACAAGATAGTAAAGAAGGAATCAAGTATTGACTGCTTTCCACTAGAAATCTTAGCTTGGAGAATCACACAATGACTGGTTTCTCTCTTCCATTCAAAGCTGCCATGGAGCTTAATAAAGACATAATTGTACAAGATGAATTAGAACAAAATCAGTCTTCCATCAATGAGCAAAGTAAGTGCAAAACAATAAATTGACATAGTATTAACAATTCCCCCATAGTATTTTACATGCTGAGCAGAAGTGTATAGCATGGGACTTTGTGCTGTAAGATGAAGGATATGAAAAATGATTGTCTAAAATTCATTCATACGGAAGAATGTTTGAATTAACTGGGTATGGGAAGAGCAAATGGAAGGTAGCATATAGCTTTTCAATGCAGTCAACTCCCAGTCACTCCAAGTATTCACCCCTTTCTAACCAGATACCTACCTGATGGGCACACTGGGCAAGCATGAAGGGCTGGACTTTTCGTGGTTTCCTGTCCTGTCCCTATGTAGTATTTATTCCCATATAGATTGTACTTTGTTTATGTGATTATTTGATTAAGATTGCTTTCCTGATTAGACTGTAAATATCATGGGCTGTATTTTTTATAATGCTTACTGTTAAGTTCCCGGTGCCTAGAACCACACCAAAAATAATAAATATGTATTGTAAGATTTACTAGATGGTAAGTCACTCTTGCCTTCTGCTGTGTGTATGACTCACTGCTTCACGTGGTTTGCCAACAAACCTGGGAAGGTCATGGTCCAGAATCTCTCCCAGGTCCTCAGGATGAAGTTTTTAATCTTTGCAATAGTTGCCAACAATAAAACACAGAACTAGGAATTTGGGGGATGGGTTAGCATGTTGTAGGATGGTCCTGAGGACAATGAAAATGTGTTTAGAAGGTAATTTTTTAAGAAACAGGTTTGTGTTTAGAGCAGAAACTTTTTATTATATAAGTAAATATGAATTAATTCATTGTCTTCATCCTAGTGAATTCAGTCCAATATTTCCAATTTTCTATAGAATGCTTTTCTTTTGAGGCTTGGGAGCTATGAGCTTGCTTTTCTTTCTAATGTGTCTGATGTCTTTAAAAATTTATGCACATTTTACCTGCTACAAATTTGTCTTAACAAAAATATTATTTTAGTTTCTTATCATCAAGTAAATACCATAACTGAAGAAGGAATACCTTGTTTATTTTGTGGCTTCCCATGACCCGAGCTTATTGCCTATTTGCACCACTACCCAGGTAGCAGAACCCATATGTGTAAAATTGAGGTTCCCACAACTGTTTCTTTTTGCTTGAGAGGGTCTTTGAAAATCATTCTAGGTAATGAGATGTGGAAAAACCATTGAGAAAGTTGCCTTAGTACACACTCACTTCATTTTTGATGGGATTATACAGTTAAAAATCCTCACATAGAATCAAAACATGACTGTGTTTGTGTGTATTGTTTTCATTTATTGTGAAAAAATGAAGAAATCTATTTCACAACTTTTTAAAAAAGTAATGTGAACTCTGAGGACAAATTGTAGGAATATTAATATTGAGCATCTTTTCCCAATTTCTTCAGAATGAGAAAAATAACAATAAGGAGAAAGGTCTTGTGATGGTAGATATATCTAAACTCAATACCTTTATTTTTATAGACTATTGATACTGAAATATATACTTTAGTGTATGATTATGAGACTGTACCTAATTATCAGTGATGAAAACTGGAACAGAATACCTTGGGTAGGAGTTTCAGACAACCTGATTTTCTGAGTCCAAGGAATATGGCAACACTTGGCACAGTACTGCAGGGAGTGAGGCTGCCTTTTTCCTGCACACCCAGCAGGTAATCACACCATGCTGACAGGAAGTTGTGCTTGGGTTAGCTCTCCAGTGAATGAGTTGCACGTTACAGAAACAATCACATATAGAATTTGGCTTGATTTCATCTATGCAGACAAATAAGGCTGTGGAAGTTCAGTGTACAGTGAGAAAAGAGAAGTAAAAATAGAAGAAAATCTATGTGGTTATTACAAATTAAGGCCACACTAGTTTAACAGGAACAGTTGTTGGGTGCTCTTTAAAATAAAAACTGCAAATGATATCACATATGAAAACTGTCATCAAATATAAAATTATAAGTTTGGGAACATGAATGAATGCTAAGAAATGACACTAAAGTAATAAATATAGAAAGAATGAGCAAATTTTTGACTTTGGTGTTATTATAAGATTTTCTCTACTGATAACATAGAAATGCCTTTCTTCATTGTTTTTTTTTTTTTTCATTTTTATAAATTGGTTGAAGGCTAAAGAAGTCAGCTTTATTCATCAATAAATAGAGTGGACCTCACGATTCCATCTCATTTGCGTTACAACCTTAAAATGTCTTTTAAGAAGCTGAATATTAATGCACACAAGTAAATACAGCATTCATTGTGTAACAGTGTTTCCAGGTTGCTTTTGATAAAAGCTGTTTGACACAGTAGAAATTATACAAGCCTGGGGTCTGCAGATAGAAAAGTGAGTCCTGTGTTGGCCACCTGCCCGGGTGTGAATGTGAACCCAGTTTTTAACCTTTCTTTGTACACTAACTTTTGGGCTGTTAGATTTAAATGTCATCACACCTGTAAAGTACCTGGCTCAAGGTCCAGTACATGGTAAGACAGTATTCAGCAATGCCTATTCTCCTTTCCTGCCATCAAGCCATGGTTCCATTCCTGTATGCCACACATTTGCACACATTCACTTGGCACAGGTGAAGCATACCAGCAGCTTTAAATTCTGATAGCAAAGAGAAGTTATTTAACATCATTTAAAAGCAGAAGAAATAGTTCATCCTCCTTTGGTTGCTGGTTTCAGATACACATTATCTGTATTTGTTTAAATTACATTTGGACATACACTTTCACACATGACACAGAGTGATGTTGAGAAGGATTTAAGGGATAAATACCTGAATATTATATTTGAGTAAACTAGGGCTCCTGGAGTTACTAGATTTTCCACAGTGGGATTCATTGGAAAGCAAAGACTGGCTCCCAGATCTTTTAGCCACCATTCATATATTAGAGGGTTGAGATTTCATGACAGGAAGAGGGATGGCAGATTCAGGTTTTGCTGTGAACTCTATGTGTGACCTTGGATAAGCATTTACATTCTTTGGTCCTTAGTTCCTTCATCTATAAGTTGACTACAGTAGTATTATCATCTTAATAATGTCATAGAATTTTTCTGAATGTTTAACAAAAATTGAAACATAAAAGATTCCCAAATAAGTGCTTGATATACCAGGTATATTCAAAAAGTTAGTAGAAATGTCTATGATGAAAAACTACTTAGGTTTCAAGAATTTTTCCATCTATAACTCATCTTCTAGTTTTCCCCAAGAACTTGTCCAAGTATTCTTGGTTATCACTTACTAAGATAAACTTACCTATTAGGATAAACTTACTATTTTTTCAGCTACATGTTTTGCTTCCTAGATAGCAGTGTTAAAATGCCCAGCATCTGAAATAAAACCTGAGCATTGTATTTTAGGATCGATGTTTACTTTCCTTTGTGTTTTCTTCAAAATTTACCGCAAGATCCAAAGCATGTTTCTGTCCAAAACTCATTTCTGTATACCAGGGCAAAGTTGATAGATTTGTTGGATAGAAGAAGTATCTGTCTGTTCTCCTGTTAAGAATTCCCTTTAACTTTGTAAAGCATTTCATAAATTTTAATCAGGGTGTGCCTCTCCCCCCAGGAACTAACTTCACCCTTGCGGAACTGGGCATCTGCGAGCCCTCCCCACATCGCAGCGGCTACTGTTCCGACATGGGAATCCTGCACCAGGGCTACTCGCTGAGCGCAGGTTCTGATGCTGACTCGGACACGGAGGGCGGGATGTCTCCAGAGCACGCCATCCGACTGTGGGGGAGAGGGATAAAATCCAGGCGCAGTTCCGGCCTCTCCAGTCGTGAAAACTCAGCCCTTACTCTGACAGATTCTGACAACGAAAATAAGTCAGACGAAGAGAACGGTAGGTGTACTTCTTCTATACCTTTTACTGTTCTGCGCATTTCACCACGTAAAGCCTGGCATGTTTTTGTTTTCTAATAAGGAGGTGTAATGAAACCATTCATTTTCTTTTAAATCGACCTTGTCTACCAGTTGGCGCTGGGAGAAAATAAACCAGCAAGCCTCAAGCACACAAGAAATGAGAAGAGAATTTTCAAATCACATTTTGATGATAACACAGTATTCAGGTGTAGTCAGTTGGTCTTATTAGCAAGTAAATTACATTGCAAAAGAGGCACCTTGATAAACTATGACCTATACCTAGAAAATGTCCTCTCTGCACAAGTTTCTAGGTCTTTGTATTGATTTCCCCTTCCCAGTAAATGGCAACCTGGGTTATTTTTTTTTTTTTTTTTTTTCACGAAGATCTCTTAAGAACCCTACCTTATCTTAGACTTTCATTTCCAGGCGGCAGTGCCTCATATCCGTATTGAAGATCAAACTTGGAACAGATGCTCTGGAGTTTAATAATGACAAATAGGAAGAGACTTGTCTTAAAAAATAGTATTTTCTTCTGTTTCCTTTCCCCAGTCCCTATGTAGGTTAATGGCTTCCCACATCTTCCATCGCAAATCACTAGTGCATATCCATCAGCTTTGTTGGTGGGTTTTAATGAAACTTTGAAAATCAAATGCTTCCGATCATTAGGCAGTAAATATAGGGAAGCCCAAGCAAGTCATTAAAGAGATAAGGTGCTTATTTGTGGATTTCTTAGCGACTCAGAACAGTGTTCAGTGGAAAACATTTTTTTTAAAGATAAATTGCATTAGGTACAGCTAATTTCTGAGAAAAACATCAAATGCTGTGTGGTTTGTTATGAATAGACTGTGTGGCTGCTAAAAGAATTATCATTAAAATGTTTACAAATAGATCAGTTAAGAATGTTTATTTAAGCTACTATAAACTTCCACTAGAGCAGCTTTAAGTATTTTCTTTCATTTAAAAGAAGAAAAAGAAATTTGCAGGCGGACAGCTTGTTGTGAATGCAAAAGCATAGCTAAATATCCTTTAATCTGGAGAGTGTTGAAAATACATCATTTCCTGGGTAAGTTGCATATATTCAAAATGATAATACTTTGTTGCATTTAAATTTACGTTTAATTCTGAAATAATTTATTCTACAATGGTAACAAGGGGATGAGTTTTTTTCTGCCTCTGTTCATGTAGCTAATCAAGGTGTGCTCTTCAGGAAGAATCTGCACTTGACTCCTTTTGAATTTTAACAAAATTCTGACACTTGGCACATTCAACACTCTAAGGTGCTTATTTGATAGGAAATTACTTTTAGAGGTTTCTATAAAAGCATACATTGAATCCATTTGCTGATGTCCTTTTTCAGCTTCACAGTGTGTCACATGCTATTTAAATGGAGACATTTGATTGCCTAATAAATAAAATCACTTATGATCGAAGAACTTACAGCACACGTTTACTAAGGTGCTTTAGCAAATGTCCCTTGGTTGGCAGTCTCACATCATCTGTGCAGGGAACCATCTGTCTCTACAGGATCATTTATACATACTTATAGAATCAGTACTCTCTCCCTTCTTATAGAAATGCACGGATTTAGATGTAGATACATAGATATGTAACAACCTATACATAGATGTGTGCGTGTGTGTGTCCATGTATAGAAAAATTCAAACGGGAAGTTTCTAGTGCAGCCAAGGGAATAAAAAAATACTTGAATTTACCTGGACATGTTACAGGTGGAAACATTTTATAACGAATCATTTTATATATGGTTGATCAATAGTAGTCTCTTTTGCCACTATTATTTGAAACATTTGAACATTTTTCACTTTAAGGGAATCTATACAAATTCCTTTACAGTGATAAGAAATAAGCTTTTAGATATAGTGTGTTGATTTCTTTGTAATGCTAGTTATAATGCAGTCATAACTACATAAATAAACATGCGCATAGAAACACTAAAGCAAATATGTTTACAAGTGCATCCGGCAAAAGTGTGGAGAGGATACTGAAGCCAGATGTGATCAATGGTTATTTTAAAACACATAGGTAGAATGTCTTTCTTTTTCTCTTGTAAAAAGTCATTCAATATTTCTCATATTCAAAAGATTTACCCAATGCATGTACTATTTCTCAAAAATAAGAGGTTTTACACATTACTTTGTAAACTCTTTTGCTTAAAGTAGGTGCAAGCAACTTTGCAAACTAAGGTGTTAACTTCAGTCAACTTCCTGCTCTTTCTCTCTGACAAATTCTGTTTAGCTCACAAGGAAATCAATGCTTTTTCACATCACTGATTTTATGAAGTTTGGGAATGTATTATCATATAGATTGACAGTTGCCTCACTGGTTCCACACCACAGCATGGACACTTACAAAGCCATCATTAATTTCTCACACTTGCACCCAGCAATGGCTTCCTCTATCATAAACACTGTGTTCTTCAGAAGCAAATCAATAACCTTTTAGGTATGCCTCTCTTGAAGAGGAAGTAACAAGTATCTATACTTTCAGCAAGAAGCTCCCCAATTCAATTTTAGATTTCAAGGATACATGGTCACAAGATGAATCCTTTCTATGAGATTCTATATGTTTTAATTTCATTTTTATGATGGGACTTGGGTTCCATAGATTTTCTTCACAGTGTTTATTTCAAAGCTCCCTTAAAAAGAATCCAGTTGTAATTTTGATAAGGATAGTTAGCAAGAGAGGACAGATCTCAGAAACCAAGTTCCATTTCTGAGGGTGAAGCATATACGACCTTCAAAATCAGCTCGTACAACCCTTGACTTTACCAGTTGTTCTTCCTAGAACAGTGTTGAAAGGGTTTTCCATGTGCTACTCTTAAAAAATTGTTCCACTGGGTAACTTGACAGACCCATCACTGAACACACCCGTAGACTTGAACCTGTCTTTTTTTTTTTTTTTTTTTTTTTTTTTGGAATGTAGATGCATCAGAATCACAGCTACCCGCAGTATGGGTATATTACATTCACAGTATAGATTCTAAATTAATATCACGCTGACTTGGGCTGATTTGCTTTAAATAGATAAAGCTTTCAAGTTCATGGTACCTTATCTGTTTCTTTAACTCTTATTTGAGGTTAATGATGGCTTGGCTAGAAATGGCAATGAAAATTGAGACAGCGAGACCAAGTGTTTGCTGCTGTGAAATTTGACTGTCTATAGAAAGGGCTTTCCCAGTGATTTTAAATTAGAATGATACCTTTTTTTTTTTTTTTTTCAGTAAGAAATGTCTGACTTAAAATATGTCCTCTCCAAAGTCCTTTGTATCACCCGAGTTAGGGAGAAAATGGGGCAGTCACTGATACACAGAAATAACTAATTGCCTCCTTAAAGACGCAGAATAGCACACACTGTAAAAATCTGGTCTATGTATTCTTGACTCCCTTAGGCAATTTCTTCACCTTGGGGACTCAAAAATATCCTTGAGGTTTTTTTTTTCCCTGCATAATTCTAGTTTCAGTTATTTCATTGGAAATCCAGAAAGAAAGAAAAAAAGAAAAAGACAGTAATAAGCTTTGGCCATGAGGATAGGAAACTTGAAATTACAGAAAACTGGATCTGGCACTGGTTAAAGCTTTAAGGAAATTATTTTTCTGCTCCTCTCTGGTTCCACCCAAAGTAAATAAGAGCAGTGTTCATTTTCCTCTGTTGTCAATTGGGAAATTTATAATTCTCATAATGTGCTTTGAGGTTGAAAATATAAATGTTGGGTTAATTCCATTGCATTTCACAAAATGCAGTTACGAAACGAGCTGGCTCTAGGCACATAATGGATTTGTGTAAAGTGTTATTTGTGATGTAGCACAGGTTCTATTAGATTGTGAGGCCTCTTGGCAGAAGTCTGCCGGTATCTGTGTCCTCAGCAGGCGTAGGCATACCCAGGGACTTGCTGCTTGTTAAATGGGACAGGAGGAATGAACCTGAAGGGGATGTAGGATTTTCCTTAGTACCAGAGATGGTGTCTGCAGGTTGTTACATCCTATTCATGTGTCCCATGAGGTGAGTTTCTTAAGTTTTCCTCTTTGCTCTTCTAAAAGCTACTCCTCAATAAAGTTAACATGAGAGTGTCCCTTCATTCAACACACGTGAGACTTGCTAGTGGGCTTCTCTATCTCACATGATTACTCTTAGGTACTCATAAGTATATTTATTGTTTTGTGGTCCACTCTACTTCTCTTTCCGCTATCCTACAAGTACAAACTGAGAGGACGCCTGGATCTGACATTGGAAGAGTCTTAGCTGCACACATAGCCGAGGTCTTATGGTTTTGTTCTTAAGTAAGGTGAAAAGTCAGAAATAAGTACAGTTCGACTGTACTTTTGATGTTGATGAGGGATACTTTGCTTTCCAGCCACCTTTTCTGGAAAAAATTCTATGGGACCAAAATAATATATTATCTCAGCCCATTCAAAACAAAGCAGAAAGAAAACAGAACAAGCTTACAAGCTATTTTGATGAGAATCACTCCAAATTGTGTTTTTAAGCTTTATATTTTTATACTTGCAAAGTTCAAAGAGTAACATTTGTAAAGAAGAGTTATCATGGAGTTAAAAAAACCAAGAACATGAGCATGAAATGTCATATCTTCTTAGTTGTCTCTCCCTAAACAAAAGGATGGTCTCATTTTAATAACTCTGGTTCAATTCTCCAAAAATTCAGGTGTTAGAGGCTATGCATTTTATCATGTTTATTAATGGGAGTCTTAAACATATTATCATAATGCTGAAACACGATCGATATTAATGTAGAATTGGAGGCAACTTTTAGCAGTCTCACTTTATTCCATGGCATGAGACATTAGCAAAAAGTGAAAGCACTGATGTTTTGCAAGTTGATCTATATGAGAATTTTAGAGGTTTAGGTTTTTGGCAAATTAAACCATGTTTACATTAGTCTAAAGTAGAACAGAGAACTTGGAAGCTTGTAGGAAAATGTGCTTTATTTCAGCACTGCACGTTCCAGATTATAAACCTTAGTGGCATGGTCTTTGGTTATTTATATATTTCTTTCTTTCCTTTGGTAGTTTCTTTCATGTTTGTTAATGCTCCCAGGGGCTATCAAGCAATGGCTCCATTCAATAAATACAATAAATAAAATGAGTCACTAAGCCTTACTTTTGGCAAGGGCAGCCTGCTTATTACACGTGTAATCTCCAGGCCTTCGGGGAGACATTGGGCTTGGTGGATAATCATTTGGTTTTAAGCTGCTG
Source organism: Oryctolagus cuniculus (assembly GCF_051225735.1). Classification (NCBI taxonomy): domain Eukaryota; kingdom Metazoa; phylum Chordata; class Mammalia; order Lagomorpha; family Leporidae; genus Oryctolagus; species Oryctolagus cuniculus. The sequence continues at coordinate 55,597,497 of NC_142872.1, forward strand.
AGTTCCTGATATCAGTACTTTAACTTTCTGTTGAGTAGCAAAAGCAGTAAAAGAGTAAGAAGCAAAATGCTTTTTGTCATTTCACGATTGGAAAGCTCTTCAAGTCAGAAGACACTAACTTTTTTCGCTTATGGCTCCATCATGTTTTCAGTTGTTCTTTGTTAAGGGATCAAATTAAATTTATAGAATAGGTGAGAGAGATGTGCCACGGATCACGATATAAGGTCATACATAAAATGAATGAAAGATAAGGAAGATGGTAGTGTAAATTTGTTATAGACAACTGAATCATGATGAGGCTACCCAGAAAATGATGGCAAACTGAAAAGGGTTCAAGAAAATGCTTGAGAAGTAATGATGCATTTTAATTAGTCTTTCTGAAATGGGGGTACAACAAGGCGAATGAGAAAATTTCAAGTGATGAATTTGTATAATAAGATAGAAAATGCGGATTTGTTGGTATTATGCATATGTGTTTTTACACAAAAGTAAAAATGTACTTGCGATCTAGTTTTGAATATTATTGATGATGCGTTAAAGAACACCATCTAGAAAATTGCCCTTTCCTGGTTCCCCTAACCTCAATTTGAGAAATACTGCTAGAGTTGAAGTGGGGATAAGAGATTCTGGGGAGAGCAATCAATAGTAGGGGTTATCAACTGCATCGTTCATGGACTGAACAAAGACATTGGAGCTGTTCTATTGACTGCATGTGGGGTTTAAACATTTTTAGACTGCTAGCTAACGTTGTAAACGTGGAAGGTTTTCCATCTGTTATTTTCATTTTTAGATTCTGTTGAAATTTTATAGACCTTGTAACACTGCTGCAGCTTATGCTCTGGCCATATTGAATAGGAAGTATTAGACGTAGCAATTCCTGATAGGACCATGTCCTTGACTCACTCGGGCCCCCTTACAGGATTCTCTGATACTGTAAAGTCTTAATTACTACCTGTAACCCACACACGAACTTTAGGGAATCAGAGATAACAAAAGTTGTAGAAGGAAGGCTAGGACCCAGTCATTGTACCTCAATTTAATTTATTTAGGTTGGTGATCTTAATTTTTTGTGTGTATTGGACTCCTCTGGGTTGAGGGGGGGGGTTAGTTTTCCTATCCCATATTTCTAAAATAGTTTTGAAGCAGTTAGAAATTAAATCAAATGAAAATCAGTTTCATTTGGAAAGTAATAAAATAATTGCATGGGGGGGTGAAGTCGATGATATATCATTGCCACTTCTGAAGTACATGCCCTGAAGTACTAAAAATTAAGGTCAGAATTCTTGATTTAACAAATACACTGAAAGCTATTCTATTTTAAAAGTATCTAGGTGGACCTTTTGCACATAGAGAGGGGAAACCTACTTTTAAGATGTAAGCTACTTTGGCTAAGTGAGGAAAACTCCAGAGATTTTCTGGCGAAGGAAGCCATTTACAAAGGAGGAACAAGACTCAGGACTAATTATATGCAGTTTTCATCCAGTGAGTAGTTAATGGTCTATGTTACAATAAAAGAAAGACAACAGAGCAGGAGTCAAAGAGGAAAATGTAGTGGTATCCAAAGATCTTCAGGCCCCAAGTGAGAAAGACATGGTGCCATGTTGGGTCAGACTGAGTTGAGGACAAATGAGTGTTGGATTCAATGTTCCCCAAACTCAGAGGTGTTCTCCTTCCTGCGGCAAAGCAGACATCCAAAAGATACCCAGGGATGATTCTTACTCACCATGAGGTAGACTCCCAGTTGTCTTCTCATTCCAGGGATATGGGTAAAGGACATAAGACCAGGGGCTGGTACTGTGGCGTAGTGGGTAAGGCCACCACCTACAGTGCTGGTGTTCCATTTGGTGCCAGTTCAAGTCCCAGCTGCTCCATTTCTGATCCAGCCCTCTGCTATGTCCTGGGAAACCAGTGAAGATGGCCCAAGTCCTTGGGCCCCTGCACCCATGTGGGAGACCCAGAAGAAGCTCCTGGCTCCCGGCTTCAAATTATTGCAGCTCCAGCTGTTGTAGCCATTTAGAGAGTGAACCAGCAAATGGAAGACTTCTCTCTCTCTCTGGCCCTGTCTTTATATAGCTCTGCCTTTCAAATAAATAAATAAATCTTTAAGAAAAAAAAAAGGACCTAAGATCATTGAAACAGTATGTTTACTAATGGAATGGAGTCCTGGGGGCAGTAGGAAAGACAGACACCACAGCAGTGTTAAACAAACAAAAAGAGGTCCTGAACTAACAATGAGAGAGGCCCTGAAGGAGGTTTAGGAAGTCTTTCTTTATGGTGTTTCTTACATAAGAAATGTGTCATCACATAGTCACTAGTCCAGAAGGATCTTTGAAATGAATAGAAGTATTGGTATTTGGAAGGTAACAGGCAAGGTTTAAATATGCACATTTAATTAAGTGAATGAAACTATGTTCTGTTCTATTTGGTACTGATAAAAATAGCAAAGAACTCAAACCAGAAGATAATTTGGCGGATCCTCTGTTTCTGAAGAGATCTAAGATATGTCTGCTACTTGCTCAGTGTGGCATTGTGTATGTGTCTTTGTGCATGGGTTCCCCTGTGTTGTGAGTAGATGGGGGGAGAGGGCTCTCTCTGGAAGAAGGCTGTCATTGAGCTGGATGTATGAAAGGAATAGAAATCAATGGAATTCCAAGGGTATGGCCAAGTCAAGTCCTACGTGAGAATGCCAAAACAGTTGCTGTAGATCCTACTTAGCACACGATTTCAGGGACTGTAGTGCAGAGAGACAGGTGTTGAGCTGACCTGTGAACTCCATCAGATATCTTATTTGAAGGAAGATATTTTTTAAAGACTCAAATCAATTGAACCAGTTATGTTGTTTCATACACATAAGTCAGAGTCCATGCAAAAGATCTTATTTTCGCTCAAATTCCTTGTAACTCTTGCTTCTGGAGAGCCCCAAACCAGATTGTAAATACTATTTACCTTGGGGTAGAGTCTGTATTCTGTTATTCATTTATTTGAAAGGCAAAGCCCTGGAGAGGGAGATACACACACTCATAGACACACACACACACACACACACACACACAGATCTTTGGTCTGCTGATTCACTCCTATATGGCAGCAAAAGCCCGGTCTTAGCCAGGCCGAAGCCAGAAGCCGGGAACTCTGTCCTTGTCTCACACATGGATGGTGGGGGTCCAGGAACTTGGTCCGTCTTCTGCTGCCTTCCCAGGTGCATTAGCAGAAAACTGTATCAAAAGGAGAGCAGCTAGGACTCAAACCAGCACTCTGATAGGGAATACTTCATTACAAGAGGTAGCTTAGCCAAAAAGCCAGCTCTGTGATTTCTTTGAAATATACATTCTTCTGTTTTTCTCTGTATTTTCTAACCCATATCTTTTTCCTCCAGATTTTTTCTACTTACCCCACAACCTCATCCATGTACTGGTTTCTTTCGTATTTTGTTCTACTCTTAAAATTAGTGGGATCATGTCTCCAAAATATGATTTGAGCATCGTGATTCATGGGGATGCATAATAAAAATCAGAACTGCTATTTACATTAACTCTTTAAGATTATTCTTGAAAAATTCCAACTTTGAGTCTATTATACTACATTTGTGATGTATGAATACATGTCCATATATGCATATATTTGAGATTACATCAGGAAGAAATGTGTACATTGAAAGTATATCCAAAAGATTTTTGTTAGTAAAGGAATATGACAAAATGCTAAGCAACTGTTGTTTCTGACTTTTTTTTTCTGGAAGGTAAAATCTACCCAGCCATTCTCCCTGCAGAATATTTGGACAATCCGTTAGCTTGTTGCTCCCTAGTAAGGTGTCTTTCTTAGTGTTCTTAACCAAGTATACTCTCATCCCTCACTCATTTCTGGAAAGTTCTTTTAGTATTCTCTTAATTCCCTGTGTTGATTTTCACTTATCCAGAAAGATAAAAATATTTGCTTTTTCATTTTTTGGATAAGTTAAGCACCCCTCTACATTTACAGGGAAATTCTTATCTATTCCCAATAGAGGAATAAGAAAATAAACATATGTGTCAGTAGACTTGTGTGTTATGGGCCACTTTTAGAAGATGTAGTTTTAACTAGGCTGAGAATGAGAAGGCTGAAGTGAATGGAAATGAGTTGGATATTCCTTATGAAAAGACATCATTGTGTATTGTTCTTGTAGAGAGGTGGAGGTGAGGAGAAGTTCATGATGATTGTCAGAGGTCACACTCTCCAAAACATTTCTACTGTAGTCAGACTAACTGGATCATTGAATAGCAGTAGAAATACACCAACAGATGTATAGCAAGCGGATGACCAAGAGCTTTGAGTTTCATCTTAGAGAGTTAAGGTTGGACCAAGCAGATGTTTGAGAGCTTCTGAAGGCTTTTTTTTTGAACAATGGATCGTTAGGTTTTAGGAATCATCTGATTAAAGCACATGCACACAAATTCACATACACAAACACCAAGTGCTTGCCCAGGAAGGTAACCAAATTAGAAGTTCTGAGATCAGAAAGGGAGGCTACACTCCAGATAAAAAGATCCCAGAAATCCCTAGACTACGACAGTCAACAGTGTCTTGGCATTACGCTGGGAGAAATTAGCCCCTAAATAGCATATGCGTGCTATAAATTTGTATTGAAGATACTAAAATTTGAAAAGCATCTAATTTGAAGTGAACAACAAGAAAGTAGGAGATTTATAACAGCACATTCCTGCAGTCCATGGAGTATTTCTGACAGTGTAATCCACTTTTCTTACATGCACAGTGTGGTAGTAGAACAGCTAGACTGCAGTGCTTATATGTAATATTTAATCAAATGATCCAGTAATAAAGTAATATCACGTATTGCTATGTTCATGGAAAATAGTAAAAAACAATTTTTGAAGGTACAGTGAGTTTATCATAGGTGGATGTTAGTCAGAAGTGTTGTAGGTTGATTAATCGTTTCTTGAAGATTATTTCTGCTTTTATATCCTTGTCGCTGCTTTATGAGTCATATTCTCATGTAATTGGTTTAATTGCTTCTGTAACTATAGTTATGTCTTTCTTCCCATATCTGATATTTTATGGTTTTATCCCTCATTTTTTTAATCAAACTTGAAAAGGATCTATTTGTTTCTTTCAAGCTTTGCACTTGTCTTTATTATTTTCTCTAATTTTTCTTTTTCATTAAGATTATCTTTTAAAAATATTTTTGGAGGTTTTTTGCTTATTGTTCTCTTTACCTTTTGAAGACACTAGTTTTTGGTGCTTTAATCTTCCTTATTTATTAACAGGCAGTATATTTACCATATCCAGTAGGATTTCATTGGAAGTATTGTCTTCAGTGTTTTCTGAGGAGTTTCAGCCTGTCCAGATTCCCACAATAAAACAAAATCCTAATATCACACTTTAGTACTAGCTGTGGCTTAAAAAGGACAATTTTGTTGATTTCTTTAAATGACTAAAGTAATAAATATATATATATATATATACATGTATTTGTAAGTATTACTTATAAATATATATTTATGTAAAATATAACATGTGCAAAACGTTTCAAGGTAGATACACACCATATATTTATGTACATAAATGTATAAACAAACAGAAAATAAAAATCACCTCTAATTTCATGCCGGAAATACCCATAGTTACTATTTTGGTGGATATCCTTTTTACTACCTGTGTGTCGGTGTGAGAGTTGGAGAGCTAGTACTGTGTTTGCGAAGTGAGATGTGTCATGGTGTACAAGCCCCTTGGAAGCCTAACTTTTTTCAGCAAATAAACCTTCTGTGTTTCTCCATGGCACTGTGCTTCATGGTGCTCAGTAGAAGCTAGAAATTATCTCTCATCTTTTTCCAAAGTATAGATGGAAATATTTTTATTCTGGTTTTCATATATCTTAACATGAGAGAGACTGGGCAACTTTCTATATGTACCTTATTTGAATATATTTCTTCTTTTTATATTTTATTATTTTATGTTTAAAGGAAGAGAGGCAAACAGAGACAGACAACTATTTTCAAACTGAATCCAGGTCACTCAAGCTGGTGGCAGAGACCCAGTTACTTGTACCTTTACCTGCTGCCTCCCAGGATGCACATTAGCAGGAAGCTGGAATCTGGAATGGACCCAGGACTCAAACCAGGCACTTGGGAAGCAGGTATCCCAAGTGGTTTCTTAATCACTGTGTCAAATGCTCTACCATATATTTCCTTTTTAAAACATATTTATTTGAAAGGCAAAGTTAGAGTGAGATAGAGGTAGAGGCAGAGAGGGAGAGAGAAGGAGGGGGAGGGAGGGAAAAGGAGAGAGAGAGAGAGAGATCTTCCATCCATTAGTTTATTCCCCAAATGGCCGCAATGGCTGGAGCTGTGCAAATCCAAAACCAGGAGCCTGGAACTTCTTCCGGGGATCTCCCATGTGAATGCAGGGGCCCAAGCACTTGGGCCATCTTCTGCTGTTTTACCAGGCAATAGGCAAGAGCTGAAACAGAAGTGGAACAGCTAGGTTTCAAACTGGTGCCCATATAGGAACTTTACCTGCTATACCACAGTGCCGGACTATCTACCATATGTTTCTGATTGTATGATTGGTATTTCATATCCAGACAAGAAAATATTGGGATGATTCTTCTCATTTTTTAGTTTCTATCAATTTTTAGGGTACCTATAGTGACCCCAGACTAAGTCTTGCTTTACCTTGTTACCTATTTAAGTGCCTTAAAATCTCATTTACTGTCATAAAAATCATTTGTCCACATTTTCTTTCTTTTTTTTTTTTTTTTGGACAGGCAGAGTGGACAGTGAGAGAGAGAGAGAAAGGTCTTCCTTTGCCGTTGGTTCACCCTCCAATGGCCGCCGCGGCCGGTGCGCTGCGGCCAGCGCACCGCGCTGATCCGATGGCAGGAGCCAGGAGCCAGGTGCTTTTCCTGGTCTCCCATGGGTGCAGGGCCCAAGCACCTGGGCCATCCTCCACTGCACTCCCTGGCCACAGCAGAGAGCTGGCCTGGAAGAGGGGCAACCAGGACAGAATCCGGCGCCCCGACCGGGACTAGAACCCGGTGTGCCGGCGCCACTAGGCGGAGGATTAGCCTAGTGAGCCGTGGCGCCGGCCCCACATTTTCTTTTTTTTAAATTATTTATTTGAAGGCAGAGTTACAGAGAGGCAGAGGTGGGGTGGGGTATCTTCCATCCACATGTTCACTCCCCATATGGCCACTATGGCTGGAGCTGCGCTGATCCGAAGCCAGAAGCCAGGAGCTTCTTCTGGGTCTCCCATGTGGGTGCAGGGGCCCAAGGGCTTGGACCATCTTACACTACTTTCCCAGGCTATAGCAGAGGGTTGGATCAGAAATGGAGCAGCCGGGTCTTGAACCAGTGTCCATATTGGATGCAGGCACTGCAGGCGGAGGCTTTAACTGCTATGCCACAGTACCAGCCCCCACATTTTCTAAAGTATTTGATTTATTTTCTGTAGGAAGAGACATCATACTGTACACACACACACACACACACACAAACACATGTATACAGAGAGAAAAAGAGGAAGTTGGCTAGCTGGAAAGCCAGTTAAAATGGTTGTATTAACCAAAGAAGAAAAAAGCTAGTTCTGAGTAGGGTAGGGAATTTTTTCCAGATTCAGTATTTCAGCTATTGTTCAGAATGCAAGACTTTATTTCAGATTGTTAATTTATAACAAACCAAGGTTTGAATTTCATGCCACAGGATGAAAGAAAATTCACATCTACTAGGACAATCTGCAAGGCACCTTGAGGAGATAGAATCGAGCAAATGATGTATTAAATATTCTTAAAACTTCCTCCATCTATGGTGCCTTTGATTCAATGAGGGTAGTAATCATAAGCACAGTGGTATCCCTGCTATTGGTATTTTTACAAAATAGGTAGTTCTGCATGCAAGATAAATATCTCAGTGTATAAAGAAATAGTCTGAAAATAATCATGTGGAAGCAATTACTATTATAATAAGCATATGGCTCTGCTAATATACAGTGTTGCTTAATAATTGATGTTATAGAAAAAAAGAGTCGAAAAATGTCTATATTCTGGGGCATCCGTTTGTACATTCAAATGAAAAAGACCCAAGTGAAACACAGAATAATTGAGAGAATACAGGTTGTCTCCCATTTCCGCTGATACACATTATGGCTGTGAACAACAAGGCACATTGGGAGGGCAGGAAGTATACAAATCAACTTAATCTGTCCCACTGTGGTATTTCAGACCCTCCACAATATAGTCCTATTTTATGTTTTTAGCCCTTGCTCCCACTTCCCCTCTCAATATATTTTCAGTTCCAGCTCAAATAAGCTACTTATTTTTATAGAGGAAAAAAAATCTTTGCTTTTCCGTGTCTTCACCCATCCTGTGCTCTTTGTGTTGTTACCACCAACTTGCACATCTCCCACGTTCCCATCCATCATTGAAGAATGAGCTAAGATGCCAGTGCCTCTGTGAAATCATTCTCCTCATGTGAGCTCCCCCTCCTTTTAATTTTTTAATACTTTATCCCTTTCTTCGAGAACTTAGAGGAACTAGTATAACCTTCACCAAGGTAGGGGATTAAAGGTGTGAGATGTATTTTGAAGCTACAATATGTAGAACTTCATGATGGTTTAAATATAGGAGCTGATAATAAAGGGATTTCAAACTTTGGCAATTGGATAGATCTCTGAGTACCTGGATGGTGAATACTTGGAGAAGTTAGGATATGGGGGCTTATCTGTTTTGGACATCATTAAGTAGGATAACCAGGTAGAATGGTGATGAGGATAGCTGTATTATCTTTCAGAATGAAACCTACAGGAGAGGAAGACATCAGTTTGACAATTAGTAGCAGAAACATAGGAGCTGTTTTATCAGTATAATTGTTAAATATACATAATGAGTGATATATATAGGTGTATATATATACACATACATATATGTATATATATGATATGTGTGTATCTAGCTGTCTATCTCACCTGTATTAATGAAGGCGCTCACCCAAGAAGAAAGCTAAAGAAAAGAGAAGGAAGTGAAGCAAGTTTAGATTTTAATTAAAACTCCTGATGGTTCCACTTTCTGTGTAGCTTCATAATGTTCCCACCCTACTCCACCCCCATGCCCCCCACCCCCTACATCTCTCTGTTTCTGTTCTTTTTGTGACTCAGCTGTTATAATCAAATCAGGTAGGACTGGCTGAACATGATCGTTATAGAAGAAGAGAAGACAGAGATGAATATAAAAGGGATAGTGGCTTGGGAATCTAAATTAGATGGCCTTCTCTGACAATTGGTAGACTTCTGCCAAGATTCATTTTCTGTGTCACCTTGACTGTGCCACAGGATGTGTATCTAGCTGGTTAAATGTTATCTTGGGGTGTGTCCATCATCGTGTTCTTTACAAAATTAGCATTTGAACTGGTGGACTGAGTAAAGCAGATGAGTCTCCTCAAGGTTCCTGAACATCATTCAATCCACTGAGGTGCTAATTGGGGAAAAAATATTTGAAAGAGTTGGAATTATCTGTGCCTGGCTAAGCTAGGACATTGATTCTCTCCTGCCCTCAGCAGTCCTGGTTCTCAGACTTTATCTAGAGTCTTTGCCATAAACTCTCTAGTTCTCAGGCCCTCAAACTACACCATAGGTTTTCTTAAGTCTCCAGTTTACAGATGGCAACTTATTGGGCCTTCTTAACTTCCAAAATTTTGTGGGCCATTTGTCTTAAATTATTTCTCTCTCTCTCTCTCTCTCTCTCTCTCTCTCTCCCTCTCTCTCTCTCTCTCTCCCTCTCCCTCTCTCTCCCTCTCCCTCTCCCTCTCTCTCCCTCTCTCTCCCTCTGCCTCTCTCTCCCTCTCCCTCTCCCTCCCTCTCCCTCTCCCTCTCCCTCTCTCTCTCTCCCTCTCTCTCTCTCTCTCTTACACACACACACACACACACACACATCCCTGTACTGGGTATGGACAACCCTGATGAATGCAATTCACTACTGGAGTAATTTCAAAATATATTGAGTCATTAGTGGCAGCAACATTTAATTGTAGCCTTTGCTATATTTGCAGTGTTTTTAGGCATCTATTATGTATTTTTTTTTTTTTTGACAGGCAGAGTGGACAGTGAGAGAGAGAGACAGAGAGAAAGGTCTTCCTTTGCCGTTGGTGCACCCTCCAATGGCCGCTGTGGCCGGCGTGCTGTGGCTGGCGCACCGCGCTGATCTGAAGGCAGGAGCCAGGTGCTTCTCCTGGTCTCCCATGCGGGTGCAGGGCCCAAGCACTTGGGCCATCCTCCACTGCACTCCCGGGCCACAGCAGAGAGCTGGCCTGGAAGAGGGGCAACCGGGACAGAATCCGGCGCCCCAACCGGGACTAGAACCTGGTGTGCCGGCACCACAAAGCGGAAGATTAGCCTAGTGAGCCGTGGCGCCGGCCTTAGGAATCTATTATGTATTATGCTTAGGATATATCAGTGGACAAACTAGATAAAGAGTCCTGCCATCTTGGAACTTAATGTGATTAGGCAATAAAAATGTACCTGAAAATAAAAATGCACATGATGGACAAAAAGAAGCAGCATGTATATATATATATATATACACACACACACACACACACACACACACACATATACTAAGTACTGATAAATGGTGTTGAAAAAACAAAAATGAAGTAAAAGCAGTTCAGGAGTATGTGGTCATGGGAGTTTTGCAGCAATAAATGGGGATGGGGGAAACCCTTCATTGAAAAGCTGGCAATAGAGAGCTTGGCATTGTGACACAGTAGGTAAAGCAGTCACTTGCAATACCAGCATCCCTTATCAGAGTGCTTTCTCGAGTCCTTGCTATTTTGCTTTCTATCTAGAAGTCCTGCTGAAGCAGCAGAGAAGGCAGCAGATGGTTCAAACACTTGGGTCCCTGCAACCCATGTGGGAGACCAGGATGGAGTTCCTGCCCTGGGGCTGTGGCCTTGCCCAGCCCTGGCTATTTTGGCCATGTAGGGAATTAACCAATGGATGGATTATCTCTCTCTGTCACCCTTTCCCTTTCAGTTCTTTCTTCCTCCCTTCCTCTCTCATTCTGTCACTCTGCCTTTCAAATTAGTAAATTAAAAAAAAAAACAACTGACAATTGGGCACAACTTAGGGGAGGTAAGAAAATTAACTATGAAAGGGGATTGACTTTGTAGATTTCAGGGGTATTGCTTTTCAGAAAGTTGGAAGTGCTAGTACAGTCTTCCTCTTGTATCCCAGGAAATAAGTGTGGTTGTACTACAGTGTAAATTGAGAAGACAAGTAGGAAGTGTTAGCAGAGAGGCAAAGGTAAATAAAATTAGGTGTAGCCATCATAGATTATTTAGAATAATGGCATTTGTTGTGAGAGAAATAGGTATTGTTTTACCAGCACAGGAGCATAGAAAAACTATTGTGGCGAAGGGAGTAGGAATTTTATAATAGGTGGGTAGATACGTGGTAAAAGTCTTTGGAATTTGTCTACTTGAGGCTTAAGATTTTTCTGTGACATGGGAATTTGAATTCTCAATTGAGAGAGATGATACAGGGAGAGATGTCAGAATTTTCAGGGAACTACATGAAGAAATTGTGTAAGAGATTGAAGATGCTACTTTTCAGGGTCAAAGATGTACGTATGTTTGTGTACATGTGTGTGTGTTTGTGATAATCTTACCAGGCCAAAACCAAATACAAGGAAACAATACAGGGGTGAGTCTTGGATTCATTATGATCATAATGACTCACCATGAAGAGGGAAGCCAAGTGAGGCTGAGAATGAGAACATCATTTAATCATAGATTCAGTTGACTAGAGGAGCCAGTGAATGTCAAAAAACGAATGGGGTCAGGTTATGAGAGAGTTGTGAGTGAGGAAGTTAAGCAGTGGAAATTGGAGTGTGAATTGCATGGGACTGAAGTGGAAGAATGGTTGTGGTTATCAACAATGACAAGATAGGAACATGACCATGAATTGGTGAGGCTGGGTGGAAGATAAGTTCAAAGTAATGAAAGGTGTGGTTTTGAGGCCGGCGCCGCGGCTCACTAGGCTAATCCTCCGCCTAGCGGCGCCGGCACACCGGGTTCTAGTCCCGGTCGGGGCGCCGGATTCTGTCCCAGTTACCCCTCTTCCAGGCCAGCTCTCTGCTGTGGCCAGGGAGTGCAGTGGAGGATGGCCCAGGTGCTTGGGCCCTGCACCCCATGGGAGACCAGGAAAAGCACCTGGCTCCTGGCTCCTGCCATCGGATCAGCGCGGTGCGCTGGCCGCAGCGCACCAACCGCGGCGGCCATTGGAGGGTGAACCAACGGCAAAGGAAGACCTTTCTCTCTGTCTCTCTCTCTCACTGTCCACTCTGCCTGTCAAAAAAAAAAAAAAAAAAAAAAGAAAGGTGTGGTTTTGGAAAAATTTTCTGTGTATATGCTGAAGCAGTCACAGCTATGGACAGGAGGAATCTTGAGTGAACATCAGAGAGCTCTTGGTCCCAGGGAAGTGTTGCCAGTCTCTGTCTCTGATTTATGGCCGTGGTCTGTTTGTGATGTTGGAGGACTCATGAGTCACATTGTAGTATAAAGAATCAAATGTCTGTGAGGAGTGCAATCAGAAGGAAGGAATATTTTCTAATAAGCTGTGAGAAATCTTGAAGACAGTAGCTACATCTTAGGTGTGTTTCCACAGTCTAGCATATTCCTTGTCAAAATGAATCACAAAACTGCATGAAGGAGGTAAGGAGGTAAGGAAAATAGGAGTGAATGCAGGGAAATGAAAGAAGGAAAGAAACAAAAATAGAAAAGCAAACTCAAAAATAGGAAGAATTAGAAAATATTCACTTTGTTGGTGACCTTTGTCATTAGGTGACCTATGTCTTCATTCATTTGATTGATATTTGTCTCAAAATATTCATAAAACATATTCTAAGCCTAAAAAATTAATTCACTAACCAACTGTTTTAGAAATCCTTATAATCAACTTTATAAAGCAACACATGGAAGCCATGAATGATAGGATTTGTTGAGAATGTAGAATTGATTCTAAATGTGTCCCTCATTTGATATAACTGACCCTTCTCCTTTTACAGAGGCAATAACTTTCACGTTTTTAAGAGATTAATAACCTGGTGAATTTAAACAACAAGGAAGGAGTACAGGGAACAAGGTGAATAAGATCATTTCATATCGTCTAAGGAAAGTTATGAGTATAATAGGGTATGAGATAGTGTTTATGTTCTTGTTGAAATGATTGGTTTAGAAACGGTACCCCATGCAAGCATTATGATGCAGTAGATTACTTTACCACTTGCATTAACATTAACAGGCAACATTGGAACGCTGATTCAAGTCTCAGTTGCTCTGCTTCCAATCCAGATCCCTAATAATGCTTCTGAGAAAGCAACAGAAGATGGCCCCAGTGCTTGGGACCCCGTCACCCTTGTGGGAGACCTGGATGGAGGTCCTGACTTAGTACCCCTAAGGTATTTTCTTCTGTCTGTCTGTCTGTCTCTCTCTCTCTCTCTGCCTTTCATATAAGTAAGTAAAGAAACTTTTAAAAAATGAAATGGCATATGTAGATGTTCTTAAAGGTACCAGAATGACAGTTTGATTTTATTTCACTTTGTTTGCATCCCTGAAATTTGAATCAAGAAAAAGCAGGCTGCAAAAATTACTCAGGATCATTTTCTCTAGGATCCATTAAGTCGGCTTTTATATTTTAAGTGCATCATAGATTTTTATCAATCTGTTAGGTAAACTGTGCCTGTATTGATGATCATGACCAGTTTAAACTTCCAGTTTAGAAGCCGGCGCCGTGGCTCAATAGGCTAATCCTCCACCTTGCGGCGCCGGCACACCGGGTTCTAGTCCCGGTTGGGGCGCCGGATTCTGTCCCGGTTGCCCCTCTTCCAGGCCAGCTCTCTGCTATGGCCAGGGAGTGCAGTGGAGGATGGCCCAGGTGCTTGGGCCCTGCACCCCATGGGAGACCAGGAAAAAGCACCCGGCTCCTGGCTCCTGCCATCGGATCAGCGCGGTGCGCCGGCTGCAGCGGCGGCCATTGGAGGGTGAACCAACGGCAAAGGAAGACCTTTCTCTCTCTGTCTCTCTCTCTCACTGTCCACTCTGCCTGTCAAAAATAAAAAAAAAAAAAAAAAAAAAAAACTTCCAGTTTAGTCCTATGAAGAAAATGCAAGAGCTATATAGTCTTCATGTGCTGTGATTTTATAACATAGTAATAGGAGAGGCTAGAAGGAAGGCTTATTTGGAAAAAGTCTAATGGAGACCTGGATTCTTGTTCTAGCTTTGCCACAGTCACTGTATGGCTAGAGGCTACAGATCCAATCCCTCTAGGTGTCGCAGTCTTTATTCTTGATGTGAACACAGTAGAGACAGGGTAGCATGGCTGTTAAATTTAGGGATTTTGGCATTAGGCAAGTGTTCTAGTCTTAGCCCTATCCTTTGTTAGCTCTGTGACCTTAGCAAGTTACTGCTAAGATCTCAAAACCTTAGGTTGTTTTTTTTTTTTTTTTTTTTTTTTTTTTTTTTTTTAATGGAGCCAATGGTTGGACCTCACCCTTGTTCTTATTGTGGTTATTAGATGAGATGTAGTGTGTGTAACTCTTAGCAAAGTGCTGGGTTCATGGAAACATTCCATGTATACTACTGATTATTCTTTGTATTACTGTTTTTAAAATAATTTTATTTGTTGCTGTATTTAATCACTTTAGATAGCACTTAAAGTTTATAGATATATCATATGGGAAGTGATTAAACATGATTTTTGTGTCTCCTTCGTAACCCTTGGCCATCCTGTCCCTGGGCAGAAATGTAAATTCCTGTTCTCTCATTGATCCTGTAGTAAAGCTGTTAGAGATTAGATCATTTTCACTTAGAGTGGCCGTCCTTTCTTTCTGGGAACTTGTCACAAGTGGGAGGTCTGCCTTGTATATCAAAAAGGAATTCTAGAAGGTGATTTCATTTTTGCTTTCATTTTGTTCTTCAAGGAAAAGGAGTTAAATATTAATTAAGAAGTCTAATCCAGTAAATACAGAGATGCAACTATCCTGTTCTCACACAGTTTATGATAAAAGGAGCTGTGAAGGGGATCACAGGCAATAATGAGCCAGGATGAGCAGAGCGAGAGACATGAGAACAAAACATGCAAGGAGCCCACTTGTAGTCTGCAGTGCAGAGCGCCTTCAACTCTGGGAAAGCATTGTAGCATCCCTCATTCCGAAGACAAGTCATCAAACATTTATTGAATGTCTACTCCCTGCTGAGAACTGGAAATACAAAATTTCACGTAATCCATGACCTCCAGTAACTCAGATCCTTGCAGGAAGAAAGAGACCTGCATAATGACTGAAGGTAGATTAGCAAAGTAATTAAGCACATCTCCTTGGAAAGAGACTGCTTGAGTATAGCATGGGAGTCTATCACCTCCTAGCTTTGGGCACATGGAACATTCCTTCACCTCTTGGAGCTTGATTATCTTTGCTGGTAAAATGCAAGTACCTCCTCAGGGATTTGTTGTAAAGAACAAATCCGTAAAATGTTAGAAATGGGTTTGATGGTGTACCTAGTTCCTGGTATGGGGAACTTTCTACGTATCATGTGATTAAGCATTGCAAAAAAAATTAATGTTTAGGCTGGGCATGGAGCTGAAGGAAGATTGTTGTGTGTAGGAGAAAGGAAAGAGGCTCTTAAGATGAGGATCTAGCAACATTGTTTCATTCAGAGCTGTGCACATTCTGGTGTGGCTGGTGAATACAGTCCCATAAGAGTGGATGAGGTGGGAGAGTAATGCGAAGTGAAAAAGGAGTCTTGAAAGGTCACTAAGACCAACTTTTGGAAAACTTTGAATTGCGTGACAAAGCATTTTGACTATTAACACATAAAAAAGCAAAGGAAAATGCAAGATTATTTAAAAATGAGTAACTTGATTAAATTTAATTCTAGGTGAAATAATTCTAAATATGGCTGAGGTATTGAAAGAAGGAGGATTTGAACAATAACAGAGATTAGAAGGTCATGGTGCCTGATGAGCAATGAGTGTGATCAGAAGCAATGTGTTGAAGGGAACTTTTTCAGGCCACTTGACAAAGATGAGCAACTGATGTGAAAGGACAGAGGTGTGTTCCTAGGGAGAAGATTCCAGGTGATAATACAGAATACAAGTAGAATGACTAGTTTAAAAGAAAGACAGTAAATGAGATTGAGGCTAGGAGGAGAACATCTATAAGGGAAACAAGGACTGGTTTGGGGAGACGAGTAGGTCTTCTTGGGCTTATGTGTAAAGATTTTCATCAGGCAGGCACTAGTAAACAATTTAATGGAAATAACAGAGTGTGAACCTAGGAATCAAGATATAAACTATCATTCCTGTGCTGTAACTGGGGCTACATCAGGGATAAGATGTTGGGCAGAGAGAATGTAGAATAACCAGGTTTCAAGGACAGGAACCTAGAAGGGCTACCTGTTTGGGGACAATCTGAGAAAAATGAGTCAGTAAATGAGAGAGAGAAAGAATAATCAGAGAAAAGAGAGGTGATTCTGATGTCTTTCTGGGAGAGACTACCAAGATCAAAGTCAACCATGCCATAAACAGCAAAGTGATTAATGAGAATACAGAATGAGGAGCAGCCTTTGGATTTGACATTGATAGCACTTAATGGAGTGTTCTGGAGGCAGGCTCTTCCAGATGCTTGATTAAAAGGGTGTGAAGAAAATTAAAGCAGAGAGCAGGCATTATATCCTGTACTTATGTGAAGACTGTACATTGCCTATACGAATGCCTCATAGGCAGTAGATAATCTAACAGTGTCTCTTGTGTGCATTTTCAAGTTTTTACCTTAAAGGACTGATGATAAATGAAAGTTTCATCCTCTGCTAATCAAAAGGATATAGGTCCAGAGGAAGGATACTGTGGAGAGGAATGAATGCTTCGAATTCCTCAAGTTTGGATTTGAGGAATTGGGTTCACTGAGAGTCATGGATAATCAGTAAGAGCCTGATAATTTATGTAGAGTTGGAGGATTATTCTAAAACTAGAAGTCTTTAATTTTTTAAAAGGACAGAGTGTGAAATATGCTGAATAAAAGGCTAAAGAGCTTAACTTAAAAATGTAGATCCACTGCAAACTTAAAACAGTGGATTTTAATCAAAGCCTTTACTATCTATTATGTAATTACTCAAAAGGTGTATGAGGTTTTTATTACAAAGAGACGTCAGCAATCCATTTAAAACTAACCAATAAATCTTTTTAAACTGAGAAAGACCTGACTTTCCATGTTTGGGTCTGGGAATGAATTTTCACATCAAAATACTGATATTCTAAATTTTGAGAAATGGTATAAAACTCACTTAAAATTTGTTTTTGTTGTAATTAGTTAATTTGGATTGTTAACACTTGTAACTTCAGCTTGCCTTTGCTCAGAAGGCTGATGGGAAGAACTGAACTATACCGGTTGTGTTCTCCTTCCCAGCCTATTTCACCCTCCACCACCAGCAAATACATAGTTAATGGCCCTTCCTTCCTCTATTCCTCCATTTTGATTCTTTAATAGAACGTGTCAATTGTTAAACAATTTTTAAATAATCTCTTTAAAAGAAAAAATGACTATGTCATTTTTTAAAATAAGGAAAGCAGGTGAAGCTCAACTTTTGAATTGATGAAGGCCTGGATTTGGAACCCATCTTTTTTATTTAAAGCCAAGTGGTTAGATAATTTCTTAAATTTTCTGATGTTTCTCTTTTGTTGCTAATAAAATGGCAAAAGAAGATATGAATACATGTTTTAAAAAGGTTGTTGTAGAGATTATGTTAGCTCATGTATTACATGTTCCTTAGGCTCCTGTACTCTACCAAGAGGTAAAATTATGTGAGCTCATGCTTTACATTACATTGTGAGTGTTGCATTTTGCTTATGCTCCATACTTAATTAATAGATAAAAACAAACCTGCCTGCAAATCCCTTGAACTGGCTATAAAGTAGGGAATGCCTGGTTTTGTGCATATAGGGCTGCACAGTTATAAAATATAAAGGTTAGGTGCTTGCAGTATTATGCAAAGCACAGTCATGTGAGTGTATTTCAAGTGCAGACACTTTAGTATTTTGAGACACATGTACTGTGAGATTTCAGAAGGCATAGCATGCCTTTCTTACGGGCTTATTCATGTATCTCATCCCATACTATCACTGAGGCATGGGTATTCTTTTTCTCTCTACTCTCTCCACCCTTCAACCTAAGTGAAATCTCTGTTGCACATAGGATATCATGATAAACCAAAGATATAAGACAGATTTTAGGTCATAACAAGCACTCGATACAAAGCCATTATTTTTGTTTTTCTAGTAGGAGATTTAAAATGAAAATGACTCTATAGCTTAAGCAGGTTCTGAAAAGCCCTTTCGGAACCAAAAGTATCCAAACACTGAGACTTGCAGCCTTGTTGCTTAATCTACCCTGGGGTGACCATGTGTAGATGATGCAATGATATACTGTGATCATTTGAGTTAATTCTGGTTTCTGTCTTTTGAGATCCTTATAAAAGAACATGTACTTAAAACTAATGCAGACAAAGGCATAAGAAGCTCCAAATTGTACAGCTTTTGGTGGATTTGAGGTAAACCCTTTACATGGAGCAAGGGAGAATGGATTTGGTTATGATTCTAGTACCTTTCCTCAAAGAAGATTTAACAGTTAGAAATTATGCATGTGTGTATCTGTGTGCATGTGCAAGTGGATGTATCAGTGTGTGATGGTTTTTAATTTGGTTAATAAACAAAATTGCCTTAATACATTCCCAATATTAATGGAATAATATGAGGGATATTCCAAAAAATCATGGAAATATGTATGATGAAAAAAATCTGCATGGATTTTTTTAAGTTGTACTTAAATAAACTAATCTTGATTATATTTTCCAAAAACTATGTGTAGCCTCTATACATACTACTGTGTTTGGATGATTTGTGATGCTTTTTGGGGATGTCAAGCAAAGTTGAAAGATCTACCACCCTTGAATTTTGTTTGTAAAATAAACACAGTTTGAAGTAGCTTGAAGACAAAAACTTAAATCTGTGTTGTTCATAGCCTGCTTAACTATGCTAGTATATTTTCCATAGGCAAAACTTCTAAATATTCAACTAACTATAAGCCGTTAGCTGAAATATCTGGATATGGCTTCCAGTGATTATACCAAGTTAGATATTATCTCAGTATTTCCTAGTATTTTTGCACCCAAAAGTGTATGTTATGGTAGACAGACACAACAAAAGCTTTTATAAAATTTTTAAAAACGGGATTGGAAGATCCTAAAACCTTGCTTCAGTGCTCTGCTGTTGATTTCTCCAAGGAGTAAAATATACGTGGCAACTTCTTCAGAAAGAACTTATTAAAGTTGAAGTATAAGGATTTTTAGATCAAAAGGATAATGATTTTTTAAAATCTTTACTATGTGATAAATTATTCTGAAGGCATTATAAAGATGTACAAACTTGCACTAGGGAATAACACAGAAAGTTGGTGGTGACTTTGAAATTAGTAGAGACATAATTCTAACCTCTTTCCATCCTTGGCCAAGTTTTTTATAGTATGGTACACACCACTACTGTTTGAAAAAAAAAGTCACTTTCTTATCATCAAAAGATGGTCCTTATTTTTAAGAAATATTCATAAGAACAGCTGCATGTTTTCAAACATGTGAAACACAATACCCTTACCAACAATATTTCCTTCTGTTTAAGAACAATGGCCTCACAAAGAAGTGTAAATTATTTCCACCCTTTACTTACCTTTCATAAAGAAAATTACACCTAAATTTTAAACCAATTTAACTCTCAAGATGTACCATCTGTGCCTGTCCTCCTGTTGCTAGGCTAACAGAATGTCCTTAAACTTGAGGACAGTTGGCAGAGAAGAGTAGCAGTGAGAGGCACTGTAGTATTTGAGAGGTAGGAGGAGAGATGAAAGGCCAGTGAAATTGCAGAATTTTCTGGTGCAATTCCCTGAGAAAGAATTAATGACAATGATTTGGGGTTCTAAAAAAAAATGACTGACTATCCATCAGCATAAGGTAACATCAGAAGATCCTATCACTGCAGTCAATCAGGATTCCTAAGGGCAGACATTATGATTGACAAGCAGTTGGCCTCATGCAAGGTGAATTCAAGCTAGTGACCCTGATAATGCATGAGCATGACCTTCTCAGGAAAGATAAACCTTTGAAAGAACTCCTTTCAATCCAGTTGAGTTAGCAAGGCCACAAGTGAGTTCCTTGGAAATGTATCACAGTTGTTCTTGCATGCAGCTGTTTTTCACCACAGTCTCCACTGAAGACAGGCTCAGTCCTGCTGACTACTGAAATCTGCGATGACCCTTTCTTTGAGCATTGCTTATTTTCCTTGACTTGTTGGTGACCTTTAGTGATTGCTCATGCTTTTTTCAAGTAGCTTCAAGGATTTGTTTTTTGGTTTGGTAACAACATGTTTGAGATATTCACATAGCATACAATTCACCCATGTAAAGTATAATGGCTTCCAGTCTGTTCACAGGACTATGAAACCATCAGTCCAATCAAGTTTAGAAGTTCTTAATACTGCCCAAAGAAACTCCTTTAGTAGTTATTTCTCACTCCCCCTCAGTAATGCCTCAATCTGATGAATAATCCCGACCATCAGTCTGATTGAATTTTCCTATTGCAGACATTTCATATGATTGGCATCCTACAACATGTGGTCTTTTTATGACTTGTTTCTTACATTAACATCTGTTGTCCAGGTGAATTTATGTTACAGAACATGTCAGTACTTAATTCCATGTTATTGACAAACCATCATCGATTGTATGGATGTATTATGTTTAATTTTCCACTCATCAGTATGTGGGCATTTAGGTTGATTCTCTTTTAGGCTGTTGCTGTGACTTCTTATCTTTTTACATCATGTATGATTTTTCATAGTATTGTGGAAAGAGCATGGCCTATGGTTAGCTGTGTCTGAATGTGAACCTCAGTTCTGCTGCTGATTAGTAATGCAATACTGGTCAATTGACATGGTTTTTGTGATCCTTTCTTTACTCCTTTTGTGTAAAGGGGCACCCTATGTTGTCCCTTTGGCTTGATGTAGGGATCAAATGAGATAAATCTTGGAGAACTTTTCAGTTCTTGAATAAGTAGACATAATATGAGCCTTCCCATGGAGCTTTCATATATTGAATATAAAAGTGATCTGAGTAATGCCAGGCAATTATACTCTATTCTAAATCAAGCAAGAGAAGACTTCAGAGACATCTCCTGCTGTTGACAGTGTGCTCTGCAAAAGGTTCAGCAAAGGTAAATGAATTGTTCCTGTCCATCTTTTCCTAACTTAGCCCAACTCTGTAATCCAAGGACTTGAACCCCACCAGCATTTGCCTTAGATACAGTGCAGTTAAAAAAATGGAATCAATGCTGGCAACCATGCTGAAAGAGAAATTAGTAAGTCTTCCCATTTCATAGCATTATCTATTGAGGCAAAGATAAGGAAATGGTTTCTCCAGGTAACCAAAGATATCACATACTCAAACACTAAAGCTTTTTACAATTTTTGACTCAATGTATTTTGTCTCATGTACTTCCTCATTTTAATTTCTACCAGAGAAGAAAGAACGAGTTAGAAATGGGAGCCACCTGAGAAGTCAGAGAGTATGTATAGAGTTTTTTAGTAACTGATACAAAGATAGTGTGTAACCCTATCGTTAAATAGAAATCATTTATCTAAATGATGTCTTCTAAATGAACTTGCAAAAAATGAATAGACTCCTGTTTAAAGTCAAATACACAGTTTGTGTAGAGTTTATAGTAATTCACCTTGTCAGCTCTTGTCCAGGGTGTTTAATGATGGGTTTCCTTTAGTTTCCATATAAAAACCAGTTTCTCCTTCTTTACCACCTGTAGAAACTGCATGATTCTCCACAAGCATATTCAAAAGAATTAGTATTATCGATGATTTAAAGAGCTCAGTTATTTTTTGCAATTGCATGCTTAGTTGCATGTGCTGAAGGAGTATAGATTAAATATTTCAGGATCTGGTCAAACCCTTGAAATGTAGAATGTGAATGAATCTAGCCTTGCTTTATCAGTTAGATTTTTAAGACAATTACCATCAATATTATCCCTTGATTTTATAGTTCACAAAATGTCTTGGATTATAATGAGCACAATTTTTCTCCACAAAACTATGAACAAAAATCATTTTACAAATGAGAAAACCAACTGTCATCCCAAAAGAATGCCTTTGCTAAGATCATCCAGTTACTAAGTATTGTAGCAAAATGAGAATCTAGACACTTCTGACTCCTAATTTTTTATTACATTTTCTGTATCATGTTACTTCCATCTGGAATGACTTTTTCCTGTATGTTTGAAAGTTTCTACCTACTTTATGTTTTGTTTTAACTTGTGTTTGTATTAGAACAGTGAGCCACATGGACATTTAGTAGTGGTCAAAATACTGCATTTTCAGATCCTAGAATGAATGTAGTTCTTGATTAATAATTTAATAAGAAAATAAGGTGTTTGTTTACAATGTTAATTAAACACTCAAGGAAAATACACACCAGCAATTCTTTTGGGAAAACATTGAATGCAAATAGGAAAACAAAAGAAATGAGGATAAGTTAATTCTATATGCATTTGAAATATACCACCTGCTTTGCCCTTGGTTGTAGGACATTCAAGTTCATTCTTTCCTCAGGATCATTGTCAATGTATTGGATTATTACTAAGGTATGTAGAATAGAGAGATCTTGAAAATAATGATTTCAAATTCAAATACCTGCAATAACCAGGTGGAAAATATAAATCATTGGGTATATGGTAGTTGTAGGTATGTGTGCTTACAATTTGCAGATGGTTAAGGACCAGGATCTGTAGGAATTCAGAGACGGATATAGTGCTCTGGTTGGCTGTTGCCATCTTGAGATTCACAGAGTTTTCCTGGGACTACTGATTTTTCCAAGTAAGGCAAAAAAAGCAATAATGATGCTCCTTGACTTGTGATTGGGTTATGTCATGATAAAACCATTGTTGGGGAGTGAACCAGCGGATGGAAACTTTCTCTCTCTGTCTCTCTCTCTCTTTCTCTCTCTCTCTCTCTGTGCCTCTGCCTCTTTGTAACTCTGCCTTTCAAATAAATAAATAAAACTTTCAAACAAAAAAATACGTTGTATGTTGCTAAGCTGGGAAAAGAACAATATTCAAAATTCAAAGCACATATTTCTGCTGAATGTGTGTGCTTTTTGCATCATCATTGAAAAATCACAGATTAAACTGCTACATGTCAGTTTGTATTTTTTTTAAGTCTTGAAGTCTGTTATTTTTTGACTTGATTAAATTTAATGAAAGTTTTTTTGGTAGGACAAAGCACAAGCTGGCAGGAATTGGCCCACAACCCATTTATTATCAGCTTTTGCTTAAATGGACTTTCCTCTTTATAATATTGGGGGAATCAAAGTGAAAAGCATTGTTGATATTTACATTCTGATCATATTAACACTCAAAAATTTCTGGGATGAATCAAACTTTTCCAACCTCTCATTTTTTTGGGGGGAAGTACTGCAACTTCATTTTATCCTCTATTCTATTGTGGTCCATTGTGGATTTTGTGTTAGACTTCAGATACCAAATCTCACAAATAGAACATGAAAACAAAACATATCAGGTACAAACTGGAGAAACTTGATAGTGAAAATAACTTGTAATCTGCCAAATAATCATCTCTGAAATCATTCTGGTTCCCAAAAGTATGGGCAGGCTTGGAACTAGAGGTGTTAAGTGATTGTTGGTTTGTTTTTGTAAAAAAACTAAGCAATATATATTGCCCTTTCTTAAGAATACAACTCTATGTCTATGTGTAATCCCAGTGTTTGGATCTGAGTATTGGATAAACTTGGTATATTTTGGCAAGAAACTTTAGTTGATGAGTAATCCTTACTTTCATTATATTTCTCAGTAATTCCCCCTACTTCTTGAAACCATTTCTGAGGTGCCAGAGATTCAGGTGAAAAATGACATTTTTATTCCTGACATGCTACTTTTTATTATATCATTGAGAAATAACGTTCAATAAGTGACTTCTGATAATACTTTACTGCAATCTTTATGAAAGATCGATTCCATTAAGTAGGTACATTTCAGTTGCTATTACTTCAAGTTATGCCATAATGTACTTGAAATACAGTCTTTAGTTAATAATAGAAGCTTACTGAGTGTGTTAGAGAAGTGCTGAAGTACTTAGTTTTGGACCAAGGATCAGGCTAGAGAGGGTATTTAAGACCTGTATGAATTTTGAGAGTTTTCGCCCAAATCTAATCCACAAACAATTTTAAAAATACAAAACTATATAGTCATTGTATGTGATGTATTTTATCACTTAATGTATTGAAGTTATATTATTGAATAGAACTAGAAAGATATCTTTTATCAAAATCACATGTGACCTATCTTTAGGATCATGCTATTCACTAACTTGAACTCAAATCTGCCTGCGTGGGAACTCAGAGATGTTGCTGGAAAAAGATTCAGGCAGTAAGAATAAGGAAAGGAAACCAGTTATAAAAAAAATTATGCTTACAGCAAAAACTAACAATTGTGAGTGGTGAAAAAATGTGGGTATTAATTAAAGATAGGGGGTTTGTTTTGGTGTTCAAGAAAATGTGAAGGAAATGTCTCAGTAAAACAGAATAGATAAACTTATAGAAAAGTTGTGAAAACTGTTTGAGAAACTTCCATATCCAGAAGGGGCAATTTTAAAAGTAATTGTGAAATTTTAATAACATAGAGAAGTGCTCACCCATCTATTGTTAAGTTAATAAGCAGTCTAAAAATTGGCCCACACATTATAGAACCAATTAAGCTTAAAAAAAAAGATAAACTCACATTGGAAGCATGTGCTCAAAAATATTAGCAGTGGCACACATGCATAATAGGATTACAGATGATTGTGTGTATTTTTTTCTATTTTTCCTTTTGTTAAATAATAAGAAAGTACGACTCCTCTATACAGGGAGAACATTTTTAAGTAAAGTTATCAGAATTCTGGTGGTATGAAATATGCTTATGCCATTTTGTTAAAGCAGGTTTGTGTGTGTATTTGTGTGTGTGCATGTGTGTGAGGTTTTTTTAGGATATTGATCACAGGGCAATACTAGTTGTATGATTGATCCTTAAATGGAATTTTTTTTTAACATGGATGACGTTTGCCTGAAGAATTTTTTTTCATTTTTGGAAACTTTCAACTTTTATTATTTTAAGGTAGAAAACTATGCCACGAGGAAAATATTAAGGAAAAATGGGGAGCAGAACTTTGTAATTAATATTAGTTTCACTGTTCACCTAAACAGAGTATAAATTCTGTAGTTGTGTTATGATGTAGATACATTGCTTTAGCATGATTTTCTGTCATGGTAAAATAAAATTCCTGCTTGTTCCCAATGGATTATGTAGAAATATTTGTGGACAGCATGAAATTCTTACCATGATGATGCAAGCAAACACCTCCAAGATCTTATGTCAGATCTGTTTAATCAGTATGGTAAAATATATTAGGATTTGTCTTGATTAGGAAAATAGCAATCAAAGCATTCAACTCTTTTCACTTGTTGAGACAGATGGCCTGTCTTTAGGAAGGCAAATATCCAAAAACAACAACCCACTACCGTATCTTTGAAAATATGGTGCTCAGGATCATCTTGGAAAAGAGCTATTTAAGCCTAATATGCCATATGCTCAATGAATTGATTTTTTCCATGCTGTGGTATAGGCAGAAAACTCTTCTTTGCAGTGTCTGTATCATACCTACATTCTCGGCAACTCATTTATAAAAATCAGCAAATCTTCCAGGTAAGGGGTAAATTGTTATAGGGAATTCACTTTGTATAAAATAATAAGTATATTTAAGTACACAGTCTCTGATGCCACAGATTTTCCCCATTGAGTCTACAGTGTGTTTGAAGATCGGATAAGCTGACAGCTTCCCTGGTAAAATAAAGCAGGTCTAAAATTATTCCAGAACAAATCCCTGAGAGGATGCAACTTCTCTGTCATTCTTATTTATTCAAGTTAGAGACTGACCATGAGCTTAAACCAATGTACCATGTTTCTGGGTCCTTCAGAAAGCAAATTTATGAATTGTTTAATTCACTGTATGTTAAGGTACACTTCAGTGCATGCAAAAAAATGTGCTGTCCAAAGTGGCAGCTCTTGTGTGTCGTATAAAGTAGACTTCATGTATAGCACTCCAGCCACATCCTTCAGATTCAAAGCATGAATTTTTGCATTGGACAGGCCTGTATTTGATTTATGTATTGTATTCCCTAGAGAAATTCCTTAAAAATATAAATCCCCTTAAAACCTCATTTGGTCAGTTTGGGGGAACACTGTTGTGACATGTTCTTGGCAGGAGATGTATTCCAAACCTGGGTCTAGTTTTGGTTTTACAGGGCACTGTGGGCTGGTTCCATAAACTCTCTGAGGCCAAGAGAGCATGGGGATGGAACCACCAAGGCTACAGTGCATT
Organism: Oryctolagus cuniculus; assembly: GCF_051225735.1. Taxonomy (NCBI): domain Eukaryota; kingdom Metazoa; phylum Chordata; class Mammalia; order Lagomorpha; family Leporidae; genus Oryctolagus; species Oryctolagus cuniculus. The sequence continues at coordinate 55,624,014 of NC_142872.1, forward strand.
TAAACAATATATGTGTTTTTGCATGGGTTGTACTTACATAAATGTGGCTGTTTCTGATAATCTGACAGATTAGATACCAAATTCCTAATTATTCATTGTTTTGACCTAGAAACACAGAATGAGAAAATGTTTCTTTGCCCTTTTATCAGGTAACATTAAACACACACACACACACACACACACACACACACACACTTCTAACTTTCTGGAGTACAGTGGGTCCTTAACTGAAAGACATGGAATATCATTGTCAGAGATAAAACCAGGAACCTGATTTAAATTATCAGTTTCCCACAGCTACATTGTTTGTTATCCACTCTGTGCATGTATATGAGATAATGAGAGGAAACTGTATGACTTATTTAAAATACCCCCAAGGGATTCCAGGAGATTTAAAGAAGTCTAAATTATAAAGTAATGCAGAAAACGTTAATAGCGTTCTATGTCAATCTGCTGGATACCTTTGCTAAAATTCAAACTCTTTTGGCAAGGGTAATCCTTAGTACATAAAATGCCCCAGAAATAATCAGGAGTTAATGTTTCCATCATTGACATATTAGGTGCTCTGCTTAGAATATCTACCCGTGAGTCTGTACAACATTGTGTGTGTTTCTCCTAGCTGTTTTGATTGAACTCCTGCTGGTGAAACTATGTGTATGTGTGCAAAAAGACAAAAGATAGAAACAAAATGACAGAAAACCGTTCACTCATTAAATACGAGTATTTTTATGAGATGTTATCAGTAGGATGTCCAGAAAAATGTTTGCTAAGTGCTTAATTGGTACATAAATCTCTAGGTTTATGGGTGTAGTGGATTTGAGGCTATACCTGGAAGCTATACTGAAACCCTATGTAGCGGTAACAGACTAACGGAATCTCCATAGTTTCCATGGGCTTGTTGGCCTCCAGAAGTCTTAGACCTGGAGCAGACGTCACTTTGCAAAACAGACTCAGGGAGTAAGAAGAACAGGAATAGTTGGGAAGTGTTTTAGGCAGTGGTTCATAAAGGGTCTCCCCTGAGGGGCAGCAGTACAATTGTCAGGGGAGGAGGGGAGGGAAACTATGTGGTGTGCACCTCAGACCTCAGTCCAGACCTCCTGAATTAGAAGCTGCTGCTGGCTGTGTGTTTGTCAGCAAGCTCTCCAGGTGACTCTGATGCTTGCTTTCAGTTTGAGGATCACTGATTTTGAGTCATGTCAATCTTGTGAACCAAACGCATCATTTATAAGCAGTTTCCCAGAAATATTTCAAAATCAACCTCACAAAATCCTTCCCAGATATTTTTTTAGTGAGGAAAATGGTTATTGGAGGACTTGTTACCACTCAGGTTTGTGTGCAAATTCATTTTTTAAAAAGATTTATTTATTTATTTGAAAGAGTCACACAGAGGCCGGTGCCGCGGCTCACTAGGCTAATCCTCTGCCTTGCGGCGCCGGCACACCGGGTTCTAGTCCTGGTCGGGGCGCCGGATTCTGTCCCGCTTGCCTCTCTTCCAGGCCAGCTCTCTGCTGTGGCCCGGGAGTGCAGTGGAGGATGGCCCAAGTGCTTGGGCCCTGCACCCCATGGGAGACCAGAAGCACTTGGCTCCTGCCGTCGGATAAGCGCGGTGCACCGGCAGCAGCATGCCGGCCACAGCGACCATTGGAGGGTGAACCAACGGCAAAGGAAGACCTTTCTCTCTGTCTCTCTCTCTCACTGTCCACTCTGCCTGTCAAAAAAAAAAAAAAAAAAAAAAAAAAAAAAGAGTTACAGAGGAGAGGCACAGAGAGACAGAGGTCTTCCATCCGTTGGTTCACTCCCCAGTTGGTCACAATGGCTGAAACTGCGCCAATCCAAAGCCAGGAGCCAGGAGCTTCATCCGGGTCTCCCATGTGGGTGCAGGGGCCCAAGGACTTGGGCCATCCTCTACTGCTTTCCCAGGCCATAGCAGAGAGCTGGATCAGAAGTGGAACAGCTGGGACTTGAACCGGTGCCCATAAGGGATGCTGACACTTCAGGCCAGGGCATTAACCCACTGTGCCACAGCGCCAGCCCCTGGAAATTCATTTTTTTAAACCATAATAAGATTGTCTGTTGAGGCTGGTATTGTAGCACAGTGGGTTAAGCCTCAGCCTAAGATGCTGGCATCCCATATGAGCACTGGTTCAAGTCTCAGCTCCATTTCCAATCCAGCTACATGCTGATGTGCCTGGTAAAGCAACAGAGGATGGCCCAAGTTCTTTGGCCCCTGTACCCAGACGGGAGACCCAGATGGGAGACCCAGATGAAGTTCCAGGTTCCTGGTTTCTGCTTGGCTCAGCCCCAGCCACTGCAGCTATTTGGGAAGTAAACCTAGTGGTTCGAAGATTCATCTCTCTGTCCCCTTCACTCTCTCCTCCTTTCAATCTCTCTTTCTAATTCTGCCTTTCAAATAAATAAGTGAAATTTAAAAAAAAAATACTGCCTGTTACTGTACTTTAGAAGTAGTGAAGGAAAATATGCAATCATTTTTAAGCTATATTTTTCCCTTGAATCAGTAATCAAGGAAATACTTCACCAGGAAAAATAGAAAGGTTAGCCAATTTGTACTTCCCAATGATTTGAAAAAAAAAAAAAAAAACAGTAAGCTGTTGCATTTCTGCTAAATGCTGCTAAATCAAAATTGATCCAACTTTTGGCCCAGCCTAGCATAATTCCCTGTGAAATGTTTTGTCATGTCTGTCAGTTTAGTCATAGTTTAAGATGTTACATGTTTAACTTAGGGAGATGAATGCAGTCTGAAAATATGTCATCAAAAGAAAAAAAGTGACTTCCATTTATGACAAAAATATAGTAAAGGGACTAAATTGAAATTCAGAGAGTGTGAGTATTTGAGACCCTGCCAAATACTCATCACTTTCTGTGAACCAGAGCTTAGGACTCCAGCCTGGCCTAATATCTGATTTTACTGCAGAATGTCATTTGTCTAGAAGACATATTTGTTCTATTTAATTTTGCACTACTTTGGCAACATTATCCAAAACTCTTTTCAAAAATTTTACTGGCTGTAATGATCAGTATTAATTCATTTTCTACAAAAGTAAGTTGTCTTATTTGGGTGTCACTTTATCCAATGTTATGACCAAGTTATTATTTCAAGGAATTGTTGTTCACTTGTACCCTTATTTTTTTAAGCTTTGAAACCATATATAGATTTCAGATTGACTAACAATACTAGTGTATAATTCCCTCTTTCTCTCAAGTTGCTCCTTTGATATTAAGCCCAGATGGAGCCATGTTTGTCAGACTTACCATCAGGGAACACAGATGAACTTGGTTGAGGTCAAGGCCCTTGCCACTGAAAGCACTAAGGTAAAAGATTGCCAATTTGTGACACCTTGCTATTGCATTGTTATCTGTGCCTACAAGGCTGGTTACCATGGGTTCTCTAATTTGAATTTTCTGAACCATGCCTTTAATGCTCACATACCTGAGGTATTTATCCAAACACATTGTAGGTTTACCTCCCTCAAATATCCAGCCATCCATCCGTTTCCTTCTGAGTAGAGCAATAAAAATCAAGCCAGACCCTGTGCCTTACATATGGAACCAGTATGATTTACTGCCAGGCTGAGTATAAAATCATAAAACTTTCAGTACGTGGTTAATATATAACCATCAAAATAACAGAGTGCAATTCTAAATTTATGAGGCTGAACTTAACACTGAATATCAAATAAGAATCACATTGATCTCTGTAGCGGATGACTTAAAAACACATTAGGTGGCATAACTGCAAGACAGTACATTGATTTAAGCATAAAATGCATAGCACTCAATACTTTACCACCTAACGTTTCTCAATAATGAACAAAGCTGTTGTATATTGATGAAAGGAAAATTATTTGTTTTGTTATATTACAGTGCTCATGGAGATGCCTTGCATTTAGGCTAAGCAAACATGATTTGAATCACATTTAGCAAAGGGTGACATTGGATGGACATTTTACGGAATTTACACTTGTTTCTCAAAATAACTGTACGAGAGTAGTATTGTGATGACAGTTTGTCACTTTTTTTAACAGAGTAAAGATTCCTGTTAGATAGGTACTAACTTTTTGTACAAGGCATTTTACAAATTTACAAAATTTTCTGATACAAACAATTCTAGACATTTTTAAGGTTCATGTCTAAATGCATGAGCTGATCTTTTTATTTTTAGTTTTTAATTTTTTAAGATTTATTTATTTATTTGAAAATCTGACAGAGACAGGGAGAGACAGAGAAAGAAACTGAGATCTTCCATTCACTGGTTGACTCCCCAGATGGCCTCAATAACCAGGGCTGAGCCAGGTGGAAGCCAGGAGCCAAGAGCTTCCTCCCAGTCTCCTATGAGGGTGGCAGGGACCCAAACACTTGGGCCATCTTCTACTGCTTTTCCCAGGCCATTAGCAGGGAGCTGGATCTGAAGTGGTCAGCTAAGACATGAACCAGTACAAATGTACAATGCCAGCATTGCATGTGCAGCTTAACCACCTTCAACGTAACACCAGCCCCAAGAACTTATCTTAAAAAATGGACATCATATTCAGAAATCTAAAAGCATCTTTATGAAAGAAATAATAATATTATGATAAACACTCTTAATAGAATGCTCTTAAGACTCTTAAGTGTAGGAGATTTTGACAGGCTTAATGAAAATTTGGAAAGTTGTACAGCCGCAGGTATCCATGTAATGTAGGTAACAAAATGGATACAGCTGGTTTTTTGTGAGCATAACAGTGGTACTTTTCACTCAGCTGGTGATGCCTGGTGATTTATGTTAAGACTCAGGGAGCTAGGGGCCAGTGCTGTGGCGTAGCAGGTAAAGCCGCTGCCTGCAGTGCCAGCATCCCATATGGGTACCAGTTCTAGTCCCGACTGCTCCACTTCCGATCCAGCTCTCTGCTGTGGCCTGGGAAAGCAGTGGAAGATGGCCCAAGTCCTTGGGCCCCTGCACCGGTGTGGGAGACCCAGAGGAGGCTCCTGACTTTGGATCAGCTCAGCTCTGGCCATTGCAGCCAGTTGGGGAGTGAACCAGCAGATGGAAGACCTCTTTCTTTATGCCTCTCCTTCTCTCTCTGTGTAGCTCTGACTTCCAATTAAATAAATAAATCTTAAAAAAAAAAAAAGATTCAGGGGCTCTGGTGGCCAGGAGAGTATGTGTGTGTGTGTACTCTTCAGCTTAGCTTTTTACCTGAATCTCTAAATATATGAGGACAGCACCTCTGTGACATGCAGTAACCTGACAGAAATACAGATTTCTGATGTGAAGTCTCCTGATTTAAAATAATAGCAGTCTGTTTAAATGTGAAGTAAGGGGCCAGAGACCAAACCTCACCCATCTTAGTTCCATTTTCAGCTTTCCTACTGCCAATTGAAGACTTCTCATTCTGGGCCTCTGAGAACATGGTTTTTATACAAGGAGCAAGTGTATCCAAATCTTAACAGGGTCAGACAAATTGTCATCATTTGCATGGAAAATAGCACCTTCATAAGAATCAGGTACTGTTTTACCAAATGGACCCTGTTACATTACAAGATTCCATGCAGGGGTTGGGGCCATCTGAAGCCCATAAGATCCTGTAGTCTGGCCCTGCCTATGCAATGCCAGGTGGGACTTGAAATTCAGCAAGTCTACAACAGCTGAGTTTTAAGTTGCATGGCTAATGAATGATGTTACAATGATCCAGATGGCCTTGGGCAGAAAAAAAAATTGTCCCACTTCAGGACTCTTTCCTCACAAGCCTATTCAGGTGATGAAGGTTAGCAAGAGTAGCCAGTCAGGAGCTTTCATTAGTTCACATGCTAATCACAAAGCAAATCTAGTTGCAAAGCTGTCCTTTCCTGGGGAATTTTTGTGTATCACTGTTCCAACTGTAGGACAGGCAGGTAGGTCCCAAGCTTTCGAAAAACGCTGAAAGGAAATCCTAGTGTTCTTTCAAGTCAGGGACTCGCTTTTTTTAAACAAACATGACACCGTTAGCTTCACATTTGAATAAATGATACATGCATGCAGGGTGGCTTCAAAAAGTTCATGGAAAATGTGAATTAAAATGTAAATAATTGAATTCACATTTTCCATGGACTTTTTGAAGTCCCCTCATGTTTTTTGGCATTTATTTTACCTGTTGAATATATTCCAGCTTTAAATTTTCATTCTGTTTTTCCTTCATAATGAATTAACTTATTATTGTTCATGACATGCAAGATAGACTGTGATGTTTAAGAATAATGTTTTCTAATTATCATTGACATTTGCAGAGAAGATTAAAATTTAATAAAATTAATTGTCCATCCTTGAACACCTCACTTCGCAGTTAATCATAGTGTTCTGATTTCTCCTACTCATATGAAAACTTCTGAGTTTCATGTCTTGTTAATATCCTTAATGAACCCTCCACTGGGAGAAAGAGTTGTTTTTTATTGAAATATTAATAAATTTTAGGCAAAAAAAGTATTGATTTTGTAAGAATTCTTTGGTTGTAATTTTCCAGCAGAAATGTTGAGAGGTGAGCTCACCTATCTGATTAGGACAGCTTAGCTTGTGGAGCTTGTGTTGAACAGTGAGCACTGCATCCTCTTCACCATGGCACATCTCTAGTAATATAATTTGAAGTGCTTGGGCCCCTTGCATCCATTTCTGAATCTATTATTAGTTGATTAAATTAGCTGGCTGAATCAGTACAGTGAGAAGAGACGCAGTAATGATATTATAGAATTAGTATGCTATGATGAATTGTCAGGAGAAGTAATTGTGACAGCCCTGTGGCCATATGCACTTAGCCATGCAATTTATAGTCATTTGGAGAGCCAAGGACTTTTCAGTTTGGGTTAGGAAATTTGTTCCTGCTTTTGACATAGTTTGAGGGATATGTGTGTAAGGCTGAGGGAGGTGCTGGGTGGCAATTCAGGAGGAAATCTGAAGTCTCTCTTCGTAGCCACTGGTATTGGGATGATTTTTCAAGGGATGAGCCACAGTTGTGTGGACGTCTTTATTGTAAAGGTGCCAATTCCTTTAGATAGATTTATATGATAGAGCTATTTCTTTATGGTTGCAGAAGATAATGTTACTTTGGGTAAGATAAAAGTAAATGCAATCTGGTATCACAATTTCCTTGGTTATGGAGCCCTGTAAATTCTCATCTATGTACTGCATTTGCAGCAGTCCTGAAAACACTGCTCTGGTTGTTTTGATTGAGGTACATGTGGGGCTCCTAATTGTAAGTAGTTTTTTGAAGCAACTTAAAATACAACATTACCTTTTTATTTTTTTGATTAGCATCTATTTGCAGGATTAAAAGACTTTCAGATGCCTCTAAAAGGCTTATGATGACAGTGGTTGGCAGTACGAACACTGGCATAGCAAGCACATTAGGCCACATTTATTGCAGTATAACCGAAACATGTATAACTCTGGGGCCCCCTCAGTAGTGCTGTAGTATGAGAATTGCTCCCTTACTCTTTCTGTTTTTGTTTGCTGTGATTACTGGGCTGCGATCATTCTCAGCATCACAGTGAACATGCATCCTGATTTCATTTCAAGTCAGATTCATGCAGAAAACTACTATGTTTTGCTTTTCGGCAGTTAAAGAAATTTGCTGCATGTCATTCATTGATCACTTGTCTTTCTCAAGCAAGATTGTCATTTGATCACAAAGCTTAAAGTTGTTTTGGTTTGTTTCTGTTTTCTTCTCCCACGGAAGTCATTGCTTTTCATCAGCTGACAAAACTGTGTCAAAATTTCAAAGTGGATCTTTAAGAAAATCTTGTCTTAGGACCCTAATGTATGTCTTAGCACATTTCCCTTGCCCCTCCTCTTAATTACACATAATTATAAACACAGAAGAGCTTCTTCACTAACTCTGTGGTCGGGCATTTCACTTTGAAGGTACTAAGAGGGTACCTATCAATCCCTCCTTTCTGTTACTGTCACCAGTGTCCTTCCAGCTCCCTTAAGCTCTTATCTAAGTTATTTTCAACCCTTCTCCTTTACCCTCCACATCCAATTTGTCACCCACACCTGCTGATTTTTTTCCCCAGTACAGTGTCTTAGGTTACCTCTTCTTTTTCATTTTTACAGTCTCCATCCCTGTCCCCTGTTGTCATCTGGGTCTGCAGTACTGTGTATTCCTCGGTCCATCTCCTTGCCACCTCTCTCCATGCCAGTAGCTCCTATATATACCAAGCTGCCAGATGGATTTCTTAAATTTTGATTATATCTGTTCATATTGGTTCCTTGTGGCACAGGGCCTCTTGCTTATTCTTATTTCAGCCTACAGAACTTATGCGCTTTTCCCCTCCTCTGTCTTACCCTTTCCTTTCCACACATAATTGGCTAATTATAATTGTCATTTATCAATTTTTGTGCCAGACATTGTGCTAAGTGCTTTCCATACATTAATTCATCTAAGCCCTATGGCATTCCTGTGCAATAAATAGAATGATTCCCTTTTTATTGCCCAAGAAATAGATGTGTGAATTAACTTGCCCACCAATATGAAGAGGGAGAGCCAGGGTCCGAAAGTAGGCCTTTCTGATTTGAAGTGATGCATTCAACCACCATGCAGTACCGGCACCCTAGCTGAGTGCTCTTGGATAGCCATCACCTGTGTGTAAATTTGCATCCCATAATTATTTTTCTGATAATTCCTATCCCTCCTCTCTTTTATGCACATTCAGATGCTGACCCCACCGTTCATTTGGCATTTCTCTGTCCCTTTTTACTGCATGAATTTGCATTGGATAATGTGTCACTTAATATTTGTGCTTGTATATTTGCATCCTCACCCAGATCACAGTCTAATTAAACTGATAGAAACATATAGAATCTAAATATTTTCCATTCTTTAGTATAATACTTTGTACTCATGTCCTCTAGTGAAAGTGAATATCTAACTTAGTAATTGTGTCACTTTGTGAGGAGGTTTTGTCCCTATATTTTAGTGTTTGCATTTGTTAAACCACAGGAAAATTATGTTGTCTTCTCTTACGAAACTTGGAAAAAAAGCAAAATATGGCAGGCAAAATACTGGCCATCTAGCTACATCCAGAACAATGAACAAGGTGTAAATAATAAGGTCTGCTACAAATTCAAAGACATGGAGATCTGCATATCTTCAAAATGTATGATTAATACTGGATTCAGTACTTTAAGTTTTTGTAACATTTGATTCCAACAAAAATGCCAAGAGTATTTTTTCTGGGAAAAAGGAAACAGTTATGGTTTGCTGAAAGGTTCAGGATGGGAAAATCAAAATTGGGAAAAGCAGTTGAGGTTGGGGTAGGGGTGGAAAGATCACATATACTGTGCCTTCATATCAAGACCGAATCTGAATTGTATACACATAATCCACTCATGTACCTAACAGGTTGATGTTTTTAAGAAATTTAATTGCTTTTAGGTCATTTAAATATTACTATAAAAACTAGTAATTTTTGTAACTAAGTGATTTCATTAATGTAGGTAACCATGTTAAGTAATCCAAAGTTAAAATTATATGTTATATGTATATATGTTATATGTGTATTATATATGTATATTGCTATACTTATTAAAGGTTATACATATGTTGGTGTGTATATAATCATTTAGGCTGAAGGCCTGGTGTCTACAAAGATAAAATATACAGCAGCATCATTTCCCATTTCATGTAGGTCTCTGAAAAGCCCTACTCGGTCAAAATAGCTGAAACAGAGATGGCCTTTCTAAAGCTACATTCATTATATATTTTCAACACATCCCTTGTCTCACTTTTTAAAAAGTACATCCGTTCTAGAGCCAGACAGCCCTCAGCCTTCGATGACAGCCCTGTATTTATGTATCACTTTCTTTGTGTTTTTTTGGGTGAGTTTTTCAACTTCTCTTCCGTAAATTTAGAGCAAAATCACCTGTGTTAAGAAGTAGAACAGATCCAAGGAGAGGCAAACCCAGAGCTCACTGGAGCTAAAATCAGGTTTAAGATACATGTAAGAAACACGAGGAAGCTTCTAGTACAAGTGAGTTCTATCAGCAGTAAGCAAACTCCACTAACAGTAAGCATTCCTGCATTTTGCAGGAATAGAGAGCATTTTGGGGACATTTCAATGACTTTTTTTTTGTGGTAAGAATTAAAATCAAATTGAGTTTTGAAGGAAGAATATAAACAAGTAAAAGAAAAAAGTGTAAAGGAAAAGGGACAGAGTTTTATACTCGATAAAAGGTCACCAAGAACCCTCATGGCTGGTTACCTAGTGTATCAAGAAGCCAGGAGAAGTCTGCAACCTGGAATCGCAAATCTCTGATGACAGGACAATGTGTTACTGTGCTGTGGGAATTAAATTGTTGGTTATCAGATCCTCTGATTATTCTAGAGGATCTGGAAATAAAATTTTTTAAAAGATACATTTATTTATTTGAAATTCAGTTAGAGAGGAGAGACAGAGATCATCCATTCACTGGTTCATTCTTCAAAAGGCTGCAATGACCAGGGCTGGGCCAGCCGAGAGCCAGGAGTTTATTTCTGGATCTTCCAAATAGACGCAGGGTCCCAAGGTCGTGGGCCATCTGGTGCCGCTTTCCCAGGCACATTAACAGGGAGCTCCATCAGAAATGGAGCAGCAGGGACTCGAACCGGTGCCCAATGTGATGCAGGCACTGCACAGGGCGCCTTAACCCACTGCGCCACAGCCCCAGCCCCCAGAAATCACATTTTTAAAAAATCCTTGGATTTCTAAGATAATGTTAGTGAATTATTGGAGCATTCTGGAAACAATTGACAGAATTATGGGGGCTTCTGGAACATGAGCTCTGTACTTTAGGACTGTATGTGGCTAGTAAGTGTGATGGCTTGTGCACTGCAGCTGTTTTTCACTATTTATAACAGTGGAACCCTACAATTCCTGTGCCCTCACCTTCTGTCAGTCATCATCTCCTCCCTCATTCTTCTCCAACCCTGTTAACTTTGGCCCATTTCCAACATACAGAATTTTGCCCTGGCTATTATTCCTTCCTGAACTGTTATGTCCCCAAATATTTTCTTACCTAGCATTGTCTTCTGCCAGTTCATATGTCATCTTTTCAACAAGGCCTACCCTGACCATTCTGTGAAATAGTAACTCCATTTGCAACTCAGCTTCACTATGAAATCCCTTGGCCATGTTCCATCTTACTAACATTCTTTAGCATACTATGTAATTGACAGCTGTCATATTTTGCTTCTTGTCTATATTTCCCCACTGGAATACTAGTCTAGGATGCCAGAAACCTTTATTCCTTAAGTACCTAGAACTGGTCTTGCTTTCTTGTCCATAGTCAATATATTTGGTGCATAAAATGAGTAAAGGAAGGAGCGAATTCACTTGTGGTTTAAAAATCCTCACAGAAAATACATCCATACATGTGTACATCAAAAACTGTGCATGGATTTCAAAAAATATGTTGCACTAAAAATAACTAATTGTATTATCCCCAAACTTTTTGAAGTACTCTCATATCTTGAAACCTAACAGTGATTAAATTAAGAAAAGAGGGGACCTTCGCATTTAGAAGTAAGGGGACTGTGGCCTAGTGGTTAAGATGCTGATAAGGCATTATGCATTAGAGTACTTGGGTTCAGTTCCAAGCCCTGACCACCGATTCCAGCTTCTTGCTAATGGATACTGTGGGAGGAATCAGTGAAACCTCAAATAATTGGGTTCTTGCCACCTACGTGGGAGACCTGGATTGAGTTCCTGGTTGCCCCCTCCACCACCCAAGACCATTGCAGACATTTGGAGAGTGAACCAGCAGGTGGTATCTCTCTGTTTAAAAGGAAAGAAGGAAGGAAAGGAGGAGAGAAGGAAAGGAGAGAGGAAGAATCTGGCATTGGAGGGGCCAGTGTAGTAAAAATCGAAAAGACTTATTAAATTGTAAAAGTGTTTTCAGTCACAGTTAAATAGTAATGATGTCTGTGCTAAAACTTAAGGTATTCTCTAATTAACTTAAAATAAAAAGCATTGTTGACATCTCCGAAGAAACATTAGTCTGATTTAGGCCACTGATCCATGATACTCAGTGTTGTTTTTCTGACAGTAGCAATAAAGATAATTATATTTGAATGTTAATGGTTGTTTTGCAAAACATTGTTCTGACAGAATAGTTACTTATATCAAAATTAACATTTCCACTGTATACATGTTAACCTTGCTTTCAATCAGCTAACTTAAATTAAATGCCTGTTATAACTCTATTTAAATAAAGATCAGACCAGCCGTGGCCTGCCATCTTATAGGACATCATTGTTGAGGTGTTTTTTAAAGACTTCTAATCAACAGATGGCTCTCATTTGAACCTCTCCAAACAGCTCCCACAATTATGTGGAGGTGATTTACGTTGTCAGTGTGATGGAGTAGTAAGTAAGCCGTATTCCGCATGGTTCTTCTACTTCTGGTTCTTAACTCATAGACATTTCACCATGAAAACCAGTGTTCTTAGCAGTAAAATAGGGAAAGTAGGAAAATCTACTATACAAGATTATTGTGCATGTTACATGAGCAAGTGTATACAAAATGACTTTTCACACTATTCTTTTGGTGGTACTCTTAGGAATGTTTTGCTCACTCTGTCAGTTAATAGAGTACACTCATGGCTTTAATGAGGACACATTGTATTTGTTTAGCATTTGTGATAGTGGCAGTAGTAGTGTGACAAGTAGAATAATTATTCTGTTCCAGCAGGAAGTAACCTAATATCCTAGTCAGAAAATAAGAATTATGGCTGGCAATTTCACAATGTGCCAAAGACTTTTGAAGTCCACAATATGCAGTCCCACATAATAATTTCTCATTTTCTCCAGTCACCATCCCAGGAGATCTATTTATTCAAGCAAATCAACATATCTGTGACTTAAGCTACGAGCCTTTACCAACTTAAATGGCCCAAAGCTAATAGGTGGAAGATATATACCTACCCCTTCAAGGAATTTTTCACCCTTGATATCTTATATTGCAAAAGGGCTTTGAAGCAATAATTTATCCATCCTGGAGTGTTCATACTGGAGTGTTATGTACAATGGCTCTGTGTTTATTTCAGGTCCTTGTGAGAACACAACTCCAGGTGAGAACTGGGAGTTACTAGGATGCACACCACTGTTAACAGTAGTCTTCTTGATGTCCGTTTCCAAAACAGAAGTGGCGTCTCCAGTACCTTCATGTAAGATGCATCTGTGAATGCCAGGGCATCCACGTTCAATCCTGCTGCCAGAGCTACAAGGAGCACACTTCGAGAACACAAAAAAAGGAGACCTGTCCTCTCTCAAGTTTAAATGCCTTCTCAGCAGGGAGTTCAGAAAGATTTGTTCCACTCATTTCAAGTTTATCATCAGGCTTCCATCCAAAGATAAGGAAAGACAACATCTAGTAGTTTTATGATGCACTCTTACCAGGAAAATAGAAACAGATTTCTATGTTGTGCAATATTGACTCCTGTACAGCGCAATTCAGACTGCAATCATGGAAATGTTACATTTCAGACCACTAAGAAGAGACACACATGAAACTTGATACTTTCTTAACCTTAGACAAGAAATATAGATGTTTTGTATTCCCTTGTTTTCTTTATTTTCTTTCTATGGTTTGGAGGTATTCCTAACTCTTAAAATGATTTAATAAAATCATTTTTACATGTTTAGAGGCCATGGGTTCATTTACTAAGACATAAATTAACTGCTAATCAGCTCAAAATGAGAGTGTGCCAAGACCATGTTTGAGTGCTTGTTTCTGTGAGTGTATCTGTTAGCAAAGCCACCTTTTGCACTAACTGTTAGTAAACTGGGTTGATTTCTGAGATGAATAAAATGTATGGCAAAATACTCAGTCCACTGTGTTGTTGGCAGGCTGTTGTTTATCACAAGGTTTTAGTGTTCTTAATGAACTGTTAACAAGCTGTCAATTATGGTATTTATGCAAATTAGGGAAAGAGACATTGAAAGATTGATGTGCCTAGAGTTAAAAATGCCTCTTTGAAGTATTGCAAAGTAAATAATTCCTCTTTAATAACAGTTCTTAAATTTTTTCTCTCTTTTGCCACCAAAGGGCTCCCATGTCATGCACACTGAAGAATGGCAGCCCAGCTTCTCTGTAAGGGTTGTGCAGAAAGATTGAGACACAACTGTCTCTAGGATCCATTTTGCTTTCTGTTAGCATTTCTGGAATCATTTGCATCCATCCTCAGCCATAGCTCAAGTTCACTTTCAAGTGTTATGAAATACATAGGTAACTGTTTTATGGTTGCCATGTGGGGCACACACTTTCACCTTTCTTCCCAGTAGAAACCATCCACCATGGTGAAAAACACCTCCCCACACCTCAAATGCCCTGCGCTGATATTAGCCTTAGCAGTCCCAAATCCCATTTGTCTTTCTGGTAACCCATATTAACTTTTTAGTAAAGATCCTGTGTGTCATTATGAGTTGTCAAACTGGAAATACATATTTTGAAAGTTTCCTTTTAGAAACCCTCTCTGTAGCCAACACACCCATTTATTTGCCTTCTTCCTGTTTGTGTGTGTGTGTCTGTGATTTTATGTAGACTTAAATTTGTTGACTGAATACACTACCCCACATCCCTCAAAGACTTATACGACCATTATGTTCTCTTGAGGGTTCTTTCTTTCTCCTCTTTTAAGGAGAATGTGTTAATTACGTTAGCACAATTTCCAGAGGACTTTAAATAAGTTGAATATCTTCCATCCTCCTCCTCCTCCCCCTGTTGCACAGACACACTTGGAAATTGTGAGTTCTTTCAGGGCTTACCCACCTTATCCTCATCTAAATGAATCACGTTTCTCAGTGTTAGAAAATAGACATTTCACGACACGCTTGAAAAAATTTTGCTCTGACTTATGTTTTGTAATGAAACTAAGGTTATTCATGGTTCCCGAAGTTTAGAAGTATAATAATTTTGCAGCAATCTCATCACTTTTATTTTTAATTGTTACGATCAGAATTTAATGCAGATAGTTATTATAGGAGTGCAATCCTTGAAGAATGCTTCAGTTTTCAGTACAATTAAAGTCGACATCTTTTAAAGGCTCTTGAAATTCCCCCCAGAAATGGGAAATTACATCTTGTTTTGTTTTGTTAAAGTCACGTTTTGATTATGTGAAATTGGTATTTTATTTTAAAAAAAAAAAGATCCTCTGTTCAGCTTGGTGCGTAGAGGTTTGCATACTTGTTAGCTTGTTACTTATTCCAAAATTATTGAAAATATTATTCTTGCAGGTTTTATTTTTGTTTTAAACCTCATATTCTCAGCTCTGGGAGTTACAATGTTCATAAAGGAAGTATCGTAATCTACAGAAAAATCACGCATTCATATCTACTTGAAATGATGGATTAAGCTGTTTTATTATAAGTATATCAGGAATGCAATAAATATTTGCCAATGAAATGTAGTTATCATAAGGTTTTGCACAGTGCAATTTCATGTTAATGTCCAAGTGGAATATAGATGGCTTTATATGTTTGGTTCTAGTACCTGCTCTGCAGTTTGAAAAATTTATTTATAAGTGTTGAAAATGTAAATATGATAGTTCCAAGTATCTGATTTATCTCCAAATACCACTTAATTCCTCCCAAGACAGATGAGGGGAGTATGAAACTATAATTCTGGTGTCTGCTGAAACAAGCTGGATAATCAAAAGAAATAATCCAATATACTACAAGAAAAATATCTTTGAGTCTTTGGAGAAGGAGGAGGGTATTTTTTGGCAAGTTTGGGTACACTTTTGTCTGAAAGTGGTGAGATCACACCCAGCTCCTAGAATGGCCCTGTGGGTGAAACGAGTTAGTGATGACAGAGCTTGTTGGGTGCCCAGCACTATGCCAATGCATCCTTAAATTTCAGTATTCCAGCTTTTGGTGTTTGATATGCATTTTCCCTCATAGATAATTTTATATCTTGAGAATTCATGCAATGTATTTAGAAACAAGATACAGTGCAAAGTATTATATTCTATTGGTACTTAATTCTGCAATTTAATAAGTGTGTAAAGTTGAGCAAATTACTTCATCTCTCTGTGGCTCATCATACAGCAGTGCTGCTGCTGCTGCTGATGGTAATGATGAGGATGATGATGATGATAACTGTAAGTCTGTTGTGCAGGGTGGAAGGGATTTTCCATGTTAACTAACTACCTAGCCCAGTGCCTGATAGGTAGTAAGTGCTCATTTATCTATCAGTGCAGCTGGTTGTACTGTCTTTAATATTAGTTTGTTGTTAAGGACAGTGTGGTTTTTTTCTCCCAGAAACCTTTTATTTAAGAAATACAAATGTTATGCATTTCATAAATACAACTTTACGAATATAGTGATTGTTCCCAAGGGGTCTGTTGAAGGAATTGAGGGCATTTTGTGGCTAATAATTTTAGCAATTATCACATTCCTTTCGTGCTTCTTTTTTGACTTTTAATTCTAGCACTCTGCTTTTCATAATGTGGAGGACAGGAAAAGTCTGGAGTTTCAGAGACGTGATCCAGTCTGTCTTCTTATTGCTCTACTGACTAAAACGTTTGAAAGACCTTTTACCTCTGAAATAACAACTTTGTCTTTGCTTCCTCCACTCTCCTGATTCTTGTGAGAAATGAAAAGGCTTCAAAATAAACTTAAGAACCAGGACTCCTTGGTTCTGAGCCTAGACACCAAGTCTCAGAGGAATGCACTGCGGTCATTCTCTCTTTGAAATTCTAATTAATCTATGTTGAAAAAGTTTTTTTCTAGCATACATTTTTCTTGAATCCATGCCGCATAAAAATGACACAGTAACACCACTCAAATACTCATATATATATATAATTCTATTCAAAGTAGTGTGAAAACAATTTTGCAAATATTTTAATAAAAACAATTAGATTTCAGCATTTTGCTCATGTTGTCATTCTACAGCTACTGTTTTAACTGTTCTGGCCTGTTTGGGATTTTATTAATTTGATGTTTAACTGAACTGAGTTTTCAGCTCTGTGAAAACATGAGTGGTTGTTGATATAATTGGAATTATTTGTTCATCATACCTGAGTTTACTTTTAGAGTTCATCAGCAAATGTTTATTACAAATTTTGAAAGTGAGCCGCAAGTTGAATTCTGCGAGAAAGAAATGTGTGCTCTAGATTTATTATGATACATAACCGATCATCTCAAAGGTCATTCTCACTACACAAAATTCCACAATTCACATAAAGATCTTGTTCTTCCAAAATCCTAGAATAAAAACCACAAGGAAAGATGCATTTTAGTTGTAATCTTCCAGCTGGAATGCTGTGAGAAATATGGGGGTGGTGAGAAAGCATCATTCGGTTAAGATGCCTTCGTGTGTTCAATTTTTATTTTCAAAAGTAAGGAATAAAGAAAAGAAGGGTAAAGGAAGGAGCGAGGAGGAAGGAAAGATAGAAACTGTGCAGATGATACTCATCTGAGGTTTCAGCATCTGATACTGTGCTGTAGCTTTCCATTCACATTCCCTAATCTAAAATTTTCTGTTCCTTTTTTCCTATTAATTTTTATATGTCTTTTAATACTTTGTTTTTAAGTAAACACTCATTTCTTGCAGAAGGCAAAATGTCATAGAAATAGAGATAATGCAGTCTCCCCAGTAGATTAGTTATCTTTTTTTAAAAAGTAATTATTCTTACTACTGTAGCTAAACTGAAATAATTAGTAGGAAATAGATCCCAACTGTTTCTAAAATAATAAGTCTGTAGTAACTGTATGCTTTGGATAGGAACAGCCAAATTTCCATTTGGTAAATTTTTTTCCTGTACAGACTTAACTTTTGCAGTTGATTGTACTGTGTGAAGTATGTTATTTTCCTGTATGCCAAAAAATAGCATTTATATCTTCAAATAGGTTAATAGTGAGTAGCTCTCTTTGGTTGAATGCTTAAACTGTCCCAGTAGAACTGTACACTTCTATTTTTCTTTTTTTATATTATATGTTCTCATCCAAATTTGACTGCTTCAAAAAAGTTGTGAAATTGGAAAAAGAGAATATGAAATTTCACATGTGCCTTTGTGAGGGAGAAAAATGATTAATTTGCCTGGGATGATTTTCCAGTGTGTCATGTTGAAGGCTTGAAGGATGTATATGATCTTATCTCAAAATTGAGTAGCCTTGTTTTGGTATGAAACTCTGAACAATGAAATGAAAAAAAGCATTTGCTTTCTCCCTGGTTGCTCTAATAAATGATATCCACCTTGAGTAATTGCTCAGTCAAAGCTGAGTTCAGTGCATAGTAAAAAAGAGACGTCTGTTCTTTCTAAACCGTGGTCAGGGCCTCCCACAAGGTAGTGCCCCTGTTTGTTCTCCTGGACTCCCTAAGGATTATCATAGTCACTGAGAACATGTTCTATCACTCTTTAAAATAAAATAACTCTTTGCCAGTAATGTCCTCCAAATGTTAAGTCCATCACTTTCTGCATTCCCATAAAGTATTTTTATGCACCTACACTTTTTTTCTCTATCCTGGCAAATCTATAAATGGAATTTTTGAATGGAAATCCTATGATATAAATATCTTTTAAACCTCTCACACGGTTTTACCTGCTTTGCAATCAGTCATTTTTTCCTTCAAAATCAATGCCTCTCATTAAGACAACTTCTGGCAGGGCTGAGGGTCTAGCGTCAGTTTATAGAAAAGTGGTCATGATTTTGCCTCTGGGTTTGTTTTAATTGTTCCTCTCCATGCAGCAAGCTCTGTGGTTTGAGAGAATTCATTGGTAAGGTACCCTCCTATGTTTCACAAAAGAATGTTACGAGGACTAAATTAGTCCATGCAAAATTATTTATTGCTCAATCTATTGCACCCAAGACCCTGCGACTGATGGGCATAAACAAGGCTGTCAGTCCCTGTGTTGCTGGAACTTAATTCTAGAATGGGAGTGCAGGGTTCGGAAAATGAACCAGACAGAATCACAAATGAGGACTGCAGAATAGAAAATCAAATATGATGATGTGTGAGTAGAATGGAGGAGATCTTCTTCAGGGACATCCCGGAAATTCGCTCTCAAGATACATCCAGTGAATGACAAAAGGGAAGTAGCCATGCAGAGGCCAGAAAGAAATACCCAGCCAGATGTCCTGAGAATGAATGTGGGCTGTGTCCGAAGAGACAGGAAACCATGCACTAATTCCTGCAAGCAAGCTGAAGGGCCTGAGAGAGGAGACTCATGGGGGAGAGGAGGTCTGGGGCTAAATCACTGCAGTCACGATATACAAGGAGTTTGCATTTTATTTGCAATTGAAGAGACTAGCAGAAGGTGTTTATTAAAAAAAGTAATAACATTTGCAGACATCTACTAAGATTAAATCCTGACTCTGCCACTTACCTCCCCAAGGCACAGTTTGCTTACCTCTAAAATGGGTGTCACTGGGGCCGGCACTGTGGCACAGTAGGTTAATCCTCCGCCTGCGGCGCCAGAATCCCATATGGGCGCCGGTTCTAGTCCCAGCTACCCCTCTTCCAATCCAGCCCTCTGCTGTGGCCTGGGAAAGCGGTAGAGGATGGCCCAAGTCCTTGGGCCCCCACACCCACATGGGACACCAGGAAGATGCACCTGGCTTCTGACACAGCTCCAGCCTTTGCAGCCGTTTGGGGAGTGAACCAACGGAAGGAAGACCTTTCTCTCTGTTTCTCTCTCTCGCTGTCTGTAACTCTACCTCTCAAATAAATAAATAAAATCTAAAAAAAATAAAATGGGTATCATTGTGGTTGTTGTAACTTGCATGGTGGAGAGTAAGTAATCAACCTAAATGGCTCTGTCCACGGTACACATTTGACACACGGAGATACGCATTTATGCCTCTCTGAAATGCCCCCTTGGTTCTGTGGCCCAGGCTATTCACAATTTTGTTTTGTGCTGTCCTGCTCTCTTTTGGTATCTGAAATTTTTGACAATTTTCTCTGAGATTCCTGGCATTTGGGCCTTGGGACATGGCAGGGGGTCTGGTGTCCTGTCTGTTAATTTTAGCAATTCTCCGCTGGAAGTGCCATCACAACTAGCATAACCAGGGAGAATGGAAGGTGGTGCAGACTGTTAAGTGGCCCCATGGGACTGCTTCAGCCGTGCAAATCAAAACAAACAAACAGCATCCCCAAATAGGTTTGGGCTTTGGAGCTTTTAGAAAGGGACCTTTTCTTCGTTAGTCACATACCTGCTAAATTCTAACATGACAGCTCTCAAAAAGAGTTTCTTCTAATAAAACCATTTCTAATCCCAAATCACTCATTTTGCCTATAAATATCTGAGCCAGACAACACCTAGCAGGTAATTTGGTCCACAATTTTCAAGGTAACAGGTAATAGAAAATAGAAATAAGTCATTCGTAGCCATTTCATGTTCTCAATGTTTCTATGCAAGCCAACCACTTCGGGGCATCTGAAAAGTCTGAGAATTTTGATGATCCTAAATATCTAGCTAGGTAGAAGGTGTGGAAACATTATCTGAATAATTAGGAGGTGTATTTTGTCTTCTGTTTCATTTAAGGAGTCGCAAAGCTGATCTACAGAAAGGAGTTAAACTTTTAAATATAAAACAAATGAACTACAGATCTTTATTGTTAGCCTGGCAATAATAATATTGTGAAATTTTCATTGTGAGGGTATAACATTTAGATTGCAGAACATTAAGGCAGTTACTAATTTCTTTTTAAATGAACCATTACATAAGGAGGCAAATGATAGACCTTTATTTCATTGCTTGATTAATATCAGTCTATGAAAAAGGTAGATATTTTCAGAAGAGAATTACAAAATAGTTCGGGTCGATTCCCCCATATAAAAGTTGTTGGAAAAGAAGGCAGGAAAATTCTTTGGAATCTTAAGGCTAGGACCAAAGTGTATCCCAGTTCTTCAGAAAAACAAGGTGAAAAGCATTAAAAATCTTTGCTAGAAAGGGAAAAATATTTGAAAAATGAGACTACATCTTAACAAGCCCAAGATTTAGAAATATTTTACCAGGAAGAAAATGTGTGACAGTTATTTTGCCTTAGATTACCATAGCTCTCTTCCCTCCTTGCATGGCCAGTATTTTCTACAAAATAAATTAAATTTGCTTTCAAAAATGTGTATTTACTCACCTGTATACCAACACAGATACTTATCAGCTTATATGTCCATGTGTGTATTTATCATGACTTAAAAAGGACGTTATAAATTCTTTTTTTCCTACTGCTTACTGTTTCTAAAAGGACTCTGTCTTTTTATACAGAATACTTGCAAATAGTATGTTCACTATGACATTGTAAGTCTAAATAAGAATTTTAATCATGCATGTATTTATAGTGAGAATCATTACCACTGTACACTTAAGTGATGATTCAGGCATATTTTTTCATTATGTACAAGAAAGTTTCAATGCTTTCTATAATCTAGAATTTTAAGTATACATCTACACCTGAAGAAAATAATGGCCAAGATAAGAGAAAATATATAGAAGTTAAATTGTGTGCAATAAAACCTCCCTTGGATATAAACTGTTACCACTGTTCAGTTACTCATTTGCCACCATAGATTTTTGTGAGAGATTCTCACTTTGCAGAAAGCACAGTGAGTGGTTTATGTCTATAAAAAAAACTCAGCCTGGACGGGAACTCGTATTTAAATCTGAATTACCAGCATTTGAGTTTTTCAGCATGAAGCAGCAAAAGATTGAAAAGCATTGGTTGGGAATGTCGTTCTAAATGATCATTTCCATAGATATAGCCTTTATCATTTCTTCTCTGTACTTGAAAAATAAACACTGGTTAAAGTAACCCCATTGCATATTTTTCTTCTGCTTGTTGTACACTTCACAGTCACAGAATGAATCAGCTTTGCTAAATGCATTCATTAGTGCCCAATTTGTTTCTCTTCGTCTCTTTGAAGAAGGCTTGCAAGCCACTGGAACACATATTTTATTTTGATTCCACAGTGGAAAATTGTATTCACATAAGTAAGCATATACCAAATAGCAATAAATCATTATTTCTCAGATGACCAATATCAGCAGGAATCTCATATACTTCTCTGCTGGAGTCGATTTCCAAATTCATTGAATAATTATTGGTGCTGCTTTTCATAAGTAAAATGTATTTTTTTTCTTTTCAATTCTGGTTAACTTTTAAATGCTACCTTTCTCCCTCATTTCCTCCACCCATGTGAGAATTATTGGTAAAGGAGAGAAACAAATCAGACTTCATATTCAGCAAATGTCAGGGTGGTGAGATAGAATATAATCCTTGACAACTTCCCATGGCAGCCCCCAAATTTAGACTTTTGTATTATGAACCTTTGTACAAAGATAGAATCTTATGTTAGACTGTCAAGAAATGAAACAAACATAGATGAATACCTTAATGTTTTAAGGGAAATCTGAGTATTAGCACATTTTAAAATACAACACTTAGATTATTAAATTTCTGTTTTACTTTGCTCAGCTACGAGAAAAAAAAAAACTGTTATTTCATTTTCCAAAATGTTATTGAATTTTGGGAACAGGCACTGAATCGATTTTCAATAATAACCATGTACATTTCTAAATGCCCCCCCCCCCAACAAGATTTATTAACTGCAAGTAACTCAAATGCCTTGCCCAGAAAGTGAAGTTACAGGCCATTCATTGGTTTCAAGTTGGTCTTTTTTTTTTTTTTTTTTTTTTTTTTTTTTTTTTTTTTTGACAGGCAGAGTGGACAGTGAGAGAGAAACAGGGAGAAAGGTCTTCCTTTTGCTGTTGGTTCACCCTCCAATGGCGGCCGCGGCCGACGCGCTGCAGCTGGTGCACCGCGCTGATCCAATGGCAGGAGCCAGGTACTTATCCTGGTCTCCCATGGGGTGCAGGGCCCAAGCACTTGGGCCATCCTCCACTGCACTTCCCTGGGCACAGCAGAGAGCTGGCCTGGAAGAAGGGCAACCGGGGACAGAATCCGGTGCCCCGACCGGGACTAGAACCCCATGTGCCGGTGCTGCAAGGCGGAGGATTAGCCTAGTGAGCTGCAGCGCCGGCCATCAAGTTGGTCTTAATTCTATCAAATCTGGCCATGCTGCACAGAATGTGAGTTTGGTACTTGGTATACATATTTCAATCAACATTTTCCTTAAGATATTCTTTAAATTTGTTTATTTATTTATTTGAGAGGGTGCTCCCATCCACTGGTTCACTTTCCAAATGCCTACAAAGCCAGGAGTTAGGAACTCAATCTGAGAAGCAAGTTCTTGAGCCATCATCTCTCATTCATGGGGTCTCCAGGAGCAGGAAGTTGGAATCAGGAGCTAGAGTGAGGCATTGATTCTTGACTGTGGGCATGGACATCTCAACCACTGGGTCAAATGCCCACCAGTGAACCCATTTTTTGTTTTAGTGGCTTCTGGGTATTTTAGGTGCTGCTGTAAGAAAAAACCAAACTAGGCTTTAAAAATCAAGATGATCAGCAGTCCCTGGCTGAGATTCAGACAACTGTTTAGACTCTTTCTGTTTCTAGTTTTTTACTCTTTAGAGGATTTTTTTCTCCTCTTTTTATGTTTTTGATTGAAGTCCTTAATTTTTCTTAGTTTCTAATTATCAGATAAGTTGAAACAATTTATATTTTTTCTTTGTGTGAAAGCCTAAATGTAGTTAATACATGAGTACAGAGCTTGGTGACGTTCATAACGATATCTTCCTAGTGAATGTATGGTCTTTATATTCACTTCAACATTTATCTCTCTTTCCTAATGTGACAATATGTTATGAATAGTCACATAGTCAAGAAAAATGATAAAGTCTAAGAATTGTTTTTGTGTAAAATATAGTACATATGCTCTTTAAAATGATTTGTTTGCAAAAAAATTACTCTGTATTCCAGATAACTGAACCACCACTAGGAATAACTGAAATTTTTTTTTCAGATAAAAAGATGTTATTGTAACTATAAAACTATCAATGGGATGATGTATGTGAATTATTTTACCTTGGAATCCCTTTACCAAGAAGAGCTTTTTGTGAGTTTTAATTAAACTGATGGATAGCTTACCTTTAAGATATTCTAAAACACAATAATATATAGATATTTAAAAGTAAGAAAATTCTTGACATTTTAATATGTTGATATTTGATTAATTTAAAAGTATAGAGAAATGTTTTAAACTACATAATTTTAAACTATATATTACATTTGAACTACACACTTTATTAATGTTTTATTCTAAAAATACCCAAGCTAAATCATTTTAAATTAGCAGTTATTTCATATTTTAGTTGTAATTTCAAAAAAGAGTTTTAGATCAATTATTGAACTTTTAAGCTTCATGCTACAATTTTTAAAAGTCTTATTAAAGATGATTGAGAAATCTGTGACACAATATATCTCACCCCTGAAATTTGGACATTTTGACGTCCCAGATTTCTACATAATGAAACTCTAGGCATATTTCACAGGATGTTGAATTTATGAATCCATGTTAATACAGTAACTGATGTTTAGACTATTAGAAACTAACACAGTCATATGTTATTGATGTTTACTTATTTGTAGTATCTGCTCACACAGAATGATGGAATTCTATGGCTAGTTCATGTCAGGTGAGTTTTATGCTGTGAAGAAAAACAAGATGGAAAATTTGACATCAAAATTTACCTTAAATTGGAGATTTATTTAAATAACCCATGTGATCCAACTTCTCCAGGTCTAGAAAATAGTAAAATAGCAGAGAGAAACACTTTGCTCAAATAGATAGAATTGACTTAGTAGTTGAAGGCCCACAGGGTGGCCATGAGCCATGTTGCCATTCATATAGAGGTGTTCCCATCTAGGTCAAGTTTGTTTGGGTATCTCACTTATTCAGTCACCTGTCTATTTTCTTAAAAGATTCCCCATTAGAAACAAAACACAATTTCTAATGTATGCCTTATTCACTGTTTAATTGGGGCAAAAAAAGAGGGCTAACAGCATCAGAGGTTTGGAGAATGATGCATATTCATTGTTTTTAATACATTGAAGTTCTCAGTGTTTGACAAGAAAAGACATGTAAAACACTGCCATTTATTTATAATAACTTACTAATATTTATCAGAATAATATAGCTTATGGCTTTCTCTGTGTTAAATATAACCTAATAGCAACTACCTCAAAATCCAGGCTATTTACAATCTGCCTTCATTCCATCCACTCAACTTATATTTCATTGGGAAATGCATGCTTCAACCAGAATGCACTATGTCCTGAATGAATACCCAAATTATTGTCTTTGCGTCTTTCCTCATTCTTTAACCCCAACCTTTGAAGTGTCTGTTGCCTCTCCTTTTTCACCTGTCCATGTTTAAAACTCAGTGCACAGTACATCCTTCCCAAGTATGCATGCATAAACAATTTTTCTAACAAAATGATGACATCCTAGGTGTGTTGCTATGCAATTGACGTATCAGATAATTGTTGCAAAAACATTTTCAGTGGCTTCTGTGCTAAGTGCAGTATGTCAGGCAATACTATGAAGTAAATATCCAACCAAGGTTTTAGCCATGAATCAAGTGGGAGAGGCAGCACTGAGTTATTCAGAAGAGGCAGAAGTGATTGGATTAGGTTACTGTTTCTAGGGAGGGTAGGATCTAAATTATAGCTTGATGAAATAATGAAGGCTGGTAACTTTCTACAATCACAGTTTAGAACTTTAAAATCTGTTTGAGATGACTTGGAAAGGAAATGATTTCCTTTGTATAAATGCTCAACCTACTTTTGTGGCTATGAAGTATGAGTATCTGCAGGTTAGTCCTAAGGCATGATTCAGTGCTTCGACAACTGTGGAGGGAATCAGTTCCAGTGATGAAAACACTTTCAGTTCAATCCTATCTGTGCTTGTTGTCACATAAAGAAACTTAGTTAATGTTTCTGGGCTATGTTCTTCCTCTCAAAATTATAATACCAATTCCTTGCATTCTACACAGGAATTAATAAGAATTGTATGGCAACACATCACGGATGTGTGTAGAGTAACTTACCAATATACAGAAATGTTGTTTATAACATTCATTCTTGTGCTCCTCCTTCTCTCAGACTAAGTCAAAAGAATCCATTGATGTGTCACGGATTCACCACCTTGAGAGTCCTGAAAGCAATTTTAACTGTCTTTTTCTTGAAATGCATGAAATTCTTATTCATGACCAAGACCACATTTTAAAAGATGGAGCATTGTGTGTCTACTGCATTATTGCCAATTCAAACTTGGTTACTATATAAAGGCATTACATTATTCAATTTGTGCCTCTGACCATCTCATACCGCTGGAAAAAATGTCCTATTTTACATGGTAGCTCTAACCTTCCCCCAATTACTGCAGTCTGATGTTTTCAGACATAATTTGCAGTAAATAGATTTTAAAAAAAATCGTCTACCCAAGCCTTTACAAGTTATAACCAGATCCTGTTTTAATGAGATAACTATAGATAACACAGTCATATTTTTGTGTCTGTTAAATAATATTTTGAGATTATTCTACTTATAACAATTTAATGAAAATAAATGACTTTTTTGTTATTGAATAGAATTTCCATAATGCGATGAGATAAAAGCTTCAATGCTAAGTGAAATGTAAAAATAGGACAATGATCCTAATGGAAATATGGCAAATAGTGTGCATGTACTTTGCCTGCTCCAGACCGTTGGAAATTACTTCCTGGGTCCCTAGATTAGAAAGGATTATAAAGCATCATCAGAAACAGGAAGGGCCATATTGATCACACGTTGTAGGAGTAGGGTACGGAGCTCATCAGCAGGTATTGCTTCTGTCTAAATGAGACATATGTAAAACCTCAGTATGCTGAAGAATGAACATAAGAAGCATCTAGAATGGTTTCCTCCCTTTCTTCTTGCAGGAGTGGGGAACATCCAGCCTACAGACCCTAAGAAAGCCTGCAAGATCATCTGGTCTGGCTCTGCCAAGGCAATCACATACAGGACTCAAAATTCAATAAATCTGTGGCAGGCTAATTTTTAAATTGATAATTTTATATGGCCTGTGAATGATGTTATAAATATACAGATGGCCCATGGCAGAAAAAAGATTGCCCAACCGTGACTGTTCAATCCCTGATGGTAAAAACACACTGTGTAACATTAAGTCTAGACAACCCTTCTTCTTCTGTCATGCTCCTCTCTCCTTTCCCCCTTTCTCGTCCCTTCTCCTACTCAGCTTTGTGTCTCATTATGTTCCTATTTTTTCTGTCTCCTTCCTTTATCATACTTGCTGAGTTTCCACAATGTGCTTAGACACTAAGGTGGAAGTTCAAGTATTCAAAAGTTCATGAGACATGAACATCACAATGCCCTTCGGTGTTTTCTAACTGGTCATTTGTAATGCCTCTCCATCATATATGAGATTCCAGCTGGCTTTTTCTAATCAGCATATGGATGTGCCCAGCTGCTATTTGCTAATCTGCTCCCCAACTTCCCAGCAAGCTAATAACCCAGGAGACATTCATTTCCCAGCCCTCTCCTAAAGGTCGGGAAGAGCTGACTGCTTTGCAAATCATTGCCTGCTCACCCACACATAGAATCTTTCCAGGACTGCTCTCCTTTGTGGAAAATTAATTGCCCTTTGGACTTCCTAAGTTTCAATCTAACATTTATCTGAATATTAACTCTTTTCCAAGTCCAATTAAAGACAACTTTTGCTTTATTGCTGACTGTATGCTAAAAAGTCATATTTATAGCAGTTTTGCGAGAGACAAGGTAATAGTCCAAGGAAATTTACCATTAGCCACTGTTAACCTCTCTACATTAGCCAAAGCTGATAATAATTTTTCTATTCTTTGGCTTCCCTCAGCTCTTCATTTTTCAAGTAAAATTGTTCATCTCTCCCGATGGATGTTCTTTGAAGTCATTCATCAAATATTTTTTTATATTTTATCAGCGTGTGCTTCATTAAATGTGATTTGGGTTTATTCAACTGTTTTTCTGTTTTCCTATCAACTTATCCCCCAGAAATCCCATTTTATTGTGTCATACTCTAATGAGGCAAATCAGTTACAAAGCAGTTTTCTTCTCAGTTTCATATGCAGCTAAGTTGCTCTTATTGGTACGGAGTTCTGTGGTGTGGTCGTAATGCTTCCACATTGGTAGAAATGATAAGGGGAAAGTTATCCCCACCTTTCCTGTGCTGTGTGGGTAAGGGGGACGAAAAACTTTTTTTTTTCATTATTTTCTGCCTCATAATGATTTTGCTTCTCCTTTTCTAGAAGTGATTTCTATGTTTTTCTTGCAGTAATGGGAAGGCAGTAGAAGGGAGTTGTGTGTTTTCTGTAAGAAGGATATTGCACCTTAAATAAATGGTTTCTAGGTTAAAAAAAGAAGGAGGATATTGCAGCCATAGGAAGGGTCATAGCTGGAGTATGGCTTGCTGAGTTTGCCCACTACCCAGTGCATCTGGGCCACTAGCTTGACAAGTATTCTTGGGTAAATCTCTCATGCTTTCCAGGCAGTATGTTTTTGCTTTCAAAATTTAGTTACTTCAAATACAATAAATAGGGGCTGGCTTTGTGGCACAGCAAGTTGACAATGATTGCTACCTTGACATCTGGTATCAGAGCACACATCCACATCCCAGCTGATAGACTTCTGATCCAGCTCTCTTCTAGCATGCCTGGTAAAGCAGCAGGTGCTGCTGCCACCCTTATGCATGAGTAGATAGAGTTTTAGGCTCTTGTCTGTGGCCTGGACCAATCCTGGCCATTGTGGCCATTTGAAAATTACACCAACAGGTGGAGGATCTTTCTCTCTGTGTAACTTTCTGTCTCTCTCATTCTTCCTTTAAAATAAATAAATCATTAAAAATAATAAAGAAAACAAAAAGAATGCATGCTTCTTCACAAAATTGTAACATTCTAAATGAAAACCTTACTGAAGCAAAACCTAGCCTCACACTTACCTACAAATAATAATTTTTTTATAAATTCATATCATTCTTGGACTCTGTTAAATGAGGTTTTCTGAGGTCTGGTCTTGTCATGAATAGACAACTGGTTTCATTACTTTTTACTCTGTATAGCATTATATGACATATGTGGGACCCATTTTTTTTTAACCATTTACTGTTGATGAGTATCCAATGTTTGGGATATTTATTGTACAAAACGCTGTGATGATTATCCTTGTAGACATGTGTGAGTGGGCATCTCAGGCTGGCAACTAAAAATAGATTTGCTAGAAATGTCCATTTCAGGGTAGACATTTAACCTAATGGTTAAGACATTGGTTAAGACACCTGTGTTGGAGTACCTGGCTTTGGTTCCTGTCTCTGGCCTTCCACTGCAGCTTCCTGCTAATGCAGACCTCAGGAGGCAGCAGTGATAGCTCAAGTAATTGTGTTCCTGCCACCAGTGTGGCTTCCTGGATTGAGTTCCTGGCTCTCATTTTAGCCCAGTACAGTCCCAGCTATTGTTAATGTTTGAAGAGTGAACCAAAGGATGGGAGCTCCCTTTATGTATCGGTATATCTGTCTCATTGCCTCTCAGATATATAAACAAAAAACTTTTAAAAATGTATGTCAGTTTTTAATTTTACCATATAATGCCATTTGCCTTCATTTAGCAATATTATTCCAGCTTCCACTAGCAGCAAAGAAATGTTCATTTCTCCACAATCTTACCAACATTTGATATCACTGATATGGAAGTTTGACTTTTATTTACAATTATATATAAAATTTTGACTAGTATTTATGCTTTCATTTTTATTTAAAACTGTAAAATGAAGATGTTAACCTTTCTAATAAATATAATAAAAATTTTAAGAATTTAGAATGTAGTAGACATTTAATAAAATAGCATAATTTGCCTGTATCTTAGAATCATTAGTTGGCTTTTAAAAAAAGTTGTATCATGTCGTCAAAGGAAAAATAACCTCATGTGGTCAAATTTCTAATGACAACTCTCACCTTTGCTCACCAAAATGCAGGCAGTTGTACTTGATGTGAGCTTCTCTGTTGAATTTATCCTAGGTCTGTTAGACACAGGAACCCAGCTCCAGTGGTTCAGGTGTCATTCACTTGGAGTTGCTCACTTTGCTTATACGGGAATGAGTTGTTAAACATTACCCTTTCTGGGCTAAAAATGAAGTTGCAGAGTGTCCAGAAATTTGCAAATGCACAAAAGGTCACCTTTATTGATGACCTTTGAAAATTGGCCATTTATGTCAAGAAAATGATGATACAATTTAATATTCTGTGGAAGAGTCTTCCAAGTGATGAGGACATCTCAATAGCTCAGCGTTTTCTCCACGTGTTCTATCTTTTGAAATGAGTCATAAACCTTCAGAAAGAGTCTCCATGCAGTGATGGCTCCTGCATGAATGTGAGGATGCTGCTCTGGCAGTGGTAGGCAGATTACTGCCTGAGTACCAAATCCAGTCAAAAGCCTATTTTTGTAAATAAAGTTTTATCAGAATAAGCGAGTAAATCCTGTCCTTTCTGGTGTTAACGATAGCTTCTTGCCCCATAAAGCAGAGTTGTAAGTTTCTGATACAGACTGTGTGACGCCAAGCTTACGGTTTTTACTGGCCCTTCACAGAAAAACATTATTGATCGTTGTTCTTCTATATATCTATATACCATCTGCAGTAGATTTTATGTTTAAAGTTTCATAACTAGCTCATAACTAGACACATGGATCCTGTGTTTTTATTACATGAAACGTTTAAAGAACATTTAATAATTCTCTTAGCAGATGGATTATAATGGTGAGAAGCTTGCAATGAAATTCTAAGTTCATAAAATATTTTGTACTTCCTCAAATAAAATAGTTTGTATTTCCTCAAACAACTGAAGATTATAGTGCAAGTATATTTTGTGAAAAAATATCTGACACATATTTTGCCTGGAAAAAATTCTGATTAGAACTATGGCTTTTGTTTTCTGTGTTTTCTAATATATGTTATTTAAATCATATATCCTTTAACTTGAAAAAAGAAGCTTATTTTACACAGAAACTCTTTAACTTTTAAAATGAAAAAGACAGTTAAATTATGGTTTATGGGTTTTTGTAGTGTTTAATTTAATGGCAAGAAATCTGTCTTGTGGTTACTCAAAACATCTGTCTTTTTATCCTACTAAGTTAATTCATTTAATTCAAAAAGAGTTACTTAAAATAGCATTATAATATTAGCATATTCATTGACATATAAATGTTTAATAATTATGTTTTATATTTCCTCCATTCATAATGACTGTTATTATAGTGGTAGGTAAGTAAGATCATCTCAAGAGACTGTACTAATTCAAGACAATACAAGCAGCATTACATTTTAACAGCATATCTTAGACATAAAAGGGA
This sequence comes from Oryctolagus cuniculus, assembly GCF_051225735.1. NCBI lineage: Eukaryota > Metazoa > Chordata > Mammalia > Lagomorpha > Leporidae > Oryctolagus > Oryctolagus cuniculus. Next base: position 55,655,293 of record NC_142872.1, read on the forward strand.
GCCACAACCAAAGTTCAAGAAACATGATATTAGTTTTGTTTTGTTTTTGCATGTATCAAGTGTCCAGTTGACCAGCTTCAAAATCATACATACATATGTTTTATGTCATCCCTCTACCTCCATTGCTCTGCCATGCCACCACACACATATGTAAAGCACACAATTCACAGAAAGACAATTATATTGATGATTTTCATATGTAACAAATGAGAAAACTCGACATATGAGGACAATGAAGTTCCAATACAAAAGTAGTAACATGTATGGAGAAGAACCAGAAATGATTCAAAAATACCTTAAATAAAAGCAGAAATAACCCCACCAGCAGCAAATGCCAGTTAAAAAGCATTCTTGCTCACATTTCATGTAGAGAGACACTCTGCAGAGGTAAATAAGTAAATAAAACCAGACTTTTCTTCCAAAGTGCAAAGGAAATCTAAAGCAAACAATAAGAATATTTGTGGGAAAATGGTAGGACCAAACTGTTACTCGTTGGTAATAACTTTGAATGTAAATGGCCTACATTCTCCAAATAAAAATACAGACTGGCTGAATGTATTAAAAAACAAGACCCATCTGTTTGTTACCTATAAGAAACACACAAAACAACAAAGATACATGCAGACTGGAAGTGAAAGGATGGAAAAAGATATTCTATGCTAATGGAAAACAAAAACGAGCAAGTGTAGTCATCCAAATATCAGAAAAAATAGACTTTACTACAAAAACTATTAAAAGAGATAAAGGCATTATGTGATGATTAAGGGATCAATAGGAAGCTCTGACTATGATAAATGTATAACACCTAACACCAGTGTGCCTTGCTATTTAAAATAAGTGTTAATGGATCTAAAGGGAGACATAGACTCTAATATAATAGTAACAGGCAAAAGATTTATACGATCTGAAGAGAAACCAGAGTATGACACAAATATAATAGTAATAGGGGACTTCAACACCTCACTTTCATCAATGGAAAGATCAACCAAACAGAAAATCAGTAAAGAAACAACAGAGCTAATCTATACTGTGGACCAAATGGACCTAACTGATATCTGCAGAACCTTTCTTCACGCAGTTACAGAAAACATTCTTGTCATCAGTGCATGGAACTTTCTCTAGTATAGATTATATACTAGTCCATAAAACTAGTCTCAACAAATATTTTTAAAAATTGAAATCATAGCCAGTGCCGCGGCTCAATAGGCTAATCCTCCACCTTGCGGCGCCAGCACAGCGGGTTCTAGTCCCGGTCGGGGCACCGGATTCTGTCCTGGTTGCCCCTCTTCCAGGCCAGCTCTCTGCTGTGGCCAGGGAAGTGCAGTGGAGGATGGCCCAAGTGCTTGGGCCCTGCACCCCATGGGAGACCAGGAGAAGCACCTGGCTCCTGCCATTGGATCAGCGTGGTGCGCTGGCCACAGTGCGCCGGCTGCGGCGGCCATTGGAGGGTGAACCAATGGCAAAAAGGAAGACCTTTCTCTCTGTCCCTCTCTCACACTGTCCACTCTGCCTGTAAAAAAAAAAAATGAAATCATAGCAAATATCTTTTCTGACCACAGTGAAATGAAGCTGGAAGTTAGCAACCTAAGAATCTCTAAAATATATGCAAACACATGAAGACTGAACAACACAGTCCTGAATGAAGAAATCAAAAGAGAAGTCAAAATATACACTGAAAACAAGTGAAGATAATGACAGATCTTATCAAAACTTAAGAGACAGAGCAAAAACAATGTTAAGAGAGAAGTTTATAACAGTTAGTACCTGCATTAAGAAATTGGAAAGACTTCAAATAAAAGAGTTATCTGTGTATCTTAAGAACCTAGAGAACAACAACAAACCAGACTCAAATTAATAGGAGGAAAGAAATAATAAAAATTAGAGAAGAAACACACAAAATTTAAACAAAAAATACAAAAGATCAGTGAAATGAAAAGCTTGTTTATTCCAAAAATAAAATTGATTCACCATTGGCCTAACTAACCAAAAAAAGGGGGGTGGGGGAGACCCACATCAATACAATCAGAAATGAAAAAAGAGATATAACAATAGATTCCACAGAATTAAAAAGAACCATCAGGAAAACAGTATAGGCCAGCAATTTGGAAAATCCATAAGAAATGGATAGGTTCCTGGATGCATTCATTCTACCAAAGTTGAGTCATAGTAAACCTAAATGGACCAATTACCAAGGTGAAGATTGAATCAGTAATAAAGACCCTCAGAAAAGCCCAGGACTGGATGGCTTCACTGCTGAATTTTACCAGAATTTTAAGGAATACATAATTTCAATTCTTCTTAAACTTATTAAAAACAATTCAAAGAGGGAGAATCCTCCCAAACTCCTTCTGTGAGATCAACATCACCTCAATTCCAGAACTGGATGGAAAAAGATAAAGAGGACTATAGACCAATATCCCTGATGAACAGAGATTCAAAAACCTCAACAAAATACTTAGTCAAATCCAATAACACATCAGGAAGATCATTCACCCTAATTCACTGGGATTTATCCCAGCTATGCAGGGATGGTTCAAAATTTGAAAATCAATCCATGTGATACATCACACTCACAAATTGAAGAACAAAAACATATGGTAATCTCAATAGATGCACAGAAAGCATTTGATAAAATACAACATTCTTTCTTTCTTTCTTTCTTTTTTTTTTTTTGAAAGGGAGAGTAGACAGAGAGAGAGACAGAGAGAAAGGTCTTCCTTTTGCCGTTGGTTCACCCTCCAATGGCCGCCACGGCCGGTGCTCTGCGGCCGGCACACTGCGCTGATCCGATGGCAGGAGCCAGGTACTTCTCCTGGTCTCCCATGGGGTGCAGGGCCCAAGCACTTGGGCCATTCTCCACTGCACTCCCTGGCCACAGCAGAGAGCTGGCCTGGAAGAGGGGCAACCGGGACAGAATCTGGTGCCCCAACTGGGACTAGAACCCGCTGTGCTGGCGCCGCAAAGCGTAGGATTAGCCTAGTGAGCCACGGCGCTGGCTAAAATACAACATACTTTCGTGATGAAAACCTTAAGCAACTGGCATATAGAAGGAATATTCCTCACCACAATCAAGGCAATATATGACAAACCCACAGCCAGCATCTTATTCAATGGGGAAAAGCTGGGAAAATTTCCACTAAGATCCAAAACCAGATGAGAGTGCCCACTTTCACCATTGCTATTCAATATAGTTCTGGAAGTTTTATCCATTAAAAAAGAAATTTAAAAAAAAAATTTAAAAAGATTTTAAAAAATTAAAAATAGCTACATTAAAAAATGAAATGGCCAGTGCCGTGGCTCACTAGGCTAATCCTCCACCTGCGGCGCTGGCACCCCAGGTTCTAGTCCCGGTCCGGGCGCCGGATTCTGTCCCAGTTGCTCCTCTTCCAGTCCAGCTCTCAGCTGTGGCCAGGGAATGCAGTGGAGGATGGCCCAAGTGCTTGGGTCCTGCACCCCATGGGAGACCAGGAGAAGCACCTGGCTCCTGGCTTCGAATCAGTGCGGTGCGCCGCCTGCAGCGCATCGGCCACAGCGGCCATTGGGAGGTGAACAAACGGAAAAAAGGAAGACCTTTCTCTCTGTCTCTCTCTCTCACTGTCCACTCTGCCTGACAAAAAAATGAAATTAAGAGGATACAAACTGGAAGGGTGGAAGTCAAATTATTCCTGTTTGCTAATTACATGATTCTATATATAAGGGAACCAACAGATTCCACTAACAGATTATTGGAACTCATAACAGAATTTGATAAAGTGGCAGGACATAAAATCAACATGTAAAAATCAATAGCCTTTCTATACACGACAATGCAATGCCTGAGAAAGAACTTCTAAGGTCAGTCCCATTCACAATAGCTACAAAAAATTAAATACCTAGGAAGAAATTTAACCAAGGCAGTCAAAGATCTCTATGATGCAAATTGCAAAACATTAAAGAAAGAAATAGAAGCAGACACACAAGAAAATGGAAAAATCTTCAGTGTTCATGGATTGGAAGAATTAATGTCATCAAAATGTTCATGCTGCCCAAAGCAGTTTACAGATTCACTACAATCCCAATCCAAACACCAATGGCATTCTTCTCAGATCTAGAAATAACAAGAGACCCCAAATAGCTAAAGCAATCTTACACAATAAAAGCTAAGCCAGAAGCATCACAATACCAGAATTCAATACATTCTGCTGGGCAGTTATAATCAAAATAGCCTAGTACTGACAAAAATATAAACATGTAGACCAGTGGAATAGAACAGAAACTCCAGAAATCAATCCACACATTTACAACCAACTTATCTTTGACAAAGGAGCTAAAGTCAATCCCTGGAGAAAGGACATTCTCCTCAAACAACTGGTGCTGTGAAAACTGGATTTCCACATGCAGAATTATGAAACAAGACCCCTACCTTACATCTTACACAAAAATCCACTCAAAATTAATCAAGCACCTAAATCTATGACCCAATACTATCAAATTACTAGAGAACATTGGGGAAACTCTGCAACACATTGGCATAGGGAAAGACCTCTTGGAAAGGACCCCAGAAGCACAGACAATCAAATCCAAAGTTGACAAATGGAACTATATCAAGCTGAGAATCTTGTGCACTGCAAAAGAAACACTCAGCAAAGTGAAGAGGCAGCTGAGAATGGGAAAAAATATTTGCACACTATAAAACTCAACAACAACAGGACAATCTAGTTAAGAATTGGGCAAAAGATGAAATTTGAATGGCCAACAGACATATGAAAAAATGCTCATGATCAGGGCCAGCACAGTGGCACAGTGGGTTAACGCCCTGGCCTGAAGCGCCGACATCCCATATGGGCACCGGTTCAAGACCCTGCTGCTCCACTTCCAATCCAGCTCTCTGCTTTGGCCTGGGAAAACAATAGAAGATAGCCCAAGTCCTTGGGCCCCTGCACCCACGTGGGAGACCTGGAAGAAGCTCCTGGTTCCTGGCTTGGGATTGGTACAGCTCTGGCCATTGTGGCCAATTGGGGAGTGAATCATCAGATGGAAAATCTCTCTCTCTCTCTCTCTCTCTCTGTGCCTCTCCTCTCTCTGTGTAACTCTTTCAAATAAATAAATAAATCTTTTAAAAATGCTCAATTAAATTGGCAAACAAAAAAGCTGTCTGCACATTAATGTTTATTGCAGCTCAATTCACAATAGCTAAGACCTGGAACCAATCCAATTGCCCATCAACGGTAGACTGGATAAAGAAATTATGGGACATGGACTCTATAGAATACTATACAGCAGTCAAAACAATGAAACCCGGTCATTTGCAACAAGATGGAGAAATCTGGAAAACATCATGCTGAGTGAATTAAGCCAGTCCCAAAGGGACAAATATTATATGTTCTCCCTGATTGGCGACAACTAACCGAGCACCAAAGGGGAAACCTGTTGAAGTGAAATGGACGCTATGAGAAACAGTGACTTGATCAGCTCTTGTCCTGACTGTTGATGTACAATGTAATACTTTATCCATTTTAGTATTTTTTCTTTGTTTTGATCTAGTACTATTGGCTGAACTCTGTGATTAACACACAATTATTCTTAGGTGTTTAAATTTTAACTGAAAAGTGATCCCTGTTAAATATAAGAGTGGGAATAAGAGAGGGAGGAGATGTACAATTTGGGACATGCTCAATCGGACTTACCCCAAATGGTGGAGTTAGAATCGTGCCAGGGGATTCCAATACAATCTCAGAAAGGTGGCATGTACCAATGCCATCTCACTAGTCCAAGTGATCAATTTCAGTTCACAATTGATCATACTGATAGGTCTAAGAGTCAAAGGGATAACACAAACAAGACTAGTGTCTGCTAATACTAACTGATGGAATAAAAAAGGGAGAGAACAATCCAACATGGGAAGTGAGATACACAGCAGACTCAGAATGGCAGATGTCCTAAATAGCACTCTGGCCTCAGAATCAGCCCTTAAGGCATTCGGATCTGGCTGAAGAGCCCATGAGAGTATTTCAGGCATAGAAAGACAAGACATTCTAGGGAAAAAAAAAAAGAAGACGACCTAAATGAAAGATCTCTGTGAGTGAGATCCCAGTGGAAAGAACAGGGCCATCAAAGAAGGAGGTACCTTTCTCTGAAGGAGGAGAGAACTTCCACTTTGACTATGACCTTGTCTAAATAGGATCAGAGTTGGCGAACTCAGGGGGCTTCCATAGCCTTGGCAACTCATGACAAGAGCCTAGGGTGATTACTGATGCCATAAACAAGAGTGTCAATTTGTTAAGTCAACAACAGGAGTCACTGTGCACTTACTCCTCATGTAGGATCTCCGTCCTAAATGTGCTGTACATTGTGATTTAATGCTATAACTAGTACTCAAACAGTATTTTACACTTTGTGTTTCTGTGTGGGTGCAAACTGTTGAATGCTTTACTTAATATATGCTAAATTGATCTTCTGTATATAAAGAGAAACGAAAATGAATCTTGATGTGAATGGAAGGGGAGAGGGAGCGGGAGATGGGAGGGTTTGCGGGTGGGAGGGAAGTTATGGGGGGGGGGAAGCCATTGTAATCCATAAGCTGTACTTTGAAAATTTATATTCATTAAATAAAAGTTAAAAAAGAAAAAAAAATGCTCATGATCACTAGCCATCAGGGAAATGCAAATAAAAACCATAATGAGGTTTTACCCCAACCCAGTTAGAATGGCTATCATATAGAAATCAAAAACAACTATAAATCATGGCGAGTATCTGGGGAAAAGGTACTGTAATCCACTGTTAGTGGCAATGTAAACTAGTGTAGCCATTGTGGAAGACAGTATGGAGATTCCTCAGAAAGCTGAAAATAGATATATGATACATTCTGGCAATCCCACTCCTGGGAATTTACCCAAGGGAAATGAAATCAGCTTTTGAAAATTATCTGTACCCTCATGTTTACTGAAGCTGAATCCATGACAGCTAAGATGTTGTATCAACCCAGATATCTATCAACCAATGACTGGATAAAAAAATGTTTATATACACTATGGAATACTACTCAGCTATAAAAAAGAATTAATATCTGTCTTTTATGACAAGATGGATGCAACTGGAACTATTTAAGCTAATGAAATAAGCCAGTCCAAAAATACAAATATATGTTTCCCTGTGGTAACTAATAGACTACAAAAAATGTAATATATATGAGTGAAATTCACATTTTGAGCATTAATTATTGTTTACAGCCCTTTACTGTTGAGGAATAGTCTTTTTTTTTCTTATTATTATTTGTCAAATTCATTACTTGAGGGTTAAGTTTATGATTATGAAATAAGCATAATATATTGTAAAAATGAAAAGAAATAATAAGAAAGGAAAGAGGAGGGATTGTGACAATGCAGGGTAGCAAGTATCAACTAAGCCCCTAAATCTATATATATAATACATGAAAGTGATTCAGCTTATATAAATCAAAAAAAAATTTTAATTGTGGAAATTCTTCAACTTCCTGTGGCTCCTATTATGTTATGTGCAGTAATTTTATGCAAAGAACACTTCAGTAAGAGTTTGTGCTCACTAGATAACAGAATGGGCTTTCTGTATCTTTTTTCAGTGATAAACTCAATACCTGGCAATGGATAAGAGCTCTGTCAACTTTTATAGTACATCAGCATTTGGGTAACCATGTATTCCTAGAAAAATTGCCACAGTGCTCATATTATCATGCTCAATGCAAGTGTTGAATTATATGCATATTGCTAACTGAATTTTAAGTGATCACAAGGTCAGTGGTCCTATTCTTGAGTTTTGCCATATGGAAAAATGGATAATATGATGTTACCCCTGCCATAGTATTGGGAGGAACAGTAAGAGTTTTTATACATAAATCGCTTAGAAAAGCTTGTGCTCTGTCATTGTTTTCTGCTTGTGGTGATGGTAACAGTTATCATATTAGTCGTGATCATCTTTTGATGTCCTCCCCTTTCCTAAAGTGTAAATAAATAGCATCAATATCAACAATAGCATTGTCTGGAGTCCTTGTCATCAGACAGGAGTGTAAGTCATTCATGTCTTTGTTCAGTCTAGAGATCTCCACTGATTATATGATAGACTTATTAAATATTGTATTCTGTTATTATTATGTAGATGAGTAAAGTTATTCTTTCTTTGATGAGCACAGAGCCCAGAAAGGGAAACAAAAACAAGTAATTTGAAAATCATGTGGCTGTTCTCTCCAAGATAGGTCTAAGAACCGTGAGGGCTCAGTAGCAAAGAACTAAAATAGGCTTCAAACACACCCTCTACCTGCCAAGAATCCTACAAGGCCAGTCTTCTGCTTTCTATTTTATTTTAATTTTTATTTATTTTTTATTCATTTGAAAGAGTTAGAGGGAGAAACAGGAAGAAAGCAATCTACCATCTGCTGGTTTACTCCTGAAATGGTTGCAACAGCCTGTACTGGACCAGGGCAGGAGCCAGGAGTTCCAAATGACACTTGGGCCATCTTCCACTGCTTTCCCAAGTACATTAGCAGGGAGCTGGATGGTAAGCAGAGTAGCCAGGACTTGAACGAATGCTCATGTGGGCTGCTGGCATTGCAGGCAGTGGCTTAACCTATTGTGCCACAACACTGGTCCTCTCCTTCCCAATTTAAACCTGAAAAAGCAGAGATGTCATATCCCAAGTTTAGAATCCTACACTCAGAGCATGGCAAAGGCACATGAGGTCCTCAGGTCTGCAGTGTGTGATTTTCCAATCCTAGTTATTGCTTGTTTGGTCTGGGAGACAGAGAGTGTTGGCTGGGATATCACTTTTCTATGGTATGGCTGCCCAAAATGCCCCTCATCTGGACACCACAAATGGAGCAGAAAGAAGAGTGGATGGAAGCCATTTCAGTTTAGGACTCTTGACCACAGTCTGTTCTGTCTGGCCTGATTTCTTCTTGGTGCTTATGTCCATGCTAATTGCCGTGACTAACTGGTGTCAGTGTAAATCATCATGCTGTGGTGAAATGCTTCATCTTCCTTGGGTGGATATTCTCAGCTGGTGGTCTAGTGATAAGCTGGGGAACATGAAGGGAGCAGGTCAACTTGTAAAAATCATGTTGTATTTGTGTTACCACTCATTGGCAAAAATATGAATGAATTACAATTTTGAAAACTGAATTGGAATAAAAAATTAAGCAGTTTAGCAGTTTGACTTCTGCTTTCTCTTGAAATTTTTTTAATCCATTGACCTACGAAATTTGAGAGGACATTTGAAGGTCATGTACATGTTCAAAGGTCAGATGCTTCATATCTTGCCTGAACTATTACCCTAACCTTTTCTTCAGCAGTCTGTTATAACTGTCGTCAAATATGTAGAAAAAGTATAAAAAATTATTCAGTGAACACCTACAGTTTTTTGTTAGTGTTGATACCCATTTGATGTATAAACTTTGTGATGTAGCTAGCATCCTGATTTTTCACCCACCTCCTATTGATCTTTAAAACGCACACACACTCAAGCAGATACTCCCTAGGGATTCGGTATACCAAGTGGACAAGCATGTGAGCTTTAGATCCATTGGACTTGAATCTAAAGCTTACTGCTTTTCAGTGAGCCTCAAACTCTCTCTCTGCCCTCATCACCTGTTCCCTGAAATAAGAATAGCAAATCCCACTCCAGACACCATTGTGTGGATTAGAGCAAGTGATGTGTGTTAAGAATCTGGCGTAAAACCTGGGCCATATTAAGTACTTCATAAATGGTAGCAGTTGTAAGGTATGACTACCTTGTACCTACTTTGTTATCTAGGTTAAAATTGCATTTAAGTTATTCTACATTACAGTGTGTTAGATAGTCTGGACATGAGTGTTTGTTGTTTGCTTACTTGCTTGCTTGTTGTTATTATTGTTCGGTTTTTCTTTCTTCTCCCAGAAAATTTAGCAACAGTTTTTCTTGATTTTTATAGAACTACTGGGTTGTTATAACCCAGACTTGAACATGCATCTTAAACTTGAGACTGGCAATGCAGCTTTATTTCCAGGAAAGGGGAGCAGAGTGCTTTACAAATACAGAAGGTAGCTCCTGACCCTGCTCACATCACAGGGAATTGCTTCCCCATGGAAATTCTGGGCTTTCTCCCAAATGTTTCATTTGAAGGTGAATGCCTTGTGCAAAATGCCACATCCGTGGCTCTCTCTAACAAACCATTAATGTAAAATACCAAAAAAGATCTGCAGCGCATGCTGTCTTTCTTAATGAATTGTGACAATGCACTAATTTAAGCACAATTGGCCCAGTGTCTCTCATTGTGACAGAGGCGTTTCCACTGAGGAAAGCAGCAAGGGTACGCTGAGATTGTGGACTTGTCCAGGGCTGGTTTGATTTATGAAATGAGACCTAGGAGCCTGGATTGAACAGATTGGCTTGCAAGAGACAGCTGTACTGGAGGAGCTGCTGCCAGGTATGGGTAGTGGAAATAGAGAAAAATGAACAGTGGGATAAAAATTCCTTTTCCAGTCCCTACTTATCAACATGAAACATCTGTTTCAGCTTCAGTGGTTCCCAGTGGCAGTCAAAATTATTGATATGGCAAAATCGCAGCTTATATGCCACACAATGGCATGTCCCCCCGCCTCCACTGCTCCATTGTAATAATTCATTACTGTGCTGGTGTGACCAAAGACAGTGTGCATGTGAGAGTGGCATTGGTGCCAGGGCAATTGTGCAAATGGAGAGGGTGGTAGGAGAAAATTTTCCCAATGAGCAATAAATTTCTGCCTGCTGTTCTGTTTTGTTGTGGCTGAACACAATGATTATACTGGTTGGAAAATAAGCAATAAGCTTCTGTCTATCTCCAATTGTTTTTAATATTCTTGTTTAATGGGAGAACGTAGTTTTTGTTTAAACTAAACATAACGGATGCATTTTAAGATTTGGATCAGTTTTTTTTTTTAAATCTTGCTATTTCATGTGTTATGTAAGCACATGCTGCTATAAATAGGAAAACAAATATGCTTAGTTCAGCTTTTTGTTAGATAAAATTTGATTAGGGATGTGCAAAAGCTGATGCTGCCAGCCAACACATAACACCAGGGAGCAATACATACCATGTTAGAATGAAAATTAAATGCATTTATTATCAAAGGGACTGGTTTGGCAGAAATATACCAAGAAAGTTTACATGTGCAAATAAATAGGAACTCGAATTCCTTAATTTCAGTAATATTACTTTATAACACACAGTGCTAAACTTGTATACGAGTTTCCATGGCAGCTGAATGATGGGTATAAGATTTACTAAGCCAAGTTCTTGGGATTCTTAGCCAATTCTAAGTAACAAAACAATGCAAAAATATAAAGGAAAAACAAGAACCCACTGCTTGGTGACAGTGCTTCACTTTCATATATTTCTTGTGTTTAATCCACAAAGGAGATTTATTTGTGGCTTCTTATCTATGTGATAAAGCATTTATATATTTTTACAGGTTGACTCCTAAAAATTTTGGCATGGGAAAACACAAATTTTGAAATTAATTTCCCAACGAAGATTGTTGTGTGGTTGGTTTAGATGGAAAAGTGAAGGAATGCAGGCAGCTGTGGTGTTTGATCACTGCTTCTCCTTGCGTACTGAGCATGGCTTCTTGGGATGAGAAAAAACACCATTGAGTGTTTCAGACAACAGCAAAATGAAGTAAATTAATAAGCAGATCTTACCTGACAGCCTGGGCGCCGAAGAGGTTAACAGACTCTGGTGCTGACAACATGATAATGAGGATTTATGGTGAGCAGGAGGTGAAGGTGGGTGGGACGCTCCCAGGCTCCCATGTGTGGTGGCTCCAGGCCCTCAGCAGACACAATGCCTGCACAGAAGTGAAGGTTACCTTCTGGATTGTGATAACAGCTGAGCTCGGTTACATTTGTAGCTGACTGTGCACACGCTAAAGTCATGTAGGTTGCTAGGTATATAGGTAGATGGATTTCAAATGGTTTTCTTTAAAAAAAAAAACACTTTTTGTTTGACAGGCAGGGTTGCAGAGAGAGACAGAGAGTGACAGACAGACAGGGAAGGAGGCAGAGAGAGAGAGGGAAAGAGAATTTTCCACCTGTGGGTTCACTCCCTAAATGGCCTCAATGGCTGGGGCTAGGTCAGGCCCAAGCTAGGAGCTAGAAGTTTCACCTGGGTCTACCATGTGCGTGCAGGGGTCCAAGGAGTTGGATCATCTTCTTCTGTCTTCTCAGGTACTTAAGCATGGAGCTGGATCAGAAGTGGAGCAGTCAGGATATGACCTGGTGCCCATGTGGGATGACAGCGTTGCATTGGGCAGCTTTACCAACTATGCCACAATGCCGGCCCCAATTGTTTTCTTGATATAATTTGGTACTTTTAAATTATAAATATATACTGGGTAGAAACAGACTTTAATCATGAAAAGAAACAGAGTATTCTCTCTACTGAGTATAAGCATAGAGTGAGTGGGTTGGATGGAGAGGTGATTGGATGGATGGATGATGAGTAGATGAATGGATGGATGGGTGGGTGGGTATACGGATGATGTAGTTCATATAGCTTTCAAATGTCTTGTGACTAGTACTTTCTTCTCTAACTTCAAATACTACATTTGTGCCTTCAGATCAATATTTTCAAATTTTTATTTTCCTCAAAAATGCAAGCCCATTTTAGTTCATTGGCCTTTGTATTTGCTTTCTCTGGGATAACAACATTCTTCCTCAAAGTATAGGGGGCATATTGTGATAACCATTGGGCATATGGTATGCATATCTATTTTTCATTTTATGATGCATCCTTTAATGATTGCGGTTACAATTTCTTTATTATTTTATAATATATCTTACTTGCTTGTTGATGATCCCAGTCCTGTTAGAATAGAAGTCCCATAAGAGTAAGAACTTGGTCTAATTTCATGTTATTTCACCTGCATGAAGGGCTCTTTGTCTATTTGATGCTTATTAAATATGCCTTTAATTTATAATAATTGGATTTAGCAAATAAAGATTGTTAGAACTATAGGTTTGTTCCCTGACTTTTCCATATGTGTGTGGTCACAATATATTTTTAAGTCCATAGTTCTTTGAAGTTGGTTATTTTTAAGGAATCACGAATGGCAGAAGTATTAGGAAAAAATAATTAAATATCAATGGGGCCCCAAAATGATCTTAGTTCAAAAAGAGGGCTCAGGTTCCAATAAGAATGTATATTCTCAACTTTCCACTATGCTCAGTTGGTGTTAACTCAGTTTAGTTTTCATAACTTTTACTTGGTGCTAAATTAGATACCTTACTGGGTAGTGTGACTTATTAGTCAAAAGCTAAGGATGTTTCTCTGTGGGATGTTACTATTAATATCACATCATATTTCACTGTTCTGACTCTTTAATGTGTTGATATCCATTGTTAATGTAATATTGTCCCAGGATATGCAGTCTCCTGTTTCTTGTTGTAAAACTCACTATTTTCAGCATTGTTATAGCTGCTAGGTTATAATAGTAAATGAGTCACTGAACTGTTTCATAAAATATATTTCCTCTTCTATAGAGGGTGTCAATAAAACAATAAATCTGTGCTTCGTAGCAGAAGTATTTATCTACACAGACTACACTTAAACTAGTATTGTTTTCCCCAGGGATGCAAGTTGGTATGCCACTTCTCATATTTAAGCAACAATATCTTGACCCCAAGATTGTCAGAGGCTCCCCACAGGGTTTAGCCATGAGATTACACAGGAGGAGCCAGTAATGAACTGGGTGAGCACACCACATGGTTTCAATTACAGCTTTATATGACTAAACAGTGTGATGCTAGGAAGGAAGGAACACTTGCGAACTTTGCAAAAGGTCTAAGTCTCTGCTTTCAGGATATTCTTCTATTTATTAGTATTTATGTTTACTTATTTATGTGATGACCAGTTGCTGAAGTTTGGATTTCTGTTGGAAATAAGAGAAACTAAAATGATATCCCAGGTCACAGTCCCCTTCTTGTCAGGCTTTTTCCTTTAGTTTTCAGAGTGGTATGAAATCTCTAGGATGACATTTCTGATCCCAAGGGTAATGGAGCAGGCATCATACAGTAATCGACTTTCTTTGTTTTCAATTATATTTAAGGTATACAAATTTCATATAGTTCACTATACAAATTAAGAGTATATTCAATGAAGTTTTCCTTAAAACTGGGGCATGATGGGTTTTTCTATAACTTAAAAAGAATCAAATCAGAGCCTTAGACATTGCTTATGTAGTGCTTTGAAGGTAAATAATACTCATAGCTACGTAGGAGGAAATAAAACTAGCATTTAAGAAATTATATAATATAATTAGAAATAATGGCTAAACTTAGTTACATGCTGACTTCTGGCTTCTGTGTGGACTGGTCTACAATTTTTTTCCAGCATTTTCCCCTACTATTTAACTATATAAATATACAAGGGAGCTGTATAAAGTTTGTGGAAAAATTGAATTAAAAGAACATTCTGTTTTGATGTCCAAAATTTTGAAATCCATGCATTTCTGATGAACTTCTTGAAGTCATATAGTATATTAATTGGATGTTAGAGATCAGCATAGTCCTGTTTTGGAAGGTTCCATAAGGGTCATGTTCATTATGGCTCTTCCATCTTCTCTTGCTAGTAAATTACGCAAGTCTAGGATACAGGATGAAGTCATAAAATAGTTGTCAGATTCATGAATAAATAAATGCCCAACTTAATCTCATTTTATGTTGGAAACAGAAAGCCAGAGGAAAAATGTGGATTGTGCAGGGTGACAAAGCCAGTTTGTGGTTCCGTTTGTGGCTGTGGTTTTGCTCTGCATCAGTAATGACTGTTGTGTGGTCAAAGTATAATGTGTTAGGAATTATAAAGGAGGGGTAGGCATATTGCCTACGCAGAATAGCCTTCCCATGTTAATGTAGAGCAGTGATGCATGGATCTGATGCATCTGTGCTGCTACTAAAAAAATTTGCTGATCATGAAGTCAGATTTTTATTGTCAGAGACCAATATGGCAGCTGTAGAATGTAAATGAGTTTCTGTAGCTAAGTGGGGAGTTGAGTGAGAGGTGAGCTTTCTGACAGCATGTCACATTTCCATGGATGGAGGAAAAGAGAGAGTGTGCAGGAATAATGAGTGAGAACCTGGAATCAGCCCAGAGAGAGACTTGATAATATATTGCAGCTGTCTTTGGCATACCTAGAAACAATAGATTAAATGATTTTTTAAATAGAGTTTTAAAGGCATGTAGAGTTTCAGAAGTTCGTGTAGAAACTCAAAAATCCTTTGTCTCATACATATGTTTTGTTGAAATCGCCCACTCTTTTTGTCTCAGGAAACCAGACTTCTACCTATCTGTGTTCTCTAACTGAAGAATGAAATGATTTGGTAAGCCCAGTCACCATTGTCTGAACAAAAATATTCCACTTACTTACCCTTTTTCCTCAATAGTAAGGCATAGTGTTCAAACCCTCTCTGAATCTTACTCTCATTAACTGATTGTACGACTAGAACACAGCATATTGAACTGTTCTGTACCTCAGTTTCCTCTTTTCTAAGAGAAGTCATTAAATTAGAGGCTTGCCGAGGTTTCTTTTATCTCCTTTATCCTTATTTAGTTATTAGACCAAGAAGAGAACAGGCCTAAGAGTCCACATTTGCTCTAATTCAGGATAAAAAGAATAGATAATTTAGAGACCAGAGTCCTGAGCTGTAAATTGAGCCAATGCAAAAGTATCATAGTCAGTTCAACCCTCCACTAATCCAGGCATTCTGTTTCCTTGTCTGTGAATTTCAAAGGGGAAGTGAATCTTTTGGAATGTAGAAGCTCTGATTCATTTTTGTAATATTCACTAGGTGAATCATGCTCCAACCAATTACTAATATGCCCCAAAGTTTTCCTCTATCCTTGTTTGTAATGGCTATAAGCTTTATAATTTGCCATCTTTTCACTGCTTAGGGACATAGGTAATCAATGAAAACGTGTATTTCAAAAATGCTCATGTCTACCGGATTGCGGTTTATCAAAGTCACTTTGAATCACTCCCATTGAATTTTCACTTCTTGTAAATCATCAATGTGTATAATCACATTACGGGGTCACAGGAAATCACCAGGAAAGGTATATTAAAGCCATGGCAGAGCAGCAAGTGTAGTGCCCTTGAGTCATTCCTCAATAATGTAAGAAAAGAATATGTTCTTGGAAAGCTGGGGGCATAGGAACATTCTCTCTGCTCTCCAGCAGGCATACTGCTCATCCTTGAACTTGTGTAGCTATACTAGTCAGGATGTTTACCATTTCAAGCGAGAGGAACTGTACTTCAGACCAGAATAAACATGAAAGAGAATTTGTGAATTTGTTGGCTCATATAA
This sequence comes from Oryctolagus cuniculus, assembly GCF_051225735.1. Taxonomy (NCBI): domain Eukaryota; kingdom Metazoa; phylum Chordata; class Mammalia; order Lagomorpha; family Leporidae; genus Oryctolagus; species Oryctolagus cuniculus. The sequence goes on from NC_142872.1 coordinate 55,671,616, forward strand.
TTAGGAAGATCAAGGGGTGAATATGGATGGCTTTAGGCATGGCTAAATACAGGGTTCAAAAGAAGAACAGCATTAGAAGTCTTTTTCTTCCTTCCTCTCTGTCTCTCCTCCCCACCACCCCTTTCTCTTTCACTCTCCCATTTATTCAACCATTGTTTCTGTTTCCTTCTGTGTTACTTTTGCTCTCAGGCTAGCCTTTCTCAGGACCTTTGTGTAACAGTACCAACAGATCTAGAGTCCAACATTGTTTCAGCAAAACTCTGGGCCCTCCTATTGGCTTGCTTTTAGTAGTAGTCATCTCTGAATTGCTGGCTAAGATTATTTAAGCCAGTGTTACATGTCAGTTGTGGTGGCTTCCGTGATGTTATCTCCTTCTAAGTGATGTCAGCTAAAGTAATGGAAAGTATGCTTCTTCAGGAATAATTAGAATACTGTGACTAGAAATAATGGAGAGAGCAGTGGAAGAATGTTTATGTCAACTGCATTGTTTCCACCCCCCAGATTTGTGTTTTAGCCTGCACAGTTATGAGGCAAAGCAATGTATGATCATGAATTCAAGCATAGTTCCCCTTCCGATCAATTTTACTTTCAAGTTTATTCTTCCTATCTTCATGCCATTCTTCCAAGTGCTACCCAGACCTATAATGTTGAAATCTTTCTTTGGAGAAGTCAAAGAAATTCCATTTTCTACAGAGCTTCTTGTTCACTGAGTAACGCTGCAACAAAGGAATTTCTAAGTAGTCAAATACAAAACATACAGTTTATCATTTGGATTCTCTACTGAGCTTTGAAATGAAAATATAGGTCTTCTTTGAAACAGGTATCTCTTCTCAATCCAAACAAAATATCAAATTTCCTGAAAAATACTGTATGGTGGTATACTTCATTTCTAGGTGTCATAGGCCTGACTTACCTTTTTTGCTGATGTATGTGTGTGTTTCTCCAATGTATCTCCTGGGAACATTAAAATAAAACATTTCATTATCTATTTTTCTTCTGTTTTTTTGCAAGTGATGTCTCTGCCAGATATGGAAAGCTTGTAATTCACTGTTGCTTTTAATTTGTCAGTACATTAATTTTAGTTGATAAAAAAGTTAACTGAATCTACTCTCCCCGTTATCTATGATCATTGAAGTTCATTTGCTTTTAAAGACTGTTCTGTCCCTCCCCAAACCTCCTTGCGTTTACATCGCTTTTAAGTTGTCATTGACCCAAGAGACCCGTTCCAGGGTGATTATAGTTTTCAAGCTTGTTTGTATGCCACAGCCGTGACCTTTTTCCCAAAGAATCCCAGCTGCTCTTTGCTGCACCTTGGCCTCAGACAGACATTTATTACAAATCAATTTCATAGATTCTTCGTAAAATAATCTACAGTGTCTCTAGGGGCAAGGTGATGAGAGGACATCAATTTAATGTCCTGACGAAGTTGGAAAAAGCAACCTAATCATGAATTTTGAGTGGCCTTCCACATTTTTCCTCAGTGGCTCTCTTTCAGAGGGTCCATCGTGACCTAAACTTTGGTGACAGCATCGCTAGGAAATGTTAGCATGCTCTCTGAGCAGAGAGAGTGCCGAAGTAGTCACTGCTGGGTTGATGGCTATAAATGCTCAAAGGCTTCAGGATTTAATTAGGAATGATCTAAGCACATGGCACCAAAAACAGCCTGAAACATACTGGAGACGGAGAAGAGTTCCTTAACTGAATCTTTTAAGTACATGATGATTTTTGTGTTTTATTCTGTTGTAGGGATTTACACATGGGACCTAGTAAGTTCTGAATCAAATTGAATTAAATCTAACCTCTAATTCTTCTCTAAGTTCATTATTTGTTAGTAAATCCATTTTTCAAAGATTTTCTTAAATTTAATTGAAAGGCGGATACACACACACACACACACACACACATGGTGAGAGGCAGAAGGAGAGAGAGATCTTCCATCCACTGATTTACTCCCCCAGTGGCCATATTGGCCTGCCTAGGCCAAAATACCATCTGAGTCTTCCACGTGGGTGGCAGGGACCCAAGCAATTGAGCCATCATCTGTTGCTTTCCCAGGCACATTAGCAGGGAGCTGGATCAGAAGCAGAGTGGACAGAACTCCAACAGGTGCTCTGATAGAAAATGCTGGTGTCGTGGCTGGCAGCTTAACCTGCTGCACCACAATACTGGCTCCAGTAAGTCCATTTCTGTTTACCATGAATTCACATAGACATGCACACACAAAGAACGTATATTTCTGTGGGTATTTTAAATTACTTTTGATTTTTGATCACTGTGTCTTTAGAATTTTGGCCAGGTATTTCAGTAAAAAGATCATTTCCGGACAAAATGTACACTACTTATAAATAACTGTTCTTCAGATAGTTTAGCACTGGGATATTAATTTCCATTTTGGAGTATTTCTTTTTACAAAGATGGATGTTCTGCTTTCAATTTATTAGTTACATAAATGAGCTTATCTATTTCTAATTTTGACTTAATATAAAAAGCATCAAATTTTAGGTTTCATCCATCTAATTTTCATTTTGAATAATTATTTGTGGTAAGCTGATTTTAGTTTATGCCATCTGTTCATCAGGTTCAGAAAGATAATATTAAGGGTATATGTTCTCCAATATCTGAATCTCCCCACTCATAAGTCATGCTGCTTCGCAGTGAAAACCTGTGATAGACTTAGGCTGTTCTGTGAGAGAGCAGTGTTGCCATAGCTGAGCACAGGAGTGCAGATTCCTCTGTCTGCTGTGCTACTTCCAGTTGTGCTCTCCAGCATATGGCTCCTTCTCACGGGCATTTCTTGCTTTAGGTAAAAATGTAAAAATTATTTTGCTACCTTCTTTTCTCATTAGCCTTGGAACCATCTTAGAAGACTCTCATGTCTCTCCTCTGATATCTCTATCACTTCCCTCTAAAGTGATGAAGTAGAAAGCCGAGGTGATGTTAGCAGGAGATTTGATTAGTAGAGTACCAGTCACTCTAAAACATAAGGCATTGTATTGCAGAGGTAAAACCTTACAAGATTTAGACAATTCAAGTTCCTTTGTCTTCTGCATTTCAGAGCTGTTTTCTGCGTCTTCACATTTATGCATAATGGTTAAGCATTCTTTGAAAGAATACCCATTTCAGCAATTTTAAAAACAACCTGAGTTATACAATGTACACCTCCCAAAAAGGGTAAATTTTTTTGTCTTTTTCCATCAAGCAAATAAACATTTGCTTTCACAGTCTTCTCCCTGAGTTCATATAGCATCCTTTTTCTAAATCATTGCAAGAATTCCTACTGTCTGATACACTTCCAGGCAAAATAGTCTGTATGCCAATTATACAGTCATTTTCAAATGTATTCATTGAAAAGAACAGTAACAGATAAGACAACCTGATTTGTTTCATATATGATTGGATTGTCTTACAGTTAGTAATACCACTAGTTCTTCAGGTCACAGAAGTCAAATGATTGCTCTTTTGTAATGACCCTTTGCATCCCCAAACTTTTAAATTATTTTAAGGTAAATTTAATTAACTGCAATAAATAAGAAAATAAAAAGTGTTTTATTTCTATTCCTTTCCAACAAATCAACCTTTTTTTATTATAATTTAAGCAGTTTCAAAATGTCAAAAAAAGTTAAAAGCATTTTAATTGCCATAACTAAAAAGACAAAACTGTCTTGGCAGAGTTTTATTGATAGTGAAAACACTAATAATAATAGCAAAAGGCAACCCTTGCATTATGCTTATAATTTGCCAGATGTCTTTCTAAAGGCTCTACTCTGTGAATACATTGTATCCTTACAACTGTATGAAGAGAATGCTGTTACTATCTTTAGTTAACTGATAAGAAAAGGGAGTTGCTGACTATGTAAATGGTCCAAAGCAGTGTGCTATGGGTGAAAGCTGAGCCAGAATCCAAAGGTGGGTTTTCTACTTCTGGAATCTACTCTTTGACCTACTGTGAAAGTCCTATTTGCTTCAAAAACAACTCATCCCAGTACAGTCAAGTTTGAGGCAGATTTCCTTATTTTTTTTAAATCATAGTACAATACAGATAACATTGAAGTTGACTCCATTCACTACATTTTCAGCATACAATTAAGTAGTATTAAGTACATTCACATTGTGCTACCATCACCACTACTCATCTCCAGAAATCTTTTCAATTTGTGAAGCTGAAGCTCTCTACCCTTTGTATGGCAACTTTCCATTTCTCACATACTCAAACCCAATTGTCACCATTATTCTGCTTTCTGTTTCTGTGAATTTGATTATTCTAAGTATTTCATGTAAATGAAATCATGCAGTATCTGTACTTTGGTGTTTGGTTTATTTCACTGAGCATAATATTCTGAAAGTTCTTCCATTTTGTAGTACGTGTCAACATTTCCTGCCTTTTGAAGACTGAATAATATTTCACTGCATATCTGTACCTCATTTTGTTTATCTCTTCTTCTGTTGATATACACATGAGTTGGTTCTTCTTTTTCACTATTGTGAATGATGCCACTGTGAACATAATTATACAATTATCTCTCTTTCAGATCCTGTTTTCAGTTCTTTTGAGTGTGTATCTAAAGGTGGCCTTGCTAGCTTCTGTCTGATTCTGTGTTTAATTTTTTGGAAACAGCCATTTGCTTTCCACAGTAGTCACATCATCTTACATCCCCCCCACTGCATAAGTATTCTAGTTTCTCCACATGTGCGTCAGTGTTTGTTATTTTCTTCTTTAACTGTCCTAACTGGTGTAAGATGGCAGACTTTATGTTTTAATCAGTCTAGTAAACCAGTACTCATACTTTGAGCGCAGAATTAGTATTAATGGTGAATTTTCTGAAATTTTTTTTCTTTTTTTTTTAATTTATCGAAGGAGAACACATTTTATACATTTCATAGGTACAGTTCCAATAAGATAATATTTTCTTATGTCTTTCCTGCAGCATGCTAATCTCTCATAAATGAGACAGGGTCCCAGATCACCCTGTGCTTTCCTGGATATCTATAGGTGGACATCAAATAGTCTTTTGTGTTTCTTAAGAAAAATGTGACAGACTTAGTAGTGGAGGGAGCATGTGGCTTCTCTCTATTTTTGGGGTATGGGATTTTTGTTTTGGGAAGAGTGTTAGAGATATACCCTCATGTTACAGTTGAGTGAACAGATGTCCAGATGAGTTCTTTGAGTGGTTCCAAGTAGAGAATTTGGTCAGCATGAGATTTGGTCAGGAATTCCTATGCAGCACCCTATGCAATCTGTGTAAAATATTGTCCACTGTCTCTAAGACAGATATTACAGTATCCATAATATCTTAAAGAAGCTACAGAATATAGCATTACATTCTGGATTTCCATAATGTACTGTCAGTTTACAATGATTTTAATCCTACATATGGAACACTAATGTTAAGTGAGCCATCTCCTACCACTATTACAGCTACGCCATTTGTTATCATATAGATTTTGAATGGAGAGGTGTATTCAGCTTTAAAAACCATGAAAGGGTCTTTTAACATTTCATTTGCACTGAAGATGCTGATTGTGAAAGACATAAGTTCATCTCTCTCTAACTTGCCATAGTTCTTAACATAGAGACGATGACCCTGACATGTCACTGATATTTTTAGAACTAATAGCAAAGTGTCTTTTTTCCCCCTCTGCTACTGAATACACCACAGACAGCCACAGTTCATTGGGCTGCACAGTTTCAGCTGTATAACTAAAAATAAATGCCTCTGTAAAACACCAACAAAGACAATGTCAGTTTCCCTAAGCCACTGAAAAATGTGCTTACAAGAAATCAACTGATTTTCAGTTGAATGAATATCTACTTCATTTGCCTCTGGGCTGAGTTTTCTGGGAATTCCTTTTATTTTAATCCCTTTTGTTTTTTAAATTCACCACTTAAGGATAGGGTGATTTGTGCAACTCTTGCTATTGTAATAAACTGTAGTTGCGTATCCACTCATAAAAATGTGAAATTGTAAATACCATCCCAGCTTCAATGCAGGAATACATTGGCACAGTGCACCTTTTGTTGGGAGAAAAACTTTAACCAAGTGTGACATTTTGGTGGTGTAATGTGAGATGCCCTATGCAGTTTTTCATGTGGTTTTTAAGCTTTATGGGTCAGTGTAGACTTTGTTGATATTTTGTTGTTTTCTTTTAAAAAATGTATATTTGAGCAATGCAGAAAGACTGAAGAAGTGAGTTCCCTTTCACTTTTACCCCCAATTGCCCCTAGAGACTCTGCCCCAGCCAGGCTGAAACCCAGAACTAGGCAGTCACTCAATTTCTCTCATGTGGATAGTGGGGACCCAACCACTTGAACTATCACTGCTGCCTCCCAGGGTCTGCATTAGCAAAAAACTGGAGTCAAAAGCCTGAGCTGATCCTCAAATCCAAGTGCATTGATACGGGATGGTGGGAATCTCAACCGGCTTCTTAACCAGTTCACCACTCACCACTGTTGTTTTATTTTTAAATAGAATTCTTGGTTTGTACTCAAATGTTTTATTCTGGTTATTTTTAAAAAAATCAATGTATTTACAAATCCAGAAGTGTTTTTTTTTTTTTTTCAGGTTCTTTTATAGGACTCTTGGATTTCCTCCATGAGTACAATTCTTGTTTTTCTGTTTTCCAATGAATTCAAAGAACCTTTCACCTACCAAAGCTGTGCAATAGTTTTCTCTTGAGGGCCATATCCTGTGTAGCCACAAGAGCCTATCTTCTACAATGTTCTTTGAGCATCTCCTTATGTACAGCCCCGCATCCCTACTTTGAAGACGCTTAGAAACTCCCGCTAAAGTGCACCACTCATGAAGGTTGGTATGAAGGCTATATGTGGTTACCTTCCAGAAAATAGCCTTTCATAGGTCATTTACTTAATGGTTACAAGATTACACTCTCTGTCAATCTAATTATTCACTACCACACCAACACAGGTAGACATTCAGTAAATATTTTAAAAACACATTATATACTTTATTTCATATACTTGCGTTGTATCTTAAATATAGTATATCAAAAATAAGCAGCAGAGTTGTATGTTGGGCTAACCATAAGCAAATGCATTGCTACAGTATAATATAAGTAATTTACAGTATAAATTATTTTATTTCTGATTCTGATTCATAAGTGAGTATTTTGTTTGCTTGCTTAACATAAAAGTTAATATTCTTGGTAAATTCATATACTTATTACCTGTTGATCAGCAACTCTTTAGCAGTATACTTGAGACTAACTTAAGCTTAACAGATTTGCGAGATTAATTGCTTGTAAAAAGCATAATTGTTGTAAAATCAATATAGAAATACTTACACAATCCTGGTAAGAGTTTGACCTACTGGTTAAGAGATTCTTGAGATGCCTGCATCCCTGATTGAAGTACCTGGGATCTGCTTGTGTCTCTGCTCCTGATTCCAGCTTTCTAATAATGCACACCTTGGGAGACAACATGTCATGGCTCAAGTAGTTGGGTCCTTGCCATCCATTTGGGAGAACCTGGATTCCAATCCATTTCAACCGTAGCCCAGTCCCAAGGCTGTTCTAGGCATTTAAGGTGTGAACCAGTGGATGAGAGCATTGTCCCTTTTTGTCTTGCTGTCTCTCAAAAATGTTTTTAAGTGACTTTTTTTTTTTTTTTTGGACAGGCAGAGTTAGAGGGAGAGACAGAGTTATAGACAGTGAGAGAGAGACAGAGAGAAAGATCTTCCTTCCGTTGGTTCACTCCTCTAATGGCCGCCATGGCCAGTGCTGCACCTATCTGAAGCCAGGAGCCAGTTGCTTCCTCCCAGGCTCCCATGCTGGTGCAGGGACCCAAGCACTTGGGCCATCCTTCACTGCCCTCTTGGGTCACAGCAGAGAGCTGGACTGGAAGAGGAGCATCTAGGACTAGTACCCGGCTCCCCAACCGGGACTAGAACCCGGGGTGCCGGTGCTGCAGGCAGAGCCATGGCACCAGCCTCAGTGAATACTTAAGAAACAGGTATGAGAATCAAGTTTAAGAGCTTACTGGCTTATCTGTTTCACATGCATATAAAAATACCAAAAACTTCTTGCTCAGATATTCTTCAAACTAATGTATTCGATAGGGTGCTGAAATAAATAATGAGTGCATTGAACCCTCCTGGGTCCCCACTGAGCCACAACATAACACTTATTAGTTGTAACATTGCATAGGATATTGAATGCTTTTGCTTCTTTTTCTATACCATAAGGTGCTACTTTTCCATGAAAATGAAGACAGGGACAAGAAAAAAAGTATTAGAATATGCTAAGTTTTCTAATTTAGTGTCTACAGATTGTGCATCCTAACACTCAGTGAATAATCATTCCCTCTTTTTCTGCATTAATGTCACCAATTGCATCTATAACCATGTACACCTTGACTACTCTGTTAATAACAAAGGCTAACATCTATTGGCCACGTGCTGTGTACCAAGCATCTTGCTAAGCCCTTTACATGGATAATCCTATGTAAGCATTACAACAGTCACAAAAATGTTTCTAGTGTTTTTATCCACATTTCATGCATAAGGAAAACACAGATGAGAGATTAAGAGAAACTGGTCTAATGCCATAAAAATTTCGAACGATAAAAGCAGAATCTCAGCCCACGTTTATTAGTCTGGACTATCTTTTTCAGACTGTCCTTTTCTCTTGGCAGCTGGCTAGTAACTGTCCACAGAGTAGGGTTTATGCCAAACTAACTTTTCTAAAGGCAAATCTGTCAGTATCCTGTCACCACTATATGTGTATGTTAGTATTTTTGGAACTTAAACAACATCTCATTTTCTACATGATATGTTAAGTGTGTTTAAACTTTTCAAGAGAATTAGTTGTTCGGTTCTTTCTTAATTAGTAGAAGATCGAAGAGTTTTATTTATTTTATTTTGTTTATTTGAAAGGCAGAGCTACAGGGAGAGGTAGAGACAGAGAGGTCTTCCATCTGCTGGTGTACTCCCCAGACTGCCAAATGTCTGGAGCTGAGCCGATCTGAAGCCAGGAGCCTCCTCATGGTCCCCCAGGCAGGTGCAAGGGCTCAAGGACTTGAACCATCTTCTACTGCCTTCCCAGGCACACCAGCAGGGGAGCTGGTTCAGAAGCAGAGCAGTCGGGACCAGAACCAGCACCCATAAGGGACACTGGTGCCGCAAGCCAGGGCTTTAATCGACTGTGCCATAACGCCAGTCCTGAGTTTTATTTTATACATGAAAAAAATACCAAATGCGATTCTAGAGTGTCAACTCTATAGGTCAGGAACTGGGCGCATGCGTGGGAGCTCTGGATTTGAATTTCCCTGAGATGTTGAATGGAGCAGAGGTGAAGAGGCTGTGAATAAAGTCCCAGGGAGATGCACCTATGCAGCGCTGAATACATGGAACCCAGCACTGCTGTTGGGAACTTTGACACTTTTTTGTTTTCAATATACTCGTCAGTCTTAATTGCTGACTCAGAGAACTATTCTTTTCTTGAGAAATTTGCTGCTTAGCGAGAGTGAATGAGAACTTGTAGCCATGGGGGAAAGTACATGTGATCTGAAGAAAAAAGTGCCTTTGAGACAGAGAATGTGTATTGTTTTCTTTCCTTTTCTTCCCTGTTCCATAAAGGGAATTGAGCTGTATGAAGCAGGCAATGCCATGTACAACCTTGTATTGCTGAGCAGCACATCTTTGACAAGTGTGCATGCTCTTTTACATAAGAGTAACACAGAAGCTAACATCTGTTGTAATCTAATCATCTATCTGGATACATAGTTTTTATAGCAGGAAGGGGACAAAAAGTAAAATCCCTTACAGATGAATTGCTGTTGTGTGCCTGTATCATGAATACCGTATTAGGTATTTTTTTGCATTCCTTGTTATCCGGTATTGCTGATGGAAGGCTTTGAATTGGACCCATTTTCATTATAATGTTAAGGGTGAAGAATCATAAATGCACTCAACTCAGCCAAGGAGACCAAAGCATTTATAAATCTGTTCTGCAGAAATTCAAGACAGACACCTGGCCTTTCACAGCAGGCCTGACTGTATTAACATACAGGAGATTATGGTCCATTGCCCTTGGAGAAAAAGATTGGATCCTATTTCAGTTTTCACATATTCTTTATTAGTATTAGCAAGAGGCTCATTTGTCTTCAAGTAAATTCTCTTTTCATATAAAGGATATAATTGTGTGTTTACTGGAAATGGCTTAAGTATCCAAATTTAATTTAGATATTCAGCATGCATAGTATACGGTTGGGTCCAACTTATGAACTCTAACTTTCCCAGTGGTATCTCATGCTCACTACAACTACATGTGACATGATGAAGTTATGGGAAAATTTTTGAAACGCAGTCTCCCCCCAAATATTCTGTATCTTTTCATTTGTGCTTATCACACAATATTAAGGGCTCTTAAGTTATAGATGGCATCAAATGCAAGTTCTGTGACATCAGTGCTAAGCAGAAATTTTCTTCCCATTCAGTGTTAGCTGATCACACACAGTCAACACTCGGGTTTGTTGAATGTTAACATGTTTGAAAGTTGAAGCATTCCATCAAGCTCTGTTGTGTAACTGAGTTGCTGAAATAGTCTGAGAGGTTACTGAAGATGTGTTGGTGTTTTGTTCAGTTTTTTAAAAAATTATTTTGTTTCCTGGATTTTTAAAGTTTTGTTTATTTAAAGACAGATAGAAAGTTCTCATCCTTTCTTTCATTTCCCAAACACTCACAACAGCCAGAGGTAGGCCAGGGCTAAAGCAGGCACCTGGGAACACTTTCTAGGTCTCTCATGTGGATGGATGGCAAGAACTCAGTTACTTGACTTGTCATCACTGCTTCCAGGGTCTGCATTAGCAGGAAGCTGGAATCAAGAGCTAGAGTCTGATGTTGAACCCAGGTTCTCTGATATGAAACACCACTGTCTTATCCATTAGACAAAATGCCCATTCCTTTTCTAGTTAAATGACACAGAGAGTAAAAAGAAGCATGAGATGAACTCCTGATTTGTACCAACCACCATGACGTGCAATCTGCGTGTTCTGACTTGGACTTCTCAGTCACCCAGCAGAAGTTCATTATTCTGATCAAAGCTCCATGATAAGGATCACAGCCTTATTGAATGGCAATTTGGGTTTGTCAGTGTCTGCCTTAATCCCAGCTCCATGAATGACCAGGAGCAGAGGACTAAAGAATTATCCTGGGTCTTAATAAATATTTTGTTTCTTAATAAAAGAAATATGTAATGGCAAGTGATGTGAGTTTGATATTTCAGTGTCTAGAGAGAGCCGAACTCTTCCCTCCTCCACTCCTGACTCCTCTTCAGGAGACCTTTGTGTGGGCGCAGAACTCAGCTCACTGCTTGTGCCCTCAGAACACGAGACACATCACATCCATTTTCTTTTGTAAGATTTTAATTTTTTATTTGAAAGGTAGAGTTACAGAGAGAGGGAGAGACAGTGAGAGGGGTCTCCTTTCCACTGGTTCACTTCCCAGGGGGCTGCAATGGCCAGAGTTGGGTGGATCCGAAGCCAGGATCTTCTTTCCAATCTCCCACTCGGATGCAATGGCCAGAGCGTCTTCCAGGGCTCCCACGTGGGTTCAGAGACCCAAGGACTTGGGCCATCCTTCACTGCCTTCCCAGGCCATCAGCAGGGAACTGGATTAGTAGAGGTGGCAGGGACTCAAACTGGCACCCATATGGGCACAGTCTCTCCTCTGCCCTGACTGTATACAAGGAAGCCTTGACTTCACAGTGTTGCACATAGAGTGATTTGGATTTAGGTCACTGTTTCTCTGTGGGTTGTAAACTGTCATCAAGGCAAATAATACACTATGAAACATAAGTTGCATAGCCACTTTTGAAGAAATGATCCCTAATTTTGGATTCAGCAGTAGTTTCAATAACTTCATACCTCAAGCTATGCTCCCCATATGCTAAATAAAATTTACCATAAGAAAATGCAGTTAAGAGATGTCATTGTTACTGTTGTTGAGGGAAAAATTGACCAAATGCATTTATAGAGAAGTCATCAAAGATGCCTTTTAAACTAACCTTCATGGCATCGCTTATAAATTTTATGAGTCCAGAGGAAGTTATTTATGTCTTTTCATATTTGTTATAGTAAAAATAAGACTGGAAGCATGATGAAAATAAGAATGTACTTTGTATAACACCAGAATACTGGCTCAACTGCAATAAAATTTTATGTGCTAGGTTACTCTACTTGCCCTTATGATTTTTATATTGGGTAGAAGTTTTCATGCAGTATAGCATTTAGTTATGCACCTTACAGTTGATTAAATATTTGGTCAAATCTTATATTTATACATATTCTGGAGTAATAAAATTCACTAAGACCTTGATCAGTAACATAAACCATAAACAGATATTTATTTTATTCATATTTCATTAGGGAAATTTTTCTCAATGGCCCATCATGAATACAAGTGGAATGTCTCAGAGCTCCTTACACATTAGACATTATAATATTCTGCTTCACAACACTAGAACATTTGTGTGTGCTATTCATGGAGGAGATCTAACAGAGGGTGAATGTTAAAGTATTAGAAAGGGAGAAACAAAATTGCACATGTTCAGATACTATAGTGCATTAAAAATCTGAATGAATAAATGTGAGGCTGCCTTAATTTATAAATATTTTTGATAGCTAGAATCGTTTGCCTATGTGGGAAGCGTTATTTTTTTTCATAATTATTAGAACAAAAGGAATCTCAAAATCTACATAGATCATTAAACCATCAAGCAAACATATATTTGATCTTATTGTTCTAAAACCTATAGCAATTCCCTCTCTGATGGAGTCAACAACCTAATACTTAAACAGATATGTATTGCTCTGATAGCATTTTCTTAGCTAGGCAATTTATGGGACCACCCTATATATTGAATCATTGATTGTCAGGTTAAATATCTGCTGTCCGAGTTTGATTTTTTTTGTTTGTTGCTCTACTGTAATTCACGAATTTTAAACTTTAACAGGCAGGGGTAGACAAGCAAATTTTCTTTAAAAGTTATGGCCATTCTGTGATAGAACATGTTTTTTTTGTGCTCAGTTGAATGCTCTACCTTTGTGGTATTCCAGTTATATTTGTAACTATCTCTGTCCTCCTAAATTGTGCATAATTAAGCGTGATTTGTTTTTGACTTTCTAGTTACCTTTATTAGAAGTGAAAAGTACCTTTAGATTTGCATAGGAATTTTAAACTCTATCTTGATAGAATTATTCTCTGAGATACTCTAACCATGAGTACTGAGTCTCAACTACAGAGAAAAAAGTGAATGTTTATGTTTCTTTTTTAAAATTTCAAGTTAGTATATTTTCCTGTCCATGTAATTAGGTTTTAATAAATATGTTTGATTTTTACTTAAAAACATATTTCTCTGTAGAAATGGCATATTGTAAACTTTGGTGTGAAGAGTTTTACAAGACTGTGTTTTTTAATTACACTCAGATTATGATAAGCATTGATTATTTTTAAAAGAAAAGATTAAATGAATATTACAAATCAATTTTCTAAATTTGTGGCTTAAAGACAATATGTTAGACATAACTCTGGATGTCTTTTAAAACAAATTATGGCTTTTCTGGCCTTTTTAAAATATTTGTTATTGTGCGTAACCTTTTAATTGGGGCCACGTTTCTTAAAGTGCTTACAAAGTTTATGCTGCAAGTGTTTGGTTTAATGAGTCAACAACCATTAACAAATCATATCTAGAATTATTTTGGTGATTGCCTATTAGATTTTTATTTCATTCTTAGTTTCTTACATGTTTATACATAATCTGTTTTTGTTAGCAATGGAAAACATTTTTTATTAAAATAAGACGTGGGAATTTTTAGCTATGTATATTTGTTAAAACAAACTATCAAAAGTGGAAATTTGGGAGGGTGGCAGTCACATCTGGGATCTTATGTTTGTTTTTCTAAATAAGAAATTCCTGAACATTTTCCTTAAAAACTGCAAATGAGTTTTGTTTCATCATAATCCTAGGAATTTATGATATCTATGTTGTTCACTATCTTCCTTTACATTCTGTATACATGTATTTCTCAAATATGACTGTTTAAATAAATATCCTTTACAAGGTGAATGAAGTCCTCTTATATCTACGGTAGAATGTTGCAGTGGTCACTGAGCCCCAAATAATCTGTTAGAAAAAGATCATTTGTGCAATCATTTTGGAATTAAAAAATTTCCGCATAGAGTAGACTCAGATGGGCATTCAGGTTTTCTACCATCAAGAAGGTTTAATAAACCAATAATCGAAGGTTTTGCAATAGTAGACACTGAGCAAGACATAAACCATGTACCAAGATCTTAAACACAGAAATTATATTTGTCTACACTGCCAAATATAATTGCTTATATTATTTGGCTGTACTGTAATTATAAATCTACACTGTACTTCCTAATATGTCAATAGTGCCTTTGGAATTCTTGCGTGATCTGCAGATTATGCTATAGTGTATTTGCAACTTCAGAGCAGTATTCTCAGTGTTTGCTACTTGCTATTTTGGGGGACAGAGGTAGGCAATTTTTCTCAAATTATATTTGCAATTAAGTTGATTTGGTTTTTACTTTTTGTTTTTCACTTTAGTTTAAAAAAGGGGGAGAGTGTTCTTTCTTTCTCAATTGTAGAATTAAAGTATCCATTTTAAAATTTCTTTACTATTCCGATCAGAATATAGCCTGAAGACTGGCGGTGTGTTTTCTGTGAAGTTGGGGGCTGGCCTATACCTAGTCATCTGCAGAGAGCCTGATCAGTGCCTGAGTAAGCTGTCATAAACATGACATAGCTCATCATGTAGGTTCAACTTAGCAACTTAGCAATCACTACTGAGCTAAGTAGTGATTGAGAAGAAAGAGATCCTACCCTAAAACTCAGAAACTGTTAATTCTTTTCAGTAATTTATAGAGGTCCATTGAAGGAGGATTATCATCTCTGATCAGTTGATAAGCTAAATTGCCAGCTTAGTTATAGAAATCAGACTGAAAGGTAACTCAGTGGTGGGTGAGGAATCTCTGTTGTTCCATGAGGCTTGTTTAGATAGTTGGTTGAATTCAAGGCCTTTAGAATCTCTGGGCCTAGTTTCTCCATCTGTCAAGTAGAGTAGAAGGATTTATAAAGTGCAGAATCCTGAATTGAAGCAATTTGGATTTCTCTAGGGAGGATTCCCTGACTGAGGAGGAATGTAGTTATGAAGATATCACTACTTCATGGTAAGGCCTTACTTCCCAGCTCTGTGTTTTTGTGAGAGTTCTCCCTTGCTGTGTTGTCCACAGAGGTCTTTGGGTCCTTGGGATTTTGATTTCCAAGTTACAGTCATGATTTATTTCCCTTTGGATATGAGCTAGCATTCTTTGCCAAGCTATGGCTGTGTAATCCAGTTGAGTTTTCTGAACATTTGTAAAGAAGCAGTGAATTATTTGTACTATTCTTAGGAGGCACAATGTAAAAATGAAAAGCATGAGAATGGAGAAGAAAGAGTTAATATAGTAACAAAAATGCTTTGAGCAAGAGTAACGGAAGGTATATTACTGTAAGACTTCAAGTTCAATCAGTTCCACTGACATGGCAATATGCATTTAAAAAGGCAGTTCTGAACAATATAGAATATGAAATTTGATAAGATAATTGCAATTTTATTATTTCAGGGTATTGTCACCTCTTGGAAGTGTCAAATTATTAACATATACAGGCAACAGAACCCAGTGACAGACTATAGCTTGAATGTTTCCTGTGCCATTCCCACAGCTCTATTAGATGAGGTGGAGACTAGGGAAAGATAGACACATGGATGTGGAACTTGCAACAGTGAAGTAGTCAAAAGAGGCTTTATTTTTTTAAAATGGGACAGATTGAGTAGTCTCTAATTTAGAGCGTTGTGGCATGGGGGTGGGGGCAAGAGCTAGGTTAAGTATCCAAGAGACTGTGTATTGAGTTGGCAGTGGGGTAGAAGGTAAGTCCTCTTTTTCCTCTGGGCATCAGTTTTAGAAAATCCTTTCCTCGGTATGCAACACCATTCCCAGTGGAGTGGAACCAGTTGGGTTGCTCACCTGTCTTCTGCTACTTATACCATTTTTGGAATCTTGAAGTGTATGGCAACCCTGCGGAATTCCGAGTAGAGGCACCTAATTTACTGTTCTCCCTTTAACATCCAGAGCAGACACTTAGGCATTTCTTTTCTGCTACGGATGTCCAACATGAAGCTTCCAACTCTCCATGGCCCTCATTTGGACATACGATTCTTTAACGGAATGATTGTAAAACGGAACTTACAGGAAACATCTTAGAAGTTAGGTCCCGGAAGGGTTTTCCCCGAGTCAAGCCTGCCTTTTACAGCTCAGCTTGCAAATTATAGACAGTGTTTTAAGTGTAAGGGAAAATACTGTTCTTAAGCCTCCTTTCACAAGCCTAGTATTTTTCTTGCTGCAATTGTTTAATCTTGTTTTGACAGTGGATAAAAACACTAGAATTCATTGGGCTTTGATTTCAAATTAGCAACTGTCCTAAGTAACTAATTTTCCCCACTGTCATACATCAGGCTTAAAGTGGGCTTGTGTGTGTGATGGGGGATGTCATGTTATCAGTTCCAGAATAGAAGAGGTTCTGCCTTGGTTGCCCTTTGGTGATGGTAAAAGAAGATAGTGGTCATGTCAAGGAAGAGATGCCTTCCTTTCTTCCCCTCATATCTGTAATGTTCCATTTATCTTTATATAAAGGCTTTATCTGAAGAAAAATTAAAGTTTAAAAAAAAACTTTGTGCTAAACAGACAGTTTAATTGGCTCTGCTATTTTTGGCAACTGGAAGATAAATGCTACGTGTGAAGTTAATAAACCATAATTGGAATTTGCTTAAGAGCACTTTTTCATCCCACGTGGACCCCTCCGCTGCAGGAAGCAGTAGGTCCTAGTTGGGATTCAGGAATATCTGCTTGTATAAGCCCCTTTCCCAAGAACAGCACTATTTTCTGTGTGACCTTGAGGACTAATTTTTCTTTGTCCCCACTGGGCAATAAACAAATTGCGGTGGAAATTAAAAGACTAAAAACAGACACAGTGACTGGAAGAAGGAAATACATTTTCAGTTCTCAGATGATAACAGTATCACAGGTGTGTTAGCATTTATATTTTCCCATCTCTGTGTTGTACTTTCTCCCCGAAACAGAGTTGAATAGTTTTATGATTCATTTCAACTTGTGTTCTACCTAGGCTTATCATTGTGAACAGTAACTTCCCTTTTAGTTTTGTATATTAACAAGACATATGTTCTCCACCCAAATTATTTGACACAAAAAAGCACTCTTACTGATTATTGTTATTACTGGTAATGTTGCCCTTTTTAATAGTTTTATATGTGAGGAGAATTAAACCTATCATTCCTAGTCAAGACTTGAGGCTTTTGCCATAATGTAACATTTTTCCTCAGAAATGTTTTCCCAACTTGTGCTAGGTACCAAATGGCTTTAAAAAGCCAGGGAATAGGTGGGCACCGCAGCTCACTAGGATAATCCTCTGCCTGTGGCTCCAGCACCCTGGGTCCTAGTCCTGGTTGGGGTGCTGGGTTCTGTCCCGGCTGCTCCTCTTCCAGTTCAGCTCTCTGCTGTGGCCCGGGAAGGCAGTGGAGGATGGCCCAAGTGCTTGGGCCCAGCACCCACATGGGAGAGCAGGAGGAAGCACCTGGCTCCTGGCTTTGGATCGGTGCAGCGTGCCAACCTTAGAGGCCATTTGGGGGTAAACCAATGGAAGGAAGACCTTTCTTTCTATCTCTCTCTGTCTCTCTCAAACTCTGCCTGTAAAAAAATAAAAAATAAATAAATAAAAATAAAAACAAAAAAAAAAACAGGGAATACATTCTATTCTGTCTTATTTTTTCATATTTGAAAACACATTACTGCATTACCATCTCTACTTTCACCTTCTACCTGAATCTCTGAAAAGGAAACAGTGGCTTATGATATTTTATATGATACTTGTTTCATAGAAATGCATGTATCATGGCAGTGAGATTAAGCAGATTGTAGAAGGCTTGTTGTGTGTTGGGAGGCAGCTGATGGTATTGGATCCAGACTCTAAAACCAGCCTGTGGTCAAATGTCTGCACTGCTAGTTACTAACCATGTGGTGTTGGATACATCAGTATCCTTACCTAGAGAAACTGGGCCAAAATGACATCTTCCTTATGGATTGATGTACAGATGTGAGCACATGAGACTTTTTGCAGCAGGAACGATGAGAGCAGTCTCTGGACCACAGAAATACATAATGCGCATCAGGATATGGAACAATCCTTGACTTTGCATTGAATCCCAACTGAGATGCTTACTGAACTGCGCAAATTATGAATGAATTCTCAAACTCTGAGTTTGTTGAGGTGGAAGGGGGGCCAAAAGGGAAAGAGAAAGAGAGAAGGAAAGAAAAGGAAGGAAGGAAGGACCATAATGAAGAAGAAAGGAAGACATGAAAGAAGCAAGGAATTGAGACAAACACTAGAATGCTTATCTTGGTTAAAGCTGAAGTTTAGTTAGAGTAGGTCTTTAAAATTGCTGCACATTCAGTTCAGAGACTATTCATAATCACTTTGCTGAATTAAATCCTGGTATAATGTGTGTTATTGCATTAAATATACTGTCATATGCACTCAAACTTGGAAGAGCAGAACTTTGGGAAGATAGGGAATTTCAGTCTAAGGTTCTTGTATGTTGTTGGAGGAACCAGCAGTCACACATCAGTGACCTTAAAAAAATAGACTCATACTTTTTGCAAGAGAAAAACAACAAATGAAAATACATTTGCAAGAGCTGCTTCAGCTTCTTCATCTCCTTTGTTTGTTTGTTTTTATATCGAAGCATGTAGCTGTGGTTTAACTCGTTGCAATAACAACTGCCAAACATGTGCCTGTAACTGAACTCCAGGAGAAAACTCTGCCAGGAAACTGTCTCCTAATGATACAATCTGCATATTTTAATGAGCCTGGAAATGTGGGAAACTCATAGACTCTGGATTCTGCTCATTCTGGGTTTTTCCTCCTCCTTGTAGATTGCACTTTGTTTCCCTTCATTAACATATGATACCTGGATATGGGTCTCCTGCAACCATCCACCAGCTCAATAGAGCTTGACATTTCCAGAGTTCAGATGAAATAATAAAACCTTTCTGTGGTTACTCTGTATTGTGCTTATTCTAATGATGGCCAGTGAATCAGTGCGAGGCTGGCATGGCGACTACCTCAAGTGGTACAGAAGCAAACTTATGGCTCATTACAATAAAAGCAAAGACATTTAGGGCATTAGGAGCAAACTCCCCTCCTTTTACTTGTTTACAATTTTATCTTTCTTTATGATTTTTATGATAAAGTTCTCAGTTTTATTTACTTGTTTGTTTAGCTTCATCTGTCTCATCCTCTTGTTTTCTTTCTTTTTCTCTTTCTCATCTCCACCCTCAAATTCATTGAGCATCTGCTAGAAACCAGAGCTATACTTACAACCTTATATGTGCTATTTTATTTAATCTTCACAATATTACAAAGAAAGCATGATTATAGACAAGTACTCAGTGGGTTTGTATAACATATATGTGTCATATTGACATTGCTGGTATGTAACTTTTTCTTGTATAGTAGATACAGTGGAAACAAGCTTGGCGAGTCTGCCTTGAATCCAACCCAGATTTATCTAAAACTCTGAATTACCAAGGCTTCTCCTCTAGTCAAAATACTGAGAGATAAGTCTTTTGACTGTTGTCTTCTACTTAACCTCCAAACTACTGAATTAAGTTCTGTACGGAATGGGGAGATTTCTTTATATACTATCGGTCTGAACTCAATTAAACATATAAGGTTTGGGATTCTCATAATCCAAACTATCTGGTAGCAGAAGTCCATGGGGAACAGGCTAAAATAGAGTAAGCCATCAAACTAAGAGCCAAGAGACAGACTTATTTTCATCCGGGTTCATAGATTTACATGATTCATAGATTATATTGTAGATACGCCATCAAGTTTTTGATCAAGAAAGATTGATAATGGCCATGAAAAAATGATTTAGGATTTAAAATGTCATTTACTAGAAAGTCATATTAAAATAAGCAGATCAATATCCCAAAGGAAAAAATGGGCTCTTTATCCCAATGTAAAGTTTTTATTTTAGTTTTTCAGTATTTTCCTAGCATTATTGGGGTCACATCTTTTGCTTTGCATTTTGGTAGCTTGTTTTCCTACACTGCCTTCCTAGACTTTAGATGTTCTCAGGTCTCCAGTGCTAATGCATTCCCTGTTATGTGGAATGCATCTCTAAGAGATGTGTTGAAATAGATAGATTAAAGGACTTTTAACAGTTCAAAACCAAGAATGGAATCCTATGCCCAGGGAATGGATCATTTGGACACATTTAAATGCATGACTGCTAAGTGACTTAAAGTAAGAATTCCAGACATACTAGGGAATTCTCAGTCAATAGATTTGAAGTGAGTCCAGGAATCTGCATTAAAAAAAAAAAAAATTTGATGCATTTGAGGCTCTACTTCCAAGACTCTGGTTGGTTGAATTAGTTTTAGAAAGTCATTGGAAAAGCTTTTTCTGCTTTGCCCTGGGTAGGTAAGCCTTCATTTGGGAACCTTGATGCAGTAGTCATTTGTATTTTCTTTTCCATCCCAATCTGAGGCTTCCCCTGGAACCTCTCTTAACTGACTGCTCACTTCACCTCTTTCTCCATCAGTTAGTACAAAGTATTCCCATGAGAGGGGTTATACAAATGGCTCCCAGGAATAATTGCTGATGAATGTTCCTATTATTTTTAAGGGCTGTGCTCCTTTTCATCAGGTACAGAACTCGCTCTTCAAGAATTGTCCCTTTGTTGAAGACATTTTCATGTCCTAAGGAAGGGAGCAGAGGCAGCAGAGTAACGTATGTAAATTCAAAATAAGAAAGTCTAGAATGTTCCACCTTGTAAATGGCATCTCTACAGTGTTTTCTGAGACATCTCAAACTCTGGTTGTCCAAATATAGTACTTTTAGAAGTATCTTCTGGCCGGCGCCGCGGCTCACTAGGCTAATCCTCCACCTTGCGGCGCAGGCACACTGGGTTCTAGTCCCCGTCGGGGCGCCGGATTCTGTCCCAGTTGCCCCTCTTTCAGGCCAGCTCTCTGCTGTGGCCCAGGAGTGCAGTGGAGGATGGCCCAAGTGCTTGGGCCCTGCACCCCATCGGAGACCAGGATAAGCACCTTGCTCCTGCCATCGGAACAGCGCGGTGCGCTGGCCGCGGCAGGCATTGGAGGGTGAACCAACGGCAAAAGGAAGACCTTTCTCTCTGTCTCTCTCTCTCACTGTCCACTCTGCCTGTCAAAAAAAAAAAAAAAAAAAAAAAGTGTCTTCCACCTGGGAATCTGAATTTTAATAAGGCTAGCTGTTTGTGATATAAATGGCTGAGAAAACTTGTCCCAAGGGTATGATTATAGCAGATAATTCGACATATTTATTACTTTCTTTAAGACTCCACTAAATACTTTCTCCTGGAGTCAGCACTATGGGGTAGCAGGTTAAGCCGCTGTCTGTAATGCTGGCATCCCATATGGGCACCGGTTTGAGTCCCAGCTGCTCCATTTCTGATCCTGCTCTCTGCTGTGATCTGGGAAAGCAGTGGAAGAGGGCCCAAGTCTTTGGGCCCCTCTACCCAAGTGGGAGACCTGGAAAAGTATCCTGGCTCCTGGCTTCAGATCAGCACAGCTCTAGTTGTTGCAGCCAACTAGGGAGTGAACCAGCGGATGGAAGTCCTCTCTCTCTGCCTCTCCTTCTATCTGTGTAACTCTGGCTTTCAAATAAATAAATAAATCTTAAAAAAAATACTTTAATTCCTGAAACCACAGCATCTTTCCTATTCTGCTTAGGGCTCAAGTAGCCCATTGGGGAGAAACATCACATGAACATAAAATAGAAGGATAGAACTTGAGTAGCATTGGTAACTTTGTTTCTCAGGTTCTGAATATTTGATGTTATTAACGAGTCTGTTTCGGATAGTTCCTAACCACCTGAAATTCCTATAAAAATATCCATAGATAGGTCTGAAAAGTATAATGTAAATTTTGGATGTCAGAACCCTGATTTTCTTTGTGATTCTAGAAGCATTTCCTCAGTGTACTTCAGTATGTCCCACAAGCAGATGGTGTAGCTTCTTTACTTGTTGATCAATAGAGAGATTAGAGATACCATTTTACATAAGGCATTTTAATATTTTTAAAAGAGTACGTGAATATACCAATGCTATTAAGGATAGTAGCTGGGTAAAGTTCTTAAGGTTTGTATACCTACTTCTAGAGCGCACACCAGTGTCGCTCCCCCTCTTCGTGGAGGAACGACACAGGACCCTGCACTGTTCTTTCATCTGCTCGGCCCTCCCCGGGTTTGCTGCTGGTTCTTCCCGGGTTGGCTACTATCCCTTCCACCTCCGTGGAAGGGCGGTTCCCCCTGGCCGCTTTCCCCACTTCCGCAGGGGAGCGGCACACCGCCGGCCGGCTTTCTCGGGGGCTGCACGGGTGTTCCTTCAGCTAGATGTTCCCCTTAGATGTTCCCGGTGCATGCCGTCTCTCTCCTCCTTTATAGTCCTTCTCTGCCAATCCCAACTCGGCTGCCCACACGCCGAGTACGCTGCTCTCCTCCAATCAGGAGCAAGTCCTACAGTTTATTGGTTGAACTGGAGGCAGCTGTGCAGAAGCTGTTTACTTCTCTCCCAGCGCCATATTGTGGGAGAGCAGATGCATAGAATAAGTCTTAATTCCAGTAACTCAGTCTAGTCCGGATTGCTCCCCACACACCAGCAAACTTTTGCCCAGAGTAGACATGATTTGCCACCTGTCATGGGAGAGCCCATTAGCGGAAAATGAATTTATCTGCTTTTTGGAATGTTTTATTTTGAAAAATGCAAAGTTTTATTTTTTTAGATGGTTGAGAAATCAAAAGCAGAAAAATATTTTGCGGTTCCTGAAAATTATTTGAAATTCAAATTTAAGTGTAATAAAATTTTATTGGCCATGCTGTTGGTTTACATGTTATTTGTAGTCACTTGCACACTACAAAGGCAGAGTTCTTAGCTGCAACTGAGACCATATGTAGCACTCACTGCTAGGTGCACTATAAATTGCACTGAAGCAAAGTTAACTCGACAGTGCTTTGAGTGCCACATGTGTCACCTGTCTGTGTGAAAAGCCATTTTCAAAGATGAAATGAGTAACAGCTCATTATAGATCAGCATTAAAAGATGAATGTTGGCAATAAATGTTGATTATAGGGAGCAGTAACTTTAAAGCCCAATTAAAGAAAATGTTTGCATGCACATACAAAAAGAATTTGATTTGTTGAAGGTGTACTACAAAAAATTATACTCAATTACTAGTATTCTGCATTCCATCAAAAATGTGTTGGTACTTGTCTGCTTTCTTTTTACCTCAGTACCTACACAATACCCTCAGTTTTGTCCCTTGGCCTGCAAATGTAAAATATTTACTGTCTTGACAGAGAAAGTTTTTAGACTCGTGTTCTAAGTACTGAATGCACATAAACTATGAGATTGGTTATTTTAGTCATGGGAAATTTTCATTGTGATAGTTGGGTTTCAAAGATTGGAGTTTTCTCTGATTACCTAAATACATTGTTTTATTAATGTAAAGATGAGCAGCTTTCAGGTATATATTGAGACCTTCCTTAATTTTTACTGTCTTGGTATTAATAAACCCTGGTGACATGCACATTGATATATTTCCTCTAGAACTTTTTTTTTAAACTTTTATTTAATGAATATAGATTTCCAAAGTACAGCTTATGGACTACATTGGCTCGCCCCCACCCCCCGATGACATCCCTCCCACCCTCAACCCTCCCCTTTCCCGCTCTCTCTCCCCCTTTAGAACTTTTATCAAATACATTTATATATTGGGAACCTTGTAGTAAAACAGACACCAATATCACTTAAAACTTTATGAATAGTCTTTTCTCTTGCTGCTCACAAATCTTTTATTTTTTAACAGGTAGAATTATAGACAGTGAGAAAGAGAGACAGAGAGAAAGGTCTTCCTTCCATTGATTCACTCCCCCAATGGCCGCCACGGCCGGTGCTGTGCCTATCCAAAACCAGGAGCCAGGCGCTTCCTCCTGGTCTCCCATGCGGGTGTAGGAGCCCAAGCACTTGGGCCATCCTCCGCTGCCCTCCTGGGCCACAGCAGGGAGCTGGACTGGAAGAGGAGCAACCGGGACTAGAAACACTAGAAACCGTATGCCCATATGGGATGCCGGCGCTGCAGGTGGAGTATTAGCCAAGTGAGCCATGGCGCTGGCCCCCACAAATCTTTCTAATTACATTTTATAAATTTGAATGAATGCTACTTAATCTGAACCTCCTTTTGCTGGGACCATGAACATACTTGGCTTCAACTCATTTCTCTCTCATCTTTTTTAGTTTTATTTAAGTTATACAAGTTTCATGTATTTCATATATATGCATTTTTAGGGACATGGTGGTACTTCCCACCCTACCCTCCCTCTTGCCTACACTCCAACCCTTCTTCCTCCTCCTTCTCCCATTCCCACCTTAATTTTTACAAAGATCTATATCATGGTAGGGTGTGCTATGTGAACAAATAAATCATTCATCACAAAGTTACCATGATATAGATCTTTGTAAAAATTAAGGTGGGAATGGGAGAAGGAGGAGGAAGAAGGGTTGGAGTGTAGGCACACCCTAATTTTTGTAAACATATCCAGTCAAGCTACCTTTAAGGCGCTTGAAGACACAAAGATTGTGCTATCTTCTGACAACCTAATAGTAAAACAGTACTTAGAGCACAGGTTCTAGAGTCAGTAATGGGACTTTCAGTCCCAACTGAGTGACTTAAGTCAAGCTACTGAACTCCGAAAATAACAGCAGAACCTGTTTCATACAGTAACAGTTAAATTAAGTGAGCTAATATGCAAAAGGTGCTTGTATCAGTGTCTGATAACTAATACAAATTCAATTAATGTTAGCTGCACTACAATAGAATAGAAATATCCAGCCACCTTCTCTCACACTGAAGAATACACATCCTCCAGAAATACCTATGAATTTGAAAGGAAAGCATTTTTCTACTGCATTTAATCCAGCTACTTCGATTTTCACAATGTCAAATTTTCAAAAGCTGCAGCCTATGCCACTTACCATATTTATATACTTGACCCAGTACCTTAATCTCTATTGAATTCTGTTTCTCTCCTGTACCAGAGGCTATCAAAGTCACTTAATTTATTAGGATCATTGTCACTTTATTTGGAGTATTCTGAGGATTAAATTAGATAACACATGCAAAACATGCACCTCAGTCCTTGTCGTGTTAGGCCATTGGTACCTTATTGCATATTCCAATAATAACAAACATCACACACCTATAATTAGATGAAAGGTGCTTCCTGGCCCCATAGGAGCCTTCTGAAAACCTCCATCACCCCATGTGAATAGGGAATCCCTCATTTTCCCTGGAACAGGTAATCTCAGATGCATAATCATGTGAATGTTTCTTATAGACAAACTGATTAAATTGGTTCTGTGTGTGTTTGTGTGTGTGTGTGTGTGGTTTAAAAAATGAAAAAGGAATTTGAATGAGTCTAAAGAAAGACATTTAAATTTTAGAACCATAGCTGTTCCACAGATCCTCTTGGCCTCTGACATTCATTTCTCTTAATAAAATATTAAAAGTTAATAAAAGAAAATATTTAAACAATGACATTATTAGCTTTTAATCACATTCCTTTTATACTCTGTTTAAAGCAGACAAGCTAGTGGGCATGTTCTTTTTCCCCTACTCAACTTGAAATGGTTAAACACAAAAAACTCTCAAAATCTTTAATCTCTCTCAAATTTATTTTTCAGGAATATTTGCTTATTTTATTTTTTAGGCAGAAAAAAAAAACAGTTCATTATAATCTGCTAAACTAACTCTGCTGCCAAGTTGGCTGTTTTATTTAACAATAAATTGAATACAAAAGCTCCCTAAGGCAGGAAGATAGAGTAGCAGGCTCGGAGAATTTGGCAGTTTAATTGACATTTCCTAGTTGCCTCAGGTGGGAGTGAATTTCAATGCTAGTTATGCACACATACTGAGGTTATTGTGTAAGTTAGTACTCATATACATACATGTCTGTCTGTCTGTCTTGAGGGCTACCCTACAAGTAAAGCTAGAATTATTTCATCTGTTTATTTATTTTTTTTTTATTTTTTGACAGGCAGAGTGGATAGTGAGAGAGAGAGACAGAGAAAGGTCTCCCTTTGCCGTTGGTGCACCCTCCAATGGCCGCCGCAGCCGGCGCGCTGCGGCCAGTGCACCGCGCTGTTCCGATGACAGGAGCAAGGTGCTTATCCTGGTCTCCCTTGGGGTGCAGGGCCCAAGCACTTGGGCCATCCTCCACTGCACTCCTGGGCCACAGCAGAGAGCTGGCCTGGAAGAGGGGCAACCGGGACAGAATCCGGTGCCCCGACCGGGACTAGAACTCGGTGTGCCGGCGCCGCAAGGCGTAGGATTAGCCTAGTGAGCCACGGCGCTGGCCTCATCTGTTTATTTTTTGAATATATACTCATTTGTATGTCATAAAAAGTTATTTCAAAATTGTGAAAGAAGTTCATCTCTAGTGACTTTTTAGAACATCAGTCTTTGGAAAAAAGTATTTTTACATTGGATTAATGCCATTGGGTAATGGAAAAAGACTTTTATGTTCTGTTTTGGGGTGAGTTTTGTCCCCCTGGAGTTCATACACTGATGTTCTAACATTGTTACCTCAGAATGTAGCCTTATTTGCAGGAAAGGTCTTTCCTTGGGTAATCAAGTTAAAGTGAAGTCATTATGATGACCCTTAACCAAGTATGTCTGGAGTCCTGATAAACTTACTATAAAGATGTGCACGGAAAGAAGACAATGTCAGCTGCTCAGCTTCCATCTAAGGAGCGAGAGCTGTCACAGGTGCTTGCCTCACAGGGTTGCAAATGAACCAACCCAGTCAACATGTTGATTTTGGTCTTTAAGCCTTTGGAACTGTGAAACAATACAGTTATGTGGTTCAAACCACCCAGTCTGTTATGACAACATGCATAATAAACTAGTATATGTTCCCTTACTGGGAGTCCGTGCCTTAAAACACACTGAAGAAAGTAAGGAAATAAGAGAGAGAGAACGCATTCCTCAATGTGTGGAGGACATTTGGGGAAAAAAAAATCTGTTTTGTATGAAATTAGTCTTGAGTCAGCGCATAACAGAAGCCCCTCTTGAGAGCCCCAAATAGTCATGGACATTCAACAGAAAGAACACACCCTTGTACAATGCTTCCAATGGGAGACATGAAAGACACCTCACATTAAATGGACCAAATTTCTTTAAGTAAAAGCTTAGTTCACGAACATACTTAACTATATTATATTACAGTATTTAATCTGCAGATATTCTGGTACAAATGAAAATCTGTCACCAGTGTTCTGTGTGAGTACATTGATACTCTGTAGCCCAGGATTTATAATTTTACTTTAGGCAGCTTGAGTCTCTTGAAATATCGACCCTAGAGTTGAGGTCTTCATCTAGCTGGTGGCCCTATTAGGGAGCAGACTGCAGGATTAGGAGCTTTCTCGGTCCCAGTGCTGTTGGGGCAGGTAATTCATAAGTGGTAGATGCAGAAACCACAGGGAAAGGCTTAGAGCACAGGGAGAACCAGAGACAGGAAGGCACGAGGCTCTATGAGCCTTCAGATTAATCTTCCCAGGAAGGAGCGGAGACACTAATGCCTGAGAAACATAAAAACAGACTACAAAAAGCAGTAAGGAGAAAACCACATTATAGCTTTTACTTATTTTGTTGGACTTTTATTTCCAAATCACACAATTGTCTGAGATGATTTAATGCACAATTACATAAAAAAATGAAATTAACATGTTTTTAAAAGCATAAAAGCAACTGCTAAATAAAGCCATAACATTTTTCTCTGCACTACCAAGATAATGAACCATATTTTTCATCTCTAACTGTGCTTCTGTGTCGTGGGTATGGAATTTGGGGCAGGAGGGGGGCAGGGAAATAGACCTTCACTATCAAGAGGCTGTCTCAGCTCCCTGAGAAGTGTCTTTGTCACTTCCATAGAGCAGGGGCTGGAAGAACAAAACTGCAATGCCTAGGAAGAGCTGTATCACCATCATACCAAATGCCTGAGTACTCCAGAAAGTTGCAGAGCAAAGAGTCAACTGAGGGTGACATGGAGTACATTTTTTTCTGTCTTGATACCCATTTGGCTACATAGAGATGTCTTGTCATTCAAGTGTGATTCAAATGGAGAAGTGTGTCTTCTCTGGATGTATCCTGTACATTTCTGAGAAAACTATGAAATTTTGTCTTATTTTCAGAATGATCTTAAAGACAGTTGGTAAAGTACAGTGATAAAGTAATGAAAAGTAAAGGTTCCACTGAAAGGTTGAATTAACATAAATATATATACCATATTCCAGAAGCTATGCACATGTTGGGAGAGACATAATTTCACAGGACTTTGCTTCTGCCCTCAGGGGACTCACAGTTTGATAATAATTATCATTTTCTTTATGATTACTTTTCACTGTTCTTTAACTAATATCTAATAGAAGTTACCAGTACGTAGATTTATACCAGAAGATTACATCACTAGAGGGAGGAATATTATTTAATGAATTTTTTCTGTGTCACTCAACTATTGGATGTTGTTTGATTGAGGACCCTGTACAAATTGGAGGTGACAACCCAGTTCCTGAAATGCCTTATCCCAGTTGGATGAACTTTACCCAACAGACTAGATCTGTACCAGATGTACATTTTTTATGTTTTCACAGAGTTATAAAGGGATAAAAAGAAATGCAATGATATATGCTTCATATCTATAAAATATATTAATTAAAGTTTTTATATAAAAGTTCAGAAAAAAAGTATATCTTTCCATGCATAAGTATCAAGAGATTGCTGTCGCATCTCTGAGGAGGAGCAGAATCAGATACAAATGAGATGAGATATGTGAATCACCTGAAGGCAGCTTGTCCCCCATGATGGTGCATTGTGTTAGTCTGTGAAGGTTTTTCTTTGAAGACCCAAGCCTTCATCAAATCTAACTGCAGTTAACTTTGATTTAGAGTCTGGGTATTTGTTCATGTACTTATCCAGGAGGGTATCTGGATTTACACAATCTTGATGGAAATTGTCGCAGGAAGAGGAAGTACTTGCAAAAACCAGAGGCTTTCCACCTAAACCAGAACTAGACAGGTGGTGCATTTGTGTGTTGTGTGGTTATGCATGCATGTTTCCATGTCTTTATATGCACATGAGTTGCAGGAATGTTTATGTTATAGTTATGTGTGTCATGTGTAATGTATATTGTGTGTACATGTGTGTTGTGTGTGTGATACATATAGTATGTGTATCTGTGTGTTTTAATGCCTTTCCAGCCAATTCTCCTAAAATCTTTATTTTTTATTTTTTGTCTTTTTAGTTGAGTCCTGGAATGTCTGCTTTCACAAACCAAGTCTGTTAAATTTTTTGGCCGGTTACATATCAAAGAAAGAGCTATTCTGAAAGTTAAAAACTTGGTAAAAAACATAGGATCATTCCTTAGTTGTGTCATTCCTTAAAAACTTCACACGGAATGTCACTGCCTTGTCTGGGTATCCAGCCTGGTATTCAATCTTTTTTCCTCCACATCTGTTGTTACAGTATATTACACAAAATTTAAAGAAATGTTCAATACCTTCTTGAAAATTATTTACCTAGTAATTTCTGATAATAAAAGGTATAATATGTAAAACTATTGTGGAAATATTTTTAAAAATAGAAGACCCACAGGATTCACAGATAATATTTGAATAGGTAGATCGAATTGCATACATATCACCATGAATTGAGTATTAGAGTACATAACGCTCCTTCTCTTACTCTAAGATGTCAGTGTAGAAATTCTACTCCCTCGCCATCATAACTCTTTTGTGGCTCTTAACTATAAGCACAATTCACAGTATGCATAGAATATTATTCTATATATATGTGTGTTGTTTATCCCACTTCCCTTATCCCTCCCTTTGTAAGACAGTGCCTTGAAGTCATTGTTTACCTTCACTGTCACCTGTCCCACTCTGTTAAAACACTTCAGCAAAGCTTTAGTACAGGATGATTTCCCCCAAAACTGGTCATGTCAAGGTTATTAGTTGCCTCCCTGTTGGGAAATCCAATGATCCATCCTTACTCTCATTGTATTGGACCTGTCAGAAGCATTTGACCCAGCATATCACCCTCACATCCTGGGAATATTTCATTCCTTTGCTACCAGGATGGTTTTGCTCCTGACTCATTAACTGCTGTTGCTCAGTCTCCTCTGTTGTTTCCTCTTCTTCTCTTTGATCTCATAGTTTTGGAGTTCTGCAAGGCTCACTGCTTGGGCATTTCTTTTCCCTATGTAAAAATCCTTTTCTAACACTAATAATCCCATCCCCTCTTGTCTCTGTATTTTTATGAGATTCAACTTTGATGAGATTTCTCCTAAGCTCCAGACTTAAATATTCAACTGCCTACTCAATACATCCAGTTAAACTCTAATAAATACCCCAAACTTGACATGTCCAAAATTGAATTCCTGGTCTTATCTCCCACTGACCCTAACTATAGGCTTCTCATTCTCAGTTAATGATAAGTCCATCCTTCCATTTTTCCAGGTCAAGATCTTGAGAGCAGTCCTTGATTTGTGCCCTGCCCCCTGCCATCATTTCATATCTAATTCTCTCAGTTATTATATTTTGGAAGTATTTCAGGAATCTACTGCTGACCGTGTCTACTGCTATTACTCTGCTCTAAGGCACCATCATTGCTCCCCTGAATCATTACATTGGCCTTCTTAACAGTTTGTTCTGCTTTGATTCTTGCCCCTTGTAATGTCTTTTCTCAAAAATATCACGCAGAATGATCCTTTTAAAAGATAAATCAAACCATGTTGGCCTTCATATCAAATCTCTGCAATGGCTCTCTTTTTCACTCAAAGTAAAAGACTAAATCCTTACAATGACCTGTGAGTCTGCCCCAGCTGGCCTCTTATACTTTTATCCCATTCTCTCTACCCTGTAGTATACCTGCCTCCCAGAAATTCCCAGATATGTCCTCGCCCCTGGTTCCATATTACTTTTTCTTCTCTCTTTCTGGATTACTCTTCCTCTACAAAGGCTCAATTGCCTACTATCTTTAGGCCTTTGCGCAAGTATGACTTTTTCTGAGATCTTTCCAGATCAATTATTTTAAAACCTGAAAGGGGCCCTCCACCATCCTCACATGCCCTGTCTCCTCTCCATTTTATTTTTCTACATGTCACTCAGCACCTTGTAACATACTATACTTTTATTGCTCATTTTGTACTTTAGACTGTATATTCCATTAAGGCATGGATTTTTGTGCATTTCAGTCATAGGACAAATGAATAATACTTAGCGTTGTATGACATATATTACACATCAACATGCCTTACCTGGGAAAGTTTCAATTTTGTTAGAAAATTTTTTACACCACAGCATGATAATCTCTGTAACAGTAATATTACAGTACTACTAATTATCATCTATTAGTTCTTTATTATTGGATTTGTACCTAAAGACTGCTACATAAATAGATTTCCAATTACATACATATATGTTGATTATCCCTTTTCTTAAATTCTTGGCACCAGAAATATTGCAAATTTCAGTGCAGTTCAGATTTAGGGCCTTTTGGATCAGGGATGCTCACTATGTATGTGTCCAGCCTTCAGATTGCTTCCTTCGTGTTACTTTTTTGGAGGAGCTCATTGGGGCCAAAGTGTATGCTGACTTTACAGCTTCAGATTTTTATTACCAATTTAATCTCTGGAAGTTAGCATTTGTTTCTGTACCATCACAGTTATATGAGTATCATTTACCCCACAAATCATTATACTGATGTTTAAAACTATCTGGGCAATGTGTACATACAATGTTTATTATAAGCATTTTTAAATAAAATTTCTTGTATTTTGAAATAATTTTTGGTTTATAAAAGTTACAAAGATAGTATAGTCATCCCTAAAGTTAGCATCTTATATAACCTCTGTACATTTGTCAAAACTAATGGGTCTGTATCAGTTTACTCCTGATAACTAATTCTATCTGACAGTGATTTAACTTACATGTTTTTCTGTTTAGATTCCTCCTTTTCCCATTTGTCATTGTTTTCTTGCATGAGAGGTAATTGTATGTTATTTTCCAGAATTTTTAATATATTTTGATGAATTAATATGGCCTATCTATGGAAAAGGCAGCACCTGGTAAAAATGTGTCTCAAAATATCTATCAGGTTATTGATAATTCTTCCCAAATTAGGAGATGTTATATGACCTAAGCATTGCATCATAGTTAATGTTTTAGAAACATTGATATATAATAAATAGAAAATGTGTGACTTCTTAACCAAGATTTATTAAAGTTATTTCTTGATTTATTAGTTAAGTCTGTTGCAAGAGACAAAAAGTCTAACTCAATCTCCTTAAATGCCAATGGTAGTAAATTATGTGGTGGAAAAGAAGTCATGGGCTAAGGCAGGTATTTTCAGGATTCCACTGGTGACCTTAGGACTTGCCGTTTCTGTTTCCAAAGTTTGGACACATGACTTCGTGGACCACGTTCTGTAGGATGGTGAAAGAGGTGACAGTAAGGATTTCATAGATCTTTTATTTGTCTCTGAATCAGTCACAGAGACACAAAAATGCAGTGTGTTGATCAGCCTTTTCCAGGGGCAAGTGTCTATAACTATAGATAGATGGATCTCATGAGATTGGGAGAAATTGTATTCCTAAATTAAAATTGGGTGCTCTTACTGGAGTAAGTGAAGAACAAATATCATTAAGGCAAACAATAGATACCTCTGATTTTAAAAAATATTTATTTGAAAAGAGTACAGAGAGAAAGTGAGAAATATAACTGCATACACACATAGGGAAAGAGAGAGAGAGAGGAGAGGGAGGGAAGGAGGGAGGAAGGGAGGGAGGGAGGGAGGGAAGAAGGGGGAGGGAAAGGGGAAGGGAAGGAGGGAGAATCTCATCTGCTGGTTCACTCCTGAAATTACCACAATAGCCCTGCCGGGCCAGGCTGAAGCTGGGAGCCAGGAACTCCATCTGGATCTCCCATATGGGTGACAGGAACTCAAATACTGGTGTCATCATCTGCCGCTTTTCAGGTGCATTAGCAGGGAGCTGGACTGGAAGCCAAATAGCCAGGACTCCCATTCTGATTCAGGATGTAGGCATCCTATCTGGCAGCTTAACCTGCTGCATCACAACACCTGCCCCTAGGTAGCTGCTGTTGTTAAATTTGACACTCATTTGCTAAGAAATGCACTTAATGTCATCTGAAGCCTTACAGTATCCCACAACTATTGTAAACATTGTTTCTAATTCCTGTGAGATAAATAGGATAAATGTTTTTTATCCCATTATCTATCGTGGAACTCAGCACAGTGATAGTTCACTAGTGCTAAAAGCCAGTTCATGTCCTATTTACTGATCCTTCTTGCATCTGTAACTGCATTACTTAAAACCATTACTTGTAACCGCACAGAACTCAGCATCAGTTTTTACAGTGGTCCATCAGCCACTATGCTGGTTATTAATGCCCTTGTTCAAATGTTCTCATGATCTACTATCAACAGTCCATTTCATGAACACATTTGAAAAATTGTGAAGCTTTCGCCAAAAGCCTGTCAGCTGTTACCCCAATGATCTACTGCTTAGATCTGCTACTGTTAATCTTCTGGTCTTTCTTTTGTTTTTGCTACATACCTATGCTGTTGTCAAGGCTACCCAGCTCTGCATTCGTATGCTTGAAAGTCCACATGGTGTTCTGTTAGAAGTCCCAATTAAATGGGTAGATCCATTCATCTATACATTCATCTCTTTAGCTCCCTTGCCCACTCACATGTACCCAAGGGCCTGACTGAAAAAATACCAAGAGTTCAGAAGTCACCAGGAGAATGAACACAGTACTTCGAATCGCTGAGTATCACATAATAGCTGTAGCAGTATGATTTCAAGTAATTGCTGCCCTAACAAAGCAGAATAAACTCAGATTGAAAATATGTATATAAATGGAGAGAGCAAAAGAGAGATGAACAGTTTTTTCAGCTTTATGGCTATTGCATTATTAGAATATTAAAGGCTATACCGGGTGCTTTCAGTGTAAAATTTATTGCATTAGTTGGAGCAAGAGAGAAGTTTTTGAGATAAGCCAAAAAACCTATATATCATAAAATTATAGAAATTCTTAACATTTACACTTAGTGTATTACACACTTAGTAAGTGCCTGCGTTTATATAGTTAATTTTAAATTTGTGAGGTGGTGGAGCTGGTGCTGTGGCGCAGCGGGTTAACGCCCTGGCCTGAAGCGCCAGCATCCCATATGGGCGCTGGTTCGAGACCTGGCTGCTCCACTTCCATTCCAGCTCTCTGCTGTGGCCTGGGAAAGCAGTGGAGGATGGCTCAAGTCCTTGGGCCCCTGCATCCACGTGGGAGACCAGGAAGAAGCACCTGGCTCCTGGCTTTGGATCGGCACAGCTCCAGCCATTCCGGCCAGCTGGGGAGTGAACCTTTGGATGGAAGACTGACCTCTCTCACTCTCTCTCTGCCTCTCCTCTCTCTGTGTAACTCTGACTTTCAAATAAATAAATAAATCTTTAAAAAAATTTGTGAGGTAGTGTAGGGTAGTGGTTAAATATGCAGACTTTGGAGTCAGTATTATTTTTATTATTATTATTGTCATTATTCCTGCTTAATACTTGAGCGTCCTTGAGGAGTACATAAGCCTGTTTAGGATACAGTTTCATAATCTATGAAGTAAAATTACTGAAATCACTAATAATAGCGTCTATGTTTGGTTTCTAGCATGTATGCCATAAGATCATGCATATAGTGGGCTGAGTATAGCCTTTGCATAAAGTAATTAAGAATTAATGTATGTTCACATTGATTAATATGTGATGTTATTAAGGAGGTTACGAACAAATTATTTCATATGTAGGATTCTGTAGTTTTATGAAGTTTCTGTGGCTGTTTTTAATACCTTCTATAAACTTTTATATGTTTTCAGTTTACAATTCCTAGGTCTATGCACAAGAAACAAAAATGTAAAAAAATAGTAAAAAACAGCTAAGTATGCCTAACCTATCTGAGAAAAGGCCCCAGGAGGACTTGGTGCTTGCCATTGTGAGGGGGAAGTTGTACGTATCCTCTGTGGTTACAAAAAATAGATACAGGTACGTGGATGGGATGTTCAGGAAGGCATATTTTGATTCACAATTAAATGGTTTGACTCACCCTAAAATTCAGATCTGTTCTACATTGCTAACTTCCATGCTGGATAAAATCCCAGGAGATTTCCAAATAGAAGCTGGGCAGTTTCAAACAGGAAACCATACAGGAGATGAGTTTGAAAATATAAATTAGGTGTGGTTTGGGTGGGATGACTGATAGGAACTCTTCCTGCTCTAGGATTTTGTGACTATGACTTAGATAGTTTTTCCCTAATTTGTTCATATGAATTGAATCAGTCATTTAAGAAACTTTAATTGTTACAACTGCAAATATTATGTGACCATGCTTATTAAGAGCAAGGACCATAGAGTTTGATATTCTTACATGCCTGTGTTCATCCCTAGCCTTGGTGTTTAAACTTTTGTGGTAAAAGACAATGACTTAACTTTTCTGAAGCCTTCATTGACTTATATGAAAGTAAAAGTAACTGTAGATTTTTACTCCATAGGATTCTTAGGAGTATCAAATAAATTGTAGATTTGAATAACTTTAACATACATAGTTCTTGGCATCTAGCAAGTATTCAAGATATGTTGAGATTATTACTATTAATATTGAATGAATGAATGTACTGAAATGAAGATCAAAAATGAGTTCCTGGTAGTTTTGAAGAATTTAGTAGGTGAGAAAGTATTGAGCACACACATCTGGAATCCAAGGTTGTAAATAATCTTTGCACATATTTCTGTAGGAATCCATTCATTTATTCAGCACGTACATTTCTATATCTGTCAGCAGAAAAGAAAAGGTGCTGGACATCATGGGGTTGTTGTGATGTTGTGGTGTAAGAAGATCTCAGGAAAACAAAGTAACTGTACAATATGGGGACTAATCACGGAGAGAGACATAGGAGTGGCAGGTATGGTCAATTCTGAGGAATTGACAATGATCTGATAGTTGGGTGATGGGAAGTAGTTCACAGGGAAGAAATATGGTAGGCAGATGGAATCATTAGGGTATAACTCTTAAGAAAAAAAAATGGGATTCACTATTGCAGAATGATGGAATTTAGTCATCCATCTATTAGTTGATTCACTCCTCTACTACTTCTTGAGACTCTGAAAGTCACTGCAGTCCCCACTGAATATTCAAGAGAATGGTCACGTGCAACAGCAGATGGAGAAGGCATCAGAACAGAACAGACCAGGTAGAAGAAAGTTCCAATAGAACCAAAGTAAAGAAAGCACACTGCTTGCAGAAGCTTTTTAATTGGTGGGAGAAAAGACTAGAAAAGGCAATATATATTATGTTGGGAAAGGTTTAAAATTTCTGACCTTAGGACATGGCACTTTATCAGACAATAGGGGTGTTACTAAAAAGTTTTCTGGACAGGGAGGTTAAAATATGAGTGAATGTTTTAAAAATCAATCCAGGGAAGTTAGGAAACCCATTATTTGGATGTGACATTGTGTGATTACTTGCTCATTAGTTCACCCATCCAAATGTTCA
Organism: Oryctolagus cuniculus; assembly: GCF_051225735.1. Classification (NCBI taxonomy): domain Eukaryota; kingdom Metazoa; phylum Chordata; class Mammalia; order Lagomorpha; family Leporidae; genus Oryctolagus; species Oryctolagus cuniculus. Next base: position 55,708,421 of record NC_142872.1, read on the forward strand.
CTCGTTCATTCATTCAACAAGTAGTGATCCTTGGTGTGCTGTCCAGGGCAAGAGATTAGCAAAGGAAATAGAAATAAAGAGACTTACAAAGATAAACAGGAATGAAACAGACATTTGAAGCCAACACATGAAAAGAACTGTGATTTCAAGTGAAGCAAAAGTTTAAAGAAATAACTGTAAATGTGTTTTCTTTGTTCTTTGTTAGAAAAATAGAAGATTCTTTTTTAAAAATCCAATTATACCATTTTTCTAACTGTCTACCTTCGTCTGTTATAAGCAAGACTTAATGTTGGACTGAGCAGATGACCCAAGATAAAAGCAGTAGGATAAGGAAAACCTAATATATTCACCCAACTGCAATAATTCATATTTTTAAGATTTCATTTAGACTATTATGAATAATTTTAATATATGGCCTCTAAAATTTATGAACTGTAGCTAGATGACATTTTCAATCCACAAAGGCAAATGAATTTATTTAGATGATATACAATCTCTCTAATGGTGGAATTTTTAATATAAAGTTTGTATTGTAATAATCTAGAATGAGCACCACACACATTTGTTGAGAAGGCTGCAAGGTCACGATTATCAAATGCCACAGTCAGTTTTGTAAACTAACGCAAACTCATAGTTAGATAAACTGGTAAAAAATATCTTGCTGCTTTCTTTTTATGACTGCAGGATAATATAAAATTCCTTCTATAAAATTAAATTTTTATATAGCTGAACACACAGACTGAATTGATGCAAGCGTAGAGACAAAGTCAGCAAAAGCAAAAACGTGAGCCATGCTTAAAACTTCTTTGTGGGTTCCTTCCCTACTATAGCAACTCCTGTAACAAAGACCTTGTTAGATCACATGTTTCAAACAAGGATATTCAAGTGTATTTTATGATTCCACCTCTTTCCTGGCCACAAACACTTGCACGAAGAACAAGATGTATGAAGCAAGCTGGACAGAGCAAATTCTAACAGATTTTCTTCTGGAAATTTGGAAAATGAGAGTTGCAAATTAGTACACGTTAAGGATGATCCTGGAAGAACTGTTTATAATATACAATGGAGGTGTCTTGGTTTTGATCCAATGGAAGTCCTAATTGTTCCTCTCTTCTGCAGATCCTTTGAGCTACCAAGAACCCTGCAGTAAAATGCCTGATTTGCTTAGATTAAACAAATTAGTAGTCATTGTTTGCAAACTAAAAACAAAACAAAAAGCCTTGGTATGTCTAATTCTTTTACAATTTCAACCTTGAAAAATTCAAATTTTAAAAATTATCTTACCATTATATGGTCAGTATTAAGAAATTTTCAACTCAGAAAATTTTAGGTTATTAGTTAAAAACTGATTTCTGAGACTTCAAAGCCAAGTTTAATTTTATAGTGATTTTATGATTTTGCAAAATATTACATAAGTTTTCTCATACTTGCCACTGCTGTTTGCAAACCCAGAAAAAAAGAATTCCTAGTGCAAGCAAAGGAAATGCAGTCACGAATATAGACGACACTGAACTCTAAATCAATTGGAATGGATTTTCAAACAGAACTAGGACAAGTCCGTTTAGAAATGAAGTGAGGGCAGAAAATGGTACTTCCAGCATAGCATTCTGATCTTGATGTGATTCATTTCACCCCATTGCTCGAAATATTCACAAACTTCTCTTTCCTCGTTGAGTTCTCTGAACTGTTCAAGGATATGTTTATCAGTAGCAGGAAGAAATGCCTGGGAGCTCTAGAAGATTGCGCTGTCTCTTTGTATTACTTCTTTCAAGTCTGATGTTTGCTTTGATTTTTACAATGACACTGAGAGGATCTGTAGGTTCGGATGGATTTTGGAAAGAGAAACCTAATGTCATAGAGACCAAAACTCTGTGAAACAGCAAGCAGTTATAAATTCCTTTCTCTTTCTTCATTACACATCTTCCTTTTTGTTTTTTTTTTCTTTTGTGATATGTATTAAAAATGACTACATCATGATTTTGAAGAGCAGCCACTTTTCTTTTGCTAACAGATGTAATTCAAGAGTAAGTGCACTGCAGACACCTCCAGTACATGTCCCTTTCTGGCGGAATTTAGTGGTGAGATGTTACTGCTGTTTATTAATTGCCTGGGTTGCACTGTCATGGTTGATGATGTTAACACAGACCCTCGATTGAGTTACATCCTTGTATTCAATTAGGGACCATGTATTATTGTACATGTTAACACTGTAGAACCACAGATGCTAGCCATCTGCAGATTTGATTTTTTCCCCTCATAGTCCTCAAAAATGGAACAATTTAAATCAGCACTTGTAGAGGGACTTACAAATAAAATAAGCACATAAGCATATCGGTTGTAGACTCAAAAACAAGGAAAGGCTAAAATTTAAATTTGGAAAATCCTATCAGAAGTTCCTGCACAATGAGGGAGCATCCCAGGCATTTTAAACATTCTAGGTGGTCACTTACATCTGAAGAAGAGTATGATTGGAATGGAAATGGTTACAGTCCTCAGTGTTTTTCGCTAGGTAAACAGAGGGCAGTGTTACATCATCAGACAGAGTGACTTAGAAAGATGCCACGTGGGATGCCCACAGTCCATATAAGAATGCCTGCCTTTGAGTCTTGGCTCTACTCCTGATTCCAGCCTCTTGCTAATGTGCACCCCGGGAGGCAGTGGTGATGGCTCAAGAGGTTGGAATGCTGCCACACATGTGAGAGACCTGGACTAAGTTTCCTGGCTGAGAGTTTTGGCGTGGCCCAGCCTTGGCTGTTTTTGGTCTTTGGGGAGTGAGCCGGCAGATGGGCTCGCTCTCTCTCTGACTTTGTCTCTGTGCCTTTCAAATTAAATAAAAAAAATAAGTTTTTAGAAAAACAGTTGATAAGATCAAAGGGACTCTAACCACCCCAGGTGAACAGAATACCTGAGTGGCACACCAGTCCTATCAGAGCAGTTAGAAAAGAAGAATTCAATCTGCCTCCCAAGTCTAATGCTGCATGAAGTATTGATACTTCCCATATAGAACAACTTTTCACAGAGAAGCAGCAGAACAGCGAAGCTTGCACGTTTAATGTAGGTTTGAATTTTTCCAATTCCATATCATGAATTAGGTCCATCAGTAATTCATTATCAGAGCAGGGTGATGGCTTCCTTTTGGTAGCCTGAGAGTTACCATGCTCAGATGTCATGATATCACTGTGGATTCAGGACCTACTTTTGCACAACCATGGCCTTCTCTTTGAAAACACGAGGTGCACACCCCATTGCTTTGGCCAAATTTCAGGTGAGGTAATTGCATTCTGTTACCTAAAGACCCCCTATAGTTTCAATTAGAAAAATCCGTTTTGCCTCATTCCTCTCCCCGTGGTGTTGTATCAGGGTAGGTATTGCACTCCTAAACAGCAGACTTGTCTCGCCTCAGAGCTGTTCCTTCTCATCATCCTTAATTAATATTTATTGGGTACCCACAGGTTGAGTGGCTTGGGACAGGTCGACTTGGTAATTAAGTGTTCCCGAGTGCCTGTTGTCTCCTCTGAGAATAGATTTGGAGCACAGAAGTTTGAACAGTCTATTCATTATCACAGAAATAGCACCTAGCCTTGTGATGTGGCACGTACTCCTTTGCTCTCATCTGATACCTGTCCATCTGCTATACCTCTAATCAAAAATATTTTTCAGATCATTGGATCCTAATAGCTTCAGATTTATGTCGAGAAGCTCTTTGTGGGGACTGACCAAAGAGCATGAGCTGGCCTACCAGGGCCGACCAATTACAAATTACAAATATCTGCTCTTCTGGGGGATGGTGAGAGGGCAAGTTTGTTGTCCTAATGAGCAGCATGCTTTTTAACGTTGAAACAGGACCTCTGTGTTTCTAGGATTACATTGTCATCTGTGCCATCTGCTCTTCTTTTTTCCTCGCTAGCTCTGATCACAGGATACAGGAGCTCTGGAAATTCTTAGAAAGAATTGGATTTTGTCCTTCCTTTCTTCTTTCTCCAAACCTTGTCTTAATTTGTAGCCCGTTTTGAGATCTGGCTGTTGAATGTCTTCTTTAATTTGGTGATCGTGCTTACCTTTTGTCCTGTTCCTGGCACTGTGCTCAGATTCTCAAGATTATATTTTGTGGAAAAAAATTCGAAGGGGATATGCCAATGCTCCAAGGAGTATTTTAGGTATTCTGTTGTTCAACCAAAAAAGGCTCATGGCTCTGCTTGAGACACTGACCTACACGTGCCTGCACCCTGTTCACAGGTGTTGTGGTGATCAAGGGAAGCCGCAAAGAAGTAACTCTCTGAGAACTGGTACTACAGACCAAACAGAAGCCTTCCCAAGAAAGCAGCAAGCCTTTGAGATAGAGTAAATGACACTTTGTATCCCTTATTTTGGAAGTTTTATTCAAAATTTGCAAATGCATCACAATCTTCTTCTTTGATTTTTGGAAGGGGTAATCAGTGTGGGAGCATCATTCCTGAGACAGTGAAAATAGTCACTGTAGTAGGAGTTACCTTATTTAACAATGCACAATTGTTTCCTTTTTGTTACAACATCAAGCTGAGAAGTTCATGTACAATGTTTATAATAAGGCTTTAGTTTCAAAACAATAGTCAAAGAGCCCTGATATGTACCCCAGCTGCCAGAAAGTGGGGATTTGGGTTCTGTGTGCTTTGTTCTGCACTCTCAGTTCCCCTCTGTCAATTCAGCTCATCCCCTTTCCTCACCTTGCTTCATCCTGCTACCTCCCTCTGGTCTCTTCCTTTGTGCCCCTTTCACCATTCCTACAGCCATAACATATCCTTGCTTCTTCAGTGTTTTCTTAAAAAGCATCCTTCCATGCCTCATGCATTCCTTGATGGCAGCAGCTTAGACAACACTGGGGAACTTGAGCAGAGCAAAGTTGAGTGAAAGGGAAGTGGAGCCCAGAGGACTGCTAGGCAAACTGTGGAACCAGTGCTAAACATGGGCCTAGGGAATGCTCCCCCCAAAATTATTCTGTTAAGCAAGAATAGTCAAACATTGATGAGCTTTGTAGAAGAATGATGGGTACATTTGAATTAATTTGTCATTCTCTCTACTTCGGTGCATGTTTCCAGTCCCCTTATAGAAGTCAAAATTAGCCTGGTGCTAAGTCAAAATTATTCAGAGTTAGCCTGCTGCTTCTGAGGGTTTCCTGACACCTTAAATGAACGAAGATGGGTGTTCTGATACTCAGATGAGTCTGACATGACTCTAAGGAAAATACGCATGGTTCATAGGTATTTATTACTCCTTGATCCAGCCAGGTGGTGCATGTTTGTGAGAATTTATCTCTGTGTGTATGTATGTATATGAATGAGTATATGTATGTAAAGCTGTGTAAGTGCACGTGTTCTACGAGCTATATGTGTGTGTGTTCTGCAAGGTGTGTTCGCATGCAGTTTTGAATGCTTACATTGTGTGTGTGTATGTATGTGTGTGTGAAATGGAGGGGTGTGAGCTGAGAACAGAAGATGAGTTCAAGTGCCCTTGTCCTCTTAAGCATGTCCATCCCATATTTAGTCAACAGCGGTTCTGTTGAATATCACTTTAGCCTGAGAGGTTGTTGTTTGGTGAAGACTAAACTAAAAATATAAATGCCTTTTCCCCCAGTTAAATGTTTTAAGACATAATTTGTATGTATTCAATCAGTATAATCTAATATAAATGTATATTCTACAATTTACATTTAGTAAATTTGCTCTATGATTTCTCAAAAAAATTTAAAAACAAAACTAAAATTATCTAGATGATTTGAGAGCAAGAAGAGAGAAAATAGTGAGAAGTTGAAGAACTGAAGGTGAAATGAACACTTAGGGCCGGCGCCGTGGCTCACTAGGCTAATTCTCCGCCTTGCGGAGCTGGCACACTGGGTTCTAGTCCCGGTCGGGGCGCCGGATTCTGTCCCGGTTGCCCCTCTTCCAGGCCAGCTCTCTGCTGTGGCTGGGGAGTGCAGTGGAGGATGGCCCAAGTACTTGGGCCCTGCACCCCATGGGAGACCAGGAGAAGTACCTGGCTCCTGCCATCAGATCAGCATGGTGCGCCAGCTGCAATGCGCCAGCCGCGGCGGCCATTGGAGGGTAAACCAATGGCAAAGGAAGACCTTTTTCTCTGTCTCTCTCTCACTGTCCACTCTGCCTGTCAAAAAAAAAAAAATGAACACTTATTTTTTTTGTCTCTATCACTGGGCTGAAGTGCACATTCTAGGAAGCATCTGATTTAACTCATTCACTTTTCTACCCATCCTCTGGCTATTTGAGGGATCTTCAAAAGGTTCATGGTTAGCGAATGCTGTGAGAAATCTGTGTATGGATTTGAAAAAAAAGTATCATAAGAAACCTACTTTTTTTTTAATTTAAGAAGCAGAGATACACAAATGTGTGGAGTGGGGGTGGAGAGAGAGAAAGAGAGACTGACAGACTTGCCATCCTGTGGTGTACTCTGGGAAGACTTGCAATGGTGAACTGGACTGGGACTGGAGTCAGGAACCGGGAACTCGATCAAGATTTTCCAAATAGGTGGTAGGAGCCTGACTACTTGAATCACTGCCTGCTGTCTTGCAGGGCTCATAGCAACAGAAAGCTGGAGTCAGGAACCAGGGCCACATATTGAATCTTGGTAACTCAGGATAGGATGCAGGTGTCTTGACCAGTATCTTAACTACTGGGCCAAATATCTGTCCTAAACTTATCTTTTAATTTCACTTCTTTTTGTGAACATTACAAATATTGTCATATCTAGATGCTGTGTGAAAAGTTGCAGAAGAAATAGGACACTCCAAGGATGTGATGGTATTCAATGGATATTTGAATAATAAGGATTAGTAACTTTGGGTCTGGAAGATGACAATTGGTTTGGTAGAGTGACAGAACACTCTTTAGTCCAAATGAGATGTGTCCTCCTCAGTATTTCCTCTAGACAAACAAGTGTGTGTTATTTCAGGTTTAAAATTTGTTATAGCTTCAGTTAACATAGAATTAATGGCATGTACCTTTAGTATGATATCCAAGTGTGGACCTTCATAAATAGCACAAACCTTTTTCATTCCTCATTCATTTTAGTCCATATGCAAGCTATAAATACTGGCCACACAAATGTCTCCCTTAAACATACTACTTACTTTCAGACACAGGAGCCTGGAATCAGAGTTCTCTTTCTACTTGAACTATGTTTTTCTTATTTCCTTTACAAATTCTTATTCTTCTTTCTGCAACCGAATCGTGTGGTCTTTCTGCCTGCTGCATTTAGTTTGTGCATTTCTTTAGGCTGACTTTTTGTTTTGGGTTATGATCAGTGTGTGCTCCTTTCCTACCTCAGACCAAAGGAAATAAGCACCTTGAGGGTGTGATCTGTGTCCTTCTCTGACTTTTCTTCCATATTAGCCAGCAGCACGTGTTCAACACCAAATGATCACTAGTTGTAGGTACCCAATCAGATACGTCCTTTGAATAAGAACTTTGTGCTTCAGCAACTTTGTCATATTAATTACGAACTGTTTATGGATGCAGTCACAAAATTGCCTTAATCTATATCTTGTTAGTGGTTGAAGACTTCAGTTCCATACATTTTCATGTATCACCTTAAGCTCTATACTAACTTGTCTTTCTCCATCCCCACTCTCCAAATCTTTCTTCTGTCTCCTTGTTCCTACTTCCCTCTCAATTTTCACATTACCAACTTGACAGGGCCAACAGTGGGCCTCTTTGGTTGCCCTGAACCAGGCTGAAATGGTGTAAGGATTTGTTTACACAATGATGTCCTTCTTCTTAGTTTAGAAGATTCAGAGACTCAGTATGCAATTCGACTTTGACAAAATCTCATACCTTAGTTTGGTTTGGGGTAGCCGTCTTAGAAATAAATGTTTATTGAATTAATTATTGCGACAGAAATACTGGAGAAAAGGAGAGAAAAAAGTCAAGTAGAAATATGTCAAGAAAAAGGTTAACTTTTGTTATTATTTGTGTGGTTGCCACATCCCTTAAAAAGGGACTATTTTTCCCAACTTGACATTTGACAAAGATAGTAGAGAACTTGGAAGCAAAAATGAAAAGCAAAAAAAAGTACTAGGTCACGTTGCTTGCTCTAGATATTTTTGGCATGCTAAGATGTGCTAGGAATATTTCATTTTGACATGAGTTCTGACCACTCTTCAGTTGTAATATGGCTGGAATGCATATATTTACCTAAGGCAGGATAGGACTGTGATAACGATACTGTAATGTGCTGTGGCCACATTAAAAATTTGAGTGATTATTTGAGCCGAGTGCATTTTCAGCCTGTGGTGAACAAATTTCAATGACCTATTTCTTCTTTTTGCTTTAAGAATCAGGACTGTAAGCAGTCAAATTATGAATCAGGAATTAATAGGATGAATAGATGCAAGAAAACAGCATGCAACAATTTAATGAAAGGAAAATGTATTATATGCTCAAGACACAAATAAAATACTACTTTCAGATTACAGTTTTTCCAATCTATTTATTTGCTTGATTTTCTTTAACTGCTATTTCACTCAACTATAACTTTTAATATGAATTGGATAAACAATACAGAAAAGCTTGTGTTTTTTTCAAATCTTTGTTGGGCTCTTTCCAGCTCTAATATTTTATTTATTAGAATAAAATGGAGTATTTAGTTCAAATAGGATAGTGCATGTTACATGGTTAAGTTATTTCTCTTTTCAAAATATCGAGGTATGTCAAGGTATGTTGGTTAAGTGATTGATTTTAATAAAAAGTCACAGAATCCTCTTTGGGATCCACTCTTGTACAAAGTGTGGTCCTTAGGTAATTCTGCTGAAAATGTGTATTCCTGTGTCAACAGCAAAACCAAGTACACCAAAATGTCTGCTAGTGAATGGAAATCTGCATTTTTAACTAACTTCCAGCAGAGTCTTTTTGCAGCAAGTTTTAAGGAATGCCAATTAAAGCACTGACTATAGTAGTAGACCTTAATTTATCTAATAGGAAGCAGGTTTTAAAATAACTCATCAATATAACCTTAATCTTCTGGTATTTCTATATAAATTATAATTTATTTATTTTGCTTAATGTAATGCATTACACGTTAAACTTCACCTCTCACTCCCACCTTTAGAAATTGTCTGTGAGATTCATCCTCAAACCCAGCTCCTATGGCCTTGGTTCCTAAACGTATATATAGCTTCCTTTTATGTCAGTTGTGCTGTTTTGTTCCTCACAGTCGTTATGTACCTGCTAGTTTCACTTCTGGTAGAATGTCCAGCTGTCTGATGAATGCAGGTTAGAGATAAACACATCAACTCAGCTTTCTTTCTTTTCAATCCCCAAATCAACACCAACTGCCAAATTATATGTATTTTTATGTAAAATATTGAAGATTCTTATCTTCATAAATTCTTCTGGACAGGAGCCATAGCTAATTTAAACTTAAATAGAACTCTAGGTGTTTACATATCACTGCTTTTTATTAATCTAAATTGTATACTTTGGGAAACTTGGAACTATAATAAATAATTAAGATTTAAAAATAACTGATAGTAGTTATGATGCCTGCATCCCACATCGGGGTACCTGGGTTCAAGCCCTATCTCTGCTCCTGATTCCAGCCACCTGCTAATGTGCCCCACTAGGAGGAAGCAGGTCCAAGTAGTTGGACCTCTGCCACCTATAAGGGAAACCTGGATTAAGTTAGTGTCTTTAGGTGGGTTCGGGGTGTGGGCGTTTTGGAAGTATATCAGCCAATAGAATCACTTTCTCTCTCTCTCTCTCTCTCTCTCCTCCCTCACTCTTAAAAAATTAAAGAAAAAGTTTTTTTAATACCCTACATTCCCACAATACATAGTCTTTATTGTACTATTTTGTTTTTAAGTTCAAAGTATAGGATGAAGAAGAAAACATTCAGAACACACTGTGTATGATTTTGCGCCCTCCCTTTTTTTTTTTTTTATCACTTAATGCAGATAATGCTTAACCTAGGTAGTAGCTTTGGTTTTTTCACCATTAGGGAAGAAAAAGATAAAAATTGGGAGGGGAGAATACAGAGGAATATAAACAGGAAAATAAAGATAGTGATGGCAGTTTGAAAGTTACTCTAAATATATGACATTTGAATAACATCATCCCTCTTCTTGGGGTGAGGGTGTGATTAGAAATAAGTAACTTAAAAATTCTATAATGTATTCTTGGTGTCCCCAGAATCTCACTGTTGAAAGTCTGAGGTTTGAAGACTCATCCCCATCCCAGTTAAGGACAGGCCATTGCAAAAGGAAGGACAATGAATTGTGACCCCATGATTTCGTGTGTTGCTTGGGTTTATGTGGGTCCTCTTTGCACAGTTAGTTTGAGAACTTCTTCACCAAACTTGCCTGCTATACATCTAATGTGAATCAGATGCAGTTCCTGTGGAGTGGAAGCGACACTGCAGCTCTTCTAATGTAAGTTGTGAGAGTGCAGAGTATTCCTGGTCTATTATTAGGGTTATATTAGGCAGCTGGCATTATTCATTATTTCTAAATAAAGCGAAACGTGGACCCCCATGCATGAAGATATTTATTACTTATTGATATTTAAAGGTTGTTAAATTAATCTTATTTAAATTACTCCAACTGCCAACCACTGTTCCAATAATTTATTATATAATATTACTTGAGGGCTTTCTCTTACTTTAATATAAAACTTGCAAAAGCAATATGTTGCCTGTAGATTTTTCCTACAGTTCATTGTAACTGTGACTAATTCATCACAGCTGTTTAGACATGCAAAATCTATAATACTTCACAATGTTGATTTTCTATTTCTGTTTTTTAAGAGTAGAGCTTGATTTGAAACCATACAATGAAAAATTACATGCATCTCACTAGACGAAATATTACTTTAACCACTTGGAGGTGAAGACCTGGAAGCACCTTGTAACTCTGCAGATGGGGGTTCTGTGTGTGAATTTTGATAACTTCACTGAACTTTGTAATGCTCCTCAGCAGTATGAAGATTAGACCTGTCTTTTGTTGTTTAGTTCTGATCCAGAATTAATGTCACCAGCCTTACTCTTCCAGTTTTTGCTAAATCTCTGCTCAGTTGTATAGAATGTCTTCCAAACAATAATACCCCACACAATATCCGGAGAACTATTTTGTGTGTGTGAGACAGAGTTGTTCCACCTTTCCTTTCTCTTTTCACTCCTTCTCCTATTTTTTTTTTCCTAAAGGGTAATGAAATTCTTGGAGTTACCAGTGTTCAAAGGGCTTGTACGAAGGGAAAAGTGGAAGTGACAGATTCTATCTTCCCACTTGTTATCATATTTTCTAAGAGGTTAAAGAGGAAAACGAATCAGGGGTAAAGTGAGGCTTGGTGCTGGTTGGTAGGGGAAGGATTGTATCAATTCCATTAACACGGATGATTGAACACTGCCTTGCTATCATTGTGTTTGATATTCGTACTGATGCTATCATTTCTTAGTGATGATTGAAAGCTGCCTCAGTATCATTATGTTTGATATTCAAACTGGTGTTATCATTTTCTTGGTTTGCAAGTAGAAAAGACTGATGAAATATTAGTTACATCAAGTCTTTAATGTGTGCAAATTAGTCAGATGCAAAATATGTGTATAATATTCCTGGTTATTATTCTTCTAGTTATATTTTTGAGGCTGTACACAAGAGCAAAAGAATCTGTGATGATGTTCACTGCCACTTAGTTATTCCAAGTTTAAATATTTAAACACTAAGGCCTTAGAAAAACTCAAAAGATAAAAGTGGATACAAAGAAAAGGATTGCTTTGCCAACCAAAGTATAGTTGTTTCTAAAACTTAATGGTACTAGCAAACGATGTGAAGAATGCAGACAAATTTATTGTTGAAAAAAGACCATGTAGGCCAGTGTTGTGGCAGAGAGGGTTAAGCTCCACTTGCCTCGCTGGCATCCCAGATCACACTGCCAGTGTGAGGCTCCAGTGCTCTACTTCTGATCTAATGTGCCTGGGAAAGCAGCAGATGATGGCTCAAGTACTTGTGCCCCTGCCCTCCACGTGGGGAACCTGAATGAATGTCTGAGCGTCTGGCTTTGGTGTGGCTCAGCTCCAGTCCCTTACCACCAGATGGGTAATGAAGCAGTGAGTAGATCTTTCTCTCCCTTTCTCTCTCTCTTCCCTTTTCTTTCCCTCTTTCTGTCTGTCTGTCTCTCTCTCTCTGTTACTCTGCCTGTCCAATAAATAAAGCTTAAAAAGGTCATTTGTATGGAGTTTAAATGTTTTGAAAATTGTACAGGAAATGAAAGTGATATAAACCAGGTGACCATTAATTCATTCCTTTAGAAAATATTCATTTCCTAAAGCAATGCAACAGTGCCCCACGTGGAGACAGGCTTTGCTTTCATGGCATTTGGAGAGGGAAGCAAGAATTAAAAATCATCTAAGATTTATTATCAGTAGTTATGATAGCTTCTATGAAGGAAATAATGAGAAAATATTAAAGAGATCATAATCATGATGACCTTGGACAAAAGAAAAATGTCTTAAAGAATTGATGGTTGAACTCAGGCCTAAAACATGAGTAGAAATTACCCAAGGAGCATATGAAATGACAGCATAGCAGTGACTTGCTATGATGGAAGGACCTTAGGAATCACTTTTTACATGATGCTTGTGTCATCCTGTATTTTTACATTAACATAAAATATTCCACATAGATATTGTAGCAAATCAATTTTTAGCATCTATCCAATAATGAAAATGACTGTGATATGGGCAAAACAATGAGAAATGTGCAGGTGATTTTTATGGAATTTTTACCTTCTCGTTCTGCTTTATGATTTTTTCTAAGACAGTTGCCCTCTAACTGATATGGGAGGAATTGCATATTAACTACAGGAGACTTTATAAAACTTGGTTTGTATTCTAAACTGGAAAAAAAAAAAGAAAAATATGGTACCACATGTTCATGCTTTTCAGAAAAGGAAAGAAAATTGTATCTTACCATTAAACATACACTGATGTCTGAAGTTGTATTCAAAGGTATTTTCAGTATATAGGACTCAGCAGTTGAGTCAGATTTGCTGGCATAGAATTCATTTGCTATAATGTTTAAGGTTTACTTAACTTTGCTTCCGTGACCTGATACCCAATCACATTATGAAGCTGAGAAAAGGGATCACTTCGAAAACCATTAGTTTAACAGTTTCCTTCTTCATTCAGTTCTCTTTTTTTCTGAGATTTATTTAATTGTCTATATTTTTAATCACTTTTTAAAATTTATTAATCTATATGAAACAGATCACGTGAGTTTCATAGCTAGGACTCCAAGAATACAATGATATGATACTTTCCTCGCTCTCTCTCTCCCTCCTCTTTGCTTTTTTCCCTTTTTTTTCAGTAACATACTTTGAATTTATTTTATAATCACAGGTTCAGTGCTCCTTTAAACAAAGAACTCTATAAGTAACAGATACTTAATTTTTCATTGCCCAACACAAGTAACTATTGTTAGAATCATTCTTAAATGGCCCTTAAAAGTTTTTAATGCATAATACTTAAAGATATTTCTGGATGTGAGTTTCTGAGTTGGAAATTTAGCCATGAGGCCAGCATTGTGGAATAGCGTGATAAGCCTACACTGCCAACATCCCATATGAGTGCCAGTTTGTGTCCCAGCTACTCCACTGCTCATCCAGCTCTCTGCTAACCTGCCTGGGAAAGCAGCAAAAGATGCCCAGGTGCTTGGGACCCTGTGTGCACATGAGAGACCTGGAAGAAGTTCCTGGCTCCTGACTTCAGCCTCACACAGGTCTGGCTGTTGCAGCCATTTGGGGGAGTGAACCAGCAGATGGGAGATATCTCTTTCTCTCTCTCCCTCTCTCTCTCTCTCTCACACCCAATCTCTCAACTCTGCGGTTCAAATAAATAAATAAGTAAATAAACCTTTTAAAAATTATCCATCATCTTGAACCTATTATTTTAAAACAAGTTTAGATTAAATGCAAGAGTTCTTCAGAAAATTCATAGAGTATTGCAATTGAAAGATAAGCCTTTTTGGTGCAATACAGTTTTGAAGTCCATGCACAGTTTTTCCAAAATATGCATTTTTTATGAACTTTGGGATGCCCTTGCATATGCGTGGGTTTCAAAATTTCTTACATGAAAATAAAGTTATCTTTCAATTACATTTTCCATAAAGTGTTTGAAGTACCCTCCTAAATCCAAATTAATTTGTTTATGAATGTTCTATCTTCCCTCACATAATTAACCATCAGACTTAACTTTTCTTATGTAAAATGGCAGTTAATTATGAATCCATATTATTAATGCAAAAAGTTTTAGGAAATTGTAATTGGATTTCTTTATGTTCTTGAGTATAAGAAGTCACCTACCAATTTTTATAATTATAGACAAATTTCAATCTTTTGAATGTCTTGATCTCAAATAAATAGTATCTACCTTTTAACAAAAAAGTATTTTTAATTGAGTCTTTTTTTTTTTTTTTTTTTTTGACAGTCAGAGTGGACAGTGAGAGAGAAAGAGACAGAGAGAAAGGTCTTCCTTTGCCGTTGGTTCACTCTCCAATGGCCGGTGCACCGCACTGATCCGATGGCAGGAGCCAGGTGCTTCTCCTGGTCTCCCATGGGGTGCAGGGCCCAAGTACTTGGGCCATCCTCCACTGCACTCCCAGGCCACAGCAGAGAGCTGGCCTGGAAGAGGGGCAACCGGGACAGAATCCTGCGCCCCGACCGGGACTAGAACCCGGTGTGCCTGAGCCGCAAGGTGGAGGATTAGCCTAGTGAGCCACGGCGCCGGCCTTTAATTGAGTCTTATTCTTAAACTGTAGTATTTATAAGCAATTTTAGTTATTTAATATTTTTATTAAAAGCATGTTCTTCACCCTGGGATATAAAATCAACTCTCTGTCACTCCTCATTAAAAATAAGATTTCTCATTCTTTGATAGGACTTTGTTGATATTGAAAATACAGTGTAACACATTTAATAAAATATTAAAAATACGATGTAATCTAGCAAAGTTACCTAAGACAAACTTGGCAGAGAATGCACTTTCTCTGTACAACTCCCAGCTTGTGAAAAATCAGGACATAGATTGTGGCAGTACCCTCAGTAATACCTGTCAGCTGCACATCTCTTCAGTTCAGGATGAATGTAGGCATTCCATCCCTGGCCTGGACCAAGTGACATCATGCAAATGGTGGCATTAGTGTCACCAGTAATAATAGCTTCCCTGTCATTGCTGTCAAACAATATCAGGTTGCTAAGCTCTGCTTTTGTTATAGAGCTCAGTGAAAACTACAAGAAAAAAAACAAGAACTAGGTTGCTGTGAATGTGTTAGTAATTTACGGGTAAATAACAATTATCATAGGAGTGATTGTGGATTCTTAAATTGTGTTTTGTTTTTCAGTGAAATCCATAGAGGTTCGTTTGCTGTAGATTTTATTTTTTCTTTCTGCTGTAAAATTAAAACTTGTCAGTCTACTATGGGACTCTGACAGTTAAATAATAGTTTGCAAATCATTCGTGGAATGAGAAATTACTGCCCACAAAAAGAGCTCTCTGACTCAGCAAAGATAAGCAACTTAAGTTTTCCAAGGAAATCCCACAGAACCTATGTAAAAGCGAAGGCACAAGCAGCGCTCTCTGTTGAAACACCCAGTTTGTTAAACTTCCCTCAATTATCAGAATAATTTTCAAGGGAAACCTAAAGCCCATTGGCTCAGACTCACTTTACTTCCAGCATTGCTAGTCCTGACGGGATGGGTGAATTACATTAAAATGTCTCCCCTCCCCCTTTCTGCTCCTTCTTCTCTCTTTAATGGAAAAGGGAAACTGGTAATAATCCAGCTCTGTACAAAGAAAGGACAGTAGGGGTGGTGATTTTAATTATCTATGTAAATTAAACCATGTGCTATAGTCCTGTGATTGAAACTCATTACTTTAACTTTATTGTTTAGTTATGAGTGTAAACCTCCGCTCAATTAAATTATAAACCAGATCCTAACAGTGCCACATATTCACAGTCTTTCAAGGAAACAACAAAAACATAAAAAAGAAAGTGCAGTCAGGACAAAGGATTTTCTTGCTGTGGTTTTTTATGTTGACATCCTATATATGTCACTGAGAGGTCTACACTGAAAGGACATTGATGGGTTTTGTACCAAAGAAATATGCCAACATTAGCAGATAAATGTTCATGATTTAAAAAAAATAACTAAAGCTATAATAGGTGTGTCCATTTCTTTTTGTCCATTTCATTGACTGAATAATAGTCTCATAAGCATCTGCCTCAAGATTATACATGAATTAGGACCTCATGCTCAATTTTTCCCTAGTATCTGACATAGCTTTAAATATTTTAGGGCAGACTGTTTCTCCTTGTGACAAAGGTCATTCTTTTTGTCTGTATTGTTGTTACCTTGAGGAAGTCTCTGTGACTGTCAGATTATGTAAACTTCAATGACTATAGACTAATTGTCCTGAAATTAAATATATTAAAATTTCTAATTCCAATGAGAAGCAGTACTTCATTTCCCCTTGAGTCATTGTTGAGTTGGTTTCCTCACATGGGAGATACAGTTAGAGATAGTTTTACTTGACTTGAAATAATTCAGGACATTAAAGACACCAGTTATTGGATTAACTTGAAAAGTTGCATTTACTTTGCAGATTTATTTCAAGTACAAGTTTTAGGGTAGATGCCTTTAATGGACAGTTAATTAACACATTTACTTTTGGTTGATTCTTTCTTAGAATTATATTTCTTATCCCAATTGTGATATTTTGATTTGTAGCAATTATACACTGGAGAATATAATAATTTGAAATTTAATGGGTAATTAAAGTTATTTGACTTTTCTAGCAGAGGTCATTATTATTAGTGATAATACTAATAAGAGTGAACATTTATTGAACACTTATCATGTGGCAGAAATCATGCTAATCATTTCATAGGCATGACCTCACATAATTTTAACAATAAGGCTATTAAGTGAAGATATTCTCATTATTTATCATCCCATTGTTGGCTTAGGAATGCTGAGTAACCCAGTGCAGTGCTCTTAAGGGACAGGGCCAGGATTTCGATCCAAGTGAATTTGAATTCCAAGCACATAGGTTGGGAATATGTCAAAAGGATGTATTCATGTAGCCCAGCAATACAACTAAAGGAAACTAACAAGTTCTATTTCACTGTCATCATATCTGTCTTTCATCTGTCCAAGATTGGACTGTGTTCTTGGGATAAGTTAGTGTGTGATATGGATTTGTATCCAGAACCTAGAGAAGGTTTTGGCAAAAATAGGCTCCCAATAAATATGTGTGCAATTTAATTTATTTGGTGTACATTTTTAACATAATGAAATGCATTTGTTCAATTTATAATGTGCCTATATTGATTATGTAACTTAACTTCTGAAATTTTCAAGTTAATAGTGACTTTTGTTTTCTTTTGTCTTCTAAATATAACATGGGGCTTGCTCATATGTTTTTAAAGCTGTCTGCTTTAAATCCATTACCAAGGCTTTGCTGAAATTGGTGTATCCATGACCATGACCATGGCATCATGTGATGTATATAGTGAATTTCTAAGTTACATCCAAGCAGGCTGTTGCTAATTTATAAGGCTCACCTTATTCCCTTTCTTTTTTTTTCTTATTCCTTTTCAAAATGGCATTGCTCTTGAACTTTGAGTAGAAAGGTAAAGAAATGGATACAAAAGATCAGAGTTTCATTTCATATCACAAATATTTTTCTTTCTTTATTTCCTTGTTTATTTTATGCCTCATTAATGATTTAATTATGTGGATAATCAAGAGTTTTCACAGGAAAATATATATTTCCCCATTGATTATCTTGTACTCTCCCAAAGTTCTGGAATTCATGAAACTCATAGTGTGACTATAATTGTAAGCCAATATTTGAATTGTTTTTGTGTCATTCAAGTCATGTTGCAGCTAACACATTACATTTTGCAAATTATTTTTAGCTTATTCATTTTTAAATTTTTTTAAAGATTTTATTTATTTATTTGAAAGGTAGAGTTACAGAGAGAGGCAGAGGCAGAGAGAGAGAGAGAGAGAGAAGACTTCTATCCACTGGTTCACTCCCCAGAGGGCCGCAACGGCTGGAGTCCAGCCAATCCAAAGTCAGGATCCAGGAGCTTCTCCCAGGCCCCAACATGGGTGCAGGGGCCCAAGTACTTGAGCCATCTTCCACTGCTTTCCGAGGCCACAGCAGAGAGCTGGATCAGAAGAAGTGCAGCCGGGCCACGAACCGGCACCCATAGTGGATTCTGGCACCGCAGGCAGAGGCTTAGCCCACTACGCCACAGCGCCAGCCCACTTACTCATTTTTAATTAGCAAATTATATATACGTACACATATACATATAAATATGTAATTATATACATATTTATGAAATAACCTTTACATACACAACTGAAAGTGTTTGTAGCACACTCTCAGTTCCTTTAAATAAGCAAAAACAGTGTCTTTTGTATATGTTTGTTTTTCTCTTACTGATGTTTCTTTGGCAGTATATTTAGCCTCCAAACTCCACCTGTTAGGTTAGAAGAGAACTGAGATTTATTATAAAATTTTTAAAAGATTTATTTACTTATTTGAAAGGCAGAGTTACAGAGGCAGAGGCAGAGAGAGAAAGAGAAAGAGAAAGAGAGAGAGAGAGAGAGAGAGTCTTCCATCCACTGAACCCTGCCCAAATGGCTGCAATAGCTGGAGCTGGGCCAATCCTAAGCCAGGAGCCTGGAGCTTCCTGCAGGTCTCCCATGTAGGTGCAGGGACCCAAGGACTTGAGCCATCTTCTACTGCTTTCCCAGGGCAGAGAGCTGGATCAGAAATAGAGCAGCCAGGACTAGAACCCACGCCCATATGGGATGCTGGCACTTCAGACAACACTTTCACCTGCTATCCCACAGCACTGACCCCTATTACAAAATTACTTTTAAAATATGGCTTATCCATTGCCCTCAAGTAACACAAATGTCAGAATTTGGAACTTCAGGAGAAGCAATTTAATTTCCCTGTGTCTGAGTCTTTGTGGTGTCTATATTTTATGAAGTGATTTTCTTGTGTATTTTTCACCTTTTATAATTTTTAAATGGGTAAGTTGCAGTATTGTATGTTTCAATGAAGCAAAGATAAGAACATTCGCAGAGCACTTCTACTTGCCAGTGCCCTTAAATTATAATTGATTAGTACACGAATAAAGAAGTGATCAGGGATTGGATTTTGAAAGAAAATGGGACTAGGTGTGACTGGTTTGAAGATGTGATTGTATTGTGGAAGAGTTGAAACACAAAGGTTTCCCTAAAGTCTCATTTTTCATAGACATGAGATAAAATCTGTAACTCTCATTCCATTGGGGTTTAGGCCATTTGTTGGCTTTAATTTAATTGGCTAGAAAGCAAGAAATAATGGTTTACTTTGAGCTCTCTTTTATCTTCCTTAGTAACATGTCACTTATATGACCTGTGGACTTTGAGAGGGTTTTTGAAGGGGCCTCTTTAAAGCATGCCTGTACTTACTTGGGCACTAAAACATGTTTTACTTGGAGATGTTCAGAGGCAATAAAACATAGAATATCATTTTAATAATAAAGTATTATTTGCTGAAAGGAAAGTAAACAGCAAATCCAGGCTGAAACTGAGGTAATGAAAGTAAAGCCTACTTTGCCAGAAGTTAAAGTGCTCCATTTTATAGTAGACATATAAATGCCTTATGAGCCTATTTGGTGGGAAACACTTACATATGTGGATCCTCTGTGAAGCTTATGTGGCTGAATGTTTGTTTTGCCATGTTGTGCCTCGCCTCTGGCCTACATCGGCTATTGCAGAATCCACTGGAAGGGCCACTTTAGAGCAGGTGTGCTTGAAAGGGTGCACTGGATACACATTTTGTATTTGCTCTAATGAAGTGCACTTATTCTTAGCCCAGGGTAGTCAGTGATGATCTGTGATTCTTCCATATCCATTCAGCAGAAGCTTTTGAGTTTCTCAAAATACCTCACTCTAGACATTCAGGAGCCACTTCTATGGGAGGAAAAGCCGTTTATCCTTCACTGACATCCTATTGTTAGCTGTGCTGTTGAGTTGGCCGACAGTCATCATACTGCTGACTAAGACCCAGTTCTCCTGGGTCTCACTGAGGTCAAATCAATGCTGTAGTTCTCTAGGAAGGAAGAATGATAGAGGTATCTAGAGAATGTCTCTCCTCTTTAACCTTATGTTCTCTTGCCTGTTTCTTCAGATGCCCAGATTACCAGTTGTTTAGGTTGCAATGCTATGTGGGTATGAATATTTCACTAGAAAACATAAGGTACCGAGTGCTTCCTGCTTTCTTCAACTTGCTGGCCCCATGACCTTGCATAGGATATTTTAATTTACTGAATCTCAATATCCCCTTTAATTCATTCCAAACACTATTATTGAGTGGAAATCCACATTTATTATATAGTATTCAAAGTACCAAGACACAAACCTGCTATCCCTATTCTCTTAGGATACCAACCATCTCAGGAACCATAATAAGAAAATGGACAGCTGATTATGAACGTGGCCCCATCAGTTTTATGGGGGAATTATCAGCCTGATGAGAACACAAATAGGCCAATGGTTCCTAAGCTGTCTGCTCCCCTACAAACTTCAGAGAGTGGCTGCAGCGATGGTGATGCTAATAATGCTTTGCCCTGGGACTGTGTTTGTCCCTGAACTACACAAAAGGGCATGTTATGGGTTTGAAAATAGGTTAGAAACACGAAGATTTCATAACTTCTTTAGTAATGAAATGAGAATTGGAAAGCATTAGAAAGTAAGTGATAGAGAGTTCAGAGTAATGAGAGATCCAGCTACAAATTACAGAGTTCTTTGTGGAGGAGTTGCAAGGCCTGCATGATCGACAGATACAGCTTTTCTAGGATGCAAGCCAAAGGAAAGGCTCCCTGAAAAGGGGCAATGGATGCAAAGTTGGAAATGTAGACTACTTCTAAGATTATGAGACAGAAAACTGTCTGCCCCACAATGTCCTTGAAGATAAATACACACTGAAAGTTAGACTTTTAAAAGTTATGTTTCTGTGGTTTAGATATGATTTGATGGTTGAATTCACACTAAAGTCATAAGTTAGTGGTACTAAGAGAGTGGAAGTATGATCTGTTTATGGTGTTCAAGGTATGAGCCTAGTAGGAAGTCCAGAGGTCCCTGGGGGCACACTGCTCAGAAGGCAGCACTCATAAGAGGACTGTCATAAAAACCTGAATTGTGCCCAGCCTTTCTCTCTGCCTCCTGACCTTCAATGTGATCCTTCATCTACACCTGATCCAGCATTCCCAGTCACCACCCTCAGCAATGGGGCTCAACCAGTGGAGCTGCAGTCTTAGGTTTGACTTGAACCTCCCAAACTCTGAACTAAGTAACCCTCTCCTTATTTTGTAAGCAGCTTGCCTCGAGTATTTTGTTACAGTAACAAAAAGCGAATACAGCTGCTATCCCTATCATGTATAGTTCCTTTTTAATCTGGTAGCTAATGTGCTTGACAAGGTGCATGTAAACGTGAAACATAAGCCGCAGCTATGTATACTTCAGCCTAGGTGCACATAAGCAGAACTGGAAAACTTAAAATGTCTCCTCTGTTAATAGGATGTAGACTACAAGCAGGATATATATGTCAGTACTTCTATAATATGAGTAATAGGAAATTAGCATTATTTGTAGCACAATAAAGCTTACAGATTGCATCCAGAATTACCTTATAGATTTTATTTGAATATTAAATCAAGAGGCATATAATTTAGACAACATTTTGTAGGTGGCTTTTTCATATAGTCTTAGCATTTTGTTAGAACTATGTACAGAGTGTAGACAGTAAATGCTTTTATTCATAGCCCTAAGTTTTGATGAGTAGTTCAAGGGCCTGAGGAGCCAGGCACTAAAGTAAGTCCAAAACATCCCAAGATCAAAGCCTTTGGAGTCTTGTCCTTTACGAGCCTGGTGTCAGTTGACGGAGATAGATAAGTGACTCACTGGGCAATATTTAGTTTACTCTACAAATGTTTAGGGGCTCACGAAAATAATTTACCTTGCTCTTGTCTTGTTAATTATATGTATATGGCCAAAGGAGATTTTATTCATAAAGTTTTCTCCACTTTGATAGACTTTCTGGTACTCTTTGCAGTAAAGTAGCTAAAATATTAGCCTGAGGACATAGATTTTTTTTTTGTTTTTAGAAATTTTTCTTGATAATGGGTATGCATAAATGCCAGAAAGCACAACAATTTGCTGATTTTTGCATCTAAACCATTGATATAAATTATGTATAGTAAAAGTAAGGAGAAAATGTAGAGGTTAAGAAAAAAACAGGACATGTAGACGTGATTTCCATTTCTATAAAGGAGACTAGATACCAAATTCATAGTTGCTCAGGAAAGGAATCATCTAATTTAATGCATAGTGTTTACTTTCTGACACCATAAGAACTTCTAAATTTGTTGCCCACACCTTTTTTTTTAATATCCCATCATATATGTTAAACTCCAGATGACTTTTCATTTATTTACATTCTCTGGATATTTTAGTAAAAAACACATGGTAAAAAAGTTAGGTTCCACAGAAGATCTTTAAATAGAAACCTAATTATAGAAACTGATCATTATTTGTTGGTGTCACACTCTGCCTTTTCCTATCTCTAATGGAATCCCTGTACCTAGAATCGTGGCTTATGTTTGTTGTCTTGGCTAGTAACTTAATATGGCAATTCATATGCATTCTTTGTATATTTTTATCTGGAGAAAGACTTAGATGTCCTTTCAAATTATACCCACCTTCTCCTTAGCCTAATGTTATATTAGATTGCATTGAAATGCTAAGGCACATCAATATAATGATT
The DNA here is from genome assembly GCF_051225735.1 of Oryctolagus cuniculus. Lineage (NCBI taxonomy): Eukaryota > Metazoa > Chordata > Mammalia > Lagomorpha > Leporidae > Oryctolagus > Oryctolagus cuniculus. The sequence continues at coordinate 55,731,287 of NC_142872.1, forward strand.
TCCTACATCCCATTTATTTGTTGATTATTAATGAATGCTCCCTGAGTTGCCTTCCTCTATTTTGTCTTCAAGACTACTTTCAGGGTTTAGCATCATATTCAAGAGGCCAGTCAGAGTTCTGTGCTTGTAGCTTCATTAAAATTCTGTCCTACACATCATCTGACTCACACTTTATAATCTATCAGAACACCTGTTTTCTTTACAATGGCCACGAGGCAGCTCAAAACACTGTGGTATTTAGCATTTAATAATGAGCACAAGATATGTATTTTTGACACTTTAAATTTTCTTTAGAAAAGTGCATGGAAAAAAGCCAAGTTTGAATGAATTATCTAAACTTTTGCAATTTTAAAATGTGAATCTTAACCAACTTTTTAAAAATGTGTATCAGGAAGCTCCTCCTGTCTTTGTCATTGGGCATTCCATTGGCTAACTAGCAAGAGATGAACAGGGAAATAACTTTAAAGTGTCACTGCTTAAACTAATAGTATTATTGAAAATATTTTAAGAGAAGTCTGTGCATTCGTACTTTCCCTATTTACATACTGGTGTCCCACCACTTTTTTGTAGCTCTCACTCTGAAGGGAAGCTGAGAACCTTATTGTCACTGTTCATATCTAGATATGTTCATAATTCAATGGCTTCTGTTAGTGATGGGCACTTTAAAGTTTGGGCCTTTAGAAACATGCTTGTTAAATGATTCTCAGTATAATTGCATCTATTTGAAATACTTCGAAGGAAGGACAGGGAGATGATGGATGGTGTCAGAAGGGTGAAAATCTGTCACCATGTTATGTAAATGAAGAAACGTCTCCAAGTGCTTATGAACCGCTATAGTTTTAAACACTCAGAGAGGACGTAGTGCAAGTTGATTATTGTGATCCTACAGCGTTATCTCATCAGTGAGCGGATTAAGGGAGCTCTCTCAGCTAAGGGGTCTGCATAAGCATTTTCATTTACTCCCTGCTGGGTCACTGACAAATGGAGGTGTTTTCTGGGAACATTTAAAAGTATATACAGTAAACAAACGTATGGTTTTCTTGCCTAAATTGTCTGCATTACTAGATTTGTCCTATCTTAGACTGATTCATCCTAGCAATCAGCTGATGTCTGCTGTGCCCCCTACAGGGAGAATCATAGTGGTGGCTGGAGGAGGCATGGGAGGAACAGTCACACCTTTCTTATGCAAAAGTATTTCCTAGTCTAAATTCATGTCTCCCCTTTTATCCCTTTTCAAGCCCAAACACCCAACAATGATTCAGTTACAGGTGCTGGTAAAGCTGACCTCCAGAATTTAGATTTCCATCTCCCTCATCCCAAAACCAAAACACTCCTCTTGTATGTCCCTTTCTCAGGGTCCCAGGAGATCACTAATAAGTAGATTTGATTATGGAATTAGACACAGTAAATTAATGACTAAAAATTGTATAATGTACTGTTGAGTTAGGTTGAAGTTGTCATTTTTCTAAGTCAGAACAACAGAATGTTGGTAACTTAATATAGCTCCATCTGAATTGTCCAGAGACTATGTGTAGGTTAACCGGGTTTTTAATCAGAACGTCAGGGTATATAGCATCTGATGATTAGGTGAGTTCCTATGCCCTTCCCAATCCTGCCTGCATGAGCCAGACACTTGTCATCAGATCTCTAGCTTAATTCCCTTACTATCTCATTACCAACCTGAAAACTGAGACTGAGAGATTAGCCTGTGGTCACACACTAATGATGAAAGGACCAGGTTAGTAGTTGCCTAAAACTCATATGACTTTAAAGACCATGTTCTTTGTGTAAAGTCACCCAAGGGTTGCATGGTGTGCTTGATTCCACTGGGGCCAGTGGCAGGACTCACTGGGAGAATGAGGGAGAGTGGTTTCTTGGGTTTTGAGAATCATATGTATAAACTCTACATAGGCTGTGTGGGTTTAGATTCAGCCCTGAAAACGGGAATCCATATCCTGAGATGATGACTCTTTTCTTGTGAATTTTTTGCCTCGATATTTCTATAGAGAGCGTGTGGACACAATAAAGCTTGACCTGGACTGCATTCATTTAAAATTGACTCTAGAAAGTCTTCTCTCTCTGCTGACATCTCAGTCTGTAACTAATAACACAGCTTTTCATCCTATGTTATCTTGTGTGATTATCTTATAGCTTTTTTTAATAGGTAATATCTCCTCATTCAGTTTAGAACTTCTTCCAAGACAGAAACAATATATTGTCTCTATTTCACCTTTTCCATAGGAGTTATCCCAATACTCAGCACATAAAAGGTCAGCATATATGCATGGACTCATTGATCAGTTCTAAATTTCTCCCTCAAATTTGCCATCCATCCCTCTCTTAGAATAGAACTATCAAGAGTACTCATCATCAACACTAGAAGTTCTTACTAACTTGCTGAATTTTTCAACCAAGAACATAGTTGCTTTTGCCAAAATAGTCTTTTCTCTTAAATAAGGATTCTAGATGTGATATATATATATATATATATATATACACACACACACATTCTACCTGGAGGTCAACACTTCAGTATCTGAAATTTTTATATTACTTGCCAAAGAAAAAAAAATTAAAGGTGTCCAAAGATTGTTATTTCATCTCATATCTTTAAGTAAAGCATGGGATTCTATAATAAGGCAGTAGAGATTGTAAAAATCTAACAAATTCAGACAGTGATTTTGACTCATAATTTATCATCAAAAGGTTGCTTTTTTTTAACGTATACACACACAGAACCCTATATACATACACTCATTTGGGATTAAGAGAGGCACTCTGAGAAGCATGATGTCAAATTAAGTGTTAGGTTAATGTTAGTTTTACTTTAATATGATGTCTGAAAGATGAGTAGCATAAGTTGTAGTAAATGAGTACTTTAAGATGTATATTTTACACATCTTAAATACTCTAAGACTGAAGAACCGTGTTACGAAATGTTGGAAAACCTTGATTCACCATTTTGTGAACATAGACTAAATGGAGCCTAAACATTTAATTGAAGTTAAAATTAGAGTTAATGATACCAGATATTTAATCAACCAGTGCCTTAAAATACTCAGCAAGGAGCAGTTGGGAAAGTGCACATTTGAGCTTTAAAGTATTTTGATATTCTCTGTAGCCAATGTGTCTCCGGGTTAGGCCAGGTCTCAATGTGCAATGTGTATCAAGACGCCCAGATAGCATCAGAGCGGTAATGAAGCAGTAGGGTCTCTATAGATGAAGCAAAGAAATACATAGTATAAATCAAATGTGGAAAAGTAGTGTAAGATCTTTAGATGAATAGTTAACTTGATACAATATTTCAGTTAATCTGTCCTTTGCTTTCCAGAAACAAGCTTGCTTAAGTTCCTTCTGTAAAGACATGGGAGGGTGGAGTTTTGTATAATGATAATAATGCATGGAAAGGTATGGAAGGGTGTCTAAGGAAGACAAAGAAGAATAGTCATGGATGCAGGTGTATGCTTATAGAGATACTTTATTTCAGAGACCTCTGCAGTGTGGCAGTTACGTTTGAACATTCTAGGATGCTACCCTTGATGCACATGATTTGACTTCCATGTATGAGTCCTCCCCTCTTCTCCTCATTTTTTCTCCACACCATTTCATGGCTTACTCGCCATTCCTGTGTCCCCATAACTTGACTTCCATATTATTGATTATGTCCTAACTGACTTTTTTGTAATTTGACCTATCACCTTAGTTCCAATTCTTAACTTTGAAATTCTTTCCTACTACCACTTCAACATCCTGAAATACTGGCTAACATCAACTTTTTTTTTTTTTTTTTTTTTTTTGCTTTGTTGCTAGGTCATATTTACCACAAACAGCGAGTAAATCAGAGACCAGTCCTATTTAATTAGCCAAGATATGGTGAGATGGAGGTGATATCGTATGGCCAGTGACAGTCATAAAAGCTGACGATACTGGAGGGACGAAAGTTGTATTTGTTATTGCAGAGGATGTTAGGCAAACTTGTATACAGTACACAGATCTCAGAAATAAGCACATAGCATACAGGCTAGTCATAATCAGAGGTGCATGTATCTCAGACTAGTGGACTAAGTGGGATCTATTGCTTGACTCATAAAAGGCAACTATAGCACTACTTAAATATTTTATATCTTTTTTCTTAAGACGGAATCAGTTATTTTATTTGTATCAACTTTGCACATCAACAAAGAAAGATATAGATGAGACTCAAGTTTTGAATCAGAGTATAGTCATTGAATTGCAGCGAATAGGCCATGGTTTGGCTAGAGGTGAACATGATGAAAACCATTCAATGTACACCAGAACTCCAAAAAATCATTCACTGTGTTGAGGTTTATATTGGGCTCTGGTAGATCAAGCTTATCACTGTGGGATGTAGAGCTGTGATGTGGTCATGTATCAACAGCATTTTGATTTGCCTCTCACAGGTTGCAGAAATCCTAATTATTATGTGAATTAATTCCAGCAATACAGACCTCATGTGTTTTTAGGGAGTTCTGGGATCAACAATAAGGAAATTATGTAGATAGAATCCAAATATGACTTGCCCACCTGAGGCATAGAAAGGTATAAAAGTTAGGTAATACAATACTGTATCAGTTTGTTCTTACCTTACTGGAGTATCTGTGATTACTGTAAAAAATTACTTTTAGAAATTAATTAAAAGTTTCTCTCCCTCTTTCTCTTTGTCTCTTTTACCATCTCTTTCTTACTAAAAAGAACATCTTGTGAAATGTTAATTTATGATATCCTTTGAGTGCTGAACTCTCTATATTAATCCTCAATTTATATAACACAATTATATTTTTCAAGTTTTCTTAAGACCTTTCAAATGTTTCTAATAAATGGGTTAAGTTATATTCTCTTGCATTTTTCTTTTTGCTTTAGAAAGTTACCAGTCGAGTTGTTCCTGTCCATTTTTTTTAATATCTCTAGTCTTTGGTGTATTAAACAGTACTTATATCATGACAAGACCTTTTTATAGTTAAACATGAAATGACTTAAATGTTCTGGATAAATTAGTTTGCTTAAAAAAAGTCCTATTTGGAGATGGACTTAAAGCATTTCCTTTGATAGATTGAGGGCATGTCCGTCTACTTTTGAACAAAAATGGTATTCTGTTAAATGGATCTCACTCTCAGCCTTATTTCAGTGATTAAAGAACAGTAAAAACTCTGATGATTATGAAAGGGAAGTGGGGATGTGAAATGAGTAATGAACCAAAAGTGAGAAGGCCTGTTCCTAACTCTGCCAAATTATCTGTATAACAGTAGATTCCTTATTTTTGCTTTGAGTCTAATTTTCCTATATGTGAAATGAGAGTTTTGGAATATTAAGTCATTTAGGATCTTTTGGCTGTATTATTTTTTTCATACCTCATGGGGTATGGATTCCTTTGGCATTTTATAAAGTCAGAATGCAAAAAACAAAAATGTATCTAAAATTCATGGGTGCATTGTTGTTGAGAGAGCTGTGTTTTGACAGAGATCAAAAGTAAGGGACTCTCAACTATGTCCATCCTAAGGGGGGATGATGCCCTAGTTGGTGAGAGCTGTAACTACTCTGTTCTACTTTATTCACCTTATCCAACAAATAGGCTTCTGTCCTACCAGCAAAATGAGTGAGCCTCCCTATGTGAAAACATGGGACTCTATATATGACTTAGGAACATGTTATCTCCTTTGGCTGCCCTAACAAATTACTAAGACAGGTACCTTTAAACATTTATTCTCCTAGTTCTAGAGCCTGGGATTCCAAAAGTAAAATGGTATCAACAATCAACACCAGCTGGAGTTTGCAGTGTGTAGTCCATTACTTGCTTCCCCCAGTTTCTGGAAGCTGTTAACACACATCTCTCTGTACTCCATTTGCACATCACCTTCTCTTTTGTGTGTCAGTTTCAGTCTTCCCCCTGCCTCCTTCATAGAAGGACACACTTGATGCCCCATAATCCAGAATAAGCCCCTGCCATCCAAATCATACTTAATCAGATCTTTTGCCACAGAGTATTTGGTTATTTGCTGTATGACAGAGTATTTGCAGATTTTGGGGGTTAAGACATAAACACATGTTTCTGGGGGCTACCATCTGGGCCCCAACAGGTGGAACCGCAGGAACCTAGTGAGCATGTGCCTCATTCCATCCAGGACGTTTTGGCTGACTGTCACATGCAGCAATGCAGGCTCAATGTTGGCAGAGTCTTCTATTTTAAAAGAAAACATAGAAATCTGTTTTTTTTTTAGTCCGTGTATTTATGTGTAAAATTCTAATAGTTGATGTTGGCTCATTGGGGGACAAAGAGTCTACATGTGCCAAATAAAACTCATCTGCAGGCCACATTCACTGCCAGCACTTACAGGATGCAATCTCCGAAAAACAGAATAAAATTGCATTTGAGATAGCACTTTGTATCCATATTCATTAACTCAACAAATATTTCTTTAGCAATGAATAGAATAATATTTATTTTAGATTGACCAGGGGAGACATTACTGCTTTGAGAAAATAAATCCCCACATGCAACTCTCGGAGTTTTCCCTAAGAAGAAAAGAAAGTGTTAGTCCACTCTTTTCTTTCTGGATATGTTTCCTTCTGACTGTGGGCCATTCTTTGAGGTAACTGGGTCTCATGGTCATAGAAAAAAGGTAGCATCACAATTGAAGTCTTAAATGTCATTTGATCCTTGTGCACCTTAGCGATAATTGTGCTGCCGAGTTGCCTAATATTTCATAAATACTCAGCATTCCTCTTTTGGATTTCTCAGCTGTGATTCTTCCCAGATTAGAACGGCAAGACCATTCCTGTCATTTCTAGACCATTTTTCCCACTTAGGTAGTATCTTGGAATTAGACCAGCATGTAGAAGACCATGTTCTTCAATTTCATTCATGTTTGCTTGATAAACACTGTATTTCTTTAATACAAAGGGTAAGTATTGTTGCAGGTACCCAGTCTGCCATCAGTAGCTATGAGACCTTGAACAAGTACATAAGTGTCAGTGTTCTCATCTGGAAGATAGGGATAATAGCAATAGCCACTTACCTGTGTTGTTTTGGAAATTAAAAGTGTTAAGGCCTGTGAAGTGTTGAGAAGAGTTCCTGGCTCATCATGTGAGTCTAGTAATCCTTAGCTCCGACTATAATTTTGGCTAGCATTATCCTTTTTTTTTTTTTTTTTACCAGCATTGGTAAATAACTTTATTGTTCTATCTCCTTTCTCTTTGGCAGTGTTTTTCAGAGTGACATCTGTGTATGAGTCACCTAGGAAGTTCATGACAATGCAGATTTTAATTGGTTAATTCTAGGTGAGCCAAGCTCTGCATGTTTAACAGGCGCCCAACTGAGGCTGAGGCTGCCTGTCTGAAGATGGCACTTAGAGTCACCAATGTGGCCTATGAATGCTGCACATTATACACATGTGAAAAACTTACTAAAAATATCAGTGTATTCATACACCACACCACTCCTATCCCCAGAATAATTAAATCAAAATCATTGATATTGCAAACCTGGTCATTGGCATTTTTGTAACAGTTCCTAAGGCATTCTAATCTGAAGCTGGGGTTGAGGCTGACTTTCCTAATAGGTGAGAATTTTCACACCCTTACATATAATGGGGAATGAAGAAATGCCATGCCTCTCTATTATAAATTAAATTCTCACTCTACCTAGAAGATGCTAGCAGCATAAACAGTAACAGATCTGAAGTGATGGCCATGGATAGTCTTGCAAGTTTCTTATGGGAAACATGATATTTTGGTATTTACCAACCTGGTGCTGTTAACAAGAATCCCCCCTTGTTTGTTTTTGTTAATCAGCTTGATGAGCAGTTTCTATGTCGATCTTCCCAAACTGTGTTGGCCGGTTTCCAAATCAAGTGCATAAATTACACAGTGCCCTCACTTCAAGCTGCTTACCACCCTTTGGAATCCCAGGAAGGATTTCTTTGACTACTCACTCTGTGAAGTGCATTACTTGGATGGGTGTTTTGTTCAGGCTAGGTCTGATGTGATACCCTCATGTGTCACAATATTTTGACATGTGATGACACCCTGTAATGTCAAGGAGTAATATTTTGACCAATATCCAAATGTCAGTCTTTCTTTAGGTCGGGGTGTTCCTACGTAATGGTGTTTCCTAGAGCAGTTATTTATAGGTCTTGAGCCTCAAAGTCCCAACCAAGCACTCTATTCTAAGAACTGAGGAATAACAGATGGCTCTGCTCTGCTGAGATGCGCTATCAAAAAAAAAGGTTTGAGTATGCTGGTAATTCCTTGAGAAAAGATAAAGGAAAATGAGATACCAATAATACAAAAATGTTATGTAGGTCAACTCTTCTACATAAAAGACACTCTAGGTATCAGCAAAGTCCTGCTGACCTGGCACCTGGAAGTTTAATTCTAATCTTTCTTACATTTCTGTATATAAACCCATTGTCATTTCACACCTGATATCTCTTTTTAAACCAAGACCTCTTCATTGCCTCAGATCATAGTGAAGTATGAGAGGAAAAATAGAGAAGCAATCAATGAAAATTGCTTAAGTTCCTGGTGGCTGTTTTCATTTGTTTTATGACTTGGACGACACTCCTAGAAATTTGTATTATTTTTATTACTAATACTGTTATTATTATATACCTCAACATACCTCTATTTATTTATTTTATTGTATTCTAATTGTGAAGGCATAGAGTCAGATATTAAATATGTCTTTATACACGTTCAGAAATTGGCCTCCTTGTAAATGGCCAACCTGCTCAACAAAGGAAGAAAGATCTGAGGGAGGGAGCAACACAGTCATGGCTTTAAGAACAAGAAGAAAGCAGAGCACTACTCATTGTCTGCATGGCAGCCTTTAATGCCTTCTGGAAAGAAAAAAGAGCTCTCTGTTACAGGAATGTAGATATTAAAAATACTAAATAGGTAAATTAGTTGGTAAATTCGGAACAGTAATAAGATGTTTTAACTGAAATAATGCTGATGATGTGAACACACAGTCAGCTACCAATGTAAAAAACCATTACTGTCTAAGAAATAGTAGACTCACACACAGACACACACATCCAGACAAGGATAGAATACTCTGGAACAGATTGCTAACAGTGGGGTGGTGGGAATACATGGTTCTCTGTTTTTAATGTTTCATAACAAGGCTATATTAATGCTTATGAAATCAGAAAACAACAATGACAACTGTTGACTACTTTGGAAGTTCAATTTGTTTTTCTTCTTTTGGCTTCTTTGTGCTTTGTGATTACTTTGTAGTCAACATTTATTGTTTTATAGCTTTTCTTAAAAAGTTATTTTAAACAGCAATATACTTTAAAGGAACAGAAACTTCTGAGGATGTCTGACTATAGGAAGTTATATTTCTTTCTTTTGTATTATTCATTAGCTAATTGGCTGATTTGTGCCCTCTCTCATAGGTAACGCCTTTTCTATTACTATATATTTGTTGGTTTTCTACCACTAGAATAAAAATCTCAGTCATTGTTTCTGGAAATCTGCTCCTGAGATCTTACATATATTTAAAGTCAGAGAAGTAAAATGATGGAATCTCACTGGGATGTTTACGTGTGTATTTCTGAGAACATATGCTATATGCTTATATAGCTCACAGGGCTTCAGAAAAGCAGAGTCCAAATGAATTCAAGTGGCATCAGTCTCTGTCTCCTGGCTAAGTGCCATCAGTGTCTATCTCCTAGCATTGAGAAGAAACTCCCCAACACACTCCCTTCTCACATACCTTACCCTCTGTATCCCAGATAGAGGAGGAAGTTTCATTTATTTATTTCTTATTTTACTGATTTACTTTTATTTATTTGAAAGGCAAAGAGAAAGAAAAGACAGCTCTTCCATCCTCTGGTTTGTTCCCTCAAATTCTTGTAAGACCTAGAGCTAGCTAGGATAAAGCCAGGAGTTGGAACTCCATACTGGCAGGGGCCCAAGTATGACCTTCTGCATCCCGGGTGCACATTAGCAGCACCCTGAAATTAGAAACTGAACTGGAACGCATGCCAGCCGAAAGGAGGGGCAGGAGCCCTGAGCAGTGGCATAATTGCTGTTGTAAACACCCACCTGAGATTCTCATTTACAAAGTGAGCCCCTGAAATTTTACATTCGCATGCAGAAAAGGAAAACATTCTTGAATTTAACTTTTTTGGTGCAAAAAAAGACATATAAAATATTACAGCAGTCTTCTTTCACAGGCCAGGTCAAAGGGTCAAGGATGCCAGATCCAAAGATTCAACAAAGAATACCCCTTTTCAAAAGAAAAGAAATCAACAGATAGAAATTTTATGTACAGCATATCAAATATTTGAACACTCAGAGTTTTATGCTTTTATTTCCTTTTCATAGAATTGTATGCCAACCTTTCAAATTCACTGTTTCATTCCTCATTCTTTGCATTTTTAAAACTCCACCTCTATAGATGTTCCCTCTGCCCACATTGTCCTGCCCCTAGCCTACTTGGCAAACTCATGATAATACTGCAAAAGAAGAGAAAGTGGCCCTATTTATTTTAGAGCATCCTCTGTCCCCAGGATAGGAATGATTGCATATTCACTTGTAATCCTGTAAAATTTGGACATTGTTAGTTATTTTTTCATTCAGTAAATTATCTGTACCTTAAAAACCATAGATTCTTAATTCTGTGGGGATAGAGATCGTGAATTCTTTTCCTTGAACCATAGCATGTGCTAAATACTCAATAAATGCTTCTTTTTTTAAAAAAAGATTTATTTTTATTTATTTGAAAGACAGAGGTACAGAAAGAAGTAGAGACAGAAGGAGAGGGGTCTTCCATCCACTGGTTCACTCCCCAGATGACCACAACAGCTGGAGCTGAGCTGATCCGAAGTCAGGAGCCAGGAGCTTCTTCCAGGTCTCCCATGTGGGTGCAGAGGTCTGAGGATTTGGGCCATCTTCTACTGGTTTTCCCAGGCCTTAGCAGAGAGCTAGATCAGAAGAGGAGCAATGGGATTGGATGCTGGCTATTCAGGCCAGGACTTCACCCCATTGCATCACAGTGCCAGCCCCAATAAATGCTTCTTGAATGAAGGCTTAACCAGATGACAGAGTTAGGGATCTTTGCTCTGTAAAGTAACTAATAGGTAGAGTTTGTCTTCAGGGTGCCAAGGAAGCTGAGAGTTTACTTCATGCCCTATCAGAGCATCTTTATCAAGATACCTTGTAACTTTTCTGAAACCTGCAGAGAAGTCCCTCCTTTCTAGGAGAAGAATAAGACAAAGTTTGAGCTCAAGTCCATTAAAAGCTTTTCAATAAACCCTTACAGAGTATTTGGCATTTTGCTTTGATCGCTGTATAAAGTCAGCCTTCTGACAAATTTCATATTGCCTTTTTTGTTAAGATAAATTTCAATAATTAAAGTGTCCAGTGAAAGCCTGACAATTTGGAGGGCTGTGAATTAGGGAGCAATCATGAATGATGCAATGTGACAGTCGGGTGCAATAATGGGAAATGTATTCATCTTAGATAAGAAAGGTCATTGCCTTGCAGTGCCCCTGGCTCATTTGGAAGTCAAAATGCACTGCAAGATTTCATGGGTTAGGGATGCGCAGTGTCTGACTGAATATTCTACCCTTGCTGCCAGGTGGAATAGGGTATTGGGAAGTGAGTGTGGGAAAGAATAAAGTATGGGTGCTCCCTTCAGATCTCAGTTCTCACCCTGAGTCATTGTGTTAGCCTAGCTACACTTCTTCATATGATGCTGGTTAATTTCATCTTTACACCTGATGTGTATAGATACCTGCTTTAGAAAGTCATTGGGAGGATTAAATAAAGTCATATGTGACATTTTTACTTGAGTATCTGACATATACTAAATGAGCTAGAACTCAAACTCCCATTTGTCTAGCTGTAAAAATGAGGAAAATTCTTTAACTTTTCCTAATATTATTATTTGAATCCACCATACACTATGTGGTGCTTAGCCAATAGATAAGATGATATTTCAATGCCAAACATCTGCAGTTGCTGAATCAGTAGCTGGTGTTACTTTTATATGTAAATAATGTCTGTTGACCTCAATGAAATGAATTCTCATAAACCCATCTCACCTTATTGTATGCTTTTTAGAAATACAGTAGCCCACTATTGCTGGCTAGTTGTCACTCACAACCATCTTTAGGCTTTTTGAAATTCTGTACTGTATATTCCCACATGATTTGTTATTAATTTTAGTTTATCTGAGTAAGTACTATTGGAGTGGTAAACATGAAAGATGAAGCCAAATAGAAGAAATATTTCTCAGGGCTGGCACTGTGGTGCAGTAGGTTAATCCTCTGCCTGCAGTGCCAGCATCCCATATGGGTGCCGGTTCAAATCCCAGCTGCTCCACTTCCAATCCAGCTCTCTGCTATGGCCTGGGAAAGCAGTAGAAGATGGCTCCTGCACCCACATGGGAGACCAGGAAGAGGCTCCTGGCTTTGGATGGGCATAGCTCCGGCCTTTGTAGCCATTTGGGGAGTGAACCAATGGAAGGAAGACCTTTCTCTTTCTCTCTCTCTCACTGTCTGTAACTCTACCTCTCAAATAAATAAATAAAATCTTTAAAAAAATAAATATTTTTCTAACAGTCTACTTGAAGTCTGTATCTACTAAATACAATATAAAGAAAAACAAGAAGAAGAATGCCTAGGCTTGGGTTCTCTCCATCCACCTCGGGAACTATTTCATTTGCTTGTTAGGTCTTGGTGATTTTATGGATGAAAGAAGTGCACTTTTCTTTTTTCAGTTTTCTAAATTCAAATTTTAGGTTGCAAATTAGTCAGCAAATGGTTTCTTTTTTTTTTTTTCTTTTCATTGTTTTTGTTCATTTGAAAAAGAGAGAGTGTTTCAATCCTCTGGCTCACTCCCCAAACACCCTCAATTGTCAGGATTAGGCCAGACTGAGGACCCAGGAATTCAAACCAGGTCTCCCATGAAGTAAGTAGGATCTAACTACTTGAGTCACAACCTGCTGTCTCCTGAACTATGCATTAGCGGGAAGCTGGAATCAGGAATGGTGCTAGGGTTTGAACCCAGGCCCTGTTCATAAGATGCAGACATCCCAAGAGGCATCTTCACTGTTGTTAGAAATGCCTACACCAACAGATGGTTTCTGTACAGGAACAGCTTTCCTTCCCTGCCCAGTCCTACAGACCAAGTTGTCTTAAGTTCCTTTGCAGTTTTTATATTTAGAAATAAGAAGATTGGGGTATGGTATCCGGGTGATGTTAACCCCTGAAAGATTCTTTAATCTTGTCATCACATGCATATTGATATAGTATGTTTTCTACCATATTAGAACCTGGTGTATTCACTTTCTGCACCTTGGAAAACCCTGTGTCTTTTGCGGGTACAGAGCAAGTATCTTAAGCCTGGAGTGTCTGATACACACAGTAACAACACAGAGGGCACTCTAAGGGGAGTTTTGACAGGGGGAGAATCCAGTCCCTGAAAACAGTGAATTTCTTGGCACAATCACATCAATAATTGATTGAGTCTGTGGATTAGGACAAAAGTAAGTGATTGACTGGGTTAGCTTAAGAAGGTACAAACAACAGATTGAATTTTTTTAAAAAGATTTTTATGTATTTGAGAGGCAGAGTTACACACAGTGAGAGGGAGAGACAGAGAGAAAGGTCATCCACTCCCCAATTGGCCACAACGGCCAGAGCTGCAGCAATTGGAAGCCAGGAGCCAGAAGCTTCCTCCGGGTCCCCCACTCAAGTGCAGGGGCCCAAGTGCTTCGGCCATCTTCTACTGCTTTCCCAGGCCATAGCAGAGAGCTAGATCAGAAGAGGAGCAGCCAGGACTAGAACCGGTGCCCATATGGGATGCCAGCACTGCAAGCAGAGGATTAACTTACTGTGCCACAGCGCTGGCCCCTAGATTGAAAGATAAGTTTTTCAAATTTTGTAATATGGTCTCTTAATTCTTTAACTCCAAAATTCTTCTCAGGCTGATAGAAAAATGCAAGGAACAAAGATTTCAGCATGCCTAGTAGCCATTATTTGTGAACTCTCTGAAGACCTGATCCCAAAATATTTGAATCAAATGAATAGAATAGAGAAGAGAGGGGTGGTTACTCTTGCAAAATTATGTGAATTCGCAAGCAGCACTATAACACATTTGTTAAACACGTTGTTCATCACAAGAAAAATCTGTACATGTTCCCAGAGTGCTTTGCGGAGATAAGGCCCTAGTCATCTAGAATGTGTCTCAAAGCTGTGCTGCTCAGAACAAACTGCCAACTGTTTATAGTTCATACATAGAGAGGCCTGCAGTGTTTATAGACTTTTTAGTGTAAATTCACATTACCAGGACATTCATTATTTTTTACTAGGAATTCATTTTATAAAATTGTATGTAATGTCCACGACATTTACAAAAAAATAGAGTTGCCCACACATACAACTTAAGTAACCCTCTTCTAAAAGGATTACAATTTTAAGGGATAAAGGAATAAGCATTAAAACAGGGAAGGGCTGGACAAAGGATTGAATGTGACTGTCCATGTGTAGGAGTGTATTTGCACACACAGTGGCAGCTTTGCTTCATTATGTCACTTGGTCTTCTAGGAGCTGTGTGGGGCAGGTGCTTCTTAGGCCCTTCCTTTTAGCCCAACGTGGATTTTCTCGCAAAATGGAAGTTATCAGCAGAAAGCCCTGATTTAAGTTTTTACTCTCTTGGCATCGATCCCGTGTTGGCAAAATGGACTCCTGATCCGTGAAGGAGGCTCCCTCTGATCCCGTGAGCAAGGAGCAATCCGGTGCCTTGCTCAAGCCCCATTCAGGTGGAGCCCAGCACCTGCAGCCTCCCTGTTTAGGAAATTGACAAATTTATAGCCCTGTCGCTGCCTTGCTTTCAGTGGGGAAGCGCGGCTTCTCTTCCAGCAAGCGGACTTAGATGTCTGTTTACTGTTTCCCTCACATGTGAGCACTGCTGGTGATGCACGTCGCAAATGGAAGTAATATCATTTGAAGTAGTCCCGCTAGAAGCCCAGGAGCAATCTAACTGCATTAACTCCTCCGTCTGAGTGGAGAAGGCTGAAGAGGGTACACGGCTCGACTGAGCTGAAGTGAAGAAACAGAGCAGCACACAGTCTATGATTGCAATAGCGCAGGCACCTAAAGAGGTTTCACTGACTGCTTTCAAATAAATGACACCAGGGGATCACAGGACATCTAATATTCTGTTTACAAATCTTGTTAAACATTGCAAGTGGCTGAAACAGTAGCTGTCTGTATTTTTGAGGGGATTATAATGTTTTTCCCCCTTTGTACTTCCTGGAACTATAGATAGCTGTTGCTTTATGTGTAAGAATATCCTGTATGGATTTCTCCTGGTGATTCCAAAGTTACATGGAATAACTGTGGGTTGTTTTTTTTTTTTTTTGTCTATTCTTCTCAAAAGCCACAGTCTACATTTTTTAATGAGTACACTGTCATTTCATTTTCCTAGCTTTATTTAGATATAATTGTCAAATAAAAAGCCCATGTGTTTTTAAATACTGTCTATAATGTGATATTTTGATAGATATATATATAATGAAATTATTAAATCAAACTAATTAACATATCCATCACTTTGTACTTTTGGCCAACAACACCTGCTCATTTACACACACACACACACTCACTCTTTACCCCATATCCCCAAGGAGTTCCTGGCAACAACTTCTCTCCTCTCCATTTCATATAAATTTAATTTTTTTACATTCTACATATAAGATAGATCCTGCAATATTTGTCTTTTTGTGCCCATCTTATTTCACTTGTTAGTGAATAAACTAAACCTCAAAGCTACTAGATTATTTTCATCTTATGATAATAAATAATGGCAAGTAAGTTACCTTAGAATTCAGACATTTCTCACTCCACACTTGAACTCTAATAAGCCCTATTACCTAGTATATTGTCTTTTCAGACTCAGTCATGCTGTGAATTAGATCGTGTATCTTAGGTATATTGAGAAAAAAAGTCTCTCAGTATTGGTCATTTATTCAACACATCTTTATTTAGAATTTTCTCCAACAGAGCTGTTAAGCTGCCTTAAGTGATCACTGGTCTCATTCACTCTCATGGCCACACCAGGAAGTGAGATACGATTTGTTCTCCATTTCCAGGTGAAGAAATAGAATATTGGAAAAGTTAAGGAGCCAGAGCTATGGTGCAGCAGATTAAAGTCCCAGGCACCCATGCTGGCTGCTCCACTTCCAATAGAGCTCCCTGCTAGTGTGCCTGGGAAGGAAGTGGAGGATGGCCCAAGTCCTTGGATCCCTGTACCCACATGGGAAACCCGGAAGAAACTCCTGGCTCCTGGCTTTGGATCAGCTCAGCTCTGGCCATTACAGCCATTTGGGGAGTGAACCAGTGGATGGAAGACCTCTTGCTCTCTCTCTCTCTGTCTACCTCTCTCTGTAACTCTGTCTTTCAAATAAGTATAATAAATCTTTAAAAAAAGTTAAGTAACTTGTCTATGATCTCATTGAGACATTTGAAATTCCATGGAGTTTTTTTTTATATTACACATTTTCCATGAGGTTTTTGAAGGCCACTAATCCACACTTGTTGACCAAAAATAATCTTATGATTCCATTTTCCATGAACTTTTTGAAGTTTCCTCACCTATTTTGTAAACTGGTAGGTAATTTAGTTGATGTGTGAAAGGAAGATAAGGAATCATGGTCCCAAACTTGTTTTCGATATGTAACTAGTAGAAAGATAAAATATATACCCAGTAAGTAACAAGCAAGCTAGAGTGCGATATGGGATGTAATCTGAAGTCTTCCTCCTAGACCTAAAGTTCTATGACTTCTGAATTGAATGTTTAGGAAATCTTCAAAGTGGTACACCAAGAACATAAACTCAAAGGATCTTGATTGTTAGAGATGAGAAACTAGAAGATTCTAGAAGAAAGGACAAGGAAGTTGAAAAATGGAAGTGTTTCAAGAAGATATGACTCATATGGAAGGGTTTAGTTGGAGATACGGTGGTCATAGTAGTTTTAGGAAGATTTCTTCCAGAAGTTTGGGTAAAAGAGATTCAGGCAGAAGCTTAGGAAGGACACTACATGCATAGCAGCTGGCCAATTAACTCTTGCTCTTGTATAGCAAAAATGTAACATAGCTTGGGATGTAGGGCATAGAAATGACAGGGGAGATCCAATAGAGAGTACATGAAGTACTAGAAAGAACAGAACTTGATAGCATGTTACTGGAGTCAAGCATACTGGTTCTTCTCTAGTGTTTAAACCCTACTTCTGTACATGTCAGACTCATCACCTTAGATGAGCTGTTGAAATTCTCAGAGATTCAAAGCAGCAACAGACCTGGGCTGCAGGCTGCTAAGAAGAAGGACACATTTGGAGTTGAACAGAGCATTAGTTTGAAGATAAAAGCTAATAAATAAAGATGTCACCTACCAATGGTGTCAAAACGTTTATAAAAACAATAACGATTGTTTACTCAGAGGTGAATGAGGATCACGTAGTTGTATCAATGACTAAGAAAGGCAAGTTCTCAGAGGCTAAGAATTCTTGTAACACACTGTGGCATAGCACTCAGTCGGATAGAGAGAAAATAAAAGTCATTCCAGGTGAGGGTTCTGGTGTGCGCTAGGCATGGAGACAAGAATATTCACTGTGCATTTCAAAAATCATAAAAACCTCTTTGATGGAATGTGAGAAGGTAAATCTCTAATAGGAGGTTGAGGGCCTTTAGAAATTTCTTTGAATATGCAGATTTAGCAAATAAAAATGCATGATGCACAGTTAAGTTTCAATTTCAGGTAAACAACACAAAATTCTTTCAGCATCCATGTGTCTCAGAAACTGTATTTTTATTATTTTTCTGAAATTCAAATAGAACTGAGTGTCCTATGTTTTGTTTGGCAGCACTATGTTGAATACTACAAGAAAGCAATTGGAACTTAATTTTTAGAACTATTTGAAGCATATTTGAGATATGGAAGTGTGATAAAATGATTTTTTATGATGATCAGTCACATGTGCAGGATAGAAGAATAGCTGTGATGGTCAAGGATAGCACTGGTCAAAGCCTGCAGGATTTGCTCTTCAATCTTCGTGTTGCTGTGCTGCCCTGTTACGGCAATTGTCCTTTATTCTTGATGTCATCTGTATCCTCAGCAGAACACCTGAAGACTGAACAGGAGTCCTTTGAACCTAGTATTTTTCATGTCTTGAGGTTAAAATTCCTCTTTGACATGATTCCTTTTCTTTTTTTTCTGTCTTTGGCACTTCATGGACTGTTGTTAACATGGCATTTCTAGGTTAAGTGAAATAGTCATTTCTCTGAGATGAAAATAGTTGCCTGCTTTTTCTTCAGTGGTAGAGAACTTGTAAAATCCTGGTTTAGCTAACTTTCCAGCCTCCTTTTCTGCTTGTCCTGCTCTGTTTGTCTCTCGCATGGTCCCAATAAGGAGTCGATAGGGTCCAGGACTGAAGTTACTGGTGTCCGGGATGGGAGAAGATCTACTCACTTGGCATTCTAGCCTTTCTGGCACTGAAGTAGGAAGGTAGAGTTACTAAAACTCTCTTCCCCCTCTTCTTCTCACAGTTACAGCATGCATATCAGAGGCTGGGGAATTTTGTACACAACTAACAAGGAGAAAAAAATCTTAACAGAGTTGATCCTGGTGATGATGCATGATGACGCATTTTAAAAAACGCACCAAGCCCTCCTTTAGGAATATCCAGTGATAAGTGGAAAAAAAGGAAAAAGAAAAAAAAAAAAACTAAAAACGGTGTCAGGTAGAAGATACAATACCTTAGCATAGTCTCGGAAGACTGAGATTAGCCTGTGCTTTGGTTTGAAGGTGTCTCCTTGTATTAAACTTAGTCCCCGTTGTGGTGAGATCCAGAGGTAAAGCTTCTGGGGAAATAATTCAGTCCAAATAGTTCTACAGTCATGAGT
Organism: Oryctolagus cuniculus; assembly: GCF_051225735.1. Lineage (NCBI taxonomy): Eukaryota > Metazoa > Chordata > Mammalia > Lagomorpha > Leporidae > Oryctolagus > Oryctolagus cuniculus. The sequence continues at coordinate 55,750,218 of NC_142872.1, forward strand.
GAATTTATACCTTATGATTTGTGTCCAAAGAAACCAGGTTAGGCCCTTTTGCCCTTCTACCTTCTATCGTGTGAGAACCACTCCCAGTGGACAGAGCAATAAGGTGTCATCTTGGGAGCACAGAAGATGACCTTTGCCCACCACTGACCCTATTGATGTCTTGATCTTGGACTTCCCAGCCTTCAAAACTATGAGAAACTTTTTTTATTCTTTATAAGTTGCCTGTTCTGGGGAATTTTGGTATAGCAGTGTAAATGGACTAAGACACGTCAAGAGAATCAAAGCTCACAAATGTGAGTCATGTAGCCATAAGCTCAATCTACCCGTGACTACATAGGGTCTTGGCCAAGGTCTCCAAGAAGGTAGTGAATGATGAGTTTGGAGAGTTGGATTATCTATGATTTTAATGCAGAGCTAGGAAACAGGTAGATAAAACTCTTCACTTGTTTGCCTTCAGACTTAGGGTTGTTCAGAGTAGGTTACTTCACAATGAGAATGATAGGGCAGTGTTCAGTATGTTGCATGTGCTCAGTAAACACCTTTGAGCAAATGAATGAAAGGATTTTGAATATTTTGACCAATATTTCTTCACTTCCAAAATGTATACAGCTATGTTGTCAGGAATAAATGACACACTCTATAAAGTGTATCTGTTACAGTGTCAGTTGCAGAGTGATGGTCACCTTTGTCAAGGTGTGCTTAGCTGTATTTCAAAGCATTGTGTCAGTACTCAGCCTTTGATATGAAAGCAAGATAAGCTGACTAAAACTGTAGAAACTAAAAGTGTAGAAATATGAGCCTAATCTATCAGGAATCGCATGATGATTTTTTCTTCTTGAAACAAAAGAACACAAGACCCTAAGCAGAGGCCACAGCTTCCACCTCTGGCACTGATGAGAGATGAGTATGCACCTTTAGCAACTCCGAGGGCCTGTGTCCTTTTCTATATTCCCAGGCACTTTGCAGATTAAAGTCACGGGTGCTCCTTGGAAAATGGTGCTATTACATTCCAGGTGGGTGACATTAAGCTTGAATGTATGGGATGAAGATTATTTCCCTCAAAATAGAGACTTTGTTGACAGTACAGGTGGACATCAGATGATTCAGATGGTAGCATACCTTTTAATACACTTCTTGCAGAAAAATAAGTGATGATTAAAAGCCATGATATTTGAGCAATAAAGCAAGCAGCTTAAACTTCAAGGGAGGAAGGGAACTTTTCAAGCAATGCAGAATATGGGGCACTGTAGGATAATGGAAAACTGTAGGAGGCAGTACTTCTAGTCAACCCTCTGTCAGTTTGTGTCTTCTCTCATTGGAAAATGGGACAATTAGACCAAAGATAGCTGACAGCAAAGATTTTTGGCAAATGGCTTCTGGGTGAATATCCTGTTTCTGTGTGATACCATAAGGCAGAATCCATTAGATAAATGGACACCAAATATGAAAACACAGATATTGTTATAAAGGTGATTTCAAATAATTGAGACACATTTATTCTTTTTTTAAAATGCGGTACAGAATGCAACTGGAATTGTAAGTTTCATCAGGTAATTTGAACTTGGTACAATTTAAGTAGGCTCATCTGAGCAAAGGTCAGAGTATCTTTCATTCCCCAAGTTCAGCCAGTCAGCCCATTGGGTTGTCCCGTGATGTCTTAATAGGCTGTGATTCCATTTGACTCATTTTACAGTAAGTGAAAGAGTAAAGTCTGACATATGACCTTGTCTAAACAAGATAAGAGTCGGAGAACTCAAGGGGCTTCCATATCCTTGGAAACTCATGACTGGTGCATAGGGAGATTACTGATGCCATAAACGGGAGTGTCAATTTGTAAAGTCAACAACAGGAGTCACTGTGCACTTACTCCTCATGTAGGATCTCTGTCCTTAATGTGCTATACATTGAGACTGACTTTTCTCATTTACTTGGTGCTTGCAACAGTTGAGGGCCTTGAGAGCACTGTGAATTTGAAGCCAAAAGCCTGTTAAGTATCAGTACTTACAGTATATTGATGCTTTGCACCTGGTAGCTAACCTGCTACCTCAAAGCCTATAGGAAGAGAATTCCCATAGTAAAGGGCTGCATCGGCTTAAATGACCTTACCCTCGTATGCCAGCTTTGAGTAGAAACTTTTAGAAGCAGGTAGACTAGTTTTTCTATCAGTTGCAGCTTCCATAGGTGTCTGGGACTAGAGCACATGACTGATTTTATAGTGGAAGGAGATAACCATGCTGGAGAAGCAGGAGTCAGAAAGATACCTGGGCTCTCTCTAGTCTCAATGTGTTTTGTTCTGGTTCTTGGAACTTTCCCTTCATTATGATTTTCATAATCTCGATCAGCATTATTATAATCACAAAATGTCAGCCTAAGAAAGTGATAATCTCATTGTCATTATGTTTCAATGTCACCTTTGTCAACTTGTGCTTAGCTATCATTTCAAATTACTGTATCAATGCTGTAATTAGATATAATTTGTGATAGGACCAGCATTCACAGGTGAGTAGTTTTTTTAGAAAAATAAAATCTCATGCCAACTGAAATAGTTTATTATTATAGGTCTTTTCTTTCAGAGCCAACTATGTTTAATGTAGGCTTTCAGTTGAGAAATATTCCAAATCAAAATGTTACACTCTAAGAATACAGCATGACTTAATATTTGTGATTTGCCTATTACAGTCTGGGTGTGAGTATGAAGCACTGAAATGTCTTTCATGTTCTCCATAAAATTTTTTATTAAGATGGCATATGGAGGTTTTTAAAGACTGTCCTCATGCATGCAATTAATACAATTCAAATGTCTCTCTTTGACTAGTCAGTTCCTTATTGAAATGGACTATTCTGTAATGATTTTAGTCTTTCATCGCACAGAGGCATAGGTTTAAAATATTTTCCATTCTATTAAGTTTTCTTTTAAACCAAGATAAGATTAAGGTGTAAGAGAGAGAGAGAGAGAAGTGAGGATTTGTAGAAAGGATTTTTACCTTCTCTTAGAGAAAGAAGAGGCCTCAGTTAAAAAGTAGGACTGGCTGATGAAGCATCAAAATGATTCATGAAATATGACATCTCTCTAACATTGAGGAAAAAATATTCTCCTTCATTGAGTGCTTTCTTCCATATGCAAAATATTGACACATCCTTATTATATTAAACAAAAGCCTTCATTCAGAGAGATAAGTTTATAGAGCTGTTGGTATCATGTGATCTTATTAATATTTATGAAATATGATAATAATATGGAAAGGGGGAACTGGAATACAGCCCTATCTTTCTAGGCCCTATTCATTTCAGCTTCAAAATGTTTTTTCATTTCACACATCAGACGCTAATTAGCAAATATCTAATTAGTGTTAGAAGATTAATCGCTCATGGGAGTTGTTGAGGCTTTGAGCGTTCATGCATGCAAAAACAGTGCCACTTTAGGTGCATTTGTTAAGGTACAGTAACTTTAAGTGATACAACTTTTATTTTTCTTTGAAAAAATTTTAAATTACAGCAGCGTAGTAAATTTAGGCTCAAGTGAAAAAGAGAACAGAGAACCCACAACTGAAAGATAAAAATGACAGCATTGAGAGCTGCATATTGGATCCAACCACCTAATGTTAGGTAAGGACTTGCTCTGTTTTAGGCACAGTGGGCAACCCTCAAAGGATTCAGAGAATCAGACAATGCAGATAATTTCACATGTTTAGGGGATTACTACGGGCGTTTGTTTGAAAATGAAGACCTTAGGGGCAAGATTCAGCCAGCCACATGTGTATCTTTGTACAGCTGTAAATTTAAAGCATTTTTAAAATTTTTAAGTGATTGGAGGAAAATGAATGAAGAATGATATTTCACGACACATGAAATTCAAATTTCGGTGTCCATAAAAAAACAGTGTTTTTGGCACATCGTCATACTTAACTTGTTTCAGTACTGTCTATGACTGCTTTGAGGCTACAGTGGTAGGGTTGGGTAGCTGTGACAGAGACCATATGGCCTGTAAAGCCCAAAATATTTACTCTGTGGCCCTCTGCAGGAAAAAATTTGCTCATATCTGAATTAAAGCCAAGTGCCTTATTGCAGCAGAGCAGCTTTAGAAGTCAAGTAGACCAGTATCAGTTGTGTAATATGTTACCTGTGTGACTTTGGCAGGTGATTTAAAATGTCTAAGATTCCATACATTGTAATGCTGAAACTCTTCATGGATGTGTGGACAGTGAATCTTTTAAGAATTAAGTGGAGGGGCCAGCACCGTGGTGCAGTAGGTTAATCCTCTGCCTGCAGTACTGGCATCCTATATGGGCGCCGGTTCTAGTCCCAACTGCTTCTCTTCCAATCCAGCTCTCTGCTATGGCCTGGCAAAGCAGTAGAAAATGGCCCAAGTGCTTGGGCCCCTGCACTCACATGGGAGACCAGGAAGAAGCACCTGGCTCCTGGCTTTGGATCAGCGCAGCTCTGGCTGTTGCGGTCATTGGGGAGTGAACCAACGGACAGAAGACCTTTCTCTCTGTCTCTCCCTCTCACTGTGTGTAACTCTACTTCTCAAATAAATAAATAAATAAAAATCTTTTTTTTTAAAAGAATTAAGTGTAATTACCTCACCTGATACCTGACTCAGAGTAGATCAGCAGTGAAAGTTAACTGCTCTGGCTTCCATCCCTTTCTAGATAAAAATAAAGTTAGGTTTCTTTATTCTCTTTTTCACCTTCCTCATAAAGGTTCCTAAACAGAAGGGTGAGTGGCCCAGAGTTGGGGGCTGTCTCGTTTATCACTCACTTTGTGAATCAGATGGGGAATGGAATAGATACTGAACTAAAATTGTCTTGCTGGAGATTTTCTACCTGTAATCTTACACAGTTTCCCCATCTTGTCCCCAGATAGCCTTAAGCATCAGTTCTCCTAGTAAAACCGAAACAAAGTAAGTACCCATTTGTTAATGCAGCCACAATGATGTTGTTCTTATATTTTTACTCATAAAATTCTTTTTATACCAAATTCCTATTTACAATTCATAGCTGTCAGATCTATCATTTAAGTACACACATATTAAATTTATTGACTATATCCTGCAGAGTTAATGATGGGTAACTCATTAAATGCCACAGGGAGCCTGTCTTTTACACATAAAATTTGATGTTTTTTTAAAAGGTGAGGTGTTTTCTCAAGGGGAATTTGGAATAAATTGAAAATTTTTAAAATTGCTCTACAAGCTGAAAAACTTCTGCGTTTCAGAGAAGCAGGCATTTGAATGAAGACACACACACACACACACACACATACACACATTCAAACACACTCAACCACCCTCAACCACCAAACTCCAGTGATGTAAATAGTAGCATTGGGTTGTACAATCATTATATCTGCATTGAAATTCAGTTATAATTCACATCGCTTTGTACGTTCTTCTGAAACCAGTCTGCAAACTACAAAAGGGATTTAAAGTGAGGTTTAGACAGAAGATATAATGGCTTCTATTTAATCTCTTTGTTGACTGCCTCTGATTAATTCATTTTCTCTGAAACAATGTGCATTAGGAAAATATTTTGAAATTACATATATTTTGGTTTTTATATTTTTATTTTATCAGTATTTTATACTGATACAAAGTTAGTAATTTGAGGAGTAAAATAACAGTCACAGGGAAAACATAACCACACACCCTGAAACACTTTACCAGCTTTTAAGAGACAAAGAAGGGAAGAAGCAGAAAAGGATGATAAATGCAAAGGCAAAACTTGGTCCCAAAAAGCTTCTTCATATTGAAGAGAAGGCACTGTCAACTGGGAGATAATTGTAACACAAAACCATCTAGAGCCTCTTTATCTGTTGCCTGGCCCCAGGAGCTCACTTTTGGGTGTTTCCTTGGTGTGTGTGTGTGTGTCTGTCCATTATCTGAGTAAGAATTCCTGGGAATTAGGGTGTTAGTAACATATACAGATGACTGGGTCATCGTCTTTCTGGCTCCATCTGAATCTCTGGGGAATCACAGCTGAGAATCTGAATGTTATTGAGCTCAAGTGACTTTTTTTTAAGATGTCTCTTTTAAAGATTTATTTATTTTGAAGTCAAAGAGAAAGGGAGGGAGGGAGGGGGGAAGAGGAGGGGGAGAGAGAGATCTTATCTCTGCTGGTTCATTCCCCCAAATGATCACAATGGCCAGCACTGGGCCAGGAAGAAACCAGGAGCTGGGAGCTTCATCCAGGTCTCCCACATGAGTGTCAGGGGCCCGAATACTTGAGCCGTCTTCTGCTGCTTTTCCCAGGCCATTAGCAGGGAGCTGAGTTGGAAGTAGAGCAGCTGGGACAAAAACTGACACCTCTAGGGGATGCTGGCATCACAGGTGGTGGTGTTACTGCTACGCCACAATGCCCAAAGATTTATATTCTTTATTTGAAAGGCAGAGTGGATGGAAGGGAGGAGAGGGAGAGAGAGAGACAAAAAGACCCCATCCTCTGGTTAACCCCTGACATGTCCACAATATCCAAGGCTGGGCCTGGCCAAAGCTAGGTGCACAGAACTCCACTTAGTTCTTGAACATGGATGACTGGGACTCAAGCATTTGATCCATCTTACACTGCTTTTCCAGGTGCATCAGCAGGGAGCTGGTTCAGAAGTAGAGTAGCTGGGACTCAAATTGCATCTTAACTGTGTGATGCCAGCATTACAAGAAGCAGTTGAACCTGCTGCACTATGAAGCCAGCCCCCTCAAGGGACTCTTAAGCACCTTCAAGTCAGAGAAAAATATCCCTGAATCATGGCCAAATATGAAACATCAGTTGTTTGCTTCCTCTGCAGATGTGTTGCATTGTCTTCAACTGTTCATATGTACATGAAGACATCTGTCATGCATTTTTGTTTTTCCCCAAACAAGCACTCTGTGTTTGGCTGCCATTATATTTTCTGATATCTTCAAATGCTTTTTGCAGTGGAAATTCAGATTTTGTAAAGCCAATAATGAGTTATAAGTCAGAGCACAAGATGACCAGAATAATTTAGTGTCACAATTGTTTCTTACTGTGGATTAAACCACGTCCAAATTCAGGAGCTTGTGTGTCACCTGAGCAGTTGTTCTGATGGACTCACCTGGGATCTCTCATGTTACTGTCCTCACTACCGAGCTTCTCTGAAGCATGGGTGGTCTGCAGCAGTAATTCTTAAAGTGTACTCGCTGGATCAGCTTCCTCAGCCTCACCTGGGAACTTGTTAGAATCCAAGTTCTCTGACATGATCCTAGGACTACTGACTCAAAACCTCTAGTGAAGGAGACCATTAGTTAGCTTTAGTAGGTCGCCCAGATGATTCCAATTCTTACAATGGCTTTGGAACTCGGGTTGAGATTGCTTTGGTAGGGAGGGACACCTTGCTGCTCCAGTGGTTATCCTAGCCTGAGGAAGCTCCAGTGGCTGCACTGTTGGCCAATTGGGTGGAAACAAGTTCAAAGTTCTCTTGGAATCTTGGCCTAGAAATTGCCCAATGTCATTTGTAACACATTCTGCTGGTGACAGAAAAAATCACATGCATGACTCCCCATCAAGGAGAAGGAAAATAGGCTCCTTCGTGTTGACATAAATGGCCGATTCCCATTGTGAGTGATTTCAGTTTAATATTTTCACACTGATTAATAATAGAATAGACTTAATGCCTTTTTCTCACCAAGAATCCACATTATGTTGCTAAAGAAATTTCTTTTTCTATGCATAATATCACGCCTATAATATCGGTTTGATGGGGCAGCCATAACAAAATAACAGAAGTTGAATGGATTGACACAAGAGAAATGTATTTCCTCACAGTACTAGAAGCTAGAAGCCCAAACATCAAGGTATCAGGGGACCAGGCTCCCTTTGAAATTCAAGAGGGAAAATCCTTCCCTGCTTATTTGTAGCTTTTGATCACTTGCTACAAATTGTTGGCGGTGGTTCTGGTTTGTAGCTGCACCACTCCCATCTCCGCTGCTTTTATCATGCAGTGTTCTCTTCATGGGTCTCTATGTGATACAATCCTCTTGAATCTTCATGACCTTTAAAGAAGACCCCCGTTTTGCCAAGGGATCACCCTAATTCTGTATCCTTGTTTTCATTTAACTAATTATACCAGCAATGGCCCTGTTTGCAAATAAGGTCAATTTTTGAGACACTGGGAGTTATATCTTTTGTGGGTTACAGCTCATTCCACAACATCTGCCTGGATTCCAATTATACTGCCGATTATATTTTGATGTTTAAAATCATGGAGTGAGTGTGTACTGGCAGGAAGGGTAGATTCCAGGCACTTTACTCACCCCTGAATTCACCACATGGTTGTGTATGCATGACATCTGGTGTAAATATGTAAATATGTATATAATATGTGTATATATATGCATACATGCATACATATATGTATATATAAATCATTTAGTGGTATTCTAGACCTGGTATCCAGAGAAAATTGTTAGCATGGAATCTGATATTTATGTATGCTATGATCGAAGTCACTCAAGATGGTGTCTTTCTCAGCTGTGAATTTTATAGTATTCTTTTACATAGCATGGAAATCAACAGTGCCATTTAACATAATAATACCAGGGATACCTTTAAAATACAGTGCTGCAGAATGAAAATATTGATAGCTGTGATGCTGCAATGGGGTATCAGTTATTTCAAATGAGTAAAGGGATGTTTCACATGATCTTCCCTGAAATTTCTCAGAGCAACATTTATGTTTCTCGTGTAGTAAAACTTTGGCTCTTAGAACATTTAGCCATGTCTGTCTATGTGTCATTTATAACTATCTGTATGTATGTATTCATTCATTCATTCATTTATCCATTCACTCAGTATGTGTGCTAACCTCTGCCCACATAGAGCTGCTATGCCACAGGGAGATGTAAAATTTTTAAATATAAACATACTGCATAAAATACAATTTGTGCAAAGGAATGTGCTATGAAAGATTACATGTATAGTTGGAGAGAAAATGAATACTTATCAAATAACCCTCTACATTGTATGAAAACATGTAAGTATTTTATGTAGTTTTGTCTTTCTAATTTAGTAGTACACGCATGTCTCACCTCCAACATTGATACAGTGTTTGTTTGGTGCTCTTTTCCAAGTCACTGGAATTTTTTTCTAATGTCACCTTTTGAACTAATTGTGACTGCTGACATAGTATGAAGAGCATAGGTGTTGAATTCTGAGAAACCTGGCTTTGAACTGAGGCATGGATGTCTGGTAAATTTCTCTGTCTGAGCTGAGTGCATGCCTCCATTCACCAAGGATAGTAATACCTAGCACTTAAATTGTCCTGAAGCTCATGTGAAGTGATATGTGTGACATGACCAATCACAAACCCCTGGGGTAAGTGCTTCACACATATTTGTATGTGTTTTTCTCGGTAGTTTCATTCAGAAAGTTTAGTGGTTTTGCTAGTCTTATAAAATGGACATTTATAAAAATAGTCTTATGAGGACATATCAAAGATTCTCTCCTATAAAATGCAAATCACAGAAGCAACCACACATACTAGATGTCTGACATGAATAGCATACTTTTGCTAGATAAACACATTTCCAAAGAGCTCCAATTTTTATGGTTTCCAGATGAAGAAAACAGTTATAGTTAATTTTTACATCTCTAAAACAGTATGGCTTTCCATTGGTGCATTGTGCATCACATACAATAAAAGGGCATTAACATAAACCATTTAAACTCAAATCTGATTTTTGCTTTCACATAATATTTATGCCTTTCTGCTTTTATGGGTATAGCCAAAGCTTGTGAACCTTTGCAAAGCCTTATTTGAATACTCTGCATTAAGTCTGCATTTTATCTTCCTAATTTGGGCATACCAATGTTAATTATGTCCGCTGCACAGCCTGCTGAATGAGGTTCCCTGTCATGCCCTCTATGGGTTAAATTATGACCATGCGTGTAGACCAGACAAGTCAGATATACCAGCGATAGCAATAATATTAATAAGGAATAGCCTTGGTACTGTATATAGGATGCATCTCAAAGTATGGTAATAATGACTTGCAAATAATAACTATCAGGAAAAAAGTCATTGGATGAATATTCCCTGGGAAACACCACATTCAATGTTCAGAACACTGGCATGATTTAGAAAATAGACATTATCAGCATTTACAGATGGGGAATTGGAGACCCACAGAAATTAAGTAACATCCAAATTCATGGACTAGAAAATGGTGAAGCAGAGATTTGAACCCCATTATTCTTGCTCTGAGGTTTTACATTTGCATGCAGTATAGACCACCAGATGGAGAAATATAGGTCTAAATGACTGGTATCAATTGGTAGGACTAGATATAGAATGTCCACTTTTCAGAATTTTATAAATTATTAGAAGTGAATGCCTGACTTGTAAAATATTTGTGTATTGAATGAGTCATTGTCTATTGGAATTATCTCCCATAAGTGGCATAATCTTCCCAGGAGTCTTAGAATGTGAACTTGGTACTGCTGACGTTTCCATCTCTGACCTGAAAGGAAATCTTTATTTAAGAGTGGAGTCTGGTGCTTCAGTTAGCTGAGATCTTCCCTCAGTGACTAATGCTAAGTCTTTGCTAACTGCTGAACTGAACATTTAAGTGACAGAAGGTTGCACAGAAGGTAAATATTCTTTGAGATGTAAGCCTAAACTAGGATGGAGCGGGTAGGATTGATTGTGAATGGGTGCCTACATTTGATAGTCTCAAGATTTAGATGTCCTACCCAGAGATGTTGGCAGAGACTGCAGTTCAAAAAGGGAGGGGGGCATTCTTCAAAGCAGAAATAATGACAAGGAAGCATCAAGTATACCATGGTCTTTTGGCTTTCTTCCACACACAAATGCTAAACTAACTTCTCTTTCAACTTCAGTGTGCAAAGTTATAGCTTAGCAACCTGGGGCCATATTTCTCTCCCATTCGCCATCACTGCCACCTCAATAATCATTTGAGTACAGAGATTCCACTTTGCTCACCTTCCACATGGCAGACACGTCACTAGCACTTGATCTGTCCCTAACATGTAAGCCAGAAACCCAGATTCATTCTGCACAGCCTTGAGCTTGAAGTCCACTTCTATGAGAAGAACAGCATCTGTTTGCCAGTGGTGTTTTAATTGGAAAATTTGCTTTTTGGTATCTGTAAGAGATGTGATGTGTGAAGAAAAAATAATGGTTCTAGCATTATTAATGCTTCTGGGCCACAATTGGGTTTTGGGAATATTTTGAAATATTTAGCTTAGTTCTTTCCCCCACCTTTTCAATCATAGTGAAGATTCATGCCAAAACACAAACTATTTTGGCTGCAACTGTGGAACAACAATACAATAAATAGTAGAGCTGTCAAGAACTGTAGTTTACATACTTTGATCTTTTGTTTCCATTTTTATTTTAATTTTAATTAATTTTTAACAGTTTCAGTGTGATTTGTAGATAGAACTCTAAGAATGTAATGATAGTCCCCTCCTCCCTCTCTTGCTCTCATCCTCCTTCCTTTTATCTTTATTTCTTTCTTTCTCTAAGTTTTCGAGAAAATATTTTAAATTCACATTACATTAAAAAGGTTTAATGCTTCACTGAATAAGAAGTTTAACATGTAAAATGCAAAAGTGATCCTGGTTTAGTGGAAAATAGACAACAACTATAAACAAGAATTGAATATAGAAATGTCCCTTTCACCCATATATAGGGTTTTTTTTTTTTTGGTCAATTAGCCATTCATAATTTTTCAATTAAACAGGACCAGTGACAATGTAACATCTAAATATTTCCTGTGTAGTTATAATATAATAATTAAGTTCATTTAGACTTTAAGCCGTTTCCTTGATGTGTGATAGAAGTGGGAGAGGCCTTATATCTGGTCCAGTGCCACACGGTTACAATAGAGACTAATAGTAGTCTTTTATAATATTCCCTAAGACCTAAGCAGATGAAAATACTCACTAAGCTTGCTTTTGCTTTGCACTCTTAAATTACTTCAATTTTTCTCTTTCATCATATTTCTGACATATTCTTCCAGTTTATGGGGCAAGGAGAATGGTAGAGGCCAGCAGAGGAATATTGGCATATATTAAGATCACTTATGGCAGATCAGAAACTTACACTCAGTTCATCACAGTGCTTTCCCAAAGCAAATCAAGGGATGTTCCCCTAAGTAATTATAAAACAGGTTAAAGGAATAAGGACTCTGGTCATTCATCGATTCCTGATTTTTATTCCCAGACTTTTTCACTCCCCGGGATGAGAGGTTTGAGAGAATAGATACATTTGTGGAATGACTAGAATAATTTTACCCACCTCGGGGATTCAGTGAGTGTTTAATACCATAAAGGACTTTGAGATAGTCAGATGAAAGGTGCTTTAGAAGGCAGACATGATTACTGGATTAGAATTTCAGAGAGTGAGAAAGGAGTCTTTTGTGTTGACAGGTTTTTTTTCTTACTCTTTTTACAGTCAGTCCTGTTGCGGTTTAAAAATTTTTTCCCTACCAATTTTTTTAATTTCAGATCATGTCCTTGACTCGGTACTGCTCTCGTGAGAAGGAATGCATATTGGTGTAAACTGTCTAGTTCCTTTTTGCATGTTTTTTTTTTTAAAATATGCATTTAGCATCTTTGAATTCACAGAGCTAATTTTCTTCACTCCCAATGGTTGAAATGTTTGTAAGTAAAATAGAATCACCTAGGGACAATGTTCTTTAACTTTGTGTTTATTATGTGTCATGTAGGCATACATAGGCATGTGTGTGTGCATATTCATGCAAGCACACACACACACACACACACACACTCACACACTTTCCTTTATCGAATAGTTTGGAAACCAGACTAATTTTATTTCATTCTCCAAAGGTTGCCATAATATCATTAATCTCCCTCAGCCTTTAAAGATGGCCTCCTGCCATATTCTGTCAGAAAACAAGACATAGGCCATTTACTTTAAATACCTAAAAATAAAAATGCTGAGTCAAATGGTCTCTCTCACACACACACACACAAACATGCATGCACAGAGCTTTCTAATATATTTTGCTATTTCTGGAAATCTATGTGCACTGGATGAGAGGAGCGATAGACCTTGCAATTTGAGAGTGAAATGTTTTATTGTATTAGTTGTAAAAATTCTTTAGCTATTACAATAAGCAATGCTAGTTAATAATCCTGAGCACGGTAGAGCAGCCTAGAGGAGTCTGTGAACTACAAGAATGGACTCCTAATCCTTTGTAGTAGAATTCTCCTTTTCCTTTTTCCCACTTGGATCCTTTTCGGCCTCTTCTTTCTAGAAGTATCTCTCACCATTGCAACTATACTAATAACTTGATTTGTGGTGGTATTTCACCTCACTCTGCCATAGCAGAGTGATCTCCTGGACTGTGCCAAGGAATGGATATCAACATATCTTGAGTATGAAAAGACTGAAGTTAACATGAATCTCAAAGTGATAAGCATTGATTTCAAGACATACCATCAAAGCATTCATGCAAATTTTGTCTTATGCAAAAACTATGCATGAATTTCAAAATTTTTGTGCCAAAATAAACTTACCTTTCAGTTCAATTTTCTGTTAACTTTTTGAGTTACTTTCATACTGTATATAGGATGCTTCCCACATTAATCATTAAATACACTATATCTAGGATTCTTAAACTTTACAAGTCTTATGGAAGTATGTGTATCCTAAAAATAAAATGTTGGCTTCAAAATGAAAATAAAATTACAAAATCCAAATTAATTAAATTTAAATGAATATCTACTGAGTACTGAACCCAACATTATGTCAGCTTGTGAATTGCTGGTCCAGCCAAAGAGGAATCAGATATTTATCTAATTCTTAGCTATCATATATATATATATGTATGTATATACATATATATGTGTATAGCTTTAACATGGAAGGGGTGAGGCTTTTCAAAAAGGTGCAGCCGAGAAATAATGAGGTCCTACAATGTCCCTCTTCAAATAAGTTTTATTTACCAATATCACAATCATGACAACTTAGATTTGACATATCTGTGTGATACATTTACAAAGAGGACTCCCCACCACTTAACAGCATGGGTGGTATTTTATCACACACAGTAACTTTATGATGTGCTAGCTGTTTTTGTCAGTGTGAATGTATTTCCTTCTGCTTTCCCTCTCCACTAAAAAGTTGCAGTGAGCCGACTTTGCTCCATTATTCCTTGGTGCATTCGTGGGCTCCTCCTTCAAAACTATTGCCAGGTGTTTGCATCTTCCCTGAGTAATCTCAGGCATTTTCCTTTGAATGAAAATGGCTCACTTGGAGGGTTGTGAAAGGCATGTCCATGTGGAATTGAGAGGATTTTGTGTTGCGATGTGGTGAGAAAGCGTGCCAGAAATTGCCTGTTTCAGGCTGATGATGCAAAACTAGACATCTGTTAAATTAACATCTACCTAACGTTTTGCCTTCAGTCAAATGCATTTTTTAAAAAATTAAATCTCTCCCACTCTCTCCTGCTTTTTTTTTTTCCCACTGTCAAAACAATCTGTCACAAGATATTTAATTTCTGTGTAATGGGTTACTTAAAGAAATCAGCATATGGTGCAGTGAATATACCTAGCTATGAGCTCCCGGCAAATGTACAGGCTGCTGGTTTGCTCTTCTCCTGAAGCATATCATACCCTGTGTTGATTCCCTATGCTTTGATTTACTTTTTTGCTAGGTTACTCACAACTACAATAAAAATATTAGTAGAAATGTTCTTGCTGCACCAAGGAGTCCAAATCACTTTGTGCTTTGGTGAAGTAGAGGTCATTTCTGGCTCTGATGGTTTCGTCAAGAGAGAAAGAGTAACCCCCTTGTGTATAACGCCTTACCCACCCCTCCTTGTGTGCATGCACTTGTGAAAAGTAACAAGCTGATCTGTAGCCTAGAGGGATGCTCTGGAGGGGCTTTCTCTCTAGCACAGTGTCAACTTTGAGGACATACTGTGTCCCTGCAGGTTGGAGCAATTTTTATACAACAGATAAATTCGTTGTACAGTGGGCTTGTCCTTGTGTTAAGGCAGAAGATGCTAAAATCCTTGCCACTGTGGATAAAACATGATCAAAATTATTTAGGAAAAGCCCTTGAGCCATCTATGAGTGCAGTGTATAGCAATGTGTGTGTATTTATGTCTGGTGAAGTAGAAAATGTTTACTAATTCAGCAAATAGCGTTGACTACTTGCCAGGCCTTTTCTAGGACCTGGGAATGAAGTGGTAAACAAGAATACGAGGTTGCTGTTCTCAGCGGTCTTACATTCCCATGAAAAGAGACCCGATAAATTCATTAAGAGTAAGCAGCCTATAAGCAAAATATAAGGTTGTAGATTATTATTATTTTATCTATCCATTCATATTTTATTCATTTATCTATCTAATACCTAATAGTAAATAGATATACGTTCATATCTTTGACAGTAAACTGTTTTCCCCGAACAGCCATAGTAAGTTATCATCTCTAAGAGTAAGGGATTTGGGAAGAGTTTGCCTGTGTTGTTCCAGCTCAGGATCTCACATGAAGCTGCAGTCTTCTAAAGGCTTGAGGGGGACTGCCAGTCTTCCTTCAAATGGCTCACTCACACGGCTGATAAATTGGTGCTGGCTCTTGGTGGACGCCTCCAATGAGCTGCTCACAACATGGCTGTTTTCCTCCAAAAGAGGTCAACAGAACAATGTCAAATCTTCAATGCTGGTCATGACCCAGTCTCAGGAGTCACTCGTCATCACTTCTACTATACTCATAGTCTACCCTTCCAGGCCAGCCCTCATTCAGTGTTGGGAGAGGCTATATAAAAGCATGAAATACGTAAGGATTCCTGGAAGCATGCTGGATATTGCCTACCACAAGCAACTTCTACCAGCACATGATAAACTTTTTAATAATACATACACAAAACATAAATTTATAGATTCTCTCTATATATAACAACTAATCTCTCTCTTATGTGTGTACATACACATGTGTGAATTTAAGTATATGTGTAAAATTAATCCACAATTATATATTTTATAGCTGTATAATTAATAAAATCATAAATTAGGTTTTGAAATTATTTAATATGTTTGTTCATTTTACCCAAGGGTTTCAGGTCAGTTTTGAGTAAGTTAAATCATTGGACAAACATACTCCATCATGTACCTTCTCTGAAGGACAAAATGTTCGTTTCTATTATTTAGATTGCTCCTTACCGGGACTGCTGAGGTCAGACTTTGGGGGTCTAGGTAAAAGTGAGCCCCCCCCATCATGATTGACTTCAAAGCCATTGGTGAGAGAATCAGGAGGGTGCAATAGAACTCTTCCAGAAAGGCATGGAAAGCCACAGCTCCTTGTGATCGCACTCTAATTGTCCATTCACTGAGCAGTTATGTTTGGGAATTTTGTAAGGAGAAAAAGCATAATACCTGCAATAAATCACTGAAGTCTATTACTTATTAATCGAAATTCTCAAGTGCCCTAAAAAGTGTCTCTAGGCCACTGTCAGTGGAAAGCTATCACAAATGAACAGCTAGGCCAGGCAGCAAAATCCTTGGTCCACTGGTACGAAATAGCCTGGAATAAGTGTGTTATTAATCAGATCTCAATAACGTACTAAAGTAGAGAAAGCATAAATATAAATAGGTGTACATAGGGCAGAGTCACAAAGATAAAAGATTGCTTTTGAGTTCATCAGGTATTCCAGTTGTCTTTTCATTTAGTATTATTTTTTAGCATAAATGACAATCTTTTTCCTTGATTTTTACCTTCATTCTTCTTGGGAGACTCTTATTCTCTTATTTTTGAAGTACTGCTTAGAAATTCACCACGTTTACCCAAAGCTGAATGCCACTGAGATGATTACAAACCCAAAATGAGCTCCTAGCCTTTCCCTTCCCTGCCCTGCCCCCCACACTATAAAGCACCCTCGTTAACAATGTGCAGATTGCTCTGGGCATCACAACCTTGTAATGTCCATGAGTGTTAGCAATGTTTGCTGCTCTGGACCAGCACGGTGACTGATATGTTTACAAAGCCTGGTTCACAACCAGCTGTGCCACACATACTTGTTGAATGTAGGACAGCAATATCTTTTCTCATTGTCACTAGAAAGATCAGAGTAGTGGATAAAATGGAGGATGACATTCTTAAATTTGCTATTACCATAGCCCCTTACGTTGGCATGAAATCATTTCAAGCACACTTTTTAAACACCATCCAGTCATAGCATAGTAGAGAAACAAAGACATGTAATTAGATAAATAACCCGTAAAATATAATTGCGAGCCAAGGAATATGATTTGAAAGATGGAAACATGGTTCTAGAAAACACATTGCAAAGGCAATGAGCCAAACTTGGTGTGATCAGAGAAGGCATCTTGAAAACATGAGTTGTAAGCTGAGAACTAAAGGATAAAGAGCTCTAAACCATCTGAAGAGCGTGGAAGAACCATGTGGAGTGGTGGTGTCCAGGAGTCTAAGGTTCCTAAGAGCTGATATCAGGCCAGGGTGGCAGGAATGCAGGGTTGGAAGAAGCATAATGGAAACTGGGCTGGAGAAACATACACATTGCCTAGTAACATCGGTCAGTGGCCCTGATTTTCAGAAGTCAACCTGGAATGTCTAACAGGTGTCAAAGAGCATGACTGTCCTTGAACTTTCAGATGTGCGTGTAGTGTCCAGATCTGTGCCTACTTCTGTGCTGCCTGGTGGGACAGGGAGGTGGCAACTCAGAATTCTGTATGCATTGCAAACTCCCATGGTGGATAATGAGACCTTTAAGAAATGTTAAAGGAATCATGGGTGTCATATGTGACGAAGAAAAGATTGGGGGCAGGGGTTTGGAATGGGCTTTCAGGATCAGCATGCCTTCTGCACAGCTGAACGGTGCCGGGCTAATTTCCCTTTCTAATGAGACCAGCACAATATCCGTTCATTTAGGCTATTCAGCTTTTAGGTAAATGGACCAAGCTGTTGGGGTAAAGGGGAAAGAAGGGTTGACATTGATGGATGGAGTAAATACCAGAGTCCACCCCCCTTCTCACACACTTTTCTAAAGCAGTATTGTGATTGAAAGGCCTAGAAGATCCCAGGTGGGCAAGGCAAGCTGGACAGAGCCTAGTGTCTCCCTGAGAGGGAGAGGAGGAGGGTGAGATGGGGGTGTGCTGTCAGAGGGGAAGGATCTTCTTTGGGTCTGACACCACTGTGGCATGCTGGGAGGGGTTCCTCATACAGGGCTTGATTCTCACGGGAAGAGACCCCTGGGGGTCATTCCCTGGGGCATATGGACTTTCCTTTCAGCATAATTTAATTTTTGGTCCACAATTACCACCAGACCGGCATCTACTTCCTTCTCTATCTTTGCAGTAGTGCTCTTCAACTTTGTGGACAAGCAGTTGTTATTTGGATTCTAACATAGGAATGACATTGCTCCGGAGCAGCCTTACAATGGTTAAATGGAATTGAGAAAGGTTATCATTCCTTATTGCAGTGGCTGGAGATACTGTACTCCAAATATAAAAGATGATAACCCAGCCAAACTCCTTAGATAGACTTGAGCATATGTGTTTTTAGAGAGAGTGATGATTATTTTCATTAGTTTTCTGACAGTTGTTCTGATCGGATGCTTGAATTCAGTGACCTCACTATGCAGTTTTCATCATTTAAATAAATCCTGTGGCAAAGGAGATTGTGGGTTATAATACTGTTATAAGGGTAGATGTGGCATTGATAGGTACATTCAGAACTGTGGATTCTTATCTATGAAGAAAGGCATTTAGAATGGTGATCATTCTAAGTGACTTTGGTGTTTAATTTTCATGACCACTGTGGAATGAGTGCAGTTGCTTTCCAGATCAGAAACCTGAAGCCCAGGAAGGTTAAGTTGTTTTCAAAAGGTCAATGAGTTGCTCAGCAGAGGAGCTGGGATTCTGATCCAGTCATCCTGGCTCCAGAGCCTGTGTTCCAAACCACCGCAGGTACAACCGAGAGATGGATTAAGCTGAGAGAGCAGGAACTCCAGAGCAGTTGTTTACTCTCAAAGGAAGCTCTTTATTTCTCTGCTCCTCCACCTCCTCCTCCAACCTGTTCCAAATGCTCACAGAAGACAGATGCTTGGGGGGAGTGACAAGGCAAAAAAATTAAATAAATTTAAAAAAGCACTCAAATGATTTCTTAAAAATTTTCAGGATTAAAAACACACATTTCCAGTCACTCATCAGTCACTCATCTTTCTGGAAAATAACGGTACCAGTTGAATTAAACACTTCCATTCGTCCTTCAGCATCTGTTCTTTGGTGCACCCGCACATGCATATGTGCATACACACACACATGCATGTTTACCACATGTATACACACTTGTTTTCCGTAGCACTTGGAAAGACTAGTATGGCTCTCTATGCTTTGCCAAGGTCAACTAATTTGATGCTAGCTATGATCTCTACAAAATCTCAACACTTTGGCCTTAAAAATTAGTTTAGATGATTGAATTTACAAAGGGCATCAGAGAAATACTGACCAACTGCACCTCAGTGTTTGAAAGTGGAATCAAAAAAAGAAAAGAAATTGGAAGCACACTATGAGAGTGTTACATTTCTCTTTTGTGATTGCCTGCTTAGATGACATCTTTCAGAAATGTACATTTAATATTATATTTAATTCCGATTCAGTTGAGCATGCTCATGTCTTTCGTATCTTGGAAAGACATCGTACTTGTAAGCTATTGTCTTCTCGTTGTTGTCTGTCTTTTATCAACAAGATGTGAGGTCATTTTCCACTTTCTTCTTCTGTCTGTGGAGTGATCGAAAGTGTGGAGCAGGTAGTTTGTGTCACCTTTAAAGACACAGGGCAAAAGAATGGTTAAGTCGGTTGGCATGTTCTTTTCCCCAAATCTCCAAGAGACATCTCCTCCATTTTGCTACTAAGAAGAATAAATCCCCCCTTGATGCTTTGGATCTCAGTAACTCCTTGAAACAGCAAACATAGCCAGTTCCAATCTATTGGTCGTAGCAACTAAATTTCAGGCGTGCTGAAGTGCATGCAGACACAGCATGATCTGAATAGGAGCCTGGTCTAGCCTTTTCAGATTCCATAAGGGGAACAAGAAACTTCAAGGGCGTGATGGCAAAAAGAAGACAGAAGAGAAAAGAGTCTTGTGTTTCTTATTTCAGTCTGCAGCATTGCTTCTGAAATCCTATGTTTGGGGAACCCCTAATGGTTAAACGTACACAAGCAGAAAGAAAATAAAATGCCCTTATTAATTTTCTCTGAACACTTTTAACATTTTTCCTTTCTCCTGTCTCCATGTCTCAGACTTCTAGTCGTTTTGCCTGTCTCATCTGTTTCCAGCTCAGTTGAGTTACAACCAATCAGATATAAGGAAAATTAGATTTTAATGGAATATTTGATTTTCATTGCTTAATTGATTTAATTGCAAGTTTCTATTTCAGACTGGTAGAAATGCAAAGATTTTCAGTCAAATGTAGAAAAGCTCTCATTTTTCTGTGTTCAACAATGACAAACTTAATAATTCAGTGTTAACCTGGATTCTAAAACTTTAGAGGAAATAAATACTAGTATCTTCTTGAATGGTTATTCCTAGCCTCTATTTCAGATTTTCTTTCATATGGAAGAGATATATTTCCTCTATTTGCTTATTCTGGTTATGTTCAGTTTGATTTTGATTTTGGTGTGTGAATTTTTGTCAGAGAGAACAGAATATGTGTATTTATATCAGCATATACTTTGTTTCTGCAGGGCATTTAATGTCATGCAGTATTTCCCTGTGCTCCTAGTAGATGGAAAGGCAGTCAAGAACATTTGTGCTCTAGCCTCCATACTAGGTCAATAGGCTGTATTGGTAGATCTGTGCCCTCTCCACTCCTGAGAAGTAGATTCTGGCTGTGTCAAGGCCTAGACTGTATCCTGAGTACATTGGGCAGCGGAGTAAGAATTCCTGTGATGATGCGCAAGCTGCAGTTACTAATAGGGACTGCTGCATCTGTTCCCTTTTGCCTTGGTTGTCATCCCTATTCCAGGTTACCACAACACTGGTTTTCTCAAAGTATCTTACCACATACTGGAACAACTTGCATCTTTGTACAATTCCTGAGTTCTCTGAATTCCTAGTAATACTCATTCTGGATTCTAGCAGGATGCGTATTTCTTTATTTGATGTGGAAGTTTTATGTTGTAGTTTGTTAATCTCTTTCAGATTTTAGAAAGTTAAGATTTTTTTAAAAGATTTATTAATTTGAAAAGCAGAGTTACACAGAGAGGGAGAAAGACAGAGACAGAGACACAGAGAGATAGAGAGATCTTCCATCCACCGGTTCACTCCTCAAATGACTGCATCAGCTGAGGCTGGGCCAATCTGAAGCCAGGAGCCAGAAGCTTCATCCAGGGCTCCCACATGAGTGCAGGGGCCCAAGAGTTTGGACGGCCTTCCACTGCTTTCCCAGGTGCATTAGCAGGGACCTGGATCAGGAACAGAGCAGCCGTGCCTCAAACCAGTACCCAAATGGGATGCTGGCACTGCAAGCAATGGTTTAACCTGCAATGCCACAGTGCTGGTCCAGAAAGTTAAGATTTTTGAATCATTTTGAGGAAAGTGTATGTGTGTATGTGTGTGTATATAAGCCACTGGCATATGAAATTTTAATTATATATTATCCTTATTTGGATTTCCATTCAGGTACCTTATATACTTCTTTGTCATTCTCTTGATGTGAAATACAACTCTTAATACAAAATCTGTAGCCTATTGTGTGCTATATAATTTTGATCATCATCATCATCACCATGATTGTCATTAGGCTGTTGTTTCTTGTGAAGACTTTCTCCTTCATGTATCTGAGCAAGCAAAAAGAGTTAAGAGCATGGCCTCTGGAAACAGATTACCCACGTTAGAATCCTGGCTCTCCAATCATTCAGTGGAACTCAGTCAACTTACTTTTCTTCTCTGGCATTTATTGTCCTAATCTGTAAAATGGGAATAATATCGGGGCTTAGCTCAAGAAGTTATGTAAAGGTTCAATGAGACAGTAAATTTCAAGTGCTTAGAGTAATGCCAAACATATAGTCAATGCTTAGTAAGTGTAATGAATACTACGGAACTCATAACATGGGCCAGATACTAGGCTGAACATTTTACAGCATTTTACTGAGGATTTTACATGGGTTTTTGCAGTTAGTCCAATGAGACTCAAAGGGACAAGTCTTTCCTCTCATGGGTTAGAAAATGTCTGGAGACCATTTCGATTGCCTCCACCTGGGAGGAACTACTGGCACCTAGTGGATAGAGGGCAGGGATGCGGTGGAATACCGTACAATGCACAGGGCAATCTCCCACAACAAAGAATCCGGCCCAAAATGCCAGTAGTTCAGAGGTGAAAAAAACTCGTTTAATCTGTGAATTAGAAATTATTTACATTTTTTCTCATTTTGTACAAATGAGAATCTGAATCATGGAGAAGGAATAGCTTCTTATACTGCAGATTCAATGCCTGTATTCACAATGCAGCAGGTTTTTCGAGCAGAAGCATTTATTTTGACTTTAAGGTACTGCATCTAAGACACTCTGAAAAGCTCCAAAACAGAAATCTTGTTAAGGAATGGTTTTAGACCAGTTAGGGCAAAAACTGTCCAGAGTACAGGAGGAGGGTTTTAGAAGCCACATCTTGTTCCAGGTCTGCCCCTCTTTGCCTTTCTTGGAACTCAGAAGTGTTGGGAACTGTAGTGAGAGACATTCCTAAAGCTGGGAAAGCCTTTGTCTTCCAGTAGTCGCAGCAGGGTATTTTCATGTTGTATCAACTGGTTTCATCAGTTCTGGGAGTCACTTAAAACAAATAATTTAACAGATATGAAGATACTTCAAAAAGTTCATGGAAACTAGATTGAAAACCTAAGTAAACATTTTGAAATCCATGCATAATTTTTCACAATCCACCTTTTCCATGAACTTCTTGAAATGCCCTTGTATTGTTTTTTACAATGGAGCCAAGTTAAAACAATGAAGACTGAGACTTTTTCATGAAAAAAACATTGAATATATGCCCATACAGTCAGCAGTGGATATGGTAAAAATATAAAAGATGTGACACAAATGACTTATAAATTGGAATCACTTGGTCCCAGATAAACCTTGAGGACTTGAGTGATGCAGTGTTTGCCTGCATATCTGAGGGCTTGGCATACAGCAGGTGCTCCCTGAATGAACCTAAGCTTGCAATCTTACTCCATCAGTACAGTGCTGTTTGAATGGCATGACACCTGTAACCTCCAATGCATACAATCTTTTCCCATTTCAGACCTCTCCCATTGTATCTGAGTAGAACATTAGCAATAATTGGTTGGTCCTACTTCTCAGCCTTTGCATTTACCATCTCTTCATCCTAGTGCATCTTTTTTCTGTTGTGTCCTCTGTAATGTGGATGGAGAATTGGCTGAATGTGTTCAGAGAGCCAAGTGACTCAAAATGCATCCCATTCGTTATGACCTACGGTCAAACCCAGATGTCACACAACAATTTGTGATCTGCAGCGGTCACTGTGGTCTGGGCAAAGAGGCCACAACCATTAGTAGAGATGAGTTCCCAAACCATTTCTTTGTGAATGTTTATTATAGGACTCCATTGCTGTTTTTCAGAACACAGCTAACTAAATGGTACTGTACTTTATACTCTTCATAACTGTCATTTTAATTGTGACTTTCACTGGATTAAAATCTTGCTGTTTTTGGCCTCCCATGTGTATTTTTTTTCCCTTGTTGTCTGGACTCTTAGCCAGTTGCAGCTCAACACTCATTCAGAACCCTATTTCTGGGGCTTGTGCTGTGGTGTAGTAGGCTCACCCTTTGCTTATGGTGCTAGCATCCCATAGGAGCACCAGTTCATGTCCTGGCTGCTCCACTTCTGATCCAGCTCTCTGCTGTGGTCTGGGAAAGCAGTAGCAGAAGGTCTAAGTGATTGGACCCCTGCACCCACATGGGAGACCCAAAGGAAGCTCCTGGTTCCTGGCTTCAGATTGGCTCAGCTTGGCCGTTGCAGCCATCTGGGGAGTGAACCAGTAGATGGAAGACCTTTCTCTGTCTCTCCCTCTCTCTGTCTGTAACCCTCTAGCTCTCAAAGAAATAATTAAAATATTTTAAAATAAAAACCCACCATATCTATAGTGGGCGCACTGAGGGAGAATGAGAATGTTTTTTATGTAACTCATAGCTTAGTATATTAAAGGGAAGAAGCATTGTCTTCCAAAAGCAGCAAATTGATCATAAGAATGTGCTTGCAGAAAGCAGTTATGTCAGGTGGGTAGTTGTTTTTGTGCTTCCAATTAATACTTGTCCTTTAAAATAACAGATGTTTAGCTGTGTATGTGGGCAGTTGACAGGAGTAGACACACCATTGGCGTTCCAAGGAAAAGGCTGAGAGTCAAGAGCAGCCTTAGTGGTCAGGGCAATACCTGTGTCCTTCTTCTTACCCCTTCCACTCCATGTTGGTGCCTACTTGCATCTCAGTTGCACACTGTTGAGCCTCACTTCTTAAATGCATTTCCTGGCGTACTGAAGGCTACTTGCTTATCATGAGGTCCTCATGTTAGCCACAGCGTCACCTAGGAGCTGGTTAGAAATAAAGAATCCCAGGTACCAGTCACACCTGTGGAATCAAAACCTGCATCACAACCAGACCCCTGTGATTCTTACACGCATTCAAGTCCAAGACACAGTGACCCAGAAAACTCTGTCTTTTGTGGCTCTTACATGGTTTTCTTTTTTATTTATTTCTGTATTATATCTTTTGTTTTTCCTGCATTTCGGAGGGCAAGCATTATCTTTTTTTATATCCATTTAGCATGCATTTCCTAAACATAGTGGTGCCTGACCAACTCCTGAGTTCAGTTTGTATACTCAGATTATTACCACACGCAAAGTAGGTGAGCCAGAAAAGAATGGCTCATTTGGTTGAACTCTGGATTTAGCCATTTTAACTCTTCCACATTCCAGCTGGGCAGATTTGAGCAAGTTAGTTAACTCTTCTGTTTCCTTAACTGTTAAAAAGCAGATAATGCTATCACATGAGTCTGTTTTAAGGCACAAAGGAGATCACATCAATGAAGCTATTAGCATAGTGCTAATTAGTTCATTGTAAGGTCTCGATAAATGTTTCTACTATGATATTAATTATCATTTAAGCCAGTAGGTTTCTATACATATCACGATCCCAAAAAGTGACCCCTTCCAAGTTGTTTCTATTAACTTTGTGGTTTTCAACCAGAGTTAGTTTTTGCTCCCAGGAAACACTTGACATTTGTCATAAATAAGGTGAGGAGGGCTTTGGGCATTTAGTGGGGGGAGTCCAGGGATTCCCAAATAGCCCATGATACACAAGACTGCCTCCTCCCCAACAAAGCATGATCCAGCCTAAAAGGTCAAAAACACCAATGTTGACAAACCCTCTGATGCCCACAGGGAACAAAGGTAAGCATATTTAATAACCATTTTTTTGAGAATCTAGGTACTTGAGGATTTTTTTCCTCTGAAATATTAATGTAGAGCCCCTTTTTCAGAATTCATCTACAATGAGGCAAATCATTTCCTTTGGAAAAGAACGGCACACTGGAAAATCTGATGCAGCCTGATTAACCTATTAAAGGTCATAAAACAATAACAATTACATTGCACATTTCATTCTTTAATATCAAAGCGAGCTAGGCTCTTTGAAATGTAAAACATCATAAGTGAAAGAATAGCGCCTGTAATTCCCCCAGGAGCCCAAGGTCAATGCATAAATAATACTCTGGTTCCCCTATTAATTCCTCTCCATTTCGGGATATGCAGGAGGCCACAACTGTGGGGGGAGAGAGGAGAGGCCAGAGAAAGCTGGACTTCTGCTGCACATGGCTGAGGTCAGACAATGTAGCTGTCTCCCACAATTCACAGATATGAAAAATGAAGCAAAATAAATGCCTCTACAGCTCATAAAGGATGCAGCAGGAAACTCCTATCTCATTTTTTCTTAAGAAATCAGAGATGCTACAAGAACTCCATGGAAGATTTTAATTTCCCAGGTACTGGTGCAGAAATGAAGCAGGAGAGATGCGTGTTAGGCCTTAGTCCCACGATGAACAGATGAAGCAGACACCAGTTTACACCTCATTGTTAAGAATAACATATTTTTTTCATAAGTGAAACCACATTTGCTTCTTTTGTAATGAAATCAAAGAAAAAAAATTTTGGTGGCATTCCCCCACCATAAATCGTGAAGTAAATATTTTATGTTAAGTGGGGTCAAAATGATGAAATAGGTATAATAGAATCATTTTAAAAAACACACACACAATTTGAGACAAAGTCCCAGCACCACCTTTCAGTGTCATCTGCTGGGCTGGGATAATTGCTGTGCCTGGTGGTGTTTTGGTTGCAGAAAAGGCCAAGAATGACTAACTGAAGCAGTTAAAAGTGGTGGAGAGGGGGGAGGGATTTGCTGCTGGGCAGGGCTGCCTCATGCCAGCTTCTCTGAACGCAGGAAGCATGGCAGTGAGTTAGCGAGTGCTCCCAGTCATTGAGGGGGCACTATCCATCAGTGAGAAGGCGAGGCTGCAATAGCATCTGACCATACATCTCCTGCATACTTTGCTTTTTGGCAATTTTCATTTTTAGGAAAATTGAACAGAGAGAGAGCTGTATATTAAGAGCTCTAAGAGACCAACATCCTTTATTCCCTGCACCAAAGAATCTACTTGGGCAAAGAGGCATTTTTCCCCCTAACAATAGAGTTTGCATGGCTGCTATAAACAATGCAATTACGGAGCCAGATAATAAATAATTGCAGAGCAACAGGGAAAATGAGGTGTGGGCCAGGAGGAAAATGGATGGTTTTAGAAGAGATTTGCACCAAGATTGAGTCAGTAAGGTGAAGTTAAGTCATCACAGGTCACGTCTGTTCCCAGCTAACTAAGGTGAATTATTGGCCGCACACCTGTGCTGCAAGCTGGAGGCTGCACTGGCGGCCCAGGCTGTGCCTTGTTGAGATGGGCTTTTTTCTCCCGTGAAGAGCTCACAAAGTGAGATATTGGAATGGAAGCTGTGGCTGATGCTTGGCCAACTTTGTGATCAAATCAGGTGCTTGCTGTTTAAGAAAATGGTGGTAAGCCTAGTAATATAAATGCTCATGGAGCACAAATGCCAGTGCATCATGTCCTTGGGCATGTGCCTGGGTGCTGTAACAGGGCTGGCTCCATTTGTGTTCTCAACCCTGTGAGCAGCGTGAGCAAAGCCTCAAATAAATTTATTGCTAGGATTTTCCTGCAAAATGTACAGGCTCATCACAAACTTTGTCTTCCAAAGAAAAAGATGAGATTTACCCTTTGGTGGTGTGACTCTTCTTGTGCTGCTTGTATGACTTGCTTTTTAGCTTCATGCAAGCTTGGAGAATCTCCTTTGCCTCCTCTGCATATCGCCTTTGCCTTTCCTGGGTGGGTGATGTGGTACAGGGTCACCTCTGTTTGCTATCAATTGTAGTTCTTACCACCTGCTGCAGAGACACTCCCACCATCTCCCACCAAATACTTCCCAAAGGACTTTCTTGATCTCTTCCATGACCATAAGGCTGCTCTGTGTCTGTCAAGAGAGTTCTCATTAAAGATCATCAGTTGCACCCACTTGTGTGCCCTTCCAGACTTTGGTCACTCTCAGCTTTACCATTTATTGTAGAACCTAAACAGGAGCACTGGCTTGCTCAACTCTGAGATCCATTCTGTAACTGAGCAAATACTGTCTATCCTATGTGCCAGTCATGGTGTGAGGTATGGGCATCTAACAATGTACCAGAAAGACAATGTTCCACCCTCTTGGATCTTACATTCTGATAAATGGAGTCAAACAGTTACCAAAATAAGTAAACTATATAGTAATGATGTAGAAGAGCTATGTGTAGTGGAAAAAGAATAGAATGGATGCAGGATTTGGAAGAAGGGGGTGATGCAATTTTTACACCTTTTTGATGAGGGATGTTTGAATGGCTTTACACAGAGAACTGAGATTATCCAGTTGATATTAGAAAAGAATCATTCTGTTTGCAGGATTGAGAATCAGAAAGAACTATGTTTATTGTCTGCTGTTAGATAACAAACTATACCAAAATGTGGTGACCTGGAACAAAGGTCATTGATTATTTCTCAGATTTCGATGTGTTCACTGGGCAGTTCCTTCACGGGGCTTTCTGGTACTCACACAGTTACATCTAGTAACTGAGTCACATGGAGACCGGACTCCATAAAAACTCTCCCTCCATATGGTTTTTCATTTTCTAGAAGGCAAGACTTTCTGTGATAGCTGTGGCCCCCTTGCAGTAGAGCTTGCTTGGGAGCTTGCCCTGCCTTTGCTTGTATCATGTTTGCTTATGCCCCATTGCCAAAGCAAGACATTAAACCAGTCCCAGTGTCAACATGGGAGACTACTATAAAAAGAAAAAATGAATGTGTGCAGGTCAGGTACATTTGGAGACCTTAGCTTAACAGTCTGCCAAAGGGGCCAAAAGTGGACATCATGAAGAACAATGGGGAGGCTCTGTAATAATCCAGAAAATAAATGATGATGGATTACAGCACAGTGATGACAATGGAAATTGTAACAAGTGCCCAGATTCTCAATGTATTTTGAAGGTTAACTTTATTCTTCTCCCAAGTCATGAGGACAAGGCTGCTGCACTTCCAGAGATTGGTGATGTTCTTATTATGCATGAGATGATATCATAATAAAGGAAATGAGGTCAAGGATAGGTTTCTTTTATTGCCAATAATTATTTGATGAGTTTTCTTACCAGTTGTAAACTTAGTAATTCACTTAGTGCTGTGACTGTACACTGCACTCTGTCAATATCATCATCAGCTAATATTTATTGAGCATCCTTTGAATACATGGAATTGCACTCAAAGCAACAGAGGTGAGCTGCATTAATTCTTCCAGCCAATGCAGGATTATTGAGTGGTCTATTACATCACTCTATTAATTGATGCCCCAGCAACCTCCAGAAAAGTAGTCTGCTTTCAGCATACAATTCCTTATTTCCCTGGAGTAGATTTAGCTTTAGTGGAATCTAACTCACAAAGGGAGGAAAGGAGCCTCTGATTTTTTTCAAGTATGCAGGAAAGGGTAGTTCGACTGAGTGGATGCAGAAGTTGAGGCAGGTAGTGGTTAAGTGGTTCGGTTTGGCCAATATCATATAGTGAGATGGTGGGAGACCTGGGAATGAAAAATAATTTTCTCTATTGCACTCTACTGCCTCTCAGTGGTGTTTGTTGGTCCCTCTTCTCTCTCACATAAATACAGGGTCATGCAAACATCCAAACAGATTTAACTGGAGTCTATGCTCTTTCTAAGGAGTGCATCGCCCTATTCTTCGACATCTGCACAGCCTAATCACTGGAAAAGTGGTGTGTTTGTTGTTGTTTAAGCCCCTTATTATAGGGGATTTGTCAGGTGTTAAAATCACCACTTTTTCGTGTTAGTTAAATTCTCATCCGAAAGGTGTTGCTTTCAGAGTCCAAGAGATTTAGGAATCAGGTCATGAAAAAAACTATTTAATTGAGATCTCCACTTCCATTCTTTTCTGGAAACAGTTACTCAATGCTTTGACTGATCTTTCTTTTTGAGAGCATTCTACTTTTTTTCTTAATGAAAGAGTTAAATTTGGAGCTAAGAAAAATGGGGAGTGGAAGTGGGCAGTTTAAATGCCGAATTTATTTGCAAATCTTGAAAGTAGCACCATTAAATATCACACACTCTGGGATGCACTAGAGTGTGCACCCTCCAGAATGTCTGTTTGTTGTAATTCCATCGCATTACATATTTTAGTGCCTATCTCTTCGTAGCAGCTTCCAGAGCTTTTCAGATATTCAGCATCAGAAATTGCACTGTTTTATCCTGGATTTTACAAATAGCAACCAGATTATTGTAAAACAGAACTATCTGATAAGTCAGGTTGTGAATTGCTTTTGTGATTGTCATGGGTAAGAGTATTGAAGAACCTGGCCAACAGTGCAGCACATTGGTTACCGTAAAAATAAAACCTGTAGCAGTGAATGTGTTTTTCTGATGAATACATTCAAGGCTGTGATCATTGTGCAACTTCTGGTTGGATGCTTTCAAATGTTCCGTATTGAAAAACATCAGTAACAAGAACCAAATAGTCCACCAAAGCCTGTGTTCAAATCAATGGAGAGGAACGTAAATTCTTACTTAGAGTTTCATTGAGGCCAACTCTATTTGGTCCACCATGGGAAGCAGAGATTTGAGGTTCTCTCTTGATTTGCTTTCCATTTTTACTTTATGATTAGCTGGCTGCTAGCTACTTTGGTTTTCACTTAAGGGGTTATTCAAATCACCATGCAAAAACAGAAATGGAAAACAGACCAGACTGAGTTCTGTTCAGCAGACAAAAACCAAAGTGCCAGAACATGGTAATTAATGTTAGCAATTTTATAAGCAAAATAATTTGTTCTAATTGGCTAAATAAGATCTGATATAATTATAATATTCAATAAAGTAATTTCTGAAAACTATTTATATCACAAACCTTTAATCATATTACATACTCATTACAAATTTAGAAATGGATATGAAAAATGGACCTGAATTATCTCATCTATACAAATAACAAGGAAACATTAAGGGTTTTTATGAAACTTTAAAGGTCATGCTCTTTATTTTTTATTTCAGAGATTTTTTAAGTGGTTATTTATAGGCAATTCTGATAGCAGAGTTCTCTCGTGACTTCAGACAGGAGGACCAGGAGGGTGAAACATGTTTCCTAAGAAAGCTCCTTTTGTCCAAGGAGAAAGGCTTATTAATCTGAGGTTACTTCTACATTGTTTTATCCAAAGGGCAAACAGACCTCTCAGAAGAGGTAAGTATGTGTCGGGTTGGAATCACCCCATAGTGGAGACCCTGTGGAACTGAGAAATCCTCTACCTAAGGACTAGTCCGCAATGGGTCAACATAGCCTATTTGCCAACTAGCATATAAATGATTGGGGGGAAATTCTGTTCTTCTAGAGAGAAGTTGCTAATTCTTGCTACCATGAGCTTCTTCTTGATATGAGCTAATTTTGACATTGACCTGAACACTCACTCGTAAACTCAAAAGATGAGTGTGCATACATACACTGAAGTAAATAAGTAAATAGACTTTCATACTTTTGGGTGAAAAGGCTACAAAAAACCTAAGTACCTGTTCCACTCTCATGGCTGTGTTCTAACAACAGTTTACTAAAGGCCAAGGAATGTGTTAGAAGTTCTTTCACATAATTTCTGGATGATAGAATTGTATACTCATCAGTAATTTTAGTACAGATGTCAAATAGCATGTTTTTATAAGCACATTCTAGGTACAGGGTAGTACTCAAAGGATTAGCAACACATTTTATGCCAAAATAAAGACACTTGGCTTTTGCAACATTCACGACACTTGAAATCTCTCTGATGAAATAGGAAATGAATCCAGTAAAAATGACCTGCTAATAGTAGGAGGATAACAGTTGACCATCCCGTAAGAGATATCCAAAGGTAAGACAAGATTAACTGGAAAAGTATGTATAATAAATATTCCTGGCAATGGGTGCTGTGAAATTTGAGAAAAAGCATTTACCATCAGCAAATGTAATCTAGAAAGGATCATTAAGGAGAAGAGAGTTTTTATATTGAATGAAGGGTGGTGTACAAATATTTAACAAAACAAATTCTGCACAAAAGAGAACATCTGATTGTGTCAGAGTGAGACTTCTGTTTGGATACATGCAAACATGGGAATTTTGAAAGCTCATTAGAAATAGACAAATTTAGACAAAATTTTGGGGGTAAGAACTCCATTCATTATTCACATTCACTTATCACACACATAAATATTAAGTACTCATCGTATGTTAAGTGCTGGTCTGAGCCAGCAGCAAACCACAACAAAAATATCCTGACTTCATGAAGTTTATAGGAATATTGCAAGACAGGTACAAAACAGTGCTAACTTGATATCAGTAATTATCCTCTGGTGTGTTTTTCTCCTTAGTTCTGTTGCTTTACACTTGCGCACAGATGGGCAGAGACCCTGGTATGAACAGGGTCTTCAAAAAGTTTGTGAAAAATATACATTATGAGACAGCAGCATGGATATTTTAAAAATTTTTGTTCACAAAAATGAACATCTTTCATTTCAATTTTTCATGAATTTTTGGAGTGCAGTTATATGTATTTCAAATGAAAGCATTTCTTCAACTTGTTGAAAATCATGACTCTGTACATAGAAACACAGGAAATCAGTTGACTGCATTTTTTTCCATTGTTCCAAATTGTTTAAGCATTATATACACTACACTAAGGAAAAAATAAATGAAAACATAATTATTATATTTATGTGACAAGCAAGAATGAAAGGTGACTGAACACTGTGGGTGTTGGAGTATTATTTCTGCCTTTCTGTGTAACCTTCAGTATGTTACTTTGAGATCATAACCTCCCCTTCCTATACATTGAATGGTCAGCCAAAGGGCTCATCTTCAAGCAGAATATAAATGCCAAGTATGAGGAACCAAATTGATGAGTGTCACTTTCCTATACTTTTTTTTTTCCACATAGGGACCTTCATTCATTTCTATCTGCATGGCTCATTCATATGTAATGTTTGTCTTTTATATTATTTTGTATAATTATGATGGCTTTCATAGAAAGGATGATGAAATCACTTCCTCAAAAAACAGTGTCACTGAATTTCAATGTGATGAAAAATTTTCATCCCCAAGAGCACAGATGATGAAGCAGTCAACAAACATCTACGGAGTAAGCAAAGATTCTTTGTTAAATACGTGTGGAAGGTCCTGAATAAGTAGAGATCTGGACACGTTAATGTTGCTCTCATTCATTTAATAGTACAGTTGGAAAGTGGGGCACACCCCTCAAAACACAAATCATAGCAAACCAACATAGGATGAGCTAAGTTATAAATAGTTGGTATGCATGACAACAATGAAACAGTAGAAAAGTAAGGGTTTACACCCTAGCTTTGCCATTTCTTCCTTGTGCCACATTGAGTAGGTTGGTTTTATAAACCTCAGTTTCATCTTCTGCAGAATGGTTCCAATAGCAGCTATTGGGTGGATTGTTCTGAGGTATAGAAATTAGAAGTAATAATAAGTCTCTTTCATTTAAGAAGCACTGTATTATTACTGAATTTTTTTTATCTTGTAGGCACTAGCTGTTTAATAAGGTTTGTGCTAATGGGCAACATGTATTAGCTAATGGAGGACTCAGAATATTTTTTTAGAGGAGGAGAATAAGGTTTATAGAGGAGAGGGATTTGACCAGTCTTTTGCAATTAGGAAGCAGACTTCGGAGTCAGGACTTGGACTTAGGACCAACCCAAAGCCAAGATATGACACACTGCATCTCCTGGTGTACTTGGATACCTACTGTGAATAAAATGATTTCATTGCTGTAAACCAGAGGTCAAGGATGCCTTCCTTTGTGGAGGACATGTAACTGGCTCTGGTCTTAGATGAGGAGATTGGAATTAAATAGGTTGTGATGAAGGAGAAGAGGTTGTTGTAACGAGAACAAGGAAGGCACGGGAGGCTCTGGAGGGCATGCATATGGATCAGGCTGCAGAGCAGTAAGCACTTGGGCAGGAATGAGGGCGCGGGTGTTTTCATGGACAGGTGGCTGTCAAACCTCAGAGGTGACTGAATGTGAGGCAGAGAAATCTCCTCTTGATTCTCTAAGGAACTGTGAGCCTTTGATGATTTTTAAGCCAATACATAAGATAATGAAAAAAACTGACTTTCAATTGAGCAATCAATAACTATTGGGAATGGATGGCATTTAGAGTGGCATTTTAAGAAGGTTATTCTGACTTGTGAAGAATGAATTGGAGAAGAAAACTTCTTAAAATGGTTGTTTTCAGTTGTGTGTCTGTCATGACAGCTGGGATAAGTGTCACAACTAACAAAGCGCTAATAGTAAAGGATTGGTTTGCCACAAATTAGCTGCTTTATACATTAGAGCAGATTCAAGGTCATTCCTGGAACAATGTCATTCTCCTTCACTCAGATTCCAAGTGCTTTCTTGAGAGCAGAGCAAAGACTGAAGGGTGATGATCTGGTGCTCTAACGGCGGGACCCTAGCAGTGTTCCCAGGCGTGGCTGCTACATTTCACTCCCCTTGTGTTTCAGCAATGAAACACGTGGAGAAGTGCTGTATTAAAAGGCTTGTCAGAGTAGTCCAGGCAAAATTCACCGATCAAGAGGTGTCTGGGGTCTGGAAATGTTAACTTGAAGAGATAAGGTTAGTTGAATTATTAGGAAGAAAGGAAAGAGATAAGCCAAAGAATGATTCAGAGATTTTTACATTTGACACTGGCAAGGGAATCTAGAGGAAGACCTTGCTTTGAGGCCTGGTGCATGGGTGTGGTCATGAACTTGAGATTTAAGCTTGTCACCCAGTGGAAGACCCAGAGGGCAATAGGAATGACTGGAGCTTCTCAGGAAGGTCAAAGTGGAAAGTTTTGTGAGTCATGCACGTTGAGATGATGAAATATTGTCTATGTTACTTATTTAACTATTTTTAAAGAAGCTGTTGAGTGGATTTTGTAATAATAGGGGTTAGCTTTCATAAAGAACTTGCATTGTGCTGGGAACAGAACTCACAACGGCACACACATCATTTATTTCTCATGCCAGCCAACTGAGCAAGTAGTATTATGCCCATTCTGAGAAATCAGCTATAGAGAGGCAAAATAATGTGGTCAAGGTCACACAGCAATCAGATGAGAGCAGAGATTCAGTCCTAGGCAACCTGATTCCAAATATCAAGCACCTGCTAGCCCAGAATATAAGCATATGAACATAAGGCTCTTCAACAGAGAAGTCAGTCATTTGAAAGTCAGGTCATATTAACTTGGTTTGAACCACTTTTGACACAAAAGTATAAGGAAATATCCCCTTCAATCAAGCTATCTTAAGAATAAATCATATATATCGAACTAAAAATATTATCCATTTAGGCTACCGACCTCCTCACTAAGAAAGTGAAGAATAAGTGAAAACACTGATAGCCATTTACAGCTTTTTTGTGGAAAAAAAATCTCCCTTTCTGTCCGGCCTTGATTTCTTTTTCTTTCATGGACTCTGTTTTGCTGATCTTGTTCAATAAGCCCCAGGCCTCCTCCCCTGCTTTTATGGCATGGAAATAGTTGCATGCTTGTAAGTGGGTCTTTATTTTTATTGGCAGAAAATTCTCAATCCACTTATTCCCTTGTATAAAGTTAATTTTAACTATAGAACCTGTATCAATAATGTCATTTAAAAGAGGCTGCTTCCAATACACTGTGTGAAATGTCTACAGAGAATTCTAGATTTAATAGGCAGGACTTCTCTCGTAGCTCATCAGGCCTTGCAGCTTCCTTTCCCGTCTACATCTGAGCACTCTCTGTTCTCTGGCCAGCTGCCTTCTGTTCAGCCCCTGTGTGTTCTCCATTCTCTGCTCTGCCTTAATGACAAGCAAAATTTCTTCATGGGTATATTGGTAGTGGTGGTGGTAGGGGGTTACTTCTTTGTGTCCAAGAAAACAACAACAACAACAAACCAAATCCTTCTATTGGCAAACGATGAAAAGTCTGACACTTGGAGTTTAACGAGATTAAGCAATCCCTCTTTGGATACAGCATTGTGGCCATGGCAGGAGAGGGTGTGTTATTCTTAGACCAAATCTCATTGTACATCTAGTGGCTTACACAGGAAACCCAAAACATAAGAAGCCAAGCATCCATAGATCTCTTGTAGTTGAAACGGTCAAGTGTTTTGGCTTGTTGCTTGGTTGACATTTTTTGTACTTTTTCCAAAATGGTAAGTGTGGAATTTATCTTCTAATATTGGCATTCGTTCATTTCAAAGAGATAGTCAAAAGCTTTGGTGTCTTCTCTTCCTGCTGGCTTATTACTGGTCTAGTTCAGGTTACCATGGAAAGCACGCAGTTATTTTTACCAATAACTTACACCAAATACTTGACCTTGGAATCGGCAATTTGCATCCTTATAAAAGAAGTTACCTGGGGAATTTAACTGTGTAATCCCAGCCCCCAAGTGGCAGGAGATGAGTAGAGATGGAACAAAGTTGGTGAGACACCTTTTAAAACCTTTTGAATTGGGAAATCATTTCTTTTTGACTTCATTTTAAAAATGGAGCCTACTTTATGGTGGTATGAAAAAGCAGAAAGATGCAGTAGAAGGCTGTAGGAATCGTGACTCAAAAACTCGGCTCCAGGACTCAAGAAAGCAATCTTGTAGTCACATTGAGAGGGAAGCCAGAAAGAATCCAGGTTTCCACTTTCCCATTAGCTTTTTTACCCAACACCTTCCTTCAAACCTCATGTCTTCCCTTTTATTTTGTCTTTACTGATAAAACTAATATTGAAAAATACCTTTTCAACTTGAACTCCGAAACATAGGTTTTGCTGCAAGTGCTAATGTTTTGGTGTGGGTTTTTTTTTTTTTTTTTGAGACAATTATCAAGACGAAGCATTTGTTTCTTCTTTTGTTTACCCGTGGCAGTTT
The DNA here is from genome assembly GCF_051225735.1 of Oryctolagus cuniculus. Classification (NCBI taxonomy): domain Eukaryota; kingdom Metazoa; phylum Chordata; class Mammalia; order Lagomorpha; family Leporidae; genus Oryctolagus; species Oryctolagus cuniculus. The sequence goes on from NC_142872.1 coordinate 55,786,762, forward strand.
GTCAGCAGTTATGATAAGTAGAGTTCCATCTGCCAGTAAAACTACATTGCAAATTGCCGTAGAAATTAGCAGCTTTCATTTTTGCCTACATAAATAAATATGCGAAATAAATTGCACATAAATGCATCCTAAAAAATCACAGGTACACCGCACAGTTAAATGCCAATCAGACAAAACCGGAGACACGTTGCGATTATCTCAGTTTTCAAACCTGCAAGAAACACGAATGTGTTTCTAAATGAGAGAGGCAGTGTATCATGCTCGCTGAGAGAAAAACAGAAGCTGCCAGACTCTGCTCTGTGGCTGTATTCTGAGAATCCTTTGCCTGAAACTGCTCTATCTTTCCTCTGTCCTCTCTCTCTCCCTTCTCTGTCTCCCTCTCTCCCTCTCCTCCCCGTCTCTTCCTCTCTCCTTCTCCTCCCTCTCTCCCTCTCTCTCTCCATCTCTCCCTCTCTCCTCGCTGCCTTTCCCTTGTTCATTGTTCTGTCTCTGCTCCTGCCTTTGATGCACATACGTTGTCACATTCCATTGACTCTCCTCTCTTCTCTGTTCTTACACTCAAGCCTAGCGGTGCTTTCGCCAGGCAGCAGCAGCCTCTCCTGCGAGTTTTGGTCATGTGTGCAGCTCAGTTTGATCGAGCGTTCCTTTTCTGCCTTTTCACTCTTACAAAAGATTAAAAGGTGGCGTCACATTGCTCCCCAGTTCCTTCCCGCAGGAGGGACTTAAAAGGGACAACAAAAACTAATCACTTTCAATAAGCATTTTCTTGGTGGAAAAAAAAAAGGAAAGAAAAAAAAGAAAAAAACGAGGGGGGGGGGGTGGACTTAGCAGTGTAATTTGAGACCGGTGGTGAGGATTGGAGCGAGCGAGAGATGCTGCACGCTGCTAACAAGGGAAGGAAGCCTTCAGCTGAGGCAGGTAAGAGCGCCGATCGGAGGGTTTGACCGAGTGGCTTAGTTAAATCTCTGTTTTCACCGTTTTGTAATTGAGGAAGGCATCCGCAGCAGAAGCCGATTTTTCAGTCGGCTTCCTTTTGTTTAACATAGAAAGTACCTGTATTAATTTTGATGAATTAGAGCATGCAGCAAATTCAATTGAAAATAGATTTGTATAGTAAACGCATTTATACGGAATGATTTCTCTTCCGTTTTATTTAAGGGGAGAGATGAGAAAGATGATTTTGATCCGAAGAGCACTTTGCATTACGTGAAATTCTAAACAGCTAACGGAGAAAAAAAAAATACTAATCCAATTGATACTGCTTTTGAACTCCGGGACTTAAACCCTGGGAGACAGCTGGCATTTGAAATGTTTCTTCTCGCTGAACTTCTGATGCATTATAAGAAATTTTCACCGGTGGTTTAAGCAAGGGTAGAGTTTATTGAAGTCTGGCTGCTGGGGTCATGTTTGGCTTGGCTGCTGTGCGTGAAGTGCTTCTTCTATCTCTTTCACCTGTCTCAGGTTGCTGTTTCATAAATGGAGAATAAGTGTTGTCCCAAACGCAATAGGAAGTTAAAACATCAGGTTCGGGTGTGTTTTAGAAATGGGTCCAGTCGATAACCAAGATGACTGAATTATGACAGTTCGCAATAGGAGTTAACTGTGGCAGTGCTGTTGGTTAAACCTTTCTGGATTTTAAGCGGCTCGATAATGGAGGGGGCTAATTACCCGTCTCAAGTCGCAACTTTGCATTTGGACCCGCAGTGGGGCAAACGTGTGGACTTCTACTGGGAGTAGCTTTTAGGAATATGTCCCTTTTGTGCGCCGTGAATGGGCGTCGTGGCTTGTATTTGATGGCATTTCTCCTTTCAAGAGCTTTGGGATGCAGCTTAGAATGCTCACGTCTATTTTAGCATTCAGCAAACCCCCAATGCAATATTCTGTAATCTGCCAGCCCTTGCTTTTTGTTGCTGCTGCTGTTGTTTTAAAGTTTTGACTATTTGTCTTTCCCTTCAGTCTTTGTTGGTTTTGCATTCATTACTTCTGCTGCTGAAATTTATTGCTGGCATGAATGAACTAAGATTTGGGAAGGCAAAAATAATACTAATCCTGTCATTAGCCCAGTTTTTTTTTTAATTTAAGGGTAACCAAAATCCAAGTTATAGCTAGGTTTTCACCTGAGATATTACCTAAAATCTTTCAATTCATTTTTAAATGATTTTTGTGGGGATGGGAGAATCTGAATGTTAAAAGTGCAGAATGCTGTTAAAAGAATGCTTCTCCAGAATGAGATACAGAAAGGTGACTTGAATGCCTGCAGAAGGTTTGGTCCTGAACAGAACTGCACGATGCATTGTTGAGTTGAGCAGCCACGTTTGGGAGGGTATTTTGTGTATTTGATCGGTGTTAAGATTTTATATTTTCTTCTCGATTCCAAACTGGGCTCACTCCTCAGTCCCTCAGGCTGGCATGTCTCGTGCTTGCCAGACCGTCTAATGGCATCCTGTGGGTGCAGCCCGTGAATCCAGTTGTTTGGGGACGTTAGGAACTGCTGAATACTGGGAACAGGAGATCAGATGGACTGTGAGTCTGATCATACTTCATTACCCAGTGAGAATCTCCAGCCGAAGTTTCCTGGGAAGCCCTCTGATTCAGGTGTGAGGAAACTTATTTTTTCTTCTTGTTTGAAAGAGCAGAGAAAGGTGTGGACAAGGGAAACAGCAGCTGCTGTAGAATGGTTGATGTCGTCATGTTGGTGGTAACATAGGGAGTTTTAAAAGTCACATCACGTGTAGCCTTTTTTCAACTTAAGAAACTTAGCAAAATCTTGACGTACTCACAACCTTTCTCAAAATCAGTGTCTCTACATCACTTTCTTCCATGAAATCGGCTCTTGGACTCTAGCTACACCCAACTATTGTGGATGATGATCTTGCCACTGGTAATGACGGTTATGTCTTAAGTAAATGGCACACAATGAGAAGATGGGCCTGGAGGAATATGTTGTATCTTATGTGTGTGTGTGGTTTTTTTTTTTCGCTTGTATTTATGGAAATGACTTCTTCAGCGTGAAGTCACGAGAACTTTGGAGTTGTAGCCTGGCTCCTTCCATCACTGAGCCACTGTCTTCCCAGAGAACAAAATAGAACTAAAGTGAGCAGAAATAATTCCGTTTTGTAAACTGGATGGCAGCTCAGCACGCACTTTTTAGGCAGGTGGTAATCAAAGCTATCCTTACTCAAACTATCTGATTCATATAAATAGCATTTTTCTGACTTTTCCAGTAGATGTTGCTGGAGAGCAAAGGAAAGATCATTTTTTACAGAAAAAAAAAAGAAATGCTTTAGACTTATAAAAGCTGCAGAAAAATATCCTTTCCCCCAAACTCTGCTGATAGCATTTTGCATAATTTGCTAATTAATGAATTATATTGAATCATTACCTTTTACGATGTTCTATAGAAAGCTATTAAAATTTGAGTTCGATTTTAAAATTATGAGATTGTTCTCTTTAGTCTCTATATATAATGTCTGTTTGCTGTTTTCCGTTTTTAAAAAATCAAGTTAACTGCACATTACTATTCAGAACATTTCATCCCTGAATGCTAAAACCCTTTAACATGCAAATATGATGTCAGAGGAAGAACTGAAATAGAATACCCTGAGAAGAGTAATGATCAAACGCATTATAAAAATATGCACCAGTTGCCAACATGTAATGAAATATTAAGAAATTAAAAGCATGCAACCTCTAAAGTAATAGAATTTCATTGCTCTGAGTCTGTTTTCCCACTGAATATTAAGTGCTTAATAGATCTACCCGTAAAAAACAATCGAAAATCTACATGGTTTGTCACTGAAGTTCTTTCATTATATGATTTTGAAAAATTAGCCCAATAGGATTTTCCTCTGAATAGGAAATGTAATTAACATTGGATATTAAGTGCCAGATTTCCAAAGCAAAAGCCATGAGGCTTAATGGAGAAAAGAAGAACGCAGAGAGCAAACATAAGGGCTAGAAGCTGAGGGGACCCACACTGGAACTACTCTGCTGGTAATCACTCTGATAAAATGACAAAGACGTCCCAGAGGAGCCCAGGATTCTGGGGCCCAGACACGAAGTGATGCAATTGCAAGCAACCAGTGACCTCTATCTATGGGAGTATTTATTTTTGGAAATGATCAATTATCCAGTTTCAATTGTGAAAGAGAAGTGTATGTATTTTTTTTTTCGGGCATTACGAAAGCACTCACAGACAGGGCAAGCACCCAGCCTCTGCTGGGGAGCGTTCTGGTTTTTCTTATCTTAAGTAGACCTTGCTATTTGCTGGTGAATTTTTTCTTTTTGCATGGAAGCCCTTCTTTGTCAGTTTTCTTTCCTGAGGTGTGAAATGCTCCATAGGATGTTTTTATTTAACACCCATTCATTTCTCTTTTCTGAGAGGAAAAAACTTATATTTAGAAGGCATGAGTATCAGTTACTTGTATTTTGTAATTAGCACTATAAGTCCACCGGGATGAGGATGTTCCAGTTTTATTGGGTTTTATTTTGTTTTTGGCTTCGATTCAGTTACATTTTTTTTTTTAGTTTGATGCATAGTAGTTTGTTTTCTTTCTGTTTTTATGGAAGTAAAGCTTCAAAATTTGACAGGACATTTTGCATTCTATTTCTCATTTATTTGCTTTTTTTTCTTATTCCTATTTTTAATTTTTGAAATTTTTTTGAGACGCACACAGACAGAGATCCTTCATTTGCTGGTTCACGCCCTGGATGAACATGATGGCCAAGGTTGGACTGGGGTTGAAATTGGAGCATGGAAATAGGAGTACAATCCAGGCTTCCACAAACAGGAACAGGAACCCAGTTACTAGAGCAGCCCCCACTGTCTCCCAGAATCGGCACTGGTGAAAGCTGGAGTCAGGATCTGAAGCCAGATTTAAACCCAGGCACTCTGATGTGGGATGCAAGCATCTCATTCCGTTCGCTAAATGCCTCCTCCCTTTCTTCTCTTTTTAATGGTAGCTATCACGCTCTGGCTATATCAAAAGACTGTAAGTTAAATGTGTCAAATAGTACCTGTAACAAAGAGTGGAATTCTTTGTCTTTTCATATTGTCTTAAGAAAACAGAAAATAAAAGCTATACCCAAAGATCGACCTTATGGGCAAAACATGCTGGATGCTACTCTCCCTTTGGACAGCCGGAGAGGAAGTGTTGCTGCAGACTACGGGAATCCTGAGGAGGGTAACCTTCAGAGTTAGGGGTGGAAATTAAAAACAAAAAAACAAAAGTCCAGGGGTTACAGTGGGAATCAGCGCCCCACAGAATGATGGTTGCTGGTGTGATGCAAGACCTTGACTGGCAAATCCAGGCATTTCATAGCCACTGGACAGATGTGAATGGGCACTTTCTGGAGGAGTTGAGACTTGGTATGACAGTGGGGAAGGAGTGGAAGAGTGGGATCCACACTTTGCCACATACTTTGCCCAAAAGATTCTGAAAGACTTTATGTAGGGGCATCTGTTGTCCCATTAAATTGTGGCCTTCAGGAACTATCACTACTAGCAGAATATTGCTTGACCTGGCCGAGATGTTGTTAAGAAAACAGTACGAACTTGTGGACTAGAGGCTGGAAGCCAGTGACCCATCTACTGGCTTAGCCTAGACATAGGTGGTATATGGTTCAGAAACAGTGTGGAGGGGAGGGAGAGTAGCTATGCGGAATACCTTCCTACTATAATTATTGCAATTTCTTGTATGCACTGTAGATGTCATGGCCTCATTAGGCAGGGATTTTGAGGATATGCGTTTGTTTTCATGTTTTTGTAAGAAAAACCTTCACCGTTCGTCAGAACTGAGACTCGTAGTTTAGAAGGCATGGCGTACTTGCAGGCTGTTTGGGTAAAATCAATTAGTGCTCTGTTCTTCTTCTGTTTCCTGACATTGATTAGGATGGATTCTTATGATCTTCGAGGGTGTTCAGCTCTCAGAAAAGGTACATACTTTATTTATTGGAATTAATTGCCTCCCTGAAATGCCTGTGTATTCAGTTGCTTTCTATAAACCTTGACTAACTTACCTTGAACTACTTGATGCCTGGTGTATTTGACTGACAAGCTCTGCTGTGGAGACTCCTCTCACTGTATAATGGGAGTTTGTATGTAAACATGTAAGATGTTTTCTTGCATTCAATAGACTTCACAATGCGTAGGAGTGAAAATAATTATTAGTGCAGTTAAATAAGTGAAGAGCCACACTTTCCCTCAGAAACGCGGATTGTACCAGCATGTTGCGGTGGACAGGGTCACCAGCATCACCTCAGAACCAAACTATAGAGGAGTGACTTTCTTTGTCCTCCAGCCACTTTAATTTAATTTGTTCCATTTATTTTCCCAAGCTTTTCATCTTCCCACCATTTTAATACCATCAGAGATGGGGGGCTGCCCATGACATTCACACTTGACATTATCAAACACAAAAGGCATCACTCATACACTTGACTGCATTACAATGCACGGGAAAAAATAGATCCCAAAGGCTTAGAAATTATTGTCTCGTACCTTCAGTGTAGGTGTTTTTTTTCCTGTATCTTCTAGCCAGCCTCATTGGACTGTTTTTCCTTCTATGTGTTTGCAGAGGTTCGAAAAGCCCTGGAAAAATTAGCATTCACAAATCCCTAATGGACATATCTTTATATTCACTGGAAGGACATGTCTTAATATAGTCAAAATTAACAACAGTATTATTTCCTGTTATTTGATTGGCACCAAACACATCTTGATGCAGTACCAAAGTGGAGCCTTGCACCAGAGCTGTCTTTGCACCCTTGACTTAAATTCTTCTGACAGTTGTCACAGTTGTGGCTGAATCTTAGTCTGACTCACTGATCTGTGGTCATTGTTGATCCTCTGTTGTTGCTAGCCAGACCAGTGATTCACTGAAATCCGTAGTAGCCCTCTTCTCTGTGTAGGGAGAAAGGAAAGGTAGGGTCGTGAATGGGGAGAATTTAGTATAAATTTAGCTTTCACTTCCATGGGTTACCATTCTGAATGCTCTCATTCTATTCAAAGACAACCTAACCCCTAAAATGTAAGACAGTACCTGTGACCTGAACAACTCATGTTATCAGTTTGTACTGAATTGCTTTAGTAGTATTACATCATACATTGTGATCGCATGTGCTATAAAGCTCTGTAGAACAGCCAGCTACATGGTATCCTGCAGGCTTAATATACCTCTGCAGCCTTGTACTTGGGAAGGATTTCTGTAATTGGAGACAGTCTAGTAAGGAGAACTTTCTAAGCCATTGGAGGCCAAAATACGAGTTTTTGAGAAATGTGACTTTATAGGCTTGAAACTGAATGGATTACAGATTTCTCTTAAGTGGACAGAATCATAATTGCTTGTATAGTACAGTCCTGATTATCCAGGGTTTGAATTTCCAGTATGGGGATTATCCAGGTTTCTTGTCTGACTCCTCTGTCTCCTAACTAACTGATGTGCATCAGTGGCACCCCTCGTAATGGTATGGAAGGGCATATTTAAGTGGCAAAATCTACACCAATGAATCATCGTTCAGAAAGCTAATGATGTAAATGTTGGGTTTGAAATTATTCACTGAAGTTGACTGGTTAAATTAAATTTGGGGGGAGGGGTTCATTTTCATAAATGATGGCTTGCTGTAGCTGTTTGTACATCAGTATCTTAGCACACTGTTTAAAGAGCAGATAAGTGAATCCACCCATCTGAAACAAGTGTCTTTGCCCTGGCTTATTTCATTCCCTTTCCCTTCTAGCAGACTATCTACCATTTTTAATTAACTAGTTGGGAATTCAGGCTAGCTGGAATTTTGCACCGAAGTGCGCCTTCTGCAGTGGATTAGGTTCTGCTTAGCATATTCTTCCAATATTAGTACAAATGTGAGTTACTGATGTCCAGGCATCAGTTAATTATTCACCAACAACCATCCGGTTCCATTTCCATCATTAGCTGTATTTTCAGTACATCCTTAATAAACTATTTATTTTTAGGATTTTACTCACTGGCAGTCTTCAGAGTCTTATGTGTCTCTGAAAGCTTCTTTGATACCAGAATTGGGCCGCAATAGTAGAAGAATGGGAAGTACAGCTACCTTTGCAGAAGGTGTAATCACAGAATAGATGTGGAATTCACTAGCTGCCTTTATTGTCTGCATGAAAGGGGGCAGGGTTCTGTCTACCTGATATCACACAAAATCAAAATTGGGTTTCATCTCTTTTTCTGAAACATCCTTGTGGGTTGAACATTTTCAAAAGTTTGTGGTCTTATCTACCACCTTGTAACAATTTCCCATCAACTAATGTGCTCATCTGTCATATGTTGTCCCTATTTGACAAATGTATATTGGTAATTGGCAGCCTTTTGAGGTGGCTAATCAGATTCAAAGGTTAGTTCTATGTCTGGATATATGATATAATGTAAGCAATTAAATATATACCATATAATATAATTAACATATTCTAAATGGTGAAAAGTAACATTACCCCCTCAGTGTTTTCAAAAATAGTCTCTTAAATTTTTTAATTTATAGAAGGAGAACAAATTTCATGTATTTCATATATGTAGATTCAATAGAATAATTACACTTCCCTCACTACCTTCTTTCCCTCCCTCGTTCCCACCCTCCCTCCTCTTTCCTATTTTTCTTTTGATTTTTACAATGACATACTTTTATTTTATTTTATAATCACAAGCTTAAATAAAGAATTCAACAAATAGTAAGTAGAAAAACCACTGTGCCTCAAGAGCATAGACAAGGGCCTCTGACAATCGTCAAATCTCAGAATGTCAATTTTACTCATGTACATTAAATGTTTTTGTACTCTGTATATTTGTTACCACAAATCAGGGAAAACATATTTGTCTTTTGGGGACTGGCTTATTTCATTAAGCATAATCACTAGATTAACACTGAGTCTACTAGAAAAATTTACTTGAAGTTTTTAACTTGATGATGTAGTGCAATGTCCAATAGTTTAGTCCATGTTATAAGTGAGAATTTAAACAGTAATATAGTACACAAAATGAAAATGTAAAACAATTGTTAGAAAAATCATTGAAAAAATCTAGTCACAAGTTCTATATGGAGAAGACCCCTGTTAGTGTTTGTTTTCTTCTGTACATTTATGTACATATATATATATATATATGCAGAGATCCATACATGCAAGGAATGGGTGTATGTACACACATCTGTATCTAATCTCCAGAGGAGGTGAGACACAGTAAGAGAGAATCAATGGGTCCATTCCTGGTAAATGTAGAGTAGGTATATTTCTGGTAAAAGAAATTTTTTTTGTATTTGTATTTGTGATAGAATTTTTTGTATTTTTTTTTCAAGCTGACATTATTAATTTCCCACAACCTGACACATAATGTATGGGTAACAAGGATGCCAGCAAGAACATGTAATAATTCTTGAAGAGTTCATGATCTAGTCTAAAATTAGAAATTATTTTACTTTTGAATTTTTAGTCATGAGTATATTTAATAATTGGAAACAGAGAGAAAAAACTGAAGAAATACAAAGCCACTTGAGCTTCCCGTGTTTTTCCTGGCTAGGAGAGTTGGACGGGCAATTCATATGGGTATGGTTTTAGAGGTGAAGATCTTCATATAAAGAGATCTAATCTCACAGGGAAATAAATCTGGCTTCATGGCAGAGCCAGACCAGAGCGTCGGACTTCTGTATTACTGCTCACTGGAGATGCAGGTCACAAACCAAAGATAGGATCCGTTTGATATTGTCTATTCTGTAACATCTGTGTATCATTTACTCAAGTGAAAAACACAGAGGATGTCAGTGTGTTTAGTTCTATATTTGCATGTGAAAGGTTTTGTTAGCAAGGTATGTTGTAGTGGATGTTTTTCTACAATCAGTTGGGGTCCTGTGATTAAGATCCTTTTATTCTCAGTCTATGTGACATTGATGATGTAGAGATTTTTATGTGTTTCTATCACACACCGTTTGTGATTTATAAACACACATACAGTCTCTAGAGGTCAGTAGAATGTAAGAAATGGGCAAACATGCACATCTAGATGAGACCTACAGATTCCAGAGACCATTTTTCAAATGGTAAAATGATAATAGTCAACTAATGACATTAGAAACTGAAATCATTAATCACTGTTAACAAAAAAGTCATGTCATTCTTGTTCTGGAAATGAATCTCATCTATTTGTTTTAAGCAAATTTCAGATAAATGAACATTTACATGGCAAGAACCTTGATAGAAATCCAAGCTGTAATTACTTTATTACAGTTCATTATCACAGAATATGATTCTCTAGAACTCTAGGAGAATTTTTTAAAGTGTTACCAGAAGAACAAGGTAAATTGTTGTTAAACACTTAACTTTTACCTCAAAAACACTACTCCCATTTTAGCTTCCAATTCAGTCCCCTTCAGTTTTAGAAATGAATGAGTCGATTCATATGTTACCAGTTTAGGAGATTTTTATGAGTTAAATGTCCCTCATGTTGGAAAAATATATTGGAAAATTGTGATTTACTTTGTATATTAAGTGAAAATGTTTGAAAGTCAGGTGTACTGCTGCACGGTTCAGCATGCTTATCAAGTTTCTCTTTGGAAAATTCATACAGAAAGGTGTAAAAATGACTACATGTAGCTATGAACTGTTTGGCAGTGGAGTTGTCAGTGTGTCTCACACACCATCCCATGCAAGGGAAAACAGGACACCAGGAATTCAAATGTCATCTGAATTTGAGAGTGAATGGTTATCTTTTACAATGAGCTTGTATGCTTTGGCTTAGAATTTAATATTTCTTACATGTGTTAGTATCACTCCGACTTGGAACTAATCTATCAATAAGCAATTCTTTACTTACTTATTTGTACCATTGTGAATTGTGTCCTTAGCTCATTCTCTTTCATGATAATTTCTAAACCAAGAGCTGCAAACACAGCTAACTAAAGAGTCCTTGTCCGAATTAGGCCGTCAGAGGTGACAGAGAAATGAAGAGGCATCGGAAACCCCCACAAAGGGGCTGAAGGTGAAGTGAAGAGGCAGTGTAACAAACACACACACACCCCACATGCCACCTGTAGTACTATAAAACAAAGAAAAACTGAGTGAGCACTTTAAAAAGTGACCATAGAGAGAATAGGAAAGAACACTGGGCTGAGAGTGGCTTCAGTCATCACCATGAGATTACTGTTGGATACATGATAAGTATCGGTGGAGCTATATACTTTGCTGCCGATTATTTAGTGAGGAAGTTAGGATATGTTTCCTGTCCTCAAGGAGTTGACAGTGCAACTGGATGCCTCTCATCTGTCATTTCCACTGCCTCTCAGTCCTTATATCTGCTCTCCCAGACTGCATTCTAGGTTCCATTCCTGCAGAACTCCCTTCCATCTTCCTGGCTTTCCCAACCCTGCCTTTGCACACGCTCAGCCTCTCGTCTTTCATGAAACTCTTATTCATCCTGGAGGTCTCAACTTAAATGCCATTTTTAAAAGACATTTTATTTATTTGAAAGGCAGAATTAGACAGAGAGAGAGAGAGGAGACCGGGGGTTGGGGGGATAGAGAGAGAAAGAGGTCTTCAATCCACTGATTATCTCGCCAAATGGCTGCAATGACAGTGGCTGGGCCAGACCAAAGCCAGGGCCCAGGAACTTCTTCCAGGCCTCACACATGGGTGGTAGCTGTCCAAGCACTGTGGTCGTCTTGCGCTGCCTTCCCAAGTCAATTAACAAGGAGCTGGATCAGAAGTGCAGCACCTGGGACTTGAACTTTGGCCCGTATGGGATGTTGGTGCTGCAGATGGCAGCTTCACGCACTATGCCACAATGCCGGTCCCTCAAATGCCCTTTTCATCCAGAAGTTTGCCTTGACTGTCTTTCCCTAAGTCTAAATTAGGAATTCCCTATGTGCCCCTATAATAATATGTGTGCCTTATTATCTCACCTCATTTTACATAACTGCAGATATGATTGTCAGTAGTCCACAGCAGCTTTTATACTCATTGAGGACTGAAGTCTTGTTTGTCAAGCTGGTCCATTGCTCTATAGCTGATGCTTAGGAAAATATCGGGCAGTGCAATGTTTATTTCATCAAGAAGTCTCGAAGGAATGTTTAAATATGTAATTACAGTGGATTGGCAAGTTAAAAAGGGATAGCACATCTTCAATAAACTGAGAAGGATTAACCTCTGAAGCTTTACTCTGGGGCAGGTTCAAAGTGTCCCACGGTGTGACCTTTCTTGTGCTTTCTGTAATCCATCTTAAAGTAGATCTGTTCCCTAAGTCCCAGGACAGAATCATCCTTTTAGTTGTTTTCTCCTTGGTCTCTGACCGCGTGATGGAGGATGGAGGTAGACTTGCTTGGAGGGCAGCTTCAGAGAGGAGACTATGTCTCCTCACTCTAGTGATGAGTCTTAAGATAACTAATCTTGACTTTGTTAACTGAAAAGTCCATGGGCACTGAGTTGTGCAACTATGAATATTGGCTAAGCGGTTCTTCATTATCCAGATCTTTGTTTAGGATCTGTTGATTTAGAAAGGATGATGAAGAATAATTCATTTGGGGTTATTTTTAGTTGGGTCTATGGGTCCAGGTTTGTCCCCCAAAATCATACTTACAGTTGCTTTTTCAGTCTTCCTCCTTAAATGTTTCAGTAAGTTGTCTGATATTTTGTTAAGTAATACAGTCGAGCTATCCCTGGTTGTTTGTAACTCGGAGACTACTGGGTGTCAGTCCCCTTTTTCACACTGTGCAATTTATGTTTGTGTCCTTAATGTGAGATTTCCTAGATGCTCCCATTGTTATCCTGTGCTAACGAGCACATTCAGATGATGGGGTTTTGGTGCATGTTGCTGTGCTCATAACTTCTGTTTATTTTTTGCTTTTATTATTTATGTACGGGGTGGGGTGGGGGGTCGGGCAGAGAGAGATTGGCTGCAGTAGCCATGGCTGGGCTAGGCTGAAGCTGGAAGCTGAAGGACTCCAACTATTTGATGTGTTTTCAAGGCTCCCTCTTGTGCCCGTTGGCAGGAAGCTGGAGGCAAGAGTCAAAGTCATGTACAGAACCCAGGTATTCTAATGTGTTCCCCTCTGACCTTTTGGCATCTTAACCACTAGCCAAATGACTCACTCTGCTTGCTTTTAAACTGTCCTTTTTAGTAAAACTGGTAAAGTCATTCTCTCCAAGTAGGTAATTACTCTCATAGTACCCTCAAATATGAAGAGTCTTCTAAGATTTTATGGAAAATATATATATATCATAAAAAAGTACGAACAGATTTTGAAATTTTTGCACCAAAGTAAACTTATTTGTAAATCCATTATTCCATGAACTTTTTGAAGTATTCTCCTATGATTAAGAATGGATTTGGAATTAAGGAGTGGATAATTTGACGTGTTATCACTTCACTTCAGCTTTGTCCCATGCTTTACTACTTTTAAAATCACGAATGTATGGGACCAGCATTGTGGTGCGGTGGGTTTAGCTGCCGCTGGTGAAACCAGCATCCCATGAGTGCTGGTTCAATCCCAGGTGCTCCACTTGTGATCCAGCTCTCTGCTTTTGCACTGGGAAAGCAGTGGATGATGGCTCCCAAGTGCTTGTGTTCCTGGCATCCTCATGGGAGACCTGGATGGAGTTTCAGTTTCCTGGGTTTGGCCTAGCCACTGGGGGAGTGAACCACCAGATAGAAGACTTTGTCCTACTCTCCCTCTCTCCCCCTCCCTCCTCCCTCCTCCATCTCCCTCTCCCTGTCCCTCCCCCTCTCCCTCCCCTTCTCCAGCCTCTTCTCCCTCTCTTCCCTCCACCCATATCTCCATTTTTCAAATAGCTAAGTAAATATTTTTTAAAAATTCCGAATGTGTAATGAAGGTGGTAAGAGTCAATGGGAATGTGTTGGAAAATCTTCATCTGTAGTATTACTGTCTTTAATTGCCTTCTGTCTTTATCATCTAAACCTGTGCTCATTTTTATTTTGTCTAAAGGAAGGAGTAAATATTTTAAAAAGAATACACAGTGGGGTTAGCCCCATCAATGTAGGGGTAATATTATTCAGGGTGAATGGATGGATGCAAACCTGGGAAAGCATGGGGTGAGGGAGGAAGCTATTATTCTATAGATTGCTAAGATTTGCTGTCTGTCACTAAACATTTTTTACTATTGTGTCAGGGGAATTCAAAAGAGGACCGTGTGGAGATTAGTAAAAAACAAACCATTTTCCTCATTTCAGAAGTCATCAATCAAAATATTTTCAAAATTCATTGTCTTTTTGAATGACACAAGCATACAAACAACCTCCCAGCCAACATTGAGGCTATTTAGGTAACATGGTGATGCAAATGTGAATAAAATAATAATACTAAATTATACACATGTGCCTAAAAGGGATGCTCATTATACTGTTACTCTGACAATATGCTGTTGGATGACTTGAGCTCAAAATCGTAAATTCGGTTTTAGTTTTTGATGCTCATTTCTGCTTCATCCTCGCTTTCCTTCCCCAAAGAGTATCCTGTGAAGTCCGTTCCTATGACTTCTGTTGAAACATTTTCTAGGACAGTTTATATATTTGTTCTTGAGTAAGAAAATGTTTTTAGGAAGAAAACAGTAAGTCTTAAAAAAAAAGGATTTACTTACCATGAGCTAATATATTGCATTTGTAGAGAATTATAACCACCTTATAGTAAATCAAAGTAGTTTTCATTTCCAAAGCATTTGAGAATGAGTCATAATCAATAATTGAGTAAGGAAAAATGCTTTCAGTTTCAACAATGATTCTGCTTCACAACAGTGTGTGCCGTTTTTAAAAAATACACCTTTGACTTGTAACTTAGGTTCATTTTGCAGTTTGGAAAGTGCTTGTGAATTTGTTAATACTAAGTTGGTAATTGTTGAGTTCTGAGGGGGTGCAGCATCTTCAGTCCGAGCTTATTACAGTATAAAATATGGATTGCCTTACCCTAATGGCCTCTGAATCCTATTACCATCCCATTAGAGAGTGTGGGATTTTAGTAATTCTGTTGTTTCCAGTGGGCAGTGAGGATAATGGGGAAGGGCAAGGGTTAATGCAATTCATCTCTTTTAATACTTGTAACTCCAAGTCCCTTATCACTCACTGTGGTTTCACTGGTTTTTTTTTTTCCCCTCCTCTCTGTATCTTTAAGGCTCAATGTATCTCTGTGCGTCGCCTAGCCAGTAGAGTTTGGGGGAGTATTTTGGGGATTCTTAGGCTTAAATAGAATTTGCAGTATTAGCTTTCCATAAACTGAAGATAAATAAATAAGGTGGAGCGCCAGCTTGTTGTGAAACAGGCTGTAGCTCAGAGAGGTTTCCAGTCACTGTCGTTGTGCCAAGAATAGTATTGAAATAGCTCTTCAATCAAGATCATTTATAAGGTCTTTTGGAAGAAGAAGCATGAGACCAGCGGGTCGGATCAATGCACACTAGTGTTCTGGGTATAATGTTTCCATGTGTTCCTGGAGACAGCTGTGTCCTGTGTGCTAATAGTGCTAGAGAGAGGAATTGGGAAAGATTTCCAAGTGATAGAAATTAGATTCCTTTAAAGAGAAGTTTATGAGTTAATTCCCTCCACATCAGACTTACTCGGTAGATGTACATGTCTGATTATGTATCTGTGGTTTTATTCATGAAATTTGTTTTTAGCTAATACAGGTTTTTTTCGGAATAAATACGAACATCAGATTACTTCTCAGTGTGTCAAAACAAATTAGTTTCCCACAGTGATTCAGTGAAAGGTGTAACTATTTTCCCTTTTTATATGTCAGAAAGCATTACTGGGACTGAGAAATTCCTACTCTGCCACCCCCAGCCCAAGAGCCTGGTGGTTTGCAAAGGTCTGGTTTAATGCACAAGAATGGTCGCCCAGAGCCCATCTACCCCTCCAACCCGCTCCGCTGCCATTAATGAGACTCACATGCTGATATCCAGAAGTAACTATGCTCAGAAAAGGGCTGGGAATGCCAGGAGGTGATCAGACCATTTCAATCTGTTGAAAGTGAGTGATATTCCCAGGCTTATTGTCTGCCTTCTTAGAGAATTAAGTTTTCATATGTTTCATCATAAATGGAATGAATGTGCAACATGATTGCAATACGAAAATGCCTGCTGGATGACGTAGTAGAAAACTGCTGTTGGGAGGAAACAAGTTCTGATCTTTATATCCTCTATTCTGCGTGTCTTATTGCCCACCCAGTTACGACTGTGAGTCTCAGCAGGGTGGCAGGACATAGGGTTAGATAGTTTGTGTATTCCTGCAGAATATTTATGCGTCAAGTTGCTCCTTAATTTGAGCCATCGCTTATCATATTTCCAGACAGACTCTGATAGTATTTCTTTCTTTGCATCAATTTGGTTGTTGAGTGAATTTCATTTTTGAAGGTAATTATGTAGCTACAGATACAATTAGTTTTCATTGGAATGAATTGATAGGATCAGTGTTGTTAAGGGATCTTATTTCCTTTTGGTCCTTACTTACGGGCCACCTTATTAATTCGTTGTTGTTCCCAAAATCGCTTGATAAGGTAAAGCAATTCAAAAAAAAAAAGTAAGAAAATCTACTGTACATATTTGTAATCTTAGAAAAACGGTATTCATACAGAAGACAATTCACAGAAAATTATTGAACTCAAGGAAGAAACATGTCCGTGTAGAATTACTCACTGTTTAGGAAAGGATGACACAGGGGATCATGGTTAGTCAACAAATGGACTGTGGGCTTCTGTTTTTCATTTATGTTTGAGTCCCATTCAATTCCTCTTGCACCTTTGTTCTTGGAACTTTCCTTCAGATCTCCACAAAATGTAGAAATGGCAAGAAGCTCACGTTTCTCTCCATGAGAGAATGGTGTATCACCTTTATCAGTGTTACAGCAACACAGACTAGTTGCCTGTTGCCACTGTACAGTGTTCCTTTAATGTACAATATATGAATTATCCAACAATTGTTAAATATCAGCAAACCAGGTATGAAATTTAGCAGTTCATCAAACTAGGTAATTTTGTTTGTTTGAACAGTATCGAAATTCAAAACTAAATGTGAGTTGTGATATATAACACAGAAACAATTCTATTTTGGAAACTCATTCTCAAATGAGTTTATGATAGTAACAGAATTTCACATATTTTTATTTAAATATATACATATATATTTTAAATATAAAAGTAGAATGGTTCTTGCAGGAAATTTGGAAAAATCAGAAAAATATAAGAAAAAAATAGAAGTGATTCATAATCCCAACCAAATCTGTTTTTTAAACCTATTTAAATAAATAATTTTATATTTGAAAATTTATTTTTATATTTATTGTTATATTGCAGGAAATCTATAGGGCATTATAGAGCATGAAGAAACATTGTATTAATATTCTAACAAAGTGTATACCATAGAAATATCATGATACTTAAGTATTAATTTTGATTGAGTTTATAATTATAAAAAGTATATGTTTATTAACAACTAGTTTGGAAATAGTATACAAGTTACAGTAAATTGTTTTGAAATGCTAACACAAAATGATAAACACTTTGACAGTTTTGGTCTATCATTTTTATCATTTTTTTAATGTAATTTTCAAAAATATTTATCTTAGTGATTCTGTTACAGTTAAATACTTGATTTCTTGATCTATATTCACTTTCCATTGAATTTTCTCCTTGTTAACATTTTTCTAAAAAATGTACTCAATATTTTTAAGGCATAGAAAACTTGTTATATTCATTTTACCTCAACAAGTTTTATTTTTACCTCTTTATATGGTAATATCTTCTAATATTTTAGATACCTTAAACTTCTTCTCAGTTTTAAAAATGAAACTTTAAAGCTTTCATTACAAGGTCCAATAAATATATACTTTATTTTCTCCCAGTAATTTAAAAAAATAATACTGTAATGTTATCAACTTTTTAAAATCAATTTAGAAATATGTGCTTGTGAGAGAGACAGATAAGTATATATTTTTCCCAAATGGTTCACCTATTTCTAGATTTTTAATTTTATTCTATAATAAATATTTTATTCAGTGAGGTCTATTTCACACCTTTCTGCTCGTATGATCTGCTTCTATATATTTTTGGCACTGTTATCTCACTGTTTCATTATGATAAGTTTCTATTAAGTTTATTGCAGTATAGGGAGGTTCTCTATTTTTTTTCTCTCTTGAAAATATCTTGCTTAAATGTTCACCTTGAGTGTTTATTTGCATTCATTTTTTTTTTTTCTGGTTGAAAAGTCAGAAAATACTGCTATGCCTTAACAATAATTTTTCTTTTTAATTTGAGCCTTTTGAATTTGCGAGTTTTTTGTTTTCTACCTTTTCAACTCTTATTGTGAATCTATTGGTTTGCTATTTTAACCCATTACCCTTTGTTTTATCTTAATCAGGAATCTTCTAGAATTTCCTTTTTTAAGAATTTCACTTAATTTAACATGCATTTTTCTAGAATTCCATTTCTAGTAACTTAAATATTTGTATATAATCATACATTGAGAAAACAGTGCATAGGTGTTAAATATGTGATCATTATAGTAGGCTAGTAAGGGCCAAGTTAATGTCTTTTTTTTTTTTTTTTTAATTTAAGAGACAGGGAGAGAAATAGATAGATGGACACACACAGAGAGAAAACTCTCATCTTCTGGTCCATTTCCCAGATATCTGCAATGGCTGGCTTGGGCCAGGACGAAGCCAGGAGACAGGAACTCAATCTACATTGGTGGGAGGGACCCAGCTATTTGAGCCATCATCACTACCTCCCAGGATCTGAAAGTTAGAAGCTGTAGTCAGGCCCTGGGCTGGGAAATGAATCCAGGCACTCTGAAGTAGAACATGGGCATCTTAGGCTGAACCCCTTCTCCACGTATATTTTTGAGCCTTAACTTCACGAAGTAAAATGCTCACGAGCCATCGTTTGTTTTTATATATCTGCGTGTCCACACTAAGTGCCTTAAGCCAGCTAGATGTAACTCACAAAAGCCAGTGTAATAAGAAGACCTGGTTTTCTTTGTAGATAAAAATGAGAAATAATCCATTTAATAGCCTTTTCTTGGCATTTTATAATTACTGTTATCAAACTAAAAACTTTGATGAGTTGTTCAATTAAAAACTTGTTTGATTTGTTTGTATCAGTCTTTTCCCAGATATAATCAGTAATATAAACATTTACTATTTTTGTTGGAAGCAGGAGGAAGGTTATTTGATTTGAGGGTTTGCATCTTGTTGTGGGATAAATATAATACTGGTTATAAAACACTGGAACTTACATTGAATATTCAAATTGGCCAGGTATTATTCCAGTCAATTTAAATTTCCAGGGTGTATTGTTTAGGTGTAGCATGAAAAACAAATCTACTCAGACCTTAAGAGCTATTTCTCAAAGCATTTCACTTCCTGATCATTTATTTAATTATTTGTAGTATCAGTGGGTGGAATGGGCAGTATTATACAATCATTGTGTGCAGTAGCTCTATGGCATTTTGCAAATTAAACTTTTCATAAATCAGTCTTTATCCTTAAAGTAGGGACAAGATCTAACAGACGATTATGAATAGCAGAACCTTGTATATAAATCCTTTAACCCTTTGTCTACAGTGAGTAGCTTTGCACAGAATGATAGTTGGAATTATTTTAGTAATCATTTACCAGAAAAATTAATAGGATATGTTCCCTGCTCTGATAGGCTTTTAATTGTGGTGCAATAAAAAGTAACAATTTCATAATGCTTTGCAATTGACATGTATTCTTTTGTACCTCCTGAAGGAGGGACGCATGCAAATAAGTAAAGTGGAAGACCTGGAAACTGCAATGAGGGAGCTGAAATCAAGGGGCACAGGGGTGATTCTTCCACATTGCAGTGTACAGCAGTATAGAGTGAGAACAAATGTTTGCCCCTGCCCAGTGACAACTTTACCTATGTTGTGCGTGGAAGCTCGTCACACGGTCTGATGGAAGTGAGTAAAACTGTGGCCAAGTTCTGTTGCGCAGCTCCAAGTGCTTGCTGAGTTAGGCTTCTCCTCTGGTAACCCTTTTGTGGAAGGTGGTTTTAAAAGCTTCCCAAAGTTCTAAGTGCCTTTGTGTTGTGTTGTTCATCAATGGCTCAGCATCCTGCAGTTGTGACTGGAGCAGCCTTTTATCCTGCCGGAAGTGAAGCCCCAGCTCAGCAAGAACGATGTGGAAATGTTGGTAAACCCTTTATTACTTTAAGTCTAGACTACTGTAATTCTCCATTTGTGGATCTTCCCAACTGTGATATTTATAGCATGCAACTTAAGCGTAAGAAGGCGGCCCAGATTCTTCCTGGCATTTTGTCACCTCAGCATATTTAGAGCCATCAATTCAGTCCTTGAATTGGTTACCCATAAAATTGTGCGTTGATTGTGAAGCGGTTTCCCCTGCACAAGTGGTGCATCAGAGATGTAGTTTCATTTGGCCTGTCCCATAGATTTTTTTTTTTTCTGTCACCATACCTGGTCACTTAAATTTGCAAGCTTTTTCCATGAACTTGAGGTGGATAGATTCAAAGTTGAGCTGACCAGTTTTAACTTTGATCATATTTTTAGAGATAAACTCTTCCTGATTTCAATATCATACATATTCTTAATAGATTAGAAAAATATAAATTTTATTTTGCATGTTTTGTGTCCTAATTATCATGTCCAATCTTATGGGAAAATGAGTTCAAATCTTTTTCTATGTCTGTACTATAAAATGTTTATGACAGTGTGATTTGTATCATTTAGTAACCTACTTATTAAAATGATTTCAGTGTGGTCTTGTATGTTTTAGAACCTTTGTTTTAATGGTTGCATAGTGTTTCATTTTATGGGATGTGTAATTTATTTAATTCATTTAGCAATTATCCCTTAAATAATTACTTCTCAGATGCTCACTCCTTTGCATGGTGGTACCATAACTTGTGAAGATACAATGACAGATAAGGATAGGCAAAATTCTCTGCCTGCCCTGGCATTAACTCTCTGTTGTTAGATATTGGAGCTATTAAAGAAAAGAGAGAGAGAGAGATTTTTGGATCATGTTTGATCTGATCCTCTCAGTCCATTCATATTAAGAATACAAGTGTTGTTTTAGAAGGCCAAAGCCTTGAGGAAACTTCTATGTTCTGCCCTCTTTTGTAGATCTTCTAGTCTTGCACCCTAGCTTAACGATTTTTTTTTTGTGAGGTAAATTCTGCCTCTCCTTTGTGTTCCATAGAATAAAACCTTGTGGAACTGCATTTGGTCATTAAAAGCTCTGTGGGCTTTGCTAGGTCACTTTAACCATCAGCTTAGTCCAAGACCATGGGATTTTGGTCAGTATCCATTGCCCTAAGAGTCTGCCTATCTGAGAAGTTAGAAGTTGAGAGTTACATTAAAGCTGTGAATATCCTCATCCTCACACCAAGTTCCAGATTTGCCTTTAAGTGATAATGTAGATACTATATTCATTGGCTAGGTCTTATCTGTTGATAGAAATACTCGTGAAATGGGAAAGGGCATCCCTGGTTATAGTCACGTCTTTTAGGTGGATGCTGGGGACAACCTCCATTGTAGCTCTTTGCATTTCTTTTCATCCATCCTTGACATGGATCTGTGTGTTACAGGAGTACCTGGTACTTTCCTCTCTTTTACTTGGGTGAAGTAACCATGTGGTTGGCACAGTGCTGATACTATCATGCATATGTCATTGGGTGACAACCACATATAGATGTAGACTTGCCAGGGGTGCCTGTCTTTGCTGAAATGGGGCGTTTTTTTGTTCTTGCCTGTACCTCCCTCTGCATTCTTTAAGTTACAAATTCCTTGCCTGAAGAAAGGAAGATTTTGTAAAATTAAAAGCATTTAAAAATATACAGTAGCTAAGAAGAACTCAGAGTCTGTAAATCTGCTAGTAGATTGGAAATCTGGCTTGATACATCCACTACTAAAATTAAACTGTATTAAGCTCATATCATACAATGGTAGGTGCCAGCTTTCTGTTTCCTTCTGTCTTTAGCCAGGCGTGATAGAAGTTGTATTTCCCATTGATAGATAACATCAGACTTTGCACCTAAATGCAAAATGTGAGATGCCAACTTGACAGAGCACATGGTATTTTATTTTAATCTTTAAAATGCCTAATCTATAAAAATATAATACTTAGTCTAACCCACATGGGAGCATAGTAACAGAATATGGCTCTAGAAATCTGGGATGTCTTGAAATCAGTCTCTCTCTTGTAGAAATTAGTTTCCATCAAGACATTCAGTTTTTAAATACTGTTTGTATCCAGCTGTCCTTCTGTACAAAATGTAATTTCCATGTGTTTTGTTTAATATAAATTACAATGTTTTAATTCATTAAAAAGAACATTTTTAAAGCCTAGAATCAGAATTGAATGCTCTTAAGCAAATTGCAGTCTTGTGACATGCTTCAGTATTTATTTTTATTGGGTCTGTGATTTAGATAGTGGGGAGAGAACTGTGTGTTTCAATGTCTTTTCATGTAGAAAGAATGAACCTCAAGTAGCAATCGCCTGTCTTCGGTCATATGTTATTCTCAATGACTGGGGGAAAAAATCTGATCACTTCACCTATGTCACACCATTTTCGATACACCGAAGCCCTTGCAATTTTACTTACAAATACAGATTAGGAAGTAAAGTGTTGATTGTCGCTGGCAGTTTGAGATGTATTATGTTTGTTCTGACCCCAGCTCAAATGAAAATAGAATGATTCCCAACCTTGGAATAGTTCTGAAACTAAAATTATTCATTTGAAACTGCCAAGACTGATCAGTGCAAAATCGAGAGGCTCTTGTTGAGTCCATCATTTAGAAAACATCCATTTCAAGGATTTAAGATAATCATCTCACCTTATTATCAGATAAATCTTTCTGTTTAAGGGCAGCTACTATCTCTGAAGCCAGCCTCATGCTTAGTAAGGAAGGGAAGGAGAGAAAAGCTACTACAAGATGAGGCCGTCAGAAGAGAAATTAATAAAGCAATCAAAAGGCTGTAAGAAATAAAATTACATTTTATCTTTCTTAATCATTTATTTATAAAAGATTTATTTATTTCAAAATCTGAGTTAACAGAGAGAAAGGGAGAGACAGAGAGAGATCTTGTCTCTGCTGGTTCACTCTCCAGATGGCTGCAACGGCTAGGCTGGGCTAGGCTGAAGCCAGGATCCAGCAACTCCAATCGGGTCTACCATGTGGATGTCAGGGGTCCAAGCACTTGGGCCATATTCTGCTGTGTTCCCAGGCCTTTAGTAGGGAGTTGGATTGGAAGCAGAGCAGCTGGGACATGAACTGGCACCCATCTGGGATGCTTTACCCACTATGCCACAACCCTGGCCCTTTTAATCATTTAGAATCACAGAAACTCAAAGGTGCCAAGAAATACCTGACCAAAAGCTGACTTTTGAACTTGGGGGAAACTGAGGCCTGGAGAAATAAAATGACTTACTCATCAGATTGGAATTATGAGAGGGAAGAAACTGCATGATTACATGGTCAAGTTTTTGACATAAAATCTAACATCACAAAGATTCACAGCAAATAGATTCATTCTGAAACAAAAGGTTAATTCTCAAACCAATTATTCTCTCAAAAAACACTAGCCCTCAAGCGTTAGTGAAGTATTTCTTATATTACTGTTCTCATTAAAGAGAGTAAACAGAGAGCCATTTGGATTTCTTTAGTTGTTTAGTATTCCTTTAGCAATTTCAGTCTTATTTGTGTCTGAAGAAGGATGCTTCTAATATCGAAACATGACATATACACCAACTGCTGGTTTTGACATTGAACTTCAGATCTGGGGTTGGTAGAGTGTTTGCACTCAGTGTTTGTAATGTACAAATAGAGCCTTGTTCAAATCCTCAGAAGGAGCAGCCTTGGATAAAGCTTTATTCACCATGTCTTCCTTCACTCTCCTCCCCAATTAAAAAAAAAAAAAAAAAAAAAAGGAGAACAACTCCATTGCAGACATCAGGCATGGGAATTGTCAGAAAGTCAGAATGATTATTGGATTTAAATGTAATTTCAGTGTGTAAATGTTCACATCTACCTAAGGATATTGTTAATGGAAGCTAAACCTCCCTACTCTTACTCCGTTTTCCTCTTCTGATGTGAATTTTTCTTGTAATGCACTTTGCCCAGTGTCCCCTTGTCCTCTGCTATGTCATGATAAGTTTTGTGCTATATGACTCAACAGCTTTTAGAGAGGGCAGAGGACTATCAACACTAGTTGATAGTGCAAATTATGTGTCATGCAGTTTACTGTCGTTATCTTAAATATGTCTCAGGAATATTGAACAGTGTATTGTGCCTAGTCTCTGAATGAGCAAACTGAGTCTCTCGGAGCCTGGCTTGTTTCTGTGCTGAGCCACAGCTAGGAAGCAGTAGACTTGGCTTAACCCAAGCACACTCCTGTTCCCCTCATCCTACTGGACTCTCTTCCAGAAAGACTTTACTGCAGACTTTTTGCCCCAAGTTTTGTTACACCAATCCCCTTTGATTTCATTGACCCACTATCTGTTGTTCCATCCATGCATTTTTTTGTTAAAGGCAAAAAGAGCTCAGAGACATCAAGAAATAGTTCTTCTTCCCTGAGGTATGGAGGAAGAGATCCAAAGTTTTTGCTTAGCAGTCAGTTTGCCTTCAGAGCATACGAAACGGTTCAACTGGTGGAGGTCCTAAGAAGATACCAGAGGCTAGTGTAGAGCTTTGCTTTTTCAAATCCAGCTTGTTAAGCGAAAAGTCCATTAGTTTAATCCTCCATTTTTCCTCCCATTTGAAATGATGAAGTTCTTCTGGATAAAATAATGAGATTGGAATGAATATTGTGGGCACATGCAATGCACATTTAAAATGCCTCCTGAATACCAGAGCACTTAAACAGAACACATAAAATCGGCACTGGATACCATAGAGAGAGAGAGAGAAGCAAGTAAGGGGACAGCAGAGATAATTAGAAGTAATGCAATGCTCCTAATATAATAATATATACATATATTAGTATATGATTACATTATAGTCAACATATTTGTTGCATTCCACTTTGATATCATATTGCCTGCGTACTCCTAAGATTATACATGAGTACCATATTTCCATATTTGTAACTACAATACATGCTAAGTATCCTGTATCTGAAATGCTTGGGACCAGAAGTGTTTGTGATTTCAGACTTTTCTGGATTTTTGGACTGTGTGGGGCCCAAGTATAAATGTGAGATTCATTTGTGTTTCTTACATACCTCATGCATACATATTAGCCTGAAGTTGATTTTATACGGTGTTTCTAATATGCCTGCATTTTGACTGAGACCTATCGTAATGGATCTGATGTGTCATTTTCCTCTTGTAGTGTCATACTGATGCTCAGGAAGTTTTTGATTTTGGAAAATTTGGGATTTTTGAATTAGGATGTATTCTGTTGAGGTCTCTTCCATTCTGCTTACCCCATTGTCTTATAGTAATACACAGGTACACCTCCATATGTGTGTATCATGCTCCCACTCTGCTTTGCACCTGCTCTCCTGTGTCACCCGTTTCTCATCCTTTACTGCCTGGCATATTCTAAGTCAACAGGAAATGTCGACTGGAAGAATGAACGAATAAACGTGTGAATAATGGGGTACAACAAGATCACACCCACATTTCTTGAGTATTGGTACATTCATCCTTCTTGGAGTCAGAGAAATTGTTTCATGAGAGATCAGTAAAGCATGAAGGAGTGAAGGAAAACTGGCACATGGACATCATATGTGGGCCACTGTCTGTTAACTTTCCCTTTTTATTTTACATACCAGGAGAGCAGATTGATATTGCATTTTAATTGTGTATATTAGAGGAAGGCATATGGTTACATTTCTTGTTTACCTTCTGTAACATGAAATTTGTCATTTTATTCCCAAAATAAAGAATTGAAAGGAGAATGCCTGCTTTTTTGCACAAGTTCAATTCCCTTCCATGCAAAAGTCTCCTGAGATGCTTAGCGAGGCGGTGCCAGGATGGCGCTGGCACCATTTTCTTATTGCCATGGTGATCTCCAGTCTCCTGAAATCTCCAGGGGGACTATGATATTTTAAAAGCAACTTGAATTTTGGTAATTAAAAAGGCTGGAAGGAGTACTCGTTCTACGTTTTGCCAATGTGGGTAAATATGGATCACAAACGATGTCTATGGGGGAGGGATATTGCTGCACTTTATTTGGTGCGTAGCCCCACATTAGAAGTTTAACAGCTAAATGAAAGTTCTGTGTGGGGTATTTATGGCAGTTGGTAGAACCCTACTATGGATTTCAGAGTACATCTAATCCCAACCTTCCTACGAATAGTTATTCCCTCTCTTAGAATCCTGGCATTATAATTTAGAATCAAGAATATGATCATCAGAGTATCTTCTTGTTGAGAGCACTGTGTAATATATGTAAATGTTCACGATTATCAAAGGCGAGGCAAAAGTGATTCTCTCAGAGTGGAAATGAAGTTAGACCAGCCTAATTCATACTGCAGGTTAATCATGCCTCCCCCATCCTGGAAGTTCTTACATTAAGAGTTCTTTTGAACTTTGTTGGAGCAACTGTGCTCTCCCAGAAAAGCCTCAAGGATGAAAAGGTTGTGTTTCACTTGAGAAGCTAGTTGAAAAAAAAAATTTTGAGGCCTTCATTTGAGCTACAAAATGAACTTTTGGGCTAAATGAACATGGAAGCAAACATTATAGGGCAAAAAGTATATAGGAGAGAAAGCCAGGCAAAGTGGTCCAAGAATGCCTCCTTGGGTCTGTTTGCACATAACTTTGTGTAGAGCATGTATAGTGAGAACTGGTCAGGAGCTTAAAGTAGGGCTTGGGGTTTTTGTGACAGTGTGTGTTGTCCTAGGAGGGCAGTAAATCTTCCAGGGCAGAGAGAGAAGGGGTGGAATGATGCTCTTTAATTAGGAACTTGATGAACAAATGCAGATTCCCAATTGCAGATGGGCATTTTAATTGATTTTTTTTTTACCAAACCACATGCAACCTAATGTTTCATAGTTAAAAATAAACTATGAAATTCTCAAGTGCTCTCCCTTCTCTATAATTCAGATCTGATTATCTATGATCATTTTCACCAACTGGAAGTTAGAAATTTTCTGTGCATGGGTTTGATTCTCTCCTGAAAATACTACCAGTAAGCACGCCTTGGTGGCTGCCATGGCAAAACGTAGAAACCTATTTTTTGTTTTAAACTCCTCTGGGTAAGAGCTGTTACCATGTTGCTCATAATCTTATTTAATGCCATTTTTAGCTGCTGTGACCCAAAATAGAATAGCCATATGGTTTTTATACGAGTTTTTTATTTGCTTGATTGATTTTTTGTTTTTGTGCACAGAGATTTGGTGATTTTTTTTTTTAATTGCCAGTTTTTTGATTAGTGAAATGACCTTATGGTAGCTGACAGATCACTTGCTGGGTATTAAAGCTTGGTGAGGTGACTGAGAATAGTGTTAGGCCCTTCATTATTTCCTTTTCATTTAGAGTAAACATGGAACCTCAAGAAAAAAGTTGTCCCAATGATGTTGTATTGCACAAATATGTTAATGTTCAGACTGAGTTGATAATTTTTTCCTTTGTATTTTCTCTCTAATGGTATTTTCGTATACTGGGGTTTTAATGTATGTTTTTAACCAGATACGAGATTTTTGCTTTCCTTTAGTGAAATATTCTTAGATTAAAGGAGGAGATCAATTTTGGATGCAAGATAGTAATCTTTTTTTCATAACATATGCAATAAGTGTGTGTGTGTGTGTGTGCTGCCTTTTCATACAGTGGAGAATTTTTTCTTAATTTTAAGCACAGTTCTGAAAAAGAATCTACATTGTTTAAAGAGAATTTTAGCATCCCCCTACTGTGATGTAGTTTTTCTTTTCCTGAAAATAGATCCACAAATGTCATAAATTAGTCTGCAGATTTTACCTTATTATGCTTCCTCCTTCAAAAAATATGCAGGAAAGTGATTATATGTGGTGTTCAACTCAGGGCTGATGAGTTGGTTATAATTATCAAGGCAGACATAATGAGATGAAAACAACTCTTTCTCGAGGGCCTCGGAGGAGTTTTCAGTCACTATCATAGCCCTGTCACGCTGGGTTAACTGTTTTCTGCCCAAGTAGATGTCAACACAATTAATTTCACAGTTTCCTCAACTGATACAGTTAGGGTTCATTTGCTCATCTGGGCAAAAAGACCCACATATGTTAAGGGTGGAATTGATTTCTGGGTTCTTCACAGACAGATGTAGCAATGAGGAAAGTAGACATTTATCTTTATGTGTTAACAAAACATCATTTTCTCTCTTTTTCATTTATCCTTAGAAACCTTTGCTTTGCTTAGTTGTCATTGCCTTTTGATGTTCATACTATTGTCTAGTCACTCAACGCATACTTACCAAGTGCCAGCTTCGTGCAAGACCACTTGCTGGAGGCTGAATTACAACAAGAGGAAAGCAGAAATCACTGCCTTTCTGAAATTTTGAATCCATTTGGGGACAATAGCATTATTAAATAATTGCACCAATATATTTAATTAACAGAAAAAAACACAACTAAATAAATAAATCATTCTTTACCACTAGTGTAATAAATGCCTGGCATTAGAACAGTGTTTGATGAATAGCACGTTGTACCATGAAAGGAATATTTGAAAATTACATCTTCCAAGACTGTAGGCATTTCACCCCGTTTAGCTGTTGAGAACTTGAAATGTGATCAGAGTGACTAAGAAATTGAATTTTTAATTTTCTCTAATTTTAATTTACCTTTTAGTTGAAGTCACTACACATGTCTAGGAACTGCCACTTTGGACATTTTCATCATACTATTGTATTTATTTTATACTTGAAAACATTTGCTTTTATTCTGTGGTTGGTATAGTTTAAAAAATAGAACCAAATATATACACAAGTTTAATTTATCATTTACTTGATGAGCCACAAGGAACACTTTCAAAGACCAACAGGATTCATGAGGGATTGACTGTTTTTTTTGCATATTTGATAAGAAATGATGAAATAATGTCCTTGATTTTTGCATGTGAGCAGATTACAAATTGATCTTTAATTTATATCTGGAACCCTGTACCTGGTTAGGGTATTTTTTAAGTCCAATTTCTTATTCGATATTATTACTCTATGAATCACTGAAATGATGTATTAATTTAGTTGATTAATATGAATCATTACCATAAATCTTCTCGTTTAACTCATGCTACTGCTTGGTACAAATTGCAAACACATTTTCCCCCAGAGTTGTGTTCAGTAGCATTGCACGGCCTCACATTCCTCATTCTCTTCTCCTACTATGTATGCATTGCTTATGACAGGAACTGAGGCAGAGAAAAGGAACTGGGCGTGGTGAAGGACGGGGGGAAGAAGCCGAAGGGAAAGGCTGGAAAGGTAAAGGGAGAAGGAAAGAGAAGAAACAGGGGACACTGACAGAGTAAAACACAGGGAAGGTAGCCTTTGTTGCCAGGAAGGGTGGGAATCCTTGGCCACGTATATGGCTATGATCCTTAAGGTTGTCAGTTTGCTTTATTCTAGCATTTTAATCTCCAGATTCTTTTGCCCTGCAGTGTTCTGGAATTGAGAATAATTGAGTGCTTTTAGACCCCACATTCCTCAGCTGCTTCTTGTTTGTTTTTCATTCTGCTTTTTGCCAAAGAAGGAAAAATGAGCCAAACAATTTTCTGCTCCTTGCCCTTTCCAATTGATATCCAGGACCTTTTAACTCTCTGCCTCATATGAAACCCACTGCTGGCCATCTGTAAGACAGAGTGATGACGTGTGTGTGTCACCTCTCCACTCGGAGTTCACGCCTTCATATTGTCTCACCATCTGTATTTTTTTATTGATGAGGGCAGAGCAAAGAAAAAATATTTCTCTATCAATTTCTGCTGAAGATTGAGTGTTCTGGGTCATGGTTTAGGTCAAGTAAGCTTTGAGAGGGGGTGGAAGGGGAAGGGTATATGAGGTTGAAAATATTTTAGATAACTTGCTCAAGTCCATTGAAGAGGAAACTACCTAAACTCCTCATGAATGTATTTAAGCCCATAAAAACCCATATATTCTTTCAGTTGATAGGAACTGAAGGGATAGTATGTATGTGGAGTCTTCTAGCTTCCAAGGACACTGACAATGAGAGACAGAGAGCAATACAGACCAGGAAGCTTCAACAAATGGAACTTATTTTTTGTCATGCAGCAGGGCTTGGAAGAAGACCAAAAATAAATGTATAAACAAGGAACAAAAGAAAAGCTCAGAGAGACAAAGTGCATAAACAAATAAATACAGTGGTACAGTAATGCCTGGTCATAAGGTAGGCTCCCTTAAAGTGAAGGATCATGGAAGTCCTCTCAAAAACACGGGCATTTGAACTGATACCTGCGTAATAGTAGAGTCAGCCCTAGGAAGAGCTATGATGGGGCTTTCCTTAGAACATCAAGGATAAGGATGGTGATGTGGGATCGACTCTCATATATTTGATTCTCAGATTTAGAAGAACACAAACAGAAACTGTTGAGTGAGTGACTAGAAGAATGGTATGAAAGCAGGTAATAGAATCTCAGACACAATGCCACTTGCAACGCCATGTTGTGCTGGTTATGGGCAAGTCATCAGTTAATAGTCCCCAGGGTTTCCTAAATTCCACTTACTCTAATATTCTCTCAAGTTTTACTGGTGAAGCTCTGGTCTGAGGAAATTCCTTGACTGGTTGACAGTCATCTGTGTGTCGTGGAAGCCCATGACAGTTTTCAGATGACCCAGATGGTTTCTGGCAGTTAAAACTATGTTGAGGATAAGGGAGACTTAGAGAATTCTTTTTTTTTCTTTTTCTTCCTTTTTTTTTTTTTTTTTTTTTTTTTTGACAGGCAGAGTTAGACAGCGAGAGAGAGAAAAAGGTCTTCCTTCCATTGGTTCACCCCCCAAATGACCGCTATGGCCGGTGCGCTGCGCTGATCCGAAGCCAGGAGCCAGGTGCTTCCTCCTGGTCTCCCATGCGGTTGCAGGGCCCCAAGCACTTGGGCCATCCTCCACTGCCCTCCCAGGCCACAGCAGAGAGCTGGACTGGAAGAGGGGCAACCAGGACAGAATCCGGTGTCCCGACCGGGACTAGAACCTGGTGTGCCAGCACCGCAGGCGGAGGATTAGCCAAGTGAGTCACGGTGCTGGCCGACTTAGAGAGTTCTTAAAATCATTTCTTAAGATCATAGATGCAGTTAAGTGACTAGGAATGAAGAGGTTGAACTTGTAGGAATACTGCTGTTGCTTTCTTATCAGACAGGAAATGACTTAAACATTGGAGAGGACAGAGCACTTGCCTGTTAAAGAAGGAATCAGACCATTACAGTGTTAAAATTAAAAAAAGAAATACCGTGAAATATTTTCCATGAAGTCTCCCCATTCAGTTGATCTGGTGAAGTCCACTATCTCATGTATATCTGCTATAGCAGAGCATATGTAACTGAGACTCTTGATTAAGGTGAAATAACAGAATACTAATATTGTTTCTGATCTTCTTAAAATATCAATATTAAAGAGTAAGATAGGTAGATGACAGTAAAAGAAAAATAAACATATGTGATATGAGGGCAAGATCTGTCACATGTGTTTACTGCTAAAATTATGTCTGTCACATAATATGAATCCAAAAATATTTACAAAGCTTAGTAGAAGCTGGAGGTAGGAAATGAGGCCATCCTCTACAATTACAGTAAGAAAATAGCTTAAGCCTTCACTTTTAGCCTTGAAATTTAAACTGAATCATTACTAATTAGTGAATTACAATTTCATTGACAAATGATGCAGTGGGAATTTTTTTAAGTTCCTCTCTTTATATTACAAAACAATACTGAGGATTATTGTTGGTTTGTGTCATCATCATCACAGGGCTTTGTTTTAAGCTGTTTAGTTATTATTAACCTTTTGGGCTTTCTTGTGATCTCAGCATCTAGTAGGTTTTGATAGCTTTAAGTAACTTCTTATAGAATTAGAGTTTCTATAAAACTTCTTGTTCAAAACTACCACACTGTTTCCTTGTCTAAGAAATAGTCCTCTGGAGCGGGTTCCTGATGCCTGGAGTGCCCAAACTGGAGAAGACACACGAGTGTGCTCATTCAAACTGTCATAGGTGGGCATGTGCAGTGACCCAAGTCTTCTGGCAGATGCCAAGGCAAGGACCAAGCTTTTACTGGATTGCCTGCCATGAG
This sequence comes from Oryctolagus cuniculus, assembly GCF_051225735.1. NCBI lineage: Eukaryota > Metazoa > Chordata > Mammalia > Lagomorpha > Leporidae > Oryctolagus > Oryctolagus cuniculus. Next base: position 55,818,961 of record NC_142872.1, read on the forward strand.
GGGGAAACGTACATGTAATAAGTGGTATGAAGTGATGAAGCCACCATGAATGAAGTCTGTCAAAGATTTAAAGGGAGAAGGCAGGCTTAATTCTACTAGAGAAAGACCTCATAAAGCTGAACCTTGTAAGGTATTGGAGAAGTGAACAGGAAGATGATGTTGCAGGTGGAGGGAAGCAGATTGTTCACAAACTTAGAGATGTGAAATGAGGTGTGTTCCTTGAACTGCAATTAATGGCAAGGTCATCCCTTGTCAATGCAGTAAAAGATGAAATCTGAGATGTTGTCCAGACCATCATGCATATGCTCCTAAAGTACGCCACCCACTTTCCACTTTATGCTGCTGACCACAGGGAGTAATTAAAGGATTTTAAGCAGAAGCACATCATGATTCTATGTTCATTTTTATTGTTTTAAGACCGTTTTGATAAACTGGGGCCTGGAAATAGCAGCAGTCCATTTTTAATGGACTTATGCTTTTTCATAATCAATTATCACTGGACATTAAGAATGTCTTGTAAATCTAGTCTTTGTTTAGATGCTTCATATAGGGATGTGAACAAAGAAAAAACATTCACTGTTGAGCACCCTATACTCTCAGAGGAACTGGGTAAAAGAAGTCACATTATCCAAAAAGAGCTGCTGAGTAACTACGTATCTCACAGTGCTCCCTTTAAATATAGCCTTGTGTCCCTGGTGAAAAGAGTTCCCCTGGAGTCACTGCCAGTGAGCATAATTAAGCCACTTGCATGCCAACTTGAGGGTTACCTTTTGAAGAAGTCCTCTTCATTGGGTAGAATAGATATCACATAGTAGTCAATATTTTCATCAAATCCATTGCAAATGTCTAATGGGAACTCAATTTTTTTAACTACATATACGTGTGTGAGTGTGTGTGTGTGTGTGTGTATTTGGTACAACCATATTACCTCAATGGAATTGCATCTGACCGGGTGCTAGGTATATGTCTCACCATTTCTCACAGATTATGAGCCCTGGAGAGTCTTTATTGTTACTTAAGCTGATTCTTTTTTTTTTAAGATTTATTTATTTATTTGAGAGGTAGAGTTACAGAGAGAGAGGGAGAGACAGAGAGAAAGGTTTTCCATCTGTTTGTTCACTCCCCAGTTGGCCACCAGAGCTGAGCTGATCCAAAGCCAGGAGCCAGGAGATTGTTCCAGGTCTCTCATGTGGGTGTGTTAAGCTGATTCTTAACTGGGAATGCACATCAGAATAATGAGGGGTCTTTTTTTTTAAAATATTCATATTTGGGTATCACCCAAGAAATTCTGATTAGGTATAGGACCCAAGGAATCACGTAGTATTAAAAGACCCTCAAAAGGATTCTAAATGCATTTACCCACTTGGAAAGGCACTATTTCTTTATCTCTTACACCACAGCTAGGGTATAGTGTGTTGAAGTCTGGACTAGAAGTCCAGTGTCCTTACCTATACCTGTGTGTGTATACCCTGCCCTTGATCTTACACGAAGACATTTGTGTTGTCACTGCTTTAATCTGGAAATTGGTGGCAGAAGGAAAATTGCAATCTAAGTGTCTTAGTCATTAGAGGCCTGTGATAAAAAATACCATAGACTGGCTAAGTTGAACAACAGACAATTGTTTCTCTCACTTCTGACACTGGGATGCTAATATGGTGAGGTTCTTGATGAAGGCACTCTTCCTGGCCTGCAGAGGGCTGCTTCTCACTGTATTCTCAAATGGCAAGGGAATGAGAGAAGGGGGAGAGTGAGCATACACTCTGGTAACTAGTAAGGGCATAGATTCACTCAGGAGGACCCTCCCCTCATGACCTCAGGTAAACTTAATCCATCCCACCACTACCACCCAGAGCTCCCATCTCCTAATACCATCACATTGGCTTCACCGCAGGATTTGGGAGGATATAACACATTCAGGCCATAATACTCTAAGAGCGGTTTTCAACTGTGGCTGTGCACTAGAGTCACTTGGGGACCTTAAGTAAAATATTAGAGCTCTTGTCTTAGCTCATGAGATTCGGATTTAATGTTTGCCCAGCCTATTCTTCATCATGCTAGTAGTGCATTTCCACTTAAAACTTGTTGTTTTTTTTTTTTCCATCTGCAACATGGGAATGGCATTACTAGCTATGCCAAAGATCACTTGAGATGACAAATAGCAAAAGGGTTGGCCACTTCTAAATTATTGTACAAATAGTTTTTCTCTTAATTAACCCACTTTCTTTCTTTGATGAGCAGCTTCAGATGAAATCAGTATTTTAGATTATATACAGCAGAGCTGTTAGAGCTGGGTGTTCTGGTGGTCCTGAAGTAGAGCTGCTACTGTGCCTATGTCAGGAGTGCAGTCCCATTGGAAGGCTTAGCTCAGTGGCTGCAAGTTCCAATAACCACAAGGTGCGGGCAGATGGTGTGAATGAGGGAAGAAAGGGTTGACTGTGGGAAAAACCATTCACTCCTTCCTTCAGTCACTTGTGATTGAGACATGTTCAGAGAAACACATCTCTGCTATTAGAAAAAACTAGTAGTGCAAACATAATGAAAAATGGCAGCTGACCTTGGGCATTCAGGGCTGGCAGAATCAGAGTGAATGCCCCACTAAAAAGGGCAGCTGTCTCTGCTGAACCCACCCCTGCCAGATGAGCCCATTCCCACCCCCACAGAGATTCTAAAATCAAATTTTTTATCTAAAAACTTCTGATACTTAAGTGTCAATAATTAATTAAACACAAAATAGTAAGCATTTCGCAGGCCAACTTTGGTACAAGCAATATTTCTAGTCTGAATTCTGCTTGTATGCCTGTTTTGCCCTGCACCCTGTCATTCATGAAAGAATCCTTCTTGCATCAGTTAAACCTTGATTTTTTCCACAGACAAAACAAATCACTGAGCTGGCATCCAGAGCTCAACTTCTTGCCTATATCCTTACTTACTTTGGCTGAATTTTTTTGTCTTCATTTCTGGGGGTCACATCCATTCATGCTATCACATTTACTGTACAGATAATATGCTATCTGATAAGCATACAAAATGATTAAGACAGTCCTTGCACTGTTTTCCTTCTAGTTTATTCTAAGGGACATACCCAGTGCAGCAACTAGAAGAATATGATGGGAAAATTAAGCAATGAGATTTAATCTAACCTCTTCAACTGAGTCTATTACTTTTAATTCATTTTACTAATAACAGAAAGATGTCCTCCCTTTTCTTTTACTCATCTTTTTTTCTCATTTTTTTGGGGGAGGGACATTTGGCCAACATGTTGAGCCTGCTATGTGAATATGAATGCTCTGTCTATCCTTGGGCTTTTTTTGGTGCTTAGGAGATATTTGAGCCTAGAAGATTATGGTGTAACACTAAAAACCATACCACCAAACACAGTGTGAATACCTAATATGTAAACATTTTATTTGAAGTGCTTAATATGTGATAAGTGCATCTCCAGCCAAACACAGAACCACCCTCTGTGTTAAGTTGACACAGCTCTCACATTGGCTGCCCTGGTTTTAGGCACTCGGTGATGCCAAATGGCTCACTCTGGGGACTGTTTTCTTGTACCGGGCTGATTTCCAGGGGAGTGTCTCCCAAACTCTGAGATGGTTATCTGTTAATAGAAGGAAAAACAAGTTGCGAAAGTAGGCCATGCGCATCACCGATAAACATGAAAATTTCATTGGTGAGAGCCCTCCTCTCCTTGCCAAAGTGACCTTGGTTGGTGCAAAGATGACAGAGTACTTCCCTGCCCGGGTCTGACAGCATTGCTATCACAGCACGTTTGACAAATCGTTCACATTAAATCGGGGGGCACTTTCGGCAGCGCCGACGTCCCCTCTCCATCACTCCTGATTACCACACAAACGTCAACCATGGCACCAAGCACATTTGTCAGAGGGAGTAAAAAGCAGTTGTTAGTAAGAGCGCTACCTGTCATACTAATGGACTAGAGCTTGTTGCTTTGTGTCTCGAAGGAGCCTACAGATTTGCAAAAAAACAAAACATAATTTTTTTGGAGGGTTGTCCAGGGTTTCCTGAAAATGCTTTTGTGCTTTGGTAGAAGGAGGCATTGAAAGCTAGTCAGAGGGATACTTCAATGTCTTCTCTTGAAAGAGGAAAGAGATTGTAATATTTTTTAGTGACTCCTTCAATTTTCTTGTATTCAAACATGCAGCAGCAAGTTTTTCGATTGAGGAAACCCATATCCTGTAAACTTTAATTAAATTAGTAAAAAATGAATGAACAGTTATTTGCTATTCATTAGTGAACACATCACATACATCTTTAAATTTTATGAAATCATTTGGAAGATGAGGATAAGTTTGTTTCTTTCTGACATCATGTCCTTATGAAATAGGTGCTTGTTTTAAATCACACGTCCTATGTTAGTCATTACTTTGTTTCATAGTCTGGTCAGAAGAACCCTTTGAAGTAGGCTGGTTGTACAGGACTATTCCCATTACAGGGATGAGAAAACCAAGAATTAGGATTGTTGTCAGGATTACATAGGTGAAGTCAAATTTCTGGTTCATGGCTTTTTAAAAAACATTTTAAAAATTTATTTATTTATTTAATTGAGAGAGAGGGAGAGAGAAATTTTCCATCTGCGGTTCACTTTCCAAATGGTTGCAACACTCCTAGTTGGGCCAAGCTGAAGCCAGGAGCTGGGAACTCCATCCAAGCCTCCTCCATGAGAGGCAAGAACTCAAGTACTAGAACCATTATCCACTGCTTTCTAGGCGCATTAGCAGGAAGTTGGATCGGAAGCAGAGTACCCAGAACTGAAACTGGAGCTTTATCCAGTATGGGATGCAAATGTCCCAGATGATGGCTTAATCCACAACATTGCAGTGCTTGCCTTTAGTCCATGCCTGTCAACTCGGGCCCATCATTTCAACAATATCTGGATTTCCATTAAAGAAACCATGACTTGGTTACACGATTCTGATGTTGGCTGCACGTTGCTGCTTTATAACCCGGTTTCCAAATCATTCTTCTCTTTGTCCAAATCTTGCATCACTAGTTATTATGAATTTGAATTCTGCCTTTTTTTTTTTTTTTTTTTTTGCTTGAGGAGGTAAAGTATATTATTTCGAATTTTCTTTAAGAAATTAGGGAAAGGAAAGTGAAAGAAAAGGATTAGTACTGAGTTAGAAACTTTCATCCTACTGTATTTTATAAAGCAGACCAGAGTACTCTAAATAATGGTTTGAGGGCAGTAAGCCTGAGGTCCTATATACAAAGGGCATGGTTGTGTTAAAATTTGAACCTTGCTGTGCTGTATTCTATCTTCTCTAGACAATGATACCTCCTTGGGCTTTGTGAAGAGATAGGGATAAAGCAAACTATTTTTCCCAGTGTTACACAATCAGCTCAGAACATTTTACACATAGTTACCAAAATGTGTGCAGATTCCTCCCCCTACCAACCACTTGGTTCTCTATTGAACTGCTATTGGGTATCGTGATTCATTTATGGCACCATCTCTCCTGTCTGCCTGGGGAGAGCTGTAGACCCCACAAGTGAGGGGTCAGGCTCAAAAGTGTGCCCCCAGTTTAGAGGCCGAATGTAAGATTATGACTGATGTTTTTGTCAAACCAGCTATAAATTAAGGTTCCCACAACTCCTCCCTTGGGTTCATTTCATTTTCTAGTGCGGCTCATAGTACTAGAGAACACTTTACTTTTGCTTTGCCATTTATTATACAGATTAAAGAGGAACGTTCGTAGTAGAAACTGAGATGTGAAGAGGGTCCAGCCCAGCTGGTTTGGACACTTAGACACTTGCCTGCAGTGTCCAGTTTTGCTAGAAGGTAGGGGAGAGCCTACTGCAGGGCTGCATCCAGGCAGTGCCACAGAAGAAGGTTGCATCCCTCATGGAGCCCTCAGACTCTCTGTACTTGCCTATTCGAGTGACAGCACTTCTGGGAGGTTTAGATCATGAGGAGGGGAGAGCTTGTCAATAAAGTCTAGACATGGAGGTCGTTTGATGAGCTTTAACATGGAGAGTGCATGCTGGCTTAGTCCTTTGAGGCTTCTCCAACCAAACACCACAGACTTACTGGTCTTTACAGCATGCATTTTTATTTCTCGCAATTTGGGAAGCTAGTTGAAGAACAAGATGTGTCTGGTGAGGGTTTCCTTTATTGTTTGAATATAGTAACTTCTGGCTGTGTCTTCAGATAGAAGAAGAGGCAAAGGATCTCTGGGACCTTTTTATCTCTCTCTCTCTCTTTTTTTTTTTTTTTTTTTTTTTTTTTTTTGACAGGCAGAGTGGACAGTGAGAGAGAGAGAGAGACAGGGAGAAAGGTTTTCCTTTGCCATTGGTTCACCCTCCAATGGCCGCCGCGGCCAGCGTGCTGCAGCCAGTGCACCGCGCTGATCCAATGGCAGGAGCCAGGTACTTCTCCTGGTCTCCCATGGGGTGCAGGGCCCAAGGACTTGGGCCATCCTCCACTGCACTCCCTGGCCACAGCAGAGAGCTGGCCTGGAAGAGGGGCAACCGGGACAGAATCTGGAGCCCCGACTGGGACTAGAATCGGGTGTGCCGGCACCGCAAGGCGGAGGATTAGCCTAGTGAGCTGCAGCGCTGGCCATCTGGGACCTTTTTGATAGGGGAACTCATTTCATTTGTGCAAATTCTACCTTCATGACCTAATCACCTCTCAAAACCCCAGCTCTTAACGTGGTCACATGTGGAATTTGGTTTTGATATGAACTTGGCGGTGGTACAAACATTCACCCTGTACCAAATGATAACAGTTTATGTTGTGTGCCATTTCCCAATGACTCTGATGCATTTCATACACATTTACCTCCACTGATCGAAATTTCCTCCCTGTGAGTTTGTCCCAGTGTTTGTGAATACAAAATGAAGCCACTGTGTCATGCCACTGTAACAATTTGGTGAGTTATAATTGCAACCAGGGCTGGAACACAAGTTCTCAGTGTTTGACACTGCTAGCTTATTTTGCATGCCCCCTTCTTTATCCCCACAGCTCATAGCAGCACCATGGCTTCCTAAATAGAGTTCTCCATTGTATGGCACTCACCATCCATTTTCTCTCTCTCAACTCCCTTCATCACTAAGCTTGCAAAAGCATGTTTGAACCTGTAGCAAGAGTTTCCATCAAGACATTCAATTCCAAGGAAATGAACTCACATCTTCCCTTTTAAAAAAAAAAGATCAGTAGAAGGTGGCATTTATTTAATTTTCATCCAATCTGGTCCCTTATTTTCTTTACATCTAGACATACTGAATAATTTTTGAAAGCCTGGGGAATGTGGCCCTGTGTTAATTTCCATGGCTACATACCCAGTCATCCAACAGTGTCTTAGTGGCACATGATATATTCAATACATTTTAAACACTGCTGCATTTAAAAATAACTTTAAAAGGTTGTAAATGTCAAATTGAGATTTGAAATATGTCAGATAGCTGTCATTTTTACACCCTTCATTAATTTCAATTGGACTCAGTGAATTGTATTTGACAAACTGTTATCATACGTTGACTACAAGCGTGCTACATTTATGTAGCACATCTCTGATGTCAGAATGTTTTGAGAGGAACTTTAATATGTGACTTCTCTTTGACCTCCTAGATGACATAAGACCATCAAATGACAAGTGTGGCAGCCTTCAATTCTAAGGTTTTCCAAATGGTAGCATTTGGAGAGTCTGCAAGAGTCTTGTTCAGAAATGGAAGTGTCCACTGGAGAGTTTCCAGTGACAAAAATAGATACATTTGTCCTAGGTACAAAATGGCAAAATTGAAACTAAAGCTAAAGAAAAGAGGTCATGAATAAAAATCCCCTGTTGACAGATCTGAGCAGGTGGAGACATGCATGGGAGAGTCAGGCCTGGTTATAAAAATACTATTATTAAAATTAATAGAAACTACCAACTCATAAATACTGTATGAAGAACATGAAACAAAGAACATAGTGTTTAAAAATTCTGGTTCTGATGTCATATTGTGTCAGTTCAAATGCTAGCTCCACAATTTAATAATCCTAAGGAAATCATCTAGGTGCCTTAATTTTCTAATTGGTAAAATCAGAATAATAAAATGACTTACCTCATAGGGTTACTGTGAGGATAATCTGTATGCAATGAAAATTAGCTGGTATTATTATATTTCAAGGCTGTGCTGGGTGTTCTGTATGTACTAGTTTAATTCTGCAGCCACCCCGTGAGGTGGGTATTACTGTTGCTCATTTACAAATGAAGAATTGGAGACTCCAAGGAGTGTTGAGTTACCTAGTAAAGGGCAGAGGCAGGAAGTCAGGTACCTGCGGACAACTTTTAGGTCAGTGTGTTCATCTGTAAAAGGTGGTAATTGAACTTGAAGTTCCCCTGACACCAGCCATTATTGGATGTGGTAACACTGGGAGCCAACCCATTGTCACCCACTGAGAAAGATGAGCTACATCAAGCTAAGCCCCAGTTCACTGAAAGCCAAGTTTATGCCCTGATAGGGCTGAACAGTTGGCTCAACAAACCATATACATCCTCATGTTTGCTCTTTCTTCTCCTGTAAGCAAAAAATAAGCCAGGTTTTATGTGTGTGGTGAGTGTTTGCATCATATTTTCAACACAGCTCTAAAGATAATATCGGTAAGTAAATAACTTCCTAAGGATGTTTCTGACACTTGACTATAGAAGAAATTTTACAAACAGATCACTAATTTTAAACCATGCGTTGTTCTAAATAAAGGAAATTGTTGATTTTTAGAATTTATTTTGACTGTAGTGTAGGAGGCTGTTTGAAATCAACCAAAGCTCAGGAGTTTTTCATTTTAATTTTAGGAATCTTCAGAGGTCATGGTATCCAGAGTTGTCAGGTTCCCAACTTGCCCAAGCTGACTTGTTTTCTTGAGGCTAAATAAATGATGTGATGGCAGCAGGCTGGAAACACATGTTGCTCTTCACCTATGGCCGATGGTGGCTGAGGGTCGGCCCTTCTGCACTAGAAAAACAGATGTAGTATCTCACTTTTACAAGAAATTTCATGTTTTTTGAACTCAGTAACAAATCGAGCATATATATGAACACTATTAGGGGGTTAACATTACCTATATAGAGGCCATTTTATTACTTTAGATCTAATCCAGTTTCCCATATTTTTGTGTATAGGGAAACTTCAGCAAGACAGAATGTCAGGGTCACCTTTTATTGTTTCAAGACCACATGCAATGAGGTGCTAGCAGAAACAGGAGGAAAATCATGCATCCAAAACTCCCGGCCTCGGGTCATGTCACCATATTATTCTATGACTTTGACTTGTTAAAAGGCAAGGGGGAGGTTGTGGGTTTATTTGTTATGTAACACAAGAGAGGAAATATTATCTTGCATTTTTTACATAGGAAATGAATAACAGTTTTGGTGTGACTCATAGTTTAAGGACTGTGGGAAGTAAGAGGAAGATTCCTAGCCTTTGATTTTCTGGTTCCAGGGTGGGCATTTGTCACAACAGTTAAGACACCACATGGTACAACCACATTCTGTATCAGAATGCCTGGGTTCAACTTCCAAGTCAATTCTACTTTCTAGCTTCCTACTAATGAAAGCCCTGGGAGGCATCAGTTGATGGCTCAAGTAGTTGGGTTCCTGCTATGCATGTGGGAGACCTGGACTGAGTTTCTAACTCCAAGCTTTGATCTGGCCCAGATTCAGCTGTTGACAGCATTTGTGGAGTAAACCAGAGAACAGGAGCACACATTCTCTCTCTCTTTCTCCATCTCCCTGCCTCTCAAATAAATAAATAAATAAAAATTTAAAATGATTTTCTTGTTATTTGAAACACTTCATAATCAACAGAGGTCTGTGGTCTGCCATAGGGATTGTGATGTTTTTGAGTAAACAAGGAGCAACAGGGGTTGCTGGAAAAATTGAGACTGCCACTCCCAGGATCAGGCAATCGTATCTTAGAGAACCACTTCTTGAAAGCTTGTTTCCCCCTTTTTTCCTTCTGTAGAGTAAGTGTGGAACCCTCATAAAATATGAGGGGAAAGGATCTTGATTATCTGTGCACTGCATCGTCACTAACAGCTCCAACTGGAAGCCAGCACTGTATTTATCTCACTGTGGGGGTTCTGCAGTCTTCCTCTTAGTTATTCTATGTAAACGAGGAATCTAGGAGTGGAATTATAATTTATGAGTACTGCATGCAGCTTCTGACAGTCCTCATAAACATTCTAAACAACTTTCTCTTGTTTCCAAACAAAATGTATATTTTGTCACCTAATAAGGATTTTTTATTATGACAGCAGTTCTATTCTGGGATGCTGTGTTACTGTGGGTAATGTGGAATAGGGTGAATTTTTTTTCCTAGATTTTAGGATCATCACTGTGATGCTTCCTTAAGAATTGGTAGTCAGTAGGTATTATCCTTATCAAGTCACGCTGATTGGAAAATTGACTGTAACCCAAGCATTCTTTTTGTTGTTGATTGGCTGCTTGGATTTTGCTTTTGTTTTTAATGAAGCTGCTAGCAAGTTATTGATACTTGATCCTGAGATTGACATTTCTTGACTTATTTGAACACTATTGTTAGTTGTCATTTCTTTCTTTCCTTCCTTCCTTCCTTTCTTTCTTTCTTTCTTTCTTTCTTTCTCTCTCTCTCTCTCTCTCTCCCTCCCTCCCTCCCTCCCTCCCTTCCCTACCTCCTTTCTTTCTCCCTTCCTTCCTTCCTTCCTTCCTTCCTTCCTTCCTTTCTTTTCTTTCTTCCTTTCTTTCTTCCTTTCTTTCACCTCTGCTAAAATAAACAGTAAGTGATAGTTTTGCTGAGTTACCATTTCAGAAGATAGTAAATGTTCTAATTAGCATTCCATGGATTCAGAAAGGGCAATGGGATGGTAAGGTTTAGGCTTAGGGAATTTTTTTTTAATCCTTAGTACTGTTATTGAATGAATAGAATATCTTAATTTTAATTAATGGAGTGAGCAAACAGTCTATTTTCTCCCAGAATTACCACTTTAGAACAAAACGAGAGGTAGACATTTGCTGCTATGTTTAAGCCATGACTCAGGACACCTGCATCCCATGTTGCAGTGCCTAGGTTCCAGTCTGTTTATGCTGCAGATTCCAGCTTCCTGCTCATGTGCACCCGAGGGAGATGGCTCAGGTACTTTGCTCTTTGCCACCTATATGGGAGATAAAGTTGGTGTTCTAGGCTCCTGACTTTGATCTGATTTAGCCCCAGCTGCTATGGGCATTCATGGGAAGAAACAAGCAAATAAATCTCTCTCCCTCCTCTCTCTGCCCTTTCAAATTAAGCAAAAGAAAATAAATTAATCTTAAAAATTAAGAAGAGAGCAAGAAAGGCTGCGCAATTAGTCCAAGCCATCATCCCCTTCATAATACTAAGAATGAAAACCAAAATGAGTCTGTTTTCTCCATAATTCCAATTCTACTTCCGATGGATAAAAAGATCCATCTTTTCCCCCCCGCCCCAAGATCTATTTGAACAAAAGGCCATTAGAATCTTAGCTTCTAGGTTTAAATGCTTATCCAAGGGTAACCAATGTAATCATATAAGCTTGCAAAGAATACACAATCATAAAATCATTTAATTAAATTCCATCAATGCTGTTTGTTTTGGTACTCATTTGGGTATTAATAACAGTGTTGTTGTTTTTAATGCCAAAGGTTTACTACTTAATTATTATCTTTGCTTATTGAAGGTGTTAGCATCAATTTGTGGAGTTACATAATCAAGAGTGGGTGCTGCTTCACCATGTACAACACATTTTCCAGGGCTAGAAGTCTTACAACTTGCACTTCATCTAAAGATGAAGCGGTAGAAATCCAATGAAAACATTTGTTAAATTGTAAAAATGTAACACAGGAAATCAGAACAGTTATTCAGACTGTGAGTAAATTTGATGGGGTGTGAACTGATCACTTTATTGCACTCTGTTTATAGCATCCTTGCCATTTTCTGAGATGGCAGCCCAATGCCTTTCATTGTCTTAATTAGATTAAGAATGGATTAGAGGAGCCAAATCTATTATTAAAAAGGCAATTATGCTGTGTTCTTTTTGGTTTTTAATTTCTTAAATTCCACTGATGCAAAATAGTAAATGCCTTACTTGTAATTATGAGCCTGTATGCATTCATTTAAAGTGCTCTAAGGGTGCTAGGAAAATCAGATCTTCAATTTTTTTTCAAAAAGATGTCTTAAGAAATACAGGAAGAAAGAAAAAGGAGGGAAAGAGGGAGAGAAAGGGTGAGCTGTATTTCTTTTTACTGTGATGAAAGACATGAGAAAAAAGCAATGTAATTGTTTTCTTTTTCTTTTGATTTACTCAAACATAAAAACACATAGTTATATTAGCCAAGAATTTTTCTATATACATCTTTTTTTTAAGTTTACCTCCACACCATGAAATATTTGTGAGTGTTGGTTGCTCATAATTAGGACTTAGTTGGAGCATTTGTTCTGTGGGAAACCTTCCATGATGGTTATCTGGGTTTGTATTTTGCATATCTGCCTCTCTCCCTTGTGCCTATCCAAATGCAATGTATAGTTTTGTGTTTTTGTTTTGTTTTGTTTTGTTTTTTTTGGACAGGCAGAGTGGACAGTCAGAGAGAGAGACAGAGAGAAAGGCCTTCCTTTGCCGTTGGTTCACCCTCCAATGGCCGCCGTGGCCGGCGCGCTGCGGCCGGCACACCGCGCTGATCCGAAGGCAGGAGCCAGGTGCTTATCCTGGTCTCCTATGCAATGTGTAGTTTTAAGCTTTCTGATATAATCTGTTATAAAGATAATACAAGAATTGCTTTGAACTTCTGTTGGAGTTAAGCTGCTGTGTTGAAAACTACAATGTTCTGTTTTTGAAGTTAGAGCCCTAGTTTTCATTTAGTGTTGCTTCTCCTCCCCCTCCTCCACACACACTACTGAAGTCACTTTGAAGTTCTATATTTCACCCATTTTTCCTTACTTTGAACTGCTGCATGTGATATAAGTATACACACACACAAAATGAGTACATGTGCAAAGTTGTGACATTCAAATAAAGGTTATGGCTTACTTGGTGTTGTTATCTCACAGTTTCCTAGTTTCAATAATGCAACATAGTTATTTATCTAAGATAATCTTGGAGAATGCTAGGTGAAGGCTGTGTGAGAACTAAACTCTTTTTTCAACTAGTTGTAGGTCTTAAATTATTTTAGAATAAAAAGTTAAAAGCTTTCATATATAGTTTTAGTATATCAATTATTAAATGATTACTAGCAAATGTTGGTCATTGCTTGGTCTAATTGTGTTTTAATAACTGCCATACAAATGTCACCAGCCTTTTAAACACTAATAATTGTCTTATTCTATCTCTGTTGCATGCATTTCATACCCCCATAAGTTTAATACCCCTTAGTTTAGGATCCATATCTGAATGGTCTTTGTAGCCTAAGAGCCTAAAACTGTGTTTGGACATAGTCTTCCTACTGTACTTGGTTGTTGAATAACCAAATAGAAAGGTAAGTTACGGTTGAGTAAACAAAGTACCACTATACAAGTAAATGCTTATTGTACCATAAACTCTGTATATAACCTGAATGGAGGAATGGTTTAACCAAATCATTTTGTTGACATGTGACTTTTGTGCCTTAGTAAGACTAGACTCTGTGACTGCTGAGCCATCAAGTCTTTGAATATGTTGCGATAGACTGAGATTCTAAGATCACGCTTTACTTGTCACTGCTTCTGAGTAGTACTCTGCTAGAGATTGTAGGTCTTGAAAGGATCCCAACTTCAGGAGGACTGTGACAAAATTTATCACTAATTACCTGTCTCTCAAGTGAAAATCAGTGCCGTCAGAACCATACAATGGTGGTAATGATGGTTATGATTTGAGCAATTAGTATTCTAAGCAGTTTACATGCATGTCTTCACTTCCATTATGAGCTTGGAATCTAAGAAAACCACTTGTCTGGGTTCGCCGATGGTTGACTTGTGAATGCCAGAACTGGGGCTTGAACCCAGGACTCCTGACTCCAGAGAGCATATTCTTAGCATTCCCTAGATGGTCTCTCCTTCATGCTTAAGCCCTTATCCTCTTAAATGGTGAATAGTTATCAGCCCAGGAGATGGATTAGAATCATCTGGGGACCTCATCTTGGACCTATTCCCAGATATACTTATTTAGTTGGTCTAGGGTAGGCATTTGTTAAGCTTCCCAGGTGATTCTAATGGCAGCCTTGGTAAGCATCATGGACTTGGCAGTGTATCAGAACTCACTCAGTGTCTGTGAATAGTGGAAGCTTCTGTTCTACTTATAAATTCATTAAGTTTATGTGTAACTATAGCAAAACAGTAGTTGTTGCGACTGCCTACCTTTGGGAGAAGGGAACTGGGAGTCCATCCACCCTCTTGGCAGTAAATGTCTCCACCTTTTCTTAACCTGCTTGTTTGTATTCTCGGGTAGAGCCTTTCCTTCCATGTCCCCCACCATGTATCACTGCTGCTTGCTTAATAGCATTTTTTTCTGGCCAAAGGTATCCATTTGCCCTCCTCCAGAAAAAAAAGAAAAATTCTACACCAACAGACTAAAACTTTCCCCTCTGGAGACTTTAGACAATTTAGGTCCATTAATGAAGAAGACAGTTCTTTGAGTGTTTTCTTTTTCTAAGACATTTGAAATGGTTCTCACTAGAACAAACTTGGGAGTATATGTCTCATTTCTAGGGCCACTCACTACTCAAAGCCACAGATACACAGAAATGCTGCCTAGTGTTCTGGATCTTCCTTTTTTTTTAAGAGACTTTAGAGATTTTATTTTTCATTTATTTTTCCTTGTTTTCTTTTTCTGCTATGAAATACATAGCAAAATAATTTTATTCTTTCCTAACACATTACAGGTCAATGTTGTGTCCACAGTAACAATGTAAAATAGGTAAAATAGGTCAAAGCTAGTAGCAGCATTACTCCTTTTGCTGCTTTAATTTTTTGTTGATTAATTTATTTGAGAGAGAGAGAGAGAGAGGGAAATCTAGTGGGACTGGGCCAAGCCAGGAGCATAGAACTCAATTCAGGTCTTACACATGGGTGCAGGAACCCAGCTCTCGGAGCTCTCTCTACTGCCTCCTAGGGCCTGGTCTTTGTTTACTAATTTCCAGTCTTTTTCAGAAATTGGCATTCCAACTTAGACGAAGCATGTAATTTCATGAACCTGGTTTCATCTGTGAAGTTAAACCCAACCCAGGCACTGTTACGTATTAAAGGGAGTGTTAAAGACATGCTTTTTAGAGTAAGACAGGTGTTAATGAGATCCATTTGGTTCTCCTTAACCAGCTCTGTGATTTCAAATAAGAAATTTGGCATTGAGCTGATGTTCCCTTATTCGTAAAATAAAGACATTTTCCTGACTCTCATGGTTGTCCTAAGGATTAAAATAAGTTGTGCATGTGGAGTGCTTAGACTTAGTGCAACTCTGGCCTTACATAAATAAAAAATATGTTTAATGAGTGTCGTGTTTTTCACAAACTAAAATCAGGTCAGCCATTGCCCATGGCTCTGTTCACTATCCCTTGTTGGCCTGAAGTATGAGGTAAACCTCCTCACGTTGGATTTGCTCTTCTTTCCATTGACATTTCAAGACCCTTTCTGTTCCCCCTGTTTTCCAAAAATTAATGAAACTGACAGCTGCATGGTGGATGAAAACCCAAGTTGTGTCACTCTGCCCTACCCTCTCTACTGTGGTCCAAACTGGAGGTTATGTTTGTAGAACCAGAGGCAATCTCTTTGGGATGATTAGAAGCAAAGTATGATTAATAATGAATATATGTATGTATTTTAAGAGTAGGGTTGTGTTAAATGTGAAGAGTCAATAAATGCCTGTTAACCTTCTCAGAGGTCAACAGTCGACCGGGTGGCTGCTTATGCAGGGCAGGCCGAGCATCTGCAGCCTAATTCAGACCTGCCCTCAGATCTGACAATGGTACATGCAATTAGGAAAATGTCTCTGTAATAATGGTAATCCGTGTAAACCAGGAGGACAGGGCACAGCTGTGGAAAGCACTTGGCGGGAGAAAGAGAACAGCCACAACATTCCAAAGGAGCAAGCTTCAAATTATCCATGTTCTGTATTAATATACAGTAGCTTTCAATTCATTCTCAATCATAATTTACTGAAAAACATTTTAAACATATGTGTGTAACTCAGATCATGGACTATCCAGAGTCCTTTCTTTCTCTCTTACTTGTTATGAATATATTGGAGTTTATGCATCTTCCTTAATAATGCTGTTATGGATTTAAATAACTTAAACTGTGCTTGATACAAACTTTGCTTTTGGGCTTCTTTATTTTTTTTTTCTGACGAACTGAGCACAAAATGTGCTCTGTCTTTTGTGGACTGTAGCAATTCAGCTTCTTCTCCCTTGAAATGTTGACATTTGTAAATGAGAGTGGCCACTCTAGGTTTACAATCTTCTCCTTTATCAGTTCCTTTTCTTTTTGTTTGTTTTGAGAGAAGGGTGGCTTTGATGAGGTTGGTTCACTACCCAAATGCCCACAGAACTCAATCCAGGTCTCCCACATGGGTGGCAGTGACCCAACTGCTTTAACCACACCTGCTGCATCCCATGGTCTGCATTAGCAGGAAGCTGTGATTGGGATCTGAAGCTGGAATTGGTATCTGGAACCAGGCACTCTGTTGTAGGATGCAAGTATCCTAACTGATGGCAAAACACCCCTGCTCATCAATAAATGTATATGTTCATCTTTGATTTTGAAAAGAAATTTAGAGTTCTGGTCTATGGACAAGTCCTAGGTTATTTTTGATCTTCCCCATCCCCCTAAGTCCTAAATAATGGAGAAGAGTTCCCTGACTTTTCCTTGTAAGAAAGATAACGTCTCTATTCACAGCCAGCTCTGAATAATTGATGATGATAATAGTGTGAGAACGTTTTACATTTATGGCTGCTTTAGATTTTCAGGTCTGTTACACATCTGTTTTCTTACTGATCCTCATATCAACAGTTAGAAGTAGGAAGAGACAGAGGTTGGAAGAGACTTTGCACATTCATTTGTTCTTTGATTTACTCATCCATTCAACAAATATTTAATAAGTAATTATGTGTGCTAGATATTGTACTGAGAGCTGAGTCTGCAGCATGAAAAAGAAAGGCAAAATCTCAGTGCATTTCATCCAGAGGACCAGGCAATAATTACATAAATGAATGAATAAGATCATTTTAGATAATGATGCTTGCTGTGAAGAAAATAAAACGGGATGCTATCTTTGGAGAGTGTGTACTGTTTTTTGCTCTAGATTGGGTTGTCACAGCAAGCTGGGCAGGAATGGTGATATTTGAGCTGAAGTATATATGGCTTTAAGGAAACCGCTGCAAGAACTGGGGAAAGTACACCCGTTTCGGAGACCCTAAGACAAGAAGAGTGGCTGAATGAGGAGAATGGCGTCAGGTCAAGGGAATGGAAAGCAGGGTTAGTCCTGTAGGACATTCTTTGCCATAGTAAGGATAGTCCTTTGGAATGCATGCTGTAGTATTTCTAAGGGTATAAGAACTGCTCCGTGTCCTTTCACCTCACCAGGTATAGAAATGGAGCTATATTATGTAAGTCAAGAAGGCTTTTGCAATAGCCACCATTATTCTGATAGCTCATGAATTAAAGGCATGGTCTAATTTGTTTTTGTGTCCCTCAATACCTAGTGTAGAATCTAAAATAGGTGTGTAATTGTCAGGCATGTTGAGTGATGTGAGATGGAGTATTGTCAAAGTGTGCACATGGCCCCCATGCATCAAATTTATCAGGAGGTGCTCATTTAAAATGAAGACTCTGGGGTATTGCTAGTGGTGGCAAAACAGCTGCTTGAGATGCCTGCAACTCATAGCACAGTGCCTGCTTTGTGTGCCAGCTCCTCATGTTGCCCATCCATGTTCCTGGTAATATGCCTAGGAAGCAGTAGATTATGGCCCCACTACTTGGGTTCCTACCACTCATGTGTGAAACCAGGACAAAGCTCTTGGCTCTTGGCTTTGCCTAACCTAGCCTTGGCTATGTGGGTGTTAGGGGAGTGAACCAATGGATGGAAACTCTCTCTCTGTCTCTCCCTCTGTCTCTGCCACTTTGCCTTTTTTTTTTTTTTTTGACAGAGTGGACAGTGAGAGAGAGAGAGACAGAGAGAAAGGTCTTCCTTTTGCCATTGGTTCACCCTCCAATGGCCTCCACGGCCAGCGCACCGCGCTGATCCAAAGCCAGGAGCCAGGTACTTATCCTGGTCTCCCATGGGGTACAGGGCCCAAGGACCTGGGCCATCCTCCACTGCACTCCCTGGTCACAGCAGAGAGCTGGCCTGGAAGAGGGGCAACTGGGACAGAATCTGGCGCCCTGACCAGGACTAGAACCCGGTGTGCCGGCGCCGCAAGGCAGAGGATTAGCCTAGTGAGCCGCGGCGCCGGCCCACTTTGCCTTTCAATTAAAGAAATAAATCTTTTAAAGATCGTAGCAAAACGAAGATCGCCAGACCTCCATACACATACAACCTTCTGAATTCAGAATTTCTGAGAGTGGAGCAATTAATCTGTATTTTCAGCAAAATCAGTGAGTTATTCTTATGTACAATAAATTTGAGAATTTTTCTGGCCTGATTTTTGTTTCTCAAAGAAGTCTCTACTGCATTATAAAAATCTTAAAAGCAAAAATGTTTGGACTCACTTTTGTATATTATACACGCAGGAGACTTGTGCTGGCAGCTACATGTGTTTATACTGTTGTATATACTGCATCTTAGTAGGATTATATGTGTGCCACTTTTCAATATGTTTGCAATCCATCTTTATTGATTCAAGCAAAAATATGTAGCATTAGTGATGATATTTCCCCTTTTTTGTATTCTGTTTGTTTTATCATCAGAAAGTGAACAGGAACTTGTTTGAGAAAGGCATATGATGAAAGGTAGCCTTTGTGTAGCTTGTGCTAATTCACCTCTGAAATGCTAGAGCTAGGGTCTGAAAATTCTGCAGAAAAACTAGTGATATAAAAGCTGCCATACTTGAAGTTTCTATATTGTTTTAACAAAACAAATTTTAAAAACAGATCAAATAAAACAATGAGTTGAGATTCTAAGGAAACTTCTGTATCCAGCTACCTTGTTTCCACATATTGGCAAAGATATGGGTTCCTCCAGTACCCTATTCACTTTTCAGAAAAAAAAAAATGAAGGAAAAGATTCAACCTTCAGTCTTGCTGCATAGTTCAAGTGTGAGTATGGTTCCTGCCTCAAGTACATTGTGTTTTTGAAAATCCCTCAAACACTGCAGACATGGCAATTGCTTAAAGTAGTGTTTGAGGATGAAAATGACAGACCCTTAGCCAGAAGGAAGGACTCTGTTTGAGAGCCATTTTGCTGTACGTATATTTCAATCAAAACAGCCAAAGAGGAGGCCAGAGGTAGAAATTCCTTCACCTCATTTTTGAAGATTTTGTTTCGTTTGTTCCTTTCCAACATTTTCTGTTTTTCAGTCTCTTGCCAAAGCTGCAATCCTGTGTTATCACTTTCCTCTTGCTGTTGTTTTTTAAGAAAATACACAATTATTCATAATGGCAACAGGGAAAACAGAAAAGGTAGATTGCTTTAAACAAAACTCTCTTAAAATGCGGTCTCCTTCTCCCTCCCCCCAATTAAAATGATTCTGTAAAGCACTGCATAAGATGGCAGAAGGGTGAGCTTTATTTTCGGGCTCTTGGCCCCACATGTAGGACCATGGCTTTCTGTTCCATTGCCATCTGCTTTGAATATAGATCATTGAATAAAGTCCCCTCCCTCTGCCTTCCACGAGGGGGCTGCATTTGTTTCATTTTGTAATACTGAGTTATCCCCGTTATTATTTTTGTTGTCCTATCTTATTCAGTGACCTGATTTATACAGAAGACTGCTGGGGATGACTGAATTCCCTTTTCCCAACTTGTCTGTTTTTTTTGTTTTTGTTTTTTTTTTTTTTTACCATTTCAAAAAACTCATGAGAAAAGTATGTTTTTACCTGCTTTCAGATTTTCCAAATCCAGTCAATTTAGCTGGTGCTCTTATACACTCCTCCGGAAGCATGCCACCAATCCTGACATTGTTATCACTTGGCAGTCCACAGCCTACACCATGGCCAACAGGATTTTGTTTTGCCAACACATTGATTTCTTTTTTTTTTTCTTTTTACTACTGAATTTGAATGCCTTTGGATGCCTTCTCACTATCCACAACTCACACCTGACTGTTGGTCCCATTGGCCTCTCTAAGAATTCTGGTAGGAACTACTGTTGTGTTGATCCCCCTTTTAAAATTTTATTTATTTATTTTCATTTGATTTGAAGAGTGGAGAAGCATGTGTGTGAAGAGAGAGAGAGAGAGAGAATGTTCTACCTGCATGTCCACTCTCCAAATGAAGTTCTTGAAGCTAGGAGCCAGGAATTCAATCCTAGTCCCCTATGTGGGTGGCAGGGCTCCAGGTACTTGAGCCTTCACCCACTGTCTTCTAGGATATGCATTAGCAGGAAGTTGGGTTGGAGCAGAGGTGAGAGTCGAACTCAGGCACTCAGATAAGAAAGTGATATCTTGACTACACCAAATTCTTGCACCCTTTAAAAATTTAGTTTCTTTCGTTTTATCTGAAAGGTGGACAGATCTCCTTTTGAAGCACCTCCATGTTTTGGTTTATGCAGTTGCTAAGTTTTAGGGAGTGTGTGCATGTGTGTGTTGGTTATGTTAATGTGTTGTTGCTGTTGGCATTGGTTAAATGTGTGCATGAGTCAGGAGCATTCATTGTCATCTGTGGGTGCTTTAGTTGTGTGTATTGATGTATATATGTGTATGTGTGTGTGTATGGTTGGGTAAGGATCTTATTGGAGCAAATGGTTGTTTTGACTTTATTTCTTTTTGCTACCATTATAGTCAAATCAAGCCTCTCTCCTTTGGGAGATTTCAATAATTATTCAAGAGTTGGGTAGTTTTGTATTTTATTCACCAGTATGTGCCATATAACATATGTACTATTTCTGACGCTGCCAAAGACAGAAATCCTGATGTAACAAGTTACTCATCCACTTACAAACAGTGTTCGGAGTCCCAGATATTTTGACTTTCAGTTAGACTTCAAGATTTAAGAACTTTTCAAAACAAGAGTTGAATAACAAGAAAATTCATTGGAAATGGTGAAGTAGATTCAATAATCTGCTTACCAAAATGAAGCATTTGTCTGCAGATACATAATATAATAGAGACAACTATGAATTGGGTACTTTTCGCATTCACAATACATCCCATTTCATTAAGAAACTGTTCTCCTTCTTAACTAGGAACACACAGAGAGAGGGAGAGATAAAGGGAGACAGAGAGAGAGAGAAGAAAGAGATCTTCCAACCTCTGGTTCACTCCCCAGATGTCCGTAATGGCAAGCTCTGGGCCAGACTTAAACCAGGGGTCATCTTCCTCTGCTTTTCCAAGGCCATTAACAGGGATCTGGATAAGTTGAGCAGCTGGGACACAAGCTGGCACCTTATAGGATGCAGGCAACACAGGTGGTGATTTTACCCACTACACCACGATGGCGGCCCCTCATCCTTTTCTTAAATCACCTGGATCTGAGTTATTTGCTGATTTTTAGTGATTGATTCCTGAATGGATCACTTAGCTTATCAGTTCTTTGAATCTTTACTGGTAGCAAAACCATAGAATTTTCCTGGTGCCTTTTTCAGTGATTGTACGTTCAGACTTTTTGACACTCATCTTCATCAACTCCATGCCAGCCCTAGCCACTACTGTTGCCAGTCCTGTTTTTGAGAAGAGTTTGCAAAGCTAGGACTAAGATGATTTTGCACTCTTCCTATTACAGCTTCCTGTTATTACTGATAAATTTAATTCCATGCAGTAGTTGTGACTGTAAAAATACAAGACCATTTTCTTGTTAGAGTCTCCCCTGCTCTTCAGATTTATTTTTAGTCTGTATTTACCTTAATTGTTTTATTATCACATACCACCTCATGAGGCCATCCAAATGCTATTATTTATCTATTACTTATCTAATTTTTTAAAAAGATTTATTTGTTTATTTGAGAGGCAGAGTAACAGGCAGAGAAGGAGAGACAGAGAGGTCTTCCATCTGCTGTTTCACTCCCCAGATGGCCACAAAGGCCAGAGCAGGACCAGGCTAAAGCCAGGAGCTGGGAGCTTCCTCTGGGTCTCCCATGTGGGTGCAGGGGCCCAAACACTTAGACCATCCTCTACTGCCTTCTCAGGCCATGAGCAAGGAGCCGGATCGGAAGTGGAGCAGCCAGGACTCAAACCAGCGCCCATGTGGGATGCTGGTGCCACAGGTGGAGGCTAAACCTACTATGTTACAGCGCTGGCCTCATCTAATGTTTTTAGACTATACTTAACAGTAATGTTTATGAACTATGAAGTATTTACTGATGTTATGTGTGATAATTTTTATGTGTCTGTGTATCTTAGCTAAGGAGTAAACAAAAGTAGAAGTGAAAGCAACTGTAAGTTAGATAAATCTTCTCAGCTTTATAAGTTATCTATTGCTGTATAACAAATTACCCCACAATTTTATGGTTTAGAAGAGAAATAAACATTTAATGTTTAATGTGGGTCAGAGATTTGGCAGTGTGAGTTAATTGGCTATCTCTACCACAGTAAAAGTGAGTCACTTCATTCAACCCCTGTTAAAGGGAAGGGATATTAGGCTCTGCCTTTGAAAGGAAGGGGTTTTATTTTTTTAATCAGTATAAAGAGAACAGATTTCATGTATTTCATGAATTTAATTCTAAGTGAAAGGAAAGCATTTTAAAACTACCACATCATATTTTGGTAATTTTTAACTTTCCAAAATCTCTTGTATTTCACAATTTGAAATAGATTATCAGTACTTTTCTTTGCCCTTCTCAACATATGATCAGAAGGCCTGTGTGAAAGGCAGATTTCTTAAGCTCTACATAGTGGCTCGGGTTGGACAATATAGCAGGTTGTTCCTGCTGTGTGTTTCTGTCACAGCTCTCCAGATTAGTTCATCTATTTAATAAAACTAAAACCATTGATTGGCGCCATATGTTAAACAATTCCAGTCTTCCCTATTCATTTGGCTAAGTGGCTGTTCTTAAACACAAAGCAGAAACATGACAAGGGCACTGCTTATAAACTGAAGGTTTGCATGTGGCTCACCTGCAGTTTTTTGAAAAATCAACATTCCTGGGCACTCATCCAAATCTACATTGTAAGTTCTGGGGAATGGAGCCCTGAAAATTGGCATTTAAAAAAAAAATCTCTGGGATTTTAAGTCTCTGGAATCACTGTTACAGACAGTTAGAATAGTATCTTGGAGCCACTACCATACATAATCAAATCTGTTTACTGCCTAAAATCACTTGAAAAGAACAACATCAAGCCAAAGGAAAAGCGTTGCTAGTCTGATGATATCCAACTTTATTTTATGTTCAGAAAAAGCTCGGCCAGGGTTTCCAGGCACTTTCCTGATACCAGCCCCATGACTGAGGACTGTCTGCATCTGTAGCTGCATCCCCCAAGGCAGTAACACTAGGGGCCGCCACAGTGGTGAGGGCACTGGCCCAGAAATGCATTGTTCACGCTTTCCTGAGGACAATGACTCTCGTTCTGATTAGAGTTGTCCTCCTTTTTACCCAGAGGCTTTTCATGCAACCAGGGAGCATAACAATGACATGAGGGCTTGGAAAGGAAATGTCTGCATTGATTTTTATTTCATGAATTGGAGTCTCCATAAAAATGGCACAGACTTGTTTTACAGTGTCAATTTGTGGAATTGAGAGGAGGACTGTTATAACCCATCCATTTTCCCAAAGTTTAAACCACCCTAATGAATTAATCCATAGATAATGGATTGAATTCAGTGCAATTACCCTAGTAAGTAAGGCTTGTTAAAAAGAGATAAGGCAACACACTAAAGAAAACAGCAATTTCAGCTATTAACTAAATTTCATCTGAGCTCTGATAATTCAGTATATGAGTTTCCTTTGAAAAGAGAATATGGGATTCCATTATTATTATAGTGACCAGATGCTGGGATTTACCTGTTGATATATTAATGTAGAAAGAGATGATAATTCTGAAAACCATTTTCCTGACAACTTTGATTTACATGGGATATGTGTTTTACATATTCCGGTAAGTCTTTGTAAATATAAGACTTTGATTCACGAAGATGGACATGCATCCTTGTTCTAACTCTCTTATTTAAATCTTACTAGTTAGATTTAGAGGCAGCCACATTACTTTGAATAAACTACAAAAAGGAGAGTTTCTGTAGGTGTAATACAAATGATGATCACAGGATATGTTAGGTTTGTACAGAACCTTGATTTGAACAGCATTGTTCTAGATTTCACTCTTTGCATATCACATTTGTGTGCCCTGGCATTGGGAGCAGTCGAACTCACAGCCCTGGCCCTCAGGAGGCTGCACCAACCAAATTAGAAGCTGACTTTGGCAAAAAAAAAAAAAAAAAGAAAAAAAGAAAAAAAAAAGCTGTCTGCACATTAATGTTTATTGCAGCTCAATTCACAATAGCTAAGACCTGGAACCAACCCAAATGCCCATCAACAGTAGACTGGATAAAGAAATTATGGGACATGTACTCTATAGAATACTATACAGCAGTCAAAAACAATGAAACCCGGTCATTTGCAACAAGATGGAGGAATCTGGAAAATATTATGCTGAGTGAATTAAGCCAGTCCCAAAGGGACAAATATCATATGTTCTCCTTGATCGGTGACAACTAACTGAGCACCAAAGAGGAAACCTGTTGAAGTGAAATGGACACTATGAGAAACAGTGACTTGATCAGCTCTTGTTCTAACTATTGATGTACAGTGTAGTACTTTATCCATTTTAGTATTTTTTTTTTGTTCTAGTACTATTGGTTGAACTCTGTAATTAACACACAATTATTCTTAGGTGTTTAAATTTTAACTGAAAAGAGATCCCTGTTAAACATAAGAGTGGGAATAAGAGAGGGAGGAGATGTACAATTTGGGACATGCTCAATCGGACTTGCCCCAAATGGTGGAGTTAGAAACGTGCCAGGGGATTCCAATACAATCCCATCAAGGTGGCATGTACCAATGCCATCTCACTAGTCCAAGTGATCAATTCCAGTTCACAGTTGATCACACTGATAGGTCTAAGAGTCAAAGGGATCACACAAACAAGACTAGTGTCTGCTAATACTAACTGATAGAATCAAAAAGGGAGAGAACGATCCAACATGAGAAACGGGATACACAGCAGACTCATAGAGTGACAGATGTCCTAAATAGCACTCTGGCCTCAGAATCAGCCCTTAAGGCATGTGGATCTGGCTGAAAAGCCCATGAGAGTATTTTAGGCATGGAAAGACAAGACACTCTGGGGAAAAAAAAAAAAAAAAGACCTAAATGGAAGATCTCTGTGAGTGAGATCCCAGTGGAAAGAACGGGGCCATCAAAGAAGGAGGTACCTTTCTCTGAAGGGAGGAGGGAACTTCCACTTTGACTAAGACCCTGTCTGAATAAGATTGAAGTCAGCGAACTCAAAAGGCTTCCGTAGCCTTGGAAACTCATGACTAGAGCCTAGGGTGATTACTGACACCATAAACAAGAATGTCAAATTGTTAAGTCAACAATAGGAGTCACTGTGTACTTACTCCTCATGTGGGATCTGTCCTTAATGTGTTGTCCAATGTGAAGTAATGCTATAACTAGTACTGAAACAGTATTTTACACTCTGTGTTTGTGTGTGGGTGCAAACTGATGAAATCTTTCCTTAATATATACTGAATTGATCTTCTGTATATAAAGATAATTGAAAATGAATCTTGATGTGAATGGAAGGGGAGAGGGAGCAGGAGATGGGAGGGGTGCGAGTGGGAGGGAAGTTATGGGGGGGAAAGCCATTGTAATCCATAAACTGTACTTTGGAAATTTATATTTACTAAATAAAAATTAAAAAAGAAGCTGACTTTAGTAGGTCATTAGCATTTACTGATCTCTTCTTCTTCCTCCTACCACCACACTCTGTCTTCATCCTTCTTTTTTTCTTTTTTTCCCCCCTTTTCGGACTGTTCCTAAGAGACCTTTCCTTCTTCATTTTGCATATTCCTGCAGAGTAGATGGTTTCCAAAGTTGTCGTCTTCAATTAATTACAGGTGTAACCCAAAGCCACTGCTTATCCTTGTAGGCCTTGTGTGATCTAGCTTTCCTTCCTCTTCCAACATTAGCTTACCTCTTGATGGTATGCCTCACAGGTTCCTTCTACATCAGAGATTTCTCTTACAATGACAGTCTTCTATTTCCTGAAACTATACTGTAAAATCCAATCAATACCTCCTACTTTCTAAAATATCCTTCTCTTCCTCTAATATTCACCAACTCCTTCCACCTCTGAGTTCCTTTTTATTGATTTATTTGAGAGGCAGAGTCACAGAGAGAGGAAGAGACTAAGAGAAAGGTCTTCCATCCACTGGTTCACTCCCTAAATGACCACAATGGCTGGGCCAGGCTCATCCAAAGCCAAGAGCCAGGAGCTTCTTCTGGGTCTCCAACACAGGTACAGGGGCCCATATACTTGGGCCATGCTCCACTGCTTTCCCAGGCCATTGCAGAGAGCTGGATCAGAAGAGGAGCACCCAGGACAAACTGGCATCTGAATGGGATGCCAGTGCCACAGGCAGAGGCTTAGCCAGCTGTGCCACAGCACCAACCTCCTCTGAGTTCCTTTGGCAGTAGGAGGCAGCTTGGAGAATGTAGGCCTTGGAAAGAGTTACTCTGAGTTCACATTCTGCCTGTAGTACTTGCTGGTTCTATGACCTTGAATAAATAACCTTCTGGCCTCCAATTCATTTGTAAACAGCAGATAATAATGCCTGCCTTTGGGGAACTTGGTGAGGAGGGTGGAGTTTAATGAGAATGGTAGAAACCTTTAGCACCCTTTTACTTGGCTAATGCTCTGCAGTTGACTGTATTCTAACACCCTGTGTTATTCAGTGACTTTTTAGCTGCATATTGCTTGCATTGTTTCCAAATATGTTAGCTGTCAGCTAGAAGAAGCTTTACCTTTGGATTTTCTGTAGCTGAATCAAGAATAGAGTTTTGTATAAAGTAATGATAATGGGAAATTATTATAATTTATTGAGTACTTACCATAAGTCAAGTACTCTGCTGTATTAACCTCCCAAGCAATGTATGAAGTAAATCCCATGATCATCACTATTTTCCACATTAGAAAAGTTGGATTTAGCTCTGGCTTTGTGACGTAGCTGGTGAAGCTGCTGCCTACAACACCAGCATTCCATAAGGGCACTGATTCATGTCCTAGCTGCTCTGCTTCTGGTCCAGCTCCCTACTGATGGCCTGGGAAAAGCAGAAGAATATAGCCCAAGTACTTGGGGTCCTGCCTCCTACATGGGAGACCTGGGAGAAGTTCCTGGCTGCTGATTTTGGCCTGGCCATTGTAGTCTTCTGGGGAGTGAACTAGTAGATGGCAGATCTCTCTCTCCCTGTTTTTCCCTCTCTGTAAGTCTGATTTTCAAATAAACAAAAAAATATTTTAACCCAAAAAAAGAAGGAAAAGTGGGTTTAGAGATTCAAGGTTTTGTAGCATATATATAATTGAGAGAATAAGATTTGAAGGAGGTCAAATTTTTTTGTTTTAAAATTTTGATTTTTCAAAGAGAGAAAGAATAGGGAGTGGGAGAGGAAGAGAAAGAAGACCTAGGTTCAAATCCTGGTTGACCACTTTTGAGATGTGGGACCTTGGGTGAACTTGCTATGATCTCTAAAAGCCTTAGTTATGTCATATATACATTGAAGTTATTAACCATGTTCATTCTTAGCTCTCTTCTGAAGATGAAATGCGATAACCCATATTTAACTAACTGCCTTGTTCTAAAGGCCCTATAATTGTTAACATTAACATTTAATTTTTAAGTCTGAAAAGATTATGCCCTGAAACCTTATGCACAATGCTTCATTGGTACATATTTTTCAATCGATTGTTTTCACATCACAGTCTCTCTAGACCAAAGTATTTTAAATGAATCATAGAAAATCCAGGACTAAGCAGGTACATGAATTGACTTCCCACTTGAATATCAGCCGGGATGGTGTTTTTCAGGCTCTGAATACTTTCCAGGCTCACTGATGGGGTGATAATAACATTCCATACTCACCTTTGCAGTGTCCAGTAAATACAAAGACTGATTTTCTCATTGTTACATGGAGAGTCAACTACATTAAGGCAATAGAGCTCTCTGGGATTTGGGGAAATATTGCACTTCTTGTGCCTTAGGCTGCCACCCAGGGTGTGTTATAATCACCCAGAAAGGCTCTGCTTGTTGAATCTTGTTGCAGTTCCATCTCTATGGAGAAAAAAAAAAAAGGGAGAAAGAGAAGTGGTGGGACTGTGCTGTTTGAAATCCAAGTACACTGCTTTGGGTGCTTCTGAGGGTCTAGGTGATAGGTGATGATTTCATTGTCCTTTAGTTTATAAAACACCTCCGATTAAAGCCTCCCACATCCCAACATTTTATTACTTAAAATGTAATAGCCATTTATAATATCTTTAAAGGCAAACTGGAACAGTATTCTGGGAATGTACCCCCTAAGAGTGTCACTACTCAGAGGGGAAATTAGTAGAGATACATGAAGCTCTATCTGTGAGTATCTTTACTGGGAAAGCCCCAGAGTGGGAAATTGTCACCTGAGGCAAAATTATAAAGAAGATTGATTTATTTTCAGTCCAGCTAGGAAAGTGCTCCCCAGTGTCTTCCTGTAGCCAACAGGGTTTTGGATCACTGGCGGAGTTTGCTCCTCTTTTGTAGTACTTGAGGCTATTTTATATTCATTTGTTCATTCAACAGCTATTTTTGCATGCCTCCCAATACTCTGTGCTTTGTGGCTGTTTGGGATTTAAAATAGATGAGATCTCTGAGCTTTTGTTTGCATTACTGTTGGAAGAGGGTCAGTAAGCTTACAAGGCAAATAAACACAATAAGTTTAGCTAATGTTTTGGGTTGTAAAGAAAAGACAATGAAGAATGGAATGGAAGATGACAAGGAAAGAAGTCTGTTTCCTCGAGGATGGTCATGGCAGAACTCACTGAGAGTGATGCTTGAGTCTCTCTTGAGTGTTGGAAAGATGTGAGCTATGGGAAGAGCAGGGTGATCCAGACAGGAAAAAGCTATGGAAAAGACCCTAAAATCAACCCTGCTGCCTATGTCCAGAGAGAAAGACACTGGACATGGCTAAAGAGTGGGGAATAAGAAGACATTATAGAATGATAGAGGTAGGGTCCAGTTTGTATACTGTCATCTAGTTGGAGGGAGTTTATTACCGCCCCTTTGAAGCCACAGATAGTAGCATTTACCATATTCCTGATATTCTTCCAACTAAATAAAGAATTCAACCAGTAGCAAGTAGAAAAACCACTGTACCTCAAGAGTGTAGACAAGGGCTATAAACAATCACCAAATCTCAAAATGTCAATGTGCTCATATACATTATAGTGATACCATTTATTTATTATCATGATTAACTTGTGAGGTATGTGTTATAAAACCCAATTTACAAATGGGGCAAGTATAAATTCAGGAATGAAGTGATTGCCAAGAGCTACTACTAAACAGCCAGACCTGGCAGCTGAACCCTGGCCCACCTGACTTTTAAGACCATGGATTTTTTCTATGTCTCTCTGTCCTAGCTAATTGTGGAATCATTGATACATTATTCATTCATAAGAAATGGCAGCAATGAGATTATAGCTCTCATGAGTTTTCACATTTTTAGTAAGAGGATGCCAGATTTGAGAAGAAAGAAAGAAATTTCTAAGAGCAAAGCTCAAAATGCTGATAAGGAAACTTTTTTTTTTATTTTGTAAAGAGCAGTGTAGCTGTCTTTTATTTTCTTCTCCCTCATCCCTGTTATCAGCCTTGATCAAGTTCCAATGAATTCACCTTCCCAGTATCTCTCCATCTCCTCTCTGTTCTCTGTGTTCATATCTACCACCCTGTCCACTTACCTTCAGCTGCCACCTGGGAGCTTGTTGAAACTGCAACTGTTATCCATACATCCACTTAGCCCTGCCAATCAGTTGTCCACTTTGCAACCAGATCCATCATTTTGAAGCAGAAACTGGGTCATGGTGGTTTAGCTTCTCAAGTCATTCGCGAGGGGCTTCTCATTTGTCTTTAAAATAGAAACCTAGTTGCTCAGCATATTGTAGGAGGCCTGGCCCCTCACTCTTCATCAGACTCACCTTAGTCTCTGAGCCACTGCCCCTGCCCCAGGGCTGTCTTCTTTTACTGCTAATAAGCCGTGCTTCTCCTTTTGACTCATCTCACCTTTCCTGAGAAATCACACCCTGTACCACACACCCATGGCCTTTGCCTTTTATTTTATCTTCCCTGTTTTAATTTTGCTTTGGACTCTAACTCCATTTCCTCAGAAAAGCCCTCCCTGATCCACAACCCCACCCACAGGCTACCTCAGAGCTATTATTATTATAGAACTGTGTTGTAAATATTTTGGCCTTTTCTTTTGAAACACAGATTGTGGGCTATAATTAAATTCTTGTGATTATTTTATTTTGTTTGATAGTGATCTTTCCCTTTTTATTTATATAAAAGGAACAAATTACATATATTTCATATGCACAAGTTTTAAGAGTATAATGATACTTTCTACCCACTCTTCCCTCCCTCCCTCATTCCTACCCTCGCTCCTCCTTTCTTATATTTTAATATTTATAATGACATTCATTCAATTTGCTTTATAATCACAAGCTTAACCCTCCACTAAATAACCAGCAAATGGAAAAACCACTGTTCCTCAAGAGTGTAGACAAGGGCTATAAATAATCATCAAATCTCAAAATGTCAATTTTGCTTACATGTATTACATTTTTTGTATTGTGTATGTTAGTTAACAGAAATAAGGAAAAACATATTTGTCTTTTTTGGCTTATTTCACTTAGCATAATGGTTTCCAGTGGCATCCATTTTGTTGCAACAGACAGAATTTCTCTCTTTTTTATGGCTGTGTAGTATTCCATCATGTATATCTGCAATTTCTTTAGTCATCAGTTGATGGACATATGGGTTGATTCCATATCTTAGCTATTGTGATGACTTTTATGCCCTTATCTTTTGATTCTGAGGGCTGTGGAGTCAGGAATTGGATCAGTATTGCTCAGTTTCTCCTGCCGCACCTGCCATAATGCCTGGCACATAGGGCGTATCCGACACATACTTGCTGACGATGGCAGTTTTATTCATTGCCCAGGGGAGGTGACTTAGAATGAGCCTAATTCTGTGATTTCATGCTTGCAGAAGTCAAGTGGGGGATTTTAAACAGCACCCAGCTTCTTGGTGCCTCAAGAGGCTTCCTTTTGAAGAGGATCTGCAATGGAAAGTCTCTACCCCTGGGCGTTACTAGTGCCACGAATAGTGACAACACCCATGGGGCAAGCTTCCTGGATCCAAACATGTAAGGCAAATTCTAAAGAATGAGGAAGTTCTTGGAGAAAAATGTTTGTGTTTGTGTGTGTGTGTGAATACCATGGCCTATTTTGAAATACATGAATACATATAAATGTAATAAAATGCCAAAATGACACTGGAGTAGAGAATCACAAAATCCACTCAGAACTACATACTAAATCAACATTCATACATATGCATGTCTGTAAGAAAGTCACTGCACCCATATTTAAATCAACTCAGTTTTTAAAAATCAGTCAATTATGAATCCTGAAGTACTTCAGCTTTTTTTTTTACCTTAAATCTTAAAGTGGTCTCTTCCCACCAGTATAGGTGACCAAATATCAAAAGTTAAATTTTCTTTCCTCTTCGATTGACTCTTTCAGTGTTGTTCTTTATTACATAATCTAGACTCACTTTCTGAGCAAGGATTCTAGATTGTGTAATAAAGAACAACTCTGAAAGAGCCAATCGAAGAGGAAAGGAAATTTAACTTTTAGTATTTTGAGGTTAAGGTATTGAAGATACAGCTCTGGGGCGCCGGATTCTGTCCCAGTTGCCCCTCTTCCAGGCCAGCTCTCTGCTGTGGTCAGGGAGTGCAGTGGAGGATGGCCCAAGTCCTTGGGCCCTGCACCCCATGGGAGACCAGGATAAGTACCTGGCTCCTGCCTTCGGATCAGCGCGGTGTGCTGGCTGCAGCACGCCGGCTGCGGCGGCCATTGGAGGGTGAACCAACGGCAAAGGAAGACCTTTCTCTCTGTCTCTCTCTCTCTCACTGTCCACTCTGCCTGTCAAAAAAAAAAAAAAAGAAAAGAAAAGAAAAGAAAAGAAAAGAAAAGAAAAGAAAAGAAAATACAGCTCTATGCAAATGTTTGGAAAGCAGTGGAACAAGTTAGAAGTAGGAGTGAAATATTTGGGATCTAGGATTATGTACCAAACCTAGGCATGGAAATGCAGAACTTGAGTAGTTCTGTAGGTATTCTGGAGGTGTATTGGTTTTTCAGATGAGGCCATTCTGCTGAAGGATTTTCACTCCTTTCAGGCTGGTAAGATACATTTGTCAACATTTACAAGTTCAGAAAGTTTCAAGAAGAAAAATAAGTTTAGGGTTGCAATAGTTGACGTATGCTTCTAGAAAAAAACTAAAATCTTGACTTAGTCCTTGAAAAATGAGTGGGATTTGGAAAGTTCTTAAAAGACATTTAGGGATAATTGGAGCAAACCAGCTAAAATATTCTTGAACATACATGGCAAATGCTGGCTTTATCCCCAGTACCTCATTTCATCAGTTAGTGTTTCATTTGAAGCAGTGAAACTGTTAGCTTTGAGGAATCTTTCTAGAATTGAATTGGTGGCGCCAAGTGACCTAACCATTGTAGGGATTAGCTGGGCTCCTGGAAATCTCATTCTAACATAACCGTACTCCTTGCTTCTTTCTTCTCTTCCTCCCCTACTTTCTCTTCTTTTTTCCTTCCAGCTTGACACAAATATTAATTAATTATGTTATATGACCCAGGTACTGTTCTGTCCTATATGTGCAATTTTACAAAAGAGAAATTTGATTAGTGTATGCAAAACCATGTCTGGAAATCTATCTTAAAAAATATGGCAGAGCATTTTGCAGTCCCTGAGTGAAGGGCAGTATTTTTTATTACCAGTAGCAAATTTGCTTTGGTTCATTGATTCAGTCTCAAGAGAGAAATTTCCTTGTGTTATCAGGAATAGCTGGGCGTTTCCTGAGTAACTGGTTTGTTTCCATATTATGAATGTCATGGGTGTTGTAACTGCATCTGTTTCCTGTTGAAGTTGGTGGGTGGAAAACTTAGGCTTGGAAGTAAATTTGGGGCTCAGATGCCCTGAATCATAAACTGCTGGATAGAGATGTGGGATTCAAATGAACTCAATAAGTCACTCTGATGATCCAGTGAGTTGAAAACCATGACTTCTGTTCTGTGTTTATGGCACTTAGACTTATTAATGAATATTGGGAGCTTGATTGCATCCCAGGAAGTCCCTGGAAGTATGTACAGATGATGACTGTTACAAGTAGCAAATTCTACTGATACTTAGCATGGGCTACACTTAAATATTAAACTTAAATATTAAAATTCCGTAAAGCGGTCGGCGCCGTGGCTCACTTGGCTAATCCTCTGCCTGTGGTGCCAGCACCCTGGGTTCTAGTCCTGGTTGGGGCACTGGATTCTGTCCGGGTTGCTCCTCTTCCAGTCCAGCTCTCTGCTGTGGCCCGGGAGTGCAGTGGAGGATGGCCCAAGTCCTTGGGCCCTGCACCTGCATGGGAGACCAGGAGGAAGCACCTGGCTCCTGGCTTCGGATCGGCTGGCGGTGGCAGCCATTTGAGGGGTGAACCAACGGAAAAAGGAAGACCTTTCTCTCTGTCTCTCTCTCTCACTGTCTACCCTGCCTGCCAAAAAAAAAAAAAAAAAAAAAATCCATAAAGTTAGAAAAAAATGTCTAGAAAGGGAATTCTCTCTTTGAAATTTTACCAGAGTTGGGATTAATTAGTCAGGCTAGCATATAAACAAGTATATAGAAGGAGCTGTAAGGGAAGAATTTTACTGGGTTTTTAATGGAGACTTAAAAAAGGTTAAATGACTTGGTCAGGGCTATCCAGTAGCTTCCATGTGGAAATCAGCACCAGTGCTGGAACCCACAATTTTTGATTCATAGTCTAGTGTTCTCTCTGCAGTACCAGCTTCCTAAAGAAAATTGATAGCTCTGTAAATAAAGTTCTTTTCCCATGTACTTAAGTTTAAGCAATCCCACCTGAATCCCCTAAGTTCCCTCAACTTACTCAGCCAGGGAGGAACTGTTAAACAAACCTTCCGTATATTAAAAGCCTCCCTAAAGCATTCATTTGTCCTCAAAAGATTTTTTTTGGCTGCAATCATAAAGATGAGTGCCAAAAAGAGATTTTTATGAACATCACTAAAATTTTTATGAACATCACTAAAAAATGTGGGCAGTGATTTTAGTTGATGGGTCCATGGTTAAATTTTTGGCCAATCACAATGTTATGGGATACTGACATATTGAATTCCCAATTGGGAAACCCTATTCTTTTAAATATTAACATTGCTGTTACATAGAGCAGTGTTTCTCAAATGTAGTATAGGAAGGCACTACTGAACTTCTTTTTACTTATTTCATATATTTGTGAAATGTGTACATACATTTTACACCATATGCAATAATAACACATGTAATATAGAATATAATTTATAATTAGGTATACATATAATGTAGGTTTGTGGTTTCTTTGAAAACAGATATGAACATATATGACTATGAATTTAAGGCCAATAATAGAGTTCTGAAAACTAGTTTTTATAGTGTTTCTACCCAAGACCACTGAAAGAAACAGAACACTACTGAAGATTCTTTCCTTATTCCCATCCTCTCTCTGTTTTTTTTTTCTTCAAAATGTTCTCTATATCAATCTCAGAGAAGCAACACTGTGAATTTGAACCAATCACCAATCACAGTAGTGGAAATTTGAACCATTAGCCATACTCAACAGCCATATCAGCACTTTATCTCAAAATATTCTCTGAGATATCATCCAGATTTCCCTCAGTATATTAGTTCTTTTTTTTTTTTTTTGACAGAAAGAGTTAGAGAGAGAGAGAGAGAGAGAGACAGAGAGAAAGGTCTTCCTTCCATTGGTTCACCCCCAAAATGGTCGCTATGGCCAGCGTGCTGCGCTGATCCGAAGCCAGGAGCCAGGTGCTTCCTCCTGGTCTCCCATGCAGGTGCAGGGCCCAAGCACCTGGGCCACAGCGGAGAGCTGGACTTCAAGAGGAGCAACCGGGGCAGAATCCAGCACCCCGACCGTGACTAGAACCCAGGGTGCCGGTGCCACAGGTGGAGGATTAGCCAAGTGAGCCCCGGCGCCGGCCTTATTAGTTATGATATGGCCTTTTTTTTTTTTAATGAACACACATTTCAATTTATATGCTTGTCAAGAAATATATAAAGAAGAGGGGTTTTTTTGTTCATGGACCAGTTATTTTAATGTATCTTTCAATCTATGTTTTTAAAAGTCTATTTAATTTTAAAATGTTTAATTCACCTCACAAGAGGATTTCCACATATTTAAAAGCTTTTTGTCTGTAAATAAATAAATAAATCTTTTGGCTGATTATGGAAAAGTCTGAGTATACAATAATTAGATTTAAGAGGATTCTTTTGGAGATGCAATTTAAAAATTCTAAATGCATGATACACACTTCTGTGAAAAGCATAATAATCACCTATACAATTAGCTAAATGATTCTCTTGAGTTCAAGATTGTAAATTGGTGAGTGGCTATCTGCATTAATCAGATAATTTTCGTGTTTTACTTCAGGATGTAGACTTTTAAAAATATTGCTTTGAGAGTTTTTATTTTTTTAAATAATAGCTCATTGAAATGGAAGGGGAAAAGTTGATTTAATCCATGCTTCAGTGGCTTAATATTTGTCTGATTTTTGAAGGATTTAGTATTGCTCCTCAGGGAACCATGGAGGAGAGGGAAAAACCTATCCAGAAGCTTCTTGGATTAGCTAGTTCATTCATTTATTCATTCATTTATTTCCTTATTGAATACTTATTTTGCACAATAGTCATGTATATGAGTTGTGGACTCATGCATAAAAGTTGTGTCTACTGACTTCTAGACAATGAACTGAGATGATACAGTGATTTAATATATAAAAAGAATCTTTATAGCATTGTGTTTATTAATCATTACTTTTAGTTTGTTTGTAGTAACCATCATGTTACATATAATAGCAAAATAGTCACATTTTCTTTAACTGTTGGAAGCATTATACTAGGGCTTGATGCTTTCAGCTACCCTACAAGGTTGGTCTGTGGCACAATGCAGGAGCTAAGAGACAGGATTCAGAAGCCAAAATGGGTCCAATATGTGACTCAGTCTACCTAAAATCTGATTGACTCAAAACAGAATATTTGATCTCTGATTGCTTCTCTTGGTCAAAGGCAAAAAGGTGAGAATAAAATCACTTACATAGTAGCACTATTATGAAGATTAAATTAGTTGGTAGTATGCAAAGACTTTGAGCACTACCTAACACAGAGTAAGATCTCCATAAGTGTTCCCTATCACTAGGATTGCTACTGTTCCTACACTTGATCTTAGCCAAAAGGCCGAGAAGCGATGCTACTGTTCCTATTTGTACTGAAATTGACAATATATTAATTTTCAAAATTGATTTTTTTTTGCATTTGACTTTGCCAGGGATGCAGTGAGACAAGCTTCTTTCATAGAATAAGATGTTGATTTTTGTCGAGGAAGGTGGGGAAGTATTTTCACTCAAGTAAGGAAGGGCATCCCATGAAGGAGGAATGAAACGGACATAGGCACGGTTATATGATGGTCCAGAGTAAGTATTGGGGAAACATAAGAGCAATTGGAAAGGCTTAAATGCAGGATATATGGCAACGAGAATAAAAAGTCTAAAGTATAAAATACTATGTTTTGATCTGTGTGGACAGAGCAGTATGTGTGCTTGTATGCATGCATACTAGCAAATTCATTGACTGTGGTAACCCTTTGTCTCTAAGATACTGTTCCCTTTATTTAATTCTCCCCATCAGATAATCTTAGCACTATCAAAAGCTGGTCTGAAAAGGGACCTTACAAACAAAGGACATAGCTTGGGCACAAATCATCACTTCATTTATGTCAACAGCACCTTAAGGCAGAACAGCAGTCATCATTTAAACAGACCAAAAATTAGAGTGGGATCAAAATTACTGGCCTAAGCACATTATTAATTTTCTGATTGATGGTTGATAAGAAAAAAAAAAACTATCAGGCAAAGCTTCAGTTGTCTTTTAGAGACCCAGTACATTTCTTCTAATTTATAAAGTGTAATAAATGAATCACCAAGAGGAATTGGTTGTCAACTCTAAGATAGAGTGTGAAGGATGAAGCACTCCTGTCTTCTCCTGATGTCAGTTGATCTATTAAATTAACAAGCATATAGATAGATTATTTAAAGATCAATTTAGCCAAGAATTGCTTTCAAATGAATACATCAGGCATCAAGCCTGTTTTCTGAGATCGTTTTGTAATTGGAATACATATTACACACCACGTCTCATCACAGGGCTTCAGCAGTTTCAATCAGGAGACTTGCTCTTTCTGCAAAGTGTGTGAAAATCAAAAATGAGCAGATCCACTTCATTATGTATAATGAGGAGATCTGTAGTTACTTTGTAAGTAATCGCTGAAAAGAATTGCTAGAAAAATGTTCCCTGCTTACATTACTGGCACTAGGCTAACACTTCTCTCTCAGAAAATCTTTTCAGCATGAAAGTTTTGGAATTAAGTTCCTAATAAACTTAGAAAGTCCAACAGCTGTGAGTAATTATGATACAAGCATATCAATCCATGTGCAAACAGATTTATTCCGTAAGCTCCAATCCTCTTGCTAACCCTTCACTGCAATAATTAAGCACACTCTAATGAGTTTGTTAGCAATTTCCATATGATTTTCCCCCTAATTATTATTTGAGTTGCCCGTGTTTATAATACTTAGTAATATCCTTAAAGTATCAATGGTGAGGACACAGTTTTGGCTGGCATATTAATTTGTATTTTCTCATTCACATGCTAAATAAACTAGGGGAAAACATTTATTTAAAGGTCAGAATGTTTGAAATTGGTTGCTATTTGTGAGTGGGCTCTTTTTATATACTTACTCGGTGCCAATGGAAACAGTGAGTCGACTTAGTTTGAATCAAGTCAGGTCTTTCCTTCCAAGCTGTTATCATGCCATTCAAGATCCTGGCTCTGCCTACCACTCTGACTTTGTCACTTGCTGCTTCTTACTCAGCTGGATCCCGAATACTGATCATCTTCTGTTTTGTTAAAAATAACAACCAACCTGGTTTACAATGTTGGGTTTATGTACTTTCTGCAGCTCCTAGTCACTCTATGTTGATAGCTCACTTTTGTCAACCGGAGTTTCCCTCAGACATCACCTTCCGTGAGGGAAGCCTTGACTTTTAACTATTATAGTACTTTGGTCAGACATTCTCTATCATCTCACCATGCTTTATTTATTAAAGACACACTCATCACTTTATTAAATTAGCTGGTTGGTTTATTTACTCTTCTATACTTAGACTCTCAGCTTCATGATATGAAAAAATGTTACGTGATTCATCTCACCCATCTCTTTAACTTCAGGACCTAAAATAGTGCCCAGTATGTGATAAATCTATACTGATTACTAAACAAATAAGCTGGAATGCAAAACAGCTATCTGGTCTACCCCTTATTTTATAGAAGAGTTTGTTTAAATCCATACTTTGTCACCAAAAGCATATAAACTATTCAAGCAGACCTAGGAAATTAGGTTCCAAGTTTCCTATCTCATGGCCCAGTGCACTGCTGTTGTGCTACCTGACTTCATTTTATCTGTCTGGCTGTGCCTATTGGGTTATGTATTTATACACATGGTTTGCATACTGGAGAAATTTTAAAGTTTGAATCAAAATCATAGCAATTTCAATCCTTTCTAGCTATATAGACAAGTCAATTAATCTGACTATGCTTTGTTTATTTCACCTCTATTGTAGATCATTGTATTATATTAACCATGTTCAATAAGGCAAGTAAGTGGTTGTGAGAACCAAATAAGAACAATAGCAAAAGCAGCAAATTTTCTTGGCAAATGGAAAAACATAGTTTGAAATGATATTAACCAAGACCCTGATGTCACTTAGCAACATAGTATAAAGTAAAATTAAATCTTTGATATGTTTACCCCTAAATATGCATTCAGATATTGAAATTCCATAGAAGTTAGAAAAGATATTCTTACCTATAGAGTAAAGCAAGAGAAATAGAAACAGAAAAAATATACGTGTATGCGTGTGTGTGAGTATTCTTTGCCTTAAGGGAGTACTTTTCAAAGAATGGTCCTCAAACCATCCATCCTATCATCAACTGGAAACTGATCAGAGATGCACAATCCCTGGGAGACCTCAGACCTCCAGGAGTCAGCTGATTAGTCTGTGTTTCATCAAGCTCCCCAGGGAGTTGTGATGCATGCTCACATCTGAGAAACTTTGCTTTCAATGATTTTGATAACATAAACAAGAATCTTAATTATGAGTCCATACTGTGTTCGTAAGCATGTTCGTAGAAGTTCATTGTAAGACTGAAAAATCAGTATAGCATCAAAACCTAAAAAGTCAGAGTTGTATCTGTGTGTATTCTATGTATGCCCATGACGGAATGCTCACAGAAACGAACAAAAAATGGAGGGTAGTTACCTGTAATGAGCTGGGAGACCAATAATTTATCCTTGCATATCATGACTGATTACAGAAGAAGGCTTTTATAATTACAGACACTCCTTTCAGTGCGGCAGTTCAATGAGAAAGAAAGGAATTTATCAGGATGGATCAGGATAAACAACAAAACAATATTTGGTTTTCTTGAAGTCCTGCTGGTTTTTCTTCCAGATTTCTGCTTTTTAATCTCAATCCTTTTGAAATTGATGGGGCAGTATAACTTACTGCTAAAATGGTTTACTAAAGTTTACTAAGATAATAAAAGTTATTGAGCATCAAAATCAGTTTTCATCATGAAGCAAGTAGGTGTTTGAGTCAAATCTGTCTCCTCCACTTACAGCTCAGTTAACCTAGACTAGTTTGTAAGTTTTCTCTGAGCTTTATCTTCCTTACTAGTAAAAAGA
This sequence comes from Oryctolagus cuniculus, assembly GCF_051225735.1. Classification (NCBI taxonomy): domain Eukaryota; kingdom Metazoa; phylum Chordata; class Mammalia; order Lagomorpha; family Leporidae; genus Oryctolagus; species Oryctolagus cuniculus. The sequence continues at coordinate 55,859,189 of NC_142872.1, forward strand.
AAAAGATAAATACCTGCTTTGTTGTGAGGAATAAATAAAACAGAGAATTTGACAAACCCACTAGCATTCTTCCTCCTTTAGGTAGAAGGCAGCAAGTAGGTCATTTTCTGCCTCTCCACCTGTTATTCCTTGGATGCACTTCCACATTTCCAAAATATCAGTTATTGAGGAAATGAAGAGGAGGTGGTGACCATGAGAAGAGGGGCCTGATCTCAAAATACAGTGGTGCATCAATTAACAGCAAGATTATGTTCTGTCAAGTGCATTTGTAGGAGATTGCATTGTTGTGCAAACATAATAGAGTGTATTTGAACAAGCTAAGATGGCTGTCATATCATAGGCAGTATATTCTATGGGATCACTGTCATGTTTGCTGTCTGTGGTTTACCAAAATGACACTATGTGGCACGTGACTGTGTGACAACCTAAGTGTCAGCATGGATAACTGTGTACAAAATGAGCTCTTTTCCACCGAGACAACTGTGCAGACTTGACAGAAAGACCAAAGTCACTGCACCAAGTGTATCTTAGACATACAGCTAGCTCTCTTTTCCTGCCTACTTGTCATGCTTCCTACACACAAATATGTAGACATGTGTGTTTATATACAGTCAACTGAGCCTGTTGTGAACTTTCGTTTTTTTTATCATATAGTACCATTGTTCATTATCATTCCTGTGGAATACAGTATAAGAATCATAGCAGAGCTTAAAATAAAAACATTTAAGACAAACAAAACTATAGTAAAACTGCAAAAGGATTGGACATGGAGCATTGTTCAGTAGAGGAAATGCAATGCTTGGTGTAACTCAGTGAACTCAGAGAAGGGATCAAGGACTCATCTCCTTGACAGCAGTTGGGTGGCTCACTAAGTTTATGGCTGTAAAGGCCACCTTAGCCTATGTTGTATGGATATGAGGAAGGGGCGCCGTGGTGAGACGATGTCACCTATGGAAGAGGGTGTTGGACACCTCTTCTATAAATAAATCACCTGGCTTTACAGTGATACAGCATGTCCAGCACTTAATGGATAAGCTTAAGACATTAAGATTCCCTCTGAAGACATCGCCCTCATGCGTCACTGCCAAAAAAAAGAAAGAAAAGTCCTTTTTTTTTTTAAGTTCACCCTGATAGAAAGCCTGCCCTGCAATCATTTTTAATCATGTGAGCACTAATTTTGGCTCCTGTGTTTCTTTTTTAAAATACATATTCATTTTATTTGAAAGGCAAAGTGATTCAGAGGGAGAGACAGGGGGATCTTCCATCTGCTGGTTCACTCCCCAAATACCCACAACAGCTGGGGGTAACATATTTACAGTAAACAGTGAAGGAGATCCAGATGCAGAACGGTTGTCTTCTCTGTAGTTTCCATGATGACTTGTCCAGTCATGCTTTCTTTGTCAGTTGTTTGTTCATATTGAAAAAGGCAACATCTCTTAAGTGTTGGCTTCTCTCTTTTCACTACTGAAGAACTAATTTCTCCATATTCTGTTGAAATCCAGAATGGTGAAAGGATAAAAATAATTTCTGGCAAACTGTGGTTGAAAAAAAGTGCTAGACATTCATTTGGAGAGTGTTGTGATGCAAATATGTGTTAAGTGATATAATGGAGTTAAAAATTATCGTAGTATTAAGATGAGTCATAGGAATCTGAAAATAAAAAGATTCATTACTTTTAATATTTGAAAGTAAATTAATTCAGTATCTCATAGTTTGTTGATTTCATTTTCTTTCATCTTCTAATACCGTGTCAGAGAGATTGCTGTAATATTTACATATTGTCTTTGCTGCCTGCAATATAGTTACCCTCTCAAATTATCCACCTGGATTCATTTAATTTCATAATGGGTTTCTTTGGAAGCTGAGTTGTGGAATGTCATAAATGTTCAGGAAAAGCATGCCACTGTGGACTCAGAAATTATATAAAAAAAGCTTCTAGTACACATGCTAAATAAAAATGGGTCATATAAAGTTTATTAACTAAACAAATTAAACCAGCTTGGTAATGGGTGTTCCACACGAGATTCCTGGAGAAGCAAAAATGTCCTTACAACCTGAGCTTTCATCTCCTGTTTTTCTCCTGTAGCATTTGGCTTTTTATTTTTTTCCACTTTTTATTTTAAATGGGATAAATGTTATCTTCCTCTCTTTGAAGTGGGAGAAGTGCCTCCAAGTATCGAATGAATTTCAAGACTCAAGCTGTTCCAAAGAATTGTAAGGCGACAGTAGGTGGATTTGTGGTGGCAGAACAATAATATTAAAAGAAGTATTACACATTCGGTGAATATTAGCTACCATTGTGAAGTATCGGGCACTGTGTTGTAGACATTGGAGGGAACAGTATTGTAAATGCCTAATGATGACTCTTTCATTGTTCCCATTTGGCAGATAAAGAAACTGAGACTCAAAGAGGTCAAATAACTTTTCCAAAATCACATAGCTAATAATTGTCAGGGCCCGGACTTACCTGTAGCTCTCTTTAAATTTAAAGGTAGCGTTCTTACCAATTACACTAAATTGTCTTTCGAAATGATGGACAGCAGATCCACCCCTTCTGCTGCTACCGGCTGTTCAACTACATGAACAAATCAAGTGATCTCTGAGGTTTCCTTGTATTAAGCTAAATTTACCAAGTGAGGTACATTCTACATTGGAGACCTTTTCTTAAGCACAATAGAATGTTCATTTTTGTAAACTCTTGAAACAACTGACTCAGGGCAGGAGTGATGAAGGAATCAGTGTAAATTGGGTTGAAAATTGGGATGAAAAGAGGTGCTAGCCAGGAGGAAAACCCAGTGTTCAAACATGGAGGGAGGGTGGGCGGTGGGAGATCCCGGTAGTGCCACCAACAGATAGGATTAGGCCTGTTGAGTTGCCACAGGGAGTCACAGCAAGTCACAATAAAATCAACCTTGAAAATCAACCAGAAAATTTCCCTCAGTCTCTCGAGTTTCTTTGATGTTCTTCACAGAATAACGCTCGTGTGTTTGTCTCCTTTTGTCAGAGACAAGTAATTTAGAAAGCAGAATTTTTTTCTTTTTCTTTTTTTAGTAAACATGAAGGATTAAAAGGAAGCAGACAACAGAGCTTTAAAGAATGCTTTCATAAGCTCTTCAGTGGAAGGCCCATAAATAGGAGTTTCACAGTATTTATCAATGTTAGTTTGGAGAAAGAAAGGTCAAAAAGTTAAACTTTGATATCTCTATCTTTTCACAAAGGTTATTCCTGAAGGAGCTATATGTAAAAAGAAAAACAAAAAGCAAGCATATATCTGTTGGAACAAATCATCCTTTCCTATATTCATTCCAAGTAATGGGTTTCACCTCATAGCTATCATAGCTATTCTTCTCTTCGAGAGGTTTGTGTTATTATCCTTGGGTATTATTTTCTGATGGTATCAGTGTAGTGGGTCCTTATCGAAGAGCTGGCTTATTTCTGGAAGAGGTTACTAAATGCTGTGGAGGTATGGTTATTTCCATTAATATACTCAAAGAAAGGAGAAATGTAAAAATACAAGAGGTAGTTCAAAACAAACCAAGCTGAACCTTAGAAAATAAGACAATTGGTGCTGAAACATTGGGTTAGGGCTCACTTCTCCTTAGAGGCAGACATTCTGCTATGCTTCACTTACACAGGTGCTGTGGGGCAGAATCACAAACTCAGGGATGTGCTGCAGCTAAGCAGATAATATTAATGAGTGAACTAGGCTTATTGGTGAGAGAGACCTTGCAATGAAGAGAAAATTCCCTCTTTCTTGTCTTCCTATGTTAAGAAAAATAATAGCACATGTGTAAAGTTAAAATGTAAAAGATGTTCAATGCCAGAGTCAGGCATATAATTGGGAGTGGGAGGACTATGGCCAGGCAAGTGGCTCCTGAAAAGCGTACTGCTGTATTCTGATTCAAGCCAGTTGCTCCTGCCATCTTTTTTTTTTTTAAAAGTTTGGGTCAAAATCCAGAGAAGAATAAAGGTTATTTGCAGTTAAAAGAAGAGAATGCAGTCATTGAAAAGTCCTTTCTTATTTGGTTAGGGTTTGGAGATGTGGAGCCATTTCTCTATTAATTTCTTGTAGGCAAAATGGAACTCTTAACAAGTTCTAGGGATGGGAGAAGGGTTGACGACAGAGATGCAACTTGGAAGAAAGTACTCTAATGGTGGTATGTTAGGTGACTTGGAATGAGGAGACTGCTCCTGAAGCTTTGCAGTTGTCTGCAGAAGAGTCATGATATAGCAGAGTAGCCATGGAAATTATCAGAGGCAGGAGGTTGGTGGAGGTGATGGATCCACACTTTGCCGGAGACTGGAGCAGATGGCTTCAGTGACAAAACAGAACAGAGAGACAAGGAGGATCTTGCAAAGGGAAGGTGCTGAGTTCATTCAACATTTACTGAGTTCTTTCTCAAGGCAGAGACTCTGTAGGAACAAGGAAATGGGTAACATGCAGCTGCCCCTGAGGTGCCCCATGGTCTGACCCTCAGCTGTCAGTGCTGCTTGTAGTTTCAGTTGTAGATACTTTGAGCTCAAACTACTGGCAGAACCCTTCCTAATTTAGAAACTTAAGCCTTGACTTTCCCCGTCATTTATCTCCTGTATTCACTTGTTCTGCACATTTTGACTGCAAGTCACCCTGAAGTTTTGTTGCAAAGAGTGCCTCAGGCACAAAACCTGTAAAAGCTTTGGCTACAGATTTTCTCTGTCCAAAAGGCACTTCTCAGGATCTGCTAGAGTGCATCTGTATGTGCACATACCTTTGTGGAAAACCACGAAAGTCATGCAATTTAATGAATGAAAGCACAGGGATCCAAACTAATCGAGTACATTTCACAGTGTCCTATTAAAATGCCTTAGTGCACGCGTCGAGAACTGTGGCTGGTTCTGCATGGAGACTAACCAGCTTAGTCAGGCTGATGCCCAGCACCCAGCTTAAGACAGAGGCTTAGACACAGACCTGGTGTGCAGTCTTTTATATTACCAAAGTGTGCCCGTGCACAGGTTTATGCATCAAAACATTTGAAAATATATAATAATTTGAAATTTTTAAATTTTTGCCATGCAAAAGAAGGGAATTATCATTTGCTTGTCATATATTACTTGCTGGGCACTGCCCAGAGTTTCTTTACCATGGTGACCCTGTATGGGGATCTGTCCCAACAATGTCCCAACAATCTGTCCCAACTACACAGCTGAATATTAGAAACCTAGAGCATCCTAGGAAATATGAACCATATGGCCATGCACTTGTACTTTCCATATTTGCTCCTAACAGAGCCTGGAAACTCCAGCAGATTATTTGGAAGTCTGTTTGATGCTGGTCTCTGGTGAGAAGCAGTGCGACTCTTCACTTGCTGCAGTCGGATGGATGTCTGTCTGGGAGAGAGGGTGGAGGGTAGAAGATGTGCAGCGGGACCCTCACCGTAGGCTTTGATCTTGCTCAGCTCCTCCTGGGATGTCTCACCTTTTGATGTCGGGAATCAGCTAATTACTAGTTGAAATTGGTTTGAGGGACTAGGAAACAGTGTGAAGGCTTTGCTCCCAAACTGCCTGTACTTTGATCTGAGGAACTTTGGGGCAACTTCTAGAGCATTGCAGGCAGCCGGAAAGGGCTCTGTCCAGACCCCCACCCCCTGCATGCACCCCCATTTTGATCCTCTTGCTCTGCCGTGCTACTCTCCTGATTCGGCAGGCTGTGTCTCTCTTCAGAGGCTGATATTTTCCTTGGTATAAAATGAAGGGTTTTGGGATCAGATTGTTCAACAGCTTCGTGTCATGAACAGCCTGCAATTTGACAGTTCCCTCCTTAGACTTAATATGAGACTCTGGTACCTCTTTTCTGAGCAACTCATGATTAACATTACCGTGAATATCTGTCTCTTGCAGGACAACCATGATTTGTGAGTAGATTAAATTAATGGATTGAAGTCAGAGTCAAATTTCTTGCCCCTTCCTTTGTGGATACAAGTTAACATTCTCCTAGTTGACTGGAAAGCCTGAGGAATGCTTGGGGATTTGATGGCCAGGTGGTTCAGGGGAGCTCAGTCATCTTTTCCAAACAAGGCACCACAACCTGGCACCTTGCCTAGTAATGCAATTCTCCTAATGAACACATTTCCTCAATCTGAGGCCTTGCATTGTAACCATGCAACAGGGCTGACAAAGAGATAATTTTCAGTGCTCACAAAAATAAATAAATAAAATGAACCAGGAGGAGATTTTCTGGGTGTGTGTTTTGTTCTTATGTCACAGCCCATTATGGCACTTTCCTTTTAATTGCATGTGAAGCCCACTTAAGAGGTGGTATAATGTAACTGTTTCCTTGGAAAAATGCACACAGGAGGGAAACTGCTGTTTTTCCCCCGGAGCCAGAGCCCGTTAGCTACCCTGACTGTCATTATCATGTACCTTAAGGGTGCTAACAATGTATTAAGTACCTAAGCAAATGTAATATATTTGATCCTCTTGTCTTTGAATCCCTTGTCCTTCTATAAGTAGCAGATTCATATCAAAGTCTCTCAGGGAACAGAATACTGTTTGGTATTTCAGAGATAAAATATGCATTCTTCTGCATGTACATCTTGTGGCTTTTCAAATGGAATTTGAGTCATATAGATAAAGCATGCATACACTGAGACTCTGGAATTATTTACTGAAAAGAATGGCTGATAAGGTTATTTTTTATTTGTTTGTTATATTTGCCCCCTCTGTATTCCCACCCTTACCTGGGAAATGGCCCAAACCTCAGAAGACTTATAGGACTTCCTGACCTCCTGTAAGTAAAAATGTAAGTTCCCAAGGCCAGAGAAATGAAGCCATGGGGTCTTTTTCCATAAAATAAATTTTGTTCCCTCATCTGCACTTCTCTACCCTTCTGTAGGAAGTAGGATTCCCAACTGAAAGAATTTCCACATTGCTTTGACTTTGCCTGCCTTGGTCCCTTCCTCATTTAGCAGACTGTGTTCTATATGCATAATTGGGAATTAATTTTCTAATTAGGTTCTTCACATTTATGAAGTTGTTTGATGGGATGTCTGTTCTTATAACATGGCCTTAAGGCTGAAGTAGAGGTAATAATTCTTTTCTCTGGCTTTGTCCCTAATTCAGAGAAGGTTCCTAGGAAATATATTTAACTTTTATGAGATCCCGGTAATACATCTTTAATGCTGATCTACCTTTGAAGGGTTGTTAGGAGAGTGCTAACTAAGGCTGTAAGACTCATTAGGACACAGTTGATTTTGTTTGTAATAGTTGCTCAAACGAAATAGAGCCGTTTCTTTAGCAATATGAAGAGCATTTAGAAAACTAGGAGCCACAACTGTAGACAGCAAAACCAGTTGATGGAGGGAGCAAAAGAACATGGAATCTGGCCGGCAGCGCGGCTCAGTAGGCTAATCCTCCGCCTACGGCGCCGGCACACCAGGTTCTAGTTCCGGTTGGGTTGCTGGATTCTGTTCCGGTTGCCCTTCTTCCAGGCCAGCTCTCTGCTATGGCCCGGGAGTGCGGTGGAGGATGGCCCAAGTGCTTGGGCCCTGCACCCCATGGGAGACCAGGATAAACACCTGGCTCCTGGCTTTGGATCAGCGTGATGCGCCAGCCGCGGCGGCCATTGGAGGGTGAACCAACGGCAAAGGAAGACCTTTCTCTCTGTCTCTCTCTCTCACTGTCTACCCTGCCTGTCAAAAAAAAAAATTAAAAATAATAATAAAAAAAGAACATGGAATCAGCACTTGGTCAGTAGAGTTGAGCCCAACTAGTAAAAGGCTAGTATTTTTCCTGTGAATATGGGATCAGATATGGCCTGTAAGGGTCTCTCACTTGGATGCTCTGTAACCTGTCATGCTGGTTCCTCAGGTAGAGAAACTGAATCTGTGTTTCAACCACTCTCTGATCCATGACACCAGACCGGTATAAACACAGCCATCTAAACAGTCTTTTTGCTTGATTTCTGTACATAAATCAACAAAGTTTACCATATGATTTGGAACTTAAAACCAAATCTCAGTGTTAAAATTTCTACATGTAACTTGAGTCATGTCACTATGGATACAAAAATGCCCTATTTGTGAGGGCAGTTGATATTGTGTACTGAATAAGGGCAGCCTCATTTTACAGATTTCAGTGTCAATAACACTACTTGAAATGTAGCTCAGAAGAAAATATGTATAGCCTTCAGCAGCCTACCAAGAAGAAACTCAGTTTCATGGAATAGCAACATTCTCATTCAGTTTGCCATTCACACATATGTCAGGGCCAGGCAAAAGCTTTAAGAACAATTTATAAGGCTGGATATGTGATGACTACTAGTAAGTGATACTCAACTCATAAAAGGATACTGGTCTGACTTGTAGAGTACTTAACTCTTTATCATTTAAGTTACATTCTAGATTTTAGTCCTTAATGATGGGGTTTTGTTCTGTCTTAAGACTTAGAAGGAAGACCTTGATGAAGTAGACTAGGCTGAGAGTTAGGAGTCATGAGTTGTGGATTTGTTGGGGACTGGCAGTTACTTCACCACGAGTCCACTCTCTTTAGAGCATGCAAAGTCATCTTTTTAAAATGTAAGTCAAATTACATCATTGTTTTGTTTAAAAACCATCAATTTTTCACTATACTCTATGTAGAGTTCAAACTCTTTATCATATTTAATAATAATTTTTACTTTGGATTTATTCCTTTCTTTTCCTCATTTTTATCCTCTTCCATAACTTCAGCTTTATACTCCTCCTCTTCCAATTTTGGGAGAAAGAAAATCTTTTCCTTAAACATGTGCTTAGTCTATAGCTGTTTTCTAATGCATAGTGGAACATACCTTCCTTAAATTCCTAATTACAATGTCTTAAGTTTGAATTCATCATATCTTTTCCCAAAGCACCAAGTAGCTGTGACTTCTGACTTCTATTCATGACATTTCTATTGTCACAGGTAACCAGTCTCACAACTACCTTCCTTTTGGCTCTTCTTCATTTCTCTCCCCTCTCAAGCACTCACTGTTGCTTCTGTTTAATCCTTTTTTTTCCATATTTCTCTTTCCATTTGTACTGGCTCTCTTGTCACTCGCATAAGGTCATTCAGACCTGAAATAGTGAAATAACCTACCAATGAATCAAACACCTTCCCTTTCTTTCTCTTTCTTTGACTTCAGGCTTTATGCTGCAAAATTAATTTGCTGAGATACAGCTCTGATCATTTTATATCCATGTTCCCAAACATTTATTTGCTATATAATAAAATCCAGGCCCAAGCTCTTTAGCTTGACTTGCACAGACATATGAAATATGACCCTGACTACTTTTCTAACCTGGCTTCTTGATGTCCATACACTAGACTATTCATTCCTCCTTTAAAACAAACTATTTATTGACAGCCAATAATATGCAAGGTTCTAGGGCTACAATACTGAAGGATAATACAGACATGAAACTTTGAGTAGTGTAAGAGGACAACCACAGATGCCCATGCACATACACACACGCACGCACACACACACAAGTACACATGGTTTAATGGAAACAAAGAATATAGTGAAAAATGGAGCAACACATAAGTGACTCTAAGTATTTAAGTAATGCTTAAATATATTTTGTACTTTACATACATTGGATAACATACTCATCTAGAGTACTTACCCATATTCTCTATTTTTCTTTATTTATATTCCCTCTTTCTATAGTGTCTTGGTCTCTAATAGTCAAATTCTGATCCATTTTTAAAGGCATATTTACTGAACCTTTGTGTTTTCACCTCTTTTGTGTCCACTTTCCCAGACCACACTCCTTCCAAACTCTCACCCAAGCTAGTCTGAGTGGGGATCTAGCGTTTGTTCCAGAAGTAAATCATGTGACCTAAGGATAAGCCAGGCATCATACTATATTTCTCTAGGCATCAGGATTGATTCTGAAGTAGCATGTGACTTACAGTTAGGGAAACAGATGTCTGAGGGGTATCAAATAAACAACTGGGAAAGAGTCTTTATTCCTGTTGAACTTGCATCTCGGAGGGTGAGGCCTCTAGAGTTGCCACAACCCATCTTGTCCATTGGAGAATGGAGTCAACCCAAGGCAGACAGAGAAAAAGAAACTAATTCTTGAACTCACACCCCTGGAATTTTTAGTTACATAACTCAATCATTTTACTATTTGCTTAAGTAAGTCAGAGTTGTGTTTTCAAAGAGAAAAAAAAACAAAGACAGCCAAGTAATTTCACATGTTATTCCTTTCACCGATGTTGATTTGCACTCGTGACTCAATTTCTTTGTCACCTTAACCATTTTGTGTCTCAGTGTGGGACTTGTGCAGTTCAGTCTTATTTGAGAGCGTTTTGTGAACCTTTTTTGTCCCGTACCAGGTTTCCTTGAGTGGGTATTTTTTAAAACTCTTGATTGGCCAGACAAGGAGGACCCGTATTGAAGTAAGGCAAGTTACATGCCTAGGACTCAATATTAAAGGGAACACTGACTTGCAGAAAGCAACTATGTAGTTAAACAATCTGGGTAGTGAGTGACCCTCTGAAAGGTTTTTCCTTGTGCACCTCACTCACCCCATGTTGATTCTGACCCTAGTAGCATTTTAACTACTTGATATAAGGGTACTTCAACAGTTTCATAGAATGTGGAATTGTATTTTGGCAAACAGAAAAATTTGAAGTTCATGTCTAGATTTTTAATAATATACATTTCATGAACTTTTTAAAGACTTCTTATGTATGTGGATTTCACAGTAGGATGCACTTCAACAAATGTGTGATTTAATTCCATTTGCTTTAGCAAAGTAAAGAAAATTCCACATTTTGCATGGGAGTAGAGATCGTCCAGCCTTGATTTACTTTTTTAAGAAAATTTTATTTACTTATTTATTTATTTGAAAATCAGAGTGATGGGGTATGGAGTAGGAGGGGGAGAAGAGAGAGATTGTTCATCTGCGTATTCACTCCCCAAATGGCTGCAATGGCCAAAGCTAGACCAGGTGGAAGCCAGGAGCCTGCAACTCATCAAGTCTTCCACATAAGGTGGCAGGAGCTCAAGCACTTGGATTATCTTCCTCTGCTTTCCCAGGTACATTAGCTGGAAGCTGGATTGAAAATAGAGCAACAAGGATGCAAACTGATGCTCTGATATGAGATGCTGGCATTGCAATTGGTGGTTTACCTTGCTGTGCCACAATGTCAGCCCAACTTTGTATTTTCCTTAGCATCACAATTATACTCATCTGATGCACATCACCCTCTGTTTTTGTTTGCCTTATTCATTTTGTAGTCATCATCAGTATTCTATGATTACCAAAATGATTTGTTGATGACATGACACTGAAAATCCCTAAATGGCATTTCCCAGGAAGGAGACAAAGTAATAACTCTACTAAGCAATATATCAAAAAATGACATGGAATAGGGGATAGAAGATTCAATTTTCACTCCTTTACTTAAGTTTTCATAGTCCCATGTCTGTTGTGGAGCCTGGATTATACAACTCATTATCTAGGTCAATCTAGTGAGCCATCTTGTCAGCACAGATGTGCTACTTTTGCGCTAGAATTCTCAGTGGTAAAGTTGTTTCCAAGCTGGCACCTATTATTAATAAAAGTGATAAATAAATAAATTATGAAAACAATTAAAACAGCAAAGCCTACATGGTAGATGCAATAGGCTATAAACTTCATAGCTTCATTTTCCATGCAATTTTGTTAGTTATTTAAAATTGTGGGAGATCAATAGCTGCTTTTTGTTTGTACTAATGTTGGCTTGTTGGTTGTAAGCAAAATAAACTGATTCTGAATAAAGAAAATATTTGCAAAAGGAATCTCAGAATAAAAAAATATTAACACATTAAAACACACATATACGACACTGGTAAAGGCTGGAAGAAAAACAGAGAACTGGGTCACAAGAATGTGTGTGTTGTCTCTTGAAAGCACAGATAGGATGAATCTACAATAATTCTTGCTCACATAATTCCACCTAGTTCTGTTTGCATTTTCCTACTCCATACTAACTCGAAGGGCAGGGAATTTCTTTCTTGGTTGTGATCATATATCCATCCCTGGGTCAGGAAAAAACAAAGAACCTTGACTGAAGTCCTAGCAATGCTGTACACAAACACCAGATGCCCAGCACTTTGATACAGTTAGAATCTGAGCGCCTTCATTGTGCTACTTTACACATATTCTGGGGCATTTGCCAATTTGTGTTGAACATGAGCAAAATCACTTCCTCATGACACTTTGCTGTTACAATCACATCACATTTGCTCAGATTTTGGAATCATGAAGTTTCCAACGTGTCTGTAGACATATATATTTTTTTCTATCTAACTCGCCTATATATTAGCTCTTGCTGTGTTTTACTTCACCTATTTGGCTCATCATGGTGTATGGTGTCATCTACCCACAAATAAAATGATCTGAGTTTTGTTGAACTGGTTTTGTCAATAAATGTAGAAAATGAGAATGTTCAAGATGCAGGCCTTAAACTCCACATACTGTCCTGAAGTAGACTCTTGGATCCTTGGAAAGTCAGGTGCACAATGAAGATAAGCTAGTTACAGAGATATTTTGTTATTAATATGCCTGGTGACCCCCGTAACCAAAGTGGAACTCCAATGTAGTGAGCTGGAACCTGGGAAATACTCTTTGGTCTGGGTTTAATAGGACTAAGCTGCCTACCGAAAATGAATGCATACTCAAAGTCATGCTTTTCTATTTATCTTCAGTTATATACCTGATACTTCTAATTCAAGGAAGATCTAATGCAGGTTCCATTCTCCTCAGAGGACAGAAAAAGCAAAGAAAAAGAAGCAGATGACTTAGCTCCAGTGCCTAGCGTTGTTACCCCACATCCACTCAGTTGAGGCCCTTCCTGTGAATCAGAGCTGTTTCTAAGCAATTACATCTCAGCCCCCTTACAGATCCACCTTACAGTATAGCAACCAGAGTCAGCTTCATGACCTAGGCAGTTGTACCCCGTAACTGATGTGATGTGCACCTATATTCCCATTTCAAGTTGTGAATAACTTTCTTCAAATGATAAAGTTTTTTTTTTTAGTTAGTTAGTTGTAAAAGAGAGAGAAAGAGAGAATCTTCCATCTTCAGGTTCACTCCCCAAATGGTGCAACAGCTGGGGCTGGGCCAGACTGAAGCCAGGAGCCTGGAGCTTCATCTAGGTCTTCCATGTGGAAGCAGGGTCCCAAGGACTTGGACTTCTGCTGCTTTCCCAGGTGTATTTTCAGGAAACTGAATGGTAAGCAGTGTGACCAGGACAAAAACTAGTGCTCCTGTAGGAGATGCTAGTGTCACAAAGGGTGGCCCCTGTTAATAGTTTTTAAACAAAAGGCCAAAATTTTCCTTTTGTCCTTGGTCTTACATATTATAGCCACAAAGACAGAAACAAAGGAAACCAGATTAGCTTGCTTGTGTGAACACCCAGGCCACAGGTTCTGCAACTTTGAATCTTTTAAAACAGTTACTGTAGAATATGTAACTAACGTACGTGGGTGAAATTGACATTTTGAGATTCAATGATTGTTTACAGCCCTTGTCTCTACTGTTGAGGAACAGTGTTTTTCTCTTCTTACTATTTGTTTAATTCCTTACTTAGTGTAGGGTTAACCTTATAAGTTTAAAAGAGACTGAGAGTAGATCATTTGTAAAAATTGAAGGAAGAAATAGGAAAGGATGGAGGAGAGAGGGTGGGAGGGTGGTCAGGAGAGAGGGTAGAATGGGAAGTATAACTATGCCCCTAAAACTTTATATATGAAATAATTGAAAGCTGTTCACCTTAAAAAATTTTTAAAGAAAAGAGAAAAAAAAAAAGACAAACAGAAGAATCCTGCAGAAACAGCAAACACAAGAAGCCCCTGCACTACCCAGATCCTACATCTGTGTTGATCTTAGTTCCAGACAGTTGCTAAAGTTGGTGACTTTCTGAAATACTTACCGATGTCCTGAAACAGAAAGGAAAAAAAGAAAAACTAGATACCATCTCCAAGTACTTCAGCCAGGTACAAAAATCCCAGATTTTATGAACTTCATACTCAATGTTCTTCGTTCTTCAAAAGGGAAACAGAGGTAAGGAATAAGTAAAAATGGTAGAGAAGAGCTGTAAGAGTTTCATCCTTAGAATCCAGTGCTCACCCTGTGAATTTTGTTTTCATCCCTAAGATAGGTTGATTTTTATCCAAAACAAATCATTTTTCTGAATCATAGAATATATTTGAAATTGGTGAAACTCCAAGGGTGAGAAGTACATCTTTGGAAGGATTGGCTTTATTCTTGTCTATAAAATAGTCTTTGTTTTTAGTTTGTTCATTATTTTTTCCATAGAACATGCAGAATACTCAGCTAGGTTCAGGAGAAAATACAGCATTATCTCAGCCATTACAGGCTGACTTAGGACATGCGTAAGTACAGAATGCTGGACTCTTATAATGGAGTGGAGCTCTTTTAAAACCAGAAATTGCAGTATGTCATTCATCTTTGTGAAATTCTTTAATAGATCCCCTTTGCATGAGGTTGAGTTAAAGTAAAAATTCTTGAATAAAGCGCACCCATAATCAGATCTTAGCATAAATGTCACTTGCTCAGAGAGGCTTTGACTTTCCAAACCAAATCAGGACTCTCTTGTTATTCTGTGTTGTAGCATCTGTTGTTTAATATCATAGCACATTTCATGATTTTTCCTTGCAGATTTTGTGTACTTCTTTGTTATTTTTCTGTGGTATTAGAGTGTAAGCATAAGGGAAGGAACCAAATCTGTTTTACTCTCCAGTGTATGCCAAAGACTCCATAAATATCCACTGAATAATAATAGTGATAATGATAATAAAAGGCCTGAGAATACACACTGTGTTTGCAAGCTGGCATCCAGTGCAGAGACCCTGGGTTGGGACCCATTATGGATATTTGAGAACCAGAAATGTCAATATGCCTGGGACACAGTAACCACAAATTACAGTGGGAGAGAGAAAGAAGCAAGCTTTTGAGGGACATGAGAACTATGTCAAGGAAGGTCCTGGTAGGTCAGAGCAAGAAAAGAAGTGAGATGGGAAGTCATCAGAGGTTTTTGTGTCTCAGAGGTTGTACTGAAGGTGACATGCCTATTATAACACCTTAATATTTTGGTACATTAATTTAAGTCTGAATCATAAAACTTATTATAATACCATCTGGAGCACAAGTAGACAAACATTTTCTGCAAAAAGCCAGATAGTATTTTAGGTTCTGTAGACTATACATTTTCCATTACAGCTACTAAGCTCTGTCATTATAAAGAGAAAGTTGCCATAGAGAACATTTAAGCTAACATTTGTGGACGTGTGATAACCAATCTTTCCAATTAGTCTTTCCTATTTAGAAGAACAGGAAGTTGGCCAGGTTTCCCCTGCACTTGGTTCACCAGTCCCTGAACTGCTAAACCTGGTCTCACGTGGACCTGTGTCCCTGTATAGCATATCAGACTTGTGGATCACCTTGCCTTCCTCTAAGACACGCGGAGCCTCTTTGGGTGTCAAGTCCGGGAGTCTGTGTTTAACAAGCTGTTTTACATAGTTCTATGCATGCATGTCTTAGCCCATTAGTGCTGCTATAGCAAAATACCTGAGACTTAATAATAGATAAAGAACAGAAATTTATTTCTCACAGTTCAGGAGACTGGGAAGTCTAGGATCAAGATGACGGAATTTGGTGCCTGGTGAGGGTCTTCCTGGTATGTCATCACATATCGTAAGGCAGAGGGCAAAGAGGGCCAAAGATGGTGTGAAGCCTATTTGAGAGAAGCCTTAAACTATTTGCATGGGCCCTACCCTCATAACTTAATCACTAGTACCATCACGCTGGTGGTTAACATCCAGACCATAGCAGTATTAGAGAAACCCATTCCATCCCCCTTTGGACTATTTCTTATGTCCTAAAAAGATGGACCTAGGATAGCACATAGGGTAGTTTCTCAGAGTAGAAGGACTAGTGTTTGAGATTCTCAGTGTTCATTTAAGAACAAGAGCCAGGTTGTCAAAATTAACAAATAAATTGGAACAAATCATACCAGGATGCTAGAAGGAACAGCCAGTTGCTAGTAGCAAGAGGAGAAAGCCCTGCTTAGATAAGGCTGAGCACACCAACCCTCCCTTTGAGTTCTCTAGTTTTAATTATTGATGCTAAAAATACACTTCCCTTAATTGTTTTGTGAAAATAAGTTAAATAAAGAATAACTGTTCCATACATGCACAGGCAAACATTACAGTCTTTTCACATAAACACTGGGATGATTCCTCAGAGTGTTCCTATTCAAATTTGGTTGCAAAATAACACCCACAGAATGTATTTCCAACCACAAAATACTGTGACAGTAAGCAGACAGCACAAGAGAGCCTGTTATGCTTTATAGATTGCAATGATTATATTTCGGGAGCAGTTGATGCATTTGTTGGTGTTCATTCTATTTCACATTTGCATTTAAATTCCTGTGGAACAAAGATAAGATAAAGAGGAAAACAAATGATGCTTATTTGTTGTTGTATTGAACTCCTATTATAAGTATTGCTTTCAAGGAAGGCTAAGCTTGCAAAGAAGCATTCCATGTGTTCTGTACAAAGCATCAGGTGCACCTTCAGTCATCAACTAGAAATATGCAGGAGAAATAACCCTGAGGTTTTAATAAAATCACAAATCAATAAGGAATAACCCAAAATGTGGTTGAATACAAGGAGCAAGTGAATTACTCAATACTGCCTTTTACATATTTATCCACATTTCATTGATACGTAAGAAATGTAGAGCTGCCTTTGAGTTTTAAACCCTATCATTCTTATTTCCAGCATTCTTTTTGAACATGGCTTGATACATTTTCTCTTTCAACTAATCTGTGTATCCACAGCGTGATACTTTGATGAATTTATGCAGAGCAGTTCTTCATCCAGAGTAATTCTCTCTGCTCTGCTGTCTATTTTGTGGCAATCTAAGGAAAATATTTTTGTTGAGTACAATTGTTGATGCAAGAAACCTATGTAAGAAACACATTTACCAGTCACATATGATGCAGTTGCCATAATGAATGCCAAAAGGAGAAAATGTTACCTCTTAAATTCCACCTCAATGTTCACAACTTACTTAAAACACCTTTCTTAAAATGTTACATCCATTTCTATAAGTATGCCTGAAATAAGATAAACAATGCAACAGTTCATTGATGACAGTTAACTATGTTATGTATCTGAATTTGTAAGCTAACTTTTCTCTGGCTTTACTGTGCTTTCATAGTGCCTTCCTCGTAGGAAATGACATTAGTGATGCCTGTTTCTGGATGTTGGCTGTGAGAATTTGGAAGCATTCCTCAAAGTGAATACCCTCAATAAGAGATGGGACACGAAATTTAAATTTGGTTACCACATTAAAATTATTATTAAAAACCTCTGCTTTTGTGTCCCCTGTTGGGTGTTCACAAGGCATACTGACACATTAAAGGCTCTGAGAAGTCCTACAGCAAAAAGTCTATGGACTTGATTTTCTAAACTTCTTGCTCAGAGTAACTTTTGTAGCCTTATAATTAGCACTGGGACTTGTATTTCTTTAAAAACATGTCCCATACCTCTGATCTAAGTAGTAATAAGTAGGGAGTAGTGAGTCCATTCTCCTGTCTTTATTGTTTATATCATATCCTCTAACACATCTGTTAGACTTTCCGTGTTTATTAATTTGCTGTTCTTTTAGTGAGTATTTGAGGAACTTCTCTGTGCTGGCAGCTTTTGGATGCTGAGTATGCATCTGTATATTTTCAAAATATAAGAAAAATTTAGGTGCCAAAGTATGTAAAAAATTACCTTTTAAAATTGTAGTGTCACTGCACATTGAATCTAGACTCCTTTAGAAACTTAAGTCAAGCATTCAGAAGAAATGCACAAGAATAGATATTTTTCCTTAGATGTCATTAGAGGACCTTGAACCGAGTGTGCACCTTATTTATTGCTGTGACTCTCCCTGGAATACTAACAATGATGCATTTAAATAGCTTATAGTTATGAGTTAGAGAATCAGAAGCAAATAAATTTGAAAGCATTAATTCTAGCCTCTTGCCTTAGCTGAATTTCTATTATCTAAACCAGTCCCTTCAAATGTTTTGAAAATCAGATCATAAACAACATTTTATAAGCTTCCTATCTTAGAATGTGAATTTGGAATTGCATTTACCTGGTCCATTTTTCCAATTGTAAGGTGAGTTGGGTTAGAAAATCTATTTTTAGGAGAAGCAATAAGCATTTTAAAAGTTCATAGCAGATTCAAACCATAGATTTGAATAAGAATGCTTGAGAAAAAGTCATTCTGATTCTCATTCTGACTTTGTTGGTGCCACTTGAGTGATGACACCAAAGCTGAAAGGCACTGCCAAGTTAATTTTGTCAAGTGGTTTTCACAAACTATCCATCTTGTTAATTATTCCTTTTTCATTTGCTGGTAGAGAAAGCCAGTTCAAAGTGGCTTAAGTAAATAAGAGCAACAGCAGTACTGATGAATAAGTGAGTACCCCAAAGTGATAGAAGAGTGTCTCACTTTGTGTCAGTAGGACCTTGTGTTTGTCAACCTACCTCTGGCCTGACATGGTTGCTATAACCCTGGGTCCTAGCTGCCACAAGCTTCCATAGTCCTTACAACATGAAATGACAATAGGAAAAGTGGTCTCCTTCTTCACTGCTTTTGGGATTGACTCTCAATGGGTGGTACTCACCTGTGCACCTAAGCTGCGATCAAGCATTGTGATCCAGAGAGTAGAAGATCCAGAGTGGCCATGTTTGGGAGTTTGTTTCTGCTCCTGGAGTCAGCATGCACTGTTGTGAAAGATAGAAAGTGGTGTTGCTGTGGTTTCTCTAGAAGGAAATTGAAGTGCCACTACTAAAAGAAGGAATGAGTCATGCCAATTGGTAAGCAAATTCAGCAGGTGCCATGATGTTTATTTTTGTAAGTGAGTGTTTAAGTAGACACAGGAAGAATAAAGGAAAGGAAAGGAGTTTCTGAGTAAATTGGGCAGGGGGAGAGGAGGGTGAACAACCCCTCTTAGCTCTTCATAGCATCCCTTTTACTCTGAAAAGTGACCTGAGGACAGGTGTTTTGCCTAGCCATTTAAGATGCCAGTTAACTCACCTGTGTGCCAAATCAGAGTACATGGGTTTGATTCCCAACTCTGGCTCCTGGCTCAGCTTCCTGCTAATGTGGATCCTGGAAGGTAGCAATGATGGCTCAACTAATGGGGTTGCTGCCTCCCATGTGGGAGACCTCAATTAAATTCCCAGCTCTGGTCTTCAAGTTCCCCCAACCTCCTGCCCTTGGCCGTTGAGAGCCTTTGGAGAGTGAACCAGCAGATAGAAATGTCTCTCTCCCTTTTTCTTTCTTTCTCTCTTTCTTTCTATCTCTCTTTTTTTTATTTTTTAAATTTATTTTATTTATTTTGAAAGACAGAGTTACAGAGAGAGGTAGAAACAGAGAGAGAGGCTGGTTCACTCCCCAATTGGCCTCAACGGCTGGAACTGTGCTGATCTGAAGCCAGGAGCTTCTTCCAGGTCTCCCACACGGGTGCAGGAGTCCAAGGATTTAGGCCATCTCTACTGCTATCCCAGACCATAGCAGAGAGCTGAATCAGAAGAGGAGTAGCCGGGACTAGAACCAGTGCCCATATGGGATGCTGGGGCTTCAGGCCAGCGTGTTAACCTGCTATTCCACAGTGCCGGCCCCTTTCTTTGTTTCCTTCTTTCCTTCTTCCTTCCCTCCCTTCCTTTCTCTCTTCCCCCCTTTTTAACTCTTTTTCCAGATTTCCCACTCTCTTTTTGTCTATCTGCCTTTCTAAGTGAAAAACAAAATGAAACAGAAGTATCCTGGTTTTCTGGCTATATCTTATGGCCACCAAATCTTGGGGACTGAGAACTATTTGTTTTCCATCCAACCCTACAGTAAAACTTGATCTAGAAGGAGGCATTCAGTTTGAAAATATGTTCTACATGAATAATATTAATTCCTTAGAAAAATTCAGTTCTTATCATCGCTTTCATTTACTTATTTCTCATAAAAATTGAACTGTTATTATTACCATTTTACACTATTGATGTTTGTTTAGAGTTAGCCACTTTCAACAGATTCTTTGTCTTTGCTTCTTGAGTCTCAATCTTTTCCCTGATATAAACATTTCACCTCGAACTTTCCCTTTGGGACCTTGCTACTCAAAGTGTGGTGCACTGACCTGACCAGTGTCACGGGCATCATCTGGGAGCTTACTGAACGTGTAGGGTCTGGGTTCACTGACTCAGAAGCTGCTGTTTAACAAGATTCCTAGGTGTTTGTATCTGCACTAGAATTGGAAAAGCCCTATTTTAGAACAGTAGTTCTCCACGTTCTGCCTGTTATAATCGGTAGGTAGTTTACAAACTTAAGTTTGGAACTGGAGTTCAGTATTCTAAGTGAACAAAGCAGGAAGTAAGAGCAGAGTTCAGTGAGCACACATAGATTTAACAACTTGTGATAGTTTGCCTTAACACTTCATATGTAAATATAAACCATTTTTGAGAGCAAGGGTGGATATATTATTATCATATAATGTGATAATACAACATTTATAAATATATGTACCAAATAATATAGCAGTCACAATTTTTTTACTATTTTGATTTCAACATAAGAGAGAAAACAAGTGGTATTTATCCTTCTATATTGTTGAAATATTCTAAAATAGAGATAAAAATAAAAATGATAAAAATAAGAGATAAGGAAATAAAATAACCTTTAAAAAGCTAAGTATTGATAACAATATAAATATACCCAAGGTAGGAAAGTTAGAAACATAATAGGTATATATCTAAGTAGGTAAGTAAGTAGATTAGCTTACAGATGCCAAAGTGACTCATTAGACACATTAGAAGCTCTGGGCATGAGACCACTACTCTAAGAATTCCTTAGTTAGGGCTTATTGGTGACATATTCTCATTTTCATGTTTGATTGAAAATATGCATTATTCAGCACTATTGATACTCTACTAAGTTTACAATTCTAGGTTAACTTATTTTTTTCAGGGTTTTAAATATTTAAAACATTTTACTCTTACAGCTTTAATTATTTTTGCTGAGAAATTAGTTCAGAATAAACTCCATCTTTTGCAAGAAATCTAAGTTGTAAATTTCTAGTTGCTATTAAGAGCGTCTCTTTGTGCTGTGCAGTGTTTCTCCACTGTGGCCAGATATGTATGTCTTATTTATTATTATATTGGGACTTACGTGTTTTCTTAATCTGTGAGGATTCAAGCTTTTCATAGCTTCAAAAAAGTTCTTAGCAGTACCAATGTCCTGTTATACATACATATACAACACACACACACACGTGTGTGTGTGTATATATATATACATATACATATATATATAAATCAGGAATGTTATTTAGACTTAAGCAAGGTAGTGTCATTGTCATTTTGTATTCTTCTGCAACTGTTACTCTTTCATATTTTAATCCCTTTGTGCCTCTCTTCAGCACAGTGGAAAAATTCTTTGTATCTTCCACTTCTAATCTTCTACTGAACCTGTATAATTGAGTTTTTTATTCCAATGATTTCTTTTCACTTTTTTGAATTTTTATCCATTATGTCATTTCTAGAAGTTCTTTGTATAGTCTGACTAGTCTTTCACAGATGGTGTCTTGACCCTTGTTTATATTTTTAACTCTTTGCAAAAAAAATATTTAAAAATACCTGTGTCCCAGTCTGACTCTCCTTATTCCCCTATCTAAAGTTGTTTTCTGCATTTTCTGCTGTTCTGCTCCTGAACGCCTCTTTCCTTGTCTGTGTTGTGCTTCAGGACAGGAAGTTAGCGGTATCTGTGGATATTTTGTGAGACCTGAGTTGAGGTCCACTCCATGCTTGCAGGGAAGTTTGTCTTGTCTTCTGCCAGCCTTTCTAATGTGCAACAAATCAAGACCACTTTGATGGTTGTGTCTTGGGGTTTCCTGAAATAGCCTATGTAAATTTCTAATCCCTTTTGCCTGTAGGATTGCCTGTGGTTATGAATTTTTCAGAGATTTTTTGTTTCCTTCTGGAATTCAGCATCAGATAAACAAAATTCCCTTCTCTGCATCTTTACTGGCTTGTGAGTTTTTTTTTTTTTTTTTTTCTAGTGTGCCTTTCCCTGAGGGGAAGTTCCCCTGGCTTTGAGTCAGTCATTTACTTTGTTCGTGAGGAAAGTGAGGCTCTAACTTTGCCTTGGTCAGGGTCACACAACACCTTAGGGGCAGGGTGCACACAGGACCCAGACATTCTCCTTGTCCAGTTGTTTCCTCTCCAAAAAAGCCAGCAACAAAAATAGGATCACCTTCTCCTAATAGGAGTGGCTTCACCTTTTTCTTTGTTTGGACCAGCAACAGCAAGATTCAGTTATTCCTCATGGTTAAGGTTGATGAATTGCAGAAATAGGCTACTTAGATAGATTTTAAGAATCATAAAAACATAAAAAAGTCATATGGGCTAAACTTATAGTCTGCACTATTCAGTATTTTGTCTTTTCTAGTAGTACCAAGGGACACTGGTGTGACATGATTGTGCTTGCCCTTTGTGATACTGTCCTCAACGGGGGCATCCCTAACTGGGAAAGATCTGTCATCCAAGAATTTCTCTAATGCCTTCTTGAACTCTCATTATATTTTGGTTTGTACAACCTTAAGGCACTACTTTATATGGAATTGATCTTATACAAGTCAGGACATGAGCTAAATAACCCTGAAGTCCTTTTAAAATATGATGTTATGTATCATAAATCTTGTTGTATAAGTAGACTGTACAAGTGGAGATAATACAGTGGAATATTAAAGAACATGAACATGAACTCTCAACCAGCCTGTGTTCAATACAGGCATTGTCCCTGTGTCACGACTGTGTGACCTTGAGCAAAAGAGAATTTTATGATTCTGAACATATTTCCCCTCCCAGACAAGCACAGTGATTTTAGAGTTACCACAGTGTTATTGTGAACACTGAAAAAAAGATAATTTATATAAAATTACTTAGCATAAAAATTTTATCTATAATAAACAGGCAAGTAAAACTATTCCAGTACCATCATAGTGATACTGGTGTTATTGTCAGTAGATGAATATCTTCAGTATGGTCAAACTTCACAAGAAAATGTATATATTATCCAATTTGATATTTTTTAAAAAGATCTGAATGGTGAGGGGAAGAATAGGATATGAAAGGGAGAAAATTAGTGCTTTGAACCATTTAAGATTTTATGGGTACCAGTACATACTAAATAAATCACCATCCTTTCAGAAAACAATCATTAAAGTATCTTTGGACAGGCTGTTGTAGGAGACTTGCATTTTGAAAAAGAAAGATATAAACTAGTCAAGTAATAAGCTCACTTGTGATTCTCTTCTGAGTTTTACCCTTGCATAATTTAACACCAATATTGGTTATTGCAGTCCCTCAGTTCTCTAATTTTATTTTTTGCCCCTCAAAATAATATGGCATGTAATAGCTCTAATGTTAATGAAATGGAATGCCTTTTCCTGGACAGTGGCCTCTTTCCTCTTTTTTAAATGTCTCGAGCTGCCGCGACATTTACTTTGCACTGGTAACAACACTCAATTTTCATTGACATTATCTTCGAAATACAATCAGATCAAAAATCGCCAACATCATTCTCATTCCTCTGCAGCAAGCAGATAATACAGGACAGGGTCTTGCTGATAACTTCCACTTGAGTAACCTCGCATTCCACCACTTGAAATGCTCAGTGTGCTTCTCCACTGGACCGGAGTCAGAAAGATGTGTGTAAAACAGGTGATTCTCATCAGCCAAGATGCAAGACGTGGCATTTGCCATTAATTGGACTTTTCTCCTTCTGGGCACAGGGACTCTGTGAATGGGTAGGTTCCTGAGGGTAACTTGTACCAGCTGAAGCCTGTGTCAGCAGGACTTCCAAGGCAGCCTTATCCCTTTTCCCAGGGGCTTGTGCAGAAATCTGTAGGTTGGGAGGAACTGAGGTGAAACCTCTCAGAAATGGTAATGAACATTTAGGATGTTCTAACTCAGTTCACATTCGTGTTGGCTGTATTTTGTGACACTTTCAGCTGCAAACTAAATGTACTTAGGCTCGTTGGCAAAAATAAAGAATCGTTCCTTAAACACTCAGGTATATGAGTTATCCTGAACAGGTTGCTTTAGCTTAGTTGCCTCATATGGAAAATGGGAATAAATATTAATAAGTAATATATTCAATATTTATGCTTAAATTAAAATAGAATATTGAATATATATGGAAAATATCACTTATTACCTTTAAATATAAAGATTTTTTAGAAATATTTGAGTTAAATGAGATTAGTCAAGTCTAACTTCTAAAGTGCCTGCACATTTATATATTCTCTGTATATATTACAAACTTCTCATGATGTTAATTCTAACGTAAATCTATAGTAGTTTTCTTTTCAGAAGTGGTCATAGATTGTTCATCTACATCTATCTGAAAAGCAAAATGGACAATTGAAGGCATTGTTTTAAATTTAGTTTAAATTCTGTTTGTGTTTGATATGCCCAGATGTTTGAGGGAAAAACACATTGAATTATGTGGATAATTTTTTAATTTGGTGGAGATCAGATTCCATATGTTGCACTTCCCTTTACAGAGTTAAGTATGCCTAAGACTGGAGGGGCTTCTGGGATGTGGCCCTTTCCAGTACTAAAATTAGGAGTTTCAACAAATTGGATGAGTTACCCTATATATTATAGCTTCTAGTAAATACTCTAAGACACTCAAATATGATGAGTTTTTAAGAACACCTAGATCTTTTGTTAATTACAAAAAAAAAATCTTTTAGTGAAGAAATTATGGTGGGGGAGGAATATATGCTTTTATGTGCTTTCAGTTGCAAAAATCATCCCATGCTGACCTAAAACTAGATTAAAACTGAGTTGCTCAAGTCTGGAGGTAGAGCGTTTCTGGATTGGCTCAGTTGTTCAGTGGTGCCTTGGTGGTGGCCATAGTTGACCTTGGGGTCATCTGAACTTCATCTTCAGGCATTGGAGAAAAAAAAATAATAATCTCACTCTCCTATAACAGCATCTAGACAGGGAAATGCAGGCATTGGAGAGAGTCTACTTGGAACATCTTTTTTTTTTTTTTTTTCCCATCAGGGAGTAGAATTATTTTCAAAATCATCCAGTCTATTTTCCCTCATTTTTCTTTAGCAGAGCTGAGTGATCCACCTAATCTTCAGTCAAGGAAGCAAATGATTAGGATTACTAGATAATTAGACAACCAGAGGTTATCCTCTGGGTTAAAAGCTGGACTCATTGTCCCTGAAACACCTGTTAACATGAAGAAAACTGTGATTTATTTAGGAAATGTGGGGAGCAATTCGGACTAGACTAAGTTGCTGGAATTAAGACTTATTCTATGCATCTGCTCTCCCACAATGTGGCGCTGGGAGAGGAGAAAACAGCTTCTACCCAGCTGCCTCCAGTTCAACCAATAGATAGCAGGACCTGCTCCTGATTGGAGGAGAGCAGCGTGCTCGGCATGTGGGCAGCCGAGTTGGGATTGGCAGAGGAGGACTATAAAGGAGGAGAGAGACGGCATGCACCAGGAACATCTAAGGGGAACACCTGTGCAGCCCCCGAGAGAGCCGGCCGGCGGTGTGCCGCTCCCCTGCGGAAGTGGGGAATGTGGCCAGGGGGAACTGCCCTTCCACGGAGGTGGAAGGGACAGTAGCCAACCCGGGAAGAACCAGCAGCAAACCCGGGGAGGGCCGAGCAGACGAAAGAACAGCGCAGGGTCCTGTGTCGTTCCTCCACGAAGAGGGGGAGCGACATAATGGTGCCGTGACTCGGATATGAAGCCTAGGCAGCATTTAGTGTCGTTCCTCCACGAAGAGGGGGAGCGACAGGAAAGACAAGGGATCTGAGAAAGAACAACTATCCAGTAGGCGAACAACCCTGTGTTCCATAAAAGAATATAGCCTGGGTTTTAATTTCTACTGTTGTTTTTGGTCAGCCACTTTTCTCACTGATACGAAGTCTTCTGGCTGTTGATTTCCCAGGTGCCTGAGTAAAATAAATGTGGCAAACATACCACTTTATTTTGAGTGCTGTGGACCATGGGGTCCAGGGAATTCATAGGCAACCTCTACAAATCTGTTTCTTTACCTGAGAACTTAAAATATGGCCAGGAGTCTTCTAAACTAAAAGAGGACTCTAGACTCTACCCAAGGAAAACACAGTCAGGAGCTCTCCATTCTGAAGTTTCTTGCCTGCAAATCAAATAATATATTGATCTTCCATCTCAAGAGAAAATCTTTCATTGGCTCTTTGATGCCACAATTCTCATCACAAAGTCCCCAACAAAGAAAATAGTGTCTGGCTTTCTCTCCTTTGAAAATTTTTCTCAACTCAGTGGGTCTTTGCTTCTATGTGAGCTGAATGATGACACACTTCCCTCCTTTCTGGGACTATTTTGTTTCTTTGAGGTTGAAAGTTCAAGGTCGTTGAAGCCAGTCTTCCTCAATTTCATCAAGACACCTTAATGAAAAAGAGAGAGAGAAGTCCTGCTATGGTGTAAATTATCAAAACTTTGTTTAATAAAGACTTATTTTGCAAAACCTTGGTTTGTTGCCTCTTTTATATAATCTTTATGTCTCCTGTAAGGAATTCATTAACTAATGCTTATGGTATTTAATACATTTTAGACATATTGCACAAATCTTAAATGCCTTGAGCCACTCCCCATGGGCGTTAATACAACTTCCTGCATCCTTCACGCACTCTAATGGGGGAGCAGATCCCTAGAGCCTTCTCTGGCTCCTTTAAGGATCCCATTGCAGAGTGAGAATGATCATTCTTTTTTGCTTTTAGCTGAGCCATAAAACCTTTCTGAGAGGCTTTAAGTGAGAGTGGTCTGGAAAGCTGTGACTTCTGATAGTGAAGCCTAATGCTAGCATACTAGATCTAGAAGTTCTATAAGAGTGAATTAACTTGTATACTAAGCTGATCTTCTGTATATTAAGATAATCGAAAATGAATCTTGATGTGAATGGAAGGGGAGAGGGAGTGGGAAAGGGGAGGGTTGTGGGTGGGAGGGACGGTATGGGGGGGAAGCCATAGTAATCCATTATTCGTACTTTGGAAACGTATATTCATTAAATAAAAGTTAAAAAAAAAAAAAAAGAGTGAATTAACTGCCTATGTTGTTGCATTTTAGCCTGTATTTGTCATAAAAAACGTTCCTTCTGTTTGGGATATCCAAACTAAATTTGAAAATAAAAGTAGCAGTGGTATTTACAGGGCATGCAGTGTGATTTGGGGTGAGGGGCAGGGTTCTCGTGATTTTGTAGGTACTATAGTATGTTGCTTTATATTTCTCTCCAGGAGTTTGTGCTTAGTGTTTATTTTCATCTGCAGCATGGGTCACTTATCTGGATGCTTGGAAAAGGATTACCTGTTTTACTGTCATACTGTTTAGAGTTTGTGGGTAAAGTCCTTAATAAGTAAAAAAAAAATTCAAATTAGGGAAGTTTTATTTAATTTGTTTGGCGCCTATAGCCCTGAGTGAAGAGAATTGCATGACCATCTCTTCCTGGAGAAAACAAACACATCAGAAAAAGGCTGATTCATCAGATGATTTATTCTATTCCTTGAAGATAGTTAAGTCAGAGGAAGCATAAAGAAAAGGAGAAACAAAAATTCATATTCATTAGCACAAAGGATCAGTTTAAACAGAGCTTCAAACATCCTACTCACAAATATTGTATAGCGTGCTTTTGGCATGCCACCCTTGTCTGTCTCATTCCTTTAAACTGCAGTCACACACCTCACCTGCCAAGCTTTTTCACCTCCAACTCCAAATCAGAGGATCATGGGCTTCCTAGGGATTGTACTTTGTTGGGGATGGAGGGCAAGGTAGCAGGTAGAGAGCTGCCTGTAATTAAGCAGAATGGTTTGAAGCACAGCTTTCAAAAGATCAGCTTCCTTAGACAAACCACTGGTTGTAGGTCATAGGATGCGCTTTCCTTGCTAATAATTGCAAAATCTATTGCTGTCCCCTTTGAGTTTTTTTAATAAAAGACTATTAAAACTGAATAAAAGCTTAATAAGTAGATTAGTTAGAACAATAGTCCTCATGAGAATGTTTTGATTCTGAGTAGAGCTGCTAAAGATAACCCTAAATGCAATCAGGCTTAGCTCCCCGCCTGTGTGAAAGGAAGGTAATACCCTCGGAGATTGTGCCAACAGATGACAGTATTTTTTTAAGTGTCTCTTTCTACATTTAAATTAGTCTTTCCTCTGGGCACAGGCAACAAAACCTTTGTTAGGAATCACCAGAGAAACAGAGCTCTGAATAAATGCTCAGTGGAAAATTATTTTTCAGAATTTGGTTTTAGATGTTTCACATCAAAAAGACGGATGGCAGTGCATCCAAGAGGGAGTGCTTTGTGATCCTTTGCTGTCCGCTTTGTAATTTTAAGGATCAAAACTCCCAAGGTGGCCAGAGATAAGGACAAAGGGAGCAGTGGAATTTTACTAAACATACACACATCGTAAAGGGCAGTAGGGTCCAATGTCAATGAAGGTGTATCCACATCTGTCATCTTTGTTTCATTTTATTAATTCCATTCCTTTAACCAGATCCATTCTCTCAATCATTCTCTCTCTCTCTCTCTCTCAATACTACAAGATCCATATGAGTCTAAGGCAAAACTCATTCACAGACCTAACGATTCAGACTGTAAAGGATGTCACTATCCAGGCAAGTTCTTGCTGTCATTGCTGATAGTCTTGACCACCTCGCCTGCAACATGCATCTTCCTGGGGATGTTGGCCTCCATCTCCTACCTCCAGCCTTTCATCCTGTCCCTGGAAGGTATCTGCTTTAAGAGTTTCCTCTGCCCGTCACCTCTGGGTTATACAGCTATTCTCCAAAGCCTAGTAGCCAACTTCTGGCATTCCCAGTACCTCTCTGGAGGGAGGCAAGAAATTTTTGCCATTTTTCCTTTCCTGTTCATCTCTACTCTTTGGTTCCCTCCCAAGACATTGCATTCACTCATAGATTTATTCTCTGCATGGCTCCTAAAGACTGAGAATCTTGGCACTGTCCCAAACATGTAGGTTTATGAAGTCCCATGATTAAAGGGACTCTCATTTGCCTGTCTACATCCATCCATATATGGCAATAAATGAGCAATATAACAATATTGTCACCTTTTTTTCCCACTTTTTGAGTTAAATTTTTAATCCTCATATTTATCAAAGTTTAGAGGGTATAGATACAAGGTACAGCTATGGTGATTTGGTGTCTCATGCACATATATACCCCACCCCACAGGTCTGATAATGTGAATTGAAATGTAATTTCTTTTTATGACTATTTTATTACCATAGCCCTGAAAATAATTGAAGGATCATTTAAGCTAGTGAGTTTTCACCTATTTATATAGGCAAATAGCAGGTTAAGTATCCATCACTCACTCTATTGTTTAAAAGAAAACTCATGGTTTGAAATTGTTCTCAAAGTCAGCTGAAAGCATTATCATCCAGGACATTTTAGAGAATTACACAGGGCCCATCCCAGCCTCCTCCTCAGCTGCTTGGGGATTTCCTGGATGGCTTATTTGTAAAGTTCCCCAAGTGAGTCTTGCCTATAGTCAAGCTTAGAAATTACAGAGATAGAGTTAAGCAAATAAATATTGTCATTTGTATTGAAATATTTATGTATGTATGTATGTGTGTATGTATACATGGATAAATATTCACTTAACATAGTATGTTCCTTAGTTTAGAATATCAATAATATAATGCATTACATATTAATCTTTCCACACATGCATTCCCAGAAATATTATAAGCAGACTGGTCACAAATATTTTCCTAAAAAATATGCATGATTCCTGAACACTTTGCTTGTGATGTAAAAGTTACAAATTCTCTGAGATGGAAACATTTCAGCAGTCATGGTAATCATCCCTTATTGAGCTCTCTCTATCTGCAGTATGCTAGGATAAATGGTTTTCACGCATTATTTCATTTAATCCTCATGAGAAATCTGTGAATCCAGGGCTTACATTTCAGCTCTGTTGACATGTAAACATTTTTCAGAAATGTTGCAATAAGTAAAGTCATGTAAAAAAAAATTAGAGTAAATCTAAGTTTGGAAAAGCCATTCAAAGCCTATCAAACTTGATAATCAGAATATCAACAAAACAGTGAAAGTTCTAAAAAATTAAAAGCTAGTAGAGTTTTACTTAGTTTCTCATATATTTGCACATAGATGTCTGTGTGTATGTCTCTGTGTGTGTGTGTGTGTGTATTTTTACCTCTAATTTTTTTAAAAATTAAAAATAAAATGATGAGAACCTGGCCCAGTATAGACTCATTTCCCTCGATGTAAAACTGAGTACCAGCTTGTGGCCTTGTGGTGGTCTAACTTCAAGCACTTGAGGGACAAATGGATCCAATGCTCCCCAGATAAGCTTTCAGTCCATCATTTCTTTCAGCCAGCTTCCAACAGAAGCTTGGAATGAAGTAATCTTAGGTGCTGCTTTCTGCCAAGACATGAGATACTCCATTCGTTAGTGAGCATGCATCTGTGTGACCTGAAAGAAATCAGGCCAGGTGCTAGTATGCTTGATGCCTGAATGAAAGTTTATCTTCACAGGTGTGATTACAGGTGTCCACACAGTCATCAGAAAAGTGCTTTGGACAAGCCATTGACCTCGGACAAAACAATAAGAATATGGTTTGACAAATCATTAGAACACAAAAACTTTGCTAAGGAACGTTACTGAAAAATAACCCCAAATTTCTTATTGCTTCTCTGGTAGGCAAAGAGAAAAGAGAAATATGATGATTTACCTACCTTTTATTATCTAATAAGAGGAGCCATCTGATTTTCCTTGAGATGCCAATAAAGATACACACGCACACGCACACACACACACACACACAGAACGCTGCGGGGTGGGGAGAGAGTTCTAAAAGCTATTATACCTTGCTTCAAAACTTGGTATGAAGTGTATGCAAGAGTGATGCCTGTGATAACTTACAGCATTATTACTAATGTGTAGGTGCTACTTATTCTGTGTCTGGTTACAAACATATAGAACTGTACAAACATATAGAACTATATGCTGTAAGATAAATTATATTTTACTATTTGTAATTTTTCACATTTTGATTCTTGCTTGTCTACTTTTTATTTTTTAGCAGTGTTTCAATTTATTGCCATGTGTATATATTGTTTTCATAATCAGAAACATAATGAAGCTGTACTTATTTTGGAGTTAAAGATTATCCCTTTTAATAATTTTATTTGACTAAGGTTGCATATCACTGATTGAAAGGGATTGTGGTCCTCTTGGTTGGCCATTCAGGAACACTCTCTGAAACATTGTTTTTCTCTACCACACCTGTGCTATTTGTTCCTTCGGCTATGAAGTACTGAGCACCTACTGTGTACACTATGGTCAGTCAAGTCCTTGAAATTACTGGCAAGAATGTAGCAGGCGGTCTTCCATAACTAGCATAAAGAATGCTTGTGGGAGCATTAAGGCATAATATTCAGTCATGGAAAAGAATCCAAGTAGTAGTTCAAATAGTGACTTTCACATTGGTGTTCTCAGCAAAGGGGCAAAGAGACCCCAATTGAATCTGCTGCTTTATTGAAATTGAGCCCTAGAGACACCTTCCAGCAAATACCTTTTTTTGTGCATAGAACAATTCATATTATATATACCCTTCTCTTGACCTGTCTCTTTGAACCCTGCAGACACTTGACAACTAATGAATAAAATAATATTGCATGCTCTTGGGGCTATTGCCAACACTTTTGTGTCTATAAAAGCTCTCATTTTCCCCCGACATATGGGAGAGGATGCAACATGGAGACAGGCTGTGTGGAATGACTGAGATGGCATGGGCTAAACCCCAGGGGCACTAATGACATTGTATCCACTGAGCAGAGTTAGAGTGTTATATAATGATGTCATTAGACTCCTGAAAAACGCCAACTTACTGCAGACTAGAATTTCTCTATACATTCTCTTTAAAGAGAGGAATAAACTCCAGGGTGTATTGCTGTGAATGGGTATTGACATTGAATATCTCTGCCTCTAGTCACTCTGCTAAAACCATCTGACCTTCTTGCATGCCGTTTAGTCTACTCAGCTGCCCTTTCGATGGAGACAAATGAATTTCCAGGATTATGCAGG
The DNA here is from genome assembly GCF_051225735.1 of Oryctolagus cuniculus. Taxonomy (NCBI): domain Eukaryota; kingdom Metazoa; phylum Chordata; class Mammalia; order Lagomorpha; family Leporidae; genus Oryctolagus; species Oryctolagus cuniculus. The sequence continues at coordinate 55,891,388 of NC_142872.1, forward strand.
TCAGGTCACCAGGGGTCAATAACTGATTATCCAGTCATGTCATCACCTTTGTTCTACCCTGGCAGCTTTGAACATTTATTCTTTGGGTCCTCACCTTTGATTTGATGACCCACAGTGTCCTTTCCTACGAAAGTGCATATGCAAGTCAAATAGAGAGACCCACATGATGCCCGGAACACATTGGAAACCTTTCACACGGAGGCAGATATGCAAGACTGACAGTTGGAAGCATTTATTTGAAAGGCAGATGTGAAGTAGAGGAAAATAATAATTTTGTAAAAGACATTAAAATTTTGAGACCAAGGTTCTTCTGCTTATAACTTGACCTTAGGCAAGTTATGTCATCTCTGTATGTCTCACCTGTCTTACCTATGAAGTGGGGACATGAACAGTCCCTTCCTGTTGGAGTGCATCAAGTGACATCAATGCATAAAAGTCTTAGTAAGTGCTCCAGAAGAGGTAGTAGCACTGTTGAATGCAGGTTTAGGAGTCACTGTATCTTGACTTAGATCAGAGGATCATCAGTTAACAGAAATGGAACTTGTTTTTGCACTAGCTAGTCACATTGTCAGTATTGAAGCTTTTATAAATGTCCCCTGGCAAAACACCATAATCTTTATGTTGTTGGATTTGGTTTAAGCTGTAGCCTCAGATAGCTCCAAATTTGCATTCCTACATTTGCATTCTCTGTTTTACTGTTTCACGAAACAAATGCATGGAAGTAAATCTTCAGTTCAGAACACCCATTCTGTCAAAATGATGTGCTGTCCAATGAATGGTGGGAAAAAGAGAAACTTATCACCCTAGTAGTGTGGAACCTCTCGGAAAATTTCAAGTAAGCTTAATGCCAATAGGATATAATGAGATTTTAAAAAACGATGTTATAGTCTAACAAGATTGGCATGGTTTATTAATGGCCTGTGCATCTTTGAATGTGAAGATAAAGTATCTTATTTCCTGTTGTTTGGTGTGATACACAAATACTTTTGCCTACCTGCTGATATTTACATAAACCCAAGGATGTTCAATTTGAAGTAAATTGCTATATGAGGTTCATCCAAAGAGAGAAAGGGATCCGTATTCAAACAACAATGGTCCTGTCTTTGCATTAAACATTTTTGACTCTGTAAAATTCTATGCACGAGGCAGGTGTTTGGCTCAGAAGTTAAGGTATTGCTTAGAATGTCCATATCCCATGTCAGACTACCTGGGTTCAAGTCCAAGCTCCACACGCAATTGCAGCTTCCTGCTAATGTGTGTCCTGGGAGGCAGCAAGAAATAGCTCAACTAGTTGGGTTCCTGCCATCTGTGTATGAAAGCTGGATTGAGTTCCCAGCTCCTGGCTTTGTCTTTACCCAGTCCTAGCTGTTTTGGATATTTGGGGAGCGAACCAGTGTTTCACTCCCCATCCCTGTCCCTACCTTTCAAATAAGTAAAATGAAATAATATTTAAACATAAAATAAAATTACACACAACACTGTGCACCTTTGCAGTGTGTAGTTTATCTGCATGGAGGGTTGTGCTTGAGTGTTCAGCTAGACAATTCAGGTTACAGACCCTCAGCTTTATTCTTGCCCACATGATGTAATAATTTGATATGAGAAACAGTCTAGCACAGTGGTTAATCTGGGGAGGGTGTTCAGAATCACAGTTCCACTAGTTAGGAATTAGTGATTTTATTTCAAGGCCTATGTGAATGTATTTCTGTTAGTAAAATGAGAATAGTACCTAGCTCAAAGGGAAGAAACAAGACTTGACACATGTTCAATAAGCAACAGTAGTTCTAAATCACAGTCACATTATCAAATAGAATTCAAGAAAGATGTTATTTCCACAAAATACTTTTATAGGAAACTTTCATTCTGTTTATCTCCCTTCCTCATCCAGTTATTGTACATTCCCTAGGTCACCTGGGTAATATAGAAATGTCAGAGCCAAGTCTGACTTTCAAGATCTTCAGTATATTTATGATGCTAGACAATGCCCTAGAATAGACAAGTTTAAGTCTGAAGCCTCTTAAAGCAGCACATTTCTAAAAAAATCACATCATCAGTCCATCCCTCGGTAATAGCTCATTCTACATGCTTGCAAGGTGTGTTCCTTCAACATATGCGTGGTTTTTCCAGAATCTGGAGTTAATAAACATCACCACTTTAGAGTTAGTTTCACTCTATTGATCTTTGATTATTTATGTATTTTTTCTACCTCTCCTATAATTGATTCATATAGCAGCCTTTTTCTTTTTAATTCAGATTTTTTCTTTGAAATTAAGTGCAAATATATCACTCCATAATTCCCTTCTTTACTTGGTCTTCTTTGCTCACTCCTAAGGAATTATCTTTATAAACCAGCCTTTAAAAATAATAGACAAATGGCTGGTGCCATGGTTCACTTGGCTAATTCTCTGCCTGCGGCACCGGCACCCCAGGTTCTAGTCCCGGTTGGGGTGCCGGATTCTGTCCTGGTTGCTCCTCTTCCAGTCCAGCTCTCTGCTGTGGCCCGGGAGTGCAGTGGAGGATGGCCCAAGTGCTTGGGCCCTGCACCCGCCTGGGAGTCCAGGAGGAAGCACCTGGCTCCTGGCTTCGGATCAGTGCAGCGCGCTAGCTGCAATGCGCCAGCCACAGCAGCCATTAGGGGGTGTACCAACGGAAAAAGGAAGACCTTTCTCTCTCTCACTCTCTCACTGTCTACTCTGCCTGTCAAAAATTAAAAAAAAAAAAAAAATAGACAAAAGTCCTGCTTTGTGTAGGGATTTGCAGTCAAGGAGAAATGGGAAAATTCAGTACACATGTTCTTATTCTTATTTTAAATGTCTGATAATTAAGAATAGACAAATCAATAGGGGAACTTGAGACTGTGTACAAAGCAATATGGCAAGTATAAATCTCTTTCATAACACACAGAATATGCACATTTGTGTCTGCCCAGCAGAAAAAATGATTGTGATTGAGCAGTAACAATCGATGAAAGTATCTTGGAAAAATGACCAGTTATTCTATTTCAAAACGAAAAATGGAAGTTGTAGGATGGCACTTTATATGTAAAGTAATTGCTGACTGCTGCTTTATGCTGCATTCATGTCGCATACATAATGTTTTCAATAATCATCTGTATCTTTTGCTGGACCAACACTTCATAGAATTAAACATACATTTCACTCCCTCCTAAAATGCCCTTGAAAAAGTTTGATGATACAAGGCCTTTTCTGTGAATCTAATGCTTTTGTCATCAAGAAAAAGTCAAACTAATTATACTGTGTGAGAACAGAGCACCTGAAAATGACCTCTTAGAAGCAGCTGATGTGTGTAGATAATTTTCTCAGCTAAATGTATGCATGTTTTACAATAAGGGCACAATGTGGTCAGTGATCTTTCCCTCAGTGCTCCATGCAGACTCTTCCACCTGCCTTTCAACGTGTGGAGGACAAAGGAATGTCATCAGATCTCTTCTTCAGCACCTCGTCTGAAAACGCTGATCACGTGGTTATAGATAGTCCAGTGTTTCCCATTACCTTGATGGGGTAGTACAATCTGAAATGATTCCCTCAACATAGCTTAACTGTTTCTAATGTTAAGTAAAAGTTTAACACACAACTTTTCAAGCAAATAATTGCATTTACTGACTGTGTTACTAAGAATAGTGTATGTAACATCGACATAAAGATCTGCTTGAGAAGGAGCTACAAGAAGACATTTCTCATGATTTAGTTCTGAAATAGATTAAAGAATTCTTTTTTTTTCTTTTTCACAACCTTTGACTTTATGATCAATAGTGTTTTTTTTTTCTGTTTTTGTTGGTAGGCAGATCAAACCTGTTTTTTCTCCTCTTCAAAATCTAAAGATATTTATGACATATATTCTAACATATATACTAACTTAATGCCTGTTCTTTTGATGTTTTCCATCCTTTAATCACCACCTGTAGAGAAAAGCCATTTTTTAAACTTTGCTTTTCAGTATAAAACTCCATAGCAAGTTTTAAATGTTTTGGAGGACCATATAACTCCAAAATATGATGCAAAATATAATAATATGTCAAGCAAGTACTATAAACCTATTTTTATAATACCAGAGAGTTTAAGATAAATCTGAATAGAATATGATTCACAGTATTAGTTTCTCTTTTTAAATTTAACAATCCATGCTATTATTGTTTTCAATATAGACAATCTGGAAATAGTCTAAACATTAGTCAATAGGTAATTGATAAATTAAACGTGTGTATTCCAAGTTTAAATAATGATGCAATAAAATAATATGTGACTGCTAAAATCATGGTGCTATAGGACAATAGTTAAAGGTATGAAATACCATTTGTGATTTAAAATAAATTTTAAAATGGAGGTCAGAAACTGATCTGTGTAAAATGTTCTTGTTTCAGCCAACAATAGGTTTTTACATACACACACACACACACACAAGATCATAAACATGTACAGTAAGATGAAAACTATCTCCAGATGACGTGACAGATGATTTTTATTTTGTTCATTTTTGCAATTTTTATTTTGCATTATCTTAATTATCTACCACAAGCATGAACTATATTTCTCATCATGGAAAAGTTAATGTATTTAAAAGCCCTATATGAAATAGTTATTGTGACCACGTGTCACAGACTAGTCCTGGCTATCAGAATAAACCATAGAAAAGAGGATTCCAGAGCCCAGTTTGCCTCAATGATGATAGGGTAGTGCCTAGAGGTTGGTCATAATATCCATAAGCCAATTCTGCATGCAGAGGTATTCCCCTTTTCCTCACTGTTTCTGTTGAAATACTGGCCACCTTGAAGTTCAGCTGTTGATGAGTGCTTATTTTCAGCCCCAATCGCCCATTGGTCTGCAGCTCTTTTAAAGGCAAAGGTGAAGTATACTTGTGTAGGCATTCCATCAGTGCTTGTGGAATGAGTGAGTGTGGGAGTGAGTGAAAGTCAAGAAGGAAGAAACCCTAGCTGCCAATCAGGCCAGAGCAGCAGCAGACAGCACTCCCACTCTTAGTCAATTTTCTTGGCTGACTTTGTATAATTGCTTCAAATATGTATTTTCTTTACCTATCTCGCTTCAGCCTAAATGTTGAATATTGTATTTTCCCTCAAAGAATGTCAATAAAGATTTTATTTTTTTCAATTACTGTTGCAGAGAATGTTTCCCTTTAGGAAAACTAAAATTTAATAACTTTTCTTGGGCAAAGTTGACGATCTCTTTATTCTTGCCGTGATGACTGTAGTCAATCAGGAGTCAGTTGGAAGCCAAGCCGAACATAAAGTGATTAAAAGAAAACCAAAACACAAATGCACCCTCTTGAAAACCTAATCACATTATGAAGCTCTGAGCATGAGTTATGAGGGAGCTGTGGCTGCCTGGGTTTTGATGAAGTACCTATAATTTCATATCAGCTGCCACAGGACTTTCTGATTTCTCTCTAACTTTAAAATGTGATTTATCCTGTTATCATCTACTTATACAGTCTTCAAGATCTACCTAGGAAAAATAGTATTAATATTATGTTAAGCTGGATTGCTGTGAGATTCTTATTTTTCCACATTCATATGGTGAAATTCAAGTGATAAAAATAAAATAGGTAATTCATTAGGTTTCAAAGCTCTGGCTGGTTAAAATAAAAATAAAAGCATTTTCTCAATTCAGGCATCCTGGCATGAATTTGTATGTTTTCAGTAAGTGCTTTAGTAGATGTATTTCTTTTGAAAGTATGTATATTATTTTTATTTGATTTAAGTTAGGAATAATTAGACTTACTTAAAGTTAAGGGTGTATGTGGTGATGATTAATTTCAATACATTATGTTCATAATTCAACTCTTAAGCAGTCTTTTCTATTGGTTCTGCATACAAATTTTTATTTCAGAAAGCATAATTTATTAGAAGAACATTGGAAACCAATTTCTTCAGTTGTTTTCATGAAATGTGTTATTAGAAATTGACATTCTCTGACATTATAAACAATATAGATTTTTATTCTAGATCAATATTCTGCAGCAAGTGTTAGGTTATATTTGTCACTCCCCCTCTTCATGGAGGAACGACACTGAACCCTGCGCTGTTCTTTTGTCTGCTCGGCCCTCCCCGGGTTTGCTGCTGGTTCTTCCCGGGTTGGCTACTATCCCTTCCACCTCCGTGGAAGGGCAGTTCCCCCTGGCCACATTCCCCACTTCCGCAGGGGAGCGGCACACCGCCGGCCGGCTTTCTCGGGGGCTGCACAGATGTTCCCCTTAGATGTTCCTGGTGCATGCCGTCTCTCTCCTCCTTTATAGTCCTCCTCCGCCAATCCTAACTCGGCTGCCCACACGCCGAGTACGCTGCTCTCCTCCAATCAGGAGCAAGTCCTACAGTTCCTTGGTTGAACTGGAGGCAGCTGTGTAGAAGCCTCTTTCTTCTCTCCCAGCGCCATATTGTGGGAGAGCAGATGCATAGAATAAGTCTTAATTCCAGTAACAATATAGTCCGAGTTGCTCCCCACAGTGGGAGAGCAGATGCATAGAATAAGTCTTAATTCCAGTAACAGTATAGTCCGAGTTGCTCCCCACAATATTGATGAAGAATCTTTTGTGTAGTCTCTGTCCCTACACATAGAAAAATGAAAGCTAAAGCTTTTGGTACCGATCACCTGGAACAGGCTGGGAACTTTCTAAAATTAACAGCTTGTATGGCTCTTCATTGTTGTGGGGACTCTTTTCATTTGCCAAGATAGTCTTTATATTTAAGTAAACACCCTCTTTTGTCATTCGGTTAAGGGTCATCAGTCTGACTCTGCAACTGCCTTCATCTTGTCCTTGTCATTCACATACACAGGTATTAGAGAATGTATCCTGTAGGCAAAAGTGGACTCTCCCTCTCACTGTTCCCATAGGCCCCTGAATTACTTAATTCATCACATAATTCTTCTAACACAGGTGAGCCCATTTTATGCTGGATACTGTAAAAGGCACTGGAAGTGGTTAGAAAGAAAAAATGATCCCTGTTTTGATGTTGCTTACTGACATTCATTGAATGCAAACACACCTAAGGGCTTTAGGAAGAAATAGAGTGTCCTAACTTAGAACTGGTTGAAAAACAAACTCTAGAAAGAGTTGAGAGAAGTGTTTTCAGCAAAGACATATTGTGAGAAGATTTGGGACAAATGAGGGAGTGGTGGTTCACAAACCAGAAGTAATGGATGAGAAGCAGCGAGTTAGAAATGAAATGGAGGGATTTAGATGGGTGAGATATGGCAAAGTCCTGTAAGTTACAGTTAGGATATTATCCCAAGGACAGAGAGATGTCATACACAGTAGTGACATGAGGAGACACAGTTTATAAAGCATGATCTGCCCAAGGTATGCAAAACAGAAGGCAGGCAGGACCAAGTTAGTAAGTTGTACATGTTGTAAACCAGACAAGAGGCTGGTGGAACATACTAGCATAAGAATGTGGATATTTGGGGGCAGGCATTTGACTAATTGGTTAAGGCAACTGCATTCCATATCAGAGTGTCTGGGTTCAAGTCTCAGCTCCAGTTCCTAACTCCAACTTCCTTCCAATGTGTACTCTGGGAGACAGCAGTGATATCTTGAATAGTTGAGTCCCTATCACCCATGTAGAAATCCTGGGTTGTGTCCCTAACTCCTGACTTTGGCTAGGCCCAGACTAGCTGTTGAATCCATTTGAGAGTGAACCCATAGTTGGGAGCGTGTGTTTCTCTCTGTCTCCCTCCCTCCCTTCCTATCTCAAACAAATTAAGTAATTTTAAAAATGCATACAGATATAGAAAATACACTCGTTTCCCTGATTCACAGTATCCACTGCTAGGTCCCCAGTGGATGATATTCTCGCACTTGTGGTAATAATATAAATTGTTGCCATTCTTAGGTGATGAGATAAAGTAAGGTGAATGAGGTAGGCCCCATGATGTGGTGTTCAGCCACTACCTAAGGGTTACTTGAATGCAAGCACTGCAGTACACAATGGTCAGTTTGATAAATGGGATGGCCTAAGTGCTTATGAATGGGTGGTATATACAACATGAATAAACTGAATAAAGAAATGCTTCACATCCCAGGAAGGATGGAACAGAGCAGCACAGTTTCATCATGCCACTACGAATGGCTCATTTCAAGACATATGACTTGCTTCCTTCTAGAACTTTCCATTTAATATGCCCAGACTACAGTTAACAAGGTAACAAACCATGGAAGGAAAAACCTCAGAAAAGGGGGTCTACTGTCCTGTGCAGAAGTTGAGAATTCTTAGGGAGGTAGAAATGGTAGGACATACCGATGAAAGCATAGTCTACCATATAACCTTGTTCACTCTGGGCACAATTGCTTATTTTGCTATATCCTCTAGGTAATTGTGAGTTCTTAATAGACACTTTTATGAATCTAGAACCTAAGTCACTTTACATTTTAGGCTCTTGATATGCACTAAGGAGAGCCTGATTGAGTTGCTGTTGTGAACTGTCTTTGAATGATGTTGTGGGTATATTTACATTTTTAGCAAATGTTTTCTCTAAAATTGTAAAACACACTTGTGATTGGAGTTGCTTAGTATGTAATGGTTTCTTAAATTTAATTTCCTCTTGCTGCCCTAGAAACACCCAAGCAGCTTTGCCTACCCTCATTGACCCCAGGAAGGAGCCAGCTAGCCACACCCATAGAGCTTTGGCCAGGGAGGCAACCAGGTCTGAGCAGCTCAGCCCACAGAGGCCAAGGAAAGAAGTTGTGTCCCCACTGATGACCCTAGGTACAGCTGAGCAGCCTCCCTTGAGTGGCTCAGTCCTCCCAAGCCCCCAGGAAGCAACTGGCAGCCCCACCCAACTTCCTGTAGCACCAAGAAGCATTTGAGTAGCCTCAGCAGCTTGGCTTGCTAAGGCCCTGAGAAGATGCTCAGTTTCACAGAGCAGTAAGCAGAGCACTGTGAACTTGTCCATACAGTCCTTGAACACTGAGAATTACACTGTCGGGGAACTCTGATGTAGCCTTGCCCCAAGAGACATTTTAAGCCCTGACAATACTCAACCCTGCTACCAGGCATGCCTCACCCACCTAGGCATGGGTGACCATGCTCTCACACAACCTGCAAAACTTGATGGGTCCTCCTTCACCCACAGCTGGGCACACTTCTCTCAGAGCTGCCAGTGAACCTACCCCATCTAAGGTAGCTGCAACCCAGTTGACAGTGCAATTCCATAACTCCCAAAAATTAGGCTTGCTGAATTCAAGAATATATTAAAAGCATCCTCGTGTGTAGTGCATATACACAGGATACTTCAGAAAGTTCACAAACAGAATGGAAACAGTGCTCACTTTTGTGACAGTTTTGAGGACCAGCAGTCAATGTATGTTCTAACTACCAGTGTGTTCATAAACCTATGTCCATATTGTAATTATGAATTTATCTGTATAGATACATATTTTCATAATGTATGTAAATATGCATATATATGGCTAACTTGGCCTCCAAAAATGTCCCAAATTTTTCTCCCACCACCACTGTATATGAGTATCTGGTTTTCCACATCCTCATCCCAATTGGCAAAGATGATGTAGACACATTTTCATTTATTTCAGTTGTGTCAGATGTCTGAATGATGTGCTAGACCTTACTTCCAACTCAGTTATTCATTCTTCAATGCTGTCTATTCTGTTGTTCTCCTATTCATCCCTTCTCTTAGGGGTATGTGTGTGCGTGTCCATGTATATGCTGTTTGTAGTAAATGTGAAAGCACACAGAGAATGCTTTTTCAAAGAAATCAGTTGTTATAGGTGTTATACTCTCTTGTATCTCTTTGTAGTTAATAATTTTCAAGTACTTTGAAAAATAATTTTTGCTGATTTCTGGAAAACTCATTCCTCTGAGATGTTTCTCTTTTTGTGAAATTGGCTTTCCTTTTCTATAGTGAATCTTTGTAAACTATTCAGATTTGTTTATGCAGGTCTTGATTGATCAATGCAAAGAAGGAAAACAGGTGTCATTGGCAGCTGTACAATTCTGTTTCAGTTATGAGACCTCTCCTTTGGCGTGCCAGTGCTTAGTACAATGCTTGGCCACTGAGATGAGCTATGCCTGTAGCCTTATCGATAGTACATGTACAGAACTCTCAGGAAATCTCAGGACCCTGGGTGTCATGGTAGAAATTACTGTGTTAGAGTCTTCATAAAATGCATCAGATTTTGTTCGTAGCTTACTTTACAGAGAGTATTTTTTACTTTTTGCTTTACTAATAGACCAACATCAAAGAGGAAAGGAAATACTTTTAAATATATAATATTTATCTCAAGACCCTGCTGTTATTAAAAGACATGACATCGTTTTGACATGGTGGATATTTCTGTTACCATGGCCTCCTGTACTAATGAATGGTGATAGCAGCAACTACTCTTCTTTGTTCCATAGCAGTTGTCATAATCTGTGTTAATTGTAGGTGTTTGGTTGGTTGAATATTTATTGCCTGTCTCCTCCAGTAGCTCTGTGACAACCAAAACCATGTCCTTTTTTATTCTCTGGGCATAAGGAAAAGAAAAATCAAGAAAAAAGAGATGATCCTGACATCTCTTTTTAAATTACTTTGTCCTGATTCTCCCCAACCCCATAAAGGTGACTCCTATGATGTCATCCTGCTTTCTGCTGTGCAAATATCATTCACTCTTAGGAGAGGAATACGTTCGTACGTAATACAGTAATGTCCATTATGTTTATCATTAAAAGCTAGAGTGTATTCTTGTGATTAAATAAACATCTGGCTGAATGTAAAAGAATTCCAAAAGCTTCTGGTAATTGGGTTTATATGAGAGAATAAACATGGGCAGTTTTGGAAATGACATTGTCATTTTCTCTATGCCCTCAAATAGCATGGTTTCCTAAGATAGGAAAAACCATATTTGTCAGACATGAAATTTATGTTCCTATGAAAGGGGCACCTGACATTATAATGAAAGTCACAAAAGCATGTAAAGAGGTTTGGAAGAAAACAAAATGTTCCAAAGTGTAGAAATAATTGATGGAATCATAATAATGCTAATTTTCATAACAATCAATCTGTGAATGGCCTGCCAGCTTCCCTCTCTAACACATTGTGCTCTTATTTATGATCATTCTAATGTAATTGGAAGTATTTTTCAATTAAAAATGCATGTAGTACTTGGATAAAGAACTGCTTCTTGGGTGGCTGGCTGGTGACTGTGCTTGCCTGTGGGTTCCCTAAGCTTTCAGAAGGACAAATGGTACAATACATGTGGATATGACTGTGGTACCAACTGGAGAGCATTTTCCTACAGTTGGCAAGGATTCCAAAGTGCCAGCTCCTCTTCTCCAGTCATAAGTCCACCCTCAGATTTATCTTGATGAGGAGGAACATAAACTGCACCCCCAGCCCTCTGTGATGAGCGTTTTAACACCCCCTGGACGCTTCTGCATGAGACAGATGGGCTCAGCCTAGGCCACCTGCCCCAACTGGTTGATGCTGTTTCCAAATGCATCGCCTGGTTTTTGGTTCTCATGTGGGTGAGCACGGGGGTAGCCTTTATCTCATATTGGGATGGAGAGGAGGCTTTTGCAATCAGGAAATCCTCCGTCTATCCCCTGTGCCATAACATCAAAGGTGCACTACTCTCTGTCTCCCTGATATTGAGGGCACACAACTGACGTTTCATTCGTGGTGTAAATGAGTAAGTATGCTAGGAGAATGACTCATGACACAAATAAAGAAATCTGTGCCTTCAGACGGAGCTCAAATAATATGTAAGGAAAGATTCCTCATCCCCGAACTCATGTCCATTTTTCTACATTTGCTGAATGAGAAACAAAGGGAGAATTTATTTACAATATTTTATTGTGAGGATAAAATATGCTATATGCTATTTAAAGGACATTAAATTATTTTCTTCCATCACCAGAAGTCCTTTTCCCATGAAAATTTATTATTAATAGCAATAATTGTTTTAATTGTCCTAACAAGAATACCAATCTTCATTAAGCACCTGCTATTTTGAATTATCTTTCCATGCTTTACCTTGTTGAAATCATGAAATTTCTGATAAATATCTGAATTTTATTAATATCACCATATTAGTAATCATAAAAACAGTAATATTTAGAGCTAAAGACATTAATTAACTCAGGAAATATGACTGGAAGTGGAAAGATCTAAAATGGAATCTAAATAAGATCCAAGGTTATCAAGAGTATCACCAGCCTTCAAGTGACAGCGCTGTCTTGTTGACTCACTGTCTGGGTCCCACCTTAGAAACAGGCTCTGAAGACCTCATGTGGAATTATTATCCGTCACTAGTTATCCCTCCCCTCCTTCTCATTACTGTTAAATTTTGCAGCTACAGAAGCCAACTTGAAAAGAGAAGTGTGGAGTTTCCACGATTGAATATAAGTGATATTTTTGCAAAGTGACTCAAGTATATAGTTTAAGGGAGAAAATTAAACCATCTGTGGAAGTTAAAATGTGATCTCTTCCTTTTATTTCCTAATACTCCATATTTGCTGTGCCAGAGTTAACCCTGTCCTTCTTTTTCCATATGGTAAGCACATGAGAATCAGTATTTCCACATTCCATCTTGAATCAGTTCATCAGTGCATAGATAAATAGCCTCTTATCCTCTCTCCCCACTATCCCCCTGTATCCTCTCTCCATTTAATTGTACTCCTTACTAAAGAATCCATGAGGTGGTCTTTCAAATGCTGTTGGGAGGAAACGTATTTTCAATATCTCAGTGGTTGGTACAGCTGCTTCATTGCTGTATCAGTAATTCTTTTTCAGAGAAGTTTTGCTCCTGCCTTGCACTTGTGGGCATCTGTCTGATACCAGTGCTTGCAAAAGGATTGTGAAAACAGAAAAGCCTTTTTAGGTCAAAGTGTTCATAATGGTTCATTCTAAACATCATCAAGAGACCCATGTAGTTTAAGCAATTCATGATAGATTATTTGTAGTACACAATAGTCTGTGATAGGTAATAAAATAAAAATAACCTGCATCTCTGTTGCTAACTACAGGGCACATCTGCCATTCCAGACATGAGTAAAGAGTAGAGAAGAGACGAAACACTGAGGCTGAGTGAAAGAACCTCTCTGGGTTTTCAGTAGTGTGCTGTGGTTGGTCCCCAGCTTGTAGAATCAGACAGCTCTGAACATAGATAACACGACGTCAAACTTAACATTGCCCCAATAGTGGGGTTATCCTGAGCAAGTCACTTACCATCATTTAGCTACAATTTCTTCTCCTATAAAATGAGAATAATAAGTTTCTCTTAACACTGATCTAAAGATTAAATAAAATAATGCATGAAAACACTTAGAATAGTGGCCAGCCCCTAGGAAGCCCGGGAATTTATTGTTGGCTTCCTACTTTTTGCCAAGATCCACTGTGCCTGTCCTGGGAACGTCTTTGTGAGAATGTGTGGAATACGTGCATGTGAGCAGGGTAGGCCATTTCCTCTGAAAAGCATAAGCAATGCATTTTTATGCTTACTGACCAAAAATATCATTTTATGTCGAACCTATGACTTTTCCTGTCCTCAGTGTTTTAGACTGGAGATAGAAAAAATCTGCTATCTTGGGTGAACAATGATGCATGCCTTTATGACCTGTTTTAAGTGTTTAAAGGCATGGTATCCCATTTGTTAAGACTCATTTGCTCTCAGGCATCTCTTCCAAAGCCCAGAGTTTGCTGTGTGTGTACTTGAAGGACCTAGTTTCTCCAGGTGGCATCCACACAGCAGTAGTTTTGATTCAGCAAGGGCTTTAAAAATGGAAACATGTTTACTATGTAGAAAGGCAGGTAGGTCTCGGCGTAAGTGGGACCTGATGAGTTTCTATGGTAACCTCACTCAGTATTCCAAGGGTCATTCTCTTTGAGTGACATGATATTTAGAGAGAGAAATGTTCTGGAATTTTCCTTATGTGTCAGCCTCTTTGATATTAAAATCTCCTTTGCTGGGATGTCTGGATCCTTTAGAGAAACCTGTAAGTTAGGTCTTAAAGAGTATGAAACCCTAAGAAATCAAGTTTGTGACATCTGCCTGTTAAAAACCCTGTTGTCAAATATTATAAACAAATCACCAAATATGTGCAAAGAAAAGGATATCTGGAACATGGGGAAGTTATATTTCTGCTTTAATTTGATCATCTGATGTTTTATTATTGACCTTTAGTGATGTATTCACTGATAAGCTCAGATAAAATTGACTCAGACTGGATTATAGGGTGCCAAGAAGCAATTTGCTTGATTTATTTAAGTCACTGATTTAAAATCAAAATGATGTTCATGTCACAGTTGACTTATTTGCAGGTTAAGGGTATAAATACATATATGATTCATATATTTATTCATCATAATTGTCAGCACATTTTTTAATAAGTAGGCATATGCCAAAAGGTTATGGTGACCAATTTTTGGTTTAATCTATTTGAGAGATGAAGAGAGAAACACAGAGAGCTCCCATCTACTGGTTCACTCTGAGTGCTCTCAATGCTTGCCTGGCTACAGCTGAGAACCAGGAACGCAATCTGAAGTTCCCACATGTGCCATCAGCTGATGCCGCCAAGGGTCTGCATTAGCAGGAAGCTGGACTCAGTAATATCAGCTGTGAGCCAAATCCAGGTCCTCGCATATGGGACACGGGTATCTGAACCAGCATCCTAACTGCTAGGCCAAACATCCACACTTGATCCACTATTTTCTGAAGACAAAAAGGTGGATTGGTTTTCATCATCATGTAGGGAAAGCAAATGGAGGTGCAGGGAAAGGAAACAAATATATCCCCCAACTTCTCAGGAAAAAATGATTTCTCTGTGCTCTCTTGTTTTCACTTGGCTCCATCCTCACATTGATTGCTATGCAATTTTGTTCACGTTCTGTGCTACATTGAGGTTGAGAGTTCACAGATGTTTTAGTTAAGGTATTTTTTTAAAAAAATTCAAAATGATCAAGGTACTTTGAGCTTAAAACTTAAAAAATAATCAAGCCACTTTTTGTAGCCAATTACACACTATTTATAGCAGCAGCACTGAGTACAGCAGAGGCAAGTAAGAATATTTCTTCCTCTTCTTTCTCTCCCTTCCCTTTTTCTTTTTAAAGGATTTTTTTTTTTGGTATATGTGAGAAAACATTAGAGTAAACAAATAAGAGGAAACAAAAGCACTTAATAATTGCCTGCAATCTTACCATCTAGTGAAAATCGCTATCAACATTGTGAAAAATAGGCTTCCACGGCTTTCTCTAAAGTGATACATAATAACATTTAAAACAGTAATAATATAATAATAATAATATTTATATAACATTTGTTCTGTGTCAGACACTTTGAAAAGCACTTGACGTTTAATTCCTCCAGAATTAGGCACTCTGTTATTATCATCCATGATGGATGGAGAAGCTGAGTCAGAAACAGGTCAGGTAGCTTCAAGGTTATAAAGGTATTGAGAGTAGCAGAGACTCCATTTGTTCTCAGATTGGCTCAAGATTACCTGTTCCTACCGTTGTTATACTGCCTCTCATTGTATGTATTTTCCAGTAGAGATGCCATGGTCTTTTATTCATGGTTTTACAGCTTTTTCACTTACTGTATTAGGAATTTTCCCCCATGTTTTTGTGTATTCTTCTGTGGCATCATGTTCGTGATTTTCCATGTGATTCCATGGAATAATGCAAAAAAAAAAAAAAAAGAGGTTAATGACACCAGTTCTGTAGGACATGCAGCTGGTACCACATTGGAGAGATTGTTTATTTGAGGAATTTTTATCCCCATCCTCGAAATACTAGTGATCCAACTAACTCGTGGACAACTTTGTTTGAAAAACAAAACAGATTGCATGTTGCAAGACAGAGCTGCTGGCAAAATACTCCATCGTGTCAGATTTATACAAACCCATCTCCTGTGTATTGCACCATGTCCTAGAAAACTGAAAACCATGAAAACAAGTGCTCATATTTTAAGGAACTCAGTGACAGCTGATAAAATATTGCATTTTCTGTAGCAGTTTTTACATAAAGCTTCCACCTTAAAGAAATGGATTTGATGGGACTAGGTGGTAATTTTTTAACACAAGCAGTGACAAAATAAACACCATCTGTTAGTATTGACTTGTTCCGCAGCATTCTCATGCTGGGTGATTTTATTTCACTTTTTTCAGAAATGGTTAATGACACATCTGGTAGTCAGTGAAGGTACACTCTGGGTGATTAAATGTGGTCATAAGTTTACACAAAATGCTGACAGAACATTTTTTTTTTCGTTTCCATTATAACCAATGGGGCACGACTGAATCTCTAGCTAGCTACTGATTTTCAACCTTGTGTGGAATTATCTGTTTGGCTGTAGTTGAACTCTGGAAATAGTGCTGTGTTATTGGGGGTTTTCTGAGAGGCAGATACCAAGACAAGATTATATATGCAGGAGAGATTTATTAGGGTAAACACTGTGGAAACTAAAGCAGAGGTACTGAGAAGGTGAGCAGAGATGGCAGAGTATGTGTGGCATTAAGGAAGGACAGTGGGAAGGGGAGGGTCATGGAAGAGAGCTCCAAAGACTGCAGCACATTCTAGAAAGTGTCACCCAGGACACCAGGGAGTCCTGGAGCCAGAGTTGCCCAGCAGAGCTTTCCACATGGCACAGAAATGAGCATGAGCTATTCTCCTCCATTCTGCTCAGTCAGTCGGTGGCCGAAGGCAACCGTGGGAAGCTTACTTTACTTCAGGACAAATAACAGTGGTGGGTCCAAAGGGGCCAGCAAGTGTGACCCTGTTTGGACTCTGTTTCCATAGCAGGAGATTTGAGGGGTGTGTTTTCTTGGTCATCACAAATACCTACATAGGCCATGGAGGGAGATGATCTCCACATGTGTTTATCTTCTTATTTTTGGTTTTGTTTTGGAGATTTATTTGAGAGAGAGAGAGAGAAAGATAAAGAGAAAGAGAGAGAGAGAACAGACAGTGCTTCCATCTGCTGATTCACTCTCCAAATGCCAACAACCAGGGCTAGGTCAGACTAAGAGTCAAGGACTCCATCTATTTTCCCACGTAAGTGACAGGAACCCAAGTCCTTGGCCTATCATCTGCTGCCTCCCAGGCATGTTAGCAGGATGCTGGATCAGAAGCATAAAGTAGCCAGGACTCGAACCATGCACTACACAAGGGGATGTGACTGTCCTAAAAAACTGCTTAGTCCTCTGTACCACGACACCTACCCCTCTGCATGCCTTTTAAAAGACAAAATTAGAGTCATGCATTGCAGGATTATTTTTCAGTGAGTGAAGAACTGTATATTTGTGGTTTCTTAAGATTACCGTGGAGCTGCAAAACTCCTGTCCCTTGTGATATCATAGCCATCATGAAGTCCAAGTACAAAGCACATATTGATGCTGGTATAAACAAACCTGCTGCATACCAGTCATATAACAGTATAACAATGCAATTATGTATACAATATAACATTTGATAAAGATAATGAATGACTACATCACTGGTTTTTGTGTTTACTACACTATTTATTGTTATTTTGAAGTGCATTCCTACTGGTTAGAAAAACATTCACTGTGATATGGTATGCTGTGTTATAACAGCATCAGCGTCAGACATCTTGTGCTTATCGGTTGAATGACTGAACTGTGCCAATCAGATTGAATAAAGACCCTCTATAATGTTTGAACAATGAGGAAATTGCTTACCAGCACATTTTTCTGATGTGCACCCAGCCCACCTCCCATTAAATGGAGCATGGCTGCTCAGTATTTTAATTGGTCTTTCCTTCTTGGTGTCTCCATTGATCAATAGTGGCAATGCCCATGTTCTGTAGAGGATGAGTGGAGCTGGGGCAATGGGTCTTGCTTTTTGCTAAATTGTTCAACTAAGGGTAAGGGGTCAAGAACGCTTAACATTTTTGACCTCTTCAGCAGTTCTTCAATGACTGGGGGTGTCTGCTGCCATCCATTTTGCTTTTAGTGCTAACCCATCCTTGGATTTACCATATTTCTTGGTCTATGAATCAGGGAACCTCATTCCTGCTTGAATAGAAAAAAATCATCTGAGAATAGATGAACCAGAATTTAGGACAGAAGATAGGATTTTAGTAACTGAAACCCAAATCATGTTTCAAAGGGCAGAAGAAGAAAAAATGAATGTTGTATTTTATGATCACTTCCTAAATGCCAGGCCATTCTGTTATCTTCTTTCACTCTTACAGAGTTCAGAGGTAGGTATGGTTATGTTTTTATCTGTGTTGATGAATGGGTGTCTTTGATTTTCTGACAGAAGAAAACAAGACTGAGAAAGCTCTGATGACCTTGCATTGACACACAACTAGAAAGGGTAGATGGAGGGGTTAAACCTGTTCTCTCTCTCTCTCTTTCTCTATTTCTCTCTCTCCCTCGCTCTCTCCCTTTCTCCCTCCCTCCTTCCCTTTCCTGAGTTTGTAAACAGAATAGATTTTCCCAAAAATGATTCTTATTTCTGCCAATTACTGAATTTATTTGTGAAGGACTTCTCATATTTGTACAAATATCTATATTTAGAAAAGGACATTGGCTGGCGCCGTGGCTCACTTGGCTAATCCACTGCCTGCTGCGCTGGCACCCCAGGTTCTAGACCCGGTTGGGGTGCCAGATTCTGTCCCGGTTGCTCCTCTTCCAGTCCAGCTCTCTGCTGTGGCCCAGGAGGGCAGTGGAGGATGGCCCAATTGCTTGGGCCCTGCACCCGCATGGGAGACCAGGAGGAAGCACCTGGCTCCTAGCTTCGGATCAGTGCAGCGCGCTAGCTGCAATGCGCCAGCCATAGCGGCCATTTGGGGAGTGAACCAGCGGAAGGGAGACCTTTCTCTCTGTCTCTCTCTCTCTCTGTCTCAAAAAAAAAAAAAAAAAAAAAGAAAAGAAAAGAAAATATTTTATTGTTGTTTAGAGGGGAATACCAGCATGAAGTAACAAGTAAGATTCTAGATAGATAGATAGATAGATATCAATGTGTACAGTCATATCCATGAGTAGCACATCTAAGGATTCAACCAACTATGAATAGAAAATATTTAGAAAAAATGTATCTGTATTAAACATGAACACTCTTTCTTATCACTGTTCCCTACAATGCAGGATAACAGCAATTTATACATAATTTACATTGTAATAAGTGTTATAACTGATTTAGAGATGATTTAAAGTATATGACAAGGTGTGCATCAGTTATATGCAAATATTAGACCATTGTATAGAATAGCCGTGAACATCTGCAGTTTTTGATATCTTTAGGGTGTCCAGTGTGTGTGTGTGTGTGTGTGTGTCCACAGGGGGGTGCTTATATTAGTGTACGTCAAAAAGTAAGTGAAAAAAATGGAGTTAAAATTACATAGAACTAACAGATAAGCTTAGGAGAAGGTATTTGGCCTCACAGTTAAGACAGCTGAGTGCCCAGATGTAAATCCTAGCTCTGGCTCCCGACTCCAGCTTCGAATGATGCAGAACCTGGGAAACTGGTGACAGCTCAAGCAACTGGGTTCTTGCCTCCTACAAAAGAAACCTCAATGTGATCCCCATTCTAGCTGTGGCCCAGCCTGGTTGTTGGGCTTTTACAAGAATTTGCAAAGTAACCAATAGATGGGTGCTCTGACTATCTGCCTCTTTCTCTCTGTATGTGTGTTTCTCAAACTATAAGTATTTTTTTAAATATACGCTTATTTTGGTGGAAAAAAATTAAAATCCATGCATAGGTTTTCCATAATCTGCATTTTCACAAGCCTTTAACAATCCCTCATATGCCTGAATCTCAAAAATTTTTGCATTGGGGTAAACATATGACACAGCAGTTAAGACATCACTTGGGATGCCTGTATCTCATATTGGGGAGTCTACTTTGAATACTGGTTCCTCCATTTCCATTCCAGCTTCCTACTAATGGGTACCCTGGGAAGCAGCAGATGATAACTCAAGTAGTTGAGTCCCTGCCACCCACATGGGAGACCATCACTGAGTTCCAGTCTATTTTAATTACATTTTCTACAAACATGTTGAAGCTCCTTCATGTACACATGTACACACAAACCTATGTACATCTACTCCTGCATACAGAGATGACAGAAAGGAAGATAAGATGTGGAAGAAATGCTGGCTACAAACTGAACTTTCTAAATATTATCAGAAACTCGTAGCAAATTGAAAACAGGATATCTCTGCTGAGGAAATTCTGGACATTCATTGTTTGAGACATAGTCTCCTAATATTTTGTGGGTGACCCGTGTCCTTATGAGTACTTGGGTGTGTATCAGAAAAAGAGAATTTTTAATATCTCTTTTTTCTTATGCACTCACGACTTTTACTCTGCCACCTTCACTTACCTTGCCCTCTTTTGTCACATCCTTCCAAGAGCAAAGTCAGGACTGTCAATCCTCCGACTACATCTTGGCGAGGGCAAGGGGAGATCTAGAAAAAGTGAGAATGATTCCTTCTTATTCTTCTGAGGATATCAAGAAAGGGAGTGTAAATAGGCAGGCACACCAGCACTTTAACTGATTAAGAACAGTTTTTCTCGAACAGCGTGTGAACTCTATAGAGCTGAACACCTGGACCATACATTTTGGATTATATCACATCTGTCTGCCTTGTACTGGATTCCCCTCCCTGAGCCACAGCAACCACCACCAAAAGACAGCGTTACATTGAGTTTTATCTTACGGGATTTTAGATAGGGCATGTCATTGCAAACAAACCAAACTAGGTTCAAATCTTAACGTTAGCCCTCCTCAGGAAAGAGATACAGTGGCTCCTAGTGGTTGGGAGAACCAGCTATTCTGCAGGGAAATTTTCAGGGAGTTGTTCAGAGTT
The DNA here is from genome assembly GCF_051225735.1 of Oryctolagus cuniculus. NCBI lineage: Eukaryota > Metazoa > Chordata > Mammalia > Lagomorpha > Leporidae > Oryctolagus > Oryctolagus cuniculus. Next base: position 55,912,194 of record NC_142872.1, read on the forward strand.
GGGGAGGGAAGGAGTTCCAGAGGTAGGGGAAAGAGAGTTCTGGGATATACTATACCTGGTGTGAACCCAGGTGTCCCTGAGATGTTGCTCTTGCTGTCAGTATGTATTATACAGTGAACCATATTTCCTAACTGCTAAGAATCTGAAGCCTGAAACTTCCTGTGTGGTTAATGTCTCAGTTTTTGTTTTCAGCATCATCGGGGAGTAAAGGGTACATTCTTCTTGACCTCTGCCTCACTACCCAACCATCTGCCTCCCTGAATCATTGCTTAGTAGCTTGCTCTACCCTCTGCCTTCCTTCCCACCCTGGAATGCCACTACCTGACACCATCTTATTTGTGTATCTGTCTCCTTGCTTAGTGTTGGTCTCCCCTCACTGAATTGTAAAGCCCATATGACAGACTGTATCTGTCTTGTTCACAGCTTGTTTTCAGGGTTTAGAACAGCACTTGGCAAATACTATTAGGTCAATAAATATTGGAAAGTGGAGTGAACTGGCCTGAGGCGGTTGCCCCCATTCACTCGAAGTTAGTGAATTAGTTCCTGATTCTAGCTGTGCTGTTATCACCTGGGGCTGTTTTGGGAACACAGTTTCCAGATCATCACCTCTGGATAGTCTGATTCAGTTTGTCTTGGGTGAAGCTTGGGAATCTGTATTTTTAATTAACATCTCAGGTGATTTGGACACAGCCAGTGCCGGTATTGATATTTGAAAAGTACTACTCCCACTGGGAATATTACTGAAGAGAGAACTTCATTGTCATTGTCACCAAACCCATGTTTCCTATGTTGCGGGCTATTTATTAAATACACACCCATGATTTTTAAAAATATATTGATTATTTAGTTTGTTTATGTGCTTCCAGCTGAAGCAGTTTTATTTATTCACACCCTGCATGTAGTAAGGTAGAGAGAGCAGCTGTCTTGTCAGGTGCCTCTTTCCCAAGAAAAGATGCATTGATTAGATTAACAACTAATGTGGTGGGCTGCTGAGAAATTGCCAAAATGGCTGTTGGGCTTTCCTCTAGAATGGCATCAATCCACTGTAGAACTGTGGCAGATGGACGATAGTGTTGTATATGTGCTTGTGCTGGGAATGAGGCCATTGTCAGCTCTTCCATTGCTCTCCCAAAGGGCTGCCTGTTTGGCTTGTATGGTTCAAGTTGGCAGCATGAGGTAGAAATTGAGAGCCTAAGCTTTAGAGTCAGAAGCCCTGGATCTGAATCACAGAATGGCCACTGATTAAAGTCTGACATGGGGCATTTTACACAGCCTTATTGAGCCTCAGATCTTTCATCTGTAATTAGAGATGATGTTATCTAACTCATGGGTGTGTGGTGAGCTACAGTACCATGTGGCTGGCATTTTATATATATAGTGATCAATAAATGCAAATATCACAACCTTTGGGAAGACTGACTCAGGCCATTTGACTATCAAAACTTGTCCCACTGAGTCTCAGAATCTAAAAAGTCTTATTGTGTTTGATCAGGAGAGGGACCAGGGAAAGGTGTTCAGTTGAATATGGAGAAATTGAGAATAATGGAACTTCAACATGTTAAAAAAAAAAAAAAGAAACATTCCCAATTTTGTTTGACATTTGCCCTCGGAATCATTAGGACTTTAATGTATGACTTTTTATAAAGTTTCATCATTTTCCTGAAAGATAGGTTCAGATTCCAAGAAACAGTTGGGCTTGATTCAGTTTAAGCTTCATGGAGACCACTCAGAATCAATCTAAAGAACAGTGTGACTGAATTAACTGACAAGAGAAATGGATGACTTATTGGAGAAATGAATGGCTGCCACATGCCAATAAATGATGCCTTTCCTCTCTTTGTCACCTACCTTTTAAGAAACTTCCAGGCAAAAAGAAATTGATTAGGGGATATTAAAAATGAAGGGAATACAGTGGGTGATGGAAAAATTATATCTGAGGTGATTCCATATCCAGAAGAAAAGCCAACACACAGTAGACCTTAATGCCAAATTTGACATATATCTCAGGGTACAATGACCAGCATGTCCAAGATGTTTTAAGTGGTGCTCCTGTCACCGTGTATGAAGGCTGGTTACTTAAGGGAATAGATGTTCCCAAGAGATTGAGCTTGAGGGTGGGACTCTGGGAACCCAGCACAATCATGCTTCTTAACTACTAAAAATAGTGTGAATTGTGGAAGCACTACAGACGAATGGATTGAATTCACTTTTTACAATTTTAAGCGTGTAAGATTTTTAGAAAGGCACCAGAAATCTTGAGTTGAGATTTTAGTGTAATCAGAGAAGTAAAAAATCATCAGGCTCCTAAAGGACATCTCTCTAGAGTCCCCAACTCTGCACATCCCCAGCTCAATTTCTCATCATGAGCCCATGTAACATCTCGTATCATATTACAGGATTGGAGAATAAAAGCTGATTCTCAAGTGTGGCCTTATCTTGGAATTTCTTGGTAGTCTTTACAAAATTCTTATCCCAGTTGAAATGGTCTGGGGTATGGCCTAGGATTCAGGCTTTCAGAAGCTCCTCAGAAGCAGCTCACGCGGAGCCAGGGTTCAGAAACACTGCTCAAGATAGAAGAGCATCCCTTTCCCCAAGACGTAAGTGACTCAGCTATATTTTCCGCGCCTTTGACAAGTAATTGCAAATTATACTTCTGACTGCTTTTATATAACAATTAACACATCTTGTTTTCATGGGAGATGCCTTCATGATGAGCGTATTCACTCTGTCATTGCTTTGCTTTGTTTCCCCAGTATGTTGGCTCATAAATGGGCTTAGTGGATGAAGTCATGTTGGTGCAGGATAAGCCTGCTAATCATTTCTTTGCTTCCTCATACTTTTTGAGAATTGGGCCCCAGCTCTTAATCTCTGGGTGTGCATGAATAGTTCTTGTTAGTTGTGGTAAGTGTGTTAAGTGAAACTAACTGTGGTAGCTCCTTGGAACTGGACCATATAGTCACATTATTCATCAGAAGGAATTTTTATGTATATATGCAGAAGAAATACTTAACGTCACAAGTAAAAAAAAGTAACTGTTCTTTTACACTGGGGTTGGTAAAAGCAGAAGGAAACTACCACCAAACTTCTACTGACATTCTAGTTAAGCTACACATAAGGGATATTTATACATATCCAAACATGAGTATAGTTTAAAAGTTTGTTGAAAAAATAGAATAAAAGTTGATTTTGGTGCAAAAAAAACTACTTTGAAGTCAATGCAGTTTTTCATATTGCATCTTTTCATAATCTTTTTGAAGAGCCCTTGCATGCCCACATTAAAAAATTTTTGTACCCTTAGAAAATTTTCATTCAATTTCATTTTTATGAGCATTTTGAAGTACTTTGTGAATTATTATACAGTATTCATCAGCTCTTTTCTGGTATTGTCATTTATGAAAGGGATAGATACTTCTCAGAAACATTATTGCTTCTTTGTGGAAGCAGAACCCTGGTCTTTAGCTATGTTCGTTCATAGATCAGGATTTTTCAGACTGTGATCATAGGTGGTTCACAGGAAGACTTTAGGTCAACACCTGATATCATGTTCAATAACTTTGGAGCACACACTGAGCAGTGGACAAACATTTTCTATAGAGAACCAAGAGTGTGTATCTTACATTATGCAGACCATGAGATTTCTGTTGTTATAAATCAGTTCAGCCATTTTACAAAGGACCAAAGTGACATGGATAATATCGAAATCATGGGTATAAATGCAGAAAAAACTCTTTGTTATATATACTGAAATTGGAATTTCATATAATTTTTATGTGTCATGGAATATTTTTCTTCTGGTATTTTTCAGCCATTTAAAAATGTAAAAATGTTTTACTCTAGTTTGTGCAAAAACAATCATCAGGCTAATTTGTCATCTGAGAAACTTTAGTTTGGTGCTAGAATTTAATGTCTCTCTAAAAGTTGTGGATTTAACATTTTACCAAAGAGAGAGGCTTTAGGTTTGTCTCTGTGTCAGATAAGAATATTGAGTTAGAACTTAACCATATTAGATTGCACTCCTGAAATTTTATTTAAAATTACCTTCTGCTTATGGCTAGTTATATGGATTTTCCATTTAGAATAGTGATTCTAAAAAAAGTGAATTGATTTACAGAAAAATATTAAGAAGAGTCCAGGTGATAAATGAGTATTTGAAAGGTTGGTATTTGGGAAATTGCTGCTTAGATTTGATTATCTATGTCTACGTTCTGCTTGGGAGGAATTCCTGTGGTTCTGAATTTTTTTTTCAGCTTTCCATGTTTCCACACAACTCATTATATGAACAAAAAAGAAAGAAAGACACCAATGAAACACAAAATCCTCCACCCACTTGCTCACATCAGTGCCAGCCAAGTTATGAGGACCAAAGTAAAGTAAGATTCACATTTGAGATGACTCTTGATATTTACAGAGCAGTCTCTGTTTTGTTACCTCCCTCGTGGTCTTCAGATATCATGTACTTCTCTATCATAGCTTTTATCTTAGCACTTCATATTTTTCTTGTTTGATCAGAAGCTGACATTCATCATCATCCACAAAGGTGTGATCCTACCTTTTCTTGGTATGAAATAAATAAGTAAATAAATATTTTAAAAATCAACAAAAATAGGAAAACATGATGAAATGATTGTGAGATGTTCTTTCAAAAAATAAAAAGAGTGTACTCATGTTCTCTAAGCTAAAATAACCATTTATTCATTGATTACAAATGTTCTCCTTAATGCACAAACCTTGCTTTAATGGAGTATACACTTGTCTGCAGTTGCCCACTCCATGGATTCAGTTACCTCCAGCCAACTGCAGTATGAAAATAAAACATGGAAAATTGCAGTAATTCCAAAGACAGATGTTTTATAAGTTTGAAATTGTGCACTGTTCTGAGTGTCATGGAATCTCATGCTGTCCTGCCCTAACCCACATAGAAAGTGAATCATCACTTGATTCAGCATATCCACACTGTATATGCTACCCTCATGTTAGTGATTTGATGTTGGTTATCAGACAGATTGTTGTGACATCACAGTGGTTGTGTGCATATAAAACTTATTATTATTATTATTTCATTTAATATTGGTCCCAAAGCACAGAGTAATGATATTGACAGTTTAGACAGTCTTTCTATTCTTATAATTGTTCTGACTTATTGTTATTAATCTCCTTCTTGCCTGATTTATAAATTACACTTTATCATAGATATATATGTCTAGTTAAAAACCACAGCATGTGCAGTACTGTCTGTGATTCAGAAATCCACTGGGGATCTTGGCACATGGCCCCAGTGAATGAGGGGTCATACTCTATATAGTACCACATTAGCTCAGAGAGGTCTACAGCAGCCTCCCAAATGGCTTCTCAGCTCCTTTCCTAGGTGTTCTAATTACTTCACACCTTCTCCCCTTCCCTTCTCACCCAACAGCAAGTAACATGTTCCTAAAACATAAATCACCCTGCGAGAACCCCAGGGAACTTTTCACTGTCACTGTGCTTGGACCAGCAACCATCTAGACTCCGATGCCAGCAGGCAGCAGACCTTGCCTCATCTGGCCCCTCTTATTCTGTGGTCTCAGTTCATGCTCCTTCCTCATTTGGGTTCCATGCCCTTACTTCAGTTTCTTCCACAAGCCTGGCTCTTGCCTGTCTTGGGATCTAAGGTGCAGATGCTGTCACTTCTACCTCAGTTCAGGACCTCTCAATCTCAATCAAGTTGCCCTTGAGATGAGTGATCCCTGGTGATGGGAGGCTGCCATGGGCATGGTAGTGTTTTCAGCAGCCTTCCTGCCATCTCCTCCTTGGATGGCAGTAATGCCACTGCCATCCATAGTTGTCACAACCAAAGTACTCTTGGCCTGACACCCACTGTGCTCCCTGGTTCACAGGCCTCCTCAGTGTGCTGTTCCATCTTTTACAGGTTAACCTGAATTTTACTTCCACTGAGAAACCTTTCTTAGCTCCTACTTTTAAAACAGGTACTTCTTATTTGAACCTTTTATTTAACTCTTCGTTTTTCCCTACAAGTGCTTATCTCTTGTTGTGATCCTGTTTAAAATGTTTATTAGTTTAATCTTTGTTCCCTGGACTGTTGGTTCGTTGAAGCCATGTTCATGTGTTTACTGCCTTATTTCCAGCACTTTACACAGCCTCTGGCATTGTGCAGCATATTAGCAAATACAGTCAGCTCTCTGCATCTGTGGGTCTACATCTGGTTTCAACTAGTCATGAAGCAAAATATATTTGAGAAAAAAAATTATGTCTCTACTAAAGATTTATTGACTTTCTTTTTTCTTGTCATTAACTCCTACACAATATAGTATTACAAGTGTTTAAATAGAATTTTCTTCGTGTTAAATATTACAAGTAATCTAGAAATGATCTAAGTAGTAGGAAGATTGTGCAAGTTATGCGCAAATACTACATCATCTTGTTAAGAGATTTGAACATCTTTGGCCCTTGGTATCTGTCCAGGGGCCTGAAAAAATGCCTCATGGATACTAAAGGATGCCTAAGTATTTTGAATTAAAAATAATTAATTTGGGGCTGGCATTGGGTACAGTGGATTAAGCTACCACTTGAGATGCCAGCATCCCACATCCAAGTGCTGGTTCAAGTCCTGGCTGCACTGCTTCCAATCCAGATTCCTACTAATGCTCCTAGAAAGGCAGCACATGATGGCCCAAGTGCGTGGACACCTTCTACCCACATGGGAAACCCAGATGGAGTCCTTGGCTTCTAGTTTTGGCCTGGCCCCACCTGGATTGTTGTGGCTATTGGGGGAGGTGAACAAGCAGATGGAAGATCTCTCTCTGTCTCTCCCCCTCTCTGTGTCACTCTGGCTGTCAAATAACTGAACCTTTTAAAATATAATAATTTTTCAAAGATTTATTTATTTATTTATTTGAAAGTCAGTGACACAGAGTGGAGAGGCAGAGAGAGAGAGAGAGAGAGAGAGAGAGAGGTCTTCCATCCACTGGTCTTCCATAACTCCCCAATTGGCTGCAATGGCTGGAGCTGCTCCGATCTGAAGCCAGGAGCCCGGAGTTTCTTCTGGGTCTCCCACACAGTTGCAGGAGCACAAGAACTTGGGCCATCCTCTACTGATTTCCCAGGCAAAGAGCTGGATTGGAAGTGGAGTAGCCGGGACTCAAACCAGCACCTATATGGGATTGCCGGCACTGCAGGCAGCAGCCTTACTCACTACACCACAGCACTGGCCCCAAAATATAATAAATTTTAAGTCATGTTTTTGTTTTATAATCCTATGTGCCTACTATAATTATCATTACTAGATGTTAGATTTGAGTTAATACAGAAAAGAGAATCATCAGAAGCTCTAAATATTCTAACCTCAATAAATTATCCCTTTAAGTGGTTAAATATCTCCTATGTTTAGTGTTCAAGCAAATGCTCTGGTATTTGTTTTTAATGTTGACAAAATTTAAACCCACTTCCAAGTGCCATAGAGAAATTTTTCCTCCTAGATCCTCTCACTGTATTTCTGTGTACTAACTTGAGCTATTAAAAGGGCCCTCTACTGCTTACTATTCCCTTTACTGGTTTCTCTCTTTTCTATTCTAAGTGATTTCGTCAGCCCATGGTCAGACTCTCAATCTCCACTAGGCTTTGGCCTCAGTCTCCCCCATGCCAGACCACTCTCACCCATAACCTTCTTCTGCAAATAATCTCTGAATTCCCAAGATTACTAGATGTCTTCCCTGCCCATGAATCCAGGCCCCCATCTTCTCCAACGCCTTTATATATAACATGCTGTGACAGCTGACTCTTTATTTGGATGTTCTTTCCATGGCTTGAAAATTGATAGTGGGAATAACAGAGAACGGCTCTTTATAATATAATAAATCACCTATAAAATGTAACCCCCCTGAAACTGGAAGTCAGTTCTGTAATTAGTTAATAATAAAACAAGTTCAGAGAAAATAGAAGATAAGACAACCGTATCTTCTACTTTGGATTAGTAAAAATAAGTATATATGACTATAATAAAAGTCAGTCCTAAGTACTTAAAATGTTTCAAGCCAGAGATGGAAAATATGTTAAGTCCTTTAAATCAAAGCTTGGAAGGATTGGTAGTGGCTCAACACATTCAAGTACTATGTTAAGTAGGATTCTGAGTGCACTAAAAAGAATCATTTAATCCATCAGTGAGTATATTGTCTTCATCAAGCAGGTAGGGCTACAGATTTAACATCTATAAACGAAAATGAAAAGGAAAATCCAAAGACAAATTCTGCTCATTTTATCTTATTTTTAAATCAGAAGATTGTGCAATTCAAAGAACTCTTCACACATCCTGAATCTCATCACCTTGCTCTATAGATGTAGCTGCTGAGCTTCATGGATTAAGTATGCTGAGCGGGTCTCCACAGCAGCAAAGGTAGAACTAGAACAATGCCCTGCTGATTGTCTTTCTAACAATTCGGAGCCCTGCTGAGTTCACAGGGCAACATTCCTGTGACATGGCTTGCAGTTTAAGCAGCTTCAGAATACAACATCCCTCTGCCAGTAGTGGAGTGACTACAGACTAGCAGCTAAAGTTAATGTCCCAGTGATTTGTTGAGTAGCAACTATGAGCCAGGCCTTGGCCAGTCACAACGATGCAAGACCTTCCCCTCCTGCCCTAACAGTGTTGTGTAGTAGAAATTACTATTACCACCTACCTATATGTCCATAAGAAAAGCTAAGGATTAAAAGAGTAATTAATTTGGAAAATTCACACAGATATAAAGGGAGAGAGCTGGAAATCGGTCCAATCATATAGCACTAAGCAAACTGCTGTTGCAGTTCAGGTTTCATGGAGCTAGGAAGAGACTGAGATGGGATTTGAACTACTAACCCTTGCTCCTTCTCTGCTCTCAGCACATGGATACCACTGTGAACATCCCATCCCTTTCAGACTAGTGCAGCACTGATCAAATCAGTGTGGTCATTCTTGCTGGGTTGTGTGAAATCGGTCTTTATTGGGAGCTGAAAGCCAGACATTAGTGATTTGGTACTATTAGCAATTGACTGTGGATATCACAACTCAGTCCTTCTCAAGGGGGATGTATTATAAAAGCAAAATAAGCATACTGCATTTGAATGTGTATTGATTCTATATTCAGTACCATTATCCTTCCTGTTAGTCTACCATGCACTGGAAAAATAAAATCGCTATTCAGAAATACTACTTGGTTAAGCCCGAGTACACACAGTAATCTTTGCCTTAAAAAAATCAAGTTTTTGGGAAACTCCAGGGAAAACAATATATGAGTTAATTTCAGATTCAGAAGAACAGCAGGAATTATGCAGGTAAAAATATGTATGTTAATCTAATACAATTGCCATGTTGTATACATGTGACTAGCAGCACTTTCTAAACAAAAGCTGCCAGAAATGTGTACGTAAGAAGAGTGGCAAATCCGTGGAAAATGGGATATTTGTATTCTAGATTGTATGGGTTGTTTTTTTCATTGTGTCTCTTTCCTAGATCTTGCAGGATATGAAGTTTTTGTGCAAGTAGCAAATGCAAGTGAAATAAGTTGCCTTTGTATCTTACCTAAAGCTCTATGGACATGAAATTATGAATTTTCTGAACTGGTTTGAAATGTAGAGCTATATAACGTTGACATTATCATCATGATGGTCTATATATAATTACATTCCATGAAATTAGCATAGGGAGGCAATTACTCAATCTCACAGTGTGTATCTTCTAATGTTCCAGTGGGAAGGAGAAAAACAAAATGATGTTTGAGACCATTGGCTTTGCTGCTTGCTAACTGCATGTGAGACCTCAGGCGAGTCATTGAAGTTCTGAGTCTTTGCTCTACTTGGGGAAACAGAAGAAAAATAGATATACATGAAATATATATATATATATATATATATGAGTATCCACCTGTTAGATTGTTCTAAGGGTTCACTGCATGGATAAATGCATAAAATGGCAAAGTGCTTGATTCCTAAAAAGTAAGATTCTAAATTGTAGCTGTTATTTTTTATGTATGGTGTTATTCTTTGATCTGTTCTGGGAAATACTCTGTTTGCATTGCTGTATTAGTAGTTTACTATTTTATCAGACCAATTCAAAGCCAAGAGCTGGGAACTCCATCCAGGTCTCCCATGTGGGAACAGGGACCCATACTGTCCTGGGTACATTAATAGGATCTGGCTCAGAAGCAGAGCAGCCAGGGCTCAAACTGGTGGTCTGATACGGGATATAAGCATAGCAAGTGACAACATGACCCACTGCGCCACAGTGGTGACATCAGTAGGTGGTAACTTTTAAGAAAACGTTGCTTTTATGTGTGTGTGTGTGTGTGTGAGTGAGTGTGCGAGAGAGAGAGAAACTTAAACTGTGCTAAAAGCAAATATGAGCAATCTTCGTATAGTTCATGGAAATGCATATAAATGAAAATCTATGCCTGGATTTCAAACATGTTGTTTTCTGTCAGTCACTTCTAGAGAGTATTTGCTTTGGCAAGTAGAGGTATATCCTGCTTTAATCAACCCATCAGACATACTCAGTTCAAGGAATTTTCACACCATTTTGAAGATTTCAACAGTTACAGAAAACTATAAAGTATGTTCCCTGCCTTCAAAAAGATATGAGAAAGAATTATTGACATCTTTTTGTGCAGAGGAGAAATCACCCTGAGATACCAAAGAAAGGTTTGAATCATTTGTGGTAACTAATAACACACTGTTTTAACTATTTCATGAGTAAATTCCATTCACTCTGCCTACCCCTTCATTCAGCTATCCAAAAAGAATCATGTCTGAACTTCCATGAATGAGTGAGCAGATTCCATATATAAGGTGATGAAAGACACTACAGCTTGGGTTTTAGAATCATGTCTTTGCCTTCTACCTCTCTCCATGCCATCTCTATTGTCTTAATTCTTTCTGCCTTGCCAACACACTTGTTTACACATTGATGTTCTGGTGTGGGTTTTGGTTCTGTCTATGAGGCCGTGTTACTCACTGAATTTCACTTTGTCTTAGTGAAGAAAGGATTGGATTTTCTGCAGTGTGAATCCTTTAAGTGGTAGATGTCTTTCCAAAAGGTACTGTTTTTATTTTCTTTAAAAGTCTTCACTTGCACATTCTCTGTCTCTTATTCTCTCCCTCTCATACTCTGTTTGTGTCTTGTTCTTGATTTCCATCTTGTCACAATTGCTTTTGCTAAAACTGGTGCAGACATTTCCAATCCAAAGCTATATACAATGGTGCCTACAGTTAGTGGTGTCCAGCATTAAAAAGACCACTTTAAATTCCTATTTAAGCAACAAGTGGGTTGGGTGTGACTCTTGTTCAACAAAGGAGAATTGCATTAGAATTACTGTGTATTATTTGGAAAATACAATTTTCATTTTTCTCAGAAATGTACAGTAAAACACAATAAATAGAGTACCATGTTACTTAATATTAGAATAAAGTAGGCAATAATGTATTTCTTGCTGTCAGAAGTTCATGTTTTGGTTTTGATTGTTTGTTCCTTCTTTCCACTACATTCTCTTAGGCTGGAAAAGAGATAAAAGAAGTAGAGAGGAAGAAAGGCAGAAGGAACTGTTTGGCAGAATAAGAAAGAATTCCTTGAGGGTACAACATGATTTCCATGTACTTCTGAATATGGTCCCTTCAGAGAATTGTGTGGTGGAGATTAACTGTGGAGCAAACCAACATAGATCAGCTTGCTTGGAGCTCTGGTCCCTTGACTGAGTGTTGCCATATCTTGGATATCAGAAGCCAGATGGAGGGAGGTTGTACTTTACTCACTTGTTGTTGTGGAGCTGTCCTATAAATCTCTTCTGTACCCTGGGCCACTTTCTTAATACATGATTTTCATTTTTCATTACAGAATTAGTTTCTCTGTATGTAATCTTAGCATACACCTTAAATTTAACTTTAAAATATAACTGAAGCATACCTTACTAAATAGGAGCCAAACCTAGTAATGAATTCATTGACTACAAAGCCATTACATAATATAAAATTTAGTACTTTAGGTGAAACCACTCCTTGTAGGGAAGGGTAAATGCCTCTGATAAAATAATGCCATACTCTCATCCGTCACTATAATCAGGAGATCAGATGTACTCAAGCAGGAGCGTTAAAGGCCAATATTCTGTGGTACATGAATGAATACAGAACAACAATGACAAGAATAAAGAGGGAAATACAGGCCAGAAAAAACTCAAGGGAAAAAATAAAGCTTTGAATAAAAATTGCGTAGGGTGACTGTTTAGTTGTTCACCAAATCGTTCCTCTCCATCTCTTTGGGAGATACATTGCTGGTCTAGTATTTCAGTCTCTCTTGAAGATAGATGTGGCCACATTCCCGGGTTCTGGCCAATAGAATGCATGTGGAAATGGCACTCATCACTTACAGATAAGGAAAATAGATCTTTCCAGCTTTTTGTCACTTTATTTGAAAACCAGAGAGACAGATATAGACAGAGTGATCTTCCATCCTCTGGTTCTCTCCCCAAATGTCCAAAAGAGCCAGGGCTGGGCCAGGCAAAACCCAGGATTCCAGGACTCCGTCTGAATCTTCCATGTGGATGGTAGGGACTCAGATACTTGAGTTATCACCACTGCTGCCCAGGGTGCACATTAACAGGAAGGTATATCACAAGCAAAGGAGCTGGGATAAAAACCAGACATTCTGGTATAGGATATGGGCATCACAATTGGTGAGTTAACCATTGTGCTGAATAGTGGTTCCTCTTTCCACATTTCATTCTCCTTTCCCTTCTTCTGTGTACTAGCAGAATAATGGAGAGGATGTGGGTAGAGGACCTAGAAGACATGGTAGTAAGAAGAAGGAGCTAGATTCCTAAATATGTGTTTGGGTTAGGGAACATCTCCCTGCCCAACACCCTTTGCCTGCCAACCTACATGATCCTACAGTAAATGAGAAGCACTTTTTTTTTCTGTGCAGTGTCATAGAATTAAGGTTGTTTGCCTTCATTGACTACAGTATGTAAATCAAAGCTTGTTATTAGATACATAGCACAATGAAAGTATGGTTTGAAAATATAAGAAAGTATAACATTTCCTTTTCTATATAAATTCTATATTTTTATCTGCTAAGAAGCCCACCCCCCCACCAAAAGAAAAAAAGCCTTCTGTTTCTTTCACTAAAAGGACAAGTCTAGCATACTTATACTTCAAACTGTTTATATAGTACCATCCTACCTGACAATGAAGTATCAACATGTGGATGCAAGTGTAGCTGCCAGCAGTACACTAGCACTCTTGAGGAAATCTCAGGATGGGGATAAAGGAGTATTTCTCCCTTGTCCCACATCCCATCGCAAGGACCCTTCGCCAAGTTCCTTTCCTGCTTTGTAGTCTTGTCTCTCCCCGCTGGAGCTCACTCTGTGGCCTTCTTTTATCCCCAGGTTATTTGATTTTCTACTCTAATTTTCTCACCAGCACTTTCCTATTTAGCTTTTATAGAATTTATTTTTCCTTTCCGAAGTGTAATTTTTTGTATCTATCTTATTTGAATTTCATTTCGTGTCATCCCTCCAGTGCATCCAGACCATTTTGGATTCTAAACATGTTGTCCTTTTCTGACAGCCAGCCATTCATAGTTGAGTATATATATATATTTAACTGCAGTGTCCACCACACTTGGAACTGTAAAACCTGAGAATAAGTCAAGAGAAGGTATGGAAACAGGCTGTTGTCCTTGCAATGGGGCAGCTACAATGAATGGAAAAGTGATACCTAGGACATGTTCTGCTGTCTCTGCCTCCAGACATCTTTGTCTCTCTGCATCTTCAGTCTCCCCCCTCTCTGAAGACCTATTCCCTTGATCCATAGACCACATGCCACACGCTGTGGCTGTTGATGTCCCTCAGTTCCACCTTCCCTCTGCATAAGACAATGGCCTTGATGTTTAAGATTACTTCAAAATATGACAGAGAGATATTGGCGAGATTGACTCTGCCCCAAATGGTGAAACATCCACATCTGGTCTAGTAAATTCTGGAAAAGAAAGCAAAGTAATGAAATAAAAATGGGTCTGCTAGGGTTCCGTACTTGTGGGTAACTTAAGGGAAATCATTCTGAATGAGGTATATCCCCAAAAGATTTACTAGTAGTAGAAGTGAATGGTAGGAGCCAGCCTCTGCCTGCATCCCCACCACCCTAAATGGGTGCCGGTTCATGTCCTTGCTGCTCCCCTTTCATCCAGCTCTCTGCTATGACCTAAGAAAGCAGTAGAAGATGGTCAAAGCATGTGGGCCCTTGCATCCACATGGGAGACCTGGAGGAAGCTCCTGGCTCCTGGTTTGGGATGGGTCCAGCTCCAGCCGTTGTGGCCATTTGGGAAGTTAACTAGTGGATGGAGGACCTTTCTGTCTGTCTCTCCCTCCCTGTCTGTAGCTCTGCCTCTCAAAAAATAAATAAAAATCTTTTCAAAAAAGTAAATGGTAAAGCAACATGTAGAGGTAGGTAAATAAAACAAGTTAGAGAAACTGATTGTAACTTGTGTTGTTAACATATTCTGTTGAGTTCTATTTATATATATATATATGTATATGTATATAGTCTGCTTTTTGTCAGTATATACATATGTGTATCCCTGTTCTTTAAATATATATATTTATTTATTTGAAGGCAGAGTTATAGACAGTGAGAGAGAGACAGAGAGAAAGGTCTTCCTTCTGTTGGTTCACCCCCGAAATGGCCGCCAGGGCCAGTACTGTGCCGACCCAAAGCCAGGAGCCAGGTGCCCCTTCCTGATCTCCCATGCAGGTGCAGGTGCCCAAGCACTTTGGGCCATCCTCCACTGCCCTCCCAGGCCACAGCAGAGAGCCAGACAGGAAGAGGAGCAACCTGGACTAGAACCACAAGGCAGAGGATTAACCAAGTGAGCCATGGCACCAGCCCCATATATATATATTATACATAACAGAATTAAAAAATTAATTTTTGGTGCAAAAATTTTTTGAAATCCATGCATACAGAGGGCATTTTAAGAGTCCATAGAAAATTCATACTATGAAAAGAGTACATGAATCAAAAATTTTTGGCACCAATGTGAATTTACCTTTTAATTTCATTTTTTACAAACTTTTTGAAGTCCTCCTGTATGTGTGTACACATGCATTTAGCACACACACACATATTCAGTGTTTATATGGGGTTTACCAGGCACTGTACCAAGAGCTGAAGTAGCTCTTGTTTTCAAAGAGGCTTCAATTTCAAGATCAGGAAAGACACATAAATAAGGAAAATAGACTTTTTTTTGCAGAAGTTGTGGAAACCCAGGAAGTAACTATGGAGCCTAGGAAAGGAAAATGACAGGAAGTCTTCCCATAAGAACATATAGCAGTGCTGGCTAGGAGAGGCCGAATAGGAAGAGGTGAGCAGGCCATTTAGAGCAAAAGGGATTACACAGATAAAGGCCTGGCCATGGGAGCTACTGGGATGCCTCCTAGGGGTGTTGGGCACAGCATAGAATAGGAAGCCAGGGTAGGAGAACAGAGGGAGGGAGAAAAGGGAAGATTTTAAAGAGCCTTCTTGGTCAGGTCAATAAATCCCGACCTTAACCTAAGGGCACGGGGACCATTGAAAATACTTCAGTAAAATGACATGGTCAGACCTATATCTTAGATGGATCACTATGGTACAAATTCAGAAAATGGATTTAAGATGAAGCTGGGCTGAGGGACAGGAAGACTAGTTCAGTAGCTACTGTACTTGTCTAGGGGAAAGATAGGGGAGATCTAAACTAAAGAAGCAGCAGTAGCAATGTACTACCAATTATGAGTTCAGCCTGTGACTGTTAACAGTTCTTGCAGTGTGTTGGGTTTTTCTGTGAGTCTGCTCATGTAATACCCAGAGAAGGCCTGTGGTGTCAGGTATTGCTATTACAGATTAGAAAACTGAGGCTCAGACAGATGAACAGCCTGGCCAGAGGCCCCTTAGTCAGTGACAGATGCAGCACTCACATCCTAAGTCTGACAACAAACAGTAGTGATTAGCCACTACTGGTAGTTACTGTGAGCACTACTGGTAGTCACTGTGAGCAGGAGGAAAGATATGTTAGATATATTTCATAGCGGCCGGCACTGCGGCTCAATAGGCTAATCCTCTGCCTGTGGCACTGGTACCCTGGGTTCTAGTCCCGATCGGGGCGCCGGATTCTCTCCCAGTAGTCCCTCTTCCAGCCAGCTCTCTGCTGTGGCCCAAGAGTGCAGTGGAGGATGGCCCAAGTTCTTGGGCTCTGCACCCGCATGGGAGACCAGGAGAAGCACCTGGCTCCTGCCTTGGAATCAGCACGGTGTGCCGGCCGCAGCGCGCCGGTGAACCAACGGCAAAGGAAGACCTTTCTCTCTGTCTCTCTCTCTCGCTGTCCACTCTGCCTGTCAAAAAAAAATAAAAAAGAAATATTTTATAGCCAAAGTAGATGATGAACCAGCTTCAGGCAATAAGGGAGAAGAAAGCTGTCATGTTTTGTGCATAGGGGTCTAAGATGGAGAATGGAGAAGGACTGAATTTTTTCCCTTCTTGAAAAGGATCTTTGACATTTATCCCAGTTGAAATTCCACACCTGGAAAGTCAGCCATTTGGCATCATTGCTGTCTAGACTTTTGGCCCTTCCACACTCTGTGGCTAGGCAACCTCTCCATCTCTTTTGGCCCAGGCTCCTCTGCCAATGTTTCCAGCTGTCTGCATCACAGTGACTTCGGTCTCTTTGTCCCCTGACCTTTCCCCAGACCCACGTTGCCAATCACATTACTTGTATCAAACCAGTTGTTTACTCCGTGCCAGTTCCTGGGCAGTCATTCAATGCTATCAGTAAAAATCAGCTGGGCCTTGCTGCTTTCACTCAGTCTTGTCTTTTACTTCCTCTACTTATCAGCCTCTCCCTCCTGTTTTACACTGCACCCATCTCCTTAGACCCTAGTCAGCCATCTGCTCTTTGCTGCATGTCTTTGAATATCAAGGTCATGAAAGTTGAGGTCTTTCAACTTGGCTGCCTTCTCTGCAGTTCTGTCTTTACTCATTTTTCTCTCTTGACCCTTTTTTGTTTTCAGGGAAGCAGGTATTTTGTGGCTTGTACCAACAAAGCCTTAATCTATCAGTTGTGTACCAATTATTTTTAATACATTATTTAGAAAGTATTCATGATGAAAATTCAGTTAATGATATTTTAATTATTGTCATGTCTTTAAAATTTGTGTCTTTGTTATCAGAGAGTTCATCATTCTAAAGTAAACCGTGAAAAGGGCTCAGTGTTCTTCATTCTTACCTCGGGACAGGATGAAATAGATTAAGCAGAAATCAAGTAGATTTTAATTAGCCCCTAAATAACGCTTACCTTCCATTTCTAAGCCATAGCCAGTGAATTACTGGAGATCAAAAATAATTTTAACAAGTAGTTTCAAAAAAATGAAGCCTTTTACTATATATTACATTAATAAATTCAAAGATGTCATCAATTATAAGAGATTTCTTAATAAGAGGATTTGGAGGAAAATTAAATATAAAAAGGTAGGTTTAATTTTGATTTTTTAAAAAGTGAATATGAAAATGTAAAGAAAACAACCTAGATGTAAAATAAATATACTGATTAAGTTTTCCTCCTAGAATTGTGTCTCTCTTTATCTAATCTGTAGCCATTTTACAACATTTCCATTCATGCTGTGGTCCCATCTATTAAAAATTTGGCTTTGTTTTTTGTTTTTATGTAGAGGAAGTACCTGAAATCCCTGGAGCCCATTTCTCTCTCGTTTAGAGCTTGGTTTTGTGAAGCCCTTGCTCTGTGGTGTTGCTGAGAAAGATAAGCACAACTTCAGTAAGGGTGGAATCACCAAAAAGACACAGGAACCCATGACTAAGCAGGATTTTTTGAATATGAAATAAAATAAGAATCCAGGCATGAGTGGATTAGAACACATTTTGCAGTGTTCTATCACAGTAGGAGTTAAGTGGAAAAAGCAAGGGCTTGCTCTAAATGACAGAATCTCCCTTTCTTGTATTTTTTTTCCCTACATTTCTAAAAGATTTATGTATTTGAAAATTCAGTGAAAGAGAGAGGGAGGGAGGCTAGGGAGGGAGGGAGGGAGAGAGAGAAAGAGAGAGAGGAAACCTTGCATCTGCTGGTTCACTCCCCAGCTAGGGCTGGGTCAGGCCAAATCCAGGAGCCAGGAGCTTTATCCAAGTCTCCCACACAGGTGGCAGGGGCTCAAACACTCAGACCATCTTCTGCTGCTTCTCCCAGACATTATCAGAGAGTTGGATCAAAGTGGAACAGCTGTAACTCCAACCAGTACCCACATGGGATGCTGACATTTCAGGCTGTGGCTAAACCTGCTACAGCACAATGCCAGCCCCTAAAATTTTATTTACTTATTATTTTTTATTTAAAATACCAAAATACAGAGACCAAGAGACATCCCCATATGCTGGTTCACTCCCCAAATGCCCTCCCAAAGCCAGATCTGGACCATTCTGAAGCCCCAGAGCTGGGAACTCCATGTAGGTCTCCTATATAGATGGAAGGGATCCTCCTACTTGAACCATAATCTGCTGCCTCTGAGGGTGTGCATTAGCAAGAAGCTGAGATTAGGAGCAGAGCCAAGACTGGAACCCAGCCACTCTGAGAGAGACACAGGCATCCCAAGCGGCATCTTAGGGCTGCCCCGAATGCCCACTCATAAAACAGCAGAATATTTCTTTGAGGTAACACCCACACATGTATGTGCATATTTCTTTCCCTTGTTAAAATGATAGAACAGTCTAGATCTGGATTTCAGTGTCAATATTCAAAACATCTAGCTGTACATATCAAACCTAAGTCAGAATCTGGACAAAAGTATCTCCCTGCACGATGGCCTCGCAGTTTGTGCTGCTATGTGGCACTGGTGTACATTCACACATCCAAATATGTCCACACATGAGGTTTCTTTAATGTTTGTGTTCATTTATTTGAAAGGTAGAGTGACTTAGAGTGAGAGAGAAAGAGACAGAGAGATAGAAATATAGAGAAACACAGAGAGAGATGGATAGATATATCTTCCATTTGCTAGTTGACTCCCCAAATGCCCACAATAGCCAGGGCTGGGCCAGACCAAAGCCCAGAACCAGAACTCAATCCACATCTCCCATATGGGAGGCAGGGACTGAAGTAATGGAGCTGTCATCTGCTGCTTTGCAGAATGCAGTAGCAGAAATGCTGGATTGGAAGCCCCGAGGCCAGGACTTGAACCAGGCACTCTACTATGGTCTGCAGTCATCCCAAGTGACAGTTTAACTCATGCACCACGGTGTCCCCCCAACACACTCAGTTTCTAATGATATTTTGGAAAGGATACAATAGTGTTTGTTTGCCAGCATCCATCTATGCTTATTGGAATATTCTAAATTCCCCTAGCCTCTGCTTTGTTTTCTGCCCTCTAATGAAGGTTCTGTCTTTCCCCTCTTCAAAAATACAATGCCAAATTGAGAGCCAAGAAGTCAGGAAGCAACTTTATCTCCTGTCCTACCATTGTCTCCTCACACTCCTGTGTCAAAGCCAGTTGACAGTGCTCTATTTCAGCTTCCTTTTTAATTTGGCTTGTCCTGTCTGTCTGATGGGAATCATTTTACTAGTTTGGGTGTGGGTAGTGGTACTGATCTTATACACTAGCATACCACACACTTATAAAAAGGCATATACACATTGTACAACCCTGTACACATGCAGTCACACACAAACATGCACAACCTCACCCCCACACGTGCATATGCAAGCACATGTGCACTCACCCTACATGCATATATGTGCATCCATGACTCTGTAAGTGTGCACATGCAGCAGTGTGCACTGTATATAATTACATACGTATATAATATACACATGCAGATATTTGTACACATGCACAAATGGACCAGATGCCCTTTTCCTCTAAGCGTTCCCATATTCTCATTTCCCATTTTCCTCTCAACATTCCTAATATTAAGACTCTTTCGAGGTTATCATACAGTTCATCACTGTTATGAATATGAAATCTCTACTGACAAGGCCTGGATTTATCTTTCTATAAGATCGTTGAACTACCCTGTGCACAAGATATGGAAGTTTTCATAACCTGCCTGGGTAGAGGAAACATCAAATCATGGAAGCTTAACCCTAAAGAAGTGAGGGTCACCTTGGCCTCATCTTCTGACTCAGGCTGTCCATGTTGTAATAAGCGAGGGACATGAAACTGAATGCTTCACAAAGCCTTCTTTTCTATAACTAGGGTGTGATCACACATAGGGATTTCTACATGTTTTCTAACACGTTTTCCCTACTATTTCCTTGCGAAAGGATCTTCATTTTGATGTTGTAGTGTCTCTAGCACTGCAATATTTTCTGCATTACACTGAGGGAAGAATGTTTTAAATGTTGCTTTGTGGGCTTGGGACAAAACATGGTATGGACTGAGGAGTAAGTCCCTGCCTTGTTATAGATCTCACCTCTGATCTTTGCTGCTGTTTTTGTTTCATATGTTGAGAAAGGGTATCGCTGGAGTTCATCGTTGCTAAGTCTTTGTTGAAAGGATTGAAAATAAGAGGCAGAGGAGGATCGTGTCTCTCAGTCACATTACCCAAGTTAACAGACTCACGCCTTCTTGCTTAGGGTGCCCCTGGACGTCCTAGGCCTCCAACCACAGGACCTTCTGCCCAGTGAGTGTATGGCCCAAAAATCCCCTGCTGTGGCAGCTTTACAACAGTAGGCAAGTACAGCTGTGTGCTGCCAACTGACATTTCAGTCAATGAAGGACCCCATGCATGGCGGTCCTGTGAGATTATGATGGAGCTTAAAAATTCCTGTTGGTTCGTAACATTGTGGTCATCAGAGCATCATAGCAGAACACATTTCTCATGTGTTTGTGATGATGCTGGTATGCACACACTTACTAAGTTGCCAGTCTTGTAAAAGTACAGCATACATAATTATGTAGCATACATAAAACTTGATAATAAATGACCATTACTAGTTTAGGGATTTACTATGCTATATTTTTATTGTTACCCCTATGCTGTGTTCCCTGGCAGCATCTTCATTTACTGCATCACTTGATTGAACCAAGAGGCTACATTGGGTGTTAGACCTACACCATTTAGGTTTCTGTAAGTGCTCTGTGGAGTTCTCATGATGATAGCAGCATTGCCTGAGAACACATTTCTCAGAGCTTGTCCTCATGATTAAGTGATGAATGACTGCAGTAGTTACTGGATTTTCTAGAAATGTTGAGCAAACAGAGGAAACTAACTTAGAAGGATCTATTAGGCATATTTAGGAAACTTATTGAAGTTCAAATCCATGAGACTCTTGGGATGTTTTGCCAGTCTTTTTTCTACAATCCTAACCCAACTTCACCTCCGAACTTACACCACTGCGGCCATATGCACAGCTCCACTCTGTAACTTTTGTCCCAAGATTGCTGGGTTCTAGAAATGCATTCTATGTGGAGAAATGGCTTCCACATGCTCACTCAAATGGCTTTGAAATACCACTGTGTATACTTAATGAAAATATTTCTACTCCTGCTCCTCTGGACCTCTGAACAGAATATTCTGTCTCTATTATCAATGGAACTTAGAGTACTGCTTCATAGTGATTTTATGTGAGGCTATAAGGATGCCAAGGAGGATAAGACATGACCCCTGATCTCAAAGATCTCACAGTCTGAGAAGGAAGAGGTGGAGGAATTAATGTTATAGCATACTAGAGTGTGTAAGAGATGAACATATGACTGGGAAGGCCAGAGTAAGTATATCAGAAGGCTTAGCCTGATGTTCCACAGGAGAAACACCTTAACAGATGTCTTGGAAGAAAGAAAAGGGTTAGTTAAGAGAGTTTGAATGGAATGACAGGCCCAACCAGAGGAGAAAATATATTTTTTTAAAATGATTTATTTATATATTTGAAAGGCAGAGTTACAGAGAGGCAAAGGCAGAGAGAGGTCTTCCATTCACTAGTTCACTTTCCAAATGGCCACAGTGACCAGAGTTGGGCCATTCTGAAGCCAAGAGCCAGGAGCTTCCTCTAGGTTTTCCATATAAGTACAAGGACCCAAGGACTTGGGCCATCTTCTGTTGCTTTCCCAGGCCATAGCAGAGAGCTCGATTGGAAGTGGAGCAGCCAGGACTCAAACCAGTTACCCATATGGGATGCCAGCCCTGCAGGTGGCGGTTTTACCCCCTATGCCACAGTGCCAGCTCCAAGAAAATGTCTTTTAAATGCAGTGACCACCTATATCTGGGGAGGATTTTTTTAAGAAGTCTGCAGCTGGAAATGGGTAGCATGTGCTACTTGCAGGGACCCAGATGGAGTAGGAGCTGGAGAAAACATGACAAGTCATTTAATATGGAGTAAGCCATTGAAAGGTTTAAATCAATGGAGTAGAATTAAAATATTGTGTTCAGTTGTTTTGACCCCTAGGATATTTTGACTTTATGGTTATGGACACAGATAATTTCAGCAGAATTCTACCAATATTGAGCAGCGTTTGTTAAAAAATTATTTCTGAAGCACAGTAAGATGAAGCCAGGAGCACAGGGAAGTGGCAAGGGCCTGTGTAGAAAATAGTGGCTCCTGTTATAAAGGAAGTCACTTGGGGATTGATGATGACTGGGGCAGTGTATTCTGAAGGATCCCAAGGTGTCTCTTTAGCATACATGCCTTCTCCAGCAATCTACTATTGTGTCGACTCCAGCTTTCATCTCCTTGAATGCCACCGGGTTCTCATTGTTGTGTCATGTCTGAGAAATGTGCATCTCTCCCATGCCTTTCATCTGAGAGTTTATTCCAAGATTCAAGTTTTCATCAGCAATGGGTTAATGTCAGTTGGAATTAACAGTGGTTTCACTCATTGGCTTTTATGGTTAATATTTACATAGCTTCCAGATTGTGGCCTTTGGGTAGGAAGACCAGTGGAATGCAGAATGAGCTAAGGTTCAGAAGCTCAGAACATGACATATTTCTTTAAAAGCAAAAAGAAAAGGAAATATTATATTTATTTATGCTTTCAATAAATAAAATGAGTTGAATGGCTTTCAGTAAAAGTACCAAGAATAAACTACAAGACTTGGCTTTATGCAAGTCTTAGCATTTGGGAGCTGGATAGATTCGATTTTGTGAGGCAAGACATTTCTGTGTCTAAATCTGGAGACAAAGAATCAATTTTAAGTCCTTTTTGTTACCTGTATTTTCAGGTGAGTAAAGTTTGCAGAAGCCATCTCTTCTCGGCTTGTTTTTCTGACACTACTGAGACCATGCTAACCTATTTTCATTGGCTTGACCTTCAACTCAGTATTTTGAGTACTTCATCCTCAACTATAAACTGACCTCTCCCTATCTGTTTTTAGCTTTTAAATAAGGTCATTTAGAAATAGGCTTAATGTATTCTAAGGTATCCTAAAATAACCCAAGAATTCTATTTGAATGATTTTGTTGCCACACACATCATAGTCTTTGGTTCCTCAGATGCCATTAATTTTTGCTACAATTTTATCACTTTCATACCATACATCCCTTTTGAGATTTTACTAGTGCTTAAATGTATAGACTTTTTCCTGCTTCTTGAAGCATTTTGCATTTCTGGTTAGAGGGCTAATAGAAAAGGAAAACAGCATAACCTTGAGAGTGAGTTCTCAGTTATAATCCAAGCTTGGTTCCTGATAGATTGTGTGACATTGATTCACCTCTTTGAGCCTCAGCTTCTGAATCTGAAAAATGGGAATTGAAGTTTAAAAGCACTGTAATTTCTATGGGGGCAGAAACTGTATCTATTTTCTCATAGGTACTACCCCAAAAGGGATGTTTGGGAAAAATAGAACTTTGTCTAAAACACCACAGTCTACTTGAAGTTGTAATTAGAAATTTGTTCATTTGTCAAATAGCTGGAATTCTCCTCATCTGGGATTTTAGCACTGCTATTTCCCAAGGGCAGTTTTTATTTTAAGTGGGTGAACTTTCAAGGTCTTTGCTATTCTCAAAGTCTGACTGTCTAACATTTATATATAAAGCAGGTTTTGGATGTACTAGTTGGAAATTCTTAAAAGGGAACTGTTGGTTTCCTGCAATGTAACTTGGCAGAGGCAGGGGGAGCAGGGTACTTTAACTGTCTTTGCCAGGTCAAGTTCAGGAAGCCATCACCCAGTTTGCTTTAGTGAAATTTTATGCCTACTCTCATAATTGCCTCCATTCCCCATTCTGCTGCTGTGGAGCTGCCTGTACTCTGAGGACCTTGATTGAAGTTCTTCGGTGCGGAGAGAATGTCGCTGGGCCACTCACAGAAGGGATGGTGACCAGGGCAAGTCACAGTTTCTCTGTGGGTTGATGTCTGTGTCTCACCACTGGCCTCTCTGCCTTGCCAGAGACAATGTCTGTTAAATCCCTGTGAACACTCTTCTGGGATGAACGAGTTCAGGACACACCATGCAGAAGCTACATAATACTCTTGGACTCAAAGGGGCAAAGCCAAATATGTGGTTCAAAGATGGGTCGAGTGAGACTTGATATCTGAATGATTTTATCTTTTGTTTGAGGGAAAGAATATGGTTTTGAAATCTTACCTATTATAGATCAGGAGTCATCCAAGTTAAAGACAAGCCAACTTCCAAGCACAACAAAGCAGGCAAGAAAGTCTAGTTTAAATCAATAGTCTGGTTTGATTCTTCTTTTCTTAAAACTTTATCAGTTTTGTGGCCTTTGGCATATCAGTTAACCTCTGTAAGCCTTGTTTTCCGTGTCTGTACAATGACAACTCTAGTACTCATTTTCCATAGTTTTGTGTATGAATTAGGAAAAGGATTTTGAAAGCAAAGAGCACAGAGCACAGTCTTAGAGATACACATGCCCAGAAGAAGCCTTGATTATTGTTTCTAGTTTTTTATGTTTTTCAAGTGTACAGCAAAATCAGATGTTAAACTCAATCTGTATGTTAACAATGCTTCTTTGGGTATTAAAGTGTTATTCTGCTTTTATTCATAAATAAAAGAAGGATGAAACAAATCCTATAAACACACACACACACACACCAAGGAAATACTGGGAATGTAGTTAAAGTAGAAGAGAAAGCAGAAATTATTCATCAGATTGCAGATCCCAGTTCTAATAAAACATGTGTCAGCTTTCAAGGTCAGTTTTGGAATCAGAACACTTTTTGAAATGTATTGTCCTACACGCTTGGGGAGCCTTCTCAGGACCAACTCATTTACTTGGGTCAACACCCTGGTTTCATTGACATATCACAAAGGACTGCATTGAGAGGACAGGTCTTTGAGGACAAGAACTGAGATTTTAGCACAACACCAGGATGTGAGAAAACTCCTCAGGGTTTGAGTTCAGGGGATCTTGGAGAGCAGAAGCATGCCTTGAACAGCTGGAATTTGGTTTCCACAGGGAAAGAATGTGTTTCTGAGGAGGCAAAATGTGAAGTGAATGTTTGATGAGCTGCGAATGAGCGCAGAATGACAGATGATAAAGGCAAAGCCATGGTTGATATTTGGGCACAGGGTTTACTGTCAAGGGGCAGGTAAGAGCAGAGTAACCAGAATGTTTGCCATGAATGCCACAAAGAGGGTCTTCCCAGGGAACAAACACATCTTTTAGAATAGCCTTTCCTGATCAGTGGTGATGTTGCTCCCCAAAGTGCTTTGGCCATGTCTGGAAGGCATTTATTTTATGCATGTGGGAAGATGCTACTGGCATCCAGTAGATGGAATACAGCTGCACTGCTAACCACCCTAGAATGCACAGGACAGCTCTTCATGCCCAGTGAAGAATCACCTGGCCCAGGTTGTCAAAGTACCTATGTTGAGAAGCCCTTCTGCAGAGCAACAGTTTCCAAATTGATTTTCTTTAGCTTCTCCTGGGATAATAATATATTTTCTGTGAAGAAAAATGTGAAATGTGCTTGGAGTCCCAAGGAATGTGGTAAACTGTGTGTCCACAGAACTTAAAGTTCTGTGTTACAAGATACATCTGCATATTTGATTTAAAGAGAGAGTACTTCCAAATCAGTTTTCTAAGAAATAACATACTTTGTGAGTTACAAATATCCCACAAAACATATATGGGAAGCTATCTAGAATATTAATTATTTCAGGGTGGGGTATTACTCATTAGCTACTCAAAAAAAGAGTAGACATAGTTGGGCCTCAGATTGTTAAGAATAAACATTAAAAGCAAGCTATGCCTATAAAACAATGTATAACACTAAAGACTGCTGAAAAAAACCATGAAGGTGTTTTTAAAAGGTTGTGGAAAATGGAGTTTAAACATAAGTTGATTTTGGTGCAAAAAGATATTGAAGTCCATGCATAGTTTTTTTTTTTTTTTTTAAGTTAGCAAGGTTTTATTGTGGACAGGGCATCTGTTAGAACATGCATAGATTTTTCATGATTGACATGTTCCATGAACTTTTTGAATACCCACTCACAAGTCATCTGGGTGGGTGGGGAGTGATGAAACAAAAGAATATTCCAGTTCATGGTTGCTTCATTCCATCTCTAGCAGTAAGAATGACAAAAGTCTAATGTCTCATCAGTATGCCAGGATGCTAATACAGCTTTTCCCTGGTAGGCACTCAATACGTTTGTGGAGCTGAATTTATTGTTGATACTTAAGTGATTCCCCCACCCCCATTTATAAGTGAGTAGTTATAGCACATGCTCACATCTGATTGCTGTGTTTGTAAAAGGATTCTGTTCACTTGCATTTTTTGCCTGAAATATTGCACTTATTTATTTCAGTGCATCTTCTTAGATGTATTCAAGAGAGAGCTAGAATAATGTATACTCCCTGATTGAATGCAAAGCTGTAATTTAAATAGAGGTGTTGGGCTGACATCAGAGCTTTTGAGTGAAAGTAGAAGCCCAGAGGAAGGAAGGGAACAATTTATTATTATTTACCAGTTACACTGCAGTTTTAAGTTCCCTTACTTACTTGAATGTAATATACATTACTCAGAAGTGGGTCTGGAATGAGCTCTCTGCAGAAGAGGAAGTTGGGTTTGTGTTATGCTGGAATGAAATAAGTAATCTATTGCAAATGGCATTTTATTAAGAAAAAGCACATAATTACTGCACTCTTGTTGCCCAATTAATTTTCTCAGGAAAAAAACTTACATCCCAACTCTCTTTTGATTCTACTTCTATAATACAAAGAAATTTAACACTTAAGACCTTTTGTCCTTCCTTCCTTCATTCGTTCATTAGCTTAATGCTGTACCTAATACCAATTTCTGTTTACAGGGATGTTAGTTAATATAATCATCTATCATTATTAGCAGGTTTGTTAAAATGTGCTAGATCACTAGAAAAGAAAAATGAAAATGTTTTGAGTGGTTTAATTTTCTTCAAATGCAACTAAAACCCTGTATATTTGTTTTTCTCCTATTGTGATACCGGGTTACCGCAAGCATTGCCTTAAAACAACACATTTATTATCTTAAGGTTCCGTACGTTAGAGGTCCAACTGGAGTTTCACAGGGCTAATATGCCAGTGTCCATGGGCTTCTGTTTCCTTTGGGAGCCTCTGTGGGAGATTGTTATGTTCTGCTGTTTTCCATAGCCCCTTCTTCCACCCTCAAAATCAACAACATAGCATCTCTTGGACTTTTCCTTGGTTGGTACATTTCCCTCCAACCACAGCCAGGAAAGTTTCCTCTCTAAGAGGGATACATGGATTAGATTGAGTCCACCTGAATAATCCAAAATAGGCTCCCTATTTCAAAGTCCTTACCCTTCTCATCTTTTATCATAAAAAGGAACATTCATGAGCTCCAGAAATTATGACATGCACATTGAGTTCCTAGTTCTATCCATTGAGTCTTATTTCCTCTTCCCAAGAGCATTTGGAAAAAATTCCAAATGATGTCCTCAATGTAAAAATATCTAATGCATATTTCAAAGTGTTTCTCCATGCATTAGCTGTGACTTTTTCAGCACTGAAGTTAAAGTATTCCAGATGTGAAATGCTCAGGTCCATTTTCTTTTTCCTGCACATACTGTAGGCATTAAACTCCCAGAGATGCTGAGTGGGACCTTTTCCAGGAACAATAATGGATAGTAGAAGTTGGGGGAACCCCACCCTGCTCAACATCTGGCCATCAGTACCCGTATGTCACTCCTGGCTCACAGGAACTCGAGTCCGCTTCTGCCTTCCCTCCAGCACGGATCTCTGCAAGCAGATGATTGCTGGTGTCAGGAAGCAGCTGGCTGTGGGCTGCTGTAGGATTAGCTATTGATATTTGGGAAAAGGAATCATTTGAACTCCATCCATGCACACTTTGGAGATACATTTTTTTCTACCAAATTCTTTGTTTATTCATTCATTCGTTTGAGAGACAGATATTGGTGTTATCTGCTGGTTTACTCCCCAGATGCCTATAAAGGCTAGGGCCAATCTGGGCTGAATCTGAGAGCTAGGAATTTGATCCAGGTTTCCCACAGGGTGGCAGGGATCCCATTACTTGAAACATTATTACTGTCTTCCCAGAGTATGTATTCTCAGGAAGCTGGAATCAGGAACCCGTGGTGGGTGTCAAACCTAGGTCATGGGGTGTGGGGTGTGGGGTGCAAACATCCTAACAGGCACCTTAACCGCCAGGCCAGCCACCCGCCCTACTCGTTGAGTATATAAAATCAGGCTGTCTTCTGTTAAGGACATTGTGGTTTCAAAATAAGATGTTTGTCATTTTCTAAGAAAGATGCAGATGAATGGATAAAGGGACAGTAGATGCATTTTCTTTTTTCTTTCTTTTTTGTTAAGAATTCAAGTACTCCTTTTATAGGTTAAAGGGGAGTAAAAGAGAAGAGTCTCAAAGACGTGGGATGTTCTTAACTTTTCAATAAAGTTCTTAAATGTGTTTCTACTTTGATCTACCTGAGATCTCTTCCTCCTAAGTTTCAGAAATATCTTTTTCCCAATATGGATAGTCATGGAGAAATGAGACGGTTTATTGGTAGTGAGAGTGTGATGAAGCAGCCAACTGCAACAACCCTCTTTGGAACTAGAATGATAGTATTAGATTTCTTTATCCCTGAAGGATTTTAACACTGTAATCACTGCATCTGTCATTAAATACACATGAGGTGGTGTGTTCTGTAATTATAACTCTATTGGCATGCTATTTAAAATTTAAGGCTTTCCTAGGCAATGTTTAAAAACAAAGCTTTCATACCCCTCCATTGGCTCAGGCCTAGTAAGCAAAGAAAAGCTTTAGAAGGCGATCCTTTGCCCAAGGTGCATGACTTATTGTGGTATCCACGACTTCGCTTATATTCAGAATACAATCCAGAGGGCCTGCTGAATTTGGCTGCTGAGTTCTCATCATGTGCCACTGTCTGCTTTGGTCACTCTTCCGTGGTCCTGTTGTGGTCCTGTGCCGCACTCTGTAGTCTCGTTTCTCTGGCTCCTTCTTCTTTCCTAAAACTGCTGTCTCCACAGCCCCTAAAGGGTGCCTTCTCTAATCCCAGGATACCCACACAGCCCTGCTGTGGCTTCTCATCTCATTCAGGATATAAGCCAGAGCTCTCACAGTGACCCTGGAACTCGCTCTCTTCTCTGACCCCCTGTTCTGCCCACTCCCTATGGGTTACTCCTGAGCCTCTGTGCTCCTCAGATACACTGGGTGTTCTCCCACCTGGGCCTTTGCTCTCCTGGCCTAAGATCTTCCTAGATGCATGCAGGCACCGCCCCCCACCCCCCCATTACTTCTTCCATTCCTATTCTACTTTCAGGTTCTAGAACAAGCACTTAGTCGTGCTCAGGAAATTCCTGTTGAATAAATGAGCAAAACCACAGAGCCCTTTATTAACAGTTCTGTTCAAGGCATTCCCTGCATTCTTTAACCCAACGCTGTGTCTGTTTCCTGAGTGCCTTTTTCCAGTGTCACCTCTCTAGTCACCTCACCTGGTCCTGCTATTGAAACTGAACATTCATCACACGTCCAGTCTCTTCCCTGCTTCATTTTTACTTTCCTGGTAAAAATTCTATGACACTGTACCATGGATTTAGTTGTCCCTTGTGGAGTCTCTCTGCCCCAGGAGAAACATGTTTGCCTGATAGACTGCTATACTTTCAGATTCTAGAACAAGCACTTAGTAGGTGCTCAGAAAGTATCTGCTGGATGAATGAATGAATGAATGGGTGAGTGAGTGGACAAAAGCAAGCGGTACTGTTCATGGAGACTTTTTGACAATCCTGTTTACAATACTCCTTGGGTTCTGTAACTCCCTGCCAGTTTATTTCCTCTGTAGCTCTCATCCTGCATGTCTGATGGCTTTCTGTGCCTCTGACTGAAAAGTTAGCTGCCAGGAGCAAGGACCATGACTAAGTACTTCATTGCTGTGTCCCTAGCACTTGGTGCAGTACTGCCACATTGTTGGGGCTCAGTAAATATTTGATGAATAGGAAAATCCCAAAGAAAACAAGCCTTCGTTTACCAAAATTGGATCTACACCTCACTAGGCGAGAACATGCATATAACGTAAAAGGTTGTTTCGAGGCAGGCTGTAAATTTCCATATCCAGACTCACTGAGGTATAATACATGAATTCTACAGCCCTTCCCACTCTGTGCTTGATCAGCAGCGAGTTTCTCAAATACTCTGTAATTTACCAAGACAGTGCCCCGCCTGCACCAGCAGGTAGTTCCCTTGCTCATTCTCAGTGCTTTATCCATCTCGCTGTACCTTACACCAGTGCAGTATCGGCACGTGTTAGTACATATAGCAGGCTTGTTACGGCGCATGCCTATTTAACTTCAGTTAACTTTGCCTTCCTCTCCAGCTGCAGCCTTAGAAATCCCTTTGGGGCAGATGCTCTGAGAGCAAAATGTTAGTTTTTCCATGTACTCACTGTCTGATTTGGGGCAAATTTCTTTTTCTTTATTTTTTATTATTTTTTAAAGATTTTATATTTATTTATTTGACAGGCAGAATTACAGACAGTGAGAGGGAGAGACAAAGACCTTCCCTCCATTGGTTCACTCCCCAGATGGCCACAACAGCCAGAGCTGTGCCGATCCGAAGCCAGGAACCAGGTGCTTCTTCTTGGTCTCCCATGATGTGGGTGCAAGGGCCCAAGGACTTGGGCCATCTTCTACTGCTTTCCCAGGCCACAGCAGAGAGCTGGACTGGAAGAGGATCAACAGGGACTAGAACTGGCGCCCAAATGGGATGCCGGCGCCTCAGGCAGAGGATTAACCTAGTGTGCCACGGCGCCAGCCCCTGGGTCAAATTTCTTAACATTCCACCTATTATGGTTTAAGCATTACCTAGATGCCAGGGAAAGGATGATGCTCAAGACAAACAAGATGCCTGTCATCCTAACTTCCAGTCTGCTGGGCCCCAAGGAGACCATAGAGTAGGAAGGACATGAGTTAATCCAATAAGACATTGCGGGGGGAGGGCAGTGCTGTGGCACAGTGGGTTAAGTTGCCTTCTTCAGTGCCAGCATCCCATATGGATGCCGATTAGAATCCCAGCTGCTCCATTTCTGACCTAGCTTCCTGCTCATGCACCTGAGAAGGCAGAGGAGGATGAAACAAGTGCTTGGGCCCCTAAACTGATGTGGGAGACCCAGATGAGGCCTCTAGTTTCTGGCTTCTACCTAACCCAGCCCTGGCGATTGCCACCATTTGGAGAGTGAACCAGTGGATGGAAGCTCTTTTTCTCTCTCTGTGACTCCATCTCTCTGGAACTCTGACTTTCAAATAATAAACAAAAGCAAATCTTTTTTAAAAAGACATTTTTGGTGCATGATGAGAATTATCAAAGGAAGAAACCAAGAGTGTTGGATTGGAGAGAGAGCAATTAGACTGGGCGAAGGGAGACACCACTTAAGGTAAAGCTGTCAGGAAAGACTTTTCTTTGTGTTTGAAATCTAAATGCAAGAAAGAAGCAAGGACACACAAATCCTGTGGAATACTATTCCAGGCCAGGGTCACATTAGGTTCCAAATACCTGGGGAACCAGAAGGAAAACTGTTGTAGGTGAAGCTGACAGGAGTGTGCTACCAAATGGCTTAGAGAGATAAGCACAGGCTGCTTCATGTTGCATAGGTTGTGCCAAAAGGTTCTTTCTGGTGTCCTCTTCCACTGTTTTTAGTTGTCCCATAAATTTACATTTCCTCTTTCTCTTTCAAATTTCAATTTTCCAAGTAGAAGGACTATATTTATTCTCCAGTAAATGAAAGGGCACGAGCAAAGCTATGTTCAAATAGTTTGTTTTATTCATGCTAATTTACATTTATCACCAATCATGATTTTAATTAAAGGCACAGAAAATTGATTCTTCCCAAAATTCAATAAAATTTTTTATCTGAAAATGGTTGAGTGTTTCCCCTGGATTAACGCGAGCATAGCTCCTCTGATATGGCATAAAAAGAATCACTTTATGATTAAAAGAGATATTTTGGTTTGGGTATCATCAAAAAATATGTTTTGAGAAAAGTCCTAAAATAAATTTATTTATTCATTTACACAAAATCTCCTTGAAAGTCTATGTGAATACAAAAGAGATCTAAAAGTTTCCTTTGGAAATTTTCAAGTAAGGAGTCTCTTTCCATGAAGCTGGCATATTTGTTCTCCCAACAAATACTTAGTGAATATCGCTGACTATGCACTATGTCTCCTGCTGGATGCTTACTTAATTAGTCACCAAATTCTGTGGATTTTACAGGCTAACCACCTCTAAAGTATATTTACTTATTTTCATTCCCACAAATACCACTCTCTCTCAGTTGCCCACCTTTTCTAACTGCAGCTTCTGTTACAGCTTCCCCACTGGGGCTTCTGAAATGCAGATCAGACCTTTTGTACTAGAAAACCTTTGCTTGGCTTCCTGATGCAAGGAGGGGTTGAGGGAGTTCTTTACTTTCACCTTTTTACCTTTCTGGATGCATCTCTTGCCCCTTCCCTCCAGCCATAGATCCCTTCTGTTCCTCGTGGAAGCCTCCCTTTCTTTTCTTCCTGCTTTTTGGCCTGAAATTGTCTTCCTCCAGTCCACTTTATCCCCTCCACCTTTCCCAGACTCATTGCAACTCATGCACTAAGCCCCAGCTTAATCATCTTGCAAGAGTTACTTCCAGGACAAGCTCGTCTCCGTGTCAACCTGTGTGTCCCCTCGTGGATCCAGCCACCTCTGGACGTATCAGCGTGGTTGCGCTCCATTGTACTTGTGTCCCCATTTACTTCCTCATTGCCATGTCCTTCCCCATTTTCATTCCTCAGCCTTTTCCCCTTCCCTGAAAATTGATGCCCCATCACTTCCATTCCAAGGCTTGCTCTCAACTGTGGCTGCCTACCACAGTCCTATACCCCCTAGCTCTCAATTTTAACCTGTAGCATTGATTGCCTTGAGTTTCCATTGTTAGTAATTAATTGAAAGAATAAGTCTTCATGATAGGTTAATAAATAAGTTTTATTGAAGAAATCCCAGCAGTGCAAATGCAAAATTGTCTGTTTTAAATTTTAAATGGTTTCCAAAATGAAGCTTCCAGCTCAACCCACAGTACAGCTTGCAGAATCAGTAATAAATCCATTAATTTCTCAATGCTGCTTTTTACATATCTTGTTTTGGCTCCAGTAGGCATCTGCTGAATCCCATGTAAATCAAAGACTACTTCATACATCTGCACTTGCTCAGCTGGGGTGGAGAAGTAGAATAGCTCACAAATCTTGCAATGTAAATATATACACTTGTTGATAACCACCCAAATCTGCTTTTCAACATCACTGGCCAAGGCTTGAGTTTAGATTCATCTAAGAATTTGTGCCCAGGCTTCGTGCAAAAATTCATCCTCGTTATTTTAGATCTTTTTTTTTCTGTAAATCTTCACAACTCTAGGTAACAGTTATTGTAGTGCTATTTTGCATATGGAGACACTGAGGCCCAGAAAGATTTGAACATTTATCCAAGGCCACAGAACTAGCAAGTATCCAACCCTAAGTCATTCTAACTTCAAAACAAAGCTCTGTCTCAGTGCTTCCAGATGAATCTTGGCTCTTCCTTCCCTTTGTCTCTGTGATACAGATCTTATCTTTGCTTTATGGCCTTTGTTTCACCCTGGAAACTTGCAGTTGAATCACTTAGCTTGTGACTTCTAGGCAGTGCCAACATTCTGGGCTCAGGTAACAGTGCCAGGCCAGGATTACTTGAAAAGAAGAAAGCTAAGTAGGCTGGTACAATCTCTTTGCACCTGCAGTTCCTGTTCTGGAAATGCACTTCCTCTTTCCTACATGATCCCCTCCCCCTTGTTGTTGACAAGATTTATACCAAGGTAGCTGAGAAACTTGAACTCTACCCACCACCTCTCCATCCCTTTATTTTTTCAAGGATCCTCAGTCATGCTTGCACTTAACGTTAGTTAACTTTTCCTGATTTTGAGTGTAGTGGGCCAAGGGAGCATGTGCTTCATTCTGCATTTGATCCCTGACCTTAGACATCTGAAACTATTGATCTGCACCAGCACCACCAGCACACATCAAAAATGAACCTCACATCAGCTCCTGGAGACAGTGTAGGTGACATTACAGGGGCTTTTGGGAGTGCCCAGTCTTTTTACTGAAGAAGATACCCAGTCAGAATGCATATATGTATTTTAGCTGGCCATATGGTACTGCCAGGGGTTTGTCAAGAGGAGACACTTGTGTTCAAATGTGGACATGTGTGGGGAACAACTCGGACTATACTGTTACTGGAATTAAGACTTATTCTATGCATCTGCTCTCCCACAATATGGCGCTGGGAGAGGAGGAAACAGCTTCTACACAGCTGCCTCCAGTTCAACCAATAAACAGCAGGACCTGCTCCTGATTGGAGGAGAGCAGCGTACTCGGCGTGTGGGTAGCAGAGTTGGGATTGGTGGAAGAGGACTATAAAGGAGGAGAGAGACAACATGCACCAGGGAACATCTGAGGGAGCACCTGTGCAGCCCCCAAGAGAGCCGGCCGGCGGTGTGCCGCTCCCTGCGGAAGTTGGGAAAGTGGCAGGGGGAACCGCCCTTCCACGGAGGTGGAAGGGTCGGTAGCCAACCCGGGAAGAACCAGCAGCAAACCCGGGGAGGGCCGAACAGACAAAAGAACAGCGCAGGGTCCTGTGTCGTTCCTCCACGAAGAGGGGGAGCGACAGACATGCTCATCAAGTAGGCAAATACTTGCCATTTCAAGAAACTTCTACATATGGTGCCACATCACCAATGAGAACCCAAATTTGTTTTATTGCCTTTCCTTTTCCTTTCTTCTCTAAGCACAAACTGTGTACTGGCAGTAGCATCCAAAACCTGTTCACAAAGTAGGCCTTTAGCTTAATGGTTAATATCCATGTTAAGGATGCCCACATCCCAAATAGCAGTGCCTGGTTCTGTTCCCTGCCCTGAATCCTAACTCCAGCTTCCTGCCAGTGCAGTCCCTAGGAGACAGCAGGTCATGATCCCACATGTTAGGCTGGGTTCCTGCCGCCCAGATGGGAGACCTAGATTGAGTTCCTGACTCCTTTTCAGCCCCAGCCAAGGCAGGCATCCTGGAACAGAACCAGAGAGGATGGCAGCCTCTCTCTCTCTCTCTCTCTCTCTCTCTCTCTTTCTCAGCCCCTCACCCTTCCCCCCTTCTTTCTTCCCTCCCTCCTTCTCAAATTAAAAAAAAAAAAGCTGCACCATTTTCCATCTGCAAGGAGCCCCCTAATATTCCTAAAAGGGCACTCCTTTCCTAGTCTACTTTGACTCCTTGTCCAGATGTTTAATGTCGATGCTTCCTGAACACTGTCTTCTAAGCCCTCAACTCCCTAATTTCACTTATTTCTAAAATATAAAACCTATTATTATGAAGTTTTTTTCACAGAGCTAAAGTTTAGTTTTTGCATGTGAATAGGCCACTCTTCTCCTTCGTGTATTAGTAACTGCTTTTTAAAGCTCTTGTGTTCTATTAAAATAACAATATCAAATTATGTAAATGTGCTAATTGCTTTATTGAAATTAATACCCTTATTTAGCAAGTTAAACCTTGCAAAATGGCCATTTTTATTAAAAATTATGGAAGTGTGCTGGCTGTTTAAAGGCTAATGTAATTGGGTGAACTCAGCAACTGGGAAATGTCAATTAATGGGAGATTGTTAAATAATATTGTTTAAACAATCAATTTTCTCTTGTAGTTTGGAAAATGGTCCTGGTAAAGTAATAATGACTGCCTGAGGCTTGAGGGAAGGCTTTTGAATATTTTGTTCTGCCCTTGTTTTTGGATCTCTTGGATTTTCTGCTTGGTTTTTCAGAACTAGGTTTTGTTTAGTAACAGAAATTTGAGTGTAGTAGTTTACAAGGAATGATGCTCAAGTTATTTCTCCTCTGTGAAGGAGAACATCTTCTAGCTGGCAATAAGTGGCCACATGGCACTTCTGCCACCATGCTGTGAGTATTTGTTGAAATAGTTGGAGATACTTAATTCCTTTTTTCTTGAGATGGATTTCTTTTTCTTAGAAAAGAATTTGGAGGTAGCAAAGATGTCTGTCTCTGGTTCTGATAGAGTCATTGCATTCCATCTGGAAGGTATTGAGAATGCTTCTTAGGGGTCTTAATATTTTAGCTTCTTTACCTTTGGAAATATGGCTCACCATGAAACCACCTTAAAAATCCATTGTCTTCTCAGTTGCTTTCCACAGGAACTGCGAGTAACTGTATTCTTACGGTGTCAATGTTCTCTCATTGAGCGTGCTACAGAAACCTATTTATGAAAATATCTTGTGGTTTCCAAATAGTTGTAGGGAAGGGAATTTTTGGTCACTTATGCAATTTACGGAATTGAGGTCAATTGAGGATGTTGGGATAGCTCTGACTGAGGCTGTGAAGACAAAGGTAGGAGCAATACTCTAGATCTCTAAGCTCATTTCCTATCAAATATTGTTTGTAAGTCACTGGCTTTGAAAACCAGAAGAGAGCCCCATGTTTCAGAGTTTCTCTGTAAACGCCTGCTCCTGGTGTCATCCAACATTTGAAAGTAATTATTGTAGGTGGTGGATCATGTATAATTTCTGGGCTTTTTGTGATGACTAGATGATTACGTGCTCCTTTATTATACAGTGTGACACAGCTCTGCTCTCCCCCTCCCACTCTACTCCCCCATCATCCTGGAACCAACCCATCAGAGGCCTTCATCTATTTTAATTTTCTTTGTTCACATTGGAGATGTTTGAGATTCACTCCATGGACTTACTATGACTAACACTGAAAGCATTGATTGTATTAACCCACTTGTTTGTGGATAAAAGCTAACTTTTTATTGCTGAAACTAAAAATTAGTGCCATACACGCTGATGTCTCAATAGGATGAACTCAGCTTTTCCCCCAGAGGGACTGACCAAGCTGACTGTTACATGTATTTTTTCCCCTACTAAATTTATACAACATGAATTGCAAAATAATAAGCATACCTATGGCCTTAGATTCCGCAGAACTTCAATACAGTGCTTCTTCTGGTAAGACTGACTGCTGATTTATGGAACACTCCAAGCACTGTTGAAATACAGCCAGCCAGGTAGCCACCTACTTTCACTGTGGTTTCTGAATGGATACAGGGATTCTTTTGATGGCAACAGATCCATGGTTTCCATCAACAACTCTGCCACTGATTATTTCACCCTTGAAGGATGCAAAAAAAAACTTTCATTTATGGTGAAACAGCAGATATAAAAACAACAGATTAAAAACCCAGTGCTAGGACTTACTGTTTTTCTAGTTCTAAGGAAAAGAGTTCAATTTTCAGCTGTATCAACAGAGTTTTGAGCGAGATGGAAGATACTCGCCTCTGCTGCGAAGGGAGTTTTGTGCATTGCATGGAGCTGAAATTTGCTGGTGCCTGCTGAGTGCGATTTTTCTGGTCTGTGCTTTGAGAACATCTTTTATCAAGTGCATGATCATTTATCCAGCTTTTTGAGATCTAAACCAGGTCATTCTTTGATTTTATCCCACTCAGAACTTGGAAATGGTTAAACCAGGTCACAATACCGTAAAGGTCCTCCAGACGTTAAGAAATTACCCTGTTGGTAGGTTGGTAGTTTTTGATAACAAAACTTTTTTTTTAATTTAACCTATTTTATAACATGAAAGTATACAATTTTGTTTCTGACTTCTTGTAATGTGTTGGTATAACTGAATCTCTCCTCATAGACTCTGGCTGGTAGCTAAAGCAACAATGTCTCAGAGCTTGTTTGAGATTTTTCAGACTATTTGCTTGCCTCCTAAATGGGCCCAGACTACTGTGTTTGATGAGTTTTTAATCTAAAATAGCGGTACCTTCCCATTGGTTGCTTTCCTGCTGTTACTTGGCACAATACCTGTCAAATAATAAGTGCTGATTTAGAATTTGTTAAATGAATAAGTGACTGTCACTTTTCATGCCTATTGCAGCATATCTGGTTATCACATTTCCTTTTCCATTTGCCTTTTTAATTTGCTAAGGTTTTCAAAATCAGATAGCCATATGTGATAATGCTATGGGCAAATCGATAGGAGCCAGTATGTGAAAGAGGACTTTATTCCCCTGGGGAGTGAAGGAGCATCACTTTTTGGTGACCGGGTTTTGTGGCATCTATTTTGACTGCTAAAAGGTCACTTCTAAAACTTGTTACATGGGGCCAGCATGGTGGTGTGGCAGGTAAAGCTGCAGCCTGCCATGCCAGCATTCCATGTAGTGTCGCGGCTGCTCCGTGTGCCATCCAGCTCCCTGCTAATGGCTTGGGAAAAGCAGTGGAAGACGGTCCAATTGCTTGGGCCCCTGCATCCTTGTGGGAGGCCTGAATGAAGCTCCTGGTTCCTGACTTCAGATGGCTCAGTCCTGGCCATTGTGGCCACCTCCTGAGTGAACCAGTGAGTGGACAATCTCTTCCTAATCTCTCCCTCTTTCTCTGTAACTCTGGTTTTCAGAAACATAAATAAATAAATCTTTTTAAAAATCTGGTTTCATGCTTTGAGACTGAGCTGTGTGTCCACAAAATTGTAAGACAATTGAATTCTAAATAGGTGAGGTCTCTCCGTGTTTAGTTTTCTGTCAAATGGTCATTACTAACACCTAGGAGTGCTGCCAGAAGCAGACGACATAAAAATCACTAGGCCATTACTGTGTTTGTGCTTATTTTAATTAGATTTCTTTTAGACTTTTTTTAAGCTGTCGAGGGAGAAATGTGTCTCTAGTGAATGCAGTGTCCATTATGTAAAACTTAAGTGCTTCCAAGGGTTTGGAATGTGTAAAATTTACACTTAGAGCCCTGTGTCGTCAGTGTGATGAAATTTAAGATCAATTATGGAGGGGAGGACTAGAGGATTGGATCCATTATTGTTTTCAAGGAAATTTAGAGGATGATAAGAAAATATTTTCTTTCTCACTGCCAAGTGGTTGACGCTTTGCTTTTGTGAATTTCTGTTGAGCTTTTAGAGTTGTTGGTCAGAGACACTTCTGCCACTTTCCTCTTGTACCCTGGCTGGGAGTGCGGGGAGGACAAGGACATTTCTCATTAGTGACATGTAGTGACACTTCACTTTATTGTGCACGGACGATTTTCTGACAGAGATAGATGGCATGGTTCGAGTTTCCAAGAAAATGTTATTCCATCATTGAACGGGGAAGCTCTGAACCAATCTTTCCGATTTACAAACAGGCTGTAGATGTGCCACATATGACAAACTGATACTGAAATGTGGAGCCTTGAAATTGAAGATGTTTCCTTGTTCATTTGGGGATGTATAAGGTTACAGGTAACTGAACACATTAACAATGCCATGTTTTCACTTTTCATTAA
Organism: Oryctolagus cuniculus; assembly: GCF_051225735.1. Lineage (NCBI taxonomy): Eukaryota > Metazoa > Chordata > Mammalia > Lagomorpha > Leporidae > Oryctolagus > Oryctolagus cuniculus. The sequence continues at coordinate 55,951,973 of NC_142872.1, forward strand.
GTAGGGACCTGTACGCTACATGGTCGATGGAGAAAACTCTCTGTTAGTCTGAAATTTTTGACACTGAATTTGTATTTTTCTATCAGGAAAGATTTTTCTGGAACAGAAAAGGCAAAACAGTTTCCTACATTTTCTTTAACCTCAGCAGCACCTCCTCAATTTGACTCTTATTGACTTGCTGTGTCACAGAGAAAGGCATATCCCAGGCAGTGGAAGAGCTTATTGGTTTGCCCCCCACCCCCGACTCTCCCCACCTCCTGCAGCCAGAAGTGTCAACTTTATGCCTGGGGATTCAGAAGAGGAACCAAGATTTAGGCTAAGCCTTTTGACTCTGTTCTTTAGCCACATGGTCATGCAGTCTGTGGTCAAGCAACTGGAAACTTCTCAAGATGGTTTGTTAGAATTCTAAGACAAAGCAGCTCAGAGTATGAGTTGATGTGGTGTAGGCATGTGAGAGTAGGAACAAGTGTTTAACCTGGGAGTTAAGAGAGCAATTCAGATGTCCAGTTGCCATGTGGAAGCCCCTGGGTTTGACACCTGGCTCCAGCTCCTGACGCCAGGATCCTCTTAATGAATACCTCAAAGGCAGCAATGATGTGGCTCAAAGAATTGGGTTCCTGCCAGCCACAGGGGAGACCTAGATTGAGTTCCCAGTTCCTGACTTCCACTGCCCCACTGTGGGGAGCAACTGGGAGCAACTCGGACTAGACTAAGTTACTGGAATTAAGACTTATTCTATGCATCTGCTCTCCCACAGTATGGCGCTGGGAGAGGAGGGAACAGCTTCTGCGCAGCTGCCTCCAGTTCAACCAATAAACTGTAGGACCTGCTCCTGATTGGAGGAGAGCAGCGTACTCGGCGTGTGGGTAGCAGAGTTGGGATTGGTGGAAGAGGACTATAAAGGAGGAGAGAGACAACATGCACCAGGGAACATCTGCGGGAACACCTGTGCAGCCCCCGAGAGAGCCGGCTGGCGGTGTGCCGCTCCCCCACGGAAGTGGGGAAAGTGGCAGGGGGAACCGCCCTTCCATGGAGGTGGAAGGGTTGGTAGCCAACCCGGGAAGAACCAGCAGCAAACCCGGGAAGGGCCGAGCAGACAAAAGAACAGCGCAGAGTCCTGTGTCGTTCCTCCGCGAAGAGGGGGAGCGACATAATGGTGCCGTGACTCGGATAGGAAGCCTAGGCAGGGTTTAGTGTCGTTCCTCCATGAAGAGGGGGAGCGACACCCCACCTCCTACTATTGTAGGAATTTGGGGAGTGAGCCAGTAGATGGAAGCTCATTCATGCTCTCTTACTCTCATCTGCCTCCCAAATTTATATATAAATGAATAAGTGACTGTCACTTTTCATGCTTATTGCTGCATATCTGCTTATCGCATTTCCTTTTCCATTTGCCTTTTTAATTTGCTAAGGTTTTCAAAATCAGATAGCCATATGTGATAATGCTATGGGCAAATCGATAGGAGCCAGTATGTGAAAGAGGACTTTATTCCCCTGGGGAGTGAAGAAGCATCGCTTTTTGGTGACCGGGTTTTGTGGCATCTATTTTGACTGCTAAAAGGTCACTTCTAAAACTTGTTACATGGGGCCAGCATGGTGGTGTGGCAGGTAAAGCTGCAGCCTGCCATGCCAGCATTCCATGTAGTGTCGCGGCTGCTCCATGTGCCATCCAGCTCCCTGCTAATGGATTGGGAAAAGCAGTGGAAGACGGTCCAATTGCTTGGGCCCCTGCATCCTTGTGGGAGGCCTGAATGAAGCTCCTGGTTCCTGACTTCAGATGGCTCAGTCCTGGCCATTGTGGCCACCTCCTGAGTGAACCAGTGAGTGGGAAAATCTCTGTTGCTCTGTCTTCCTCTCTAATTTTGGCTTTCAAAAACATAAATAAATCTCAAAATATAACCCGGTGTGTGTAGATAGATAGATAAATAGATAGACAGAAATTAGTATAACCAGTCTGAGTTGCTAAAAAAGAAGTAGCCTAAAGATTAAGTAGAACCCCCAAAAAGGAGCAGAGTTAAAAGAATCTCAGAGACATATAAGCACAGAACTGAATCTTTGGGCTAAGCCATCCCTGAAGTCTGTCCTATTTCTAGATTGCCTATTGTTACAACCCAATAATTTTCCATTGTTGTAACCCAATAATTTTTTTCAGTGGAATTGAGTTTTCCATTGTTTGAAGTCAAAAGATACTAACTGGTAAAACCACTCTATCATGCATTTTTTTGATCATCTGGTATGAAAACTTCAAGCCATCCAAACGTAATGTGAAATCAAGGCATTAAAAGTGGTTGGCTCTGGTAGGATTGCTAGTCAAGGAGATGTTGCTAGATGCTTAACAGCAGGCTCTGTGGCATGAGTATGGGGTGGTATGTAGCTCTGGATTATTTGATTTACATGGTGTAAATATTCTCATCATGGCCAATTTCAGGCTACCAGTGTGACACTAAATGTGGTATTAGGCAGGAATATTAACAGTTGGATTCCATGAGCCTGTAATAGTACCAACATCCTACTACTTTTATTGCAAAGCTGCTATTTTGCATACAAGACAACTGATCCAAAGGAGTTTAAGAGGCTTTCCTGAGATCATACAAATAGAGGTAAGGCTTGATCCAGAAGGCTCATCCCCTGACTTGTGAAGTCCAGTTGTTAATATGCCAATGATCTTATTTGCATATTTATATGTACAGCAGCTAACACAAGCACATTTATTTCTTTTAAACACAAGGGCCTGTGGTTCTTTGCTTAAAATCAGGAAACTTTCTAAATTTTCAATCAGTATTTTAGTCTCTGCTGCCCAGTTGATGAACAAGAATCTCAAAAGTATTTTAATGGAATTAACTACTTTGTTCACCAAAGTATGTAGAAGTCATTCCAGATACATTAGCCCTGCGAAAACTACAGGAAAAATAACCTCTTTCTTGACATTTTGCATATGAGCAAGCCAAGAATCAGAAAGAGAGTAACTTTCCCAAGGTCACGTCCCATAGGGGTAGAGTGAGAACTTGACCCCAAGGACACTAGACGTTGAAGAACACTTTGCCTCATGCTCAGTGTACTCTGGACAGGTCTATTTCTGCTATGTGCTGATGGGTTCTATGGATTTTCTAGAATTCAGGATACACTGTGGTGAACAGATTACCATACCAAGTAAGGATGCAGGTGGAAGCAATGTTTGGTGAATAGGTAGGTGATAGTATTTGTAACCCTTTGGGGGGTCTAGTTATAGTTCTTATTTTTCCCGAGACCTAAGCCCTCACCACATCTTTTCAATTTAGTATAGTTAACTTGTGAGGATGTACATAAGATGGCTTACATTTTGTCTTGCAGAGCCTTTTAAAAATAGTATGAGGGGACAGCGCTGTGGTGCAGTAGGTTAATCCTCTGCCTGCGGCACTAGCATCCCATATGGGCACCAGTTTGAGTCCCGGCTGCTCCTCTTCCCATCCAGCTCTCTGCTATGGCCTGGGAAAGCTGTAGAGGATGTTGGGCCCTGCACCCGCATGGAAGACCAGGAAGAATCTCCTGGCTCCTGGCTTTGGATCGGTGCAGCTCCAGTCATTGTGGCCATTTGGAAAGTGAACCAGCAGATGGAAGACCTTTCTCTCTGTCTCTCCCTCTCACTGTCTGTAACTCTACCTCTCAAATAAATACATAAAATTCTAAAAAAAAAAAAACTGAGAAATATTCATGTACTTCCAGAATTTATTGTAACCAATCAGTAGTTAAATATTAAAAAGCAAGCAAAAGGCTTGAATATTTTAAATTAGTCTCAAAAATGTAGATAATAGCAACATGGCTGATTAAAGAAAAGGCCATTTCATTCTTTTCACCCCAGATGGACACCACTTGCATCTGATTCACATAGCTTTGTCAGGGTATCCTACCTGCATTATTTGGAATTACTCTGCAGCTTTCAATACTGTAGATGGTATTATTTAAGTGGGCTGATTAGCATAAACTGTTCTTTACCCGTAAGAATATGGGGGCAGTTAAGCACTGAACTTGACCTACTGCCCTCTTTGATAGAAAGGGAAGGTCCTACACAGCAGAGGTGATTGCAAACATCAATTCTGTTCTGTTCACGTTCCTTCTCTCTGGCTCTCTCTTCCTCCCTCCCTTTGAACATAGGAACCATCTGCTTATAGTCAGTGGTTTTATAGGTGCCCAAATACAACAATCCAAGGCCAGGAGCCAGGTGCTTCCTCCTGGTCTCCCATGCGGATGCAGGGGCCCATTCACTTGGCCCATCCTCCACTGCCTTCCCTGGGCCACAGCAGAGAGCTGGACTGGAAGAGGAGCAACCGGGACTAGAACCTGGTGCCTGTATGGGATGCCGGCGCCACAGGCGGAGGATTAACCAAGTGAGCCACGGCACCACCCCGAGACCTTCAAAACTGCTCTAATAAATGTGCTGGGTCAGCACTTAGAACCTCAGACTTCTACCGAAGAAGGCTTCAGGCAAACTCCACAGGTGCTGAGGGAGGCCGTGGGAGAGGCAAGAATCACTGGAAAGCGTGCTGCCAGGTGAGGGCGCCCCACTGGGAGCTTCAGCTGAAAGAGGTACCAACAGGAAGCCCCTAACAAGGCTCATGAAGCAGCCCCGCTACACAGTTCTGCTAGGGCACCCTGCCTGCCCCTGGGAGCTGTGAACCAGGCTGGTTAAACCCCTGCTAGACCTGTCTGCACACAAGCACACGTCTCCCCACTGAATGGTAGCAAAAATGAAGCCGAGTTTATGAGTTTCGCCCAAGGCCATAGAAGCAGTCCATGTCACACCTGGGATTGGGATTCAGATCTTTCTGCCTTCCAGAAAGAAAACTCCTGTCGCTCTCCATCATGTCCTATTTTTAAGTTCATTAGTTACCCTCTGAATACTTAGCCAGTTTTAAGAGCCAGGAAGTCAAAGAGTTTTAAATGGATGAGCCTAAAGTGGTCATCAGCTCATTGGCAGGCTCAGCCTCTGAGCCGCGGCAAAGGTTCCGGGGTTCATAGAGAGGCGGTCTGCTCATCCGCAAGCTTCCCTGGGAGGAGGGCAGCGTCCTTCCTCTGATCAGAACATGCCTGTCACAGAGCGCCGGCGGCTACTGGGTAGTGTCTGCTCCAGAGAGCGCTGCCCCACCCAGGGAGTCCAAAATCTGTCTTCTGGCAGAGGCTTAACTGTTTGGCTGCTGCTTTGGAAGGTCCATGCTGGTACCTCCCAGGAAGAGAGAACCCAGCTGGGAAGCTGCCAGTTGCAGGCAATCTTCTCCTTCATTTCAACTCAACAAGGATTTAATGTGCTCCTGCTGAGGGTCCGGTCCTGTGGGGTATGCAGCCCTCTGGGGGTCTGCAGTACTGCTGGGGAGTCCAGACACAGAAGCAGGAGGCAGCCAGATGATGCATCAGGGCTCTACCTAATTAAGAGCTCCACCGTCAGGCCTGCAGGAATCCGGGGATTGTTCCGGGCTCTTCATGTAGCACTGGCCCTACAAAAAGCCAGCTAGCAGCATTTAGCAAAGGCCCAGTGAAATCTTCCCTGCCCTGTTGGCGTTCTTTAAAAACCTTTAGGACATAAGCAATAAATTAATTAATTAAAATAAATAAATAATAAGACAAAATACCACTGCCTCTGAAAAGGAGACCTCCTAAGACTGAATGGGGCTGTCTCTGATGCGTTAGACTCTTTCCCATACAGTTCCATGGGGCACTACGCCAGTCCCTAGCACATTGAGGTCAAAGGAAAGCCAACATCAGCCCCAGCTGTCACTCTGCTGCTGTTCATCAGCCTCACCATTCTAAACTCCTGGCTCCTATTTGTCTCCTTTTTCTTGCTCTTGTACTTAGGCAGTTTTGTTCTTGTTTTTTCCCACATGCACTGAGCACCCACAGGGTTCCTGGCACTGTGGCAAGCGCCTGGGTGGCAGTGGATTTGTAACTCAGAAGACAGGTTGCTGTGCATGACTGCTTCAAGTCTGGCATCATGGTAGCGTGGTGGCAGTCTGGCTGTGTGACGTTCTAATTGTTTATTTAATAACAGCATCACACCAGGGGCTGTTAGAGCCCAGAGGGATGTGTTGGGTGTGAGCTTCTGTTGCTGTAGACACAAGTTTGCACCCTTTTGGTAGCCTCTCACCTCCTGGCAGGGTGACTTCTCCAGCTAGGTCATTTGCTTTTAGAAGACTTATTGCAAACCTAATTCGGTAATTATTAGTAAAATAATTTGTTGGCTGTCTTTCCCCCTTGCAAGACTATAAATCCTATGAAGGCATTGACAGATTGGAGTTTTCATGTCTATGGCCCCAGTGTCTTGAACAGATGTGGCCCAAAGTAGACCATCCATAAATATTTATTAGAGGGATCACGTTAATTATCTAGGGTAGCCATAATGGAAGTCTATAAACTGGGTGGCTTAAAAACAGGAAGTGCATTGCTTCACACTTCTGAGGTTCATTGTCCAAGGTCAGGGTGTCAGCACACTTGGTTTCTGCTGAAGCCTTTCTCTTTGGCTTGTGGACAGCCACCTTCTAAACCCTATGTCTTTTCATGGTCTTTCCCATGTACATTGCATTGCGGGGGTTTCTCTGAGCTTTGGAGCAGGTTGGTCAGGGACTAGTCTTGTGCACATGTAGTCATTACTGCTGCCTGACCCCTGTATTCAACTCTCAGTCCATTCTTGTTATTATAACGAAACATCCAAGGCAGACTACCTTTACGATGAAAAGAGACCTCTAGTCCATCATGTCCTTCCTTTTCTTATAAGAGCATCAGTCAGTATGGATTGGGACATACCCTGTATGCCTCATTCTAACCTAACTTCTTAAAGGCCCCCATCTACAAATACAGTCATGTTGTAGTATCCTGGGGTCAGAACATGAATTTATAAATTTGGAAGTGAGGGAACACAGTTCAGTCCATCCAGGGATGAGTGCTGGCAATCAAGTGAAGTGTATCACAGAAAATTGGTTCACATTAAAGTGAAAAAATAGAGAATTATGTGCATAAATATTATCCTAAAATGAGCTAAGGTTATCTCTCCTGATAGTATCAGTCTCCCACATATGATCCCTTGAGTGGCAAAGGACATGTGTCTTTGCAGCCAGAGGGCCAGGAATGGTGCTCTAGGTACAGCCGGGTCATAGATGAGCTCTGGAAGTCAGGGCTAAACTATTTTCATTTCTGTCCCTCAATTCCTTAGTCTACAAAATAAAGGAGTTGCCACCATGGAGTCACTCTGATTCTATGTAAAGCAGACCAGGAGGAAAACATCCCTCTGGCTGTTCTATTTGATGAAGGGTGTTAATTTCAGTAATTCTCTTTCCTCTAAGACTCTTGGAGAGAAAGCAGGAACCCAGAGCCTGTTCTGTCTTTTCCTTAGTGGCATTCCAGTTATGTGTAAGTCAGCATCTTGGGAAGCAACCTCTCTACCCAGGGAAGCAATAAGGAAATCACCATTTAGAAGAAAACCCAACAAATGCTATTGAATCCCATCTAGCTGACTGGGAGCAACTCCTTGCTGCCTTCTGTCTGTCTTCTTTTGTCTAGATAGTGACTGACTATGCAGGATTAGATGTAATTTGAGTCTCCCCAAAGCTTCATGTGTTGGAGGTTTTTGCCCCAGTGTGGCAATGTGGGAAATGGTGGAAGCTTTAAGAGGTGGATAGGTCCTCATGGGAAGTCATGAGGTCATGGTTGGGAGGGGTGCAGGCACCTTAGAAAGGAATGCTTGTCTCCTGGAGTGAGTTCTCCTGAGAGTAAGTTGAAGGCCTGGGCCTGACCCCTGAATCTCTCTCTGGCTTCTTGTTGAGCAAGGTGATCTTACACTCTCACATGCACCTTTCTATTAGCTTACCACCAGAGACCAAAACCATGGGGTCCCTCGATCCTGCATGTTTTATCTCCACAACTGTGAGCTATTTAAGCCCTTTTCTTTCTAAAGTTAGCCTGCCTCAAATATTTCATTATAGTAACATTATAGTGCATTCTTTGGGTAGCAATAAAGGCCATGTTTCCACAAAACTAGCAGTTGAACTGTGGTTCCTCCACTAGCTTTCCCAAAACTCCCAATAAATAACTGTAGAACCCAGTAAAGAGCTACATCTGCCTTCTGCTCATTAGTTCCTATTCTTTCCTGGTTCAGCTACATAGTTGAGACATTATCTTGAGCTATGAAATGACACAGCAATAACATGTGGGCTTTTCTCCCCATTGCCAGTGTAGTCCTCCAGCAATATGTAATAACTCGTTATTGGCAACCTTCTCCTCCCCTGGTTGTCTCCTGGAAATAGTTGTTCCACTGTGCAAGAACTTGCTACAGATGCTACTAAAATAAAATCCCTAGAATAATTAGCAGATGCGGGGGTTTCTGAAATGTTTCATTAGTGAGTTGTGCTGGTCTCAAAGTCTGCCAGCTTGCTCACTGCACTCCAAAAGCAGGATTTTAGCTGCCTTTGTTTGGATTTGCATATGTTCTTCCCATTTTCATTTACCGCCCCTCTGCCCAAGAAATCACCTCTCTGAATCAACAATGAGTTTCCAAATCTATATGTCTTTGCCTTTCCAGTTACTGCCTTCACTTCATTTACCCAGTCACATCGGGTTATGGAAACATGGACGCAGAAACTTGCCCAAATAATTGCCATCTCAGAAATTCAGGGCCATTTGCATTTCAGCATAAGACAGCAGCATTTGAAATACACTGAATGGAACTTGGGAAGCCTTGCACATCCACGGCTGATAGAATATTTCTGTCTGCTCTTGGGTTGTGCAGTCAATTGACATTTTGTTGACTCTACTTCCCTTCAATCTCCCTTTCTATATAATTTCAATTCTCCTTCTGCTAGGATTTCCTATTGCTATTCCCAGTAGTTTTATAGCTCAGCTCAGCTAGTCTTTGAGAAACAATGCCCTGCTTCTCTCTTCCTTCTTTTCTATTCCATGTCCTACTTAATCCCTTTCTTACCTGTGCACACACAATTGGGATACTGCAAAGATAAAACACTTCAGCTTCAGTGACTGCGTAGGGACCCATGAAAAGGACCTGATTTAGTTCAATCTGAACGTGGCTTTCTATGCCACAAGAATGAGATCAGGACAGTCTTGATTTTGTCCTACTGAGAAAATGTTTCCCTAACCTGTTTCTTAATTCTCACTTGGCAAACCCTACGTCTGCCCTCCATTGCCCCTTCTTCCTGAGCTGCAGACACACGGGTCTTCTTCAACACTGCAAACGTGTCCAGCTCACTCCTGTCCAAGAGGCTTGGCGACCACTGCTCCCTCTTCCTTGTACCCTCTTTCCCTATAGCTGCATTGTGCCCTTCTCATCTGGGAAGCCAAACAGGAGTTCAAATGTTCCACCCCTGAAGAAGTCTTCCCTGAAGTTAAAGTGATTTCACCACCTCCACCCCGTCACTCTCTTTTCCACGATCTCAATCTCTTTTCTCCTGAACCTTCCTAACCTTGTTGCTGTCAAAATTAAACCCCCTGAAGGCTGGAACCTCATGTTGTGGCCCCAGTTTTTTCCAACATCTTTAATTTTGCTTGTCCCAGAGGGGAGACTCAACACGTATCTATGAGAATAAATTTAGAATAGGGTTACAGAAGGATGGACTAGAGGCAAAAATACATTTTGTGTTCTCCAAAAAGGAATCTGTGGAGAGAATCCCTTCTTGATTCTGGTTCCAACACTTAAGTTTGAAGTTCTTTTGGAATGTCCAGTGATAAGCGATGTCTTGGAGGTGGGCTACCTACCTAAGCATCACACAGAGGCTTCAGCTGTAGCCTCTGCACAAATGCCACTCAGATCTACATGTCGAGGACTGTTTGCTACCTGACCACAGCTTCTCCCGTCACATCCAGATTCTCCTATCACTCCAAATTCCGCATACTGAAAATGTTGCCCTTGACCCTAGCACAGCAACTCAGCAGACCATCTCAATTACCATGTCACTGTGTCACCCATCTGCCCATTTCTGAAGAAGACAAAAAAAAATCATTCACAGACTCTTCACTGTCCTCAGTCCCTCATTCCCCATGTATCTTTATGTCACTTATTATAAAGGAATGATGTCACTTTTTATAGAGTTAAATAATCACGCAGTCATTCAGTGCCTGTTACTATTTCTGGTGAACAAATGGGGTCCTGACTCTCATAGAATTCGGAGCCTTCCTTTTCTGTTTCAGTTAGATGGAAGAATAATGAGTGAACCCTACACCCAAGGCCAGCCGCTCCCAGGATCCAAGCCCTCATTAAATTGTGTTCCTTTTTCAGACAACACTCTCCTAACCCTATCCCCTCTCCAGCAGATTACTATCAACCCACATATCTTAGGTAGCAAGTAATTATTCTTCTTCCTATTCAGGAAACTAAACTAATGTCCAGTTTGGGCTTTCAGTGTTTTTATGTTGAGATTTTTAAATTGTTTGTAATCTGAAGTTCATTCTAATTTATTCCTATGTTTCTCTGAAGATTTCTTCTTTCTAAGCAGACCCTTTACTACCCCCTTAATCTTCATTTTTACTCATATAGTGCCTACCATTTCAAAATATGTATTTTTTTTTATTTGAAAGGTAGAGTAACAGAGAGATGAGGACACAGAGTGAGATCTTCCATCCACTGGTTTACTCTCCAAATGCTTGCAACGGCCAGGGCAGGTTCAGGCTGAAACCAGGAGCCCAGAATTTCATTTCATCCAGGTCTACCAACTATGTGGCTGAGACCCACACATTTGAGCCATCATCTGCTACCTCCCAGGATGTGCATTCCCAGAAAGTTGAATCAGAATCAGAGGCAGGACTCAAACCCAGGCACTGGGATGGGAGAAGTGGGTATCTCAAGTGACAACTTAATGGATGTGCCACCCCCTACCGTGGAATTTAAACTTGAGTGGAAACTTATAGATTATTTAGCCCAACTTCTTTAGAGTTTCACAAAGCAAAACTGAAGTTCAAGGTTAAAAATTTAAAAAGCTAGTTGTAAAGGCATCATCTCCTGACCTGTAAGGCTCTTTACCCAGGAACTTATCACTTTGGCTTGCTCGGTGTATGTCCACATGTCTTACGTATGAGCAGCTATGCTCAGCACCACATTAATAGTCTGAAATCAAGTGGAATTAAGAGACAGGTTTTGTTGAGTACAGTAGGGAGAAGAAACAAGGGAGGAGTTATTGGGCTACATATAGGGAGTCATGTTTGCAGATTCCAGCACCTGTGTTGCCCTCATTGTAGCCATTGTCATCCATCTTCTTAGAATATGAGGCATCCATTATAAGCTGCCATGTCCAAATCGTTGAAACCATCTTAACACTGGAGGGGAAAAATCCAGATACCCCCCACACATGGTCCCTTACTGTTTTTCGGTATAAGGCCTGGGAGTTCACTTGCTGGGAGATAGCTGAGGCTAGAGTTTAAAAGTCCAATAATTGTTGACTAATGGTGCCTCAGTGGTAGTTCCAATATGCCAGTTAATGCATAAGTTCTCCCCGCATGAAACCGGACCAAAAAGCTTCAAAGCTGCCTGGCTCCTACTGTTTGTGGAGGAAAACATGAGGAGGAGGGCCTCAAAGGAGGGGGCTTTGAGTGGTCACTCAATGACTGGGCAAGACCTCGTTTGCATGACGAAAAGAGGCATCATCCTCGAAATGCTTTGTTGCCAGAAGAACCTTGCTGCTTAAGTGATGTTGAAGGTAACTCCTGGAACTGACAGGGACTAGCAAACATGGAATTAATAGATAAGTAAAAGAAAGCGTCTTTTCTTTTCCTTCCCTGTGTTTGAAAACCTTCCCATTAAGAACACAAGATGCAGTGGCAAACAGGGCTCAGCCTCATTAGGAAGAAAGAAAACTGTTTGAAATAAACCTCAAAGAGAAAGAAAAATGCTGTCATTTTCTTTAAGGACACTATTATGCTCTTATTGACAAGACAAAAGAGTAATAAAGTTGAATTAGAGCAACTATAAGCTTGATAGTTTAGTTAGAGGGGAATAGGGAAACCTTTGCTATTTAAAAGAAGTAAAAGAAAAAGTACATCTTTTAATCTGTGTTTCCTGAAGCAGTAACCACTGACCTTACCCCTCACTGAGAGCATTCTTGAGTCTGTTCCAGGTATAAAATTCTTACCTCATTGATACGATCCTGGAATGTTAAAACTGAAAGTGAACTGGAATAATCTTTCTGTGACAGCCTATTATTTTTGGAGGGACCCATGTCTGTGGCACTAGAGTGACTTCCTTGTGTTCACTCAGCTTTTGGATTCTGAGGTTAAATTCTAGAAATCAACAGACACTGGAACTTGGTTTCTCCCTAAATTGAATCTGTGTGTCTGATCTTAATATGAAATCATCATGCTAAAACCCAGTGCACGCCTATGACTCTGAAATCCATTTTAAAAGCATCTTCAGGGATTCTGAGTATCTGCCCAGCTCTCGTGAGGGCAAGTTCCTGCTCCCTTTGTGTATAAGGCATCAGGGAGTCCAAGAAAAAGTGTCAGGAATCCCCCATCTTTCCTGCGTGCTGTATGTGCTGACAGTGAGCACCATCGCCTCACACGCTGTCCTTGTTGGAACAGGAACAGTGTCTCTCTGGCCCCTGTTGGGAGAAGAATGAAGCAGGAAGACCCTCCTAGCCATGAGTGAGTGATGGGACTCTCCAGCCTGCAGTGAGAGAGGCCAGTCACCTTGGAAGTGACAAGCTCTCCCTTATAATATATTGTAGGAGTTCAGAGAAAGGAAAATGCAATAATTTTTTTTGAGTACTTTGGGCCATTTTCCTCTCTTGCTTCCCTCCTGGAGAAGTCAGGGCACGTTTTTATTTGGAAAGGTGCGTTGTGCCATTTTATATCATTCGCTCCACCTATTGATAGTTCTGGCTGCCCCCGGTGTTCATGTTCAGGACCCCCTCAGAGAAGGGGGACTGCTGGCAGCCACTCTGCAGCTGACAGCTTTGGGGAAATGGCAGGTTTTAATTGATGTATTGTGGGCACTAGGCTTTCTCTCTCTCTCTCTCTCTCTCTCTAAAAAAAAAAAAAAGAAAAAAAAGAAAAAAGAAAGAATGAAAGAAAGAAAGAAAGAAAGAAAGAAAGAAAGAAAGAAAGAAAGATGTGATGGGTTTAGTATTCTCCTAGGACCTATAGATTTTAATATGTCAATTATTTCCCTTTTATTGGAACTTGTGTGTTTGTGGCTGACGGATGGTCTCCCAGGTACATTATTGTCTCCGTGTGACACTGAGCACCAAGCGTCAACATTTCCTTGTCTCTCTTTGAATAAACTTTTTAGACAGGAAACAACCAACACTTCCCTCCCCCAACAAATATAGATTCTCAGCAGAACAGCAAGTCACCCAGATTCCTGTCAAATTAGCTGCCTGAGTGTTAGTTAATAATTACAATGAGATGAAATTGGAAAGTGAGGCTGAAAAGTGGGAATGCGAGATACCAAATTTCTCATTTTAAAATAGTCCGGGTAGCAGCTCTCTGACAGTCCCTGATGGAGGTGGTGTTCCCGAGGCCAGCAGTTCCGTGGGCATTGACTGTGCAAGCCATCCACGTCACTGGCTTGTGGCAGCTCTGGGAAGGCAGCAGGGTATTTCTCAAGAGTCTTGTGGCATGTGGGCTCTGACACATCTGCCCCGAGAAGTCTGGGGCCCGTTGCAAGGGAGAGCTCTGTCTGAGACCTTCAGATACTTCTGCCACTAGGAAGAAGGGGAATTTGTACTTACCGAAGTTTCCCGGAGCATTCTAATAGACCTTGAAAGAAAAAAAAAAAAAAAAAAAAAAAAAAGCTTTGTTGAGGTATATTTTGAAAACTATAAAATCTATCCATTCTAAGAGTATAATTCAACAATTTTTAGTAATTTATAGAGCTGGACAACCATCAGCATCCTCCACTTTTAGACATTTCCATCATCATCAAAAATGCCCTACTTGCTGTTTATCTCTACTCCTACTCCCAGCCTTGGCCACCACTGATCTCAAGATATTTTTGTCTCTGTAAGTGAGTCTTTCCTGGATATTACTTATCAGTAAAATTAAATGAGAAATTAAATATGATGTTGATGAGGCTCATCCATATGGTTGTCTGTTCCAGTTGACTTTTCTTTTTATTGCTGTATAATATTCCACTGATGTGGACATACAATCATTTCTATATCCGTCTCCCAGCTGACTGACATTTGGACTGCGCCCAGTTTAGGGCTTTGTGCTGCTGTGAACTTTCACACACACACACACACACACATTTCTTTGTCTGGAAATACTTTTTAATAAATCTCTTAAGTACCTCTTGTTAAATGTTTCTGTGCTCCAAGCTATGCTGATTATTTGCAAAGCACCATTCCTAACCTTCACAACAACGGGCTAGGTAGGAATTTTAATCAGGAACCCAAGGCTCATCAGGAAACAACTCACTTGAAGAATTATTACTGGGATGAAAATTAAAGCCCATGAACTCTCCTCTGTGCCAGGCAACCTCTGTAGCTCCCTGTTGAAAAAGCAAGTATTCCATGGAGTTCTGCTGCAAACCCAGTCACCCACCTCCAACTATATCCAAATTCCCATTTGCAGTGGATTGGAGGTTTGCAAATCTGCCCTAGGATTTCAAATAGAAATGTTCTCTTTTATATTATAGCAGCCCCAGTGGTCACTTCAAATTCAGTTTTAACTTTGAGGTATAGATTAGTGCACATGTATTAATTTATCAGCTTTGTGCTTAGTGCCAAGCTGGGTACTGTGAAAATACAAAAGATGAATGAGAAACAGCCACAGACCCTTGAGGTCAGGACAATGGAATGACAAGATTTGGACACACATGTCAAATTTACATAGAACCCACTACATATGTAACTGAGAGCTTGGATTGTTTAAAAGCCCATGCTGAGACCCAGACTACATACATAACATATAGCTCCTGATAATTTCTTCTTGAGTCGTGTGGAAACTATTGGGGCTAAATTACTGAGAAAGAGAGAAAGAGAGAGAGTGCTAGAGCGTGTGAGAGAGTGAACATTGGACTCCACATAATTAGTGAGCTACTCAGAAGGTATTCTGTGGAAACATTCAGGAAATTTTCACATTATCTGTTGCAGCTTCTTTTTTTCAGGTTTCCCAAGCAGTAATTGGATAATCTGTATTATATATATATTTATATAAAAATTATATATATAGAATATGCTCATTTTAAATAATATATAACATATATTATACAACATAATAAATTGTATTGAACATGATATATAACTATATATTATAGTATTTTTATTTATTTATATATATAGATATATATAGATATATAGATATATAGATATATGGTGGAGAGCACATTTAACCTAACAGTTAGCATGCCCATATCCCACATCATCAGAATACCTGGTTTAGATCCCTGACTTCTTCCTTACTCCAGCTTCCTTTAATACAGGCTCCAGGAGGCAGCAGATATTAATTCAGGAGTTAGGTTCCTGTCACCCATATGGGAGACCAGGGTTCAGTTCCCAGCTCCCAGCTTCCACCTGGCCCACCCCTAGCCACTGGGGGCACTTGGGAAATAAACATGCAGAATGGAGCTTTCTCCCTCTTACTCTCTCTCCTCTTTCTGTCTCCCTTTCTGCCTCTCAGATGAACTATATAAATATGTATACATACTTTTGGAATTTTACATATGTGTATACACACACACATACATACATACACAGGGTACTTCAGAAAGTTTATGGAATGGAATCAAATGTTTATTTTGATACAAAAAATATTTGAGATCCATGCATATGAGGAGTCTTCAAAAGGGTCATGGAAAATGTGTGTTACCAAGAAAAAAAAAACTGAATAAATTTGCACATTTCTTGCACAAAAATAAACTCACCTTTTAATTCTATTTTTTGTTGATGCATGTGAAGTATGTGTGTTTGTGTGTGTGTGTATCAAAAAAAAGCCACTGACATTTCTAGAGGTTTTTTCATGCATCCCACAAATCTCGATGAATCACCCAACCCCAGGCATAAGACAAGACTTCAGCAAAGAACAAAATGGAGTCCTTTGCCCTCCTGAAGTTTCCAGTCTCATGTAGAAGATGGCTATTAAATAAACAGAAAAATCATTGAAGTTGTGGTAAATTGTGAAATAGAGGATGTCAAGGAGGCTTTTCCATTTATACCTTCATCAAGGACAGAAGTTGAGGGGCTGCTGCCTAAGTTTACAATAAATAAACAAAAAATAACAAAGGCAGACAGAAATAAAAACCAGACCTCGCAAGTCAGTATGTGGAGAAGAGATCTCAGGGGCGAGTGATAAACCCCAGTGACTTTCGCTGGAGGCTGGCAGATGAGAAGGAGAGAAACAGGCACACTTACACGGAAAGCCCTTCTTCTGTGTCTTCTTAAAATATTCTGCAAATCTTCCATTAAGATTGACAGTTTCTCTATCAAGCCTGGGTAACCTAATATATCAATTCTCTATGTTCCCTGCTCAAGTTAGCGATAACTTATCTTACATTAGCCTATGCTGAAAGAGCCAGTTCTAAGAATCTGTTTCTGTTCCCCTATAACTTCAAGATATACCACTGGACTGTAATACCTCAAACTTACAGCCAGCTAAAATGCGAATGCTCTCACCAAACTGGTACCATTGATGAAGCTTCTTCTGAGTCCTTTGATCATGGGACTGTGGGGATTTCTTCCCTTTGGAGGAAAAATACACCATCTCTTTCATTTGAACAGACTAAGGACCGAATTTGCTTTTTTCTTGTTCACTGTAGATTTGCTATTCAAAGTCAGTGGTATCCTATGACTTTTTTTTTTCAATTATTTCATGAATTAGGAAACTACAGGTAGTAATCTTCATTCTGAAATGTTTCCAAGTAAATAAGTGTGTCATCCTGTTTTCCATTTTTTTTTTACTACTATGATACATTAAATCTATTTTTAAAGAGACTGAGGGAGAGCGCTGGTTCACTCACCAAATGGCCACAACAGCCAGGGCTTGACCAGGCTGAAGCCAGGAGCCAGGAGCTTCATCCGGCTCTCCCACATGAGGCCAGGAGTCCAGGCACTTGGACCATCACCCTCTCTTTCCCAGGCACATTAGCAGGGAAGTGGAAGTTGTGTAGCCAGGATACTAACCAGCATCCATATGGGATGCTGGTGTCACAAGTGGCAGCTTTACCAGCCATGCCATAGGGCTGACCTCCACCACATTATCATTTCAGCTCCTTCTGTTTTTTCAGTTCTTCATCCTTCTTTATGAAGTTTCTCCAATTGTTGTTTCTTTCTGCTAGTCAGAAACCTTTAGTTACATGATCATCTTTTCCTGAAAGATTTCTAAGGATGAAAGTCAAGTTTTACCTTTCATAGTCTCCATATCCCATCACACATATAGTACATTTGAAAATGTACTATAGTGGGGCTGGTGTTGTGGCGAAACAGGGTACACACCTCTTATGATGCTGGCATACCATATGAGTGTCAGTTCAAGTCCTGGCTGCTCCACTTCCCATCCAATTCCCTGCTAATGTGCCTGGGAAAGCAGAAGATGGCTCAAGTGCTTGGGCCCCTGACACCCACATAGGAGACCAGCATCAGGTTCTGGGCACCTGGCTGCAGCCAGGACATGTCCTGGCCATTGCAGCTATTCGAGGCGTGAACTAGAAGATGGAAAAATCTCTGTCTCCCTCTCTCTGAAACTGCATATTTGGCCGGCGCCGCGGCTCAATAGGCTAATCCTCCGCCTAGCGGCGCCGGCACACCGGGTTCTAGTCCCGGTCGGGGCGCCGGATTCTGTCCCGGTTGCCCCTCTTCCAGGCCAGCCCTCTGCTGTGGCCAGGGAGTGCAGTGGAGGATGGCCCAGGTGCTTGGGCCCTGCACCCCATGGGAGACCAGGAAAAGCACCTGGCTCCTGGCGCCTGCCATCGGATCAGCGCGGTGCGCCGGCCGCAGCGCGCCGGCCGCGGCGGCCATTGGAGGGTGAACCAACGGCAAAGGAAGACCTTTCTCTCTGTCTCTCTCTCTCACTGTCCACTCTGCCTGTCAAAAAAAAAAAAAAATGAAACTGCATATTAGATAAATAAATCTTTTGAGAGAGAGAAAGAGGGAGAGAGAGGGAAACAGAGAGAAAGATAAAGGAAGGAGGAAGGGAGGGAGGAAGGGAGGGAAGGAAGAAAATGCACTATCCTGTCTTGCTTACTACCAAAGAATTAGTTTTCCACTTTCCTTAACAAAGAATTTCCCCATCAGTTGATCTCATAAGTTTCCCTAATTCTCTTCACTGGTAACAAAAGGCTATAAAACTGCTTTCACCCACACACACTTTGGTTAAATTATTATTTTTTTTTTATTTTATTTTATTTTTTTTTTTTGACAGGCAGAGTGGACAGTGAGAGAGAGAGACAGAGAGAAAGGTCTTCCTTTTGCCGTTGGTTCACCCTCCAATGGCCGCCGCGGCCGGCGCGCTGCGGCCGGCGCATCGCGCTGATCCGATGGCAGGAGCCAGGAGCCAGGTGCTTTTCCTGGTCTCCCATGGGGTGCAGGGCCCAAGCACCTGGGCCATCCTCCACTGCACTCCCTGGCCACAGCAGAGGGCTGGCCTGGAAGAGGGGCAACCGGGACAGAATCCGGTGCCCCGACCGGGACTAGAACCCGGTGTGCCGGCGCCGCTAGGCGGAGGATTAGCCTAGTGAGCCGCGGCGCCGGCCTGGTTAAATTATTTTATGGCATGGATGGAAAAGCTTTTGTAATTCCACTGACCCCATACTGTATGTATGTATAAAAATGTTCTATCTGTAACAGCTACTGGTTTTCACCAAAATAAGAATAATATTGTTAGAAGTGTATCAGCATTTTGAAAATATCCCAAACCCAACAATACTCATTACATTACATATCCTTTGGAATATTGTGTCGCTTTTACCCTAAGACTAGAGAAACTAAGGCAAAAATGAAAAAATATTGTTTAGGGCAAAGACTAATCAAGACAGTATACTGAGAACTGACAGGACAGTAGTGAGATATAATCCCTGCCTTTCAAAGACTTAGTTTAGTAGAGTAAAGGGGAAAAAAAAAAGGATGTTCAGATGCTCATAATAAGATGAACGCAAGGGAATCAAAATCCAGGGAAAGAGGGAGGCACTTGGAACAGGTTGAGCAGAGTGTTAGATTCGTTGGATTTGATACTGAGTTCTGTGATCCACAATTGGGAGGGCAGAGGTGGAAGGCACCAATCAGTTGTGTCAGCCAGTGCCTAGCTCTTAGCCTTTGACATCTATGTTTTTGAGTGAATACTTTTGATTCTCATCCCTTATCTCCAAAACCATGAATGTTACATCACTGAGGAGAGTCTCCCCTTTCTTGAGAGCAGAGAATTGGGTAGGTGCTGGGATCTGGAAATGGCTTGGTCTCTAACTGCATTGCTCATTCTGATAAAATAGAAATCTCTCTTTGCTCTGACCAGGTATGTTAGACTTCATCAAAAGTAATGGGAATGTTTTTCTCTTAAGGTTAAAAAGGATAAGGGGAAGACTTACAGAACTGACTCATTATCTGGGTTAAGGGGAAGATTAATGGCCGACCTGGAGTACTGGAACATAGGCAGGAAAGAGCCAAAGACAAGTAGAATCAAAGGATAACCCAGCAAGGGACTGGTAGTGCAGGGGTGCCCAGTGCATTTCCAGTCTCCACCTGCAGGAAGGTTTACCCTCTGCTCCTGTGTGCTTCAGTCGCTGCCGGGCAGCCTGCTGGCAGTCAGAGCGCTAGAAGCTCCACGTGCCCCCACTGAGGGAGCCTGAGTCTCACAGTTGAAACCTTTCTCCTTGATTCACGCTGAGCTGAGGAATTCTTGACAAGGGCGTTGCCCTCGCCATCCTCCAGAGGTCCTCCTCTTCTGACCCCAGCACTTCCTGAAGCTGTGAGCTGGGTTGTTAAGGGAATGAGTCCAGGTGTAGTGCACTTCTGGTGACCTGACATTTTCTGCTAGGGTGATTGGTAAACCAGAGAGGCAGTTAGTCAAGGACAGCCAACGGGACTTCCAAGGCACATACCTGTGCTTTGCCGCTCGCGCTCTGCAGACTTCTGGAAGCCCTTTCGAATATTAAACTCATTAGCCAAAGAAACCAGCCTGCCACTGAAGAACGCACTCCTGCCCAGAACTGCTGCTTTTATGAAATAAAAATGACTGGGGAGGCCGTTTCGACATTAGGGTAGCGTCTCCTTCCACCGCCAGCAACATGTCTGGACTGCTATTTGATTTCTGGAGGGAAACAGAATTCCTCCTTCCATGGCGAGGTTCTTGAGAAGGCTTCTGGGAACTTAGGACTTTATTCTGGTGCTGTTGTAATTGTTTCAGGGGATATGCTCCAAGAAGGAAAGCTTACAGTACAGGGCCATAGCATATTGTCTCAGGACAGCTTGACTTGACTATCCCATCAGAAAAGACCTCCCCCAAGAAGTGGGGGTGGACACAGAGGGAAAATGCTATGGGCCAGGAACTGAAAGAGAGGCAAGGCTGCAGGAGCAGAGTGGGAGCCCGGGAAAGGAGTAGTATTGATGGAATGAAGTGGGCAAGGATCAGACCTCAAAAGATTTCCTGGATCATGTCAGAAAATAGATTCTCTGGGTTCTACCTGGGAAAAACAGGAAGTCAGGGAAGGATTTTTAAGAAGGGGGTTTAATGACCAGATCTGCTTTCTAAAAATCATTTTGCATGCCATGCATATAAAATTATCTGAGAGACGAGCAAGAGTGTTGAAGAGAGAACTGATAGGAGGTTGTAGGGAAAGACAGCACGATGGGAGAGCATTACATGGAGTCCAGCGCTGTTCCTCAGGATGTTGTAGCTAGGACAGGAGTGCGCATGTACACACAGAAATAACCAAGTGGAGTCTGTGATCTCACTCTGAGAATTAAGGAAGATAGAGTGAGGTAGCTGAGAGAAGGGGGAAACACCTTCCTCCACATCAAACGGGATCTGATGAATGGAGTAGCCTGCGGGTTTGCTTTGCGCTGTTTTTGGCTTGTTTGTTGTTATTTTGATTTTAGATACAACTGCTTCCAGATTAGGACATTACTTCAAATGTGGCTTTCCCACATTTTTTTAAGCTACATAAACACCCACATTTATATTCAGATTCACATTATCTCTGCTAGGCAAATAGAAAGCAGTTTTTGCTTTGGTGTGCATGTTTTTAGTTTCCTTTTAGAGTAGAATAAGTGAAGTACCCCAACTCTTGAACCCTGGCATCTGGTCATAAGTACAGCCAAGAAGGGTTAGGGACAGATCTGTCCTTCGCTGGGCACACTTTGCTTTGCAAATAATACAAACCCAGACCCAGACCCAGACCAGTGACTGTGCCAGTGCAGGTAGGTATGAAGCCTTTACTTTAGGCAACCTACAAATAACTGGTTTTAGAAAGGCACAGGTGAAGTTCTCCTGCAGATCTGGGAGCGCCTCATGGAGCCACCTGTGTGAGCCTCTGCTGCTGTTTATCACTGACCACAACTACAGACAGCTGACCTCAGTGGGTGTGGCCAGTCAAAAGCCTTGATTAGCAACAACGGAAACCCGACTTAGCTCTTCTGGCAAATCTCTTTTGAGCAGAAACAGGCTGTGTTCTACTAAAATTCTGAGCCACAAAAATGCTCAGTTGCTCCTACCGGGAGGCACTAGGAACATTCTACCCATGACTTCATTTTGGCTCAATCTCAGCTTCATTTCGGCGTGATCTTGGGTAAGTCATTTAAGCTTTCTGAATTTGCTTGCAAAAAATAAATATAAAAATAAACTGCCTCATCACTCTAGTGTTTTGCAAACTTAGTTCCAGGTGAAATTACCGCTCAGAAGCGTTGTGAACTGAGTTTTCCAGAAGGTTTAGACTAGTATTGAGACTACTTAGTGATGTGAGTGTCTACACAGGAGAGTCCTTGATGGTGTCCTTCATACTCATGTTGGGTGTCGGGGGTGGGGGAAGAGAAGTCCTTTATTCCTCTAAGTATGTAAGAAGAAACACGTTGTAGGCCAAGGGCATGGGCAGCTATTTGAATATGAGTTTTGGTTTGGTGGTTTATACTACTGAAGAAATGGCATATCTGAGTTAAGAACAAAAATAGTTTTCTATTGTTTCCATTCTTAGTCCACAGAAACAGAACAAAAATTTCTGTTCTGTTTGAAATTTCTGTTCTGTTTGAGACTAGTGAAGAATGCTAACAAATCTGCATTCAAAGAAAGGTGATAAAGATACGGAAAAATCTGGGAAAAGCTGCGATAGAGGAACAGTTGCTACACACTGGAAAGCCTTGGTCTTAAGGCCTAGGGATACTTAGAGCTGTTTGCCAAATATTGTGAAATTGTCAGAAGAAAGATGTGACATCCTGGCTTGCTGTTTCCTAATAGAGTCAGAGTAAATCGATGGAAATTTCAGGGTGGTTAATTTGGGTTCAGTATGGAAAATAATTTCTGGCAATAGGATGTAGCCAAGAATAGAATGGGACCTTGTTTCCCTTTGTGGCATCATCAGCAAGATGTTGGATATGGGTGGTTTTTAGCATCAAAGTGTTAGTGTGTGTGGTCACTCAATTCTAATAGCAACCCTTTGAGGCAGCAGCTTCACTATTCCCATTTGATAGATGCAGAAACTGAGGCACAGGTAAAGCACTTGAGTAAGTTCACACAGTTAGGAAGTGACAACAGCTGGGATTTGAATCCCTGCAGTCTGGCTGTGGAGGCCTCGTGCTTCTCTGTGGTGCCGTATCACCTCCCAGTGCTAACATTGGGAGATGCTGTGTTTCAGATTTCTGCCTTGAATTTCCTGGGTTGTCTTTAAGGCGTTCACCGGTGGTGGTGCCTCATTATGCAGATACTGTGGTGGTACACGGCGTCTGCAGGGGTGCCTTTCTGCAGTGCGTGCATGTCGCTCTGCAGCAGGCACTCAGTCATTCATTTGCCTTTTCAACACCAGCTGGAGTTGGGGTTCATCATTTCTTGAGAAAATTTTGCCTGCCATATTTATGTCTTTCACCATGTATGCTATGGGCTTGTACCAAAAAAAAAAAAAATCACAAAAATTATGTAAGTAAAATGCCCTACTTGCTGGGTATATGAAGGCTACACTTGGCTTTGCTTCCAGACATGATAGCCAGCCATGTATCCTCTTCGCCTTCACACACTGCACCTGATAGGGGTGTTTGAGAGCAATCTCAGTTTAATCAGCCCTCTGCAGGTTAGCAAACAAAATGAGAAATGGAAAATGTTTTCTAGAGCAGGACAGAAGAAAGAATCTCTTTCAAACTTGATCAGATCTATCTAAAGGGAGCTGACCAGAAAGGAGAAATGACCCCATTTCTTATATGGGTGCTTTAAAATAATTTAACAGGTAGTTAAAATATAAGTATTCCATGCTGTCAATCACATCTCATCCTTGTGGATTTTAACGCCTATTTTACTTGAGGGAAGATGATATTTGAACATTTTATGGCACCCATCAACAGGAATGTGCACATGGTTTCAAATAAGGGTTTTAAGCCTTCTGAAACCAATTACTTCTGCCTAAGTGGAAATGCCAAAGCAGAGATGTGTCAGCAACGCAGAGATAGTTTTTTTTTTTAAATAAATATACACAATAACATTGTGAAACAGCAGAAACTGCACAGACACACACACACACACACATATGCACAAACCTTTTTAAGAAATGTCTCAGAAAGTCTGTGTCAAACAACATTAACCCAGAGAGATGCAGAAATGTCAGCCACATAACATGGGCAGGCCGTGGGGCTGGCATTTGGCTGCCAGCAGGGGAGGCGTCCTCCCACAACTAATTCCTCAGGAACCTCACGCTGTGGCTGTCTACAGGGAAGGGAGCAAAAAGGGAGGTGGGAGAGAGCAGCTTTGGCCTATTATGTCTTCCCTTCCCAGCTGGAGAGAGCCTCAGCTGTGGCAGCCTGGGACTGCGGTGACTGTCTGTAGAGAGGGGAGCACAAAAGCCTAAGCATCCCGTTCCCAGCTTATGCCGATGGTGAGCCAACCTCTCCTGCTCGGGAGCATTGCTGCCACACCTGAGCTCCAGCCAGGCCACCTTGTATGGAGACTCGGCAGGGCCTCACCTCGGTCTGGGCGTTTTCTCCGTGGGAAGGTTGTGATGCAGCCTTTGGGTAAGGATCACAGATAAGCATGCATGTGGGGCTCGTGGATGCAGTGGATGGAGGGTTTCCTGTCACCCTTCTGCGGGAATCCTGGGAAAGGTGGGGACCTGGCTGTATTCTGCACCATGATTCTCTCACAGGACTCGTAGACTCTGCTCCCTGAGTCTAGAGCGTATCAGGCTGACGATCTGAAATGGATCTGCTTCCTTCTTGATGACTTCTAGGTATATCACCCAAAAAGTATTCTGGAAAAAAAAAGATGTACAGTGGGAGCTACTAACTGTAAACAGCTGTTAAGTCAAGCATCAGGCGCTGTGGAAATACTTTCAAGTTACCATGTCTACATCTGCATCAGTGTTTCCACCCTCCAGAGACCTGTTCGTGGCAGCTGTCTGTGTGCTAACGGAAACGCGTGATTGGTTTTCTCTTTATTGTTGGTCTGTGTTAAGATATTTTTGAAATTGGCATGAAGGAAGAGAGGGCAAATGACCCATTCTGTTAACTGAAGTGTCTTTAGAACATGGGTTATTCTTGCCCTTCATGTCTGATACTCAGTGTGTTGAACAGGTTTGTAAGAAACTCCTGGTATTTCCTATAACAGGTGGCTGAGTTTGTTGACAGATCTTCCCCTGTGCCATTTTCCTCAAAGGGTATGCTACCGATGCATCAACTTAAATGGAGTAATAATACTCTCTAGCATTCTGGGGTAATTTATGTCTTACGAAGTAGCTCTACTTGTTTAAGATTGTTGGGCTCTCTCTTTGTCATTAGATCAGTCCTGTGACTTGGATGTTTTTATTCTTATTTGCTTCATTTTTTATGCGAGGCAGCTAGAGGCAGGTTACTCGTAGACCAGTCTCTGGGACATCTCGAGCTTTTGTTGCCTTATGTGTATGAACTGTAAGGATCACAGACACAATGACACAAGCACAGGTAGTTCTTTGCATGTTGTGCATTTATGTTTGTGTATTCATGTGTCTGTTGACAGCTGAGATGCATCCTGAAAAAACTGGATGTTCTGTGAGGCGCAAACATGGAGACCAAGAGGTCTCTTACTGGTTGTGGCCTCTTGGGGTGATCAAGAGCAAGCATGAGACAGATGTGTCTCAGGCAACATGGCAACACATTTTAAAAAGTAGAAATATACACTAAAATAACAACAAAAGGAATGATATATAATAAATACTAAAACATGCACCAGTGATACAGTCATTTATTTTCAGTGTCAGGTATTCTGTACTTAGGTAATTTTATACAACTGGATTTTTTTTTTTTTTTGTTATACACCTGGCAATAGTTTTTTTTCTTTTTTTTAATACCAACAAACACATGAGTAATGTGTTGCTCTGGGAATAATGCTGTGATAGCTGTGATGTTACTAGGTAATGGGAATTAGTCAAGTCCACTATAATCTCGTAGATACGGTGCTTCATTTACCAAAATGTCGATGTGGGGACATGACTGTATTTTGTTGCTGTTGCCATTGTCCCTGTTTTGCCTACTTTCTTTTTGCTTTGTTGGCTATGCTAGGCACAGTTATGACGTAGAATGAGTTCTACTTGACCATGCCCCGCCTCTTTTTCTACTGCCCCTATCCTCCCCAGCACACACAGCACGAGCATGTACCCATACTTAGGTTTAGAGACCTTGAGCTGTTAAGGGTTCATTCTCTCCTAAGGAGTAAATCCCATAAAAGGTTAATAGTACCTCTCATGAGTCTAGAGAAAACAAAGGGAAGATTCTGCAGTGGGGTGCTTTTGTTTACAAAGGGCCATGAAGAACCAGGGGAAGAGTTCTAGCTTCCTGTGGACACCACATTCCAGGCACCTCAGCCTTGGGGAATGAGCCAGTGAGTCCCAGGTAACCAGGGAGGACAAATGCCATTATCACCAGCCTGTGTCTTCTGCCACCTAGACAAACATAGGGTAGTTCCTAAAATCGGCCAGTGAGAAGCCTGGTAAATGAGCAACAGCTCATCAAGGGCAAGGCAAGGCAAGCTCCATGTGATTGAGGGAGACAACACCACTTCCTCCCACTTCCATCCCCAGTGTTTCCCCAGCCAAGGTCATATTGCCAAACCTCTCCATTCAGTGACCACCAGCCTATGACCACTGGTTCTTTGAGAACACAGAGAGGCTTAAACTGTCCTGTCACAGACCCCCATGAGAGCATGTGCAGCTCTGTTCTGGTTTTCCAAATATGACTGTAGGCACTTACTGTGTACTATTCCTTTTGCTTTGGAATCAGAGTAAAGAATTTCGCATGTATTAGTCCCTTTGTCACAGTTTTTGTGTTCTCAAGCCTTTTTTCTTAGACCCTATGGCAATGCCCTGGCTACCTTCTAGAATGAGCAAATGCCCTCCCTCTTTAACTACCTACTGCCCTCATGAGTTTGTCCACGTGCATGTGTGAAAGTGGGGCAGGATACCACCAGTGTTTGCCTTGGCAGGGGCTGTCTTTTTTATTCTGTTTTTTGAACTTATTCTGAAAAATCTCTTGGGAAATAGATGGAGGGTGGATTCATAAAACCTTAAAATGTCAGAGCTGGAAGGCAGTGTAAATTGCATGTGGTCTAATTGTTTCATTATAATGATGAAGAAAGCAGGTCCCAGGGAGGGCGAGATTTGCTCCACTTTATCATGGTGGTGGCTGTGCTGTGCCTTTTCTGTTTGTCTTTAGCATTCCCCTCCATGCTTTAGCTGGCCTGATGGCTGGCTACATAGATGGCATTTGTGGGTGTCCTAGTCTTCTACCTCATGGTTGGATTTACTCAGTGGGAAGAGATCAAGGTCAGGAAGAAATAAGAATGGGGAAGGAAGAAGGCAGACAGGGGCACTGATGACCAGTTTCCTCCTTGGCGTGGTGCCAGGGGTTTACTATTTCCTTGTGCCTCAGACACAGACATTTTCAGGTACCCTCTCTATACAGTGTCCCTGACAGATTCCTCCAGTTACTTCCACTCCTTATCCCTTGAGGGCTCACATTGATAACAGTGTCCTTCTTTTGCCTTAGAACATTGCACCACCCCTCTGGCTTCCCTTAAGTTTTGACCACAACTATTTAAATAGTCCCCTCATTAAAATCCCCTCACATTACTCAATTTGAATGTCATCAGCTTTCAGCTTTGGACTTTGATAAATTAACACCTGCATCTAAAACTACAGCCCTGAATTACAGTTATGATCCCTGTGTTCCATATTAAAGTGCCTCAGTTTGACTCCTGGCTCCAGGTTCCGCTAACACAAACTTTGGGAGATAACAGTGATGACTCAAGTGATTGGGTTCCTTCTACCCATATACAAGACCTGGATTGAGTTCCTAACTCCCAGCTTTGGCCTGGCCCAGCTCTAGCCATAGTGCGCATTTGGAAAGCAGATAGGGATAGGATAACCTTCTCTTGTTCTCTCAATCTCACTGTGTGTATGTATACTCTAAAGGAAGAAAAAAAAATAGTGTTTCCTGATTCTAAGTCAATTAGTTTTTCTACTATATTACACTTATCATGGATAACAATACTTTGTGTGAACATTTAATAGATTTATAAGTACACAATATCCTACATAGTATATAGCAATATCATCCAGTGGTTAAATGCCCAGACTCAAAATCTTGAGTTCAAATCCCAGTTCTGCCACTTACTTGCTCTTATATGGCAAGTTGATTAACCTCCCTGGGGCTCAGTATCCTCCTTTTTTTTTTTTTTTTTAACAGTAAAGCCATAGAGAAGATTAAATTATGTCAATTCATTCAAAGAACTCAGTACATACAATGTTCAATATTAAATGTTCATAAGGGCCCTGCACATGGGAAGTACTCCATAAATGTTAGCTTTTATTAGGGCTCTAATTCTGTGCATGGAAACATTTATGATGACTCTGATTCTGTAAGTGGGAAAATTTGCAGTTTTCCTGAGCCTTGCACACTGTCATAAAATTTCATGAGGATAAAGTCATCAGTTCCCAGGAACACTGAAGAGTGAGGGGAAAGTGGGGAGGTGGGGGTGAGTGTGGGTGTGAGTCACAGGGATGTGTGGACAGATAGGAATGTACACAACACTGCAGTGCACAAGCCTGGATGTGCCTGGATGCTGTGATCTGCCTGGGAGGAGTGTCAGCCTCTTCCATCGAGGTGGGTAGGTGTCCAGTTCCTGGCTCATTGACCTGGGATGAGGCCATGGAATCTGTTGCCCCACGAGTCTATCATCAAGAGATACAGGCATGAGCCTGATATTCCTACAATAATAATGATGCAAGGGCTAATTTACAAAATTGCTGACAAGTTTCCACCTGGAGACAGCATTTCTTTAGTTTCAGAGTGTGCAATAAAGCATTGTGTTCTTTTGAAAAAAAAAATCAGATTTCGTTTTGTAGGTCTTTTTCTGCATGTTTGATGACTAGTCTGAAGTGTGAGGTTGATTACATTTGCATATGCGTGGTCTTAGATGAGCATGCTGGAGCTCTGGTCTTGTTTGTGCCTGGACATTAGTTGTGTTTGGAAGACAGAGTTAGAACCCTGAACTGATGTATTCCATAGGAGACAAGGCATAGCTCTTCACGGATTGAAACCCTATGTGGGATATTTTGTCCTTGACGGCTTTGTTTTTGTCTCCCCAAGGATGCAATGAATTGTGACTTCTCATCCCTAGGTCTAGTTTCTTCTTTCATTAAATAGGGAACTGTGACATGCCTTGGAAAGAAAGGGGAATTAAGTCATCCCGTCTTTTGTTGTTCAGGATGGTGACAACTCTGTTATTACTTTATGTCAGACAAGGGAAGGAATTTAATGCACTATTGGAGAGCAAGGAACACAGGGCCAAGTGCATGGTGCTCCGAGTTCCGCATTGGCCCTGAGGTCCAGTTGCAGGCTGCTTGGGCATTTCCTACTTTCTCCCCTTTTCCCTTGCTTTCTCTTTGGCTTTTAATAGAATTTTGGTGGTTACCCAGAAAGTAGTTATTCCTAGAGCCCACCATCAGTTTGAATTTAGGTAGCCACAGAGGAGATCAATCCCTAGAGAGTGGATTCCACCCTACAGCTGCCATCTTGTCGCTGTGTCCACATTGCAACCAAGTCACCCACTCAGTGCCTCGGTGGCACAAACGTCCAGCGTGTCAATGACAGATAACTCATTCTCCTTTGTCAACTCACTGATTGACCTTTTCTGTGTTCTTTGTTTTTGTTTAAATGCACCCTCCTTCTTTGACCATCCTGTTTAAAAATAAAAATTACCTTCCACTCCATCCTCTGCCATCACACTCAGTCCTGCTTAACACATGTCTTAACTTTTGGCTTTTTAAAATGGTGATTATGAGTTTCCAACACACTGTGTAATTACTTATTATGCTGTTGTCTGTTTGCATCCATCATTACCTCATCACCTCCAATCTGGTAGCAAACTTGGTCCATACTGATGATCCCAGAATGGTGCCCAGTACCTAGCAGAGCATCTGCAAATATTTTGCAGAATGAGTGAAAAAATAAGTGTATAAGGAGACAATAAATTCCTTAATTACAGGGAAAGGCCCAATGCTTTATTTTCCACTTTCAGAACATAGACTGCTGTTCAGAAAAACCATCCTAAAAATGACAGCATATGAAAATAGTAGCATCAGTGCAAATGTCAAGTTTTACCTTTATAACTGGTCAGGGTTTTTCCTTTTAGAGCATTTAATGAGTTAAAAACAAAATCTCCAAGTAGCTCTTCAACAGTCCTACACATGCCTCTGCAGACCTTGGTGAGAGGACCACTGATGGAAGGGAAATAATCACAGACTGTCCCAGGGACATCTGTGAAAACTGGAGTCCCCCCCCCACCCCGCCCCAGCTCCCCAAGCCTCTGAGCAGTTGCTCAGCACTCCCATGGCCTTGCCATTTCCCCTCCCACTGGAGCTGCATCCTGCAATTGCCTACCTGCTGGGGCAGAGATGGAAAGACGGAGCTGGTGCCAGAAGGGCTGCATCCAGCGATATCACTGATTGGAAAAGTTGCCTCAACTGTGTGAATCATCCGTATGCCTCCACCAATGAGCTACAAGTGCTGTAGGAGCCAGCTCCCGGGCTGGCAAGAATCCAGCAGATGTACAGACACCATCTGACTTGGAGCTAGTCTGAGGGACACGTCGTTCTTGATTCTGAGGTGACTTTTGGGGAGGGAACCAAGGTGACTAATTTTTAGTCCCTCTGCCTCATGCATCTGCACATGTCAACTAACACGTGCACAGAGCCTGCATAACTCTAAGGTATCTGTCATGGACGCTCAGAATATGCCCTGTTTTTCAGGAGGAAAAAAGCTCGCCTCCTACACATCTTCAAACATCTTTGTTTTGCTCTTAGAGGTGGGAAAACTTAGCAGTGTCAAACATCTGCTTTTCATCTGCAGAAACTATCAGATTTTCTGTCGTGTGGGAAACACTCCCTGAAGGATCAAGAAGAACCTGCACTGTTTGTGATAGTTCCTCACCTCCCTTCCTCTCATCTTCATACTTCGCTTCTGAGACCCTGTATGACTTCAGTGGGCACTCCGGGTGGCAGCGTTCTGGTTGTCAGTGGGCAAAGGTGAGGTTAAAGATGAAAAGCTAATTTGAGGTATTCTCCTAGTATTGATCTCCATCTAACGGGAAGGCTTTGGCTGTGCTAGTTCCTTCCATGCTTAGGCCGTCTTTTGCAGATTCAGTACTTCGACTTACTCTGTTAGAAAGTAGCTTCAGCATTTGGGAGGTTTTTCCCCTTTCTTTGACCCAATTTTAAGAACCTTCAACTAAAGATGCTTTGTTAAGTTTATGTAGAGGTTGCCTGGCAATCAGCATTGCTCCTGAAGTTGTTACCAGAAGAAGGCCTCTGCACCTTACCCTCCAAAAGCTGCTGTCTTTGGGACTAAACAACAACCTCCATGAAGGAAATATTTAAGCAAAATCCAATTGAGATGTCAGATTTTTCTTGTCTTTTCGCTCCATTTATTCCTTTTCCGTTATCACTGATTATCCAGCTCATAACTCCCATACTCACACTTTGGATTTGCCCTGCCTTCTCCCTACAGAGCAGTTCCAGAAACCAGGACTGTGGCCCTAATGCACACACTATTAAATATTGGCACTTGTACTCACAAAGGAGTCTACTCCAGCCCTCTTAGGGAAAGCAGCCAGTGTAAGGTTCACTTCATAGAGAAAAATGCAGTCAAAACCAGTGACTGCTTTGAAAGATCATTTTAAAAGTACTTCTTGGGGTATATTGGTTTGTATTCCATCCTGTCTGGTGTGGTCTTTTTTAATCTCTTACCCACATGGAGAATGACTTTTACCAACAAGCTTTTACCCAGCGCTTAAGTCTAAGTCATTTTGCTCTTCTTGTTCACTTCTTTGTGCTGACAGTTTAAAATTGCAGCCTTGAGGTCCCACGCAATCAGCAAATGTCAGATGTCCCCAAGCATAGCAAGCAACTGACACACTGAGGCCCTGTGTGCTAAATGGAGATGGTGTTGTTGTTGTTGCTGCTGCTGTTACATTTCTGTTTCTGGTAGGGTGAGGAATGGAAAAGAAAAATAAAAGGGAGGGAAGAAGAGGTCTTGCACAGATAAAGCACATTGTGTTCACTTGCCCAGAATCTTCCTCCAAAGTCAGGTCAACTTGCTAACTTCATGAAACTCCTTGCCTTGAATAACTGACAAATGTCACTGAGTACTTCTAACTTACCAGGAATTTGTTTGGATACCTAGAACTTTTCTCCCATGGACGCTGAACTTTCCTTGCCTTAAATTGTCTATTTACATTAATTAAGCCTTCTCTCGTTCTTCAACTTGTTGAGCTTGAAAAGCATTAATTTACAGTGAGATTTTTTTTCTCATTTTTTTTTCCTTAACTTTAGCCCTCTCATCCTTGTCTGGCAAAGAAGCCAGCGAGTAACTGACAAGCAACATATTGCTAATCCCGGCTTGTTTCGTGGGAAGGTGTCTCCATCAATGCAAGTCAGAATTTCCGAGTCGATCCTGCTGATGGTCTGCATTGCATCTCTTGATTTTGGCTTCTTAGCATGGGTATCTTTAGATAGGATCTGGCAGACGAGAAGATGCTGGAAATTCTCAGCTTCACGTTCCAGTTGTGGGGAAGAGAAAAAAAAAGGAAGAAAGGTGGTAGGGGGTAAAGTTGAGAAATAACAGCTTTTCCTTCCAGTGCTTATATCTGTATTTTAAACGACATGCTGCTACCTGTTCTTCATGTCCGGGTCCAGATTTGACTTCTAAGAAATTTCCAGTGAGCCCCTTCCCCATGCCACCCACAGTTAAGTAAGGTTCTTCTTCCCAGCTCTCAAGACACCATCTGTTTTATCCATCATAGTGCTTCTTTTATCCTATTTAAATTAACTTAGCAATTTAATTTAAATTGACTGGATTGTCAGCTCTCCAAGGAGCCAGATTCTGCCTCGCTCATTGTCATGTCCCACCTGGCGAGTGGTAGCTTCTCAGGAAAGAGGCCTCTATCCAATGTAACTTGGTGGCTTTGCGATCTGGAAGCCAGAGAGAGTTCCCCTTCTTGCCTGTATTGCAGTACTCCACTGAGCTGCACATGGCAAATGTGCTTGCCTCCTTCGATCTAAATAGAGCGCGTTCTTAGGTGGAACCGGGCCACTTGGAGACTCTGGCCGACGGGGGCTGCCTTTTTGCAGCCTCGGGTCTATCACCCTCATGCAGAGCAGATCGGGGCCGGGATGCATATTTATGATCTCTGGATGAATGTGCCTTTCCTACCTGCCCACTGAGGAGCTCTCCCGAGAGTGTGTGTGTGCCACACTGCTCTGCTCTGACGGATGGAGCTGACCGGGCAAATTGCTATGCTGATGAACTGCTCAGCTACCTGAGCAAATGTTCCAGGGAGATCTCCAGGGATATACTGTATTTCAGAGAAGGATTCATCCAGCACCTGGGGTGAGCCTTTTAGCCCCTAGCCGGGGGAGTCTGGCATGGGAAAGAAGATGAAAAGACTCCCACTTCAGTGCTCACTTCTCGGCAACCCGAGTGCCTGACTTTGAGCTGGCGAGAGCCTTACTGCATTTTTCACTCCTCCCAGAAAGTTATTCAAATTGAGACCTAGAGGTCTGGGTGTCACGGAGCTCATTGAAAGAGGGAAAGCAAGAAGCTGAACGGAAAGCACTTAAAGAAAGGATACATTACCTTAAAATATGCAGATGGAAAACTGGCATGATTGTCAGTGTCACAAGTCACCTTTCCGAGTAAACATTTACCTCTGGGCAAATGCGGGGATGTGTTTCTTTCCGTTGACAAATGACTGGGTATGCAAATGCAGGGGGTTAGAGTTGTGCCCTGGAATGTGGAGGTGTCTTCTTTCATCTATTCATAATGAGGAACATGCAGGAATCTGTCAAAAAAAGGCATCCCGGACTTGATGTGTGCCTTCTGAATAAAAGGGATTTCAGTGTTAAATCTGCCAGCTGGTTTTGTGCCTAAGTATTACATCAGTCTCTTGTATGATCTTGCATCCTCTGTAAAATGCAATATTTTGGCCTAATGGGCAGGATTAGCAAGAGCTGGGAAGCCATAAATGAAAGTTTCTTGTTTCTAGAGAACAAGTTAGAGCTTTTATATTATCTGCTGCAGAGCTGGGTGAATTTAAATGTATCTCTTGGGCTTTGGTAATATTCGTGTTAATGTCAAAATTGATCCCATTGTTATTGAGATGTGTAGTTTTTTCAGGCCGAAGATGCACGGTGCCTGTTGCCAGGGCTGATGAATCTCTTCACGAGACATACACTTTCCAACCTTTTCCCAGAACCCACTGAGGTTATCCTCATGCCTGATGCCATGTGTGCATTGTAGGTCGGCATTTTTCTGTAAATCACTCCTAAATCGAACTGGTATTCATAGAGCACCCACTGTGTGCCCAGTACTTTGATGAACTGTGGAATCATGCAGACACTGTTGTAAAAGTGAACAACAAGACCCGTGATCTTCTCTCAGGGGATTCCTACCTATGTGCAGAAGAGGGAAAGGAAGGCCAATGAAGAGGCCCCCAAAATGTCATCGCTCTTTTCCATTTGGGCTGTGTGGACAAAGCGTAAGAAGAC
The DNA here is from genome assembly GCF_051225735.1 of Oryctolagus cuniculus. Taxonomy (NCBI): domain Eukaryota; kingdom Metazoa; phylum Chordata; class Mammalia; order Lagomorpha; family Leporidae; genus Oryctolagus; species Oryctolagus cuniculus. The sequence continues at coordinate 55,986,132 of NC_142872.1, forward strand.
AAAAAAGAGAATGATGATAAAGGAGATGACTCGAAGTTTGGTGACCAGGGTGTATTTAGGCTGGGACAGGATGAGGTCAAGCCAGCCCCTAAAAGGGGAAAGAGCTTTCACAGTCAAGGGAGTGCGATGTGCAAAGATTCTAAACTGTGAGAGGATTTTACACATTTGAAAAATTAAATGGAGGTGAATGTGTCCAGTGCACAAAAGGGTAACAGGATGAGTTGGAATTCAGAGGTTTCTGCAGAAAGCCTATAGGGCCTTATTTCATGCCAAAGAGTTGATTTTATTCTAAGTACAGTTAGAAGCCATAGAAGAATGTTGCTCAGTTCATTTTATATCTTTAGATACTATATTTTCATGCACATGAGGATGGCTATTATCAAAACATTAAAAATTGGAAAGTCACATGTACTGGCAAGAATACAGAGAAATCAGAAGGCTGGTGCCTAGCTGATGGGAATGTAAAATTGAATGGTTTCTTTGGCAAACAGTGTGATAGTTCCTCAAAAACTTAAATGCAGAGCTTCCATAGAATCCATTTCTGCTGGTAGGTACATAACCATAAACAAACAAAAAAACCTGAAAGCAGGAACTCAGGTATTTGTACGTTTAGGTTTACTGTGACTTTATTTACATTTGACAAACAAATGGAAAAACCCAAGTGTCCATCAACAGATAGAGAACTAGATGTGGCATATTAGACAATGAAATATTATCAAGGAAACCATGACAGCAACTACAACATGGATGAACATTGATGATATTTTGCTAAGGGAAAGGAGCCAGACACAAAAGGGTAGACAGTCAAATCATTGAAAAGTAAAGTAGAAGGTGATTCCAAGGACTGGGAGAAGGATGCAGTGCAGAGTTATTGTTTAATGGGTTTGGAAAGATGAGAAAGTTCTGGAGGTAGATGGTGATGCTGGATATACGTGTTGATGCCACTAATAACTATGCCTAAAATCCATTAGAAAGGTAACGATTTGCAAGTTTTTTAAGATTTATTTATTTATTTGAAAGTCAGAGTTGCACAGAGAGAAGACACAGAGAGAGAGAGAGAGGTCTTCCGTCCGATGGTTCACTCCCCAGTTGGCCGTGACAGCCAGAACCGCGCCAATCTGAAGCCAGGAGCCAGGAACTTTTTCCAGGTCTCCCACATAGGTTCAGGGGCCTAAGGACTTGGGCCATCTTCTAATGCTTTCTCAGGCCTTAGCAGAGAGCTGGATCGTAAGTGGAGCATCCGGGTCTCGAACCGACGCTCATATGGGATGCCAGCACTCTGGCAGGCCAGGGTGTTAACCCGCTGTGCCACAGCGCCAGCCCCACAAGTTTTAACACAATAAAAGAAACTCTCTCTCTCCTGCTAGATAGAATGGAAGTAAAAGAGCAACAGAAAATAGATAGGAAGCCTTTGCTCTAGTCTCATTTTAAGACAATGGTTAAGTAATAGTGCCAATAGAAAGGAAGAGAATGGATGGAACTGAGACACACTTTAGAGGAAAAAACTAGAGGAGTTATTTATGGGTAACATTGCAGCTGCTTGTAATTTGAACTCTGATACCCTTGAACCCTCTTATAGGGGATAAAGACTGGCAGAATCCCTCTAACTGGCAGATGTGTTGAAGCTTGACTTCTTGGTATATGACAAGGAGAGTGTTATTTTTAAACTCTTCTGTAGTCTTGGATAGAGTATGGGAACTATTGCTGTTGACATGTGAATATTTGCACTGTCATGGAGCAGTCATATGCTCAGTGTGAACATGGCTTGCCTTGTGATTTGCAGTGATAACTGGCGTGTGGCTAGCATTGCTCATTCTCTTCCTTATTAGTAATGCACGTCTTCCATTAGCATATGCAACTAACTACTCCCTTTCCCCTGTGTAGTGTTGACATTCATTGTAATGATTTATTATCCAAGCTAAATAACCCTCAATATGAAACAACAAACATGCCTGTGTTTGTGTTTTCCATTTGTTTTGTTTTCTCCTTCTAGCTTCCGCATAAATGGATAGTTCCTTATGTGATAATTAGGTAGTACAGAAACAAGCAAGGGGAAAGCCCACTAAAAAGGTTAAAGAGGTTGATCTGGTTTGTTTAAAAAAAAAAAAAAAACTGAAAATCTACCCAATTTTAGTGACATCCCACATTAGTGCCTTGGAATTTTCAAAAATAAATATAGACTATTAAGAAAATATTTGTTATGAATCAACACTACATATACGACTCAATGATCTCTGAAAGGGCTACGTTTGGGCTTCCTGTGGAGCCTTCAAAGGCCTCTGATTAAGCTGATATTTAAAATTTTTTTCCATCAGGATTTATAGAGTGATATAAACTCTCAAAGTAATGCTGACATCCAGTGCCATCTGTTAGGCTGTCTGTATTTTTATCCCAGAGAACCATTGATTGTGTGATCTTGATGATTCATTTAAGTTCCCAGAGCCTCAGTGTTAATTTCTATAGAATGGGGACAATCGTGTCTTTCTCAGGGGACTCATGTGACAGTTAAGGTAATAAATGCAAAGTTCTTGCAACAGTTCCTATCTTATAATAAGTGCTCAATAAATGTTAGCTCATGTCACTAGAAATGAATTGCAAATACTATTCCTGTAAGAAAGATTAAAGGTGAAAATAATTAAACATGAAGTCATTACAAAAACATACAAAGATGTAAACAGACACCTAGAGGTTATTACTCGTGGAATGTGCATATGAGACAGTGTAATTAATGGGGAGAATGCTTTGCAGTTTATGGAAGACTTTGTGTCCCTGTTAAAGACTTCACAGTATTTTGTCCTGTGCAACAGAGATTAGAAATCTTGGTTCACAACTGGTTTGTTATTTCAGAGGCCCATTCTGGTTATTCTTGTTGAATTTCTGTTATCTGCTTTAATCTCTATGACCATTTTTAACATCATTTTGAGCAATTAAGCATTTTCTTTTGGCTAATGATAATTTCTGTATCTTTATTGATGGAACAAGGACATAAGCCTTAACCATTCTTAGCCCAAAAAACAGATAAACATTGGAATTTATTCTTTGCCCATGAATCTCAGTTGGGTCTCATACCCTATTGCCTTCATACCCTGCATTCTTTCCCAGCTTCCCAAGACCCCGAATGGCCTCGTGAAAGACCAATTCCAGGAATTCATCTCTGTTCCCCCTATCCCACCCCTACCCTCATCCCTAGCCCTCCTAAAATATAAAAAGGCCTGGCCCCTGAGCTTGGGGCCTTCTGCCATGTGTTCCATCAGTGTGCCTGCCAGCAGTTGGTCACCCACCTCTATGAATTTATTTTCTCTGAATAAATTCAATCTGGCTGTAGATTTGTATACTGCTTCCTCTCAATTCTGCTACTCTTTTCCGAACATTTAAGTTACAGGAAACCAAGTTGCCTTGTATTTCATCTAGTTCAAGTTATCTTACCTTACCTACCTTATTATGGTAGTTTTGTTTTATAAAGAAACACTAATCTTTCTGTGAAGCTGCCACTTGAAAATCTAAACAGGTGATTCTTGCCACAGGCTTCTCCCCAGTAGACAATTATTTTTGATGTTTTAGAAGTGTCATATTCCATTCAAAGGTAAAAGGCTACTTCCACTTGGCATTTTTCTAGTGATTTTTTTCCAGTCTGTGTCTGCAAGTCAACACTCCTGGGCTCAATTAAAATATGTATTTAGTCACTGGATTTGCAGAGAGATGACCAAACTTGAATTCTAAAATGGGGGCTATTGCCTGAGAATACAAGGATGGGGCCTACTCGAGGTTGACTTTCAAGACAATGGCCCATGAACCCAGGATGCCTGAGAGATGATTACAACATAATACAGGTCTCCAGCTAGATTTTGCTGGGGTTTTCAGTAAATACAGAATGTTGTCCCTTGAAATCACAATTTCATTGTAGTTATGTTCACATGGAAAATTTAAAGCCACCAAAACCATCCTAGTTCCTGCCTTCCCAAGCCTAACCATACCAAAAGCCGAAAGCTGAATTTCCTGACCTGTGCTCTGAAGACCTAAGATATCACATCATGATAACAGCTAATATTTACTGAGATCTTATATGTCCAGTCTTCCACCCCTACTTGGGAATAGAATGATGACCAAAGGCAGGCACAGCCTCTACCTCAGGAAGTATCCATTCTGGGAGTTGATGGAGGGGGTGGTGGAGAAGTAGAAATCATGTGGCAGAACAACAAAGGCTTACGAAGAATGAATATTTTTGGGCAAAGGGAAATAAGGTAGGTACAGCTCTGCAGCAAGCAGGAACACTGCCATGTGAGGAACTGACAGAAGTTCTGAGTAGCTGGAGCCAGCAGCAAAAAAGGCCCGGTACACCTGGGCTGTGTTCGTTTGGTTGTGGCTTCTTCTACTAAACTTAGTCAATCGTAGGTACTATTGATATTGTCTCCCCAGGTTTTTTCCACATGTGGTAAGCAAAAAGAGCATATAACCACCACAAAGCACTTCTCTCTAAGATACATCCCCCACATTTTCATGGAGTTTTGACTTTATCAAAGTTGTATCCACTGTCATTGTGGTCATTGTATAGAGGCTATTATATATGTCTGCCATTGGGTTGGCTTTGCCAAGTGAATTGCTGGAAGACTCAACAGAGTACACATAGTGACTTATTTTATTATTACTTGAAAGAGGGAGAGGGGAGAGGGAGAAGGAGAGGGGTCAGTCCTCCGTCTGCTGATTCACTCCACAAATGACTACAATGGCCCGGGCTGGGTCAGGCTGGAACCAGGAGCTGCTTCTTGGTCTCCAACGTGAATGCAGGAGCCCAAGTACCTGGGCCATCTTTGCTGCTTTTGCAGGTGCATTAGCAGGGAGCTGAATCTGTGGTGGAGCAGCCAGCACTGGAACTTGCACCCATGTGGAATGCCAGCACTGCATGTGGGGGTTTAACTTTCTACACCACAGCACCAGCGCCCACACATGGATGTCTATACAGCTGTGCTTACCTTCCACTGAATTATGTGTTTTTAAACTTGAAGGGAGCCTTGCAAATTAGAGTCCTGTTAATTCCACTGGACAGCACCATGGCTGAAAGAGGATAGTGTAGCTTTCTTAGCAGGTACCAAGTTGTAAAGTCCAAAAATAGAGCTTAAAGGGAACAAGAATTGTATTATATTTAGAAATACTTTCAACATATTTGAGGAATGGAAATTATCCTGTAAGTGTTGGATACAAAGAGAAGGAGAGGAGAGGAGGGAAGGGAAAGACAGGAATAAAGAGGAGAAGTAAGAGGAAGAGAGGGGAGGGGATCGGAGGGTAGAAACAATGCTACATTATCAATTCCCTTCAATCCATGTGTCTGTCTGTCTCTCCCTCCCTCTCTCCCTCCTCCTCCCTATGTCCCTTACTCTCTTTCTCTCCTTCTCCATCTCTCCCTTTCTCTGTTCTCTCCATTCCTTTATTCCTCTCTCTCTTCCGTTTAGTTTTGAAGCTTGAAAAAGTGAGCCCAACACTAAAGAAAATGCCCTCTTTTATGTGTGAATGCTTGGTAATTGCTGCAAAAAGATACTCGGGGACTCGTGACATTCATATAACCAGATTAGTTTTGAATCCTACCTCAGCTGAGAATGTTGGAGTAATCCAGTTCATGCCTGTTTACTTTGCCTGTGCATGCGTTTTTCCCCCAGTCATTTCATCATTTCTGTTGGGCTCAATGGGTGCTATCAGTAAAGCCACTCCAGTGTCTTAGAGAACAAGTTAAGTACCCAGTCAAAAAGAAAAGAAATAGATTTAAATGTTTGAAGAAGAGTGGTTTTATTTGGATCTTAACTTGTTTTTGCATATTTGTTTGCTTTCTTGGTAACGGTTGAGACAAACCTCTGGCTTCCAACCTATGCTATTAAAATGTTGTTGGGCAGTTTACATCTCAATTCGTAGACGACTGTCTCATGACCAATCCTCTCTGAGCTTTGAACATATGGCTGTGTCTGATGGCTTCGCTGATTTCACCAGGGAGACTTTCATAAGATCTCTATTTCAGGGGCAGCCACTACACAGATGAGTGATGCACTGCTGGAATTAATTATTGCTTGCCAAGTTTGAGGATTGATTCATTCCGAACTGAAAGCCAAAAACTCATCTTAATGCTGAGGTGTTTTTGATTAGCTGGGTGCAGTTCCCCTTCTTATACCCTCTAACCCAGTGCCATTTGCACTTTTCTGTTAATGGTGGACTCTATTTGAACGCCTTGGTCTGAAATTTGCTTTCTCATTATACAAACATGGAGGTAGCCATGTATTCCCTGGGACTGACAATTAAGAACGATCTTACCTTGCAGCTCCAAGCTTTCCCTTTTCTGTGAAGGTTTCCTTTCTTCCTGAAATGAGAGTGGCATTTTGACCATCTGGCATGGGCTGCTGTCAGTAAAGGAACCCAGTCACATTTCCCCCGCGTGATTGTGCAGGAATAATGAATGAGTTTTGTCTGTATAAATAAACGTGTGCTTGCTGGAATCCAGGAGAAGCCTCTAGTGCTTCTGAACTTTCCTAAGGATGAATACCACTTGAGCAAATAGTATATCAAAAATACCCTAATGATGCTGGAATCTACTGGGCAAAAGTGGCAGAGATTATGGGTGAAGTTTTGGAAATCCACCTAAAAGGATGTCAGTTGGGCAAGCTTTTTTCTCTGACCAATGTCTCACGGTCAGGACAGCTCACTTACGGCTTGATTAGCCTTTTTTTAGGCAGGTGGCCCTGTTTTCGTTTTAAAAGTTAACCCAGCAGGCATTTTCCTAGATTTCCCTGGGGAAAGGGTACAGGCCAGTGTCTGTCACTTTGTGCCAGAACTTTGAAGTCTGATGTTTTCAATTACCTACCAGGCCTGGCATTTCCTTTGAATAAAACACTTAGCAAGTATTGGACCCATGTTTTTGTAGTTCCTAATACAAAAAAAAATCCTATTAATAGTTTGCTTCGTATATTCTAACACCAACTCAAATGCAAGCACCTGTAATAGCCAGACTTGCACGTTAAGTGAAATAAGTGTCCTGTTAGCCAGAACAACAAATAAAACCGTTCACTGTGTTCAGTGTTTAACTGCTTTGAAACTACTGACAGGTCTTTTATTTTAGACGTGTATTTTACTAAGAAGAAGACTCCCTCAATGTGATTTAATTCTTTTCCTCCCTCCAGAGAAATAGGATTTAAAACTTTGTGCTTGTACCCTCCAGATATGACTCAACCAAACAAAGTCAAAATACCCCAGCATTGAAAAAAGATGCTATATTGTTTCAGAGTCAAGATTCTGTCTCTTGTGATAAAGAGATTTAAATTCTCACTCTGCACTGAGTGAGAGCCAATCTGTGCCATGGAATTTATTGAAATGATAGACTGCTTTCAAGTATAGCATATTTTTTGTGCTCTGTGGTTGGAAATTCTTTTGGAGAAATATGGTTAGACTATTTTGACAATTTTTAACCTGCTTAAATTGGATTTTTTAAAGTGCACAAATTGATGTTCTGCCTACTTGGAGAATGTTTTAAAGATACCAAGACTTCAAAGAAAAACACTGAGAATAAATCAGATGCAAACATCCCTGTATCCATCCTAGGAAAATTAGTTTAGGATTTCCTAGGGCAGTGCTAAATTAGAATGATACTCAGGCATCAGGGCAAGCACCGCTGGTAATCATCTTTTTTTGTTAGGGGATAGAGGGTGGGGGACTGAAAGAGTGAAGATATTTTTCTATCATGTAGGAATCACTAAATGATATCAGCTCCAAAGATACTTTCGAAGGACACAATTGAGAGTGCTTAGTGTCCCTGCTGCTGCCATGGAAAATTGTGTCAGTTTCTGGTCCCTTGGAATTTGAGGTGTCAGGTGGCCTTTGTCACCCTCACTGTTCTTTGCTGCCTTTCTATTTGGTCATCAGATATCTTTCTCCATCTTTCTGCAGGGTAAATTAGGTCTTGAAAACAGCAACGTGTATTAGACATGATATCAGCTCCAGAAGCTGAAAGCATTTTTTTTTTTTCAAATGAAGCCAGAGAGATGGAGTGATCTGCTTGATAATAAAGCTTAGCTTTAATGCCAGCTCCATGCTGTTACAGCATATTACTAAACAGCAAGAAATGTGGCACAGATGTTGTGGCGGCCATATTTTACACCATCCAAAAGGTCATGTCGCTTGTTATTACATTCAGAATCAATATTAAGTGAGCGTTCCAAATTTCAGCTGTCAGTTGAATTTATTGCTGCACACCAAAGCTGAAGGGTTCTCGACTGTGAATCAAGCAAGCTAACAAATTAACTAATATAAGGGCATGCCTAGAAAAGGCAGGTGACCCACATGCCAAAGCTGGGTTCGTACATAGCTGCGAGAAAGGGCTGCCCCATTGACAATGAGAAAGAACTGCCATCTCAGTGATGAAGAAAAGGAAGGGAGGAGGGAAGGGAGGGGGGAGGGAGGAAGGGAGAGAGGAATGGAGGGAAGGAGAAAGAGGCATAGAAAGAAGGAATCAGAACTCAGGTGGGTGAGACATCTCCAAGGCAGCTTCTCTAGGAAAAAGTGCAGTGTATTCATATCTGTCTGTCAGTGTTCAGGATCATGGCTGGTGCACCTTGAGACTGCTTGCATTGCCAAATTTGCCCCAAGGTCTGGTCACTCTATTCCATAGTCACCTTTAGATCTAGATACAGACACACTGAAACATGTGCTAATTGAATTCTCTTGTTCATCTTACCATTGATCATCTCAACAGCTATGTTGGCAGGTCTTTCTTACAGTCAGCCCTACAAAAGCTACAAAAGTATTTAATAGATGGGCACCCATTTAACTCATACCTGAATGCCCCCAGTTGCCTAATATGGTTTATTAAGGAAAATTTGGGAATTCCAAATTAATGAAGAGGAACTGAGATGACATCTAGTTATCAGATTAAGTAGGGCGCACACAGTCTCAGAAATATCATGGGTTGTGTTCTGTGCAGAATGATTTTCTATGAAGTTAATTCTCAACTATATCCTTTAAACTATTTCCATGATGGATCGTCTGCAGTGTATCTGTTGAGTGAATGAATGTTGTCCAGTTTGCAAATGGTCCTGGGAAGGTACTAGGGTTTCCTTGGGTGTGAGATCACACAAGGTCATCTCACAAGGAAAATCAGGCAGGAGGAAACCAGCTTGTATGGTCCCCTGGCAGGTGGAATTTCTCTCTTGCGAATTTCCAACTGTCATTGGAAAAAATCTCCTGAGACTTTGGCCTGATGAGTAAATCTCCAAACTGCTGGTTACATAGAACTAGATTGAGCGAGGTCTCTCCCCGCCCTCCCTTCCCTCCTTCTTTCCTCTCTTCATCATTGAGAGGGCAGTTGTTTCACTTTGTCAGTAGGGCAGCCCTTTCTCGCAGCTATGTAAGAACCCAGATTTTGCTGTTGGCATGTGGACCCTGGGATGCTTCCTGACAAATGCTGTGCTACTCATTATTCTTATGCTACTGTTTGTTACAAATGCCAGTTAGGAGTTTTAATTGACTTTTCTAAGAGTGTTTAGGGGGAAAAATCTGCGATTCTAGTAAATAAGTACTTCAGTCAAGGACTATTCATTATTGAAGATTCAATAAACATTTTTTTTGAGTACCTACTCTGGGCACATGTTATGTTCAGTGCTTTGGGATAAAAAGATAAACAAAATACACAGTCCCTATTCTCAGGACTACAAGAGAAGGAGTCCCATCCAGGTAGGTACAATGCAGTGTAACAGTGTGTAGTTCACATTTCTGTTACCTTAGACCCAGCAGGTGTATTGCAAGGAATTTATCCAAAGAAACAGTACACAGAATTATGCTTAAATGGCTATTAGTTGTATCATGGTGACTGGCAGCTGGATAGGTGCTCAATGCCTATTTATTGAATAAATAAATATTATGAGCTGTTGGCAAGAACAGAAATGGGAACCTCTAAATATGCAACCAAGAGGATTGGTTAAATTTGACAGCTGTAAATCAAAACATTCTGAAGGAATGAAATTCTGTGACCAAATGGCATAGAAAAATCATCTAAATGCAGTGTGGATGGAAGCAGCTTACAAAGCCATGTATGTCATATGATTTTGATCATATGAAAAGAAACCCACATATAGGCAATAAAAGTATTCTCATCCTGTGTGATTAAATCAACTGGATTGATGATCTCACTGAAACACTAAAGCAAAAATCAAACCATACGTAGCGAAATACTTTGTTTAAATATAGGGAAATATTCTTCCCACTAATATGAAACTGCACTGATTTGAATGAGGGAGACCAAGCTTGCTCTTCCCTTCTTTTGTAAATGGTTCCCACTAGGAAGGGTCTATGATTTTTTCTGTCTCGCATAAAGTTAAAAGGCTTCTAAAGAAGTCTGAATTCTGAATCCTTGTAGATGTTTACACATTCCTCGTCATTTTTTCCCAGTTGTATCTATACCTAATTTGATGGCATTGTTTGTAGCAATTTGCAAGCATTGAATTTTTTCCTAAGCACTAAACTTAAGAAAGCGCTTTGTTTTTGCACTATTTTATTGGTGCATGCTATATTTAACTGAATTGTGAAATTAGATTAAAATACAACTGGCATAAATAGGTTTGAGAATAAACACAATTTGCTGGAGCAGAAGGGGGAGAGTTATTAAAGAACAGCCTACGTGCTGCCTGCTATGAATATGCTTTACAGAGGGGACAGAGCGTGTGATCCCATCCCACGAATCAGTCACACGAAGTGGATTCCAGAGACTCCACTGTGTTCACTAGCGACAGAGAGAATGACTGCAAGGATAGATCCCACAGTATTAATAGTGCTTGTTTCTGGAAGAGAAACAGTGATGGATTTGCGTTCTTTTTCTCCGTTCGTTTGTTATTCACGTGCCTTCCGATGAAAAAGCATACTTTTATAAGCAAGTGAGCCATTTCATTCATCAAATCGCTGATCATTGTTAACAGTACAAGATACACAGTGCCTACTCTGTGTTATCTGATAGAATTGGTGTCTAAGAGGTTTTGGGATAAATTTGTCGGCAGTTCTTGGCTTTCCTGGCTGAATCTCAGCTCTTTCCGTTTTTGTAGGCATGACTGTGGGAAACTTTACTTTAAGTGCTCTCTGGTGCCCCAGTTTATGTAACTTCTAAACGTTAGCGATAATAGTAACAATCTCACAGCCAGAATGGTTGTGAAGATCAAATGAAGTTCATCAAGATCTCAGAGCTTGCTCTATTAAGTGCTTATGTGTTAGCTAGGTCTTGTGTTTACTGTTATTTTTCTTAGTGTCATTAATGGTCTTAATTTCTAAGTTGTCAACCAAAGCTTTACCCAACACCATCTTTCACACGAAACAAAAAATTGCAAATAAGTAAATGGTTAAGTGAGAGCCTGTGTCTGTCTGTGTTGGTGCTCTCAGTTAGAAGTTAGCAAACTGTGACAGGCCCATGGACCAGATCTGACCTGTGGCTTGTTTTTTGTAAATAAAGTTTTCTTGGAAAACAGCCATGCCATTCATTTATTTATTGACTGGACTTGCTTCCCCACTACAACAGCAGGATTGAGTAATTGCAGCAAAGGCCACATGCACACAAAGGCTAAAATACTCACTCGTAGTCTTGTATGAGAAAAGTGGGCAAGCTCCTACTGTAGGAAATCCATTAAGGTAGTATCTTTTTAGGGTGGAGTGAAAAGAGAAAATTTTGTGAGCTAGAAAGAGGATTTGAAAAGGAAGAAAGATAAACGGAATAGTCAGATAAAAATCCCTGTCATATATGTGAAGAGTGTGCTGAAATCATCAGGAACTGTTCCTGTTGAAGAAAAGTATTCCAAAAAAGATACAAAGGGAGAATCAGAGGAAGGAAAGAAGGAAGGAAATACAGAAAGTTTGGCTGGGTAATGTAGGAACAACCTGAAACTCTTTGTAAAAAACAACAAAAATATTTTGGTTGTAATGTGTTAGACAACAGGGAGCCATTCGGGTCTACAGAGCAGGAAAAACATACGCATAAAGGAGATAATCTTGTAGAAGGTAAACCTGTAGGCCTTGTAGAAGGTAAACCTGTAACTAGAGGGTAAATGGGTACCTGTTAGAGAAATATGTTGTGAAGAAATAGAATCTCAGCACGCATGGTGGTGGGACAGAATAGAAAATGTAGTTTCATATAGTCCCTTAATCCTTGTAAGAACTATTTTCCACATTCCCACAAAGGAAGCACTTTGGGTTTCTTCCCTGGAAACCAGCACAATAGCATATAGTCAACAGCAAAATTTATCAACATTAGCAGAATAGCAGTCTTTTCTACAAAATGCATTAAAATTTTAACTCCAAAATGAGACACTTAATCTGGATCAAAACCTGGAATAGGTTCATGATATGCATCTTTAAAAATCATGTGTACTTGTGTGTGTGTGTGTGTGTGTTTGTGTGCGGGGGGGGGGGGCTGCACAAGCTTTAGTTTGGGGAAACAACCTTAAAAGCATGCAGTGTCATCAGAAATCCTTCTGCGATAGTACGATCTTACCTTGCTAAATACCAGGGTCTGATTCACCTGCTCTCAACCTAGCCCTTAGCTAATGGTGTAAGCAGTGTTAATGCCTATCGGGCTGTCACCCAGAGCTTGGGGTTTCTTTAGAGTCTTTTATTGTGGTATAGAACATCATGGTGGTAATGAGGTGGAAGGAAGAAAGTTTCTATCCTAAATAGAAAGTGAGAAGGAAAATATCCAGCATGCAAGCTTTCAAACACCACGTGGACTGGCAGTCACGAGCAGTAGTTGTTTTTGCCAGCTGCATCTTTGTGCAGATCTCGGCTGCATCTTGAGGTCCTCTTTTCGTTGCAAAAGCCTCCGTTGAACGGTCTTCAGCAGCTTGCATCCAAGAAACAACACCAAGCAAAGATAATATTAGAGGAAATAAGTACTGTCTTACCAACCAAGAATCTCTCTAGAATTCAATGGCGTTTGGTGAGACAAGTGGTACATGATCCTCAGCTGCCTGGACCATATGTTGTGAGCTCCCAAAATGTACTTCCATGCTAATCTAAAATTTCATACAATTGTAAGGACGCATTCACTGGGATATCTACTGAAAAATGAAAATTTACTACTTCCTGTCTTCCTAAACTACATAGTGACTTTATTAGAACCTGTTCTTCATGTATAGTCTGTGGACAAAAGTGAGGAACTGAGTTTGGGGAGATATTTTGGTTTAGGAACCACATCAGAACAAATGTGGCTCAGAGAGAAAGGCTTTCTGAGATACTTTGGAAGACCTGACAATACCATGACCTACAGATACAGCTCTCAAATTCTGTTCTGAGCCCAGCACAATTGTTTAGAAGCCACATCTAGCTGCAGCTGAGGCAGGAGGGGAGGAAGAGGGAGGAAGAAAACACAATCACCTTTGTACTTGGCCATGAACCATTTGGAGCCATCTTTCAGTATTCTCAAAAGGCCAGGACCAAGTTCCATGTGCCTACAACAAATCTCAATTTTCCCACACAGAGATCAGGAAGTATTTCCCAAAGCATGGAACAAACACCACTAGTCTAGGTGGTTCACACACTTGGCACAAGTGTGTCACAGTGAGTCGCACAGCAAGAGCACTGTTCACTCTCTTAACTCAGGCCTTTTTGTGTGGAGGAAAAAGCCTACCTTTGATCCCAGCATCACACATTCCATCCTCACTGTTGAATTTTCAAATATGGGATTCATCACCAACTCAGTAAAATTTATTTGTAATCCCCAAATAAAAAATGCTAAGTTCTTTCACAATCAATTACAGACATTGACAAGGCAGGGAAAAATTTAGTGACCCAAGTGCACATCCCAGCTGAAGCCAAACAAAGCAGCACTGGGCCATACTGTTTCAGCTCTCCTACTATCAACAGGTGTCCTTTCATGGTCATCTTGCTGTCATGCTGTCCACATTTTTGTGTTTGTATTGGTAATTTTACCATTTAAACTAGCCCCTGAGTGTATTGCCTATGTTCTCTCTAGTGATCCTAGGTCCAAAAAGGCTGGGATGGACCACCTGGAAAAAAAATCTGTTTTGGATAAGCTTTAAGACCCTCAATATGTTGCTGTTGGTTGTGAGTTCAGTGTGCATGAACCAATTATATATATATATATATATATATATATATATATATAAGCTATCTTTCAGAAACCCATATAAAACAAAGCTATGTGTTGATCAGTTGACAAAAATACCATGGCCAGTGACTCACAGGAATATAACCCAGCATTTCCCCTAGGAGCAATTCATCACTCACACTTAGCAACCTTCTAAAACATAATTCTTGCTGGTAACAGGGAAAAGCTGTTCTTAAAATTGGCCAGCAGTAACATTCCTGTAAGAATTTGTACACACTTTTGTTTGCACTTATTTGATTTTCCTATTGTATAGTATTTATTTCTGCTATTGACTTGTTTGTGGAATGCACAGCACAGTAAGGAAAGTGTTAGAAAAGAAGTAATGCACAAGTTTCAAATGCATTTATTTAAGTTGAGGTGACTAAGTCAATTCAGAGAGCAAAGATCAAATAAATGAAATTATGGGGACTATGTGTGGCAGGAAAGCCATGTGAAGGAGATGAGCAAAAAAGGATTTTATGGAACCCCAGGATTCACTCTTCTCTTTTCTTACTGTCTCCCTAGACTCTAGCTCTGTAACTGAGAGAAAGTTTAACAAAGGTACTATGATTCAGTTCTTGGGAAATAATCAGAACAAACAGAAGTTAACCGGTGAGCATATGGTTACACCGAACTCAGGCTATAGGCCTTTAGGATTGTCGGCAGAATTTCTGAAAATCATAGATCAGATTAGGAGTTTTCTGCATTGGCTGTAAACTTCCTTAGACTTAATAGTAGGTTTTTGAATTACTATGAATAGTATAGCTCATCAGACACGACCTTTAAAACAGAATTGGGCCAGCGGACCATTTGAGCTGGTGTCCTCCCATGCAGAGAAGCGAGCTCAGGTGCAACCCCAGTGAGGTGGGAAGAGAAAGTGGCTCAGCTCACATCTGTGAAGGCGCTGAGATCACTTCCCAGTTCAGCTGTTTCCATCATCCCATCCTGCTGCCTGCGTTCTCAAAAATGCAAGAGAAGGCAGGTTTTTGGCACTTGGAGCCAAAGATGTAAAAACAAAACAAAAAAGTACAAGGGAGCAGTCAAACTGAAAAGAGAGCAATTAAAGAGACAAAAAGTCCCCTTAGCTGCCTTTTGGGTACTTTTTTGATCTTTTCACCAAGGAATTAGCAGCTTTTAATGTTTCCCACCTCAGCTTAAAATACAGCTGGCAGAAAAGAAATGAACATTATGGGAAGGCTGCTTTGGGTTAAAAGGCGAATGTAGGTGAGTCAATCAAACCGCTGTCAGATTCCGGGAACGCGGGGTCTTCTCACCTAGCACAGTGACCAGGTTTATGCTGGACAGCAGAAGTCTCAGTGTAGAAGCCACGCTTTTCAGTCACTTTATTTCTTCCTGTCACACAGGCCTCCACTTGGCTTGCATTTTGGTGATCATTCAGCCAGCTAGCTGCTTCCGCCACTGAAACACTGGGAGCAGTTGAGTTATTTTCAGAGCACAATGAAAGGAGAGCACTCTTGAATTTCAGTGAATGCTGAGGTTCTCTCGTCTCCATGGAAGACAAAACATTGATCGACTCCCACTAAAACCAGAATTCAGTCTCCAGCTCGGCTCTCTCGCTCTCCTCTTATTTTTGTTTGTTTGTTTATCCCTTCTTTGCCTCCAGGATGGTTGTGTTCATCAGCACGCACTGGGTTCCTCCACCCAACAAATCTGTGGAGTAAGAGTCATGCTGGTCTGGGAGAATCTGAGGGCCAGGCCAGGGGCCGTGTGGGGCAGGAGTGAGCTGTGTTTGTGGATGACCAACCACCTGTCGCTGCAGGCTAGACCCACAAGGCATCAGCAGCAGGTCCCACCACTGGGACCAAGAGTACAACGTATCAGAAAGAAGAGTTCCTGAACCCGTGTTTAACAAACCCTCCCATGCTCCAGTGCTAATCCCCAGGAAACTCGTTAATGCAGTTAGATGCCATGGCTGTGTGCACTCAACACAGGCAGGGAGCGCAGCCACTGTTTGGCTCCGTGGATGCTAAGGCAGCTCCTCCACTCATTAGGCCAGCCTCTTCTTCTACGCTGACCTCATGGACGTGCTGTTGGCCTTGGGAGAACTCACGGAGGCATTGTTTGAAATCACTGTTGCTAAACTCCAACCAATACCTAAAGGCTTCTTTGCCTACCAACAAAACAATTGATCGTGGTGAGAAATCACACAAATTTAGCAAGGTCTTGGTCAGGCTAAAGGGGATAGAGTGCCCCAAACACTAACCTGGCATCTACAAGTAATGAGTGTCAGTCAGTGCTCATGACTGAGGGAGAGGGAGCTGGAGAGACTCTGAGAGCAGGGGGTGAAGCTAGCTGGCCTGGATGTTGATCGCTTGACAGGGTTTTCTGTGGCCATTAGTTCAGCTGGGGACAATGGAGAAGGACCTCTGTGGTTACATCGCTAGTTACAGGCATGAGTGCTACAGTCACCGTCTAATTAAAATTCTGCCTTTGTCGGCCGGCACCCTGGCTCATTAGGCTAATCCTCCACCTAGCGGCGCCGGCACACCGGGTTCTAGTCCCGGTTGGGGCACCGGATTCTTTCCCAGTTGCCCCCCTTCCAGGCCAGCTCTCTGCTGTGGCCCGGGAAGGCAGTGGAGGATGGCCCAAGTGCTTGGGCCCTGCACCCCATGGGAAACCAGGAGAAGCACCTGGCTCCTTCCTTCGGATCAGCACGGTGCGCTGGCTGCAGCGAGCCAGCTGTGGTGGCCATTGGAGGGTGAACCAACGGCAAAAGGAAGACCTTTCTCTCTGTCTCTCTCTCACTATCCACTCTGCCTGTCAAAAAAATAAATAAATAAATTCTGCTTCTGTCAACTTTTAGACTTTGGACAAATTGCTTTATCTTTCAAGCCTCAGATTTCTCTTCTGGAAAATAGGGGAAATAGTGGCCACTTACTTGAAGGGTTTTTGGTTGTGCTTTGATTTGGGTAAAGAAATATAACAATGTGTGTGAATATTATTTGCACAGGGCATAGCCCCTGAAATACATACTGTGAAAACTCAACGCTTGCTGCTCCTCTCTACCCCTTCTTCTTTTCCCACTTCTCTTCCTGCGCCTAGTTCATTTGACAAAAAACATCTACCCTTTCATTTTAGGCTAAGTTACATACAGAATAGTTTGAACATTAATTGTGATCCCACCTAGGGATTTAAGCCAAAGAATAACAGCGTTCCTGTCTTCTGGAAGTTTCCATTCCTGGTAGTCTCTGCTCACCTGCCTTTAACCTTCTCCCGCATAAGGAGTTAGGTGGCTTTTGGGTGCCAGGCTTTATAAAACTGTTTTCCTCTCAGTCAGCCAGTGAATATAAGACTTCTCACATTTGCATTTGTCATTGTAATTCTTTTGTTCCAATAAGGGGTGAAAGAAAGGTTAAAAGAGATGTCATCTATTGGAAAGAAATATCAAAATGTGTACCAGGATCTCTTTGGAACATCACACAAAATTGAGAGTTTGTGTTATTTGGGTTTCAATTCAAGGTGGGAAATCTAAAATACCAGCGACAAATGATTTGTGACTCCTACTCAATTTATTCAACTCCAAACTATTTCAATAAATCTGGGAATTCATCTATATCCCGTTAAATTAAGGTTTCTTTTCTTTTTGAAGGAAATGGTGCCAAACTGATAAAGTCTTTGAGTTATTCTCTCTAAATATACTTAATCTTCATTAATGCAGCCCTGCATGGTATTTTGAGCCAATCTGAAATAACAGGAAAATTTTTCACATGTTTAATCCTTAAAATAGAATTTCTTTTTTTTTTTTTCCTACTACACAGTCTGCCAAGGCATGTATGTATAGAGGTTTTATATACATAAAGTTTATCTCTTCCAGTTTCATCTCCTGTGCTTTTTTCCTAGCCCACCCTCATTTCTGGATCTCACATGGATGTGATTTAACACAGTTACCAAATAGCCTTTATTTCTCTAGGTTTTCCTCAGTGCCACAGGAAGATAAATCAACTACCCATTAACATGCACTTCATCTGGTGAAGTTGTTTTAGGGGAGTTTCTTTTATCCTCCCACTTGCTGATATAGCTAATGAAACAATGTGCATTTCAATTCCTAGGCTCCCTGGATTCAGACCTGGAGAGTAGCTAACACACAATTGATTTCCAGCCCTGCAGGAAAAGGGGCAGCAGTAGAGAAGTCAGATGAATTGATCGCTAAGATACAGGCCCTGTGGGATGCTTCAATATCATCCATGTCTGAATGCATGCACAATTCTGTCATCAATAGGAAAATCCGCAGGATAGGAACTTCATAGGGTCCAGATAGCAGCTTAAGTATACAGGTGTAGTAGCCTGCAGCCTACTCTACTTCAAATCTACTCTTCCTTGATAAACTACCAAATGTATACATTCAGGCTTTGGAAAGAGGCAAATTGCAGGAAGAAATATTGAATGGTTGTACTGAAGCTCCCCTTGAGAGCATTCATCAAGGGGTTTCAGCTTCATACATCCATGAGCCCCGGGTCTGCTGATGTTAAGACAATAAATGTTGAATGTCTTCGATTGTTGCTGCAGCAGAACACCTACTGACTCGCTTGGCCTTTAAAGCTTGTTTTGGGTTAGTGGGGGAAAACAGCCAAGCAAAACATGGTCATGGGCCGTATTTGTACAACCCACTCATTTGTGATCCCTGAATTAACCCCACCCCTCATTCTACAGATCAGGAGACTCGAGATGTAAGAAGTGAAACTCTTGATTCAACCTGTCACACTCAGAAGTTCTCACAGTTTGCACATTATTTTGTTGGTGATAAAATTACCAAATGCTGTTGGAAGGCCTCTCTCTAATGCTTGAGTACCAAGCCTCTTGTGGAATTAACTTTTTCCTTATGAGTGACAGCAGCTAATGTCCAACTGAGAAGAACATGGGTGGCTGGATCTGGATGCTCCAGGGAGCTCCTCAAGGCACTGTCACCATCTCTCGTCTCTGTTCTCCCTGTTGGCCTAATTCTCAGGAAGACTGCCCCTTTTGAAGTCAAATTCAACAGAAAAGTTTCAGTAGATCTAGACTTACAAATACTTAACTACAACAAATTGTAGTAGACCCTCTGTCTCTTTTTTTGGTGAACGTTAATTTATGTACTTCTCATCTACTTGAAAGTCAGTGCTCATGATAGAGAAAGAGAGCATTGGTTCACTTCTGAAATGTCCACAACAGCCAGGGCTGGGCCAGGCTGAAGTCAGGAGCCCAGAACATATGAATCTCCCATGTGGGTAGCACAAACACTCGAATCATCATCTGCTGCCTTCAGAATGCATTAGTTGGAAGCTGGATCCAACACGGAGTAACCAGGACACAAGTGTCATCAAAGGCAGCTTAACACACTGCACCATAATGCCTGCTCCAAGCCTCTGCTTCTTAATAAACACGAAGAACACACTCTTCAGATTGAGTCTCTTTGGAACAACCTAGGTAATGTGTGCTTTCCTGAACCAATCACCAGTGGCCCAAAGAAGGGAGTAAAATAGTGGGATAGAAGCCAGAGCCTCTGACTAAGTAAGAAAAAAAGATTGAAACACTCTTGCAAAGGAAGGAGTTGGGGACTCAGTAGGCAGAAGCAATAGATACTGACCATACTGCCTCTTCATGTGTAGCTCATAGCCTCACCCTCTCGGGTGCTTTAGCATGACGCTTAGGTGGTTGGAGTTTGTAGGGCCATGTCTAGAGCCCCTGGAATCTATCAGGAGGCATATCCCAAGGATCAACACAATTTACTGTCATTCCTATGTACAAGGTTAAACCTTTCCTTTTTCTCCATTCTTTTACTTAACATACCTTACTAAGTGCTTCGTTAGTACTAAGTACTTGGCTGGAATATAATAAATCATTTTAGTCATACAACAATCCTAAAAAGCACAGGTGATTACTCTCAGGAGACAAATAGGGACCATCTGCTCTTCCAGCTTCTAAACTGTGTGTTCCAGGGTATGATGAGATTTCACACCGAGGGTAGGAATCTAGACTAAGGCCTGTCTTAACCAGAGCAGTTCTTTTGGAGGTTTCATAATTTTTTTAAAAAAAATCTATTTTAAGTTTACTTATGTTCATAAAGTTAACCATACACCAAGTAAAGAGTTCAACCTACAGTATGAAGAAAAAAGAATGTTCCTTAACAGAAGAAGCAAGGGCTGTAAACAATCATCAAATCTCAAAATGTCCATTTTACTCCAATACATTACATTATTAGTTACATCAGATCAGGGAAAACATACCTGTTTTGTGTACTGGCTTATTTTGCTAAGTATAATGATTTCCAGTTGTGTCCCTTTTGTTGCAAAGGACAGGATTTTTTTTTTTTACACCTGAGTACCTGACTAGAAAAGGTCTTAGATTTTTATTTTAATTTTGCATATTCTTTTTAGAGGCATTGGTGCTTATTTTTTTTTCTTGAGAGCCATTTTGCATGTTAATTGACTTTTCTGCTCAGCACTCACATGGTTGGAAATTACAGAACTCCAACATAACCTAACAGTAAGCAAATCCAGAAATGTATTGATAAAAGGTTGAGTTTCAGACCCTCCTACTCTCTCCCAAACACATGCTCTGTTGCCCTTCCTCTCTTGTGTTCTGGGAGGATGCAGCATAAAGTCCTTAACCAGGTACAACCCTCTTCATCCTGGACTTCCCAGCTCCCTGCACCGTGGGCTGAATCATCCATTCCCCAGTCTCAGGTATCTGTCAGAGCATAACAGAATGGACTAAGTCAGTCTCACATATAATTTCTGGGGTTGGAAGGGGTAGGTCTTCAGCCTGAGGATTTAGATGTCCATATTCCATATCAGAATGCCTGAGTTCAGTTCCTGGCTCTAGCCCCCAATTCCAGCTCCTTGTTTTTTGTTTGTTTGTTTGTTTGTTTTTGTTAAAGATTTATTTATTTGAAAGAGAAATATACAGAGAGAGGTAGAGACACAGAGAGGTCTTCCATCTGCTGGTTCACTCCCCAGATGGCCACAATAACTGGAGCTGTGCTGATCCAAAGCCAGAAGCCAGGAGCTTCTTCCAGGTCTCCCATGTGGGTGCAGGGGCCCAAGGACTTGGGCCATCTTCTACTGCTTTCCCAGGCCATAGCAGAGAGATGGATCTGAAGAGGAACAGCTGGGACTAGAACTGGCACCCATATAGGATGCTGGTGCTTCAGGCCAAGGCTTTAACCCTCCAGCCCCCCAGCTCCTTGTTAATGCATGCCCTAGGAGGCAGAAAATAATGGCTCGAGTACTTGGGTCTCCCATGCAGGAGATCAGGATTGAGTTGGACTGAGCTGAAGTTCTGACTTTAGCCTGGTACCAGCCACTGTAGTCATTTGGGGAGTGAAGCAATGAGTGTGATTCTCTGTCTCTTCCCCCCCCCCCCCCAGTGTATATATGCATGTTTCTAACTCTTAAATATGTTTTTAAAATTTTTTGATAATTCCTAAGCAGAAACTTGGAGTCATTTGAAAACCATGTTTTTCTTATTCTGTGTCCAACTTGTTTGGTGTGAAGGTAAAAGCTGGGTAATTATCACCCCAGTAGATCTGATTGGAAGATTCCTTAGTTAGATATACCCAGAACCAGAGCCAGAAACCTCTATAGTCCAGTGGCTGCTTCTCCTTCACATCAGTTCCTGGCCTCCGTGCAAAGCTGAGCTCAGCTCCTCTGGTGAATGTGCGAGGAATGGGAACTTAATGCAGGAACATCAAAAGGAGCAGGTTCAGCCTTTCTCCTCCAGCTATCACAGATGGTTCTGGCTGCCAGGGTGATGGGTCTGTCCTATTCCAGGCTGCCTGGACATTTTGAATGTCCTGTCATTCTTGGACACAGTAGCATCCACAAAAACTCCCCCATCTTGTCTTTGTTCTTTTTTGGGCTTTGTTGCTTGGATTCCAACCGGCTTCCTTTCCTAAACCAACTTAGCATTTGCTTGCATTTGTGTTTTTTTCAGAGCCAACGATATTCTTTGGTACTTGTTCCTCTAAGGCAATTTCGAGAAGTAGTTAAGAATATGCTATCTGCAGTCAGACTGCCTTCTTTCAAATCCTGGCTCAGCTACAACCAGCAGAGTAAAATAGGACTTTAATAATAGTTCCTACTCCAGAAGGTTATTATTAAAAAAATAGTACTTAGCACAAAGCCTGAGAAATAATATGCACTTAATAAAGGTTAAACAGTATTAGTTTTTTGTAATTATCCAGGTATTCATACTTTGCAATTTTTAAAAAGGAACTAGATCCCATTATAGTTTACAGATAAAGAAATAACATCAAGCAACTTGAGTTTCTTGTTGCCAGGTTTCTTGATTTAACCTCTATCTCAGCTCTTTGAGTGTATTTTTTGTTATTAACAGACAAAATAAAAAGCAGACTTTTTTAAAA
Source organism: Oryctolagus cuniculus (assembly GCF_051225735.1). Classification (NCBI taxonomy): domain Eukaryota; kingdom Metazoa; phylum Chordata; class Mammalia; order Lagomorpha; family Leporidae; genus Oryctolagus; species Oryctolagus cuniculus. The sequence goes on from NC_142872.1 coordinate 56,008,604, forward strand.
AGATATGATGAAGCCATGCCCCGGCTTTGATTCCTGAGCAGAGCCTCCGTTTGTGTCAATGCGATTTCTCTGCATGGATTGATGGCAGAATGCGCTCTGTTTCTAAGACTGTTTAAAGCAGGGCACAAAAGAAGTCACACTGGCTGTGTCCACAGCTGGCGAAATGGGAGAGACTAAGCCGGTGAAAGAAGCTGTTAATACAGACCAGAAAATTTTTAAGCTAAAAAAAGGAACATGCCCACTGAAAGTCAGAAAGCACAACTTTTATTTGGGTAAAGCGATGTTAGACTCTGCATGATTCCTACTTAGAAAATGCACACGCTTGCCTTCTCCGGCTGCCAGAGCATCATTTTTTTAACCGAGAGGAACCAAAATAGAGAGAGGAATAATGGGCTTTCACAAAGTCTGTGCCCAGAAGCAAACCCAGAAACATAAACACTCGAATGCCTGGATCCTTCTGCGTATAAAAGAGGAAAGCAGTTGTGTAACTCCTTTTTCTTCCAGAGGTGCCACTTGCCATCTTGTACCACCGGTGACATCAGAATTAGAAAGATACGGAGAACCCTCACAAAATGCATGGAAAATATTATTAGAAGATCTTTATTTTGGTGTAAAAAATGAATCCCATGTGTATGAGGTCTTGAAACCTTTCATGTAAAATGTGTATTACAAAAAAAAATGCATGAATTTCAAAATTTTTGCACCAAAATAGCTGTAGTTTTTTTATTTCAGAGGCAAAGAGACAGAGATTGCATCTGCTAATTCACTCCCAAATGCCTGCAACAGGAAGGATGGGCAGGCCCAAAGTGGAAGCTGGGAACTCAGTCTGGGTTTCCCAAATAGGTACCAGAGAGACAGCTGCTTGAGTTGTCTCCCAGGGTATACACTCATGGGAAGTTGGAATTTGGAGCAAGCTGGGACTAGAACCCATGTAATCCCATAGGAAGATGCAGGCTTTCCAACAAGGCTCTCCATTCCTGTTCCAAATGGCCAGCCCTCAATTTACCAGTTCCCTTCTTCCATAAACTTTTTGAAGTCCTCTTGTATATTCCACCAGAAGGATGGTGATTGTATAAAGAAGAGGAACTTGGTTCTATATCAGTTTGCAGCACTCTTTTCTGTAACCTTCTCCTGAGAGCCCTGTGAAGATCTGTGCCTCTGCCCTCAGTGGAGAAATTTCCATGAACCATACACCATCTAGTGCTTTAGGTATTGCGCATAGAATGTCTTTCATCCATGGTGGAGCAGCCATTCAGCCACCACATCGATCCTTATTTGTAACTCAGTGAAAAATAGACCTTCACCTTTCATTTTTCACTCCAACCCGAGAACAGTGCTCAGAATCTGATGACCATTCACACTGCTGCCAGAAATTTCTATTTCTCTCTCTGTGTACCTTATCAATAACTGCCCACTAGGTTATTTTTGGCTTGGTCTGTGCTCCAACTGTGTTAAAATGGAGTCTTTGGAATAACAAAATAATAGTCTTGGAATTTATCTAGCAAAGCGTGATGTCTTGAACCAAAGATGTCTAGTAATGTCTTAGGTGTCATGTTTCAGTTATTGCTCACTTTTTATTTCCGTTCAGAACAGAATAAATTGCTAAAAAATGGACTGTATTACATGTGCACATGAGTATGCTTTTGTGTATCTGAGCTTGTTGGTGTGAAGTAATGCATGCACACCTTGTATATGAAGCATGTAAATATTGTACAGAATGTGTAGTGAAACACTTAGTCTATAGTAAGTTTTCAGTTACTGTGGATTGAATCCGTGAGGGTAATGACTGCATAGCACACAGAGAAAATGATGGGAATCCTAAGTATGATTGATGAGGCTTAAATACTGGAATTAAAAATCAGAGGAAAAGTTCTAGTCCTCGTTTCCAGGCTTTCTTACCACTTACGAGAGCAAACCTGATTTGTGTTGACTACATTGTGTTTGAAAGTTTGGAAGAAATAAGACCATGATTAAAAAGGAAACAAACACCTTGTATTCCAGTTGTTCTTAAAACATCAGACAGCCAAAATTCTGAGCCCCATCCCGGGTGTCTCAGAATCATGGTGAGTGCAAGGGCAGTGGACCCTTCAGGACCCTGCTCGCCATGTTGTCATCCTCAATCATGAGGATTAATGCACTTGCTAGTTATTATAAGGGTTGAAAGACTTTTCTTATGGCAAAAAGAAGAGTGAACTATTTCTTATCCCCATGCCACTGTCAAAAATGAATAGGTAATGTGGCAGGGATTTGTTGGTGTAGTTCCGATTCTACTTGGATATCTTCGTCCCTTATCTGAGTGCCAGGATTCAAATGCCAGCTCCAGTTGTGGTTCCAGCTCCTTGCTCATGTGCATCCTTGGTGTTGGCGACAGGGGATGAAGGGGGCAGCAGATGATAGCTTGAATACTTGGGTCTCTGCCACTCATATGGGAAACCTTGATTGAGTTTTGGGTTTCTGGCTTTACCCTGGCCCAGCCCTGGCTGCTCAGGCTCTGTACATCTTTCTGTCTGATTCTGTGTATATATCTGCCTTTCAAATATTTAAAATAAATGCAGTTTTAAAAATGTGTGTAAGTGAAAAACAGGTCAAGGTGGCTGCAATTTCACATAGCCAGCCTGTCATTTATTAGATCTTCCCAAGTCTTCTAGCCATGAGAATTTGCAAATCCTGCCTTAACAAAAATGAACCTTCATTGCATTGTCTTGGTTCTTCTCAACTCATAATTTTCTTTTGAGGAATTTATGGCAATACTTGTGATGATGTCATGACAATACACACAAGGTCAACCATTGCTTCCACATTGCTTTAAAAATCATTACGCGTAAACTTGAGCAACTTGGGAACTATGGCAGAGCCTGGTCGCACATGCTAGGCAGCCACTCTTCCTGGGCGGGACTAATTCCCCTGCCATTGTTTGTAGCACAGGTGTGGAAAGGTGTTTGGATTGCATCCCAATCAGAAGCAGGTGACAAGAGATGAGATGGTTCGTGTGTGGCTCTAGGGGATTGCTCAAGACTTGGAGACAACATGTTCTGTGCACCTCACTGACTATAATAGTTCCTAGGGAGCCACAAAGAACAGTTGTATACATCCTTAGGTTTAGGGATTTCCTCCAGAGCTAGTGTTTCACACAGTAGAACATAATGGCTCCCTGGACACAGCTACCAGAGATCCCATAAATCTGCGTGGAGGTCGATGCTCCCATTTTGTTTTGTTAGGTGACTCATTTTTGGCCGCATGATGTATTATTCTGTTCATAGGCAGTTATGTGATGATATCAATGCGAACGTGTGCTGTGTTACCAGAAGCATTTCACAATGCACTGCTGGTAATGTTTTCAGTTTCTACAGCAGCTTTGCCCTTGGAGTTTCCTGTTCCTGATTTAGTTTGCTGGTTTGTTGTTGTTTCCTTCTCCTTCTGCCCACTTCGTGGCATGGAACACCTACAGGGGAGAAAATCTTTTCCCTTTGCCTACCCATGGATTCTACCACCCTGAAGAATCTGGGATCATTAGGAAATATGTGTTCTTTCTGACTTTCAGAGTAGACTAGGGTGAAGGAGCCTCTGCTTGGCAGTAGAGCCTCGTAGAGCTTTGCCAGGAATTGAATACTGTCACATTCCCTTGTGGGGTGGTGAAGTACAAACCTGGCTTCAAAATCAAGAGAAAGCCAAACTCAGATCTGCACCGCACTGTTCAATATGCTCTGATCTGGAGCAAATGACAACATCTCTGAGCCTCTGTCTTCTCATCAGTAAAATGGGGATTATAACAACACCTTCGTGGGAAAATGAGGAGGATTTTTGAGGATTAAAGGAGAAAAGAGTAGCATTCATGCTGTATGTCATAGCTTATCCTAAGTTCTTACTGAATATCTTATTAGTAGTTTTTAACTTTTCTACCTCTCCTTAGCCAGTCTTCTTTTTCTTCCTTTTCACTTATACTATGTGTAAGCATATTATTTTCTCTCAAAATGTATTTTAGTCCTAAGAAACATCAACAAGTGAGCAAACATGGCCAACTGGAGTAAAAAGTATCATAATACTGCAGCATGGCCCGACTTTCCATTACTCTTTAGTTTCACTTCTGTATGCACCTTTCTGCTTGCTTGGAGAGAAATATTAGAAAAATGTTAATAAGCCCTAAATTTGAGAAGTAAGAATAGAAATATGATAGACAGTGAGGAATATCGCTTAGGGCTCCTCTCCCCAACAATTATTATTCCTGAATATTTAAATTCTATTTCTATCCACCTATTTAATTGAAGAATATATTACAGTAGATATGTCACCCACCAGTCCACTCAGAACCTAGATAAAATCTAAAGCTGCTCCTACAAACACACATTAGACTACAGCTACAAGTGGCACATGGTTGCCAAATGTTAACACTTGTTGGAGAAAAACAAACATTTTCTCTGGGCATGACAAATTACACGTGTTGGTTTCAAAATTGTTGCTTGTGCTGGTAAGCCTCCAAGGAAAGTAAGTTGCTATGGTCCTGGCAGCTTAGGTGAAACAAGATTGGCTGTTAGGAAGATCAGATTATGTGCAACTGCACTACTAGGAAGATGTTGGGGAAAACACATTTGGAATGACTCCTTTACAATCTGCATCCCATGTCTACTTGATTCTTTTCTAACCAGCAGTATATTTCTTGCTTCCTTCTGTATTCTGGTCTCTGAGGTCAATAGAGGTATATAGAACAAGGGTCAAACCAGTAGAATAAAGGATGAGCTGCCAAAGACTTTGAAGGGAAGAGATAGAAGTAGGCAAGAATCCTGGGGGATGCATCACATGAAAGGTGAGTGGGAGTTAGATCAATGGCAGAAACAAAAAATGCCTTGGAAAAGACAGAAACTGTAAGGGAAACTTAGAGCTAATTGATGAGGGGAAGGGGCATTTAAGCAAAGTTACGATGATGGTTCTTAAAACAAACATAGCAAATGCTGTACAGCATCCTGGATTTCATCCTAGGACAGGAAAAACTGAGCAAGTCTGGAGCTGAATTTGCTAGGAATGTGCCAATGTGAATTTCTCACTTTTCTCAAGAGTACTGTAGTTAGGCAGGAGTTAATATTAGGGGAATGGGATTAAGGTGACATGAGAATTTACTGGATTATCTTTGCAATTTTTCCATTAACATAACATTGTTCCAAAACAAAAGTGCATTATCTTGAGGATAAGCAGGGATGAGGAATACCAAATAGAGAGATTTGTGAAACTGACCTGAAATTTCAGGAGGTAAAAGAAAACCATAGCTAAGAAGAAGGGGAAAGTCAGAGTCATATTAACAAAGACTTGAATGCTGCCCTAGAGAATCCTCACCTTGGGAGCAAAGTTGTTTTGTTTTGCTTTGCTCTTAAGCAAAGTAGTTACCTCACTGCAGTACAGTTTTAGAGAGAAGTGTACGGTCTGAGAGAAGTGTACAGGAAAAAACAGGTAAGCAAGAGACATTGGGGCACATGGACAAGGTAGTCAGCTCCTTGGCAGAGAGCTCTTTTGGGGGAGAATAATATTCTAGGCTTGTTTCCCCCTAACATTGTGAGTAAGCATAGTGTGTGAAATCAGACCTGTCATCCAAGTGTCTTGAAGCTTAAGAGTGGATTTTAAAATAGAATTAAAGAAGTCCACATAGACTTCTGTTAACATTCGGTAAAGGAGTGACCCAGAGAACAGTCATTTAAAGACCTCTTTTTTGGCAGAAGTCCAGAGTTAGGAGTTACACAATAGAGTTATCTTTTTTTTTACAGGCAGAGTGGACAGTGAGAGAGAGAGAGAGACAGAGACAGAGAGAAAGGTCTTCCACTGCCGTTGGTTCACCCTCCAATGGCCGCCGTGGCCGGTGCACCGCACTGATCCGATGGCAGGAGCCAGGTGTCTATCCTGGTCTCCCATGGGGTGCAGGGCCCAAGTACTTGGGCCATCCTCCACTGGCACTCCCTGGCCACAGCAGAGAGCTGGCCTGCAAGAGGGGCAACCAGGACAGGATCCGGGGCCCCAACCGGGACTAGAACCCGGTGTGCTGGCGCCGCTAGGCGGAGGATTAGCCTGTTGAGCCGCGGCGCCGGCAGGAGTTACACAATAGAGTTATAAGGGATAATGATAACGTGCAGGAACCAAGAGGTTCAAGACCCCTAGAAGTAAAAGGAGAGCCAGGCATGTGGCATGGTGATTAAGATGCCACCTGGGGCACCTACATCCCCTATCACAGTGCCTGGGTTTGAGTCCCAGCTTTGCTCCTGATTCCAACTTCCTGCAAATGCGCAGCAGATGATGGCTCAAGTGCTTGGGTCCCTGCTGCCCATGTGAGAGACCCGAAGTGAGCTGGCCTGGTTCAACCCCAATTGTTGGAGGATTTGGGAAATGAGTCAGTGCACATGAAATCTCTTTCTTCTCCCCTGCTCCTTCTCTTCCTTTCAAAATGAAGAAATACATAATTTTTAAAGTAAAAGGAGGAGAGAGTTTGAAGGAGACAAGTGTTGAAAACACTGTTGAATACAGCAAAATCTATCCTGATAAATGGGTAAATGGGAATTTCACACATGAAACCAAAGTGGTAGCTAATGACCGTTAGGAGGACAATCTCTCTGAAGCCATGGAAACAGAAGATAAATTTTCAGAAAGTGGAAAAGAGAGGAAGTAGGGGGAATGGGCCCCAGACATGTTGTTTTTGATATGAAGAAGAGAACAAGATGCCAATTAATGGAGACCTCTTCATGTGCAAGGATTCATCTTGGTGATGCTCTTACTATGTTATTATTTTAAAGACAGACAAGGTGTTTCTGGCCAAGGCAGGTGTGAAAGGAGTAGGGAAGACAATGAATGCTAGGGAAGGAATATAAAGCTTCCTCCAGAAACTAGAAGAAGGTAGAAACAACTCCCAAGAGGGAGTTGGTTTTATCTGAACCATGAGCACTGTGTTTTCTCATCTGAAGTCATAGTGACCTCCCAATGACTGGCCCCAGGCAGCTGTTGCCCTGAGTGGGTTCTCCACAGTGGTTGTCTGTCTGTGTCTCTTGCCATCCCCTCTTCATGTGCTCGGGTGCCAAGAACACTGGCTTGCTTTCTGTTGCTTGAAATCACTGTGGTATCCTCATCGTCATCAATTTTGCACATATTGCTTAATCTTTATTGTATTTCCATTCTGTATCACCCTCTCAATCTCTTGGTTCAGTTATTGCGCCTGAATGAGGCCTTTTACAGTCACCTAAGTAATTTCTCCCCTTCATACACTCTTTAAGCATTTCCTTTTGTTTCTAAGCATGTATCATGGTTCATTTGGTGTGTGTTGTGTATCTGTGTATTGCGCATGTGTATGTGTGTACAAAATTATCTGATAAATGTTTATGTTTCCCACAGAGTTGGGAGTGGCTCAAAGCTTTAGGGATACCAATCTTCTTAATCTGTTCTCTGTGGCATGGAAATAGCAACTTGAATATGAAACGACTGTTGAAAGTTACTGTGAAGATAGGCCATCCAAGCTCAAATGTTCCTCTAGGATTCTACCTAGCTTTCATTTAAGAGCATGACATAGCCAGGTCCTCCCCAAGGGCAATTTTTTCTCACTCTTCACTCATTCACACTATCAATATGACATTTGCCAGCAGGAGTTATAAACTCTGTTCCTACACAGCCAAACAGAGATCTACTCTCCACTTGGTCCCCATCCTCCCTGATAAATACGGTGCAGAGAAGTCACTGGAGGTGATAAGGAAGTGGAATCACTATGTGTTATTAATTTTAGCCTCACATTGACAGTGGTTTGCTGATTTTGAGAGGTGAGGACTTAGCAATTATTGTCATGCAGATGTATGCACTGAGTACTGGCAGATCCACTAATTTTTGAGCCAAATTCATCCCAAGGCCCCTTCCAGTCTGACACCCCAATGCGAGGGAGGTATCCCGTGATCCTTGAGGCCTGACCTCATTTTTTCTCCGTCATTCCACATAAAGCTTCCTTGCATTAACTAGGACCCATTCTGAATGCCAGCCCCTATAATGAGCGGAAATATTTATCCCCTTTAGCTGAACAGCTCTTAGAAGCAATTAGCATTTAGGGAATTTCTTGTTTAGAAATAATGTCTGCATGAAATCACCCATTATGGGCTAATCTGAAGCTGGAAGATAGATGCTCAGTTTTCCTCTGATAGCACCTGCGAACGTTTGTGGCAAGGGGGCTCGTCGCAGCATTGCTGTGAGCCGTCATATTTCCTTCATGGGATGAATGGTGGGGAAACAGGAACCTCTTTAACAAGGAAGCAGTGCTGAGGACGAGGAGTATGTTCCTTTCAGATGGTGCTGTGTACCTGTCATTCATATCTGAAGGTTGAGGAGGCTTTGCATGTCGTAATTAATTCTCTCATCCCCTTCAAGATCGCTGCATTTTGGCTACTTCCTAGGAAATAAACAGAGATGCTATGTGTCAAAAATGAGTACTGTGTCAGAAAATGGAAGGACAGGAAACTTGTTGATTGACAGCTGCAGGGTAAAAAAAAAAATCTTTTGAATTTGTCAAAAAGGGAAACATGGATCCTGCATAGCAGGTTTATGATCCCATAACAGTTGTGTGTGCTTAAATTGGGTCATTCTGGTCCATGGGTTGTTCTGATGCCAGTTTGACAATATGGATATGGACAATGACACAAGTTGAACCTCCTCAAAAATCCAAAATCTGAAATGCTGTAAAACCCCAAATTTTAAATCACTGATACGATACCACCAGTGATAAATTCCACGGTGTAAAAGTTTGTTTCATGCATAAAGCTACTACAAATACTTTATAAGATTACTTTCAAGTTGTGTACATAAGGTATATATATGAAACATTCGTATTTGGACTTGGGTCTTATCCCCTCATTAAATATGGTAAATATTCCAAATTCTGAAAATATCTCAAATCTCAAACACTTCTGGTCCCAAGCATCTCAGATAAAGCATGCCTAATTTGTAGCTATAAATTTTAGTGAGTGCTTTTTAAATTCCAAGGAGTATGCAGAATGCTTTTGTTGATTTGTTTCATTTAGTTGTCCTAATGGTCCTCTTCATTGATGGAAGAATGCTTAGAAAGATTCAATTTACTCAAATTTATTCAGCTGAAGACTCTAAGAGCTGGGGCGTGGACCTGGGCGAGCTAACTCCAGGGCCCACACTGACATCACTTAACCAGCTCCACAAACATAATGCCTTCTGCTCGCATCACCATCCCATCAGCTTTCTGTAATTCAAAGCCTCTGAGTGAGCCTCTGCTTTGGAAAGACCCACATTCAATCCCAAAGAAACCACTGGCAGCATCCACCTCCCTACTGGGGCAGCGCGCAGCAGAGCGTGTGTGCTGGTAAACACGGATGCACTCCTGGTGGACAAAAGGAGGAAGGACAAGGACTGCCAGTCCCAAGAGGCACACCCAGTAGCAGCCATGTCATTTGAGCAGTGCAGGCTGGAAGGGCCAGAGTGGCCCGAGAGAGCCGTGCGGGTGTGGGGAAAACCCTTCCGTGGGTGGCACTGGCTAACACCAGGCAGACACACCCCAGGGAGTGAGAAAGGGCAGCGTAGGAGCGTTCCGCTGTATGTCAGACTCTGCCGAAGGCCAGCCCCGCTTCCAAGTGAAACTTGCACAGAAAAACTAAATAAAGGAAAGAAAAGCCAAACAGAACAAATTCCCATTTACTCAGCTTTTACTGTCCTCGGAGGCTCTGTGTTTATGCTAGATCTTAATTATGCTGCTAGTCAAAGACACACTAAACTCCACTGTGGTTGAGGGAGCTGTTTTATCTTTCCATCTTTCCAATCAGAAAAGGCCTTAGTATGCTGAACCCTCCCCTTGATGAACTTCCAACCTAGAGTAGCACAAAGTTTTCCCTCTCTCCTTCCCTTTCTCCCACCTCTGTGCCCCTGTCCCCAAGCACATGGTGAGGATGTGTTGGTGGTGGTAAGAATAAGAGGCACACAGCTGACATGGGACAAAACTGCAGAGTGCTACACAGGGCTCCGATGTCCAGCTTCTGCCCCAGGGCCTATACATGTGCCCCACATGCCTCTTTCTGTGGGGCTCATGGCCTTGACTTTGTGGGGAGGCCCTTATATCCTTTTACCTGGGAAGCATAGGAGCGCTTCCTCTGGACATTATTGAAGAGGGTGCTGTTGAGAATTTGGGTGCATAGCAGTGTGCATTAAATTACTTTGAATTGCCCAGTAAGGAAGTACTTAATTTTCCAACCCCCTTTTAATCCTTGAGATGAACTCAAGAACATCTTTGGTTGAGTATATTAGTCATCTGACTTTGTTTTCATTGTATTTATTTTTACCTTTGCTTTCTCTCTGTGGAGGATGATGCTACTACATTTCTGATGGTTACACAAAAGTTTGTTCTTCAATAACTGCATTTATTAGTGGTGGAAAAGTAAATTTTCTTTTTATCAGAGAAGTATCTGATAAACTGAAATCTGTGAGGAGTTCATAGAGGACTCATTTGGGAAACTAATAGAGAGACCCTTTTATGCTTCATTTGAGCTGTGTCTGTGAGCTGGGATGTGTAGTTCGTGCACATTTCCTCCTAGGCATGCATGTTTTCAGGGAGTCTTGAAAACTGTTGCACATTTTTAACAAGGAGCAATTAATAGGTCAAGCAAAAATTTCAGGCCTCTAAAGGCAAGATTAGAGGAAGATACTATGGGGTGTGATCATAGTGGTTTGATGGTTATCACACTCATGGGAGACTTGGGCTTCATTTTTCTTTGCCAAAAATTCAGACACCTGAGTCCTCCTCCTGCAAATTCTACTTGGGTAGGTTTAGTGTAGGGTCCAGGCTTCTGCATTTTAGTAGCTACAGATCATGGCTGAGCACTCCCTACTAAGAGTCACCACTCAGGGGATGAATTTGGCTTCACCACCCAGTGTTGTGTGCAGATGAAAATGAGGAAGTGGATTTTACTGCATGTTGTAAACATGAAGCCATCCAGGATAAAGAATGAACACAAGCATAATGGACATAACAGTATTGGCTTCTATAAAAATAGGTACCTAAAAAGCCTTATGTTCAACCAGCGGCTAAGGGACTACCAATCCCATTGTCTTCAAAACCCATATCTGAAAATTGCGATGATAATATTTTACTTATGTGGTGATCATTTAGCTGGCTGAACAATCCATTGAGTCCTTTAGCTGTGTATGATGTGTTTCTATGCCCAAAGTAATCCCTTAGAAATATGCCTTTATTGAATTCTACTGAATTTGAGAACTTTCCTGGTTCCTGTTAGAGGCAAGCAAGTGTTGAGTTGGGTTCTCTTTAACAGATGAGAAAAGCATTGTGAGTCCCCTGGTCCAAGCTTGATAGGTCTCATCTTTGCTGAGCCTGATGATGCTGTTTACCTTCTGCTGCCTGAGAAAACCAGGGGATTTGTCATGGAACACCCAAGTCCAGACGTGATATGATTCATTTCTAATCACTGATATGATCCAGTTGACTCGCTCGAGCCTGGCTGGCACAGAGTTCCCTTTCAGCATAGGCGTTTCATAACTAACATTATCTGCCATACCCAAAGCCTTGTGAAAATATTTTCAGCAGTTAACAAGCAGAGCCTGCAGTTATAATATGCTCATTAGGCCGCATGTTAGTTTTCAAGTCTTGTGGCACGCATAATCTGCTACTTGATTTCCACTGAATTCTAGTTCTGTTGGGCATCAGCAGAGGAGCGTTGGCAGCCCCATGGGCTTTGCCAAGGGCTGCTGTCTTATGTGTGTTTTCCACCAGGCTGTGCTGGCTGTGAAATTACACAGCTACCTTAGGTGTGTCTGCAGTTACTCTTTGAGAGTCCCTTCAGTCATCCCAGAGCCTTGATTCCCCAGTGAATGAATTCTGTCAGGAGTCACACTAATTTTAGAGGACAATGAGACACTTGTACTGAGGAGCCCTAATTGATGAATAGGCTGATTCCTGGAGTTTATTAGACCCCTTTTGTTCAAGATCTCACTTCTGTATCTCAGAGTCACTGCCCCAAAAACAATGCTGTAACTCTGTATTATCAGTTGTTCAAATAAAAGTCTTATCCAAATGAGTGGAGTAAAGTTTTTTCCCCTATTGAATGGCTTGCATTTAGGAAGAAATCATGTCTGTCCCTAGAGTCAGTGTCTCATTGCTGTGGTGAGCAAGAATAGACACGTTTTGCATTTGGTGAAGAAATGGTTATCATGGTTGAAGGAGTAATTTATTTCTTGTATCATTTTTTTAACTTCTTGGCAGCTGGTTGGAGGGGGCAGTGCATTGGGTATTAGGCCTTGAAGTATGGAGATAAGTAACAACCATTTTGTTCTCCAGTGGAACAGTTAGGGGAGAATGGCAACCTTCTAAGCAGAAGAACACAGTGGGGAAGATGAATGACATTAACAGCAGTATGGACAGAAGGCTCCAGGATACAGACAGGAGAACTCAGTTTTGATGGATGAATGAGGGGCCTGGTTTGGGGGAGACTCAGGGTGAGTTGGGATTGAATTTAAAGAAAAGAAAGCCAGGGCCGGCACTGAGGCTCACTAGGCTAATCCTCCCCCTAGCGGCGCCGGCACACCGGGTTCTAGTCCCGCTCAGGGCACCGGATTCTGTCCCAGTTGCCCCTCTTCCAGGCCAGCCCTCTGCTGTGGCCAGGGAGTGCAGTGGAGGATGGCCCAGATGCTTGGGCCCTGCACCCCATGGGAGACCAGGAAAAGCACCTGGCTCCTGGCTCCTGCCACCGGATCAGCGCGGTGTGCCGGCCGCAGCGCGCCTCCGTGGCGGCCATTGGAGGGTGAACCAACGGCAAAGGAAGACCTTTCTCTCTGTCTCTCTCTCACTGTCCACTCTGCCTGTCACAAAAAAAAAAAAAAAAAAAAAAAAAAAAAGAAAGAAAGAAAAGAAAAGAAAGCCAGAGCTCCAGGGAAGCAGGAATGAAGACATGCAGGAACAGAGCTGTCTCCTGAGAGATGACCATAAACACAGGCTCACATGAGACATTCGTGTAGATGAGTTAGTTGTGGTAGGAAATTTGGGTGCATTGGCCTAGTTCAGCTGGGTGGGGGTAATAGCTAAGGAATGGAAGACAGCAGTTAAGTTGGAAAGGCAAAAATACTGTAAGCATCTTAGTCCATTTGTACTCCTAGAACAAATTCCCACAGACAGTCATTTCTAGGAACAGAACATGGTTTTCTCACAGTTCTGGAATTCTGAGAACTCCAAGATGAAGGCACTGACAGGTGCAGTGTCTGATGAGAGTGACTTCCTCGTAGATGGCACTGTCTCTGTGTCCTCAGGTAATGGAAGGGCAAAAGAGCAACAGAGGCGAGTGTCTTCCTCATCCCTCTGTCTCAGGTCGTTAATCCCTTCATAAGGATGGAGCCTCCAGGCCATGACCAGTTCCTGAAGGTCCTGCCTCTTAATACTTTTGCTATGGGGATTAAGTTTCAACATGAGTTTTGAAGGAGACATGAATATTCAAACCGCAGCAGTAAGTGTGACACCTTCTGTTAGAACCTAAAGAAGAGTAGGCTGCGAGACCAACCATTACTTCACAGTGAACAGATTGTTTTTCTAATGCTTTTTTGACCTTTCCATGACTCAGACATGGTAATATCTTTCTCTCTGGGTTACTAGGAGCATTAAATGAGATGATGTGGAGAAAAACTGAGAGCCTGTGATATGAATGATTGTTCTTAAGCCACGTTCGTTGAATTCCTCCAGTTCCTCAAAATGTATCATCTTCTTAGATAGGAAAAAATGAAGCTTTAAACCTGAAAGCTCTCTTCCTGTTTCAGACACATCACAGCGTTTTGTTGAGGTGTACCCAAGGTGTTCCTTATGACTTGAGATAATCAGCTAGTTACACAGCAGGCAGCATCCCGATTGTGTGAAGCACCTAACCATGGGCTTCTCTGTTGTATCTTCTGATGATTTCAATGGGCTCTGCCTGGTCCCCATTGGAGTGCTAACGCACTCGTGTTGGCTTGAGTACGTGTAGGTGCATTGTAGTGCAACTAATGATGTCTGAGCAAGGTTCACACCTGTCAACCTTCATTCTTTCACGATGAGACTAGCAGTTATTTCCTGGGATGCCACATATTAACTTGTGTGAGTCCTAGAAATGATAGTGTGTTAACCCCATATATTCAAGAAAAGCAGCTGAGTGCTTATGGGAACAGTTGCCGACTGCCGGTAGATGCCAGTGGAGGCTTGAGTGCAGAAAAAAACTCAATGCCTGTTGTAGGAGGCATTAGGAAGAGCCTCAGGCATAGAGAGGAAATGTGGCAAATAAGTAATTGGCCAATCACGTCTCTGAGTTTATCATTCTTTACCTCTTGCACAATGAATGGCGAGTCTGCCTTCCTGGGCTAGATTGTTCATGTAATCAAACACATGAGAAAATAAATAAGGCCAGAGAATGTGGTGTTGTCCCCAGGACCCATGATCAGGGACCTAAAATTCCACCAATGAATAAAGGGTCCTCGCAGGAGGCATGATTGACGAAGTATATTCCACTCTGTAGGCCTCTGCCTTCCTCTGTATTCTCTTTGGCACACGTAGAGATTTGAGAGTATGTTTTGGTAAACAGGAGATTTCAGAGAGAGACCCGGAAACCTAGAGTAGAGAACCTGGGAGGAGGGCATCTTTAATGGAGACAGAAATGACCCAGTGGGGGCGCCCTTGTCTCCACTTTCCAGAATTTCCAGGAGCAACTCTGCTTTCGGTGTCACTGTCAGATCCTGCAGAAGGCCTGCCGGGCTATAGTGGAACTCCAAATTATTCATTACCAGGACCTCTCGGTGGAAATTAAATTACTTTTTAAACCCCAGGAATAAACATAAGTGATTCTGAGGTTAGACCTCATGCTCCCTTCGTTCCTTTCATTCTTTGCGCTTCCATTCCTCTCGTCCTTTGTTTAGTGTTATTAGTTGTCAGATCTCTTTATGGAAGTCGATTTATAATACCGAAAATGTTCTCATTGTCAGTGTACAGCTTAGTAAATTTGCACAGTTGTGCAATCACCCCCAAATCCAGTTTCAGGGTGTTTCCATTGTATCTCAAAGTCCCTTGTGCCTGCCCTATTTATTTGTAAGTAGCATACAAAACCCCCTCCAAGTCAGCTAATAGATAATATTCTTTGATATCAGCAGTCAGCAGTAAGAAAGCATATTTTATAATCACTTATTCTAAATAATCTCTTACTCTAAAAATGTATTTCAATTCTTTCCAATAAAAAATTTGCTACAGTGTTAGAAGAAATAGATAAATGGAAAGAAGAGACGTGGGGAGCTCTGAGATCAGTTTGTAAGAGCTGTGCCAGTTCCCCATAGTTAGACATCTCTCCCTGAGATTTCACGAGGTAGAGCCTGATGAGGGCAGCAAGAGAAAGAAGATTCTGCTTCCTAAGTTGCATATGTTGTAAGCTGTAGTTTTGAAGCCTTTACTTACCAGTCAACTGGAACAACAAATATTCGATGCCCCGTGTTGACCCCTATAGTCTATTTTATTCCCTTTACTTGTATCATCTTGTTTAAGCCATACTGTGGGTTCCCTCCCTTTCTATCAGTCCAGAATCTAAGGCTCAGATTAATAAAATAAAATTTTCAAAGACACTCCATAGTCAATGTCAAAGATAGAGATCAAACCAAGATCAGTCTTGCTTCCCGGCCCCACCTGGAGGAACACTCTGTCTCCACATCTCTAGACAAATGAATTGTGGCATATCAGTCAAGAGGCAGCCCAGTTGTCAGAGGTCTATTTGTAATTCTGGAAAAGAAAATTTGAAACTTTAAGTTTTTTGGGGAAAAAAATCTAAACTTGCACCACATGTAACAGCCACTCCTATATAGCAGAAATATAAAATAGTGTCATATAAGAGTACCTATGGCTCAAAGTTTTGAGACATTGTCCTTAAAACTGCCCATTTTGGAGGCTGAGAGGGAGGGTGAGGCAGTGTCTGGGCAAGCCCTGCCTGATTCACCTTTGCCGACTGCCCGGGAATGAACTTCCCCAGGCATCTGCGGTCACTGGGAGGCATCATGATTTGGTTGCTTGAGTAAACTCATCATGGATCATCGCTATAAAGCCCTTTGGAGGTTGTGAGAGGAGCATTGTTTGAGTGATAGTTCCCTCAGCTAATTCCTCATTCTAGAGCTAACTCGTCTGCCACTTAACACTTAGATCCCACCTTGAATTGGATTGTTTTTGTCATCCCTCCCTATGGTTCTCAAGCTTGGTCAAGGACAGCAGTCGTGGGACACACTTATTGAAAGAGCAGGTTTCTGCTCCTCTGAGAAATTTTTGATAGAATGGTCTTGAGTAAAGGCTCAGATATTTGTATTTTTAGAAAGATTTTCTGTGACTCTTGGATTGAAACATGTTCAGAATTTGCTGCTTGTTAAAATTATAAAGTCCGTAAGGGCATTTTTCCCCCTAGAATCTAGAAGAATGCTTGACACAGAGTCAAGTTCTATGGATATTTGTTGACTAATGAGAGAAATGAAAGAATATTGTAAGTTGCCTAAGGTCACCTATGATTAACTTATCTCACATAATGCTTGTAAATAGTGATCAATAGTTGTTTACTGATTGAATTTTAAATGTCTGTCTTATTTTTCTTGTACCTTTGCTTGGCTCTTGGGAAATTCCCATGAATTTCTTTGAAGTCTGGTGTTCTGAAAGATGTAAATGCTATTTGGGGAGGAGAAGTGGTGGGTGTAGCATCCAGGAAATGATGCTCAGAAGTTTTGGGAGTTTTACTACTCCTAGAAATCCAAGGAGAAAGCCATTTCCCATATTTTGCAAGTTTATTTTGCTGTAGTACAGTGAATAATTGTCCTGAGGGGACTAGATGGCATCTGAGAATATTAATCTTAGATTTTCATTTCCTGTAAAATAACTTTCCACTTATTACATTCAGTGAGAATACTTTGGGTTTCAGGAAATATGCATATTTTATCACAGTCCAAAGTGAGCTCTGAAATGTATCTGAAACTCAGGAGTTAAGAGGGGCAGGTGCAGGCAATTGGGTAAACCAGGAGATGCCAAACTAGGCTGGAAGAGCTTGAGGTAGGCCCGAGTCACCTGGAGTTTGCACACCTGGCTTGTCATTGTCAAATTTCAGGCCTGAGGTTTGAAATGCATTTGCAATGGAAAAATATTAAAAATCAAAATGACATAGTAATAATAATAATAGCAAATAATGGACGAGCATTCAGCAAACTCTGGGCTCTGTATTAGGCATTATACCAACTCTTTGCTGTACCATTTTATCTAATTGCTTCTTAGAGAACCCAATGAAGTAGAGTGTATTGCAAGTGAGAACATCTCAGAAGATAGAGTGAACCTCAGGTTCATACCCCTTTCAGATAATCAAGCAAATACCACACACTGATTACTGTTTGACCTGTGAGAGACGGAGATATGTAAAAGCATTACATTATAAAATCCCTTTTCTGGGGCCAGTGCTGTGGAACAGTTGGTAAAGCTGCCATCTGCAGCGCCAGCTTCTCATATGGGCACCAATTCGAGACCCGGCTACTCCACTTGCGATCCCGCTCTCTGCTATAGCCTGGGAAAACAGTAAAAGATGGCCCAGGTGCTTGGGCCTCCACATCCACGTGGGAGACCCAGAAACAGCTTCTGGCTCCTGGCTTTGGATAGGTACAGCTCAAGCCATTGTGGCTATCTGGGGAGTGAGCCAGCAAATGGAAGACCTTTCTCTCTCTTCTCTCTCTCTGCTTCTCTTGGCCCCTGTCTCTCTGTAACTCTGTCTTTCAAATAAATAATTTTTTTTACAAAAATCCCTTTTCTTCAAATAGGGCTAGTTGTATAACTTTTATTTATTTAATTTGAATGGCAGAGGACCAGAAGGAGATAGTTCTCTCATTCACTCTCCAAATGCCCACCGCAGCCGGGGCTGAGCTAGGCTAAAACTAGGTTGCAGGAACTTGAATGCCACTGCCTTCTGCCTCCCAGGGTGCACATTAACAGGAAGCTGGAATCAGCACTGGAGGTGGTTCTCAAACCGAAGCACGCCAATATGGGATGTGGTTATCAAAAGTGGCATCTTCACCAATATGCCAAGTGCACAGCCCACAAGGTCCATTTTCAGCGGCTGTTACCTCATCTCACTGTGGCTGAGAAAGTGCACATGGCATCCATTGTTCCAGCCGATCACACAGGCCGTGCTGCAGAATGACCGAAGGCAGGAGGAGAGATCACATGCTCCTTCCTGCCCCAGACCTCCCTCATGCAATGGAAGTTTTTGTGTTCTCATCTCAGCTGGGTCCAAGTACAAGCTTGAGAAAAATTTCTGAATAAAGTGCCTCTCTCTTTTATATAAATTTAGGGCAGATATTTTCCCTGTTCTCTCTCCTCACATTAAACTCTGTTTGGTCAGAAATGTGCCCACAATGGCTATTAAAAAAAAAAAAAAACAAACTGTTGGCAGAATATGTCCCTGAGTGGAGTCAAGGCTTTTGGGGAGCAGGGATGCGATTCGGGGGACAGATCATGGTTCTGAATCATCTCATAGAAATGTAATCCTTGTGTTTAGTTTGGGCAATGAATTTTTGGGGGTCAGAAAAGCATATCCCCCAAAAAGGTGGGGGAGAGGCCAAAACTAATCATCATTTCACATCCAAATGAGATTCCTACTAATAGCACCTTGGTGTGGCATGCTGGGACCCTGCTCCAGTCGGGAGAGCCTTGCTTTTGAAAGTTAGCAATTTAGAGAATGAATCTGCTTCTGCCTTCTGGAGGGAAGACAGGTGCTAAGGTTAGATCTTTAAGGAAATAATCTTATTAGTCCCTCTTATTAAGAAAGCCTCTGCAGTGTGTAGACTTTGAACCTGCCTGATAAAAAGTAGGTCTTGTCAAACAGCTCACAGCTCCTAGTGAAAAGGTTGAACTCTGTTGGTTTAGATCATCCAATCCAAATGCAAACATGTTTCTAAGCTTCTGTTTGCATACTCTGGGAGAAAAAAAGACCTCCTCATTTTCCCTGACTCTGACACTAATAGCATTCCAAGGGGATGGCAGCTCCCACGGAAATTACTAAATCACTGTGTTAATGGCACACAGAGAAAGGCAAAAGTTTCCAGTGTCACCTGAAATGTAAGGCTTGCGATTGTCACTGTGCGGGTCCTCTCCTTTCATTTCCTTAACTCTGTTGTTTTTTGCTATTTTAATTTTGTTCCGCGGAGCCTATCCCAGTCCCCCGGTCCTTCCCCTTCTCTGGACTGACCCCGTCTGGAAGTGGTGAGGCTGCAGCTTTGACAGCTTTGTCATTTTCGTAGCTGTGAAGGTTGGTGTCGAGCTCACCAGATTATTGCTCTCCAGGAATACTTCACTACATAATCAAGCGGAAGGTCAAGAGAGGTGGAGAGAGAGAGAGAAAAAAAAAACTCTAATTAAATCAGGAAGGGCTGACTTGCGCCCTAAGAAAAGCATGCAGCCTCGGGGAGAGCCTCCCGCTTGTATCCAAGTGCAACAATTGGCCCCAGTCAGGGGCCGCACTTGTCACAATGGACAACAAAGAAATTGCCATTAATGTGAGCGCTCCTTGAAGAACTGGCTTCATTCTTTGCTTTTACCCTGCTATTAAGGCCCTTCTCAAATCAGATTAAGGAAAGGCACTGTAACACATAGTTTGATTAGAGTAATGGAAAGAGGAGAGCCAGCTCTTTGCTTGTTTCTGCTCTTTGGCTGCTGAAATATGTGGCCTCTTACCAGCCTGGGGTGTGATAGAACTGCATGACAGTGACCAAGTAGAATGGAAGGAAGGCCTGAGATGTTGGCTCCTGGGAACAGAATTGAGAAGATGCCTAATCCACATTTTCGCATGATGGATCCCTGAAGTTGGAAACTCATCCCCACAAATTCATACTGCTTCCTCCCTTTTAGTTCAGCCAATCCTGCCTGAGACGTCCTAAGTGCCAAACATCAGTGGTTCAAAAAAGTTATGCCAGAGCTGTGAGTCTAATAAGGACTTACGACAGGTGAGCAGGCATTGAAAATATGAGGTGATCAATGCAATGATGGGGTAAATAATAGCAATTAAAAGTTATTGATCACCTACTATGTGCCTAACAGTGACCTATGGGAGCAGCTCATTTAATGTAAAGATTGGGCTTTTATGCCTGGAGCACAAAGGCATGAAAGTTTCTCAGCTACAGAAGGTAGTAGAGGAAGTGGGAAGTCCCCCAGAGGAGCATTATCTGAGTGGGTCCGGAAGGATATTTGAAGTTTATGCCATGGTTAAGAAATAGAGGAGTGGGAGAAATTCCTTTGTAATGGGGTAAACCACGTAAGTAAAGACTGAAAGCGTCACGTAAGATGAGCTCATCCAAGAACTGTGGTAGTCCTGCTGTGCACGTAGCACAGGGTGAGGGCCAGGGAGAGGGGCTGAAGACAATGGGATGGAAGGAAGGCTTTGCCTTATAGATAATGGGGCCAAGGGACAATGTTTAGGTAGAAGTGAGACTCAGTTTAGAAGGATCGGCCTAGAGCACGGCTTCTGTCCTTCCTGAAGTAGTAACGGTACAGGTTTCCTACAGACCTTTGCTGGCAAACAATCCACCCTCAAACAACCTACCTGCCTGCACAAGGGAGCCCATGCAGAACTCCTAGCATCAGGCTCTCTGACATTCTCTTGGTTGACTTAAAATGAAAGGAATTAAGATGTATATTATTTTACTAATTGTGAAGCTGTACATGGAAACTTAATGCTTCTGTGTAAAATTGAATGCCCTATGATTTCTTAGAAAGAGTCACATTCTTGGACCAGCAGCCTGAGAGTATCCTGCTGATGCCCATCGATGGTTGTGGAAGAGATACTCTGTAGACAGGTGGCTGGAGTAGACATCCACTCCTAGCTGCGCTTTCTGCCAGGCTGATGCCAGAGGCACAGGTCAGGGAATATGTTTTCGTGAATCACAATCAGGTATCCGAGATGCCGCTGACTGCTCACAGTATCCCTGAAATCCTTCCCTCCACTGCTTCTCTTTACAGGAAAGGGAGGTTATGGAGGATAAGGTTATGAGTGAATCCGCCAGGCCAGAAAAGTACGCTGATTCCCTCCTTAATCAATTTGCTGCAGGTTAAACTGATCTTCTTGCTTCTGTAAGGCAACTGGTTAGAAATACAAAGGTTATATCCAGCCTGGGCAAGTGTCAGACCTTCCTGGTGACCCTGGCTCTTAGATCTTCATGAGGAGCAGTGGGGCCCTTTCATCCTGGGGGGAGGGTGGAGGAAGGATTCATTCCAGTTGCTGGAGATGGAGTGGATATTGGAAGATTAGGTAAGTCATGGAAATGTGTCCAGCAGTGGACTAAAAAACCAAGCTAGTTTGGTGATTCAGTAGGCCTTCAGAGGAAGGAGAAATGGTACTTGCCTGTCCAAGGTTCTGAAACAGAGTCACTTTGCTAGATAGTTACCAATGCTACATAAACACGTGCACATACACGTGTGTGTGTGTGTGTGTGTGTGTATACATACAGGTATATATATATGTATATACCTGTTGAAAGCTTGGATTTTGCTTCTGAGCTTGCAACTGTGGCAACACATTTTCTCTCCCTATTCCCCACACAGTGTCATGGTACAAAGCAAACCTTTCATTGGGAATAAGAGAACTGTGGCCTTCCACTCAGCGGCTCAGTCTGCAGCCCTCAAGCAGTGGCCATTTTACCTACCCCTCCTCTGGCACCACCATCTCTCACTGCATCCCTCACCCTGGAGCTTTCTCAGGCACTGTTGGTCATTTCAGGCTTGTAGACCCTTCATACTTTCCAACTACATATCAGCTTTCTAAATTGAGAAGGTGATGAATTTTTAAATTCTTGAACCTGTGCTGTAATAATCTTTCTACCATCCTACACATTACAATGCAGGAAGGCAACAGATGTGTTTTCTTAGGACTTGGAGAACATGAAATATTGATGGGGATGGGAGCGTGGACTGGTATTGAGGTTCATCCACGACAGGAGCTGTTCGCATCCTCGCTTCTCATTTCATTTTTCTACCTCTCTCTTCTGATACCTAAGACACGCAGAAAGCCCCTAACCCATGACCCCCACAGCTGGTTCAATGAAAGCTCTTTAACAAGCTATGCAGTGAAATCTGTCTAAAAAGATCTTTATCAGTCTGTGGGGACCAATTGCTAATGCAGCTAATACACATTTGATCTATACAGATGAGTTTTCCCCTGGCCCCAAGGGAATCTCTGAAAACACTGTGAGTTTACGCGGTGCCAGGCCCAAGTAGCCTGTTGGACAATAAATAGCATTTTAACACATTCAAGTATCCATCCCCAGGAAGAAAAGTAGCATGCAGGATCTTCTCTGTGCTTTCTGGCTGAGCTGTAGGACATAATGAAACTTCATTTTTAGAGCATTTCTTTTCCTGATGACATTTCTCTCAGAGGCACTGCATTCTGAAGAGAGAAAGGCACAGAGTAGACACTTAGTGGTTTTTTTTTTTTTAAGCAATAAAGAAAAAAGAACACATTTCATCTGAGACAGTATTTCCAAACACATGTGTGTGCCAGCCACGTGGGTCCTGGTGTGTGCAGCATGAGCCAATAAGATAGCCTTTTTTTTAAATTTTTTTTTATTTTTTATTTTTATTTTTTGACAGGCAGAGTGGACAGTGAGAGAGAGACACAGAGAGAAAGGTCTTCCTTTTGCCGTTGGTTCACCCTCCAGTGGCCGCCACGGCCGGCGCGCTGCGGCCGGCGCACCGCGCCTATCCGAAGGCAGGAGCCAGGTGCTTCTCCTAGTCTCCCATGGGGTGCAGGGCCCAAGCACTTGGGCCATCCTCCACTGCCTTCCCGGGCTACAGAAGAGAGCTGGCCTGGGAGAGGGGCAACCGGGACAGAATCCGGGGCCCCGACCGGGACTAGAACCCGGTGTGCCGGTGCCGCAAGGCAGAGGATTAGCCTAGTGAGCCGCGGCGCCGGCCAAGATATCCTTTTAAAGCAAATGGAATTTGAAAATTTTTAATGTCATCTATAATGCTGCATGCTAGAAAATACACATGCACATAGGTTTTATGTATATATATATATTGCATGTATAGTTTTATGTAGCTCATGCATCTAAGCTATGACTTTATGAGTATTATTAGGTAGGATGAGGCTCACACTGGAAACATTCAGGTGTTCATGGAACAACAGTTACAGGAGTGACAGGAAAGGTCTACATGCAGCAAACCTGTAGAGGGTGGTGGGAATGACTAAGATGTACAAATGGCTAACCTGGAGAAATTCTCCACTTGGTAACAGTCAAGTCAGACCTCTGCCCTTCCTTGGTCTCTCGCAATGAGTGTGCCCCCGACTCCACCCATCCCCACTACATCTGCCTGGAGAAGTATCAGCCACGCAGGATTCTCTGTGACTCTGCCACACAGTTCTCTATTGTCCTAGGTCTACTTTCCATGTGTTTTTAAGCAGAAGATTGCACATGGTAAGATGAGGCTCACGTTGTCAACAGTAAGTCAATTTAATGGTAACTGGTGCTTCATCTGCATGTGTCGGATCAATCCTATTCACAATGGCATGACATGAGACATGGTACTGAAGGCCACTCAGGGGTTGTGCTTCTCAAAGAGGGATTCCCTTAAGATGAGTAGGCTCAGCCCCCGGTTCTCCAATGCATGGGAAAAATATGTAGTATCCCATGATATACCCAAGGCCATATGAACAGACAAGGATAGCACCTTCTAGCTTCTTCATCTTCAGCATATTTCAGAAGTGACACATTAAGGCGAACGTTCTAAAGAACTAGGTAACCTGGGCACCATTCCTTCTTCTACTGTTGGAGATGATAAAGTTAGAGACTTAACACTGTTATGAGATTCAAATCCTGTTGCGCTGACCAAGAGGCCCGAATTCCTGCACAACTCCAAGTAAGATGCCATGGTCCAACTGTGAGCACTTGTAGGGAATGGCTGTTTTTTTAAAAGTACGATTCTGTTCATGCCAGGCCTATGCAAGTCCTCCAGAGCCTTCCTGAAAGGAGTGCCCAGACTGAAACTTCGTCCCTGCAACAGCAAACATTGACCAAGACCTTTTTTTTAGTGGAAAAGGGTGAAGAGTTAGAGTGTGGTTGGTGTGAGAGAATGAGAAAGAAAAAAATCGAGGAGTCTCTATAAATGAGGAAGATTTGTATATCGGGGTTCTCTTCCCAGCTCCACTAGGTGCCATAGGTGACCCTGGAAAAAGTCCTTACTGTCTTCAAGCTTCTTTATTTCTCCTCTGTGTGATGAGTGGTTTGAACTGAACGACCATTTAAGTCCCATGAGGACTCTGTGTTTTTTTTTTTCTTTTGATATGGACTAGCTCAGAAATAGAGTTGACTGGAGAGTAGTTGCACAAACAATAGGGAAACCTAACCTTCAGTCTCAGAAAGGACAGTGGAGCCACGTTGTCACCAAGGATCCCAGGAAAGGCTGCCCCTCCAGAGAGAAGGGAGGGGTTGCCCTGGGAATCCAGAGCCCTGTTCCGTCCCATCCTTACAGCCTCTCTTGAGGCTCTGTTCAGAAGGCCCACTGCCTTCTTGCTCAGTTACAACTTAGAATGTTATCGCATCGACCACGTTTTTGCGTCTGCTTGCACAGACCAGAGATATGCTCTAAATCCTCTCCTTAAAGTGCTTATCTTTAAATCAGGGACTAAGATAACTGCTTTACTTTTGCTTCCTTTAAGAAAGTTACTCAGATGAGTACAGTTTCTACCACCTTAATTTTTTAAGTCCCACCAATTTAAAGATAGTCTTAAACAATTGTTCTGCCCCTATGGAAATAGAAAGTAGGTACCTCAGGAAGTTCCTTACCTTGCTGTGTTGAAAGTGATGATAGTTTCTGAATTCTGCTGCCATTGAGACACACCTGTGCCTCAGCAGTACATATTTAGGGATATTTCTTGATAGCAATTGAATTTGAGCTCTCACTTGAGGAAAACCCTCAATTGTTAGAACCCCCAAGAGTGTCCATACAGAGACAAAGTCCTATGTTTTAAGACAAGAATTCTTAACCCCATACATTGTGAATGTACAAATGCTCCAGCAAAGTCAGAAATACCATTAGATGAAGTATAACTTAAAAGAAATTTTCAAGTCAATGCTCACCGATTTCCTATGT
Source organism: Oryctolagus cuniculus (assembly GCF_051225735.1). Lineage (NCBI taxonomy): Eukaryota > Metazoa > Chordata > Mammalia > Lagomorpha > Leporidae > Oryctolagus > Oryctolagus cuniculus. The sequence continues at coordinate 56,033,730 of NC_142872.1, forward strand.
ATCAAGGAAGTACATAGCCTTAGCAACCTTAAGAGAGAAGGGGAAAAGAAGGGAAATGCTAGCTGAATGAAGCAAAATCAAGACTGATGTTAGAAAGTGATTAGTTGTGATCTGGGCAGTGCATAAAGCAGGGCCATGTTACAACTTGATTTGGCTCATGTTTTTTGGGAGGACTCATAATTCATGTTTCGACTGGAGAAACAACTTCAGCAAATGATGCAATGTGCCTTATTTTGTTCAGGTGGTTTGACAAGAAGTGAAAGGTAGAGTTGTTTGAACTGTAATTGAGAAAAAAAGATCCTAATGGCATGCATGCCGTCCAGCTATTCATGGGGATATAGTGTATGGGTATTTCCTAGCAGGAAAAATGTTGCAGCATCTGCTTCTTTGGGAAACTTGTAATTTTCATGGCCTTAGTTTATGTAAACAAGAAGCAGTAAGTTTAGTGTTTTAGATAACTACATGTTTAAGTCCAGAAGAGGGTATAATTATCTATTAAGTATTTCATTAAAGAAGATATACGTGGAAAGAAATTCTATATCCTTCAAAGGTACTAACAACTTGTATGTATGTTGCCATCCAATGAAATTGCAGCCATTATAAAACATGAAGAGTCTGAAGATTTGCTTTTTTTATTCAAAATATTTTGAATGACCACCAAAATCCTGAGCTAGTAAAAAGACTTAATAAAACTACGGAATCTCATTGATGGAGAACCTTAAAATAGTTAAACCAAGAACTTTCTGGAAAAAAACCTGTTTAGCAGGACATTAAGGACTGGTCATGTAAATGCAGTATTCAAATAGAGGGCTTAGACTGTCAATTTGTTGTGCAATAGTAGGAAAATGTGGCTGTGAGTTCTCTGGTTTTTACCTTCAATCTTACTGAAAGATGGGAGGAACATTGCATAGGAGCTCATTCCCTTGGGTTCCACCCCAAATGTCCTGGGTGATGAGAAATTGCAGAAGTCCCTAATCTGTCTGATCCTTCTTGATCTCCTTAAATAAAAGATGGTTTTGCATGGAGTTGGAGGTTCCCAAACTGTTCCTTATAGGTTGGAGGTGGGGTGGTCTATAAAAGAGAGATGAAGTCTACAGGGCTGGGTCTGGTGAGTCTTTTTTTTTTTTTTTAACCTAGAAACCTTTTATTTAGGTATAAAAACTTCTTACATTTCATATATACAAATTTAGGAACATACTAATTCTTTGACTGTACTCTCACTCCCACCTGCACTCCCATACTTCTTCCTCCTCCCTCTCCTATTCCTTGTAGCTCTTTTTTTTTTTTTCTCTCATCTCCAGTAGAGCAGCCCTATTTTAGATATCAAAATTCTGAAATAGTCTTAGTTTACAGTTTAATCAGCAGAAAGATGCTCTGCTGATTTTTAAAACTTTAGAATCTCCTTTTCTGAAAAAGGTAACTGTTGCCTGACCCTTTTCTTCATCTTCATGGTGTTTGTAATCTCTTTAGTTTTTATTGACTTTGCTGTCATGGGGCAACTCATCTGAACAAGTTTATTGAAGGCAAATGATAGTGATAAGTACAGTGCTTTGAACACAGATTGTCAGTAACGATCTGATTGCTCAGAGAGCACTTAGCAATGTGGCTCAGGCATGTGTGAACCACATCCCTAGAAGTTTTGTGCCACTCAACCAATAACATTTTGAAAATTCAAAGCAACGAAGGGCTATTATGTGCTCGTGAGGGACCAGGCACTGAGCTTAATACTTTACATTTCTAGAATCCTCCAAACATTGTGGTCTCCTTACCTATAGTTTCAGCATTACAATGGGGTTCAAGGAGGACCAACAGTTTGTCCAAGGTCATAGAGATAAGAAATGGCCAGAAGACCCTTAGGCCATCCTGTACTGTGGCACTCAAAGCAGCAAAGTGATCCTCAGAGGATCCTTGCCAGGGCTTTCAGCCTGCAAGGCAGCTTCTAAGTTGATTGGAAGAGTAGATAATATTCTTGAATTATCTGCCTCCTAAAAAATGATCTGTGTGCTGGCCACTCGAGTTCACCATTTTTAGCTCCTATTCAAGGAAAGTCACCACACCGTTGGATTTCTTAGTGGAGAGGCTGGCATGGACCAGCTGGGGCTGAGAGCACAGTCTTCACATGGCATGGCCCCCTTACCAGTGGCCTGTGTGACCCAGTGCTCTGGACTTTGGGAGCCATATGTCAACTTAAAATCCATCCCACTGGCCAGTTTGTATGCTTGCTTTTTTCATTCATCCAGTCTCTGGGTACCAGGGTTGTCTACTTAGACGCTGTGTGAATGTTGGCATGTGCGTTTTCTGTAATGCCATTTATCGTGGAAGGAAGCTCTGCCTCATCCTGTATGGGAGTACGTTTCCCATAGCGTTGCTAAGCCATGCATCAGAGTGGGTTTTTCCCCACTCTCCACCCCGAGCTCTGCCCCACTGAGCTGCACTACATTCCCTGTCCTTAGCTTCCATTTCAGACCACAACTTTCCATCCAAGGTGTCTGAGTTGGAATGGATCAAATCATTGGAAGTGACAGTTATTAAAAAAAAAAAATCCTGGCAGAACAGAGGAATATGTGTTTAGGGGGAAGCCTCTGGAGGGAGGCAATTTGTTCTTGTTTCCTAGTGTTCTTGGATGAGACAATTGACTCTCCCCAAGCCTACTTCTTCCTTAGATGAACTGACTCTTCTGTGAGGTGCTGCCAAAGGTTGTTTGACTAAGCAGTGCCTGGGGCTTCCACAACGTGAAGTCACCTCTGCCTGCCAAGCAGGGACTCTCTAGGTGGAGATTACACAGCCTGCTCTCTGCTCCTGCAGAGGAAGAAGTTCCTACTATCAGGCTACCGTCACTGGGCCAGCGTACAGGTGATTCTGCCTCTGCATCTTAGCCCTAGCTCAGAGTGTGTTCTGGATCTGTAACAAGAAGGGAAACGGTGGACTGCAGCTTGGAGAGTTGTTTATTTTGCCAAAGAGGAGTTCAGGGGACAGAATCATTGCTTTGCTTGGCTAAATCTCTGGTCCTCCCGTCTCGTGCTGTGACTTCAATGGGGCACTGAGGAGTATTTGTTGGGTGAGTGTGATTGCCCCTCCTCCAGCTCGGAAGGTTAGTCTTGTTGCCAAATATTCCTTACTTCCCTTTACAGCCCATTCTAAAGCAATCTTCCATGAACTCATCCAAATGGTTTTTGTAGTGCCTTAGCTTGGCTTTGCTGCTTCTGTCTCAGTGCCCCAGCCCAGAGAGGCCACGCGAAGGGCATTTCCCAAGCGGCTGTCCGAACTTGCCTCCTGGTAGTGTCTCCTGCTCTTTCCAGGGAACCCAGCGTTCTCCCCAAGCTCCTCCACCACGGTGGCCATATTTATCGCAGTCTTGGCTCGTAATGGACGAGCTGGGACATGCCTCAAAGTGCTTTTGTTTCCTCTAAAAGAGGTTGAAGCAGGGAAGGCGGGGTGTGTGTAGGGGTGCGGTTTGTGGAATATATGTGGGAACAGTTTAATTGTATCCATGAGGATTCTTAGTAATCAGGATGCCAGTGTGTTTTCCAGAGCCTAGAGCTGACATAAATAATGTAGTGCACCTCGCTCTGTGCAGGCTTGCTGAGGAATGCTGATGGAGAAAAAGCCAAACTGGGATCTGAAGCTCCCGGCTCCCGGCACAGCCTTTAAAATCTTTTTATTGAGTAGCACTTTTGAAATTGCAGCCAGGACCTTGGTGGGTTGTATATACCAGGGAGAAGCTAGCAGAGGAGCAACTTTGAAGGGGGCAGCCACCCTTGGTTTTGTTTTTTGGTTTATTTTTTGTTGTTGTTTTGTTTTTTGTTTTGGTTTTTTTTTTTTTTTTTTTTTGAAAATGACTATCTGGCGCAGTCTGGATGGTTTGAGCTAACGATTGGTTAATTTCATTTTGTGTTCCTAATCCCAGAAGGAATAGGACTGCTCTGTGAAGGCCCTGAAAGCTGGGTAAGTGTGCAGCTGTTGCTAACAAGATATGACTGGCCCCGCAAACATAGTTAAAAGCATCCTGCTAGCCTTTTAAAGCCTCTTGCCTTAATGGTGAGAGCCAAATGAGCTTTGCGGGACAGCTAACCCCAAATGAAGTCCTGCAGCTTAAACTCACTTAAAGGCAAAGTGTGCTTTGGGGAGAGAAAAAGAGGGACCACAAACGCCACAGTTGATTTGCAGGAAGGAAACAAATGTGTCTTTCCATGGGATTTCTTCAGGAGGCCTGCCAAGCCAAATATCCAATAGAAGCATCTTCCAGATTCTGATTTCAAGTGTAACTTAAGCCTGGTCCTGGCCACAGAAGAGAGAAGGGAAGGGAAAGGTGGGAAGTGGGGAGATGGAATAGAAGGATGTTGGAAACGATTTTTTGTTGTTGATGATGTTCCGGACAAGGCTCGGGGCACTCAGTAAAAGAAAACACAGTGATTCCTTTGCTTGTCCTCTGGTGATGGAGAAAAGGACCTCAGGGAACATTTTTTTTTTTTTTCCTTTTGATTAAGGCGTTTGGGGTCTAGACAAGAAGATTAAAGCAGGATCCATTTAATTTATTTAGCTTGCCTCCCAGACATGAAGCTTCAGAATGGTAAGTGGCACTTTGGTTCCTTCTGGTTGGGGGACATAACGGGTTGAAGGGTTCTCACTGGTCAAAGACCTGTTACTGGATCAGGGCTGTTGTACAGTTTGGGGGCAGTGATAAGAACCCTTGTGTCAACAGGAAAATGGAGAAGTTGGATTTGGTTGGACTGGATGTGTTCGTATGACTTGAGTTTTTATAGCTGGTTTTCTCTGGTTGTGACTGATTTGAGAATTAGGAGCCCTCCTTGGGAAACCAGGCAAGCATCCACTGAAATTCCCATGAAATGTGTAAAATCTGATCTGACCCGATCCTGGTGAGACAGACATATTTTCCCACATTCTGATTTGTTACTTAGTTGTTTTATTTTCTTCATTTCGAAAGTATCATCCACTTGAGTTCTATGAAATAGTGTTTGAAATTAGGTCTGTGGTAAGAGGTCTACGTGGTGTTCTCCACAGTCTCACTAAAGTGTTGGAAGAGGACTGCATTCTTGTCTGAGCCTCTGTTTTTCCTCTCCTCCCAACAATGCCAGTGCTTTGTTTACCTTCAGCTTCAAATGCTTCCATTAAAACTTGCCTTGAGTAGTCGCAAGAGCCGCAGAATCTCTTTCTGCCTCTGCAAACGTTTGTCCCAGAGTTGTGCTTCTTCGCATGTTTGATTTTCCTGCCAACTTCAGTCTTCGTGGGTGAGGATGCAGGAGCAGGGTTGTTTGTTTGTTTGTTTATTTTCATCGTTGAAACAGGTGAGATTTAGTTTTCGTCAGAGGGATCTGTTTCAACAGTTTCCCAGGTGGTCTTCTACTTGTAGAGAAATAGCATGCCCATCTGAGAAATGGGCTTGAGATTTGATCCCAAGGGTACCAGCTGCTCTTCGGAAAGTTGTCAGTCCTGCCTGTGAATATTTCACAGGAAAAAAAAATGGTAATAGAGAATTAGCTGAGGGGATGTCTACAAGCTGATCTCTCCAGAACAGAGTTTAAAAATGTTGCAAGTGTCCAAAGCGGAGAGTCGCTTGTTGGTTTTTATTTATAAGTGCATTAGGAGCAAGCACATTTTAACTACAGAGAGAAATATAATACTTCTAATAAACAAAACCCAGTTTTTATAACCTAAAAAGTGACCTGAAGGAATGTAAAGAATTGATGGAAGGCTGTGGTTCTCGGGTGCAAAGTCACAGCTTCATGTTTAATTTAACAAAACATTAAACATTTCATGTTTAATTTAATGAAACATTAGAGCACTAGGATTTGTCACCTTCATGACAGAATGTCAGAACTGTAGGATAGTTTCTGAATATATGTTCTTTCTCCAGAATTCACATATGACACTGAAAATGTTTCACAGCTAAAGACCTAGACTTTTTTTCCAGGGGTATTTTTTTCCCCCTCTGATAAAAGAAGAGGCAAAAAAGCAAGTCAAACAACAAAAACAACAACACATTAGGCATGCACTACTAGTCTAGCTAATTTTAGGGGGGCTATTAGGAAGCATTTAGGCAAATCTATTAACATTTAGCATCAGCACAAATGCAATTGCATTTCTACTTTTTGTGCTTCTGACAAAAAAAGCACAAAGATCTTCAGGACTAGAAAAGAACGGATGTCAGAACCATTTGTTGAGTGGTAAACTTTTTTTTAATAAACCCGTTTGGATTTTTTAATGAACTCTTTTAGAAGGTAGAGTGAGAGCTTTAGAAAAAAATTAAGTAAATGTATCCGTTTGATAAAGATTATTACCACTGAGAGAGGCAACCCTTTGTACCATGCTGCTTGCCAGATTTTTTTCTTGGTCTGGGAAATGTGGTTGGAGGTAGATAGTGCTTCCCTGCCTTTGGCTTGTGATGGAAAATTTCCCTCTTGGTATTTCAAAGTGCTGAAATAGAGCTATGCCCTGCCTCCCTGTCCATATTTTACAGATTGCTGGGGTTCTATTTTCATCTGATGCCTAGACCCTTTAGCTCCTTTTGATGGAAAACAGAATTTCTATTTGAGTGATGATGGGGAGTTATCAGTTTATGAAGCATGTGTGTACACATGCATGTATGTGTTTACACACAGGAATGGATGAACACAACATACTAGACATACAAAAGGTCCCCAGACTCTGCTTCCATGTATTTGAACCTTCTCCTGCACCATCTCTGAAAGGCTGAGTAAAACACAGTGGAGAATTGTGCAAGTGTCATGTTATGTTTTGAGGTAGCAGGAATCTGAATAGCTCTCTGTGTTATTAAATAGCGTGCACATGCCGCTTCCTTGTGTACCTAGGAGTGGTTGAGAGCGGGTGCTTTCAAGAGAGAGATGTCATAATCGTGCATTTCAAAGGAGCACAGGGCAAGAGAGAACTAACTGTGACAGCTACTGACCTGAAGAAAAAGTATGTTTTTAACCCTTAAGGAAACTTGCTGTAACCACATCCTAGATAGCCTCTGATACTTATTTAGTTGAATACTTTCATAATTCTTCAATAGGCTGCGTTCTGGGAAAAGGGTAGCAAACAGTAGTCCAGGACTAATGGAGAGGCTTGTTTCTGCCAGTGGGGGCCAGGGCAGAATGCATCGCCTGCTCCACTCACTGTCTACACGTGGGGACCACATCCAGGACGGTGTTCTCAGCCACGTGCGAGGGCTGAGATCCGCGCGATGCCATCCAGCCTGCTTCTCACAGGCTTGCCCTGGCTCCACAACTTCCCCTCAGCTCAACCAAGGACCCAGCAGAGCTCACCCTGCTGGGCTGTCCCTGGAGGCCAGAGTTCTCCCAGCCGCTCACACACGGTCTGCTGCCTTTGTGAGCCCTTGTCACCCACTGGCCTTACCACAAGGTGCACTGAAGTGGCAGCATTTGACAAGGAAGTCTCTCTGCTTCCCAAAGTCTTTTTGAACCCACCTATGCGCCTGACGTCCTGAAAAGCCCTGAAACGGAATGCAAATGTGTCCCTGCCTTGTAGGGGCTCCCTGAGTACTGGAGAAGACTTGTTAACAGAAATGCAATTAGGCGCCATCCTCAGTGCCACCAGGGCTGAGAAAGGAAAGCCTCACGTGGCCACAGGTTCCATGTGAGCGCAGAGCAGAGAGCCAGCAGTCCTCAGCTCATTCATGAAGAGGAGGAGCCTGGAGGGTTCCCCCCAGGTGTGAGGCAGGAATTTCCCTGCGGGGAACATGACAGACAATTAGCAGATCAGGGAACTTCGGATTCTTAACTCAGCGAGGCTGACACCCAGGTCATGAGGAAGGCGGGAGATCCGACTAGAAGGGTGAGCTGAGCCCCTGGTGATTGGCATTCCATCCTGTGGAGCCTGAGGATCCACAAGTCTGCCACATTCTCAGATGTCAAAGGTCATGGCAGCGAGCGGAGCAGGAGCTGAGCCGATCCAAATAATAGAACTGGGGCTTATGTGAAGCTCCTGACTTTGACGATTTACACAATTCAGCATGTAACAAACGATGTGTGCTGGTTCCTTCTGTGTGCACCAGACTGACCACGTGAGAGGGACCAGGCTCCCAGATTTTAGCCTGGACCACAGAATGCTTCATTTAAGGAAAGATTGTGTGTATATACACTATGGAATACTACTCAGTGGTTAAAAAAATAATGAAATTCTATCTTTTGCAGGAAAATGGATGCAACTGAAAGCCATGATATTTAGTGAAATAAGCCAGTCCCAAAAAACAAATACCGTATGTTTTCCCTGATCTGTGGTAACTAATAGGGTACCTAAAAAGTAATCTATAGGAATGAAATTGACATTTGAGATTTAATGATTGTTTACAGCCCTTGTCTGGACTGTTGAAGAACAGTGTTTTTCCCTTCATGCTGTTTGTTGAACTGTTAGTGTGGGTTTTATCTTATGAGTGTAAGGTAAATTGAAAGCAGATCTTTGGAAAATTTAAAGTGGGAATAGGAGAGGAAGAAGGTTGGGAGCATTGGCAGGAGGGAGGATAGGATGGGAAGTATCACTATGTTCCTAAATCAGTATGTAGGAAATACAGGAAATTTGTATACCTTAAATAAAATCTAAATAAATAAACAAAGATTGTGGAGAGGAGCTTTTATAAACCCAAGCACAGTATGTTAGTAGGTGCAAACTTCCTAGGTCTCTAATGGATAATCTGGCTGGGAGACTTCCTGCAAAGATAGAATTAAAAGTATGGGTTTGGCCGGTGCCATGGCTCAATAGGCTAATTCTCCACCTTGCGGCGCCGGCACACCAGGTTCTAGTCCCGATCGGGGCCCCGGATTCTGTCCCGGTTGCCCCTCTTCCAGGCCAGCTCTCTGCTGTGGCCAGGGAGTGCCAGTGGAGGATGGCCCAAGTCTTTGGGCCCTGCACCTGGCTCCTGCCATCGGATCAGTGCGGTGAGCCGTGGCGGCCATTGGAGGGTGAACCAATGGCAAAGGAAGACCTTTCTCTCTGTCTCTCTCTTTCTCACTGTCCACTCTGCCTGTCAAAATAAAATAAAAGTATGGGTTTATTTTGGTGCATGAAAGTTTTAAAATCCATGCATAGTTTCTTCCATCACATGCCTTTCAGGTATTAAGAAACAAATTGCGCCAAAAACACTTCTTGTTCCAAACTAAACTCAGAGATTTAATTCCATTTCTCCACAACTTTTTGAAATACCCTCAGGTGTGTTCGTGTTTCTGTCTAAATCTGTAGCTATATTGACATGATGGTGAATATGTTTGGATTCCTTTCTCTGCTTAGAGCTTCTGGAGGTAGAAAGAGAAATATATATTGAAATTCTGACTGCATAGCTAAAGACACACAAAATTTAGCATGTAGTGGCTAATGATTGCCTTTTTGCACAACTCATGGAGGACATGCGGGCTTTGGAAGGAGCTGGGTACTTTTTTGTTGCCAATGGCCACCTTGGCATGGCCTTCTCATTCCACCACACTTTTTCTGTTGCATTAAAATTTTCTCACCAGCTGTTTAACTCTTGGCCCTAGGAAGCTGCCCCCACTTCTGTGAGAAGGTTCTATGCAGATCTTTGGAGAATGCAACCCTGCTTAGAGTTTCTTTGAAATAAGGAAAGAAGGCAGGGAAGATGTAGGTACTGTCATGGGTTAATCTTAAGCTCCTAGCACTTGAATCATCTGCCACCATTTGACGCTCACCTGGCCCCAGGCAGAGCACTGTATGAGCAGTGTCTTCCCAAGAGTAACTGTCAGAAGAATCTCTTCTGCTTCCCTGTGGACTCCACCCTCCCATAATGTCTGGGCTCCCTTGTGAAGTCAATGGCAGGCTGACCTGGGAAACCCAGGATTGCCTGGCTGCTGTGCTGGTTTTGAGTGAGAGTCCTGGGCATTAAGCTTGTGTTGAAGTGACTGAGTTCTCAGTGCCCTAATTTATCTGTCTGAAGAGTAGAGAATAACACTTCTACTTCCTTTTTTTTTTTTTTTTTTTTTTTTTGACAGGCAGAGTGGACAGTGAGAGAGAGAGAAAGAGAGAAAGGTCTTCCTTTTGCCGTTGGTTCACCCTCCAATGGCTGCCATAGCCGGCGCGCTGCAGCCAGTGCATCGCGCTGATCCGAAGCCAGGAGCCAGGTGCTTTTCCTGGTCTCCCATACGGGTGCAGGGCCCAAGGACCTGGGCCATCCTCCACAGCACTCCCGGGCCATAGCAGAGAGCTGGCCTGGAAGAGGGGCAACCGGGACAGAATCCGGGGCCCCGATCGGGACTAGAACCTGTTGTGCTGGCGCTGCAAGGTGGAGGATTAGCCTATTGAGCCATGGCACCGGCTGAGAATAACACTTCTCATCTCTGTAGGGATAGTATTTTTTTTTTTTTTTTGACAGAGTGGACAGTGAGAGAGAGAGACAAAGAGAAAGGTCTTCCCTTGCCATTGGTTCACCCTCCAATGGCCGGCGCGGGCGGCGCACTGCGGCCGGCGCACCGCACTGCGCTGATCAGATGGCAGGAGCCAGGTACTTCTCCTGGTCTCCCATGGGGTGCAGGGCCCAAGCACTTGGGCCATCCTCCACTGCCTTCCCTGGCCACAGCAGAGAGCTGGCCTGGAAGAGGAGCAACCGGGACAGAATCTGGCACCCCTACCGGGGCTAGAACCCGTTGTGCTGGCGCCGCAAGGCAGAGGATTAGCCTAGTGAGCCGCGGCGCCGGCCGTGGGGATAGTATTAATGATGATTTTAAAAATATATGAATAGGGGCCAGCGCTATGGTGAAGCAGGTTAAAGCCCTGGCCTGAAGTGCCGGCATCCCAAATGGGCGCCAGTCCTAGTCCCAGCTGCTCCTCTTCTGATGCAGCTCTCTGCTATGGCCTGGGAAAGCAGTAGAAGATGACCCAAGTACTTGGGCCCCTGCACCCATGTGGGAGACCAGGAAAAAGCTCCTGGCTTCAGATCGGCGCAGCTCCAGCTGTTGCGGCCAACTGGGGAGTGAACCACTGGATGGAAGACCCCTTTCTCTCTCTCTTTGTCTCTACCTCTCCTCTCTCTGTTTAATTCTGACTTTTGAATAAATAAATAAAATCTCAAAAAAAATGAATAAAAAAAACTGTGGCCAAGGCGTCAGCTCAGATCCTGACTCGGCAAAGCAGCCAGGTTTTCTGTATTTTTCTTAGACTTTCAGGCTCATGCCCATGCCTGTTTTTACTACTGAGGGCCTGCTGCTGCAGCCCTCATAGTCAAACAGGTCTTACAGCCTCTCCCTTCCTGTGTCTGTTCTTTTCCCTGCACCCCGAGCTAATCCAGGAGTAGGGCTCAACTCCTTTCCCTGGTGTGAGCCAAAACCAGTGAACAAATGCCCCAGCACACAAAGTCATCTATGCAAGACTTTGTGTGGAACAGACTCTACTAAAAAATTATGAAAAAGGGAGTTTCCTTTGCTGGCAATAAAAAGAACCTACAGTGGGGCCGGCGCCACGGCTCAATAGGCTAATCCTCCGTCTAGCGGCGCCGGCACACCAGGTTCTAGGCCCAGTCAGGGCGCTGGATTCTGCCCAGGTTGCCCCCTTCCAGGCCAGCTCTGTGCTATGGCCTGGGAGTGCAGTGGAGATGGCCCAAGTCCTTGGGCCCTGTACCCCATGGGAGACCAGGAGAAGCACCTGGCTCCTGCCTTTGGATCAGCGCGGTGCACCGGCCATTGGAGGGTGAACCAACGGCAAAAGGAAGACCTTTCTCTCTTTCTCTCTCTCTGTCCACTCTGCCTGTCAAAAAAAAAAAAACCTACAGTGGAATCCCCTTCTCAGACAGTCCCTGGGTCCCTTCCATTACCTTGGAGCTCCAGCAGCTTGCTGCCTCTGGCTAGCGGAAGTTCAAGTGCATGCCACAGTACTTATGCAAAGCAGCTCTACATCCATGTCCTTGTCAGAACACAGGGCTTTCTCCCTTCCCTGTCCGGCTCTGCAAGACTATACATGAGGAACTCAAAAGGTACATGGAAAATCAAATTAAAAGATAGGGAATCTCTAGTGCAAAATATTTTGGAATCTATGCTTATATTTTTTTTCCTAATACAAATCTCTGAACTTTTTGAAGTCTTCTTGTAGAAATGGATTTTTAAAAATCTGAACTAAAATTTCTAATTTCTTTTCCTGTAAACTTCTTGAATTATCTTCATGGAATAGAGATTTCTTTCTCCATATGAATAGTGCCATTTCCCATCAGCAGCCTTCAGGCCAACAAGTAACCATTTTTCTGACACATACTAGGTTATTAGGTTTCATTATACTTTTGTTCATAAAAAAATGTATTTGAAAGGCAGAATGACGTAGAGAGAGAGAGAGAGAGAGAGCAGTCTTCTATCTGCTGTTTCACTCCCCAAATGGCTGCAATGACCAAGGCTTGGCCAAGCAGAAGCCAGGGGCCAGGAACTCTAACCAGGACTCTCACATGGATGGCAGAGGTCCAAGTATTTGGGCCATCGTTGGCTGCTTTCATGAACCATTAGCAGTGAGCTTCATTGGAAGCAGAGCCATCAGGACTCAAACCACTCTGATAAAATGTGCTGACATTGAACGTGGTGGCTTAATCCACTGTGCCACAACGCTGGCCCCTCATTGTACTTTTCAATGTCTTTGCCTATGAGTGAGTGAGTGGAGGAAGTGAGTGAGTGAGTGATCAGTGATTGAGAAGCACGATGCAAGATGAAGCTACTGCTGCCTTCCAGCTGTGTGATTCTGAGCAGCCTCCGAAAGTTCTCGGAGCTCTGGTTAAGTGAGGGGTAATCCTGGTACCTCCTGGTAGGCTGAGTATGTGACTGCGTGAGATAATGCATGTGAAGGCACTTTTGTCAGAACCTGGCCCAGACAGGTGTTACTTCCTCTTCTACTCAGGGACAGCATTTCATTTTGATCCAAATTTCCTAGAATGGAGCCTCTGTCTCAAAATACTTTCAGTTGAAGTTGCCAGGCTGCTAGCATTCCGGCGCTGGCCCGATCCCACATACATTGTCCATCCACCTGGAAGTCGGATGTGTCCACATGCTCATCCTTAGCATGGATGCCTGGCAGCCCGCCGCCTGCCTCTAAGCAGACTGGGAGTGTCGTGTATGTTCCCCCTGCTCAACTTAACCCCTGATGCTGTGTTTACCAGACAGCTTTCAAGCCTGAGGTGGCCCTGGCCAAGCATTTTCCCAAGCAGAGTGTTTCTGGAAACATAAACCATTACAGTCAATACTCTCGTCTTCAGGGGAACAGAATCCAGTTGTCCGTTCTTGGTTTGACTGCTCATGAGATGGGGCTGATGGGGATGGGGGGTGGACAGGAAGCAGTTATTGCCGTTAAATTGTAATCAACAGTTTCAGGAACAATATTGAATTAAAAAGTTACTAGCTACCAGTTAGGGCATGGCTTAGCTCCTGCTCGGGCATATCAGTCATTCTATGGTGATTAACATCTATTCAGAACAGAGAATGTATTATGGGTACTAAATTATCATAGGAATTAATGCAGTCTTTTTAAAGGGCTTAAAATATGTTAATAAATACAGTATTCCAGCACCTGCAGCTCAAGGAACTGAAGTCATTAAAGATGGATATAATTATATTTATTATTGCAGCGATCTAGGTGGGGGGGCAGCTTAATGAGCATGAATGAAACAGGGGTTCTTTATTTAAAACTTCTTACCTGAAGAAAGAGTTCTCTTTGAGGAGTTACTTCATAGAATCATTGAAATCTCTATACGAAAAGTAAACGAGGGAATAGTTTTCCAGCCTCTGGGAATGAACTTGTGGAGTCCACTAGGGGATTGTAGAACTTTCCTCCTTGACAATGAGTGTAGCATAGGACTTGGCTTTCCTTGCCATGCTTGATAGGGCACTTTAATGCCTGCCACCTGCCTCAGTCCACTGTCCATCGCCTTCCCACGCACACTCTACTCAGCAACTGTACCTTCCTTGCAGCTTCTCAAGTTCTTTTCCACCCCAGGGCTGTGACACATTACTTTTGTCTCAGTGTGGCATTTATTTCTAAGTCTCTTGGAAAATGCTTTACTAGGCTGTGTCCTAAACAAATGCTAAGTATTCGCTGATTTAGTCCCCACAACAGCCTGTGGGCTGGGTCCCATCACTGTCCCTGCTTTTGCAGACCAGGAAGATGAGGCAAGATGGGCCGCCCTGTGCCCTGCTCTCTGGAAATTCTTTTTCATCTCTGAGTTCTGCTGCCTCTGTGTAGACTGAGCTGTCCCATCCCTTGTACCTCAGCTCAGATGCTGTTCCTGACCGTATTATCTGAAATCCCCCCAACACTGACTAGCTCAGTTGAAAACACTTGGCGTATGTGCTCTGTGTGTGTGTCATTTCCCTGTTTCCCCTACAGTCAGGCCCATGAAGGCTGCAACTGTTTCTGCTCTGATGCTGAATCCCCAGCCCTATTCAAGTGACTAGCACTTCATAAATATTGAGTGAATATTTGTTTGATGGATCCCTCAACTGATCTGTGCACTGTTTGCTGTCTATAGCCGCAGTAAATGATATTTCTCATTTCTATCTAGATAGACAAACCTAGGCCGATAAATAAAGGAAAACTCTCATGGACTTTGTTCAAAGTATCTGAATAAAAGCTAATTTTCTTGGTGGTGGTAATGCTACCTGTGTAATTACATATTTTCTTAGTTAATTGATGTAAAAAGTGACAGCCCAGGGTAGCCCCATTTCTGTAGTGAATATGGACGCTTTTGCATTGGTGATTGGGGCTACTTCCTGTGTGACAGAGAGGGGAAACCACATGCCCCAGGTATGCAGCTGGTTTGAGGTAGGATTCTTTTGGCTCCAGGGCCGGCTCATCAGCCTTGCTCATGCAGGTGCCTTTGTTGAGGCACCCAGAGAAGCCCACCAGAAGGAGGAATTTTCCACAGCCCTGCTGCTCCTGAGAATGTTGTCCTTGGCGAGTGAGGATTGGAAGATTGAAGTTCTTTAATTTTCCTAACTCTTCAAGATATTCAAGGTGAATATTAAACATCTGCCTATCCTCATGGTGGAACGCATCTGAAATGCTCATTCCAGCTATAAAGTAGAAGAAAAATAAACACATGTTGTATGCAGTCAAAAATGAGGGCCCCAGCGCTGGGCATGGTGGCCACAGTGAGACATCAGCCTTAACGAAACTGCCTCATTTTTCTGGTTTGCCAGCTTGTGGGAGACACAGTCCAGCTACCGAATCCCCAGTACCGTGATTCTGTGCTGCCCTGCAGCCGTGGACCATGCTAAGGAGCTGGTTCAGGTGTTAGAAACTGTGCCCATATAGAGATGTAAGACCATCTGCAAGGTATTTCAGTGAGCATGCACATGCTTTTTTGTGCATGTCCAGCCTTCTAGGGGCCCACGGGGTCCAGTTTGAAAAACCCTGATAGCATATTCATTATCGTAGCTAATATTGACCTCTTCCTGGCTGTCTGATGCCTGGCTAGGGACATGTGTATTATTTTCATTTCACTTTCAGGTATACTTGTACCCATTTTGCAGATAAGGCAAGTGAGAAACAGAAAATGTCAATAAGCCACAAAGTATGGGAGCCTGGATTTGAACCCGGGAGATCTGAAGCCAGACTCACGAAGGCAGGCCTGGCAAGATTGTGTAGAAATCAGTGTTTCACTAGCTTGCATGTGATGCCATGGGTCCCAGAGTAGAAAACAGAGGGTTAGCTGGGACGTCTTGAGAGCGTCAGCAAAGGCTGCCGAGGCTGGGGCCTGCATCCTCCAGGTCGGCTCACTCCTCATGGCGAGGCAGTCGGGCTGGTCTGAAGACGACTCCTCTTTCCTCTCGTACAGAGAAGACTGTGGAGGACTACAAAAGAAAGTCCCAAAGGAACTTGATGTTCTTAAACTGCTGGGCTGCAGCTAGCCATGTTTACAGCTTCCTTGAACCTGTATTCAGAATGCCTGCAGTTTAAAGAAGTCTGCAGTCAAAATGGGCACGTGGATCCCACCTGAATGGTGGGGAAGACGGAGGACCAGTTGGATTGCCCTATCATGAGCATGAGCGGCTAGAAGTCTGTGGTGTGTTCACTTAACACTTTTATTCCTCAGACAATTAAGCAATGAAATCATTAGAAGTTGCTTTAACATATTGCCTGGATCATTTTTTCTTTCCTTTCCATTTTTAAATGTAGAAGTCGTTTTCACTTGGGAATAGGTCTTATCTATCAAGTTAGAGGTAGTAGCTTTAATGGAGTTAGGTATCTCTGAATGTGTCTTTTTTATTCAGCGGGTTTTATGTGGCTGTTCTGTCTTGCAATTAGTTTCCTGAATACCTGCTTCATTGTAGACTACAGGCTGGGCCCTGAAAATAAAGATGTGAATCAGAGACAGCCTCTACCTTCAGGGAGTTTGCAGTCCAGCAGGGGAAGAGCACAGGGAAGCCAATCCCTGTCCCAGACTGTGCTGAGTGGCAGAGTAAGCAGCCATAGAGCAGGCAGTCAGGGAAGAGTATGGTCCACAAAGGTTCCCAAGTGATGACTCAGGAAGGACTCAGAAGAGCTGTGAAGAAAATGAACATTCCCTGGACCATTTGTTCTTGAACTTGAATAGACACCAGAATCTCTGGAAACACTTAGAAAACTCAAATGGGCTCTGTGCACAGTTTCTAATGCAGTGTGTCCAGGGAAAATCTCAAAATTTGCATTTCTAACAAGTTTTCAGAGGAGGTGGATGTTACCTTCCCAGGAATACATCTTGAAAAGCACTGTTCAAGCCTCCCACGGAAAAAATAATAGAGAAAATGTGTTGTGTTGTTTACAGCATTGTAGCTTCTTCATTCTGGAATACTGTTTCACTTGCTCTGTCTTGCTGTGTGTTGAGAGTTTCCTTAGGAATGTGTAAGCTTTTCTTCTCCACATTGAAAGTGCACCTTGGCCAGTGCCGCGACTCACGTGGCTAATCCTCCGCCTGTGGCGTCGGCTGGGTTCTAGTCCCGCTTGGAGCGCCAGATTCTGTCCTGGTTGCTCCTCTTCCAGTCCAGCTCTCTGCTGTGGCCTGGGAAGGCAGTGGAGGTTGGCCCAGGTGCTTGGGCCCTGCATCTGCATGGGAGACCAGGAGGAAGCACCTGGCTCCTGGCTTTGGATCAGCCCAGCGTGGCGGCCATTTAGGGGGTGAACCAACAGAAAAGGAAGACCTTTCTCCTCTCTCTCACTGTCTAATTCTGCCTGTTAAAAAAGGGGGGGGCACTTTTATATTTTTCTTCAGGCCCCCTCCTCTCTCTAATTGTCCCTTATCTTCCTCTCCTTCCTCTGCCTCCCTACTCTACTCCCTCCCTCTTGGGCTCCTTCTTACCTGGCTGTGACCTTGGATGGGGAGGAATGGTGCTGAGAAAAATGACTTGCTGTTTCGATGCATTGTGAGTTATATAGATTCTTGTGGATGTGGGTCTGGGGGTGAGAGCTTCTTCTGAAGCCAGCACTGTGATCAGCATTGGTCCTCACAGTTGATCTCATCTCCCCAAACGCTGAATTCATAGGTGGACAATGAAGAGAACAAAGTGGCCAAATGACAGATCCACTTTCAAACATCCTCTGGTCATCTCGACTCTGATAGAATCCGCATTATATCCCCAGAGGAGTGGAGAGAGAGCCAGGAGAGAAAGGAGGCCCCCTCAGGAAGCCTAAATCAGTTGCAAAACAGTTCAGTGCTGTTTTTTATGATACTGCAGCCTTTTCATAAACAGAATCACGTTTGGCCAAATGCGATGGAAAATAGGAACGCATGTCAGAAAACAGGACCAAGTTCCTCCATTAATGATTCTTTCTCGTTTCCTTTATTCTTTTGGTCCATTTTACACAGGAAATAAGAACCTTGTGGACAGAAAGATCATCATTTGTCAATCCTTTTGCAGCAATTTTCCCAATAGTTCTTTCAGCTCTAAATGCTTTTAAGCATCTGTCAGTATCATATAATGGCCTTAATGGGAGGGAATAGCAACAACCGCGAGAACAACTCTTTGCTGCATAAGAATGAGTTGAGTGAGTGCCTCTCTCCCTGCTGGACCCCAGTGAAAATGATGATCCTGTCCATATGTGGATTTCCACATGCAGCTGGGCAGCTATTGTTTGCACTGAGACCTAAAGTTGTCTGTAATTTTTATGTGTGTAGGAATGATGCCAATTGAGAGAGAGAATGGAGCTTAAAAAAAATATTTAGCATCTCTGAGATGAGACAAGTCAATAAACAGCTTGATTACTAATTCATTCAGGAACAAAAATAATGGCTTTCTAAACTGAAACGACCAAATCCAATAACTAACTGTTTGTCAGGGCAGTAATAATGGTATTTGTATCTCTTTTAATTGCCTTTAACCTTTCCCTTCATGTGTGCGGTATTAAAAAATTAAAGAGGAAAGTATTTAGAGGCATAGATTTACGGCACTGCGTGGATTACACGCTTTTAATGAGGTCAGGACAATAAACCATCTGAGCAGAACCTGCTGTCCAGTGATGAATTACTCCCCTTTACAATAGATAGACTGCAGCAAGTGTGTGTGCACAGACACACACACTCACAGGCCCACACAGTCGACTGGGTAGCCCGAGTGGAAACTTCCCAGCTTTGCTCTCAAGGCAGCACAGGGTGCTTCTAGGTACAGGAAACGTTCACCGATTTTCCTTTGGAAAGCTATATTGTGTTGTGTGAAAAAAGGAAAGTTGCAGAACAAAACGCACACTATTTTTGTCAGTTGGTAATTAATGTATATCTGTATCTCTGCCTGTGTATGCAAGTATGGTTGGATGGATGGATAAAAAGGCTGGAGGAAGTAGGGAAAGAAGGAAAGAAGAAACAGGATATGGAAGGAGAAAGGGAAGCAGAAAAATCTACATAATTTCAAAGGCTACATGCAGTGGGGAATCAGAGCCAGCTTGTACTGGTTTGTGAGTGCAGATTGTACAATATACTTTCTCAAATCTGTGATATAATCAAAATCAGAGAGAGTGGGCATATTTACTTCACAGAAACCAGCAAATGCACAAACCAGAACATTTATCAGCACATCGCTGGACATTTACCCAACTCTTTGGGATGACTATCTCTCAAAAGAGGGTTTATAAGGAAGAAGCAGGGTCAATGAAGCAAGGGGTTAGGGATGCAAAACAGGACATCTTTCCTCATTTTATATATTTCTTTATTGTTGGAATTTTTATTAACTCTACTGACTCATAATAAATGTAGACATTTTATTTTGTTAAAATTAGTCCACAAGCATCCTTAAAATTTTTAAAATGGCAATGGCAGTAATCATTTTTGCTTTCTAAGTCAAATGCAAATCATTTGTACAGGGAAACAAATTTTAGGCAAATGATTGCACCAAATGGTCAAAGGACTTAAGATCGTCAGAGATGTGTCTTTGTTGGTGAAAGTGTCCCCAACCTTCCAAAGCAAAAGGAACATGTAAAAAATGTCCAAGTAGATCATTCCAGAAGAAAAAAATGCTACCAGTCAGCTGGACCCTACAGTAAATTACAGTGAAATAAAGTCCAGTGGCACCACCTACGTTATCTCCTCATGCTCATTGGTAGACCCACATGTTTTCACAGATGTGCCCTACCAGCAGCTCTAAGCTGGCAGTGTACAACCTCTGAGAAAGATAAAAGCCCCCAGCAACTGAAAACAGGGCTGTGGGTCCACTGAACATGGACAGTCTTTGTGGGCCTTCTAGTCCATCATCCACTAAATAAATGTTTATGCTTCCTCTTTATCACTTTCAGATATTGTGATCACTAATCCAGTCTCCATAGGTTCAGAGTAACGAACTCTCACTCTTCCTCTACTTGGCAAAACCTTCTCATTGACTTCCATTGTTCTGTTTCCATGATAACCATGAACTCCAGGTGGCACCTGACTTATGACCTCTTCCTCTTATCTCCTGCAAATTCTTGCAAAGGGAAGTCCCATACCTAAAAGCTGATATCTGGACAGATGCTTGATTTTACAAATGCTATTCTTTGATTCAACAAATATTTCTATATGCCAGGCATGGGGTTAGATGGGGACAATGGTGAAACACATGGCATACAAGACACTTGGATTCCTGGAGCTAGCATTCCTGTAGGCAGAGGCAGGTAAGCCCACTGAAAATGTCAGAGGATGAGTAACATTTGCGAAATATAAAACAGTGAGATGTAGGCCGGCGCCGTGGCTCAGTAGGCTAATCCTCCGCCTTGCGGCGCCGGCACACCGGGTTCTAGTCCCAGTCGGGGCCCCGGATTCTGTCCCGGTTGCCCCTCTTCCAGGCCAGCTCTGTGCTATGGCCCGGGAGTGCAGTGGGGGATGGTCCAAGTCCTTGGGCCCTGCACCCGCATGGGAGACCAGGAGAAGCACCTGGCTCCTGCCTTCGGATCAGCGCGATGTGCCGGCCGCAGCGCGCAGGCCGCTGCGGTCATTGGAGGGTGAACCAACGGCAAAAGGAAGACCTTTCTCTCTATCTCTCCTCTCTCTCTCACTGTCCACTCTGCCTGTCAAAAATAAAAAAAAAATTTAAAAAAAAAGTGAGATGTGATAGTGAATAATATGTACTGGGACCAGTGCTGTGGTGTAGCAGGTAAAGCTGCCACCTGCAGTGCCGGCATCCCATATACATGCTGGTTCAAGTCCTGGCTACTCCACTTCCAATCCACATCTCTGCTATGGCCTGGGAAAGCAGTAGGAGATGGGCCCCTGTACCTGAGTGGGAGACCTGGAAAGAGCTCCTGGCTCCTGGCTTCAGATTGGCACAGCTCTGGCTGTTGAAGCCAACTGGGGAGTGAATCAGCAGTTACAAGATCTCTGTCTCTGTCTCTGCCTCTCCTTCTCTTTCTGTGTAACTCTGACTTTCAAATAAATAAATAAATCTATAAAAAAAGAGAATAACATGTACTTGACACCCTCTATGTTTGAGATGCCATAGGATTAGCACTTCTGAGGAAGTAAACTTTGCACTGAGTTGAACTTGACAGGCAGGGACCAGTCCTGTGAGTTTGTTTGATAAATCATGTGTCCTAAAGGCTCTTTGTGGGGGTTCTGCATCCACTGAGGCAGTGTATCCGGTGAAGGGTAGATGCCTTTGCCATTGATACCTTTTTTTCTCTTTCTTATAGGATCTATTAATTTATTTTGAAAGAGGTACAGAGAGAGAGGGAGAAATCTTCCATTCACTGGTTTACTCCCCAGCTGGCTACAACAGCCAGGGGTGGGCCAGGCCAAAGCCAGGAGCCAGGAACTGCTTCTGGGTCTTCCAGGTGCATCGAAGGGGCAGAAATACTTGGTCCATCTTCTGCTGCTTTTCCCAGACCATAGCAGGAAGCAGGATTGGAACTGGAGCAGCCAGGACATGAACCAGTGCCCATATAGGATTCCGGCATTGCAGGCGGTGGCTTCACCCGATACGCCACAATGCCCACCCTGATACCTTTTATTTTTCTGGTAACTATTCCAAAGCAAGCCCAGGCAGTCTTCATTACTACAGGGACTTTTGAGTAACAATCAAAATGGGATCATGTATGTATTTACAGCTGATTTCACTTGCTCCAGTATTCTAAGATCTTGTTGTGGGTGGTATCATATCCATGAAAGAAAGAATAGAGCAATCATAAGTTGAACTGTCATTAACTGTGATAGCTTGCATTTCTGAATGTCAGTACAATTTCAACCGAGGGGGGGTGGAATATATTTAGATTTTGGTTCAAAAATATCTGGGTTCAAAACCCAACCCTGCTGCTTACTGCCATTCTTAGTGTAGTGTTTACCTTCTCTGAGCATTCATTCCCTCACCTGTAATGTGAGGGTAAAAACATGCCCACTTGCTGGGGTAATGGTAGAAACTGCATAAGGGCAAGTCTCTGAAGCCCCTGGATCAGAGTAGCCTAGAGCTTCCTCCTAGAGATGATCCTGGAAATCTTGCTATAAAGTGGTACTGCCCCAAGTGAAGGCATCATGCTTAGGGGTTGGGTAATCTCATTGGTCATTGCCTTTTCAGTCTTCCCATTGGATTCAGAGCTGCAGCTTGGGGTTTAAGTTGCAAGAAAGATCTCCTGATTGGGCAAAATAATGAGAATGCAACTGTCATTTCTTTAGCATTATCTGGGATGGGATACAAAAGAGGTGCCATCAGTTGGGCACTCAGCAAGGCATAAATCTCTTTCATCTTTCACTTAGTTACCCTCTACCCTTCTTATGCTTCTTTGTCTTCTTGCGTTCTTTATTCTTTTTTGGATCTCCTCGAAGCACTAAAAACAGCGCCTGAAACCAACTGGATGGAGTCCTTGAATCACATCATATGTGCTGTGCAATTTTTACAGCAAACTGCATTGCCTGAGAATAGAATTGTAAGGACATGCATGAATGCTGACTGTACTCCTAGGGGAAATGGAGGCTGCATAGGAATATAAAAATAAAAATCCTTAGAAGATAAATAAACATGACAGAGCAGCAAGATAATGTTTCTGTGTTTTCACCTTTAATTGACTAGAAATATCAATACAATGTATTCCTTGGACAATCTCCCCACTCCCCTCCCCATTTTAGTGGAAACGAGAAAGTGGTTGGGAGAAAGAACATGAACCAAATTGATAAAACAATGGTTACCCTTGGGAAGTGTGAGCAGAGGTCTAGAAAGGACCACATAGTTTTATTTTACTTGATACTCATGTACCTTGTTCCATTTCATTTGAAATTAGCCTCTACTACATTTTGAATTTAAGGATAGACATTTCTTTTTTTTTTTTTTTTTTTTTTTTTTTTTTTTTTTTTTTTTTTTTTTGACAGGCAGAGTGGACAGTGAGAGAGAGAGACAGAGAGAAAGGTCTTCCTTTGCCGTTGGTTCACCCTCCAATGGCCGCCGCCGCCGGCGCGCTGCGGCCGGCGCACCGCGCTGATCCGATGGCAGGAGCCAGGAGCCAGGTGCTTTTCCTGGTCTCCCATGGGGTGCAGGGCCCAAGCACCTGGGCCATCCTCCACTGCACTCCCTGGCCACAGCAGAGGGCTGGCCTGGAAGAGGGGCAACCGGGACAGAATCCGGCGCCCCGACCGGGACTAGAACCCGGTGTGCCGGCGCCGCTAGGCGGAGGATTAGCCTAGTGAGCCGCGGCGCCGGCCAAGGATAGACATTTCTAAAAACTGGTGTGGAGAGAGAGAGAAGAAAGAGTTACTTGATACAAGAAGCTGCAGTTGTTTTTAAGTAAGTTTTATTAACAAGTGACAATTACTTTTTTATGATACATTTAAGGTAGTGAATTATGAATGACTGAAAATCCCCTCCAGCCTAATTGAGAACCATTATGTCTGGTAATTGCCACTGATTTCTGCAAACAGTCATTTTTCTCTGGCCTATTAACATAATTTAAATTTTTAATTGCCCTTCATAATTGTCTACTGGAGTTAACAAACAGTCCCATTCACCGAAGGGTTTCAGACCAGGGCCTGCCCCCAAGGAACTCACTCTGGAAACAGCTAAGACCACTTGAGGACAGGGTTATGACTTGGTGAGTGTCAAATGGAGGTGGCAGCTACTGTGACAAAAGGAACATTTTTTTAAGGACCCACTCAGCTGTGGGATGATGGACTTTGAACCTCTGTATCATTGAGTGTGCCCACTTGACTTTGAAACATCCTCATCAAAATAAATAAAAATGTCACACCTTTACCTTTAACAAAGTTAATGGAGACTTTTGTTAAGTGCAAAAGTTCTAGAAGAAGAGAAGAATGATCTGCCGCATGGTCTGTTTGCTGTGGGACTCATTGTATGGCTGACTCAGTAACATCAGAACAGAAGGCAGGACCCCCTGGAGAGAGGTGTGTGTGTGCGTGTGTGCGCGCGCGTTCATGGTCCTCAGACTCCTACAGAGACCTGCTACCTGAGGATGCTTCAGTCAATGTGAGATAGCATATATGATGGTATTTCCTCGTGATGTCATAGCTGTCCTAGTTTGTGTATGTACACTCTGTGATCATGCAGCTATCAAATCACTTCACCATGTGTTTTCCAGAAAGTACCCCGTTTTTAAGCAACTCATGATGTATATGTGTAATAGCATACATATTAACTTCAAAAGCACTTTATGATCATGTTTTTAGTTAGGTGAATTCAGAAAAGTACAAAAAGAAAAATGCAAAGAATAAAAGTCCCTATAATCCTAGCAATAGTCTATGTTATATCTATGTAGAAGTACATTTGTGTATAAATTGTTTTATGCATTTTTCCACAATTGAATAATCTTCTAAAATACTATTTTAACACTATATAGGATTCAGTGTACGGCTCTCCCTTTGGTTATTCAGGCATTCAACTTTCCTTCAATGTTTAGTTTCTCACTTTTTTGCAGTATGAAAAATTAGAGAGTGAGCCACCGCGCATATTTCGTATACATCTTTGATAGTTACCTCCAGAAAAATTCCTAGAAGGTGAGTGACTCAAGAGTATAAATCTTCTGCTGAATCAGACTCCAGAAGTTGTATCTCAGTACACAGTCCCTCATGTGTAAGTGAGAGTGCTAAATTTCACATACTTTTTTTTAAGATTTATTTATTTGAAAGGCAGAGTTATAAAGAGGCAGAAAGAGAGGTCTTCCATCCACTGATTCACTCCCCAGTTGGCCACAATGACTTGAGTTGTGCCAATCTGAAACCAGGATATAGGAGCTTCTTCCAGGTCTCCCACGCGGGTACAGGGGTACAAGGACTTGGGCCATCTTCCACTGCCTTCCCAGAGAGCTGGATCGGAAGTAGAGCAGCTGGGACTGGAACTGGCATCCATATGGGATGCTGGCACTGTAGGCGGTGGCTTTACCCACTACACCATAGCACCTGCCCCTGAATTTCACATACTTTTCCCTGAATTAAATGCTAGGGTTCATGAAAATGTTGGTATTGCTGAAATTGAAAAAAAAAAATAGCACCCATTTATTTTTAGAAGTTGCATTTATTTGATCAGTATTAAGGACAGTCATCTTCCTGGTTATTAACATGTGCAACCCGTTTCCTTCCCCCTCCCCACATCTACTATTCTATTAAGGTGCACACCATTCTCTTACTGACACAGTCAAAGTTTTTAAGTCTTGATGCTTTTTGAAATCTCTGGAGGTTGCTCTGCCACACAGCCTCAAGGTGTTCAAGGCCAAAACAACACCAAGACACTGTGCACACTGTTAGTTCCCATGCTACCTGAAGGAAGGTTTTTCTCTGCACCCTCCCACATTTGCAGCCAGTGGGAGGGATAACTCACCTCTCAGTGCGTCACATGAAACCATAAACACAACTGTCCCAGGGGCTCACCTCAGTGGCTGTCTCCTGCCTCCCAGGGCTCCTGATCCTGCCTTGTTTCCCCTCAGAATGTCCCAGCGAAGCCCTTGGGGCACCTCCACCTGGTTTAGTATGCAGGCAAATAGTAAATGCCCAGAAGAAATGCTCTGTGGAGCCACCAGTGGCAAATGTTAGATCACAAGTGATTTTCTGCCCACACATTGGCAGCTCTGGACAGCAAGCATTGTCTCTTCAACGCATCGACGAGAAAGCTGAAACTTAGATACGACAGGAGCCACATTAATGGCCAGCAATTCTATGAGTATCTGATTACCTGGCTCACATCTGCTCCCAAAATTGAGCACTCCAGGGTCCATTTCAGTACCTTTAAACAGATGCTCCAACCGACTCGTGCACAGGAGGCTCTCCAGACAGCTGCTTTGCCCACATGGGAGGAAGTCCAGAACTGAGGTATTTGTCCTAGCTTGAAAACTGTCAGCACTCAGCACGAATGCTTTCAGAGTGGCCATGTTTCTTCATAACTTATCTGATGAGTTCAATAGGGACATCAAGGAAGGGCGCTAAACTAATTCCTCTGCAGAAGGTTCCAGTGCTTAATGTCGACTTGTGACTCCAGGGGAGACATTGATTATAAAAACAGCAACAGTTAGTTATCATCGCTGACACATTTTGTGCTTTCAAATTGAAACTAAGCGTCCTCTGACTCTTATTTCCCCCAAGAAACTCCAGCGATAGCACATTTTTCCGTGGCTGCCATCTCAGCCGTTCCTTTGCATACTTTGTTTAAACTTGGTTTTCTGATAAAGGAGACATAGGAAAGATCTGCTTTCTTCGTCACCTAAACCAGGATCAGAGTTTCAGCCACCAACTAGGGCTTTTTCTTTTTTTCAAGCTTAAATAATACATGAGGACTTCTTAGAGGAAGTGTGATTTCCTTTGAGGAAATTTATAGATGCTCCATGGCAAAGAGCTCAAAATCTGTAGTCAGAAACTGGTTTGAATTCTGGGTTTCCCACTTCTAGCTTAAGGGTGTTGCTTTGCATTAAATGGGTATAGGAGACAGGATGGTTGTTAGAATCAAATGAAATGGCGTAGCTACAACATTGAATACGTATTTATAAGCTTTTTCTTTGTAAGTATTAAAACTTGACAAAAAGTTCTTATTTACACTCAAGACATCAGCAGGACTGGTGTTTATCTGTTTCCTCTACTTCGCGGTGACTTCTGCATTCCCAGTTGAATTCTGCAAAACCCAGTCTTGCTTTAATGCAAAAATAGAAAAAAAAATATGGGATGACTTAAAAGACGCCAGATGAATCTTTGCCCTGAAGCCAACTGTTTATTCAGCTCATTCAACTAACAAATAATTTCGCTGGTGATTTATTGTTTTCCTCAGTGAAATTTTCCTTCATGCATCCATAATTAAAAAGGGTACAGAGTGGTAAATCGGTGAACCTGTCATCGAACATTTGTTAGCATTGAAAACTAAGACATCATAGCTTTTAGGAAAGAAAAATGCAGAAGTTTGATGGAACCTGAGATATGGATTTTTGTCACTGGCTTTTATTTTACAAATGAAAGACTTGGGAATGGACCGCAGGGGAACTGTTCAAAGAATTGAGACTAAAATATAAAGTGAATGTAACACCATGTCTTCATGCCTTCTAGTATTATGTCCAGTTTCCTCTGATATTCAAAATATAGTCATTTTTGTGTTCCATTTCACTTAGGGCGGAAAAAATCCCGTTTGTTTTTTAATAGAATTTTTTTAAGGTGGGGAAGCAGTTGAATTACCTACCTGATTGACAGGTTGTCCTTATTTAAGGCCAATCCAACAAATGTTTTGCCCATAAGGGTGTGCTGAAGGTAGCAAAAAATAAGTGCTTCCTTGACAGTTCAGGCAGAGTTTAGACTCTTAGTTTAGTATCATGCTTAAAAATGGCTTGGAATTCTTCTGTGTAATGTGACACATGGACCTGGGCACGATGCTTTTTTGAATATAAACTATGAGAGAACAACTGGTACAAGTTAAAGACGTGTGTACTCCTCCAATCAGATTCTTAGAAACAAATGTTGCTCTTTGGCAAGTTTTGTAGATGTAAAAATGAATTTCATGCAAAGTAGTAGTGTTTCTGAGCTGATCTTGGCACATCTTCCCTCTTCTCTCTGTCCTGCTCCAGCACCCCCCCTCAACTGAGAACCTGATAAATCAGCAAACAATGTAGAAGCCTCATTAAGCCCCCAAGCAGTGCCTAGCCTTGAAAGGGAATAGCATTTTGAAGGAGACAGAGAGTAACAACAGATATAATCATGAAGAAGACAAACACTAGAATAAAAGAAACATCAATAAAAAATACCATGCACCATTAAGGACCACCCCAAGATAAGACACTCAGAATGGCAATGAAGATCACAAATGAATTCATGTCAGGAAAAGAATGTTTGCCCTCTCAAACTGAGTTGAAAATCACAGCTGCTTGGGGATCTGTGTGTATTCCCATTCCTCATTGGAGGGGTAATTGTGCCACTCTGAACGATGAGAGAGACCTGTGACATCACTTTGCTTTGCACAAATACCCAATTTGTTGGAGCTACCATGTGCCATCTCACTGAGCTACCCATTCATTTGAAGGACTGTCCAGTTTTCTTCTAGATATCGTTACCCTGAATTTTCTGACTTTTAATTCTGTTAAATTTCCAAAATTATAGAAATTACAAAAAGAATAGTGCTATGCCTGTTGCTCAGATTGCCTGTCTATGTCTGTCCCTCTTTCCCTACACACAAGCAAATTCGTTTCTCAACCACTAAGTGAGTTGCCCCCATCACAGCTGTTTACCCCTGGAGTAAATTGTCTTTCCTAAGAACAAAGATATCCTCTCTTACAACTACAGTAAATGACTGATAATTTATTACCTAA
The DNA here is from genome assembly GCF_051225735.1 of Oryctolagus cuniculus. NCBI lineage: Eukaryota > Metazoa > Chordata > Mammalia > Lagomorpha > Leporidae > Oryctolagus > Oryctolagus cuniculus. The sequence continues at coordinate 56,061,882 of NC_142872.1, forward strand.
TCGTTAGTCCATATTCAAATTTCACTCATTGCCTTTAATAGCTCCTTTTTTCTAACCCAGTGTTGTATTTCGTGATCCTGCCTCTAGTCTTCTTTAAACTGATACCATTCCTGTGCCTTGTTATGTATTTCCTTATCATAACATTCTTAAACATTTTTCCCCTTTTTTAAAGTTTTATTTATTTGAAAGTTAGAGTTCCAAAAAGGCAGAGACAGAAACAGAGAGCTCATCCACCTGCTGGTACTCTCCCCAGATGACCAAAGTGGCCACAGCTGGGCCAGGCTAAAACCCAGAGCCAAGAGCTTCATCCAGGTCTCTCAGGTGGTTGCAAGTGACCAAGCATTTGGGCCATCTTCTGCTGTTTTCCCAGGCCATTAGCAGGGAGCTGGTTTGGAAGTAGAGCAGCAAGGAGTCAAACAGTAGCCACATAGGATTTTGGAGTTACAAGTGGTGGCTTAACCCACCATACAACATCACCAGCACTCCTTTTTTATTTTTAAATTTATAAAACAAAAAATTGTGAGAGTACCACAGTGAGTTCCCATAGACCCATCACTTCACTCCTCCTGTTAACATCTTGTATTAGTATGTTTGTCTCAGTAATGAATCACACCCTGCTTCCTCTGTTTGCTAATCCATACTCCGCTCAGTTTGTCCCTGTCACCCCTCCCAGCCTCTAGTATTCAACATTCTGTGTTCAGATTGAGGGGGGTTTGTTTGTTTGTTTTTAAATTTTAGCTCCCAAATACAAGGGAGAACATAGGGTATTTGTCTTTGCGTGTCTGGCTTATTGCATGCAATATGAAGTTCTCTGTTCCTCAACATTTTATTTATGTGTTTTCTAAAGCGACAGACATATCATAAATGTACAATCCAGTGAATTTTCTTCAAGCAGAACACACCCATGTTACTGGCTCCAGAACAGCAACAAAAAATAGAACGAAAACACAGCACCGTGGAGAGCTCCTTAGTGCTTAATTTGTATGTTGTGAAGCAAGAAGAAATGCAAATTCCCTTTTCTTAAACATTTATTTTACTTTTTAAATTTTTATCTGCAAGGCAGAGAGCCAGACAGCCAAATGCATGCAACAGCCAGGCCTGGGCCAGGCCAAAGCCAAGAGCCCAGAACTCCATCTGAGCCTTCCACATGGGCGGCAGATTTCCAAGCATTTGAGCCATCATCTGCTGCCTAAAAGGGTGAGCATTTGAATGAAGCTCAGTTTGCTTCTGTGCCAGAACTCAAACCAGGACTCAAACCCAGCACTCCAATACGGGATGAGGATGTCCCAAGAGAGGAATTACCTGCTGCACCGAACTTCATTTTTTACCATAGCCTCTCATCCTGCACCATCTCGGGTCATGGCTGTAAGCATTCTCACTGTCTAGTAGCTTGTTTCAGACCAAGAAGTGCAGGTCATTGCCATCTGGTGAGGCCTCAATGAAGCCGGTGCATGTTAGACAGTGAGATGATGTTTGCATCCCCAGGGCAGAACTTTTCCAACTATGTGTGTTGAGGGACGCTTCTACCCCCCAGTTCATCAGGAGCTACTTGTTGATGGTCTATGTGCAGCCCATGTGTAGTTTGCACACCAGGTGCTTATGAGAGGTTGGTACCACCCACTCAGGTCTACACATCCAGGAGCAAATGGCACCTATCAAGCACTTGTCTTCAGCAGTGTCAAGTTGCTGTGAATTTCGAATCATGTGCTTTCCACTTCTGTATTTATCTTCTAAGGTTGCTGACCAGGTGGGGCTATGGGCCCCATGCTTAGAGCAGCAGGAGGGTGCCCGGGTTCCTCTTCTAACTCTGAATTGAGCTCCAGCTGTGCAGCCTCACAGAGCACTTTCAATTCCCCAGGCTATGGCAGGCCTTCTACGCAGAACTGATTTCAGCTGCTAACAAGACTTTTATTTTTGAGATGATTCCGTTAGTGCCTGTTGACCCAACCCTGGGCCCCCAGAATGCACACACTCCTGGAGTGGGCTCACCACGATGTCCTGGTGCCTGGAGCATGATAGGCACTCCATAAATTGCTGTCGAGTGGAGGAGTACCTGCAGCAGTAGTATATCCTCTGACAAACGATGAAGCAAAATAGGACCATGGGCTAAGCTGAGATGTGTTTACACCCGGTGAGACTGCTTTTGGCATAAAAGGATAGGAATCATTCTTACTCCAAGAATTCCAGAATGTTTGGTTTGTTTTACGTTTGAAAGGTGATGGGGAGGAGCAGACTCACTTCTGAAATGAGTCATCTTTGTGAGAGGATCCTTAAAAAACATGTATTTCTACTTTGCTGTTTTGAAAGCCTAAAGGTGCCCTAGCAGTTAAGTTGCATGTTACTATTTTGGGACAGGTCTTTATTTGTCCATATTTCTTTATTTCTTAGAGAGTCACATTTAGCCAGGGCTATGCTGCCATCTATTTTTCATATTTGCAGGGATGAGGTTGCAAAGTGATATTTTCCTAAACAACCAGAATGCGATTTCTTCAGGAAGTGGAGACTTCACACAGTTTGCAGGAAAAAAGCATGTTTGAATTAAAACCTGTGAGCAGGTTGTTTTAAAGAACTTCAGTGGCCGCAGCTCTCTTCTGCTGTTTTTCTTTGATTATTTTAATAATGATCATAACAGCCTATGCCTGACTCGTTAATCATAGGGACCGTGACCGAAGTACCCACAAACTCTCTGGATGGTTAGACCCAGGTACTAGCACAGAACTTGAAATTTCGTACTTTGTGTTAGCGCAGGCTGATGATTTGGGACCTGTAGTTTACAATGTGTTCTCAAATCAGGGCTGAGTGATGATAGGCAAAACAGCAGCCTCCTTTCCTTGGCCAGACATCTCTGTTGGCGGAGTGAAGCCTTTATACGCAGATACACATCGAAAGTATACATTTCCTTACCACTTGCTCAATTTAGATTTTTCTGTCTCTTGGTGGCTTTAGTTATGACTTATAACTCATGGATGACATTTTAAAAGAACCAGCGGGGGGAAAAGTAGTATAAATGTAAATGGAAAAGATACAGCTCATTCCGCCTTTGAAATTGTTGGTGTGAGAAGATCTCAACAGTGTTTTATTTAAACAAGGTCGGCTTCGACCTTGATTGACTTGTAGTAAATTGCCTGGTACAAGAGGCAAAAGGAAGTGGAGAGAAAAATGGCAATCAGCACCAAATGTTTCACATATTGATTGACAAGCACCAGAGATGTGCTAGAGTAAGATAAATTGGCCAACAGGGCCCATCTTGACAGCTCCTGAGATGGGAAAATTGTTCTTGTTAATTTGCTGCGGGAACCTTGTCATTTATGGAACGTGCACGTGAGTGCTTCCTAATTGTGTAAACAAAGTTCAGATTCCTGTGCAGCCTTGTTCTGTTATTGAGTTTGGTAATTTTTTGGTCTGAATCACCAGGATGCATTTGCAAATGGCTTTGGAATAGGGGAGAGACAAAGGAAAGCAGTGCACCTGCTCTGAGCGGTGTTTTCAACGGAATATAGCAAATTACTTGGCAGACCTTTCCCATGTAACAGTAGATTGCAAAGAAACTCCTGTGCACAAGCTCTTCTTGCAAACACGTCCTGTGGTTCTCCTCTGGAATACTCAGTCTAATTGGCTTTATTTTACCTCAGGTTTCAGTTTGTGGTTTCCAGGTATGTAAATTTCACTATGTGGGTTTGACAGTGGCTGAAAAATCCTTCATAGACTTTTCTTATCTTCACCCCTTCCATATTTTTTTCTTTTCTCTTTTAGTCTTTTCCTAATTACTTTGGCTAGCTCCTCATTCCTCCTCTCCCTCCATGCTGAATTAGTGAATCTTCCTGATCTCTGAGCCACCTCCTTGTAGCTCTGTAATCTAAACTGGATCTTGGCCCAGACTTTCGGAAAACTGTCAACAGGATCCATCCAGGAGTCAGCTTTCAGGCTTGTCTGTCATTTTTTTCCAAATCAGGTGAAAATCCATTTTTAACTGAGGGTTGTAACAAAATGTTTCTTTTATAGAACTCTGCTTTTTCTTTCTTTTTCAAGCAGAGCCTCTCACCATCATTATTTTGCACCATCTCTGAATTTTTCAGACCATTAGTCCAGACATGATTGGGCAGGAATGATATTTATTTTCATTTAAATGGGCTGGTATGAAAAATAACTTTAACTTCCAAGACCTGTTCTTAATCACCCTCATTACTGTCCCAGCTCAGAACAATGTATCACTTTCCCACTATTGAAGAATAAGATCCAGACTGAAAACTATTCACTATCCCTGGGTTACTTTGGGAAGACCATTTTAATCTTAAATCATTCCAACGTTAGGCAGGTCATGGGGATGTCTTAGACAGCCCACTGTAGGAAAGGAGATCAGGGAGTAGTGGAGCTTACAGGTGCAGTAGACAAAAGGTACTCATCTTGAAGGTATCCAGTGTTAGATCTACAGAGGCAAGCAGGCAGCTAGAACATTGTGCATGCTGCAGAACTCTCAGGTGTGCGATTCTGAGCACTTTGAATCTTTCTCAAACGTTTTCCCCTCATCTCATTTTGTATCTTTAAAATAGATGTGGAGGTAGGCACAGGTAGAGCAGCCCTAATCTGAACATCTGAAATCTGAAGTGCTGCAGAATCTGAACCAGTATCACACTGCAGACTTTGCATTTAGCATGCAAAACATTGCTTCACGCTCAAAATGAATACAGTCCTGGATGAAGTTACCTTCAGGCTGTTGGGTATAAGGCATCTCTCTCTTACCCGTCAATTTTCCAAAATCAGAAATTCTAAAATCTGAAATACTTTTGATCCCAAACATGTCAGAGAAGCGATCCTTACCTTGTAGATTGGATTCCTCACTTCAGAATGGAACCAGAGGCACCAAAAACCCAACTTAACTTGTTAGAGAGAGACAGCGCCAGGCACTGGAGAGCTGGTCCTGGCTGCTTCTGCCCTGGCCTTTCTGCTCCTCACTTTGTCAGCTATTCGGTGTCATCCGTGATTGTCCACCCTCATCCTTTCATCCCTTCTACTTAGCAGAATCCAATTGTCCAAAATCATCCTCTCTGTTCACTTGTCAACCTCTCCTTTCCCTGACAGAATTAGCCATTTTCTCTCCTGGGTTCCCATGCCCTGAGGGTGATTCCTGTTAGCGATAGCCGCTGTGTGGAAACCAGGGCCACATACTTACATGTGTGTCTTCAAGTACCCTGGCTGGATCAGACTTCATTTGGTTCCCCTGTCCTGTTCCTTCTGTCTAGTGTAGCTTCTGCCACATTGTCAACTCTGCATGAATATTGGCTGAATGAATTCTTTAAAGATTTATATATTTAAAAGGCTAAGGGAGAGGGAGAGAGTGAGGGAGAGAGAGAGATCTTCTATCCATGGGTTCACTTACAAATGCCAAAAAAAAACCAGTAGCTGGTCCAGGCTAAAGCCAGGAGCCAGGAACCATACCTTGGTCTCCCACAAGGGTGGCAGGATCCCAAGCACTTGTGCCAACTTCCACTGCCTCCCCAGATGCATCATCAAGGAGCTGTATCAGAAGCAAAGCAGCCAGGACTCAAATCTGCACTTTGAATATGGGATGATACGGGCAAAAGCAGTGGTTTTACCCATTGTGCCACAATGCAGACCCCTAGTTGAACGAATTTGAAGTCTAAGTATACGCACACTGTAGCAGCACAACATCAAAAAGTGTTTAGTCCAACATCCCCATGCTAATTTTGGTCTTCACCTGCATGGGATCCACAGTGACTGGCAAATCACCTGATTTAGAAATTATCCTGAGTCAGAAAATGAGGGAGAAGAGAAGATCAGGCCTGTCAGCAGCACTTGAATTGCTAGAAAATGTTCACGCCAGGTAGCCTGAAAGTGCTGGAGAGGCTTTTTTAGAATGCTCAGGTGTTGCTGTGTGGTGCCAAAAATCTTTTAAAAAGATAGTCATAGAGAAAATTCTACAAATGGCATTGAAAACTTAAATGGTAGGTATTTTTTGATCTCTCTGATTAACAAATTAATAGACCAAGACCTGTATGTGAACCACATTCCCAAGGCTAAGGCTCAACAGGGACCAATTTATTGGGAGAGAAATATTCTCTGGATTCTCCCTAAGTGGCATCTTTGACTTTACATAAATGAACTTGATTTTCCATGTTCTACCTCCTCCATAACATGATTATACAAATTGAAATCTGCAGGATTACGTTCCAAATGGTGCATTAGCTTGAGGACAGTAAGGACCTGGAGTCAGAGGATCTTGCTTTCAGATTGGACCACTAAAGTCATTTCATCCCATTTTTATGTTCACATGGATTTCTTCTCTAACATCCCCGCTAAGGGTCATTTAACATTTGCTTGAATGCTTTCGCCCACAGTGAAATCACTCCCACAGAAGAAGGCGTATTTAGTTTGGTAGATTTTCTAGTTGTTTGTCTAGTACACATTCTGTTCAACCAGACTCTTCTTTCTGTCTCTTCTATTCCTTGGCCCTGGTTCTACCCTCTCAAAACCAAGTGAGTAAATGCCAGCCTCCTCCCACAGGCCTGGACTTTATGGAGTGGACTGACTTCAGGTCTCCTAACTATCCTAGCTGCCCTCAGAGCTCCGGTCAACTAAAGTTCAACACCCTGCACTTTGGCCATGTACTTTTGAACACCAGAGGTCCATTCCAAAAAGTTAGCAAATCTATGAGTTTGTTATTATTTTAGAATAGAACTTGAAGGTGTGTGCCTTCTCTTTATCAGAACTGTGGCTTCACTTACTAGTTCATTTGGTCCACACATATCAAGCAGTGTCTCATACAGAATTTATCCTGTTGTAAAACTCAAACCTTTTTCATATGTGCTTAGGCTACATTCTGTTTTGCTCCCTAGTATTATAGGTTGTCTTCTTTTAACCTGATAGTAGGATTTTGCACTTGCATTTTTCTTTATAGTTTGCATGATTCAGATACTTTTCATCTTCATTGTCTTGTCTGGAATGTGAACTTACTCTTCTAGCTTTATGTTCCCTACAATTAGGATCATATCACTGTGTCTATCCTTATTTGTTTTCTCAGTGAATATATTGAATATGTCCAGTGGTCCATCATTAGGAACATGCAGTGGCCCACTGTGAATGGCTGATTGTGTTGTGAGGATTTATTTCAAGTGTTCAGAGGCAAATGCAAGGTCAAATGTTTGGCCTAGTGGTGAAGACCCCGGTTGGGATGTCTGTATGTCATGTGGGAGAGCCTGCATTTGAGTCTCAGCGTCTTGCTAATGCAGACCCCAGGAGGCAGTAGGTGATGGCTCAAGACTCTGGGTCTCTGCCACCCACGTGGAAGGCCTAGATTGAGTTCCCAGTTCCTGGCTTTGGCCCAGCCCATCTGCAGCCATTGCATGCATTTGGAAATTGAACCAGAGCATGTGAACTCTGATTTAATTCTCTGTTTCTCTGCCTCTGAAACAAATAACTTTTTTAAGTAAATGCTTCATGATTTTATCATAGATCTTACCCTTGAATTGAAAGCTGAAGGGCCTGTAACGATGATTTAAGCAATACAAAAATGTAAAGTAGCCAAGATAAATAAGAGGCATTGGTGCCACTTGTGAAATGGAGAGTACGTATATAAATTTAAGACATTGAGATTGAAAACAAACAAGATCTGCTCTCAGGGTCAAAAACTACATAACTGTATGTTGCATGAATCTCCTGGGCTACCCCTAAGAAGACTGCTCCAGGGAGCACAGTAGGTATTTCTCCCATGAAGACAGCAGGCACCCCACTACCGCCCCCCATTTTTTTTTATTTGAACATTTCTTGAGTAGGCACTGCTGAAAATCTACTCTGGAGCATGTTTCCTGCTTTGGTAGCTGTTAAGAGATTGGCTCACTAACTGGTGACTTTTTGCCAGAGCTGACAGCACCAGTGTTATTTCTGTTGATTCTTGATTTAATTGCTCGCAGAGAGCTCAGTTTCCTGGCTGAAGAACTTTGGAGAGGCTCAGCATCTTTCCCGTGCCCATCCCTTTGCCAGCAACCTGCTATAGGTATTTCTGATCCTGAACAAGGTCAGCGGGTCTTCTTTGAAGTCGTACTGTGCTTTGTGTTAGTTTCCTATGGCAAGTGTAGCAAATTATCAATACCTGAGTGACTTCAGGCAACACCTAATTATCTTCAAGCTCTGAAGCAGGGAGACTAACAGCACTCTCGGTGGACCTATCTGAAGATGTGGTCAGGACTGTGTCCCTTCTGGGGGCCCTGTGGAGAATCTGTTTCCTTGCCTTTTCTGGTTCTGTAGGCTGCCTGCCTTCCCTGGCTCCTGGCCCCCTACTCACATCACTCCATCCTCTGCTTCTGTGGTCACACTTTCTCCTTACCCTCCAACTCTGCCTCCTGCTTTTTCCCCAATCTGAAGATCCTTAACACATTTGCATCTTTTATTTTAATTTTTTAAAGATTTGTATATTTTAAAGGCACAGTTAAGAGAGCTGGGCTGGTGCGAAGCTAGGAGCTTCTTCCAGGTCTCTTATGTGAGTGCAGGGCCCCAAGCACTTGGGTCATCTTCCACTGCTTTCCCAGGTGCATCAGCAGAGAGCTGGATCAGAAGTGGAGCAGCCAAGAATCGAACCAGCACCCTTATGGGATGCCAACTCTGCAGATAATAGCTTTACCTGTTAGCCACAGCACCAGCCCTGTTAATTCACTTATATCTACAAATTCTCTTTTACCATATAAAGTAATTAATAGAGATGAAAGAAATGTTGTCGTGTTTGTCTTCCTCTCACAAAAGCAACACAACATTTCTCACATCTGATTCCAATGAAGAAAATTGTTTTTCTCACTACTTGTGTTAGAAATGTAGAACTTTTCACCTTGTGTCATCATAGCTTGTAGGTATGCCCCCCAACAGCAACTGATGAATTCTCCTGCAGATACCAGTTGAGTGTTCACTAATTCAGTTCAGTCCTGACATTGTGAACCTGGAGGAACAGCAGATCTCACAGATTAAAGGCTCAGTCCTACAAGACTGACTCTCACTTTCGATGCAAGTCACAGGCCCCAGGTTATGACCTGTACTTCTGACCAACCAACCAACAGTAAGTATAGGTTTCCATGGCCCCTTCCCTGGGTTGCATTAAATTCCTATAGTGGCTCATTCAGGGATATATTTACATCTAGCTATGTATTATAAAATATATTGCAAAGGATAGAATGAATGCTTTTGCATAAGTTGAGAGATGGGTGGGGGAATTTCCAGGGTGCTCTGGAATGTTCACCCTCCAGGAACTTGCACAAGTTCAACTATCATAGCTCCCTTTTTCCCTGAACTTGTGGGTACTTGGGGCACCTTCATTACATAGGCATGGCTGATTTTGATCAGTAGCTGTTGAGGATCAGCATTCAACCCCTATGAGGTTAAGAGGTAGGGCTCAGATGCCAGCCCCCCCCCCCGCCCCATCCTGCCTGGAACTTTGTGGTGAACAGCCCCCATCCTGAAGCTATCTGAGATCCCCTAGTCACCTGTCAGTTCTTCAGAACACAAATGACTTTTATTACTCTAGAGATTGCAAGTTTTAGGAGCTATACGCCAGGAATTAGAGACCAAATACTGCACAGTTCACCATATCACCATAATATATTCACAGATTCCAGGAATTAGGACATGAGTGAATTTGAGGGGCCATTACTGTGCCCACACATAGATTGTAAGTTACCGGGAGAGCAGGTGTAGGTAGGAAACACTGCAGTAAGGAATCTTCACTCTAACCCAAGTGTGACGCTGGGGCAGCGGGGAGGCTTCTCCAGAGAGGGGGATCTCACTGGGACTTGGGTAATAGCCCCTGTCTCAGTGCTGTGCACCAACATAAGGCAGAGGGATAAGAGGAAGCCCCACCCAAGTTCAAAATTTTGAATGAGAAAACTCTGTCCCCTCTTCTCATCTTTAACCCGGAAATGGTGTAGCCCAGCTCCTGAGAATAAGCCAAAGAGTAGATCCCAACCAGGAAAACCTGGGAAGTAACTTCCTGGGGGCTTCTTTGACAGATGAGACATTTCTTTGCAAAGCCTCTGGGCTGTGAAGAGAAGGCAAAAAAAAAAAAAAAAAAAAAACCAATCTCCAAGGACTATCTCCTTTCGATGTTTCCCTTATTAGCTTGCGAGTAGTTAATAGTAGTTCTGTTGTGCTGGATTCAGGGATTTCTGTGATGTAGATGGGGTTTGGCATTCAAAATGCTAAGTAATTATAACTCTGAATTTTCTCATGTTCATTCACAGAGGTGTGATGTTTCCCACCTAGTGCTATCACTCTTAGGTTGCATAAATTATTGCCATGATCCCAGGAGATAAATTTCTCCATGGAACCCAGCAGCAAAGAGCACAGCCTTGAAACCTACTTTTGAGGACATGTGTCAGCCTCCATGGAGATTTCCATTTCCCAACTTGGAAATAAAGTTGATTGGAGCAAGAGAAAGCTTTCCAGGGCTTGTAGATCACTGTGATGGTCCCCTTCTTTTTGTGAGGTACAGGAGCCAAACTGAGAAAAGAAACAGTTTTGCTACTTGCACTCCACCTTACAAATTCTGAGTTCTGGTGTGAAGTGATTTGTCTTGGGAGAAAACAAATTCGATTAATGCTTAGTCACTGATCTTTTTTTTAAAAGAAATAACAAGGAATAAATTTTATATACTTCAGAAAGTTTGTTGAAATGGATATTATATAAAAACTATGCATGTATTTCACATTTTTTCAAGCAAAACTTATCTTTTAATTACATTTTTCCCACCAGCTGATGAAATGCCTTCAAATATCCAAATGATTCTAATATCCAAAAAATTTTAAACAAGGATTTTTATATTGCCATGCACTATAGAAACATGTGATGAGGGCCTGGTGCCATGGCTCAATTGGTTAATCTTCTGCCTGCGGCACCAGCATCCCATATAGGCGCCGGGTTCTAGTCCTGGTTGCTTCTCTTTCAGTCCAGCTCTCTGAAATGGCCTGGGAAGGCAGTGGAGGATGGCCCAAGTACTTGGGCCCCTGCACCCACGTGGGAGACCAGGAGGAAGCACCTGGCTCCTGGCTTCAGATTGGCACAGTGCTGGCCACAGCGGCCATTTGGGGAGTGAACCAACAGAAGGAAGACCTTTCTCTCTGTCTCTCTCTCACTGTCTGTAACTCTACCTGTCAAATAGATTAAAAAAAAAAAAAAAAGAAAGAAATATGTGATGAAATGAGAAAACCTGTTACCTATTTGTCTCTGGATGTTACATGTCTTCCTGTTTGAGGGTATAGAAATCTTCATTGAAAAGCTGCTTATTTTGGTCTTGGATATAACAGTGCCTGGGCACAGTGGGCAGACTGTTGAGTGTTAAATACAGGGAAAGGTCTGGGGTTTTAGCTTTGGTTGAGGACATCTCTGTCAAAAGCAGCAAAAAGATGTCCTATGGCCCAGAAGTGCCTGGTCTTTTCTGCTCGGGCAGCTGGAGACTCCTGAAGCTCATTTGCTTGGGAGGCAGATTGGAAGGAAGAGAAAGAGAATAGGCACATTGTATTCCTTTATCCTGTTCTCTTCCTCTCCCCATCTAAGAAAAGAAGCTTAGGAGTTACCCTCTCTTTTAGAGGCTATCAGAGTGATGTCAAATGATACTGTCTTAATTGACCCTATGATTTTGAAAAACACAGGGAGAAAGCTGCTAACATTAGCTGTTTATTGCCTACATCTATGCTACACACGAAATTTTTCCTACTCCATAATTCTCATCCCGCCATTACTGTACTTTTGATAAACTTAATGGAAAACCAGCAGCGGGGGATGCTTGAAATGATACTTAAATTATTTGAGAATGGCTTCCAATTAAACTGCTGAGAAGTATGAATATATATATTGGTTAAAATTGTAGGTAGTTGACTTGCTGTTCCACTTTTGTAGGGTTTTGTGAATTTAAACCACTCAAGTCACAAGTAGAACTAATAAAAGCACAATTGAACTTAATATATTATGTCAAGATTTACAGTAACAAATTATTGTTTTTCAGCTATGAAGATATCATTAAGCATATGCCAAGCAATCAGTGCATGACTGTAATAGGTTCATGAAGGAAAGGCTTTTTCTAATCTTATTCCGTGGTGTTTTTCCCAAGACAGCAACAGCTTTTATAAAATGATGGTTATATCTCCTCATTACAGAATCTAATCTCCCAAAAAGACATTCAGCAGCTGCAAAACGCTAGCATCTTTTAGTTGTAAATTGTTTTTTATTATTTATCCCTATTTAACTAAAGAAGAAAAGGCTATCAGATGATTTAACAAGAGGAGAATTTAGTGTTTTTAACATTTGACAGCACCCAGTTGTTAGCCCATGCATTGATCTCTTTAGATCTGGACCTTATGGTAATGGATGGTTTGTTTGGGGGATTTTTTCTTTTTTTCTCTTTTTCTTTTTTCTGTTTTTGTTTTTGGTTTTGGTTTGATTGCTTTCATGCCTCTGCTGTAAAAACGGAATATGTATATTATAGAAAGTCTACATGATTGGCTCTGATTTTTTTTTTGCATAAAACTTGAAGATGTGTGCGTTCCTCATAGAATTTAAGAAATTATAGAATTAGACCAGAAGTAATACAATTGTCCCATCATAAGTCACATTTGGGCAGTGGGTGTCTTGATGAGCTGAATACATTATTCACAGAATGATGTAGGAAGGTCAAAAGAAGGGAACCCCTGTTTGAGGGAGGGATGCTATGATGAACTGGTGCTCACTCCATTGCAAATGATACCCCACAGAGGGATGCAGTTTTGGGTTCTTAAGAAAGTCATCATGCTCTGGTTGAGACTGTTTTGGGGAATTTAAAAATAAAATGGCACTAATGAGTTTTCGCATCACTCCATTGGTAGAACTCTCTGGGGACAGCCAGCCAATTTAAATAAATAAGGTTCTATAACCCTATGGGAGCTCATGGGGTGGGAAGGAGAGAGGGAAGACAGCCATTCTAATTGAGGCACAGTTTGAGAAGAGGAAATTTCACTGATAACATACTTGTAAGGAGATGCCTCTAACTTGATATGGTGTGAATGTTTCCTTTGTTGCTGTCTGAAGGCAAGTAGTGGCTTTTCTTCATAGGATTGGTTGTATTTTCCTAGAAAGCTTTATGTATTTTCTCCACCATGGTTATCACGTGTCTTTCTAGAAGGGCATCACTCAGAACGAGTAAAGCAACTTATTTCAGTCCTTAGCCTGTTGCAATTTGCTTCTCATTTATTCTTTACAGACTGAAGTTTTACATTTGTGGCCATTTCCTATCCAAGTTTTAGATTTTGAACTTTCTGGACAGAAAAACATTTTCCACTTTTTTGATGAAATAACTCTAAGCAAAATTCAGATAACGAAAACAAAAAACTTGAGCTTGACATAAATAGCTACTTGCCTATCATGCAAACGACTGGGGACATTGTACTGTTGTGGATCTACATGTCTGCTTATTTAATAATTGTACCCTAATGCTGTTTACCATTTCATTTGTATTATTTATATATCTACCAAAGGGTATGAACACTAAAAAATAATTTCACATCACCTATCTTCCATTTCTTTTTATTTTAAAAGCCCTGAAGATACAGTTCTCCTATAAATAATAATAAAAAGGCACTGTATTAATATTTCAGGAAAGAGCCCCATCTTCTCACACACATACAAATACATATTCTCTAATATATACACACACACCCTCCCTGCAAATTAACTCTGCCTGGGGCCTGCAAGAAAATCAGGTCAAGCTAAAGAAGAAATCAGAGAACAGGACCAAAATTAATTTACTACTCTGCACCACATGTGAATATGAGTTTGCTAGGGGAAAAATGGCTTATTTTCTGGACCATTCCTATCTCTGAATATGTAGAGAGCTTTTAAGTCTGAGGCTTGTATAGCATTGTCTAGCCTGGACAAAGATAAAAGTTGAATTCTCTTAGCTTGGATTTTATTACATTTCCTTAAGTCCAATAAAAGAGAACTACGTGCCATGTCAGTTCTCTCCAAACCATCTAAAAATACCTGTTCCTTGTTTTGGTAAAATTGTGAATAAATCATGATTTGCCAGTGTTTGAGGAGTGTTTCTGGGCCATAATTAACATCATGTCCAAATATTTAAAGAGTTTAGGTTCGAGGTCTGTCTTTCATCTTCTGGTATGAGTTAAAGCAAGCACATGGCATAAATATGGAAATATAGTAGGACTGACACCCCTATCCTAACCATGTACACTCACCATTCGTTTTCAGCTCTTCTCTCATACTCAACTTAATCCATCAACAAAACATACTGGCTTTACGCTCAAAATGTATCCAGACTCTGATCTGTGTCGGTTTGTCACCACCATCATCACCCCTGTCCCAGAGTCCAGTCGTCTGTTCAGCTGAGTACAACAAGCACCTTTTCCCTACTTCTGCCCTTCCCATAGGTGTGTTATTAACACAACAGTTAACATGATCTTGCTAAACCATGCATCAGGTCACATGACTGCTCCCTTGGAACCACCTCACAATTTCCCATCTCACCCAGAGTGAAAGCCAAAGACCTGGCAGTGTGGCTTATTGGGCTTCCTCCTTCCCCTTCTGATTTCAGTCCAGGCTCCCTGGCCTGCCAGCTCTTCCTGGAATACACCAAGCACGTTCAGAACTGTTGCTTGCATCTATAGTGTGCTCCCTTAGGTATCAGTATGGCTTCCTCCCTCATGTCTGTCAGTTACTGTTAAATGTCATGACTGGAAGGTCTTCCTTCCTTACGTTAAGTAGCACCCACTTTAGACCCCTACTCTGCCATTTCTGTTCCCTTTATCTTTCTCTGTTTTTGCTGTATATTCAAGAGGATTTCAAAAAATTCATGGGAAAAAATGGAAATAAAGATAGGTTTCAAAAATTTCTGCACCAAAATAAACTTATGTGTAGTGTTTTTTGTAATACAGATTTTTTTTTTTTAAGATTTATTTATTTGAAAGAGTTACACAAAGAGAGGCAGAGAGAGAGAGGTCTTCCATCCACTGGTTCACTTCCAAGTTGGCTGCAACAACTGGATCTGCGCCAATCCAAAGTCAGGAGCCAGGAGGTTCTTCCAGGTCTCCCATGCGGGTGCAGGTGCCCAAGGATTTGGGCCATCTTCTGCTTTCCCAGGCCATAGCAGAGAGCTGGATCGGAAGTGGAGTAGCCAGGTCTCGAACCAGCACCCATGTGGAATGCTGGCGCTTCAGGCCAATGCGTTAACCCAGTATTCCGCAGAGTCGGCCCCTGTAATACACATTTTTATAGTACACATTTTCCCTGATTTTTGTGATAACTTTTTAATATATGCATGCATAGCAGAATATTTCAAAAAGTTCATGAAAATGCATATTATGAAAAAGAAGTGCATGGATTTCAAAATTTTTTCACCAAAATAAATTAATCTTTTAATTTCATTTTTCCATGGAATGTTGGAAGTATTCTCCTATATGTATCTGTAAATATGTTTTGCTGGGTTTTTTATTTGGTGTCAGTTTTGCTATTGTGTGTTAAAAACAGTCTCCTCCAGAGTATAAGCTCCAAGAAGACAAAGCTTTTGGTTCTTCACTTCATATCTAGTCCCTGCAGCGGAGCCAGACATACATAGCCCTCAAAGAATATGTGTAGAAAAAAAGGAGAGAAGAAAAGGAAGGAGGGTGGAAGGGACAGCAGGGAAGTAAGAGGGAGATGGGGGAGAGAGAGAATTCAAAGTCTAGGGACTCTGATGGAAATCCCCACTAGTCTTTTATCATCTGCCTAATCACTCTTAGACTAGAAAGAAAGTATTTTCGTATAGGTACACCTGTGCCAACTCTTCCTTAAATAAGCAGTGTGAGTAGTTTACTGGGATCACAAAAAAGGATACTGGGCAATGGGAAGCCCACCTTTCTGGTTTCTGCCCAGGCACTGACTGTTGCCCCCTCCTGCCCCTCTTGGCCAAATTAGCCAGGGAAATACATCCTTACCTCCTAGGTGAACATTAATTACTGCTTGCACCATGCTTTGAGATCCACAGATGAAAGCATTCATAAAAGCAAAAAGCATTATTACGTGGGGAATGGTTATAGGCTCTCATTTAGCTCTGGAAACGGATCAAGCGGGAATGTTGAGTCATGAGGCTAAGGTTGGCCAAATATTACACTTGTTATAATTAATTTAAGCTTAAGCTTCCACACACGGACATGTTTCCTTTAAATAAAATTAAGTCATCTAAGGATATGTGAGTCTATATGGGTCTAAGTCTTCAACTGGGATCTAAAATTTTCCAGTTATGCAGAAGGCGGGAAGGTAGCCGTGTCTGTGGTACCTGGAAGGACAGGGAGAATATCTGAGCAGACTGTTTACTGTTGAGGCATCTTCTAAATGGTCCTCTTTCTCCTTGGGACAATGATAAGCGTGTTCACAAAATCATGGGGATTTAGAACTGGAACTGTGCTTAAAGGACCTACAATCCTCTCACTGAGTAGCAAAACACTGTCTGTCCATGGCCCTGCTCAGGAGAGCTGCTCAGGACAGCTGCTCAGGACAGCTAAGATAACTCCTGTGATAAGGAGCTCATTATCTCACACAAAAGTGTTGATTCTCATCTTATTCAGCTGTTGTTAGGTACCTCTTTGCATGTTTATCCATTTTGCTGACAAATACTTCTTAATGAATTCCTACACACAAGTTCCTGACTTTGTCAGGTGCTTTGGGAGATGGAAAAATTTTAAAGAACAAGGAAGATTCCATAATCACTGTCCTAGATCAATATTCTAGCCTAAAAGAGAGCCTGAAATGTAGTAGTTATTCAATAAATGTGCACTGAGTGAATTAATGAAAAAAGTAGACTATACACTGAAAAGAATGATAAAGCTTGTGCCTAAGGAACTGTAATAATGGATAGAAATTACATAAAGGGGAAGGATGAGTAACTGCAATGTGTATGATGCTGAATCTGCCTCCCATGTATCTAGTTCCTAGCAGTGACATCTCACCTGATAAAAGTACGTTGCTTCCTCTGTGGGTCACTCCTCAGTTAGCAGAGGATTGCTGCAGCTTTCCTCACTTCTTTACAAGTCTTAAAGAGCTGCGGGCTTTTCATCTACTAAGTTACTCCTAATACATACATAGACCTGAACTTCTTCCCTTGGAAAACTCTTTGTCTCACCTGGACTCATTAAAATGTGGGAATGGACCAACCAAACAAGATGTGCTCCTGTGAACATAGAAGACGATTTCCTGTCATCTGGACATGTTCTCATCCTTGCCCATACTACACAAGTGACTTGATCATGGAACTCTTCTTTGCTGGGACACATGTTTGCATCTTGAGAAAACTCAGTGTTGCAAAGAACATTTAAAAAATAAGAATTTGGGGCCGGTGCCGCGGCTCACTAGGCTAATCCTCCACCTAGCGGCGTCGGCACATTGGGTTCTACTCCTGGTCGGGGCGCCGGATTCTGTCCCGGTTGCCCCTCTTCCAGGCCAGCTCTCTGCTGTGGCCAGGGAGTGCAGTGGAGGATGGCTCAAGTGTTTGGGCCCTGCACCCCATGGGAGACCAGGAAAAGTACCTGGCTCCTGCCATCAGATCAGCGCGGTGCGCTGGCCACAGCACACCGGCCACGGCGGCCATTGGAGGGTGAACCAACGGCAAAGGAAGACCTTTCTCTCTGTCTCCCTCTCTCACTGTTCCACTCTTCCTGTCAAAAAAAAAAAAAAAATTGGGGGCCAGCGCTGTGGCGCAGTGGGTTGGTGCCCTGGCCTGGGGCGCCGGCATCCCATGTGGGCACCAGTTCGAAGCCTGGCTGCTTCACTTCCTGTCCAGCTCTGCTGTGGCCCGGGAGGGCAGTGGAGGATGGCCCGGGTTCTTGGGCCCCTGCATTCGCATGGGAGACCAGGAGGGGGCTCCTGGCTCCTGGCTTTGGATCGGTGCAGCGCCAGCCATTGAGGCCATCTAGTGAGTGAACCATCGGATGGAAGACCTCTCTCTCTCTCTCTCTCTTTCTCTCTCTCTCTCTGCCTCTCCTCTCTCTGGGTAACTCTTTCAAATAAATAAATAATAATAAATGAAAAAATACTCAGCAATTATAAAAAAAGAAAAAGAAAATAAGAATCTAACATTGCTTGTGAGTTGGATTTTTAGGAGGGTATGGGAGATGCTATTTTGTACATTGTGCATTAGAATTGTAGAATCTTAGTCTACTAGTATACTATTCTCTGAAACCAAAATTTCTTTATCCTAACTTGAACTTATGGATTCTGTTTGTCCCCCAACTTGATTAGCATCATTTAGCAAACAAGAGCCTTGGACTCAGGTCATTAACTTTATTTGTGGCCTGAAAAAAAAAAATTATGTTCTTTCTCAGAACAACAGTTTTGTCAGCATGGATTAAAATGGTGGGTCAGTGATATTATCTAAGTTTCTCTCTGGAACCAGTTTATCCAATATAGATGATTCTAGGACTTTTGCTCATCTCAGTAAAAGACCAAGTGATAGCTAAAAAGCTCTTTGAAATAGAACCTTAGTCCCAACTTTTGAGACTTGACCAGTATGGTAGAACAACATGAATTGTGAAACTAATGTGAACTACTAGCCACAGCAGTCTTTTCTCTGTGTCCATTGTGAACCATTTTCGTAAGAAAAAAAAAAAAAAGCCAGAGCATTTTTGCATGAGTTAAACTGATGTTACTACTTCATCCCATCACTTCTGCTGTTTTGGGGTTTGCCAAAAGCCCACCGAAACCTGTTTGCTCCTGACTGTGGTGTACACCATTGGCTTTCCTGACATGTAACTTCCTCACTCACCATGTATCTTTGAGAGCTTCAGCCCTGATTGGTAGCTGCTTCTTTCTTGGCAACTATGATTATTTCATAACCATGTCTAAATAAATCCTCTCTCCTTCTCGCCCCCTGACAGTCACACAGATTTATGGCTGTTCCAGAGTCTCTGTGTCTCTGCTTACCCTCTCCCTCCTTTGTCTCTTATCCTCTGTCACTTCCTTCTCCTAATTTAAGATCCTGCCGAGAAGTTGGGCAGACACATCTCAAAGTTACGGAGAAAGAAAGCATTTCCAAGTCCACGTTTATGTTTCAGAACCGTGGAGAGTGGTGTCCCACGTGGAGACCATGGGAGAAATGGATTTTCGTTAGCCTTTGCTTACGCTTTTGCGGTCCCATCTGGAAGCCCACAGGTGGTCGAGATGACAATGTTCTGCAAAGAAGCTTTGCACTGAGAACTGGTCTCCTCAGGGCTTAGGAGCCAGACCTTACTTCATCACATTCAAAGAACAGATTGCATGTGGGCCCAAATGCCTGTCCTAATGTCAGCTCACTTGGCATTTACCTTCCTTTCCCAGGTTGACCTTGGAATATGGGGGGGCAGGCTCTGGGGGACTTGTGCTAACCGTGCAAACGCCACAGCTATTGTGTGGACATGGGAGCGCTGCCGGTTGCTTTCCAGCCCAACGCTGTAATTTTATCAACTCTGGCTCAGAGAAGCCTATATTTATAATGCTAATTAGGAGGGCACACATTTAATTTGAGTGGAATACTGTTTGTATCTCGCTGAGCCTGATAGCACACGGCTCAAGCGACAGCAGTCAGAGGCAAAGCAGGCCTTTCTCCCTTCTCCAAGTATTTGAAACAGGGCTTACTCTTGCCAAACAAATTCTCTGTTGGATTAAAGGGGGGGTGCGGGTAGTGCTGAATATGCTGGAGCTCAGAAAACTTTGCGTTTATCTCCTGCCTGCATAATATATTTCTCTGTGCACTGAGAAAACATGCCTCTTATGTTATCTAATTGTTTCCTGACACATTTAGCAACATTTCACACTCTTTAAAGTGACATTAACATTGCTGACAGTGGAGGTACTTTCATTAGATGGGCTTTGAATTGTAGCCAGGATACACTGCAGGTCTTCA
Organism: Oryctolagus cuniculus; assembly: GCF_051225735.1. NCBI lineage: Eukaryota > Metazoa > Chordata > Mammalia > Lagomorpha > Leporidae > Oryctolagus > Oryctolagus cuniculus. Next base: position 56,081,773 of record NC_142872.1, read on the forward strand.
AACAGGCTTGTAAAAGGCAAGGAAGGCATTATTTATGAAAATAGAGACTTGGCCAACAGTGCCCTGTGGGTGCATATTAATGTTGCTGACTCGAGTCAATTTAGAGAGAGAGAGCCTGCTCCAAGCCTGTCTCTCTCTCTCTCTGTGTGTATATATATATATATATATATATATACATGCATGTGCACACGGATGCATATACATGCACGGGACAACTTCCTTTGAGGTTGCTTATGATCCCTTTTTCATCCAGCACACCACTAGACTACATGGAAATCATGGAAACTCACGGAAGCCTTTCTCTGTCCACATCTTTCCAACAACTAATCAGTGTGCTACTTCAGACAGGAATCAGTCACTTAGAACCAAGTCCTCAAGCTGAGTGAGCATGGAGTTGGTGTATACAGTTGGCATGATTATCATGTTCCCCATTGTAGAGTTAGTTCTCCTGCATTTCTCTTGATGCTTCATGTTGCCTCCTAAGATGATTGATTTCTTGCCTCCAGCCCTCCATATCGATGCAGAGGTTTTCCAGGGGAATATTCTGAGTAACCCAGAAAGTACCTGCCTCTGAAGGGACAGGAGAGAGACATTTGAAGGTCATTCTGACCTTGTTCAAGAAAGTAAGCCGGGATTGGAGAAGCTGGGGAAGATACAGGTGGCATTGTTGGATTTGGTAGGATATAGCATCTTGTATAAGCTTGGGCCAGTTATTGATCTCCATACTTGTCATGTAGACAGAAGAATATTTACAGACTGTAGAAATTTAAAGCTGAAAATGCGTGGCGACAACTACATATTTCATCAGCTCCACAGTACTATCTTTTCTAATCAGCCTCGCTACCTTACCTGAGCTGCAACTAGTTGCTCTTCTCTCTTTATGCTCTAGCAGTGCACTGGTTCTATGTGACCAAGCACTTTGATTAGAGATACCTGAATTAGTATTTTGACTTCGCCCATTACATATTGTGTGACTTTTCTCAAATGCCTTGATACCTACAAGCCTCAGTTTGATCATCTATAGAATAGGGATAATAATTGTACCTGCCAGATAGTATTGTTGAAGGGATTACATAAATTCCAAACTATGGTATATGCTCATCATAATGCCTGGAACATCGTTAGTGTTCAGGAAATATTAGTGATTATTAGTCTTTTCCACTGTAGTATGAGCCCCATTGTGGTTGAGACCTTTCAAAACCTTTTTATCTTTGGGAGTGAGTTTTTCAGCCTTATTATTAGCCATTCATGGGTGGAGTCTCAAGGCAACAATCTTAGCATCCTTTTAAGGGTCATTCAATGAGGGATGGGTAAGGTACTTTGAATTTGAGCAGCAAAGAGATGAAGTAGTTCATACATCTGCTGCCTGGAGCCCGTGTTTTATCTTTGTTGTCCCTAAAGCACATAGCAAAACACAGACCAGTTGAGAACTATTTGCTATCTGCAAAGCCTTTGGAAAGGAAAACTTCCAATAATGAGAATGAAAACAGTTGCCATTTGTAGAGCACTTTACCATTTGCAATATACTCTCATATGTGTTATTATTTAAACCCCAAAAGGCTCTGGCAAGGGAATGGGACAGCTACCCTTATCCTTTTTATGCATGCTAATAACACTTGCCATTTATTACAGAAAGTTTATATAATCATCTCATTTGATGCTTACAGTAACCAGCGAAGTACATTTGTACACATGTTATTTATCAAGCAGTTGAATACAAGGTTAGAAGAGTTGCTCAAAGTCACCCAGCCATTCAGTGGCAGAATCAGGATTTAAACTTCATTCTGGTTCCAGTGCCAGTTACATAGTCTTACCTGCAACTGGTATTTTGTTGGTACAGGTCTTAATTAAAGTCTATCATCATTTCCTGTACCATGTGGTGTAAGTTCTCGAGTCAGAATGCCTGTGTTCAAAATATTCCTCCCAACCAACTTACCTCATCAGTGGTTTAGTTCCCTCATCTTTTTTTTATTTATTTGAGAGAGAGAGTTAGAGACAGAGAAACAGGAATGTCTTCCGTCTGCTGGTTCACTCCGCAAAATGGCCACAACAGCCGAAGTTGGGCTGGTCCACATCCGGGAGCCAGGAGCTTCTTCCTGGTCTCCCACATGGGTGCAGGGACCCAAGCACTTGGGTCATATTCCACTACTTTCCCAGGCCATACCAGAGAGCTGGATCAGAAGAGAAGCAGCCAGGACTAGAGCCAGTGCCCATATGGGATGCTGGTGCCACAGGCAGAGGCCTAGCCCCCTACTCCACAGCACCAACCCCAGTTCCCTCATCTTTGAGATGAAGGTAACACTACCCACCACAAAGGGCTCTTGTGAGACTCAGTATAATAACAAATGTACGGGGCCGGTTCTGTGGCATAGCGAGTTAAGCTGCTGTCTGCAGTGCCGGCATCCTGTTTGGGTGTAAGTTTGAGTTCTGGTTTCTCTGCTTCTGATCCAACTCCCTGCTGATGCACTTGGGAAAGCAGCAGAGGATGGCCCAAGTGTTTGGGCCCCTGTACCCACGCCCTGTACCCACGTGGGAGACCTGGATGAAGCTTCTGGATCCTGGCTTCAGCCTGGCCCAGCTCCAGCCATTGTGGCCCTTTGGATCTCTTTCTCTATGTCTCTTCCTCAATCTCTGTAATTCTGACTTTCAAATAAATAAATTTTTAAAAAGGTAATAATAAGTCTAAAGTCCTTGAAGATAATGCTTGGTGTTTCATAAGAGCTGAATCAGTCTTAGCATTTGGCAATATTGTCTCCATATACCAAGAACCTCATGAAGGAAACAGCAAGTGAGGAATGAGTAAGATCAGTTCCCTTGAATCAAGAAAGGTATGTTTTCCAAAGGGACCCTTTGGACATTAAGTTTGAGCCTGGGTTTATGAATTCTTTAAACCTTTCTCCAGAAGTCCCATCTCCCAACTAAGCTCTTCTGAAAGGGTAATATGGGTTCCAGGAGGGCAAGGAAATAGCACAAGGAGGCAACTCTGTAAGTAACTACGTTGCCCACCCAGTTAAGCACTTTCATCTTACACTGTTGGATCATGTCACATCTCCCAAGTGGTTCCCTGGGGCAAGAAGCTTTTCTAATTAGAGTGGAATCCCATCTTACACAAGAGTTAGGTTCTGAAGTCTGAAGATGAGCCAAAAAAGCTCATCACACCACCACCCTGGTAAATGCCTTAAAGGTGCTGCTCTGGAGACTGACAAGCTGTCTCTTAATAAATCTAATAATTTGGGGCCAGCGCCGTGGCTCACTTGGTTAATCCTCCACCTGCGGTACTGGCATCCCTTGTAGGCACCAGATTCTGTCCTGGTTGCCCCTCTTCCAGTCCAGCTCTCTGCTGTGGCCTGGGAAGGCAGTGGAGGATGGCCCAAGTGTTTGGGTCTCTGCACCCGCATGGGTGAAGAAGCACCTGGCTCCTGGCTTCGGATTAGTATCAGCCATTTGGGGAGTGAACCAATGGAAGGAAACCTTTCTCTTTGTCTCTGTCTATAACTCTACCTATCAAATAAATAAATAAATTTTTTTTAAAAATCTACTAATTCACTTTTCTTCCAAGGTGCTGGCAAACTCCTCTTTCTTCATTTGAGTACCAAAAGAAGTAGTGAATTAATATTTTTAGAATATTTAATTAAAATAACAACATACATTTTTAAAAAATGGTCATTTCTTTTTAGCAAAATAATTACATTCTAAGAGTCACTTAAAACCTGGGACAAATAACCATAGCATTCAACAGTCAATGCCAATAGCATTGAATTCCAATAAATGTGGAGTGATCCTAACAGTCAATAAATCGTGGTGCTATTTACTGTGTATAGGCTTTTTGCTGGGTACTGGAATACAAAGATGTACAATCAAAAATCTCTACCCAAAGTCACTGACAGTCTAAGAATGAGCCTGACATTTAGACATCTACATAGGCTAACATGGTACTTAAATGATGATAAAAGTGAATCCTGGCAGTGGATGGGAGGATCATAAAAGAGTTAGAAGATAGCACTTAAGCTAAGTCTTTAAGGAAGTTTTCAGAAGGAAAAGGGAAAATGGTGTATGAACAGGGAGGGATGAAAGATGCATATTCAGTTGTGCAGCTGCTTTGGTTTAGAATACAGGGTGCTTATCAAGAGCTAATGGCCAAGCAAGAATTTGAACTGTAGGTTGTGGAGAGTCTTGAGAGAGATGGGAGAAGGAGCAAAGTTGTACATTCAGAAATATGTTGGCTCTGGTATGGAGGTGAGAAATACAGACATGAGAGATACCAGCTGCTAGAAACCTAGAACCATCGTGTAGATGGTGTGTCTAGTATGGTACCCATGTGACCATGTCTTTCTAAGTCAATTAAAATTCAGTAAAATCAAATACCCAGTTCCTGAGCAGCTCTAGCCACATTTCCAGTGTTCATTAGCTACATGTATTAAACATTGCAGACATGGAGCATGTCCATCAGCCCAGTAAGTTCTACTAATAGCACTGACCTAGGCAACCACACATCACTCCAGTGACAGTACCGTGTCATCTTAGAGAAGACGGGAGATGTAATTATGAGCTATGTGTCAAGCCTCTTGGAATTTCTGATCAGAAGGTGCTGGAAGGTTCTTTGCCTTTTGATAAATAGTTGTGTCGCTACAGATAGTGTAGATTTGTGTCTTTGCAAGAGGAAGCTGCAAAGGTTCCCTGAATTTCACCTCATGAACATTCAAGGGCCAGCATTAGAACATTATGGAAATCATATTATTTCAGAAATAAACTCTACTCTGTATATGTATCTTGATCTATATTTGATACCTCCTGGAGTGCAGTGGTTTCAGGAAGATGTGATATATAGACATGCGAGTTGCTGGTGAGATAGAGTAACGACACCCAAATGCAAAGAGCTCCAAGCTGTGATGACAGTTCATGTTTGCTCTCTTGCACAAGGCCCTTTAATTGGGGCAAGTCCAATAGCCTTCCACCCTTGAAATAAATTAGGTATATTGGCTTGTGCACAATCAGGATAGTTTTGCCAAGGCCATCTGAAAACGATTTGTTTTCCAGAAAATGCTTAACTGGGCTTTAGTGAGTTCAGTGAAGTGTAAATGAAGAGGGCAATTAGGTCTTCTGCTGTAAAAATAAAAATTTTACACAGGGTGATGTGGAAGAGAGCAAACCCACTTAAGCTGATATTGCCTCACTGCAAGACATAAGAGGTCGTAATGAAAATTCCTCAGGTAAGGTTCAATAACCTAAAACCCAGTTGGGATGTTCTGCCTAGAATCTGTAAAGGCGGCCCAACTCTCTCTTGACAAAAAGTCTGTCCCACCTCTGGAGAAAGGCGTGCTGGAACTTCCTGCATCATGCTTTAACCTCACTTTAAGCAGAATTTGCCACTCTCTGATGTAAATTTCCCAATTGTAATTTAAATTTGTTTTCTTGATCTTTACTTGGATGGGGAGGGAGCAAGGAGCTGGCTGAATCAGTTTTCACGTTTAATTTCTGTCCAGTTCTTAACAGTTGGAAAAAAATAGTTACTTAAAAATTGAACCTGTACCATAAAGTATCCTTACCTAAAGCCATCACACATGCTGTGCTAACCCAGGTTTCTCAGCCTCCGTGCTATTGACTGTCAAAGGTGGATAATTCCTTGTTGTGTGAGACTGTCCTGTGCTTTATAGGATGTTTAGCAGCAGCCTGTTCTCTACCCACTAGATGCCAGTAGCACCCTTCCCCCATCCCATTGTGACAACCAAAATGTGTCCAGACATTGCCGCATGCTCCCTGTGGAGCAAAAAATTGACCCAGCTGAGAGTGACTTATCTAGCCTAAGACTGGCACTTAATAGTAGCAGCCTGCTGTCAGGAATACAGATAGATGGAACAAGTGAACTGCTCGGTGGGTAGGTAGAATTACACAAATGTATAATATAATTAAATATAAAATATAAGTAAGAAATAAAATGTAATATGCCACTATTTTAAGAGTCTATTTACTTAAGGTCATTGTGTATTTTGTAATTATAATTAATTTACTTTTGTCCTTTCTTTAAAAAGTATTTTATTTGAAAGGAAGACAAAAAGAGAAGTAGACACAGAGAAAGAGATTTCGCTTTCTGTTGTTTGACCCCTCTGTTAGCTACAACAGCAGGGTTGGGTCAGACCAAAGCCAGAAGCTGGGAACTCAATCCAGGTCTCTCATATCGGTGCTAACAACCCAACTATGTGAGCCATCAGTGCTGCCTCCCACGGTATACAAGAACCTAAAACTGGGAGCAGAGCTAGGCCTTGAAACTAGGCACTCTGAAATGGAATGCAGATATGCCAAGCAGTATCTTAACTACTCTATGAAATGCCTGCCCCTCTTCTCTTTATTAAGTTTAAAATACAAGGAATTTTATACCCCAATTTCAATGTGATTACATGGGTCCTAGTGTGGATTAGAGGTTGCTCTGCATTTCTCTCCCATGCTGATGGCAGAACACTGCCGTAAGTGTATGCTGGATTGGTAGCAAGTGGACAGTCATCTGCCTGCATCTCTTCTTTACTCCTTGATGGTCATAATATTCTTACAAATGGATTAGATACTTCTAGTCATGGGTGGATTCTCTGAGACCCCATATGTTCAGTTTCTCATGATATAACATGAAGGAAGTCAGCATAAAGAACATGAACATCAGCAAAGGCCTTGTGGCACAGCAGGTGAAGCCACTGCTTGGAATGCCTGGGTCATGTATTAGAGCACCTGTCTGAGTCTGGGCTACTCTGCTTCCTGCTCTGTGAATGTCCCTGGGAAGGTAGCAGAAGATGCCCCAAGTATATATGTCCCTGCAGTGCACGTGGAGTACCCACACAGAGTTCCATGCTCCTGGCTTTGGCCTGACCCAGCCCTAGTTGTAGTGGGCATTTGAGGAGTGAGCCAGTTGATGGAAGATTGTGTTTGTGTGTGTCTGTGAGTGTATGCACATGCTTCTTTCCATGTCACTGTCTTTCTAAAAATAAATGTCTTTATAAAAGGAAAAGAACAGTTTTATAATTTCACAAGCAGAAGACCTGAAGTATATTTCCATATTTTCTCCTAAATAATTGGGTGGCATTAGCAAAGTAATGTCCTCGCTTGGGTTGAGTGATCAGTTTTTGGCAGGGTACCATTTGTTCTAAATGATAAAACCCATCTCAACCTGGGTTAATGAAAATAAAAGAGGGTAGGATAGAGAATAAATTGATATGCATTTGAACAGGTCAGAGTTGCCTCAGGCCTGGCTGAATCCAGGTGTCTCGCAGTATCATCAGGAATGTCTCTTGCTTCATCTCATGTCTCTACTGTCCTCCATATTGACTCCATTTTCAGGCCAGCTCTCTCCTTGAGTGGCAAGAGGCTACACTTGTTTCAGCTTCACCAATTCAGCCTAAAAGGAAAGGATGATAGCCTCCTGAGCTGTGGTTCAGCCGTGTATGCACAGTAGGTGCTTGTGAACTAACTGGAATCCATAGCAGCATTTCGTGGGCTCCTCCTAGGTCCTTGCACCTACCATATTTTCAAACCCAGCTCTTTGGGCCTTTCCTGTAGCATCTCTGCTCTTCACAACAACATGTGGAGAAGGTGTATCATCAGAGAGGTGAACTAAGTTTCTTAAACTCTTCAGTAAGAGAATAAGCTTCATCCACCTACCTCCAAAGTCTGCTTTCTCTATTCCACCCCTTGTGCTTTGGATAACAAATAAAACAGAATGGGCTAAGAAGGTAGGAATGGATTGCACAGTACACAGAGAGAAATAAGGCAGGAATAAGGCTAAAATATATACATGTAAAAAACAACTAGATGATCACATGCATTGGAGATAAAGGTTTCATTCCAGGCAGAACAGAAAATGAGAAAAGGTTAGGTGGTTGTGATGAAACCAGTAATTGAAGTTGTTTGAGAGACAGCTTTTAGTTTGGGAATAGCCCATTGTAGTTTGTGCCAATACACTGACCTGCATTCAGATCTTGGTTCCAACCCCTCCATGTGTTGTTAGCATCTTCTGGTCTCTACACTTGATAAACAGCTGACAGTGTTGTGATAATCATGGAAGGGAAGGAATATAAGTAAAATCACAGAGCCTGATGTGGAATACGTGAAATAGACCCAACAGAGATGCTGTGGCTTTATTCACCTTCCACTGGTGGGGAATAAGATCAGCTGGAGACAGGGAATCCCTCTGGAGTTGGTGTCAGGCAACTCCATGGATACATAGATACATGTATGCATGGTAGCCCCGCCTGTGATGCCCCAGTGCCCCAGGGCATCCCATTATATCCTGATGAAGACTGCCCTGTCCCACAGCCCTGTGCAGGTTTGAACTGCAAAAGCAGGCAGAACTTGAACTCTGATTGCGCCGTCCTGAAAAATATGCCTCTGGAAATTGATGGCAAGTAGAACCATTTTCAAAAAAATCTTTGACTCCAAGGAAAAGGAAGGCACTGTCTCGAATATTGAATTTATCTCTACTTATGCTACAATATAAATTTTACTTCCATTGTACTTCCGAAAATCGGACTTCACAAACTTCAGACAATTGGGATGAGTGGAGAATTTTGTGAGACAGGTGGCAAGTATTAGGAAAGACCAGAAAGGTGATTGCTGCCATCCTCTAGCCAACAGTTTTACCTATGTTAACAGAGTACTTTTGCAGTATTCAATTTTTACACAAAGGCCCTATTTACATTAAGTTCTTAAACTGAGGAAGTCACAGAGGGTTTTCAGCTTTTGACTGGAGAATTTCTGTCCTTACAAATCACTTGTTCTGTTTAAGCAGTCACTGTAGCTATTTCCAGGAAGATCCTCATTTCTGCCCATGCTTAATTACTTCCTTCTGGGGGAGCTCTGTTGTACATTCCAGAAGGGGACCCATGAGTTTGGAATTCATATGTTACTCATTTTTTAGCAGTCACTCTTGCCGTATGTGGGAAGAGTAGAGTGAACCATTCACAGCTTGAGCTCCAGGTTCAAATCCCAGTTCTTCTTTATTTATTTATTTATTTATTTGAAAGGCAGAGTTACAGAGAGACAGAGGCAGAGGCAGAGGCAGAGGCAGAGAGAGAGAGAGAGAGAGAGAGAAAGCCAGCAGCTTCTTCCAGGTCTTTCATGGGGGTGCAGAGGCCCAAGGACTTGGGGCATCTTCTACTGCTTTCCCAGGCTATAGCAGAGAGCTGGATGGGAAGTGCAGCAGCCAGGACTCAAACCGGTGGCCATATGGGATGCGGGCTCTGCAGGCGGCGGCCTTACCCGCTGCGCCACAGCGCCAGCCCCCCAGTTCTTCTTCTTAACCATGCAATATTTGGAAAGTTAGTCCTTCCAAGTCTCTGTTTCTTTACGTATAAATGAGGAAAAAATAGTAAATATTTTGGTCATAGAAAAGTTGTGAACATTAATGAAGAAAATATATATGAATTACTTAGCTTCTTTGCACAAAGAAAAATCACATATAATTGATCATCGGGTCTTTGAAGTTATTATTTTTATTTTATTTTATTTTATTTTATTTTTTGACAGGCAGAGTGGACAGTGAGAGAGACAGAGAGAAAGGTCTTCCTTTGCCGTTGGTTCACCCTCCAGTGGCCGCCGCGGCCAGTGCACTGCAGCCGGCGCACCGCGCTAATCCGATGGCAGGAGCCAGGTACTTCTCCTGGTCTCCCATGAGGGGCAGGGCCCAAGGACTTGGGCCATCCTCCACTGCACTCCCGGGCCACAGCAGAGAGCTGGCCTGGAAGAGGGGCAACCGGGACAGAATCTGGCACCCCGACCGGGACTAGAACCCAGTGTGCCGGCGCCGCTAGGGGGAGGATTAGCCTAGTGAGCCGCGGCGCCGGCTTGAAGTTATTATTTTTAATGCAGTTATTAGTAATGCTGTCTTCTGTTTTATTTCTTGAATATGTCCTGACCATGTCTCTCTCTTCTACCAAGTATCCTGACATAAATTAGTTATGCATTGTCTACACAGAACCTGTTAATATCTGCTTGCCATTAATCTTGTGAATGAAACAGAAAGACGCTCTCTTAAGTGAGTTTTAGGAACTGATCTGCTGTGTGCCTTCTGTCATAAATTAGTGCATCTATTAAAAACAGTTGGGTAGAGTGGCAATTTCACTGATAATATTTATTGCTTTGAGGATTGAGAGGAAATGGGAGCTCTTTGATCCAGAAGTACTGTGTCTGGATCTAAGTCCATGGAAGGAGAGAGGATACTGTCACGAAGACAATGAGTGCTAGGGCCATATGGCATCAACTACAGATGATGGGGGATGAAGTTTTCAAGTGTGGCCCAAAAGTAGGACGAGTGAGGACCACAGCAGGGATGGCAAATAAGCACTAAGCATTGGCTCCCTGCCCCACCCCCAGTGTCTTTTAGTTTATTGATTGAAAATGGCACTGTTTGCTGCTGGATCGAGGGCTTCCTCAGAATCCTTCTCAACACAGCGTTGCTAACAGCTACTGCCGATGTTTCAGAGTTAAAATGGAGCTGATTTTGCTGGCTATCAGTCCTTCAGTCACAAGATTTTCATGAGCTAAAATCACCACAAAACCTTACCATGTGTAAGCAGGTAAATTACAAAGCTTGAACTAGTCTCTCCATGTTTAAAGATATAGGAAATCAGCCGGTGCCGCTGCTCACTAGGCTAATCCTCTGCCTTGCAGCGCTGGCACACCGGGTTCTAGTCCCGGTTGGGGCGCCGGATTCTGTCCCGGTTGCCCCTCTTCCAGGCCAGCTCTCTGCTGTGGCCAGGGAGTGCAGTGGAGGATGGCCCAAGTGCTTGGGCCCTGCCCCTCATGGGAGACCAGGAGAAGCACCTGGCTCCTGCCATCGGATCAGCGCGGTGCGCCGGCTGTAGCGCGCCAGCCGCGGCGGCCATTGGAGGGTGAACCAGCGGCAAAGGAAGACCTTTCTCTCTGTCTCTCTCTCTCAATGTCCACTCTGCCTGTCAAAAATAAATAAATAAAAAAAGATATAGGAAATCCATTCACACACAAGGATCTTTGAAAACATACAAATGCAAATATTCACACACATGCAGACATGCATATACAATGTAAACACATACATGTGTACATTCCCATACACACATATTCATACACACCCCCAGACAGGTACACAACACATGCATGCATGCACATGATATATATATACACATGCACACACAAACACATATGCAGATACATATACACCCACCAGATACATATACACCCACACACATAAAATGCACACAAAGACCCACACTTGTGTACATACATACATACACACAATATACAGATGCATATTCATGCACACACACATCATACACACATACACAATATATATACTCACATATCCAGAAGACTTTATGAATTTAATGAATGGCATATAGCTGCCTTTGTGTGTTTCATTTTGCTTTTTAAATGGATCATTTACACCTAATTTTCTGTAAAGTTGCTGACAGAGTCTCTATACCTATTCAGAAAGAGAACTTCCAAATAGTGAGATAGTCTAGGGGCTTCCATGGTACATAAGGTGGAAACCATGTAAGTGTATAATGCCTGGTTGCATGCCCATCCCACACTAAGTATTTCTGTAAGAAATCCTGGGCTGCAGAGTGAGCCTGTGTCAGTTCCAGCTTTCTCCCCTGTACTTTGGAACCTGTCTGTGTCTATACAGATGGCATCTGTCAGTTGGAATCGTTGGAGAAAAATGCAGCATAAGTGAACAAAATTAGCAAATGACATAGCAAATAGAGACCAGCATTCCGCTTGACTGGGGGCAGATCTAGAGACTGAGAAATCACCCAAGTAACGGCATGTACCAGCAAGCAGCCGCGGAGGAGCTACCAAATCTCGGGAAGAAAGGAGCAAGGGAATAAGAGGAAGCCGACAGTTCTGTGATGTGTATTCTCAATACACTGAAGTAACCCCAGCGCTTTCATTGTGTTATGACTGCTTTTCCATTGTCTGTATTTGTATAAATTAAAAAGCAGTTCTGTCTGTACTATATGAAATGAATTCATGCTGAACAAAATTTCAAAAAGTTCATGTAAAGAATGATTTCACAGCAACTATCATATCAGGCTCCTGGAAAATTGCACTTGAACTTCAGTTCCACCTCAGTCACTCAAAAGAATTTAAAAATTGGCTTCCAGCCATCCTTATTCTTCAATGTGCAGTTTCAGATATGCTTCAAGAACACAAACTTTAAAGCCTATTGATTATGAGTTAAAATCTGTTCTTCCCAGAGCCTTGCTGCTAAGTGGACGTCAACACAGACTTCACAGTGCCTGGGCAGGACCCCTCCACGTTCAGGAGCCTTGAAAAAGGCACAGGGCGACACTGCTATGAAGCAGCCACTTTGAACTTCTTAACAAAATTACAAGAAAACTTTGAACTCTGTAAGATGACAGGTGCTATAAATGGTTATTCAAAGAAATGTTTCTTTTTTGAAATCTGGAGAGTGCCTTGGGATTGGGAGATGGGAACCTAGAAACATGATCCCTCATAAATATCCTGGCTACTTTGATGTCACTTTCATCATTTTTTTGTTCCTCTGCTGTTTGGGCAAGCACCATGGAGAGTGGTTAGAGGGGAGATTTTGGAATACACAAACCCAAGTTTGACACCTGGTCCTTGCTGCTTAGTTAATGATGCAGTGTAGCATCTCTGTGCTTCAGTTTCCTCAGCTCTGAAGCAGGAATATGTTGTTATTTCATTTTATGCGACTCTTTGGAAACTCTAATCTCCAAAGATTGTCCTGAGGACCAAAGGAGATGGTGGCTGGAGCAAGGATTGAGAACATCTGGTGCATAGACCATATAAGGCCTGCAAAATCATCTGGTCTGGCCCTGCCAAGGCAACTGAAGGACGGGCTCAAAATTCAATAAATGTATACCAGGCTAATTTTTGAGATGATAATTTTGTATGGCTTGTGAATGATGTTAGGAATATCCAAATGGCCCTTGGCAGAAACAGGGTTCTGCACCCTGCAGGGAGCAAGCACTATCAGTGGTGGGTAGTTACCATGCAGTGTGATTATTAACAGTAGTAAATATTAACAATAGCATTTCTGCAAGGAGACTTATGGCAAATTAAATTGTTCAAGCATTAGCACTGGTTCTGACGACTCTCTGATATGTCCACGGCACCCTTGCCAGAGCTCCTGGCAAGAATCTCATGCCTCATGTGGCTCCCAGACAGCTATGAATGAATTGGATTTTTCAAATCCAACTCCATTTATCTGTTGATCTATTTCAGGGATGATTCATCTTCATTTCAGGATGTACTGAGCAGCAGCCCATAGCTTTCAGTGTTAAGGGTATCTTGCCTCCTGTGTCTTTCTCTGACATCCAGCCTCAGAGAGCATAGCAGGCTTGTGGTTTGATGCTTCTCAGCTCTTTGGTTTTTCTCTCTCCAGAAATCTGTATCTTCTTTTTGGAGGTTGCTTCCAGTGTTGCTTTCCTTGTTATCCTTTTTTGAGTGTCCCTACCCCTACCTGGCCAGGCTGGACCAAGCATCCCTTTTACTCTGTCCCTACAGCACCACGTCATTTCCTGCCACCATCTCACGGTTTTATCCTCTGCTCCTGAAGCAACACATTTGTCTATCTGCCTCCCCACTGTACTGTGAGCTCTCAGAACAGCAATGGTGTGTCTCACTTATTTTTATATGTTCAGTGTCTAGCAATGAGCACGTGTATTTTATTGAACCAAACTTAGCCATTAATAACATTCAAGGCATCGATAAAGAAATCCAAAAGTATAATCGTAAAAATGACTAGCAACATTGGCATCTGCTTGAGGTTTGTGAAAATATGTTTCTGTGTGTAATTTTCTAAAGGCAAGAAAGCACATTTCTCCCTACCTGAGTTACAATGCTAACCTGACTCTCCAGTTTGCCTTCTTAGTATTCTCCCTTCCCTCCATGTTTCCAGCTTTAGGGCAGATCCTGGAGGCTGCTACTCTTGGCTCATTTTTATCTCTTCCTCAAGTGAACAAACTATCAGGCAAGCAACTGCAGAGACCCCGAGATGTCAGGGTGAAGCAGGTGAAAGTGCACATGCTCACGATCTTCACTCAGCAGTTAGACTGCCAGCGGCTCCCTGCCACCTGCAAGAGGGGTTGCAACCGCCTTCCATGTGGGAGACGATCTTTTGGACCTGAGGGCAACTCCAGGTCACTGCCTGACTTCTGTCAGACTGGCTGCTCCTTCTCATGGCCCAGAGTGGCTGTGTTTGTTGTTGTGTTTCTCCATGGTGTCTTAAAGCACCATGTGCTGGAAAGAGTTGGAGAACTGGCCAGCTTTTTGGGGTGTGAATGTTACCCTTTCCACCTTTCCTGCTCTTCTACCCCAAACTAATGGATTTTTTAGTCTGCATTATTTGTGCATTATTCCATAAACTTCTAGGATGACATTAGGTATACATGAATGAATAAATAGATAAGATTCTTACCTTCAAATCTTGATAATGGCTATGAAGAAATTTAAATAGGAGAATAAGCTAGATCAAGTAGGCAGTGGACAATGTTCAAGAAGGCAAACATGGAAAACCTGATTGAAGGAAAGAAGCAAGCTTGTGAATGTTTCCATTTGGGGGGCAGTGGGAAATATCCCACAAAGAGGGCTGTGAGCTTCAAAGACCTTCAAGGTGGAATGACTTGGCATGTTCAAGCTGTAGAAATTAAGGTGATCAGGTTGGTTGTAGAATAAATGGGCCAAGTGCATAGTTGTAAATGTCACTGTGGGAAGTGATGCTAGAGAGGCAGCTAGGAGGAGACTGAGTAGGCAGGACTTGTAGGGCATTGTAATGAGTTTGAATTTTGCTCTTTATGCAATGGAAAGCCATTGGAAGGTGCTACGCAGGTGAGTGATATGACCTGATTTCTCTCTAAAATATACTCCTTGTTGCTGTGGAAAAGGAGCATCAGATAGGTTGTGTGGCTGGAGTAGAAGCAGGAAGACCAGCAGGGAGAGATGGTGAGGACTTAGATGACGAGGAGGTGGAAGGAAGCAGAGTTCTCCAGACTGCTTGCGTGTCAGCCGTGTAGATGGATGTGTCTGCTCACGCCCTTTTCCAAAACTGTGCAACTACCTATAATATGAATTTTGTACTCTTGGAAAAACATCAAACCACTCTATAAAACACATCTGGAGCATTTCATTTTGTAAACTATTTGTATTATGAGCTGGTTTCAATGTAACTTTCTTGGGATGCTCTCATGACACTCATTGCTGACCTTTGACCCCTCTGTCCTCTTTCCCAGGTCGTCCCATTCCACCTACATCCTCGTCTAGCCTCCTCCCATCTGCTCAGCTGCCTAGCTCCCATAATCCTCCACCAGTTAGCTGCCAGATGCCATTGCTAGACAGCAACACCTCCCATCAAATCATGGATACCAACCCCGATGAGGAATTCTCCCCCAATTCATACCTGCTCAGAGCATGCTCAGGGCCCCAGCAAGCCTCCAGCAGTGGTAAGGAATCTCTGTGGTGTCTGAATTATGTGGTGTTTTGTGTGTGACACTCTTGATTCTCCAGCAAAATGACAATGCTCAAACAAGGTCTCGGGCAAAGGTGGTTTGGGGGGCATGAGGTGGAATGCATTTGTCATTTTGTAACATGGTAGTTCCCAAACGCATTGATGAAGGTCACAGTGACTGGAGAGGTTTTGCTCATCTTCATGGGGTTTGGGCCTCCTTCGGTGGAAGGTATTTTTGGCCACTCCTACATGTGAACACATACTGGTCTCGAAGGTGAAGTGCGGTGAGACACTGGAATATTGAATTCTGTGTTACTACCATTCTGGTCATAACCGAGTGACCGTGGATGCCCTCATACACCCAATTTGTGTGCGTCTCAGATCCCTTGTTTTTTGATAGTTGGCTTCTGACTTCTTCTCCCTTGCTTGCTTTAGGTGATATTGTGATTAAGATGTGTTCCCTTGGCATGAATACGGAATGTCTCGTCACATCTGAAGTGTTTGGGGGGTGACCTCTGTTATAACCCTCTCCATGAACCACTCCACTTGAATTTAACTAGCTGGCCATGTGGTACTGTGGTAAATACTGCCTCTAACTCCATCGGTGTCACTTTGGTTTTCACATTCACATAACAGAGAGGATTTCTGAGGATTTTATAGTTACTGTTTCAACTCCCCATCTCTAAAGATTAGGAGGAATTACGCTGAGTTCAACAATTATCATGCCTGATTGTTGGTTTCTCCTGTGGATAATACATTCACGTGGACATAGGAACAGAGGAGTGGATAGTATCTCGCGTTTGAGTGTCCATAGCCTAAGAAGAGATGTTGGCAGAAATTAATTGCTCCTGACCAAAAGGCTTTGGAGTTACCTTCTAAATTGGCCTCTCTGATGTTCATTAACATATCCTGTCAGAAGCAATCCAGAGCTCCCCAAGGCAAGAGTGTCTTTGGATGAGAATGTGCTTTGGCTCCATCCGTGAATGTATGCCACCACTGGCCTCAACCTTGACAGTCAGAGAGGACCTCCCAAATACAGTTAAGATGATTCATTCTGGGGATGGGATGATGGACTGCTACTTAGAATGGCCCATGCCCTTCTTCAAAGCCAGGCCTGATATATTTAGTAAACTCATATTCTTTTTCCAAAAAAATTACCTAATCAAATCTCTCATCAAATGAGCAATCCATTGTTGATATTATGAAGGCCTTTAATCTACCATAAATCTTTATTAGAACTCATCAGAGCTCCTAGTTTGAGAGAAATGTGATTATGGCACTCTTAAAATGACATTACATCATTGGGGTGATTGGTTTATCATTTGGAGAAGAGACATCAATCATAACTAGCATAACCACACAGTAAATGAATTCAACCTTTCTACCGCGGAACAATGACACTGTAATTGCTCAAAATCAGGCTTAAAATGAAATCGGAAAATGCTCTTTCTTCAAATATGATGTTAACTTAATGGAATATATTATGAAAAATCATGTTTGAAGAAATTCTATATAATTAAAAATATGTGGAAATATATTCCCTTTTTTCTTTCATTGGAACCTGATTTCAGCTACAGAGCCGTATTTTTTTTTTTTTGCTGCAGAGATTATGTTGTATTTAATTGAACTACCCTCGCTTATGTTTTGCTGCATTTTATTTCATACTATGTAATCGTGATGAATATTGTATTTTGAAGGACAAGAGCCTTTTGAAATGAGGTGCACCTGCTGATAGCTTTTTAAAAACAGACAATTATTAGGGAGAAAATGAGCTTTTAAAAACTACATCCTTCTATGCATATATGGATATCTAAGCAAGGATGATTTTCATAAAAGAGGTCAGTTCTTCTGTCAGGGCCATCTAGAATGTTTTCGTAGTGATAACATGGTGAGTGATTTCTTTTCATTTGGATAGTATATCAGTTTGTTCACTTGTTGATATGGTATTATTGTTGGCCTTATGCCTAATCAAGACCTCATTTTGGTGGAAACAACAGATCTGTGTATTCAGCATCAAATTTATCCATTTTTCGTCACTCACACCCATTTGTTCAGCTCACTTAAGACTGATTTAAGCTTCAGTAACAGAAGAAAAGCCACAGGAAATCTGAAGGTTTATTTTCATCCCAACAAGAGCCGCACTGATAAAATTTCTTCTGCTGAGGGGTGAAGACCCAATTTTGCAATACCCTTGTTTTCGGTGGATGTTCATCTGAAAGTGTGTTAAAGCTCTGGTCAACAGGCAAACATTGAAAATTCTTGACTGTAGTTTAGCTTAAGTGAGAGCAAATCAAGTTCGAGTGTGTGTTTGCTGATGGCTGTGTGTTTCTCGTGGAATGGATTTGGGGTCCAGGGCAAATTGGGGATTCTATCAAGATCGGAATGCAGTTGCCATGAATTTAAATTTGACATAAAGGATTGAAAATAGAGTTTGACACAGAAGATCCAAAGTGCAGAGCTGTGCCTGAGTGTTCTGAATTGAGTTTGATGAAAAAGGCTGAATTTTTCAGATGTCAAAGCACAAAGTGCCCATGAGCTTGGTGGTGTTCTGTTGAGCTGGTTAATTACACAGATGTTTTTTGAAGTTGGTCTCTTGGAAATGCCCTTGTGTTCTGAAGATCAGGGACCAGTTCAATCTTTGTCCCTTGCTGAGGTAAAATACAACATCCTCCAATACTCAGCCCATATACCACAATAAAAATCATTTCCTGCTTAACTGTTAGTGTAGCTGTTATTATTTGCCATTGGGAAGTCCTTCATTGGGAGAGTCACAACACATGATTCTTGCAGAGAGAGCTCTTTTTCTAAAGAGGCAAACCAGATATAAATTTCAGTAACTGAAATGTTTTTGCCGAACATGAAAACCTTCTCAAAGCAACAGCAAAACTTCACCTCTACGGCTTCACTGCCATTATTTTCTATGACTGTAGCTCATTCTTTAGTGGACGGTACTAAAACCTCACCACCTTTGGAGTCAAATTGCTATAACCCCCAATCTATGACAATCAAGCAGATGCCCAGGTACAGCTAGTGAGATGCTTACTACAGGTGTTTTTCTGCCCCTCAACCACTTTTTTCTGGAGAGTTGAGCACCGGGGAGGGAGCACATCCTGTGTTCTGACCTTCTGCCAGAGCAGGTTAGCTCCAGAGCTGTTTCTTGTATCCTGTAGCATCATTTCAAATCCTATGATGTAATTCATCTGGAAGAAGAATCTGGATCCCAGCGGCAGCATAATGGAGGCTCCTGCAGATGGAAGGTTGAGACTGCCTTTCAAACAGGGTTTGCACTTTGCCATCAGCATATGAGGCAGAAAGTAGCCAGGCAGCCATATTATAATCTAAAGCATTGACTTACCTTACCTTCATAAAAGATTGAGTTTTAGTTTTCTTGAAATATCTAAAGGGGTTTTGGATATTCATCAGTAACATCAAACTATATGTAAGAATTGCACCCAGGGTGCCTCTGCCAGGACCCCTGCATTGGAGCTGTGAACCAAAGGAGCTGTCAGACCTGGACAGTTGCAGTTTGCCCCGACCTTTTTGTAAAAACCAATGCCTTGGCTCATCTTCAATAAAAATAATACTTCAAAATCAGGAAGCTTCACATAGCCTAGGATGATCCAACAGTTCATTTTCCCTGGCTAATTTGATGATTGTATATCTAGAATCAGAAAGTAAAAAAGCTTTATTCATTCACTTATTCCTTTTTTTAATACCTCCCCAGAATTCATAACCGTTCATAAAACGTGCTTTTATTCTGTTTTTTAAATGAGTACTTATGTAAGGTGCAGACAATGCTTATTCAAAAGTGAAGTAATACATAAAGTTGTTGACTGTCCAAGCAAACTCCTGTTCTTCAGCAGGTTCACTCATGCTGCGGCATGTATCAGAATTTCTTTCCATTTTAAGGCTAAATAATGTCCTATTGTACTTCATCTTCCCATTTATCTGTTGGTAGATGCTTGGCTTGCTTCTACCTCTAGGATACTGTGAACAATGTTGCTATGAACATGAGTGTATGCATAGCTTATGAAAACATTGAATTCATTTATTGTGTGTATACACTCAGAAGGGGAAATGCTAAACCACATAGTAATTCTATATTCTTTAAAGAATCAGTTGTTCTTCATAGCAACTGCACCATTTTCTTTTATTTTAAGTTAAACAAACTTATATATACATATTTAGGAGCCCTCCCTTCCCCATCCTTCTTTTCTTATTTCTTTAATTTTTGCAACGATCTGCTTTCGGTTTATTTTATACTCATAAGATTAACCCTGCACCAAGTAAAGAATTCAAACAGTGAGAAGAAAAAGCACTGTTCCTCAACTGTAGATACGAGAGCTATAAAAAATCATTGAATCTCAAAATGTCAATTTCACTCATACATATTACGTATTGTGGTACTCTGTTAGTTACCACAGATCATATGGTATTTGTCCTTTGGGAGTGCGCTATTTTATATACTCTCCTAGGATATAGATGTGTTCCAGTTTCCCAGCATTCTTGCCAACACTGGTAATTTTCTGTTTTTTGGTTTATTTTGATGGTAGCCATCCTAATGGGTGTGAGGTGATACCTCATTGTTGCTGAGTTCTAAGAATTATTTTTAAAGGATTTTTATGCATTTTAACTTGCACTCACGAGAGAGCTTGTAGTATTTGTATTTCTGTGTATGGCTTATTTCACTCACTATCATGTCCTCCAGTTCAAACCATTTTGCTGTAAATAATAGGATTCATTCTTTGTTATAACTGAGTAGTATACCACATTTTCTTTATTCATGCATCTATCATGGGCACCTTGGTTGATTCCATATTTGGCTATTGTGAAGAGTACTGCAATAAACATGGTAGAACAGATATCTCTTAGACACAATGAACTCGTATCTTTTGGGTATATCCTCACTAGGGGATTGCTGGATGATATGGCAACTCCATTTCTAGGTTTTTTGTTTTTGTTTTTTTTTTTAAAGAAATCTCCATATTTTCTTTTACAGTGACTGCACTAATTTATATTGCCACCAACAGTATGTAAAAATTTGCCTTTCTTTGCATGTCTCCAGCATTGGTTACTTCCTGTCTTTTTGATAACAGCCATTCTGAGGGGGTGAGATAACATCTCATTTTTGATTTGCATTTCCCTGATGGCTGGTGATGTTGAGCATTTTTTTATATCTGTTGGCTGTTTATATTTCTTCTTTTGAGATCTATCTGTTAACGTCTTTTGCCCATTTCTTTGAACTCAATTGGTTGTTTTTCTTTGTTGTTGTTTTTCTGTAATTGAGTTTTTTGAGTTGTTGATATATTCTAGGTTTTAGTCATTCACCCAATAAGTGACTTGCAAATATTTTTGTTCATTCTGTTGGATATTTCCTACTCTGCTGATTGTTGTTTCCTTTGTTGTGTAGGACCTCCTAAGTTTCATAGACTTACGCTTGTCTAGGTTAGCTTTTGAGGCCTGTGCTTTTGGGAACTTATACAAGAAATCACCAATTAAATCCAGTGTTTTGAAGTGTTTCCCCTATGTCTTCTTTTGGCAGTTTCATAGCTTCTGATCTTACTTTTAGGCTGTTTATCCATCTTGAATTGTTTTTTATAACTTGGTGAGAGGTGGTGATCCAACTTCATTCATACATACACACACACGCGCACACACACATATACACATCAAGTTTTACCAGTACCATTTATGTTCTTAGTACCTTTTCAAAAATCGGCCCCAAAATTAATTTCTGCATTCTCTATTTGGTTCCATTGTTCTATGTGCCAGTTTTAATGCTGTTTTAACTTCTATAGCTTTGTAGAATGCTTTAAAATCAGGTATTGTGATACCTCCAGCTAAATTTCTTATGCTTAGGATCACTTTGTTTATTCATGATCTTTTATGATTGCATATGAATTTTAGGCTTTAGTTTTTTTTAAAGATTTGGTTTTTTATTTGAAATAATTAGAGAGAGGCAGAGGGAGAGGGAGGGAGAGAGAATGAATCTTCGATCTGTTGGTTCATTCCCCAAACAGCAGCAAAAGCCAGAGCTGGGCCAATCCAAAGCCAGGAGCCAGGAGCTTCTTCCAGGTCTCCCACGCGGGTGCAAGGGCCCAAGCATTTGGGCCGTCCTCTGCTGCTTTCCCAGGCCATAGTAGAGAGCTGGAACCAAAGAGGAACAACCAGGACTCAAATTGGTACCCATTTGGGATGCTGGCACCGCAGGTGGCAGCTTTACCTGCTGTGCCACAGCACAGGCCCCAGCATTAGTATTTTCTTTTATTTTTTTGACAGGCGGAGTGGTCAGTGAGAAAGAGAGAGAGAAAGGTCTTCCTTCTTCCGTTGGTTCACCCTCCAATGACTGCTGCGGCTGGCGCACTGCGCTGATCCGAAGCCAGGAGCCAAGTGCTTCTCCTGGTCTCCCATGCGGGTGCAGGACCCAAGGACTTGGGCCATCCTCCACTGCACTCCTGGGCCACAGCAGAGACTGGACTGGAAGAGCAACCGGGACAGAATCCGGTGCTCTGACCGGGACTAGAACCTGGTGTGCCGGCGCCGCAGGCGGAGGATTAGCCTAGTGAGCCGCGGCGCCGGCCTCTTTTCTTTTCTTTTAATTTATTTGACAGGTAGAGTTATAGACAGTGAGAGAAAGTCAGAGAGAAAGGTCTTTCTTCCATTGGTTCACTCCCCAAGTGGCCGCTGTGGCCGGCGCTGCGCTGATCCAAAGCCAGGATCCAGGTGCTTCTTCCTGGTCTCCCACGCGGTTGCAGAGGCCCAAGCACTTGGGCCATCCTCCACTGCCCTCCTGGGCCACAGCAGAGAGCTGGACTAGAAGAGGAGCAACAGGGACTAGAACCTGTCGCCCATATGGGATGTTGGCGCCACAGGCAGAGGATTAACCAGTGAGCCACAGCGCCGGCCCCTGGTATTAGTATTTTGATAGGGATTACATTGAGTCTATAGATTGCTTTGGATAGTTTAGACATTTTAACAAGACTAATTATTCCAATCTTTGAGCCAGGAATATCTTTTTTGTGTCCTTGATGATTTCTTTCATTGGTCTTTTAGCATTTTCATTGTGGAGATTTTTCACTTGCTTTGTTAAATTTATTATAAAATACTTGATTTTTTGGTAGCTGTTGTGAATGGGATTTCTTTCTTGATTTATCTTTCAATGAGATTGTTACTGGTATATAAAAATACTACTGTCCATTTTATGTTGATTTTGTGTCCTACAACTTTACCTTGGTTTACCAGTTCTAATAGCTTTTGGGTGGATTGTTTAGGTTTTTCTATGTATAATATCATGGCATCTGAAAACATGGATATTTTTACTTCCTCCTTTCCAATTTCAGTGCTCTTTATTTTTTCTCCTCCCTAATACTCTTGTTAATACTTCCAATATTATATTGAATAGGAATGGTAATAATGGACAAACATGTCTTATTCCAGATATAAGGGGAAATGCTTCCAGCTTTGCCCCATTCAGTGTATTAACTGGCAGTGTGTCATATACAGCCTTTTTCTCTATTTTGAAATGACCTTTATTGAAGTATAATTTATATGCAGTGAACAGCACATACTTTGTACAATTTGATGTTTGGACAAACACAAACACTTGTAACATTACCACCACAGTTAAGGAAATAGAATTACTAAATACCTCCCAGCATTTCCTAGTATTCCTTTAAGATTTTTTGTTTTGTTTTTGTGTTCTGTTTGTTTTTAATTTTTATTAATATTAAAGTGAATAGATTTCATGTATTTTGTATATATAATTCCAAGAAGATAACCACATAATTTTGTTGGATCAATCCTCTTAAAAATATATAATATTCTTCTTTGTTTCTAATTTTTTTACTTAAAGTCTGTTTTATCTGATATGATTATTGCTGCTTCTGCTCATTTTTGGTTTCCATTTGCCTGGTATATTTTTCCTAGCCTTTCACTTTCATTCTATGTGTATCTTTACTTGTGAAGTGAGTTTGCTGTAGGCAGTGTATAGTTTTGTTTTGTTTTTTAATCCATTCAACAAATCTATATTTTTTGACTGGGGAATTTAATCCATTTACATTCAAGGCTAAGATTGATATAACTAATTCCTTTCATTTTGTTGATTGCTTACTAATTATGCCTGTTCTGTTAAGAAATTTGTTCTTTGCATGCGTTTCCATGATATTTACTACTAATGTAGGTATCCCTTCAGGATTCCTTTCTTTTTACTTTTTTATTTATTTGTTTGAAATTCAGAGTTACATAGAGAGAGGGAGAGACACACAGAGATAGAGAGAGATCATGCATTCACCAATTCATTCCCCAGATGGCCACAATGGCCGGGGCTAGACTAGACCAAAACTAGGAGTCAGAAGCTTTATTCATGTCTCCCATGTGGATGGCAGGGGCCCAAACACTTGGGTCATCTGCTGCTGCTTTTCCCAAGCCATTAGGAGGGAACTGTATTGGAAGTAAAGCAGTCAGATATTAACTGGTGCCCATATGTGATGTCATCATTGCAGGCAGTGGCTTTATGTGCTACACCACAACGTCAGCCTCCAAGATTTCTTGTCAGGCTCATCTGAGTGATGAATTCTCTGTTTTTCTTGTCTGAAAAATATTTTATTTTTCCTTCACTCCTAAAAGATAATTTGTTGGACATAATATTCTTGATAGGAAGTTCTCTTTTCCTTTGACATTGAATGCATTTTCCCACTCTCTTCTGGGCTATAGTTTCTTCTGAGAAGTCGGCTGTCAGTCTAACTGGTTTTCCTTTTTGTGTAACTTGGCATTTTTCTGTTATTGTGCTTGGAATTCTCTCCTTTTCCTTAACTTTTAAAAAAAGATTTGTTTATCTTATTTGAAAGTCAGAGTTATAAAGAGAGAGGAGAGACAGGGGGAATAGAGAGAGGAAGGAAGGGGGAAGGGATAGAGGGGGTAGAGAGGGAGGAAGGGAGAGGAGGGAGAGAAGGGAAGAACAGAGAGTGGGGAGAGGGAGGGAGGGAGGGAGGGAGATCTTCCATCCACTGGTTCACTTCATAAATGGTGGCAACAGCCAGAGCTGGGAAAGGCTGAAGCCAGTTGCCAGGAGCTTCATCTGGGTCTCCAAAGTGGGTACAAGGACCCAAGGAGTTGAACCATCTTCCACCGCTTTCCAGCTGCATTAGGCAGGGAGCTGGATTGGAAGTGGAGCAACTAGGACATGACTCAGCACCCTTATAGGATGCCCGCATTACAGACGATAGCTTAACCCACCATGCCACAGTGCTGTCCCCTGTCCCTAACTTTTAACAGTTTGACTATAATAATGCCTTAGAGAATGTCTTTTTTAGGTTGAGTCTGGCTGGAATCCTTGGAACATCCTGTGTTTGGATGTCAATATGTCTTTGAAAACATGGGAAGGTTTAACATACTGTTTCATTCAGTAGGTTCTCAACGCATTGTTCCTTCTCTTCTTCTTCAGGAATCTCTATAATACAAATAGTTGCTCTTTTAATGATATCACATATGTCACATAGGCTTTCCTCTTTAATTCTTTTTTCTTTATTCTTATCTGAATGGGTTATATTGAAGTTTTTTACTCCAAATCAGAAATTCTTTATTCTACCTGCTCTGTTTTGCTGTTGAAGCTCTGAATTGTATTTTTTATTTTATTGATTGAAGTTATCAGCTCTAAAATTTCTGTTAGGTTCTTTATAATGATTTCTATCTCATTGAATTTCTCATTTGTGGTATCTGTTGTTTTCCTCATTCCTTTAAGCCATCTATATTCTCTTGCATTTTGTTGTGTTTCTTTGAGATCATCATTTTTTTTTTCTTGACAGAGTGGACAGTGAGAGAGAGAGATAGAGAGAAAGGTCTTCCTTTTCCGTTGTTTCACTCCCGAGTGGCCGCTGCGGCCGGCACACCACGCTGATCTGAAGCCAGGAGCCAGCAGATTTTTCCTGGTCTCCCATGCAGGTGCAGGGCCCAAATACTTGGGCCATCCTCCGCTGCACTCCCAGGCCACAGCAGAGAGCTGGACAGGAAGAGGAGCAACTGGGACTAGAACCTGGTGTGCCGGCGCCGCAGGCAGAGGATTAGCCTATTGAGCCGCAGCGCTGGCCGAGATCATCATTTTGAATTATTTTTCAGGTATTTTGTAGATATCCTTCAGATCCTGATACACTTCTTGAGAACTATTCTTTTTTTAAGATTCACTTATTTATTTGAGAGGTAGAGTTACAGATAGAAAGAGGGAAAGGCAGAGAGAAAGGTCTTCCGTCTGCTGGTCCACTCTCCAAATGGCTGCAACAGCCAGAGATGGGCCAATCCTAAGCCGGGACCCAGGACCTTCTTCCAGATCTCCCATATGGGTGCAGGGGCCGAAACACTTGGGCCATCTTCTACTGCTTTCCCAGGCCATAGCAGAGAGCTGGATTGGAAGAGGAGCAACCGGGACATGAACTGGCACCAATATGGGATGCCACCATATGGGATGTCCCTTGGCAGAGGCTTAGCCTATTATGCCACAGTGCTGGCCCCCACTATTTTATTCTTGTAGAGGTGTCATGCTTCCTTGCTTCTTCATGTTTCCTGTGTCCCCATACTGACATCTGTGTATCTTTGTAATAGTTAATTATTTTTATGAAATAGATTTCACTGGAAACGACTTTTTTGTTTAGATAGAATTTGAGGTATTGCTTGGGTTGTTGTTTTGGCATCGGTTCTAGGTAGGTGACCCCAGTAATGTAACCTTTGAGTGATTTCTTCAGCATTGTCAGCAGAGTCTACAAGTGCCACGTTAGTCTAGTCTGTAGCTGGAGGTAGTGATGTTACTTTAAAGTGGACATGAGCCTTCAAATATGTATGTCTTTAGTCCCAAGAGAGTTAGGTTTCAATCACATGAGGATCTGTGATGGCTGTTACCACATTTCTGGGACACAGAGGGGGCTATCCCCCTAGTCCTGCCAGGCAAGCCTGTTTGATGCACGGGCTTGTGGCAGTAATTACTTTGGCCCTCAAACTATATAATGTGGATAGGACCTCCCCCACTTCCCGCTGGTGGATATAATTAATTCTGGGACATATGGCACGAAGACCCCATGGCCCAGCTCTGGGAGATGGTACAGGAATCTTGTCCAGTCCCACAGGGTGAATACAGTTTATGCTATAGATTATGCCCTGGCAGGTGTGGGTCTGGGGCCCTGGAATGCAGCTGGGCTCTTCTTCAGGTCCCACGGGGTACATTCTGAAGACTGAAGAATACAGTACTAATAGTCATCATCCTGGAGCTGTGAAACACAGTGGAGTCCATACCCAGGTCTCACAGGGTAAGTGTCAACTATGCTGGGTGCTGTGGTCTGGCAGTCACCAGCCTGATGCAGAGAAATGCAGGTAGGGTCCTTTAGATCCCATGTGGGATCAGCACCAGCAGTGACACTCCCAGACTTGAGGGGTGGGCAAAGAGGGGACTGTCCCACTTCCTGCAGGTCATGCAAAGGTGATGCTGGGAGGTGCTGTGGCTCCCCAGCATACTGTGGTGAGAGTTACAGAAAGGACTTGCTCAGCTGTGGTCCTGTTGGACTGTAGTGGGCTCCAAGAAGTCAAGGGGAACCTCACTGGATGGCACAAAGTAAACAACTGTAGCTCCAGGCCTTGTGCCTAAACTCCCATGGTTTCTGGAGTCAGGGGCCTACTCACTGCCCTGGAAAGTGTACTTGCTTCTCTGGAGGCTTCTGATAGCACAGGGCCCGCCCCCCAAGGCAGGTGGTCTACTGCACCTGGCAGTGGGGTCAGAGGGAGGCAGTGTGGTTTCCTTCCTTAGTGAAGAGTCATTGCTTAGATCCCAGTCACCCCCCTGGACTGGATATGAAATCAGTGAGGACTGCTTCATTCTCCCCCAGATAGGACTGCCCATCTGCTGCAGTAGCAGGGTTGGCGATGCTTTCCGCTTACCCCTTCCTGGCAAGATGGCATCCCACGGCGGGGGAGTTGGGGAAGGAGCAGGGAGCAGTGATGCTGGCCTTCCTTCTGCTGGCCTTCAGAGTTTCTGTGCTCTTTGCAGATCTCTTTGTCGCTCCCCCTCTTCGTGGAGGAACGACACAGGACCCTGCGCTGTTCTTTCGTCTGCTCGGCCCTCCCCGGGTTTGCTGCTGGTTCTTCCCGGGTTGGCTACTATCCCTTCCACCTCCGTGGAAGGGCAGTTCCCCCTGGCCGCATTCCCCACTTCCGCAGGGGAGCGGCACACCGCCGGCCAGCTTTCTCGGGGGCTGCACGGGTTCCCTTAGATGTTCCCCATAGATGTTCCTGGTGCATGCCGTCTCTCTCCTCCTTTACAGTCCTTCTCTGCCAATCCCAACTCGGCTGCCCACACGCCGAGCACGCTGCTCTCCAATCAGGAGCAAGTCCTACAGTTAATTGGTTGAACTGGAGGCAGCTGTGCGGAAGCTGTTTACTTCTCTCCCAGCGCCATATTGTGGGAGAGCAGATGCATAGAATAAGTCTTAATTCCAGTAACAGTCTAGTCCGGTTTGCTCCCCACACTCTTCACCTCCTTACTAAAAAAATCCCCTCAGGCCTTTTCCTTAGTCCTGATGTTTTCTACATAAAACCCTTTCCCCAGTATGGTAGTGGACCCCAGCCCGGCAGCCAGGGTAGGAGTGGTGGGTGGTGGTAGCAGGCAGTGACAGCAGCAGCAGCATGCTCCTCTCTCTCCCTCCTCCCTCCCGCTCCCTCCTCCCTCCTCCTTCCTCCCTCCTCCCACCCCTGGTTTTTGGCATCTCTGTGCTATTTGCCGTTGCCATCACTATTTTACTGAAGCTCTCGCTCAGACAATCTTCTGAAAATGTGGTTCCTTCATTGTTCTGAAATATTTCTCTGGCTGAGGTGGATGCGGATCATCTCTATTAAGCCATCCAACAGTTGCTTTTAAAACTAAGCACACACACAGAGCGAGAGCGATCGCAAGCTAGAGAGCCTCCCTATCTCATGCCATGTGATGGCCCAGGACTCTGCCAGCAAGACACAGACCCTGACTTTGGACCAGAATTTTGAGCAAAAATAAACAGTTTTTTTCTTTACAATTTAAAAAAACTCCAAATTGTAATTAGATGACACAGTAAGGGTAATGGAAATATCTGTGGGTTAGAGCATATCTAAGTGTGTATTTGTGTGTTTGTGTGTGTGTGCATGTATGTGTGCATGCTTTCTCTATAATGCCCTATTCCTTTATTTAGGACAGAAAGTCTGGTTATAGCTTCCTGGCAACCAAAGCAAAAAGGGAGTAGTGGAAGAAATATGCAGAGTTATTCTGAGACAAAACTAATTCATTTGCTTCAGAGAAATTCTGTGAGGCCAGAAAGAAATTTCTCATAAAGGCCACATGTGCCTTCCAGATCGCTGAATTTTCAGTAACATCCTATAATGTATATGTCAATTTTCTAACAAAATTTCTGGTAACACCTCTTCAAATAAGCTACAGTCCTTTCACTTGAAAACAGTTCTACAGGGGCAGGCATTTGGCAGAGCAGTTAAGACACCAATTGGGATGTCAGTATCCCTGATCAGAGTCCTGGGTTCAAGTTCAGGCCCTGTTTCCTATCCAGGAACAACTTGGGACCTCTTCCACACACGTGGGAACCCCAAAATGAGTTCCAAGCTTCTAGCTTCCACCTGCCCAGCCCTGGATGTTGTGTGCATTTGAGGAGTGAACCAGTGAATGGAAGCCTACTCTGAACCAATCAGCCTTTCTCTCTCTCTCCCTTTTAAATAAATTCATTAAATAAATAAAATTTCAAAAAAAAATTCTATAGCCAGTAATTAGCAGTCCAAGGGAAAAACTTGATCCACACATAATCCTGAGTTCTACTAAAGGACCTTGTAAAGTGTGTGTCTTGTAGACAATAGATTTTAAAATGTCATTATTTATCACAAAAACTTGATGGGAACTATCAGACTCTGACACAAAGGTTATGGATACAAATCCAAAACCTGGAAAGCAAATGTGTTAGGTTACAGATTGATCTTGAGGGCCACATAGAGGTGAGAGCCCATGTCCTCCCAGAAAAACAAAGGCACCCCTCTAGGACAGCCTCCTCCTCCACGCCCCTCCCACTGTCCGTGAGTCTGGATTGGGGATGACGAAGCAGGCAACCCACAGAAGTAGATTTTTTTGAATACTGAAACTTCTTCCCCTTATATAGCTAGGGTTTAGAAAAGAAGTTTTTCCCAAATATATTCTAAGCAGTCTTACCTTCACAGGCAGATGACGCCCATTGTCATTTTGGATTTCCTGAATATCTCAAAGCAATGATTATGTGCATTGATGACCTGTGCTGGTAATTCTCTCTCTCCCCTACTATCTCACTTTCACTCTAGTCAAAAGTCATTGTCCATTGTACGGTTATGTATCCTACCCCTCCTGAAGTTCTGATTTAATTTCTCACTGCATTTTTTTTAACTTTTATTTAATGAATATAAATTTCCAAAGTACAGCTTATGGATTACAATGGCTTCCCCCCCATAACTTCCCTCCCACCCGCAACCCTCCCCTTTCCCACTCCCTTTCCCCTTCCATTCACATCAAGATTCATTTTCAATTCTCTTTATATACAGAAGATCAGTTTAGTATATATTAAGATGTCAACAGTTTGCACCCACACAGAAACACAAAGTGAACAATACTGTTTGAGTACTAGTTATAGCGTTAATCATGATGTACAGCATCACTGCATGTTTATGGGCCTTGCTTTCTCCTCTGAGCACTCCTACTTCACAGGGAACATCCACTGCAGTATCCCTGGTCTCGGATGCACAGTAGGTGTTCACTAAGAGATCATTAAATAAATGAATCAGTGAAGGTCTTTAGTGACCACCTACACTTCATTAATTTTCTGCTTCTAGTCATGTATGATGGGAAAAATAGATCTTATAGGGAAGGAATGGCCCAGTTTAGGGCAGGCATTGTGGTGTATTGGGTTAAGCCACCACCTGCGACATTGGCATTCCATTTGGGTGCCAGCTTGTATCCCAGCTGCTCCACTTCCCATCCAGCTCTCTGTTAATGTGCCTGGAAAAGGAGTGGAAGTTGGCCCAAGTAGTTGGGTCCCTGCCACCCATGTGGGAGACCTGGAAGAAGCTCCTGCCTTCAGCGGTTGTGGCCTTTTGAGGAGAGAGCTAGTGTATGGAAAATCTCTTTGTCTCTCTCTGTAACTCCATCTTCCAAATAAATTAGTTAATTAATCTTAAAAAGGAAAGAATGTCCCAGTTTAAGGGAATTTCATTTTTTCCAAAATATTTTGAGTATACCTAATTTTTGTTTTGTCTGTTTTAGACATACAGTAGCTCATCTTTCAATGATAAGACTTTGTTACTGCTTGTTATACAAATCATGATAAGAAACAGCAGGGTCAGTGCAAAGAATCTGGTAGCAACTCCTTGTTCAGGAGCCCTGCTCTGCAGAGCTCAACCTGAGGACTGAATTCATCTAGGAAAGAGCTCATTTTTCACTCTTGGATTTAGGGTCATAAAATCAAATATCATTCACTTTCCTAAATCAGGTTTATTTTATGCACGAGCCACTAGACTCCAGGTTCTGCCCCAGGTCTGTTGGATATTTGGATCAGGTGTTCAGACCTCTCTGTAGCTTCTTCCTGGTGCCAAGGTGGAGCTATGACCCCAGATGCCTCTGTTGTGAAAGGTTCTCAGATTCCAGTCATGTCAGTAAGTCTGGATGCCGTCCCCGTCTGTGGAGGATGCAGAGACAGCGCTCACCCTTGGCACACGTGCATAGTCACACAGCATGTTCTCTCAGCTCAGAACCCTTCTTGTCCGGCAGTGGTTACCTTGCTGAGCACTCTCTTTTCCTCATTTACCTTTATTTAATTTCCACCACATCCCAATGCAGCAAGGATTATCATCATACCCATTCTACAAATGAGAAAACTGTGGCATGAAGAGCTTAAGTAACTTACCAGTGCCTCAAAGCTAGGAAATGAAGGACCTTGGCTTCCAACCCAATCTTCCTAATTGTAGGGACTTTTTACTCCTTACCTCCCTGTTAAATGTCAGTCTCAATATATTTGTGTGACTTATTGATACATACAGTGGACAGTGAAAGCATTGTGCTAAAGATGGGTTGTCATTTTTGAAAGGCTGTCCTGGAAGTTCTGAGTTGGTAAGTAAGTTCATCAGTTTTACTACGCCTTTAAAGTGATTCACGGCATCTGGCAAACTTAGGAAGCATGAGTACAGTGGGAAGGCTCTGCTCTGGGAGCTGGAGATCTGAGGTTTTCTGTGCTCTGCACCTGATCAAAAACCTTGATTTTTTGTGAGTCATTCAATCATCCAGGACCTCGATTTCCCTCCATATTAAAGTTGGGCATTTGCCTAAAAGGTCTCTAAGCTTCCTTTTCGCTCTAGTACTCTGTGTATGTAAATTCCATGCTCTGGCTCAACTAGGCTGTCTTATGTTGGGGGCCTTCAAATCCTCCATCCCAAATAGTGTGGATTTCACCCTACTCTCCTAAGGCATTGTCAAAACTGAGACCTACACAATCATGCAACACTGATCCTTGCTGCTTCCCTATACAAGTTAAGAAAAGTGGTTTGGGGTCCTGTGTCGCTTGGTTGAAATTATTGAAGGTAATCCCACCAGTGGGAGAAAACATAGCTCCAGCAACCAGGACCTGGGCTTCCAGTTACCCTCACCTTTGCCTTTCAAAGAAGGTCATCTTCCACCCTGAGAAACAGGGACAGATAAACCTCAGGAGTCTGATGACACTTCTGACTTGCCCAGCAACATGGCAAGCAGAGGTCAGACTTTGCCATCTTTTCCTCTGTGCCTTCATACAGTGCACACACACACACTCCCTCTTGTACACATATACGGAAATAAGTGTGTATTTGTAGGCCCAGCAATTTCTAACCAAGGTAGCGTTGAGACCACTCTTCTGTACCACGGTGCAAATGAGCACACAGTCAAGATGGACAGGTAATTCCTTTGGAGATGTGCATCGTGGAAGTGACAGGCAGCAGAGAACTGCTCCTCTTCAGCAAATAAGCGTGCTATTGATGAGAATCCCAGGGTCGATAGGCATTGTGTACATTCCACCTCTCCATCTCTGTCCCTTGTTTCTTGGTACATACAAAAAGATGTCCTAGGCAAACCCAGGAGCTGGGAGTCACACATGATCTCTTAACAATTTCCTGCCCTAACAAGTTCTATTCAGAACTTCAGCTTCTCCTGAATTCCCTTAAAAATTACACACTTAATTCTAGTAGCTTCCCACATTATATTCAGTGGTAATTTTCAAAAGTAGCCCCAGTCCATTCTCAGAGATATCTCTCTCAATTCTCTGTTGGATCAAAAGATCTATTTATTTTACCAAAGCAGTTTCAGCAGAAATTACAGCCAGATAAATCTCTTAGACCCATTCCCCCACCCCCCCCACCCCCAAAAAAAGAATAACTGTATGCTTAAGAGTGTAGACTCTCAAATCCATACTACTTAGTTTCAGTTTGTAGCTTGGCTACTTTATTGTGCTGTGGTCTTATTCAACCAAATTTGTCTGTGTCTCAGTATTTTTATGTACAAAATATTAATAAATCTCTGTAACTCCCAAAGCTATGAATATTAAATGACATTTTGACTCACATAAATATCTTGAAAAGAGATTTAGACAATTGAAGCAGAGATTGGGTTTTATGTCATCAATTTTTTAATTTAACACTTTTTCAACAGGAAATTTACAGTTGTTAAATATTCAGTTGTGAAGCCATCACCACCATCCATTTGAATGTTTCTATCTTCCCCAGACAGAAACTCCATATCAATTCACCATTAAGTCCATTCCCCTAAGCTACTAGAAGCCACCATTTTATTTTTGTTTCCATAAATTTGTTCTTTTATAAGCAGAATCATAGAATCTTCCTTTTGGGACTGGCTTGTTTCACTTAGCATAATTCCTCAAGGTTCATCCATGTTGTAGCATGGGTCAGAATCTCCTTCGTTTTAAGCCTAAATAATGTCCCATTGCAAATGTGTTCTTTGCTCACTGAACTATCAATGGATATGTGTGTTGTTTTCATGCTTAAACTTTTGTAAATGCTGCTGTGAACATCTGTATGCACATACCTGCTCCAGGCCCTGATTTGATTTGTATGTATATATACAGAGGTGAAAATGGATCCTTTGTTTTTTTCTAAAATATTTATTAAGATACAGTTACTGGGGGGAGGGAGAAGGGAGAGACAGAGAGAGAGAGAACTTCCACCCATTGGTTCATTCCCCCAAGTGGCTGCAGTAGCCACAGCTGGACCAGGCTGAAGCCTGGAGTCCAGAGCTTTCTCCAGATCTCCTGCATGGGTGCAGGGGCCCTGTGGGCTCCACTCGAGAGGCCCACACACTGCCCAAATGGTGTGGCAAAGGCGTTCTTCGCAAGAATGCTGAGAGACAAGTTTTGATGAACATGTCCACTTTATTAACAATCACACACCTCTTTTAAAGGGCAGGCAGAAGGGGCGTAACTAATTTAGGGCAATACTAATTCCATAGGATAGAACTGATATTGGCGCCACTATGCTTCTCCAATCAGCTTGAACGTCACATAGCTAGGATAGCTTTCCAGGTGGTCCCAATGGGCCTGGGCCACACCCAGGAGCTATTTACCTGATTGGCAGCGGTTGGGGGAAATGTGCCCAGTACTTCTGCTCTCTGCCAGTAGCCAGGCTGCGGGGTCCCTCCCGGGAGGCATGGCATGCCATGCCCTCTCAACCTCCTGCATAGGCAGGGCAGGCAGTCTCACGGGATCACCCACAGGGCCCAGGCACTTGGACCATCCTCCACTGCCTTCCCAGGTGCAACAGCAGGAAGCTGGATCGGAAGTGGAGCAGCCATAACACAAACCAGTGCCCATATGGGATGCCAGCATCAGAGGTGGCAGTTTTACCCACTACACCACAATGCCAGCCCCCAAAATTGTTGAATGATACTGGAATTCTAAGTTTAATTCTTTGAGGAATTGCCCACAAGTTTTCCACAGCAGCTGCACCATTTTGCATTCCTGCCAGCAATGCACAGAGTTTCTATTTCCCCACATCCTCCCTAACACTTGTTATTTTCTGTTTGTCTGGTTCTTTTTCTTTTAAATAAGAACTATCCTCATCAGTGTGAAGTGGTATCTCATTGTACATTTGATTTGCATTTCTCTAATGGTTAGTGATGCTGCGAATCTTTTCATGGGCTTATTGGCTGCTTGTATATCTCTGTAGAACAATGTATGTTTAGATTTTTCACCTAGTTTTTAATCATCTGTTTTGTGTTATTTTTACTGAGTTGCAGGAGTGCTTTCCATTCTGGAACCATTCACTTCCAGGTGGATGATTTGCTAATATTTCTCTCCTTCTTTGGGTTGCCTTTTTATGCTATTCAGAGTGTCCTCTGATGTGCAGAAGTTTTTAATATGATTCAGTTTATCTGGTTTTTCTTTTATGCCTCTGTTTTGGGGGTCATGTAACATACTTTTAAGAGCTTTGTCCATGATGGCCATTGTTGTCATAATTTTTGCAAATGGTAACTCATTTAATCACCGACAAAGACAGAAGCAGCCACTGACGCTGGGGACTATCCTGGCATGGACAGTGAGGCTTAGATGTTGCTAGGAGCTGGCCTGCCACTCACAGCTTAGTCACAGCATTCTCCTGGCCAACAAGTATCTCAGAGCGCCACCACTCAACAAAGCCATCCGTGAGTGTACAGTTATGAGATCAAATGAAAACAAGACCAGTTCATGTGTTCCTGAACACAAATACAAACAAGGTCATTGGCTCTCTTAGTGCATTTGTCATTATTGTCATGAAATACCTAAAGCTGGGTGATAACAAAGACAAGAAGCTTGGTTAGCTCATAGTTTGTGAGGCTAACGTTCCAAACAGCATAGGACTGTCTTCAGTGATGGCCTCCTTGGCTTCAGCACCTTATGGCAGCTGGCACAGCAATGGCAGGAAAACAAGTGGGAAGGAGAGATCACACAGCCAGAGCAAGGCAGAGGGGCCAGCCTTGCAATCTCTCATTGAACCCCACCTCTGTTAGTTAGTATTTATTTATTTAATCCATTTGAAAGGCAGAGTTACAGAGAGAGAGGGAATGACAGAGACTGTCCATCTTCTAGTTCACTGCAATGAAAGGGGATGGGTCAAGTCTGGCCACCCGGGTCTGCCACATAAGTAGCAGAGGCCCAAGCACTTGGGCTAGCTTCTTCTAGTTTCCCAGGTGCATCAAAAGGAGTTGGATTGGAAATGGAGCAGCCATGACTGGAACCGGCACTCATGTGGGATGCTGACTTCTCATGCAGCACCAGACCCAATGTCTTAAATGCTCCACCAGCTCTTTATACTGTCACATGGAAGGCCAAACTCAACTCCCAACTCATAAAACCCTTGGGAAATAAACCACAACACTGTACGAACCACAAAAATACAAATTGCCCTTCTCTCCTGGTGGAAATGAGTGATGGTGGTGTGTTTACCAGTTAGAGATTTAGACTCTTCTAGTCAGTTCTTTCTGTAGAAAAAAAAAAAAAAGGAAAACAGCAGATTGTGATACCAGGTCACAGAATCCTCTCTACTCTCCAACAGCCCCAAATAAAAGCCTTTCTGAACACTTTGGTCCTAAAGCACCCCAGAACCCCCACTGTGGGTTTCTCCCTCATCACGGTGAGTGAATCAGCTGTGTGTGGCTGCCATGTGCTCCTTCCTGCTGCTGTTGGAGCTGGAGAACATTGACAGCCTCATGCTGTCAGTTCCTGTTACCATCATTGCTGTTGAACACTTGGGAACACTGTGGCACAGGTTAAATAACTTGCCTGAAGATGCATAGTTAGTAAATAGCACAAAACAAGCCTGGCACCAAGAAATTGGTCTAGAGAGGGCTAAGAATACAGAAAGTTCAGTAAAGCTTGCAAAGGCAACTCCAGAAAAACAAAGTGCAAGAAATAAAAAGTAGTCACCATTCACTTAATTCCCAGTTCCAAATAGTGCTCACATGGCCATCATCAGATAAATGTGGGATAGCCATCTAAGCAATATCGCAGGCAGAGGAGATGCACAAAGCATGTGTGTGTATCCTGGGCAGGTGGAGGAAAAAAGCCTAGGTCTGCATCTTGTGTAGGACGAAGTTACTAGAAAATGCCTGAAAATGCAAGAAATAGCAGCACAGTGTGTTATTTATAGAGCTGGAGATAAATACCAAAATAATCAACTAAAAAAGGTAAGTGCGGTTGCTGCTGGGAAGGAATAAATTGGCAGTGATGAAAAAGATTGCTATTTTTGAACCCAGTGTTGTAGAATTACTTGATTCTTTAAACTGTGTGCATTTTTTTCTTTTGATAAAAAGAAAACATATTAAAAGAAAGCACAAGGGGAAGGCGTTTGGTATAGCAGTAGGTTACATCTTGGGACACCTGTATTCTATTTCACTGTGCTTGGTTCAAGTCCTGGCTCCTCATTTCTAATCCAGTTTTCTGCTAATGTGCACCTCGGTAGGTAATGGTGATGTCTCCTGTATCTGAGTCCCTTGCCATCCAAGTAGGAGACCCTAACTGAGTTCTGAACCACTGATTTAGGCCTGGTCCAGCCCTGACTATTGGAAGCATGTGGGGAGTAAGCCCATGTTTGGCAAATCTCTCCCCTGACACACACACACTTACCTCTCCCTCCCTTCCCCCTCATTTTTTGTCTTTCTGCCTTTCAAACAAAATGAAAATAAGTAAATTCTTTTTTAAAAAAAAGTAAACATGAGAAATTGAGCACAGAATACACTTAATACAATGTTAGAGCCCCCTAATGGCAACTGTTGAATATTTTCAGATACATTTTCGCTCAACAAATAGGTGTTGATCAAGAATGATGTGTTTGGAATGACCTCAGTTGGCATGAACTTGAGCAGTTAGGCACTGGAGCATTTTCCTCAAGTCTGCAGATGAGTCTGTGTCTGCCTCTGTTAAGTGTGGAGTCCTGCGGAGTTGCTAAGGCTTAGGTTCTGTTTTCCAACCCAGTTCAAACCTCAGGCTTAGGATTGCAAGAGAACGGGCCAGATGCTATGGGTGCTCTTCTTCCTCATTACTAATCCAGTATCCACCTCTGCACATTCCCCAACTTTTCTCCCAAGAATTCCCAACCAAAACAGCCCACCTAGAGCTTTCCTTTTGCAGACTTTCAGAGCAATCTTACAGTCTGCCTAATACAATTTACCACCTCATTATGTTCTGAGTTGTAATATTCGTTTGATGTTTATGCATGTAAGTCACCTGTGTCAACATTAAGTTGTCACCATTCTAAGACAAGGGTCATTTCTTTGGTTTTTCCATATCACTTAGCACATGGTACATGTTAAGATAAGCTCAAGACATCTTTCTTGATTTCACTATAATAGGACAGTGGTAGTTTGGGGCAAGAAAACATGCATGTGTTCCACTGAGGCCTTGCGATTTGGACTTGTTGATTGTAGGTCACTGTAACATTTCCAGATCTGAGGTCTTCTGTGATTGTGGATATGAGGTTGACCACTTTTAGAAAGAATGGAGAAGGTACCATATGGCATGATGAAAGAAGATGTATCTGAATAATCTGCCCTCTTCCTTTGAAGGGAGAGAAAAGATGTGGATCCAAAAGGCTCGTTCTCCTTTCATTGTCTTAGAGCTGCTCTCTTGAGTTGATGATGCCTTTGAAGTGGATGCCTCAATTAATAAGTTTTTAGCAATGTGGCATAATTTAGGGAATTATTGTAGGGAACACATGGCTTAGATCTCAGTATTAATTTCTTAGGCTGCCCTAACAACCCCAAAGTGGGTAGCCTAAAACAACAGAGACTTATTCTCATATTGCTGAGACTATTAATCTTAAACCAAGGTGTTGAGTAGGCCATGATCCCTGCAAAATTCTAGGAAATCTTTGCTTGCCACTCTTAGTTTCTGGTAATTGCTGGCAACACTTGGCATTCCTTGCTTAAAAAGCATAACTCCAATTCCTGCTTCCATCTTCACATGGCTATCTTCTCCCTGTGTATGTCTGTGGGCCTCCAAAGCTCTTTCTTCTTGTAAGGATACTAGTCATTGGATTTAAAGCCCACCTCATTCTAGAATAAGTTCGCTTGAATTGTACCTGCAAATAAGGTCACAAAAATCCAAATAAGGTCACAGGTGCCAGGCATTAGGACTTCAGCATCTCTTTTGGAGAGAACACAACTCAATCTACAATGGTATCCAATTGAATACTCAGCAGGATAGAGCTACGAGATGTAGCTCCCTATGTCTCTTCCCTTATTGAACTCACCATGTGCTTTGACTGCCTTCACCATTAAGTTTAAGCTCTTTGAAGACAAGAATCTTACCTCCCTTGTGTCCCATTTCATTCTTTTCATTTAGCTGGCACTGATCCTGGCATGTAGCAGATACTCAGTAAACATGAGGTAAATGAACAAATAGTACATGAAGTTAAATGATGGTAGGAAGCTATTCAGAGGGTTTTGTAATTTCCAAAGAATGGATCAAGCTAATAGTGGAGGTAGACACTGGCTCAGAGGCTGTCTCCTCCTTTCAGTGGCAAGAGAGGCAATGAATGAAGAAGGCATTAGAGGATGATGGATGGCGTGGCACGAATGACAAAGGAAGCCAGAAACAAGCCATGGAAACCAATAGAGTTACTATTTCAAGTCTAGAATCTGAATAAATTGGGCAAATATAGAAAAACTGTTTTGTACAGTGCTTTCAAATTCTACCACTGGCCTTGCCTTTGATTCCCCGAGGGCCAATACCAGCCCTGTCTTTTGTCATTTTTCCATCAATTCTTTTGTTTTACAATTTCCACTGCTTATTATCCTTACTCCTTTCTAGTGTTTTGTAAAGCCAAAGATGAGGGGCAAATGCATTCTTGATACAAAGCATTTAGGCAGTTATCACTTAAATTAATGTTTTCTGCTAGAGTTGTATTTTAGTGGAAAACAATAATTGTTTCTAAGACAGCATCTTGGAGTTGAACCAATTCTATCAGCGAACACTCAACCATGGGAAGCTAACAATAAAAGGCAATGATCAATTGTTTTTTTCCCCTCTTCTACTCCAAAGGCAGACTTTGCCTCCCTTTACTTTTAAATAGAAACTAAACTGATGATACAGCATCTTGTTAGCGCTTCAGCAGGTCAGTGCCCCTACAGAGAAAGACACCCTAATTTATCACATTTTTCACACCTCCCCTTTGCTGACGGTTTATGAAGATTGTGTGTGTGTGTGTGTGTGTTACAGCCTTATAATCTTTGCTTTTGAATTGTGTTGATGTCCAGGAATGGACTTGGGGTGGGAGACAGGGCTCCTTTTCCTTCATGCCATCTCCCCAAATAGTTGCACAATGCATTTGGTGGCATTCACACTTGACTGGGATCGCATTTCAGTCTGTTCCATCTGATTGGATACTGTGTTTTCTTCCTGTCTGTGGTAATGGAGCACTCATTCCCAGTTCCCAAGGTTATTTTCATCTCAATGACCTTTTCCAACTCCCTGGGGTGGCTCACCATTACCCACCCCCTTGTGCCCTGCCCACTTAGGATATCACTTTCCACACGCCTCTTTTTGTAGTGACTGTAGTCTTCATACATTTTAATCAGGGATTTTGATGCCATGAAAGCACAATGATCTTTACCAGTTTATGACTCCTGCTATATTTCTGTAAGTTCTTCTCATGGTCTTCCTACTCAGGTCAAGCAATTTGCTTTCAACAATGGAAAGAGACAGGATGAGACACCATCTATTTATGGTATTAGGATTATGGTTTTATGATTTCTTTTCCTAACCTGTGCACCTTCTCATGAAGACTGAAAACTGGTTAGAATACAAGAGACAAGATCTGATGGGAAAATAATTCACAGGGAGGGAAAAAGTCATATTACACTGGGGCAGACGTGGCCTTTTCTGCCTTTCTTTATTGATCTTAAATTGCAGAAAGGGTTCAGAAGATAAAAAGAATCTGTGAAACAAAGAAGGAAAATCAAGGTGAATAAAGGAAGAGCTCTGCAAATGGTGGAGTTAGAGACCGAGTTCTAATGCTCGCCGGAGCTCACTGTCTCCCGTGGCATTCCCTTCTCTTCTTGGGCCCTCTGTTTTTGCCTTTGTCCTGGAGGGAGGCTGTGGGACTGACAAACAGGTCTCCTCCTAATTTCTTATGTTACGATTTTAGGAACAGAGCACAAGGTATTTACATCGCTTCCAACAATGTGTGCACTTGCCACATCTGTCACTTCTCTTTAGAAACACAGAAAGAGCTTGCCCTCCCCAAAGATAGGAAACTAGGAGTGAGCATTTGGCCTGCAGGTTAAGATACCTGCCTCCCATATCAGAATACCTGAGTTGGATTTCCAGCTATGGCTCCGGGTCCCAGCTTGCTGCTAAAGTAAACTCTGGGAGGTAGTTCTATTGGCTCTTGTGGTTGGGTCTGCCACCCACATGAGAGATGTAGATTGAGTTCCCAGCTTCAGCTTTAGTCTAGCCCAGCCCAGACTATTGCGGGCATTTGGGAAATCACCTTGTAATTAGAGCACTCTCGCTCACTCTTGCTCTCTGCCTCTCAAATAAATCAGTAACTAAATAAATACATTTGAATGTTTTTAAAAAGATGAGAAACTAAACCTACTGCTTCTTTCCGGATTGGTGATAGTGGTGATGATGTGTTATTGATATCAAATAATAATCACTTAAACTTATATTGAATTTCTGTTTCAAAGAACATCATATGCTTTATCTCAGGTTGTAAATATCTGGTCCTTGGACAGATAAGCTTATACACTTATTTTTCTTGTCCTTCCTGATTTTTTCAATGTTTTTCTTTAGGTGTCAATGTTGAAAAATTAACATTCATTCATTCTATAGCCAGTCTCAATAAGAAAAATATGTGGTAGTTAATACAGAATACAAAGAATAGGAATGAAATGACATCTTGCAATTCGATCATTGCTTTTAGTCCCTGTTTATACAGCTGTGGAACTGTGGTCTTGGTACTTTTTACTTGTTGAATATCATGATTAGTGATTCACTAAGCCAGTGATTATAGAGTGGATAGAAATATGTTTTTGCAAGGATTGAGGAAAAAGAAGGAAGTAGGGGAATTGAACAAGGGAAGAGCTCAGAGGGGAAGTGTGGTTATCTTCTTGAAATTGTACCTATGAAATACATGAAGTCTTTTCTGTTTATATTAATAAAAATTTTTTTGAAAGAAATGGCAGGCCAGCGCCACGGATCACTAGGCTAATCCTCCACCTTGCGGCGCCGGCACACCGGGTTCTAGTCCCGGTCGGGGCGCCAGATTCTGTCCCAGTTGCCCCTCTTCCAGGCCAGCTCTCTGTTATGGCCCGGGAGTGCAGTGAAGGATGGCCCAAGTGCTTGGGCCCTGCACCCCATGGGAGACCAGGAGAAGCACCTGGTTCCCGCCTTTGGATCAGTGTGGTGCACCGGCCGCAGCGCACCGGCCGCGACAGCCATTGGAGGGTGAACCAACAGCAAAAGGAAGACCTTTCTCTCTGTCTCTCTCTCTCTCACTGCCTATAAAAAAAAAAAAAAGAAAGAAAGAAAGAAAGAAATGGCAGCTGGCAATACTCACCTACATTCTTAATGGCCACATGACTGCAGTCAAGTCAATGCTACCTTTGAGTTTGAGTTTTCAACTGAATGATTTATGGGGTTGACTTGGTCTCTAGCATTTGACCTTGCA
Source organism: Oryctolagus cuniculus (assembly GCF_051225735.1). Classification (NCBI taxonomy): domain Eukaryota; kingdom Metazoa; phylum Chordata; class Mammalia; order Lagomorpha; family Leporidae; genus Oryctolagus; species Oryctolagus cuniculus. The sequence goes on from NC_142872.1 coordinate 56,123,933, forward strand.
ATGCCAGTTATCTAGCTTGTCAGCACTGCTGATGATAATGAAGATGATGATGATGCCACCATGATTATTAATCCTGTGTCATTTTTACCTTTATAAAAGAATTTATGTGTACATTAATTATTTAAATCTTTTTATATATACATTACTGCTGTGTGCTGAGGAGGATATTAAGGTATGTTTATCCCCACTTCACAGATAACATATCTGAGAGAGAACTCATGTGATTCACTATGACTCATATTTATTCTCATGGTCTCCAACTTTCTACCTCCAAGGTCCCCTTTATTACTGTCTCCAGTGAACCCAAGGTTTTGTACAACTTTGTCTACCTGTTGACATCTCCTCATATTATGATGTGTGCACTCATTTTGTGTTATGTGAAGACATCTAAATGTTTGTGTTTCACACCATTGAGTTGTTCTAACACAGGGAATCAGTATAATTCTTGCACTTTGGACTTAAACTAACGTTAAAATATACATTGACCTTTCTGATTTATTTTGCTTAGTTTTTCTTAGCTACCAGTAGCTTTTTCAATTACATTGCAGCTAATAGCTAACCTCTCATTTCAGTGGTAAATTTAATTTATTTAATAAGTAAGATAATAACTGCTAATACACAAATTCTATGGTTCCTTGCAATAATTTTTCTTGATTTCAGTGCTTTCCTTGCTATACTTATTGGCCTTGTACTTAATGACTTTCTGTTACAAGGCAGAAGAAAAGTCACAGCAGGTCATAAAAAGGTTATGTGAATCTTAAGGATACTGGGTCCAGGCTCCCTACAACATAGCTGGGATTTATGCTGATCTGCAGATAGCAGTGGTAAGGCAATTAGCAGTAGAATTGAAACTCAAGTTTTTGTTACTGTTCTCACTTTTAATCCTGGGGTACCTAGAGTGGAACATTTCCTCACGTCTGGTCCTAGCGTTGTACTGAGAAGCAAGAAGTCTCTGCACATGTTGACTCAATACCTGTAATACATCCATTGTGGGCCAGGTGCTGGCAAGGGCCTGGTTTTGGAGATGCATCGTCACCCCTGAGCTAGGGCCCTGACTTCCTTCTGCCATTTTGTCTTTCACTGATGCACTCTGCAGCTTTGAGACTCTGCCAGCCCTAACTTGCCTGTGCCCTCACAGTGACACAGAATCACTGCGAGATTCCTTTTCCCAAAATAACCCAGCAGCTTCCAGGGCTTGATTGGACTCTGGTCTGTTTTGGAATGGATTCTAACTTTTACAAAGTGAAATTTCATATGCTGAGCAGGTTCTATTTATATCTCCTTGTATTTTCTTGTGTGAGATGCCAAGAAGTCTTTTGTGCAAACGGCTTGTAATAGAAATAAACAAATATGATATATTCTGGATTCTAATAAGAAGCTGATGGACTTCATTATAACATTTCTCAGGAGGAAAAAAAAAGAAATGCCACATTAAATGTATATGTTATTCATAAGACTCCTAATTTCAGGAAAATTAGATATGAAAATGAGCTCCTCCAATGAAGGAAATACAGCATGAAGGTTCTTGTTAGCAAAAATACAATTCTTCATAAATATATGGAAGATATATATGCCCAGCTCTTCTCCATGCGTGGAGGTGTGCATTTGGAACAACCTGGATCAGATTCAGTTGAGCATCTAAGATACATTCCCGTATTAGAATGTGCTCAAGCTCTCATGGGGCCTCCAGAAAGAGGGTGAAGAAAGCACCCGTGCTGCCTGCGTGTAATGCCAAAGCAGAGGTCATGGCAAGAGGCTTCCACAACAAAGCCAGAAACCATTCAGATTCTATGTATCGTTACTGAGGGAAGCAGGTTTTCAAAACCTGCTAAGTTTGAGAGGTCAAGGCTAGCCAAAGAGCTTGAGGAATAACACCCTCAGTGCGCTCAGAGAAAAGTTGGGATCGCATGCCCTGATTCTACCTCCATCACAGTTCTGCAAGCAACCTCTCTGATGAGCTCCGAAGTCTAAGCCTTATTCCCTTTTCCATTTGGACTATTGTTACCCTGGGCGAGTTCTTTAATTAACTTCTCTGCGTTTTGGTTTCACCATTTATAACACAGGGATAATTATACTTCAAGATAATGTGTGGAAAAAAATGCCTCTCCATTGCACACTGAGAGGCAGACATGCACATTATCATTATTGTTTATTAATAGTAATGACACCCCACATGGGTAGTGGGATCAGCTCTCTTCCCCACACAACTCGGGACCTTCATCCAGGTTCCTCATTAACCCTGACATTAACTGCAATTTGCCTGGAGGCTCTGCAGAGGTAGAGTGTTAGCTCTTTACTGGGTTTCTCTTATGGTCTTTTTACTCTTGTAAACAAGTGGAGCTGGGCTGCTCCAAACACCCTGTCTTTAATAAACACAGAACAGAAACTCAGGAAGGGTTAATAAGTCACTAACCACTCAGGTCAGAAAGTCAACAGATCATAGAAACCAGTCACATACAAGGGCACCTCGAAATGTTTATGGAAAAATGGAATTCAAAGGGAAGTTTATCTGGCCAGTGTGGTGGTAAAATGAGGTAAGCCACCCCTGTGATACAAGCATCCCACATCAGAGTGCCAGTTCATATTCTGGCTGCTCCACTTCCAGCCTCCCCGCTAAAACATCTGGGGCAGCAGCCTAAGGTGGTCCAAGTGCTTTGGCTCCTGCCACTCATGTGGAAGACCTGAGTAGATTACCTGGCTCCTGGGTTCAGCCTGACCCAAATCTGGTTATTGTGGTCACTTGTGAGGTAAACCAGTGGATAGAAGATTGCGTTCGCTCTCTCTGTCTCTCTCTGTCTCTCTGTTCTACCTTTCAATTCAATAAATCTCTTTTAAAAGTGGGTGGCAAGTTTGTTTTGGTGAGAAAAAAAAGGTGAAATGCATTCATGGTTTTCTCATGATAGGCATTTTCTATGAAATTATAGAAGAACCCTTATATGCATGGATTTCAAATTTTTGCACCAAAATAAACTTCTTTTAATTCTATTTTCCATAAACTTTTTAAAAAATATCCTTGTACTTCACATTCAGGGTTTATACTCATACATATATTTCCATGGCCCTACTCCCTCCAAAATTGATCATACCAGCTTAAGGGTGGATGATAGCTGTGAGAAAATCAATTTCAGAGAAGTTGAGCACACACTTCCACTTCTGACATTGTAGTAGAAAATTCCACTTATAAAACAATGAGGCACTTGGATCAAAACCCCTGCCGTGTCCAATTAGACTTCTTTAAAAGGGAGCAACCTCTTTAACTTTGTGAGTTTCTGGGGGCTGTTTATCATTTCCTTTTGGCTTATCACAACTCCTAAATTACCTTAGCATATGCTTCGTTGCTAGTATTTTTCTTCTTTCCCTTTGCCACGGGAGATAACAGCAACAAAAAGTTCTTTATGAGAGGCATTTCAAGAAAGTGTTGGAGGGGAAAAAGACAGTGGCTAATGAAATAAAGAAGGAAATAATTTCCAAGGGCTTTTAAAACTTTGTTGTAGGACAATCATTCGAGTATGGGATGGACCCCTAGGCAAGATTAGGTCTTTTGGGTGACAGAGGAACTGAGTTTGGATGTCAGCTTTGAATTCTTATTACCCTTGTTCCTGCACTCCTTATAAATTCAGGATCCAAATAGCTATACTTAGCATGCTTTTGAATGTGGTAAAATGTGTGTTTTATTTAGTCAGTACTCCGTGTACTTCTGTGTTTCTTTCCAGCTGGAGATCTAGTCCCATTTTTCACTGCCTGGGAATTATGACAAGGAAGTTCATTGCAACCAACACAATGCTGTAGCCTTCTTCCAACCCCTTTCACATTGCAGAACAAGTACTTTCCTAGATGGTCCATCCCTTAGGGGCAGAGGCTTTATCTCATTCATCTTAGTATTATCTTAGCTACCTGTTAAGCACCAAGCCCAGCATGGGAAACCACAGATGCCTGCTGCGTGAATGGGTGATGGGTGGAGAAAAATGCTGTGGTCTTGGACATTTCTGTGTATCACCAATGAAAAGATACAGCGTGTAGAGCAAGGTTCTCATACCTAACAATCAGCTCAAACCATCAGAGTGGGTCAAAAGTCTTTTCATTGTGTTTAGAATAAAACCCAGACCATGGAGAGCGGCTAGCCTGGTGCATTTGGCTGGAGTCTAATATTTAGCTTCACTTAACATTTAGCTTCACTTCTCTCCATTCTCTCCTCTGCTCACTATGCACCAACACTGGTCTTCTTTTCATTCTTCAGAATCAGCGAGCTCTGTCGTATGACAACATGGCTTTTCCTGTTGCTTCTACCCAGAATCCTTCCCCACCTTTCCCCTTGGCTCACCTGGTCATTCATTTGCCTTGGACTTCATCTCCTCGGTCAGCATTTTTCCATCCCAGGTTTTCTGCCCTCAGTCCTTTCAGTATCCTCCACAGCCAAAGGAGTGCCCAGCACTTAGTAGGTCTACAATAAATATCTTTTGGGTGACTAACACATCATTAGCCATAGTTTCCAGATATTCAATATATGAACTTAAGAAAACCTATGCTAGAAAACCTGGAGCAAACAATCTAAATTCCAAATCCAAAGTCTGACTTTTGTTTTGTCTTTTTAAATAACCAGAAGCTTAGAGATTACCTCTTCTGTATGCATTCTTAAAGGAAGAAAGGGATTGGGGGAAGCGTGGAGGAAAACCTTGGGCAAGATGGAATTAAAAATTTGGGGGAAAAGGTGATGAGAATTCTCAGTGACTTTAAAATGCTTATATGAAGTGAGCCACCCCTGGACAAGATATTCCATATTTCTCAGTTATTTCTTAAAATCCATAGCATACTAAAGGTGGTATAGATTAGTCATGGATCTCAAATTTTTATTTTATTTTGTTTTGTTTTGTTTTAGAGAAAAAGAGAGAGAGTGCACTTCCATTCACTAGTTCATTTCCCAAATGTCCTCAAGGACTGATGTTGAACCAGGCCAAAGCTGACAGCCAGCAGCTCAGTCCAAGTCTCCCACATGGGTGTCAGGAACCCAATTACTTGGGCCATCACTGCTACCTCATGTGTGTGCATTAGCAAGAAGTTGGAATTAGCAGTAGAGCAAGGACTTGAACCCATGCACTCCCATATGGAATGCAGATTTCCCACCCAGTGTCTTAACCTCTAGGCCAAATACCCACCCCTCTCAAAGTTATTTGATGATCAGGCATCATCTCCTCTCCTCCTTGTTGTTCCTTTGAATATTTTTGAGACTAAATATTGGGTGGCATACATTTTGGGAAACAATAAATTAGGAACCATTGTCTGCTGAACATTGACTGTGCCCTAAGCCGTGTACCAGGCATTTTGTCACTTGATCACTTGTTCTGCCACTCTTCCATTCACTGATGAGTGAAATGAACTTCACGGAGTTTAGTTACCTTGACCAAATCCACATGACTATCAGATCAAGCATAGCAGCTAGGATGTGAACTAAGGCTGCCCGATTCCAATGGCCTTGATCTGCTTACTGCTGAATGCTATTTCCTAAGATATGCTTCTAATTACTTAAAGCAGAGCTCACTGGCAAGCACCTTTTGACTTTGTTAAATACAAGATTTCTGGGCCCTAAACCAGATTTTTTTAATTCAGTAGGTCTGGGTTGGGATCTGAAAATTTGCATTTCTAACAGGTTTCCAGATGATGCTGCTACCTCTGGCTTGGGGCCCATATTTTGAGAGCCACTGGTTTAAAGCTCAACTATCACAAGTTAATGGTTTTTGTAATAATGTTATTAGAAGCTTATGAAGCTAAAGACTCTTTATAATATTTTTTGCTACATTCATATGATACTAATAATTCATTCCAATTCCAGAAGTATTTATTGAGCATCCACAGTTACAGACATTATATCATTTCATAGGATTCAGAAATGGCTAGGAGTAGATAATTGGCCTTAGGGAGGCTGTAGTTAGTGGCAGCATGGGGCGAGGGTGGTATTAAGGAGAACAAAGTATTCAGCTGCACTGATGCAGACAGTCCTAGAGTGGCACGCATGGCACTTCCCCTGTGGCTGCAGATGGCATTGGAAGATACCCTCCTACACACCTGAACCTAACTGGCATCCTACCTCATGGTTAGTCCTCAGCTGGGATGGGAGGGACCCAGGAAACACCAACAGCAAGTGCAGTCGTGGTGCAATGATGGGAAGCCTACAATGCTGATGGGAGGTTCCCATGCACAAGAGTCTGGATTCGGGCAAAGAGGCGGAAGGGAGTGGGAATGATTCTGGAAGGGCCGAGAAGGATCTTGTATGAAAACAGAACTTAGAGAATTCTGGTCAGAGAGCTCACGGGAAAGGTGTATGGCTCCCACTGCTCATTCAGGCATGTGTTCACTCTGTGAATATTTTCTGAGACTGTGCTGGATGCTGGGGCAATACAAGGAGGACTGAAACCCTGAATCTGGCCTCCAGGAAGAGAAATACAATGTGTTCAACCCCAAAGCCAATGCTAAGATCAGAATGTGCCCTGACTAAAAGGCCTGGAAACACTGAACAGAGGTCCCAGGACAGTACAGAGAAAGAGATAGCTGGCTGGAAGAATCGTGGCCCCTCCATTTGTGCTGACTCTGGGAACAACCCAAGATGGGCAGCAGCACAGGTCCCCATTACAGCCTCTCCATAACCTCCTGGACATTTTCGTAGGTGACTGTCCTGTTCAGCTTGGAGTGAGACATGGAAGCTGGCGAATGGAAACTCCAAAGGCTGTGCCAGAGAAAATGCCTTTAGAATCGTGCCTGCTTTGTGCTCCTTGCTAAACATCCAGAAAATAGCTAGCATGCGCGTTTCCCAGGCTGATTAAAGGGTGGGTGTGCAAGTCTGTAAATAATTGCTGCATGAATCTTTATAACCACCCGAAATGAGCTTAACTCGGTTGCTGCACGGTGGCAGAAAGGCTTATAATGTTAGGCTCATCATTCTATCATGCTTCAAAGAATGGGAGGCCGAGGCCCTGCTCCACTCTCCCCTCACTTCCTGATTAATCCACACTTTTAGAATATGAGTTAGGACTGACTGATGAGCTGATTTAGTTTAGCTTTGTAGGATTTTTCCCCTAATTTAGCAAGCAATGAGGACCGGCGCCATTTCTACTCTTTCATTGGGCTCTTAAGTCTCATTTGTGCCATTAGCTGAACTGGTACAGCTCTCGGCACCTTTTTTGCCCTCTTATCAGAATTCAAAGGCTCGTCCTTCTCTTGTAATTATAAAGTGCTCAGAGTCAAGACAGCCCTGGTAAACTTTGCTTTTCGGCACAAAAACAATATTAGCTAAAGAGCTGGTTGTAATACAGATACCTAGAAAAGTAGGGGAAAATCGGGTCTTAAAGAGATTTATAAACCCCATTCCAGACTATATTCATCATCTTTCTTTCTTGCTATAACGCCTCAAGAATTCAGATAGGAATGCTATTTACAATGATCCCTGTCGGGAGATGGCGAATACAGATTTATCTGCCTGTCAGGTCACAATTACCTTTAAAACCTAAATGAAATGAAAGAGAAGAAACCACATTCTTCCCAGTAATGGGGTATTCCAGCGATAGTCTGGCTGGCACGCACGTTCCTTGCTGCATATTGGAGGGCTGCCTCATGTTCATCCAAGGGTGCTTACATTAGAAGCAAGATCTATAGATAGGTAGATAGATACACACACAAATTGAGAACTGCAGGTCAAATCGATATAGGTGGGATGATATGTGAGTAGAGAAATGGAGAGAGAGCCAAATTTATGAGCCTGGGAAATCCCTTAGGAATTTGAGTTGGGCAATCCCAAGTCTTTTTGTCTGGTCGGGTCTTTTGCATCTGCTGGGCCCCTGGCACCAGGCTAAACATTGGCTGTAGAGTCAGAACACTAACCCCACCCTTGCATCATAGCCAGTGTGATTGCAGGGAAAGGAGAACTTAGTGCTGTGGTTCTGAGAGTTTGGCCCTCATACACCAGCAGCATGAGCTGACCCCAGGAACAGGTTAGACACTCAGGTCCTCAGCACCCACCTTCGTTCCCCTCCCCAGAGCTCAGAAATCAGAAATGCTAGGGTGTGGCCTTGCAGTCAGAGCTGCAGCAAACTCTCTGGGTGATCCTAACACTGAATGCAATTTGAGAACCACTGGTCTAGCAGCTTGGATCTGCTTTCTTTAAACTGGAGTTGGCGGCCAGAGTTATACACTGGGATCACCTCGGGAGTTTAAAAGAATGCATATATATTGAGGTGCAACCCCAGAATCGTGATGTCATAGGGCCAAGGAGTAACCTGGACATGAGGGTGTTTAACAGCTTCCCTGGTACTTTTAAATATGAATTCACATGCAAGCAGGTGTAAGAGGAGCTATAGACCTGGGAGGCCTGGAGATGTGCCGATTTAGCTGGCTATTGCAAGATGAGATTGGGCTCTCAGAAGTAAGGAGAACCTTTCTTAGGGCTGCGTGGCTAGGGGAAGGAGGTACTGGACACTCTGGCAGGAAAGAAGTTACAGAATCTACACACCAGGTGAACAGAGAACAGAAGGAAAAATCAAAGATGGTTCTGAGTTCTTGACCAAGTCTAAGAGAAGGGGAAAGCTTTTCTTGGAAAAAGCAAGACAGGGCCTTGGGAGGGTAGAAAGTAGATAGTTCTGAGTGAACCTGGCAGTGATGCCCAGCAGGGAGCTGCAAGTTTGGATCAGAAGTTCAAAGAGAAGCAGAGGGATTGGGAAGAATGGAAAAGAAAACAGAAATGAAGCAGAGTGGATGGAGAGAAGAGAAGTGCTGTGAGATACCAGAAAACTGAAGGAGATGTTGCTTGCTTGAAGCCCATGGGGAGAACAGAGGGTTTGCTAATGGAAGACAGGTCTGAGGGCATAGCCCACAGCTGACCCCCAGGGTCAGGGTAGAGAATCTCAAAGAGCAGAAAGCACAAAGGGCATGATGAGGACAGTCATGACAACATAGCATCATCAAAGGCAAAGACAGAGGGGCTGACATTTAGTCCTGCATCCCACATCAGAGTATTCGGATTTGATTCCCAGTGTCGGCTCCTGACTCTGCTTTCTGCCAATGTAGACCCCGGGAGGCAGCCGTGATGGCTCAAGTGACTGGGTCCCTGCCACCCACATGGGAGACTCAGCTTGGGTTCCTGGCTCCCTGGCCTAGTCTTAGCCACTGTGTGCATTTGAGAGATGAACCACTGGGTAAGAACCCCTACCTCAGTGGCTCGCTCGCTCGCTCACTCTCTCCCTCCTCTCACTCTCATACTTCTTCAAAAAGCTAAACGAGTGAGTTAGGAGACAGGTACAGGAAACATTAATGCCAGCAGTATGAAAACCTGAAAAGACAGGCCGGAGGGTAGCCTATCTTAAGTAAGAAGAAAGTCTGCAAAGTCACAATAGTAATACCTCATTGTTTGTAGTGGAGCCGACACCACATTCTGGACCCTGTGCTTTGCCTCAACTCAGTAACAATCCCTGAAGTACTAGCAACCTTCATTTTGCAGATAAGGAAACTGAGGCACGGAGGCATGAAGGGCTGGGCACAGAGCTACCTAGAAAAGCAGAGATGGAGCTTTGGGTGGATTCTGGGAATCTGGCTCCAGGGAGACGCCTGACCTCTGTGGAAACCAGGATCACGTATTTAGAGGGCAAGCCTTAGTGTGAGTGGAAAAACGTGTCCAGGCACAACTCTCGGGTTTTCGCAGACAGCAGACTCCCTGTTCAGAGAGACAGGTGGGGGGTGGGGGGAAGCAAGCAGGTGCCTCTCGGAGTGGAAGGAACGCGCAGCTCCCAATTCTGACAAAAAGTTGACATTTGAACAAAGAGAATGAAATAAAAGGGAGTGTGTTCCATTAGTTTGAAAGGTCTTGTTGAAATCCACGCGCGCGCAGGCGTCCTGGATGAGGGCTGTGATTCTCCCCTCGGTTCACCTCCCTGCCGCTCAGCGCAGGATCCCACGAGGCCAGGAAAAGTTCATCTCGCACCTGAGATGGTGACACCTCATTGTGGTTCCCACAGCATCCTTCCGTGTGTGCCTTCAACGCCATTAACACAAAAGAACAGGGAGAGAAAGCGCTATGTCTGCCTCCGGGAAGCCTCTCACCCAGGCTTGAGTTTCGCTGCGGCACATTCGGAAGCCGGCAGATGTGAGGGGCAGGGGAGGCGGGAAGCGGCTTGGGGACTTCCCTGGCAATTTCTTAAAAAAAAAAAAAATCAAAGCACTTTGCACCCACGAAACCACAGGCACTTAGGCGGAGGAGGGATGATTATCTGTACATCAGGAAGGTGGAAGTTGTGGAACCCAGAGGTTGAATGATAGCCCCCAGCGGGCAAGGGAAGGCACTGGTGCCGCCTTGGCGTGAGCCACGTGTGTGTGGTTGCGTTTGTGTCCCTGGGCGAGCTACTCTGAGGACCCGCAGTGGCAATGCTGGGCTCTGGGGCGATGATCCCTAAGCACGAGGTTTTCCTAACCTCGCTCGCCGTGTTCAGAAGTGAGAATCCGTGGCACACAGGCCCACAGAGATGAGGCTCACACAGGTTGGGTTTTGAAGTCAAGAATTGGCCCTGTTTCCAAACTGTGAATTTTCTCTCTAATCACTAGGTTGGTTAATAACTACCTGGTTATGGCTGCGGCACACAAAGATGGTCAGGCCTTCAGTCAGCCTGGCAGGTCCTGTCTCCGTGGAAAGCGGGGGAAGCAGGGAGACAGGAGCAGTGGGAGGGGCTGCAGGCGGGAGCAGCCCAGCCAGAGAGGAAAGGACAGCAGTGACAGCCCGGGGGAGGTCTCTGCAGCAGACCGACAGCTCCGGACAGACACACCGGGAGACCTGCGGAGGGACAGCGCGGAACAAGTCCTGAGGTGTCTGCTGTTGAAATGCCTGTGCCTTTTTCCTGCCTCGAATTTCTTTTCTCATTAACAAAAGGCATTAGGTCTGCTTTTCTCCTACGTTCTGTGAACACAGGAGAACGATTAGAATGAACAGATGAGGCTTAAGCAGTCAAGTGAAAGCCATCCCGAATCACAGGACTACAGAAAGACCACTGCTAGCCTTTTGCTACCTTGCATTATTTTCTTCCTCTTTCTCTTTCTATGGACCCATATAAGAAACACTAACGTGAAAGATCTATGAGAGCAGGGAGTTTATTAATTGTTCACCATGGAATTGCTAGCACCTAAAGTTATTTCTGCCACATAGTAGCTACTCAATAAAGATTTGTTGATGTAAGGATGCAAAGAAAAAGATGTTCTAGTTATCATGATATATAATTATATACTATATGTGTAATTATATGTAATTACATAGTTTTACAATTTTCAACCATGCTGAGCTTTTACTCCATGGACTCTTGTGTTGTATAATAGCAGACAGCACTGCAGTACAATGGTGCTACTATTAAGAGTTTGACCTCTGCAGCGCCAGCATTGTGGCGTAGCAGGTAACACGGCCACCTGTGATGCCAGCAGCCCATATGGGTGCCAGGTCACGTCTCAGCTGTTCCATTTCCAATCCAGCTCTCTGCTTGTGGCCTAGGGAAAGCAATGGAAGGTGGCCCAGCTGCTTGGGCCCCTGCCACCATGTGGGAGACCTGGATGAAGCTCCTGGCTCCTGGTTTCAGCCTGGCCCAGCCCTGGCCATTGCAGCCATTTGGGAAGTAAATCAGCAAATGAAAAATGAATCTCTCTCTCTCTCATTCTCTCTCTCTCTCTCTCTCTCTCTCTATCTTTGTCTGTCTGTTTCTCAGTAACTCTGCCTTTCAACTAAGTAAATAAATCTTAGAAAAGTTTAAGCTCTGGAGTTACAGACTGCTTAGATAGAAACGAGATTCCCACTGTTAACATCAGTGTGATAATTAATTTTGTACACTTCAGTTTCTTAATCTGCAAAATGGGAGCAGTAGTAGTGCCCTTCTCTTAATGCTCTTGGAAAAGGAAATACACGAATGCATGTAATGTGCTTGGATCCATCTTGGGCAAGGTCAGTATGGCTTGGTAAATAGTACTTACTAATTTTGTTGCACATTGCTAAATATTGTAGAGTACCATATTAATGCTATTCCATCATGACAATACGTCAGGATGAATTTAAACATACTCCATTTTGTCGAGTATTTTTCCTGTTAGTGTTTTGTTATTAAAAAATACCACTGAAAGGACTAAGAGTCAAAGGGAGCACATAAACAAGTCTGGTACCTGCTAATATTAATCAATAGAATAAATAAAGGGGAGAGTCATCCAACATGGGAAGCGAGATACTCAGCAGACTCATAGAATGGTGGATGTCCTAAACAGCACTCTGGCCTCAGAATCAGCCCTAAAGGCATTCCGATCTGGCTGAAAAGCCCATGAGAGTATTTCAGGCATGGAAAGCCAAGACACTCTGGCAAAAAAAAAAAAAAAAAAACAAACCTAAATGAAAGATCTCTGTGAGTGAGATCCCAGTGGAAAGAACAGGCCTTCGAAGAAGGAGGTACCTTTCTCTGAAGGGAGGAGAGAACCTCCACTTTGAATATGACCTTGTCTAAACAAGATAAGAGTCGGAGAACTCAAGGGGCTTCCATAGCCTTGGAAACTCATGACTGGAGCATGGGGAGATTACTGATGCCATAAACAGGAGTGTCAATTGGTAAAGTCAACAACAGGAGTCACTGTGCACTTACTCCTCATGTAGGATCTCTGTCCTTAGCATGCTGTACATTGAGACTTTATGCTATAACGAGTACTCAAACAGTATATTTCACTTTGTGTTTCTATGGGGGTGCAAACTGTTGAAAGCTTTACTTAATGTATGCTAAACTGATCTTCTGTAGATAAAGAGAATCGAAAATGAATCTTGATGTGAATGGAAGGGGAGAGGGAGTGGGAGAGGGGAGGGTTGCGAGTGGGAGGGACGTTATGGGGAGGAAGTCATTGTAATCCATAAGCTGTACTTTGGAAATTTATATTCATTAAAAAAAAGTTTAAAAAAAAAATACCACTACAAAGATCTCCCTTACATGAAAATACTTTTCAGTTTATAATGGCTTCCTTAGGGTAAAACTGTAGAAGTAGAAGATCTTCCACAGCACCCTCGTTGTAGCTTCCTATCAAAGTTGCCGACAGAATGTTCTGATAGTGCCAGCTGTGGGACTGAGCCTCTTTCCAGGTACTGTGGCTGCACCTCCACCTTTTGTGCACGTTGATTCTGCATAACAGAAGCCTGTTCCATTTTGTTAGGCCATCTTGAGTTAGGACAGAGAGAAACTCTGCCCACAAGCTGCTGCTTGTTGTTGTTTGTTGTTAGGAGCAGGTTCTGGGTGTTTGTGCATGCGAGAGAGGGGTAGGGTGCAGAGGCTTGGACCCCTTGTCCCCAGAAGGTGCCATGAATGTCAAGGATCAGCCAGATTGTCCTGTGCAATAAACTTGAGGACTCAAAGAACAGTACAGAAAGTGCTTTATAGGGGCTGGTGCTGTGGCGTAATGGGCTGAGCCTCCACTTGTGGCATCAGCATCCCATATGGGCATTGGTTCAAGTCCCGGCTGCTACTCTTCCAATGCAGCTCTCTGCTGTGACCTGGGAAAGCAGTAGAAGATGGCCCAAGTGTTTGGGCCCCTGCACGAGCATGGGAGACCTGGAAGTAGCTCTTGGCTCTTGGTTTTGGATTAGTCCATATCTGGCCATCGCCGGCATTTGGGGAGTAACCAGTAGATGGAAGATCTCTCTCTGTGTGTCTCCCCCTCTGTCTGTAACTCTACCTTTCAAATAAATAAATAAAAATCTTTTTGTAAAAAGTACTCTATAAATGTCCTGGAAAGAGTTTGGAAATTGTCTTCTCAAGGAGCAGATTGGGGTTGGAAGGCTGCCTGGAGAAGAGAACTCTGCTTCTGCAGTTAGTGCGTTTGCCTTGTCATTTTCATGATGTTGCACCTGTTCGACAGGAGGTGCAAGGCCCTTTCAGCCTCATTGGCTCCCAGTTGCTGCCTCTGTGACACAGATCATACAACTCATTTTCTGTGCCATCCCCATCCATCCTCTCCTGGATGAATCCCCCCTACAGAGCTACCTCCTCAAAAGGAAAACTGGTAAGACAGCTGTAGAACTCCTTCAAGAAATGGATGCTTTGTCTAAATACAGCGTTAGGCAGCCGACTCACCACAAATGAGACTCAATGTCACTTAAATGTGTTGGAGCTCTTTGCATCTTACGAAGGGAAACTGTTTTCATATTGCAATGCTTCTACTCCACCTGGCAAGTGAGCACGTGTGACAGTTTGCTTCTGTGCTCTCCCACTTCGTATGAAAGGAGCGGGCACTTAGGTTGGCTGTATTTGTTCCGAATGGGAAAACAAGTCTGGCGTTTTTACATATCATTTTGTACTCCTGGGAAAAATGGCTTTCTCAGCCTCAGGGAATGCAGTTCAAACAGTAGCAACTCCTGTGGATGTTTTATTGCACCTTAGGTAAATCTGCCATCAATGATAAGTGTTTGTGGCGATGGGTATGTTAATTAGCTGCCTTGTGTACATACATCCCAGCATTACTTTGTACCCCATACATAAAGTCAGTTATAATTTGTTCATATTCAGAAACTCTAAACAGAGACTAGAAATATAATAAAGAAGTCTGTGAAAAGAACAAATAAAGGTGCACTGCTGAACTGGCCAATGCAGTCATTCAACTAAGCATCACTGCACACCTGCTGCTCCCCGTGGGCCCAACAGTGTGCAAGAGAGATGTGACCTAGGAAATTTCCATTCTAGGCCTCAAGAAACTTCCATTCTAAAAGGGAATTTCAAGTTTTGGAATAGCAAGAGCAGACATGTGGCCTAGCCAGTAAGACGCTGGTTGAGACACCCAAGTTCCACATTAAAGTATCTGGGTTCAGTTCCCAGCTCTGCTCCCAATTCTGCCTTCTGGCTGGTGCACATTTCCCGAGGAAGCAGTTAATGGCTCAAGTACTTGGGTCTCTGCCACACCCATGGGAGATCCAGACTGAGTTCCCACCTCCTGGCTCCCACCTTGGCTGTTCCTAACATTAGGGGAGTTAAATCACCAGCTTGACACTCACTCTTTCTCCCCTACTCCAAGTAAGTCTCTATCTCTGTGTCTCTGCCTGTATTCAAAATTAATACTTTTGAATGGATAAAAATATAGTGATTACCAATGTGAATGCTGTGTTAGAAAGATGCAGCATGTTGAGATAGAATAGCATGAAGACAGCAACTTACAGAGAATGGAAAGGAAGGCTTTTGAAGAGATTGCTGGCAGCAGTCTGAAAAGTAAAATTGCAGTCACTGTTGGACAAGGTTTGGGTGCTGGATAGGCAGGGCAGGGTGGAGGGATTTTTCCAGGCAAAGTAAACAGCAAGGAAAAGGCTCCAAGGCAGAAAAGTACTTGATCTTGCTGAGAAACTAGAAGAAAATGTGTGTGTTGGGATTCTAACCATCCAGGAGAGAGAAGCCTGAGAGGAGACAGAAGAGTGGGTTAGGTCAGACCAGCGGTGTCGCTCCCCCTCTTCGTGGAGGAACGACACAGGACCCTGCGCTGTTCTTTCGTCTGCTCGGCCCTCCCGGGTTTGCTGCTGGTTCTTCCCGGGTTGGCTACTGTCCCTTCCACCTCCGTGGAAGGGCGGTTCCCCCTGGCCACTTTCCCCACTTCCGCGGGGGAGCGGCACACCGCCGGCCGGCTCTCTCGGGGGGCTGCACAGGTGTTCCTTCAGATAGATGTTCCTCTTAGATGTTCCTCGTGCATGTTGTCTCTCTCCTCCTTTATAGTCCTCTTCCACCAATCCCAACTCTGCTACCCACACGCCGAGTACGCTGCTCTCCTCCAATCAGGAGCAGGTCCTACAGTTTATTGGTTGAACTGGAGGCAGCTGTGTAAAAGCTGTTTCTCCCTTCTCAGCGCCATATTGTGGGAGAGCAGATGCATAGAATAAGTCTTAATTCCAGTAACTTAGTCTAGTCCGAGTTGCTCCCCACACAGCGGCAGCTGCATTCCTGGGAGCTGCTTAGGACTCGAGGCCTTCACAGAATTACTGGAAAGTGGAATTCAAAGAAAAGTTTATGTTAACACGAAAGGTTTATATATAAAAGGTATGTTTTCCTTGGGCCTTTTGAAAACCTTCTAGTATGCATTGATTTCAGAAATTTTTGGTGCCAAGGCCGGCGCTGTGGCTCACTAGGCTAATCCTCCACCTTGCGGCACCAGCACACCGGGTTCTAGTCCTGGTCGGGGTGCCAGATTCTGTCCCGGTTGCCCCTCTTCCAGGCCAGCTCTCTGCTGTGGCCAGGGAGTGCAGTGGAGGATGGCCCAGGCGCTTGGGCCCTGCACCCCATGGGAGACCAGGAGAAGCACCTGGCTCCTGCCATCGGATCAGCACGGTGCGCCGGCCGCAGCGCACCAGCCGCAGCGGCCATTGGAGGGTGAACCAACGGCAAAGGAAGACCTTTCTCTCTGTCTCTCTCTCTCACTGTCCGCTCTGCCTGTCAAAAAAAAAAAAAAAAAAAAGGGATAAGAAATTTTTGGTGCCAAAATAAACTGTCCTTTTTTTAAGATTTTTATTTATTTGAGAGGCACAGTTAGAGAGGTCTTTTTTAAAAAATATTTTATTTATTTATTTGAGAAGTAGTATTACAGACAATGAGAGAGAGAGACAGAGAGAAAGCTCATCGCTCATCCTTCTGTTGGTTCACTCCCCAAATGGCTGCAATGGCCAGAGCTTTGCCTATCGGAAGCCAGGAGCTTCTTCCAGGTCTTCCACGTGGGTGCAGGAACCTAAGCACTTGAGCCATCATCCACTGCTTTCCCAGACCAGAAGCAGAGAGCTGAATCAGAAGAGGTGCAGCCAGAACATGAACCAGTGCCCATATGGGATACTGGTGCCACAGGCAGAAGCTTAGGTTACTATGCCACAGCACCAGCCCCTAAACTTTGTTTTTCAGTTCTATTTTTCACAAATGTTTTCAGTACCCCAGAATCCAGACCTTCTGGATTTTACTAGAGAAATTCGAAGCATCTCTATGTAACTTGTCCCAAGAGCATGAGCAAGTAAAGAAAAATATGCCTATTAACATTCCCAGGGGATAAAAATGGATGAATTTATTTCCCTTACACTAGATCCTTTTTCTTAGGACTCAGACTCTGAGAACCGCAACAGGGTTGGATTCGCCCACTGATCTACCATGTGGTTAGGAGCAGGGCATCCCATCGCCCCCTGCTGGCCAGCGGTGGACCTACGACCAGATGTGGTTTCCTCATTGGTTCACAAAGGATAAATGTGGCACAGTGCTGCTTTCCTTAGCAAACTGGGATGTACCTTGATTGAGAAAATGCACTGAAGCAACCCAGCGAAATAGTTTAGTAAGGGCACTGTAGAAATGCCCATTATTAGTGATTATCTATTAGTGATGCTGTCACACACGTGTAATGAGTGCCCACTGCAGGCTGGATACGGAGCTTTAGTGCAGTATACTCCCCAAGTCCTGGCCCACCCACAGATTGTGGGATCATTTGGAAAATAGCATCACAAAGTGGTTGGGTACAACTGTGGGGTTGTTTTTCTTTTGCTCCATTTCTCACTGTTTCTCTGTCTTGTGTTGGGACAACTCGGAGCATCGAAGGAGCCCAACACAGAAAGCATCGCTTAGGTGCCCCAGTGTAGACCAGTTCAGGTAAACTGCAGGTGGGAAGACCGACTGGCCCAGTTTGCCAGGGCCTGACTAGGTGCTGGCACCGACCATGCCTCCTGCTGGAAGCCCCTTGGTCCCAGCCAAAATGGATTGTTGGTCCCTCCGACTGTAGGAATCATGAGTGGAGTTAGAAGAGATTCTCTCCCTTTGACAACCACGAACTGGATAAGAACCCTGGAGCAGCGCGTTACCGTTCAGTTTCTTTATTTGTAAACCTAGGTATCAATGCCCTGTCCTACTTCTCAGGACAAGGTTGAAGGGTAAAACGGGACAGCAATTCATACTACGTACAATCAGGGATGTCGAGGCCGTAAATGATGTCAGTGTCCTGGTCATTGCTATTAGGGGTCGTGTGTGAGGAAATTAGAGGGAAAAGGGAAAAAGGAAAAGAGCGAATCCTCAACTACTGGCATAACTGTTCCAGAGAAACTTCTGCCGGAGTCTGTGCTGTCTCCTGCTGGAAATGCATAATGATCTGCAAAAATTCAACTCTCAACCTCATCATTCTGGGGTGAAGAGGGGGGAAAGGGCGCCATTTAGAAGGTATTTGGGACCCATCTCCCTACCACTAATGAATCTTGATTGGAATGAGAGATCCGACCTGTTGAGCAAATGAAAATGAGCCATCACCAGTGACGATTATGAGAATCCACATTCCCCCCAGCTCGAGGGGGTTGCATTCTGTCCGTGGTGGGGCCACAGCTGAGAGTTTTCAGTGTGAGCCTCTGGCTGAAAAACTTCACAGGAAAGGGTCTGGGCTGGGTGGAGGGAGAAAATTGAAGTGCCTTTGAGACATTTTTGAATTTAGCACTGAAGGCACCAATATAAGAATATACCCATGTGTGGATGAGAAAACGAGGGAGGCTTTACAAATAGGAGAATTTGGTGTATCTGTGTTGGAGAAATTCTTTTGGACAAAAGCGGAGAAAATGACATTATCTGTAATTAGAAATAATAATGTGTAATTGGTTCATTTGCCATATTTCTACAGTTCTGATTTAGTTGAACAATGTGATCATTATGCCACCAGCTTTCAATAGAGGTGTCACAATGAAAAATAATTGCAATATTCCACAATATTAACTGCACCCTAATTGCAAAAGTTTTGAAATATAATTACCATGAAAGCTAATGCGACAGGGAACATTAAGCATAATTAGTGTTTTTTAAAAAAAGGAAAAACTGTTAGGAGCTTGTTATTGTCTAGTAAGGTAGCTTCAAATTAGCTGGCTGTAGAGCACTTTCATCTAGCTTTTCTATAATTTTCATTATTAGCACAGACTGTAATAAATTTATTTGACATAGCTCACACCTGCCAACCCTGCAGGAGATAACTTATAATGTGCGCCAGCCCCAAGATTTCCCACTGAACCTGTCAGAGCTTCCTACAAGGAGGCAGCCAGGAGTGAGGTTATTTAAAAAAAAATAAAATAAAAACCCTCAATTGCACATTCCACAGTTCAGATTTAACACTTAAGCTGTGTTTTAAGTAATTTCCATAGAAAGCCAGTGCTCTAGGAATGCAATTAAGAGCCTCTTGTGGGTGGCGCTAAACAATCAAATCAGTGAACGTTTCAAAGAGCTCCTAAGGTGTAAGGCAGCTCTCCAGTGACTAGCAAGCCCCACCAGGGAGCCCACAATTAGCCCTTGCACCTGTTTGCCCAAGTGCAGCCCCTGATTTTCTGAGAAAGGCACTGCTGCCCACCAACCCCGAACTCAGTGGCCATGATCAAACCCCTCAATTTCTCCTTTGACAAAAGTACTCAAGGTCAGCATTTCAAAGCAATCATCTGCACCTCCTACCCACTCTGGCCTCAGCCTGTCTGTAATGAGGCTTAAGAGTCAGGATCTTGATTCCACAAGAACCATCTGATGCAGGCCAGAGTGTACTCAGCCCAGCAGGTGCTCAACTCCAGGGAGCGACTTCACTTTGTTTTTTATGTAAAGTTGTGCATTGGGGGTGTAGGATGTGAATGGTGCTCCTGTTGCTTCTTCTTTCTTTTTTTAGGTGCTCTGCTGGTTGGCTGTATTACATTCCTTTGATTAGGAAAGAGAGAAGGAAAAGCTAGGAAAACTGAGGGAGAGCAATTGGGAACAGATATTTTGAGACTTGATACCCAATTGAAAAAGACCCTCTTTCCAAGAGGTGGGAGGAGACGAAATCTAGAATAAAGGCAGCATAGTAACTTACAAGAGCATAAACCTGAAATACTGCATTTCACATCCTTACATCTCCATTTTAAGAAGCCTCAGAACCTAGCTTGCAAGAATATTGCGTTGAAAGTAGAACATTGTTGCTTTACATGTTGTTACTGATAACAGCAGCTCAGTAATTTTTAAAAAGAGTTGTAAATCATAGTAGACAAAACCAAAAACATTTCTGGTCAAGATAGCCCTTCATTCCTTAGCCATTTTGTTTAGCTCGTGCTAGAATATCTACTTTGATAAACTTTTATAGCCTAGTTACAGAACTAAGAATTCAGAAGTAGTACTGTTTTGTCTTCTCTCCTGCAGCCTCATCAACTTCGTGTTAATACCATGCTACAAATTTTTCTAACTGATGCTGTCGTAACTCGATGAAATCTGTTAAGAGTCAGGAACACTGAGGCTCTTAGGAAGAGGTGAGATCCTCTGGTTCATAAATACAGTGTGCCTTATATGGAGAGAAGGCCTCACTTGTCCTGATACCTCTGTTCCCTCTTTTGTAAAATAAGGACACTCAACTTGATCCCCCCAAGTGAATGTTTGACTAGAGCTTTTCTTGCATTTGCAGGTTTTAACATTTCTAGCCAATTCTTGGTTCTCAGGATCCTTCTGTTCTAGGCTTTCTCTTGTTAGAACCGTTCATTGTGTGAACAGCAGATGATCATAAAAGTGTTTCTGAAAACTGTTGGCAAGATCTCAACAGGCTGTAAATTCACTATACTCTTGGACTTTCCTCTCTTTCTCTCCCAGTTTTTCTTACTCTTACTTCTGACACTTTTCTTACTCTGAGGGAGTCCCCCAGTCATACAAGGGTACTTCAAAAAGTTTGTAGAAAGAATTAAATATCAGCTTATTTTGGTGCAAAGAAATTTTTTAGTCCATGCATAGCTTTTTCATAAAATCTACGAACTTTCTATCATATGCATGGATTTTAAAAAAAAAATTTATACAAATTTATCTTTTTTTTTTTTTTTTTTTTTGGACAGGCAGAGTGGACAGTGAGAGAGAGAGAGAGAGAGAGACAAAGGTCTTCCTTTTCCATTGGTTCACCCCGCAAATGGCCGCTATGGTGATCCGAAGCCAGGAGCCAGGTGTTCCTCCTGGTCTCCATGCGGGTACAGGGCCCAAGCACTTGGGCCGTCCTCCACTGCCTTCCCGGGCTACAGCAGAGAGCTGGCCTGGAAGAGGAGCAACCAGGACAGAATCCAGTTTTCACAAACTTTTTGAAGTTCCCTCAAGTCTGCCCTAATGAACTAGAAAAGAAAGCCCAACCCTGGCAGTTCTGCAGGCCGAGTGCATTGCTGGCTTGGAGAAGTTAGCAGGGATCAGCGTTAATCTTTAGGTCTACAAGGCATGGGCATCTTTGGAGCTTCCCTGAGTTCAGCATTTGAGACCCATAATCTGCTGAATACAGTGCCTTTCAATTTATGGAAAGGGGTCATATATTTTAGTGGTTATGCATGACTTAAATAATATTTAATGCTTATTACGATTCCTCGGTGTGACATTTCTGCTGAGTTTTATATTTCCGTTTTCTTTACTCCCACTCCCTCTCTCTTTTTTAAGTAAAAATTGAACCAGTTTGATTCTCTTCCGAGAGAGAGAACTCCCTTTCTAAAGGAAGAGAAGGAAACAAGCAAGAAACTCAAAGCATACAATTTTAAATCTTGGCTACCACACACAAGTTTTTATTTTAATTTCATACTGTGTCAGAGTTTTTTCAGTTAGATTTTTGAAGTGGAAATGGACCAAGTATCTGATCATTTCCTTACTTTCAAAATATCACCTATGGTCCCTCTGTTCTGCATAATGCAATCCTTGTGTTTAATCCCCCTTCTTTAGGAAATAAAGGATTATCAGGAGGATTGTTGCAATGTCCTGTCAGATTACTCTGAAAGAAATCTGCATTGTCAAGATTCAGCCATTGTCCTGCCTTTGTAATTGTGTGGTCATTAGTTTTTGTCAGTACACTTTACCTTGAAAGTTTCTTTTGAGTCTTATGAACTAACCTTTATTTAACAATCAGTCATCAAATCTGTATTTGCAAAGATTAGAAATCTAATTTAAGTACAAAAAAGAAAAGACAAATAGTTGAGATTTGAACCCAAAGAATAGAGTATTGAAAATCACTCAAATGTGTAGATTTTAACATGCAAACCTGAAATAGAATTTCGAAGGCATCCTTTAATTTCGGAGAGAAAACAATAACTTTAGGGTGGAACTTACAGCATGAAAGGAACAAAGGACAGACTATTGAAGTCATAGGGTGAGGGGAAAATAAGCCCACTGGTAGCACCCAGATCTAAAACTGAGTGACACGATTTTCCAGTATGAAAACATTTGTACAAAATGTAAGACTATTTGCTGATAATTTTATGTTGAAGGGCATATTAGGCTCATCATTGTGTAATTGCTGACTTACGATTTCTCTTCTGGGACTACTACAAAACCTTATTTTTTTTTTTTTTTTTACAGGCAGAGTGGACAGTGAGAGAGAGAGACAGAGAGAAAGGCTTTCCTTTGCCGTTGGTTCACCCTCCAATGGCCGCCACGGCTGGCGCACTGCAGCCAGCGCACCGCACTGATCCGATGGCAGGAGCCAGGTACTTATCCTGGTCTCCCATGGGGTGCAGGGCCCAAATACTTGGGCCATCCTCCACTGCACTCCCTGGCCACAGCAGAGAGCTGGCCTGGAAGAGGGGCAACCGGGACAGAATCCGGTGCCGCAACCGGGACAGAATCCAGTGCCCCAACCGGGACTAGAACCCTGTGTGCCAGTGCCGCAAGGCAGAGGATTAGTCTAGTGAGCCGTGGCACCGGCCAAAACCTTATTTTTTGACTTCCATAAAATCTTGGTGCATTTGGATGTATAAGCTTAATTTATCCATCTGCAATACCAACACAATGAAAACTTTTTCTTCTGGTTTTGAAACTATCTCCATTTTGGCAGATACTGAGTACACGTGCTACTACTTATCATTCTTATACCCAAGGCAGACATCACTAATCGATCACAGCCCTCTTCCCTGCTGGGAACAGATGCAGCCTGCCGATACTTCTCAACAATCCTCCAGGAAGCCACTACTAATCAATCAGAATTGGCATGCAAGATTAAATGCCCTTGCCATTCAGGGCAGTAAACATGTGAAGTGAGAATCTCACAGATATGATTCCCTGGGGTAGTCAAAATGCCAAAACCTATTGTAATTACCTCTTCAAAATGTGTGTTTAATATTCTCTTTCCATCTATTACAAATAAGGAGGCTCTTTTTGGGGAAGGAAAACTTCTAACATCTTTACATTTCTTGATGGCTTCAAGATCCAGACTGTTCTTGTACAGAAAGAGCCATTGTTGACATCCACTAACGTATAGCTCTGTTCATATTCATTTCTTCCTCAAAAAATGCAACTTTATCATATACTTTCACTGTTATAAAATCACTATTCCTTAAGGTAGAAAGTCCTGGATACTTAGCATCCTTTGTCTAGAATACTGATATTAAATAGTATCCTTTTACTTAATGAAATATTCTTAATCTTGAAGGAGTTACATTTATACAGAAATCATTTATCTTAACTTACAAAAAAATAAGTAAATCCATAGCAGCACAGTTAAATTCATAAGAACGAGAACCTATCATTACTCTCAGATTCTCTTTGGATCTCTGCTAAATTGAGGACTATGCAATTTATGAATACATATTTTTTGGTTAAACAGACCCTAGGAAAAAAGATGTTTAGGCATCAAAACCCTGTTATTAAGAGCTCAGAATGTAAACTTCTTATTAGAAGATTTGAACTTTTTTCCAACTGCAACAATCTCTAGAATTAAGAGTGATTTTATATTTTCTTTTGTGGTAAAGCACAATAATATCATGTTTTGCTTGAGATGAATATAACAGCCTATGGCTTTAATTGTTACTGTAGAACACTTATTTCAGAAAAATCACAGTGCATGCTACAGGGTGGGCAGTGAGGTGAGGAACTTGAAAAAAAACCAGCAAGCATGTGTTGGCTGTCTCGTCTGGGCGAGGCACCAGTACCACACCTGCAGTAGTCTTGGTTTGTGCGGGAGTGAGAAGGGGTTTGGGAAGAAGTCAGATTGAACAGTCATTCATGCAGTGAATATTTGTTAATGTTTGCTCTGTGCCAGGTGGCGCCCTTGTCCTCCTGGGGTACCATCAGACTACAGAACTAGATACAACCAGAAATAATGGCTTACAGCCCATCAGTGTTTCAGTCTCATTTTCTCCCAGTCTGTTAGCCATTTATTTTACTTATTTTTACTTGACAAATAAAAATTATGTATTTAGGGTATACAACATGATGTTTTGATGTATGCATATGTTATAGATGGCTAAGTTGAGCTAATTAACATAACCTCAACTCACATACTTATCAATGTTTTGTGGTAAGAAGGTTTGAAGTCTGCTCCCAGTAGTTTTCATGTAGACTCCACATCATTATTATGATCACCATGTTGTACTGTGGACCTCTTGAACTTGTAGCTCCTTATAACTAAGATTTTTGCATCTTGTGACCAACATCTCCCCAGTTTCTGCATAGGCCAACCCTTGGTAGCCACCGTTCTGTTTTTTGTTGCTGTGTTTCCATGTGATTCCATGTAGGAGATGGTGTGATATTTTCTGTCCCTGAGCCTGACTTATTTCATGCTACATAATATCCTGAAAGTCTGTCCATTTTCTTGCAACAGAGAATTTCCTTCTCTTTTAAGGCTTAGTAGTGCTCTATTATGTGTACGTACCATGTATTCATTGTGCATTCACCCACTGATAGGCACTTTGATTTCTCCTGAGTGCAGTTCTTTGAGAGCAGGGACCACGCTCGCTAGTTCATTGTTGATCCCCAACAGCTCACACAGTGCTAGCACTTAGTAGGCACTCTAGAGACACATCTTGACAGAATTAGTTTCTCAGAGGGAGTGAGAAGGAGCAGCAGGTGAGTGAAATATCATTTTACATGTTCCTTTTATAGACAACGAACTTCCAAATTGCAGGGCATGATTCTACTCTTTCTGTGTTCTGTACTTTTCATGTTCATGGGCATGAAAAAAAAATGTTAAGGCCGGCGCCGCGGCTCAATAGGCTAATCCTCTGCCTGTGGTGCCGGCACACTGGGTTCTAGTCCCGGTCGGGGCACCGGATCTGTCCCGGTTGCTCCTCTTCCTGTCCAGCTCTCTGCTGTGGCCCAGGAGTGCAGTGGAGGATCGCCCAAGTCCTTGGGCCCTGCACCCCCATGAGAGACCAGGAGAAGCACCTGGCTCCTGGCTTCGGATCAGCGCGGTGCGCTGGCCACAGTGCGTTGGCCATAGCAGTCATTGGGGGGTGAACCAACGAAAAAAGGAAGACCTTTCTCTCTCTCTCTCTCACTGTCCACTCTGCCTGTCAAAAAAAAAAAAAATGTTTATGGGCCCATTTGAGAAATAACCAAGGGACAAATTAGAGGAAAAAAGAAGTTAAGTGTCTGGGTATGAGGCATAGGGAAGACCCAAAATACTTGGTAATTTTACAATGCTGTGGTCGTGAATGTAGAAGTCCATTGTACCTTTCCTTCTCTCAGGAGCAAGTAGAGTGAGTGAGGATGACCTCCTTGGTATACATGTTCTGTTTATCATTATTCTTTGCACCAGCCACTGGTACGCCTTGGGCAAAGGCAGGGAAAGGAGAAGGCATCCCCACATGGAACAGAACCAGCCAAGCAGCAAGGAAGACTCAGGCAGGCATGAAGTGATGGATGAGAGGATATCTCTTAGAGGGCCTGGTGGGAATTTATTTCATTCAGATCTCTGCATTCCCAGAAAACTATGCAGCAACCTTAGCAAGACAGAGCTGCAGGGGCACTTACCAGAGCTCCCTGGCCAGCTGGCCTGTGGATGCCTTGAACTGCCTCTCTCTGCCTCTTAAACTAGAGCAATTTGAGTCACTGACTACATTCTAATGAGCTGATTCCGTCCTGATTGTGTGGGGTTTTACTGTGTTGACTCCATGCCAAAGATCAGTGATTTTTATGAACTTTTATAAAGTGGCAAAAGAAGCAAAAGTTACCTGCTACTGCCCTTCTTATTTTTGTATCAGGCATGAAGAATAAATTTAAGTGGTGTTACAAACCAGATTTATTTATGCAGACACTCTTTCTGTCCTTTTCTCCACTACATATTGGCACCATGTTGGAAATAAGGGGGAAAAGCAACATGTTCTCTTTTCTCAATCCCTTCACTGCCAACTTTGGATAGAGATTATCTTCAAGATTTGTAATATCTTCAGCATGGAGCTTTGCGGATTTGTGGTGAAGAAATTAAAACAATTGAAGTCGTAAACTGAGGCAGGCAGTTGCTTGCAGTATACATGTGCTCAGCTGACATTTTTGTGGGCAGAAAGGAGAGAGGTGTTGCATCTCTTTTCTCTGGCCAGGGCTGGCCATCCCATTCCAACCCATCCCATTCGTTCCAGGGATGTCTGGGTTTCCTACGAGCTGCCATTCCTGACCAGTAAATTCAGATCTCCACCACTGGCCAGCTCCGTAAGCGTGGTCATTTTATAAGATCTCTGTTTCTGTTTCCTTGTCAGAAATGAACCCAAGAGCAATGTCTAAATTTTTAAGTTTGTTTCAAAAATTAAAAGAGGGCATGTATATTAAGTGCCAAAAATGGTGCCTGCATATGGTGAGCAATTCATAAATGTTAGAGGCTGTTGCTATTATTTCTACTCTTATTGTTGTAATGTACATGGAAGACAATCCTTTATGTGACTTAAACTGAAGAACTAGAAAGGTGGGAAGGAGGGGGAAAGTGGAATGCATCCGAGATGAGCTATCCCATCTCTCCTGTATTGTCCTGGCTCAGGGGGATCCCTACCTCCCTGAGTTTTCCTGTTCCATGGATCAGTGTCCACTCCCTGTAGGAATGTCCCATGTTTTCTGTAGCAAATTACCATGGTTTAGGGGCTTAAACTGTATTATCTCAGAGTTCTAGAAGGTAGGCAAAATGGCTTGATTCTGGCTCAAGTGAAGGTGTCTGTAGAACTGCATTATTCTGCGAAGCTCAGGAGAGACTACGCCCTTTTCTTGCCCAGCTTCTAGAAGCTCCCTGCCTTCGTTCACTTGTGTCCCCTTCCCCCATCTTCAAAGCCAACAGTGTCACTCTGAATCTGTCTCATGCTGTTCTTTTTTTGTGGTTCTCTATACTGCCTCCTTCTTCCACTTATCAGACCCTTATGGCTGCACTGAATCTGCCAAGATAAACCCGGATAATTTCACCCTATCTCAAAGTCAGCTGATGAGCAACCTTATAGTCTAACCCCTACCTTCTTTCCCCCTTGACACCTGTACTGGTGTCCTAGGTCTTTCACAGTAAAGCACCACAAAGCAGATGATGTAACACATGAGAAAGATGCCGTCCCACAGTTCAGAGGTCTAGAAGTCCAAAATCGAAGTGTCAGCAGGGCCGTGCTGTCTGTGAAACCTGTAGATGAATTCTTCCTGTCTTTTTCCTCGCTTCTGGTTGTTTGCCAGTAGGCTTTGGTGCTTCTTGGCTTGCAGGTGTATCACTTCAGTCTCTACTTTGCTTATCACATGCCTCCGCCCCGCCCCCATATCACTGTGTCTTCACATGGCTGTCTCAGAAGGACACCAGTCACTTGGGATAAGTGGCCTTTCCTGCTCCAGTATGACCTTAATCTTAACTGCTTAACATTTGCCATGACCCTTTTTTTCAAATAAGGTCACATTCTGAGGTCCTGGGGATTAGGATGTCAATATCTCTTTTTCTAGGGAGACTTATAATTCAATCCATAACATCCTGTAACTTAACATATACACAGGTTCTGGATTGAGGACTTGGATCTTTTTATGGGGTCATTATTCTACCTACTACACCTCTCTTCCTGGCATCCTCATTCCCGAGTGACGTGAGAAGATAATAGCATAGAGTGAGGGAGGTAGGGAGACTTATGATGCTGCCCCCCACCCCATAGCCTCAAGGTGCTAGCTAGCTTTTCAGTGTTCACAAATGCAAAAGAGAGATAGACCCCAAATGGCACAGGAAGCACAGTTAGCCGTGATGTAGTCGAAAAGGGTTTTAGTCCGCAGTAGTAGGGAAGGGAGTTGGAGAGACAGGAGAAAAAGGAAGAAATTAAATTCCTGACAACATATGGTCAAATCTCAGCTCAACCAAGCATTCATTTAAGGTGTCTGGATCTGTTCTTGGAAGTGTCTTTCCCCCTCCTGTTGGGTGAAGCTGGCTCTGTATTGCATTGCTCTTCTCTGCACCCCCCACCCCCACCCTCACTACCCACCGACTCCCTTCAGCTGCCATTGGACTCTTACTCTGCTGATTTCTGAAGCACGAGGCTCAGGTCTCACTTTCTGGGCAAGATCTTTTGTTACTCGGTGTAGCTTCCCCAATTATTGACCTAATCCTGACTCTTCAATCCCTCCCTTGATGATGAAAATGAGAGAAATTAAAGGCATAAGCTGAAAGAGGAAAATACCTTAAACTTTCATAATATCTAAGAGAGAAAACCTATGTATTAACAAGAAATACTGTCCTCTGTTTCTTTTGCTGAAGGAAACACATTCAAGATTGCATTTCATGGAAAGATGGTGTTTTTTAATTTTTTCTAGGTATTCATTTATCTTTTTTAAAGATTTTTTTCTTTATTTGAAATGCAGAAAGAGGAGAGAGAGGGAAAGAGAGAAGAAGAGAGGGACAGAGGGACAGAGAGAGAATCTTGCATCCACTGGTTTACTCCCTAAGTGGACCCAATGGCCAGAGCTGGGCCAGGCCGAGCCAGGAGCTTCTTCCAGATCTCCCACATGGGTGCAGGGGCCCAAGTACTTCAGCCATCTTCCACTGCTTTCCCAGGCACATTAGCCAGGAGCTGAATCGGAAGTAGAGCACCTGGGACTCAAACTAGCGCCCATATAGAATGCCAACACTGCAGGCAGCAGCTTTACCCACTATGAAATAGCGCCTGTCCCAATGGTGTGTAATAGGGAACGCATTCAGTATTACAAAACAGACGTGATTGTTAATTCTTCTCCCAGATACCAGTTAGATGGTATATGAATAAGAGATGTGAGTTCAGATTCAACAGATGTGCTTTTGGTTATCTGTACTGCATTTATTCTGATTGAGCTAAGCCAAATTTTCTCCATTCTTCCCTTGTCTGTAAAGTGAGGGCTTTAAATTGAGCCTAATTAATAACTTTGAGATGAAGAATGAAGAATCAGGTAGCATAT
Organism: Oryctolagus cuniculus; assembly: GCF_051225735.1. Classification (NCBI taxonomy): domain Eukaryota; kingdom Metazoa; phylum Chordata; class Mammalia; order Lagomorpha; family Leporidae; genus Oryctolagus; species Oryctolagus cuniculus. Next base: position 56,153,041 of record NC_142872.1, read on the forward strand.
ATTGAGCAACTGGTGTATGTTAGGCACTGTGCTAAACATGTTTTATGATATTGTATATGAGACTACTCCAAAAATTTCATGGAAAGTTGGATTTAAAAGTTGTTTTTTTCAAAACAAAACAATTTTGTAATCTATTCATAGTTTTTTCATAATACTTATTTCTGTAAGTTTTCTGGGGACCCTTCATACAGATGGATTTTAAAATTTTTTGCACCAAAATGTACTTGCAATTTCATTTTCCCTTGAACTTTTCGAAGTACCCAAGTATAATGTCACTTCACAGAGGGCTTCACACATTAGAAACAGTCCATGAGGGGTGGCTGGTTAGTTACCCAATGGCTGCTACATCCAGTCTACCATGGGAAGCAAACTATTCTGCCTGTGCTTTATGCGCAGCCTCGGAACCCACTCAGAATCCATTCAAAGACGCCCACCTCCTCTGGGAATTTGGTTTGGACGTTCCTCTAGTGCATTTTTGTTCAGAGTCAGAGCCGAAAGGCTTGGTTGGTGAAAAATGTAAATGTGATGGGTGAGAGTCGGCAATCTTCCTCTCCCCGCTGTTGGGCTCCACACCTTTGCCACCAGGTCAGGGAAATCATTCGTCCCAGGGAGCAACTACAAAGCTGTTTCCAGAGCCAATTTCCTGCTGAACTGTGTGTTACACTCTTAGCAACATTCCAAAAATTATACTCACTTCAAAGCCGGCTTTGATCTGGCCCCCTCCCTCCCTGCTCCCCAGCCCTTGCCTGGGAGCACATCTCCAGGAGTAGAGTTCACCTTGAAAGGCTGGGATGCCTGTGAGCAGAGCTCGGCTCTTCCTGCGGGGGAGGGAGGCCCCGGAACCAAAAAGGGAAAAGAAAAAAAAAGAAAAGAAAAAAGAAAAGAAATTCGTGGGAGGCCTCACTTATTCTCAGTAGCCCAGTGCCCTTGACGTAGCAGCTCCATTCCTTCTCGGGCTGAGCAGAACCAGTAGCCCTGGCTCTGACGTTCCCTGGGCAGTGATTGCAGGTGCTGGTTTCTGCTCTTGCGGCCCCCCTGTTTCGAGTGCTGTGACTTCACGGAACTCCATTGAGTTTCTCACTCAGAATCCGTGTTGGGAGGTTGGTGACCGTAATCCTGGGTGAGGAGCAGGCAAGAAGGAGAAACTGTGCCTGGGCAGGAGATGCAGCACTGGTGCCTTCCAGACAGAGAAAGGCACGTCTCTGATGTTGCCAGCTCTCCGACGCACTGGACAATTCTCTGAAAGCAAAAGTTGTGCAAGAGCACACTTGTGTTTCTTTCTTCCCCAACTCACCTTCTCTCATTCCTAAATTATCAGGTGTCAACTGAGGTGGAGGAACACACTTGCTTCCTGAACAAGTTTCCAGCAGAATTCATGGTGATTGGCAAATGAGGGAAAATCTGCTTCTGAATCCACAGGAAGGGGCATGATGGGGCCAGAGGTGCATCCTTGGATGAGCTGTTGCCATCTCGGGCTTGCAGGACTGCAGTGCTGTGAACCCAGTAGATACAGAGCTCTGACTTGATTTGTGAATTGGGAAGCTCCAGTGTCTCTAGGCAGAGATTTTTTTTTTTTTTTTGTGATAGTTACCGAATAGTTTAAGGAGTTTATTTCCACCTCAGATGAGGGATGAAGGTTGTATAACAACACACTGGGGAGAAGCAAAGCATCACCACCTGCTCCCTTGCCCATAAAATGAGGAGTTTGGTGGTGGGGACAAATGACCGAAATCCACGGTAAGCACTTCTCCCAGCGCCAATCAGCATTCTTGCTCTCAAGTCCCTGGCCAAGTGGAGCTGATAAGCAAAAGAAGCCTTCACAGCAAAGTGTCTCACCCTTGGCTGTCTCCCTGTGCCTAGCACATTCCCTTGCATTGAATGGAGTTTCCATAGGCCTTGACTAGATCGAGTTGACTTGAAAGATCAATGATATTTCAATATGTTGACAAAAGTCTCTAAAAGAGAACCTTGTGGCCAATTATTTTGTAAATTAAAGATTCTCTTTCACCAGACTAGTATTCTATCATCATTGTTAATAATAAATATTATTAATAATTATTTTACTATTGACTATAAAGGATAATAATAACCACCACCACCTTTAATTGACATTTAACATTTAACACAGTATGTAGCATGAAGCTAGTTCTCAATGAAACTTAAACCCTTACGCAATGGCACAATGGTTGCCTTTCAAAACATGGATTTCGACATGCATTGTTGTCATTGTATCTATGAGACAAAGAAGGATTTATTTCTGTTTCTCTTTTTGATAAAGAAGCATCCTGGTTATGGTGGGTTAGATTTGAAAGAGCATCTCAGAGATGTGTGTTGAGCAAGCAAATAGCATTTCCAGGACGTGAGTGGTTCCCCGGGACCCGCTGCATCGTGCTCACTGTTCAGGTAATTAATAACCACCCTGACACGTGAAGCCCGTCAGGAATGAGATGCTACCCTAGTCAGAAGGACAGTGGGACGTGGTACCACCTGCACGCCTCCCTCGCAGCTCTGCCTGCCGCATTAGCAAGCTGCAGCTATTACATTAGACAGAGCTGCAGCTGAGCCCACAGTTTGATTTTTGTCACCATAAAGGCAGGACTGGAATTGACACTGGAGTAATTAGGAATGAATTCTCAGATCTTGACTTATCAAGCAAGCTTGCCAGGGAGGGAGGCAGGAGCCGTGTGGCAGTGTTTTGGAAGCTGAGATGGTGACCTTGCAGGCTGACCTCACTCTTAATCTTCCCATCAGAGAGACCAGTAAGTGTGGGGCCAGAACCTCCTGTTAGGCAGACAACCAGAGCAGTTCTTTTTTTATTATTATTATTATATATTTTTTGTAGCCTGTAGGCACTTAAACGAGCGAAGAGCAGGAGAGTGGAGCCAATATGGGAAGCAAAGTTACCACGGGGACAAAATGTTCTTCCGAGCAGCTTGAAATGAGCATAATTTTGGAGAATTTCTGCAGTAGCGCGTTAATTCATAATTGGGTTTGCTGAGCAATCAACAATGTGGTGCTTGTATTTTCATATGCTGAGAACATATGACTCCGTGTGTGTGCGTGTGTGTATTATCATGCTCCAGTACTTTGATACTTCACTAATGTGCAATCTCTTTTTCTTGCTTTTGTCTGGGGGCCTCTCATATTACATTTAGATTGTATCCTTTATCATCCCAAATTGACATTTATGCTTTTACTTCTATTGTTTCCCTAGCTTCTCCCTGGTATGGATCAACAATTTGTTTTAATCTGTGTCACTTCTCTTATCTCCCTCGACACAGAGGAGCAGTCATTTTGCACCGCCATCCGCCTACAGACCTTGTGTTATCAGGAGTATGATGGGGTCCCTCACCCGGTCCCCACTGTCTAAAGTGCTGGCGAATGTTAATTGCTTTTCCAGTTAGTTTATAAGAATGCAGAAACCGCTGAATGCAGCTTGACTGGTTTTGATGAAAGTAATGGAACGCTAGTGCCTATGAATAAATAAATCTGATTTACATAGAGGACTATTGTGGTGGTGGGTAGGAAGCCGCCAAATGCAAGCAAATTATGGTTTAAGGACACATGATTCCTTGGTTTTTATTCTAAGTGAAGGAGAAGAGCTCAGGTTTCTTTGGGTTCCTGGGAGGCGGCAGGTGGCTACAGGTGATCACTGGGCCAGGAGGAACAATGCTTTTTGAGAGCAGCATCTATCTGAAACTTCAGGGGGATGCATTTCGTTGGAAAGTAGCTGTGTTGCCAGCTCTCACTTTTTGAAATCCCCTCAGAGAAAGCATAGGGAATAGCAAGTGGTGAAGAACGCGGGAGAGGTGAACTGACTGTGTTTGAGTGCAGACCGGAGTGCACTGGCGATGGGTCTGGTGCACCTGCTGAGAGGGAGACAGGCTCGCAACCATGTCTGTGTCAAGCTTATTTGCGATTCCTAAATTCCCGCAAGATCATGGCAGCTCGAAATGGAATGAATCAAGACGTTCTCTTATTCAGATGAGACAAGGCTGATAGGCTGTAGTGTCTACTGCCTGTGTGTGTGCTGATCTCAGCTTCTGTTGAGTGGGTAAAGGTGGGAGTGTTTGCTGCATTTGCAGCGTATAATGACCTCAGGGCATCTGAATTTCAGACTGCCTGCCGATGGATGGGGCCACCTCATGGGAAACGGGTTGCGAGAAGGATAACAGCAATTCAAGTGGGTGCCTAGACTGACTGGAAGCACAGATGCTGAGTTTTAAAGTGACCCCACTGGGATTGGGTGTTTGGTGTTCTGGTTAAGGAGCTGCTTTGGGCACCCACATCTGATATTTGAGTACCTGCGTGGAAGTCCTGAATCTGCTTCTGATTCCAGCATCCTGGCATTCGGGGAGTCAACCATTAGACAGAAGGTCTTTGTCTTTCTTGGTGTTGCATTCTACATTCCTAATAAATATTTTTTAATAAAAGGATCCAACAACAAAATTCAATGACCCAGAAGTTACTTTGAGCCATGTTCTGTTGTGGGTGCCAAGGGTATACCAGGGAATAAAGCCGAGCTGCAGCCCTGTAGTCATTTCCCCTCTCACACCAGCCCTTGGACAGTGTTGACTTCAAATGGGATAAAGAATTGAGGAAAGGATCAGCATTGTAGTTTAACAGGTTCAGCTGCTGCCTGAAATGCCAGTATCCCATGTGGGCACCAATTTGAGTCCCAGCTTCTGACTTCAGATCCTGCTTTCTGATAATGTGCCTGGGAAAACAGCAGAAAATGTCCTGGGCCCCTGTCCCAACCTGGGAGACCTGGATGAAGCTTCTGGCTCCTGGCTCCTGATTTGCATAGTTGAGACACTTCGACCATTGGGGATTGAACCAGCAAATAGAAGAGCCCTCGTCCTCACCCCCGCCCCCCGCCCCCGCCCTCGCCTCTACCCCCTCCACTTCCCCTCGTTCCTTGTTCCTCTCCCTCTTTTCCCTCTTCCCCTCTCCCAACTCTGCCTTTCAAATAAATAAATAAATCTTAAAAAAAAAGAATTGAGGGAGATATTAATACAAGACTTAGGTAGATAAGACTCCTCCCACACAAAAGGAACAGTTTTCTTTGTAACTTATGTCATCTGCAACATGACTGCATCCACAGTGCCCAAGAAAATATTCCCAGAGTCCCATGTGTGAGTTAAAAATTAAGTAGAAAACCATCAACAAGAGAAGCAGACAAACCGGTGATACATTCTGCCCATTCCGAGGTCCTCCATCTGTAAACAGTTGGAAACTAGGTTGTTACCAGCTTTTGTCCATGATTCTCTGCAAGTTCTCCTTAACCATTTCCCGAGTCCTGACACTATATCAGTAGGCTATAGATTAAATATGAAAATACTACACATCTCAAGCACCCAAAGATAGATAGACTGAGATTTAGCCCTTATATCAAATCAACCATCTAGGAAAATATATGATTTCACTGTAATATTAAAAATCACTGGCAGTGTCTTTGTCTTATCCAATTGGTGTTTTCCTGACGATAAGCCACAGTAAGCAGAGAGAGAAATTGTGTGATAAATTATGGAACAGACATTGAAAAATATATTTATTATATTTGTATGTGCAAAGATTTCACTCGCTGTGTGCAGACTAAATATGGTTTATTTTTTAATGCCCATTTTGGTTCCAAATATTTTAGTATCTCACAAGACTAGGTGATCTTCAGTGAGTCCCATTCATAGGAGCCAAGTGCATAGATGAGGAAATAGTGTAATTGCAGTTCTGCTAGTTGTTCTAAAAGAATGAGCTTCCTGGTCAACAAGAATCCTGTGCAGTAGTTCAAAAAATTCTACAATCTGCATAACTTTTTCATCTCTGGAGTTACCTAGTTAGTCTAAACCCCTGTTCCTCTGAGTGTGACCCATGGACCAGCACACTGGCAGTCCCTGGGAACTTTTGAGAAATGCGGATTCACTGGATTAGACTGACTTAACAAGAGGCAAATCAAGCTTCATAGACAGGAAGCCTGGAGGGAGGAAGGAAATTCTGAATGTATCACAGGGAGGGCAGTAAATAGGAGACACAACAAAAGTAGTACTGACCTCGTATAATCTTCACAAAGTATTATCTCTGCTTTAAAGAGGAAGAAATGATGACTGAGAAGTTTGCAGCACTGACCCTGAGAATGAAACCGGTAAGTGGCAGAGCCAAGAAGGCACTCACATGTGTCTAATATCTTCACTGTGTCAGGCACATCCCTGAGTCCCACACACAAATGGACAGGCTCAGCTATATTGGAGGGAGATACTAGAATATTGGAAAGGGAATCATTCATCAGGTGAAACTGTCTCTATAGGGCAGGAGAAAAGGAAGACCAGTGACCTGGTTTTTCAGTTCTCCAGGAATGCGCCTCTCTTGGAGACACTCCACTAGAAATCATGCTTGATTCTTTTTTCCTTGGGTCTGGGGTCCAGTTGACCCATGTCACCTCCTTGATATCTCTTGACTGTGTCCCTGGCTCCTGAAGTCCACTCCTCTGTCCTGGTTTGGACTTCATTATCTGCACTATGCTCCAATGGGCCTCTCCCTTTTCCAGTCTGTCCACCATATTGTTCTTTATCATCTTGGTCTTCTTGAAACCCAGTCTAAGCAGTGCTCTTTTTCTGCCTGAGTCTGTGCTAGATGCTGAAACACAAGGGCACCTAGTGCATGTATATTCTCTCTAGGAAGTCCCAAACCCATGGAAAACCTCATAGTCTACCTGGTCTTTCACACCCACAGCGTCTCAGCTGCCCCCTGCTGCCCATCAGTCAGGATACTCTTCTCCATGGTTATATGGTGAATATCACTCCATGCTCCAGTAGCCAGCTCAGCCGTGCCCCACTTAGACCTAGGGACCCCATTCCTTCATTGATGCCACTTGGAAGTCAGCCAACATTTTTCTTGCTTGTTTATTGTCCCTCCTAGGTTGGGATTTATATCTCTACCGTGTCCATGGAACAAAAAAAAGACAAGGATGCAGGTCTAAAACCTAGACTTTAAAATGTGTCGTTAGGATTAAGACTTTAGATGCATCCTACCCTCTGTTGCCTCTCACACTGTAAGCAAAGCTATGTGACGAGGGTGGGGTGTGTTTTTAGGCCTTCTTTGATCTGAGGTTATCACCCAGTCTACTAGCCACCTCTTTGCCAACAACCTTGCTTGCATCTTATAGAAAAAAAAAATAGAGTGGTGCATCAATAATTACCTAGATAATCTCAGAACAAGTCAGAATTCTGTCCTTCTGGGGTGTATTGTCATATTGAGTCCATTTTAAGGATCCCAGGATAGTTCTGGGCTGCCTGGTCAGTGACTTTCACATGTCTTACCTCATTTATTTCTCATAATAGCCCCATAAAATACACATTATAACTTCTACTTTAAAAATGAGAAAATCAGGGCCCTGATATGCGGAGTATTTTGGCCGTGTGGCTCCCTCCCCCAGGCTGTTTCTGGGGAAGCTGGTATTTAACTCTCAGGCAAGAAGCCCAGTATTTCTCACTATACTGTGCTGCCTCACCCACAGCTCTCACTCTCTCTCTTTACTGGCTATCATCCTCCTATCAGACTTTCCCAGGGTGTGTGTGTGTGTGTGTCTGTGTCTATGTAAAGAGACAAGGTGTGACTGTAAAGCAGAAAGACGCCAGATGAAATGTACATGGAAATCCATCTTAATATTTTCCATCATGCCTATGATGTGAGCATGCCCTTGTGCACATCCCTGTGACCAAAAGGGAGTGCTAACAAAGACTGTGCAAGTCGTGGGGCTCATTTTCCCAGCTTCTTATCTCCTATCTGTGCCATATGGAGGGAAAGATGTATCCTTTTAGCTCAGGGATCTTCGCTTTATTATCTCCCAGATTAGTACAGTAGTCACATAGTTGTCTTCATATATCGTCCTTTCAGGTGAGCAGAATCAGGTGCAGTTCTTGGCTCACAGGCTCAGCTAACTGAACACAGATGACAGGAGGTGAGGCCGTCTTGCTGACTCCTCTGTTGATGTCATGGGGACCAGCTCTGATCCATTTCTGTCCATGGGCACTTGCCAGGAACCATACAGGCAAGGCAATAGGACGCCCATTGATGGGCCAAACGTTGTTTTTCTTGACAGGAGCATGCAGAGTAGGCAAAAATGTCCAACTGGCTGGGTCTGACCTGTCAGCCAATTTTTCTCTCTCCTGGCATGAGCTTAGGAATGGTAAAACATTAGAGTTTGTGATACAGTTAACAAGTCTTTCAACTCAAGGCAATAAAAGCAAGAAAAAAGTATTCCTAAGAACCAAAGGGTCTCGGTTAAAAATGGATACATCAGAAATACTTGAGGCTTATTCCCAAGTACAGTTTATATCAAAGTGAAGTTCAAGGACCACCTGAATTAAAAGTACCTGGAACACAGGAGATTGCATGTCTCATCTAATGTTGTCTGCTAGATGCCAAACCAGGGGCTTTAACTGTGAGCTCTGACTCCAAGTCTAACTCATGTTGGGTTACAGAATGTGTCTCAAGACCCCTTTCTGCCTTTCCTTTAGGTAGAAAGGAATACAACACTTGGTATCCACTTCATCCCCACTAGAATATCTAAACCTAAAAAGAGTGACAACACCAAATACTGGAAGGGATGTGGAGCACCTTCCCTACAGTGGTGGCTGGGAGTGACATTGAACTGTAGGAGAAAGTGCCAGTTCTCTGAAGTGCTGTGCAAATGCAAGTATAATCATTTTGCAAATCTGTCCTACATTTTCTTTGACAGTTGAACATATCCCCAGCAATCCCAGTCCTAAGTATTTACCCAAAAATGTATGTCCAAATGTATATTTGTGCTTGCCTGTCAGTGGTAACCTTGATTCTCAATAACCCCAAACTGGAAACAAACCAAAGGCTTATGAAAGTGAGTGCGTCAACCAACTGTAATGGCATCACATGATGGAACCTTACTCAGCAATACAAAGGGATGGGCCACGGAGAATCCAGCAATGGAAATCAACCTCAGAAACAGTATGCAGATCTAAAGAAGTCACATACAGCACAGCACCTGCTCATCTTTGTTTCAAATAAATTCATAAAAGGGAAAACTAAGTTGATGATAAAAATTGTAGAAGTGACCTCCAGGGGATCAGGGATTGCCTGGCAAGGGACATGAAGGAACTTTCTTGAGTGGTGAAATTTCTGTAGATTGGGAGAGCTGATGGGTGCATTGGTATCTGTGTTGATCAAAACTTTCTAAAGCATATGCTTAAGATTTGTAGATATGTTTCACCTCCATTTTTATAAAGCAGGGTGGGAGATGTGTGTGTCTGCCAAGATCAAGGTCAAGAATCCTTTTAGTGATAGAAGAGCTCTGTATCAGGCCAGCGCCATGGCTCAATAGGCTAATCCTCCGCCTAGCGGCGCCGGCACACCAGGTTCTAGTCCCAGTCGGGGTGCCGGATTCTGTCCCGGTTGCCCCTCTTCCAGGCCAACTCTCTGCTGTGGCCCGGGAAGGCAATGGAGGATGGCCCAAGTGCTTGGGCCCTGCACCCCATGGAAGACCAGGATAAGTACCTGGCTCCTGCCTTTGGATCGGCGCGGTGCGCCGGCCGCAGCGCGCCAGCCGCGGCGGCTCACTGTCCACTCTGCCTGTCAAAAAAAAAAAAAAAAAAAAAAAAAAAAGCTCTGTATCTTAATTGTGTCACTGTCATTGTCTTAGTTGTGATGCTGTGCTATCATTTTACAAGCTGCTACTGTTGGGGGAGTCTGGCCAAAGAGCACTTGCTATCTATCTGCATTATTTCTTATAACTGCATATAAGTGTTAAATTTAAAAGATTATTAAGGCACAAAAGGAAATTTGATACTAACTGCTTGGGGTTTGAATTTTTTCTGGTTGATAGTTCATTGAGTTTATGTGTGTGTGTATGTGTATGACTATGCAGGCACGCGCACACATGCATATGTCGTAGAAGGGGGGGAAGTATTTTTAACTATTTCTAAATTCATTTTGATTTTTGTTTTGATTCCTCTGTAGCTGTCTTGTAGGCTCCTCGTTAAACACCTACCCCTGTGTTTTAGGGGATAAATTTGTCAGTCTAAGGTCACAGATCTCTCTATCATTTGCCCCTCCTTCCCAGGGTTTTATAGTTGCCAAGTTGCCTGGCAATACAAAGAGCGTCTGCCTTGAAGGTTACCTTTTCCCACTGACATTACAGAGCAAATAGTGCCTGAGACCATCTTTGCTGCCGAGTTGGGGGAGGTGTCAGTCGCATGTGATTTTGCACATCTCCCAGGTAATGCAGTGGTGCTAATGCAGTCCCCTGGATGCAGGGACACCAACTGAGTTTATGTCACTCCCTTGATGGCCTTAAGTGCATAAATCAATCCTTTTGTTTATGCCAATCCATACAGAACTCTTCCTGTGTGTGTTGCATGTAGGGAGGGAAGGCAGGATGCCTCGGTAGGCAAATGGTTTGCACAGGAAGCAAGCAAGCAATGGTGGAGGTGAGTTGGAGGGGGGATGTTTGTATTTCTTATTTAACTCCCCTAGGAAGGCCTTTCTGGCTTGTGCAGAGCTAAGATCCAGGGAATTCATTAGCTGTAGTGAGGTTGACGTTCTCAAGCGAGAAACAGAGTGCCTGCCTTGGCTTGCCTGGGGCTGCCAGGTACCACCCTGAATCTTCATCGCAGAGCTCTGCTCCTGGGTGGTTGCCCACATACCTAGGCTGGTGGATTCAGCCTCAGCAAGTGCCTGCTACAACAAGGCTGACATGGCGAATTACAAATGTCTGTGGTTATACATGTATACTTTAAGAAGGCTAAATCCTTTTTGGGGTGGGAAGGATAGAGTTGTTACCAACATTATTGCAACATGCTCAGTGATATCCGGACATGGAGTTCTATGGTTTATTCCATTTAGCAGGAAGGAAAACCAATTAACCATGCATCCTCCTCTTCCTTGGTGTCCAGGATAAGGAGGCAAAGCAAGAATCTTCCAGCAGGCATCCGCACCAGTTTGGTCATTTCTCAGCTCTCCTGTTTTATCTCCTTATCCTTTCCAGGAACTCCTCAAATGCCAGGGTCTCCATCTCATTCCCACCCCGACATGAAACGCTTCCAGTTCTACTTCCCAAGGCTCTCTTGGGACTCTGAGTTTTGATAGGACACTGAATGATAATTACATTAATTGGATATCAAGAAGCTCTAGCAAATTTGAAGGCATTCATTTCCTCTAGACCCATAAAGAAATTTTCCTAATGCAATCCCAGACAGCAGGGTAGAGCTTTGTGAGAGAGATTTTTAGTCAGATAGCTAGAGATTTCATGTTCGCGAAATGACATCCCTTGGGTAGAGCAGGACATTTAATTATCTGGTGATTACTGAAGATGGGATAGTATGTCTGTATCATCCCCTAGCACAGAAGAGATACCAAAATATCTGTTGGAACACTGTTTGAAGGAGGACAAGGCAATTCTTAGCTATTTCTGACACAGAACATTTGAGATACACTTCTCTGAGGATGTTAGAATCTACTTCGCTAGCCAATGAACTTGCTCTACTCTGAAAAATTTTGAGTCTACACCAAAGCAGCACTAGTTTTCATAACATTACCAGTTTAAGAGGACACTTGCAGAACACCCTGCATCTTCCTCCATCTCCCACTTACCAAGCCCTGCAGCACAAAATAGCTACTCAACAGATGTCAGCTGAATTGATCAAGTATTATATCTGGCTTATTTTCAGGAAAGATTGCCCGTAGAATTGGTGGTTAAAGAAGTGAGGATCTGGACCTGAAGCAGTCTAAGAGATATGCTTCAGTGGTGTGTTTCAGATCCCTTGGGATCTTTGCATGGGAGAATGGATTCTAATTAAGGTCATCTAGGGGCCACCAGCAAGAACAGCGGGCCACACCTGGTAGGGGAAGATTTATGAAACTTTGCAGTATGCCTCAAGGCTGTGTTGTCATGCAAGATAAGAATGTGGTCCCTCAGATAGGAGCCCAAGTGAGCGGTTCAGCTCTGCCTCTCTGCCTTCTGTCCTCTTCATGCACCAGTTCTCAGGATGGCTCTGTTATCTCGCCAGAAAATACAGCCCAAAGCATTACAGATGTCTGGGACAAGCGGAACCCATATTAATGGTTATTGCTTAAAGAAGAGGCGTGCTCAGATCTCTCCACAGTGCTCCAGGGAAATAGCAATTTTTACTTTCTTCCAGAGAAGACCAGAGACATAAAAAGATCGATGGAGTTGGCCCTATCTCTGGCCAAGGGGCCTTTTTCAGAGGTAACTTAAATGACAAATACGGATTTCTTAACAATTAGTTTTTACCAGGGTGTTTATGGATGTTTGGACATGAAAGCTTCAATTTGTTGTAGGACAAAGAAGTAAGTGATATTGTGTGAAGGATCAATCAAGAATCAGGAAAGAACAGAAGAGGAACTTGTTGGAGTGGTACAAGACTCTGAGCTCCCACTCAAAGCTGTGATTTTTAATGTCTGTTGATGGTTGACTTGTGGTTTGGCTTGAATTAACTGAGGTGTTGGCTAGTTTCTGATATTGAGTAGATTAGTTTCTAGAAAAGAGGGATTTTTTTGAAAGAAAGCATGCTTTCTTCTCAAGGTGCTGCTAATTGATGCAAAACTGCAAGTTCATTGAATGACATGTAAAGTAATCCTAAAAGAGTTACCCTTTTTGCTGTCATGGGAAATGACCAATTTCAAACACATCCCATACAACTGTGCCATGCTTCCCCTCTGGACGGTGCCAACTTTAGCTGGGAGGAGCTGTCTGCCTTTGATTGCCATGGAGAGCAAAAGATCCCAAGCCAGCACGACACCATTCTGACCACGCCTTCGGCTCTGTGCTCTGGAAATAAAATAGCACCTTTTGTCCCTGGAAAAGCAACGCCATTTGTAACCATCCCAGGTCCTGTGCTATAGAGATTGTCAACAGCAAGAGGGACTTTTAAATTGCTTGCCTTTGATGAAAATGAAAATGTTACCCATGAAGCATCTCCAGGAAAATAAATTCAGGCCTGATTCCTGCTATGCAAACAGATCTGTACAGTATCTCCGTGCATCAGCTTTTTTCTCATCTGAAACGGAGCTACTGTACTTTATTATGATGTCAGAGACTGAGCTTGGGCGAGGGTGCACTACTGATAATTAAGGTCATAGAGGGCTTGGCGAGCCTGATTCCTGACACGAGATGAAAGTTCTCTCTCAGCGTAGACTTCAAATGCTTGTGTATGAGGCCGCACAACGGCCACAGATGAATTGGGATATGTTTGAAATTCCTTGTTGCAGAAATGTGCAGGTAATTTCAGCAAGGAGAGCACCCCAGCCCATTTTTTTTAGTAACGCGAAGCATCTCTCGGAGCAGGCAGGTGGTGCATCATATGTTCCTGGGGTGGAGGATGAGCTTCTTGCCTTTGAAAGTAATTGATTTTATAGTGAAACGTGTCAAGAGCACTGGTTTTCAAAATGGTTCTGTTCATGAGTGTTGGGAAATAATATATACCGCTAATTGCTTCAGAAATAGCCGGATTATTTAACTTGGGTTTGGACAGTGGTTCGGAGGCAGATCTTGAGCCCTTATGCCTTTCCTCTTATCGCAGATTAATAGCTGCTTTGAGACTGCGTCTACTTTTTTACTGTTCCAGAGATGAAATCTGCATCTCCTCACTTTCATGTGTAGGGCATCAGCTGCAGCGTTCTTAGCTCAGACTCTGTGAGTGTTCTAAAGATAGCAGTGTGACATTTCTGTTTCAATAAAGCCCAAATAGTCAGCGAGATAGAAAACACCCGAGAAGAAAAAGATATGTTTGCTGATTTTACCATCGTCCCTATTGAGCTGCTGAGGTGAACCCTTCTAAGTCAGGAAGCTGATTGCGGGAGGGGGAGGGGAAAGGGGCGTGGTAACTTCCGGGAGGGGTGGTCTCTTGGACAGTTAGCGATCTGCCCCTTGCTGTAATTCTGTATTCGAATGTCTCAATTCAGGTTGTGAGTGGATTTAACATGCAACCTGAGGAAGCAAATTTGATGCTTCCTTTGTTTTTTCTTTCTTTTTGTCTTTTTAAAAGATTTTACTTTTTTTATTGAGAGGCAGAGTTACGTATAGATCAAGAGACAGAGAGAGAGGTCTTCCATCCTCTTCACTCCCCAAATGACCTCAGCGTCCGAAGCTGGGCTGATCTCGAAGCCAGGGGCCAGGAGCTTCTTCCGGGTCTCCCACGTGGGTGCAGGGGCCCAAGGACTTGGGCCATCTTCTACTGCTTTGCCAGGCCACAGCAGAGAGCTGGATTGTGAGTGGAGCAGCCGGGACGTGAACAGGCACTCACGTGGGATGCCGGCGCTGCAGGCTTAGTGTGCTTTGCCACAGTGCCGGCCCCTGGTTCCCTTATTTTATGCCTTATTTTCTCCTCTGTTGTTTCTCCAAGGAGCTGAAGTAAAAGGGTCTGGTTGTGAGAGTCTGTTTGTTCAGGATGGAGTAAGCCAGAACCGAAGTCCATGTCCAGCACTTACATGAATCTGCTATTAGGCCTGTTTGTTTCATCATTCATTCATTTAAACAAATGTTCATATGTGAGAGGTCTTCCAAAACTTTGTGGGAAATGGAATCAAAAGATAAGTTTATTTTTGTGCTAAGGTAAAAAAAAAAAAAAAAAAACTTTGAAATCCATGCATAGTGTTTTCATAACAGTCATTTTCCACAAAGTTTTGAAGACTTTCTGCCATGAACTTTTTTGAAGTACCCTCATACGTATAACATGCATATAGACTATCAGCATAAGACAGAAATACACTTTGATGGATTTCTAATAAGATAAATCATAGGCCTCTTCCTCCAGGAAGGCTTCCTTCCTACAGTTAGCCAAAGATGAAAAACTTATTTTCTGCAAGGATTCAAATAATAAATATTTTAGGATTCACTTTGTGAGCCCCGTAGGGTCTGCATCCCATGTTCTTCTTCTTTAGAACCCTTCAGAAATGTACAAAACATTCTTAGCTTAATGGTTGAATATGGGCCATGGCTTGCCAAGCCCAAAGGTAGACCACATGTATCTTGTTCTGTCTACCACCCTTTGCTGCCTCTGTACTGGACTGAAAAGAGCTGAAGTCTGAAGTCCAGGAAAAGAGGGTTTTCATCTTTGGAGCCACAGCCTGACCGCCAAGTGCTCACTTTCTAAATGTAGTGTGATGTCTCCCTTCCAGCTGGGAAAACAAGGCCATGTGCAAAACCCATTGACATAACCATTCAGAACCCAGTGAGCTTTCTTACAGGCCCTCTGCAATTTTGGCTTTCTGGACTATCATTCCAAGTTAAGAAATAAGGTTAAAAATTCCCACTTACGGATCTGATGTCATGGCAGAGTGGGGTAAGCCACTCCCTGCCACACCGGTATCCTATAGCAGAAAGCCACTTTGAGTCCTGGCTGCTCCACTTTCCGTCTGGCTCCCTGCAGATGTGCCTAGGAGGTAGAGATGATGACCCATTTGGGTCTCTGCCACCTACAAGGAAGACCTGGATGGAGCTCCTAGCTCCTGGCTTTAGCCTTGCCCAGACCTGGCTGTTGAGGCCATTTGGGCAAAGAATCAGCAGGTGAAAAATCTCTCTCTCTCTCTCTCTCTCTTGCTCTGTCTTTCAAATATATATATATATATATATATATATGAAATATATATATTTTAAAAATCCCAATTAAGTGTTCAGAACAGCTTTTAGAAGCCATGTGGTTTTTAATAACTTTAATATATTTTAGACAAGAGTGTCAGAGACAGGCAGCAGGACAGGGAGGGATGTGTAAAGGAGCAAAACAGCAGCCCCCATAGCAGCCGCGAGACTGACAGCCTGACCTGCGGAAAGGAGACGAAGGAAATCAGAAGGAGATACATAGCTGTATGACTGCATGGTGCAATTAGGTTTGCTCTTAATAGGTTTTCAGACATCAATTAAATGTTGAATTATGCTCATTATGCCCTCTTTTAAAATGCAGCCAAATTTAGCTTCCAGTTTTGAATTATTCTATCTCCACGGCGTGGTTAAAATAAAAATATTGAGCACTTGCATCCAGTAAAATTTTGATTACCTGAAAAGTTTACTCATTTGGATCACCACAGTAGTGAATATTGTGTGACCCAGGATTGTACAGTGTGAAGAGCCAGGGCTGTCCTGTCAGATGGCCTCGGCTGATTGTCACTGCCCAGCTCAAACATAATCCGGTTCTTTTACCTCTCTAAAGCTCAGTCTCCCAATCTCTATAATGGATACTTCCCTGCCCCTCACCCAGGGTCATTGTGATTATTAAGTGATGTTGTCTATGTTACGTTCTTTTTTTAAAAAAATAGATTTATTTATTTGAGAGGCAGAATTGTAGGCAGAGAGGGAGAAAGAGAGAGAGGTCTTCCATCCACTGGTTCACTCCCCAGTTGGCTACAACGGCTGGAGCTGCGCCAATCCAAAGCCAGGAACCAGCAGCTTCATCTGGGTCTCCCACGTGGTGCAGGGGCCCAAGGACTTGGCCTCCTGCTGCTGCTTTCCCAGGCCGTTAGCAGAGAGCTGGATCGGAAGAGGAGCAGCGGGACATGAACCTGCACCCATGTAGGGTGCCAGTACCTCAGGCAGAGGCTTAACTGGCGCCAGAGCGCTGGCCCAAGTCTATGTTAAATTCTTAACACAGAATCTGGCAGATTGAAAGTGATCCCAAAAAGCCCCCTATTATTATAATTATTACTATCATCAGTATTGTTCATGAATAAGTGTGGTAGTGAACTTGACACACACAAACTAATTATGGAGATTACAGAAAACTGGAAACATGGTGAAGACTTCAGAGACTGCACCTTAAAGGAGGCGCTACTTGATCTGGAATCGTCAGATCAATTCTAAAAAATCACATTAAACTAGGCCTAATTCCACCTGAACGCATGTGCGTATTATCCCTCTGCTACTGTATTTGGTTAGATCGTGAGAGGCTTTTTTCTAGAAGTAAATGTCCCCGCATAAGATTACATCAAATCCCACCATAAACATCTCAGGGCTTTGCATTTTTAGTACGCTACCACATTAATTGTTTCAGTACTACACTATGGGAAAAAAGAGGGGGCGTGAAAATCAGGTGGAAGGTTGGAATCGTACTCAATCCAGAAAATCAGAATTACTGCCCCCTAGAAGGGGGAAGGGGCCAGTTTCGTCTCTTCCAGTTTCCTTTACAGTCGTTTGGGCTTCAAATCCTACCTCACTTTATGACCAAAATATAACCTGCTGGGAGTGTAGACATGCCACATTTGTTGTCACCTTTAAAGGCACAGACCTGAATAGGGCTGTTTCCCCTTGGAAAACAAGTCCTGATGACAACGAGCCACTGATGTAACACAGAGAAAGGGCTGCTTCAGAGCAGGAAATTGGAACGAGGGAGTTTGACTGGCGCAACGAGAAATGCCAAGAGCCTTTGGGTATTAACCAGACTGGCAGCGTGATCCCTGGGAGGGAAGACAAAGATAGCACCCGCCTGTCTGGCTCAGGACTTGACTGCCTTTCTCACGTCTTCCTGGCCTCTGTGAGGTTTTCTTGGCTCAGGACTGGGTGCCTTGCCCGTACAGCGGCAGCTTCCCAGGGCCTGGTGTGTGTGCGCTCGGCATCGCAGTCAGCTACCAAGAACTGTTGCACCGGAGACGCTTAGCTTAACGCGCGGGCACCAGGACAGTTGTGCTGGCGGCACTGCCCTTGAATTGTCCAGGTAGGAGAATGATGGTTTTTATTGACTTTCTTTGAGACTGGAAGCAAAGAGAAGGGGTGGGAAACAGCCGAACAATAGATGACATTTTAGTTGCATCCTCAGGAGTGTTCGTGGGAAGGTGAGAACGTCTAAGCGACAAGGACAAAGCCAGGGAAGGCAAGAGGAGTTGAGACGCGCACTGCTCTCCAAGCTCTGCATCCAGAGAGAGAAACAGAGGAGCTGAGAACAGCCGTTGGTGCAGCAGAGCATCCAGAGTTTTTTGTCAGTGCCTGTGGTATCCTTGTTAGGATTCTCATACTTCTCACATTTCACCCTGGTCCCTCTTCCAGGAACAAGCCGTAAGTCCCAGTTGTGACCTCAGGCAGTGTCATTTTTCTGTACAAGCTCTTTCCTTTCTGCATGTTCCCAGTCCCAGCATCTAGAAGCCCCCAGGGCTCTTCTGGACAGGAATGATGTAGGTCACAGGTGTCGGAGCAGTGCAGACAGCCATGCTAATGATGCCACACCTGTTCCCCAGGTTAAGCCGTTGCTATTGGAAACAGCGATCCCATACGCAGTTATTGCTGCCTGCCTCCCACCACCCCCACCCCCAGCATGTAACAGACCCTGGACTTGAAGTTAAAGAGGGTAAGAAGAGAAAAGAAAGAGTGTCAGGTGGGAATATAAGTCTGTACGAGGTGCATGGAGGTGCTGGAGGAGAGAAGTCCCTTTCACCTGTGGGGAAAGAGAGTGGCCAGGAAAGTGTTCCAAGGGGATCCAAGGCGTCCAGGATGGGGAAGTGTTTGCTAGTTGATGGCATTCCAGGCCCATGGACTAGGACAGACTAAGCATTTTCAATTATTACATCAGTGGCCAGCACTATAGCCAGCATTCTGCACATTCCTAAAGGTGTTTTTGCAATAAATCCATGGCAACATGCAGAGCCGCGCCGTCACATTCAACAGAATGGGGGTGATTGTCTGCACTTCTGCCAGCTTATCTTCTTCATCTCTGCCCTGCACTGGGAGAGCCCTTTGAGTTTATGCTGGAATGATTTTTGCATTCTCTCTCTTAGCATTTTGCACATTTCCCCTCCCAGAATTGACCCCTTCTACTGTTGGAAATTTCCTGAGACAAACAGAAGTTTCTTTTCCTGGATGGCAATTTCCGTTCTTGAGAAATTGCCTCGTATGCACTCAGGACGTGCAGCAGGTTGCGAGGCTCTGTAATTTGTTCCCCCATCAACTAATAATCTTATTGTGATGAATAATGCAGCGCTGTTCATGTTTCTGCGAGGTTGTGATCGTGCCGAGTGTCAGTGGCAAAGCCCACAACTTTGGCAGCAAAGTCCTCACTGTGTGGCTTCTCAGACAGCTGGCCGTAGATCCATGAGCTTTAGCAAGTAATATTCAAATGAATTCAAATGCAAAAACTTTATTAGTGATGTGCCAGGCGGACTTTTTGTGCAGATGTTGGCCCTGGCATGCTTTGTCCCCCCAGTGTTGTGTCAGGTCCTTTTCGTATTTCCAAGGACACAACTAAGATGTTGGAATCAGATTTTCAAGTTTTCAGGCTGTTTTGCTTCCTTGTTTTTCAGAGACTCACCTCCACTTCTCTGAAATTGGATCCTGTGCTGAAGCAAATATTTTTTCCCCATAGACCCAAATAATTCTGTCCTGTTCCTTACATTCATCATGTTAAATTTTTACTGCTTTATGTTTCCTTTTAAATTAAAGCACGGTAAAATTGGCTTTACTGCATATGACCATTGGTGAATTTCAACACATTCTAGATTTCACCACGACTGTATGGTCCTGCAGGAAACAGCTGTATCACCTCACAAACCTCCCGTGTGGCCCTCTTGAAAGCACCCAACCCCCGGCCCCCACCCCAGTAGTCACTGATCTGTCACGATAGTTTCGTCTCCTTGAGAATGTCATAGAAATGGAATTATACAGTGTGTGACCTTTGGAAACTGATTTCTTTCATCAGCATGGTGTTTTGAAAGGAACTCAAGTGGCTGTAGGTATCCATCATCTATTCCTTTTTAAGAACTTATTTTTAGTTAACAAAATCATATGTGTGTATGATACACACCGTGATGTGTATATCCAGTGTGGAATGCCTGCAGCAAGCTAATTAATGTGCCCATTACCTCACCTACTTATTATTATTTTGTGGTGAGGACATTGGAGATCTACTCTCAGCCATTTTCAAGTGTACAGTCCATTGTAGTTAACTCGTGTCTTCTCTTTTCTTAGCCCAGTGGACGCCATGGTATGGATTACTGTGTTTATTTATGCATTAATTTGCCATAGGTCCACTGATTGTCCAGTTCTTAATGATTATGAGTAGAGTTACCATAGATTTCCAACTGCAGGTTTTGGGGTGAATGGAAATTTTCATTTCTCTCGGAAGTACCTGAGATTCAATTTATGAAGTAATGTCGTATCACATAGTAGCAAATGCCAGCTCTTTTCCAGAGGGGCTGTGTCATTCTCCATCCCCATCAGCACTACTTGAAAGCCTTCACATGATATTTCGATGAGCTTTCATGTCTGTCAAAAGTAAAATGTGTATTTCTGGCATGATACTCTTTTTTTGCTAAGGGTTACTTATGGTTAATTTCGTTAGTCATTTATGTTTCATTCCCTTGTGCAGCAATCCTTATATCATCTGTCAGTTAACCCTTTGTTAAAAAAGAAACATCCAATATAATTGTCAGCTATTTCAATTCTGTTTACAGTTTCTTCTTTGTGTCTGGCTGCATGTGTTTTAATTAGAAACAAGTGTAAATGGTGGTTATTTGTACTTGGGCCATCATCAACTGCCTCAGGCATATTAGTAGGGAGCTGGATCAGAAGCAGAGCAGCTGGGACTCAGGCATGTGGGATGTCATCATCCTAAGCATCAGCTTAGCCCACTGCAAATGATGGATGTGTGTGTGGTCCGTGAAATGTGTGTAGTGCTGCTCCGAGTGCTCGAGCCTGCGGGTGACAGGGATCAGACACCTGCAGGAACACCAGGTGGTGAGACCCTCCCTGTGTCCTCCACTTCCATTTTTGCTTACTGGATCTATATGTCTTACTCAGTTTTGTGCAAAGAGAACAAGGAAAATCCTGGGGATCCTCTTTCTCCTAGCATAGACTCTCTCAGCAGTTCAGAATCCGGGGCAGGAATTCCAAGTATGAACCTGGCAAAGAGAGCAGTATCGCACACGTATTCTGTATGCATAATTGAGGACTCCAATTCGCCATGCTCTATTATCTAGAATTAAACATCAAAGACAGTTGATAAATACCACATTCAGTTGAAAACACAAATGAATCAAAATGTTATAGTTTCTCTCCACAGGTAATAATTAACATTCTTGTGAATTTCTCCGTGCGCTGTGGAGCATCCTTTGAATGGTATTCTAGCAAAATCTTTGTACGTTGAGGTGTGTGTGGATGTGGACCAGGCAGAATACTGACTTAATCTTGAGAGAGAAGCCTGGGGTGGGGAGGGGGTGGGTGAACACATGTAGTTTGATGATGTGCACATGTCAACATTTTTCACAGCAGGACGTCATATGGCCTTTACAAAATTTTTGTAAGGGAGCTAAATTGTGAATCAAAATATACATGGAAAAGTGAAGCATTTTGGTAGTTAACAACAAGAAAGGAGAAAAAAGAATGAAGGTGGACTCTGGTTTATTTAAAAGATGAGCCTACGACATGGCTGTTTCGTTACCTTCTTAGACCCCAGAGGGGCTCTGTCCCTCCAAAAAACGTCCCTCCCACGTGAGTGCTGCCTGGTTGATTGCCTAGTAAATGAACACGTGGAGGCACGCATGTGGGAATGAACGAACACTTGGATGATTGGAGATGGCTTGCTGTGAGCAAACGTAGCTTATGTGTCATGCTTCCTGCGTCAGGAATTGATCTGGAGAGAAAGCAGCAGGAATCTTGTGGAGAGAACTGTCTCTTCTTTGGGTTTCTCTCAGAGACCCCAACAGCATATGACGTTACGAGGCTCTGTACAGAGAGGAGGAGAAGCCCATAAAATGAGAACTCTGCCTGGTTATATGCCGAGTGTATATCAGAGAGGCTTTCGAGACATCAAGACAGTGTGGGCCAGCTTTGACCACATGCAGTCATTCAGTACATTATGTCTCATAGTGAGGTCCAGTGTTAGACCCAGAACAAAGCAACCCTGGCATGTATGCCTCTTAATACTCTCAACACCCATGATGGGGGAAGCCATTGGATTTTGTCCATTCTGGCCTGGAAAGGTTTCCTGAAGGAGATAGAAGTCCACAAGATCTGCTTATGATTTCCAAACTATTATCAGCATCTGGTTGCTTTTTGCTTTTGGTTTTGTTTTGTTTTGTTTTTTTACTTGAAAGATAGAGACCGAGAGATACCTTCCACTTCTCTTGTTCATACCCCAAATGCCTACGAGAGCCCAAGTAGAGCTAAGCCCAAATCAGGATTCCCAAACTCAGTCTGGGTCTCCCACCTGTGTGGCAGGGACCCAAGTACTTGATCCATCACCTGCTGCCTCCCTGGCTCTGCTTTAACAGGAAGCTGGGATCAGCAGAGCCAAGATTCGAACCCAGGCAGTTTGGTAGAGGATGCAGGTTTCCCAAGCATAAAGCACAGCATCAGAAGAGTCAGGGGCCTTTGGCAAAGATTGTTCAACTCAGTGCAGTCATGTTGGAAAGGGAACATTTTTAGGTGGCAGCAAGAGCCACAGGAGACCCAGTTAGTCAGAGTTTGGAAGTGCAGTGTGTCTATTCCCACTTGGGGTGAATGGGAGGCCTCTGCCCTCCTTCGTTCCACAGGGATTTCGGCTTGTAAAGCATTTGTTGTCATGTTTTGGTTGCTGTGGAAAGAGAAAAAATTGCTACAGTTTGCGTGAGACAGAGCCATGTTTTGGAAGGGAGGCCCAGAAAAAAATAATTTTTGAGCCTTGATCGAGATCGAGCTTCTGAGCTTTGTCTCAAGTGGTGACATGCAACGCACTTTGGAAATATTTTCATTTCTGTTGGAAATTGGAACATCCTTTCAACTCTTTTGCTCTTGCTGTGCTTGTCAATGTAAAATTAACTAACTAGCTAATTAATTAATTCAGCAACCATGTAGTAAGTCTGTCCAGTGTTGCCGAGACCAGGCATTCGGCAGCGAACAAAGTAGCATCTTTACCCTCAAGGTGCTTACTTTCTAGAGCAGAAAGATGATGTTAAAAAAATGGATGCCTGGGGCCCACCTGCGGCGCCGGCACCCCAGGTTCTGGTCCCGGTTAGGGCACCAGATTCTGTCCCAGTTGCTCCTCTTCCAGTCCAGCTCTCTGCTGTGGCCAGGGAGTGCAGTGGAGGATGGCCCAAGTGCTTGGGCCCTGCACCCACATGGGAGACCAGGAGGAAGCACCTGGCTCCTGGCTTCGGATCGACACAGCGCGCCGGCCGTAGTGGCCATCTGGAGGATGAACCAATGAAAGGAAGACCTTTCTGTCTTTCTCTCTCTCTCACTGTCTAACTCTGCCTGTCAAAAAAATTTTTAAAAATAAATATAAATGGATGCCTGAGGCTGGGGCTGGGGCTGGGGCTTCACTGGTAAGGCTGCTGCTTACAGCACCAGCTCGGGTCCTGGCTCCTCCACTTCCAATCCAGCTCTCTGCTATGGCCTGGGAAAGTAGTGGAAGATGGCCCAGGTCCTTGGGCCCCCACACCCACGTGGGAGACCCGGAAGAAGCTCCTGGCTCTGGCTTCGGATCAGTGCAGCTCCTGATATTGCAGCCATCTAGGGAGTGAACCAGCAGATGAAAGACCTCTCTCTCTCTCTCTCCCCCTCTCTCTGCCTCTGCCTCTCTGTAACTCTGCCTTGCAAATAAATAAATAAATCTTTTTTTTTTTTTTTTTTTGACAGGCAGAGTGGATAGTGAGAGAGAGAGACAGAGAGAAAGGTCTTCTTTTTGCTGTTGGTTCACCCTCCGATGGCCACCGCGGCTGGCGCGCTGCGGCTGGCGCACCGCGCTGATCCGAAGGCAGGAACCAGGTGCTTCTCTTGGTCTCCCATGGGGTGCAGGGCCCAAGCACTTGGTCCATCCTCCACTGCCTTCCTGGGCCACAGCAGAGAGCTGGCCTGGAAGAGGGACAACCGGGACAGAATCCGGCACCCCGACCGGGACTAGAACCCGGGGTGCGGGCGCCGCTAGGTGGAGGATTAGCCTATTGAGCTGCGGTGGCGCCGGCCTCAAATAAATAAATAAATCTTAAAAATAAAAAGTGGATGCCAATGTGTACTTGAGAGGAAAAGGAAGCAGTGTAAGGAAGATAACCCTGCTGAGGGTGTCCTGGAAGTTGGGACTCAAAAGCTGCCATTTGAGCTGATACCTTAGGGCATTGAAGGTGTCAGTGCCTCAATTATCTGTACCGCCAGGCCAAGGACACAGCAAGTCCAAAAGGCCTGGGCAGAATCCTGCTTGGCTGTTTCCCAGGTCGGGTGGAAGCCAGGCAGGATCCCCATCAGGGCCTGCCTTATGTACTTCCATGTTTTCTTTGAGAACTGGGCTTGAAGCTCAGTGCAAGAGATAAAGCTGAGCTGATTCTCTGGGCAATCCCTGCACCTGTCCCAGATTTCAATTGCTTTTGTTCTTGTTGTTCCCCCAGGCACTGGAGGGACTGTCTCCCTATTTGCTTCGGGTCTCTGATCAAGTATCATCTTATCAGGAAACCTTCCCAGACCAAACTATTAAAGTGTCAGTTAGGCAGTGTTAGCAATGGAAATTATTTTCTCCACCAAATCTGATTATTTCATGTGAGATATGACTCCCTCTCTACATTATGGGATTAAGAATGACCCCATTGGAGCTGATAAATACTGGAACATTTCAGTAACCCAAGAAGCCCTGAGAAACAAATGGCTAATTCATGGCTTAAACCATCCAGCTGTGATGAGCAGCTGAGGACCGCACTGAGCTGTTCTGCAACGAGTGGCAAGGACAGAGCAAGCTGTGCGGCTCACAGGTGAGCCAGAGAGACCTAGAAGTCTTGGTTTTACCATGAAGGTTAAGGGGATGATGCTTAACAGAGCCACCAGCCCTCCAGGGAACTGTGGCCTGCCTTAGGCAGATCTCCTTTGGGATTAAGCAAATTTACAAAAGGGAAAAAGCAAGTATGGTCCTTTTAGTTTGTCCACCAGTAAATGGTTTTATGTTAGTGTCTTTAAGCTTCAGATGTGAAAAATTAGCTCACTGAGAATTGTGCTCTGCTGTAAGACCTTCAACTACTACAACTTGTTAGTAAAAAAAAAAAAAAAAAAAAACCCTCCTTTATTTTTAGTGGTGCTCTTTACCTTAGGAATACCTGGCAACAGAAGGTCTTTCACATTATTGAAATAGTATACCTTATAACTTTTTATTTAATTATAAGATTTATTTATTTGAAAGGCATAGTTGCAAAGAGGCAGAGAGTGAGAGAGAGAGGTCATCCATCTGCTGGTTCACTCCCCAGATGGCCGCAGCGGCCAGAACTGCACTGATCCAAAGCCAGGAGCCAGGAGCTTCTTCCAAGTTTCCCACATGAGTGCAGGGGCCCAAGGACTTGGGCCATCTTCCACTGCTTTCCCAGGCCATAGCAGAGAGCTGGATCAGAAGTGGAGCAGCTGGGACTCGAACCAGTGCTCATATGGGAATCCAGTGCTGCAGGCAGTGGCTTTACCCACCACACTACAGCACTGGCCCCAAAATAGTAAGCTTTGGAGGACAGAGTCTGTGTCACTTCTCTTTCTACCACTTTGAAAAAGAATTAACCAGTTCAGGCAAAATAAATATTATGTCCTGAGTGCTTCCTACTTGTCATATCTTTTCTGATTCCTTTAAACATATTATCTCATTTAACTGTTTACCAAGTCAGAACTTTTGTTAGCCACCTTTTATGGATGAGACAGTAGAGGTTTGCAGAGAGGTTAATGCATCTTAAAACTCTGGTTGTCTAAGTCCAGCAGTCACCCAGCAGAAGCTGGAGAGACGATTGTCTACAGACCTAAGGAAGCCCTGCAAATGGTACCAGGGCTCGAGCTAGGAAGAAGTCCATTTTTCCGGTGGAACACAGTGGGAGCTAGTGATTCTCAGAGACCTGACTCCCACTTGTGCCACCAGTCTGAGACCTCTGGTGCCCACTGGCCCCCAAGCATTGGTCCTAGTGGTTTGCCTTCTGGGGCTCTGCAGGATGGAGAAGGGAGATTACTTGTCCTTTCTGCTCAGCAGCCAGTTCTTCTGTGCATTGTCCATGGTACATACTCAGGCTCCTGAGTTCTGAGAGGTCTGATCTACTCTATTTGGGAAATGAAGACAACTTTAAGAGACAGCAATAAACAGTGATAAACAAAATCCAACAAGTGCTGTTTGTGACAGTGCTAGGTAGTAGACACTCTTTCAGGAAGCTTGTGGAGATTTGATTTGATGTGTTTGGGTGATTATTTGCATGTGTGTGTGTATGTGTGTGTGTTCTGGAAATATATACCCCATCTGCCCCATTGTGTAGCTGTCACTCGACATGAAACCAGGTGCAGTTTGAGGTCTGACATTCAGCCGACTTCTGTTTATATAGTGTGGAGAAACTTTTGTTCCCTTGCCCTATAAGGCATGTACCAAGAGAGATTTTAGGAAAAGGTCACCCAGATAGTAAATAATTCTGCTGAGCTTTGAAGTGAAAATGCTCTAGGCACCTTTATCCCATCCTTGCCATTTAGCTGGTGTGCTTCAGTCATTCCTGCTAGTAATGAATGGTGACGATCACAGTCGGTCCCCATCGTTCTGATCGTCAGAGAGCTGCATTATGAAGTCAGAATCACATTTTATCTTTATGTTGGTGCCCTTCCTGTGTTCAGGGGAAAGCATTGTGAATATCTCAAAGGAAAAAAAAAAAAAGAATGAAAGACACCCCAAGGAAAATCCAGTTAAAGGGCTAAGAAAGACATCTCAATGGAGAAGAATTCTACTGTGAGGAGTTTCTTATCACTCCCAACCTCCACAAAAGAAAAAAAAATAGTCTGGTCTTTGTAAAACATATTATCTTTCATGGATAGGGAAATATCCAAATTTTGCCCAGCCTATTTTACAATAAGACCTTGAAAATCTGTGTGATGAGCTGGAATGAGAGGAGTTTAAATTTTTGATGCAATTCTCTGCTTGGGAAAGTGATAATGCAGCTCAAATAACAGGGAGAGTATTTTCTGCCACGGTGCAACAATCAACATAACGTCTGGGCATATTAATAATTTCACTCCTAAACTTCTCGACAGGGAGCTCATGGGTCTTAATAGTATTGTGAAGATCCTTAGGGCAATTGAAAAGCCCAAAATCATTACTTTCTACTGATAGGCTTTCACCTCCCAGAGGATACCAAAATACCTAGGGTAATGTAGATTTATTGAAATGCTCAGATAGGCACTGCTCGGACGGACGTACCTGTGCAATAAAATCTCCTCTTTAGAAGAGTTCTTCTCAAGTATTTCAAGTAGTCTTTTTTTTTTTCTTTGTCACTTGGAAAGTAGCTAATGGAGTTGACATTGATCTCAAGGAATACTTTGCTGGTGATTTGGGAAAGCAGAGAGTGAGTATAGGAGCCTAGTAAAATGCGGTGGCAACTATGATTAAAAGCCCTGTCTGACCCACCCTGCATGAGAACATACCCTGTTTGGGTTGCAAGGTCCCAAACCCCCAATCACTGTAAGTGCTGGGCCCAAGGGCAGTTACAGATTGCTCAATTCAGGAGTCCCCCTCAACCTGCCCCTTCCCTACAGGAGTGGCTCCCCATGCACTGGCCCCCTTCTGGAATTATAGCCATGCTTAAACCACTAGAACAAACTGCAGGCTTCCCCAAGTGCACAGTTGGCTCTCCACCGGCCCTCCCTTCTCAGTTCCCATCTGGAAGTTCTGCACAGCGGCAGTGTCCCCACGGGAAAAGCACCCATGGCAAACCTGCTTCGGTTTTCCAGGGAAAGATACATGTAGTGATGCAAAGTGTGTCCCAAGTGAGTTCTGACTTCGGGGGACCTCACTGTGACTCTACAGCAGACAAAGACCTGGGTTATAAAAAACAGAGGGAGTCATCGTTTGTGTGAAATGTCCAGAAGAGACGAATTGCTGAAAAGAGAAAGGAGATTAGCATTGGCCAGAGCCTGGGGGTGGGGGGAGAAAGGAAAGGGGTAGCTAATGGGTGTGGTCTTGCCAATGGGGTGATGAAAATAATGCAGTACTAGGTAGCAGTGATGGTGGTACGTTTTGGTGATTATACTAAGGAACACTGAAATGTAATTTTTTAAAAAGCTGGATCTTATTGGAACTCAGTAAAGCTATTATTTAAAGAAAAAAAAAAAAGAGCCAGAAAGAAACAACTGAAAAATAAAGGCAGAGAAGTTCAAGCTCTCTCTCCCTTGTATCTGGCTGACTCCCTGTTAAAGGACCCTCAGTAAGAATTAGGGGAAATGAAGGGGAACCCATCACTGATCTCAGCAGCCACCAGGACCACTCAAAAGACAGACAGAATTTGGCAGTGATCCCTCTCCATGGAGACTCTCAAATGTCACCCCCTGGGACCCGAGTCATTCTTTAATTCATTTACTCATTCATTCATTCATTCTCTACCAGTTCCACACAAGGCTCTGTAATCTTGTACTGAAGATGCGAAAACACAAGAGACAGGCTTTCCACCGGAGGGACTGGTCTACTGGAGAACACAGAAGAGTCCCAAAATATTACAGAACCACAGGCCCACAGACAGCAAAGAGATGTTTGCAACGTGCAGAGGGAGTACCGCGAGACACGTAGAGAGAGCACACGGTTCAGGGTGAAGTTCACGTGTGTCACTTAACCTCCCAGTGCCTCCAGTTCCTCTTCTTTAAAAGGGAGAGCAGCACCTCCTTTGAAGGTTGCTCTAAGTTTTGAATAAAATAAAATGTGCAGAGTGCCTGTCCCACCGCTGATTCTTGTCGAACAGCATTGTTGGTGGTAGATCTAAGATGTCCCTCCAAACCTTGTTCTTCTGTCAGTGTGGGGAGAGGTGATGAAACTTTGGTTGCTAAGCCTACAGATGATTGTTCCTTATGATTGTGATTCCCAGGCTTCTGCCATGTGCTGTTGTATGTGTGTATATGTGTGTGTGTGTGTCATTGCCAGTACACTAGGAGTGCTTTTTCTCTGAGATCCCATATTCTGGGGAAGCAAGAGCACTACAAAGCATTCCTTAGGAGTAGCACAGAGCTTTCTTCCTCTGGTCCTCTGTTCAGCCTAAGTGGGGCCCTTCCAAGGACAAGCTCCTGAGGCAGGCGTGTGCTACCCTCTCTGCAGAGAGGAGCCAGCCAGGGCTGGAGCTGAGCTCTGGGAGGTCAGAAAGAGGATATCACCTGGCTCACTCGTTCATCCTTCATCCTTCCTTCTTTCCTTGCCTCTGCTCTGGAATGTGGAGAAAAGTGGTGGCTAATACTTGCTGCAGTAGTGACCCAGTCTGAGAAATACTGCAGACAGGTCACCTGCCCTGGGGAGTCAAGTATCTGGAATGCATCAGGAGCAGTGTGAAAGTCCATTCTTTCAGAGACAAGTCATTCAGTAGACATTAAGGCAAGCAAAGAAGGAGAAAGTTGAAAGTCCAAGGTGCCCAGCACTTACAGATAAGTGAGAACCTCTATTCCAAACAGACAGGGAGGCTAGATTTGGACCCGATCCCTCCATCCCTGGGTCAGTAGCCATGCATCTCTGCTTCAAGTGGGACAGGAAAGGAGCTAGGACAGAACGTGCCCTTGGTTCTTCCCCTTCATGAACTGATTGTCACTCAGACCCCAGGCCACCAGATGTAGTAACTGGGATACAACCCAGAGGGAGAGGTTGGAGGAGAGCCTTTGGGGAAGGCATAAAAAGGGGTGGCACTGTGATTTGCCTGTTCTGGCCTATTTCTCCTGACTAAGACAGTGTTGTGGGTCTGCAGAGAGCCCTGACATGCATGGCTCCCTCCAACTTCTCACAAATTTGATTCAACCATTAAAGCAAATGTGCAAAAAAAAAAAAAAAAAAAAAAAAAGGATCAAGCTGGCTTTCCTCTGGGTTTGCTAGGGATATATCAGCCAAGATGGTGTCTAATTCTCCCTTCCAGTGTGAGTGTACCCTTGTCTTCCCTGCTTATGGCTGGGAGAAAACGAGACTCCTGGGCTTGGATATCAGTTCTTCCACTTACTGAGCTATGTGCTCATTCGTGCCTTGTTTAACCTCTCTGCACCTCACTTGCGGGATCTGTAAAATGGGAATGATAGTGAACTCTCTCACATGAGTAGGAGGAAATACATTGCAGTGATGTGTGTATGGCTCTTAGCAAAGTACGGGATATAAAGAGAGAAGTTAGCTATGGCCAATATTAATATTTTATTGTCATTCACATCAACTGTTTTGTTTGTGGGATTGCACCAGCTCTGAATCCCGTGTTTCATTTTTATGATTGCTTAGATGCTCTTGAGACTGCCTATGTTGTCCCGAGCCAAGTTACTCAACCACTCATCACTCTGCCCTTCTGCGAGCTGAATGTGGAGGTGGAGGGGTCTAACGTTGGTGATGTCACCTCCAGAGTTCATTTGATATCTCTTTCTATGAGCTGCATTCTCAAGGAACTGGGAAACAATGGGGCCTGCAGCACCTAGGAGCCACTCATTTTCTTCACAGAGCCTTAGTTACTATGACTACTATTCCTATTATCAGTCCTGTTAATTGTACCAGATAACAAAAGATCATGGTAATACTTACTAATAGCTTGCTATGTACCAAGAATTGTGCCAAGCTCCTTATAATATAATTTCGTTTGATTTCCTTAGCAAGTGTATGTGAGAAAATGACTGTGCCCATTTGACGGATGGAGAAATAAAATTGTTAAAAACTAGGTAGCTTCCCAGTGGTCATATATCCCCTAAGTAGCCATGCAGGGAATCAGAGTTAAGCACCGGCCCTGCCATCTGCAACAGACTCTTCCCCTCTGAATTCTAACCTGGGGCTGTTATTCTTGAAAATCCTCACCCCAGTTCCTTCTGGCTCCCATTCAAGCTCAGATTTGAACAAAGCTTTTCGGTGCCAGTTTTCATCAGCCATACACTCCAAAGCTTCTACCAACACCATCTCCACTTCCTGCATCTTCAAATTGTTGTCAAGATATAACTTGCCTCAACCAGGTGGCTGAGGAGGAGGAGAAGGCAGTGAGTTTGTGGTTAATGCATCATCTTGGGTCTGAGGGGTATGGAGTTTTGAAAGGCTAACAATTGGCATACCATTTTTAGAAATGAGTGATGCAGCACTTATGCAAGCCCCTGCTTTTCTTTTTTCTTTTGTCCATTTTGTCATCCGTTTTAATCATAGACCATAGAGCAAAACAAGGCTGCTTATTGTGGGGGTGCCCTCCCACCTTTCCCTACCCCCACCTTTCACAAGAGTAGACCCAACCTAAATGCTGCCTGCCCTCCAGCCGTTTATTTAGGCCAAGTGCAGCAACAATAGCCAGTTATTAACTATTTACTTCCTTCCCTCCCCCAAAGTTCTCCCTTCCTTTGTTATTTCCAATGTGGGTATTGGTTGTTTCCACATCAGTTTAAACTGCTCTAATGTAGCCAGCACAAGAGTTGATAACCCAAGGTTTTGCACTGGCCACATCCTCATTGAAATTGGTACTATTAGACAACAGAAAAGCATTGCTTTCTTCTTCAGTTTTTATTCCTACTAGTAGCGTGCTTACTAGGTTGATACTGTATAAGTATCAACTTATCACAAACTCATCGTTTGTGGTGACATTGTACTATCATGTGACTTCATTGCTATGTAATAGACAAACCAGTAATAATATGTGCATTAATTAAACCTAATAATTGTGTGAAACTTAGAGTGGGCTTTGGGGTTCCTTCAGCAAGCTGAATTACTCATTTCTATTTTGAGTGAACGGAGGACATTGGCTGCTTTGGAGAAGGGCTCTTCATGAATTTTCCCTCTTGAAGAACTACAGGACAAGTTAGCATCAGCCATTGTTGGCATTTTTGAGACAGAAAACCTAAGAAGCACGTACATTGGATGACAGGAATAAAAACTGATAATTGCAAAAAGTGTTTGAGATTATTGGTTGTAGTGTCTTAGACTCATGTTACCCACACTGAATACCAGGCCACCACCAGTTAAACTAGGAGTGGAAAATGTAACAAATGTGTAGATGCATATATCCGGCCACATTAACATAGAAGGGTTATTAGGGTTTATGGCCCACCAGAGAAACTACCCAGGACCTTTGGCCATAGCCAGTTGTTGTCATGAGGGAACACAGAACCAGAAATCTGGGACAGTGCACACGTCATGACTTCACATTTTTCCTTACAGCCAGCTCTTGCCCTGGGTGGATGATGAAGTCTGTGTTTATTTCTGCTCCCTTCCAGGCCCTTGAGCACCGCAGTTATGTCGTGGCCATCCTTTATCCCTGAAGGGACCCAAAGAGGTTTTGTGCTCATGGTTTGGGGGAACTTTCTGGCCTTTAGGTGGCACACTTAGCCCTTTACAATTTTCTTTCCTCTTTCATAGCAAGCTTAGCAGGTTTCACCATTTGGCAGATGAGTAGGCTGCGAATTCCAGAAAGGAGGTAGCATGCCTGGGTTCATGCAAGCAACTTCTTTAGCTAACCGCCCCTCCTAGATGTTCCCATATCACTGAGGTATGTATCCCCACCACTGTATTGAAAGTGCCTTTAGCCGGCGTCGCAGCTCAATAAGCTAATCCTCCGCCTAGCAGCGCCGGCACACCGGGTTCTAGTCCCGGTCGGGGCGCCGGATTCTGTCCCGGTTGCCCCTCTTCCAGGCCAGCTCTCTGCTGTAGCCTGGGAGTGCAGTGGAGGATGGCCCAAGTACTTGGGCCCTGCACCCCATGGGAGACCAGGATAAGTACCTGGCTCCTGCCTTCGGATCAGCGCGGTGCGCCGGCCGCAGCGCACCAGCCATGGCAGCCATTGGAGGGTGAACCAACGTTAAAGGAAGACCTTTCTCTCTGTCTCTCTCTCTCTCACTGTCCACTCTGCCTGTAAAAAAAAAAAAAAAAAAAAAAAAAGTGCCTTTTCCTTCTGTCTGCTGCACCTCCTTGAAAAACATGGCTGTTGGAGAGACACACAGTGAGCAAGTTCATCAGTGCCTCAGTGCAAATGAACAAGAGCAATGCGAACATCTTTGAAAACTGAGGATGCTGCATAATTTTTGTTTTAGTTGTTATGACTTATTTATTTGCAGTGAAATAACATGCGGCTTCACAGGAGGGAAGGGTGAATGGAGGATTAAGTATTATTTCATTTCCTCTTATTCTGC
The DNA here is from genome assembly GCF_051225735.1 of Oryctolagus cuniculus. NCBI lineage: Eukaryota > Metazoa > Chordata > Mammalia > Lagomorpha > Leporidae > Oryctolagus > Oryctolagus cuniculus. The sequence continues at coordinate 56,186,057 of NC_142872.1, forward strand.
TTTTGCTAGCTCCCGCCCACACCCCACCCCCACACTCACCCTGAGAAGCTCTAGGGGTTGTCTTCAGGGAAAATGGGAAGTGAACTTGACCACTCCACCCCTTTAAATGGAAAACTCAACATCCATTTTATTTGGAGCTTGCAGCTTAGTGCTCCAGTGGCTGCTTCCATTCCCCCTGGGCACCATCCCTGGATCCCTTGTGCATACAAACAACCTGAGGAATTCTGCCCACACAGTTGGACAGAGAAAGGCCACACAGGCTGAAGGGGGCATGGGAGCACAGAGGAAGTGGGGGTGGTGGAGGGGCCTGGTAATTCATTTAATGGATTAAAAAAAAAAAAAAAAAAAAGCAAAGGAATAGACAGGGGCCTCTTTGTACCTGGGGAAAGTGTGTGGTCTGCAGGGGTGAGGGTGCAAGGTGGAGGCAGCACGAGGTCCCACGTTGGGGCTTGGGCTGGGGAGGGTTCATTCTCACTTGCACGCTGACTCACCCCGTCTTCCCAAGGCAAGTCTCGTAATTACCCCACTAATGGGGAATAATGACACCACTTGGAAGGCAGTTGGGAGTGGGGGAAAGGCAGGCATGAGAATTCATGAACTGTGTGAGAGGGGCTAGGATAGCATCTCTGAGGAATCATTATCACATCATCTCACCCCGCTTCCCCACTCCTTTCCACTCATAGGAGACAGACAAATGCTAAATAACTATGTAATAATACATTACTAGACAGACAACAATGCCGGAAAATATAATAGCCTGCTCCAGCGATGAGACGCCCCCAAAGATATATTCAAAATGTCACCGATGCATAATGTAAAATATGAATTAGAGGTTCATTTGGAGGACATGATTTCAAATCTACACAACTGCACAGCGGCATTTACCACCGGGTTGGAGTTTTCGTTGTCTTTTTCTGAACATTAAAAAAAAAAAAAAAAAACACAAAAACCCTTTCCCCAAGTAACTTCCATCCATCCAGAGCCCAGACATGAAAACTTCCTTCCAGGAACTGGTTTCCCCTAGATTTTTCCTCCTTTCTCTTGGGCTTGCGACTCTCCAAACCTGGAATCTACTGGCAGTGTTGTCTGTCTCTCAGAATGTTTCTCAGTCTTCCCAGGAACCCTAGCATGTAGATTACACCTTTTGGAGATGTAGCCCGGCCACATAAGGAGACAAGTAGTTGAAATTTGTGTCAAATTGCTTGTTTAAATGACTTGAGCCAACTTCTTAAAGCCAGGACAGCAGGAGCCGAGGATTTTAAAAGTTGGCAGGGGCCAAAATGACAAGGCTCAGCAGTCACCTGGTGAGCTGCCAGCCCCGACTGGAGGCTTCAGAAAATAAACTTTGTCGAAGGACACAAATGAAAAGTCATGTTTCGGCATCCATGAAAGCAAAATTACAGTCTTCTATTGCACGGGAACTGCTTTCGTTTTCATTAGGCTTCAAATATTGTATGGATTGAGAATCGGTTGCTGGGAAAACCTTGCATGGAGTTATCCTGTGTGGTGATATTTGCTACAAGGAGGTGTTTGCAGAGGGAGAGTTCTCCTTTGTTCTTTTTTTTCCTGCATGGTTGGAGGATTTTGTTGTTTGAAAAATAGGATGCGATTTGGAGTCCGGGGTCAAGGTTTGAAAAGGCACGCCCTGACCTTCTGCAGAAACCGGGTCTTCAGGGTTCACCTCTCCCAGGAAAGAAGTCATCAGGCTCCCAGAATGAGGCGACTCACAGGTGTACTGCGTTGATTCTCATTTTCTCATACACACACACACACAAACCATGGTGTGTGTATATCAGAGATGCAAGGGTAGTTTTCAGAAAGTTTGCAGGAATTAAAAATGGAATGAAACACTGGAGTTTATTTTGGTGCAAAATAACTTTAGAAATGCATGCATCGTTTTTTTCATAATTCACATTTCCCACATAAAATGAAAAATGTACTGAAAAAATACTTGGCGCCAAAATAAGCTCCGACCTTCAACTGTGTTTTTCCACGAATGCTTTGAAGTACCCTCATATTTACTCATCTGTATATGGAAACACAAGCATATATATGCAAATGCTTATGTACATATATGCACACAACGTTTGTATACTTTGCATTAATTGTCAGTATTTTCAAAGACTGGGAATTTTTACCCCATCTCCAGATCTTCTGCTTTTCTAGAAAAGCTAGAATATGCCGCCACCTCGAGCCCTCCCTAGTGTCACGTGGCCTTGATTGGCTGGAGCCTAAGGGGGGGGGGCACTCTTCCCCTCTGCAGTTCCGCTCAGTCCACAAATGCAGGTGATGGTCCCTACAGGTAGCAGGGGCTTCAAAAAAAAAGGGGGGGGGGATGGGAAATTGGCAGCATCTTTTCATTCTGTTTTCCTTGAACTTTGGGAAGGCTCTTTGCATATGACAGTGTTGCTCCCTGATACAGTCTTATGATTGCCGTGAGAAAGATGAGATACCTGTGAAAGAATATGCATAGTGAGTGTGCTGGACTTGTTACCACCTTGAGTGTCATGTTACTCTCCTTGTGGTATTGAAGTGTTTCACATAGTCTCAGAGGTCAGCCCTCATCCACCCATCCACCCGGTGTGGTTAGCATGGTTTGCTGTTACTGTTCTTGGGATGCCTTTGGTAAAATGCAAAGTACTACAGGTATAATTGTCGCCAGTCCTGGGATGCTTTCTGCAGTCTTGCCTGTCTAGTCTGGTTTGTGGTGTTTGGTGATTGTCATCATAGAGACTTTGCTTCCAAACTCTGCAGATTTGCAGAGTGCCTGAGACTGGAATGTGTGGATGCTGATGGCTCTTTCTCCTTCTTTTGGCAGGCCCTCCAAACCACCACAGCCAGTCCACGCTGAGGCCCCCTCTGCCACCCCCTCATAACCACACACTGTCCCATCACCACTCGTCGGCCAACTCCCTCAACAGGAACTCTCTGACCAATCGGCGGAGTCAGATCCACGCCCCAGCTCCAGCACCCAATGACCTGGCCACCACACCGGAGTCCGTTCAGCTTCAGGACAGCTGGGTGCTAAACAGCAACGTGCCGCTGGAGACCCGGTAAGTCCCTGTCCCCAGCTCATGGAGAGGCACACCCCACCCATCTCCCACAGAGAGGGTCACAGTCTGCCTGTCCCCTACCCTGACTCATGCACTCAGAGCCACCAGGCAGCTCCACGTTCTGCTGGGAGACACAGCCTTGATGTAAACAATGGGGCAAGCTTGCCACCTCCTTCTTCCCTTGCTAATTTGACCCTGGACAGTGGGTTGATAGGTGTTTCTTTGTTCACATGTGTCTCCTTTTAATGCTTGTTTACTCTCTTAGACAGCTCTTGTGTACCCAACTAATAGAATTAGCATAACATATTTTTACTCAAAGGCTCATGGGAAAGATGCTTATAAGGGTATATTGACTGAAAGCTGCTGATAAATTATGCATTTGGCCTTTCTTGAAGTAATAAATGAAGACTCATTTGAAATTAAGTGTTTGGGGAGACCTTGAGAAACAGTCCCTGACTCCAGACTGACAGAAGTGTAATTTTAATTTATATTTCATCCAACGTGCAGTCCTGCTTCAATCCCGCCTGTACACACTAACAGCTTGATGCCTGTGGGGCAAACAGCAATGTATAAACACAAACAGGAGAGAAGGGGCAGCCCAGAAGTTAGGAGGGAGCAGGTGGGAAAACATCTCCAGGCTGGGCTTTCTTTTGTTTCTGCCTTTGCCTCAGTCCTTGTGCCACCTTCCAAAGCCATGCGTGCCTTAATGACCTGAAAGAAGAGCCATCAGTCACAGCGTGGTAGGAGGGGGTGTAACTGACAGATATTGAAAGGGCCTTGCTGCTTCATCCCCACACTCTCCTGGGGTCCTGCACTCCGGCTGCTATTGTTTCTATGCCCGGAAGAACCAGGGAGACTGAACAGAGACGGCCTAATTTCTATTGACGGATGAAAAAGTTATCAAATCGTCTTTAAACTTTAACTGCTTTGGTTAGAGGAAAGTCAGAAACAATCTGTACTCTTTCTAGGAATTGAAAGCCATAGATTGCATGTAGAGTTGTGTCTCATCTATAACATTTTGGGTTTTCTAAAATAAGATTTTGAGCATGAATGAGTTATTTGGCCTTGTCACTGTAATCACTCCAAAGCTTTATTTTTGGACAATTGTAGGGTATTTTTAACCACACCTGCATTCTTTATCTCTAAAGCTTGAAATATGTAGACAATTAAAACTATTATATATTCTATATGCTATCATATATAATTCAGATGTATACTCTCTATAGAGAATTTAAGTGTATACATTTAAATGCCTGCCGTGATAGAGTGCTCCACTAATAGACAGCTGTGCAGGAGGCTGACTCGGAGTCGTGTCGTGGTTGAAGATGTTCTTAAAGCTGGTTAAGGTTTTCTGTCCTTTTTTCTCCCCACATTGTTGAACTGTCAGGGAGTTTGTTGGTAACTAGTCACCCTATTTTTATATTAATAGATGATTACTTGCAAAATAGTTTCTTTTTTTAGAAAGCTTTTATTTAATAAATATAAATTTCATAGGTACAGCTTTTGTAATATAGCAGTGCTTCCTCCATACCTGCCCTTCCACCCCCACTCCCATCCCACCTCCTATACCCTCTCCCATCCCATTCTTCATTAAGATTCGTTTTTAATTATCTTTATATACAGAAGATTAACTCTATACTAAGTAAAGATTTCAACAGTTTGCACCCACACAGACACACAAAGTATAAAGTGCTGTTTGAAGACTAGTTTTACCATTAATTCTCATAGTACAGCTCATTAAGGACAGAGGTCCTACATGGGGAGCAAGTACACAGTGACTCCTGTTGATTTAACAATTGACACTCTTATTTATGACGTCAGTGATCACCCGAGGCTCTTGACATGGGCTGCCAAGGCTATGGATGCCTTTTGAGTCCACAAATGCCAGTATTTAGAGGGTCATAAGCAAAGTGGAAGTTCTCTCCTCCCTTCAGAGAAAGGTCTCTCCTTTTCGGATGGTCCCTTCTTTCCACTGGGATCTCACTCACAAAGATCTTTCTTGTAGGCCATATTTTTTTTTTTTTTTTTTGCCACAGTGTCTTGACTTTCATGCCTGAAATGCTCTTATGGGCTTTTTAGCCAGATCCAAATGCCTTAAGGGCTGATTCTGAAGCCAGAGTGCTCTTTAGGGCATTTGTCATTCTTTGAGTCTGCTGTGTGGACTGCTTCCCATGTTGGATCGTTCTCTCCTTTTTAATTCTATCTATTGTTATTAGCAGACATTTGGTCTTATTTATGTGATCCCTTTGACACTTATTCCTATCTTTATGATCAGTTATATACTTAAACTAATCACTTTAACTAGTAAGATGGCATTGGTACCTGCCAACTTAATGGGATTTGGAGTCCCATGGCAAGTTTTTAGCTTTACCATTGGGAGTAAGTCCGAGGGAACGTGTGTCAAACTGTGCGTCTCCTCCAAAGTTGAATAGCTGTTTTTGTAGACAGAGTAGAAGGAAAGAAGATAGTGTAGCCAGCGCCGTGGCTCAATAGGCTAATCCTCTGCCTTGCGGCGCTGGCACACCAGGTTCTGGTCCCAGTCAGGGCACCGGATTCTGTCCCGGTTGCCCCTCTTCCAGGCCAGCTCTCTGCTGTGGCCCGGGAAGGCAGTGGAGGATGGCCCAAGTCCTTGGGCCCTGCACCCCATGGGAGACCAGGATAAGTACCTGGCTCCTGCCTTTGGATCAGCGCGGTATGCCGGCCGCAGCATGCCGGCCGCGGCGGCCATTGGAGGGTGAACCAACAGCAAAAGGAAGACCTTTCTCTCTGTCTCTCTATCTCTCTCACTGTTCACTCTGCCTGTCAAAAAAAAAAAAAATGATATTGTGTATGGTTGTGCATGCCTGTCACTGATACTTCGCATACATCGTCTGTCTCATTCAAGCCTGGAAGTGACCCATGCGGTTGGGAGGAACTGTCCCTATTGCCATTTTAAGATAGAGAACCTAGTGTTGAGCATTTAGTGTAGCAGTTATGACACCCCTTGGGACGTGCACATTTCATACCACAGTGTCTGTGTTTGAGTCTGAACTCTGCTCCTGATTCAATCTTGCTGTTCATGCACACCCAGGAGGAAGCAGGTGATGACTCAAGTTGTTGGGTCCTGTCACCTACATGGGAAACCTACATCGTGTCCCACGCCCTAGCAAGTTTTTATCAACAGTGAAACAAACTAACTTGCAAGCCTATGGCTTCAGGAAGATAATAGATTTTTGAGCCACATTGGCTGGAACACTTGTGCTTCCTATACACGAAGACAGGTGGTCAAAATTTAATGAGTAAACAACCACGATCCTGTGTTTATTGACCTAATTGTGGCATTGAAGAGCCAGACCCCTCAGAGTGTTTGTTCTTTCCAAGGAATCTTGCCTTGGTGATAAGAATGCAACACATAAATGTATCTCCCATCCGCCACCTCCTGATGTGATCAGTCCATTTCCCAGGAGTTTTTGAACCATTTGTGATAAAGCATCCTTTTGACAAATATCTAGTAGAGAGGACCAACAAAACCAAGCAGATCACTTTCTTGCTTTCCTGAAGTAAGATTGCCAAGAACTTAGGTTCTCATCCACAGAGTGCTGTGGCAGATCATTTGGGCTTCCAGTATTTCAATAATGATTAGGACTTTTCAGTGATGCTTTTGGAAAAGATAAAAGACAAGATTTTGCAGGTAGATAGGATTGTCAAAATCTTAAAGTCAATCCAAAGGAAAAATAAGAACAACGTGTGGATGTTCTTTGATCATTATGTTCTAAAGCCCAGAGATTGGGGTGGGTATTGGGCGTAGAGTTTAATCCACTGGTTGGTACACCCACATCCTAGATAGGAGGCCTTGGATTTGAGTCCTGGCTCTATTCCAATCTCCACCTTCCCACTGATGTACACCCTGAGAGGCAGCAGATGATATCTCAAGAGATTGGATCCCTGCCACTCATGTGGGAGTTTCATATTTAGGTCATGGCCCCTGGCTTTAGCCCGCTGGCTTTTGCAGGCATTGGCAAATGAACTAGCAGATAGGAGCTCTCTATTTCTCTTTCCCACTTCCTTATTAACCCCTTCCATCCCTCTCAAATAATAAAATAAATATTTTTAAAAGTGCCAAGGATTGGCAAAGGTGTGATTAAGGCCATTGAGGTGGGGTAACACCAGAAACCAAGCACAGCGGACAGATGTCAGCAGATCTCTGGAACCCCTTTCATAGACCTGAGTCCACAGAACTCGATTAGTGCAATGGTATCATGTAAGAAAATTTTAGCAGCAGTCCATGGAATTGTTGAAATTTATGATTCTCTTTTAAGTCCTATTAACTTAGTCTCTTATTCACAATTATTAGCAAAGTCCTTCACATATGCTGAGGGCTATGTTAGGTTCTGGAAAGTTAGAGATTAAAACATGTATCTGCCCCTCATAGTCCGCATAATCTAAAGGAAAAGATAGGCACATACATAGAAAACTAGAGCAGTACATTCATCATGGAAAGTGTGAAAGTTACGTGGCTGTATGGGGAGAGAAGTGGGTAACTCTCCCAGAAATGTCAGAAAGTGTTTCACCCTTCACGGGCTACTTGACCTTGGTTTTGAGGTATGAATCGAAGTTTGCCTATTAGGTAAGTGGAGAAAAGCAAAAAAACTACCATATTATTAGCTCCCATTCTCCACTGTCTTGTCTTAGAATCATGGCAACTAGGAACTGAATACATTTGCTCATTCAAACACATTGTGTCTTATAATGGTGTCATTTTCTTACCCAAAAAAAAGAGTATATGGATAGGAGTTCTTTCTAGGGGCATGATGCCATGTTGCTGTCCATCAAACCAAATAAGAGCTGGCTAGTCACAACCAGGAGAGAGAACCCTGAGAGGCAAGACATTCAGGAGGCTGAACTTGATATAGTCAACAATTTTAAAAGTGAAGTGGAAACTAACAGACAGCTTCATCACCTCTACCTTTGTTAATGCAGACTTGAGGTGTGGTGGAAGTTCATAATTCTGGGAGACATTGAACAGATGTTCTACCACCCCTGGAAGTTCTAAGCCAAGTCCAAAGTATTTCCTTGGACTCAAGGGGGGATGGTCCCTGGCCTCTCCACATTGCTCTTTTGATATTCCCATTATGAGGTGTGCCAGCTCCTCTCTATCAACTAAACTCTTCCCATTGTTTTTGCTATGCAAGTAGAACTGGAGGTGCTGATGAAGGAGGAACAGCCTGAAAATAGGACTATACAAATTTGGAACTGAGCATAAGACAAGAAAGCATATAAGGGAAGTTTTGGATCAGTGTTAATAATCTAAAAGAACAATAAGCATAAATGTCTACTACCAAAAGCTGTGAGTTGAAGTACAAGCTATAAAAAAAGCAGGACATAAGGCAGAGGAACAAATTGCAAGCAGTCTATACTGCTTTTTCTAAAGTAGGATGTAACAAAATCACTCTGCCCACCATCTTCCTCCCAGCCTACTCATGGAAGGTCTTGCAGCCAAGTCTACCAGCAATGCTGCCTGAATGTCAGCTGTCCACTCCTTTTGATGCTGAGAGCAATGAGCTTAGGAATCTCTCATGTCACCAGCTACTTTGGGAGTTTCTAAACCAGGCTTCTCTTTTCTAAAATAGAAAAAAAGTAGTCCTGTGACAGAACCCAACTTTGCTTTGTGTGTTTTGCTAAAGCAAGCTTCTCTGTCTGAATCCACCTGGGCACCAGGTCACCAGAAGGTCCCTTTTGAGTTTACCTTTGCCCTAGAAATACCAGAAGCCCTCATTTTCAGCACCAAGATCACCAGGCTGCAAACAAGTTTGGCAGTTGCTGTTTAAGATGGCCATCCATTATTCATTCCAGAAAGACTCATGAGGACACACTGTAGAAGAAAAGCACAGTCCCTGTTGTTACAAAGAGTCTAGTCTGGATGTAGAGCATGAACAAATGATTATACAAATGTCCCTACTGTGACAAATGTGGTGTCACGAGAGGTATAGAGAAGCCAGACCCATGAGAAATGGATAGTTAAGCTGAGTCCTAAGAAAGAGCGGGTGTTAATCAGGCTCCAAGAGCATTCTTGGTGGCAAAACCAATGACTCAGTGAGGAGAGCAATGCTAAGGCATCAGGGAAAAGAAAGCAAACTAGAAAGCTAGGCAAAAACAAGATGGTACAAGGCTTTGATGTCCATCCCAAGAACAATGAAAAGACACTGAAGCATTTTTTAAGCAGGAGAGTAAAATAAGATTTGGTTTTATTTTGTTTTTAATGATGGTAGCTGCTACATGGTTATTGGAATGCTAGTGGTAAGGTGGACGGTATCACAAGACTAGAAGTCCAGTTGGGAGAGTATCATAACAGTTAAGCTGAAAAGCAGTATATCTTTAGATTAGAGTGACAGTACTGAATATTCATAGAACTAAGGTGTACTTTTTCTTTCTTTCTTTTTTTTTTTTTTTTTTTTTTTTTTTTGACAGGCAGAGTGGACAGTGAGAGAGACAGAGAGAAAGGTCTTTCTTTTTTTTCCGTTGGTTCACCCTCCAATGGCCACTGTGACCAGCGCACCGCACTGATCCGAAGCCAGGTGCTTCTCCTGGTCTCCCATGCGGGTGCAGGGCCCAAGGACTTGGGCCATCCTCCACTGCACTCCCAGGCCACAGCAGAGAGCTGGACAGGAAGAGGAGTGACCGGGACAGAATCCGGCACCCCGACCAAGACTAGAACCCGGTGTGCTGGCGCCACAGGTGGAGGATTAGCCTATTGAGCCACGGCACTGGCCTTGAGGTGTACTTTCAAGAGAAAAATCAGTGGAAATGATTTTTTTGACTTAAGAGTCTGGGTGAATACTGATGTCATTTTTTGAAGAAGGAACAGGTTTGATGGCAAAAAACACAAGTTTAGCTTTGGGCATATTTAATATATGATGCAGCAAGAGAATTAAGTAGACTTATTATCTAGATGTAATTTCATTTCAAAATATACATAACTCTGAAATGCAGGCATTTACAAATAATAGCATAGTTACTGTATCCACAGCTCTCAGCAGTTGATTTTTCCCTTTAAAATATATCTCTCTAGAAATGTTGTTGATTCTGCATGATTGTATAGGTCTGTCTTAACAATTTTTCTTTATCATACCCTTTTTGCTTAGCACTTAACTTTATACATGTGATCCATTTAAGCCTTCTGTTAAGGATATGCTACCATACCTATTGGAAAATAAGGGAAACTCAGGCCCAGGGAGTTAAGTTACTGACATACAACCCAATTAGTAAATGGCAAAGGTGAGATTTGAACCTCGACCTCCCTGACCTCAAATTCCATTTACCTTAAGTCCCACATAATAGTCTCTTTAGAAAAAAAAATCTGTGCGTAGCCTTATGACAGATGACAAATTAATGTGCTTACACTACAGAAACAGTGAAGTTGATGCCTTTAAAGTTGCACAAGGTAGGGGCAAGCATTGTGGCGCACAAGGTTAGGCTGCTGCTGCAGCACCAGTGCCCCATAGGAGCCCCATATGAGTGCTAGTTCAAGTCACAGCTGCCTCACTTCTGATCCACCTCCCTGCTTCTGTGGCTGGGAAAGCAGCAGCAGATGGTCCAAGTACGTGAGTCCTTGTCACCATGTGGGAGACCTGGATGGAGTTTCAGGTTCCTGGCTTCCACCTGAACCAGCCCTGGCTCATGCAGCCACTGAAGGAGTGAACCAGCTGATGGAAGATCTCTCTCTCTCTCTCTCTCTCTCTCTCTCTCTCCCTCTCCCCCTCTCCCCCTCTCCCCCTCTCTCTTTCTTCTTCTCCTTCTTCTTCTTCCTCTTCTTCTTCCTCTTCTTCTTCCTCTTCCTCTTCTTCCTCTTCTTCTTCCTCTTCTTCTTCCTCCTCTTCCTCTTCCTCTCTCTCTCTCATGCTGGCTTTCAAAAAAAAAAAAAAAACTTTGATTGAAAAAAAAATGGCACAAGAAAAGAAATGATCTATATGGAGTGATCACCTGTGTGTTGCTGGACGTAGAATTAGTCTTTGTGAAAATCAAGCCAGGCAAGATATTAGGGACCCATCTCCGCAGAACTGGGCAACCCAGGATGGTAAATCTCAGGCCTGGCTGCTCCAGGATGGTGGCAGTACAGGGTATGTGTGAGCTGAGTCTCAGCGGGAGGCTCAGTGCCCTGTGTATTATGAAATGTGAACACAAGTCAACACTGTGGAAGCGAGTAGCTCAGCTACTTTCTAGCTCTGTGAGTTGTATGATTCTTTTTTTTTTTTTTTTTTCCAAACAAGGCATTGCCTGATTGGTAGGGGAAACAACAGGCAGTTGCAGGTACCGTGACTGAAAACTTGGTCATTGTTGGGATGTCACTGTTGTTCCTGTTGGCAGGAAGCTTGGCAAGTGCTCTGAGAAAGCATTGCACGTATTGGGTTTGATGAATGACATCTAAGGAATCTAATTTGGGTATGAGAATTTCAGAAATCACACTTTTTGTCTTCAAGACAAAGTTATCTCCACCTCATCTGGCTGCTTTTTTTGGTAGTACCCATTTGAGAATCAAGATGCAAGACCTTTATAAATGAGATCTTTCCAGAGAAGTCACACGATCATTGAAACACTGTCACCATGTGGAGGCCAAAGACTGTGCCAAACCTGTTCTCAGACTGATTTTTGTACCAACAAAATAATTTTCTGACACAATCAGTGACAAGCCTGATCTTGAGAATATTAAACCACAGTAACTTGTTTGCTGTTTTTTTAATTTTTATTTTTTTATTATGTTTCCAAGTAAGCTTTAAAACTAGACTTCATTCTATGTGGAGCAAATGCATCGAAGCTCTTTTCAGATCGATAGGCAGCCTGATTTCTCCATACTGCAGAGCACGATGCCCCCTCTACATCCTCATCAGAGGCAACATGGAAATTAATGAGACCTTTAGGTTATCCTTTCAAGCTCGGCCTTATTTTATGGCTTTACCTTGCCTTTTTGACACCATGATCCCGCCTGGCCACCAGCAGCATTTCACGTTGCAGTGCACTTTAATTTTGCAGTTTTCTTAGTCTTCCTTGGAAACTGGCAGCTTATTAATCTCAATAACTGAGCTGCTCAATAGGCAAGCTCACCAATAAGAAATCAGGCTGTGTCTTTTTCCCCCCTCCCATGGCAGATGGAAACAGGGAAGAGGGGAGGGTTGCTTGTTGGATGGAAGTTGGGGATGGGGGGCAGTAGAGAAAAAGCTGGTTAGGAGGGGCACTTCTCACCCCACATCTCTTTCTGACAATTGGCAGGAAAATAAAGCAAGGCTGCTGAAATCCAGTGCTCTGCAATTTATGGCTCGTGGTGCTAAACACACTCAGCCCCATTAATAAGAAAATAAATAAAGTGTTGTGGCACGTGTGCAAATTACAAGGTGCATTAGGAGAGAAACAAGCATTACATCTTAATCAAGACCACTGGAGCCTACTTCTGGCATGGTTTGCAAATTTCACCCTTGAAGGTAGAGGGATCCAAGGAGACCTTGACCTTTTTAGATGGGACCCCTGTCTGTAAAATTAAAAACCTGTTTAGCCTATGACTGGAGCTTCTTACTTGGAAGTTCCCACAGCTGACCCCTTGGATAGAAAGAACTTTTAGAAAACTCCATTCCTCTGCAGCCTTTTCCATGGAGACCCAATTACAAATCGAGGCCACCTTGTGGTCATGCGTTGTAAGAGCAAGAGTCTGCCGGGTTCTACGGACATGTTGAAGACTTTTGGGTCCAGTGCACAGTTGGGGGAAAAAAAAAAAAGTATTTCCATCTCTCTCTGTGATCTCTCGCCCATTCAGCTAATATCAGCCATCATTCCCCAGGGGCCTTTCTTGAAGTCTTCCCAGAGGATATTTTATCTGGCTTGGACAGGGAGAGACTTGATAAAGCACAAGTCTTTTTCTAATTCTGGCTTCCCAATGATCCTGTTCTTTTCACAGAAGCCAGATAAGGTATTCATGGTGCTCCTAGGCTGGGCAAGCAGGCTCTGCTTCTTTGCTCAAGTTTTCTTTGATTTATTAGTCTCGGTCTCCCTTGTCTTTGTGAGATGGGATCTTTGTCCTCAGAATCCTGAACCTCAACATCCTTTAGATTATAGGGGAGTGTTTAAGAAACTTTCTCACACAGCTCTCCTGCCTCCACAACCCGCCAAGCAGTGTGGGGCTTTCCTGTGGGCCTTGTTTGCACAGACTCATTTTTAGAGGTCATGGCAATGCCAAACACGAATGATCAACCCTCCGAGTTGTGTATTTATTAAATCCCTTGTAGAATCATTTCATGCTTAAAGTCACTGCTTAGGGCCAGCATTGTGGCATAGCAGGTAAACCACACCTAGAATGCCTACACCCCGATGAGCACTGGATCAAGTCCTGGTTGCTCCACTTGCCATCCAGCTCCCTGCTAATGAGCATGGGAAAATAACAGAAGATGGCCCAAGTGCTTGGGCCCCTGTTGCCCATGTGGGAAGACTTGGATGGAGTTCCCAGCTCAGCCTTGATGGTTGAAGCCATATGGGGAGTGAATCAGGGGATAGAAAATCACAGTCTCTGTATTTCCCTCTCTGTGTGACTGTACCTTTTAGATAAATAAATAAATAAATCTTAAAAAAAAAAAAGAACTGCTTAAGAGTCTGCAGATACCCACAATTTCTGTCATCAGTACCTTAATGGTGTGTGCCTTTTACTTCCAAGCAGAATGAATAACAATTCTTTTCTGTTACATTGTTTTGCAATTGCATTTCAGTTTTTCAAAGCTTCAATTGGGTACAAGCGTCCATGAGTCGATTTCTTGGCAATGAGTCCTCCTCTAAAGATGTTGCAACCCCATGATGTGACATTTAAGATCTTATTTTTTTTTTTAATTGAACAAGGATGGGCTTTTGGTGTGGTGATTAAGATGCCAGTGGAGACACCCATGTCACATAGCAGAATGCCTGGGTTCGAGGCCTGGCTCTGTTCCTGACTCAGCTGCCAGCTAATGCGGAAGCTGGGAGGCAGTGGTGAGGAGGCTCGAAGTAGTTGGGTTCCTGACCTGGGGGGAATTCACAGCCTTTGGCTTCAGCCTGGCCCAGCCCCAGCCATCACAGAGATTTGGAGAATTAGCCACTGGATGGGAATTCATTCATTCCTCCACTCTTTCTCCCCACCTTCACCAATCCCCCACAGCTGCCTCTCTGCACTGAAGGCAAGGTGCAGGTGTTACTGTTCCTGCATTGCTAAGTACTTACGTAAGAATGTAAGAGAAGCTTCATTTTAGTCCGTTTTAGTCTCTAACCAACAAGATCCTATCTGCTATGCAGGAAAACATGTGATGAGAAGGCACAGGGAGGTATCAGGCCCATTGCAGTGTTTGGTAGGACCCCAGAGAAATCTACTCTGCCCATATCCTCGTCCTTGCCAGTGCAGGAGAGTGAGGGAATAAATTCACAGACCTTCTGAGACTGGGATGGGGCTGCGCCCTATGTGTGTTTTCTACAGTGTTCTTGAGCTCACTTGAGGGCCCTTCTTTCTCGGAATGTCCTGCAGCGGTGTGCTGAAGGCAGAGGGACAGTGAGATCATTTTTCCCATCTGCTTAATCTCAGAATCCACTTGAGAAGGAGAAATCATGGCCCTCTTGAACATCCTCTCACTTCCCAGAAGCCATCGGGAAGTCTTTTGGCTTTGGTTTTTTAAGCGTAATCATCTCTGCAATGCCTACTTTGTGCCAAGTATTGCTGGGTACTTTGCATCACATCGTGTGCATCAAAGCCCTGCAGAGATGTTCTTGTCCCCTTTCGCCTGTCGGGAAAATGAAACTGGGGAGGACGGAGGATGTGAGACAGAAATGAGATCCTGGCAGGTGTCTGACGTCTCTCCGCCTCATTTTTCTCTGTGTTTCAACAGCGTTCTCAGGCAGATCTCCTTCTTCAAGGGTCTTAACAGAGCTACAGTCTATACTCTCATGAGTTCGAGTCAGAAGGAGAAGCTCTTCTTCCTGAGATTTCAACATTCCCTTGATTGCGTCTTATGAAACCCAAGTAGGATAGTGGGCCCGCAACAGCTCAGTCCCCAAGCTTTGGAGAACACAACATTTTCATTGGCAGAACCTGCATCACAGGCCTACCTAAGGCCTCAGAAAGGGGCATGGCCTAACCCAGACCATAGATGGAAACCAGGTAGGCAAAACCCATAGACCAGCTCAGGTCAGATGCACTGCTGGTGTCTGTAGCCCGGCTGCCTTTCTTACTTCGTGATTATAATGATGTTCTCCTCTGGGCAGATGCAGCCCTGGCCAGGGTGGAGTAAGTGGCAGGGATAATTTCAGGGCACAGAGTTACCTCATTTTCCTGGGCCCAGAAGGAGGTTTACAGCTGATTCCAACATGAAGCAGAAAGAATAAGTTCCGCTGGCTGACTCCCGCCCCCTTCTGACTCATTCCCCTCTGGTTCACGTCTCAAATACCCCCACAACTTTTCCTTGGAGTTCACTGTGGCCACTTAATGCATTTTAACTTTTATTAGTCTCCTGATGTCTCTTTTAAGCGATCATCTTCTTTCCGGCAAAAGTGCTTGGATTCCACATTTTCTAATTAAAACACGCTCATTTATTGTCTCACTAACCAGTGCTCTTTATGAGGGCTCATGATAAGAAAGTTAACTCACAACATCTCCTTGTATTTCTCAATTCCTGGAAATGGCTGGGGAAGCACTTTTACCTTTATCAAGTTGAATTACTTTGAAGAATTTTTGTTTTTGCTTTTTCATAAACCATGAATGGGAAATGTTTAACTCCATGCTTCAAGATCATAATGGTCTCAGCAATGTGTTTTATCCTCTTTCTTGTGAATATCTTGGGTAGGTTGCTTTTGCAGGGGTCAGTCAGCTCTGAAATGGGTCATAATACAGGCAGCATAGAATCATTCTGTGCTTAATTAGAAAAAAAAGTTGTTGTCCTAAAGTGCAGTGTGTCCTGATGTTAATAACGGTGCCCATTGCTACTTTCAGTCCTGTGAGTTAATTTGCTGTCATGCAAAAATAGTAAGGCTTGGTGTAAAAGGAGGAAAAGGTAACACACATGCATTGAAACCTACCTAGAATCACACTGTCATGGTGCCTGTGGTGACACTGGTCTAGGGGTGCAGATAAAGTAGGGAGGACATATGCAGTGTGTATCTGGGTATACTGTGTTTTCTGTCTTTACCCTTGTCTACTTTCTGGTCACCATACACGAGCAGTGTCAGGATGACTGTGTCCTCATGCTATACCTGTGATGCACGTCTTTTTTTTTAAGATTTTATTTGTTTACTTGAAATTCAGAGTTAGAGGCAGAGGCAGAGACAGAGAAAGAGAGAGAGGGGTCTTCCATCCACTGGTTCACTCCTTAAATGGCCACGATGGCTGGAGATGTACCAATCTAAAGCCAGGAACCAGGAGCTTCCTCCAGGTCTCCTGCATAGGTGCAGGGGCCCAAGGATATGGGCCATATTCTACCACTTTCCCAGGCCATAACAGAGAGCTGGATTGGAAGTGGAGCAGCCAAGACTAGAACTGGCACCCATATGGGATGCTGGCACTGCAGGTGGTGGCTTTACCTGCTACACCACAGTGCCAGCCCCAGATGCACATCTTGAAATTCATCATTGTGCCATTCAACCTGGGGGAAGGGGAGAATGCTGCATTCTTCACAAAGCTAAAATGAAGGACCAAGTGGGAGAGATGGAAATAGGTGGAGAAGGAGAAAGAGATGGGGAGAGAAAAGGAGGAAAAGTGAGAGAGATGGAGAAGGAGAGGGAAATGAAAATAGAACAATGGAGATGATGGCAATTGGGAAGAAGATGTATATGGGGATAGAGAGAGGGAGGATTAGAGATAGAAAAGGAGAGGGGAAAAGGTCTGTTGCTAGGATGTGGAAATAAGCAGGTACCTTCTGGGAGGCTGGCTCCTCGGTTTGGACAAGAGTGTCAGCAGACAGGAGTCAAGGTCAACTTGATTTGGGTTGGCTAAAACTGAGCCCTGGTCATTTAAGAGCAAACGGCATCAACTGGCAGCTCAGTGGCAGAGTTTTCACTCTGGAAGGCATGTTAAGATCGCTTTATGTAGGCTAATGTCTGTTTTGTAAAAGAGGAGAGTGAGGCCCAGAAAGTTCCATGACTGGAAGCTGGGAGGAGAAATCTGGCTGCAGCTTTGCTCAGCACCCTCACCATTGCCTGCATAATTAGAGGAGCGTCGTGCCTACTGATTCCCTTGAGAGTCTCTATCTCCATTTTCTTCTGCAAAGCAAAGGTCACAAATTTATGGCAAAGAATCAGAACACATATTACAACGGATGTGTCTTTTCCATTACTTTATTAAAAAGTATATATATTCTTCTGGTAAAAATAACCAACAATTGGAAAGAGAGGAAATAGAAGGTAGCATTCCCTGCTTCTCAGTTTCTATTTTCAAGGAAATGCCACTTGAAGGTTCCTGATTTTAAGTATCTAAAAATGCTTATGGATGTCCAAGCAAATTTTTTTTAACTCTAATATAAATAGAATCATGTAGATACCATTTGGCAATTTCCTTTTTTTAACTTAATGAAATATTGTGGAAATGTTTCCAGGTAATTTCATGTAGACCTGCCTCATTCTTTTTCCAAGTCTGTGTAATATTCCGGAATTCCATAATTTACTTAGCCAGTGTCTTCCTGTCGATGGACATTTAGACTGCTTTCAGATTGTTGCGATTACAAACAAAACGGTAATGAAGAGGCTTGTGTATATGTTTTTCTTTGCATACTTATGTGATTAGATTCAAAAATTAAATTCCTGGAAGTGAAGTTGCTTGATCAAAGGGCATGTATAATATGCACTTTGAATTTTGATAGATTGTGCCAAATTATATACATCTCCATTTGAATGTTACCGTCTCTCTCTTTTTTAATGGCCTGCATTTATTTTATGGGTTTCAACTAAGAATCCCAAAGTTTATGGTGTTAGATTTTAGAGAATTGAATTTTTTTTTCCAAGGAATAACTTACTAAATAATAGTCAAATCCACTATCAACGTTGACGCCCCTTCTTACATGCCTGGCACGGTTTGAGAAAGGCGCATTGCTGTGGGGTAAATCTGACTCACTTGGCTCCCCAGTTTCTAGCTGTAGGGCCCTTTCTCTTTAGTCCCAGTCTGCGCTGCTGTGTGGGCTATGTGATTCCAGACGCCTCACCTGGGCTGCCTCTGGTTTGCTCGTTATTAATTTGGCACTGTTTAAATTTGCCTCTTCTCTCCATCTGCCTTGCCTCGATCTACCCGACGGGGATGTTCTCAGTGTGGAAGATGACTTAGTCAAGTCCCCGAACCCCCCAGAGAAATGACAACTACAGCACTCTTATTGTTCTAACGATTATGGGAGAATATGTGATCAAGGGCTTGGAAATGCAGCTAGGAAGACGGACTCTTTTGTCAAATGAGTATGTGAGGGCTCTGTCAATAAGAGACCCTCAGGCCAAACCGAGGTAGTTCCTTTATCTAAAACCCGACTTTATGCTAAATACGAATTTTTGTATTTCCCACCTCCTCTTGGTAATCTCATTACCAGCTGCGTTCATAGGACTTCAGCCCACGTTTGTGGAGCTCCTACTCATGGGGGAGCCACACGGTGAGGGAATGGATGCAAAAGGCACCACCCTTGTCAGCTGGGGACTGGTGTCTGGTGAGATCCAGGCAGCACAGCCGATGGTGGATAACAACAAAGGCTGTAGTAAAATGGACATAAGCTCAGAAGCTACTGGGGAGGATGAGGTGGTTGGTGGAGGGAAGCACCTATACTTAACGTGTCAGGGAAGCCTGGCAGCTGGGAACAGCACCTGATTCCCATCTTGATGCAACACTGAGCATTACCCTGTCGGAAGACACCCAGAGCAGAGGCAAGAGAATAAGAAAGGTTGAGGAAAGCAAACGTGTGCAAGCGCCGTGCACCGATGGGCTGGGACTCAAGGGACAGAGCTGCAGTGGGCCCATGGCCCATGTTCGGGACATCCTTGAGTCAGTCACCCCAGGGTTTGTTCCATGTGGAATGGGCAACATTCTCAGAAAGATGAACGAACAGATGTGTTACAGTCACATCTGCCAGAAAGAGGGTGGAAAGACCTTGGTTGACAGCCCAGAAAAGGAAGAACTCAAAGTTCCTTGTGTTTTACCAAGGGATCCCCTAGTTTTGGAAAGCCAGAGGGAAGGAGGGATGGAGGAAGGCTGGAAGGAAGGAAGGCCAGAAGGGGGCCACAGGAAAAGAAAGAGAACGCTGTGCTTAAGTAGGCAGTTTGTGGGTGTCGTTGATACTTTCCCTTCTAACTCAGCAGTCATTAGTGGTCTTAAGTGTTAAACGTGTGCTGAGCCCCTCACTGAATCCATGCAGTATCCCAAAGGAGTAAGTTTGGTCGTTCTCACCACTTTCACTTAAGGAAACTAAGGTTTAGCAACAGCAAGGCATTTTTCCTAAGGATGCACAGCAGAGAAGCACAGCAGCAAGGCTCTGGAGCCACCTGCTGCCGACGCCTTCCTATTCATGGCCGTCCTACAATCAGCTGGTGTTGTCCTAGGCTTCCCTTGACCGCGGCTTCCCTCCTCCTCTGCTCCTCCCTTCCCTGTCACAACTCTAGCCCCTCTTCCTCACCTCCCTCCACAGAAATGCAGACCTCACTTTGCTTTGCACCACGGAAACACTTACCCTCTTGTCAAGCAAAGCCTATTCCTCAGACAGGACCCCGGTTGAAGTCCAAGCCTTTGAGATGTGTGCAAAGGCTGCTGCCCCCACCAGACTCGCCTTTAGGTTTTGTTTAATTCTGCCACTTGCAAAGAAAATGCCTGAAGGCGGGCACCTGCCTTTTAGTCTAACACACCACCTCCCTGTCAGGCGGTTTTCAATTTGCCATGCCTCAGCATGTCCAACCTCATCTTCGTCAAGACTTCCAAGATGGCAGTGACAAGCTTCCTGGGTACTGAAGGCAAACATGCATGACAGTTTTCCTTGACACTTGCATTTTTAAGAAGTCTTGCCTGGGGCCCTCGGAAACCCAGCATTTAAGAAAGCGGGAACCTTTCAAGGGAGCCGGGTTTCCAGAGCCTGCCTCCCTGGGACTTGTTTTGTGACAGGGATGCTGCAGGATGTGCTTGAGCGGATATTAAGTGCCATCGCCATATTTACGTGTTGATGCTAAATGAAGGTTGCCTCTTTTAATGGCTTTTTTTTTTTTTTTTGACGACTGAAACGTATGAGTCTGTTCTGAGCATTGTCAGTGGGTATGTGGCTGGCCTACAAACACACTTAAATGGCACACTTCTGCAAAGCACTAATTTCTGAGTGTCTCACAGATATATGTCGGCAGGCAGACGTGTCACAGGGGTTGCTATAAAGCTTAATTAATATCCCTGAAGAGCTCTTATATCATTTCATGAAGAGGGTTAAATAAGAAGAAAATATTGTACCTATGGATGTTACACATATAAGAAATAAATATGCTGATAGCTTAAGGGCCCGATGGAAATTCAAATGGGAAAATAAATCGAGTTAAAGATAACCATGTTTTGTGGGAGGGTTATAAAAGCACCAACTATTCCCCAAACTTAAATGCTGGGAGCGTGTGCACACTGCTGGCGTGGAAGAAGCAGGTCTATGATACAAAGAAGTGAAAGGCCGTTTTCTTTTGTTTCCTTTCACCTCTGATAATCCCTGTGTCTAGGACAGCTTTGATGAGTTAGAGTTAATTGGTAGCTGGCTTGGTGTGTGTGCACTGTAACAGCACAGCAGAGACTGCATGATTGATAATACACAGAAACTTGGTGGCTCCGTGGTTCTGTGAGGTGGAAAGTCCATGAGTGAGGGCCTGGCATCTGATGAGGGACTTCCTGCTTCATCAGCCTGGGTCGGGAGGCCAAGGAGAAGTTGAGAGAGAGAAAGGCGAAAGGGGCCTGACCTGGTCCTTTTAGAAGAAACCCGACCCACCACAGTGGCGTTAATCCATTCGTGAGGTCAGAGCCCTCACGACCTTATCACCCCCTTAAAGGTCCTGCCTCCTAATACTGTTGCAGTTGCAATTAAATTTCAACTTAAGTTTGAAGGCAGGCAGACTTTAAGCTGCCCCCTCCTTAATTGTCTTTTTTTCTTAGTTTTGCTTTAATTATTTTCACTTTATTTGAAAGGCAGAGACAGAGATCTCCCATCCCCTGCTAATTCACTCCCCAAATACCAGCAGCAGTTAAGGCTGGATCTGGCAAAAGCTAGGAGCCCAAACTTGATCTGGGAATCTCGTGTGGGTGGCAGGAACCCAGAGACTTGAGTTACCATCTGCTGCCTCCCAGGCTGTACATCAGCTAGAAGCTGGATCAGAAACAAAGGTGCCAGGCCTCAAACCAGGTGTTCCAATGTAGGATGCAGGTGTCCCCAGGTGGTATCCTAACCAGTGTACCAAATGCCCACCCTTTCCCTTTGAATTTTTACAGCATAGAGATGCCTTCCTTCTTCTCTCCTTCCTTCCCTTCCTTCTTCCTCCACTAAGGGGCCTCGAGAACATACCAAAAAAAAAGCTTTGAAACCATCATTATTTTTTCAGTTGGTTTTTCATTTCTTCCTGAGCCATAGTGTTAAGTGTTAGGAAATAGAAGCAGATACTTTAGAACTTCATTTCTCAAGTGAAGAATAGCATGAAACACCAGTTTCATACTAGGAAGAGGGGACTGGTATAAAACATGTGGTCAAATAAGTAAGTGGAATGATAAATATCATAGACTACTGAGATATTTAGGACACTTCAATATTAAGGGTGTGTAAAGACCTGTAGTCGTCTCCTTAGTTTTGTCTACTCTGTTTCCCACATATCATGGAACTCTTTCCATGAAGTTGGTAACATACAAATACATTTGGTGATCCAAGGACACATTTTGAGATATGATTGTTAGATCCTCTCTGATCTTATGATAGAATTATGAATCCCAGAATTTCTTCAAACTTGTGCTAGGAAGGACTTTGTGATTTTGCTTTCTAAAATAAAGCATAATCTTTCCCTCAGTCTAAACTTTGAAATTCATCCATCCCCGAATGGACTCATTCATCAGGCTTGGCAATACGTGGACCTGCTGAACAGCTACTGTTATAATATAGTGCTCAGAGTATGTGTTCACAGTAAATCCTTTTTTATAACAGTGTCACAGATGGGTGGCTTTCTTAGACTGGAAACCCTACTAGGCTCTCACAATAACCTCTTTCCTGAAATGAGAGCCTGCTGACTTGGGTGTGTTTAAACATTTTTTAATGTGTGAAATATTTTTACGCTGCTCATGCTGCTACCTGGATCTTTGGTGGTGCTTATTATCTTCTGCAATTCATGAAGTTTTCAAAAACAAACTCGGGACATGGGTAGGATGCAAGGAGACTGAAAAAAAAACATGTTTAGTGCCAGCTAAAATTGATCTGTAGAGGAGTTCACTGTTGATGCTCATTTTTTATGTTAGAATACAGCTAGTGATTCTGAAAAAAATTAAACATAGAATTACCATATGATTCAGCAATTCCCCTCCTAGGTAGATCCCCACAAGAATTGAAAACAGGTATTCAAATACTTGCGCACAAACCTTCATAGTAGCTCTGTTCACAATAGCTAGAAGGTAGAAACGACCCAGATGTCCCTCGGTGAATGAATGAATAAACAAAAAGTGCTACCTGTGTACAATGAAATTATATCCAACCATAAAAAAGAATGAAGTCCTGATCCATGCTACAGTGAAAGCGAACTTGAAAATATTTTGCTAAGTGAGAAAAAGCCAGACAGAAGAGATCACATATTACATGAGCCCATTTACAGGAAACATCGGTAATAGGCAAATCCGAGGTGGCAGAATCCACATTAGTGGTTGCCATGAGCTAAGGGTGGCCAATGAGGGGAGAGGCGGTTACTGCTCAATGGGTATGGAGTACTGGGGGGAGATGATGAGACTGTGTTGGAGCTGGAAACGCAGCCCTTGTACTGTGAATATGCTAATGCTGCTGCTGAACTGTATACTTTGAAGCAGTTCATTCTAGATTATGTGAATTTCACCCCAAATTTTGAAAAACTTACTAGTGAATTAGAAGGAAGCAGCTACAAAATCAATGTGGCACCCTCAGTGTGAAAGATCTGTTCGAGAGAGACACAGCAATATTGCTAAGCTAGAGAATCGGTCTCTTTCCCCAATCTTTTCTAAGAAACATGCAAGGAAAAGCGTTCCCTAAGCCTGCCTTCAAATGGTTACCTCTGAAGTCACAACACCAAGTACACGAATCTAAGCATGTAATATGTTAGTGTCTGAAAGACGTCAGTGGGGTCCCCATTTAACTTCATGGTCAGTACAACTCAGGGCCTGCAAAGTCAGTGAAGTACCAAAAATAAGAAAGTGAAGGTGTTTCAGGTAGAACTGCTTTATTGCGGAGGCACGGACTAAAAGAGAAAGCTAAATAGATGCTTCTGTGAGTGGAAGAAGGTAAACAGAATTTTTCACAGATGAAATCCACTCTGATCATATTCTCTTAAAAGTGATTTGGAAGAGAAAGTGCACATGAAATCTTCATGTTTGCAGAGATACTAAACCTAGGAAGATAAACTGTTCTGTAGGTGGGCAGAGAAGTAGTAAATAAAGAGCCAGTACATTTATCAAAAATTCTTCCATACTTTTAGGAAGATTATCTCTGAGCTCCCAGTTACAACCAAGAAGCAAGTCCAGAGATGGCGAAAACTAATGCCTGAACATACACATCCGAAGAGGGGAGGGGAGACAGCACAGTGCTTGGCATCGCTGAGTAGAATCTTTACCTTGGCTGAAGAGAGCTGGTCCCATGGCAACTCCCTTGGGAACAACCAATATCAGTGACTGGGTCCATGCAAGTGTGTGACAGACCAGACTTCTCAGTCCATTTGGAACAACACTGCATCCATCCCAGCTCCAAAGCTCCCTGGGAGATGGACCAAGGCTCCTTAACTAGAGTACCACAGCCCAGTCTGCTTCCTTGACACACTCCCAGGTGCTGTTGCCAAGAGCTTTCTAACAAATTGGTTCTGGCAGATTTCTTCACACAGCATGTGCCTCCTTGGATAGCTCCTGCACAACTGGATGAGGGATGGGTTGTGTTGTTTTTTGTTTTTTGGTCCACCCCCCCCCCCCACATGGAAGCCTGGAAGAGAAGGAAAGCTTGCAGTGGAAATGAGGAGTTGTGTGTTAGTCATGCTCAACTTCAGTAGCCTAACTATATCCAAATGCAGGTAGAGCAGTAGGTACAATATTGAGGGGTGGATAGAATATTCTGGAGAAAAGATGAAACCTTCAAGACAGAGATCAAAGATGGTCACACATTCTTATCAAGGGGGCTGGACTAATTCCCTGTGAGTCTCTTCTACCCTAGTCACTTTCAGATGGAATATTCCTAACTGCCTCCTTAGCTCAAAGAGAAGGTATAGTTAAAGCCATTTGTACTTGCTCTAAAATTCATGACTTCAAAGTCCTGCGTAATGTACTCCTCATCATGCCTACCTCTTCTCCCTGTCCTAGCCCCTGGATCACTGTGCTCTGGTCATACTCTCTTTCTTCCATATCCTCAAAATTTAGGTCTTCCCATCTCAGAGCCTTTGCATATCTCTTGCCTCTGCCTGAAATACTCTTTTCGCCCATCTTTGTGTTGGTAACTGCTTTTTAGCCTCCCCTTACTGATCATCTTCTCAGAAAGGAATGACTGTGCTAATGTAGTCCCACATGTCCTTTATCTTATTCCCTGTTTATTCCATGGCCCTTCCATGTTTTGCAGTTATTTCAAGTATCAGTTTAGCTGGATGTGAGTTTTATTGATTTGTTTCTCCAATTAAGAATTTTCCAGGAGGATATGGACTTACTCACTATTGTATTTAAAGCATCTAGCACCATGTAATACTTGGTCTGTGCTCATTAAATGCTGGTTGATCACTGACTTCATATTTTAGATGTCCTGTTCATTGCAGAGGTGGAAGCAGTGCGATCCACACAGGTATTAAACCCCTCCTGGAGGCCAGTTTCTATGGTAATAGACTGTATTCATGATCTCTTTCAAGAGTTCTGCAGTATGGGTATGGTTTGCCACCTCCTTTTTTAAAGGTGACATCTGAAGCCTCTAGAGATTAGTTGACACTTTCAGCATCATGCAGTTCCTACTGGAGTTGAGATGTGAGTCCAGGTGTGCTTGGACCCAAAGCCATGCATTTTCCACTCTACCATAATTTGTGTTTCCTTCAGCAGACATTTCTGAGCATCTGCTACAAAGAGTGGAAGATATTAGGAAGCAAAAAATACAGGGCTTCCCATTGTCGTTGGACTAGAAAGACAGCAAACACACTGGATGAAGCAGGACATGATAAAGGAACTTACCCTGAGGTTCCTTCCGGCTAGAATGTTTTTTGACTCTGAATGGTGCAGGCAATAAACACGAAGGGAGAATGCATTCTCCTCATTGATTGTATGGGTGGTGTGCCTTCTTTCTTCATCAGATCCTGTCGGCCAGTGGACAGAAATGCAAGCCCATCAGAAGTGACTGTCCCTGCACTCCCATAGTGCAATATATGGTGAATTCAAGGTCAAGTTTGAAGTCACAGTCAGAAGTCTTTGTTTTTTCTCTCAGCTAGATCAAGACTCTTGCCAATTAACTTGAAAAAGTCAACAAGTTAACAACTCCAGGGGGAAAAAAAAAAAAGATCTCTCATCTCATCTCAAAGATGCTGAAATGGATTTGCCTACAAAACCCCAGGTTTCTTTTATGACCTCGAGAGACCTAGCTTGTCACACTGAGCAGTGTATCATTTCATAGAGGAAAAAAAAAACTTTTACCATGAAAAATGCTACGTTGTATCACAGTTTGACACTATTTAAATATCAAGAGTTGAAGATTCTATTTGGAAAACGGAAGGCAATAAATTGAGTTGCTAATTATTCCAGCTGTGAGTATTTTTGGTACCGCTGCAAATTTTGAAGAGGGCAAAATAGAGGATTTTCCTGTTGTTCGTGGCATATGCAAATGTAGTGACAGTCCCCTCTTGAGCTGAAAGGTTCAAGGAAAAGAAACCTTGAAAGCCCATTTTTCATTGAGTCAAAATCAGTTTGAGTCTAGGCTTAGGAAACTGTGATATGAAATAGACTTTTAACTATACTAATTGGGATTATTGATTTCTTGCTTTTTAAATTTAGGCAGTAGCAATTTTTTTTGTAATTTTCGAAGTTTATTTTGAAAGCAGTCATTCACTTCCCAACCCAAGCATTAATTCCCAACTGGAAGAAGAAAGCGAACACGTTAATAATATCTCTAATCCTATTCGTTGTACTAACGATGAATGAATCCTATTCATTATGTAAGGGGGCTTGGGTCCCTACAATGCTCCAGTTACTATGCTAGTTAGAACTCATTCATTCAGCAAATATTTGAAAGAGCTGAGCACCATCCTAGGTCAAGGAAATTTGGTAAAGAGCAAGATACATGTGACTCCTGCCCTCATGCGATTGACTCAGAACTTCACTGATGCCAGAATTCACTGGTGTCAGTCTTCTTGTTGAGCAAATCACATGAATAAATTCACCCAGTTCCCCCTTACAGGCCCAGAAAGTAGATAAGAGCATTCCCAACCTCCTAGTGCAGTTAAATCAAGATCACACAGGCATTAAGGAGAAGTGACAGGCTCCAGACCCTGGTTGTCTGAGTCCAGAATCCAGATTTCAAACTGCCTCAGTATAAACATCAAATGTTTACCAGGTTATCTCCCAAGAGTTTAGGAGCTTTTGCTTTCTATACTTTGAGTGTAAATACTTGGTTATTTTAATAATATGGGCATTTTAGATTGGCAAACAGGAAAAGTCAGAACACTTAGAATGATTTCCTAGTTTTGGAGTGTTTAGCCTAGCAGTTAAGATACCCAGATCCCACATGGAAGTATCTGAGTTCATTTCCCAGCTCTGGCTTCTAACTCCAGCTTCCTGCTAACATGGACCCTGGGATGCAATGTGGGTATTCTCAAATAATTGTGTCCCTGCCACATGAGAGATCTGGACTGAGTCCCTGGCTTCATCATGACAGTAGTGGACGTTTGGGAGATGAACCAGTGGATGGAAGGTCATTCTTCTCATATTCATTCTCTTCTCTCTCTCTCTCTCTCTCTCTCTCTGTCCCTGTCCCTGTCCCTGTCCCTGTCCCTGAATAGAAATTTTAAAAAAGGAGATTACTTAATTCTTCTGCAATAGCTGAGCAGTACAGTATGCTACATTACCTTTCAACTTCACTGTTTCCTTCTCTCTCTCTCTCTCTCTCTCTCTCTTTTCTATCTCTCTTCTCTCTTCTCTCTTCTCTCTCTCTCTCTCTCTCTCTCTCTCTCTCTCTCTCTCTCTCTTTCTCTCCATGCCCCACATCTGTGTCCCTGTCTCCGAAACCTACCTGTCAATTCTTCCCTGGACAGCCACTGTTCCTTCTCGTGTTGCAGGGTATAATGGTGCCAGAGTGCGTGGTGGTTGTTTAACCTCTCTCCAGCACAGTGTTTTATTATAACTCCTGAAAACCTAATTACAGTAACTTTACATGCTACAGTACCCTTTATGTGCTGCCTCTTTATTAAACCTACTCCTTTAGAGACCATAAACCTGACGCTTCGAAGGGCATGGCCAGAACCAGTGGAATGTGATGAAATCTCCAGTTCTCTAAGGCTCACCTGATTGCGCTCACTGAGCACCACGCCCCCACTCCCATTCTGTCTCTATCCTTCCTCTCACTTTTTAGCAACTTTCAGCCACTGCTTGTTTGATATTTAAAATATTAGGGGTATGAGTGGACTATATTTCACTGTTTTCATCTGCTCCTCTGAAGATGGCACGTTTATCTTACTGAGGAGGTCAGTTTTCTCAGGGGCGCCTCAGTGGACGCCTGCTGTCCCCGAGAACCAGAGCGCGGTCTTTGCACATAGTGTGCAGGGAGAACATTCATGACTTCTGGGTTTCAAGATGACTGTTTGCAGCCGCAATCTTCATGTGCGAAGGAGAACAACACGCCGCAGCACACCCCGCACCATTCGCCATTCGTTATCCTGGTTAGCTGAATGGTGCACTGTGATAAGATAGCGGGATGCAGAGCGGGAGAGAAAGCAGAAGCCTTGACCTTGGAGCAGAGGCAGCACCATTAATTCGGGCAGTACAGTTTCTGTCTCACCAAAAATCTGCCAGGATTTCCCCCTGTGCATAAAAGCACAGCCTAGAAAATAAGGGAGACCGCCTCTGAGGATCCCACTGGTCAGTTGCAAGATGAACAGTCATACTTGGTGTGAAGGGATGTTATGCATTTGTTTGCTTGCTTCTTTGATAGGGTTTAGGAGTAATGACTAAGTTTCCTTGTAATTTACTAACAAAAAGAAATCTACCACGGGGACCTCAGGTAGTTTAAGGACCTCAGAGACCAGCTCAGGGGAGGCCAGGAATGTGTCTGTTGTCCCAGAGCCACAGCTGTTGAAAGCGTTCACTCTGCGTTAGCCACGCCCCTTCTGTAGCATCCGAACAGAGCACAGATTGACCTGGGGGGAGAGGAGGCACTCATCTTGCTTAGATGCAATGTCTGCTTTTTCTTTCTCTCTGACTTCCTTTTAAAGTCACCCCTGGTTGTTTAATCCGAGAAAATGTATGCCCTCGATTTTCCAAGCCAGTTTGTAGCAGAAGCCTGGCTTCCTGAAATTCTGCCTTTAATTTGCTGTCAAGTAAAGTGCATGGGAGAATAGCTCTTGGGCTGGTAGGTCTACACTCTCAGTTTTTATTAAATGGTTGTGTTTTCACATGAGGAAAAGTGATGGCATTTACCCAGAAAGACTGATAGCTGCAGATGAAGCAGCGACCACTGCATCCTGAAGAAATCACTAGGACCCAGGGGACAGTGCTGAGCAGAGGGAGGGACCATCAGCCCCTCAGCCTTTGCTACTCTCACTATGCCCTGCACAATGCTGGGTGCTGGGACTGCCGCACCCCCTCCCACCCCCCCATCCCCATCCCCCCTGACCTCCAAGTGGGTAGGAAGCCAAAGAAGTGCACGTGCTGCTCTTTGATTTTTCTGTGAGACATCAAGGACTGGTTTTCTCTGGTTCTTAGAGTGTTAGCAAGCTCCAAGGACAGCACTTTGGGGGCCCCTCTTTTGCCTTTCCTTTCCGAGGCACAAGTGGCCAATTCTGAGAGCAATTGAGTTGTGCTTGAAAAATGTCAAGTGTATTTGGAAACTACACATTTTTGCTGATGCCTGGAGTCCTGAGCTGAGCTCCTTCCATGGCCAACTGCTGGGAAGGAGTTCAGTTGGGGCATCACAAATGATTCATCGGAACACACTGAGCTGGCCCCTGAGGGGAAAAGCTGTCTTAATAGCTGGTTGAGGGAGAAACCAGAAGCCTTCCGAGCCTTCTTGGTGCTCTCCGTGACCATCTGGCCAGACCGTTACCTCGGGAGTCTTGCTTTGTTTTGTTTTATTTTCCCGTGGAATGTGACTGCAGTCTTCAAATGCATCAAAACTTGGATGTTTCCAGCTCCTTTTTTTTTTTTACAAGACTTTGCAAACATCAGGAAAGTTGGAAGAAGAGCACCATGTATAGTTTCATCAGTTGCTATCATTTTGTTACATTTGCCTTATCTATCTGTATAGAGATTGTTTGCTAGAGATAGACATCTTTTTGCTGAATCATTTGAAAGTAAGTTGTAGACTTCAGGATGTTTTATCCTAGAGATAGCCACATTCAAAACTTGCATTTTTAAAATTTATCTGTTGACAATCTACCATGTTCTTTGCAAGCCAGATACATTTGGAAGGTGCAAAAACAGCAAGGGCAGAGTTTCCTAAACAGTAGCAGACTTTAGAATCACCTAGGGCACTACTTCAGTGATAGGCACCCAGACACTATCCTTGGGTCTGCATGGCACCTGGAAATTTGGACTTTTTCACGGTGCCCCGAGTGATGCTACAGGAGGTGTTTGTGGGACACAGTCCAATGACAGCTTCTTTAGAATCCTGCTTTTGTTGTTTGCTGACTTATATTTCTAAAGATGAGTAACAACCAGGGAAAAATTCTACATGGGAGAAGCAGAGTTCTTCATATCTTCAGTGTTTTTGTTTAATCAATATAAGCACCAAAAATGAGAGAAAACAGAGGAGAAAGCTGTCTGAATTGCACTGAGCAGCTCTCGCCACAGACTCCATGAGAGATACAGGCTATAAGGCTTAATCCGGCCTTGGAAACTGTGTGGGGATCTGTCCTTGTGTGCACAGACCCTTGCCTACAGGCAAACTGGTAAACCTGTTGGGAAAACAGGAGTTCACAGGGCAGATAAAATTTTAATTTTAATTTTAAAACAAAAAATACTCACAGTGCTTTTAGCATTAAGTAGTTTGCAAAGGGTTACAGGCCGTTCATTTCACCAAGTTAGGTCTAATACCTACATGCAGGCTTTCTTCCAGTAGTTAGGAGATAGAGCTAGATGACATCTAAGGAGATCCTTGAATATTTTAAACTTTGTAAAACTCTAGTTCTAATGGTGAATTCAGACAATAAGTAATACCCCCAGTAAGTATACAGATAATGAAGAAAAATAATTACAGAGAGAAACAGACAATGAAGGTGTTCAGAGAAGCTGTCTCTGAGACAGTCGGGGCAGAGAGTCACATCATCGAAGGAACAAGCTGTGGTACTTCCAGACAGCAGGGCTAGTGATGCCAAGGCCGTGCGGCAGGAAGTGAGATACGATGAAGGCTAGCAAGAGGACAGAGTTACGGGGGAGTGAGGAAGCATAAATACAGTAGAGCAGATAGCAAACCGTGCAGTGCGGCGGACCCTGAGACACACTCCTGATACTATTCTGAATGTTGCTGGAAGCCATTATTGGTAAACAGGTTGGGGGCAGGGGGGAGCATGACATGGGATATGACATGACTTCCTTTTTAGAAGTACATGTGGAAAATCCTCTGGAGGGTATGTATGATTTTAGGAAGCCAGGAAGCAATCCCATATGTAAGAGAATAATCATATCCTTGTGTTGTTTCTCACAAATGAGTGTGTTAAAAATAACATTAGAGCCGGATTTAACTTCTTAATATTCATCTTGTTGCTCTCATGTTGCCAAAACATTCCTGTATTCAATTTGTGTAATGCGTCCACAAGTGTAACTGATTCAGGCTCTGGTCTTTACACTGTGATGAATATCAATGGCAATATCTGCCACTGTCTCGTGTACAAGAGTTCACATTCTGGTGGGAGTCAGGTGCATTAAGAAAATTATATATACATGGATACACACAGACATAAAACATGTATATATACGTATATATGTGTATGTATATATACGTGTATATATTATATATACATGTTAGTGTATACAGGGTACTTGAGAAAATTGACTTAAAAGTTATTTATTTTGGTACATAAAGAATTGGGTGGGCAGCATTGTGGTACAGGTGGTTAAGCTGCTGTGCCATGTCACAGTGCTGGTTGAAGTCCCAGCTACTGCACTTCCAATCCAGCTTCCTGCTAATGTTCCTGGGAAGGCAGTAGAAGATAGACCTCATCCTTGGGCCCCTGCCACCCATGTGGGAGACCTGGATGGAGTTGCTGGCTCCTGGTGTTGACCTGGCCCAGACTTGGCTATTGTGGCTGCTGGGGACTTGACCAGCAGATGGAAGATCTCTCTCTGTCTCTTCCTCTTTCTTTGTTGCTCTGCCTTTCAAATAAATAAATAAATCTTTTTTTAAAAAAATGTGAAATCCATAGATTTTTTTTTCTAGTACATATTTTCACGAACTGTTTGAAGACCTCTCAGATGCATGGCTTTCAAAAATTTTACTATCAAAATAAATTTATTTTTTAATTTCATTTTCCATGAACTTTTTGAGGTTACCTTTCATGTATTTCCAAGGGGGGAAATCGATTTGCAAGTGTACAAAGTGATGGGAGGGTGGTAGAACAGGTTTCACAGATAGGCAATTGGCAGGTGAGTAGGAGTTGCCTAGGTTTTGTTGGATGGGCAAGAACAGGAATAGCCTTTGACATAGTTGTCAGTCACATCAGGCTCATTTGATCTCTGTCAAGGATTAAAGTACTCTCAAGGTTTTATCTGGAAGTAGCCAAGATACAAACATTCGCAGTGACAGTCATCCTGCCTTAGCATCCCACTAGGAAAGACTGCTAACCTCCAGCTGCACGGGCAGTGCGGTGTAGTCAGTCTGGTTGGAGTTTGAGCCCCATGGACACTGCTTGCTAACTCTGAACTTCAGTGTTCCTTTCTGCAAAACTGGAGTACTAATGGTACCTACTTAGTAGGACTGATGTGAGGTGGAGGGGCAAATAAAATAGCATTTCATCTGACTCACTGTGGTGGTCAATAAAGTTGCAGAGATGTGAAAAAAGAAGCAGCTGTGATAACGTGTTGACACCCTAGAATTTTAGTGGAGTAGGACTACAGAGTAGTGAGAGAATGCTATTCACTTGTTAGAGTCTCCCTTGCGTGCCGGCCTTTGAGTTGGGTACTGGCAATGTAAAGATGTGCAAAGCACAATGTAAGTCATTGTTTCTAGCCTGCTGCTGCTGGCTGCTCTAGATTCCACTGAACCTGTGCCTTAATTCTGCTGTGCATGTCCTGGAAGACGAGTCACTGCTTTAAACAAGCTGTCACCAGTCACACTAGAAGTCACATAAATGTGTGTTTAAGAGAGAGAACAATGAGTTACCAGAGAGTTGATGGCCCATGACATGTCGTGGAGTATCCTGACCCCTGAAGAGGACTTTGTCCTCTGCTGTACCATTCCACATGTGTAATCTCTCCATAGCTCTGGCTACCAAGGACAGCTTGTTTAACTGATTGGTAAAGATATTTTCAAAGACAGGTGTTTGGTCCACCAGTTAAGATGTCAGTTAGTACACGCACATCTGATAACGGAATGCCTAGGTTCAGTTCCTGGATCTAACTCCTGACTCCAGTTTCCCCCTAGGAGGCAGCAGTAATGGCTGAAGTTATTGGGTCCCTATCATTCCTGCAGAAGACCTGGACTGAGTTTCTGGCTCTCAGCTTTGGCTGTCACCATTGTAGGCATTAGGGAAGTGAACCAGCAAATGGGAACACCACTCCTTTCTTTGTCTCTTTGTCCCTTAAGGAAGTCAATTTTTTTTTATTTAATCTCTTGACTATTTTCTTTTTTTTTAACTTTTATTTAATGAATATAAATTTCCAAAGTACGATTTATGGATTACAATGGCTTCCCCCCCATACCGTCCCTCCCACCCACAACCCTCCCCTTTCCCACTCCCTCTCCCCTTCCATTCACATAAAGATTCATTTTCGATTATCTTAATATACAGAAGATCAGCTTAGTATACATTAAGTAAGGATTTCAACAGTTTGCTCCCACACAGAAACATAAAGTCAAAAATAATAGATGATTTTTTTTAAATGATGATGAAATCAGATCAGACCTATTGTCATGTTTAATCCCAGTGAGAGTCAAGTTGGGAATTGATAATTTCTTTTTTTTTTTTTTTTTTTACAGAGGATCAGTTTAGTATGCATTAAGTAAAGATTTCAACAGTTTGCACCCCCATAGAAACACAAAGTGAAATATATTGTTTGAGTACTCGTTATAGCATTAAATCTCAATGCACAGCACATTAAGGACAGAGATCCTACATGAGGAGTAAGTGCACAGTGACTCCTGTTGTTGACTTTACCAATTGACACTCCTGTCTATGGAAGTCAATTTTTAAAAGGTTATTTTCCAAGACATCACCATGATACGTGACTCATAGAGGCAGTCTCAGAACAGGAAAGAGGATTCGGGGGAGGCAAAAATGGCACAAGAGCAAGGGTCAGGAGAAAGTTTAGGGTAATATTGAGGAGCACAGAGGACTGGATTTCAGTCCCTGAACAGTTGCTTGAATTCTCCAAACCTAATTTCTGATCTCTCCCATGGGGATATTATACTACGTAGTGTGCAAATAGTTGTGGCAGAATATTTCAAGTACCTCTCAGTAGTAGGCTATAAATACATGATAACTCACGTCATCATATCGTTAGCATCACTCTGAGGGACAGCAGTTCAGTTTCCACATTTGCTTTGAATGTGGTGCAGGATTGTTGTGGCAGATGAACTCTAGATTCCTATGTGCAAGTATACAGTAATGCGCTTTGTGGTCGTTCTGACCCTGTCCCTTCTCCTTGCAGGCACTTCCTCTTTAAGACGTCCTCGGGAAGCACTCCGCTGTTCAGCAGCTCCTCTCCAGGGTACCCTTTGACCTCAGGAACCGTGTACACGCCGCCACCACGCCTGCTGCCCAGGAATACCTTCTCCAGGAAGGCCTTCAAGCTGAAGAAGCCTTCCAAATACTGCAGCTGGAAATGCGCCGCCCTGTCCGCCATAGCCGCGGCCCTGCTCTTGGCGATCCTGCTGGCCTATTTCATCGGTAAGTCGGGCAGCCTTGACTGCTGTCTCACCTGCCGGTGAGAAGGTGCGGGGGAGGCTGTGCACTTGTGAATGGAGAGCTCCTCCGTGATCCGGCCGTTAGCTTGTTGGCTCCTGAAAGACGTATTCCTGAGTGATAGATAGGAGTATTTTCATGCCCCCCCCCAAGCCCATTTTAATCTGATGTGTTTCTCCTTCATGACTCGAAATGACATTCATCTTAAGTCAAATTAAGCCTCCTTTCTTGGAGCTGAGCTGAGAACTGTCATTCTTACAGACATAGCCCTCACTCCCCATGTAGTCTCTGGTCTTCATCATTGAACTTTAACCAGGTTTCTGTTCTGAAATGCTTGCAACATTGGCTCATCTCACGCAAAACCTAAACAGACAAATAGTGGTCAGCGTGCAGGAGAGCAGCTGGGTTCAAAAGAAAGCCTGGGTAGGTAGTTTATTTTCAGAGCTGTGAAACAGAAACAGGATAGAGGGGCGGAGCATCCTACCAGGTCTTTGAATAGCATCAGTTCTCCCAGGTGCCATTGTTGGCCCGCATGCTTTCCTTTGCCTCTCTGCCATTCAGCTCTCAACTCTCATCTTCCCATCTGCATCAGGTCCTCCTCCCACAGCAGCTGTGCTCCTGGTAACTTAGTGTGGGACCCACAAAAGCAGGTGGGTCAAGTTGGTGGGCTGCCTTTATTCTCATGCCACAAATGTTGGTTTGCATCCATGGGGTGGCTACATGCTGATGGTAAGCAGCAGATGCTGAGAGTTGCAGGGCAAGAAGCCACGTGCATACAGCAACCTGGGCTGGACACAAAGCCTGCTCGCAGCTCCTGCTTCCACCCAGGAGCCCTTGTGCAGCAGCTTTGTCAACTGAGCTTGCAGCGGGCAGATCTCCTGGCTCAGGCTGAGGACATGGTGATGTTTGTGAAAGTGTATTTGAAAAACACTTGATAGTTTTGGCTTGGTTTCAGGGCAGCTATGACAGAGCACCCACATTTGGCTGTGGCAAGTGGCAAAGCAAACCTATAAAACAGTAGCTAAAAGAGGCCAACTCCAAAACAGGTCCCAACATGTAGGCTAAAACTCTTCCCATTAAAAAAAAAAAAAAAAGGAAGGACAGTCCTAACTGTGCTGGCCTTGCCTTTCCCCCCAACATCAGCTATTCGTTCTCACTCAGCAGTGAGGGGCCTGTATAATTCCTTCATCCCCAGACAGCCAGCATGATGCTGGCCAGAGAAGAAACTGGTTCCACCTAAGCTTCTCTGATAGCAGAGGAGTGTGACTGTGCACCCCAGAGATCTGGGGCCCTGCCCAAGGCAGATGAATAGAAGCCAAAAATTGACATAAATTTTCCACTCTTTCCCATTGCATAGCTATGCTTATCTTCATAGGGAAAAATACATGTTTCTACTCCTTGCCGATTGCACTTCTCAGGAATGCTCTCCAAAACTGAGAAAACTAGCTGTCTCCAGGGACAGTTTCTTTGTTTATCTGGGGCTTTGCAAAACCCTCTGCTTTCCATGGGGACTGAGGCAGGACACCCAAGCACCCCTAATGTGTGGTCATTGTTACTTCCCGCTTACCTCTGGCTGGAAAATGGAATGATGGATTGACTTGAGGGAAGGACCAGGGCATCTGCCTGCCCCTCATCGACTTCA
Organism: Oryctolagus cuniculus; assembly: GCF_051225735.1. Classification (NCBI taxonomy): domain Eukaryota; kingdom Metazoa; phylum Chordata; class Mammalia; order Lagomorpha; family Leporidae; genus Oryctolagus; species Oryctolagus cuniculus. The sequence goes on from NC_142872.1 coordinate 56,222,198, forward strand.
GCAGAATCGGGGTGTTGTCTGCAAGCAGTTTTGTGTACTTCCCCAGGTAGCTGTTCAGAGGCTCTGTGCAAGAAACTTGAATGTGCCTTCAGGGTCTTTGCACCATTTGGCTTTGTGTCAGAAACTTCAGAGAGGGTCCATGTGCTCACTTCTCAGGCTTAATGTTCTGCTAGGCCAGTGGGCACCATGGGGAGGCCAGATATAGGAATTGAGGCAGTGCCTGCCTCTGCCAATAGAGTCCCCAGTGTGCCTCCTACTCCACTTGCAGGAGAGAGATAGATGGCTACTGCCTGATTTATTGAGCCTGATAGTTAAAATATAATAGCTTTCTGTAAGGGCGATCATATAAATGGGAAATCGTATAGTGAGAGTTTAATGTTTTAATCGGGTGTGTAACTTGTAAATGATGGATTAGGAAACATATTTATCCTCAGTCTGGAGGCTACTGGAAGCTGGACCTGAGCATCTTAGGATGGTTTATTAGTTTATAATCCATCATTTCCTATTATGTGTGCATTGGGTAAGATTATGCTTTGACTCTAGAGTATTGGAAAGTAGTTTATGACTGAAAATGAGTGATATCACAGGCCGATTTAGCCAGCGTTGATGGCGGTGGGCATGGAGCTACTGGGCTGCCCTCCACCACTGTCCAGGGAAGACCCTAAGTCTGCATTTGCTGTGAGGAGTCAGGATCCCAAGTGCTGGTATTGACCCCAGCGATCCCTTTCTCCCTGGCCTTGACACAGGTGTCTGCCTTGGGGGTCGTAGTTTCCTAAGGACAACGTGAGGACATGATGCTTATTTATACACACAAACTCTGAAGTGCGGTGAGGGTTAATTAATGTGTGCAAATCACTTTGAAGACAAAAAGTGGTATATTATTAATTACCAAGCTGCAGGGGCATAAAGAATGCATTGCAAACATGGAGGAAAGTGCTGATGGGAGCAACCAATGACCCTCCCCCTGCCAAAAAAAAAAAAAACAGATCAGGGAAGAACAGGAGGGCAATGTAAAAGCAAGGCCCTCCTGGACCTGAGTCCGTTCTGGTTTGCACATGACTCTGCATTTGGCTAAAGCCGTGACAGGTCCTGAAATTGAAACATTAGCTCCAAAGGTTATGGACAGGCAGTGAGTCCAGGCCTGGTAGGCTCTGTGACAAACAGGTCGAATTATCTTCCTCGCATGTTCAAACCCGTACAGAGAAGACTTGCCCAGAAATGAGCAGTTTGGAATAGCTCAGCCCCTGACAAGTTCTCCCAGAGACCCAGGCATGTGGGTGGGTGTGATCACAGAGTGCCAGCCCTTGTGCAAACTGGAAGACTTGGGGCTCTGCTCACTCAGGGAAGATCCCCCAGCTCCTGCTCACACTAGCAGGGTGAGAGAACTTTCATGATATGCTCTTCTATCGTCAGATTCTGCTTCTGCCAAATTCTCCCAGTGAACAAAATCTCCTGGAGTCACTCTGCAAAGCAGCGAGGACCTCCAGGGGCCACGCTGTGCCTTGCTCAGGCTCTGGCCCAAGCAGCTCCTAGGAGGCCTGGTTTTAGAGAGTTTGGCCAGGAATCACAGGAGAGCTTCTGTCTCAGGAGTTGTTCTGTCTTCTTTGGGCAGCTCAAAGGCCTTCATGACCTGCAGCACCAGAAGTCCCTCTGTATCCCTAAGTTTCTGGATCACGTAATCAACCTCAAGTCTCCTACATGTCTCACATTGTACTCCAAGCATTCTGTGTCTTGCTCTCATAGTATTTATAGCAATACCTGGTTAGAACCCTCTACCTGCTTGGAACTGGAAACAGAAATGTTTCCAGCACTTTTACGTAATTACTTGATTTGAATCATATTCCCAGTGGCCAGTGTGTGCTGCAGTAGAAAGTAAAATTGCCAGATATGATCATGTGACAGGTGTTGATACTGAGGCCCAGAGGTTCTGAACTTACCAGGCCTGCCAGTGACAGCGCCAAGACGAGGCCTCTGGTCCCCTGGTGCCCACTCTGTTTTTTCCCTTGAACCCTCTCTGTGTTTAGTGAAATAAGCCAGTCCCCAAAAGACTAGTATCATATGTTTTCCCTAATTTGTGGTAACTAATATACAGAGTACAAAACAAATTAATATATATGAGCGAAACTGACATTTTGAGATTTGATCATTGTTTACAGGCCTTGTCTATACTCTTGAGGAACAGTAGTTGGAGGGTTGAGCTGGTGATTATAAATTAAACTGAAAGTATGTCAATGTAAAAATTAAAAGAAAAAAATTAGAAAGGAAGGAGGAGGGAAGGCAGGGTAGAGCATGATTATGAGCTTGCATTTGTATATGTGAAATACATGGAATTTTTTCACTTTATACAAATAAAAGAAATTTTTAAAAAAAGGATTGAAGTTACTCAATTTCTCAAATACAAGAGGGCTTCAAAAAGTTCATGGAAAATGGAATTAAAAGCTAAGATTATTTTTATGCAAAAAATGTTTAACTCCCATGTATACAAAAAAAAATTTTCAAAAAGCTCATGGAAAATCCATATTATAAAAAAAAACTACAAATGAATTTAAAATATTTTGCCCAATAAAAACTTACCTTTTGATTCCGTTTTCTACTAACTGTTTAAAATCCTCACGTTAAGTAACCTAAGTGAGTCCTTTGGTAACATTAACTCACCATATCTAGTTTTGCCTTCCTTAGCAAGCAAGAGTCATTGTTTCCTTGCCCTCTGGAACCCATTACCGCCGTGGTGGATGGAAAGGATGCTTTGTCCTGCAGCTCCTGATCTGTCTTTCATGTCTCTGCTTCCCCCAAATACCTTCTGTTACAGAGGTCAGAAGAAGTTGTAAGCAAAAGCCAGGTAGTAAAATTTTTTCTCTCTGCAGGACACACAGGCTCTGCCAGAACTTCTCAGCGTGTAGCAGTAGACAGTGCATAGCAAACAAACATGTCCATGGGCTCATCAAGCTCCAGTTAGGGACTCTGAATCCGAACATCATGTAATTTTTCTCTTTAGAGTTTCATTTGTTTATCTCTTTGAGAACTATTTTCCTGTACTATAAAAATAGTCTTTGTGTGATTTGCTTTCCTTTTTTTTTTATTTTAAAGATTTAATTATTTATTTGAAAGAGTTCACAGAGAGGAGAGGCAAAGAGAGAGAGAGAGAGGTCTTCCATTCGCTGGTGCGCTCCCCAATTGGCTTCAACCGCCAGAGCTGTGCCGATTCCGAAGCCAGGAGCCAGGAGCTTCTTCTGGGTCTCCCACGTGGGTGCAGGGGCCAAAGTACTTGGGCCGTCTTTACTGCTTTCCCAGGCCATAGCAGAGAGCTGGATTGGAAGTGGAGCAGCCAGGACTCATACTGGTGCCCATATGGGATGCCGGCACTGCAGGTGGTGGCCTTTCCCGCTATGCCACAGTGCCGGCCCCTGTGTGTTTTGTTTTAAACCATTTAAAATGTGAAACCATTCCTTGGGTAGCATGCAGGCAAAGACAGGAAACCAAGTGGATTTGGCCTCAGATGATAGTTGTCAACCCCTCCATTGTTTTATTTCCCCTCATTTCCTAAAAACACCTTCTCAGTGTCTCCACCTTTATAAAAATGTGCTCCCTAACTGGCTAAGAGTCCAACCATATGCCCACTGGACGTTTTCTGATGTTGTGATTTAATTTGGGATGAACAGCACCATCCAAAAAAAAATAGAGCAGGCATGTTCCTCTCTGACTAGTAAGAAACAATCTGTGGGATGGAAACAATTTGTTTGTCATGGTATGGATTTTAACTAGCCCACTTCACATGGCGTTCCAGCCCGCAGAGGAAATGGTCTAGCCATCTTGCCCTGTACTCACATGTCCTGCATTTTCAGTTACCCCACTGCCTCTGCAAAATCATTGCCTGTTTTTGAAAGTTACTCAGCGCTTGATGCATTCTTTGTTGAGGTTTTCCAACAAGTTTTGACAGGGCTGGGTCATCAAATGATATCATTGCTTTCTCTGTCCTAGACCAACATTGGAATAGGTCAGGTTTCCATAAATGGTGTAAAGGTTTTTACAGGGCCACCCCACGCCAGGGGAGAAAGATGCTTCTGACGTGTGACTTTGCTGTCTAAAACCACATAATCCTTGAAGTTCTAAGATGAGAGTGACTATGACGCTGCAGTATGAGACAGGACTGAGACCGTCACCCTGAGTTACAACGCACAACTTTGTCACGTGGTTGAGAGAAAGATAAGCGCATTTATGTCATCCTAAATTAGTTTTTAGCTCTTCACATCTCTGCCAAACTCAAATACACATATATATATTAGAAAGTCACCTTGTCTTTTTTCAGTACAGTAATTCCTGCCAAATGTGAAACACTCTGTTTTAAGTAAGCTGCTCATCGCTCTGTCTTCTGCCACTCCGACTTTGATCTGCGAAGAACGCGGGCCATCAACATGTCAGGATGTTAAAAGTGTGGTAATTTGGGGTGCTTTCAGTTTCTTTTGAAAACAATGAGAGATTATTTTCTATGGAAACTAAAAGCCTACCATATGTTTAAAGTTGCTACTCTTGAAAATTGATATGTTGAGACTCCTGATGAAGCCTGCGTTCTCGGCTGCTATTTTGTGTATTGTCATCTTGCCGTACAGAGCAGGTTTAGGGAAAACATAAAGAAAATGACAGAAGATGGCGAGAATAGTACACTCCCCTGGCATCCTTTGCAAGGGCGCTGTCTAGAAATGCGTTGTCCCTTGCATTCAAACTCACTGCTCTTGGAGTACTCGGAGAGGTGGGTACACCTTGCCTTCCTGTATGAGCTCCAGTTGTGTATTTACCTCCCGTTACCTAATGGGCGAAATGCTAATGATTAAATCTGAACAGTCCGGCCAATAACATTTCCAACTAACTCCCCAGCCCCAAATGGTCCAGCAGAAACAAACTGCTGACCACAAATGCATCAGGGCACCCAGGTGTGCTGCCTGTTCCAGTGTTTGTAGCAGACAGTTTATCTGATGGATATGCTAATGTGCTCTTAACCTGATAAAAAAAAAAAAGTCCCGTCAGTGCTCACGCACTGGTAGGTCTTTGACAGCGCCATCTCATAACTGCACCTGATTTCAGAGGGCCTGTCAATTTACAGAAGGTAAATTAAGTCATCCATTAGCTAGATCTCCATCACCCAGCAGCCACGTGGCAACAAGCGTACCTGTGGGTACATGAACGTTGGGAACAGATGAGTTCCTCTGCTTTAGTAAAAAATATGCCCTCTTTGCACACCTCCCGGTGTGACTTGGGATTATGTGAAATGCTTCTGTAGGGTTATGCATTTGATTTCCCCTCCCAAACCCCTGTCAGAAGTCAAGAAAGCCAGCAACGCTGGCCTCTGCCACCCTCATGGGCAGACAGTGGGCATGACAATGAAGAGGCAGCTTTTGGTCTAAACTTAGTAGAGCATCTTCATAGATAACCAGAGAAGAGTGAGTCACAGTTGTAATCCCACATACCCCCAAGATTACAAGATACCAGAGCTGTCTTCTAGCCCGGGGACCTTGCACCTTCAGTGTGTGTTGGGTACTTGGATGTGGCGTGTTCACCACCTCTGTCCCTGGAATCCCCAGACAAGCCTCTGTCTTCGATTTCCTCCCTGTTACACTTGTTAAAATTCTCTTTCTAGCAGTCATGGGTCAGGAGCTGTGAATAGTTATCTTCTCCATGTACCCTATTTATTTGAGGGGACCCCGAAGTGTGGACGCTATTTCTCCAAACCTTTTTGTTTCCACAGGAAGCTTTGTACTTTCCCACTTCTAAGTCTTTGTTTTGTTCACTTGTGCTTGTTTGTGATTTAGGATTTGAGCTCAGCATTTCATATACTGTAAGTAAGTGTTCTGCGTTATCTAACACAGCTACAGAGACTTGCTTTGCCTTGGCAATCAGCTTGATGTAATCAAAAGCACTTTTATGAGCTTACATATCAGAGACCTGTATTCTAATTCTGACCTAAATTCATACCTAAAAGGCATGTGATTCTGGGCTATTCATTTAATCTCTTTGCACCTTTATTTCTTAATCTAAAAATAAGAAATAATTCCTACTTTGTGAGTATGCTTGAAGCCTTCATTGAAATGATAGGTATGGCTTTGCCTGAAAGCCATCACGCCATCCACTATGAGAAGTGCCATTATTGAATGCATCCCTATGGGGGAAAGAATTTCATCAATTAGATCATGGCATGAGTTCATGGCAGTTACCATTTTTATTTTGTGTATTTGGAGAGGGGACGTAGACTACCTGGACTGATGTAGAAACCTTGTAAATAGACAGCACCACAGTCACAAATGCCTTCTAAGACACCGTCAGTTATGAAGTGGAGTCTGCTTTCAGATATGTGAAAACATTAAAAAAAAGGGGGGGAGGGGGTCAGCGCCATGGCGCAGTAGGTTGATCCTCTACCTGCAGTGCCGGCATCCCATATGGGTGCCAGTTCTAGTCCCAGCTGCCCCTCTTCCAATCCAGTTCTCTGCAATGGCCAGGGAAAGCAGTGGAGGATGGCCCAAGTGCTTAGGCCCCTGCACCTGCATGGGAGACTGGGAAGAAGCACCTGGCTCTTGGCTTCGGATCGGCACAGCTCCAGCCATTGCGGCCATCTGGGGAGTGAACCAACAGAAGGAAGAGCTTTCTCTCTGTCTCTCCCTCTCACTGTCTGTAACTCTACCTCTAAAATAAATAAATAAAAATCTTAAAAAAAATGAATATTAAGATCAGCAGGCCGGCGCCGTGGCTCAATAGGCTAATACTCCACCTTGCGGCGCCGGCACACCGGGTTCTAGTCCCGGTCGGGGCGCCGGATTCTGTCCCAGTTGCCCCTCTTCCAGGCCAGCTCTCTGCTATGGCCAGGGAGTGCAGTGGAGGATGGCCCAGGTGCTTGGGCCCTGCACCCCATGGGAGACCAGGAAAAGCACCTGGATCCTGGCTCCTGCCATCGGATCAGCGCGGTGCGCCGGCTGCAGCGGCGGCCATTGGAGGGTGAACCAACGGCAAAGGAAGACCTTTCTCTCTCTGTCTCTCTCTCTCTCACTGTCCACTCTGCCTATCAAAAAAAAAAAAAAAAAGATCAGCAGAACATCTTGGTACCTGGTACACAACAAAAGCTCAACTGAATGGAGTTATTGTGATTATTATATTAGCTAGCACACCCTGGGCTAAAACCACTGAGAAGAGCAATGGACCAGGTTCTTGGGCCTTTTATTCCCAGAATAGTGAGTAGCATTGCCTAGCATTCAATAGGCAGTCAATAAACATCAGTTGACTTAATGAATGTGGTTAGGTCAGATCTGGATTGGGCCATTTATGGAAGTTATTTTGCAAGTATTCAGAATCCCCATTCCCCAGTTCCAGTTGTTCCCCCACGTAAAGGGAAGTGCCTGTTTCCTGATGTTGTGATTGCCTGCACTCCTGAATTGCATTTCCGAGTTAGCGTGCATTTAGGCAGAGGAACAGTGAGGGGGGGCTGTGTAAGCAGCACGCTGAAGCCCTCCAGCAGGAATCTGCGATTCCCTGAAATCGAGAGAACTGGCTGAGTGCAACGGGGAAGTGTGTGTGTCTGGCAGACGGCCACCACTTGGCACTCACATTACAAACGTGTAGCAGAATTTAGTTGGAGTTCAAGGTGAAGAAGCAAATAATGGCATAAATCTGCAAGTCTGTTGGCTGTTTCTCTGTAAATGAGGATGTGCTGAGAAATGAAAGCAGTCACTACCAGGCACCAAGTAGAGAAGAAGACTATTCTGTGGTGAATTAGGTCTGTGTACACGAACCACACAGAGTATTTTGTGTTCTGAAAAGCTCTGCTTAGCTGTATAGCCTCATACGACAGAAGCTTGACCCGAAATAAACTTCTAAAACCTACGTGTTTCTATTAAGGTCGACTTAAACTAGACTTCTGTGTGTTCTCCACTGAAATTCCTTTATAGAAAATTCATACGTTGATTGTTCAGAATAGACAAACAGAATTTTTGCCTGAGCCCTTTTCTGATCAAACAAATCTTTATTAAATTGATGTCTTATAATAATATTCTCTGTGTTAGGAGACAAAATAGTCCATCAACTGTAGTAACAGATTTAATAGCACATTTAAAAAAAGAAGATAATGCATTGCCTGTTCCGCTAATTTCATTTTGTGTGTGTGTTATCAACCTTCTGGCCTGAAATAAATAAGTAAATATTAGAATGTGTCAAAAATGGTAATGTAATTGAGCTACGTATTGGAAAGAAAAGAGCTTTGCTGAACAAAAGTATCTTATCTCCTTGGAAAAAGAAAATTTTAAGATGCATCATGTGTATCTTCTTTGAGAGGTGTGATTTTTTCCAAAAACCAGAGCTATGAATGAGGAGGGAAGAGGAGCTGAACCTCCAGTCTTGGCCTTTCTTTCATCAGGACGCTCTTCACAGGCCCAGCCCTTGGCATGGGTTTTCAGTTGAGTTAGGTCATTTGTGGGAAGATTTGTACAGACGTGTCCGGCACTCCCCTGGAGACTCTGATCTTTGTAAAAGAAGCCTATATTACCTTGCTTTTGCCATTGTGGTCATGATGCAAGTCTTTCCATTTGCTTACTTCTCTTACACTGTGAGCATTTTAAAGTCATATTAATGAAGTTTAGAGTGGAACTGCTTATGTTCCGCAGGGAAAGGTAAGTAGCAGTATTTCAAGTGCGCTCTCTTCTTGAGGCTACGATAAACGAGATGACGTCTTTCATGGAAGTTCAGCATACCTTTGAATTAGGTGAATTTTCAAAAATGGTTTTAAGGCTACTTTATGCTCCAAATTTTAAAAACATAGATTTCTAGAGCATTAGCTAAATTTAGAGAATGTGTGTTTAAAGTTTCCTTTAATAAGATTTATAGACTTCCTGAATCTTGATTGAGTTATTGGTTAAAGGATTTTTCCCCCTTAAAAATATTCTTATACTTTGTAAATTAGTTTAATGTATCATTAATGATATGTTAATTAAAATTGCACTAAGCTTATATATATAGGCATACTATATATATATACATATATATATAAATTTTGTGCTTTTTCCAGTGGGCAAGAAATTTCATTTTGGCAGGTGATTGGCCAGTTACGTAGTATGCCAGAATGTAAGATATTACTTACAATTTTTTCCAGAACTGGGATTCTAATAAGCCACCCCATAAAAGTAGTACAGTTAGTGGAAGAGTTTAGAAAGCCTGGGGTGAGTTAGGTTTTGCATAAACAATAGGAACCATGATGCTGATCAGGCACACGTTATAGTGACATGAGGTGTCCAAGTTTCATTTCCCCAGGCCCATCAAGGAGCAGAAGCTTTTATACTGAAAAGCGTTCTGTTAACTCCTCTGTCTGAATCATGGTCTGTCACTCTCCATTCTCTAGAAATGTGGGGTGGTCTAACCATTGTACGGTAAAAAAATAGAGAGCATTTGTGTCTATCTTTGAACATTCTGGTTTTTGTTTTTCAAGTAAAGACAATATCTCCTCCAAAATTTACTTTAAAAACTCAAATTTCTAAGGAGGACAATGTGGGGGAAAACTGGCCTGCAGTTGGCTTACACTTCTTGGGACCACATCTGTGAGATCAGGAGCCAAAGAAAGGAAATAAAACAAAAAATATCTTGAAAATAAGATACGAAGTTAGAAAAAGCATAAGAAGACCCTGTGATTAGAATAATTAGAAATATCAGCTAGCAGTATGAACTATGAAATGCCATACGTCAAGTAGGATAAAATATGAAACAATTAAAGACACAAGTTGGGGGGCTGGGGTGGTGAGACCCTTCCTTGGAGATCACACATAATCCTGCATGATTTCTCAAACCAATAAGTCTGCCCAAGGTAATGAGATGAGGGGCAGTGGCAGAGAATTGCTTGGAGGTGCTGCTTCACCACCTCATCTTATATCATTAAACTTTTCATTCCCTCATGAACTACTTAGATAAACAACAGTGGACAGCTCCACATTTATCCAAATAAACCAGAAAGCTACCACGATAAAGGAAATTTAGTTTATAGACACAGCAGGCTCTTGCCTAATAGATGAGCGTAATGTGTCTAATGTAGAACATCAATCTATATTTCAAATATAGTATGAAGGGGGCCCTCTAAAAATCATTCATTCTACAAAATTGTTTTGCACGAAGGGTGGTTTGTCTTCTATTGTTTCTAATTGCTATCATGTAATTCAGCTTGCTGAAAATGATGTAAGAGAGGGAAAGAGTGAATGGGTGGTTGGTTCCTAGGGGAACTGAAAAGTTGATGGTTCCATACCACCTGTATCTTCACAGGTGTTGTTATTGGAATAACCCTGGAAGCCTGAGAGCAAGTATTTGTTTTTTCAGTCAAGTGAGGGTATTCTTGAAAGCCTTCTTCATTTCAATCCTGATCAAAAATCTGTGTGAAGAAAGAGTAATTTCCTATCAGATCTTCCCCTGCCTTATTTTGCTGATTTTCATGGTATCAAGGAGAGAGTTGAGGTTGTCCTGCATCCTTAACTCCTGATCATGTACAGCAAATTTATGGTCTTCCAGAATTTAGGGAAACCTCTTAACCCCACATGGGGCGTGGATGTGCCCAGACTGGCCCACAACTCATTCCTCACCCATGTCATGGCTAATGGTGGTGAGGCCAAGAGGATAGGGCAGTGAAAGAGGAGGGCTGTGTGCAAATGATGCAAATACACGCGCGCGCACACACACACACACACACACTACCTACATAGACCTTGCCTCAGACGTTTTGTTCCGAACCATTTTTTCATATGTGCATGTTTTCATGAAATGTTTTTTATTATTTTTTTTTTTTTGACAGGCAGAGTGGACAGTGAGAGATAGACAGAGAGAAAGGTCTTCCTTTGCCGTTGGTTCACCCTCCAATGGCTGCCGCGGCTGGCGCGCTGCGGCTGGCGCACCGCGCTGATCCAAAGGCAGGAGCCACGTACTTATCCTGGTCTCCCATCTCCACTGCACTCCTGGGCCATAGCAGAGAGCTGGCCTGGAAGAGGGGCAACCGGGACAGAATCTGGTGCCCCGGCCGAGACTAGAACCCCGTGTGCCGGCGCCGCTAGGTGTAGGATTAGCCTATTGAGCTGCAGCGCCGGCTCATGAAATGTTTTGACAGGTGAATTTGGCTTGGCCTTCAGGAAAGCAACTTCCAGCCCTTCTTCCCATGGTTTAGCCTTTTGCCGTGTTTGTTTGCATTTGCAAAGATATGAATACCACTGTTTCTTTTTCCTCCTCTCTCCCCTACCAATATGTTCCACCTTTAAATGTCCTTGGGCCAAGTCCAGATTTATCCTGCTCTGTCAAGCTTAATTTTTTAAAAGTAATATACATAATATGAAACGACAATAGAGTTAATTTCATTTTAGGCTTTTTAAAAATTTACTGGTCTGCCGATCGGCAGCTTTTTCCAGACTCTCACCGCCCGTGCACAAACCCCCACCTCTGCCCTTGGTTCTTTCCTTGGAAGGTCATTGAGGTGAAGGTGCTGCTTGAGGTCTCATGGTCTTGGCCCTGTCTGGGAGGAAATGTCTCTATTTCTTTTGTGAGGATGTGAATGCTGATTGCATGGTGTTTTATTCTTCTCTTCAAAACTGACAGGAATTAAGCCTTTTGGAAAGGTCAGTTGACCCAGCGGTGATATCCGTATTGTAGTGAAATACCGACGGCTTGTTTTAATGTCAGAGGCAAATAGGAGAGTGAATCGGATGGAAAGATCTGTGGCTGCATTGATCATGAAGAAAGAGAAAGAATGGTCTGTTGTGTTTGTATGACTAAGTGGTTTATTAAACGAGCTGTGTACCCCACCCAGGGAGAATGCTGTCAAAACATGAAAAATAGTAATAATAATACAGAGATCACAGGAAAGCCAAGTCAGAACTCTCTCATAATTGCATGTCTGAGTACCCTTGCTAATTTTATCCACGCCCTTGAAATTCTTTCTTCATCACACACTATTGCTGTCTCACCCCTACCCAAAATTTTCACTGTGCCTCTGTCTCTCATAGTACCATAAAGCAAGACAGCAGAACCCAGAATCCGGCTTATGGAGAAGAAACACACTTTGGACTGACCTGGCTCCTGGCTTATGGTCACATCCTTCACTGATCTGTTACTAGCGTGGGTTTGCAACAGGCATTTTTGTTGGAGGGGCTGGTTTGGTCTCACTGATGGTGGAAATGTAGACACACTCCCAATGTGGAAGTAAGTAGGTGTGAATTTTAGAAACATAGAAGTCTTTGTTTTATAAATAATGCAGTTAAATTTTGGCCAATTTTTCCTACATGTAATAGGCCGAGTGGAGTACTGATTCTAATGGCAGAGAATTTTCTTTGTGCAGAAGGAAAAAATAAGTACCACAAGGAAAAAGCAAGCTTACACAAGATGGGAAAAGTGTGAGAAAATTTTTCTTTGTCTATACAAGGGGTCTTCAAAAAGTTTATAGCAGAAAATAGAATTAAAACATAAATTTATTTTGGTGCAAGAAAACTTGAAATCCATTCATAGTCTTGTCTTTTGTTAAAAAAAAATATTTATTTATTTATTTATTTAAAGCCAGAGTTACAGAGAGTGAGAGAGTGAGACAAAGAAAGAGAGAGATTCCATCCACTGGCTCATTCCCCAAATGACCACAGTGGCTGGATCTGGGCTGATCTGAAGCCAGGATCTAGGAGCTTCTTCTGGGTCTCCCTTGTGGGTGCAGGGGCCAAACACTTGGGCAACCCTGTGCTGCTTTGCTAGGCCCATTAGCATGGAGCTGGATCAGAAGTGGAGCAGTTGGGACTCAAACCAGTGTCCATATGGGAAGCCAGTGCCTCAAGTAGCCGCTTTACCCACTATACCGCAGCTCCGGCCCCATTCATAGTCTTTTCATAAACATTTTCTATGAACCTTTTGAAGACCCCTCATAAATATTTCTGGGATTCTAAAAGGAGGAGGAATATTGTATCAGGTGACTATTGAAAGAGAATGAAAATTGCCTTTAGTTTGTATAAAACAACAAAGAACCACGTGTTCACCGCTGGCCTCAGGTGTAACCAGAAAGTCGTTTCATGGTCAGTTCAGAAAATCCTCTGACTTAGATTAAGCTGGTTTTGATTTTTCCACTTGGACAATGAGGCTACAGTTTTAGCCTATATGTTCATCACCCTGTGCTTGACATCCTTAGAGCCTGTCCATTTATCTTCAGAAACCAAAGAAAACAGCATACTGTGAGAAGGGGGAAAGAAAGCTGGTGGCCTGGGGAAAGATTACCGTCCTGCTCAACAGGGAGACTTCAAATCTCTCCCCAAAACCTCATGATCCCGGAGGAGTCCTGAGGCTCTCTCATGTGAGGGCTGTCGTGGTGCCTTGACTGTAGGCTTCCCACACGTGCATAAAGACTCTCTGCAGAGAGCAGAATTTCGATTTGGGCTTTTGTGCCTTTGAAGGCACATCAAGAGTAACAATGACATGCTTTCACTGTAGCCTTGGAATCCTAAAATAAATAATAGGAAAATTGTGGTTTAAAATATAATTCCAAATACTAACTGGGCCCCGCTGCCTAGTTGAGTAATAAGCTTCAATAAATGTGTGACAGGCACAAGGCTCTTCAGTATGAAGAGTAGTGAGGCCTCAGAAGCAGAAATAGGTTTTTCATTACATGAGGGATTATGCTCAGCCTGCCTGTGGAGCCTGTTCGCAGGGCCACAGCTGCATCCTCTACCTGCGGTCGAATTACCCGGTGATGGTAAAGCAGGGACTCGCTGCCCGAAAGGGCGATTTGTTTTAGGGAAGAGAGAAAGGTCGCTTTCGGCTGCTTAAGAAGGGATTACCATTGTTTACTACACACTCTGCCTTAAACTTCTCTGTGCTAATGAGCTGCAATTTGAGTCGGTTCCACCTGAGTACCTGCTGAAATTTGCAACTGAGCCTCCGATGGAGAAATAGGATACATTAGGGTGGTGCTTATGGCTGTCTCAATTTGATGCACGTAGACTCACACACACACACACACACACACACACGTACAAGATTTCTTTCTGAAGACCAAACACAGAGTTTTGACTTTGGTTTTTCAAGCAGATGAAACTGCCCATCTTCCCAGTTCAGGAACTCAAAAATGAGCACATGCACTCCCCAGGACCCCTTTCTGCTTAGGCCTGGGATGGGCCTCTGGGAAGCTAGAAGGAGCTGAAAGATGAACCATGCGGCCTCTTGACAACCAAGCAGGCTATGCAGTCTGCAAAGATGAGTATCAGTGGGGATGTGAGGAAGGTTTGGAAGCGCACATGTAGAAGGGCACCCATGGTGATTAATTTCAGATAGATTTTCTTTTACATGCATGAACACAGTAGTACATTCTTGAACCCAGTGGAGACTCATTGAAATTTTATACTGCAAGGATCACCACTCAACCTGGGTCAGGGAGCCAGATTTGTTAGTCCTAACAGTTCCTTGTATTGGCCAGCTGGACATGGAAATAGTCCAGTAAAGGAGCCAGAGTAGTGCTTTGGAGCAACTCAGTTAAGATCCTTTGAGCCTTGCTTCTCTCAGCTGTAAGAAAAGGTTGAAAACAAGTGTGATGACAATGGTATCTTTTTCACAGTGGTTCTTCGAGATGTTTAAAATAGGTACTATATTGGTACTTTTGTTAGGATTACTTTTGTGCATTGATTCAAAAGGAAGCACACCCAGATGCTAAACTGCAACTTAAGGATTGGACTGTTGAAGTTCACAGAAAGGAGAGACCCACCAGGGCTGGAGAAGCAGAGGCTGAGTGAGTGGAGGAAGTGTTAGGCAGACCCCATGCAGAGAAGGCAGACAGAAATCAAACTAGGAATGGCCCAGGAGCCTTGCAGACAAAGGAACCAGCAGCTGGGAAGGTGAAAGGCCAGAGTTCACAGGGTCTAGGCAAAGAAATGAGGAAGGCAGCTGGTGAGGAGAGGGATGCCTGTTTACGGCAGTGGAAAATAGTAGGGGAGGTAGAGCAGGACGAGATGATAGATGGCCTTGAATTCTGGCAGGAGGTTTAATTTGATTAATTTGGCAACAGGGAGGTGCTTTAAGTTCATAAGCGAGAATGTAATATGATCAAATTATGACATGCTATCATGTCAATTACCTGGTAGTTGCTCCATAAATATTTATTTGCTAATTGATTGAGGATTCAGGATAGATTGGGAAATGGAACAGGAGACAAGGGGATGTCTTAAAGAGCCTGTGGCAATCATCAGTGAGTGTGTGTTATTGGTGAGAGCTCAGATTAGAGGGAGAGCCATGGAGAGAAAACTTCACAGGGAATCCATGAGCAATGTCTTCCAGAGGAAAAAAGATGGAATTGATACACAGTGTGTATCATGTAAGCTATGCAGATGAAGAAGACAGAAGTGTCTCACATGTCCTTAGGTTTCTGCATTGTCAGAGGAGAGAACTGAAAAATTAAAAATTAAGCCACCATCTTTAAATCACCACTCAATTTTCTAAAAGCAGGGTTGGCCAAAACATTTTTTATTGCTGTGTAATTCTACCAGGGCTGGCTAGAAGCCATTCCTTTTTAATGCACTCAGTAAATCTCTGTGCGGTTTCTTTATTATAAGAGGGCCCTTTGATCCAATAAAACCCATCAAGACCCCTTCTGAGGCATTCACTTTGGATTTCGTATAAAAGTGTGTAGAGAAAAAGAGGCGCAGAATTGGGTTAAAACCAAACTCTGAAAGGCTAACAAAATTCCTCCACAGCCATGTGCTTCTATGTGGAGCACGTCTTGTGAACCAAGAAGAGGTGCCAGGATCTACATGGAAACTCAGCATACCCATTTATAAATAGAAAGATGCCCCCCAGGACTTGAAGGCGCTTGCCTTGCTAAGAGCAGAGTGTGGTCCTGGGAGTCTGTACTATGGCCCCTTTTGATTTGGAGCAGTGAAGCTTACAAATGAAAATCTTGAAAGAAGAAGCTTGCCTTTTGATCGGCTGGTTAGAGGCAGGTTTGAAATTATGATAAATCTGCTGCATATTCACTGTAGGAGTAGGCTTGGACTCTAACGCATATGCCCGTGTAGCTGCAAATGAGGCTGACTCACTGTACGCAGACTGAAGGCTTAGATGGATGAAGTTGGTTATGGGTTCATGGATCCAGGCAGAGAGGGCTCGACATCAGGGAACGAGCCTTTGCCTTCTCCTCTCGCCCTCCCTCTGCCCCACGCTGAAGTCTCTGTTTATTTTCTGTGCTTTCACATTTGATGGACGTGCATGAAGCACTCTCTTAGATGCTAGGTGTCCAATGCTTACCTGGGGAGTTTGAGAATTAGCCTTGAAACTACTAAGGTAATTGAAGCCCCAAAGGCACATTAGTTTATGCTATCTGAATTGACTATGAGATGATCCTAAATTTAGTAGATAATTAGGTCTGTGTGCTTTCTTTTTGTCTTCACCCTTCCTCACACATCTCCACGTCTCCTTTGTGCCACAGGGGAGCAGGAGACAAGGCTTGGCCGTGAGCCAGACATTGCCTTTCTGTCCTGTGTTTGGCCTTTTGCCATGGTGCTCAGTTTTAGGTGATCCTACAGCAGTAAACCCTTGCTTTCCCCACTGTACCCCAGCAGGCACATTACTGTGGTCAACCCACCCCTGCTGCCTGCAGAGCACTCCTACAGCCCCCACAGAAAGAAGGCCCTTGTGCTGGGTATCGTATTTTGTTGGAGAGTCAGGTGGGAACCACCAAGTCCTTGGCTCTATTGTAAATATTATTTTACATAGCACTTAGCTGCACTTGACATACCAGCCAGGTTAGAATCATCACAAAGTAAAGGTGGTGTTATTGTCTGCTCCTGGTCCTCTGACTGACAACTCTCTGAAAGCCTCTTTCCGAGATAAAGGGAACCTGCTCTTGGGAATTGAAAGATTGCCTGTGAGTTGTGAGACATCCAGGAGAAGTTTCAAGTGGAGTTTGGAATAAAGTGAACAGGCTCTTAACCAGGGGTGAGATTGTAAGAGAACAGCTTATACTGTTCTTGCAAACCAACTTGTCATTTCTCAAGTGTCTAATGAAATAACTGGTATGAATATTCTCATGCAGAGCACCCTCGGCCTCGAGTTTTCCCTTCTTCAGTGCTTCCGCATCTGTACAACAGCCTCTAAGAACAGTGTTTTGCAATCTCCAGACCGAGGGCCCCACAAAGATCCAGAGGGAAGCATCAATGAGTAACAGCTCCAAGACTGCATTTTTTCTAAGAGAATGAGGATGAAGGCTGAGAATGAATGTTCACAGGGAAACGTACTGGGAAACGTAGGGCATGAAAGTAAAGTGCAGCGTGCCTATAACTGTTGCTACACTGACAAGCGTATCTTTTATGCTCTCCATGTGTTAGATGAGCAGAGGGCTTAGCAAGTGCTGTCTCCATGAGGGGAACAAATATCCCTCTGTATTCAATTTGGGGGTGTTATTTAAAAAAAACAGGCAATGAGGCCTCTTTTCAGGCTCTTCTTCCTTTTATAACTGCTACTACCGTGTTGCTTTTGGCTACAATAGTGCTTTGTGTGAATAGGATGGATTGGAACCTGCTAGGTCTTTATACAAAATATCAAATATTTTGCCACTAAGCCGGCTTGATTTGAAGAATTCTTTGGCACAGATCGATGAAATAGTCCAAATACCATTACTCTCTGCTCTGCAGTTTGGATGGAGTCTTAACCTGTCGCCTCAGCCTTTGCTCATTAATGAGGGATTCAAGGCCCAGAGATGCACCAAATTCCTTCTTTTCCTCTCTGGCTGTGTTGCATATTATGCAGAATTATAGTGCTTCAGGGATCCCTTGTGGATGGTCCCCCGGGAGATTCACCCTGCGAGATTCTTTCTACATCAGGGTTCCATTGCCTTTTACTTTAATGCAGTGTACACCAGAACACCCCTGGGAACACTGGGCAATGTCTGGAGATAGTTTTAGTTGTCACAACTGGGAGTTGCTACTGATGTGGTGATGGTAGAGGCCCATGATGCTGATCAACACCCTGGAATGCATTAGACAGCCCCTAAGACGAAGAACTATCCTGCACAGAATACTGAGACAGAAAATCCCTGCTCCCTCCAACGTGCATACCCATGTCTTTGTATGTCTTTTTTTTCCTCATGTACCACCATACCTGAAAAAAGGGCTCAGTCCTATCCATTACCCTGTGTGGGTCATGGTTAGCTCTGCATCACTTCTTCTTCTTGGTGCTATTTTTCATGGTCATTGTCCCATTAAGAGACAGAATTCCATTAAGAGAAGCAAGGGGTGTTAAGTTCCAAAAAGTTATGTGTCTCAGCTGGCCAACTTTGTGCCGTGAGTTGTTGCGGTAAAAGAAGTTTCCACTGAATATATGTCACGATCGGTATTCCTGAATGCAGATCTTTCTCAGCACATCCCCACTGATTTTTCTTGCCGTGAACAGGATGATAAATGCAGTCATTTACTAAGGATCTACTTTGTGCAGAACCTTTACATTCAATGTTAAACCTAATCTTCCTAGGGGCCCAGGTTTTCTATTTATAGTTCAGGAAAGAGATTCCGAAAGGTTCCATAACTTGCCGAAGGTCATGTGTAGTCAGTGGCTTGGCTTTGGAATTTGAAACAGGAGTCTATTTAACTCCAAAGTCCATGTTCTGAGCACTTGGTGCATTGCTCTCAATTCATAAATATGAGCTTGTGTGACTTTGGCCTTATGTGTTTCCTCCCCTAGAAGTCCTCAGAGCCACCATGCTTTCAAGGAGGGAAAGAAAATGTAGTCTGTCTGACCACATAAAGACTGGTCAGCTCCACATTAGCCTTGTCCTAGGAGCTAAACGATGGCGATTTCCTCAGCTAGTCCTCTTCTGTGAAAACTGTTCATGTAGAACACACGGGAAGATAGGAAACGGGCAGGGGAACTGGGATAGAAAAGATTGCAAATCTGAAAGCAGTGAGGAGACCCCAATCCTGGTGATTTAGACGGCATTTCAGTTAGGGATGCTTTCAGCAGCCATAGATGATCAAAACCAAGCAGCCGTGAACCTCTTCCAGAGGCTTATTCTGAGGCTCTGTTTCCCTCGCGTAGCCAGCTAGATCCCCAACATTGGCAGGTATCAGCCTTGCTTACGCTGCTCAAGAGCCTTCCAGGACATGGGATCCTCCTGTCTCTCCACTTTACCTTTCCCAGCCCTTCATATCCTGTCTTGGTTTGATACCTCATTGTCTCAGGATGGTGGGTGCAACTCCACACATCATATCTACCTTCAAGGAGGGAAGAAAGAGGAAGGGAAGGATTCTAGTTCTCTATTTCATCAGGAAAACCTTAAACCTCGGCCATACCATTAGTCCCCACCCCACCCCCTAACACATACTGACCAGCAACATTGCATCTCATTAAACACAGCTGTGTCACATGGTTGCCCCCTATTTTAAGAGGGGCTAGAAAAACTTTCTAGGCCTGTTGAGTAAAGGCAACAAGGAAAAAGAAGGTAGGAGTTGTCTAATGCCTCCAAAAACCAGCAGTGCCTGAACAGAGTGATTTTATACTCAAAAGCCAACTTTCTGCTTTTCTGGAAATAGATGCAACAGCTACTATTAGGAAGTCTATTACTGCTTGTCCTGTGTGACAGTCTGAAAGAGTGTGTATGAGTTTGCTAAGGAATGCCACAAACTGAGTTGCTCACCACACAAGTTCATTGTCTCACAGTTCCGGAGGCTGGAAGTTCAAGGTGAAACTGCAGGGGCCAGGCCCCCTCAAAGACTCTGGGAGAGGAGCTCTTCCATACCTCTCTCCTGGCTTCTGATTAGATCCTTGGCTTGTGGCAACAGAACTCTAGTCTCAGCAGGGTGGTTTCCCTGTGTGCATGTGTGCCTCTGTGTCTGAGTGTTCCGTTTTTAATGGGACGCCAGTCACACTGGATTAGGGCCCATTCCACTGAGCTCTTCCTCACTTGAACATCTGCAATGACTGTTTTCAGATAAGGTCACATTCACAGCTATTGGGAGTTAGGACCTCAACGTGTGTTGGAAAGGGGAACGTAACACAACCGATAATGCAAGGTTTTTTTGAATTCTTCTTAATAGGAGTAGTAATGATGACAGCTCATAGTTTTGATCATTTACCTTATGCTAAGCAGCTCATGGAAAGAATCAGTACTTATTAACACTTATAGAAGAAGAAACTAAGCATAAAAATAATAGATGATCTCCCCCAAATAAAATAATTAGCAAAAGATAGGGCTAGATTTCGCTCATGTGTGTTCAAGCCACTGAGTCCTTGCATCCAAATGTCATCTAGACTGTCTTAACCACAGCTCTCTTCATTTCGGGGAGAATAAGTTTCACACTCATAAATGCCAAATAAGGGTAGACAAGTTGATTTTCTTAAAGCTTAAGTTTTTTTTCTGTAAAGGCTTTCTTTGCTGCCTTAGAAACACAAATAAAACACTTCATTCTGCACTAGGCATAATGGTTTCCTCTTATTCAAATGCAGGGCCATCTGTGCAAAGTATTTCATTTCATCATTCATTGAAGTTCACTTAAAAGATGAAATCACCCTTAATGGAGCAATGAAATGGAAGGATTCCCATACTGAAGGCAAATGACTCAAAAATGGGGGAGGGGTCTTGTTCCTACCCATCACACCTGCCCAGTCTCATGGGTGACCCTGGGTCTGCTCTGACAGCCCCAGGGGCAAAGAAAGTGTCTTGGGGAGCAAAATGAGGCAGCACCTTTTACAGACAAGTCAGTTTCTGGTGCTGCGGTGCTGTGTCCACGCCATCCTTCTGGCCCTGTCAGCCATGGGGAGCTGCTCTTGACCTGGTGGGTGGGGGGAGGCCTCACCTGCTTTCTAGACACTGCTGTGGCTGTTCAGCCCTACCACTGGTCCTGCTCCCATAGAACAGTCCTTATAGTCTCTTGCAATTACTCCGTGCTCTGCTGTCTTCCTCCTCCTGTGCAGCAGGACCACAAATGGGAAAGCAAATAAAGGACTCGAAGACTTGGACGGAAACTCAGCTTTTTTGAAGGCAGTAGCCCCGCCTTCTCACTCCTTCCCACGTGGGGACAGACAGTGCAGGGTATGAGAGTGAGCAGCAAAGTCATGCTTTATGCTTGTGTGGTACACAATGATTCCACGTGGGAAACAGCATGCGTTGTTACCTGTGTTTTCCACCAACAGGAATAGGCTCAGGTAAGGGAAAGAACCTGAGCAAGACACACAGCCAGGAAATAACAGGTCTGAGACTGGTACATGGGGAGTCGGTCTGCAAATGCTGAGCTCTCTGATAATAAAATTCAGCGCCGCCGTAGAAAACTGTAAGAAGTGCTTCTAATTTGAGGTGACAGAAGCTTCTAGAATCAGAAAAGGAAAGAATTGCACATAGAGGGCCAAGCCGCCTCTTATTCCAAGCACCGTGCCTCAAGGAGAAGTCTGTGCAGTTGGAGAAGCGTGAGGTGTTCAAGTGACTTCTCCCGCGTGGCTTTCTTTAGTTTGGGATTTGTTCCCTTCACAATTGCTGCTTTGCTGTGGAGTGGGTCTCCCGCCTATTCTCAGAGGCAGAAAACAGCTGCGGGGAGGGGTCCTGCCATTGTTCTCAGCTTTGTCTTGAGAACCAAATGGAGCCTCTTTCACATAGCAGTGGAGGGACTAATGACAGCAGCTGATGCTGAGAGACCCAGTGGCGATGCCTCAGGTTGCCGGCTTCATTGCATGCCTCCTTTAATTCTCTGCACATACTCACTAGTAGAGGTCAGAGGCCTCATCCCCATTTGACAGATGGGGAGACTGAGTCTCAAAACCTTCAGTAACGTGTCGAAGGCTGCACAGCTGGGGAGAGGCGTTGCCTGCAAACTAGGTAGGCCTAAAATCTGTTCCTCCCTCTGCCGCTTGCTCAAGTTGTGGCCATGGCTCAGCATTGACCTTCAACTTTCCCATCATCATAACCACAGCGTTAATCCAGCACTCACCCTGGGCCTTTCCTGCAGCATCACATTTAATCCTCATAACAGCCCTGCAGGGCGGTACTATTTTTGTCTCCATTTCACAGGTAAGGAAACAGAGGTTTAGAGATACACCTTGTGCAGGGCCACGCACAGCCAGGAGCTGCCCATGCACTTAAGCATATTACTCAGGCGCTTAACCATAATACTCCCTAGGCTCCTTTGGATAATCTCTGAGGCCACTCAGCTCTGACTTTTTCTCATTCTCGTATCTTCCTTGACTTCTTAAACTTCACATATGTTTTCCTTCCCAGATGTAGCCATTCTGGGTGAGTTCCGGCAACATTTCAAGAAGCGTGCTTCAACTTCATTTTATTCCTACTTTACACTTACAGAAACGGAGGTCCAAACCAAGTAGTATCTTGAAGTAGTAGCATCAGTAGGAGCCTCAAAGTCAGGCCTGCCAAATTTCCACACCACATTAACAGAGAGTGTGTGGTGCTGACACTCGTAAACTGTGCGTACCACCTCTCGGCCTTTGCCTCATATGAGCAGTGCAGTTCTGTCTACCAAGCATCTTCTCAGAGGTGAAAAAGTCAGCTTGCTACCAGTGGGACCTCTGAAAACATACAGAGCGGGGCTAGATCCCTACCCTTCCACCTACTTGCTGTGTTACTTTGAGCACATTTCTTTACCTCTCTGAGACAGTTTTATCATCTATGAAACAGTACAAATGCACCCACTTCCAAGAGTTGCTGGAAAGATTAAACTTAATGTCACAGTTCTTGGTGTAAAACAAGTGTTCATTCGATGTTAGAAGGGGTGAGAGTGGACCACAGAGGGTCACCAGACTATACCAACTCAGGATGGTACACAGCTCGGCAGTGGGCTGCTTCCCCTGGCGGGCTCCTGCCTCTGATGCTTTCTCTCTCCATTGATTGACCATTTCTTTAGCTGCTTCTCACATTGCTTTCACTTCCCTTGTCCTAACCAGCCAGAGGGGCCCCTCATCATTTCACTGAAAAGAAAAAAAAAAAGGGAAGCAGAGACAATGAATGCTTAATTGTCGAAGCACAGGAATGGGACAGAAAGATTGCGGGCTTTGCACCTGCTCAGAGCCGGGTTTGAATTCGGCTATCACGTAAACCACCCTGAACCTCAGACGGTCGTTCTAACAGGAGGATAGTAATGCCCACGCTGGCAGAGTTATCATCAAGACTGAACGAGAGGATAATTATAAAGTGCCTTGGCATGGAATAGGACAATGGCTGTTATTTTTACAATAGCCTGTTCGTTTCCATGGGCCTCTTTGTGGTGGGCCATTGAGAAGAAGTGATCTGAGTTCTACAAATGTTCTTTGCTCATTTATTTGGCGTTGTTTGCATTCTGAGCCTTTGTGCCTCTGGCTGTGGCTGCTGAGTCTCTTACAGCATGTGGCTAGCAAATTGCTTTTGAAAACATCCGTGGCTATTTCATTTGTGTAGAGTAGAGAAAGAAGGAAACAATGGGCCCGACAGGATGTGCAGAGCCTGTTCCCTTGCGCTCAGCCCAGAGCTGGGCCCTCTGGGTCATTGTGGTTTCGCCTTGCTGAGAATAAAAAGCCCCCGTTGGCTCAGTAATTATTCTGATTGTTTTTTCAGTTGCAGCAGTTTCAGAAAGGGACTTCAGAAAAAAAAAAAAAAATAGTACATGGGGGCAGGCCTTGGGGCAGAGCAGGCCCAGCTACTACCCGAGATTTCCGTACCCCACACAAGAGTGACTGGTTTGAGTTCCGGCTGCTACATGCTTTCCATCCAGCTTCCTGCTACTGTGCCTGGGAAGCAGCAGGTGGTGGCCCGGGTACCTGAGGCCCTGTCACCCACGTGACACCTCTGTGCCTTCAGCCTCCCCCGGCCCTGGTTGCTGTGAGAATTTGGGGAGAGAACCAGCAGATGGAAGAGCTCTTTCTCTGTGTGTGCATCTCCCTCTCTGTCACTCGGCCTTTCAAAGTAATCATCTTTCAAAAGCACACGTGTACACTGCATAAGATAGCATGGGTACTTTTCAGCATCCTGGATGTCGGAGGAATCCTCAGGGCCCCCTGCCCTGTCAGTTTCTCATTGACATTTTAGCTTCCTTCTGTTCCTTCTCCATCTTCCTGCCTTGTTCTTTCTTCTCTCCCCCTCTTCTCCTGTACCTCTTCCTAGCCCTGACTCCCCCACTGCGGGACGACAGAAGACCTGTCTCAGTTTAAGCTGAAGCGTTCCCTGCTTCCATATGGAGCCATTAACCACCCATCAGCATCTTGGAATTGCTTGTGGGGCTCAGAGGTCTCCTACATGTTAAATGTTTTAAAAATTCAACTTACTATAGAAATGCAGGGAACTGCCAGTCTCTCTTGTTTCCCACCCCCCTCTTTCTCCTCCCAGCATTAAGTCTGATTTCTTCTCTCTCTGAATTTATCCAGCTCACATAATTTGCCTTTTCATTTTGTGAATGGAGATAATTTGTGAATAGAAATTACTTCCAAATGTTTCAAAAATATTTTCTAAGCATTTGCTTTCACATGGTCTTATGAGCTTTTTTTTCCCCCTTGCTTCTTCTTCTACTTTTTTATTTTTAACATAAGGAAATAAGGATTTCTAGGAAAAGAGAGTCTAGGGGTGGGGAAAGGGACTAGATTTCTGTCTCTTCCTGGGTCCTTTGTACTGATGCCACTTTGGGGTGCTGACAGTGGGAGTGAATTGCAGATATGGGTTTGTTGATCACATGGGTTGGGACACGGAGAATCATTTTCTTCAAACCCCTCCCTACTCAGTCTGAGAAGGGGATAGATTAGGAGGGAGGACAGAGGAGAAAGCGTGTGATTTCTGGAAACCAAGTGATTCTGGCTGCAGCAGAGAGAGTCACTTTAGGCAAGAGAGTCCTCCCATTGGTGTTTTACTTCAGAGACACCTTCTCAATTTGGGGTTGATTTCACCTTAACTCTTGATGATGGATTTTGACCTCGATCCATTCATTCATCAAACATTTACTGAATGCTTCTGTCTCTCTCAGTGCTGAGACCCTGGTGGTGCAGAAATGGGTGGCTAAGGTCCCCAGCCCCCAGGGGATCCCCATCACACACAGAAGGAAAACCATAACACCCAGTACAAGAGCAAAGGGAGCATCTCAGAGAGGAGGTGGCATTTGACTTCTAGCTGGTAGTGTCTGGTCTCTAAGAGTCTGGCAGAAGAGCGAGGTGGGAGAAGTACCTTCAGGACTAAACATCAAGTGCAATGATGATGAAAAGCTAGGAAGGCATAGGGTTCTAGGTTCCCACACATCAACAGTGGAGCCAAATGCATAGAAGGAGCCGAGGTAGTGATGGAGATGGGCTGGAAAGAAGGACCCCATGACAGAGAACCTTGCCTGCCTCAGAAAGTGTCTTCAGAAGGTGGGAAGGAGGGAGGGAGGAAGTGTCCCTGTATTCTTAGAACTGTATGTGTGAACTACACTGAATCTGTTCTCTTTGTAATAGTATCACATTAGCTTGGTGATTGATGAGAACTGTGTTGCAATAATTATCATGCACTTGTTGTGACCCTGAGAATCTAATATATTAATAAATTCCTTAAATTAAAAAAAAACAAATAATCTTCATAAAGTTCATGGAGAATGCATATGATGAAAAATTATGCAAGTATTTCAAAATATTCTGCACTAGAATATACTTACTTTTCACTCACATTTTCCATGAACTTTCTGGAGTCATTTTGTGTTAATATATATGCATAGGTCTCCTTCCTAAGTATTGCAAAACCTGCTAAGAATTCTGATGGCAGAGGGCATGAAGCAATGTGGAAGCCTCATGCAGAATGAAATGAGTGGGTCGAGACTGGAGGTAAGAAGAGCAGAGCATGCTCTTTTGAATTCCCGAAAGAAGGGGAAATGAACAGAACAGGGAAGTAGCAGCGAAGACAGAGAGGAGAGAGGCATAGTGGAGGCTGAATGCCCAGATTTGGTCATTGACTTCATCTGGTAGGAGACAAAAGGAGACAACAGGCATAATTTAGTGTAATAATTGATTTGACTTTTGCTCCGTGCTGCATGGAATAACCTGGGGCCAGCCCCTGGAAATGCAGATGCGGGGAGAAATTGCCCTGTTCCTGTAATTCACAGCTGGAAGACTGCTCAGTTATAATCCAGTGCGTGTCAGCTGGGCTGGATGACGCCGGAGGTTCTGGGACAAAGGATGTTCTTCCAGAAGTTATTGTCACACATGTCAGGGAAAAGTAGGGAGACAGCAAAATTAGGCTTAATAAACTGTCCTATTTTAATTGTCACCGAATGATGTTTTAAGGATAATAGGTATTAGATAGAGAAAGCTTAAAAAGCACCTGCTTTTCTTCTTCACTGGAAATGACGAATTTTACCTACTTGGAGATTTCATTGCCTAAGAAGGAACAGTTGGGGACGGCTGTTGTGGCACAGCAAGTGAAGTGGTCGCTCGGGTGCCTGCAAGCACCTGGATGCAGTGCTTGGCCCCAGGCTTCAGCCTGACTCAGTGGATGCAAGATCAGGGTGTCTCTCTCCCCGCCCTCCCCCCCACCTCTCTCTGCCTCTCTGCCTCTCTGCCTCTCTGCTCCTCTGCCTTTCAAGCAAATAAATAAATCTTTAAAAAGGGGGGTGGGGGGGGCCAGTGGAGGCACAGATCTGCTGAGCTGGGCTTTAGTGAGAGGCCTCGGTTTCTCCTCATGTGACATTTATCTACCAGTTGGGTGTGGGCTGGGCTTCATGCTTGAGTGTGGAGTGCTGTGGGATTAGATTATTAGGGTTACTGATTAGTGTGAAGATTGGGGGAATACGTGTAGGATGTAGATGGGCTGACTTAATGAGTTAAGTTAGCCCTTTCCCCACCTCAATACTTAATCATTGCTTAGCTACGAAAGTCAGAGCTGCAGC
Organism: Oryctolagus cuniculus; assembly: GCF_051225735.1. Lineage (NCBI taxonomy): Eukaryota > Metazoa > Chordata > Mammalia > Lagomorpha > Leporidae > Oryctolagus > Oryctolagus cuniculus. The sequence continues at coordinate 56,249,020 of NC_142872.1, forward strand.
TACATGGTGACCCCAGGACTTCTTCCACGGGTGTTTGGGGTCTCCCATTCTCCAGAGTTAAGAAAGGAAGATTCTCTAAAAGCCCCTCTTTCACAAGCCAAAGGTGCAAACCTGATCCTTAGCTGGTGAGGAAAGATTTTACAATAGACAGTGCCTGATTCCTGTTCTCCCGTTCTTCCTGGAGGTTTATTTTATGTGCTTTTTTTTAATTGGCCCAACAAGGCATTTTTAAGTCAATGATTTGTTTGACCTTCCCTGGTTATCGGTATTTATAGTCTTTTTATGTTTTTAATTTTAAAAAAATTTTTATGTGAAAGGCAGAGAGACAGAGACAGCAATACAGAGATGGCCTATCTACTGGTTCACTTCCCAAATGCCTACAAAAACAGCCAGGACTGGGCCAGATCAAAGCCAGAAGCCAGGAATTACAACTGGATCTCCCAAGTGAATGGCAGGGACAAAGCTACTTAAGCAGTCACCTGCTGCCTTCCAAGGTATGCACTAGCAGGAAGCTGGAATTGAAATCGGAGCCAGAACTTGAACCCAGGCACTTCGGAATAGGATGTGGGCATAGTAAGTGGCATCTTTACTGTTAAGCCAAACACCTGCCCCTCTTTGGGGATTTTGATGTCATAGTTTTGTTTGCTTGATGAGATTGTCACCAGCCTGCTCTCAGGCCCCTGCTTCTCTGCAGCTCAGGTAGCAAATCTTGAAATCCATTGCCGCCTCACCTTAGGGTGTGTCTTTCCACAGTCCGTGGTTGGGTAGGTTGGAACTTGAAGCCACCAGCTTCCCAAACTAAAATGCTGGCTTTTCTGAACCTGAAAAATTGCTAAGATACTGTATGTCTTTGGGCACCTTCCACACTCACAGCTTTGATGGAATATTTCCTCTCCCTGATATTGTTAGCGAGGTGACACGCCAAACCAAAGTTAGAGCCGTTACAAGACACTTCTTTGAGTGCAGCTTCCCTGGTTTCCTTGTTTCGCCCATTCATCTCCTGTGCTGGAAGAAAAAAGTAAAATAAAAAAAAAAAAACCTCTATTAAATAGAAGTGCCAAGTAACGAAGCAAAAAAGGAAAAGTTTCCTCAACTTCTCTGTGTTCAGAATTGTCTCACAAGCATATTTTTGTTCCTTTCCTCTATTTAAAAATTGATAACCTAGAAAGAAAGTCGGAGCGGGCTCAGAATGGTTTGTGGCACAAAAGTGGCACCTACTGGTAAGCACTGGCTTAAATTTGAAGTTGAGATTTGTGCATGACCTTGACCAAAGTTATATCCTCCCGAGAAGGCTTCCTAATGATTTTCTATGTCTGGAAGGGCAAACCCTCTTTAGATGTATAAATATTAAAAAGCGCTCCTTAGGCATGAGGGCACTAGTTCCAGGGCTACAGGATGACTTTTTCAGCTTGTAATTAAAAACATCTACTGGATAACTAACCAGCAGCACTATTTGCTTAAAGGAGCAAATGATTTAAAACCAACTGGTTTGCATGCAGAAGCAGGGTGACCCTTGCGTAGCTGTTCTGATTTCTGGTTGCCAGAAGCATCCACCTCGCTCTCGAGGCTCCTCAAGCCACTGGGTTTTTGACACTCATAGCCTTCCTCGGCTTCTGCCTTCGGATCTTTATGCTTTCTCCTGGTTCCTATGTTTTCCTCCATATCTGCCTCTGTAGAAGTAGTCAGGGAAAATCCCGGTGGGATGTGCAGTGGAGGCTCACGGGAGGTCCCCAAGGCTGACAGATTTGAGCAGGTAAAACAGCTGTTTTTGAAGAACTATACTTTTTTTTGGCAAAACAGAACCTCTCCTATATTTTAGAAATGTGTTTTCCTTTCTAAAGGCACACCCCGTGACATGATGCATGGGGGATATACGGGATCAGGCACAAAGGGCCGTGACTTATCCCGTTGAGTCAGAGAACGAGAAGGGGTGAGGTACTGCTTTTAAAGGGTATTAGCCCCTTTGCTCATTTTCCACCTGAACCTCCAAGCAATCCCATTGGCAGGTAGTTTTAGCAACCACATTTTACAGATAAGAAAACTGAGGCCTAGAGAATATTTGTCCAGAGGCCAGACAGCCTTGTCTTGTTTGTATCAACATTCATCCATTCCACACATACTCATTAGGCACCTCCTGCTGGCCAGGCACTGTCCTGGGAGGAGGACTCGCCCCGGCCCTGTGAAACTCACTCTGAGAACCCACTTTGCAGCCTGCACCTGATGGTGGCGGTGGTGGAGGTTGTCTAAGCCCAGGGGAGATGTTGACAGATTGTGACATCAGTAGTTATTGAATTGGTTTTGTCCCAAGGCTTCTTAAAAAACAGTTTGCAGTGAATGCCAAGCCCCCCACGTCTCCCCAGACCTCCTGCAAGAAATCAGAGCAGGTAATATTTTCATTGTCTCCCCACCTTTGGCCAAGAGACACTGCTGTCAGGCTTTTGCTCGGAAGGCCCGTTTTTCTCCACAATTCCTGAGCCTTCTACCACTTGGGTTAAGTTTCGCTTTGTGCATTTAAAATAAATGCCTGCCAGGCATGGGAATAGCATGATTAGAATAAAGTAGCAGGGGTAAGGGAAGACAGATTTTTTGGGGGACCTGGTAGAAACCTCAGTGGAAACGATGTGTTCATGTCATCTGTCCCGTTTCGCCAGAAAGTGTTTTTCTTTTCAGTCTTGATGGGAGGGGACGTGGAACAGTGATTACGGAGCAAGTTCAGGATTGTTCCTGATCCCTGGGCCTGGGAGCTTGGAGGGCAGTCACCTCTCTCACCCCTGTCTATTTTGCACCGTTCGTGTCCCACCTTGGTGCGCTTTGTCGGCCTGGCCTGCACTCTGTGAGCAATGCTGCATATGCCAACCTGGTAAATACCCCTGCACCCACTTGCCTGCCTTCTCTAACAGATAGCTGAAGTTTGCCTGACCACCACTGCTCGGGTGGTGAGGGGCTTGGATTAGCGCCACAGCTTTCGCTACTGTCAGCATGTGGCCTAATAGAGTCGGTCGAGAAGGTTCTTCAGAGGCCCTGGTTCTGACAAGGAAAGCTTCTGTAATCTTGCCTTTGTTTAGAAATATGAACTTCGAAACCCTACTGCAGAGAGTGTCGGCAGCCACGCTGATCCGAGGCCTTGGGCAAATTCATTTGAATTGCTTTGAAATTGGATATTCAAAATTCAATAAAAAGAAGCCAGCCTGGTGGTACAGCTGCAGCATTCCACCCATCCAGCTGGGGAAGCCGCGATGATTTCCAGGCCGCAGCTAGCAAAGCCTGAGTGTGAGGGGGAGATGCGCTCAGGAGCTGCCAGGGAGCGGTGTCTGGCAGCCCCGCCGGCCGGCGGCTCCCTGCCAGCCAACTCACCGAGCAGGACTGCCTTTGGCACGGAGTGGCTTCTCTCGCCCGCCTGCCTGCCTCAATTGTGGCCGGGGTCCAGGGGGAGGGAATGCCTCAAGGACAAATGGATGGGGTGTTGGAAAAACAATAAAGTCACAACCCTCCAGTCATTGCGAGAGAGCACTGGACTTCCCCAGCACTCTGCACTTTCACAGGTCTCAGACACAGGGGCGGGTTTAATTAAATTGTATGCAAATGCAGGCAAAACATGTCACCGCCCTTGAGTAGAGAGGAGGCAGTCTCTCTGCCTATGACAGGGCCGTGGCATCGCCCAGGGCACTTTATTGCCACTGGCCAGGGAAGGTCCCTTTTCTTCTCTTCCCCCACAGATTGCAAGAGAAAACCATTCTTAACTCGCCCCTTAAGACTGAGGCTGTTTGATCTCTGGGCTTCGGGTGAGGCGGCCCGTTAGAAGCAAACCCTGCACAGTGCCTCTGATGAAGGATGTAGTTCGAAGGGCCTTCTGAAGGTTCATGGGAAATGGAAGCAAGAGAGAGATTTCTCTTGGTGCAAAATGTTTTGAAATCCACACGTAGTGTTTTCACAAAACATATTATGCTTGAACTTTTTGGAAGCATCCTTATCTATCCATATATGTTTATATAGGCATAAAGTAGGCAGATAGAGCTACTGGCTGAACAGTGGAGAATCTGTATGTCATAAATATGTCATCATCGAGCCCATCAGAGCCAAGGCCAGAGTCCAGGCTCTTCTTACAGGAACGTGTGTGTGTGTGGTGTGTGTGTGTGTGTGTGTGCGCGCACACACGTGCATGTGTAGACCGCTTCGAATCACCTTCTGGGAGAAATGCAGCTGTTAACCTTGCGACTGTTGCTCCTGTGCCACCCACAGTACCGTTCCTAAAGAGGAGTAATTGGAACTCCTGCGTGCAGGGCCATTGTGAGCGGCTCACTCCATTGGACCTGCGTTCTGTATCGCCAGCCACTCAAGGGCCAGCCATGAAATTTAATTTGGAGTTTTACAGACACATTCTGAATCCGAAATCTCAATAATAACTTTCCCTGTGCTCAGCCTTTTAACTGTGAAATTCAGTTGGGGAGTTTCGAAGCAGCAGGTAATGTCACAGCACTCCAGAGGGATTTTGCCAGAATTCTACTAAAGTGCTTGCAAGTGTCATTTCCATATTTAACTAATTTCAGTTTTTAATTAGCTCCATGTGAAAAATGAGAGTTCATGCTGAGCTCCTCTGTCAGCACAGACGCTTGTTTCCTTTCTAGGATCTCAGGACAATTAAGAAAAAAATAGTTGATGCTACAGTAAGTGTGATCATGCATAGCTCTCTCAAGCCATAACATTGTTCCCTGACAGTAAGAAATTGGCACTGCCAGTGCCCGCTTGCCAAACTGGGAAAGAGCAGTTGGAAGAGGGTTTTAGATGCAGACTGGTGAGTGCTGGGACCTGGATGATTTCTGAGCTGCAGACAGGGTATCCTTGTCCCTGCATTCTCCAAGATGACCTGAGATCCGGTTGTGAACAAATGCTGTATGGAATAGGTAACTGCAAAGATGGTGTTACTATGGGAACCCGGGCTTCCTGGGTGCCATCTCCGTGCCAAACTCTAGCATCCATGTGCTGTAATGTCATTCAATTTCAGGTCCTCAGGGCCCTGCACATGAAAGTAACTTCTTTATGATTTTAGTTTCTGAGTGCAATATAGAGATGGAGATTTGTTATCCTGCATTCAAAGTGTAAATTTACCACTTGGGACTCAAATGCAAATAGAAAACTACATACTCTTAAAAAAAAAAGTATTAAGAGACTCTGTTTTGCATAAACTGAAAAATATTTGATGTGATCAGGTTTCTGAAACAATTTCTAGGAAGCCAAACAGATAGACGTCCTGCATTTCATTTGCATAGCATCCATGCTAATAGCATTGTTTGTTTAAAAGAAGAGTTTCATTAAAAGTTTTGGAAATGATTAAACTGGAAAGGTGTTTGACACTTCTCTTAGTAGCAATTCTTAGGAATTGATTTGGCAAGTAGATTTTTTTGAATTTTTTCTTCCTGTATTCTTCTTCACTTTTAAATAGGTGTTTTTTTAGATTAGATATATTCTATTTATTTGCAATAGATTTATTTTGTTTATTTGAAAGGCAGAGAAACAGACAGAGCTCCCATCCACTGGTTCATTCCCCAAAAGCCTGTAATAGGCAGGCCGGGGTCAGGCCAATGCCAGGAGCCAGAACCTCAATCCAGATTTCCCACAAGGATGTTGGTGACTCAACTACTTGAGCCATCACTTGCTGCCACACAGGATGTGCCTTAGCAAGAAGCTGACATTGGAAGTAGAGCTGGGACTCAAACTCAGGCACTCCATTCTGAGACTTGGTCATCCAAGAAGCATCCTGTCAGGCTCAGCACTCACCCTTTCACGTGCCTTAGCATTGAGTAATTTTTCCCCATGGATGATAGTGATTGGCAGAGGGATATGATGGCAAGAACTCTGGATATTTCCAGCAGGAGTTGAAAATTGGTTTACAAGTGACAAAAAGAAGTCTCTATTTGGTTTCAGTGGTTTAATTGGGGAGAAGGGTGGGAAACAGGTAGAGTTTTCTCTCACATTCTTCTGTCTGCCACCTGGGCATGAGTTAAAGGACACACATATTTTATAGATCAGCCAGGCTGCCTTTCTGGTATTAGACTAGAGAAGTAGCTGTCGTGTGGGGTTGGCAGAAATGCCACTATGGGAAATGTCTTTGTATCTGTGATGTGCGACAAGATGGAAGCAAATGTTAGAGTCTGAAGAACGCCCTGCCAAGGCGTTAACTAAAATCACTGCTGCAAGGCATATCAGTGGCCAGCTCCTCCTGAAGCTGGACCCTGACCTTCCTGGTAGGAGAGCTCCCAGCTGAGCTCATAGGGTGCCATAGCCCTCTCCCAGCATCAGGATGGGACTCACCTGGGTTGCTCACTGGCCTTGGAAAGAGAGACCATCCCACCTTCTGATTCAGGGTAGTCTGCTCAGAAGCTCTGGTATGTATTTCACTTTCTCCCAGGTGCCCTCAGGTGGTCCTGGTTCTGGTCTCTGGAGGTAGCTAACGTCACAGGAAGCTTGTCCTTGCCTGTGGAGATTTGACTCACCTCTGTTTTGAGCATTGAGGGCCCCTCTCAAAATGCAGATAACAGGCTGAAGCAGCATCCGCCTAAACTTTGCAGTGATTAGCAATCCCACCCCAGGAGATGAGAGTTGTGGGAATGGCACATACCTTGAGTGTGAGGTCTGAATGAGCAGTGGAGGATGTAGAAGGTTCTAGAAGCAGAAAGAAATCCTGAGATGGTCAGTGTTCTTTGATATGACGTGATTCTGTACCTGATAACTGAGGATAGAAACAGTGGATTTGTTGTTGGAAGCACTTTAAGCATACTTGGAAACTCATCCACTGACTTATTTATAAAACGAATTTCCGTGGATGATAGGAGAATAGACTGCAGAATCTTGTCCACCTCGGATCACATCCCAGCTTTTCCACTCACTGTCCGCCTGAGCACAGCTTTGTTCCTTCACTTCCCTGTTTCCTCCCCGACAATAGGCACTTGCCCTCCCACGGGTAGTGCCTATCGCATAGAGGAGGGGGTTTGTAAAGATTAAACAAGAAAATTCTTGAATAGCCCTTAGGACACTATTTGTCCAAAGGAAAGTACTAAATAAAAGCACTTTTACTGTGATGAATTCTGGGTTTGTGTGGTATGAACTGAACAGATATAGTGACTGCTGTCCAGAATGCAAGGCAGCATACGCAGATAGAACCAAGGAAAACTAATCACCCACCAGCATTCGGGGGTCATCAGCCCTCCCATTTCTATGTGAAATAAGGTATCAAATTAGGAGGAATGGGACCATCTCAGCAAGAATAAACTAATTAGCTAAAGCCACTTATTAAAATGATAATCCCTCCACCTGGACAGGGTGGTTGCCAGGAAATTAGCTACACACACACACACAGACACACAGACACATACGCCTGGAAATACATTTCCCAGAAAGACTATAGAAAGCCAAGTCACCCTCTCACAATGAGAGTTGGCTCCTGATTGTGATCCGAAGCACAAGGCTGTGGGGAAAAGACACCGAAGGTCAACTCTGAGATCACTGGCATTTCATTAAGGAGTCTGTTCCAAGCGCATGGGGCTCTCTCGGAAGAAGAAACACAGTCTTGCCCTTAAATCCATACAAGCTGCCCACAAACCCCTAACCTGGCTTTTTGTTCCAGTAAAACTCTCAGATAATTCATCCAGGTTTTTCAGATGGTGTAGCTTCTGCTAGGGGATTGGAAAACACAAAAGAAAAGTTGCTCAGCTCCAAATCATGCCCGGAACTGACATCGCATCTAGAGGGTTCTTGTGTATCCTGAATGGGAGCTCAGTATTTTTTGCACTGTAGCATTCCGTGGCAAATTCTGGGTAACATGGGTGCCATGTTTTTTTGTTGTTGTTGTTTTTAATTTAATTGTGTTTTTTTTAGATGCTTGGTGCTGAGAAATCACTCTTTGCAACCAGAATGAAAAGGTGTTGTCTAAATATTAAAAAAGTAGAATTGCTTCTGACCTTTAGGAAATGTAATGGAACTTAAGCTTTGGATGGCTGTATCTTGTGTTACATATTCCAACAGAGAATAAATCTCTGTGTACGTCTTGTTTGCTGTTTTCCTTTTGTTTCGGGTTTTATTGTTTTCCTCTGTGTGGAACATTCCGGTAACAACTGTTTGTTCTTGCTGTCTACGAAGTTCAGTATACAGGTAGTACAACAGATTTATGTGGTAGTAAGAAGACATCCACCTATTACTTTGTGTAATAAACTTCGTTCCAGAAGGAAGAGGAAAAAAATGGCTTATGCCTTGACTGCAGAGCAAGTTTAGTAAATATTTACAGGAATCAACACTGTTGGCACAAACGGAGCTTGCAGGGATCTTCAGCTTCCAAATTTTCTGCCCATCGTAGAGAAGAGCAGGCTTTACAAAGGATTCTGTGTGCCTTCTGGGGAGAGGGCAGTGGTGCCCAGCCTCGGGCACAGGGCTGGACCAGCTCGCCAACCTCATGTCTGCTCTCTCAGGCTCAGATGCCTCTGAGGAGCTTTGGCAAGTGTGGAATCACAATTTGATCTGAGCTGAATTTTCTGATAAGTCCTCAGATCCCACCCAGGACTCAGTGTGGTTGATAAAAAGAGGAGTCCATATGCTTTCCACTCCAGACAGCCAGGCAGTTCTGACACATTGTGGAAAGTGTAGATGCTTGGTGTGGATTCTCATCTGGGCGGAGAGCCATCCCGTGCAACAGGGAGAAGGGGCTCTGGGGCAGCTCTAAGTGCCGACATGGCCTTCCCCCACAAAGAGCTCCATGCCTTCTCCAGCTTTTCAACCAGTTGTGCTAGACACACAACAGGAAGCCGACTGGCTTACACCGCTCGCCTTCATGGTAGGGTAGTAGGATCAGTGTGAGATGCCCAGTTACAGTTGAATTTCAGACAGATAACAAAAATCCTTTTGATACAAGTGCAACCCAAATATTGCATGGGAAATTTGAACTGAACTGAAATTGTACACGTCTGGCAACTTTGCTTAGTGGCCACCTCTCTAATGAACCCCCTCTTCAGGTCAGACTCTGAACCTCAACAGCATCAAGAATATTTTCCTACTTTCCTGGCCATAGTGACTGGCCAATGGAATGGGCATATGACCCCAGGTGAGTCACTTAGAGTCCTTGCCCAAAGTGCCTAAAAGTGAACTCTGCTTTTGCAGGTAGCCCAGGCTGCAAGGGACAAAATAGCAGGGGTGGAGGAGCTTATACATAATAGAAATTTACATCTCACATTTCTAGAGGCTGGGAAGTCCACTCTCAAGGCACCAGCAGATTCAGTATCTGGAAATGGCCCTCTTTCTGATTCCAAGATGAGTTTCCAGATGTGTCCTCATGTGGCAGTAGGGACTAACCAGCTAGGATTTCTACTCAAGGAAACAGATTGCATTCAAGAAGATGGAGCCCTCATAACTTATTCGCCTCCCAGAGTTCTCACCTCCTAATCCCGTCAACTTGGGGAATAAGATGTCAAAGTATGAATTTGGGGAGCAGACAGCCATACCGTAGCAAAGCCCATTGGCAGACAATAGACAAGGCTTCGTGGGATAGCTGCTGCTTCACTTTCATAAGCTACCTTAAGAGCCTTCCCCAAATTCCCCTTTTCGGCTTAAGTTAGGTCAAACTGAGCCCTGAGGATCCTAAGCTGATACACATGAGGTTACTTCAAAACGTTCGCGGAAAAGGGAATTTAAAAATAGGCTTATTGTGGTGCAAAATTTTGGCTTATTACGGTGCAGAATTTTTGAAATACATACATCCGAGGTGTGTTCAAAAAGTTCATGGAAAAGGCTGTTATGAAAAAATTATGCAGTGATCTGAAAAGCTTTTGCACTGAAATAACTTTATCTTTTAATTCCATTTCCAATGAGCTTGTGAAAGCCTCCTCATAGCTACTCAACTCAGACTCCAGAGTTTAGGTCATGGATGACAGAGAAAAGGAGCTGGCCCTGGGCATGCCTACAGACAGGTGTTTACATTAGGTACATAGACCACATGTAACCTTAGTGGACACCTGGCCAATGACTAACAGGAGCCTAGCTCCTGTTAGTGGGGACGGGGACGTAGTTGCTCAGCCAGACAGAGAACCCCACTGCCTGAGGTCAGTGCCTCCACAGGGCCATCCAAGGAACAGCAGGGAATTTTCCCCCTCATGGCATTTCAGAGCCATTTTCTTTCTTTTGTTTTTTATTTTATTTTATTTTATTTATTTATTTTTTTGACAGGCAGAGTGGACAGTGAGAGAGAAAGGTCTTCCTTTTGCCGTTGGTTCACCCTCCAATGGCCGCCGCGGTCAGCACGCTGTGGCCAGCGCACCGCACTGATCCGATGGCAGGAGCCAGGTGCTTCTCCTGGTCTCCCATGGGGTGCAGGGCCCAAGCACTTGGGCCATCCTCCACTGCACTCCCTGGCCACAGCAGGGAGCTGGCCTGGAAGAGGGGCAACCGGGACAGAATCCGGCGCCCCGACTGGGACTAGAACCCGGTGTGCCGGCACCGCAAGGCGGAGGATTAGCCTAGTGAGCCATGGCGCCGGCCTCTTTCTTTTGTTTTTAAGATTTATTTTATTTATGTGAAATAGAGTTACATAGAGAGGTAGAGACAGAGAAACAAAGAAAGAGAGGTCTTCCATCCGTTCATTCACTCCCCAAATGGCCTCAGTGGCCAGAGCTGAGCCAATCCGAAGCCACAAGCCAGAACCTCCTTCCTGGTCTCCCACGTAGATGCAGGGGCCCAAGGACTTGGGCCATCCTCTGCTGCTTTCCCAGGCGCATTAACATGGAGCTGAATAGGAATTGGAGCAGCCGGGACTTGAACCAGCACCCATATGGGATGCCAGCACTGCAGGCCAAGGTTTTAACCTCCTACATCAAAGCCCCAGCCCCTCAGAGTCAATTTTCTAAAATACCTTCTTTCTAAACTTATCTCCCTCCTCCCCAACTGGCACAGTGCCTAACGTTTCTACCCCTGGAGTTGATGTGTTTGGCTTAAGTCATTAATTCTTCCTATAATTGCTATTCCATTAGTGGTAGAGGATGTGATGTGGTTGTGGGGAATGTAGGAGGTGAGTATCGAGTTCCAACAGATTTTGTTTTAATTCCACTGAAGTGGCAGATGATTTGGAAAGCCAAGTTCTCAAAGAGTTGGGTAGGGGCCAGGACACTTCTCATGTGACAGGAAAACATCCTTCCCAGTGGTCCTGCTGACTTTGGAGGTGAGCAGTGCATCTCTCTGCTCATCCCTTGTCACTCCCTGATCTCTGGCCACCTCAGCCAGGTGGAATGGACACAAGGCAGGTAGTGGAAAGAGAGAAGCTTGCTAAGAAAGAGCTCCCCTGCTTCATCATCACACTTGGGCTCATGTCTGGCTCTGGCATTTTTTCCGTCCAGCTTCCCACCCTGGCTTGAAGATCTCTTTTCCAATTCTGCATCTTCCAGCTGCTTCTGACCTGCTAGCTGTGGGGATAGAGGTCAGTGCCTCGCCCCAGAGTCACTGCAATCTCACCTCGTCCGCCTTCATGGAAATCCACAGAGGATCTTGTTCCTGGACTTCATGTTCTTGCAGTCACTGGTGTTGGCTTGGCCTACTCAAGATCGGTAGTTCTCAAGCTTGAGAATTCATCAGAAGCACCCAGTCCCCCCCGCCCCGAGTTTCTCATTTGTAGGTCTGGAGGAGTAGTGCTCACTGATTTGTGATTCTAACAAGTTCTTGGGTGATGTTGATGCCACTAGTCCGGGAACCACAGCCTGAAGCTACTGGACCAGACTGTTAGCGACTTCAGGGCAGAGCAGTAGCAGTCAACATGGCACCCCAGAGCCTTGCTCAGCACTAGGCACAGAGTGGGAGTTGAGGAAATACTTGAAATTTGAGCTCCAGTTGCTTGCTGAGCTGCAGTATCAAGGCTCACAGTATAAGCCGCATGAATTTGCAGGTATGCTGGAAAAAGCAGAAAATATTGCTATTTATCATTTTTTTTAATACAGAAGGATTTCTGAAATATGTGCATAGGAAGGGACTAAAAGTACCGATCTACGTGGGATGAGGGAGGTCGGGTCCTTACCCTGAAGCTCTGCCTGCATGGGAAGCACTATTTCGCTGAGCCTGCTTATTTCTGGCAGTTTTAGCAGAAATCATTTCGAAGAATTTCTTCACCCATCTCCGTTTCCCATCCAGGCACACCTCCAACCACTACTGAGCATTGCCACTGATTGCCCACACACACAAAGACGTGAGCTGGACCTGCAGCTCTGAGGGTCCACTGCAAAAGATCACTCCAACAGGGCAGCTCCCGAGCCAGAGCAGGATGGTGGAAGCAGTCAGAGCCAGGGTTCTGAGCTTCTCAATAAAGATGAGTGGCCTCTCTCTGGGTCCCCATAACCTCTTCTGTCAAATGAGTCTGCGCAATGGAGCCCTCCGTGTGTCCTACATAGGATTCTGTGCTTTTAATTCAAAGGGCAGGCCACCTCTCATTTAGGAAGGGCTATTTGCTTGTACACTTAGCTATCTGAAATTTCAAAGATATTTTTCAATACCAAGACAAATCTGCCTCTAGAGCTCCAATGTTAATTGATTAATATATTAGGTTGAACCTTAAAAAATGGTCTTTTCTATCATGTGTGAGCTACCAGAAGGATAATTTTATATCTAAATATTTCAAAGGCATAGACCAGGGTCTGGAACCCACTACAATCATGTTGGCTGTTATTCCTACTGAAAATTACACTGAGCATATATAGTACTTGGGGTAAGGTAGGTGCCCGGTGATTGGCAGTGAGTTTGTCACGTTAGATAGAAAGCGGATGACCCAGAAACACATCCTCCAGGGATGGGAGGTGGGCAGGTGGAGCATAGGAGGAGGCTAAGGGCTCGTGGGCTCTAACAGATCTGAGACGCTTGTGGCATTGCCCAGGTGTAAGGCAGGGCAGCGCACAGCAGCAAGAATCCACCTCACGCTGGCAGCCTCCTGGAACTGGTCTTTGTCCTCTGGCCCTGGGGAAGGGAAGCAAAAATTTTCGAGACAAGTGGCTTGGAAGGTTTGGTCTCATGCTTTGCTTTAGTGCGCCTAGAAATAAGAAGGAAAGATTGGCCAGTGAGAGCCTCCCCTCCACCACCGGTGTCTCTCTTTGTTGGGTTACTGTGTGAGAGACTGGGAACCACGGAAACAAGGTGCACCTTTGGGAACAGAAAGGCCAGCACTGAAGGTTAGATCTGGTGTGGGTAGCGTCCACCCAAGCCTAGGCAGTAGCTGTACCACTGGTAGGACACAGCAGGACCCTGTGTGGAATAGGAGCACAGTTTTTTTCCTTTTAAAGTTTATTATATTACTTTTAATTGACAAATAAGAATTAAAGATATTTATCACGTGCAATGTGAGGTCTTGAAATATGTATGGCTTGTGGACTAGTTGTGCAAACTTCTTTCAGGAAATATTTATTGTAATGTATCCTAAAACCTTCTAATTAACACATCATGTCTTTTATTTCATGGATTTGGGTGGGGGGGAATCAGGCTAACCCAATTAGAGTTTTGAAAAGGAGGACTGATTTTAAAATGTAGTCCAGAAATAAAAGTATAGGCAGAGTTCAGATTTAGTAAAAACCATGAAGATGGCCCGTCACGACTGAGCTTAGGGGAATTTTGCCAGGTGTTTAAGATTAATGGATGGATTCCTGACTCTGGCACTTGTCTATGGGCAGGTTAGTAAATCTCTCTAAGCCTCAGTTTTCTCGTGTGTAAAATGGGAATAATAACTTCTACCTCCAAAGGTGAGTTTTTGGTTATTTTGGGTGATCAGATGAGAAATGCCTTAAAAAAAAAAAAAAAAAAAAGCCAGGAATACTTCAGAAGCTGGCACAAAGTAAGAATTCAGCAGAGACTATTTAATACTATTATGATGCTGATTTCCAGCCTGGCACACTGGAAGGATGCAGTAAATTGCATTTCTTAAACACAGGTTTTTAAGTCATTCTTGCATTCAATCAATATTTCCTAAAGGTGTATTTCTAAACCTTCTGCTGGTTGCAGGGGCACACTTGAAGAGGGGAAGGAAGATTCAGTGTCAATTTTAAAGTGCTCATGGCTCAAAATTTGGGGGGAAGGTGGAAGATGGGGTAGTAAGTAATTACTACGTAAGCCGTAAATACTGTAAGAGGTGCGCACGTAACGTTTCCCAGGAACGTCCAGGTAGGAAGACAGCCTTGAACTCAATGAGACCACCTTGGTCTGGATAGGCTCTGTCCAGTGGGCACACATAGCCGTTGGGTGCTTGAACCATGTTCAGTGCCACTTAAACAGTGAATTTACGGACTTTTGATTTCAGTGTTTACCTGAAGCGATATACAATATTTTTGCCCACCAACGTTTTTTTGTTTTGGCAGAAGTACTTGTCACTTCACTGTTGAAACTTTAGCATCTGAATGAAATGAATAGGCTGTAAGTGTCAAGTGCAAGCCAGAGTTGCTACAGGGGGAAAAAAACTGTAAATTATGTTGATTCTATGTTGAACTGTGATATTCTGGATATATTGGGTTAAAAACAATATTCGGTTTAATTTTACCAAGTATGGTTTCTAGGAAATTTTAAATTTTGTATGTCTTGTATTATATTTCTGTTGGGAGCAGCAGGCAAACGACATTCAGGGTAGAAAGTGACAGAACATGTGGATATTTCAGAGGTGAGGCCCAACCTGTTACCTTGGACAATCCTTTCTCCTAGATGTGGAAAGAAGCCAAGAGGATCTGAATGAAAGGCTTTCCTGGAGCTGGGGGACAGAGTGGTCTCTAAGGTTTAGTCCTAACTACGAGACTTGCCAGAATGAGCAACTCTGAAGGAAATGAAAAAGAAAAAAATCTGGCCGTCTGGGGATATTGTGTGACTACAGCAAGTCTTGGTCGTTTAAGCATAAAAATAATGATCAGAAGTGCCCATCTCAGGACAGCCTTGTAAAGTTTAGTGACATCAGGTCAGTCTAGGAGGGGACACACTGAGAATCCCAAGCCTGAACGAGCGTAGCAATGAAAACCAAGTCGGGGAACCTGACAAACATGCTCATCTTTATTTCACCCTGAATATGCAAGTCTAGGAGATCTCGCCCAGGCAGGGTTTGGGATATATTTTATAACCCTTAAAGGACTTTTTTTATTAATGTCAATTTTTGAGGGGTGCATATTCATGGGGTACAGTGTTTGATACCTGTATGCAGTGTGTAATGACCGCATCGGGGTGATTGGCATTTCCATCTCTGGAGACAGTTACCAGTTCTGTGCATTGGGAAGCTTTGAACCCTTCTAAATCTTTATGGAGTCATTCATATGTGGGTATCCCTATAGTTAGCCTGCTTTGTTATAAAACACCAAGCCTTATTCCTCTACCCAGCTGTGTTTTGGTCCCTGCTGTGTGATACCCCCATCCCTCCTCCTGCCTTCCCTTTCTCTCTCTAGTGACCCCTGTTCTCCTCTCTACCACCGTGAAGTGAGCTTGTGAGCATCCACACGTGAGTGTGAACATACAGGATCTGGGCTTTTTGTGCCTGGCTTAGTTCAGTTCAGGCCCTCCAGTTCCATCCATGTTGCCACAAATGGACAGGATGTTGTCCTTTTATATGGCTGAGTAATATTCCATTGCATATATACCCCTTGTTTTCTTTTCCCATTCCTCTGTTGATGGACAC
This sequence comes from Oryctolagus cuniculus, assembly GCF_051225735.1. Lineage (NCBI taxonomy): Eukaryota > Metazoa > Chordata > Mammalia > Lagomorpha > Leporidae > Oryctolagus > Oryctolagus cuniculus. The sequence goes on from NC_142872.1 coordinate 56,264,669, forward strand.
CTCCGTTGATCCCTTGGCTATTGCAAATAGCCCAATGGGCCATAAACATGGGTATGGAAGTCTCTCTTTGATGTGCTGATTTCATTTCCTTTGTATGTTTACAAAGGAAACATACTGCTCCTTTAGCAGTCCGGCGCTTAATTTTCTGAAGTCTCCACTGTTTTGCGTTCCCACCAGCAGTGTACAAGGACTGTCCTTTCTTCCCATCCTCACCAACACTTGTTTCTGTCCTTTCATTTCTGGAGACAGGGGCCCCCACCTGGGAGTGAACTGGGTTGTGCCTGGCTTGGGATCTTCCACAGAGTTCTGACGGAGGGCGGGAACATACGCCCTAAGGAGGCGGCAGGCTTGTTATAAGCTGTGTCCAATGTCTCTCTGCTGTCACTCCAATGCTTTGTCTAAGCCGAAAATGTCACAGCAGTCTGCCATGCCGCTGCCTGTTGAGAGGAGTGTGTACCTTTACCACGAAAGAAACGTGTGGGACTTGAGTGTCACATAAAACCCTTGAAATTAGCTCTATTAAGCAAATTGTCACAAACTCAAAATAATTCTAATTGTGTCATTTATCTAATTGCAGATGAAAATGTCGTTCTTTTTCATAGGCACAGATATCTTACCTTTCAAAGAGAAATCCTCCTATTTTCTTCTTCCGGATTAGCTTTCTTCTTGTTAGAACTTGACCGTGTGCAGAGGAGGCCTGTCGGAGGACTACCGCAGATCCTGGCTTCTCATTCCCTGCTACCTAATCAGGCCCTGCGAGATAGAACTCTTTTTTTAAAAAACATGATGTTTCTTTCCATCAGAATTAAGTTTTAAATGTTTCAGGTTAGCCGTATGAAATCCACTTAACTAAAAACCATTTAAGAGAAAGATCAAGCCCAATTTGCTAATACAGGATTTCTTTTTTTATTTCTGAGTTTAAAACCCTTTTGCTAACCATGTCAGAAATTAAAAATTGAAAAGGACACTGGCAGCCTCCCCGTGTGCCTAATTTGGCTTTGCTGAACAAATGACCAAGTTGAAACGAGAGCTGCAGACAGGACTGGCTCACCAGCCTTGTTTCTTCAACGCATTGCTCACTCTTGAGAAAGCACGAAGCTCACATGCAGGAGGGAACACGTTTCTATCGACCGTGCTGTGTAGTCAGACCAGATGAAAGTAGAAAGTGGGGGTGGAGGGAGGTTTAGACTCTTGTGAATGAAGTCCTACAATAGAACTCACGGGTCACAGACAATCAAGCTAATGAATTTAGGATCAGAAAGACTACAATATGTATTTTGTTGATTATTTTTATTAACCAGTCATTTTTGCTCACATCCTACCTTGCAAACAATTTCTTGTAGTAAAAATTTGAGCTGGGGGACTGGCATGGTGTAGGTTAAGCTGCCACTTTATGATTCAGCATCCCATATGGGTGCCAGTTCGAGTCCTGGCTGTTCCACTTCCGCTCCAGTTCTCTGTTAATGCTAATGTGCCTAGGAAGGCAGCAGAAGGTTGCCCAAGTGCTTGTGTCCCTGCACCCATGTGGGAGACCCAGATGAAGTGCCTGGCTCCTAGCTTAGACCTGTCTAGCCCTGGCCATTGCAGCCATTTGGGGAGTAACCCAGCAGATGGAAGATTTCTCTCTCTCTCTCTCTTTCTCTCTCACTCTGTTCAATAAATAATAAGTAAATTTTTTAAAAATTCTGTGGTGGGTGACAGGAGGAGGCTTCTCTGATGTCCCCTCATTATCCCTTCAATCAGGCATTGCATTGCATATAGCTTCAGAAGTCTCTGTCTTTATACAGATGGAAGAGGACAATAGAGAGAATACCTGAAAAAGAGTCAAAAGATCAAGTTTCAACTCCTGGTTCAGTCAGTCACTGGTGGCCATGACTTTACACAAGGCCTTTCTCTCAAGTAAGCCTAGGACAAGCATCTGTCTGCACTGCAAAAGTCCTGATCAGATGAGCTGGAGCCCATCCTGACTGGCTCTGCCAGGCTAGTGTGGTACAGAGGTTTCTCTGAAAGGGGGTGCAAATGGGAGGAAATTTCCTGGAGGAATCCCTGACACTTGTGCTGCTGTGGGATGGGTGTTGTGGTCCTGGAAGCTCGAGCCTCAGAATCTCACAGCTTGGGTTCAAATCCTGCCTCTGCCACTTCGCAGCTGCATGTTCCCTCAGCTCCCTGAGCCTCAGTTTCTCCAGCTGCAAAATGAACCATTTTGCATACAACTGGTGACAACTGTTTGGCCCAGAGCCTGGCACATGCTTCATAGACATCAGCCACAATCACCATTGCTCTACCACCCAAAGGACCCAAGACCCAACACAGAGTGGGACATGTTTGCCGAGTGCTTCCTGTGTGCCTCGCACCTCCCCGACACCTCTTCTGCCTTTCAGGTGGCTTTATGTCCCCATAAAGATTTCATTGCCAAGCAAGAAATCATGGCTGAGGGCACGTGTGTGGTTCAAAAACCAGCTGCCCAGCCTGCTTGTACTGCCAACACCATCATGCCTCCATTCCCTCCTCTGTAAATGGGCACAGCAGTGCTCACCTCTAAATTTGTCTTGAAGAATAACTGAGGTGGTGCCTACAAAGGACTAAAGACAGTGCTTGACATGGAGTCAGTATTTCTGCAGAATCATAGCTTCTGTTATAGCTAAGGAAAGAGAAGCTCGCAGAGGTAAATTGGTTTGCCCGTAGTCATCTGCTTATGAATAGTATTGCAGAAACTGGATCCCTAGTCTGGCCTGCTTCCAGAGCTCACCCCAGGGAAATGCCTTCACCTTTGAGTCCTAAGGCCTCCCCTCTGGATTTTTTGCCCAGCTTCACGCTGCCTTGTTATGGGCTCCCTGGGAGCAGTTTGTAGGGAGCCGTGCAGGATTCAGGAAGCAAATATGGACTATCTCCAGCCTGGCTTGCCACAGCCAAGAGAAGACACGTGCCTTAGGAACAGGTGTGGCCAGGGCCCTCCCTGGCACCTGCCTGACTCCTGGCCACTCGTGCTTGCAGAAGCCAGTCTCTCACAGGAGACCTCTCCCTCTTTGTTCCAGCACACGTTGCACATCCACCGATCGATACGACATCTTATCCTCTAAAACATTCATAATGTCTGCTTCCTAGGATTCCAGTGGCTGCGTGCCACGCGCCACCCGTGCCGCCTTGCCTTTGTAGCTGGTAGAGTTGTGGATCTATCTACCCCTCCTTTACAGGGCTGCTGGTGGCTGTTCTTTGAAGAAGGGCAAACATTGTTTGGGTTGTCAACACTGAATGACAAGCTCAGGGGAAGAAAGATGCGATGCATTGAGGTGTATGCGTGTGGATCGTGGCCATGTGGTTGTTTTTTTTTTTTTTTTTTTTTTTTTTGTTATCACAAAAGCTCTTAAAATCCCAGCCCATGATTTATTTGGTGAATAAAACCTCCCGATATTATCATTCTCTAAAGGTATTTTGATCACATGGGCCCTTTCTTGGAGAAAGAAAGGCTTTTATTTTATTTCTTTCCTGGGAAAAATAGCAGCAGGAACACGGTGGTCTGGGGATGGGAAATGATACCTTGTGTGGCTGATGTCTGTAGGCATGTGTTTATCTGCATGAGGATGAGCTAGTTTGGTGGACAATGGGATGCCTGTCCAGCTGGGCGCGTTCCTGGGCTCTGCACGGGAGGAAAAGAAAGTGGCTGTGAGCGCATGTGTCTGCCTTGCGTATTGATCTGCCTGGTGATGCTGCCCGCGAGGGGGTGTCGTTAGAGGTCACCTCAGCAGACCAGACACCACAAACCCGCATCGTCAACGGCAGCCACCTGCAGTGCACCTGCAGCAGAGGGTTCACGGGGACACAGGGAGGGATGACACCAGCTCGGGAGCACCACTCATGCTGAAGCTGCAAGGAGCCTGTTGGTTTCCCCCCAGCTCAGGAATTGATTAATCTCCTACCACTTCCTCTTGCTGTACCATCCTGAGCCTGTCACAAGAATAGATTAATGCACTGGTTCTTCCGTGTGGATTCTTCTTGTCTGGAGAACACACTGCTCCCTGGTCCCAGAGCTGCCTCGTGCACCTGTCATTGTGTTCTCATGACAGACATGCAGGAGGGGATGGAAAGGGACTCGAATTAGGAAGGCAGCAGACAAAATCCCTGCTGAGAACCATTCTAGGAGCGCGGCTGGGAGATGAGAAAGTGCCTGTAGAGATGTGACTGCAGGTGCATTTCTGCAAAGCCCTCTCATTTCTAGTTGTCATGCCAGGATTCTGGGATTGTATCTACCTCTCAGCCTTCCTCTTCTCTGTAACTCCTGGGCCGTGAGCTTTGCAACCATTTTGGAAGCTGCAAGCTGGAAGTTGGACAGAGGCAAGTTAGTTTTCAGAGCATTCTTGGGAGATAGATGCACAAATCCCATTACCAGTAAAGGGATTTGTGGGCGTAACTTCCATCGGGGCTTTGAAAATTTATTCCATTCAGTGTATTGCAACCCTGTCTGGGAAAAATAAGAGAAATCACTTCACCGAGGTGGTTTGAAAGGGAGATTTTTTTTTTAAACTCTTTTAAGATTTAAATTTTTTAAACTCCTTTTAAGACTCAAGGCATTTCCAAGAATGTTATCCCTCCCGCTTTTATTTGCATCTCTTCTTTTAGGCAGAATGTAATTTTGGTACTGACAGCATTCCTCCAAAAGATGCCTCTAAGACATTGCAGTGGGGCCCTCCTCTCTGAGAAAGAAGCAACATACTCAACTGCCTCCCCAAAGCATGAGAAGCAAACAAACCCGGGAGAAAATCGCCGAACACGTTGATTGTTGCCCAGCCTGACTGACTGTTGAAGTTGCCAGATTTCTTTTACATTGGCATTGCTGGGTCTTTTAAGTTAAATGGCAAACCACTTGCTGACCCAAGGACTCATGACTGCTTACCAAGTGACATCATCCCTTCATGCACGGTCCTTTGACAATATTGAGTAATGAAATCTGTAGCCTACCTGTCCTGTTGAGTCTTGGCTAAGTGGTTGCACTTAGGAATCTGAGTGGGGATGCCTTCCAGGAGACCTCTGAATGGAGTCACCAGCGGGAGCACAAGGGGTCCCGAGCTCCATGTGCCTGGGTGGCAGCCCCAGATTTCCCATTTTCCTGTCTCTGTGCTCTTGGGCAAGCCACTTCACCTCGCTAAGCCTCCGTTTCCTTGTCTATGAAATGCAGAGTAAGTGCCACATTATGGAGTAACAATGATGGGAGGGGGTGAGGATCCTCCAGGGTCATCCCCTCATGCGAACAAAAGGCAAAATCCCTCCAAAGTTATCGGTTCCCACTGCCCTGCCTGCCCCATCACCTTCCTTTCCCCTTACCTGGAGAGTCCATCCCCACAAACTGCTATCTCACTCCTCATAGTTCTTTGTTCAAAAGTCACCAACCCAGATTCCATCCTTGACCACCCTAGATCAAAGGAAAAAGCAAACAGCCTTCGCAGGCCCATCTGCCACGCCCTTGGTGCTGCCCAGCGGTAACTTTGCTTTTCCCTGCTGTGTCTGGTTCTTCTCTCTCCACTAGAATGTAAGTTCCATGAGAGCAAGGATCCTGTTTTGTTGACTGCTTTCTCCCAGAGCTCAGGACACATCTGATGCACAGCGGGTGCTCAATAAATATTTGTGAATGATAAATAATGAATAAATGCCATAGTTAAAGTAATTAGCCCAATCCCTGGCACATTGTCAAAATAAATGTTAATTGCCACCATCATCGGTGAGGAGACTCATTTGCATGTGTTAATTTTCCCTGCTGATTGCAAAGGTGCCTTTACAGGTTGCCTGTTGCAAGTTCAGGGTTAGCCCTGATTATTCCACTATGGTTCCCTCCTCTCAGCAGTGGCATTTTTGGAAATGACTGCGTGTCCCACAGGAGACTCGGCACCGTTGACTTAAAGCTGGCTGGTGTGGAGGCAGGGAGACCCATCCCTGACCCTTCCTGTCCTCCCGCCTGCTCTCTGAGGCCTCTCCAAGGCTCCTGTGAATCTGGCCGCTTGCTGAGCCAGGAGAACCAGCAGGCTTGGCTCCCTCCCCCCACTCCCTAAGCTGTGCTTGGGCTGAAGTCTTCCATTTTCAAAGGGAAATCCCAATCTCCTCCCCGGGTTATGTATTGACAAGGCTGATCTTTCAAGATACCCCCTGCTCCTGGGGCCTGCTCAGCAAACACAGAGCATCTGTGGCTTCCATGTTTGCCCTCCTTGACAAGCAGGGGCTGAGCAGCTCTCTGGGAAGGATTGCTGACATATTGATTGACTCTCTTGTCAGGCTGATCCTCTGAACAGGGAAGGTTCTAAGTGGCACCCAGCAGGGCCCACACAAACCCTAATTACTATTTCACACACACTGCCCCCCCATTCCAAGCTGCCACTTTTCTGGGCCTTTAATCACCCTACCCTTGTGGCTGCTGGAGAATTCTCAGTTGCCTATAACCAACCCCGCTCCCTTTCTCTTGCTCTGGCTCCCTCTGAGTATTTCAATTAGAGCCCATCTGGCACAAAAACATAGCAACTTCAATAAGAAAACATCACCCCAGCTCCAGGTGGGTCTGGTTATTATTCTGTCTGAAATCTGCGACCTGTGTGTGGTCTCTCCATCCTGTCTTGGTTCCTTTTCAGCACTCAGGAAAGTTCTCTCCAATTAGCCAGAGGGATACTTTCAGTCTGGCTGCCTATTGTGCTTTTAGTGGCTGATTTCCCAGCCACCACCTGGATTCTATGAGCTTGTGCTTGGAGCCCTTCCCCGCCCCATCCTTGCTGACCCATGGACCCCATTTTTCCATCCGAGGGTCTCCCTGGAGCACAGCCTGTCAAATCATGATGAATTGTACATTTTGGCTGTCATTGGGAGGGAGTAACATTAGGGAGAGGGCCTCCCAAACTCATTTCACTTCTGACCCTACAATGGTGTGAACTAGACCTTCTGGGATGAGCTGCTGGAGCATTCAAGGGGGTGGGTGGAGGAGACCACAGTGTACCCATGATCTCTCGTTGAGTCCAGCATTTCCATGAAATCTTGCAATGAAGAAGCATTAACTGGTACTCTAAGTCTTCTCAGCTTTCTAAGCCTGGCTTTGGGAGTAGATTGGAATTGAAGGCATTATAACATAAGGTATAAAGAGCTAATTTTTCATGTTCTTGGAAACAAACGTAATGGCTCAACTTACGTGCTGACTCTTCCTGGCCAGGTTTCCAAAAGGAATCTGACCCAACAAAGCAAAGTGATGCATGGAGATCTGTTTTATAAAAATCACATCTTCCACTCTGCTTATAAGTGAATGATGTGTCAGTCAAGGTAATCTCAGAGATGCCATTGTAACAAAGCACCGTGGACTCCCAGTGGCTCACTAGGGTAACAGCATATGTCTTTACTCGCTCTCTGTCCTGTTACTGGCCAGCCATGGCTGTGACCTGTGTCATTTTCTCTCAAGACCCAGGATGACTGTGTGATAAAGTGTGTGCTTTCAGGTCATGGGGCCATGTCTGAATTCAACAGGGTGAAGAAATATAACCCCCTCAGGGAAGGAGTGCTCATTATGGTGAGAGATCATTCATTCATCAGTTCTAGTGGGATGATCATGAGTTCTGCTGAGACCCCACTGCCCACACAACTTTTAGGCAGATCACTGTGAAGTGTGAAGCAGGCAGTCAGCTGCCACTGTAATTCCCTTCTCATTCTGAGAGCCCGCTTTAAATCAGTGTTTCCTCAATCAATACTCTCTTCATCTTTGAAATGGCCAATAATGAAAGTGCCTACCTGAGAGTCCTGAGGTCACATCTGAAGAGTATCTACTATGGTACCTGGCCATAGCAGGAGTACAGTGGGTAGCAGGCATTGATATGCTGACAGAGGCACAATGGCCTTCTCTCTGCAGCACTGTTGTATGTCATAGTGTAATGCATTATTTTTTATTTATGTGCTTATGACAGCCTACATTCCAAGCCCCCAAATCTGCCCCCACATAAACTTTGATGGAGGACCTTCTGTGTTGAAGACACTCTGCCAGACCTTCCATGATGGCAGGTGTCTGAGCCATTTTGCTACCTGCAAAGGGAAGACTTCACAAAAGGAAGAGGCAGTGATGGAAACACCGAGTTCTCAACACAAGCCACAGAGCAAGTCAGTGGCAGAAGAAGAAAGCAGATTCTCGTTAGGAAACTCATTTAAGTCACCGCTCCCCTGGGCCTTCGTTCTACAGGCACTTGGTCCATTCCCATAGGCCAGAAAGATTGTCACATTTCCATACTCAAGGATGAGAGAAGGAGTGACTGGTCCCGACAGGCAAACAAAACAGGAAGTACCAACAAAAGCCAATTCCAGATGACCCCCCCCAAAACTAAGAGAAGGTGGTTAAACCCTTGATTTAATTCTCACTTGCTTACTTAGCATTCAACTCAACAACAGGAAATATGCCCAAACTTGAGTTTCATTTTGGTTGCTTTGCTTCTGCTGGGAGGACGGTCCTTAAGCTCAGCAGATCTGCCTCTCCTTTCTCAACTTCATTTCCCTTTCGTATTTTTCTTCTCGCTTCCGGTAGTTGTCTGGGAAGTCACTTGTGGACTCCGACCCTAACCCTTGTCACCTTGTTTGCACTTTGCTTATTTTCAGAATGCCTTTAAAAAAAGAAAAGAGAGAGAGACTATGGAGCCCAACACACAAGAAGAAGGGGCAGGAAGGAAAGGGGCAGGAACGAACAGATTCCGAGACGTCCTCTTTACGTTCAGCGAGATTAGGGAACTGTTTGCTTGCTGCTTTCCCAAAGCTGATGGTTGCAGTCTGCTCTGCCCCTTGCAAAGACAAGATTGAGGGCTCTGGGAGGAGAGCAGCGATGACAGGAGTGTTCATGTGGGTGGGGAATTGGGGACATTGCCATCTTTGCCTGATAAGACCCGCCACTTCCCTCTGTGGATGTGAAAATCAAAGCTTTGTTAGCTCTGGGCCCCAGCTGCTCCTGCAGTACCTGTCCGTGTCTGTCTTAAAAAGAGACTGTCCTCGAAAGAACAATGTCTCAAAGTGCAGCAGCAGCTGGCTCAAGGCAAGCCTGGATAACCCAATAGTATCATCTTTTTTAAAAAAAATCATTTTAAAATAGCTAATTCCTTGGCTCCCTTCACCTGGTAATTACAAATCAGAAGCTATCGTTATCTTGAAACCTCCATGATTAGTTCTCATTTCCTGACCTCTGTACAGGGAAAATATGTCATTATTTGAGGCAATAGAATTTAGTCTCTTCAAGTAAGTGACCTACATACAACGGATAAACTGCAGGAGAAAATTAGGTGCTACTCTGACAGCAAGCGTACTGTTAATGTTCCTTAATCTTATTAGTATTTATCATCTTGAAAAGCTGCAACAGTGAGATTCACATTTCACATTGATATACAGAAGAAAACGTGTCTGAGACAGGAAGTGTGTAAAACCGTGTGTGCACATGCACACACGTGCATACACGCACAAATGACACTGCCCTGCCTCAGTCTGCAGCCATCAATCTGAGCTGCATTGTTTGAAGATGGGTTTGTGACCTTAAAAGGATGCAGCCTGACTCTGAGTGGTGGTAGGCACACAGGATTCATTGCTGTGTGAACAATTTCCTATGCATTGTTAATAGTGTTTCCTGTGGTTAATTGTTCCTCCTATCCCCACATCAAACTTGGAATCTTCCCTTGTCAACAGCCCTCTATCTCCAACAGTGCAGGAATGTAGCATCAGCCTGTGTCCAGTTGAAATGCGAGAGCCACACCTTGGCACCCTGACTGTTTAGGTGGAAGACAGGCAGAGGGGAGAGCTCCTTATTTACCTACAAATGAAGAATCTCTTAGAGAAGGACTCTGAAAGGAGACAGGTGGGGGTGGGGGCGCTGCCATTCATTCCACTCTGTAAAACCAAGAACACCAGGCTAAGGGTGTCCTGAGTTTGCTAACCTGTGCAGAGCTGGAACAGGGTGAGTGCCATGGAAGACCAGAAGTTTGGAGGTTTGACATGCTAAGACTTCTGCAGGTGTGCTTGGTTCCTTAACAAAGGAGAGCGAGAGTGAGAGCGAGAAAATAGTAATGTTTTCAGAAAAGGACTGCTTTCCACACAGAATATTTGTCCACTTCCCATGCCAACAGCTGGAAAGGAAAAATATTTTTACAGTTTGAAATAGTTTCAGAGATCAGCTTTAAAATGGGCCCGTGCGACTGCAGATAGAGCAACCACACTGGTGTTTCCTAGCAGGTGGAGTGAGATCCCCTGGTACCATTTAGGTTAAAATCAGTTGGAAATTGATCCACATTTTGCATAGTTTAGGGCAAACCATCCTTGCCAAGGCCCCAAGACTAGCAGTCTAAAAACAGCTGCGCCCTGTGGTGAGGGATGGGTGAGAAGGCGCCGTCCCCTTGACTGTGACTCCACAGGGCCATTTTCCCATCCGCCGAGGCGCTCTGAGGAAGGGCTGGGCTGTTTCCTGGTGCCTCCTCCACCCAGCAAATGGGATGCTGTGAGCAGCAGCACCGGAAGAGGAGAGCCAGCCCCTCAGATCTGCTCACTTTCTGTATTTAGCTAATCCCTGCGGCCTAGGGCAAGCCATTTTTGAACTGCAGCTTCCTTAAAAGGCAATCGGTTGGAAAAAGGCTCCTGGCCCTTCCCCTTGACATTTGCATTGCTGAATTATCTGTTCATATTTTCATTACTTTGTCTCTCCTGCAGCAATGCATCTGCTCGGACTCAATTGGCAACTGCAGCCGGCAGATGGACACACCTTTAACAATGGGATAAGGACCGGCTTACCAGGAAACGATGATGTGGCAACAATGCCATCTGGAGGCAAAGGTGAGGTTACAGCTGCTGCTTGCCCTCCTGAGGTCAGGAAAATTCAGAGCTCTCGCCAGGTGGTACAGGTCTTTTAATCCAAATCTTGGAAAGTCTGCAGAAAGGAAAAAAGAAAGGGGGGGAAACCATTGCCTTTCATAGGTGCCCCCATTAAAAGCTGTTTGCTGTTCCTGTCTGTTAGCTGTGTTTGGCTGGAGTCGCTCGGAGCTGGCAAACTGCCTGCTTAGAGCAATGTGCCTACCTATGCTATCTACAGCGGCTGGCACCAGCTAGAGCTGCTTGAATGCATCCCAAAGCCTGGGCAGAAGCAGCAGCCACAGCAGCAGCCGCAGCAGCAGCTGGAGAAAGTCCTGCCTAATCAGAAGGCAGAGCGCAGCAGACAGCACATGCCACTAGACTGGGTCCCTCTCCCCCAGGAGAGACGCAGCCTCCCCCCGGGGAGGAAGCACGCCTGGCTTGGCCTGAAAGAGACAGCTCTGAGCTGTTCTGCCTTTGGGGGGAGAACAGAAAGGAGTTTTGACAACTTGGCAACAAAGCTTCTCTTCTCAGAACAGTGAAGGAGACAATAGAAATGTTTATGGAAGCAGTCAGGCAACTGTATTCTTGCAGGGGAAAAAAAATTAGGTGCTAACAATGTGTTAAGAGAGAGGAGAGAAAACAGAACCTTGGGGAGATGGGGACTGGAGCAATTAAAAGACAAGAGCAGCCAATAGCACCATTAGCCTGGCTGGCACGTGGAGGGGTGTGCCTCTTTCAGGCAGGAGAGAGGGAGAGAGGGAGAGTGATTGGGTGGAGGGCTTTTTCCAGTCACGGTGTTTTCAGCTCTGCCTCTTTGCAGGTATAGTCAGTTTACCCCCACCTTTCTTAAATGCCTCACAGGGAAATTTCAGAGAACAATGAAGTAGCATTTGTTAGGCACCTACCTTGCACCAAGCTTAGCATTGCTTAACTTCAACAACTCTGCAGGGAAAAAAACTCTTTCCAAGAACTAAGATCTAGAATGTTCTAGAAGTAGAACCCACATCAAGCAAGTACACAGGTACAAACCTGAATTTAGATCTGTGCCCTATGCAACTTGCAGCAGGACATGGGTGCTTTCCTTAGATCAGTCAGTCATTTTCCAGAGAGAAGACTTCAGAATTCCTTTGCTCTCTCAGCGTGTCCATTAGCCATCCTGAGATGCTAATGTGCTTAGATGATTCTCCCAGAGCTGTCCTAATGCTTCAAGTATGACTTCTCTTTCTTTTTATCTAAGTCTTTAAGAATCGCTCTACTCATCTATCATAATCATAACACTAAATTACCTCTAAGTAAGCATGAAAAAGTTTCATCTGTAGATGAAATGATATGCTTTCCATTATCGGCTAGACCTAAAAATGAAAAGTGTGTTTTGCCTTGACTGACCAGGTTCTGCTTTAACTAACCAAAAATGTCCAGACCGCAATCTGTTGGGCTCAGATTTGAAATCTGTCCACCTGTGGTACTTGACACCACGCTGTCTTGCCTGAATGATTTTGCTCCCCAGACAACACGGGGTAGTGTCTGGAGAATCGTTTGATTGTCACAATACATGGGGTTGCAACTGGCATCCAGTGCATGGGGGCCAAGGATGCGGTTCCACCACCCACAGTATACAAGACAGCCCTCTACAGTGAAGACTTCTGTCTACCAATATGTCGGTTGTGCTGACCTCAGAAACTTTAGGGAGTCTCTGTTATGCTTTATCTGTTAACATCTGCAAGTCAGCACCACCATTCTCTCAGAATACACATTTGAATGTGAATGGGTATAGTCTGCCATCCGCCTTAGCGATGTGTTCTGTGTGAGGCTGTGTACACATTCTAGAGCTAGATTCAAGTGCTTTGAAGTCGTGTCCTTCACATATGGGAATCGCTGATCTGTGCTGGCCTCCATAAATTAAAATCAGCTGCTCACCTCAAGTGAGCATCAGCATGGTTTCCAACCCCCACATCCCTTCACCAGCCCACACCAGCTCGGCTAGAATGCAGAAGAAAACTCCTGGCAGAGAGTAAGTCCCAGAAGAAGAAACACTTTCCACTGTGGCTTGAGAAGAATCTGAATTCTTCCCTTCGTGTGCCACAGGCCTTCAAAAATACTGCGTAAGTCATATAATATCACCATTTTTTGAATATTTTCCAAATGAGTTATGAGACACAAAATGTTGGCCAAATCATTATCCAATCAATCTTTTCAGAAGCTTGAATGTGAACTAAAACTCAAAACACCTCCTTAATGAACACCAAAGCAGTAGTCTTCTGATGACTCAAGATGTACCTCTTGTTGTTTTAAAAGTTTGGCTCATAAAGTCATGAGAAAGACTTTATTTTTCTCATGCACACCCAACTCATTTAGGTAAAGTGACCTTAGGTCTGAATTTCTTTACCCAGTGACCTCCTTCCTCCCCACTCCCCAATTCTATACATTTAGATAACCTGAATCAATCCCAATCGACTAGTTTTCCAGTGTTTCAAAGAGACAATCAAGATATATTGGCAATAAGTTAATTAAATAACACCCCCTCCATTTTTTTGTGGTATAGGATAATCCTTCACTCCGATAATGTTTTAATCAAGATACACCACACATTGCCAGGAAGGTTAATCTTATTAAGCAATTACTGGGTGAGTAGCCAGCAGGAGCAAATTAAAATGTAAGCAAAACACGGGCATGTGAGTCCCATGTAAGATGGCACATCAATAGAGATTTCATTACTGGTCTTTAGGAGTGTTTACTCTCTTCAGGTTTGGAAACGAATCTAATAGACAGGGCAGCCTACCCTCTTGGATATGTTAGTGGAAACGAAGCCCTTGATTAATTAGTTGGGAGAGTATGTTCTGTGGGCTTTGTCTTCCTTCCCTTTTCCATTTGTTGCTGTTCTTGGTTTATTTTTCCTCCCCTCTCTTTCAATTAAACCTGAATGTATGTGGATGTTAGTTGGGTTTCCCATCAAGAGGAGGGCACACAGAGCCTGCCAGAATCGTTCACCGTCTTGCGTGTATTTCTATATTAAAAGGAATGAACTCATACATCTTCATTACAAGGGCACGGGTGCTTTTTCTATAGATCTGGGATTAGATAAGCCTGGAACACAGATTCAATACAGTATTCTGACCTGGTCAGATAACATAAGGGAATCCATGTTGATTGGCTAGGCCCAGAGGCCAGAGAGACAGAAGTGTGCAGAGGGCACATCACACATACCCCACTGGTGTGCTGATTTCAAGAAAGAATAAACTCCCAAGGCACATTTCATGGATCATTTTCAAAATCTATCACTAATTTTAAATTCAAGATGTCCTCTGTATCAGGGGTCAGCAAACTCTATCTGGGGGCCACCTCTGTCCAGCAGCCTGTTACTGTAAATAAAGTTTTATTGGAGCCCAGCCAGACCCATTCACTTACTGTCTTTGGCTGCTTTTGCGTGGCCGGGGCAGAGTTGATGAGGTTCCACAAAGGCCAAGCAACCCACAGAGCTTGCACTATTTACTATGTTCCCCTTCACCAAAAGCAAAGATTAATGACTGCTCTCTTTCATTTCCAAACCCTATTTCTACTTTTCTAGAGCTTTTCCTATAACAAAACATATTGCAGGCAAGCGGAGCGAGGAGACCAGACTCCCAAAATGTTAGCTTTTCCTTCTGGACCAAGTACCAGTCATCATATATTCTCATTGGTGTTGCACAGAAGTATTTTGTGTCACATGGGATCCTGGAGCTCCATCACTTAGCATCCCTTGTGATCTTAGGCAAGTCATGGATCGCCATTCCGCCCCTAGCTCCTCATCTGTGAGATGGTTCTCCCAACATAAATGAAATAAGCCCTGGGAAACATTGCTTGTGATGGCAGGCACTTCATAAGCCAGCCAGGAATCTTGGTTACTGTCACTGATGTCATCACCCCAGCCTTCAGTGGGTCCATTGACAAATCTCCATGGGCTGCCTTGTCTGTCCTTTGAGGTGCTGTGTTTTCCAAAAGCTACGAAGTTGTGAGCATGTCAGGATGCACAACTATACACTGGATGTTTTCTTTTATCTTCTGAGAGTTACAACAAGCCCCAGGTGAGGATCGCTCCCTGCACATTTGCTGGGTAAGGTCAGTGGGCAGCAGGACTTGGCAGTGCAGAGGGCCCACTTCTAGAACAAGTTGGCCTGCTCCCCGCAGCATTATTTGTGTCACTGCAGCTTGAGTCCCATCACTGCCAGCCTGTCTGTTTTAAGTCCTACCATTCTCGGTTTATAACTCAGCTGTAAACATTTATTTGTGCCTGGAGCACATTTCTTTCCTACCCTTTGAAAAAAAAATCAGAATTTCCAGATGGTATGCAAGTTGGGAAAAAATGGCAAAGACTGTTATTCTGTTTAGAAACATGTTTTTCTACACTTGCCCTTTCAGCAAAAACTTCATAATGATTCTGACTGGTTGGCTTAATGCATGGTACTAGGAGCCAGATTAGCAGGGAGGTTGGTAATTCCTCCTCTGGCTCCCGTCAGTCAGCCTCTTCATGAACACAGCCTGGGGTTTCCAAATGATCTCTCCCTACATGGGGGCTTTTCCAGCGTCAGTGAAGTTCCCACAAGGACCAGGGGTCATTATATTGGAGTCAAACATCACATGACTGCAAATCTACTGGCAAACACAGCAACAGCCCATGTGCAGACACAACACCTCCCCACATTTTGGAAGCCATGTTTTTCTTCTGTTGTTTGTTACAGATGTGTGCCCGTTAAGTGCATCCACCATGATGGTAGGTTTCCACTTCTGCCTACAGCCCACAACACTGCACTAAGTTGCATGGTTCCTGTTGTACACTGTATCAACGTGTCTTGACGTGGGGTTTAATAATGAAGCACAGTTTCCCTCTGTACAGTATTCTCCTTGCCCTCATTTCCCTTTCAGAGTTGACTTGCACACCCAGATAGGTTCTGTTTGCTGTCTGCCTGCACACCTATGTGTATCCCATCTACCTTGCACAGGGTCTGAAATGCAGCCACTAATCATAGTGGTTAGATGTTTCATGGACAACCAGATAAGGCTGCCAGCTCCACTGCTGCAGAGATGTATGACCTTGAGCCAGTCACTTCCCAAACTTCCATGAACCTTGGTTTTCTTATCTGATAGTTGGGGGAAAACTATAAGGGTATTAAAACAGTGAGAACCACTCAGAAATGTTCGCTGTTAATAATACTAATAAACTTAATGATGTATTCCTGTAGAACCAAGTTCAGAGGTTGGAATATTTGTTAACACTCTGACTGGCAAAGGGTTGACCATTTTTACCTAAGACAGCAAACTGAATTTTCAAGAGATAGAAAGGCCACATAGAATCCCAATAGTTGAAAGATTTCTTCAGAGTCATTAATGCTCGGTGATACTGTGGCTCTCATCTCAGAAGCAGTGGCTCTCAGGATGGAAACCTATTCCTGGGGAATAGCCAAGCCACAGCAGGTGAAGGCTGATGAGCTGCTGGTGTCTCAGGCCAGCAATATTTTTGAGCAATGGAGCTAAGTATTTTAGGAAAATCTTTTCACTTACCTGTTGGTTAAATGAAACCCTAAGATGGTTGTGCTGATTCCCACATAGGTGGAAATGAAGTGTAATGACTGAAGCAATATTCTGAATTCAACTTTATTTGCAGTAGATAAAAACATGAGAGGCAGAGTCATCTGCAAGGCAGATGGATACGGAGGTGCCTCCGCAGTCCCGTTAAGTTAGGACATATTAACGTGAAGCTTCATTTCCCTGGTATGACTGTGAGTCCGTTCCCTTTATCGCTTGTTTGGGGAATAGTTTCGCTGTTTCCGTAAATGAATTATAGCAACATTTTCTGAAATGATTAGCTCCTAATGTGGCTATGGAAGGCTGTCGTTTTGCTCGACATCAGTCTTATTTAACTGGTTGAAATTTTAGGTACATGTTTGAGAAATAGGCAATCGCTTCACATTTACATGGGCAATCTTCCGTGGAGTGATAGAGCTGGGCGATCCTGTGAAATTGATCATTAGAATCCTGCCTCCAAAGCCCCAGAAATCTCATCTTGAAGCTACAGATGAACTAGCCAGAGCCATCCTATCTGAAACATCTGTTTCTTGGGGCTGCACCTCCACTCTTCATTGTGAGAACACAGAAAAGTTTGGCAGGAAGTCCCAGGTCAGTGACACAGGGCCTGGGCTTGGCTCTGCATGGTCAGGTCACCAGGCTTAGTCAGAACCCAGAACCCAAGGATACAGGCCAGTCACTCACAGAATAATTACAGGATGCTGCTTGATGCCTCTTCTCCTGATCGTCCCAGATCAGTCCCAAGCCAAGTCCACAGAACCCTGGGCTGAAGACTGCCTGGACAAGGGATGCTGGGAATATGGCATGCACCACAACTCTGCTGCTTGCTGGTACTGTGAGCACCGTTGTGGATGCTCTATAAACGTTTATTACAATAAAGTGAGAAGCAATGCCCACACAGCTTGCGACATTCTTTGGTCATTGTTAAGTAAGTCCGATCTCAATGTTCTTGTCTTAAGCAGCCTTCGCAGAGTTGCCCACACGAGAAGCAGCCGGAGCACACAGCACCAGCTATTTGGAAGGGATGGACTTGTGAAATTGTTTTCTGTGGCTCTCACAACTTACTACTAATGACCTGCGAGCTGCCCTTCCCAGTCTACAGATGCAATGACCACTCACAGTATATTGATTTCAGCAGCTCTGCCAAATGACTGTTGATGAAGGCCCTCTCTCATTAATTGTGCCTACACTAGACAAGCTTTATTTGCAATTAGAACACTGCGAATATATCCTTCAAATCTGGGATAAGTCATTACTGCTGATTTAAGGTAGCACTACTGCCGAACAGGATGTAAAGATGTAGAAGTACTACAAGACAGGTTCTATATAGGTTACTTGATTGAATCCTCAAAGGTACTCCCATTATATAAGTGACAATCTCAGAGAGGGATAGTGATCAGGCCAGAGGCACACAGCTGGTAGTGACCAGAGCTGGGATTCAGACCCAGGGCTGACCAGCTCCACTGGGCCACCCTGCCTCCTTGAGATCTCTGAACTTCTCAGTATGAGAATGCCCACCTGATATGTCAAGATAGAAATTCTGATTACTCTATTTCCTTGCTTTCTATCTCTCAACAGTGTCCTGTTAGAGACTAGCTGGGTTAATGATCTTAGAACCCCTTGCAGAGCCGGGGAAAGTCCAGGGTCAAGCTCTAATTCATGGACTTAAGACTGGATTCAACGCTTCTTTCTTGAGCTTACAGAATAGCACAGACTTATACTCCTGGGTGCCAGTCCAGGGAACTGACCCCCAGGGACAGTCACAGAGGTGCTTCCCCCCATGGTACTACAGCAGTTTACCAAATCAGTCATTGCTTTTCATCTCTTTGGAGGCAGTCAGTGTGCAACACTCATCTGTTTCTCATTGTTTTTAAAATTGCAAGTGTTGGAGCTGGCGCTGTGGCTCACTTGGTTAATCCTCCTCCTGTGGCACTGGCATCCCATATGGGCGCCGGGTTCTAGTCCCCGGCTGCTCCTCTTCCAGTCCAGCTCTCTGCTGTGGCCCGGGCAGGCAGTGGAGGATGGCCCAAGTCCTTGGGCGCCTGCACCAGCATGGGAGACGAGGAAGAAGTACTTGGCTCCTGGCTTCGGATCAGCGTAGCTCCAGCCATGGCGACCATTTGTGGGGGGGTAAACCAATGGAAGGAAGAACTTTGTCTCTGTCTCTCTCTCTCACTGTCTAACTCTGTCAAAAAAAATTTTTTTAAGTTTTTTTTTAAAATTGCAAATGTTGTGATTTTCATTTTCAAGCCTTTTTCAAATTTCATAGAAAATATATTTTTTTCTTTCACCATAAAGAGTATTAGCGTAACAATTGGCAGGTTTCGATGAGATCTGTAGATGAAATATCTTGTCATATCAAGTGTTAAATTTTTGATTTTGAAACCTGTACTGTGGTTCAGAAATTAATGTCTTTGCTTTGTAGAAAGAAGTGGTTACAGGTAGGGGAGGATCCTGTCTGTAACTTCCTGTCAGTTTTTCAGGGGGAAAAAAAGTGTGTGCACATGCACACGCATGAGGGTACTGCTGTCACCCAGTTGTCACTCTCCCAATGCCTCGTCTTGGCTGAGGCAGAGGCTGGGGTAGTGCTGGTAAGTTGAGTTCTCCCATGTGGGTGGTAGGAACTCGATCCCTGGAGTCATGACGGCTGCATCCCAGAGTCTGCACTGGCAGGAAGCTGGGGTGAGGAGCTGGAGCCAGGAGTCGAAGCGAGGTACTCTGACAGGGGACACAGGCACCTTAAATACTGAGCCAACCACCTGCTTAATAAGTTTGTCTAGATGTAAAAAAGATTTGAAAACCATGTATAGATTTTTTTAACATTTTCCATGTGCTCTTGAAGACCCCTCAAATATGAGTCCATAAAAATAAGTGGGGGGTGGGTAGTGAACACTGCAAAATGTGATTCAGTTGCACAGTTTGAGAATGTAATTGGAAAGCAGTCACTATTATATATTTTTTAAAGATTTATTTATTTGAAAGTCAAAGTTACATAGAGAAAGGAGAGGCATGAGAAATAGAGAGGCAGAGAGAGAGAGAGTTCTTCCATCCGATGGTTCACTCCCCAGTTGGTCGGAAAGCAGTCACTATTTTAAAGTATCGACATCTTATGTCAAGGTGGGGGGGCAGCGTTATGGTACAGTAGGTTAAGCTGCTGCTTACCGTGCTGGCATCCCATATCAGAGTGCCTGGTCAAGTCCTGGCTGCTCCCCATCTGATCCAGCTTCCTGCTAAGTGCACCTGGGATGGCAGCAGAAAATGGCCCAAGTGCCTGAGCCCCTGCCACTCATGTGGGAGACCTGGATCGAGTTCCTGGCTTCTCACTTCAGCCTGGCTCAGCCCTGGATGTTATGGCCATATGGGAAATGAGCCAGCAGATTGAAGAGACATTGCTCTCTCGCTCACACACACTCACTCTCTCACTCTCTCTCTCACTTCTCTCTCTCACTCTCACTCTTTCTCTCTTAAAAGCAAAGTCACCTGTGATAAACTCATTCTAAAGGCTTTCTGATAACCCCTCTCCCTGGCCATTCCCAACGTGCACATCCACACATTCTTTGTAGCACAAGCCCAGAGACAACACTCTCACCCCAGTAGACCAGAGTGGAATGCCACTGAAGACTTCTTTAGGCCCAAAAGACCTTGAGACCTGGAGAGCTAGACCCAGTGTATTATAGCTGCTCAGTAAGAAGCATGAGCGTCAATCAACAGAATGGTTTATTTACACCTGTTCCTTCCAGAGAGATTCAAGGTCATTATATAATATGGCTAGGACCATGATTCTTGGTTTGTTTTGTTTTGCTTTGCTTTTTAAGGCAGAGTGACAGAGAGAGAGGGGAGACAGAGAGAGATCTTTGATCTGCTGGTTCACTCCTCAAATGGTCACAACATCCAGCGCTGAGCCAGTCCAAAGCCAGGAACTTGGAACTCCATTCAGATCTCCTATGTGTGTGGCAGGGGCCAAAGCACCTGCACCATCTTCTGCTGTTTTCCCAGACACATTAGCAGAGAGTTGGGTCAGACGGGAAGCAGCTGGCTCTCTGATGTGGGCGCTCTGACATGGGATGTTGGCATCACAAGCAGCACCTTAACCCACAGTGCTACCACACTGAGCACTGAGCTCCTACCTCTTAGTTCTTAATCTAAGGACCTTTCCACTGTTTTCCATCTTTCTTGGGTATTTTGTTTATAAGATTTTATGCAAAAGGAAGATTTAAAGTTTACCTGCCACTCTTCAAAATGATCCACAAGGAAAGTTTCTGGCTTTGACTTGGTCCAGCCACAGCTGTTGCAGCCATTTGGGGAATGAGAGAGATCCTCTCTCTGTCTCTCTTTGAAATAAACAAACAATAAAAAAAGTGGAAATTCTAATAGAAAGTTTCTTTAAGCAGCAAATACCAGGGGACAAGCATTTGGTGCAGCCGTTAAGTTACACTTGGGACACCTGTATCCCATATCTTGAGTGCCTGGGTTCCAGTCCCAGCTCCACTTCAGATTGCAGTTTGCAGGTGCCAGCTAATATACCTCCTAGGAGACAGCAAATGATGGCTCAAGTAGTTGTCCTGCCATTGACGTGGGAGACCTGGGTTGAGTTCCTTGCTCCCAGCTTAGGCCTGACCCACTCATGGCTGTTGTAGGCCTTTGAGGAATGATCCAGCTTGCTCATGGCAGCTGGCTCTCACTCACTCTCATGCACTCTTTCTCTCTCTCTCCCCTTTGTTTCAATCTTTCAGATAAAATCAATAAAAAGATTATATGTAAATAGTAAATTCCACAAAAAGCCTTTACAGAAAGTAATTTTATTTTTAAAAGTTTCTGTTTACATGCACATTTCAAAGTAAATCTTTTTGTAAATATTTATGTGTGCATTAATTTACTTATTTTAGAGGCAGAGAGACAGATAACAGACTGCCCATCCACTAGTTCACTAGAACCAAAGCTGCCAGCCAGGAGCGCATTCCAGGTATCCCACATGGGTAGCGGGAACCCAGTTGTTTGAGCCATCACCTCTGCCTCCCAGGGTCCACATTATCAAGAAGCTGGAGTCAGGAGCCAGAGCTGGTTACTGAAACTAGATCCTCTGATGTGGGATGCGTGAGACTTAACCTGCATCTTAATCACGAGGCCAAAAACCCACCCTCCAAACAGATCTTGGTTAAGGCTCTCATTTCACCCCATAATCACAGGGATTTGGTTAAAATTACCCACCAGACAGAATTTCTCCAATTCAGCAAGCATGCACAGATCCCCGTGAATCACCAAGCACAGAGCATAGGAGCTCAGAGAGCGATCTGCACCTGTGCCTGGCTGCAGGGATCACAGGGCTGTGAGAGGCGCTCCGCAAGGTGGGCAGAATCAGCCGGGGTGCCTAGCAAAGCCGCTGCAGGCCATAGAGCTAAGTGCAAAGGCTCTGAAGATGCAAACATAGGGAAAGAACATTTTTCTCACCCGGGAGGTGGAGGAGGGGGTAGAAGTAGAGCTTTAGAACAAATGTGCTCTTGACCTGGAGCAGATGCTGTCAATTTTAACTTGTTATGCCAGAAGGATTGGACTCCCAGACGGATGGATGGATAGATAGTGTTATGCATGTGTACACACATATAAATGTATAAATATATATATACACACAAATATAAGGGTACTTCTCAAAGTTCCTAGAAAATATATAAAATGCAAAAACTATACATGGATTTCAAATGTTTGCACCAAAATAAATTTGTTTTAATTCCAGTTTTCCATGAACTTTTGAAGTAACCTAAGATATCTTATTTGCACACACAGTTCCTTTGTCTTTAAAAAAATCCTTTACTCTAAAAAGAAAGTTAAATGCTTTCCTGTATAGTTTTTCTCTCTTTTGTTTTGTTTTGTGTAACCAGCTTTTAGTTTACTCTGTTCTTGGCGCTGTATTAAACTCTTGCTAATAACCTTGCCTGTGATGTCGTTGGAATTATCACATAAAGGACCTGGAAGCCCAGACAAGTTAAGCAAATTGCCAGAGGTCACACAGCATGGAAGAATCAGAGCCAGGATATAAATCCAGTTCTGTCTGACTCCAAACCCTGAGCTTCATTGCTGGTGCACTGCCTCATTTAATGGATAGGGTGCGAAAAAAGCCTACAGAGAGGTGTGGCTTCCCCGCAGACCATGTGTCCTCACTGGCAGTCACAGCCCACTCACCGAGTCAGTGTCCTGGAGTCAGGATCTTCCTGCTGTGGGAACGAGACCTTCAGGCTCCTTCCACGAAGATCTGCAGTGTGGCCACCGCATTCCTAGCAGCCACACTCGCCGTGACATTCTCAGAACCCATCTCGGTTTCCACAGTAGATTAGGGGGCTGATTTCTGCCTCTTTTTCATATCCTGTCATTAACCCAGCCACCCCTGAAACCCCAACAGACGTGAAGAGAAGCCTGTACTATTAAAGATGAATAATGCCTAGAAAGTCCTCTTTAAAATTGTTCTTATTGTGTTTCTGTACCTTGTTGCTACATTAGCATTGCTGGGCTTTCTCTCAGTCTCTAACAGACGCCCAAACTCTTTTTCCCATGGGGGCTCCTTTTTTTAAAAAACTATATCCTTTGCTTCCTAGGTTCTTTGGGTTAGATTCCCTTCCCCAAAAGGCATTCATTGGGAGAAGAGAAAAAGAAGCACTTTAGAGAAAATCAATTTCCAGCTTCCAGTTTACAGTAACCAGAGTTGTTTTTTTTTTTCTTTAAGACTTCTTTTATTCATTTGAAAGGCAGAGTTACAGGGAGGGAGGGAGGGAAGGAGGGAGAGGGAAGGATGGAGAGGGGGAAACAACCATGTGCTGATTCACTCCACAAATGGCTGCAGTGGGTGGGCCTGGGACTGGGCCAAACCAGAGCCAGAAGTCAGGGATCCCATGTGGGTCTCCCACGCAGGTGACAAGGACACCAATACGTGGGTCCTCTTCCATTGCTTTCCTAGGCTGGTGAGCAGGGAGCTGGATCTGCAAGGGAGCAGCCAGGAATTGAACAGGTGCTCTGATATGGGATGCAGGCATCACAAGCAGCAGCTTAACCCACTGTACCACGATGCCAGCCCCAGCCAGAGCTTCTGATCCACCTGTCACGACGGATGTCTCCTCCTGGACATACCGTTATTTCAGTAAAGTCTTCTATTTAAGCTTTGGGCCTTAAAAATAGCCAGAATCCAGGGCCAGCATTATGGCATAGTGGGTAAAGCCACCGTCTGCAGTGCCAGCATCCCATATGGACCCAGTTTGAGACACAGCTGCTCTACTTCTGATCCAGCTCCCTGCTAATGTGCCTGTCAAAACAGCAAAAGTTAGCCCACGTGCGTGGGTCTCTGCAACCATTTGGAGACCCAGAAGAAGCTACTGGCTTCAGTCTGGCCCAGCCCTTGGCCATTGTGGCCATGTAGGGAGTGAATCAGCAGATGGAAGATCTCATTCTCTTTGTCTCTCCCTCTCTGTCTATAACTCTGCCTTTCAAATATAGAAAAATAAATCTTAAAAAAGAAAACAATAAAAAGAATCTATTTTGTGTCAAATTTTTTAAGAGCTTTACATGGATTAACTGATGAATCCTTGTAACAACTCTATGAAATAAATGGCAATTGTGTCCCCACTTTACAGATGAGGACTGAGGCACAGAGACTTCATACACTTTGCAAGTATCAAGGCTAAGGTTTGAACAAGACAGTCTCAGGCCAGGGTGTGGGCTCCTAAACATGTACCATATAGTCAGTGTCTACTGGAATCTATTTTGTGTCAAATTTTTTAAGAGCTTTACATGGATTAACTGATGAATCCTTGTAACAACTCTATGAAATAAATGGCAATTGTGTCCCCACTTTACAGATGAGGACTGAGGCACAGAGACTTCATACACTTTGCAAGTATCAAGGCTAAGGTTTGAACAAGACAGTCTCAGGCCAGGGTGTGGGCTCCTAAACATGTACCATATAGTCAGTGTCTACTGGAAATGGACAGAATGTTTGACAAACAAACCATTGAGGCCCAGTCTGGAGACACGGGCCACTCAGGACTTCCAGTTGTTTGTTTTCTTCTCCAAGAGGTTATGTAATGGAGGCCTCCACACTGCCCTTAAGGAGCCCATTCCCTAGTTTTATTATCCTAGAGGCCCAGGGGTTCTTCTTAAGATCTAAGCTGTTGTTTCTCCTGCTTCATTTTAATCCCCTGTTGACTCTTTATTTGATGCACTATTGAGCTGGATAAAAATGAATCATCCGCCGGTGCTGCAGCCCACTAGGCTAATCCTCCACCTTGCGGCGCCGGCACACCGGGTTCTAGTCCCAGTCGGGCGCCGGATTCTGTCCCAGTTGCCCCTCTTCCAGGCCAGCTCTCTGCTGTGGCCAGGGAGTGCAGTGGAGGATGGCCCAAGTCCTTGGGCCCTGCACCCCATGGGAGACCAGGAAAAGCACCTGGCTCCTGCCATCGGATCAGCGCGGTGTGCCAGCCGCAGCGTGCCGGCCGCTGCAGCCATTGGAGGGTGAACCAACGGCAAAGGAAGACCTTTCTCTCTGTCTCTCTCTCTCTCACTGTCCACTCTGCCTGTCAAAAAAAAAAAAAAAAAAAAGAATCATCCTCTCACATGTTACAGAAGAAAGGGGGAAGAGAGCTTGAGACCCTCAAGTCATTCTCAGCTTGCTTCTGCCACGTAGACACGAATGATGTTCAGTGATGCAAAAATTCCCCTTCGCCATTTTGCAGACAAGTACCTGAGGTCAAGGCCACATGTGAGTCTTGTTCTAACTAAGTAGCTGGGTAACACTGGAGGTGGACAGCTTTGCTCACTGTTCATGCCAGTCTTCAACAATTTTATCATTTCTTCCAGTCATTCAAGCCCTTTTCACTGTCTGTTGGCCAGATTTGGATAAATATTTTCAAGAGTTGGTCCACTACAGAATGTGGAGGAGACCTTGGTTTTAATCTAGAGGGCCTGCAGTGTGATTTAGTGGCCCCCAGAAGGGAAAAACCCTCAGGACAAAAATGACTGGTTTTCTTCTTGCATTTCGTCTGAGTGGGTCTAGGAGTTCGTGAAGAAGTGGGAGGATGGTCAGAGGCAACCACAGTTCAGAATCCAAGTGAAGGAATCACAAATGTCTTTTGCCAACAAGGTTCCAATTAGTTTTTTGCCATTTTAGAGATCAGAGAAATAAAGCTCTGTGAGCTGATGGATCTGCTTTTCTTGGTCAACTACTCATAACTCCCAGCCTTTCCTTAATCCTATAGTTGCAAAGAATCCCCCTGGAAGTGTAGGAGGAGCCAATTGGCACCATTTTTATTAAGAAAATCTCCTTAAAAATATGTGTGTGTAGAACTCCCCCTGTTAACGTTCTGAAGAATGCTGAGTGTGAATAACCAATACTTTCATTGTGAGCGACTTCAAATAATGCAGCAGAAATGTGTTCATGTTGCTGAAAGAAAGGTGTCGTTCCCCATAATTTTAGGCCCCTCCTTCAAACTCAGTGAAAGAGACAGCCCCAATACTAGGTCAACCTCAGATCAACTCTGCATTTTCTGCTGAGTTTTTTGTTTGTTTTGGGCTGATTTTTGTTCAGAATGTCAGTGTGTATTAGACTTGTTTCTGTCTGGAAAGGATAATGAAAGGCTGCAAGAATTAAATCTGGTCCCCAATTAACATCACCCTCCCTTTCCCTGCTGGTAATTTTTATATCGCCGTCACATTCAGGGTGGTTGGAAGTTTCCCATGTACTTATCAGACTCCAACTCTTCTTATTTGATCAGTAAAGAGTAATTGTCGAATTTTCAGAGGCATTTGTGCCAAGACTTCAGATGCCCTGGGGTATGAGTTTATAATTTTGCTACTTAAATGTTTTCTAAATGTTTTAGCTGTGACTTGAAAAGAAATGTTCCATGAGTTTCCTCTTAATATTAAAGAAACAAAAATCTTGGCATTTAATTGAGCAGACATATAGAGCTAGCTATTGTGTACAGATGGCCTTGACTTGGTGTTCATTCCTGTTTTCCAGTGCCCTGGTCATTGAAAAACAGCAGCATAGACAGTGGCGAAGCAGAAGTTGGTCGTCGAGTGACTCAAGAGGTCCCACCAGGGGTGTTTTGGAGATCACAGATTCACATCAGCCAGCCTCAGTTCTTAAAGTTCAACATCTCCCTCGGGAAGGATGCTCTCTTTGGTGTCTACATAAGAAGGGGACTGCCACCATCTCATGCCCAGGTATGGCCATGCTTGATATAGCAAAATGTTAAATACATAGATATGCACAAGGTCCCACCCACTAGGATGCCTGTACTTAAAAGGTGGACCACAACAAGTGTTGGCAAGAGTGTGGAGAAATTGGAACCCTTCTGTGGCATTGGTGGGAATGCAAAATGGTGCAGCCTCTATGGAAGTCAGACAGTTCTTCAAAAAGTTAAACGTAGAATTGCTACATGACACAGCAGTTAGCTCACTTCTAGGTCTGTAGCCAAAGAGAATTAAAAACATTATCTTCTCATAAAAATGGGTGCAGTGGTATTCATTATAGCATTACTCATAATAGCCAAAAAGCAAAAGCAACCCACAAATCCAGCTAATGAATGGATAAACAAAATGTTACTCATCCATGCAGAGGTGTATGATTAAGACATGGACTGGAGTGAAGTGTTGCTCCCTGCTGCAATATGAGTGAACCTTAAAACACTGTGCAGGTGAAAGAAGCCACATACAAAGGGCCACGTACTTTGTGCTTCAGCTTATATGCACTGCCCAGAATGGGGAAGTCCATAGAAAAAGAAAAGCAGAGTGTCGTGATTGCCAGGAGCTAGCAGTTGGGGTTTCTTTGGGGTGGCAGGTGATAAAAAGGCTCTGAAATTACATGGCTGTGATGGTTTGCACACCATAGTGACTACACAAAACCTACTGGATTGTAAAATAATGAAATTTATATATGTAATGAAATTAATACCCCAGCCTGAGTAAGCTGCCTTTGCTAGGCCTGGTGGTTAATCCTTTGGCACTTCGATGTTGTGGTTATTGGGTTAGTTTGTTAAAATCCCATTCCGAGGCATCCATTGTATATGACAAGAGTGATGTGACATCAACCAAAGAGTTCAGCGTGTGTCTCTTGGTGTCTTCCCTTTGCTAAATTCCTTGAGATTTCCCTGGCACTGTGACAGTGAGGTTACTCCCAGAATTGAGATTCATGAGATTGGGTTATATTAAGGGTTTCATTATTTTTTTTCTCATTTCTCCTTTAATTTGTCCTGATTGATGGTTAGCCATAGCACTTGAGGTAAACTTAGACCCATGTTGAATTTCTTTTGCAATAAAAGTTGTACTTACATGTTAAGAAAAAACAAAAATCTCATTTGCCTGCAAATCCAGCAAGAACATAAGTGCATTAGGAAAAAAGAGAAAGAAAAAAGAACAGTGGTGGAAAAAACGCCCCTCTATCCAGTCAAAACTGATTTTGAAATGTGTGAGGAAGGTATTCATCTGGAAAATTCAATTGGAAGAATTTAAAGCTTTAAAACCATTTGTAAATATGAGGTAGTCAGGCCACCATTTCCTTGTCTTTAGCTCACAGCAGACATTGCTAATCGATGACAGCACTTTTCCTCGCTGAGCCCAGTGAACTAATACCTCCCATAGAACTCTCAAGGCAGCCACTACCAATCGACCAGTGTTGGCTCTCAAGACAAAACTTATTTGCAATCCCATCTTTACAGCCCAGAATGATCGATACGAGGACTACAAGTACTATTTCTTTTTTGGCCATGGAGGGCTGTGTACATTTTTATTACCATACACAGCCCATGCTGTAGGGACCAATATGTAAAGTGGTAATCAATGAGTCCTCCATTCATCCATCCAGAACAATATTTATTGGGCTAGACACTGATCATCCAGAGCTGAGTTAATACAGCCCCTGACCAAGCAGAACTCCTGATACAGAAATCACATCTGCTCTGCAACAAGATTCCCATCCAGAGAAAGAGGAATTCAGCTGAAAGAAGTCCCTAAGGCATTGCCGTAACTTCTGGCCAGACAGCAGGGTGCTGTTCTGGGAAGTTGCACAAATTGTTTGGTGGTCTCCTTGACCTTCAGGCTCCACCGAGTCCACTGTAGCGTAATGAAGGATTTACAGTGGAGAAATCTGCTTGTTGGCATTATTCGGGTGAGTACGAACATGCCTCTGGGCACAGCTGAGAATAACTTTCCTCACAGCCAGTTCAATGCAGAGAGCTTTTCTGGGAAAAATATTTCTTTCCCATGTTGTCCCAGAGTACTATTCACCCCTTTCCTTTCCTGCTCTGGGCAGCTGGAGTCATGGGCAAGCCAATGGTGATGGCAAGTCAAGTCGGCAACTCTCTGGAACTGAGCAGTAGTGGACAGGAGGCAGAAATGTACTCTATCCAGTTTCTCTGCTGCTCTGACATTCAAGACTCACATGCTCAATGACAATGTCCTTTCTTCTTTTGTGCCTACGCCACACTGTCCATCTTGTGCCAAGCCAGTGATTGTTCTAGTGATCGTCTTCCCAGAATAGTTCCTCTCCAGGGACAGCCCCATCACACACTTCAAGGGAAGGGAAATGAATTGGCATGGGCTGATACGTACTGGGCTTTCATGTGGCTGCCAGTTTGGGAATTCAGTGTGTGTCGGGCTGGGTGGGGGGTGGGGGGGGTCAGGTGAGCAAGGCAGTATAGGTGCCTAGAAATGCACACAACAAGTATAGCATAGGAAAAGAAAGAAAAATACTCCCTACACATCCGCACATCCATTCCCTGTCATTCCATGCATTCATGTCCATTTGACGAGCTACATTTCCTCAAGGAGCCGGTGCTTAACTCTTTGCAGGGATAGGTGACTAACACATGTCTCAAACCATTATAGAATTTCTCATTTCTATTGGCATAGCCTATCAAGGAACTTAAGTTCTATGGGGATTGGCAGTCTAGCCAAGGTGACTCATTTGAGCTAGAGAAAGAGAAAGTGGTGAGGAGGGGGAAGAATATGCAATTCTATTGGCTGTGTTGCATGAAATAGCTCTGTTTAAATTTTATTGAGTATCATGCTCTGACCAAGAGCCTACAAGGTTTAGTATCCTTGTTCAAGGATATTAAATACAGAGGTGAATCCTTTCTTACTATTTAAATTTCCAAAGAATCAGAATCTGTCCCAGCTGACTTTTTGAAACTGGCTTTTTATGGGGATACAAAAACAGCATGGCATCAGAGAGAAAGTGCTGGAACTGGAGTGAGCATGCCCCACCTCACGTTGACCGGGTGACCTTGGGTGTGTTCCTTCACCTCTCTTGGCTTCTTCTTCTTTTCTACCTGTATTCTCCCCCTCACAGTGTTGCTGTCATGATGTAACAGCTACAGAGTAAGATAGGAGACATGTCTGCAGACAAAAGCACAATGAAAAGATAATGTATGGCAAATGTTTTATTGTACAGATCACATGTCCCTTGTCCAGAATGCTTGGCATTACAAGTGTTTCACATTTCATAAATCTGAAATTCAGCTTTCAGTCTATCTTGGATTTCAGATTTTTGAATTAAGGATGTTCAACTTGTATTTGGAAATTCTGTGTGGCCCTCACAAATGCTGTATATAGATAGAAAATTATGCAAATATAGGTTTTTAGTATAAATTACTTTCCCAGTTTTTTCTTCTTATTAAAGAATAAACTATATTTTCATTGCAGAAACCAAAGAAAGAAAATAAATCCCAATTTGAAGCAGTCTTCTTTTGTAACAAAACCTAGCTTGAGTAAAGACAGAAAGAAAATCTCAGAATATTAGTGGCTTTAAATAGCAAAGGCTATTCCTTTCTGAATCTTTTAAAATTGTGTTTTGTTATGAAAGATTTAAAAAATCAACTATGTTTTGTTTGCGAGAAAGAGGTGGAGAGAACTAGAGAGAAAAAAACAGACAAAGTGAGCTCCCATCACTGTTTACTCCCCCAAATGCTTGTCACAGCCTGGGCTGGCGTGGGGCAAAGCCAGGATCCAGGTACTCAATCTAGGTCTGCCACATGGGTAGCAGGAAGTCAATTACTTGAGCCACCACTGCTGCCTCCCCCTCCCAGGAAGTACGTTGGCAGGAATACAGGCTATTTCTTTGTATTCTCTTTTTTTTTTTATTTTTTATTTATTTATTTTTTTGACAGGCAGAGTGGACAGTGAGAGAGAGAGAGACAGAGAGAAAGGTCTTCCTTTGCCGTTGGTTCACCCTCCAATGGCCACCGCAGCCGGCGCACTGTGGCCGGCGCACCGCGCTGATCCAAAGGCAGGAGCCAGGTACTTATTCTGGTCTCCCATGGGGTGCAGGGCCCAAGCACTTGGGCCATCCTCCACTGCACTCCCTGGCCACAGCAGAGAGCTGGCCTGGAAGAGGGGCAACCAGGACAGAATCCAGTGCCCCAACTGGAACTAGAACCCGGTGTGCCAGCGCCACAAGGCGGAGGATTAGCCTAGTGAGCCGTGGCACTGGCCCTGTATTCTCTTTCAGTGGCTCTCAACCAGGGGCAATTTTGCCCCATCTCCCCGTAGCCTCCTACCTGGAAACATAGTGCAGTGTCAGGAAATATTTTCGTTGTCACACATGGGAAGCAGCTGTCATGAGTTTCTGGGGGGTGAAGACCAGGAATGCTGTTGAACACCTGGCAATGCGCAGGGCCTCTGCTGCAAAGGATAAGCCAGCCTCAAATGTCTACAGGGCTGAGCTGGGTGTTGTGGGGCACACAGATTAAAAACACAGTGAGACTTTTGAGGTCAAATTAGGAGTCTTTATTAGCCAGCTGGCGACTGCCCTCTCACAGAGCAAGTCCTGAGAAGACAGCCCTGAGTTGCAGTGGCAGTGGGGGGGGAGGGGTTAAAAAGGGAAAACCTACTTTTTATCAGACATTTGATTATACGTATGGGCTTGTGCAAGCAGAAGCGAGAAACAGTTATCAGCTAGGTTTTTTGTAACCTTATTGAAAAATGTAATGATTCAAGTATTCAATTGTTCCTGGTCGGGGTCAAGCATGGCATCACTGACCTTGGTGCCACCTGTGTTATTTGTGGCTGCAGCCGGGAGTAGACAGGAGAAGCCATAGTCTGGTGGCCTTGGCCGTTATCAAGCAAGCAGAGTTACAGAGGCCAGAAATGGGCTAGTTACAAACTAACATTTATTTTTATGAAGAACAGGCCTGGTTTTAAAACAACCAAGCAAAATAACCTATTGTCTATAACCGTCCAGGTGTGCTATACTTTGTAGACAGTTTAAACTTTAGAGTCACTTGTCACATAGGGAAGCCTTAGCTTTACATGTTTCTCTTGGGTTAGTGAGGACTTGATGCACAGTCAGCCGCATTCAAGGACACAGACCTATGGAGCTTCCGCTATCACGAGGAACAGGGCCGGTTCCTATAGCAAAGGAAGGAGAAGGTGGAGAACTGTGCACCTGTTCCTAAAGAATTCTGGCTGGAAGGGACACAGATCACGTAAGCCTTTCTCATACAGATCAGAGCAAGTCCTGGCCTGACTTCAGTGGCACAGAAAGTACCATCTGCTGACCCCCCTGAAGGGAGGAGCACAGCAAATATCAATGTGTAGCCCTACCCATTTACACATGAAAGGTTCGCAGATCTGTCCTGGTGGCAAGTTATCGTGTGCATCCTTAATCCGTACCAGTTACACTCCTATCCACCAGCAACCCTGCATAAATGCCCATGTTATTTACTTGAGCCCCTGCATACACAGGATATTATCATTTTTAAGCTTTGTCAGTTTGAAAGGAAATATTACATTGTTTAATGCAGCATTTTTACACTTTGCATTGCATCTTCTAAGACACAGAGCAAAAACAGAAGAAGAAAAGAAAAGAAAAGAAAAGAAAAATCAATCTAAGCCATTCATAACCTACCAGCTCCAATTCTTATGGGGCTGGTGTGTGTACAGCAGAAGTCTAGTGCATCTTGCCAAATATTTGAAATCCTACAAACTGTCAGATTTGCTCAACCCTGGCTCTAGAAAGGAAACAGATCAGACTGGAAAAAAAAAATAATAATCTGACCTGGCTGCAGTGCTAGGCATCAAAGGAAATCTCAGAGCCATGCTGCCGTGAGGATCTTGGGTGGTTAAGGCAGTGAGAGGTTTGCTTGACAGTTCATCACTGATTGCTACTGATATGTCAAGCCAAGTGAAATCCTTTGCGAGAACAAGTCAATAATCGGCAAATTAGGTACATGATTAACCTGAGACAACAAGACGCAGTTAGCGCCTGGGAGCCCTACCGGGACTTCACCTTCTTCACAATCCTGTTTAGCAAATATTAAAAATGCCTATTTCATCACTTAGACTGATGGAGCCAGGAGCCCAGTGACTTCCACAGGCAACTTGGAAGCCTGGGGTAGGCTTAACAGCTCCAGCAGGTTGATTAAGGGGAGGGACTAGGGATTGAATGGCAGACACAGCAAGTCCCTGATGCTTTCAGTTGAAATGCATCTGCCGGATGGGAAGCAAAACTAGTCACACATGAACACACTGCCCATGGAAGAGACGTGTTTGAGAGACCGCCGACTGTCCCATGATCATGCCAAATCATCACAAATATGGCAGGCTGGGCATGTGAACCAAGATAAAATGAGTAAGCAGGCACTGCTATTTGTCCTCATCAGTG
Source organism: Oryctolagus cuniculus (assembly GCF_051225735.1). NCBI lineage: Eukaryota > Metazoa > Chordata > Mammalia > Lagomorpha > Leporidae > Oryctolagus > Oryctolagus cuniculus. The sequence goes on from NC_142872.1 coordinate 56,297,691, forward strand.
GAATTCCCTAATGACGTTTTTTTAAGGCAGATTTATAGATGGAGATTAGTGGTGTGAGCTTTTGCCAGCTCGGTTTATCCCTTGCCATTGCAGGGCCTTATTTGAACATGAACTTTCTCTTTCCTTGCCCCCTTCCTCTGCCTCAGTAAACTGGCACATAGGTTTAATAGGCGTGGGCTAAATGGTGTCCTGGGATGCTGGGGCTCGTGGCTGTCCTGGAGCATCTTGCTGATGGCTCTCCATCTTCCCAGAGCCCATTTCTCAGCCAGGTAAGCTCTCCTGAGCTTTGCCCTGGAGGTGCAGTGTTGAGGGAATGCCAGAATTTGGCTGTCACCTTGCAGAGCTCATCACACAGTCATATTTTCTGGAAGCTTCCTTTCTCAAAGCACTTGAGGTTTAGAAAAAAATTTTGTGAAGCCAAGTGTACTATGCTGAAAGCGCTTTTGTGAGAACTTATTTGGGACATCCCTTGTGATTGCCAGTCCCCTAAGGGGAGCCACAACTGCTACAGTGTGGTGGGCACCCTCCTGGGTATTTACCAAGCACAGCAGGGGACTGTCTCATGGGATGCTGGAGTTTGACAGAAGAGCCGCTGTTGACAGAGACGTACAGAGAGACACTGAGAGTGGCTTCTAAGAAGGACTTTCTTAGGCTGAGCAGAGTCTTGGAAGTGACATGATTCAGGAGCTTGCAAATTTTCTAAGGGCCTTTATCTAACATGAAATCTTAGGTAGAACACTAGACATGAAACAGACAAGAGTGATACTTTTATTAGCATAAGCAGTTTGTTGTTGAAATCCACAGGTATTATTATTTTCGTATTTACCTCTGCATATATGTGTTTATGCATCTGTGTTTACACATATATCATCATCCCTTATACAAAATAGCTTAGTATTTGCATAGGACCTATAAACATCCTGCTGTATACTTTAAACCACCTCTAGATGACTTATAATACCCAGTGCAATGTATGTGTAAATGCTGTGTAGGTAGTTGTTATTCTGTATTGTTTAGGACATGACAAGAAAAAAAAACTATGGGGCCAGCACCATGGCTCACTTGGTTGATCCTCCGCCTGCGGTGCTAGCATCTCATATCAGCGCTGGGTTCTAGTCCCAGTTGCTCCTCTTCCAGTCCAGCTCTCTGCTGTGGCCCGGGAGGGCAGTGGAGGATGGCCTAGGTGCTTGGGCTCCTGCACCCACATGGGAGACCTGGAGGAAGCACCTGGCTCCTGGCTTTGGATCAGTGCAGCGCCAGCTGTAATGGCCATTTGGGGGGTGAACCAATGGAAGGAAGACCTTTCTCTTTGTCTTTCTCACTGTCTATAACTCTGCCTGAAAATAAATAAAAAGAAAAGAAAAAAAACTGTACATACTCAGTAGAGACCCAAGTTTTTCCAAATACTTTCGATCAGCTTTTGGAGTTGAATCTACAGATGTGGAGCCCATGGATTTAGAGGGCTGACCGTGTGTGTGTGTGTGTGTAAGTAATGCATAGATAAGTGCATATTCCCAGAGAAAGAAAATTATTTTGTGAGGATGGTCACAGCTAGGTATAGGTAAGGAGAACATGATCAGAAACCAGTAAATGGCGGACCAATCCCTCCCCTTCCCCCACCCTCTCTCCTTCTCTGCCTTTCAAATAAATACAAATAAACAGACTTTAAAGTGCTTATTTTTATCTACAATGCAGTATTAAAGGTAAGACCTCCCCATCTCTAACACACATACGTTTATTCATTTGAGCTATTGAAATATCAGTATTTGCCATATCTTTATATTTCTCTTAATTTTTGTGATCTCTCTTTGGGAAAAATGAATCTGTGACACCATTGAATCTATTTTGAGTAAAACAAGCTTTAGGAGAGTATAGATGATAACTGTAATCTCCATCACTTTCAAGAATCTATTGATTTAGGTACTTGGTTTTGTTTGCATAATTTTGAGACAAATCATAATGAATGTATTTAAGTAGTTGCAAATAGCAACAGCATTTTCTTTAATCGTTTCCCTGACAGGCTGTGGATCCTCTTCAATTAAATTGATCCACAATCTTGAAAGAAGAGCAAGAGGAAATAATTGTTTCAAGGTTAAATCACTTAAAATATCTAATAGCTACTCACATCCCTAGCCTTAGAAATAAAAGAAGGGGAGTTGCACCATGCTTTGGAACTCTCACCACTACAGGACCTGTTACATATGCGTTGGCTTCCACTCCGGGATTCCCACTCTGCTGCAGACGTGTGTCTGCTCTGCCAGGGTTGGGTTGAACAAGATCCACCAGGGCAGTTGCTGGTGTGACTTCACCTGAGCACACTCACATTGGCTTGGATTCAAAGAAAGCCTAGTGCAGATCACCAAGCTTGCTAATAAGTAATAGTTAGGGAAGTTTAGCGCTAGGCTCAGATATGTTAAGGAAACCCTCATTCCCAGATCTTCACAAGAATCAGTGGCTTCCAAAGTACCTCTCAGGAAGGGAAGAAGTTGTTAGAATTGTTCATTCCTCATTCAGCTGATCACTTATAGAGATGTTCTCCGCTCAGATCCCTCCCCAGCTAACCCTGTGTCTCTGTCCACTCGCAGTAATGCCTGCATTTTTGGAGGGCTTTGAGGACTATGTGACATGTGTGATTTTATCCTCACAATAGCCCTTTGAAGTAGGTGTTATCCCTAGCACTTCCATTTCACAGATGAAAGAATGGGGACAGACTGCAGGGTTGCATAGCTGGTTTGGGTGGGACTTGGTAGTCGGACACCTTCCTCTTCCTCCTCTCAGACGCTCTATCATTTCCAGGAGCATCTGCCACTCAATGCAAACACAGTCATTTACTGAGTACAATTATAGCCGTGGCCAAGACCAGGAATTTCATTAAGTCAATGAAAGTGGTGCAGGAGGCCTTCTTGAACACGTCAGAGGAAAGCCTTGGTAAGGACGGATCTGGCTGAGGAAGCACAGTTGAACACCACGGCAGAGACAGTTAAGAGAGAGGCTGACGGGATTGGCACTTCAAAGAGCATAATTATAAAAACATAAAAAAGGGATCCTGGGAGATTTGAGAGAAATATCCGATATGCTTCCAGAATTGTCCTTTTTGATGGCCTGTACCCGTCTAACTAAAATGATGGTGCATTGTTCTTGCACATCTCATTGATTGTAAGATGCACATAACGCTCATCTTTTGACGTCTCTGAAAACGGGATGTGTTTGGCAATCGATGAAGCTGAGATAGAATGAAGTGTTTGGTGTCACCTCTTTGTGTATGTATGAAAACCCAATATGCATTCTCACAACTCAAGCATAGTTGCAAATAGAACTTGAGTTTTCCTAAATCTGAGATAAAATAAATATTTTGAATGTAGCATTTCTTTTTCCAAGATAAAGTCCAAATCAAACATTTTCTGAAGCATTAAGTGTGCTCACTCTAAGTACCTTCTTATTAATTCTAAATATCTTTATATAACTAGATCCTGCTACATACCACAAGTCAGTATGGGATTTAATTATAATTTTTAAAATACAGGATACAGCATTGTGGCACAGCAAGTTAAGCTGCCACCTGCAATGCCAGTATCCCATGTCAGGAGTGCCAATTCAAGTTCCAGACACCCCACTTCTTATCCAGCTCCCTGCTAATGCATCTGGGAAGGCAGCAGATGATGGCCCAAGTGCTTGAGCCTCTGCCACGCACGTGGGAGACCCAGATGAGCTTCCTCATTCCCTCCTCTCATTTCCCCCCTCCCTTTCTCTCTCTCTCTCTCTCCCTGTCCTTCTCTAACACTCTCTCCCTCTCCATCGCTCTGCTTTTCAAGTAAATAAAATCTGTATACACATACACACACATATTTTAAAGTAAGGTTTAAAGAAGCATTGTGTGGAACCCTTGTGTAACTGTTGCAATCCCAAGAGAGCTTGAGCACAAAGAGCATGGACCATTCCAGACTACCTGGCCTTGAATGTCAGCCTCCAGCACTTGAAGCAGTGTGGCACTGGGCAAGTCACCTCTTCTGTAAGATGATAGTAATCACTCAGAACAGTGTTGAGGGATGTAAGTGAGGTTGTCTTTACAAAGCACTTAAAATCAGGCTGGTCCATAGAAGGAGAGTAGATGATTATCATGTTTTTCAAAATGTCCATAGCACAAGTTTATTTGCATTTTTGGTGTTTTTTTTTAACATAGAAACCTTTTATTTAAGATATACGAACTTCATGCATTTCATAAATACAAATTTAGGAACACAGTGATTCTTTGCACCCTACCCTCCCTCCCACCATACTCCTACCCTTCTTCCTCCTCCCTGTGTAGTCTCATTCTTATTTTTCACTAAGATCTATTTTCAATTAACTTTATACACATATGACTAACCCTACATTAATTAGAGTTCAACAAATAGTATGAAAAAATATCTGTTCCTCAACATTCGAGACAAGGGCTGTTCAAAGTCATCACATCTCAGTATCACTTTCACTTCTGTAGATTACCTTTTAGGTGTTCTATTGGTTTCCACAGATCGGGGAGAATATATGGTATTTGTTTGAGATTGGCTTATTTCACTAAGTATAATGTTTTCTAGATTCATCCAGTTCAGTGCAAATGACAGGAATTCATTTGATTTTTATTGCTGTGTAGTATTCCATGGTGTACATTATATCATAATTTCTTTATCCAGTCATCGTTTGATGGACATCTGGGTTGATTCCATATCTTGGCTATTGTAAATTCAGCTGTAGTGAGCATGAGGGTACAGACAACTCTTTCATATGCTGATTTCTTTTGATTTGAATAAATTCCTAGGAGTGGGATGGCTGGGTCATATAGTAGGTCTATATTCAGATTTCTGAGGTATCTTCATACTGTCTTCTACAGTGGCTGCACCAGTTTACATTCCCACCAACAGTGGATTAGGGTACTTTTTCCCCCACATCCTCGCCAGCATTTGCTGTTTGTTGATTTCTGTATGAGAGCCATTCTTACTGGGGTGAGGTGAAGCCTCATTATGGTTTTGATTTGCATTTCCCTGGTGGCTAGTGATCTTGAGCATTTTTTCATGTGTCTGTTGGCCATTTGGATTTCCTTGTTTGACAAATTTCCATAGCACAAGCCCCCAGACCAAGTTTACTTGCATTTTTAAAAGATTATTTGTGTTTTCCTCACTATGAGGTAATACAAGAGACCTCTAAGAAGTTGGTGGACAAATACATGGTATGGAAAAACTCTGTATGAGTTTCACAATTTCTTGCAGAAAAATAAGCTTTTAATTCTTTTTTTCTATAAACCGTTTAAAGTATGCTTATATATGGTGATGACAGGAAAAATATAACATTTTTACTATATGTAGCATGTAAGTTTTCTGTTCATATTCGATAGTCATTTTTATAAATACAGGATTGTATCATATATGTTAGTTTTACCCCTGATTCTTTAGTAATGGGTAAGGAATGTTTTTCCACATCTGAATATTCTTGCATAGATTCATTTTATATGCCTGAAAAAATTGTCCATTATCTAGACCAAAAAAAAAAAAACAGTTTTGTCCAGTCCCACTTTTTTAGTATAAGTTACTCTGCAGTAAACATTCTTGCGGGTATATTCCTGTGTATTTCTGAATAACTTCTTGAGTTATTAGAGTAGAATTGCTAACTCCAAGGATTCCCAACACCTCCAGCTTGTGTAGCAGTAGCAATGACCATCAGAATAGCTAACAGTGATTGAGTGCACACTCTGAGCCAGGCTACACTCATGGAGACCCTAAAGGTAGGTACTTCGCTGATTCCCTTGGGAATAAAAGAGCTGAAGTCGCTTGCCCAGTGTCCACTGCCCCTGTGCAAGGTTGGGCTCATGCCTGGGGAGACCGGCTGCAGCCTGCCCCGCGCTCCCTCGTCAGTGCTGGAGAAGTCACTCTGTCACTGGGCACCTTCCCAGTGTGCTGCCTCACCCTGCTGATGTGTTCAGTGTCTCTTCACAACTGGCCCACACGAGACCTTCCTATTGATCTTGGGAGGGCACAGAGCCAAAAGTGACATTTTTGATAAATCATTGGCTAAAGACAATTAGAGGGGAATGTACAGTAAATAAGAAACCACATCAGCAAGGCAACCAGGAGGTGAAACATCCATTGTTCTGACCTCAGAATAGCTGGAGATATTCATCAGTTTCACTGACCTTGATCCCTTAGCTCCATGGGGTCCACACTGAGGTTGCCTTGGCCTTCAGAACAGTACTTTGTACCTCTCTCCTGGGTTGGATCAACAGGCAGTCTGATGAGGGCCTGACCTTGAGGGAAGATGAAATATAAAGTCAGCCCATTCATGCACTCAGCAAATACTCACTGAATGTCTGCACTGGGACCATGGGGATAAACAGCTTCAGCTCTACTTTCGAGGAGGTGGGGACATGACAAGTGAAGAAAAGATGGCAACATCAACTAGGCAGGGTGGTAGCCTGTAGCACAGTCCACAGTCCTCAGGTTCTGGGTTTGAATCCTAACCTCTCTGCTACACAGAAGCTGAAGTGTGTGTGCACCTGAGTGTCTGGAGATCGTTTGACGATGCATGGAATGAGGATCATAGGATCGTACCTTCTTCTCAGGTTGCAGTGAAAATAAATGAGATAATGCCTAGTGAGTAGTAAGCACCCTGCAGAGATCATTCAATCAGTCTGACTGGTCTGCAGCCCTTACAGCTCCATCACAGGTAGCCCAGGCACCCATGGGGCTCTACAAGGAAAACAACAAGACTTCTGGCTAAAACCAATACTGCTGCACACAGTGAGGTCTCAGTGGTCATCAAGCTCTAGTTTCTAGGGCAGAGTTCAGGAGCTTCCTATCCTTCAGGGCCTTCCTGTCTCCTTACAATCATTGTATAAATGGTGGGGGCGGGGGAGGGGGGCAGCAGAGGTTTGAGACACATCTCCTGGGGCACAGAGCACGCTGTGTCCAGCTGTGTTCAGCCCAAGTACAGCAGCCTGGGATGGGAGAGGGTCAGGCAGCATGTCTCCTGTGCCCCACTGTGCTCTTGTGTGTTGGGTACACCTGCAGCCAGCCGTCGTTTCTACTGCACCTGACAGGGTCAGCACAGGTCAGCTACTAGGATGACTACAGGGCTGGGTCCAGGACACTTGTCAGCAGACAAGTCAGCCTCACTTTTCACTCATGAGGGAGTTTGGGGCAGCTTCCTGGAGGAAAAACTACTGAAGCTGAATCTTGGAGGACGATTTAAGGGGACTGGGAAAGATAGCTTTAAGCGGAGGCAAATGAAGGCAGCCCCATGATGTGGGCTATACTGAAACTTTAACACGTAATCGTCTTCTTCCTAGAAACTGCTTTTCCTTCACAGTTGCTCACCGGTGAGGATGGAGCTTTTTCTTTTGGAACTGGCCCGTGCAGGCCAGGAGTGACTAAAGTCAGGGGGACACAGCCTTTCTGGAGGCTTCATGGCTGTAGCCCTGTGTCGAGTTGTTGCACACTTGGAGCTGTGGACACACCTCCAATGAGGAATACATATTCAATGAAAGCAAAAAAATGGCCAATCACAGCAAGGCTGCAAGGTTCTCTCTTCACAAGGAGCACACCCGGTTCTGCGTCTGGGGGGAAGTCACGTTGAAAAGAGATCAGGTTTTAAAGTTTTCAAATCCTGCTCCCTGTTCTCGTAAATTCCACGTGGGCGAGTTCACATTCCCTGAAGGAAACTGTCTTCAGATAGCTCCGGCATTCCATCAGAGGGTGGCCTTAAGTTGTTTTCAGTCTGCATTTCCTGAGCACGTGCTGCGTGTCGAAGGGCAGAGCTGGCCTTGTCCTTGTGTGGCTGGTGGGCACTGGCATCGATGCTCCTGCAGGAACCCCCACTGTCCCCAGCTCCCAGAAAGTGCGTTGTCCTTGCCTTGCCTTAGCCTGGCCTTGGTTCTCTTTCTGTTGGAAACCCTGCTCTAAAACAGCTGGAGAAAGAGAGGTGCTGCCATGCACAGCACATTAGGAGTGGCAGCAGCTGCTTCTCCTTTGGTAGTAGCATTACATCCTTTTCTATTCATTGTTCATCCCCCCTACCGGGGGATTCACAGTATACTTAAACTGGAAAACCGAGAATTTTAGGCTTGATGTATGGGGGCGAGTGTCAAGGGATGAGATGGAAACTTGGCAGAACCAGTAATCTGCTTATCTCCAACCAGCAAACCACCAAAACCCCTGCCAACCCCAGAAGGTGAGCACAGGAACCAGGCTCAGTCAACGCACCAGGCAAGGCTCTGGTGTCATCTTCTGTAACCATGCCTGGTTCTGGAGTGTGAGCTCTAGGAGGGCACTCCTCAACACCCCTGCATTTCCCACACCCTGTGCAGTGCCTCTCTGTACATAGTGCGTGCTCAGAGCCATCGCCACAGCCCACCGGGTCCCTCTGCATTTGAATTGACAGCTGGGCTGCAGCATCATCATCGCTCTCCCTCAGTCACCCCAAGCTCATTCTGCCCCACGATTCTGTGCACAGGGAGTCCCCTCCTGAAATGTTCCTCTGCCAGACATTCACAAGGTCCTGCCTTTACTCGTTTCAGGACTCTGCTCAAACATCATGCCCTCTGCTGACAAGTGCATGTAGAACAGAATGCTGCTTACCTCCCTGTCCAGCCTCGCCTCTCTTAAATCCTTGTCATTTGGGTGCAATTTCAAGACTGCACTGGATTGCTACAATTTTTTTGACAGGCAGAGTGGACAGTGAGAGAGAGAGACAGAGAGAAAGGTCTTCCTTTGCCGTTGGTTCACCCTCCAATGGCTGCCGCGGCCAGCACGCTGCGGCTGGTGCACCGCGCTGATCCAAAGGCAGGAGCCAGGTGCTTCTCCTGGTCTCCCATGGGGTGCAGGGCCCAAGCACTTGGGCCATTCTCCACTGCCTTCCCAGGCCACAGCAGAGAGCTGGCCTGGAAGAGGGGCAACCAGGACAGAATCCAGTGCCCCAACTGGAACTAGAACCCGGTGTGCCGGCGCCGCAGATAGAGGATTAGCCAACTGGAACTAGAACCCGGGGTGCCGGCGCCGCAGGTAGAGGATTAGCCTAGTGAGCCAGGGTGCGGGCCCTGGATTGCTACAATTTGAAAACTGTCTGTCTTAGTTACACCACCCTATTCCTGGCTCAGAACATGGCTATCCCCTCAAGCCCCCTGGGCCCCAGGCCAACCTCACCCCAACCCCAGCCATGGCCATCAGTTTGCTGCTGCTGGAGATGAGATCATCTCTGCTAGAGTGTCCCCTCCAAGATATCCTGTGCTCTTTTTCTGGCCAGCTTCTCTACTCCAAAGAACCTCATTCTGATGGGCCTCTGGTGCTGTGTGTATCTGTGCCTCACTCCTTTTATTTCTGAATAGATTCTGAATGTACAGAAGGGTCTTCAAAAAGTCTTTGCAAGATGGGTGTTAGGAAAAACAGTGCATGGATTTTAAAGTTTTTGCACAAAAATAAACTTATCTTTTACTTCCACTTTTGCACTTACTTTTGGATGCTCTCTCCTGTGGTAGTCCCCCCGACCGCTGGGTAAGGTCCTGAGATCCCTGGTGGATGCCTGAAACATGGGTGTTGCCCCGGGATATGCCATGTTTTTTCCTAAAATTCATGTCTGGAATGAAGTATTATTTATGCAGTAGGCACAATGAGAGATGGGCAATAGTAACTAGAAAAGATGAGAGTTCTAACAATGTACTGTAATAGAAGTGGTGTGGATGTGGTCTCTCTCTTGGAAGAGTGAAGGTGGATATTGGTCATTTTAGACTCCATTGACAGCAGGAAACAGACATTGGAATATGAAACCACAGATAAAGGGGGACCACTGGACTACCGTTGTTTGCCCTTTCACCTTTTGATGGGCATTTGGGTTGTGTCTTATCCTTCATCTTTCCCTTGTGGTACTCACCGCTCCCTGACACACTCCTCCCAGCAGAACAGCAGCGTAGCAGGCATGCCAGCCTTGCCCACGTCACACACTGTGGTGTTCCCAGATCCGCAGCAGTGCCAGGCTCAATAGCTGTTGAATGAACGATTATTTGCATGTTCATTTTCTCCTATGACATAATGAAGGGCAAGACCTGGGCTCCCGTACTGTGGCTCTCTTTGTTTTCTGTGAACCGCTGTTTAGACCTTCCAATGAAACCACGTGCTAGCTGGGACTTGCCCTGCCCATGAGACCCTGCACTACGTGTGCCTGCACCTGTGATTCTTTGAATATAGGCACATGTACACATACTCCTACATACATGAACAAGCAGGTGATACCCCACCTTTGCTGCCTGTCATGGAGGGGCCTGTAATACAGGATAATACAGTGTGTTAAGGGTGGTCTCTGGAGTTGGCTGTGTGGGCGTCCATCTTACCTTACTGACTTACCAACATCTGGGCAGGTTAGGTCATCTGTCTGTGCCTGAGCTTCCTGATAATGCAAGATGATGGTAGTTTATATTCAGAAGTGGTATTATGAGTATTAAATAAGGCAGTACATGTGTATCACTTAAAACAGTGCCTATCCTCATTAGATGTTAGCTCACACACTCATCTGAGTTTACAGACAAAAATAAAGGAAAACCATGTAGAGTTTACTAACATGCCCTTAAGAGCTTCTAAGCAGTTGTATCCTCCAAATTCCATGATGCCGGTGTAGATTTGATTGTAGGGATTCTTTCCTTTGGGCCTAAATCTTCTTCTCATCCAACCTATCAAGACCTCAGTGAGTATCCATTACATAGTGGGCACTGCTGTAGGCACAGTGCATCTGGCCTTGAGTAACACAGGCAAGTCTCACACTTTTAAGGAATGTATATCCAACAGGAGGGAGAGGGACTGTGCATTAGTAGATAAGTAACAAGTTTTTCTCAAAGAATGATGAGACTTTGCTGAGGATGGCAAGGAGGAGAAGCAACAGCGTTTTTGAACAGGTGTTCAGGGAAGCCCTTTCTGAGGTTGCATTGCTTAGGCAAAGGTAGGATTGATTGACAGGCAGGTGGCTGTGAAGAGATCCTGTGCTGCAGGAACAGCTGGTGCAAGAGCCCTGAGGCTGGCGAGAACGAGTTCTGTTCCAGGAACAGAGAGAAGAGCAGTGTGGCTGCAACACAGTGGGGGAAGGGTCTGGAGAGTTGGGAGCAGGCTAGTTCTTAAAGAATCTCACAGACCAGGCACCACCGACACCCAGCAGAGCCATCAAGACCTTCTAGGACATCCGTTTGTGTGTGCTGCTGTGGGACACCTCCCCATCCTCGCTACGAAGCTACTGCTGCCCAAGTCTGGCCCTCGCAGTGCCGAGCTGTCCCTCCCCCTCTTCTCCACTCACTTGGCATCTCAAGGGGACTTACGAGCCAAGCCAGCCGTCACACGTAGAGCCTGGCAGCTTTGGCCAGGTTCTCGAAGAACTTGGAGTGGCCTCCAATACATATCACAAGGCGTGCAAATCCACATCGAGTCCTTGCTTGGCCAGCAGCCACACTCGGCAGCACTGGAAACTTCCTTAGCTTCCCTGGAAGCCATGGCTCTCTCTCGAGATGCAGCATGAGTCCCAGGCTTCGGGGAGGATGACATGAGATGGCACGGATCAGCATTCGCCACTATACCTGGTATGTAGCAAGGGCCCAGCTGAAATGGGCTCTTCTTGTTTTTGAGGACTACATTTTCCACCATAGCAAAAGGACTCAAAACAGGAATTCTACCCACATGGGTGATATCTCCTCTGCTCCTGACTTTTTTTTTAAATAAGATTTATTTATTTATTTATCTGAAAGGCAGAGTAACAGAGAGGAAGGGAAGGAGAGAGAGAGAGTGATCTTCTATCCACTGTCCCACTCCCTAAATAACTAAGGCTGAGCCAAGCTGAACCCAGCAACTCAGAACTCCGTCTGGATCTCCCATGTGGGTGGCAGGGGCCACTCTCTCAGGCACATTAGCAGACTCAAAACAGTGCTCCCATGTGGGTTGCTAGCACTGCACGTGGCACCTTAACCTGCTGTGCCATGACACTGGCTCTCCCTGTTCCTGCCTTTAAGGAACCATGTCTTAAGCTTCTGTCTCTTTCATCTGCTTGACTCTTAGCCATGGAGCCTGGCGTGATGAGTTCTTGCAGCTTGGAAACGCAGGTGCCCTGTCGGGTCTGGATACGTAGGGTCTCCTTCTCCTATTAACCCTAGAAATGGACCCCAATAGACTCTAGTTCAGTGACTCAGACACTGAAAAGCAGGCATCCTGAAAAAGGCAGGCAAGGCCTGGCTCAGAGAACTTGGCCCCCACTGTTACACGGCTGTCATCCCACTGCCCTTCCCTAAGCACACAGCCCCTTTGAAGGAGAGCGGGGAAACTGTACTGAGCTTTCATGAGGAGTCAGCCGGGCGCACTTTGCCATGGGCCTGGCTGGAGGCAGGGAGGGATGAACAAGCCCACCAGGCTGTTGCTGCCATCACTGGATGCAGCCAGAGACCCAGTGGTGTTACGGCTCCAGGCAGCCCCGGCTTGCACATGCTACCTCCCCACCATCCCGCCACGTGCTGAGCCTGCTCTGCCATCCGAGGTGGAATCGACATCAGATGTTGGGAGCCAGGGAGGTTGCCAGTGTGGAGCGACGGGCGCGACAGGCCATCCATGGGAAATGTCACCATTTATTGCTTTCCCTCAGCCAGCAGACGTTGCAAATAGCAATAAAGTTGTCCCGCCAACCCCCCTCCCCTTCCCTGAGTCCTCGACCCAGTAATAAAATAACATCTTTCTGAAGGGCAATGAATCCATCTTTAACCTTGCCCTCTTTGGCAGGTGTGTGCCAGTGTGGCTTCCAGAAACATCTCTGGGCTATGCACTCCCTGCCTGTGGACGCCTTTCCTTCTGGGAAAGTGACAGGCTCTGCTCAGTGGTCCAGCCCCTCGGTTCTCCTCCAGTTCCTCTGGAAACCCACTAAGTTATCTTAATTACCATTCCTCCTCAGTGCCTGCCAAGAAGTGGGGAGATTTATAATTGGATCAGTCAAATATTTGCTGTGGCTTATTTCTTTGCTTCTCTGGCTCCAGTGAAAGTTGCCTCTTCATGCCGCTTTGGGGTGTGACTGGTGATTCGCGGGCACAGCCTCGCATTGCTTGCCAGCATGGGTTATTTTTCAGAGGGCAGGGGAAAAGCGGGTACTTTGCAGGGGACAGGAGCAGCATTGATTTGGGATTGTGGTGCTGTTGCCTTCTGGGTGGCCACAAGGCAGGCATGCCTCTTTGGGAGAAAAACTTCCTCCTGGAGCCAGCCCAGGCTCAGATACATCATCCTCTTGGGACTGGGCCGTGTGCTTTCTCGTCCCTGTCCAGGGCTTCTGTAGACCTGTTAGATGGGACGTTGCCATGGAGCCACCAAGAACAGCACTGATCACCCTGAGGTCCTGGAACAGAGAAATCAGGTGTCCTTGGGACCAGGCTGAGTTTTTCATTCCCAGTGATGAGCAGTGAGCGGGAAGCTTTGGCCAGAGCCTGGACTTTTTGGAACATGGCCTCCCGGTGTCAGCAGGGTCTGCCAGGCAAGCTGGCCATACTGTAGTCTCGGAGTCCTAAGAAGCAGAGGCCCTGCTGAACCAGAGAGCCTCCTGCTAACCGCCTCCTCACGGGCTCCTGGTCTACCTGCCCTAGAAGGCAGCCTCCACGCTTGGCTTGGCCAGTCTGCCCTGTGTTTCTGCTCCAATCTTCCCCCAGGTTATAGCAGCAAGAACTGTTAACACATGATGCTGCTTGGTGTGTGTTAACCTGTGAGTACAATTGTCATGTATTCCACACTAGAGCACTTTGGAAACCATAAGGAGGAACAGGAGGTTTAAACTTGGCCACTCCTAGGCAAACTAGGATTAAATAGAGACACTCAGTGTTGTCAAGTTGGAATTTGACCAAAGTAAGACATTGCCATAATTTTCCTGGGTGATTCTCTCCTCTTCTCCTGTAAGAAATAGAAAAAAATCGGGCCAGTGCTGTGGCGCAGTGGGTTAATGCCCTGGCCTGAAGCACCGGTATCCTATATGGGTGCCAGTTCGAGACCCAGATGCTCCACTTCCCATCCAGCTCTCTGCTGTGGCCTGGGAAAGCAGTGGAAGATGGCCCAAGTCCTTGGGCTCCTGTACCTGCGTGGGAGACAAGAAGAAACTCCTGGCTCCTGGCTTTGGATTGGCACAGCTCCGGCCATTGCGGTTATCTGGAGAGTGAACCATCAGAAGGAAGACCTCTCTCTCTCTCTCTCTCTCTCTCTGCTTCTCCTCTCTCTGTGTAACTCTGACTTTCAAATAAATAAATACTTTAAAAAGAAGTGGGAAATATCCCAGAGCTTATTACGATCTTGGAGAAAACAATGGGAATAAAGAAAGGTGTGAAATGAAGAAATGTGAGAAAACTATGCAGACGTAACGAATCTCAGCATTTCGGAGACTTAACGTAGTAAGCTTTTGTGGACTGCTGGTGACGCCACTTCAGGCTCTCATCCAAGAGCTGATTCTAGGATCCAGGCCATTCCTAGCTTGTGGCTTCACCATCTTGGGCATGCTGATAGCCTGGGCACCCTCCAGAGGCAGCTGGGGATGGAAGGAAAACTCCAAAGAGATTGTACAGAACCCTTGCTGGCAGGGTTTAGAAGTGGAATGCATCCCACAGCTTGGGTTCCATGGCCCACACCACTGTCACCTGTTCCCACGTGGCTGCAGAGGGGCTGGGAAGGAGGCACATGTTATATATCCACCCCTCAGCACTGGAATAGTATTTCTGAAGCCTTGGTGCTGGGATAGGAATTTGCAAGCACCTTGGCCGCAGCTCCCACCACAGGCACATTTTGCACTTGCTGACTCTCTCCCATTAAGAAAGCTCTTTAGAATGCACGTGAGACTATTAGAGACAAACCCTTCACTACGTTCCAATTTAGTGTCCTTTTCGTAGAGTTCGTTTACAAATTCAGTATTTTATTCATTTGATATTCAACAAATATTTATTGGTCAGATTGTGCTCTGGGTGAATTTGCTACAGCAGGGAGTTATAATACTGACCAGAGAAGTGTTTAAGGCGTCTTTACCATGTACAGAATCCTTACAATTCTAAGCACTTTGCATGTATTGACTCATTTAATCCTTACCGCAAGGATTGGAGATGGATACTATCATTATCCTCACTTTAAAGATAAGGAGATGGAGGCACAGAGAATTTCAATAGCCTCTGTAAGTGCCCCAGCAAGTGAGTGGCAGAGTGAGAACTCTAACCCAGGCAGGCGAGCCCTGAGGTCCTCACTTTGAGCTACTCTACCCATGCACAAGGCGTCCCCACATCCTGGAGATTACATTCTTCTGGGTGGAACCACAGCAAACATAAAGTTACAACATTTTTGCAGGTGCTTGGAGAACAATGAAGTGCAATAAAGGCATATAGGCCTGAGACATATCGACACCCAGGTTTCATATCACAACCACACGTCCCAGGAAGCACCTGCTCTGAGAATGCCCCCACTCCGGCTAGCAAATTCCAGCATCGATGGAAACTCTCTGACATGCTGGTGTGGAGGAGCTCTGAGGAGCAGCCAAAACACCTGTCCCCTCTTCCTCTGAAAAATGCCTTTTCCCAGAATAATTTGATTGGTTGGGTAGCGAGCGCTGCCCCTGCGCCAAAGCCATTTCTGTGTCCCTTGGCTGGAAAGCCAGTTCAGCCAGTGATGACTGATGCTCAAATTAGTAGTGAGCAATGGCCCCACACAAGTAATCACCTTCCCCAAACTTTTCCTCCTGGGGGTGATCACTTGGACCCCAAATGAAGTATATTCTTCTCACCTCAGCACCAAGGAAGTTAGAGCCATTCCTCTGGCTGACAGCAATTTGTAGACATGGGTCTTTGTAGCTGGACATTTACGAGGTTGCTAAGGAACAAATGCTTTGGTTACAAAGGTCTCCGAAGGCAGCATCAGTTTGTCATATCGCTTCAAATCATTTATTTGAGCCCATAAAGACAGCTGTGACCAATGGAATATAGGGTAGAGGGAAGCTAAGCACAAACACTCATCTCCTGAAATACAGGGAAAATTTTGACTTCTTTGGCATTGGCCATCTCCAACTCCCCACATGAGAAGCTGGAGCCGTGCACTTCTTGCCTCTGATCATTACCATTTGCAAGTAGGTGACTTAAAAAGTGGTGATTATCTTCCACGCATTGCCCTACATGTTATCTCGTGTCATCCCTTCCTGTTATACATTCCTGAAAGTTAAGTGCTATTATTCCCCTGTATGAAAATCTGCAAGTAGGTAAAAATAGATTCGCCCAACATCAAACAATACCCAGTAGCAGAGTCAGAATTCAAACCCAGGTTGGTCTGGTGGCAAGTCCTTTGTGTTTAACATTATAGACTCTTTTGTTTTCAAGGATCCCATTTCAGATGGAAAAACTGGCAATGCTGATGATGGGGAAGTCACATTAGGAGATTCCTGGAGTTTTATTCTGTGAAGTTTGTGAAAGGGGTTATAGTGGATGTCTGTAACCCTGACCACCCTTTTTATGGAGGGCAGAGTGGGGAGAGAGCGGAAATCCACAGTGCTGGTTTTTATCTGCTACAGACCTTCACTTGAAATGTTCCGTGGCAGTCAGAGTGCAAGTCCCATTTCTATGCAGTGATTTTGGAAGTATTCACCAGATGAGTCCTTTTCTACTGGGATTTTATCGATTTCCTTGTCAACAAGGAAGAAACATGGATGTCCCTGTTGCCTGCTCCTTCATTCTCTCTGTTCAGCCCGTGGCCAAGCCCTGTCCTCTCTTCCTTGGAAATGTCCCTCCACAGTTTTCTCTTCTCTTTCACTGTCCTAGTCCAGCCCTTAGCCCCAGGCACTTCCTAACTGGTTTTCCTATTTGCTCTTATTCTCCCACAGAGAACATCTCATATCCTGCATGCAAAAAACAGCTCCTCAAAAACGTGCCTTTCCTCATGGAAGTCACTGCTCCAGAATCTGCAGTGGCTCCCACTTGCCTGCCACCGAGCTTCCCCTGTTACGTAGAACGGGTCTCCTTGGGTTCCATTTGCTCTCCCCGTGCCCTGTCCAGGTTGCCTTAGCTGACCAGTGCCTTGCTCACTTATCACTTCCTGTTCTGAACCTGGTTTCCACTGAGACAGTTTAACTTCTAGTTGCTGGTTTATCTGAGAGCAGGCACTCTGAGAGCGTGGACATTGCTTGGCCACTTAGGAGTTGTGTGGTGCTGGACAAGTTGCTTTGCTCTCAGAGCCTCAGTTTCCTTCTCTGGGAAGTATGATTACACAGAGTGTCAAAATGGGTCCCCAGAGAGCATGTGCTCAAGATTTGGATGGAATGGTGATGATTAACGTGTGTTTTGTGCCTACTATTCTGAATGTTGTCTTAATCCTTACACTCACCCTATGGCATGGATACTAGTATTTTCACAGTTCTGCAGATGGAGAAACTGAGGCACAGGTGGTTGAAGCTAGGAAGGGACACAGCCAGGATTCTCTCCTAGTCATTCTAGATCCACAGCCCCCATTTTCAGCCCTGTGCTGTCCCATCTTCTCTTTGTAACTGATCATTGGTAGCCAATAGTGTGAGCCATGGTTCCTTCTCTGAAGCTCTGCAATTTGGATCTCAGCAGTTGGAGAGTTATACAGAAGTTATACTTGGCGTGTGGGATGGAGTCTGTCAACCCAGTGGGCATGGGAGCAACAACACTAGCTTTTTTCTTTTATAGAACTTTTTTAAAAGATTTATTTGTTTATTTGAAAGGCAGAGTTACAGGGAGAGAGAAAGACGGAGGGACAGAGAGACATTTTCCATCCACGTTCACTCCCCAAATGGCCACAACAGCTGAGGCTAGTCCAGGCTGAAGCCAGGAGCCTGGAGCTTCTTCCAGATCTCCCACGTGGGTGCACTTGGGCCATGTTGTGCTGCTTTCCCAGGCGCATCAGCCGGAAGCTGATCAGAAGAGGAGCAGCCAGGACTTGAACGAGCACCTTTATGGGATGCAGTACCACGGGCCCCAATGACACTATCTTACACACAGGCAGACACAAAGGAAAAAAAAACCCTGAGTAAAAGGATTTGGGATTTCAGAACTGCTGGTAATAGATTGGCCTATAGTAACAGAACTGATCATTGTAAATATAATAAAATGTAGTTCTTATTTAAATTATTTTTTATTTTTCTGTATTTAAAAGGCAGAAAGAAAGAAGTCTCCCACCTGCTGTTTCACTCCCAAAATACCTGCAACATCCAGGTCTGGGCCAGGCTGACGCTGGGAGCCAGGAGCTTAATTTGGATCTCCCATGCGGGTGGTACAGACACAACCATTTGAGCCATGACCTGCTGTCTTCCAGGGCACCTATCAGTGGGAAGCAGGACTCAGTGGTAGAGCCAGGACTCAATTCCAGGCACGCCTGTATGGGATGCAGGTGTTCCAAGCAACATCTTAATTGCCACACCAAATGCCCCCCCCCCCACACACTAATAGCTCTTATCATTGCTGTAACTCTAATGGTTTGTTTTACTGGATGAACTCATAGTAAAATATGCTAAAAAGTACTCTTCAGTGAAGTGATGGATACAGGGAAAGGTGACTGTTTGAGGCCAGGTCTGCGCCTGTCTCACATGTGGCACTCTCTCCCCTTTCCTAGTATGACTTCATGGAGCGTTTGGATGGAAAGGAGAAGTGGAGCGTGGTGGAGTCGCCCAGGGAGCGCCGGAGCATCCAGACCCTGGTTCAAAACGAAGCTGTGTTTGTGCAGTACCTGGACGTGGGCCTGTGGCACCTGGCCTTCTACAATGATGGCAAAGACAAAGAGATGGTTTCCTTCAACACCGTTGTTCTAGGTAAGTGTGGGCTGTCTGGACTGCTGCCCCATGGAGGGAAGGGTAGGTCTCTCCTGGGCTTCTACACAAGGGGCACATCTTCTGAGGAGGCTCCTACAGCTGAGAAAGCCAGGCCAGAACCTTGGTGTTGGTCTCATATGGGCATCCACCTGAAACAAGCACTTTTAGAAAATGAGGACTGTTTAAACCATGAAAGCGCCACACTTAATCCCAAGGGTTCAACCTTGGCTAAGTATTTGGGTCAGACTGTTTGGGTGACGTTCTGGCCTCAAAATCTAGGAAAATCACTGAACTTTGAAAAGCCTCAATTGCATCATAGAAAATTAAACTCTAGTTAGAACCCACCTCATACAGCTCTTGTGAGAGTTGGATACATCTATAAAACTGTGAATAAGTGGTAGAGCTGATAAATACTGGTCACCCTCATCCGTTCAGAACTTCTCTTCAACACAGAGGGAAACTTCGCAGTTTTTCAAAATATAAATATCAACCAGGGAAAGAATAGCAACCTTTGAAAAAAATCGTATCATTCTCAAATAGGTAAATTGCTTTAATTAAGCAGTTGTACATTGGGGGTATGTGTTAGCCCTGCTTTGTATTAGGTATCAAGAGAAAAGTTAAAGTTTCTTCCAGAATCTCCTCTTCTATGCGCATGCAAACCCCTAAAATGATCATTAGCTTGGGAAGATTTGGTGGTGGTTTCTGCAACAAACCCTAGAGATTTTGTCCGTCACAGAATGCATTCTTGTTAAGGTTCTCTTATCATTGAGTCTTCATCTGCTTCCTGATAATAACAGCTGATCCTGGGCAGAACCTCTGTGAATCAAAACAGGTTGTTAGACCCGCTTCACAGAGAAGCAAAGTGAGGGTCGGAAAGTGACATCTCGCAAAGTTTCAGGCCGAGCAAATGATGGACTGGTCGTGAGCTTCTAGGTCTTGTCCGCTGCCTTCTTACAGCGTCATGTTGTCCTGGTAGCTTGTAGCGGTAGGTCTCAAGATTTCACTGGCAAAGCTTAGAGGGAGGGTTCGTGAGGAAAGATCTGCTGGCTCCAGGATGAAAGCCCGATTTTCTTCCCCACGTCGTCACTGGGCACATCATCTGATCTCCCCGAGCCTCAGTTTCATCATCTGTAAAAGGGAATGACCTGGCCGGCGCCACGGCTCACTAGGCTAATCCTCTGCCTTGTGGCGCTGGCACACCGGGTTCTAGTCCCGGTCGGGGCGCCAGATTCTGTCCCGGTTGCCCCTCTTCCAGGCCAGCTCTCTGCTGTGGCACGGGAGTGCAGTGGAGGATGGCCCAAGGGCTTGGGCCCTGCACCCCATGGGAGACCAGGATAAGTACCTGACTCCTGCCATCGGATCAGCGTGGTGCGCCGGCTGCAGCGGCCATCGGAGGGTGAACCAACGGCAAAAGGAAGACCTTTCTCTCTGTCTCTCTCTCTCACTGTCCACTCTGCCTGTCAAAATAAATAAATATAATATAATATAATATAATATAATATAATATAAGGGAGTGACCATGCCCATGAAGCAAGAGATGACACAACTATTGCAGTGCCAGGAACTTGACTGACATGGAGTTGGGGGTCACCAAAGGAGAGACAGTGATTTTTTTTTTTGGCGTGCATATTGTATACCTGTTTTCCTATTTATTGCATTTTAAGAACTTCTCTATTGGCCCGGGGGGGGGGGTTTCTGAGGGTCTCCCTGATTCTCAAAAGTTGTGTGTATAACAGCTTGAAATTCAGGTGGCAATTCTTCTCCAATGGCTGCAACTTCAGATTGGAATAAAACCACATAGAATGTTCATGCTGACCATAGGATTGAAGTCAATCCTTACTCCCTCTGCTACAGAAAAATTGGCCCCATCAAAGCTAACCAAATGCTCAAAAGTAAGAGTTGGCACACTATAGTCCATAGGCCAAATCTGGCCCACTGCCTGTTTTTATAAATAAAGTTTTATTGGAACACAGCCACATTCATCTGTTTACATATTGTCCATGGCAGCTTTCCCACTGTAATGGCAGAGTTGAGTATTTGCAACGGAGACCATATGGGCCGCAAAACCTAAATAGTTCCTATCTGTCCCTCTACAGGAAAAGTTTGCCAACCCCTACCCTAAAGTCATATCACAGACTTTGCATAATTTAAGTCACTAGAGAAGCATTCCACTGAAGGGACTTCTCTGGGCTATAGATCAGGGCAGGTATCAAAGAGGAAAAATAAAAGAGTAGAGACCAGTTTGCAAAAGGAAGAAACTAGAATCAAATTTGGAAGTAGTTTGAGCTGTTGAGATTTTTTTGAATCATTAGTTTAAGAACATGAAGAGAAATGTCTTCCTTTTTGTCACCTTGTGTTTAAACTCAGAAGGCTTGACAGGTACATGATAGCACACAGCACACCCTGCAGCTGGCATCCCAGGTCTCCAAGGATTCAGTGAAATGGTTAATAACAACAATAACAACTGCACGTTACAGAGCACTCAGTGCCAGCCCCTGTGTGATACCTTTTGTGTCCATTAGCTCCGCCAACTTCTGGGTGGCCATCCGCGGTGGGTACTCTACCTAATTCTCCATTTTCCAGTTGAGAAAGTCAAGGCTAAGAGGAGTTCAACAACCTGCCCAGGGTCGCATACAGCCTGCAAAAGGTGAAGTCCCTTCCGGAGCCTGTGCCCTGCCCCTGGATTTCTTCAGATTCCACACACAGAAATCCCTGCCCCTCAGCAGCAGGTTTTCAGGATGCCAGATTCTCTAATAGTGGTCTCTGCCCTCCTCTGCTTTTACCCAAAAAGACACAGACATTGTGGTAGTGAGAGTCCCTTCCCCCAGGCCATTACCCTTACTCGCTGATGGAGCTGGGAATAGCAATTCTCCCAAGTGGATTCCTCCTGTCTGGACTGTAGCTCAAAGAGAATGTCAAAGGTAATCGGCCTAATAGTTGGGCAGACGTCTTGATAGAGCAATGATAGTAATTGGCGTGAAATGCAGGGGAAAGAACAGTGTTTATTTGGCTCAAAGCTTCTCCCACACGTACCCATCATCACAACATTCCCCCATCGAGGGCAGTGGGAGCCACAGAGACCCCTGTCGTGGGAGACTGTGAGACGGGTGCCAGCTCACCGTCACACTCAGTGCGCCCTCGACTCAGGGAAGGCTCGCCATGGGTCTGGGAGAGAAACAGCCTGCTTTGGGAAATGAGTTGCGTCTCTGAGGGTGGCCAAGTGGCAGTGTGGAGCCCAGTGCTAGCCCCCTTCCGCTTGCCTCCTGGCACTTTCTCCTCAAGGAAACTTACACCCAGGGGGACGAAAGGGACACTGAGTCCTCTCCCAGGGGTGATACTCCACTGGATGTTAAGGAAGGGGAGTTCTTTTGTATTTCACTCATACCTCATAATTGTTTTTGCCCTCAAAAACTACAGAAATGCTTCAAATAGAAGACCTTGGGAAAACAAAATGGCACTACTGTTTATCCCAGCTTTTGCTTATCTTGAATTCTCTGATCTCCTCTGCATGTGTGTACACATACTCATAAGCACACTTCCATAACTATGCACGTAGGAGCCAGGCACTGAGAATACCCCAGAGGACAATTCCTAGCTGGTGTCTTGCTCTGGGAGCTTGATGGGAGAAGAGAGCTCTGCCAAAAGTCAGCTGTAGGGATTACAGGAACAAGGAGACAGTGGCACAGAATCCAGGTTGTGGTGGCCAGGAGCTCAGCGCTCCCTAGACGGAGACGTGAGGAGGAGTGTCTCAGGGAAGGCTTCCAGCCAACCCAGGAGCCTGTGCAGAGGCTTCGTTCTGTTCCTTGGGACTGCGGTGGCCAAGAGCTCCCTGGACCTTCACTGCTTTATCTCTGAAGATGTGAGGTTTGAGGACTGGGTGCTCGGGCCTCACAGACCATCCGCAAAGTCCAAGACTCCTCGAGAATCATCTCTACCTTACTGTCGGAGGGGCTTCAAAAACTGCAAGATGGGTGGTGCTGTTCCTCTGTTTAAAGTTTCCATTTGTTCCCGGTAGTCCCAAAGTCAAGTCCCTCTCATCTGCTTGCCCCGCAGGGTCTGGGAAGATCTGCTCCCACTCTCATCTTACAGCCCTGCCCACCTTGCTAGCTACTCTTCAGCCACTCTGGATTCATTCCCATTCTTTCCAACCCCAGGGCCTTGGCATAAGCCACTCCTCTTTTCTCAAACTTTCACTAGCCTATTCCAGCTCATCCTTCTGGGTCACCTGCATAGAATAGAGAGATCCTTGCTGACCAACCTATCTAAGCAGCTTCCTCCACTTACCTGCTCTCCAGGTATTCTATTCTCAAAGCACTTATTACAAGTTCTGCTTGTTCACTTGATTATTTCCCTCCAGCCTGTATTCTCTACGCCAGTGGAAAGTTCTCTGAGGGCAGGGACTGTGGTTGTCTTATTCACTGTGGTATCTCCAAAGCCTTGCATATAGGTGTTCAGCTAATAGATTGAACGGTACATCAAGCCCTGTAGCAGATCTGAGGCCTTACTCCAGTTATAAGCTGACATGTTAGCCTTCCATAATGTTGTGAAGTCATCAGAAGATAGGAAGCTGTTGGGTCAGAAACAAGGAACTTTATCCCTCAGAGCAAAGCAATATCCACAGTATTAGTACATGTGCCTGTTGCCTGCACCCTGATTCCCACAGGGAGATATTAAGAGGGCCAGATGATGCCTGCATAGGCAGGTGGGCGCATCTCAGACGAGAAACCCTGAGCTTACTGAGCCTGACCAGTAGGCAGAGGGAGACATTGTCTCCATGACCCTGGAGGCTGGGTAACCCTGCCATTTGCTCTGGACAGAGGCCACTGTTTCTGTGTCTCAAGGCCTTGCCCCATACAGAAAGCCTTGGAAACATAGCCAGGACTCTCAGTGAGAGACACGGGGAGGACTGTCTCCCAGCTGCTGGTGTTTGGTCTACCCAAGCACCTTTGCTTGCGGGATGAATGGGGAACAGAGGAAACAAATGGGTCCCCGTGTGGACACCGCCCATCCCCCCTTCCCTGGCCAGCTGCAAGGTGTTTGAGCCTGCATGTTAGAGAAGCTGGCTTGATGGAATGGCTGGTCTTCTCCTGATTGTGGAAGAGCAAACGCACTGACAGCAGCACACACAACAGCCTGGTTCTCAAAGAAGCGGCCGGAGAAGTGAAGCCCAGTCGAAAGGAAGCAAAAATGCCCGGTTTGCGTTTTCGGGGGCAGAGTAGGTGTGAACAGGAACTGAGGTTTAAAGGAGATACCTGCTCTGCCACTCCCAGCTCATGCCATCAGGAACGGTTACAGTGCCACACGGATGCCACATTTCAGGCACGGGGGCTTGTGTTTTTCCTTTTCCTCACCTGGAGTGTAAAGGTTTTGTTTTAATTTAAGGCACAGAGGAGGGCACTCAGAGTGATTCTAGTTTTAAAAGAACATGTCCATTTCTGTACAGACCCAAATCCACATGGAAAAGGTTCCCAGTGACCCCTGAGAAGGTATTGCTTGGCTGCACACATAGAGAGGCACATCTTGAAGTGTATGATGTTGATGCAAGCTATAGCAACTGCAACTTGGTGGTTTTCGTGAAAAAAATAAGATCCACAAGAGCTAAGCATCAGAGGGCTTTTGTGTTACCAAAAAGCTACTAGTTAGAGAACTCCAGAGTCATGCCAAGATGTATCAGTCTCCCACTGCCAGGCATCCCTCAGTGATGTGGGTTGCTTCTGAGAAATGCATCATTAGGCAACCTCATCATTGTGGGAGCACCACAGAGGGAGCTGACACGAACCCAGATGCCAGAGCCTGCTCCAGAGCTCGGCCACACGACATGCTCTGTCCATCATCGACCAAAATGGCATTGCATTGTTTATGCAGCTCATCATTGACCAAAACATTGTTTTGTGGTGCATGACTTTATTTGGATTACTTTGTATTAGAATCCCTTAAAGCAGGGACTGGTTTTTTTCTCTACAAACATGAAATTATGAGCAACTGATCTTATTTTGGAAAAATTGGCATCTTTATCTGAGGCTAAACACTGAGAGCCTACATGTCATATGAAATCTCACATTGGTGGCGTGATTTGTGGGGAGATTAGGAGGGAACAGATCAGTGTTTAAAGATTTGTCAACAACCAAACATAGGAGCATTTGCAGTTGTTAAATCCAGAAAGATGGTTTCTTTCTGTGGAAGCAAGACTACAGCAATACCAGCCCTGCATTCCTGCCTGGATCGATCAGACGCATGGTTAGTTCCATGTGCTGTCCAAGTTGTTCTAGCCCCCACCACTCTGTATCCTCTGACTTTACTCACTCGCATTCCTCACCGGTCGCCTACAGGCATCTGAGTTTACTATCACTGGTCTCTAGATGGTTGTGTATTACATAGCTGTGCCAGCAGGCAGGGGAAAGGGGAGTTGCTAACTTTCTCTCTTTTTCAGATTCGGTGCAGGACTGTCCACGCAACTGCCATGGGAATGGCGAATGTGTGTCCGGGATGTGTCACTGTTTCCCAGGGTTTCTAGGAGCAGACTGTTCTAAAGGTAAGTGACACGCGTTCCCTGCTACCACAGGCTTCCCAGAGCGCGCGCGAGAGAGAAGGGGCACCCCACTTGCCTTCCCAACACATTCCACCTGGACATCTACCAATTCCCGTGTGAGCTACAAGGTCTAAATTTCTGGCAGAGTAGGCTTTGATATATGACCACTGGACACCATACCTGCAGGGGAGGGACAGTTATCCTTGGCACTGAGGTGTGGTCAGAAGAAAGATTTGCGAAAAATGCAATGGTCGGATTTCCTGTAAAAGCAGAAGTGAATTACCATCACTCCTTTCTTATCATCATTAACTTCTGTGTAATGGAAGATTAAGCATCTCTGGGTTAGTAAATTTCATTCATTCTGGCCAGCTAGACTCTTAATCTAGGAAGTGCTATTTATCTTGATGGAATCGGTTTTAAATTGTATTATTAATGTATCTCCAGTGCTTTGCATAGGATGGTTGGGGCTCTGGGATTGTTGGGGGAAAGGTAATAGGAAAAAGAAAACAATGACTCTCATAAGAACAGGGCATTTAGGGACAGTGCACCTAGCTTGCAAGAGACCTTCACTGTGACCTTCATGGGGCTGTACGGCGCATCACAGTATGGACGTGACACACACATGCTCACAGCACACACACACACGTACATCCACACACACCTTTCTGCCTACACAAATACAAACAGAAAAAAAAAGATACAAACTTTAACAAAATAGCATTTACTTTTACTCCTTGGCTCTTTCCTGTCCATTTTTTTTAATTACTTATTTAAATCACTGGTTGTGACCTGCCACACTGATTCTTCACCCACCAGTAGGCCACGTCCCAACCTGAAAAAGGAGTAATGGGAAGTTCAGAGTCCTTGTGGAGGAGCAAAGCAGTCCTATGTGCCAGCCCCAGCTCCGTAACCTTGAGCTGAGTGGTTGCTCCCTTCTGAACCTTGGCCATCTCACCTAAGACGTGGGGCGTCATTTCACAGGTACATCATGAGGACTGTGGGCAACAGCTCCACAGAGCTCTCCGCAGGATGCGCTGAAGGCCTCAAAAGGTTTCAGGTTATTATGTACTAATTTATATTTTACTTTATCTGAATAATCCTTCCATTACTGTGTGTGTTCTTCATCGAAAGACCCTCCTGCCTTGGCATTCAGAGAGGAAAATTAATAAATAGATCTGTAAGTGCTGAGTGGCATTGCTCTTCTCTCACCCTTACCATGGTTGCTCAGAAAAATAATATTTCAATTATTTTCCTTATTTCATGGGGCGGGAGGGAGTTGAGCATTTGTCCCAGTGATTAAGACACGTGTGACGCAAATCAGAGTCACTGGGCTCAGTGTCCCCCTCTGCCTCCTGTCCAGCTTCGCAGCTGATACAACCCTCGGAGGCAGTGCTGATGGTTCAAGCAATTGAGTAGCTGCTGCCCAGCTGCCAGCCTCAGCCCAGGCCTAGCCCTAGCTGTTGCGAGCATTTGGGAAATGAACCAGCAGATTAGAATGCTCTCTCTCCATCACTCTCTCTCTTTCTCCCTCATTCATTCCCCCACCCTGCCCCTTTCTCTCTACCTCTCCAATTCATTAATGAATTAAATTTTTTTTAAAAGTGGATGGGGCTTTTTTTTTTTCCTTGAAATTCTACACACTGGCAGCAGGCAACTCCTGTGCCACACGGCGCAGTGGAAGGTTTGGTCAGCTTGTCAGATAGGAAAAGAAGAAAAAGCAAGAAGCCCCCTGAGCACCTCTCTTGGCTGCATTCCCGCCCCAGCACGCACTGTCCAAAGGCATGGCGACACGAGGCAGCGTGACCACGGGGCATAACGACTGGAGCTCCCACCAGGGCCTCGCTCAGACTCTGAGCAGGCAGGGCCGTGTCAAGTGGGTTTCCCAGAGAAGGCTGGACAGCGAGGAAAACCTCAGTGTGGTTGGAATGGCTTTTCTTGCGTAATCTAATTTTCCTGGGAGTAAAGGCATTAATGAGGGGGAGGACAGAATAGTCCTCTTCTGTGTGGCTGCAAATGGGCTGAGCAGTCAGCTGCACAGCCTGTGAGCTGTAAATGTGTATTAACCCTGACACACATCGATGTATTATTAATCCTAAAAACCATGTGTGCTCTGACTGCACATCCAGCTACTGGCCTTTCAGAACTAAGTACCCCGGCCATTTAAGAACTCTTCACTCTAAATCCATTTGCCGATGCACGTGCATTCTACATTATGGATCCCTAATGGAGCATGCATTTAGCTGCTGAAAAGGACTCTCGGTGTGTGTTTTGCATGCACCACCTGGACTGTGGCTGGGCGCACCTTCCAAGTGTGCATTAGCCGTGGTGGATAATTGATCCTTGCGAAACAAACACTGAGTGGCCGTCAAGAGGAGGTACTCCTCTATAGTCAGTGGCTGGTTCCTGAAATCAGGCTTTGAACTTGTTGTATATTTTAATTCAGCAGTTGATGCCATCGTAGACAAAATTGAAGCAGTTAAAGAATAAAATGACCTTCCCCTTGCTTCCCCATTGATCCTGGACAAAGTTGGGCATCAGGTGTAGGCCCCTGCCTCTGCCCTAAAGAGGCTTCTCCCTTCTGTGAATCAGCCACAGTTTAAGCTGCTTCACTGCTTGCAACACCGACTCTCACCTAATTCTAAGCCCCTGTCTCCCAGACTTTGATCTTTCATGTACCATGTTTATTTATTTATTTATTTATTTTTTGCCAAAATCACAGGCCATCAGTACTAATATTAACACACAAGGAGACTTCAAAAGGTTTATGGAAAATGCAATTTTTTATCTTTTTATCTCTTCTTTATTTTTTTTAACTTTTATTTAATGAATATAAATTTCCAAAGTACAGCTTATGGATTACAATGGCTTCCCCCCCCATAACTTCCCTCCCACCCGCAACCCTCCCCTCTCCCACTCCCTCTCCCCTCCCATTCACATCAAGATTCATTTTCAATTATCTTTTTATACCGAAGATCAATTTAGCATATATTAAGTAAAGCTTTCAACAGTTTGCACCCACACAGAAACACAAAGTGAAAAATACTGTTTGAGTACTAGTTATAGCATTCAATCACGATGTACAGCACATTAAGGACAGAGATCCTACATGAGGAGTAAGTGCACAGTGACTCCTGTTGTTAACAAATTGACACTCTTGTTTATGGCATCAGTAATCACCCTAGGCTCTTGCCATGAGTTGCCAAAGCTATGGAGGCCTTTTGAATTCTGATCAGAACTCAAATGAATGGAAGTTCTCTCCTCCCTTCAGAGAAAGGTATCTCCTTCTTTGATGACTTGTTCTTTCCACTGGGATCTCACTCACAGAGATCTTTCATTTAGTTTTTTTTTTGTTTTTTTGTTTGTTTGTTTGCCACAGTGTCTTGGCTTTCCATGCCTGAAATACTCTCACGGGCTTTTCAGCCAGATCCAAATGCCTTAAGGGCTCATTCTGAGGCCAGAGTGCTGTTTAGGACATCTGCCATTCTATGGGTCTGCTGTGTATCTCACTTCCCATGTTGGATCATTCTCTCCCTTTTTTATTGTATTAGTTAGTATTTGCAGAAACTAGTCTTGTTTATGTGATCCCTTTGGCTCTTAGTCCTATCATTATGATCAATTGTGAACAGAAATTGATCACTGGGACTAGTGAGATGGCATTGGTACATGCCACCTTGATGGGATTGAACTGGAATCCCCTGGCACGTTTCTAACTCTACCATTTGGGGCAAGTCCAATTGAGCATGTCCCAAATTGTATATCTCTTCCCTCTCTTATTCCCACTCTTATATTTAACAGCGATCACTTTTCAGTTAAGTTTCAACACTTAAGAATAATTGTGTATTAATTACAGAGTTCAACCAATAGTATTAAGTAGAACAAAAAAATACTAAAAGGGATTAAGTATTAAGTTGTTCATCAACAGTCAGGGCAAGGGCTGATCAAGTCACTGTTTCTCATAGTGTCCATTTCACTTCAACAGGTTTCCTTTTTGGTGCTCGGTTAGTTGTCACTGATCAGGGAGAACATATGATATTTGTCCCTTTGGGACTGGCTTATTTCACTCAGCATGATGTTTTCCAGATTCCTCCATTTTGTTGCAAATGACTAGATTTTATTGTTTTTTCCTGCTGTATAGTATTTTATAGAGTACATATCCCATAATTTCTTTATCCAGTCTACTGTTGATGGGCATTTAGGTTGATTCCATGTCTTAGCTATTGTGAATTGAGCTGCAATAAACATTGAGGTGCAGACAGTTTTTTTGTTTGCCAATTTCATTTCCTTTGGGTAAATTCCAAGGAGTGGGATGGCTGGTTTGTATGGTAGGATTATATTC
Organism: Oryctolagus cuniculus; assembly: GCF_051225735.1. Classification (NCBI taxonomy): domain Eukaryota; kingdom Metazoa; phylum Chordata; class Mammalia; order Lagomorpha; family Leporidae; genus Oryctolagus; species Oryctolagus cuniculus. The sequence continues at coordinate 56,327,357 of NC_142872.1, forward strand.
AGGTTTCTGAGGACTCTCCAGACTGACTTCCATAGTAGCTTTACCAGTTTGCATTCCCACCGACAGTGGGTTAGTGTCCCTTTTTCCCCACATCCTCGCCAGCATCTGTTGCTGGTAGATTTCTGTATGTGAGCCATTCTAACCGGGATGAGGTGAACCCTCATTGTGGTTTTGATTTGCATTTCCCTGATTGCTAGTGATCTTGAACATGGAAAATGCAATTTGAACATAAGTTTAGGGGAAGCCGTGGAGCCTAACAGCTAAAACCCACATGCTCCACACTGGAGTGGCTGGCTTGCACCCCCAGCTCTGGCTTCGGACTCCAGCTTCCTGCTGATGCAGATCCTGGGGGCAGCGGTGATGACTGAAGTATTTCGTTTCTTGTCTCCCATTTGAGAGCCCTGGGTTGTATTTCTTGCTCCTGGATTCAGGCTTCGGTTCAGAGATGTCCTGGCCATTGCAGGCATTCGGGAAGTAAGAAGTGGATAGCAGCATTCCTCTGCCTCTCTCTCCACCCCTTTCCCTCCTTCCTTCTCTCTCCCTCCCTCCTTCCTTCCCATCTTCCTTCTCTCTCTGTCCCTCCCTCTCTCAACTTAAAAAAGGAATCACATTTTCTTCTGGTGACCATGAATTTTGAAATTCATGTGTGCTATTTCTGTAATACATGAAATGTTTTGAAGACCCTTGGTTTTTAAGGCATCTCATTGCCATAAATAGGAAGCGTTCACGTGCCTCTACCCACATCCAGAGAGCCATCTTTTTGCTGTGATGAGAACCCACGCCAAGCCACATCAAGAATCCTCCAAGTAGCCTTAGACACACATCAGCCAGCCTGGTTTCTGGAGAGACTAAATGCTAGAGCACTGGGCTCATAAGCATTGGCTCCTGAAAATTTCACAATTCCGTAAGCATGGTTGTTGCATGATGTGGAAAGCAAACAACACAGGCGCATGGTTGTGGCAGCTTAGCCTCAAGCGGGGAGACCTAACGGGCAGCACCTGGTCTTGTGACCCATTAAGTCTGTCCTTCCACTTGTTTCCAAATAGCCACTGATTCCTCCTTTGTCCTGAGTACGCAGCAGCCATGTGCAGAGTGCTCAACACACTGCCATCCTCCTCCTCGCATCAGCAGTCGGAACTAAATCCGCTGTTAGCCAGTCCTCTCCCCCCACATTTTAAGTGTTTATTTTTATATTGAACTGAATTTAGATGTGCAAACAAGTTGTAGAACTAGGACTTAAGAGTTCACTCAGCTTCCCCAAGTGTCAGTGTTTTCAGTTTCCGGAGGTCAGTTATCAAAACCTGAAAAACAGCATCTCTGCAGTACTTTTAACTAATGTACAACTCTTTTTCTAACTTCCCTTTTCTGAACTAGGATCCCGCACTGTATTTAGTTGCTGTGTCGCCTTAGTCCCTCTAGTCTGTCTGCTCTGTGGCAGGTCTTTGGTCTTTGCCTGTCTTTTGTGACCTTGGCCCTTTTGGAGAGTCTTGATTGGGTGTTTTTACTGCATCTCTCAGTATCGGTGAGTCTGATTTTTCTTATGATTTGGTGGAGGTTATGCATTTCAGCAAGATGCTCCGCCTTCCCCAGTCATCCTGGCAAACAGGCCCCTGGGATTTGATAAGAAAAGTTTAGATGCGGTGAGGGAGTGTGTGTGGCCTTTTTCCTCCTTCCACATACATTCAAGAGGCTGGAAAACTCTCCCACTGGCCCTGCACTGTTTCTCGGTGGCTACAACAAGTTGCCACTCACAAATAACTTTGGAGCCCCCAACGCTGTGCGTGTTGGCAGGGAGTAACCTGGAGCAGCAGGTGCTGCCAGTGGGGACGGCTCGTCCTGAGTCTCCTGCCACCCAGAACAGTGCCTCCCATCTCTCAGCTGTGACTCAGGATCATGAGCTCTGTTTCTTGCTAAAAACCTTAAGCAGCCCAGGGCAGGAGGTCCTCCCTCATGACAACATCACCTGTGTCCCTTCTCTGACACCTGTACTGAAGGTGCCTTGAGTTCCGCCAGTTTCGCTACTGCAGGGAGCTCATGGACCCTGGCCCTCCTGCCGGGGGGAGAAGTCACCACGTTAGCAAGCGAGGTTATGGTCACAGCCAAGTGGCCGGCTTTGTGTCCAACTGATAGAAATATAGATTTACTCTCTTGACCTCACACCACACCCTGGCCCCCTGAGAGGTGCCCGTGCCCTCAGGGATGCAGTGCAGGTGGCAGCTCCTTGTCTTAGAAGCCTGCCAATCTGCACCCAGCATCTGCAGGCAGCTTGGCAGCAAGTGGAGGAATCACATGCCTTTGCAGGCTGCTCCTTCCCCAGCCCCAGCCACGCCGGGGGACCTGGGCGGCTCCGCTGTTGACCAGAACTGATCCTCACACAGAAAGGGCACGCAACCCTTCCCGCACAGTGCTCTGAGTCGGTGAGGGTACAGAGCTTCTTTATGCATTCAACAAATGCATGTGATGTGCTGTGGGATGGGTGCCGTACTGAGAGATGGAGAGACAGGGAGGAGCAGGACCGCCGTGGGCCTGCCCTCCCAGAGCTTCCAGACTAATGAGCGCACACTGTAGGAACACACTGTAGGAAACAGACCCTGAAATACGGGGATGCTGACCTTCGGTGCTGCACGCATCACCAGGGAGAAGAGAAGGAAGTGGATGCAGCTGTGAAGGGAGTGGGATTTGTCGCCGGGGGACCAACGCCCCTTGTGAGGTCTTGAACAATAGCTGCCACACAGTGTGGAGTTAACCCTGATGGGCTTGTGAGTGTCAAGGATCCACTGCCTTCCCTGTTCTAGAGCGGGAGCCAGCCATACCCTCCCAGGGTGGGCCACACGGCAGGAGCTCCTGGGAGCAGGCTCAGCCATGCACATGGCAGAGAGAGAGAGAATGAGGACTCGCAGGCAAGCACCTTACTGAGAGTCAGGGTGGAGCACACAAGCAAAAGACATGAGAGGGTTTTACTATTGTGTTTGAGTGGCCCCAGGTCACAGTCAAGGGAGGGCAAGAAGGAGAACCCGTGGCCTTATTTCGCGATGCACCTGCTCACCTGGCCCAGGTGCATACAGACTATGGGCGTATGAAGGCATCAGGAAAATGTCCCTTTATTAAAGTTTTTAGAAATTTACAATGGAGTGTGGACTATGAAAACAGCCAACAATTATCAGGGGACATAGAGAAGACTCCATAGAGAAAGACTCTAGAAAATGACACTGCCCTGTATTTTTCAGGATGCAATTTCATTCATTGTGCAACACAATAAGCAATCCACTGAGATCCAAGCTTGTGGGAAAATGGTGTTTGCTTCCCAGTAATTCATACCATTTTCCACAGGTGCCTCTTCTGTCCACCAACAACTGTGCTTACTATTCAAGTTATTGTGTGTCCTACAGCTTCATAGGACGATTCCTTTGGCATAGCTCTCTCATTACTTAGTGCTGTTTGTTGTGGGCTCAAGGCTGGTTCAGGATTGTTCCTTTCCCTCTCATTTACTTTGACTTGGAGGCCCTGAGGTGACCTAGGATGCTTGCTGGGGTTGTCTGTGAAGCAGCCTTGCATTTCACAAGCCGTGTGAGGCTTTCTGTTCTGTTTTGATGTTAGCTCCTCTGCTGGCTTATTTAGGCTGAACTTGAGGCCCCAACCTTCAGCAGAAACTTAACATAGCAGCGCTTTAGCTGTTAGGTAATGCGAATTTAATAGGTATTAGAGATGACAACTCCCGCTGCCGAACAGCTGTCAGTGGAGGCCCAGAAATGCTGCAATCACAGGAACATAGTCTTCTCTCTAGGGGTTGGTTTCAGCTCCTGCCCAACTTCTGTGGAACCCTAAGGAAAAAAAAGAGAATAAAAAGAAGGCAGCCAGGATCTTGCCACTTTTCTCCAGATAACTGGCAAATGTGACCTACTTCTAGTCCCCTGTGGCCACATCCTAGCAGTAAAATCAAATCCTCATCATCATTATCACCCCAACCATCATCACTAACATTTATTGAGTTCTTACTCTGACTCTGTACCTCGCACGCCACTGATCAGTGACATATTTCTCAGTTCGCCATTGGTAGCCCTGTTTTGTAGGTGATGCTTGTCCCCTTTTATAATTGAGGCGCAGAGCAGATATGGAACCTGCTCCAGATCATTCAGCTAGCACGTGGTATTGCCAGGATTCAAACCAGGCAATGCAACTTGAACTCTTGAAACAACCTTGAGATTGGCCTTGGAAAATGTGAGGCCGAAGGAGACGTGGCCTTGCAGGCAGTTTGAGTAGCTGTAGCTACTCTCTAGAAGTCTGCATTTGAACCCAAAAAGAGTTTTTCAAGAAAGGAAGTGAGGGTTTGCCAAGTACAAAGGACAGAGGCAGAGTTTGAAATGAAGTCCATCTGAAATTGGAGCCATTCTCCTCGCAGCTACCCACTACCCTCCACCGCCTTCCTCCTTTATCATCTGTCAGCTCCTACTGCATCCATCTCCCACGTTCTCTGCTCCATGTCTCCTATCTGTCCTCACAGCCCCTTCCCTGTGCGCTTGGCCACCAGCCTCTCCTGGATGGTGTTCTTCCTCCTCCTCCTCACTACCCCAGAGTTCTTCCAGGGCTCTGAAGAATCTGTGGCACTACTTCCCTCACACATCTTCAGTAGCTCTCAGTTGCCTCCCAAAGAGCTAAGCAACCTTTGGCTTAAAGATATGGATCTAGAGAGATTGTTACAAATTCCTGTTCCCAGGTTAGAACCCCATGTAGCCAATTCTGAATCTGTAGGTTTGGTGTGTGGCTCAGGACGTGTGCCTTTCCAACAAGCCTCCCGGGGCTCTGACACAAGTGGTCAAGTTCCATAGGCTGAGACTGAAGAGCACATTTCTAAGAACGAAGTTCAAGATCATCCATGATCGAAGCTGCTCTTGCACCATTGCCTCCCACAACAGCCCACACAGATTCCAGGTACTTGATCCCTTGCCCAGTATGAGGCCTTACTTACTCCTCATGGCCCATGACGGCTCCTTGGCTCAAGTGTTCTCCACGATCCCAGCCTCTCCTTTCAAACTGCTGCTCATTCTTGAAGGCCAGAGCCACAAGCCACCAGTGGCCTCCCTGAAGCATCCCCACATGCAATCCTGCCGTCACTCTGGACTCCGCACCGTCCAGGCGCCCTTTCCTATACACTGTGCTGTATTTGAGCTGATGGCGACAGCCATTTCCCCTGCTGGTCTCAAGCTTCCCACAGTTCCCTTTGTACGTCCCTGTCTCTAGTTCCGCACCCAGGAGATGGTACGTGTTCATGCTTGCCCAGTGTCTGGTGGCTTTAATCCAGGGGACAAGGCTTACCAAGATAAAATTTTGCTGGAAAATATCTGAGGATCCAAAACAAGGGCTGCCGTGTCGGGGTTGTAATTGGTCAGATTGATGACCCAGGGACAAATCAGCCAGCCTTCAAGGCACAGATTTAAATAAAGGGAGGGAGGGCATGAGAAAGAAAAGGGGGAACGAAAACAGAAGGAAAGACTTTACAGAAAAGAAATGCTATTTATTTCACAGTTCTACTGCATTATCTCAGAACAGCCAAGTAATGAAGAAGGAAAGCTATTGAGTGTGAAGTTCCTGAGTTTGAATCCAGGCTCATCTAGTTAACTGCACCCATTTTTAGAAAGTCACTTAGCGTCTCTGTGCCTCAGTTTTCTCATCTGTACAATGGGCATGGTAGTAATGTTCCCTATCACATGGCTGTGAAGAATGAAAGCTGTGCTTGGCAGATATGAAATGCAGGATACATGTTGGCTGATCTTTAACCTGCACAAGAGGCCTTTGAAATCTTTGTCACAGCAAGAGAAGCAAAACCTTGGAGAAAGGAAGCTACTTGCCCGGGTCACAAAGCAGGATCAGATTTGGAGCCATTTCTGCTCACCTCTGAAGACTGTGGCCTGAATGACCACGCAGGAGTGAGGTTCATCAGGAAGACCCCCAAGTCAGGGACACTGGCCACTTCCACTGCTCCCAGCGATACATACTCCCAGTCGCTCAGGCCACCCGATCCTCCTGGTTACCCTGCCCCCTCATCTGCTTTCCTGTCTCTCTGCATGCAGGCCGTGTGATGGTGGGGGTCCTCCCTTCCACCAGAAACACGTTCCACAGAGCATCCTTGGTTCTGAAGCCACTGTCACCTTTGGACTGGTTTCCCCTCTCTCAGTGAGAGAGGCGCAGGGCCCTTCTGTCCTTCCTGGTACATCCATGGGTGCGAGCTAGTTCCCTCCGACCCTGTCTTGGTTGTTTGTCTCCTCTCAGTTAAGATCCACTTGAGGCCGGCGCTGCGGCTCACTAGGCTAATCCTCTGCCTTGCGGCGCTGGCACACCGGGTTCTAGTCCCGGTCAGGGCACCGGATTCTGTCCCGGTTGCCCCTCTTCCAGGCCAGCTCTCTGCTGTGGCCAGGGAGTGCAGTGGAGGATGGCCCAAGGGCATGGGCCCTGCACCCCATGGGAGACCAGGAGAAGTACCTGGCTCCTGCCATCGGATCAACGCAGTGCACCGGCTGCAGCATGCCAGCCGCGGCGGCCATTGGAGGGTGAACCAATGGCAAAAGGAAGACCTTTCTCTCTGTCTCTCTCTCTCACTGTCCACTCTGCCTGTCAAAATTTAAAAAAAAAAAAAAAAAAAGATGCCACTTGAGACACCTGCATCCCATATTGGAGTGTTGGGGTTTTGAGCCCCATTCTGCTTTAGATCCCAGCTTGCTGCTAATATAAACCCTAGGAGGCAGTCACTGATGGCCCAAGTAGTCAAGTCCCTGCCACCCATGTGGAATACTTAGACTGAGATCCTGGCTTCTAACTTCAACTTGGCCTGGCTTCAGCCTGACCCAGCCCTGGCTGTTGCAGGCATTTTGGGAGTGAACCAGTAGATGTAAGATCTCTCTCTCCCTGGCCATTTGTTTCAGTCTCTGTCTCTTCTCTCTCTCTCTCTCTGCCTTTCAAATATATAAATAATAAATTTTTAAATGATAAGTAATCTAATTTTTAAATATGGGCAGATGTGTGGCACAGCAGGTAATCCACCTCTTAGGACACCTACAACCCAAATTGGAGTGCCTGGTTCAAGTCTCAGCCACTCTGCTTCTGATCCAGCTTCCTATTAGTGCATCCCGGGAGGCAGCAGATGATGGCTCAAGTGCTTGGGCCCCTGCCACCCATGTGAGAGGCCCAGATGATTTCCTGGCTCCTGACTTTGGCTTGGTCCTGCCCTGGCTGTGGTAGGCATTTGGGGAGTGAAACAGTAGCTGGAAGATCTCCTTCTTTCTTTGTGTCTGTCTCTGTCTCTCTATCATTCGGCCTTTCAAGTAGAAAAAATAAACTTTTTTTTTTGACAGGCAGAGTTAGACAGAGAGAGACAGAGAGAAAGGTCTTCCTTTTTCCGTTGGTTCACCCCCCAAGTGGCTGCTACGGTTGGCACATTGCGGCCGGCACGCTGCAGCGATCTGAATCCAGGAGCCAGGTGCTTCCTCCTGGTCTCCCATGGGGTGCAGGGCCCAAGGACCTGGGCCATCCTCCACTGCACTCCCGGGCTACAGCAGAGCTGGACCAGAAAAGGAGCAACCGGGACAGAATCTGACGCCCCAAGTCAGGGACACTGGCCACTTCCACTGCTCCCAGCGATACATACTCCCAGTCGCTCAGGCCACCCGATCCTCCTGGTTACCCTGCCCCCTCATCTGCTTTCCTGTCTCTCTGCACGCAGGCCGTGTGATGGTGGGGTGCCAGTGCCGCAGGCGGAGGATTAGCCTAGTGGGCTACAGTGCTGGCCAAAATAAACTTTTTTTAAGATTGATTTTATTTGAGTGTCAGAGTTACAGTGAGAGAGGGACAGAGGAGAGAGATCTCCTATCTACTGGTTCATTCCCTAGATGGTCACAATGACCAGGGTTGGACCAGGCCAAAGCCAGGAGCCAGGAGCTTCACCCAGGTCTCCCATGTGAGAGCAGGGGCCCTCACATGTAGACCATCTTCTACTACTTTCGCAGGCACATTAGCAGGGAACTGGATTGGAAGCGGAGCAGCCGGGAATTGAACTTGCCAGCACCCGTTAAGGGATGCCAGTGCTGCAGACAGCGGATTAGCCTGCCATGGCACAGCTTCAGCCCCAATAAACAAACTTTTAAAAAATAGTATAATGATAATTGGTACCATATAACAAAGATGAGCCACATGCCAGCACTCTGCAAGGGGTTTTGCATGAAGAATTTCATCTTCATGACGTACATTGTTATCATCCTTATTTTGCAACTAAAGGAAACTAAATCTCAGGAAAGTTAAGGCACTTGCATGGTACAGCTTTAGCCTGCCTTCTTGACCACCAGCTTAGTGATACCCACCCGGCAACACTCTTTAGAGTCATCTTAACAAAAAGACCGCTGGGCTCCAACCAAACTGGGTACTAGCATTTGCCTGGGGACTTGTTAAATTTTGCAACTCAAGACCCAAGCTGCAGGCCTGACCTTCTAAATCAGAATCTGCACTCTGTTAACAACACCATATGTCTTGAGCACATTTCAGTGTGAGCCTAGGTAACACTGCCCTTGAACTTGACTAAGTCTGCCCTAAGGGACCTGCCATCCAAGGCAGTGACGTCACTTGCTGCCATCGTGCCCCTGGCTTGTGCAGGAGGCCCTGCCTCCCAGCTTATAAACTGTACATTATTTGGTGACCATGTGCAAGTACACCTCTCCAGCCCCACGTGTGGCTCCCCCGATGTTTCTCACGCTTACTGTATTACCCAACAGAAATCCTCTCCCAGTGCCTGCAGAATCCAATTAAATTGCACTGCGACTAAAAGTCTTTCGGTTTGTCCTTTTAAGCCACTAGATAAGTAACAGAGCAGCCTTCCTGGGCAGAATGCGTGCCCCTGGGGGAACTTGGGATGCCAGAGAAGTTGGGGAATCCTCTGGTTCTAGGAAAACTGTCCAAGGTGGGACTTAAACCCAGCTTTAGAAAGGTGGTCGGCTTGGATGGGAGATAGGGATGAGGCCATCGGGGCCTGTCCTGTGTCTTTGCGATGTGACCAATTGGAACCTTTGCCTTAGGAAAATAGCAGTAAAATCCTTTGCTTTGCCTTCTTACTGTGCGCAGGCACTGCACATTAACACTTTGCGTCCTGTCTCTCCTTTCATCCCCTTAGGAACACTGCAGGTGGGTAGGCACCACAGCAGTCCTAGCCCACCTTAAAGAGAAAGCATTTGAGGCTTACAGTAAAGTGCCCTTCGTCACCCAAGTGGTAAAGTGCCACAGGGAAAAGGGAAGGAGATCCAAGCTCCACCACGCCCTGGGCGGTTCTGCCTGCTGGGAAGTGGGCAGTCACTCCCACGGACCCGCCCTGCTTCCAGGACGCAGGGGATTCCTTTCGTTTGCAAATCCTTCTGGATGTTAGAGTGTAAATGCAGTCCAGACTGGAGCTGCAAGAAGCTTACTGTGTACTCCGAAGAATTTAAATATTCATTATGTAATTAATGCTCTTCAGTCACCAAAAGGAAAAAAAAAAAGACTTAGGCTTTTTTTTTTCCACGAACAGCTTAAGTACTTATCGATCGAGAACTTTTATAACTCTCAAAATGGAGGCGTCCCCCTATCTCTACAGGTATTTTAAATGAATTGAATTAATCATAGGCTTAAAAGTCTCTTGTGATCTTCGTTAACTTCCCTGGGTTTAATTAAAACATCTGTGCACTTTTAATTTATCGATTCGTCCAACTCATCTGTCATGTTTTTAACACACCCCAGCATGCCCTGCATCATTTTTAACCCGATTTCCACTTAACTAAAGCAATTAAATTCACCCCGGATTAATTAAAGCATCCATACTTTCGTGCTTAAGTCAGCGTGTGCCGCTTTCCCCACATGGCTCCGAATGTCAGAGATTTGACACACCTGATGAGTTTTTTGTCCTTCTGGAAATTCTTCCCTGAATCACTTTCTTGCTTATTAATGTGCCATGTGACAGACCAGGAATGAGGGCACTGGTGCTCCTGCACCTTGGCCCTCTGAGCCACCACTGGGACCCGGTCTGTCAATGCCTCCTCGGGTTTCCTGTCTTCCTAGGGGTCCTGCGGGACCCTGCAGCCACTGAGCCGCACCACAGGACCGATGTGTTCTGGGTGGGATGGTGGGGCGGCTGTTCAGCTTGCTGACCACGGAAGCCAGAGTGGCTGCTGATGGCTGCATGATACACACTTCCGTGATGACTTCTTCCTCCATCTCCTACCCTGCACACGGTGCCCTCTGCCCATTTCATAGCTAAGGAAAACTGAGACTATGAGAGTTGTCACAGTTGTGCCAAGGCAGCCTGGGAGTGGCCCAGAGAATGCAGGTGCCTGCATTTCTAGCTGTGTGACTGGATTTCTAGCTGTGTGAGGCCCAGCCCATACCTCCTCAGCCATGGCGACTTGGGGCCTGAGCAGCCTTTTAGTTGTTTGTTTGTTTCTCATCTGATAAGTCAAGAATGATTCCTCATGATTCTTTTTACCTATACTTATTTACGTGTTAATGAAGCTGGGTATCTTGTCCTTTTATTGGCAGTTTATAGTGGTTCTGGGTGTGCTCTGCCCAGGTATTCACTCACTTGTCTCTCTGTATTGATTTCTGAAAGGTCGTTGTGCATTTCAGAAATCAAGCTTTCTTTTGTAAAACCATATTACAAGTATTTCTTTCCATTGTTGTTCAACCCTTGATTTTGTTGAGAGTGTCCTCTACCATATAACAGATCTGAATTTTATGTCATCGCATCTAATCTTTCCCTTCAAGGTTTATAGAACATACATCTCAACATACATATCTCCAGCCCAAGAAAATAAAATTAGTCTTCAATATTTTTCCCAATAGTTTTGAAATGCTTTTCTACTTAGCTCTTCCATCTCTGTGAAATTCGTTTTTGAGTACAGTGTGCAGTAGAGGTCAAACTTAATTGCCTACCCAATCACCTGCCAGTTGCAGGGATCCAGCTAGAAACGAAACTCACCTTTCCTAACACAGTTTTGCTCAGCACCAAGCTAAGTCCACAACCTTACAAAGCAGTGGGCCACCACCAGTCTGGGTTTTGGAAACACTGAACTTAGTTTGCTTGGCTTCCGTAACCCAAATATTATACCCTCTGTTGCTTGGGTTCAGAAGGGATCTTCTTTCTTTCATTACCTTTTCCCTGTGACTTAACCCTGTCACATGTGTTAGATTATTCTCCAGTGTTTAGTGATTCACTGGCCTGTAAGGTAACTAGTTGTTTGGGCTATAAGGATGCTTCAAAAAGTTGGTGAAAAAATTAAAATCTTACTTGGGTAAAAAAAATACCTTAAATCCATGCATAGTTTTTCCATGGCTTTTTTTTTTTTTTAAGATTTATTTATTTGAAAGGCAGAGTTACAGAGAGGCAGAGGCAAAGAGAGGAAGAGAGATCTTCCATCCACTGATTCACTCCCCAAATGGCCACAACGGCTGGAGCTGGGCCAATCTGAAGCCAGAAACCAGGAGCTTCTTTCAGGTCTCCCACACGGGTACAGGGACCCAAGCACTTTGGGCTATCTTCTGCTGCTTTCCCAGGCCATAGCAGAGATCTGGATCAGAAGTGAAGCAGTCAAGACTCGAACCGGTGCCTCAGTGAGATACCGGCACTGAAGGTAGCAGCTTTCCCTGCTACGCCACAGCACCATCCATTTCCATGAACTTTTTATTTTTTTAATGATTTTATTTATTTGAGAAAGAATTACAGACAGTGAGAGGGAGAGACAGAGAGAAAGATCTTCTTTCCATTGGTTAACTCCCCAAATGGCCGCAATGGCCGGAGCTAAGCCGATCCAAAGCCAGGAGCCACGTGCTTCTTCCCGGTCTCCCACATAGGTGCAGGGGCACAAGGTCTTGGACCAACTTCTGCTTTCCCAAGCCATAGCAGAGAGCTGGATGGGAAGAGGAACAGTGGGGACTAGAACCAGCGCCCATATGGGATGCCGGCACCACAGGCGGAGGATTAACCTGCACCATGGTGCTGGCCCCTCCATGGACTTTTTTTTTTTGACAGGCAGAGTGGACAGTGAGAGAGAGAGACAGAGAGAAAGGTCTTCCTTTGCCGTTGGTTCACCCTCCAATGGCCGCCGCGGCCAGCGCGATGTGGCCGGCGCACCGCGCTGATCCGATGGCAGGAGCCAGGAGCCAGGTGCTTTTCCTGGTCTCCCATGGGGTGCAGGGCCCAAGCACCTGGGCCATCCTCCACTGCACTCCCGGGCCACAGCAGAGGGCTGGCCTGGAAGAGGGGCAACCGGGACAGAATCCGGCGCCCCAACCGGGACTAGAACCCGGTGTGCCGGCGCCGCTAGGCGGAGGATTAGCCTAGTGAGCCGCGGCGCCAGCCCCTCCATGGACTTTTTAAAGACCATTTGTATATGTGGATTTCCAAAATGTTTTCTGCCAAAATAAATTTGTCTTGTTTTTTCATTTCCAAAGAACTATTTGAAATGCCCTTGTATTTTGACAGTTTCCCTTGGGTACTAAATTCGGGTATTCACAAGCCTTTAAATCAGATATTTGACTGGCGCTGCGGTTCAGTAGGCTAATCTTCTGCTTGTAGAGCCGGCACCCTGGGTTCTAGTTCCGGTCGAGGTGCCGGATTCTGTCCCGGTTGTTCCTCTTCCAGGCCAGCTCTCTGCTGTGGCCCGGGAGTGCAGTGGAGGATGGCCCAAGTCCTTGGGCCCTGCACCCACATGGGAAACCAGGAGAAGCACCTGGCTCCTGTCATCGGATCAGCACAGTGCGCCAGCCACAGGGCCATTGGGGAGTGAACCAACGGCAAAGGAAGACCTTTCTCTCTGTCTCTCTCTCTCATGGTCCACTCTACCTGTCAAAAAATAAAAAATAAATCAGATATCCAATCATCTTTTAAAAAAATCATTTATTTAAAAGGCAGAGTTACAGAGAAGCAGAGGCAGAGAGAGAGAGAGAGAGAGATCTTCCGTCCGCTGATTCACTTCTCAAATGGCCTCCACAGCCAGAGCTGGCTGATCCGAAGCCAGGAGCCAGGAGCTTCTTCCAGATCTCCCACTAGGGTGCAGGGGCCCAAGGACCTGGGCCATCTTCTGCTGCTTTCCCAGGCCATAGCAGAGAGCTAGATCAGAAGTGGAACAGCTGGGACTCGAACCGGCGCCCATATGGGATGCTGGCACTGCAGGTGGTGGCTCTACCTGCTATGCCACAGTGCCGGCCCCATGCAATCATCCTTAAAAGATACCTGATTTAAAATCCCCTCTGCCCACCAAGTGCAGCCCGCAGGTTTCTGTTGAGATGCAGGGTTTTCCGTCTGCTCTTGTGACTGAGCCCCTCTCACAGCCTGCAAGTGCTCTCCAGGTGTTCTGTTCCCTCTGCTACAGACTCCTGGTGGACAGGACTTGCCTTTCTTAAAACAGCAGGTTTTAGGGGCTTGCTGTGTTGCTTCCTACCAAGTCAGTAACACTGATCATTCATCTCATTCCTTCCAGAGAACTCTGAGGGCGGGGGGAGCTCCAGCTCCATCATTAAAATGAGCCTTACACCATTTAGGTGAATCTAAATTGTGTCATTTTTTTGTCATCAGCCTGTTAACTTGTCAGTCGTTAGTGGCAGCAGTAATTTATTTTTCTTCTGCAGGAGTCTTAGCGCTTCCATTTATTAGATTTAGTAAAACAGGAATAGTCTGTTTGTGCAAACATTTTAATTAATTTTAAACGGAAGTCTGAATGCAGGGTGTTCTGCTCCTTAGGAAAAGGAGACCCAGGAACATGGAACATGCTGCGTGGGATTCCTGAGCGTTCAGAGCCAACTGCATCCCATAGCCAGGGAAGGCTGGGGGTGCCGGGGAGGGTAGATGAGGGCATCCTGTTTGTGTCACGTGACAGCCTTTTGGTCGTGGAGGCTGTGTGTGGGGGTGGGTGTTTGAGACTTACTGCATCGTTTATTAACTCTTGAAGTCAGACTGGAAATCCTTATCTTGTACCAGTTGTCCCAGTGCTCCCACCAACTCTGAGAGACAGTTTTTTGGAGGGGAAATCAGTTCTCCAAGACATTTAATAATCTTGCTAAAATCCCATAGCTGGTAAATGACAGGGCGGTTTTTGAAGCGAAGTCTTTGTGGCACCAAAATGCTTGCTTTTTTCATTTCTCCTCCCTACTACTTCTTCATAGGGTATTGATGGAGTCAGGATTGTGTTTCTATAACCTGTCATTAAAAAAATAACATGGATTGCTTGACAGTAAAAACCTAAGAAAAGCTGGGACTAGAGGAGGTTCTCCATATCACATCCAGCCTCTCCTATGAGGAGCAGGCTGAGCCTTGGGTATGGTAAAAACTCTGGGTTGAGTTATGTCTGTGAATGAATCAGTTACTCCAGAGGGAAGGTGTTCTCCCTGCTGGACAGCCCAGTGACCACTGGAGGGCGCTCATCTGGCATCTGCCTGCCTGCTTCTCCGGGTGACAAATGGATTGCCAGGGAGTTGCACTCACTGATCAGTGGCATCAGCAAAGCCCATCCAGTGCCCTGCTTTCCAGCTAAGGTAGCAGTGTTTTGCGTCTTTGACCACACTCCCAGCAAGCGCGCCGCAAACACACTGCAGGAAGGCTGCATCTAGAATGTGGAGAACTCTCTAACCTGACCATTTTCCTTTTTTTTTCCTCGAGTAATTTAAGTAGGTCACATTGTAAATTTGATTTCCCAGGTACCTAATTTTAAATAAAATCCATTCTTACCTTCTAGACAGTTGTATCTTTTTTTCCACATGTGGAGGTTAAGAGGTTCACTCTGAGTACAGATACTAATCCTAATAACATTTTATCAATTAATAAAGACAGTAACTACTTGTTCCTTACCTGCTACCTTCCTCCACCTGTTGGGATGAAGGAGGGTACACTGGGGGACAAGGAGTGGTGATTTGGTGTGATGCTCTCTGCTGTGCATGACAGTTGATATCACCAGTGTATAACCCTAAGGTTGGAAACAGCCCGTGGAAGCTCATGTGACTTCACACTGTGTGGCCACACTTATCCTTCTCTTATTTCCTTGTGCAGGAATAGTAAGGGCATGAGAAACAGTGTGGATTCCAGTCTTCCCAACGGGAGATACTTGCCATGTTGCCAGATCAATAGGTATTCTCTTAGGTGCCGTGCTCCCAGATTGCAGGTCTTATCTGGGAAGTGCATTGGTGGTTTTGTGGCTCTGTCTAGGCTCAGGGGCGCAGCGTACCACAATCATTGGTGGTTTTATGGCTCTTTCTAGGCTCAGGGGCACAGCGTACCACAATCAGTGAATGATGCCTGTTGAGGTGCAGAAAGGGAGAATGGTACTTCACAGACACATGTTTGCCATCCCTGACCTTGAACTTCTCATGAGACTCAGGAGGAACTGACATGAGACAAACTTACTGTGTCTCCACATCCCTCTCAAAACCTGAAGTCCATAAATTCTCGTGCTAGCTCATGGTTTAACATAGGCACTCTGGGGTCAAAGCGTTTTCCTGCACCCTCTGTTAGACCATCAGCATCCGTGGTTACTCTGGACGGAACCCTCTGCTTGAATATCCTGGAAATAAAAGGACATTCCTAGATTTAGAGGGCGTTCAACTAAATTCCATACATATCTGTGATGTTCTCGCTGTTGAACTCATTCTTCTCTGGGAGATTGGTAAGGATAAGAATTCTGCTGGAAACGGTGCTCCCAAATCGTTCTCACACCTGCCCTGTTAAAAATCATTCCGGGGCAAAATATCCCCTCAATCATATGTCAACTGTTGGGATTATTTTTAATTTTGCATCAGATTGCAGTTAAGTTAAAACACTCACTTCTCCAGGAAAAAAGACATTGTGCATATAACTCAAAGTGCACACTAGAATCTGTTCTTTACATGTCTTCCATCAGTGGCCACATGGTGTGTCCAGAACTATTCCCCCTTGGGAATCTTAATATTGGGAACATAGATTAAACACAAGAGAGATTCCAGAAGTTCATGGAAAGGCCGGCATTGTGGATTAATGGATTAAGTCACATTCTGCCAAATCCCTTATGGGTGCCCTGAGTTCCAGCTGCTGTGCTTCTGATCCAGCTCCCTGCTAATGTGCCTAGGAAAGTAACAGAGAATGGCCTCAGGGTTTGGTCCCTGCAACCTTGCAGTTCCCAGCTTTGGCCTGGCCTTGCCCAGACTATCACGGCTGTTTGGATAGTGACTCAACAGATGGAAGGTCTCTTTCTCTCTGTCTCTCTCTCTCTAACTCTGCCTTTCAAATAAATAAATCTTGCTTTTAAAGTCATGGAAAATGCATATTGTAGAAAAACTGTGCAAGAACTTCAAAATGTTTGCAGCAAAAATAATCTTTTAACTTCATTTTTCCATTAGCTCTTTGAAGTACCTTCTGATATTTATTTAATCAAGCCAAGGTTGATAAATGTAGCACTTGAAGGAAATCACCAATGATAAACGTAGTTCCTGTCCTCAAGAAGCTTGTTATAGCTTTAGGAAATTAGACACTTACAGAGGAAGGTTAATGACTCTAAAAACTAAGCAGGAGCCGGCATCTGGCCTGGCATTAAAGATGCCAGTTTGGGCAACCGCATTCCATTTCAGAGTGCCTAAGTTTGAGTCACATCTCTGTGCCTGATTCCAGCTTCCTGCTAGTGTGTACCCTGGGAGGCAACAAGTGATAGCTAAGTAACTGGGTTGCTGCCACCCACATAGCACACCCAGATTGAGTTCCCAATTCCAGCTTCAACCTAGCCAGGACCACTGCATTCATTTGGGGAGTGAAGGAGCAGATGGTTCTCTCTCCCTCTCTCCATCTCTCTGCCCCTCAAATAAGTAAAGTTTAAAAAAAAAAAACTAAATAGAAACATGATAAGGAAAGGATATTAACAAGCCAGGGTGGAGCATTTGACTAGCAAATAATGTGATGAGATATGCGGCCGCTTCATGGCACAGAGAAATCCCCGGGTTGAGTATGTGTGTGCGCGCACACACACACACACACACACGTGGAATTTGCACAACCTGTGATTCCAAAACAAAGATGCTGAAGCATCTCTGTCGGTCACCTCTGAAGGTTTCTAAGTGGCAGCCCCAGTGCCAGAGCAGGGCTCCCGTGTTGGGCCCTAATAAGAAGGCAGGTGGAAAGTTAGGTGAGTGCTGACGTGAGAAGTCCACAGCCTGGGGGTCACTGCAGTCCGGTTCTTGATGAGCTCTGAAAGAGGGATTGGCACAGCAGAGGCCAGACTGGTGAAAGCTCTGGGTAGTCTCCGACCAGACGCACGCCGCCGAATTTGAGGTTTCACTCTTTCAGCTGTCCTCCTCAGTCCTTTTTTTTTTTTTTTTCTAAGCAGGCCAGGTATATTTCATCTTTACTCCTGACTGCACACTTTACACTTTGAAGTCAGTACAGTTACTTCTTCAAGGTGTAGAAAGCTTGTAGAGAGATTTGGCAGCTCCACTGTGTCCCGTCCACCTGCTTTTTAAGGGAGTTGAACCTAGGAGGGACAGGCATTGAACCATATGAGAGTAAGCTAATCGGCAGGGGTCGGCACGGTGACACAGGGGGTTGAGCTCCACCTGCCTGTGACACTGACATCCCATATGAGTGCCAGCCTGAGTCCCAGCTGCTCCACTCCCACTCCAGCTCTCTGCTAACACACCTTGGAAAACAACAGAAGATGGCCCAAGTGCTTGGGCCCTGCCACTCATGTGGGAGATCTGGATGGAGTTCTAGGCTCTTGGCCCTGCCCTACTCCCTAGCATCGTAGCCATAGGGGAATGAGCCAGTGGATGGAAGATCTCTCTCTCTTTCTCTGTGTGTGTGTGTGAGTGTGTGTCCGTCTGTCTGTCTACCTGTCTCTGTCTCCCTCTCTTGGCTGGACCAGGCTGAAACCAGGAGTCTGGAACTCCGTCCAGGTCTCCCATATGGGTGCAGGAGCCCAAGCACGTGGGCTATCTTCCATTGCTTTCCTAGGAGCATAAGCAAGGAGCTGGATAGGAAGAGCAACAAATGGGACTCAAACTGACTCTTACATGGGATGCTGGCATTACAAATGGTGGGTTAACCCACTGCACCACAACACAGGCTCCATAAATACATCTTAAAAAAAATAGATGATCAGCAAAGTGGACTCTGACCCCCAGGGGTAAGGGCGTGTCATTAGATGTCCTAGGTGGGCTCTTCTGGCTTCCTGCTGGCCTCCCTTCTTGGGAGCTTCTTGAGGGCAGGCAAGAACTCTCACCTGTCTAAACTTCATCCGTGAAATGGCATCATGGTTGCAGCCCCTGCTCTTCACAATCCATAGACTGTTTACGATAATTAAGAAATAAACTGCATATAGGGCGTTCATGACCTTGCCTGGCACCCAGTATGGGTTTCATTTGTGGAAGCTGCTGTTGCTGATAGTTTTATTGTTACTTGTTTGAAGCTGGCTCTGTACCTCATTGGCCAAAGTCCCCAGCTTTGCACCTTGTAAGCAAAGCCAGGATGCCAGGCAGGCTCGTCCTCTTGACTGACACTGCCCTTGCGCCCCTCCCACACCCCTTGTGACCTGGTGTTCTGTCGTTGGTCATTGCAGCCGCCTGCCCCGTCCTGTGCAGCGGGAATGGACAGTACTCTAAGGGGACGTGCCAGTGCTACAGCGGCTGGAAAGGCGCCGAGTGCGACGTGCCCATGAATCAGTGCATCGATCCTTCCTGCGGGGGCCACGGCTCCTGCATTGACGGGAACTGTGTCTGCTCTGCTGGCTACAAAGGCGAGCACTGTGAGGAAGGTAAGCCCCATGGGAAGGGCCCGGGCTGGGCAGAGGGGAGGCTTCTGCGTGCCTGACCTTCGCAGGTGCGCCCAGTTTTTGGCAAAGGATCTTGCTCCATTTTTTGCTCAGTTTTTTGCTCCATGTTTTGCAAAGGATGCTTCAACATTTGGACAACGTCTAACCCCTTGGCTTTGCCAGACTTCTCCCACTGTAGAACAGAAAACGTCTGTAGAGATGGTTCGAGAAGGAATGATTTATTGTATCCTGTTACAGAAATAGTTTTTTTCCTCTTTGTCCTTTGTTTTTCTCTTAAAATTGCTCTCTGCCTTTGTCTTTCTGTCTTCTCTGTCCCTCTTCCTGCTCTTTCTTTTCCTCCTTTCTCTATCTTCCTCCTCCTTTTCTGCTTTATTTAAAGTCTTCCAAATTGGGAATTACAAAAGCTATCCGGAGAAGAGAAATGAGAACCCTAGGTCTCCTATCTGCCTCAGAGTTGTGTTTAAAAAAAAAAAAAAAAAAAAAAAAAAAAACTTCCTAGTAATCTAAGACTCATATATACCTGTGTAAGTATTTCAGCAAAAATGAGTGGTAGTAGAAAGCAGTCAGGTTTAGGTATTCAGGTCATTTAGAGCTACCCTGTAGGGCAAATTCTCCTGCTTTCCTATAACCACACAGAATTAGAGGCAAGTACAGCAAAAGGGCTGAGATTCAGTGAACCCCAAGGAGCCCACAGTAGCACACATGGGCGAAAATCAAGACCATCATACCTTGAATCTCATCCAGCAAAATACAGTCAGAGATCCACCTGGGGGTGAGGGAAGGGGGCCACAGGAGAAGACAAGGCACAGCAGGCATTCAGCAGTCACCTCTCACCGGTCCGAGGTACTATGCTTAGTGTTTTCTGAAGAGTGACTTGGTACAAGGAGTTGGGATACAATTGCAGTGACCAGGCTGGCTGCAGCCTTCCCCTCCTGGTTTTCTCTTCCAGAACATGGTCTCAGGCTGCTTGTCTCTTGCTTCTCACTGTCGAGAATCAACCACAGTTAGTAGGGTAGGAACATAAGAGCAGAAGCTCAGCACTCCCCAACCTCTGAACTGGGTCCGCCTGTGTCTTCCAGCTCAGCTCCTTTTCTCTAAGTCCACCTCCCACTGAAATGTCCCCACACACTCAAACAGCCCCTTTCCTTCCCATGTTCCTGGTGGAAACAGAAATGTCAAATTACTCATCAAACACAGGGAAAACATAAAGTCCCTCGCCTACTCTGTGTGGAACAGCTTGAGGTGACTGTCCAGGATGCAAAAGATACTCTTGGTTAGGGTTCACGGCTGTAATACAGTGGGTTAAGCCATCACCTGCAGCACCAGCATCCTATATAGGTCCTGGTTCGAGGCCCAGCTGTTCCACTTCCAATCCAGCTCCCTGCTAATGGCCTGGGAAAAGCAGTGGAAGATGGCCCAAATGCTTGGGCTCCTGCACCCACATAGGAAACCCAGAAGTTCCTGGCTCCTGGCTCAGCCCCAGCCATTGCAGCCATCTGGGGAGTGAACCAGAGAATAGAAGATTTCTCTCTGTGTGTCTCTCTTCTCTCTCTCTCTCGACTCTGCCTTTCAAATAAATTAATAAATATTAAAAAAAAAAAAGAACAAGATCCTGTTGGGTGCCATCTTCCCCAGTTCTCAATCCACCTCTCATGAGCATGCAAAGAATAAGGGATCTCAGATTCCATGAAGTTCTCAGATGGACCCATGCGCCATCCCATTAACATGGATCCCCACAACTCTGTGCAAAATAATCGATCATTACAAGCTTCAACATAGAGTGATGGCAGTGTCTTATCCTTACATACCCCACACAAGTTTATCTTGTGAAATACCCCTTTTCATGGTTTTTAGAACTGTGGGTATAAAGAGTCAGCTTCCATGGCATTATTCTTCTGCGATGTCTCAATATATCAGAACTAATGTCCTTAATGGGGCCTAGAAGTCTGACCCCCAGATCTTCACCTGCTCAATTCTCTATATATTTTTTCCTGTATTATAAAAGGTAGCCTCCTTATGTCTGCATCATAAAACCAAATTGGGAGTTTGGATGGAGAAATACAGATTTAATAACCCTGCTTGAAAGGTTAAAGTTCTTAAAGATAAATGGATTGCAGGAGGCAAAGCTGCATTTGCTGAAAACATGGGAGAGGCCAGTAATGTGACAAGGAAGGTTAAAACGACCTTCTGCATACATCATTTGGTTGAGGAAAGGGCTAAGCAGTGGCATTGCCAATCTTAGAATTTTTTTCTCTCCAGGAGATTGTGCACATTTGTATGTACGGAATTTCAAGTGATTTCTCAACTTTCTTACCATTCCAACCAGTCTTATTTAAATGTTCAGAGTGAATTAAGCATCCAACAAAACAAGTAAGCTACATGCAGCATTATGAAAGGATGGAATTTCTATTGATTTCTGAGACCCAAAAAGAATGAACCGAGGTGATTCATTTGCTGTTTTCAAAATAGGAAATGGAATCAGAAAGTCTCGATCAGCACTTTTTCTTCCACTTAGCTTTTTTATTCCTGATATCCATCATAGTCAGAACATTCAAACAATTTACCTGAAATGACCACGGCAACGCAATCAATAGTTGCCATCCTCCATTTTTTGCTGCATACATATTGCCGTGCTATTAACGGATTTGCACAAGAAAATGAAAGGACGTATTCGTGAGGTTTCTTTCAATGATGTCTGGGGGAGTGGGAAGGTGATGAGAGAGGAACTGACATATTAGTTTAAGTCAGCCATGTTTTCATGTCATTTTCATGGTTGAGTCATTTTTCAATGACATTTAACTTCATAAATGTAATTCATGGTTCTTCGGGGGCTTATAGTACATATTGTTTGTAAAACTCCTTGACCTCCTTTTTTATCCTTAGGGATAGAAATTGCATTCACAACCCTTTTTTGTCAAACCTACAGAGGACCCAAGACTAAATGAGTTCTAATGATTTCAGCTGCCAGGGGGCTGGTGTTTCAAGGCTCACGGTACTTGGCTTCTAAAGGCCACTGTCCCCCTTTTTAGTGTAACCCTGTTTCTATTTATATAGCTTTGTAAAGGCCGCAGTCCCTCCCACCTGGTAAAGACTCTTGAGGATGTGGCCGCAAGACTGACCTATGAAATTGGAACCAAATTTAAAATTCACAGTGAAAAGTGGAACTGCTTCCCTTAAAGGTTGAATTTAGTTATTCCACCAGCTGCTGTGATTATTTAGAGACGCACGTACCTGTATCACTGATCAGAGAAACAGCTTAGTGCAATTCACAAAAGAAATGGTTCTTTGATGGCATTCGAGTACTGCGCTAATAAGTCCCAGCGAACTTCCCTCTTTCTTTGCACCATAATTCACAGTAGAGAAGAGAGATAAGTCATTTAGAAGAAAAGTGCCCTTTTTTGGTGTATTACTTTTTATTATTTCATCCTTTTAAGAAAAAGATTATGATGTATTTTTTGAAGGTGCCCAGATATTGGTACCTCGCCGAACAGTTTAAATGACTAATTATAGATTGAGAGAAGTTTTTGAGGCAATAGCATAAGATATTTTTGTGTATATTTCAGTTGGACTATATCAGAAATGGGGACAGAGTGAAAAACTAGAACTTCAGGAATTCCTTTATTTAGAGGTTCTGAATGAATTAGTTCGTATTGTACGGGCCTCCTAAGATCAACTGTTTGCAAAAGCGAAAATGTCTCTATTTCTCTTTCTAATTTCCAGTCCTTCACACTGGAAATTTGTCCCAGTCACAACAAATGCAGTTGTGTGTTGAGCATCTATATTCCCTTTGCAATGCAAGGCATGAAACAGCCTAGTAATATCTTCCATGTATTTGAAAATCTATGTGTTCTCCCACTATCCTAAATGAAACAGATTTGTAGGTGTGAGAAGGGATTGTGTCATCAGTACTTATATTTCCCAAAACAGTGAGTCAACTTTAAAGTCACTAAAATAAGATCAACAACATCATAAATATTGCCAACAAATAATAAATCCATAAAATTCACCTTTCTGAGGGTGTTTTTTTTTTTTTTTTTTTAAGCAAAACACTCGCTGTTATTTCGCATGGCTCAAACACTTTGGAACTGACTTCCATAAATAATACCTTCCTGAGAATATCCAAATGGGAATCCTGAAAAACATCTCTGAACACTGAAAACTGTTATATTTACCTCAAGGGAAGGGCACTTTATGGAACTTTATGGAATATAGTGATTGGGATTTTTAAAGATTTATTTATTTATTTGAAAGGCAGAAATACTGAGTGGGGGAGAGAGATGTTCGTTCTGCTGGTTCACCTCCCAAATGGCTGCAACAGCCAGGGCTGGGCCAAGATAAAGCCAGGAGTCAGGAGCTTCTTCCAGACCTCCCCTGTGGGTACAGGGGCCCCCAAGAACTTGGGCCATATTCCACTGCTTTCCCAGGCACATTAGCAGGGAGCTGGATCAGAAGTGGAGCAGCTGGAACATGAACTGGTGTCCATATGGGATGCCAGCACTGCAGGTGGAGATTTAACCCTCGATGCCGCAATGCCAGCCCCTGAGTTTAATAAGTCCAAAGCCCTCAAATCTGATGTTCCCAGAACCAGAGAGTTTGTGATGATCTAAATGGATGATCTAAATAGCACCATATTTTGAGTCAATGTATCATAGCATTAAACTCTACCATTATTTTGTGTTCCATAAGAGAGAAAAAAGATGCCCAACAAGGTAAATGTAATGGGGGCCCCTACAACAAGCTGGGGCCCTAAGGAATTTTGATCTCAGTGTAATAGTGAGTTCTTAAGACACCAAAAGTCTTAAATGTTTAGGTCTTGTCCCTGGGCAAAAAGAGAAAGCAGAAACTTCTCTAAGAATTGGAACCACAAGATGGCACGTGTACCCATAAGGGATTGAATTACATTCTAAGCATAATCCAAAAATCATCCAGAAAAGAATTTAGAGTAGTCTCGTGCTGGCTGTGCCCCCAGTTGGGGGCAGTAACAGTGCTTTCACTGACGCCAGCAGGCCTGATTTCAAAGCTGCTAAAATGATGGAAATACATGTTTTAGTCCAGCATGGTGATGAGACCTCCACATGTCTCTGACCCTAACTCAACATCTGAGCCCTACAGAAGCACCATTCCTCACTCAAACCCCTCTTCATGCCGAAGCTGTTTTGCCTCTGCATTGCCCTTTGTATCCAGCGCTTAGGCTAAATGGCCATTCAGGGTTGGAGATCACATCTACACCAGAAGGTCCTGGCCTCTCCTCACCCTGAGTAGATTTCTGAGCAGTAATCTTCAGGGTATTGTGTGTATGTCCCCGCCGATTATTCAGATGGACAGACTAACAGATGGTGAAAGAGGTGATATGACAGTGGCCAGAATCTGATCATTAACTGTCCAGTTGACCGTCTGGTGGAAGGATAGTGGCAAGACCAGGAATCCTCCCCAGCCCAGTCTACTCGTGAACTTCCCTTGGAAGGCTGGCCCCTTTTGTGTCAGTTCAACACCCAGCTTCTCTTCTCCCATGCACGTGTACTACCTCCTTCAGCAGATGTGTGCCCAGAAAACGAAAACTAATTTTAGACTTAGCCTAAGTGAAGATTAAGTAGGAAAGTGACTCATTTATGAGTTTCAGTGGTTTCCTTTTTTTTTTTTTTTTTTTCATTTTTTGTTCCCTTTTGAAGTCAAGTATTAGTGAAGTTAGACTACGTCTCTTTTCTCAGTGACAGTGAGGAGTGATCGGGTTTGGGGGTGTGTGTAGAGACATCACAGATATTCACGTTCCTGAGAAGGTTTAGACAAGGTACTAAGATTCACAAGTACAAAGGTTTAAAGGTTGAATGGCATACCTCTGTATTTACATAGAGTCTCTCTCTGATTCCTCCTGATTCTGCTTGAGAACCCCCTTTTGATCTCTAACATCTTCTTCAAGTTGGTGGTTGGGTGTTTTGACAAAACAGCCTTTTATTTCTTTATTGGTGTTCTTCAAAGAGACCATGAAGTGTTACCTGTTTGCCTGCAGGTGCCCACAAATTGTTGAACCACAGGTCCATTGAACAGTAAACCCTGTCTTGAGGCAGATCCCCTAGAAGTAACCGGTCTGTTTCCTCTTTGTTTTTTTCCAGTTGATTGCCTGGATCCCACCTGCTCAAGCCATGGGGTCTGTGTGAATGGAGAATGCCTTTGCAGCCCTGGCTGGGGTGGTCTCAACTGTGAGTTGGCAAGAGTCCAGTGCCCTGACCAGTGCAGTGGGCATGGCACTTACCTGCCCGACACAGGCCTCTGCAGCTGCGATCCCAACTGGATAGGCCCCGACTGCTCCGTTGGTAAGCCCAGAGGTGTCCTCCTCGCTTTCCCCAGCGCTCGTGCCCTGGGTTCCAGCCCATTCTCCCAGCGGATGGGAACCCACACTTCACATGGAGCTGGGGCTCAAGGGACTTGGGTCAGTCACGAGTACCTTTCTCACTGTCTTCTCAGTTGTGAAGTCTGTGATATTTGAGAAACAAACCAGCACTGGGTCGGTTCCCATGCCTCCTTGGTTCCCTCCCCACAAACAGGCATGGGGCCTGAGATGGATACCTCCATTTGCACTGTAGCTTTTCATGTATGTACACTCCCTAAAGATCCCAGGAAACAAAGCAATACCATCCAGTCCCAGGTGAACCAAGTAGCACGTCCTATAGAGCGGAAAAGACGTTCCCTCGGGGTGCTGTGTGAACGTGCTGTCAGGCTCTGTACTACTCCACTGCCAGGAAAATCATGAAGTTGTGCTATAAGCTTTTTTTTTTTTTCTTAAAATTAAGAGTATGTGTCTTGCCTCCTGAGTGACCTTAAAAATGGAACGGGTCAACAGTTCAAGCGGTCCCAGCCTGAGAAAGATTCCCTTCACACTGACAAGTGCCTATCCAAGCAAGCCATCATCGGTCCGCCCCTTCTTCTGGGTAGTGAGACAGCGTCACATTGCCATGGCAATCGGGAAAGGAATATCTGTGAAGCTCTGCCTACAATGGGAAAAGAAATGAATATTTCATTCCAAAAAGAAAGAGTCAGTTAAAAGGGGCTATTTTGGGGATCTCTGCACAACCCCCTTGACTCTGGCTTCAACTCTGATGCTGGCGGTCTTGGCTGAGCTCTGCAGAGGACGGTGGAAGGCGGAGAGCTTAGATCCAGGGTAACAGACAGGGCTTTGTGACTTGCAGTGAGTCGCCCATCACGGGCCCTGGCCCGTGCCCCTCCCCTGGCATGACGAGCCACGCCTCCCTCAGCAGGCTGTTGTAAGGATGAATGTCTGGCATGTGCTTGTCCTCGCGTGAGAGGTCTGGAGCGCCAGAGCGTGCATATCTGTCTGTCTGTCTCCTCCCCAACCACAAAAGACTTTGAGCTCCTTTGAGAAAGAAGCTGTGTAAGTGCAGCACGGTTATGGCGGTCACCATTGTTGTCCGCCAAGGTGCCGATGTGGGTAACGGGGGTTGTATAGTCATGGTGGGGTGGAAGAAGCGGGTCCCCCACTGGCTTCCTGGGCTCGGTCAGCTCGAGCTCTCAAGAGGGGAAGATTCCCAGCTGGACAGGGATGCAGGATCCACATGGTCTTTGATGGGGTGGGTACCTCCTGGTCAGCTTGGCCAAACTGGAGCCACTGCCTGCCCTCCCCTTGGGATGGTCTCACACCCTAGGGAGTCACAGAATCACCCGAGGACTTGTTACTGTGGATCTTTGAGCCTCGCTCCTGGAGTTTCTAGTCCTCTTGCTCCACCTGGGGTAGGAGGATTTGCATTTCTAACAAGCTCCCAGGTGATGGTGATGCCACCTGTCCAGCAGCTGCACTTGGAGAACCATGGCTCTAGAAGAAAACGTCACAGTGAAGTGATTCCCAGCCAGTGGACATAGCTCCTGAGCCTCGGGGCCTGCTCTAGGGGCCCGGGGCCGTGTGCATGGTCTGGCCTCCCTCCGTGGAGGGTTTCGCCAGCTGTGGTGTTGAGCTGTAATCATTGTTTTTCTTCCAGAAGTGTGCTCAGTAGACTGTGGCACTCACGGCGTCTGCATCGGGGGAGCCTGCCGCTGTGAAGAGGGCTGGACAGGCGCAGCTTGTGACCAGCGCGTGTGCCACCCCCGCTGCATTGAGCACGGGACCTGTAAAGATGGCAAATGTGAATGCCGAGAGGGCTGGAATGGTGAACACTGCACCATTGGTAGGCAAACGGCAGGCACCGAAACAGGCACATATTGCTTTATTTTCATAACTCGTAGATCTATAGTGACGGTCGTGCATTGCAACCGACTGTTCCTCCAGGGACACGAGTGCTCTCCAGTATTCCTGCTGCCCCTCCAAATCTCCAAGGGGACCGGGAAAAGGAGAAGGCAAAGCTTTTCATCCTTGCCAAGATTCCAGACGGGGAGTGAGGGGGCCAGATAAGCAAAAGCATCCAAATCACTGATCTTGGGGAGGCAAAATGCACATGCATGGGAAATTGTCAGTGCCTGGGGGCTTTAAGCACCCTAAATGACTTGTCTGCAAGGCTTCCCTTTGCATATTCTCTCCCAGCTGGCTGCATCATTGAATCCCTGCTCACTGGCAACAGTGTGAACTCACAGATTGGAGACTAGGTGAGATGCAGGCAGAACTCCCCGATTTCCTGGGAGGCCAGGACCACAGGTCATGGATTTGAGCAGCTTCTGCCTGTGCCCAACACTCTATTGCAGGGCTCCTGACCTGCGTGGCACCACCACCATATTTAAATGTCTCCTCTCCTGGTTCCATCTCATTCCCACACCACCCCATCTCCTCTAACAAGCTTCTGAACCAAGCTTTGTTAAGAAGTAGTTGTTTAGAAGTCTTCATTTTTGTTTCTGTTTGTGTCATTATCATGGTTCAGGGTAAGATGAGCCTGGATTGAATGTACCTAATTCCCCTTTGGTGGAGGAGTTGGGAGCCAGTTTGTTTTTGTTTTTGTTTTTGTTTTACATTCCACATCTCACCATTGAAGTTACAAAGTTGTCCGCTTGAACATTATTTTATCTCAGTTTTTGTTTTTGTTATTTCCTTAGTTCAAGTCTAGGATTCATGTCATGCCAAGTTGGCTCATCTACTAGCCTGCGTGGAAATTCACAGGGAAGTTTCCCACCAAATTACTCCTGGGTCCTTGTAGTTACGGTTGATTCCAGCCATTGAGTGTGAGACGTTCCCACTCTGTCCTAGCCCCCCCAGCCCCAGGCACAGAGCAGCCCCCTGAAGTGAGAGAGGGCTGGGAGCTTGCCCAGGACTGACTTGTAAGCTTAGACTCAGTTTCCCATGCTGTTCATTTTGGGGCAGTGGTTATGACAAGACAGAGGGGAGCTGTGTTAAATTCCCTTCTCCCCATTCTGTCTGATTGGGCATCCGAGGGGCAGTGCGGCAATCAGGGCCGTGACCATGGCACTGGGACCCTGCTGGGACAGTCTGTTGGCAGTGCATTGTTTTTGCAATCTCTCAATGACGCTCCAGGTTCTGCTTCCCCTGCAGCCGCTTTCATCTTCAATTCCCTGCAGAGTCTGAGGGATCGCTCAGAAGACTTTAAAGGGAGGGAAGTGCACAGCCCAGTGCCAAGACAGCTCGTACCATAGCTTCCCCTCTGCAGGGTCCTTCCTCCTGATAGACTTTTGCATGCCCAGTGTGATATAAATGAAGACTTTCTGCACCTCCATAGCTCTAGGGCCCACAGTTCCCCCTCCCTCCAAAAGCTCTAGCCAATCAACACCCCTTAGAAGCCAAATCCTACTTTCTCTCAGTTCATACAAGTTAACCTCCCCTCCCTTTGCTCTCCCCTTCCTAAACCTGAGGGGCACAGGGGCAGGCTTAGTGTCCCTACAGTGATGCTTGGTGGCTTTCTTCCCGGCTCTTTCCTTCCTGCAACCTGTCTTCACTCTGGAAATAGTTCATAAAAGGGCAGTTCAGATACATTAGGGCAGGAATTGGATAACTGTGGCCAGGGGACCAAGTCTGGCCTGCTGCCTGTTTTTCTATGACTTATAATCTAAGAATAGTGTTTATATTTTTTGAGTTGAAAGAATTCCAAAGTAAGCTCTTTCCTGACATGTGACAATTCTGGGAAACTCAAATTTCAGTGTCTATAAATCGTATTACTATAGGAGAGCCACGCCCATGAGCTGATGCCTTGTCAGCATCCTTGCTGCCTCTCAGCCTTTGGTGACGGCCACAGAGATGACATGGCCTACACAAACTTGTGTTGTCTGATTCTTTACCGATGAGAAAATCCAAGGATCCCTGAATTGGAGAGTTGCACATATCTGACCAGAGAGAGAAAAAGAAAGCAGGTTAGTGCTCCCATTAAGAACAGGACAGTGCTTGTAGCTTGAGGGGACTTGGACCAAGAGAATTGCAGAAGCTCCAAATATCACAGAGTGGGAGTGGAGAGAAGACAGCAGATGACTTGAAATGTCTCTGGGACCTTTGAAAATGAGATGGAAAGATGAGCACGTTGGTTTCATTAGAGAATAGCAAGGTTCTGGCCAACAGGAGAACACGGACATTTTGGTGCAACCTGTAGGCGGGATGAGTTGGGAAGAGGTGTTGGTGCTGCTCCAAGTGCTTGGTTCCAGTTTCACATCTCGGTGAGCTGACAGACCTTCGCTCTTGAGAGACAGAGACAAAGCGCGAAGGGGCCTGCCAGGGAAACGGCTCAAAGCAGAGTGCAGGTCCAGGAGAGTCTCCTGTGACTTTCTAGAATTTGTGCTATGTAAATTACAAAGATCTTCATCACCACAGCCTCCTCTTAGAAGTAATTAGGGCCCTGTGGTTTTATTAGTCGGACGTGTTCTCTCTCCTCCTAGCCGTGTTCACTGGGATTTTCTCAAAAAAGCCAAACACACCTTGCTAGGCGAGATTTGCTCTTCACAAACCAGAGAGATGTTCATATGTGCATAATTGCTTCCTGCGCTTTCCAGCCTCGAGCCCCCAGAGCTGTTTTGCCGAGGTTCGGTCTTTCAGTGTGAGCAGATACTCCTGTCATGTCATTGAAAGTAAATGCCACAATTTACAAGCTCAGAATCCGTCCTCCTCCTCGGGGATACTGACAGTCAGAGAGGGAAGCGGGGCGCTTTGGTCCTTCCCCAGCACAGCCTCAAATGCTGTTTTGTTGAAAATAGAAAATAAATACGAATGAAATGGCACCTAGTCGGCAAACAATGCCTTGGAAAATTTGAGGGAAGGCAGAATTGTGGGTGCTTAGTGTCGAGGACTTGAGTTGTCCGTGGCCGGCTTTCAAAAGGTCATGGTGAAGTGGCTTTCTTGGGGTCATTGCAGATAGGCAGCTGAACCGTTCACATCAGCACCTGTGGATTACGTGGACTGTGCTGAGGGAAGCCAGATGACAGACTCGGGGAGAGGTGAGGGTGCACAATAAGGATCAAAGCACAGACTGCTAAAACTCAGGCTCTCTCTGTGTTTGGCCAGATGCATTTCTGGAATTTGCAACCCAATTATTTACATTTTGAAATGTGGTACATATTGCTAAAGGCTTAAATACAGTAGGAGGTGTAACATTTCTTTGGTAACTGGTAGAGCTAAGTTATTGGCAGACTGGATTCTAACAAGCAGTGAGTTTTACATTCCCCTTTCTAACAAGTCGAATATAAGGTACGGCTGCAGAATTGCATACATAATAGGCTTTGAATCCACAACAACCGCATTGCATGGATGTCTTTGGAATATCTTAGTGCTATCTGGATGAGCTGCAGTTTATTCTTATGAATAAATCAGAAAGCACACGGGATAGTTAGAAGGGTTTTATTCTCTAAACATAGTGTTAAAATGGGTGGTAGTCCCTATCACCTGCCACGTGCCTATCACCTGCCACCACTCCTCATTAGTACTGGGGATTTAACAGAAGGTCGTCCAAAGGCTGTAATAGTAGTGGGGTGTGAAGGAGCCGTAGAATGCTTGTTAGGCCAAAATCACTATGAACTATAGTAGACTCAGATGGGCATTTCTTAGATAATAAAGAGATAAAGTAGATGTTAGCATGCTTGGTGAGCAACAGCCCAGAAGAAACCAGCACTCATACTGCCAGCAAATGGAAGGAAGGCAGCTAAGTCCTGCAGACGGTCGCGGTTACCCCTGAACGTGGGCTATCTGAACTACACAAACTGGCACACTCGCATACTAAGTCTGCCGACACTGGGTGCTTTCTGACTTTGGTGAGCTGTCTGATACCTAGAGAGTGAGCAGCGTCTGCGCCAGTTACTCCAACCTACATAACTTTATCTTTCCGGTCCTGACCTCTGATTGCATTGCAGAATCATCAGAACTCGATTCCCAGGGCCATGTGGGGCTGAGTGACCTGCCCAGGTGCCGCAAGTCAGAACAGTTTTCTTTTCCCTCTATCGCACTGGGCCCTTCTATTTTTCCTCTTTAATTGGTTGGGGAAAGAAATAGGTTCTTGCGATGTTAATAAGGAAAATGAATCTTTACCCAAGGTAAAAGCAGCCGTGCGACAATCTGATGTGCTGATTAAGTGATTGTCATCAGAAGGAGACGGGGTCACAGTCCAGGAGGGAGAGCGTCAGAACAATAGGGAAGAGGTTGGGCAGAAAGCGCTGTCAGAATTAACCAACTTCAACTGAGGACAGCTGCCTCTGCATCGCACTCCAGTTTCATTCTGAGTTGCGGAAACTGATTTTTTGGTAGCTATTGTCCTTGAACATTTGAGCTTTCATGACACTACAATGAGATCAAGTTGGGATGAAATTAGCCACTGTGGAGCCATCCTTACCACCAGGCCCATGGATGCAGCTAATTCTCTGATTGGTTAATTAACGTATCCCTCCAGGGCCTCTTATTGGAATGGTCCTCAGAATCCTCCTCCTTTTTTTTTCTTTCTTTAATGAAAACCTGACATGATGGTCTTGCACTATTCCAGATTATGGACAACCTTGTAGCAGAGTGCAAAAGGTATTCAGCTGTTAGCTTTTTTCCCCTCATATCGCTCATTATTTGGACATGATGGGAGCCTTCCTAGTGCAGGTGAGGACTCATCGTGTGCCTAGAAATTGTCTTTTTGTGAGTCTAGGTAGGTCAGTCTGCCCAAGGTTTCCTACGCAAGCCCAAAACAAGAACTGATTAAAGTTACGTCAGTACATTTTCATGTCACTGGGAAAACTAAGGAAAGGAAAGAAGTGCTTTACCCATAGTGAAACCCTCATCCCCGGAAGTATTTGCTTCTTGTCCTAGATGTTGAGGAAGGGAAAGCAGATAAGAAAGCTCCGAACTTCCTCCTTACCTCGTGACTGGGAGCATCCTTTGTACTGCCTCCAGTGTGATTCAGTTAACACCTGCCAATCCCATCAGCTCCCATTGGAAAAGAAAAGAGGGAGGAGTTCCTTTCAGTGCTTTCAGTGGTGTGTGGAGACGTCACCTTGATGTTTTAGAGGAACTGGCTACTGTCCTAGATTGTAGCCCAGACTGGCGGGGCCAGACCCAGCAAGTCAACAGCTGATATCAGCCACTGTTGATGTCCCAGGAGCAAAGAACTAAAAACGGTTTAGAATTCCTGGAATATACACCCATGGTGAGAGTTAACATAAGAAAGATTGGAGGCCCAAAGGAAGGGAAAGCATATACTTGTACAATAATAAGAACTGTTGTAAAAACAGACGACCTGAATTTCCCTAGTGCGTGGTGGGTGTTCAGAGGTTGAACTTCCGTGGAGAAGTGACGTTCCTTCCATGGTTGTGACTCTCAGCTCTCACAATACAGGCTGAAGATTTTACATTGAAGAGGAAGGAAAGAGTACCTTACAGTCGTGCTCCCTTGGGTTCTTGTAATGGACGTCTTCCTCCTTACTTGGTATCTGACCCACCGGGGAGTCACGAAGAATACATTGGCCAACAAGGAGGGACATCTGTGTTCTGGGCTGGACCCTACCACAAATACTCTGTCTCTCTCCTAGTGCTAGCACCAAGCCTTTCTGACCTGTTTCTTCCCATAGTATATAATGAGATTGGGCCACATAATTGCTTTCCAGGACATGACACACAAACATGAGATATTTTTCCATGGTTTACAGGTAGATTTTATTAAATAGTCATGGGGGGCTCTTTACAATACGTTTAGGAAAAAAATGTAACTAGTACATCAAACTCCTGATTACATTATTGCTAAGGGATATGGCAAAAGTAGGCAGCATTGTTAGGACTGAGTAAATGTAGAGAAAGGTATTGAGTAAATAACAGTGCAGATATTGCAAATATCACGAATGCAGGATGTGATTGAACGAATTTAGAGCACACTTGAATGGGACAATCTCTAAGGGCCTGTCCATTTCTAGGATTTTATTGCTTTTGATTTGAAATCCTAGGAACAAGGCACTCAGATGCAATCAAGCCTTTCTCTTGTCTGCAAGGCAGGTTTTCGATGTTGGCCCCTGTACTGTACAATAACAACTTCAGGTTAAAGGGACAGGAACAGCAAAGTGTTCCCCCAGCCAATGCCGCATTGCAACATTATTGAGGGTAGTGAATGTGATTTTTGATAGCTTATTTGCTCACCTCACTTCCAGTTTACATCCCGTTTACTGAGAGAAACTTTTTGTATGTTGAAAAATTTCTTTGCATAGGTTTAATACTCAGGCCCTGCTTTGTCCATTTATATTTGTATTTTTTAGAAAAAAGAGATAGTGGTAAGCAGAGATTGATCCATCTCTGTCCACTTCCTTTGAATTCAGAAAAGTACAAGCATGAGAATGAAACACTTGGGCCGGTGCTGTGGTGTAGCAGGTAAGGCCACCGCCTACAACACCGGCGTCCCATGTGGGCACCAGTTCGAGTCCCAGCTGCTCCACTTCTGATCCAGCTCTCTGCTATGGCCTAAGAATGAAACACTTGAGAACACAAGTTCCCATCTGCCAGCTTTCCTAGCCTTTATGTACCTCAGTTTCTTTGTCTATAAAATGGGGATACTAATTAGAAACCATCTATTTAGATTGTATTGCAGTTCTTGGCACGTTGCCAGGCAGAAATCTCACCTAGTTTGATTGTCATTAACTCCGTTATCTAGTAGCACTATAAGCTAAATGAAAGGACAAGGGAGAATCTTCAAAACAAAGTGCTCATTAGAACATTTCTCCCACCTTCAACTTCCCTTTCACAAATCTACCTCAGTCCATCACAGCAGTTGGTAATGTGTCGAAAAGTAACACCTACTAGCTATCCATTTTCAAGCAAGCATTGTTCTGCAGTGTTCTGGCATCTAATTCTTACAGAGAAACATAAACTGCCTCTCTTGCTTTGAACCAAAGCTGCTCGTTTTACCAAGCATCCTCATTGTACATGGAATCAAATATTTGTTTCAATAGAAACTTTTTATGAAGCTGGGATTTACTACTTCCAACCAGAGGTTCTCAAAGTTGACCTCTTTGACTTGATCTTGGGGAGCCAAGAGATCTATGAGAAATTTTTTAATGCAGGGGTTTGCTTTTTTTGTCAGTGTATTTCAAAAGAAAAGGCATCTTTGCTGTGTTATTTGGAAATTCTGTTACCGCTGAATAGAATAAAATGTCAGTTCTCTTTAGCAAGTGTTTCTGGAGCGAGAGACCACAGAGATATTCTTAAGGAGTCTGGAAGGATATTGTGTTCTCCTTTTAGAAGGAGCCTACAGTTTCTCAAGTTTGAGGATGCAGTTGGTGTCTCTTAGAAAGTCCTGTCCTGGTCTCTCTTTTCTGACTCCTCCTCATTCCTCTTGACTCTCACTTCCGAGACTGTAGTCTGTTGACTGAATAACCCAGGGACTCATCTCCAACGCAGTCAAGTAGCATGCATGCCTTCTGGAAAAATCTCTCGTTCCTCCCTCCCTGAAATTCCTTGGCTCCTTGGGACTTGACCTATGTGTAACATCTGGGGGCTCTCTGTAGTCCCTTGGCTCATATCCTGGGTTATCCGGAGCCACACAAGATACCCCAGGGGTTCATGTGAGAAGCAGCATTTGCTCTTCCTCCCACATTGGGGTGCAGTCTTCTGAACCCTCTCGTTTCGGAGCATTCTGTTACACAATCCCTTTTGCAAGGGCTGTGTCTTCGATTACCTTTGGAAAAGAAGGTGGCATCATTTTGAAAACCTGTGAGTCACTATTGGAGTGTATTGCATGCCTCTTCATCCTTCCTACTAAGTGCTTCTGTGTGTCATTATAATGACATTAGCAAAAGGCAGCCATCGCCTTGGTCAGCTCTGTGGTTTTCCATTCGTGGGCTGTAAAGAAATTGCAGCAAGGCAAATTTTAAGTACTTCATCATAAACAGTCTCAGGATAATTAGAATGGATTAAATTACAAGAGAAATGCATTTAGTTAATCTTTCCTCTAATTAAAAAAATATCCCCAGTTTTAAGTAAAGTGTTTGTTTTTAAAAACATATTTTCATTGTAATCAGGAAGGGAGAGGTTTGTTTGGTCTTCAGCGATAGGATAGAACAGCTGCGAAGTAATTAAAAACCACCAGCCAGTGTGTTGCTGATATTATTATTAAGATCTTCAGGAGTGAGTACAGTCTCTTCTGTGGCTGTTGGCATGCGATTTACCACAAACACCTTCTGTGGCCCACGCTGGCTCTTCTGTCTGTTCTTGGATCCCTTCTCAGGTGTGGCTGCCTGTTGGGCCAGCGAGGGGGGAGTTAGAAGGTGAACTGAGCAGCGTTTACATACTTTCAAAAGTGATGAGAGGGAAAATGAGGCCGGCAGGGAACACGAGCAGTTGCCAAGTTAGAAGAGCGATATGCTCAAGTCTTTGTGAGAGTTGCTGCAAGACTGATGGGACCTGCGCTGTCCCCAAGCCCTGCCGGTCATGTCATTCGCAGCACCATTCTGATTTCTTGGCTCATCTCAGCTTCAACTCACTCCCTACTCACCCCGTGGTTTCTGGAAGTTTCCAAGGATGCATATGCTTGTAGTTAACCCTTTCAAATTCTTCAAGCTTGATCCCTTCATAGAAACGTGCTACCTGCAAACTCCACTTTGGACAGAATCCTATAGCCTTCCCCTTACCACCAGGGCCCATGCCTGGCAGCCCCCTCAGCACCCACTCTCCTGCAGTCCTGCTGTCATCAGAGTAAAGGGGAGAACACCCCACTCCTCACTTCAGCAGCTGGTCCTGAGTTCCTGTGAGAAAATAATCATTCACTTTGTGCCTGAGGCACCCCTCCCCTGCCTTAAGGTTCTGTCCCAGGGCTGGGCTGTAGAGCTGACCCCAAGGGGTCCCCACCCAGGATGGCAGAGGATGGTTATAGTTTGTGTAATTACAGCCCAGCTCTGACTCTTTCAGGATGCCTGTCATTTAGATGAGCAGATTTTTTAAGAAAACCCGTTTGCTCCTCTTTAGGTTAAGAGTTGCCTCCTTTTCAGCCAATTCAACTGCAAACAAGAGTGTCCCTGGCCTCTCCCTTCTTCGTAATAATCACATCACAGTAGGGATGGAGAGGCACTGCTTACTGTCGCCTAGCCTCCAGGTTCCAAGCAGCTCTCACATTGCTCTTTGAGGCCATGTTCTCTCACCAGCTATGAGACCCGGCACCATGCTGCTTAAACCACACATCACAAAGACAGCACCCTGCCAGACCCCAGAGAAAGGAAGGGTTAAGTAACTTGCTAGAGACAGAAAGCCCCAGGTAATTGCTGTCCTGGAAGAATTAAGAGTTGAGAATCCTGGACCACAATTTCAAGTTCAGCCTCAGCAGCCCCAGATCAAATTAGCAATGCAGTTGGTTAGCGCTGAACCCAGAAGGGTCATCTGTCTAAAGCTGTAAGCAGAGTGATGTGCTCTGATAAGTGTGAATTGCATTTCTTTATTTTTTAAATTATGCTTTACCTTCAAGAGTGATTGCCAGACAGCCCTGTGTAGGTGTCTTAAAAAACAGCGCCAGGGAGAGGGGAGCTCCAACAATTATAAAATAACCACTTCCAAAGCACAGAGGAAGCATTGGTACCTGATTTTGTTCCACAAGTTTGCACACTGAATTCCCAGCCACGTGACTGCTCCCAGAAACTCTCTGTATACTCTCTGTTAATAACACAAAACTCGAAGGGTGGCATTGGCTTTGCCGAGAGCGTCCTGACAAGGCAATGAGCTTGTTTCCCTACATTACACGTACGTGAGCTCGAGAAAACCAAATGTCCTTGATGATTGCAGTTCCTGTGACTAGGGAAAGAGACAGAAAAGATTGCAAGTTGTGGGAAAAAATAGTTTTTCCTATTAATCCAGGGAATGTAGGCTTGTTGACTTGGGTCCCTTAAGTGTGTTGCTATCAAATTCTTACCATACTTTGAATATGAACTGATATAACTTTTTATTTCCATTTAATGGGACCGAGAAAGATCTATATCCATTCACTTACAGGCTTGCTCTCTGGGGGGCCTCATATAGAAAATGTTATCACATCATACAGAGGCATAGGCCAGAAAACAGTCTTCCCAGAATTAAACAATGTGAAGTACAAAATACACTTCAAAGCCCTCAGTGTCTCCCACATTATGTTTATGGAAAGTAATCTTTGCCCTCATGGCTACCTAGTAACACTCTTTATCAGGGCTTCGCTGTTGGCATGTTTGTGCATTCAGAGATTGGGATAATGTGGAGAAACGTGCAGCAAAAAGAGTAAATGGGTGAGATTTGCAATCAAACAGACCTGACTCCGAATCCAGCCTCCATCTCTTGCAGGTTGGGCAGTCTTTGGCAAATTCTGCAGACTTTCTCATCTGTAAATTGAGAATAATAATACATATGCCCTGCTGTTAGGAGAACTGCATTTACGTGACACACCAAACGTAGTGCTCGTTACTCCCTAAGTGTTGGCTCAAACACCATTGATGCCACACCTTTTCCGAAGTTTCCCAAGAACATATTGATGGAGTACACAGTTCAAAAAGAGGTTGGGACAGAATACAACCATGCATGTTGAAGACCCCAAAATTCCAGAAAGAGAAGCCAGGGTCACTAAATCTCTTGTGTGTTTGTACAGGTGTCTGTGGCCTCTGTCCAATCCCACTGCTCCAGAAGGAGCTCATGGGACACCTGGCCAGGGAGCTACAGTTAAGCAGGCAGAGACACAGAAGTGGCCCAGTTAACATCTGCCTGGTGCCTGCAGCAACAGGGCTGTTGCTCACCTCAACGAGAAAGCCATGCATGATCATACATCGAGTCTACACTCCTCTGCCTGGTTTCAGCTGAGCCAGGACAACCATATTTCAGCCATTCATAAAACATTTATTGGGTGTCTGTTCCGGGCCAGCACACAGACCCTAGAGGGGATGCTCACACCTCTTCTGTGTGAACATCCCAGGGGAGAGTAGCAGTTTGAGGACCATCGGACCTCAGCTGCGTTTGTGCCCATGTGAGATTGTCTGTTGTCTATCCAGGACACCCTTCCTGCTGTTTCTGGCAATAATTGTCCGTTGTTTCCCAGCACTGCTGCTTGCTCTTGCCTAAAGAGATCAATGTAAGGATGGAAGACTTTAACTTCAAAGAGGAGTTTAAATTCATTTGTAACACAATGTAATTGCATCAAAGAAAGTCTTCAGGTATCAAACTGCGTGACTACACACAAATGACTCCCTCATAAGTGTTAATATTTTCTACAATGGAGGAAATTCAGCTAAATCAAATGAAGATGGAAACTCATTAAAATTTGATTTTCCCTCCTATCCTTTTGTATCTTTTAATCCTCTATATATGGCACAACTTGTTCTGTTAAATACCACGCATTAATTAAATCTCATCCTCTCTCTGCTATATCTATATTTTTATTATGAAAATCTTCAGTTGCTGATAATCTAATTTAGTTGAATTACTGCTTGGACACCTCTAAGTAAGAAAACTCAGAGCTGTTAAGGTAGAATTATTGACAGGGGGGAGGCAGGAGAAGGAGAAAATAAATTCTCATTTCCCTTTGGCAGGAGGTGGCTGGGCAGGCCTAGATTTGCATAATGAGGGTGTTCTGAATTCTGGGTCTTTGTTGACTTAGGGAAGCAGAAGGAGGGCGGAACCTGTAGAGAGAGTTGTGAGCTCAAATGTGCTTCTGTAGGTGAGGCAGAAATAATGCTCCTGTGAGACAGCAGGGAATGGCAACGAACTGGAAAGTGAATGCCCATCTATGGAGGGCAGCTATGCCCCAGCTGAACTGCCCACGTAGAACTGCATGCCCAGGTTTCCCAAAGTGTCCAAGTTTTCAACAGAGACTAGAAATCAGAATTGGTGTGCATACTCGCCCAAGTTTCTGAGGTTGGCAAGCAACTCAAAATTTATTTTTATAATGTCCTACAGGCCATTCAAGCAAGACTGGGGGCCAAAGGGACCACCCATCTGCACCCACTGACACTCACCTCCAGGGAAAGATTAGTGTTGAATTACAGAACATCATTTGCCTGGACTGAGACTGGGACAGCTTTGGCTTCTTTGGTTGGATGCCCCAAGTCTCCTTGGTGACTGGTTTAAGCTGGTGGGAGTCTCATTGCCATGGTACAATGGTGATACTGTGCACTTACATGGTGAATTTTCTCCAAGGAGCTCAAAAGACTTTGTGTTGCCTCAGTCAGCCTCACATCAAGTCTGTGAGACAGGCAGGTAGCAATTATCCCAATACACAATGAGCAGTGACAGAAAATATTTTGCACAAGGCAGCTAGTTGGACTCGTTGGTTTAAACCCATGGTCTACATGACTAGCAAATACAGCATTCAAGAAGCATGGGCAGGGTCTCCCATTACTGCCTCCTCTGGCACCCTTTTTGCCTTTTTGTCTTCCTTCCATCTGTTCCAATTGACAGCTAAGCCCTTAATCTCAACAAGAAATCCACACAAAGCAAGCCAGGGACTAATTCCTGTTGTGCGAGTGAGTGTGTAAATGTTTGTGTGTGCATGCGTGTGTGTGTGTGCCCACCTGCCTTCTCAGCAGGCCCAGCATGGTCCATCTGCACCCATTACGACACGTCTCTGCATTGGTCATTGGTCTAATGCCATGCTCTGAAATGCTACTTTTGCAAGTGTTCAAGACCTAAAGATTCCAAATGGGTATTGTCAGGATTCTAGGTGCCTGTAGTTTGATAACAGTACCTAATAACGTGTGCTGCTTTGGGCCCCTTTGTCCCTTTCTCTTCCTTAGACTGATAGAACTGCACCTGTGAAGTCTTTTGCTTCCAGAGCTGGCATCCATGCCCTCTCTTCAGCTACAGTGGATTAGCAAGAGTGGCCACGTAAAATAGGGATAAGGGCCGGAGCGGTGCAGTGGAGGCCAGGAACAAGAATCTTCTCTGAGTTGCCTTGGATAGAACACCCGAGAAAGTGAGATTGACCAGTAGTGGCTGGGGCTCTTCACAGTCTTCATTCCTCCTTCTAGGACTGGGGTTAAGGGCTCTGCCACACAGTCCCTGTGTCCCGCCCCTTCCCCTCTGCTTCATGGGCATCCGCATTCTGTGTCATGCTCTGGTTAGGGGAGTTCCTTGGGCTTTTCAGGCATGAGCCCAAGGGAAGACTCCAGTTTAGCAGTGTAAACCTGTTGCTCTTTTTCCCAGAACAGCCTAGCACAAGTATCCTGCATTTTCTAGACTGCCTTGCTCTCCCTTCCAAATTGTCTCAGATCAGGCCACAGGTTCCTGGAAGTGGTTCCCAGCATGATATTCTCCAATAATCATTCACATTCTCTGCATGCAGGCATGCCATGAACATCCTTCCCAGGGAGATGCAAAAGCAGACAAACACCTGGCCGTTGTAAGCGCACGTGTTGGGGAGATTCTTGTTCTTACTGGCATTGGAACTGCAAAGGCTGATAGATCCACCAGCTTCCATCTGATCCCACACATCAGCACGCGCTTCCCTACAGCTGGAGGAAACTACCTTTTCCAGGGACAAGGACTTCTTAAAGGCCTCCCAGGAAAGCATGGGAAGTCCCTCCTTCCCAGGCTGGTTGGAACCAGGAATTGAGTGAGCATGCAGAATCAAGCATCATGTTTTAGCTCTTCCAAGTAGATCAGAATCCATGTGGAATATTGAAAAAGTATGTAAGAGGCAAAGAGTGCCTTTTCTTTGTAGACTCATGTAGACCTACATTCTAGGTATACCTACAAGTGGATTTTTTGCTGCCTTGAGAGAAATCACCTTGGGTTTTCCACTGGGCCACACAGAACAGAGGTGTGCCCTGGCCCTCAGAGATCAGCTGAGAGCTTCTCTCACTCTTCCTCCCTGACACCTCTCAAGGTTGCGGATGGATCAGTTCTAGTTGTATTTTCACACACACAAACATGCCTCCTAGGGCGTTAAAGAGACATTGTGCTAAAGACATGTCTGTCTTAGTAACCGTGCATTCGAAGCCACAAACATCCCCAGTGCTGCCATACCTCGTGTAGCCCGAAGAGTGAGGTCGCACAGTTTACAGGCAGCCCCAAGAGAGAATGCCAATGCAAGTCCACCAAAGTGAACCAGCCTTCTGGTTACGCTGTCTCCTGAAAGCCAAACTGTGGAATCCAGGGAGGCCCGCACAGGCGCAGCCCTCCTTACCTGGGCAGTTTGGTGCATGCCGTTTCCGCTGAGCCCTGCTCAGGCTTCAGAAGTGGCTAAGGAGACCTTCCAGTTATGCTACGTCCCTGGCTGGCCCGACAGGTCCCTTTAAGTTGTATCTGTCCAGCTGCTCTTGGCGTCCTGGCTTCACCTTGCCATTTAAACTTCTGCTCCATTGCCAGTGCAATCTGGTTAAGCTAAGTAATACAACTTTAAAATATTTTCAGAGCAGTAAAAGCGAACGAGCGAACGAGCGCGGTGTTATAAAATTGTGTCTTTAAGGAAACATTAAAATGTTACCGATACTGATTGCAGCGAGGTGGAAAGTTGTAAGCCAAGACTGACGGGAAGGAGGCAGAGGTGCTGAAAACAGCAGGAAGCAGATAAATAACAAAGGTAGTTAAAGCTGAGCCTGCAGCAGCTGCAGAAGCTAGAAAAGCTTGTTCCCCGGGGGTTTGCCTGTTCTTTGGTTTTGCCTCCCGGGCTGTGGCTCTACTCCTTTCTGTTAAAACCTTAACCATACCTCCCAAGAAAGGCAGTCCCTGGCATAGCTGATTGCTTTGGTTTGAACAACCCTGCACCCAACCGCAAAACAGACTGTTTGGAAAGACCCTAAATTATCCCCTGCCTTGCTGGGATACAGCAGGTGCTCAGTCAGTGCGGGCTAGCTTAAGATCTTCTGGGTATGAGCCCTCTCCTCAACCCTCCACCTCTATCACCACCCAAGTCATTTAAAACAAAAAGAAAAACCACATTGTTCCCCGAAGGAGTTAA
Organism: Oryctolagus cuniculus; assembly: GCF_051225735.1. Taxonomy (NCBI): domain Eukaryota; kingdom Metazoa; phylum Chordata; class Mammalia; order Lagomorpha; family Leporidae; genus Oryctolagus; species Oryctolagus cuniculus. The sequence goes on from NC_142872.1 coordinate 56,369,423, forward strand.
GGAGGGAATAGTAAGAAGCCACTGTGAATTAGCTTCAAAAACACTATTTCTTAGCTTAGTAATAAATTAAAATCTAATAAGTAATTCTTACCAAAATAGTCCATTAGTTACAAGTCTAGGGATGAATTTGAAGATGGAATAGCAAAAGGGAGTTTGGGCATGTTCGAACTTGAACAAGGTTTTGCTTGTTTGGGTGTTTTGGTTTTTTTCAATTTTTTGGTTTTTTTGCCTAGAATCTAGCACCTGCATTCACTATGGGTGAGATAGTACCTGCCACAGGTTGAAAACTGGGTTGTAAGTGATAGTGGAAAAAAAAAAAAAAACCTTGCTCTTTTTATTTATAAGACACATGCATATGCAATACATCTACAGCTTTATAGTGTGTCTGTGGCATTGAAAATTGGTGATGGGGACAGGAGTTAGAGGGGCAAAATCTAAGAAGTTTTCTGGGGGGAACTGTTTAGATTAAAAGAAAATCTAAAACCTTTTTAGATAAAAAAAAAAAAAACTGAAAAATCGTAACCTGGCAGAAGATACCACAGGTTGGTGTGCTTCTAGAACTTCAATGGGTAAGACCTAGGTGTCTCTGGGGAAGAGGCACTATTGCTCAGGAAACTTCCTGCCGACTCATGTTTCTCTTTATCTCGCCTCTGCCTGCTGGCTCGGTTTTGTACCAAATCAGTTTGAAGTGAAATAACCAGACAAGCCAAATAATTGCTTTTGCCCATGTTTTTAATTTACAGACTTACTGAATTCCCTGTTCAGATCACTCCCGTTAACAATTATTGAGCACTTATCAGGAACGTTGCCAGCCCCAGAGCTAAATCCTCCTGTCCACCGTGGGAGGGAGATCCCGTTAGCAGCATCCTGGTAGAGGTGAGATCCCCGGCTCAGAGAGGTGAAGCAGAGGGTGAAAGCCTGAACTGCTCTCAGGCCAGGTGAACTGCTCTCAGGCCAGGTGGACATGCATCCTTGCTCTCTTTGGCTCACCTGCTTTGTCCTCCGGTAGTTGCCCCCCAGGTTTCCCTGGCAGCCCTGCAGTGAAATGAGAGTACATGAGCATCAGGAAGCCACCGTGGTCTTGCGGCCACCTGCAGGAATGCGACATCCGACCTGGGGGACAATTACCCTCTTAGACCTCCCACTGCCACGACCAAGAGTAAAATCTCAGATTCCAAAACTGCCTGCCAGCTACTCTGCGTAGACATGATTGTCCAACTTCCTTAAATTCAGGTTGACTTTCTATCGGAGTTCACATTTCCACCAACTTTTCATTAAATTAATTATTCAAAACAATTCAGAGTTAGCGTTCTCACAGCAACTGTAACTCTGCCATGACTAGATTAAGGCGTAAATTGAACAGCATGTTTTGCAATAAAGTTAATTTTATATTCACCAGAGAGCTGAGTTATAGTTGCTGTGGGAACCATCATTTCAAATCTCTTGACTTTGGTACATTTAAATTCTAAACCACAGCGTTGCACACGGTAGCATATTTTGCATGGACATTTAATTTTCTTCACACCATGGCCCGGCTACCCTAAACTTAGAAGTTGTATCGGAGACAAACCCTGCAGCCTCCTAGCTTTCCCAGCCTGGTCACTCCTCCTTGGTGTTGCTGATGCAGAACAGAGACACAAGCAAGAAAGCAAAATGATTCCCCTTGTATCTTGGAAATGTGTTTTGAGGAGGTGACTTTCCCTGGAAGTACTGAGTCTCAGGCAGTGTCGTTGTATTTGTGTGCAGCCAGGATTCTCATCCAAGGGTATTTTTGGATCTGTGCTGTATTATTCAGCACACACAGGGTGACCTCTGAAAGCTCCAAGTCCTTGCATGTGCCATAAATCATGCAGACATGCACAGCCATACATCAGAACTTATTGGAGCTCCAGAAAAGCCAGGCAACATTTCCCAGAGCCACATAAAACCCAAGCACCACTAAATCAAGACGCATTGCAGGGCCTCTCTAAAAGGTACTTTCTGCAGACCCGGAATAGAAGTCAGGCTCCAACCTGGTGGTATAGCATTATGCCCAGGTAAACACAGAGGCTTGTGTGAGAGGACTAGCAAAGGAAGACGAAACTCGGGGGTGGTTAGAGATGCAAGCGTTCCTTCTACAAGGATTATCGGTTTTTGTAGCTTTATTGGAAAAATCAGTCATGCTTTCTGCCTCCTGGGGATTGCTACGCTGCAGTTTTGGAGTGTGGATGTGCGGAGACTCTGCAGGTTAGCAGCTGAGTCGCAGCTCCCATTCACCGTTCAATTATCCATTTAGCTAGAATGTGACTTAGCAGAAACAGACTGCTGTTTTGCATGTTGAAAGTGTATTTGAAAAGAGGGGATTTTGTTTCCCTGTAAATGAGAGGGTTTTAAAGAGGAAGCTCTCACCTTCCTAAGGGCACAGTCATTATGGCAAATGAAGGAATAGCACCTAACAATAGCATAGGCCGCTTTGAGGGCATTCTGCCTGCCACTCTGTATTCTCTCAGGAAACCACCCTCCCCTTGTACCTCCTGTGCATACACCAATGCACCTGCTGATTACAACTATTGCAGTTTGCAGAGAAAGACCCTGTAGTGACCAGCAGCTAGAAACTGAAAAAAAGACAAGAACGCTGCATGCAAATAGTTTCAGGGAGCAGGATAAGTTCATGATGATTCAGGGTTACCTGGGTCACCGGGGTGGGGAGAGTGAATGACAGATGACTCTGGGTTCACGATTAGCAGGGGGCGTGGGAGATGCCATGGCAGCCAGAGGTAGGGTGCAGAAGCAGAGGAGAGGTGGGAATGTTTTCATTGGTTCTGTACAAGGTTAAAAAGTGCCATAAAACAAGACCGAGCAGGCATTACTGTATGCAGTCACTTGACACTCAGGGTTTTGTGACCAAGTCTTCAGAGGGCTTGCAAGGATTGGCTGATGAGGAAGGCTTGGCAGATTACTAAACAAATATGAATACCTAAGGAGAGAGAATGAACTAACTTTTTACATGCTTGGTGCCACAATTGAGATGGGCCATGCTGGCCCCTGGGGATACACAGAACACAAATATCAGGCGTAACAACCTCATAGAATACTAGGGGAGTGATCCAAGGAGGCCCTACTGCCAAGAAGAACCAATCAAGTTGGCTGAATTAGTGCAGCCTAGTGGTCTGAAGTCACTTGGTTAAGGAATCAGAGTTTCTCTGCTGGAACATTTCCATGTGGGGTTGTCAACCATGACCCTGCACACACAGCCTCTGGGATCCATAGTTCTCTCATGGCCTCCAACCTTGCCCATGTGTACTTATGCAACATGACATTCCCAGGCCACCCTTTCTCTTCCTTGCCACTTGTTTTCTTAATACAGAAAAGCCAGTAAGCTGGGGAAGTGGCCCAGCCTCCCCAACCTCGCCTGTTTGCTGACTGCCAGATGAGAAGATGAAGGTGTAGCCATCGGCTCCCGCGGCTGCAGTGCTGTTGTGTGGACAGGGTGTGTTACCTGCCTTTGTTCTCAAAGGCTTCCCTTCCAGAAGGAGAGATCAGGAAACTTCTCTAGAATGAGCTGGGCCACATTGAGTCCCAACAGCTGAGCATACCTGCACCCAGCCCAGGCCGCCTCTCTGGCCTACCACAGTGGTCCTCCCGACCTCCTCCTGGCCAGCTCCCACATTCTGCCCTTGCCCCCATCCCCAGTGTCTTCTCTACCTAGCACAAAGGGGTCCTTTAAAAAATACATGTCAGGATTTAGCCTAGCAGTTACTGTACCCATGTCCCATGTTAGAGTGCCTGCTTAAAAAAAAGAGAGAGAGAGCGCGCGTGCGCCTGGGTTTCATTCCTGGCTCTGGCTCTTCACCTCAGCTTCCTGCAAATGCAAACACTAGACACAGCAGTAATGACTCAGATGACTGGGTTCCTACCACCCACGAGGGAGACCTGGATTGGGTTCAGGTTTCAGCCCTGGCCATTGCAGGCATTTGAGGAATGAGCCAGCAAATGGAAACTCTGTAGTTGTCTCTGTCTCTGTTTCTAATATGAATAATCATTTTTTAAAACAATCATGTCAGATTAAGTCATCTTTCTGTTCAACTCTCCCACCCCAGTGGCTTCTTTCTTTTTTCTTCTCTACTTGTTTGTTGCAGAGTGGGGGAGGGAGAGAGAGGTTCCACCTGCTGATTTACTCCCCAAATGCCCACTGACACCAGGAGCCAGGAACTCAGTCCAGGTCCCCCACATCTCCCACATGGATGGCAGTAACCCAGTCATACTTGCAGTCCCTCCAGTACCCCAAGCCTCCTGTGCCTCGGGGCCTTGGTACCTACAGCTTCCTCTGGCCAGACTACCGTGCCCCATGTACTGGCATGACTTACCTCCTCCCCACCTTCAGGATCTTTGCTCCAATATCCCTCCACCACCCCACACCAAAACAGCTCCCCCATTACAGTCCCCTCTAATCCCTGCCGTGGTGATTGACTCATCCATCTGCTGTATTAGCTTTTTGAGTGTTAGTTGTAGAATGTTAGTAGAATGTAAGACCTTGGAAAACAAGACCTTGCCTCTCTCCTTGGTCACTGAGTTCCTGTGTCTAGAAGGTGTCTAGTTCATAAGCAGTGCTCAAGAGCTGTTGACAGTGAAAGAACAAGATGGGCCGACCACAGAAAAGAGCAACTTGGAGACGCTCGCTACATGTTTGGTGTGAGACTGGTCTTTGTCCTTTAGAGCTCTGTCTGGCCCAGTTCTCACACACACACACACACACACACACACACACACACAGAGGACTCATCAGAGGCTAGGGACAGAGCAGGAAATGAAGTTCACCTCCCTTGCCCGGGGGCCACCATACTCCTAGCAGGTGCTGGCAGGCCCCTGGGGCACACCTTCTGGTTCATAGCATTAGAAACTTGGTTTTGTTTATGATAACAAAGTGAGTCAAAGTCTCCTCTGATTCCTTCCCTCTACCCAGATTCACACCTAAACCCCAAATGGCAATTCATTAATCCACAGTGGGCAAGTCCTGCATTTCCCACTCAGTGTATTCTCTTCCCAGAGGGAAATCTAGGTGGGAAATTAAGTTAAAATCCAAAGATTGCTTGGGGAGCAAGGAGTCAGAGCAAGGAACAGAATCACCCCTCAGTATCCCTGGTTGATTGGATTCAGGTCTTCCCCCAACCCCACACGAATACCAAACACTGGGCTGCTCAAGCTCTTTGTATAAAATGTCACAGTATCTGGGTATAACCTGTGCACATCTTTCTGTGTATTTCAACTCCTCTTTAGATGACTTACAATACCTAATATAATATAAATAGTTATTATGCTATTTTGTTTAGGGAATAATGACAAGGCAAAATCTGTACATGGCTAGTAAATAGCAATTTGTTTTTCCAAATATTTTCCATACAGAGTTGGTTCAATTTGTGGATGTGAAAGGCTGGCAGAATGAGGCTCCAAGGCTGCCTTCCCCCAGTGGAATCATGCCTGGCTGGAGCGGGGCAAAGTGCACAGACTGAGAGGCGGGCAGGCCTGGGTTCAAGCCCTTCATCGACCACTTACAGTGATCATGACCCTGAGCAAGTTAATTAACTTCTCTGAGCTTCAGCCTTTTCAACCATACATGATGATCATGATGCATTCCTCATATAGTCCTTGGCGGGGCTCAGGGAGGTAATAAGATGTGAGCCTTTCTGCAGCCAGTAGCTAATCCTCATTAGCAGGTGCTATTGCTCCCTCCCCTTTGCCGGGCAGGATGCGCACTCGGACTCTCTTGTTCTGCCAGCTCCATTTCTACACCCCAAGCAGACTGCCCCTTTCTGTGAACACATTTCTCTGCACCTGCTTGAGAGCCCTATGCCCGAGGATTCTTGATAGTGGAACTTCACACACCTCTTGTGTTTTAAGGGAAATACTATAGAAAAGCTGCCGCACCCTCTGGACACACAGAAATGTCTCTACAAGATTTGCTGTTTTTGTTGTTATTATATGAAAAGCTTCCTAGAGTCCAGAATTTCAGTCCTGGGGCAGAGTCTTTGCCTAGCTCTTTTACTATCTCTAATAAACAAACATTTAATGATTTCCTTACATTTCCTGAACTTGTATTGGGAACAACAACCAAAAATGGCAATTTATTGTTGACCTGATTTTACACTGGTTAAAGGAGGGCTGTCAGCCTTGAAGAAGGTTTGAACAAGTATGTGTGCTCAGGCCTCGCAGGTGTTGTTTATATTTTTATAAGCCTCCTGTGGCTATAAGGTCGCTCAGTGGTATAGAGATTGGATGGTTAAAAATAACAAATAAGAAATCAAAGTCATGCCTTGTCCCTATTTCCATACTGGTAGGTAGCGACCACATTTATTATTTGCTGGACAGCCATGGGAATGAGCAACACAAGGTACAACAACTTGATTAGCCTCCAAGAGCCAAGGTAACCATTGAATCTTCCAGATAGTGTCTTCCCTTCCTTTCCATGTCTCTTGTCAACCTCTGAAACTACCAGCGTGCCTTCTCTTCCCCCATACTGGGGCTCTGGTCTCTCTATTTTGGTCAGGTTGAAAGGCAAGAATCCACACTGGCACATGCGCTCACACAGAGCTTCTGTCATCAGCGTGGTCTGAGACTTGTGCTACAACCAGCTGCTATTCCTTCTTAGGAAAGTGTCATCTTTTCAGGAGCTTAGGGTATGGCCTACAAGGTGATTTTCTGTTTACCTGGCTGCCAAATCACAGGACACAGTGAAGCAGCAAAGAAACACTGCGTGGATTTGCTTTTTTCTTTTTTAATGCATTCATTCAACTGATATCTTTAAGGCCTGGCACTGGGGTAGGCATTGGAAACAAAGCTATAAATAACTGAGCAAAAACCTTTACAGCTTGGAGATTCAGAGGCTCCCAGGAAAATGGTGTTAAGCCATTGATTCTCAACCTCTTCTGTGTGTAGGAATCACCTAGGGAAATCTAAAATGGGAGAATATTGGTGCCTGGGCCTTATTTTCAGAGACTCTGATTTCATAAGGGTATGGCTTGGCATGGGAATTGTCCCACACTCCTGGATGATTCCAATGTGCAGCCTTGTCAAGACCCAGTGCTATAAACCAAGGATGGGTTAGAATCCAAATGAGTGCCATAAGAAAAAGAGAGGGTGCTTGTGATGGGGATGGATTCCTGAGCTAGGGGTCAAGGAGCTGTCCCTGAACATGAGTTGGCTAAGCCGAAAAAGAATGGCTTTAGCCAAAGTTGATGCAAGGAATGTAGATGAGGGAGGGGGACCTGCCAGATCACAAAAGAAGGGTCCAGGCTATGTTGTAGAACACAGGGTGGTATGCTGAAGCCCACGCCGCAGAGGTGGTGCTGGTGTGAGATGAGAGGGGACAATTTGGCAGGATCAGAACATGTAAAACCTTTGAGGCTCTTTGGGGGGTTAGAACCCCATCCCAAAGCAGTGGTTCTCACACTGAGCAGGCATCCAGGTCCCCAGGAGGGCTTGTGAAAATGCAGGTGCCTGGGCCCCAGCTCCAGAGGTCTGATTGAGTAGGTCCTGGATGGAGCTCAAGAATATGCGGTTCTCACAAGTGCCCCGGGGAGGCTGAAGCTGCTGGCCCCAGAACCCCCTCTATGAGAAGTGCTTCTCTAATCTAAAACATTGGCAAAACTCATGGAGGGCTTTTTTTTTTTTCATCAGGGGCAGCCATGAGTCGCCATGTGAGTTGGTAACATGGTGAGGCTAAATCCAACCATCATCAGTCAGCCGCCACATCGTCCTTTGTGTAGATGAAATGGAATAAAGAAAGATGATATACCAGGGGAAAGAAGCAGGTGCCCCACGGAAGGCACAGGTTGTGTCCAACCCCAGTGCTACTGGAGGGATAATCAGTCACTTTGAACTCACTAAGTAACTGGCATAGCATTTCAGTTTGAACAACTATGCCCCATTATCACTGCCTAGACTCAGTTTCCTGTCTTGTGATCATCTACTTAAAAAAATAGTAATGGATTAAAAGTACCCGAGGGGTAAGCGTTTGGCCTAACAATTAGGACACCTACCTCCGACATCCATGTGCCTGGATTCCATCCCCTTCTCTGGCTCCCTCTCCCAGCTACCTGCAAATGCACACCCTTGGAGGCAGCAGTTACGGCTGAAGTCTTTGGGTCCTTGTCCCCCACTTTGGAGACCTGTACTGAGCTCCCGACTCCTGACTTTGGCCCAGCCCTAGTCACTATAGGCATTTGGGGAGAGAATCAGCAGATAAGATTATTTATCTGTCTGCCTGCCTCTAGAATGAAATAAGTAACATACATTTTAAAAATTTAAAAAGAGCCTGAAACATCAGTACACAGTAAGATATGTCTTCCCTCTCCCCGTTTTCTTCAAGGATGGAAGGGTCACCACTGTTTCTGAGGCCCAGGCTGAGCCTACTGCCACCTTCTTGCCACAGAAGACAGAAATGATGCTGATCAGTGAGAATCCAGGTGCACGGAGGACACATGTGCCATAAACAGCTGGATCCAAATTCATATCAGCTTGCAGAGCTGTTTCTGTGGCTGCCGGGGAGGGCGGGGTGGAGAGAGATTCCTGCCCTGTGAGCAGAAGGCGGCTGCTCCTCGGCCGTAGACCACAGACAGGATTGGAGGCCTTCCTGGCACCCCACACGCTGGCGCCCACACCGATGCTCAACGATGCACACACGCTGTTAAGACAAAAGCGTCTGTGTCTTGATGGTCTGTGCCCTTTGCAACAGTGCTGGGTCCAGTGCTGGCTTATGGTTGCATATCCTGCCAATCTATGCATACAAATAGAACCCCTTTCCTGCTCCCCACTGCACATGTGGGTGAGCCGGAGGGACAAGCCAAAGGCCAGAGATTGCTTCCTTGGCAGGCAGTCTTTTAAAACAAGGCAGAGTTCTCCCCAGAGTGTCTCAAAGCGTCAGATTAATTTTCTGAGCCTTTGCCACTGCTATTTAGCAGAAATGGCTCCCGACTCCCTAGTGATCCCCAAACCCCCAACACCTTAGCTGCTTGCGAGGGTGCAGAGCCCTGGGATACAATGGGAGGCTATAGCATTCAGCAGTTCCCATTTGTGTGCACTCCCTAATCCAGCCACACGCAGCTCCAGGAAAACTGCGACATTTAAAACAGCTTGAGGGAGAGGGGGGATCTAATTAAGTTAACAACGAAAACTCCAAGTCTTCCCAAGAGGAAAAGCCACCGTTTGTTCTGCCTTCAAATCTCCTGCCTCTCATCATTGCCCTTCGCTCCAGTGGGCTTTCTTCTCGCTGAGCTGAAGCACGTGGCGTAGCTGGATTTTTCACTGGTGGTCAGAGAGCGGCTGTGGATGTCCTAGGATGTGCTAACGCATGCTGAGGATGTCCCTGAAATTCCCCCCCCCCTTTTTTTTTTCTCATTTGAAATCAGATAGGCCCTGGGTTTTTTCCTGATGTAGGAGACTGGCTAGAGAACTGGCGTGCACTTGAGGATTGGCTGGGAAGGGAAGGTCTACCACGAACTCCAGGATTAGTAGGAACAGCAGTTTTATCAAGCACCTGTTGAGCACTTACCATGTGAAGGGCTCTGTCCTAATCTCTTCCTTTATCATTTCACTTAATGCCTCTGGCATCTGTATAAAATCAGCACTGTCAGCATCCCCATCACATTGGTGATGTTCAGTCAACAAACATTTATAGAGTGTCTGTTATTTGCCAATCATTTTTCCAAACACAGAGATATGCCCATAACACAACAGACAGAAATATCTACCTTCCTGAAGGTTGCATTCTCTTGAAAGGGGGCAATAAAGAAGATTGATTAGTAAAATAGATCATTTCACGAACAGCCGGAGTAAGGCTCAGAGAGGTGCATCTACCAGCCCAAGCTCACACAGGCAGTGAGAGGTGAATCTAGGTTTCAGTGCCATGACTCTCTTACTCCAAACCAGCTTAGGTTTTCCCTTAAGTGAGAAAAAAACTTTGCACAAAGAGCTCACCCAAGGTTGTGACAGCTTTGCTAACGGTGCCTTTAAGCAGAGAACCCCGCGGCTTTTCTTGTGGTCCACCTTCGCCCCCCACCTCCCCCCACCTCCCGCAGCCAGTTTTGGGTTCTCACTCCCATTTCTGTCCGGGTAGCCTGTTGTCCCTTGTGTTGTTGCTGAGGCGTGCTGGTGGTTGGGTGTTGAAACCCTCTCTCTCTCTCTCCTTACCCCTTATGAAACACAAGCCATTGATTTGCACCTCTGAGCTGCCGCACATGGCAGAACACGTCTGGATGCTTTTTGAGAAAAGCCTTTTGGGGTAATCATAGCTTTCTTCAAGTATGTGTATGCACCCCTTTGCTGTGCACGAGATGTTATTTTGTTCGTGCCTAATTTTTGTTAAGGCAAAAAGCCTGCCTACCTGGTAACTATGTTGAAGGATTTTTTTTTTCTGTTTTCTTTTTTTAGTGGTTGGAATTTATGTGTGGAAAAGTCTTGGAAGCTATCCTGTTCCACTCTGCCAAAGGCATTGGAGATGCTGGTTTCAGTCCGAAGCTATGCATTCACTCATTCCCATGCAGCTATGTGTTGGGTACTAGCAACTCACGAATACTCAGGCTCCACAGAGCACCTCCCCTGACAGGTTTACGCCATACTAGGAGTGCCCAGGGCAGCGGTTCAGCTGTATACTGCACAGTCCTAGAGGCACCATTCACACTGCAGTTAATGACTACGTGAACATTTATTATGGCCATTTTCCTGCCCGTGTATGTAAGGCGTTTGGAGGAAGGGTTGCTACAGGTCCCAGCAAGCATCAGGGAGGCACCACCGCTGTGATACAGTGTGATGGACAGGGCGCCCTATAGGAAGGGAGAAGGGTGCCACGACCAGTGGGCTCAGGAATTCTGGAAAATCTTCCAGGAGGAGGTGACTTCCGAGTGTGGACCTAAAGAGTGAGTCTAAGTCAGGGAGAAGAGAAAAGGACAAAGAAAAGGCCAAGTGGGTTAAGTCTAACCAAAGCATAAGGAGATCTTGGGATAGGCTGGCGAGGTGGGAGCCTGTTCTTGTGAGTTCCGAAGGGCACGTTAAGGGCGTTAGACATCACGCTGGAGTTGGTGGAAAGCTACTGACGTGTTTTCAGCAGTGTCCAAAATGGAGAGAAATGGATGATGATGTGAGACAGCCGGCAGAGAGTGCCGTCAGAGGCTCTGAGCAGAGTCTGAACCAGAGTGAAGCTGGCTTAGGTGAAGGGAGTAGCAGTAGGGTTGGGAATAGAGGGCAGATTCCAGGACAGTCAGGAGGAGGAGGAGGCGGGACTGACCTGGGATTCCATACTAAGGGCGAGAGGCGTGGCGGAAGGGGAGAGTAGCCCAAGATGGCTTCCCTGGCACCTGACTCAAACCATGGGCTCCAGGAGGATGCTGTTCACTGGGGAGGGAAGGTGAGGAGGCTGATTAGTGTGGAGTTTGAGACGTTCCTGAGTGAACAGACATCACTGATGTCCTTGAATGTTCTCCCTCACAAGAAGACTCTCGGTCTTGGGCAGCGAAGTTCCCATTATGGTTAAGGACTCTCAGAAGAGTCTGCAGGGAGTGGCCAGGCTGAGATGACAAGCCCCGCCTGATGGTTTCCAATTTATTCAGTCACCTACTGTGTGCCTGCAGCTGAGCCAGGCAGGGGGAACCCTACCTGTCGCATTTCCCAGGGGCTTTCTGTCCAGGGTAGTTTTTCAGCCTTGGCACTGTGGAGACGCGGGGTGTTCCATTCTTTGTTGCGAGGGCTGTCTTGCACGTTGCAGGAAGCTAAGCAGCAACGCAGGCCTTCTAGATGTCAGTAGCATTTGTCTCCTCCCCAAACTGTAATGTTCAAAAATGCCTGCACACCTTGCAGTGTCCTCTGGGAACAGAGGGGCGGACACAAAGGCCCTTACCGAGAGCCGCTGGTCTAGGGTCATGACAGGACTGGAAGTCTCCAGGGAGCCAGCCAGGTGTGCCTTAAGGGACTGCATGTCGGTGGTCTTAGAGGAAAGCACTCAGGGAAGTTAGAGCAGTGCTAGCCTGAAATCCAGAAAAACTCCGCATCGGAGACTTCTTGGATGAGGATGCCCAAATAGGAGCCCATAAGCCTAATCCAACTTCAGTTATCACCTCCTCTCCAGAGGAAAGCCGCCACCTGATACCCATTTGCCCTCCAGACTAATTACTTCCTACATTTTGTTTTCCCTTAAGCAGAATCTGGCTTTGCACTTCACAAACACAAAGAATCACCTCCTCACAAGGCCACCAGCAGAATGAACTTGCGATGGGGGTAGCTTGGGGTTGCCTAGCAACGCCACGCACCTACCAAGGCTGCTTTCTTCCTCTTCAAGCTAAAAGCAAAGTCCTGTCCATTAATTCCCAGCTGCCCTGAAACTTCTCAGAGATTTGCCAGCTTCCTACTGTTCGTGTTTTCATCTTCCTCGTATGATGCGGAGAAAACCCGCTACTGTGGTCTGTTTATCTCACTTCAGTTGGTCAGGGCCGGGGGAGGACCAAGAGAGAAAGCGAAGAGGGGGGAAAAGGCTCATCCAGTCTAAGAATACATATATTTTGGATATTGCTAGTACTCTTTGCAGATTTGGATTTTATGTACTGGACGTGGGTTTCTTACACAATGAGCCTTCTGCTGAGACTTTGGGGTGATTTTTGTGAGACAGGAGACCTCAAAGTAGGTAAATAACAAAACACACGGAACATACAGCACACTGAGCAGATGTTGACAGGTCTGTCATTTAGTGCATCTGTACGATCTGATCCTAAGAATTCTGCTGGTAGAGATTGTAACTCTGGAGGTGGCTGGAGCTTGGAGATATTTTCTCCCCCTTCAGAACCTGTGAAGTTTCCCTTGGGCTTTACCTCCTGAATTCCATTTTACGCCTGCAGAAACGCTGGTGGTGTTTCTCTGCAACTGGGGATAGCTTCTCCTGCAAGTACTCTTGCCCAGGGTGAGCAAGGGACATGCCATGGGTGGTCAGGGCCACAGTAGCCTCATTGATAAGGAAAGGTATGGAGACAAGAGTTAGGGGTTGTAAGGACAAGTGTGGAGACAAAGCACACCCTCTGGAAGTGTGGTTGTACAAATGTCAATGCATGCCGGATTTAGTGTCAGTCTGTGCATCCAAAAAAACCAATTCCCTGGTAATAAATAGTCCCCTTGCTTTCCCTCTCAGCTTCCTTACCCAGACTGTCCTCTGTTCCCAACCCTCTTCTGTCCATGCCACATTCTGGAAAGAGCAGGAGAGAACGAGCTCTGAGGAGCAAACCCCCCTAAAGAAGTAAAACTCAGTTGCAAAGCCTCCTGATTTTTCTTTGGGGGAGGAGTCCTTCCAGCTCCCCCCACTGCCGACTGCACAAATTGGGTGGATCTGTGTTTGCATAAAGGGTGCTTGAGAGAAGAGAGGAATGGAGCCAGGTGAAGGCCCTTGGAATGGCAGAGGGAGCAGGATGGGACATGCACACGTTGGGTTCACAGGATCTAGGCTGGGAAGATTTCAAATCAATTACCTCCCTGTTATGAAGCTCTTCCTTTCTCCATCACCGACTCACCCAGCCCCTGCTTTGTGTGGTTTAAAAATAGATACAGAGAAATGGAAATAGAGATGGTGGCAGAGGCGGGGACAGGATATAAGATTTAGATGTTCGGGGGAGTTACTTTTGGGGGGAAATATATGGTATTTGGGGTATATTTCAGTGAGGTAAAAAAGCCTACCTAGATTGCACAACTCTGTAAATTTACTAGAAGTCATTGTTTTGTATGCTTACAACAGGTGAATTCTCCAGTATGTAGATTATGCCTCAGTAAAGCTGTTAAAAGAAAGAGAAATGAAAACATTTCTAGGAATTCTTGCAAGCAAGTAGGTCTTGTGAGTGTGGCTACATCATCCCCATCTGTCTGCTTCTCTCTGTGTCTTACAAAGGGTGACAGAGGCTATGCTGGGGAGGCATTTCCCGTCTCTCTTTAGTGAGTCTCTCTTCTCTCCCTCTCCAGCCTCCCTCTATCCAAGTTCCGGTTAGGAGGGAGTAGCAGCAATTGTTTAGGGAGCTATTTGGGAATTAGGTAGGCTGCTGATTTCTCTCTCTCTCTCTCTCTCTCTCTCTCTCTCTCTCTCTCACACACACACACACTCAGAAAACAAAGAAAGCCACAAAACACGAACTACTGCTGCCCTGCCCTACCCCATTAATAAATATGTATGAATCCCTCTTTTTCCCAGTCCATGGCACCCAGCACCTACTCCTTCACAGCCTTCAAATCCTGCAGTATTTTTAAATTGTGCCATAAATAGATGGAGTGATAGGCAGCCAACATTTTTAAGTGCCCCTTAAAACTAAATATTACAAGAATATGAAAATAGCCCAGTAGAGCCATCCAGGCTCGGTCATGAAAAGCTCGTGATAATCATATGTAAATTTATCTCTAAAATTCTGAAAGACGGAGGGCATCTTGCCTCTATCCTGGATTGATAGGAATTTTTTTTACCCTTCTGCAGAAGGCACTTCTAAAAAGAGAGGGAGAGGGAAAGAGAGGAAGAGGAGGAGGAAAGGAAGCAAGAGAAAGAAAAGCTTCAGCTGAGGTAGCTGGAATCCTGAGCTCCGGGCTGCAGAGCACAGCCTAGCTAAGCTGGCTGTCAGCCCAGCCCTGGTGTAGTTGTCTGGGATGTGCACTGAACTCCCCAATTGGGGAAGGTTGCTCTGACCCCTGCACCCAGGTCAGTGGCCGTTGGGGATTCCCTGCATCTGCGACCCCACTCCGTCTTGCACCTGCATGCGTGGCCTGCCTGGCCTGCTTCCCCAGACTCTTTGGAAAAAGCAGGCACGGGCCCCACTGTGAGGCTGGCCCAGTGGCTGCCCTGCGGCCTTGCTCCCCCTTTGCATGGCTTCCCTGCTTCCCCGGCGCGGCCTCACGTCCCTCCTTCTCATCCTCTCCATTTCTCCAACCAGATGGCTGCCCTGATCTGTGCAACGGTAACGGGAGATGCACACTGGGTCAGAACAGCTGGCAGTGTGTCTGCCAGACCGGCTGGAGAGGGCCCGGATGCAACGTTGCCATGGAGACCTCCTGTGCTGATAACAAGGATAATGAGGGAGGTGAGCACGCGTCTTCTCATTCCCAGCCCCTAGGAGCAGAGCATTGGGTGTGCTTTCGTCTTGAGTCCTTTTTCTCCTGAAAGCCCTCCCCTTATTGTTGTCACGTGCTGTTGTAACATTTCCTTTGCAGCAAGTGCAGCGGAGAGTGGGCACCCCTGGCACGGCGGGGACTGGTGGAGACACGAGCTGCAAGCCCTGGGGTTTGATGCTGGCTTGGGATTCTCAACTAGCCGTGCCTTCAGCAAGGCAGCTGGGAACCAGTGCTGCCTTGAGGGTGACTGGTCCCATCAGACCATGCGAGCTTGGGATTTAGCAGTCGGTGGCACTGGTGGAGCCTTGCACTGCTAAGACGTCATGAGCGATGCTTCCCTTCACCATTAGAGCACTCTCCAGTGTCACTTTGAGAAGAGGAAACCAAGGCCTGGAGGGTGGCTAAGTAACTTTTAATAATACAGCCACCAGTGGTAACACTGGCAATCAAACCAGCCCTGCTTCAAAAATGCACAGTCAGCAAAAATACTGCCTGTGACCAAGTTCAGGCTCAGAAGCTCACGGTGGTTTAAATATTTTTAATGGATGGTGGGGAAATTCTAAAAAGGTGTTAAGACTCATATTTCATGACCTGTGAAAAACTGTGGGCAATTCACTGTCCATAGATCAGATTTTTTTGATTTATTAAGGTATGATTGACATGCAAAAATCTGTACTTATTCAGTATATACCTCTCGCTGAGTTCAGGATAGGTATGCACCTATGAAAGCATCACTATTGTCCAAGCCAACAATTCTTCCCACCCCCTCTGACATTATTATTATGAATATTAAATTTGCTTGGTTTGATGTTTTTATGTGGTAAGAAAACATGAGGTCTCCCCTCTTAGCAAATTCTAAATATGCACTGCAATATTGTTAGCTAGAATCAATACACTGTTTAATAGGTCTGCAGAACTTATTTATTGTGCGTAACTGACCGTCTTTACCCTTTAACCTGCATCACTGCATCCACTGGAATACATCCACGCCCATTTCTTTCTGTCTGGTCCATGGCTGCTTTCACCATCCATGAACAACTGAGACCCCCAGGCTGCCAAAGCCTGAACAAGTTACTTGCTGACCCCTGACGGGAAAAAGGTTGCCAAGCGTGTTCTAAACCTCAGGGATGAATTTTCTTGCCTTTTTTACTTCCCAAGATTCTGGGGCTCACTGGGATTGTATTAGCACACAGGCTATCCAGTCTCCTAAGATACTATGGAACATTCCCCAGATATTGGTACAGATCTGCGATCACCCTCACCAGAATTACTAGCTGGTCAGAATTCACGCAGGGCAAAAGTTGCCTCAGGGTACAGGAGCATCTGTGAATCCAGTTGCTTTGTTTAACACTGACGTGTGTGCTCTAGGAATCTCAGAAGCCCCACGGTCATGGCCCCAAGAGGGTCCAGTACAGTGATGTCAGAGGTGGGGTGCCACTCATCAGTGTGATGAATGAGAGCGTGAGACATTCTGTTTGTATTTTTTTTCTCCATGGACATTTTATAATTTCCATAATCTAATCTGGGACGTAACCAGATGTGATACACTGATAGTACACAGCCAGAAAACTTCATAGACCTGATGGCGGTTTTCAGACCTCCCATTCATCTGTTTTCACCTGCCCGAAAGACAGCCAAAAGAGAAGGCGCTTTAATTCACTTTTTACCGAAGTGAGGCGTAAGTACTTAACACAGTTTGTTTCCAGAGTCAGAATGCAGCGCGCCTTTGCTGGTAGGGTTCACTGTCGCTGCTGCTGCCTCCCTGGAGGTTGCTCCGTGCACAGCGGTTGCTGACGGATCAGCTTCTCCCTCCAGACAGGAGCTGCTTTCCTGGCTCCCTCCCCTGTTGACTGTCAGCAGCTGAAAGCATAGCAGATTGCGGGAGTGCTGCACACAGGGGACAGAGGGCACCCGGGAGACTCAGTTTCCCCAAAATGCTCTGAGCAACCCACCTCCTTCTTCACCAGCTTTGCCCCTCAGCCTGGCTCCCCACCAGGCAAGAGCCAAATTCCTGAAGTGGTGGCACTAGAAGAGGCACTGCGGGGTCCCCAGGCTTAAGGGCTACCCACCAGGCACAATCCATGGTTCCCACCCCCTCCACCCCACCCCCACCGAAGCAGGCACAGAAAGACAGGGCACAAAAGCAAATGAGGCAGTGATTATGCTAAAGACAATAATGGTCTTGTTATGGGAACTATTAAAGCAAACCTCCCAAGGAAGTAATTAACCACAAAAAAAAAAAAAAAAAAGGCTCCACACGGTGTTTATAAAAAGAAACTCCCGGTTAATTCAGAGTTGCTTATGTCAGGTGAGAACGGTAAGCACAGCGGCTCTCACCTGGCGTAAGCGATTCACAATTAACACAGTTCTTATTTTGGAGGGGATTCCTCTGCACAGAGCATCCTTTTCATGGTTAATTACTTCCCTAGGAGGCGTGCTAAGCACTTTGCCGTTTATTGATAAATATTAAAGTTGCTCCTCATCAACTCCGGGTCCCATCCTCCAGCGCGTGAATGAGAGTTCTTTTTCGGTTTGTTTTGAGTGGGCGGTGGGAGTCTTGCCCACGGCCTCAGTCCTGCTGTGGGAGTCCTCAGGATGGGCTCTGTGAGTTTCTAGACCGCACCACGGGTCAGAGGAACACCTAGACAGAACATGCGTGCAGGCCCGGGGAGCAGCTGCGATGGATGCATTTGTTATCTTTCTCATGAATGGAGAAAATAATGAGCCCTCTTCCAAAGTGCGCTGGACACGCAAACCACTTTTCCACCTGGAAACATTCCGCCTGATAAAAAACCCCTGTTTAACGTGAGATCTGTTTTTCAGTGGAAGCTGAGATAGATAGCGACACAAATAGAGAGAGATTTGAAGCCCTTATAAGCCATTTTCTACTTGGATTCGTCCATGAACGAATTAAGCCCTGGCACTTCATGGCCACGAGCAGTTCTGAGACCCAGCTTGCTACAAAAGCCCTGGAGCACATGATTAAATTCAGGCTGATGAGCCCTACGCCAAAGTTCCTGATGTCCAGGTCTGGGCTGGAGAGTAAGAATTTGAACTTCTTGTCAATTTCCAAGTGATGCTGATACAGATTTGCTTGACAACTGCTGTTGAAAGACATCTTTTATATGGATGATCATTAATTAATTAATATTAATATATGATTCTATGACCAGATTTCAAGTAGGTCATAGAAAACAGAACTAAAGGATAAGTTTATTTTAGTGCAAAAACAAAACAAAAAACCTTGAAATACTTGTATAGTTTTTCAAAATAGACATTTTCCATGAACTTCTTAATGATCCCTTGTGTGGAATGAATTCACTTCTCTCCAGTGCATCAAGAATGGTAGTGATTAAAGTCACTTCCTTGGAAAAATTGAGAAAACTTGCACACAAATATTTTTGGATGTCTGTGGTGTTCAGATGAGGAACTGATAGAAAATCAGCCTTAGAACATTCCCACTAAGAAAAGTTATGCCAACTCCCTGTGTTTTTGTTCGCATCACATTGAAAGTCTCCCAACACCTGCAGCCATGTGCCAGCTAACGTAATCTCAGGAAGCAGTGTCCGCGTCTGAAGATACAAGCCTTACCTCCCTTTGCCTCTAAAGCTACGAGGAAACAGCTCAAACGTGCCAGCCAGAGACTGCCTTTTTAATAGTGAGAGATCTTCACTTGAACTGCTCACCCCAATTTGAAAAGGAAGAGAATCAAAGAAATATTTTTGCTTACAGAAGACAAATGCCAGCTCATTAAAGTCTGAGAGTACACACAACATGTGCGCCAAGTGACAGGCGGATAATATTTAATTATCACCACCACGGCAGAGGTGTGAGATTTAGTTCATCACAAGCCGGGGTGGGAGAGAGGGTGTAGATTTCCTCTAAAAGTGGGAATCCCAAGGTGAAGAGGCGACGTGAGACTGCCTGGCCTGGAGGCACCATCCTGCCTCCTGCCCTGGGCCCCTGTGTCACCCGGCACCTAGAGTCAGGAGCCACAGTCCTCTCTATGCCCAGTGTCAGGCCCCGCCGTTTCAAGCCGTTTGGCCGTCTGTCTGCAGCTCCCATGAAATCCTGTCATGGCCTATCCAGCCTGGAGGCAGGTGTGACAGCATAGACTGGGGAAGGCAGCCTTGTAACTGCATCGACCCAGAGAGAGAAGAGACGGGCGGAAGCCCTTGCTAGGCTTAGCTTGTCTACCCGCACCTTGTGTCATTCCCTTACTACCCTGGGGCACATGTCCTGTGTTCTGTTGCAACACAGCCCTGAGAGACACTCTGCTTGCCTGATTTCTGTGTTGGTGATGCTGTGGCATCATAGTGAGTGGGTCAGGGCTTGGCCTTGGGAGTCAGCATTTGTGTCCTGCAAGTCACCTTGCTTCTCAAAGTCTCAGTTTTCTTGTCTGTGAACTGGGCATCATGACGTCAGCTGCACTGATTTCAAACATGAGTGAGGAAATGCGTGTCGTGGATTTTACAAGACACCTGGCTCGTAGAATGCACTCACAAATTGGCTGCTGCTAGTTTGAACATTATTAGTATTAATGTGATTGTTACTTTCTAGAGTGGAGACTGGCCCAGAGAGATGGAGCTTAATCCGTAGTGGTCCAGTGTATAACCACCAAGATTCTAACTTGCATTATCTAATGTTGGTGCTGCATAACCATGTTACCATGTAAGGACTTATTTGAAAGTCAGGTTTCCAGGTTCCCACCTTTGGGATTCTGACTTTTTCACATATGGGACTCAGGAATCTGCATTTTTACCAAACATCCCTGAGGATCTGATACAAATTCTCTGCAGACCAAGTTTTTTGAAAAATCATGTCATATTTAGCATCTGAGTGAATAACTTCAGCAAGTCTTAAAAGTGGTCTCTGTTGTTGGAAAGGTGACTAGTGTTTATTTCAAAACTGTAGAAGCCCTGAATTCTCTATCATTATGGTGTGAATCCATCCATCTCCCCACCCACTCACCCACCCATCTGTCCCTCCATTTGCTTACTGGTTTATGGTTTAACAAACCTTCACTACGGGGCCGATAAATCTTAAACCATGGAAGCGGGCTTTGGATATACCAAACCAGATGTGGCAAAGAGCTCACTGTCCATCTGAAAGAGAAGACACAAAAGCAGCTTGTTATCTGGGTTACGTTCAGCATGGGAGGGGTGACGGGCATGGAACACCTTCGCTCGGTGGGAGCCTAGAGTACAGATTGTCACGGAATGTGGGTGTTATCTGCAGAACAGGAGAAAAAGCCCATCACGATATTAAGCCCGGTCTTCGGTCTGTCCCCCTGGAGGGTCCTCAAAGCCCCCGGTCTCTCCAGCCCAACAGCTTCCTCATTTCCCTCCCTCAAGGCAGGACTCCGCTCCAGGCTCTCTTCAGAGCAGTGTTTCCCACCCAGCTCCATCTGCAAGGCTCGTTCCCTGTTTTCTCTGAAGGCGGCTACCATGGGTGAAGAGAAGTGGCTGCTGGCCTGAGTTCCAGGCATGCTATCCAGGGCACTCCAGCCAGGTCTAAATGAGGAGAAATAACGCTGGAGTGTGTCCAAAGCACTTGGATGAAACCCACCCCTCGCCCACTGCCTCCCCATCCCATAACCATCCAAATTGGTTTGACATGATTCAGGGATGCTATCCCAACATTTATCTCACTTGTTAATTAATAACTCACCTTGTCTGTGCATTTAGCAGAGCCAAACGAGGCACTTCAGGGACGCAGGAAGAGCTGTAGTACTCGAGACCAGAGAGACCAGTTGCTTCCTCCAGTGAGAGACAGAGTTTGGTGAACCCACTGAGTATGCTTTGATTAATGTGTGCAGGGCATGTTGATGGATTGGTTGAGTAGAGGACAGCTTAGAAGTGCAACATTGTTCTATTAATTGGGTTGGATGAGGATTCCCCTTGCAGTCCAAAGACCTTGTGGCAAATGTAGCTGGAACCATAAACACAGAGTCCCTGATTCACTCCCAGAGAGGAAAACAGTGGATCCATGCTTGGGAGGAGAACTTGGCCTTCGGGCCACTGCCAGCTGGCCAGGCCCTGGATCTCTGTTCTTTGGGAGGGAGGCAGAACGAGGCCCAGCTGAGCTCCTACAGGGGCACATGGCAACAAGGGCTCTGGGAAGCTGTGGATTTTCCAGTTGAAAGAAGATCTTTGACTTTCTGGGGATGTCAGTGGGCTTGAGAATCTTCTGTTTAGGAAACTGAAGTTGGGAGTGTTCATTTTCTTGTATTCTACTGCAATTTTTTTTTTTTAAAAAAAAGAGCCCATTATCTATTTGCATGTAAAATTGTAATCAGAGGGATGTTGGCGAGCTGGCATGCACCAAGCCCCGTGCTGAGCTTTCAGCTCACGGAGATGATGGGAACAGCCCCCTGCTGCTGCTCCTGGCCTGTGCTCACAGTCCTCCACCCTCTAGCCAGAGTGGCAAATTATAGATCCGATCCTTCCATGCTCTCAAAGCTTCCTCTCCCAGGTAGAATCAGAACCAGAGGTTTGTTTCCCCTTGGCCTAGACGTCCCAGCATAGGTCCCCTGCCTTGTCTCTGACCGCCCCCTCCCCAAGGAGCTCTGCTTCATTCATGCCAGCCTACCTTCTGATCTGCACACTCCAGGGCCTTTGCTGGTCCAAGGCCAGAAGTGCTCAGCCTGGGCACTTTGTGTGACTGGCTCCTTCTAGTCATTCAGTTCTCAGCGCCAGTGCCCCTCCCTAGAAAAGCTTGTGTTGATCATAGGTGTCCGTCTCTCTCTCTCTCTTCTGTCTCATCACCCTTTGGTGCTTCCTGGACAGAAATATCATGCTCCTAAACTTTTTTGTATCCATCATTTTTCTGTGGTGCCCTCAGCTTCCTGGGGAGTTGATTCCAGGGCCTCCTGCAGATAGCAAAAGCTGGAGCTGCCATTGTCCATCTGTAAAATGGCCTCCCTATGCACTTTCAGTCATCCCTAGAGGACTTACAGTGTGACAGCATAAATACCATTTAAGCATTTGCTCTGTTGTATTACTTAGGTGATGAGGACAAGGGGGGGAAATCTGCAATTCTTTCCAAATATTTATATCTTTGGTTGCAGAATCTGTAGTCTGTGGATGTAGAAAGTAAAATGCCAATTGCCATTCCATGTTACAGGCGAGAATTTGGAGACTCAAAAAAGTGGGAATCACAATAGACCTTTAGCCAGCGGCGAGGACCGACAGCTTTCTCCTTGAAACCTATTGTGTCATTTCTTCTAAAACACAAACAAAATCTTTATGCTGTTTCTGAAGGAAATGCAGAGAAGTACAGACTTTGTGTTGTCACTAAGAGATCTCCAAAAATATCACACCTCAACGACAAACGTTTCCCTCTGAAAACCTTCTCCTGGTAAATTTATGTGACCATCAATTTTATTTTAAAAAACTAAATGAAAGGTGTTTGAAGTACATGAGTTTACCCCACACAGCACCTTCAGTCTGTTCTAATCAAGTCTCTAGTAGTTTAAATGGCTATTAAGTGTCTCTTAAGGGATTATATTTTTCCCTGATTAGATGACAAATCAAATAATCATATAAAATTGTGATGAAAATGCATAATCTGGAAAAAAATTAGTCATTGAAGTCTCCGTGGACTTATTTTAGGGAATTAAAGGATTGAAATACAGATTTAACTGATGGCAAAGAGGTAACATTTATATCGTTATGTTGACTTGTGGTATTTTTGCCTTGGCCAGAGTTCCTGCCTAGATGCTAATTAGTACCCTTGTGGTTTCTTTGACCAGCACTCGAATATAGGATCAGGGCCTGGACCCGCCAGTATTAACTCCATTGCTTCTTCAGTCTCCCCTTCGCCTCAGACCACTGGTTCATCCAGGGAGCAAGTTTGCTTTCCAAGGGGACACTTGGCAATGTTTGATGGCATTTTGTGAGTTGAGATGGCAGGAAATGAGGAAATGTTGCTGGCATCTGATGGTAGAGGTCAGTTTTGCTTCTAAACATCCTATGTGCGTTGGAAAGCCCTACCACAAAGAATCCTCTGACCCAAAATGTCAAGAATGCCAAGGCTGAGGGATCTGGCATGGCCACTGACCTCTTCTGGGAACACATCCATCTGAAGCATCTGGGTGGTTTCAAATCAGGGAGTGATGTCAGTGGACATGGTGCCCAAGGCCTGAGGCACTGAGCGCCTACCAGAGGCCAGGCCCGTGCTAAGGCTTGACCCACATTGCCCAAATAAGGCATGACAGGGTCCACAGACCCCCAAATGCTTCTCCTGATCCTTCCTGGACGCTGGGAACCAGAGGAGAAGTGACTTACCCAAGCTCCCAGAGCTCAGATGCAGCCAAGCCAGGAGCGAGAGCCTGGGTCGCAGCCTGCCCCTGCACTCCTCCTAGCCCCCGAGGGCTGTGTCCAGGCTCATGGCAGGCCAGAATGCAGCCACTGAACATCAAAGCCTCCTGGAAAGGAATTCTGCCACACACTGAAATATAACATTGGCTTCCCCTCTTCCCCCTCCCCCGCCCCGTTTGGATCAGGAATTCGTTTTTGCCACAAAGCGCTTATGCACTGGAATGCCAGCGGCGAGCAGGGGGAGCGGAGCTGTTGGACTTTAAATAGTGAGGCGTTCTCCCCAGCACAGCGAGAGCAGCTGTCCAAGGCCTGTGCTCTTTTCTTTGGTTTCCCATCTTCTCGGCCAAGAGCTCTGGGGCTTGGACGGGGGCCAGGACTCTGTGGCCAAATGTGAATCCACAGAACACTGCAAGGTGTCCCCCACACCTCTGTGCCCAGTGCTCTTTCCTTCTTCCCAGCCTCCCAACAAGGACCAAACCTTTCCAAGGCAATTCTCTCCCTTTGCCTAGCCTCAAGGTGTGTCATCAGTCATCTGCCCGCCTCCTGCCCCACTCCCATATACACATCATCTCTGGAATCCTGTGTCCACATGCAGGGAGGGATGTAACTTCTTTCTTTTTGGGGGAATTGCAGAATGATTTCATTTATGCTAGACTGGCAGTGGCAGTTGCAGAAAGGCTAAAATGCTGCATCCCCAGGAGCTAGGAAGCCCAGAGAGGGGAAGTGAGTTCTTCCAGGCTAAAGAGCAGAAACGGTACACATGGGCCTGGAGCCCTGGTGTCCTGGCTAGACATCCAATGTGCTTTTGTCTTGCTATGCCACCACCAAGGACCGTATGTTGTTTATGATGATGATGATGATAGCAAATACCTTCCCCTAAAGCAGCCAGGCTCCTGGACAGAACTGTACCATCACTTATTCATTCAACATACAAACAGAGCCCCTACTGTGTGCCAGGGAACATGAATGAATAAGACTCACGCTCTGCCCAAACATATATTAAAGGCTCATGATAGAAGGCATGACAAGGGTCTGTGGCCACTCAGAAGAGGGCCATCAAAGACTTCCAAAGTAGGCACAGCTCAAATTTTGAAGGATCTCGAGAAATTGGGTAAGGAAGTGGGGAAGTGCTGTGGGTCAAGAGTGGCAACTTGACTATGCACGTAGCAGCAGTGCCTGTCTGGGGCCCTCTGAGGAGGTGGTGGCCTTGCAGCACGAAGTCCATGTGGTGAATAGAAAAGGCGGAGGAGGCTGTAGAAGCCAACCTGGGACAGAGTCGCGTGGGGCACCGGTGCCATCCGGGCAGTGGGTAATGCAGCCAGCACATTTGCTGTTGCCTCCCTCCTCTCCCAGCGATTTCCCTCAGAGGGCTGCTGATACAACTGTGTGACTTGCTCACAAGCACACACACTCACAGCCCCTAGGAAAGCGTGGCCTTTGTGCTTCCTCCCTCGGGCAGAGCCCTTCTTTCCCTGTGGTGGCAAGAGACAGCTTGGCAGGCAGAGAAAGAGGCATGCGGTCAGGCAGCCGAGTTCCTTTCCCAGCTCCTCCACCCCCTCACAGCATGCACTTCGGCCCACGGTTCCACCTCTCAGAGCCTCAGTTTTGTTCCCTGTAAAGTGGGCTAAGGCTAGTTCCTTCCTCATGAGATGAGGTGACTCATGAGAAACAGCCCAGCGGCTCCCGGAAGTCACTGAGCGTCAGCGTCACCTGGAAGGCTGCGTGGGTAGATCACCGAGCACCGCCCCTGGAGTCGCCGATTCCCCGAGAATGTGTATTTCCACCCCATACCCACACGATGCTATGATTTCCAAATCCACTGCCGCGCCATGATGAAGCAACTTTATGGGCTAGCGGAGGTAACTTCTCCAGCTCATGGGGACAGGCAGGCCGGGCAATCCTGCACCCTGAGGCAGTGGCCACTTGATTGGCATATGGACCCTGGGGACGTCCTTGGACTCAATGAGGTCTGGGCCACAGAGGTGTGGTGAGAGGGAGCCAGGGTTTCGCCTTCCCAGGACCCGTCGTGTTGGATGAAAGGAAAGAGCAGGCCAGCTGCCTCTTGCCCTTCGCCACCTCCTGTCACTGCTCTTCCTGTCTGCTCACTTGGGACAGTGCTTGGCTGGGCCGGTAGGGGTCGTTGTACCCTTCGGTGTTGGGATCTGCAGGCTTTGCAGTCAGGCACACCCGGGCATAGACTTTGGCTGCAGATGTTATGAGCTGTGCTTCCTTGAACTCAGTCTCACTAAGCCTCAGTCCCTTGGTCGATCGGGAACAGTGATGCCTCCTCCTGTTGTGAGGTCTGGCCAGAGAGCTTCCTGATGCTATTTACATGACGCCTCTAAGTCACAGTGTCTCCCTGTGTGGTGTCACTTCAGAGCTCAAAACATACACTGCCCACCCCACCCCCCAGCCCCGCTCAAGTCAGAATCTTACAGTAAGTAATACATGCATTTCAAAATTAAGGTCCCATCTTTTGGTCCCTATTAGAATGAATGCCCTCGATTCCCACTTGCTCTTCAGAGATCACAAACCAGGGGTTCACTGGCATGTCCTGTTTGGCCTGCTTATGTTACCAAAATCTTTGAATGTGCTGCTGCTATTTGGAGAATGCCATTTAACCAACAAAGAGATTGAAGCTCCAGAGGTCTGCTTGTCCAAAGTCCAACAGAGGAAGAGCTGGGATCTGCGCCCAGTACTCCTGATTCCGAAAGCCTTGTCCCATTGAACTCTCAGACTCTTTTTTGGAAGGCAGCAGTGTGTCAAGCTTTCCAGCATCCCAAGGTGCTGGCTCTCTGGGGTCGGGAAAGGAAAGGGGAGGCCGTGGTCACATCAAGCTTGCTGTGCCCCTCTGCTGGGGTCGCTCAGCAAAGCGCAGGGCTCAGTGGGGAGCACAGGGACAGATCTGTGGAGACACTTGCAGCCCATCTGGGGACCATCTCCCCGAGTCTTCGCCCTCCCATGGGCAACACTCGCGGCATTGCTCCCTAACCATCACACTGCCTGCGAGGGTGGCCATCCCATCTGTCTTTGTGCACATTGCCCCCAGGCTTTGGGATGCTCCCTGGCCGGTCCCTCCAGGCTCTGTCCCCAGTCATTTATGTCATGGGTTCTTATCAACCTTCTGCCTCCACCACCACCTCCCAGTTCACAGCATTGACTTTCCTGGGATGTACTCTTGGCCCTCCATCACGCTGTTCACCTCCACAAAGCCGCGAAAATAACCCTCTGAGAAGCCAGATGCTTCCAGGTCCTGCTCGAATCTTCCCAAGGAGTCTCAGTTCTTAGCGAATGGCCCCAGGTTGCTCAAAAGCCACCGCTGCCTTGCGCACGTGGGCCTCTGCTTCCACGGTGATCTCATTTCTTCCCTCTCTTCGTCTCCCTCTTTCTGCCGCATACCTGCCACTTGTTGTTCCTGTGACTCACAAATCCGTTCCCACCCTGGGTTCTTAACGCTTGCTGTTCCCTCTGCCCAGATGTCTCCTTGACCTCTGCCCTCATTTCTCTTTGATTTCCACCCCAAACCCCCTCCTCCACACCTCCCAAAGCCTCCCTTGCTGTGCTTGGCATCTTCCAAACACTATCACTGTAAAAGTCTGTGATGCATTCTCTGATTGTTGGTTTACCCCTCTAGAACCCAGGACCCTCACCACAGGGTCCTTGTCTGTCTGGGTCAACTCATTTTTCTGTGAATTTGATGAATGAAAGCTTTAATGAGAAGCGTTGGAGGGAGAAAGCCGCTATCTTTTGCTCAGTAGATTATCTGGGAATAAATCAATTTCATTTCAGGGTAGAACAAAGCATGCATAGAGCCAGTGCCACCTGAGTCACTTTTTAAAACCACCAATGCCATTTTATGAATGCAAACACAATCCAAACATAAGACACATTATTTCTTCTCAGTGAGACATGAACCCGGGGTTCTGCTGTCTTTGTCCCTGTTACCGACTTTGCTCCTCCCTCGTGTTGACTTTTTATGGGTGGGTGCAGTCGGTGTGTAAGCCCCATCGTCCTCCTTTGCAACCAGAGCAAAGACCAAGCCTGAGGATTGCTGCTGAGTCAACTTCGACCTCCCAGACTGCAGCTGGCTCAGTGAGGCGTGCCATCGAGTGAGGAAGGGCAACCGGTCTGATGCCGGGCCGACTAGATACGAGTCCCAGCCTCACTGCCCGCTAGCAGCGGCCCGACCTTCGGCCAGCATCTCAACTTCTCTAGAATCTGGTCTCATCCTCTGCAAAGTGGGAGTTGCCACGTGGCTGCCACTCACTCTCTGCTGTGCATAAGTCTTATTTAGCCTTTCCCGGCAGCCTGATGGCGCAGTAGGATTTTTGTTTGTTTCCAATCTATAGAAGAAGAAATTGAGGCCCGGAGAGGCAAAGTCAGTAGCCCAAGGCACCACAGCGAGTATGTGGCAGACCTGGGCTTGGACCAGGTCTGGAGGTCGTCTGCCTCTAGATCTGTCATCCTAATTGGCAGACTGGCTGCTGGTACGGATGCAGAGAGGAGATGTGAAGATTAAATGAGGGAAGCTCCAGGGAGCACTCGCCACAGTGCCTAGAGCTACCCATGGCCTCCTGCGTGAATGACACTGTTTCCAAAGGCGCCCTTCTGATATCCCTAACCCAGCGGGAAGCTTGGGAGGCGCTGAGCCCAGGCTCTGCTCCCAGCTGGCCCTCTGGGCTACTTGTTTATGCGACAGGAGCAGCTTCACGGCCCCCAGGTCTGTGGCCAACCCTCCTGTGTCCCCCCAGAGACAAGGTCTCCCCTCAGGCGGAAAGTAGCCGTTCCAGCTTGTCGCCCTGAGGTGTCTGCCATGACAGCCCCTTCCCTTCCCAGCAGGTCTCTGTCTGGCACCCCACCAGGCTGCCACCCCCTGCCGGGCTGGCCTCCGCCAGCCACTGGCTCAGTTCTGTCCGACCTGTCAGAGGACTCTGAAAGGGAGGTTGATGCGGACCAGGGCAGGGGAAGCAGGCGAGAATGGGAGAGGCCAGAGCCAGCAGGCAGAGGGTGAGCACTGGGGGAAGTCTGAGGCCCAGATCAGAGGCCCCTGCTCTCTGGTTTTTGTAACAGGGAAAGGGGAAAGACAGCAGCAGCAAGGAGAGAAATCCCTCCAGGGCAGAGAACTTGGCCGCAGGCTAACAGGGGTGAGATGGTGCTGCAGAGGCCTGCCAGGGGCTGTGCGAGGTGGGAGAGTCTCAGATCAAGTGAGATCATTCCCGCGCTGCTTTCTGGGTCGGAGGCAGTCAACCGAGGGAGGCAGAGGGAGAGCAACAAGACACAGAAGCCATGTTCTGTAGCCTCGGCATCTCCCCCTCTTGGCCCTGCACCCCTCAGAGGATCCCTGAGTACCAGGAGACTTCTATAAGTTCAGGGGGCAAAAATGGAGAAGATAAGCTTATTTTATTGCCAAAAAATATTTGAGATGCATGCATTATAAAAACATAATCCACATTGTCCATGAACTTTTGGAAGACCTCTCATATGCAGGGATTTAGAACAAGTGTTGCCCTAAAGTAAAATTTTGAATGCTTTCTCCTATGAACTTTTGGAAATACCCTTGTATAAAAGAAAAGTCTTGCCTGGGTCGCACCCCTGCCGTCAGCCCCAGAACCTTGATTTTTCCGGAACAGTCACTGCTTTGCTTCCCATATGCATCGTGGAGGGTTGGAAACCCAGCAAAGCAGCGTTCAGTGGAGCAGGACTGCTCTGCTCTAAGTCACGTGGAAAGCCAGAAGGTGCTTTGGGACAAGAATCTCTGGCCTTGGAGCTCAGAGACTGCCGGAAAGAGTTGCCAAGAAGCAAGAGGAGGCCTTTCAGAAGGAGCGTGAATACAGGTTCACGATCGTGATTTTTAAGAATGGCCGTGGCTCTGTGGGTAGAGAGCATGGTGCATCAGGCAGCCTGGGTATTAATGGCAGGTGAAGCGTTCCAAATGAGCACCCTG
This sequence comes from Oryctolagus cuniculus, assembly GCF_051225735.1. NCBI lineage: Eukaryota > Metazoa > Chordata > Mammalia > Lagomorpha > Leporidae > Oryctolagus > Oryctolagus cuniculus. The sequence continues at coordinate 56,398,781 of NC_142872.1, forward strand.
TCAGCCCATCTATTGCTCGCAAAGGTTGGCGATGCCGGAGACTTAACAGAGGCAGTGAAGAACTAATCTCATATTGCCAGGTTAAATCAAGTCAGCCTTGCCCGTTCCTTTCACTTCTTAGTTACATCAGCCAGAATACTTTCAATTATCCCTCACTTCCAACTTGTCAGCTGCCGTTGGGTGAAATGCAAATGGAACAGTTCCCTTCTGCGGTGGAGAGAAGGAAATGTCATTAAGAGGAGCCTGCACGGATGGAGCGCTCCCCTGTCTGTGGTGCCACACGCTCATCATTTCGTTCCGTGTGTCTGGTCTTGGAGCACTTTTGTGCGCTTCTGGGGAAGAGGTACTAGGAAGGCCATTTTCTAGGCTGAAAAACTGAGGTTCCGGAGTGCAGTCACTTGCCCGGGGTGACATTGCTGAGGAATAGACCGTGTGCGAAAACAAGGCCATCCTGATGCTGAAGTCTGTATTCACTTGCTTTTTTCACTGGGCCAAGACCAGTTCCAGCCTGAGCAAGGGTGGCAGGAGGCAAGCACAGCATGCAACTGAGCAGGCCCTGAGCTCTGGAGTGACTCCCTTGAGATGTTCTAAGGGCTCTTCCAGCAGCAGACCAGATCAGGAGCCCAGGACCCAGGTGAGCTTTGCTCCCTGTTTCTCCCCTTCACGGTGCTCTTCAACCCTCTACCATCCCTTAAGCCCACCCCCATGCACATGGGGTCAACCAGATGCCCCAAATTGTTTTGGGCTCTGCATCTATGACATATCCTACAGCATCCTGGGCAGCCCAGCTGTTGGGCTGGATGTTTCTGTAGCAAAATCTTGTGATGTCAGAGTGCCAGAATGGCAGTGAGCTGCTGATATGGGTGATTCAACTTTTGATGTAGACAGGGGTCCAGCAAAAACACTTTTGCCTGGGGTCCCACACACTTCAGGCCTGACCCTACAAGAGCTCCCCGATCCAAGGCAAAACCAGTCCTATGGTTGCCATCTTCCTTTTCATTCGTGCCCCTGTATGTGTCTACCAAGAGCTCAGCAGGAGCCTTGCCCCCTTGCCAGAGACATCAGTCCCCCCATCTCCCTCCCTCTCCCTGAGCTGCATCCCCAACTTGCCCGCCCTTCTTGCCCCAGCTTGTTGCCTCCTCCCTTCTTCTGATTGCCTCATTAACTTCCTGCCTCCATATCATGAGCTGATCTCCAAAATTGCCCTAAGATTTATTGGGTTCACCCACCTGGACTCCCTGTGTTTTTCTCGAGGAAATGAGAACTTGGCAAGTACCTAGCTTGGTATGGGTAAACAAATCTTACATGATGCCAAGAAGACTAAATGAGAAAAAAAAGGAGAAATGACTCAGAGGCACTCAGTAGCTACTAGTTGGTAATTGGGGGTTCACAGCTGTTCTGAGTACTGTATATTGTCTTAGTTGATCTCCCCAACAGGCCTGTGAAGTGTTGTCATCATCAACATCATCATCATCTCCCCCACTTTTTACATTCACCTGTGCAGCCAGTGGGCTAAGTTGAGGATACAGAAACATACCCAGCCTCCAGAATGTTCCCCTATGCTCGTTTCTAGTCAATTCCTCCCCATAGAGGTAACTGCGGTTTCTAACTTTCTATCATAATTAATTAGCTTTCTCTCATAATGTCTTTGTAACATTCTACAAATACATCGGTGTGTACTCTTCAAAGCCCGTGCTTTCAACCAATCCAGCCTATGGCCTCTTGGTCCAATGAGGAGGGAGGGAAAAATGGCTGTTGCTGGTACCTCCCATCGAATCACGGTCTGGAGAGAATGGAGCTTGCTTTGGAAGTCTGAGCCTCTGGCTTGTTCCCAATCGGGTGTGGCGGGAGGGCAGGCGCAGAACTATCCATGGTACCTGCAGGAAACTCTTGGGAGTCAACTGTGCCCCCCATCACAAAGTGAAGCTGAGAAAAGGAGACGTAGGTGTTTCTCTGAAGCTTTTGATGCCCAAGAAAGCCATCAGATCCATACAGGTTAGAGAGGGAGTCACTTGCATGGCAAGCTGCAGGGAGCAAAATGTTCCCAAAGTTGAACTAAATGTTTTCACCGGAATTCTGCATAAGCTGCCCAGTGCACAAAGCTCAGAGGTGAATGTGAGTGTGATAAACATCCCCTCACCCCCAGCACCTTTCCCTGTGGGGGGAGGTGGTGGAAGGACTCCTGCTCCAGGGAGCAGGGTGTGTGTGCTTCCCCCACTCTGCAGTACCCGGCTGCTTGCTGTGGCTGCTTTCCAGCCTCCCCAGGTGCACGTGGCCTCCTCTGCCCCTCCAGAGCCTGGTATTACTTGTGGGCATTCAGTTCAAGCTTTGAGCTTAAACCTCTTCACTTTTTAGGAGCTCCCTTTTAAATCTAGCCAAGCAGACTAGACAGGGGCTGGAAATGGCTGACACAAACCTACAGCCGGCACAGAAGGTAAGTGTCACCTTGTGCCCGTGCTAAGCAGTTGAATGAGGGTTTGGGTCTTGCAGGCAGGTAGTGTGGTCCTCGGCAGCCAGTGTGGCTGGGGGCGAATTCCCAGGCATCTTGTATCTCGTGTTCATTCCTTTTCAGATGCTTATTTCAAGCTGCCAGCTTCTGTCCTCAGTGTTGGAGTAGCCAGATCCTCAGAAGGGATTAGATCCCCTGGCTGTCTATGCATCCCCAGCTGAGGGGGTCCACTACCCTGTCTTGAGACCCCTAGAGAGTAGACTCGCCTCCTCCTCCCAATAATGAAGACGACAAAGGGCAGTGATCTCACGGCTGCCTTTTCCTCCTTTTGATCCCTAACTGCTCTTTAGCTGCTGGGGTGACTTGCTCAGCTTCCCCAAGCTTCAGTCTCATTCTCTGCAGGGTGGGTGATACAGGAATGATGCTGACCGTGCAGTTCCCGGGGCATCACTGTAGCAGGCACTGCTCCGAGTACTGGACACACAGTAACTGCTTTCATCTTCCCAACAGCACTCTCGAACATCATCACCCACCTGCATGTCCCTTCTGGACATGAGGGAAACTGCCACAGAGCAGTCACTTGTCCAGGGCAGCAGCTAGCTAGCTACTAGGCAGTCTGAGAGTCAAACCCAGATGCTTGTTCCAGAGTCTGAGGTTTAAGGAAGGGTTGCACTTTTCTGCTTTGTATCAAGTTCCCAGGAAAGCATTCACTATTATTGACCTGTCAGTAACCACTCTATAGCTCATAGTAGTGAATGACTACAAATATAAGCAAATATTAATTTCATTTGTTTTCACATCCAGTTTTTATACACTGAAAGAATTGGGAACTTTACTGGGTATCTGGTTATGGGAATACCTGTAGTATACTGAACACTTACTAGGTGCCATACTGATACTGTATCCATATCATTTCATTCATTCCCTTTATATAACCCTGTGGTGTATGGGCTGTTATAACTCTGTTTTAAAGATGAGGAGACCCAGAAATGTTGACTGTCTTTCCAGGCTCACCCAGCCAGAGACATGAGCTTCAAACCCAACACCATGTGATTCTAGAAGCCAGGCTTGTACCTCCGGTGCTGTGTAGACTATGTGGATTTTTTTTAACCTTGAGACTTATAATCCAAAGGATTTGGTTTAGGAGTAGTGAGCCTGATGCCTGCTTTGTGTTGCCAGGGTGGTTCTGGAAGATTATTTCTGGTTTTATTGAATTAATGCCTCAGGATTGCTCCCAGAAAGTTCTCTGAGCTCGCCATTACCATTAGAATATGACATTTGGGGGACACCTTAAAAAGCCAAGGAAAATGGAATGAAACAACAGCTTTATTTTGGTGCAAAAAAATTGAAATCCATGCATACAAAGGATCTTCAGAAAGATAACAGAGGGGCCAGCACTGTGGCATAACAGGTTAAGCTGCCCCTGCAGTGCCAGTATCCCATATGTGGGCACCAATTCAAGTCCTGGCTGTTTGCAATTCTGATCCAGCTCCCTGCTAATGAGGAAGCAGTGGAGAATGGCCCGAGTCCTTGGACCCCTCTACCCACGTTGGAGACTTGGATGAAGCTCCTAGCTTCAGCCTGGCTGTGCTCTGGGCTATTGTGACCATTTAGGGAGTGAATCAGTGGGTGGAAGATGCTTCCCCCTCCCCCTCCCCCTCCCCCCGCCCCTCTCCCTCTCCCTCTCCTGTATGTAACTCTGAATTTCAAATAAATAAATAAAATCTTGTTTGAAAAGATGTTGGAAATGCATGTTATGAAAAAACTATGCATGTGTTTCAGATTTTCTGCACCAAAATCAACTTCTTTTTTAATCCCACTTTCTACATGCATCTTGAAGTACTGCGGTAGATGCAGAATGCAGGCAGAGCTGTAATTCGGCATCCGTTCTCCCAGAAAGCACTGAGATCATTCACGCTGGCCACCGTGCAGAGCGAGGTAGAATGAGCATATAGGAAGCAGACCCGTGCCCACCACCCTGAGCCCAGCAGAGAAAGGCCCGGGTCACTTTCCCGTCACCGCTGAGTCAGAGTCGGGCCCTCATTGAGGTCTCTGCAGTACCCTCACCAGGAGAAAGACAAGCAGACAAACAAATAAGCAGGTAGATAAATAAAGAAAGAAATCGGCCCGTGTCATAGGAGGGCCGCGCCGCTTCCCGCCGCTGTGGAATGGAGACATCGGGGACTCTCAGGTCCTGAACTGGCAATTCAGAACAGTTTGATTGCCTGCTTGATTGTTTGCGAGATAACTGCAAGATTGTCAGTGACAGGGTAATTTACTGAAGATTGCAATGTCAGACTCCATCCAAGGGGCTCGCTGGCATAAAGATGCGATTCTCATGACTGGCAGGCCACTGGGAGATTGGAGTGCCAATTTAAAGTTCACGGTGTCATCCGCAAGTGGTGGGCAGCGGCCGCCCATAATCTCGCAGCATGATGAGGTCATTACCGACAGTACGCATGCTCACGCTTAATCACGGCAGGAACCCGATGCACGACCTGGGAGCAGGCGAACGTAAATGTGGAGAAGCAAATCACTTACAGCGCCCCCCCCCCCAACTTTTTTTTTTCCTTTTTCTTAGCATTCGTCATCTGCCACTGCTGTTGTGTGTAGGCCATCTCCTGCCAGACAGGCCCTTGAATAAAAAGCCCAGAATCCAGAAAGCAGTGGGGAAGTTTGCGGGTCACAGTGTCGGAAGCAATCGCAAGCTCCGGCAGAGTGACAGACTGGATGGAGGACGTGGGGGAGGGGACCGTGGAGTGTTTAATAGGAAAAGTGTCTGAAGTTATTATTTGAGCCCAAAGAGGCCCTTCCAGCTGGCGATGCGGAGAGGATGGTAAATGGGTTGGAGGGGGAGGAGAAACTCTCGCGGCTCCGGGAGGGAAAGGCCACCAGAGATGGATGGCAGTCCTAATGCGAAGAGGCCGGCGACTTCAAGAAAGCTACAGCGCTAACAAGCGAGGGCTGCTTCTCACCTCGGAAGTTTGTGCGGCTGCCGAATGCAGCACTGCCAACAGGGCTCAGCGGGGTGCTTTTCCAGGCGGAAGCGGGCCTTGCATGGGGAATTCCTTCTGTGTCGCTGGGGCGAGTAGTCCCAGCGGTCTGCAAAAGAGGATGCTCGAGGATGCTCAAGGCCGCGGTGTAGGCGCTGTCCCGCCCCCTCCCCCACACCCCTCTCCCACCCCCCAGGCTTGCTTGTTCCTGTTCCACAGTGGTCCTCCCACGCAGGTCACGCATCCTGGATGTGCCTCCGTGTCCTGCCACCACCGAGACAGCATGCTGCAGCTCTGTCCCTGGAGTTTGCCAGGCTCCAGGGCCAGCCGAGGCGGCCAGCACGTCAGCCTGAGAAGTCCAGAAATCTCCAAGGTGCAGGTGCCTGCTCGCCGTCCGGGGCCTGCGTCTCTAGGAAATTCTGTAGATCTAAATGTGTTCCGAGGCACACGAGCAGGGTTTGCCCATGTGGAAAATGAGAGGCTAGTTTTAGTAATTTGAAGCCTAGCAAAACACGCACCCTCTTAATTTGTTTGTTTGCTAAAAAAAAAAAGTAATGCATTAAAATAATTGTACATTAATTGCTAAATTACAGTGGAACTTTGGTGAAATTACATATTTCAATTTCATTAGCAGAACCAAACGAAAAGGGTAATGCCAAAAATTTACACTGCAGTAAACTGGAATCACACAGCCAGGCCTCAGATGCAGCGTTCAGAGTCAAGGGTGTGTGAAGGCACAGCCCAGGATTTGAGTGCAGGGTCCTGGTGCCAGTTATGGCCCCCAAAAGGCCTTCCTACCAAGTCCAGGAGGTTGCAAGTAAGTTATTCCTTGCTGCATGTTAAATCACTTCCTAGCAGAAAGAACAAGGAATGGCCAACTAATCCATTCCAATAGGAAATTCCAAAGAGCAAGCACTGCCCTGACCATTTTTGCTTTGCCTTAAGGGATATGTGAGGAATGGGAAACAGTCATTTATTCATTCAACAAACATCTGTTCAGTGCCCAGTTCTGTGGTTGGCACTAAGCAAGGCATTAATACAGAAATGAAGAAGATACCGTCCTCCTTTCAGAGAATTCATTTTCCAGATAGGGAGGCTAGCATAAGGAGATAATTAATTCCAGTACAAGGAAGTTGGTGTTAGCAACCGCAGTTTCTAAAACTTACTGTGCATAAGAATCACTGAGAGTCCTGTTTAAAATTCAGCTTGCAGGACCTGCTCCTGGGGGCTCTTTCTGGGGGAGATCTGGACTGGGCCTTGGATTCTCCCCCACAGGATTATGATGCAAAACCATTGTCTGAGAAGCCCTGAGTCAGGGGTACGTGGAACCAGAGCACCTGGCTGTCTTGCTCAGTTCTGGCTGCGGTAACAATATGCCATTGACTGGGTAGCCTCAGTGGGAGACACTGACTTCTCACTCACAAGCTGGGAAGTCCAAGGTTGAAGCACTGGCAGGTGTGGCCATGTCTGGCAAGGGCCTGATTCCTTGTTTATAGATGACCTCCTCTGGCTGTGGCCTCCCAGGACAGAAAGAGTCCTAGAGAGCCCTCTGGGGTCCCTTTTCTAAGGGCATGGATCCCATTCACTGTTGGTCCATCCATGTGACCTAATCATCCCCCAAAAGCCCCCGTCTTCTAACACTGTCACATTGAGGGCTAGGATTTCAACTTCGAATGTAAAGAAATATGAACATGCAGGCCAAGGACATCATCAAGGAGGCTTCCAGGAGGTCTAAGAGCCACACCTACACTGAGTAGAAGGGATGAGTCCATCATGTCTTTCTCTCCCTCGTCGCGCTGTTAGCTCTTTCAGGCTAGATTCCCTGGTTCTTTGCCCACTGTTTTATTTCTAGCACACGGCCAGCACTCAAATATGTATTGGACGGTAGATGGATGAGTAGAGATTAGCCTCGGAAGAGGGATGGAGGAGCAGAAGGGCGAACCAGTCCGAATGTTCACAGTCCTGCTGCGTCCAGGAGCGGAAAACCAGAGGCGACTGGACTGATAGCTTCGTTGCCGGGCTCCCCAGCCAAAGCCGCTTCCCCACCTCTTTTAGAAAACAAACCTCACGGCGCCAGCTTTTCCCACTGGACTTAAGTTCCCTCCCTGACTTCTCTCTGGAAGCACGCTTGAAGGAATTCCACATACCCTTGACCCGGTGTTAGTACCGGCCCCTGGGAGCTGGCTACCAGTCATTTTTTATGCTCTGTTCCTTGAAAGCAAAGTGTTTTATTCCCAACTATTCAAATCATACTTGATGGTAGTAATAAAAATAATAATAGTAAAGTAGCAATTCCAGAAAAATATAGTGAAGATGGCGAAGAGAACCCCAATGATCTACCTGAGGCTAATCCTTTGGCAACATTTTCAGTTACTTCCTTTCCGTCGTTCTGTGCATAGCAATCAGAGTTTCCTTGGCTGTGCTGTGTGGAACCCACTTAGGAAGACTGGACCTGCTGCTGCTCGTGTTGGTAGCAGACGTGTTAGCGTCTGCACAGGGCTTCCTGCCACACAGTTGTCTCACCCTGCTCTGCCTCTGCCCCTCCAGATGGCCTGGTGGATTGCCTGGACCCTGACTGCTGCCTGCAGTCGGCCTGTCAGAACAGCCTGCTCTGCCGGGGGTCCCGGGACCCCTTGGACATCATCCAGCAGGGCCAGACCGACTGGCCTGCAGTGAAGTCCTTCTACGACCGCATCAAGCTCCTGGCAGGCAAGGACAGCACCCACATCATCCCTGGAGACAACCCCTTCAACAGCAGGTAGGCCCCCACCTGGCCCCAGACACCACCCATGTCACCAGTGCCCTTTCCTGTGCGAACAAGAGCAGGTGCTCTGGCTGCTCCAGGGGCCCAGCTGGCCTGCAAACTGCCTGCGGGAAGCAGCTCTCTGCTGGGGCTCCCAGAGGGTCCCTGGTCGCTTTGGATTGGGCTCCAGAAAAGAGTCCTGATCTCCCTCCAGGCTTTGGCCTCCATCAGCCCAACCTGCTGGAGATCCCTGCAGATTCCCTGCATTTATAATCATTCACATTATGACATTGTTGTCATTATTATAAAATCTCCCTTTCTAAGGCCTCTGAGAGTGACTTTTGTGGGAGCGTCACTGAAATAGTTCATTCAGGAGCGTAGTTCTGAAAGCTGTTATTAACTTGATAACATAACCTATCATCCATGGCACCTGAGAGTCGAGCTGATGCCAGTCACGAGAATTTGTTGAGCACCTAGAATGAGCTGGGGACTTCCTATGGATGATCCCTACTCCTTGCACTCCGCTGTTTGCAAAATCTACTAGTTACCCACTGTGCAAGGCCATTACGCCACTGCGTTTCACGCCTCGCCCCCTCATTCCCTCCAGTTTATGTTTGCTCTGCATCCCTAGTCTGAGGCCTATGAACATGGAGGGTCAAGTGAGGGATTCATTCTGGAGTCAACTTGACCCCGTCCCGTTGCCCCAGGACTCTGCACCTGGAGGAGAGAGGAAGGGAGAGCTTGCCTTTGCTAAATGTCCCTCCTCTCTCCTGGGCACCATTTTTGATTCTGAGAGTGGAGAAGAGGCCCACGGAAGGCAGGAGATCCTCTGAGTGGCACGGCTGTGCATGGCTGAGCAGCCCCTCAGCAGGTGCAGGTCCAGTTGCCAAGATGAATGCTGGAGTGGGCATGGGGGGCATGATCTTGTTGGGAGTGGCCCACCCCATCTCTGTGCCTCTTCGTGCAGGGAAATAAAAACTGTGCATGGGATCCTTTTTCACAGAATCTGTTAACCATTGCTTCTTGGCCTTTTGGCTGAGATCAAGTGCAGAATCTGTTAGCCAAGAACTTGAGAGGGACAACTCTTGGTCCCCTTGCCCCTCTAATAGCACCCATCATGCCATCTTCCTCCCAGTTATATATTTTTTTTTATTTTTCACCTTTCTTCTTCATTTATTTTTTCCCAAACTTGAACATTTTTTATTTTTGGTTAATACATGATAATTTTCCATACTTAGAGGGTTCAGTGTAATTTTTTCATTCGTGTACACATTGGGTCAGGATCAAATCTGAGTAAATAGGATGTCCACCACCTTAAGCGTTTGTAGTTTCTTTGTTGTAAGAACATTCAGAACTCTCTGGATTAACCAAATTAGAATAATGTGATTAAATACTGTGTACAGTAATAGCATTTATTTTAATAGAAGAAACTCAACAAAATAAAAGAAACCACAAATCTTGGACCAAAGGAAGAAGCATGACCTCTGCTTGTTCAGTCCCAGTTCTTGGAGAGTTCTTCCAGATTCTGCTTCCTTAGAATGAGGAACAAAATTCATCTTGCCAAAGAATGACCAGCCTCTGCCCTTGGCCATAGCATTTGGGTGGAGTTTGTGTACAGTTTGCTTGTAGAGCGGATGCATCCTTGGAAGGCCTTGGCCTGTTCCCATCCACTTCCTAATTAACATTGCATGATTTACACCCTCAGCCGAGTCATTTCTTTTTGATACTCTTTCTTCACTTGGCTCTTCTGGTTTCATCTTATCCTCCTCACCAGCAGTTACCACTTCCAGAAGGCAACTTAGCTACAGCCAAGTTTCAGGAGAGCAGGCACGGGCTCCAGATTACTGGGGGGAGGCATCAGCTCAAGGGATCCGAGCAAAAGAAAGCTGCTGTAGAGAAAACTTCTCTGAAGCATTGCACGTGGCAATGAGTAGCACCACGAAAATGAGCCCATGCTCTCCAGCATGTCTACGTGGCTCCATCATTCAGACATCCACGACACAGGCTAAAGTTCAGTAAGCACGCACGTGTCAGTGCATTGTCATCTGACATGGAATGAAGCCCAGAGCCAGGAGTGAAAAAGAACTTATTTCAAGACTTTTAAAAAGGCGTTCCCCCAGATAATGGCATACAAAAATAACTGAAATGCCCGGACTCCACCACTATAATTTACAGAGCAGATCTCACTATCTAGATAATGTGATAATTGTTACACATCAGTAATCATAAATAGAAATGAACTGATAGCATGTCTTAGCTGAATCTTTTCTCTGAATTGACTGCCTTGAAATGATAGGAAGCCAGCAGCAATGAAGAATTAGAAAAATAGAAGGTAGAAATCATGGGCGAAAAACACAGCCCCCGTTCTTCCTCTGGCTATCCATCTGCAAAGTCTTAAGCCACAGGACCGATGGAAAAGCAACCACAGTTGTGTAAAAATAAAAAAAGGAATGGGAAGAAACCCCGGGGGGGAACATACTCCTAATTTTGTTTTCTCATCACGGGCACTGTGTGTCATCAACACACATCATTGTGGTCATCAGCACACATCATTGATTTTAAAATAGTGTCTGGTAAGGCCTTACAGAAAGCTCAGTGTGAGCTGAGATAAGAAAATGAAATTGAACAAAAGGATTATTTTCATAAATTAGTTTTCCACTTTCAAAGAACTCTAGCATTGTGGTGGGAACCAGCTAAAAATGGGATTCATTTGTTAGGCAGCCAGTAGCAGACAATTAGAGCTGTCAGTGGAACATTCTAAGCACTCCTGAGATCATCAAAGGGTTGGAGTTGAACAGTTGGGGGTATTACTAATAGAAAGAGAAATGCTTGCAGACAGATTCCCTCCAGTTTTCAGGACGCCCAGGATTGCAAAGTAAGTGCATTCCAAAAATCCTTGACAAGATTCTGGCAAAGAATGGGTCAGTTTCATTACCTAGTCCAGAAATTGGGAGTGTGTCCAGGAACCAGGGAGCTTGAGAACTTCTCTGCCTTCATCAAATTGCCCATTGTCTTTGAGGCCGGCAATACAGCTGTAGACCTGCTGGGTTGACTCGGAGCTCAGTGCAAAACTGGAGCTTCTCATTGTTCTGTTTCCCCATGAGAACTCAGAGAGAAGGGACATGTGCATTCTCCCTCCGTGGACTTGGATGAGAACACGGAGTGCGCATCCCTAATTCGAAAATCCAGCATCTGAAGGGCTCCAGAATCAGAGCCTTTGTAAGTGACAACAGAACACTGACAAGTGGAAAATTCCACCTCACGTGAAACTTGGTCTCACACACAAAATATTGTATAAAGCACCGTCAGGCCATCTGTATAAGGTGCATACAAAACGTAAATGAATTTTGTGTTTAGACTTGAGGCTCACCCCCAAAATACTTCATTACATATATAATGTATGAGTATATATAATAAATATTATTTAACATATAAACATATATTTATAAATATAGAAATATTCTAAAAATCCAAAACACTCTGGCCCCACACATTTCAGAAAAGGGAGGCTCAGTCTGTATTGTAGCATCTCTGTAGGGTTTCCCAGGGGAGGTTCATTGGAAATTAGCATTCCTGGGAAAGTTCTAGTTACTGTGGTCCAGAGAGAGGTGAACTGTCCCTGACATCAGTACAAAGTTGGCTGGGATTTCAACCACCACCCCACGAGGAATTTAACATGAAGAAATGTGTGCTTACATGGAATCCAGAACCCAAGGTATTTCCACCAAAAAATAATTCTCCAATGTTCCCTTTTCCTCAGGCTCTCATGGATTGTGAGACATTTTGCTTTTAGAGGGTAGCAAAAAAAAAAAATGCATATGTCCCAGTCCCACAAAACTTCTGTGTGTGCCTCTCCACCTTCCCTGACCTCCACACCTCAAGGAGAGAGGGAAAGTGGCCTTTCTCCAAAGCAGAAAGAGGAAATAAGGGGTGGGATATGGAAGTTCTCTCAACTGCTGTACTCGTACCAGGCCAAGGACAGCCTGCAGCCCAAGGCCAACAAAAGTCAGACACCACCAAGAAGCAGAGCAAGGCCAAGGGAAGTCAGAATGTGTAAAAGAGACCCCATTGCTGAGTCGAGCGATGGGCGATGCTGCCCACTGAATTTACCCCAAGATGTGTCCCTGGGTTTCTTCTTTGGGCAAAGCAGAGCCTTGAGACGTCCCTTCTGCTGAAAGTCTCCTCCTCATTGTGGAGACCAGTGAAAGGGTAAGCCATGATGGCAGAGAAGGGGACCACAACAGTGCCCCTTATCTCTTGGTCCTCCTCATATGTCTCAAAGACCTGTGTTTCTCTCCCTCCCTCTCCCCTTCTCTCCCTCAGCTTGGTTTCTCTCATCCGAGGTCAAGTGGTAACTACAGATGGGACTCCCCTGGTTGGTGTGAATGTGTCATTTGTCAAGTACCCAAAATATGGCTACACTATCACCCGGCAGGATGGCACGTGAGTAGCTCTGTCCGGCTGTGCCTGCTCAGGATCAGGGTTGTGTGCAGGGAGCGGAGGAGCAGTCGGCTGGGAACCATGTGGGTCCCTTTGGGGACTGGAATGCGCATCAGGCCAGACCTCTGGTGAGGATCCCACCCAGAGAATGTCCATGCTTGTTGATCAAAAACACAATCACTAGAAAGGCACACCCACCTGGGGCAGAGGACAGGCACCACCTCCTCTCCCCGTGTCAGGGCACTGCTTCCTCTCTGTGTATGTGGTGCCAATGGGAGTGGATTCTGGAAAGAAGGCAAGAGAGCTTTTAGAAACTCACTCCTATTTTAAATCAAAGGCTGTGCAGGGTGACAAGAATCCACATGACATAGCATCCTGTGGTGATCCCCTTCTGCTTTCATCTGTGGCTTTAGGAGCTGTGTTGTTTTCGCTGCAGTTTTGAGGGGGTGGGCTGTAATCAGAGAAGTCTAATTAAATACATTTAGCAGTCACCCTGCTGGGTAAAGGAGGCAACCTTCCCCTATTATCTTCTGATTGGAAACATGCACGCATTCCGCCCCCACCAAGATGAAAGCCCTATCATTTCCTTCATCCATGGGGCCGACAGTAGAAAGTTACAGAACAGGATAACAGGAAAAGAAAACTATAGGAAGGCAAAAACACTCACTTTGGACTGGACAGAAAAAAAAAATCCACAAAGTCTTGCCTTCTATTCCAAGTGAGAAAGAAGGACCCCACAGCCTTGTTCTATGATAACAGACGCTGGAGAATCACAGATGCATCGTTTCAGGTGGGAGCTGCAATTCTTGACTTTCTCTGCAGAAGTCTGGCCTTATATTCTAAGGCCCTAAAGTAGCCTAACAGGCAGTTCCAAAAAAATGGCCAGGCCACAGCAGCCCTGCTCTTAGGCTGTCATGATCCACAGCAAATCTCAGCGTTCATTAAATTTCTCCTACCTCACTCATACACTTCTGCAGCCAACTCAAATTGTTGGAAAGCACCAAGAGTGGCTGTGCACTGCACAGAGCTGCTGTGGCCTCTGCTCTTTCTTAGGAGTCAGTGTTCTTAGAGAATTCCCATCCTCCAGTCAGTTCACATTTTGAGTCCTGGGCTGCTGTCCGTCCCCTCCTCTGCTCCCTCTCCCGCTCAGCTGCTTCCTGACTAACCGTGGCCCAAATCATCCATCCCACCTCCTGGATCAGGGACTCTCTGGCTGGTTCAGGTTGCAAAGCCATGGAAGTCACAGGACACTCGAGGCAGTGCTCCCAGGAACGTGTTGTACAGTGGCGGGTGCCACCAATATTCATGCTGATGCTTTCATGCCAACTGGCAATGATTTGGCTTCAAGACATTTGACTCTCCTGTAGGCTGTGTTAAGCCATCCTGAACATTGTGCGTGCCCAATAAATAAATATATAAACAAATATATGAGCAAATAACTTGGACTGCATGCACCAGGATATTCACCTTAATATTGTGCTTCTTGTCCACTCACTTTATGTCTGTCTGAAGCTGGCTGATGTCAGCAATTTAGGATATTTTGAGTTTTGACTCTGATTGAGGTACTCTGTGAGCTGGTGGGGATTCTGAAATGAGCAAGACAGACAATGTGGCTGTCCCCAAAGAGTTGGTTTTCTAATGGAGAAGTAAAGTTTAAAATTGAGAAGCACTCCACTAACTGCCTGCCTTTTCTGTTCACTGGGGAAGAGCTACCTCTACTTCCCTGGGAGTGCCCCTCTGTCCAGCTCCTGAGGAACACCGAGGACGATAGTTTAGGAAGCACTGACAGCAGAAGCAGAGCACAGGCTGAAGGGAAGTGTCCCAACATGGTTCCTTATAACTACCCCCATGTATTGAACACGTCGCTTAGCCTAGCCCTGTGCTGAGTGTATTACATCCAGCATCAGCAAACATTTTCTGTAAAGGGCCACATGGCACATAGTTGAAGTTTTCCTGGCCAGGTGGTTCCTGCTGCACAACTCAACTCTGCCACTGTAGCAGGAAGGCAGCCATAGAGGCTGTATAAACAACTGGACATAGCTGTGTGCCAGTAAAACTTTATTGACCGCAGCAGTTGGGGGCCATAGTTTGCTGGCCCCTGCTCTGCACTCACCGAGACATCTCACTCCCTCAGCCACACTGGGGATGCCGGTATCATCATTCCCATTTTACAGATGGAGAAACTTGCTCGGAGAGGGTTCCTAGCTTGCCCATAGGCCCCTAGCTAGTCGCTGGTGCAGTCTGGGTCGAATCCCTGCCTGCTTGCCTCTTGGCTTCCGTGCTCAGCCCCTCCCACCGCCTTGCTGGTGGGGGGGTCCACCGCTCTCAGGGAACCCATTTGCCCCTCTCCAGGTTTGACCTGATTGCCAATGGCGGTGCCTCCTTGACTCTGCACTTTGAGCGAGCCCCGTTCATGAGCCAGGAGCGCACCGTGTGGCTGCCATGGAACAGTTTCTACGCCATGGACACCCTGGTGATGAAGACGGAGGAGAACTCCATCCCCAGCTGTGACCTCAGTGGCTTTGTCCGCCCCGATCCAATCATCATCTCCTCCCCGCTGTCCACCTTCTTCAGTGCTGCCCCTGCACAGAATCCCATCGTGCCCGAGACCCAGGTAAGCAGGGCCGTTACCAGACAGACCACTCAGCACTTCCCTGAGCCATGCCGACAGGCCGACTTCCCCCATCACATCTGTCTTCCTCGTAGGACCAGAAACTAACATAAGGGAGAGGAGCAAAACATAGGTGCTCAGTGGGATTTATGACCGTGAAGATGAAACTTTGGATCCCTCCAGGACATTCTGGATGTTTCCAGATAGTCATCCAAGATGCTGGCAGTCACCGGAGCCTTTAATAAAATAAAAACAATATACATATGTGCAACCCACCTGCAAATTGCTTTTTATTCCTGTTAGTCACCGAGATACATGATAAGAGGCGCTTTAATGACCTACATCGGCGGTACGACAGAGGGCATATTATATTATTGCCTCCCTGTTGCTTTATACCAATTGTCAGTGGAAGTTGCAGGTTCGTATAATTACAGCCTCTCGTGGCCTCCTTGCATGCAGCTAGCAATAAAGCCTGCTGTTCTTATTTACATCTTTTGCCAACAGTGTGGTTTTGAAAAAGAAACGCAACAGTGACCAAGAATAATTATTAATCCAAAAATCATAACCTCAGCCCCCTTCGCTCCATGGCGTAGGGTAGTTTTGGTTGTTTGTTTTTGTCTATGTCAGCAGGGGGAAGTGGTTCTCGCACCCACATGCGGGGTAGACACTGCAGTGAGGGAGGCCGCGTCGGGTTGCACACAGCTCACCGGCAGGGCACATGCGATGGCATGTGTCTCCCATGGGTTCCCCTCCAGGTTCTTCATGAAGAAATTGAGCTCCCTGGCTCCAACGTCAAGCTGCGCTATCTGAGCTCCAGAACTGCAGGGTACAAGTCACTGCTGAAGATCACCATGACCCAGTCCACGGTGCCCTTGAACCTCATCCGAGTTCACCTGATGGTTGCTGTAGAAGGACATCTCTTCCAGAAGTCATTCCAGGCTTCTCCCAACCTGGCCTACACCTTCATCTGGGACAAGACAGACGCCTATGGCCAAAGGGTGTATGGGCTCTCAGATGCTGTTGGTATGTTCTGGTTTGTACCACTTGTTGTTCCATGGAGTTAGTCCTGTGTTCATTCACCTGATCGCCATCGAGTTTTTGGTCTAAGTCAAGTACTCTTCTGGTAGATTGGCTAATGAGACAGGCAAGGTTCCTTTACTGGGCCTCTTACACGTCAGTGGACAATAAAACAGATTGGGCAAAGAAATATTCTGCAGTGGTAAATACTGATAAGAAAATAAAAATCAGTGACGCATTCTGGGGGAAAGGGCACTTGTGGATGGGTATTCAGGGAGGGTTTCTCAGTGGGGTGATTTGTTTAAAAAAAAGTTTTATTTATTTATTTGAAAGTCAGAGTTCCACAGAGAGAAAAAGAGAGGCAGAGACAGAGAGAGAGGTCTTCCATCCACTGGTTCACTCCCCAGCTGGCCGCGACGGCCAGAGCTGTGCCGATCCAAAGCCAGGAGCTGGGAGCTTTTTCCGGGTCTCCCACGCAGGTGCAGGGGCCCAAAACTTGAGCCATCTTTTACTGCTTTCCCAAGCTATAGCAGAGAACTGTATTGGAAGTGGAACAGCCCAGACTCGAATCGGCACCCATATGGGATGCGGCACTGCAGGTGGTGTCTTTACTCGCTGTGCCACAGCGCCAGCCCTGGGGTGACATTTTTAAGTGCCACCTTGAATGACAAGAAGGAGACATGTGAAAATCAGAAAAAGAACATCCCAGGCATGGAGAAGAGGGAGAGATATTCGAGAGACAGACAGAAGGTTAATATGGCTGGAGTCTCACAAAAAAGGAGGATTTTCAAGATGAAGGCAGAGAGGCAGCCAGGAGCTGGTTCATGCTCCAGAGAGAGCACTTGCCAGGTGCACAGGTTGCACCTCCAGAATCAGACGGTGGGCCCAGGGGAGCCTGTAACCACATGTCATGTTTCAAGACTTTGCCTTTGAGGAAAAGGCATAATCTCCCCCTTGTGAAAGATCATAAGAGAAAGATCAGGACAGACATTTGGCGAAGCAGTTAAGATGCCACTTGGGACATCCGTGTTCCATATCAGAGTGCCTGGGTTTGATCCAGACTCTGCGTCTGATCCAGCTGCTGACTGCTGTGCACCCTGGGAGGCAGCAGGTGATGGGGCCCTGCCATCCACATGAGAGACCCAGATTGTGTTCCTGGCTCTCGGCTTCAGCCTGACCCAACCCTGGCTGCTGTGGGCTTTTGGGGAATGAATCAGCAGATGGAAGATTGTCATTGTCCATTTCTCTATGTCTGTCTCACTGAATCTCTTTGCCTTTCAAATTTAAAATAAATGTTTTTAAATGTTTAAAGGGAGAGAGGAAGATTCTATGGCTGGAGTTTTTAGCTGTGAGTTAATAGCAACCTACCTGGTATCTTCCTACTTGTGGAATGCTGTCTGGGGATTCATTAAAATCCAGAATCCTTCAATTTTGATACGAGTCTGCTTGTGGTTTTGGAGAGCTGTGAATAAATATATGTTATCAAAATAAGAAACCAGCAGACACAGCAATGTTCTGTGTAACTGGCAGCAGTGTTTATCAGACGCTCTCTTTGCAAAGAGAGCATCTTGCCAGGGCAGCCCCCTAATCCCCCTGTGCACATGGGGCAGGAGGGAGAGGGAGACAGTTGACAGAGACCCTGCCACCAGGAGGTCCATAGAAGGCCCCGTGTTGACAGTGAGTGGAGCTAATAGCTTAATCAAGGTAGTAACACATTATTGGAGTGTTTAGTGCATTCACTATAAAACGCTAATACGAAAATATTTTATTTAGTTTTAGCCAGTATCTAAATGACAACCCATATCAAAAAGTAGACTGAATATTACAATACATCCCCATGCTGTGTGGCTTCTACCTTTATAATCAATTTGTGAAAGACCCACTCCTTTCCTCCTGTATTTTTTGAAAGACGTCTCAACCCTCATATTGTTTCATCTTTAATATTCCAGAATGCATCTCTAAAAAATACTTCAGAAGCATAGCAACAGAATCATTAACACCACAAAAAAAAAAAAACAGTCTCTTAATCACCACATAGACTTGTCCTTGTTTGATATTTCCATTGTCTCCTGAATATCATAAAATATTAATGATTTGAGGGGCCACCGTTGTAACATAGCAGGTAAAGCCCCACCTGTAACTCCAACATCCAATTTGGGTACCAGTTCATGTCCCAGCTGCTCCACTTCCAATCTGGCTTCCTGCTAATGGCCTGGGGAAAGCAGTGGAAGATGGCTCAAGTGCTTGGGCCTCTGACACACACATAGGTGATCCCAGTGAAGCTACTGGTTTCTGGCTTCAGCCTGGCACAGACTGGCAGTTATGGCCATCTGGGGAATGAGCAAGCGGATGGAAGATCTCTCTCTCTCTCTCTCTCTCTCTCTCTCTCTGTTGCTCCCTCTCTCACTGTAATTCTACTCTCAAATAAGTCTTTAAATATATATGTGTGTGTGTATGTGTATATATATATATATATATATATATTAGTGCTTTGAATTAAGATCCAAACAAGATCCACAATTGGTTGGTTTCTATAGCATTTTTTCCAGTTTTTCTTTTTTTACTTGGGTTACGTTATAGAATCTTTGACCAAAATATAATACTTGTACAATTTTATGAGACTCCCTGCAATATTTCAATACCTACACAACATAAACCACACAAACTAGCCTTTCCATGTCCTTTTTTCTTTCTGTAATCTTTTTTCTTTAATTTCTATTTATTTATTTGAGAAACACAGAGAGAAAGAGCATTTCCATCCACTGTTTTACTCCCCAAATGCCCAAAAGAGCCTGGCTGGACTAGGCCAAAGCCAGGAGCCAGGAACTCAATCCAGGTCTCCAACATGGGGACAGGATCCCAGTTACCTGCTGACTCCCAGGGTGCATACCAGCAGAAAGCTGGCAGCAGGAGCCGGAGCCAGGATCAGCCACTCTGATAATGGTCTGCAGGTGCCTCAGTTGGCAACTACACCACTAGGCCGAATGCCCACCCTTTTTTCTATATTCTTAGTGTGTGCTCCATCTCTCTCTCTTTCCCACCTCTCTTTCTCTCCCATTTTTTGACTTTGACAGTTTATCTATTGAAGGAACAGGACTTTTTGCCTATAGAATTATTCTCCTAAATCTGTATATATGAAATACATGAAATTTGTTCACCTTTTGATAAATTTTTAAATATTGTTATAAAAAATTCTCGATAGTGTGTTTTCTTTTTTCTGTTTTGTTTTCTGATTACATCCTTGTTGCTATTTAACATAATCCTCCATCCCTGTTACCTCCTATAATTGACAATTGCATCTTGAGGCATTATTGTGTGCTGTTTTGATTTATGTTTTGGGCAGGACAAGTCAGAGTGTATTGTGTTCTTCCAAAAGGAGGCACCTGATGCCAGGCTTGGCATCTTTTAGTGATTCCAACAGCCATAAAGGATTATTGCCTAGTTTTCTGACATTATTAGAGGTTGCATAATGACACATTATTCCTGTCATTGCTGCTTCGTCTATTAACTGGAATATGTTTATACAGAGATACTTTAAGTACTTGATTAATTGAGGTATAGTTCAAATAAGAAAGGATAAATGCTCATTTCTCTTTATTTACTACATTTTCAATATAATGACTTGGTCTATCCTCCATTGGTGGCAAATTTAATATTTTTTTCTCCAGCGGGAACTTATCTTTTTATTATTAAAGCAGACTTTACAATGCATTTGGGGGAAATATCACATTTTTTGAGATTTATTTATGTATTTGAAAAGGAGAAGGGGAGGGAGATCTTCCATCCGCTGGTTCACTCCCCAAATAGCTGCAAAGGCTGTGGCTGGGCCAGACTGAAGCCAGGAGCCTGACCCATGTCCATCCTGGTCTCCCACATGGGTGGCAGGGGCCCAAGTACTTGGGCCATCTTCCACTGCCTTCACAGGCACATTAGCAGGGAGCTGGATGAGAAGCAGAGCAGCTGGGACTCAAAGTAACACTCCAGTATGGCATGTCAGTATTGCAGGTGACAGTTTAGCTCACTGCCCTACAGTGCCTGCCCCATACTTTTATTTTATTGATGAAAAAAGAAAGTGTGTGTGTGTGTGTATGTATGTGTGTGTGTGTGTGTGTGTATCAGGTATCATCTATTTTTTAAATATCATACGAACTCATGGATTCAGATATGTCTAGTCTGTTTCTATCCATTGAAGTTAATATCCTTACTAATAGCCAAATGACCCCATCTTTGGTCCATAAGAACCTCTTCAAATGAACTCTCAAATCCGTTTGACTTGACCCTCGTAGATTCTGATTCTTTCTTTGCTATCCAGTATGACAAAATGGCCCGGCCTTGTCTTGTTCATTTCTTGCTCAAGCCATTTCTTCAAGGAACCCTTATTCCTTTTCATGAGAAATAATATATTAAGGCCACGAGCTGGGCACAAGTAATTCTCTCTGCTCCTGGGTTGGTCATCATTTCTTGGTATTTTCAGAGGACAAGCTAGGAAATATGTGGGGTTTTCTTTTTAAGATAAAATGCAGCCTCCATTCATATCGACACTTCTATATTTCAGTATTTTTAAAAAGCTGCAGAGAATCCCCAAAGGTGACACACATAGTTAAGAGTTTAATGTAGTAGGAACAGCAATAATAACAATTTCTTGTGTTGCTACAGCAGCGATCCAATTAAAAATGTATGCGGCTCAGCATCCCGCCTCCTCCAGCCTCACCACATCTCTCTGAGAGACTGAGGCTTTCCTTACCCTGTTTTACGTGTGGGGAAAGGGAACCCAAAGACAGGGTGAGCAAGTGAGACAGAGGAGACTGCCTCGTCTCCCATCTGTGCACTTGGCAGATGCAGAGTTTTCACAAGGAGATTGACTCTACAGATAACTCACTACCTAGCCTCTCTTTGTGCTTGGCTCTCCTGGCGCTCTCTGTAATCTTGAGTGAACACACACTGTCCCTCAGTGTCCATAGAGGTTTGGTTCCAACACTCCTCCCCACGGATACCAAAATCCTCAGGTGCTCAAGTCCCTTATATAAAATGGCAAAGTATTTGCACAGAACTACACACATCCTCCCACATACTTTGAACCATCTCTAGGTGGCTTCTCATACTTAATACAATGGAGATGCTGTGGAAGTCATTGTGACAGTCTTGTCTGGGGAACAATGACTAGGAAAAATGTCCATATATGTTCAGTACGGTGTGGTCTTTTTGTCGAATATTCTCTGTGGTTGCTGGACCCCACAGGTGCAGAGCGCTAAGTGTCCAAAGTACCTTCCCAGGCACAAGCTGTTGCTCCCAGAATCTCCTTGTCAGGGAACTGCCAAACTTCCAAAGAGCTTTCTCCTAGGGAGTGAAAATGAACAACAAACTAGAATCAATTCATGCCACGGACAGCAGGCTGCAACAGTGTCCTATCCATCCCTCAATGAGACGCAGACAGTGTTAAGTTTTTAAAGGATCCTTTTCCCTCTGTGTCACCAGTGTCATTTTAGAAAGCTGCTTGGTCATTGGGAAGGTCTTTCCCTCCCCCAGCAGAGCATGACTGTGCAGTTTTTCAAGGCTGAGTTCAGCTCAAAATCTGAATTTCAGATTGTGGAATCATAAGCAGAAAAGCAATCAGCCCGCCTCTTGGAGTGAGTTTTTGGCACAGAATCTGTATTGCTGGGAACGTGTGTCTCTCTTCTTGCTGGAGCACTCTGGAGTAATCAAGTCAACTGTCTTCGTTCTCCCACCCTGTCCCACCCCCTTGTGTCCGCCAGTGTCTGTCGGGTTTGAGTACGAGACTTGCCCCAGCCTCATCCTGTGGGAGAAAAGAACAGCCCTTCTTCAAGGATTTGAGCTGGACCCTTCCAACCTCGGTGGCTGGTCCCTGGACAGACACCACATCCTCAATGTCAAAAGTGGTACGTGAGCCCCTCCCTCTTCCCAAACACAGCCTTGCCTCTTCTCTGGAACCTTCTCTCCTTCCTTGGCACCCGAGTGGCAGTCATTTCTCAACAAGTGCCTGAAATATTGAAGACTCATGGGCTGGTTTGTCCGGAGGATCGACCCTATCATCCCTCGCAGTTCTTGAGTTACCCGTCACGTGGGATCTTTCCCAGTACCATGGCTTGAGCTCTGTGGGGCTTGGCCTCCCCTTGCAGCTGTCTCAGCAGACACAGAAATCAGTTTGAGGTTTTCTAATTTTTCTCCTTTCTCTGTCACTCCCCTCACCATCACATTCATTGGCCAATACAAGTGTCCTCCACAGAGGGCTGTGGTAACCACTCCCTTTTACACTTCCTCCCAGGAATCCTACACAAAGGCACTGGGGAAAACCAGTTTCTGACCCAGCAGCCCGCCATTATCACCAGCATCATGGGCAACGGCCGCCGCCGAAGCATCTCCTGTCCCAGCTGCAATGGCCTTGCTGAAGGCAACAAGCTGCTGGCCCCAGTGGCTCTGGCTGTCGGAGTCGACGGGAGCCTCTTTGTCGGTGACTTCAATTACATCCGGCGCATCTTTCCCTCTCGAAATGTGACCAGCATCTTGGAGTTACGGTAAATAACCACACAGGGAACCTTATGTGCACTCTTGCACCCAACTGCTGCTGAGCTTCCCTGGGTAAATGATGGCCACCATTGGGTTTCTCCAGGGAATATGTAAGCCCCTGTCAGCCCAACCTAGGTGCCGAATCAAGGATTTGGGGAAATGCTTTGTGTGTCTGGAAATCACCGTACACACACTTGATGCTATCATCAACAACCGGTTTCCAAAGAGAGGTACTAGAAAAGGCCTCACAAATTGTTATATCGAAAAGCTCTGTAGAAGGTGCTGATGCACATCAAAGTTTGAGAACCACTGATGTGCACTGATTAATTTACAGGTTTGTATTGAGCCCTCTCTGTGCTAGCTCTCTATCAGTTCTCTGGGTCTTTGCATGTTCACTAGCATACGACTTAACATCACTGCATACACCTTGCTAGGTCATTTCTGGCCACCCCTTGTAGATTCCTCCTGGCCATTGCTGAAGTATGAAGTCGACTCCTCTGTGCTGGGAAAATATTGACCAGTCAAATCTCTTGGAAATCTTCAACCCAGAGGAAGATCTATAAATAGAGAAAAAAGTTTCCAAATAAGCAGGAAATTTTCATTCAACCAATATTTGGTGAATGTTAGTTCATGCCATGGGCTGTCTGGCTAGGGAAAAAATAAGTAGGTGTTCAACAAGAGCCCCAGGAGTTATGATAGGGAGCTTCAAACTAAATCATCTGGACAAATTTTTTTTTAAAAAAACATACTTTCAAGTAACATTAAATGCTTCAAGGAATATCTAACAAGGTCAAAAACAGGTGCAATGGGGCAAGAGAACAAGGATAAAGAGGGACTGCATAAGCTAAAGTAGTCACGGAAACCTTGCCTGCTAGGTAACACTTGAGCTAGGCCCCAAATGACTAGGTTGGCCATGAGAACACTTGGGGGAAAGCATTCCAGGCAGAGACACATTCAGACAAAGCCCTCATACCAACTCACCACCTGGCTCATGGAAAGGAGTGGCAGAAGTCTAGTATGACTGGTGAGCTCAGGGAGAGTTCTCCGAGGAAGCCAGAGGGGTTGGGAGAGGCCCAACGCTCAAGAATCTTGCCGACCATGTACCTAAGTGTTGATTGTGTTCTTATTGCAACGGGCAGCCATTGGAGGTGAAGGATGAAGTTGATGAGATCTGGTTTGCAGAGGCAGGAAACCCCACAGGGAGGCTGCAGTTCTTGTCCAGGATTTGGGTGACAGTGACTTGGACTAGCATGGCTGTAGAAGACCTAGAGAGGAACCCTGATTGGGATGTATTTTCAAGGTAACTCTGACAGAATTTGCTGATGGATTAGGCACAGGGATAGGAGATGGGGAAGAAGAGAGAGGACAGGGAGGGAGGGAGGGAGAGAAGCAGGGAGGGGGGAGGGCAGGAGGGAGGAGAGAAGGGAGGGAGGGAGGGAGGGAGGGAAGAAGGAAGGATGGACATGAAGGAGGGTTCTGTCTAGGACTTTGACCTAAGCAGCTGAGTGGATAGTGGTACTTTCTGAAGCAGCCTCGACTACCACGTGAAAGGCTTAAAGGAAGCTACAGGTTGCACTTGTACTTTCGTATCTTTGAGGCCCCTTCTGGGAGTGAAAGTGCTAAGCTGACCACCAGCAACTGTGGCTGAGTGTCTCTGGGAGCCGAGACTGTGCCGGGCACTTGGGAGAAGTCAAAAGACAGCAGAAAACAGCCACACCTTCCTGAGCAGTTGCAGCCTCCGGGACCCAGGGGGCTTTGACAGAGCATGAGGGTGAGCCAGACCTGTGCTGGGCTCTCAGGTAACGAAGGGGGTGAGACAGTCTCAAAGGTGACTCGTGCAAGGGCGAGAAACCCTGAGTTAAAGAGGAGGAGAGCGCTCTCAATCTGTCAGGCCAACAGTGAAATTAACCACTTCTCCTAGGCTTCCCCATGCAGGTCCCCACCCCAAGATGATCTGTCCTTTGTTTTTAATCCTAGGGAAACCACCCTCTCTCAGGCTTCCTGTGGGCAATGGAGAGTCACACAGTCGAGGAAAGGGGCGGGTAGCACTGCTCTCCCTGGCTTACCAGATGAAAGGATGGGATCATTGAATCTGGCACTTGCAGTCACCCACATCTGGCTCTTCTTCCTTTGCCATGGTTCTCCCTACTCAAAGCCAAAAAGGCACATTCCCAACTTGACATGGGCCGCTCACTCTACTTAAAATACCCTCTCTACCTAGCCTACTTGCTCATGCCCACTTGTAAGGCCCAGGTTGAGGGTCCCCCTTCCATAAAGTCTGATCTCCCCCACAGAAAGATTCTTCCCCTCCCTTCAATAGTTTAACTCTGTGGTTTGCTGTTTGACGTGACAGGGCCTTCGGCCTTGTTCCTTTATTCCTGTGTCAGTCTCTAGGGCCCAAGTTTAGGGCTGGCACCTTGGTCATCTTTGGCTCTGGATGCCTGAGCAGTGCCCAGTCCATTCTCCATGCTCAGAATATGTTGCTTGAGTTAGATGGCCCATTGACCAATCTCTTCCTCTTGGTGGAAGGTCATGGATTTCATGTTTCTCAAGTGCCCACGGCCACAACATTAGTGGTATAAGCTCTCAGCCCAGTCGGAGCAAGACACCCCACACGCATATGGTGGCATGGAAGACTGCTGGAGGGAACATGTCTCCCAGTTCCCCTCGACAGCTCTATGTGATTTTTCTTTTTCTTTTTTTTTGCTTTTTAGCTACCTTTAGACTTGTTCTTGCTTTCATCAGGCAAGTACCCAGAGCCGATTAGAAGTTAAGCTTTTAAAAGAACACTGGTTTGATTCTTCTTTTCTTCCCACTACATACCTGAAAACAAAGGGCTGTCAATCCCCTCTCTTCAAAACAGCAACCAGCAAAGGGAGGGAGGAGAGAGGCAGAGACCTGTCTTGCTTATGTCTTTTCTGCATTGTGAGTTGGCAGCTGAATGATTCAATTTTGGGAGTCAGTGCCCATCCCGAGCTTGTGTACCCACCCCAGAGCTGAGCCTCAAAATTGGAATTCTATTTAAATGTTCCTCTGGTTCTCTCACCGTCTTCTCCCTTCCTCCTTCCTTGGCCTGTCCTCTATGTGGAGGGGCAGAGTCCTCATGCTTCAAGAAGCCTCTCTCTTAGGTAGAATGGTTTTCACCTTTATGTTCTCATTAGACCAACATTTAGGACATTTTCAACACCTGCTTCCCCAAAAAGCTTAGTATCCCACCTTTCATAGCCATTGCCCTTAGAGGAATCTCTGACTGCTAGCTTCAGGGACCTGGGTCCATCCATGGTCAAGCATCATGTGAGATTTAATCGGGACACAGGTGTGGTGATTGTTCTGGATTGCTGGTTTTGTCGTATTTTCTCTCTCGAGCCCCACCTTCCTAGCCTGACCGCTGGGGAGAGCATCTGCATTCTCGACTAAGCCCTCTAGAACAGAGCACATTTGTCAGTCACTGACATCTTAGGGTCAAGGCCTCTCTTGGAAAAATCCTTCCTCTCTCCCCATTGAGAGACTATCTTAGGAACTGGATGCCGATGTGAGGCAATAAATGATGACAGACTTAATTTTTAAATTCAAAATTATTTTTTCTAAACATAAAACTATATTACGGGCTGGCGCCGCGGCTCACTAGGCTAATCCTCCACCTTGCGGCACCGGCACACTGGGTTGTAGTCCCGGTTGGGGTGCCGGATTCTGTCCCGGTTGCCCCTCTTCCAGGTCAACTCTCTTCTGTGGCCCGGGAGTACAGTGGAGGATGGCCCAAGTGCTTGGGCCCTGCACCCCATGGGAGACCAGGAGAAGCACCTGGCTCCTGCCATCGGATCAGCGCGGTGTGCCGGCCGCAGTGCGCTGGCCGCGGCGGCCATTGGAGGGTGAACCAACGGCAAAGGAAGACCTTTCTCTCTCTCTTTCTCTCTCTCATTGTCCACTCTGCCTGTCAAAAAAAAAAAAAAAACTATATTACGATATTAAAGATTTTTTCCAACTGGAAGCTTCCGCTGCCACTTTTCCAGACTGCCATTCAGATGGTGCTTTTTGGGTGGGTCACAGGCATCGTTCTTTCAGGGAAGACCTTGAGATAATGCAATCATTCAAGCCGTGAGTGTTAGTGGGATGGTGAGAACCTAAGAGGAGGGCTCAGAGTGATAGAAATTAGAAGTAACCAATAGCAGGACTGGCTTTTCCTGAATGTCTCTGTAGATCAGAGCCCTCGTGGCAAGGCACAGAGTTAGGAAGGACTCTGAGGTTGCAGGTCAAGAATGCAGATGCTTTCCCTGGAGGTCAGGCTAGGAAGGTGGGGCTCGAGAGAGAAAATACGACAAAACCAGCAATCCAGAAAAATCACCACAACTGTGTCCCGATTAAATCTCACATGATGCTTGACCATGGATGGACCCAGGTTCCTGAAGCTAGCAGTCAGAGATTCCTCTAAGAAGGAAAAACAAAATTGTAGAATGCAAAATGAGAAATGAAACTGGCTATTAATTAGGATGAGAAAAGACATAAAAACAAATGGCAAATTTTTGAAAAGCCAACAGCTAATGCCAACGTCACAAAATCCCGATGAATAACCTAACATGTTTGATTGACTAACTCCTATTATGTGACCATGATGCTTGCTTTCCTACAGTCTTTGGCTACACATGCTTTGATTGTCTTTCCACATGGTCATTATTTTGTCATCTCATTATCTACAGAAAAAAATAGAGAGCCATTCAATATTTCTTCCAGTATGGCTCATCAAAATTTCTTTCAGATTATTGCTAAATTACAAAACTTCCATGTTCACACTTGATTGTTGGGGATGTGTTGTAAGATAAGAGTTACCAAATTTGAGAAAACTTCAATCAAATTTCCTTTGTCATGTTTCTGGGCATTTCAGATTCTTGTACCTTAAGTAATCTGAAGATTTTTTGAATTTATGCTCAGTAGCTAGTTTGTCACTGATGTCCTCGGAATAGTGAATTCCACTTTAAGCATCACTCCCAGCAATGATGCTTGTGGGGAGCAACTCAGACTAGACTAAGTTACTGGAATTAAGACTTATTCTATGCATCTGCTCTCCCACAATATGGCGCTGGGAGAGGAGGAAACAGCTTCTACCCAGCTGCCTCCAGTTCAACCAATAAACAGCAGGACCTGCTCCTGATTGGAGGAGAGCAGCGTACTCGGCGTGTGGGTAGCAGAGTTGGGATTGGTGGAAGAGGACTATAAAGGAGGAGAGAGACAACATGCACCAGGAACATCTATCCGAATAACACCTGTGCAGCCCCCGAGAGAGCCGGCCGGAGGTGTGCCGCTCCCCCGCGGAAGTGGGGAAAGTGGCTAGGGGGAACCGCCCTTCCACGGAGGTGGAAGGGTCGGTAGCCAACCCAGGGAGGGCCGAGCAGACAAAAGAACAACGCAGGGTCCTGTGTCGTTCCTCCATGAAGAGGGGGAGCGACATAATGGTGCCGTGACTCGGATAGGAAACCTAGGAGGGACTCGGATAGGAAACCTAGGAGGGAAGAAGTGGGAAGAAGTGGGAAAATACTGGAGAGAGAGACTAGCGAAGAGCCTAGGGAAAGCCGGACGGAAAAGGTGCCGGAAGAAGCTATTGAAAGCCTAGGCGGCCGGCGCCGCGGCTCACTAGGCTAATCCTCTGCCTAGCGGCGCCGGCACACCAGGTTCTAGTCCCGGTTGGGGCGCCGGATTCTGTCCCGGTTGCCCCTCTTCCAGGCCAGCCCTCTGCTGTGGCCAGGGAGTGCAGTGGAGGATGGCCCAAGTGCTTGGGCCCTGCACCCCATGGGAGACCAGGAGAAGCACCTGGCTCCTGGCTCCTGCCATCGGATCAGCGCGGTGCGCCGGCCACAGCGCGCTGGCCGCGGCGGCCATTGGAGGGTGAACCAACGGCAAAGGAAGACCTTTCTCTCTGTCTCTCTCTCTCACTGTCCACTCTGCCTGTAAAAAAAAAAAAAAAAAAAAAAAAAAAAAAAAAAAAAAAAAAGCCTAGGCATAGACTTGGATATGGACTGTGGGAAAGAAGTTAGGAGAAATCTCTAAGATTGAAAGCGAAAGTGAAAGCTAGAACAAACAGACTCGGACACAGACTGTGGGGAGAAGCCAGGAGAAATGAGAGGGGAATATTGTTGGAAGAAAAGTTAGGGAAACATACCGGGTAGAGAAAAATATGTTGGGGAGGATGAAGCCGCGGGGTCAGGCTGAGGCGGAGACGAAAGCTACCTTGGGATTCGTCGAGTCAGCCCGGGGAATAAGGGGCAAAAAGTTAAAACCAGAAGCGGAAACGTAAGCCAGGTTGGAATCCGTCAGATTAGCCCAGGGAGCAAAAGACGGGAAGCCAAACCGTAAGGTGGAAACGTAAGCTATAGGTTGAATTCGCCAGGTTAGCCCGGGGAACTTAGATTGAATACCGGTGGCGGAAACGTAAGCTATGCTGTGTGATTCGCAGAAGCTGCCGCGCGCAGAGAGAGCGCGCGGGGCACTAACGGGGAGAGTACCTGGGGCGCTAATAGAACGCGGGGCTGGCGCGAAGGCTGTGGTGCGGGCGCAAAGGGCGCGGAGACTGCGGAGCTTGCGCGGAGCCGGGAAGCCGCGCAGATGCGAGAAGCACGGGCTGAAGCAGCGTAGAGCCGGGAAGCCGCTGCGAGGCGCCGAGAAGCAGCCTCGGGGCGGGCGCCGGGATGCCGCAGGGATGAGAGAAACAGAAGTTTAGAAGTAAAATGAGAGAAATAGGAATACTGGCAGATAGAAGTAAAATAGGAGAAACAGGAATGCCCGGAGATAGAGAAATAGAGAAAAATAAGGCCTCCCCACAACACGGCAATGAGAGAGCTTGGATTCGGTCTGTCTGATTGGTAAGACGATAAGCATCTGTGGGCAGCTGCAGGTCACCAAAGACAGGCACGTTATCAACACCAATAAGTCTCCCCACAATACGGCAATGAGAAGGCTTGGATTCGGTTTGCCTGATTGGTAGGGCCTGTAAGCACCTGCAGGCAGTTCTAGCAGAGCAGAGCATGCGCTGCAGGGCACCGAACACAGGCACGCATCAGCGCCTAAAAACCTCCTCACAACATGGCGAAGAGAGGACCCGGATTCGGTTTGCCTGGTTGGTAGGCTTGCAAGCACCTGTGGGCAACTCTAGCAAGCACAGCAGAGTGTGTGCCGCGGGGCACCGAAGACAGGCGTGTATCAACGCCAAAAATAAAAAGAAAGGGGGATCTGTGGGGAGCAACTCTGACTAGACTAAGTTACTGGAATTAAGACTTATTCTATGCATCTGCTCTCCCACAATATGGCGCTGAGAAGGGAGAAACAGCTTCTACACAGCTGCCTCCAGTTCAACCAATAAACAGCAGGACCTGCTCCTGATTGGAGGAGGGCAGCGTACTCGGCTTGTGGGTAGCAGAGTTGGGATTGGTGGAAGAGGACTATAAAGGAGGAGAGAGACAACATGCACCAGGAACATCTATCTGAATAACACCTGTGCAGCCCCCGAGAGAGCCAGCCGGCGGTGTGCCGCTCCCCCGCGGAAGTGGGGAATGTGGCAGGGGGAACTGCCCTTCCACGGAGGTGGAAGGGTCGGTAGCCAACCCAGGGAGGGCCGAGCAGACAAAAGAACAACGCAGGGTCCTGTGTCGTTCCTCCATGAAGAGGGGGAGCGACAATGCTAAATCAGCACAGTAGGACAGCAGCATTCCTGAAAGCTATTTCTATACCAGAGTGACAAGCAGTTATTTAACTAGATGCTGAGGGCACTATAAGCCACATGAGCATGACCCCAGAAACCAAACTAAATGTGCCCCCAACTCAATCCCACTTCGGTCAGAATGAATACAATACTCGGGCCACTCCAACTCCACCTACTCAAGGGAGAAATGGACAGAGGGCATTGGAATGGTCAAAGACATGAGTCCCAGATGATGGTAGCTTTGTCATCCTGGGAAGGACCCGAGGTTCGGGAGTTCATCCACGACAGGGTG
This sequence comes from Oryctolagus cuniculus, assembly GCF_051225735.1. Lineage (NCBI taxonomy): Eukaryota > Metazoa > Chordata > Mammalia > Lagomorpha > Leporidae > Oryctolagus > Oryctolagus cuniculus. The sequence continues at coordinate 56,429,538 of NC_142872.1, forward strand.
TGCCCAGCACTAAGGGAAGCAACCTCATTCTTTGCTTCCTTCCCTCAAGAACCCATGTTCCCAGTCTCTGCTCTCTCCTGTGCTCTCAACTAAGTGTCTGCAAGTCATATCCTGTTCACAGAGATGTGAGCCAGAAAAGTACACAACTATAAATCACAGGACAACATGAGGCCAGCGCTGGGAGACAGGCTGAGATGGCTGGGAGAGACCCCTGAGGCTCCAAAGAGGAGTCATTGAGACTCTGTGGTGTGAAGAGCTAATCTATCTCAATTCTTAAGGCTGAGACACCACATTTTCCTCAAAGGGTACACCTGAAGGGTCTGTGTTTCTGAGGCCATGCACATGAAGCCTATAAGTAGGGCATCTGTGCTCATCTGCATAGACTGACTCAGTGGTGCTATTATTTTGGTTTGTTTCCTGCTAAGCACTAGCCTGCTAATGATCCTGGACTGGAATAGCAGTGACATCAGCCCTTCTCCGAAAACCCTGTCTTTATGACCATTCAGACTCTACACTCTCCTATGGCTTGATCCCCCACTCCTGCCCTTCTTCCCCCCAGCATAGATACTATATTAATCAACTTAAAGCAGGCGTTCTTAGGAAAAAAGTAGGTCAGGTCTGTAGACCCAAATCCCATCCAGTCTTTTCACAAAATCTTGACTAAAAAAAAAAGTGGAATTGATATTGCAATAATTAAGAGCCAAATATGTCTACCACTGGTGGCAGATAACATTTCACTTTCATTAAGCAATATAAAATAGACGCGAGAATTCCCGGCTGCCACCCTGACACACCAGGCTCTGCAGAATGAATCTTAAATTGCACTATGTCAGTCAGAGCTCAGGAGTTATCAGCATCATTTAATTAACTTTTTTTTGCAAAAACTAACATGTTGGAATAAAATATAAAAATGTAATCCCTGTGCAAACCCAACACTAATGATGGCCCCCGGCAGAGGCCTGCACTACACCTAAACAGGAATCAGGGCACTAAACTCTCTTTGTCCCTTTTCTGAAGCCTCCCCCTCCATGAGAAGTGACAGAAGGGTCAGGGGCTCCTTCTTAGCCTAGAAGCCTCAGCAAAGGGGAGCACTTCTCCCTACTTCCAGCCCCTCAGTAATGTTGACTTTTAGCCACTTTTGTATTACAATTGAAATGTCTTTTTGTTGTTAAAAGAAAAATCATCCCAACTAGTTCTCCAAAAAGGAATCCCCATTCCTTTTTGGAATTCTTTTTTTGAACAAGAGGATGTTATGGTTGTAAATTTCATTAAGGTTTATTGTTGTAGTATTGAGTGTTACCTGTGAGGAAAACAATGCATGATTGGGGTCCCACGTGTGCCAGTGAGGTAGGGATGAGGAAGGTTTTGTGGAGCTGGGATAGGAAATGGTTCAAACTCCCAGGGTTCAACAGGACCATTATGAAACTGCAAGTGAGCATGGGCAGGGACTCTCTGTGTGCTGTTACTGACTCTACCATGTAATAACTGGTGTCATACAGGTGGGGGAGGTGTCATAGTGCCTCCCACACCCAAGGCAGACATGGCAAACGCGTCACGGTGCTCTCTACAGCTAAGCTGGAATCTGGCTTCAGAATTTTCCTACCACTACCCTTCCAGGAACCATTGCAAGGCCATAGGTGTTGGCATTCAAGATGTCCCCTGGTCACCACCCCTTCATTAGCCAGCAGTCCTGTTTCACCTGTTGCCACCTGTGTCATGTGTCAGCCACGTTGTGATCAGAGAATCCGAGCATTCTTGTCCAGATTTTCCAATGGCCAGGAGGAGTCCAAAATCAAGGGTACCTCCCAAGTAATTGAGCCAAGAGCTCTCAGAAGGAAAAAACAGAAAAAGTCTGCCTTTTCTGGGCCCCTTTATACGAGAAACGGAAATGTTATGTTTGCTTTATCATCAATTCTTCAGCTAACTGTTTGTTCTTTTTTCCTTCTGTTTTCTTTCTATAAAGAAATAAAGAGTTTAAACATAGGTAAGATGAAGAACTCTTTCCCATATAATTTGATATAGTTCGTTTGCTTCCTTGTGTTTGTTTCTTTGTTTTGTGCTTCTTGTGTAATGTTGTATATTTTTATGTACCAAATATAGTAACTTTTTTATGTGCTAATTGTGTGTTGTGGATATGATAAGCTTTAGCAATTATGAAATGCAGTCAAAAAGCAACCAAATAAGCTGACAGTAATTAGAATTTCCAGGAGATGCAAGTGCAAGATAATGAACCCACGATGAACTTTTATCCCAACTGCTCAGTGTGGTCCATAATTGGGCTAAACAGTTGAGGCAAACTTCTGGCTTTTGTAAATGCTGGACTGGGTTCACAAAAGCTTTAATGAACTGGAAACGGGTCAAAAACTCATTTTCAACTCATTAATGATTTTTTTCCCCTGGATGTATGGTCATTTAAACAAAAAAAAAGCAAGTTAATTGCCAATCTGCTGGTCAGAATGAATCCAGCAGTCAGATGCATAGAGAATTTTCATGGAGTTAAATCACTTTTTAGTGGTATAAAGGTTGTAGACCAAGTATTTTTTGTCTAAATGGCCTTTGTCATTCCATTGATCCAAGACTGTCATTTCAAACCATGCTGGTACAATACCCATATAAAGTGTCCAACACATACGTGTGCCTACACATATCCACCATACAGAAACAGCTGCAGCGTGAGTGATCCCAAGAAAAAATGACCTTATTCGTATTGGAAAATGAGAAGAAAACAAACAGTTTCTGCCACTCCTTGAAGGAATTCTCCTCACTCCATTCCATGGAACATGGGAGGGCTTTCTTTATGGTGTTCAGTCAAAATTAGGTGAAGATTAAAATCCTTATGAGATCACCACCCTCCGTGGAAAGGCCACACTTGGGCAGAGGCCTCTTCCTCTGCCCTTTTGTTCTTGTATATCCCAAAATTGCCTCATTGTAGGCACCCCATTAGAACAACAACAACAACAACAACAACAAAAGCACAAGTGCCCTGGAAGGACAGCATCCCTCCAAGGAGCTCACTGCCCACTTTGGTGCTGCCACAGCCACAGTTGTGGAAGCAGAGCTCTCCGTCTGCCCTGAGCCTTCCGTAAGGTTCTTGGTTGGAGCAGGTATGATGTCATGGGGGAAAATGGTCTCTCCCAGTAAGAGCTGACCTCACACACTCAACTGGCCGCTTTTCTGCCAGAGATTTTGAAAAGCCTCCTTGAATGGGGCTCCCTAGAAAGTCCAGAATTAATTATCCTGCCCATAGATAGGCACAGATGTGAGATGCCTTGCTCCTTCTGTTGATCATGCCAGCCACTGTTCATTGAGTAAGAGTGCAGCATCTAATTAAAAAATTGCATGATTTTTTCCCTTTCTGCTGTAATTTGTTTTGCATTTATGGATATTGTCTAATGACTTAATAGCCAGTAAAGAAAAAAATTAAGACAAAGGGGAAAAAATGAAAGAATGGAGCCAAGGTATCCTACTCTTTCCAACTAGTTATGTAGGCTGAAATTCTAGAAAAGACCTTGATTTCTGGTTCAGTTCTATCTCTAAACAGCAAGCTGAGCAGAAGCTGGAATTAAAGATGGTCTTAACTCACAAAGTGTTCCTAAAAATAACCTCTAGCTCTTGTTTCCCTTAAATCAGGGAAGAACCCAAATAGTAGTGCTTTAATTAGTGATTTACCAACTAATGTCTATAGGACAAATGCATCCAACACTATCATCAGCCTCACCTTCCCATCACCTCTCTCACTCCCTCTCTTCCCATCCTTCCAACTTACAGTGGAAAAAATAGCAAGGGGTGGGGGAAGCCTGTGCTTGTGACGCTAAAACCTATTCTACCACCCTGAAACAGGAGGCAGTCACCACCTGCCTCCGGGAGGCAGTGAATTCACTTTAACAGGAGTCTCCCCTGTAACAGGAGCATGCACACCATTCTGCTTCCAGCCTCCAATGAGGACATACCACAAAGGGAAGAACTGGAGGGATTTGAGCCAGAAGGAACATTACTGATAACGCAATCTGGTTTTTTTTTTTCCACTTCCCAAATAAGAAAGCAGAGATCCAATGTAGCTAGAGATGTACCTTAGGCCATAGGCTGGGTCAGAGTTGAGTTTAGAGTTTGAGTCAGTGCTCAAAGTCTTATCCTGCCCTATATAGTCCCACAGAGGAGAGCTGTATGCATGGGATATTCCAGGTCCCTGAGTTTTACGCCTTCCTAGTGTGTTTGACACACACAACGGTATTCATCGCTACTGTGGCTTAGGGTCCTGGCAGGTCTTAGCTCACTCCTATGACCTCACTGTTAGCCAAGGCTTAAAACCTGCATCTCCTTCCTCAGTAATTCCTATTCCTTAGGTGATACCAGCAAGATATCCACCTGTCTTCACAGTAAATGCCAGATTTATTCATATCTGCACTAAAGAACAGTAGTTAGATCTAAGGCTAAGGAACGGGGCTGGCTCTGGGGAGCTTCCCATGACAAAGTTAGGCGAATTCCACATTGCCCCGATATTAATGATCTGGCATCTTGGAGGCATTGAGTAGAAAGAGAACATTGTCAAATGGGCATGTTCCTTGTCCCACTTGAGAATATACTAAGCCCATTGGGAGGAATAAAGGATGCTGACACACACAGGCTGTAAGTACTGAGCAACTGTCCTGCTCATGGAACTGGAAGCAGGGTGGGGCTTTCTGTACCAGCTAAATGAATCCACGGTCTTTTAGCATGATGAGAAACAATGAATTCCATGATAGCATCAGGCACTTAAGTCCAATTAGAAGCAGCTAAGAGCCATGATATGTTGGAACATTAAGTTGTGATGTTAGTGTCTTTCCAGTTCGCTAAAGTGGAAAGACACTAGAGAAGGTAAGAGTCTTGCTAGGATTTTTGTCATCGCGTTGATCCAGCAGGCCAGCTGCATAGCCCGCTCCTCATTTCTCTCTGTGCTTCCTCTACTCAAGCAACAACCCAGCGCATAAGTACTACTTGGCTGTGGACCCCGTGTCTGGCTCGCTCTACGTCTCTGACACCAACAGTCGCCGCATCTACCGTGTCAAGTCTCTGAGTGGAGCCAAAGACTTGGCTGGGAATTCGGAAGTCGTGGCAGGGACCGGCGAGCAGTGTCTGCCCTTCGATGAAGCCCGTTGCGGGGACGGAGGGAAGGCCGTGGACGCGACCCTGATGAGCCCGCGAGGTAAAAAGTCCACAAAGAAGGAGACCCCCCCCCCAAGCCCAGACTGGGCTTGCCACAGACTTGACTTTCTTTATCCCAGCCCTGAGCGAAGCCCAACAACTGCAGGAACAGCTTTTCCTCCCATAAGTTAACTCTGAGAGATTGCTGTCGTGTGTGGGTGATGTAAAAGGGAAAATGATTTATGTAAAGTAAACTTTATCACCCACGTACACTGCACATGCAAAGAGGAGCTGGCTTGTGCCTGGCAATCTCTGGCTGCTGCCAGCAGTGAGAGCCAGAAAAAGTGTGCACCCCTTGGCCTCGAGTGCTAGCAGGACAGGCTGGATGCTGAACAGGGTGGCCTCCAGCCACCCGTCGGCTTTCACGTCAGACAGCAATGTACAGGAAGCCTAAAGCATGGTGCCTGGCATGCCATGACTACCTAACAGAACAGTGCGCTGAAGGGTTAAGGGTTAAGGGTTAAAGGATGGGGGGAGTCCTTGAAACTGATGGCTCTCTACTTGAAAGATCCTTATGGTTAAGGAGCAATCCTTTGAGGGTCTCATTTCTGTTAGCATTTTTAGCTGGTGTAAAAGCAGCCAGAAGCATGGATTAAGGGCACAAAGCCTTGTACTTGGGCAGTGACATGAAAAGGCAGAAGAGATAGAAGCCACTGTCTATGGCTTCCCAGCCCTTGCTGAGACAGGGGAAAGCTGGGGGCCGGAGTTCCCCTGGGGCCCTGAAGTGCTGATTGGAGTCAAGGCTTAATTGGGAGTGCTTTCTGGAGAATATATATTCAACTGGGAGTTGGTGGCTGCAAGAGTTATTGTTCTCAGCCTCGCTGTTGCAATCAGTGGTGAAGGGTGTTCAAGTAATTTACTCCCGACAATTTTTAGAGCAATGAACTTTGGAAATAACTTCTTTTCTATAGAGAGCGGGTGCATGGTTATTTTCTCATTCATTGTTTGCACCCTTGGTTCATTTGTAGTCCAAGGTACTTTCTTCAGCTGGAAGGCAGTGGGCGGAGATACAGCCAGCACCCCAGGAATTATGCAAATCTCAGTGCAGTGCCCAGGCGAAAGGGTCTTGCCTTGCTAGGCTGAGAACCATTGCTCTGAGGGTGATAATCCATGCCAAGAAGCAACCTGGGCTGAGCAGAGAATGTCCATTTCCACCTCCACCCCACAAACCCCACTCCTTGCCGAGTGACATGTTATCCTGCTTCTCTTGCTCAGGGATCGCAGTCGACAAGAATGGACTCATGTACTTCGTCGATGCCACTATGATCCGGAAGGTTGACCAGAACGGAATCATCTCCACCCTGCTGGGCTCCAACGACCTCACCGCTGTCCGGCCACTGAGCTGTGACTCTAGCATGGACGTAGCCCAGGTAGGACTCGCTTTCCTTTCCCATCACTGAGCAACACCTGGTTCTTGGCCTGAAGTTCTCACCTGCTTCGAAGCTTGGATTGGAAATGGCAGGGCAGGGGAGATCCAGATCCAGATCACAAGCTTGTTTGGCGAATGCCTGAGATGAACCACACAGTGAGATGGAATGGAACCTGTCAGATAGGGATAGGGGTGGGGAGGAGAGGGAAGTACTTCTCAGAAAAGTAGAGCTGGTGACACACTCCAGCCGTGGCAGATTACAGGGTAGGAGTTGCTGTGTAATTACCTCTCTTCTCCATCATTATTGCAGATTTGAGAACGCACCGTACAGTGTTATATGTCAATCAGAACTTCCCTGTTAATCTGAAATGATTGCATCCTCACTACATAAACCTTTGCTGTGTGTCGTAGTAACTGGAGCAGAGTGCGCCCCAGTCTTCCGCCACAGTGTGTGTTTAGTCAAAGCTCTCGCAGAGGCTTGCTCAGATGTGCAGCATTTGTTCTCAAACAACCTAGACTATACATCCGCGCTTCTCTTCAGCCCTTGGTCAACCTCATAAATTTCCGCTCAAATTCCACAACAAACTGACAACTTGCTATGCAGGGTTTTTTTTTTTTTTCCATTTTCTCAGAGGAGGACTGTGTTTGATTTGGTTCATTTTTTCAAGCAAATGCTGGAGTTGGCAGTTTTTCTGGCTCACCCGTGCTTTGGCTGCCCTTGAGCCACAGCTGCCTTCCAAGCCACATGGCTCCTTTTCGTGAACTAGGTAAAGGTGCCTCCTCAGGCGCATGCTTACTGAGCAGATTATGGGCTGGTCTTCACTGGCCCCTTGAGCAGTGAACTAGCTGTGCAAACATACACATATGATGGCTCTGTCCCTGGTGCCGTCATCATGAACTGGTGGCTTGCTGCAGCTAGGACAAATGATGCAGTAGGAAATGTTTGTTATGTGGTCTCTTCCCCATCGTGCACACATAGCATAGGCAGCGGGCAGCTGGTTGAATGGTGAGCATTTCTAGTACAGTATTTTCATAAAAAGCGAAACCTTTGTTTCCAAGTAACCAATATATGGGCCCTACAGTTACATGTTGGCTGTATAAGAGGCTGTCCTTTAACCTGATGCCATGTCATACACAGGTTCGCCTGGAATGGCCGACAGACCTTGCTGTCAACCCCATGGATAACTCCTTGTATGTTCTAGAGAACAATGTCATCCTACGCATCACTGAGAACCACCAAGTCAGCATCATTGCAGGACGCCCCATGCACTGCCAGGTGCCTGGCATTGACTACTCGCTCAGCAAACTAGCCATTCACTCTGCTCTGGAGTCAGCCAGTGCTATTGCCATTTCTCACACTGGGGTCCTGTATATCACTGAGACGGATGAGAAGAAGATTAACCGCCTGCGCCAGGTAACAACCAATGGGGAGATCTGCCTTTTAGCTGGGGCAGCCTCAGACTGCGACTGCAAAAACGATGTCAATTGCAACTGCTACTCAGGAGACGATGCCTACGCCACTGACGCCATCTTGAATTCCCCATCATCCTTAGCTGTAGCTCCCGACGGCACCATCTACATCGCAGACCTCGGCAATATTCGGATAAGGGCAGTCAGCAAGAACAAGCCCGTTCTTAATGCCTTCAACCAATACGAGGCTGCGTCCCCCGGAGAGCAGGAGTTGTATGTCTTCAATGCTGATGGCATCCACCAGTACACTGTGAGCCTGGTGACAGGGGAGTACTTATACAATTTCACGTATAGTGCTGACAACGATGTCACTGAGCTGATTGACAATAATGGAAACTCTCTGAAGATCCGTCGGGACAGCAGTGGCATGCCCCGCCACCTGCTCATGCCCGACAACCAGATCATCACCCTCACCGTTGGCACCAATGGGGGCCTCAAAGTTGTGTCCACACAAAACCTGGAACTTGGCCTCATGACCTATGATGGGAACACTGGGCTCCTAGCCACCAAGAGTGATGAAACAGGATGGACTACTTTCTATGAGTAAGTAGATTTGTAAAGTATCTCTGAAGGGCACTTACCCTGCCGTGGCTGATGTCAGGATTGGCTGGCCGTGTAGGCCTCAGAATTGCTTAGTCACATTGTCTGCCTGACTGGAATGATTTCTTGGGGTCTCGAGATAGTCATGTCCGCTCACCCTGACTCTTAAATGATTCGCTCTATTGAGTCTCTGATATTGAACATGTCCCTATAGCACTGGGAACTCCAGTTGTCTGCTTGCTGTTCAGATTTCAGGATATTGGACAGGCACAGCACCTGGGAGATAAACCCTTGATTAAGTTTGCTGATTATTCATGTTTGCCATGGGTGCGGAAATTAGAACCTAAAAGGCAAGATCCCAGTGGGGCTCATGTAATTTGCCAATAGGTCCAGCAACACACTTGATTGTACGGACAGGTAGATAAACTCTGAATTTCCTCTTTAGCAGAAGCAGATCAATACAGATAAAGTGGTAAGTATATTAAAAGATACAAGAGCTGGTCATATTTCCCTTAACAATTATCTCACACTTACCTCTCCTACCATTTGTTTTGCCCAAAAGTGGTTTTCCCTAGCTCCTGCAGGCAGCTCTTGGTCAAACTGCCTGCCGTTGCAGTTATTAACTAATGGGGTGCTGGTTGGAGGGAGCTGATCATTCCCCCCAGTACTGGTTGGGACTGGAATGGAATTGATGGGTCTGACTCCTTGGTGGTGAAGAATCACACTAACCTTTATGTAGTTGTATCCTTGCTTGCTTTATGTCTAGCTGAGGATTTAGTTAAGGAAGCGCTGTCACAGAGAGAGAACAGAAGACATTGTTGATCACTCCTACATCCAGGAATGCTCACCTCCCCTTTCTGTTCCAATGGGTTGGGAGAATGTAAAGGGGAGCTATTGCCATCTGCTGGAGATTTGCAGCATTGCCACCCTGCTTTCCCGGACTTGGACTTGACTTCTTTGAGCCAAGCAGCCTTTCTGAGGCTTCTGAAGTATTCTGACATCCTTCAAGACCTGGACTTGGTCAGACCTCTGGGGCCAATGGCTCTGCCCTTGAGAGCACCATCTGAGCACCATCCTTAGCTCTCACTCCAGCTAGGTTAAAGCTAAGCTTTAACCCAAACACCTGTTATTTCACCTTCCCTCTGGCAGTCTCACCTAAAGACCCTGTGCATTTAGAGATAATTTGTTAGAGCTCCTGAGTGGGGCAGAGGAGTGGATTACAGCCTTGGGGAGGCCAGCCTGCATTAGGCCTGGCTTGTAGACTGCAGTAAAGGGGCTCAACTGGGGCCAGCGTTGTGGCGTAGTGGGCAAACCCACTGCCTACAGTGCCAGCATCCCTTATGAGCACTGGTTTGTGTCGCAGCCACTCCATTTCTGATCCAGCTCCATGCTAATGGCCTGGGAAATGCAGTGGAAGATGGCCCAAGTGCCTGGGGCCCCTGCCACCCAAGTGAGAGACCTGGAGGAAGCTCTTGGCTCCTGGCTTTGCCCTCGCCCAGCCCTGGCCACTGTGGCCATCTAGGGAGTATACCAGCAGATAGAAAATCTCTCTCCCTCTCCCTCTCCCTCTCCCTCGCTCTCTCCCTCGCTCTCTCCCTCTCCCTCTCCCTCTCCCTCTCCCTCTCCCTCTCCCTCTCTCTCACGGTCTCTCCCTCTCTCTGTGTGTAACTCTGATTTTCAATAAGTGAATCTTAAAAAAAAAAAAATGTAGTTGAGTCCACAGGTACAAAGTAAATGGAAAGTATTTACCAGAAAGGGTTCCTAATTTAATGAAAATTAAGACATGCTTCATGAAAATTTTTTAAGTATTTGTTTAGAATATGAAATGAAATAATCTTTTTGCAGTAGTGTAACAAATTTTAACTAAAAATAGACACCCTGAAAATGGTCAGTTTAAAAAAGGGAGTCAACGAGTTCTCTTTTTTTAAGATTTATTTATTTGAGAGGCAGAGTTAGAGACAGAGAGAAGGACAGACAGAGAGAGAAGTCTTCCATCCACTGGTTCTGTCCCCAAATGGCTGCCAACAGTTGGAGCTGGGCCAATCCAAAGCCAGGAGCCAGGGGCTTCTTCTGGGTCTCCCATGTGGGTACAGGAGTCCAAGTACTTGGGCCATCTTCCACTGCTTTCCCAGGCCATTAACAGAGAGCTGAATCAGAAGTAGAGCAGCTGGGACTCGAACTGGTACCCATTTGGGATGCTGGTACTGCAAGCAGAGGCTTAACCTACTGCGCCACAGCGCCGGCCCCACAGGCTCTCTTTCTGAATTTACAGGAGAGACAGCAGCAGTCACAGAGCAGTCTCACAGTTGCCACAAGCATGTACATTACAGCAGACCCGTGCACGTGTATTTTTCAAAGTCCACAGAGTAGTGATTGGATTTCCCAGAGGCTGCCACACCCTGCAAGTGTTTCTGCCTGAAGATGGTCACTCAGGCTCCTCCGCAGCTGTCACCCGCAACAGGACTCACATTCTAAACCGGCTGGTCCTGGTGTTGCAGTGTGCATTGCGTGGGAGAAACGAGGTCTAACATCCAAAGGACAGAGACGACGGAGACTCAGCAGCAGCCCACCATCACTGGACAGCGGGGCTGCAGGAAGGCCTGTGTGCCCAGCATGGCCGCCCCGTCACTCCTGGGGAACTGTGTCAGACTTACCGTGCCAACCACACAGACTTAGATCTTACTCCTCCGTTCACCTCGTCTCCTGTGTTTAGTTTCAGTAGGGATCAGTCAGTGTCTACACTCAGAGGCAAAAGTTTCCTTCCTGAGTACCACGGCCCTTCCCTTCCACTAGCTTAGGAGCAGTTAGGTTAGGAAGAGAGGTTTTGTGCATGTGTTTTCAGCCTTTATTCTAAAGCCACTACAGAGTCATCGTCTTTCTTTGAATGGAGCAATGGCTTAGCACTGTATTGAGAGGGGAAAGTCTACACAGAGAGCGTGAAATGGAATAGTTTTCTTACTCTAGGTTTAATGTGCTGCTTTTCCTCACCTTGTGGATAAATCCCAGTGATGACAGATTCTCCACTGTGAATTCCAATGGCTGTGGTTTCCCTGTGCTTCTTAGGAGCACAGTGTGTGCAGGGGCAGCAGATGGGCAACTTGAACATCTCAGACCCCAGCTCGGCTCCCTGTCAGGGCTGTGGAGCCGAGAGGCCCGCTGCATTGCTTCAGCCAGGACAGTAGAGAAAGGAGCTGGCGGTGTCGTTAATAAAACCCAAGACCATGCGGCTAAGAGCACTGCCTGTACCACAAGCTTCCAACAGGAGACTTCTCTCCACCGCAGGGGATCGGCCAAGTAGCAATACTTTCTCTCTGCAGAGAACTTTGTAGGTAGGGAAGCTGGTCATCTGCTGACTCTCTCCACATGGATTTTGTTATCCCCACTTTACAGATCAAGAAACTGAGGCCCACCGAAGGAAACACAGGGAATCAGTAGTAAAACCCAAGCCAAATGCAGATCTGCCAGTCCCCTGTTCTTCGCATTACACGCAGCAGTAAATAGAATCTAGAACCCCACTTTCAGATTCCCTAGGGGAACTGTGCCTGGTTTTTGACGTAACCCAACAGGGCTAACCTGTCTATAGCTCTGGGAGCAGAAGAAGGGAATGGGGGGAAATGTTCCTAAGGAATCATTCTGGCCCCATTTTGTGGTCAGCCAGGTTCAGACAATTCCAGGAAGCTGCAGCCTTGGAATTGAGATTTTCCCAGAGATAGACCTTTGGATTCTAATAGAAGCAGCCTGGCCTACCTACATCCCTGGGGTAACAGGTTGCCACAGCCTCTGTAAAAGACAGTGTGTGCGACATAGCAGAATGTCCCAGGATCCCAGGATGATAGGAGGGAGGTTGCCAGCCCAAGTGTTTGACCTTGATCGAGGTACTTGACCTTTCCGAGCCTCAGGGTCCACACCCATGAAGGAGGAGTGACAATGCAAACTGCATAGGACGGCCGCCATAATTCACTGAGCCAGTGCATTCTCAGATATCAGGGAAGCACTTGGCGAAGTTCAACAAAGAACAGATGCCAGTAGGAATTGAGCAGAATGATTAAGCACACCTCGGTCGGCATCCCACCCCTCGGGTGCCAACAGCTAACAGGAGTCAGGCAGGCAGGGACTTACTCTAGAAAAACAAGATTAAAGAACATAGTTGGCACATGCAGTCTCCTCGCTGACCTCTGTTTGCACTGGTCCTTTTTTCTCCTCACTCCCAGTACCTCTGGCTCTTCACCTCGTCCAAGGCAGAGCCTGCCTTGGCCCTGGGGGTCCAGGAAGGCATCCCCAGGACAGAGAAAGGCTAAAGAGCTCTCCATCCATGTTCAGCTCCTCCTCCCAAGCCAGCAAGTGTGGAAGGCCTGAGTATGAGCACAGATGAAGGGGCACAGCTCTGCTTCCGCTGCAGTGGGCTCCAAGAATCAGCAGGGTTTCTGGTTCCTGGAGGCAGGGACAGGCTCCTCTGACACTTTCCTTCTCCTCTTCTCCTCCTGCTCCTCTTTGCACTGGGGAGCAGCTTTTGGAGAGCTGGGCAGGAATGGAGCAGATGTGGGAATGCCCTTTGGAAGTCAAACAGTACTTGCTAAAGTCGTAGCCAGGGCAGCCTGTAACCCTGCAAGGCAGGGGACTGTCCTTCACATCACAGCCACCCCGTACACCCTCTCTCTCTCTCTCTGCTTTCTGCCCCTCTGTTCTGGCCCTCAGGCAGCTCACTCTCTGCTTTCAGGCATGGCTCATTTTTGCCTTCTCCATGGAGCGTGAGTGCCATTTTGTTCCCAACCCAGCTCTCCCAGTGCTTTAAAAGGTGCCTGGCACATCATAAATACTTGAATATTTGGCCGGCGCCGCGGCTCAATAGGCTAATCCTCCACCTTGCAGCGCTGGCACACCGGGTTCTAGTCCCGGTTGGGGCGCCGGATTCTGTCCTGGTTGCCCCTCTTCCAGGCCAGCTCTCTGCCGTGGCCCAGGAGTGCAGTGGAGGATGGCCCAGGTGCTTGGGCCCTGCACCCCATGGGAGACCAGGAGAAGCACCTGGCTCCTGCCTTCGGATCAGTGTGGTGCACTGGCCACAGCGCGCCGGCCACGCCGGCCATTGGAGGGTGAACCAATGGCAAAAGGAAGACCTTTCTCTCTTTCTCTCTCTCTCTCACTGTCCACTCTGCCTGTAAAAAAGAAAAAAAAATACTTGAATATTTATTGACCAAATGAGTCAAAGGCAGCTTCCAGCCTACACTGGCCAAGGCCCAGCTGCTTCCATTGCATTGGGGTTGAGATCCCACTGTTAGGTGCATAGCTCTTTGCTCCTACGTACAGAATTATTCACCCGGGGGCCTACACCTAAAGATACTCTGGGGGAAGTAAGTAGATCTGTAGGCAGTTGAGTCTTCTTGAAAGCGATTTTTTGACTCTGTGGTCTCCTGGACTCTTGTCCCTACTCCAGGGCTGTGTTCCCTGAAAGCAGAAACTCTGGTTCCTACTGCTTCTCTCCTAAGACAGCACAGCAGCCTGTGCATTGCCAGTGTCCTGGAGCTGTAGTGGAGCAGAATTCAAATCCCAGCCCCGGGAACTCCTCAGGTGATCCCCGCTTGGCAGCAGGAACACGGGGCCCTGTCATTTCCACTCCATACCCAGACTCTGGAATTGCTCTCTTATGTTTAAATGTCTTTTGTTTTTGCTGGTTAAAAAAAATGAAAGTAAGGCGTATTGATGACAGATAATTCCTAAAATATGGTAACATCCAAAGAAGAAAACAAAGAGTAGTCAAAATCCCACACAGAAAAAATATCACTACCACTCTACTGTGTATTTTCAGAGTTTCTTCTGCATGTTCTTACCTCTCCCATGAAAAAAAAAAAAAAATGTGCTTCCAGTGGAGTGTGTTTCATACTCTGGCAGAACTTGACTGCTCTTTCCACTTCTCCCCAAAAGCAGCATTTCTGAGATCACTGCACGTCTTGAGCAGTGATCAGAGTCCACGCAGCCAGGCCACAGTGACCTTGAGTCAAAGCATGGAGGAGGCCTTTGGCCAAAGCCTACTGTCCCAGTGTATCTGAGGTGCCAAATGGGATGAGGTTGTACCCTTGCCCTTGTAGAGGGCTCAGGGCATGATGGTTTCAAATGACAGGTTTCTCTTAGATTGGGCGACTGGTGGGAAAGAGTGTGTTTGTTCCGAAGTTCCATGACGAAGCTGCTGTTTTGAGAAGATTAACTTGGTGCCTTTGTGGAACACAGGAAGAACAAGAGGCACTCAGAGCAGCTGCTTAGTCACATTTGGGAAAGCACAGTTAAACAGACCCTGCCGGAGACCAGGCAAAGTGTTTTTGCTGAGTTAAGAGTCAGTGATAGCCGTGGGCGATAGAAAGCAGCATCTCACTTGCATTTCTCAGGGCAGATTGGATTCTGAGACAAGGGGCCTCAGTGTGATGCCCTATCCAGCAGCCCCACCCTCCAAGCACTCTTTCTCTGGCCTCCAGTTCAGTCCCTTGTGTGGTTCTGATGGTTACAGCAGCCTTCAGCCCTCAGGACCGTGTTTCTTTCCTCCAGCTATGACCATGAGGGCCGCCTCACCAACGTGACCCGCCCCACGGGGGTGGTGACCAGTCTGCACCGGGAAATGGAGAAATCCATCACCATTGACATTGAGAACTCCAACCGCGATGATGATGTCACGGTCATTACCAACCTGTCTTCGGTGGAGGCCTCCTACACAGTGGTACAAGGTAGGCCCCTACCCTCCGCTCCCCTACCCCTGGACTCACCCCTCTCAGACCTGAACGCAGCCAAGCCCCAGGACGTGAGTTACCCAGCCTTTTATTCAAATGTCCATAGCAAACAAACAGTACAAGAGGGCCATCTTGCAGAAACTGATTTAATCAGAAGCAGGTGAATGTCATGTGCACCCAACCAGATGGCTAGACATTTGTAAATGTCTACATATCCGAAAATGTCCATTTCAACCCCCACCAACTCTCTTCCATGCTCTGCCTTTCCATCACTACTACTGTCCACCAACCCACCATGCAGAGTTATCTTCTCAAAGGCCAGTAGTCTCTTGAGCCCATCACAAGATTTTGGTTTTTGTTGTTTCATTCTTTTCTCTTTCAGGCATTTCTTTGTTGAGTTGGTTGCCCTGGGATAAGCAATCTGTAGCAGTCTCTTGCCAAGACTGGAATCTCAAAGATTTCTAACCACCCCATGGTCATTGTGTTGTCAGACAAGCCATACAGTCCCAGACAATCACAGGGGCTGGCAAGCAAAGGAATTGTGTAGATTAATTTTTCTTTTAATTAAGATATAATGTCGGTGGGCTAGCCAGTTGTCAGGGGATAAAAGTGTCCTCTCAGTAGATAAATGGTGACATTTCTGGACTATTATCCAGCGACAGAGCCTATTTCAATGCCTCTATTTCTGCTCTGCCAAGTGATTAATGATATAGATTCTGTCCTTCTGCATGACGGCTGGTGGCACAGGAGTGGCAGGTACACCTTTGCTCGCTACCCCAAAGGCTGATGCCTCGGAGGCCAGCACAGCCCATCGGGAAGCAACACATCTGGGAAAGGAGTCTCTGGCTCGCATTTCCTTCCTGTAACTTTCTGATAAAGGAAAAGGTCATAAGTCTGATTGACTAGTGTAGATTCCACTCGGGAAGATAAACACACGTTATCGGCACTCACTGGCTCCATCCTGCTCTCGCTGTTTGGGTCTCCTGAGTAGAGATGGCATCGTGGTGGAGTCAGCAGCAGCAGGAGGGAAGGGAAGGGGCCTTTTATCTCTTGATGTTCTGGAGGAATCCAGGGCTTGCTTTGCCCTGGATCTGACCTCCGGTTAGACCAGCAATCTGGGGCTAGAGAGTAGGCAAAGGGGGTGGGGGGAACTCAAGTTGTTTTCCTTTCGTGTATTTTTTTTTCTGTATAAGCTAAAATATATATGTTAAAGTTCAGGAATTTGATTGACACAAATTGTGTAGGCAATAGACATCTTTAAATGTTTAAATGCGCTATTAATAGTCCTGAGTGCGTAAAAGAAAAATATCATGGCATAATTATTTCTGGAGTGCCACATCCTAATAATGTTTTTCTTCCCATGGATCAGTAGCATCTCTGCTACTTACCTTCACGTTGTGTGTGTGCTAATTGAAGGCAGCCCTAGACTGACAGCTGCACAGTACCATGGAAACCTGTAAAAATAGGGGTTCTATCCTCTCCCGACTAATAGCATGAATAATTTGTATCCCCACCCCCCCCACCCCTACTTACATTTTTCCAGATCAAGTGCGGAACAGCTACCAGCTTTGTAACAATGGTACCCTGAGGGTGATGTACGCGAATGGCATGGGTGTCAGCTTCCACAGCGAACCCCACGTCCTAGCAGGCACCATCACCCCCACCATCGGGCGCTGCAACATCTCCCTCCCCATGGAGAACGGCTTGAACTCCATTGAGTGGCGCTTACGAAAGGAACAGATCAAAGGCAAAGTCACCATCTTCGGCAGGAAGCTCCGGGTAAGTGGCTCCCCCCAGCTTGTTAGCACAGAAGGGGAGGAGGCGCCCCCTGTCCTCCCAGAGCTGCACGCAGCTCCTCTTGGCCAAGCTCTGCTGTCCCTTTCTGCTCTGGAAAAGACAAGCCCTCCCCTCAGACAGTGGAAGCCATGTCCCTTGGGATTCCTGTCCTGGGGAAAACAGTCTCCACTTCCCGGGGCTCGGGAAGGCAGTCGTGTAGCTGTGGGGGTTTCCCACACACGGCGCCTGGAGACGACTTTGCTCTTCCTTCCACGCGTGCCATCCACCCCCCCAGTTCTCACTGGATGGCCAATTCAACAAAGGAGTGAGGTCCAGTGCCTAGCCTGGGCCTGGTAATTTGCTGAACACCAGAACAAAAAAACATTAGAAATATAGTCACTAAACCCAAGGAGTTGACAGTGTGGGCAAACAGGCAGCTACAGGAGACGCACAGAGGAGGTGAAAAGACAGCTGGGTATCTCAGGGGAGAAGGGATACCAGAGGAGGAGCCCTGAGCCTGAGGAGGTGAAGGGAGAATTCCCAAGAGGAAAACCAACCAAGCCACACCAAGAAGTAGTGACCAGCAAGAGCCACCCACATTCTGCAACCTGCCCCAAGCTGCGTCTTCTAAACACTAACATAGCATTTATTGAGGACGTTTGTGTTGCAAACTCATGTTCAGTGCTTTACCTGTGTGATCTTATTTGAACCTTTTCAACAATCCTGTGGGGTTGCCATTATGACCTCCATTTTTCACGGAAGGAAACAAAGGCTCAGGGAAGCTAAATAATCTGTCCGAGGACACAATGGCTAGAAAGTAGCCAAGCCAGGACTCAACCCTAGTCCTATCTCTCTGGCTCATTGAGAACTGCCACGCCACACAACTTACTGTTCAGCTCCCCTGTCATCCAGGTCATCCTGGTTCTGCTCACGAATCTGTCACCATGAAGGATCATTTCCTGCCATCATGCTTACCCTTTCCAGGGGTGCCAAATCCTGGGGAGCCCAAATACAGCACGTAGTTATAGGATGCCTACGAAGAACCAGGCGCTCTACTCTGCACTTAAGATACACTAGGCCACTTCAAAAAGTTCATGGAAAATGAAATTAGAAGACAAGTTTAGGTACAAAATTGTTTGAGGTCCATGCACAGTGTTTTCTTCATATGTATTTTCCATCAGCTTGTTGAAGACCCCTCAGATGGCCCTCAGAGCAAAGGCCCTGCTCCTGCAGGTTATATTCCAGAGTAGGGAGAGATGGGAGGAAGGGGAAGATCATAAGTAGACTAATAAATGGCTAAAATAATTGCAGGTCCAAACAATGTTAGGAAGAAGGTAAGCAATGGAACAAGGTGGAGTTTAACAAGTGCTTTGGAATCCCTGGGGGTAGAAGGCTCGGCTTTGGCAAAACTTGGGTCATAACTTCTGCCTTGGGACTGGGGTGGGCTCCCATAGCCTGGGTGACCTCCCTGCAGTCAGGCCATTCCATGTTAAGATTCTACCTTTGTCTGGTTGGAGTTTAATTCTCCACATTAGGTTATCAGCACTCTCCCATGTTTTTCTTCCTGCACTGGTATCTGCAAAGTTGCAAGCTGCAATATCTTTCTAAAGACAAAAATGGAATGAGATTAGTAGCTAAATCCTTAATGACTGGATTTCGGGGCTGTGTAATTGATTTTTGATACGCTGCACTGTAGAAGTTGATTATAAGCAGTAATCGTGCCTTTTCTCTGATAAATCAGTTATGCGTTGGACTAAGTTTTCAAAATAAAAATAAGTGTGGTCCTAAAATAAAATGGCTATAGTCCCAACTCTGAATGTTAACAAAATCTTAATAATAGTACTTGTGGTAATTAGTAGAAGTTAGGCACGCAAGTCTTCTAACTGAATTTCTGCCAGGGTTAGATTTGCTGACATCATGTTTATGCAAATCAAAACACAGCTTTATCTATCAACACCTCAACATTTAATTGTCTGGTGTTAGTTCCTGTAACAATAATCACATATCCATTTAGCTCTCTTAAATGAAAATCACTATGAGATTATAACAGGTTGAGTGGACTGAAAATGTAATTTGAAAATGAGGGAGAAAGCCTGGAATTTATTTGCATCTCATTTATTTTAATTCACTTCATAAACTGTGTCGTGAATGAAATAAAAGCAACTCCTGGAAATTTCAGGGGAGCACTTGGAAGAAGGAATTGAGGGGAGATCAGGTATGATGTGGATTAAGGGACTTTGGGACCTCAGAGGACTCGGGAGCCCACGGCAGGGACTTCCCAGTCCCTAACCAAAGGTATCTGTTGGCCCCCATGGGACTCACAGGCTGGCTCAGCCAGTGGTAAGACAGACTTGGCATTGCTTTCCACACCAGCTCCACTGTTCAATGGAGCTGTGAAAGTTTTCTTTCCAGGCTCGCTCACTCTCTCTCCCTCTCTCTCCCTCTGCTTCTCCTGTCTCTGTGTAACTCTGACTTTCCAATAAATAAATATTTTTAAAAAAGGAAAGAAAGAAAGTTTTCATTCCAAAAGATGCTCACTGCATGCCAAATATCCACCCAGCACCACAGGATGAGTAGACAGCAGAAAGATAAGGAATACTGAGTGGAGGGGACAGTCAGTACAGCGACGTTATCTTGGAGGGCAGTAGTGCAAGGAAAGGGAAAGCTGAGTGTATCAGTGGGAAGAGGAATGCTAAGACCAGGTAGCAAACTGACCGTGAACTCTCAGGGGGTCTCATGGGAGTCAGGGGGGTCTGCATACACAACACTGGCGTGCTCTCGTGCCTGTGTCTTGTGATCCTGCATGCGGCCTCCAAGGTCATTGTAGGAGGGAAGGGAGTGTGGGTGCTTGAAGGGGCTTCATGAGCAAGCCCAGACACAGCATGCATCATCTCCACCCCCTCTGGCAAGAGCAGACTTGGGTACCCTCAGCTTTGTGCCGAGAAGGTATAGAAAATGCCATACCTAAGATGTTCGTGATCACACAGCAGGGTCTCCGCCACGCTTATCGGTGTCAGGGTTGACAAGGGATGAGGAGAGGCTTCAGAGAGGAGTTAGAATCAGTTTTGAAGAGCAGTGGGAATTAGCCAGGTGAAGTAGGGGAAGAGGTGGTTGGTCAGAGAGTGTTTCCTGTGAAAAGCCTAGAGGCTGAAGGGGGAATGACATTTCAGGAAACCTTGAGTGTGGCCATAGACAAGGTAGATGTGTTACAGTGTGGGGTACATACACAATGTGTCCCCGTTCAAGTCCCAGCTGCTGCATGTCTGATCCAGCTCCCTACTGTGCACCTGGGAAGGCAGCAGAAGATGACCCAAGTGCTGGGGCCCCTGCACCCACATGGGAAACCAGGGGAGATTCCAGGCTCCTGGCTCCCTAAGTTTCAGCTCCCAGCCATTGTAGCCATATAGGGAGTGAATCAGTGGATGAAAGATCTCTCCTCTCTCTCTCCCTTTCTCCCCCGCCCCCGTGTCTCTGTCACTCTGCCTTTCAAATAAATAAAATAAATCTGAAAAACAAAAAAACAGTGTGTTGTCCAGAGGCTGCACAAGGAAGGGGAAATTATACCAGACTGGCATTTATCCTGAGGACAACAGAGAGCTGTACCAGGGCTTAATTAGCAGAGTGATGTACTGGGATGTGCAGCAATAGAAAGAGCTCTCTGGCTTCCTCAAATGTGGAGGAAGACAGATTAGATGGGAGCAAGATAGGAGGAGAGGGACAGCAAGGAGGCTGCTGCATTAATCCAAACGAGAAACTAAATCGCGAGCAGGAAGACAGAGAGAAGCAGGAGGGAGAGAGCTGAGAGATATATCTGGCACACACAGTTAACAGGATCCGGCCACTGGCAGAGTGGCTCAGCCATGCTGACTTTTTGAGGGACCTTCCTCATGCTCATAGACTGAGAATGGGGCACCGTCCCCTCTTTGTGAGCTGCCCTGCTGGGCTGGGTAAGGGAGAGGGGCTGGGAGCTAAAACCTTAGACAGAAGTGGGAGGTTCCAGCAGCCTCATCTCTGTCCCCTGCCAGGTAGAAGACACTGAATGAACTTGAAAAGGCAACCGTTTAACCAGCATTAAATCGTCCTTGTTCCCCTCAAGGATAGCAGGGAATTTGGAGAAATTCTGTGTGGCAAGACTCAGGGCCTCATGCATTGTAGCAAGCAGCTGTCCACTCCCAGAGCCCTGTAAGCCTCTGGGAGTGTGGCCAGGGGAGGGATATAAAGGTCCAAAGCTCTGAGCAACCTTAAGGTTCAGCAGGATCCAAAGTCCAGGAGTAGCTGTCATGAGAAAACAGCGTTCCTGAAATTGTAGCCTACATGATGCCCTTTTTTCCCAGAATCCTCCAATCAGAGACATTCCTTACTTAGCAGGTGGAAGTGTCAGCAGCTCTCCCTCATACACTGGGGGCAGGGAAGAGAGCTGATGGGTGGCCCAGGACCACATCCTTCCACCAAAAGCTTCACAACCCTTCATCCCTACTCAAACTCAGGTAGGGAAGATTTCCACTGTGCCACCCAAGGACTTCCCAAGGAGCCTCATTTGAGGAGTCCACTTCTCTTCCTCCTCCTTTTCCTCCTCCTCTCCCTCTCTCCCTCCCTCCCTCCCTTCTAGTCCTTTCTCTGGCCTTTCTGACCTTCCAGAAACATAGGGAGCAGTTGCATCGTAGCCTCTGTAAACTCTGCAAACACAGCGACTGTGTCAACCCTGGATCCCCAGTGACAAGCACCACGAGAAAGATGTGATTATGCCCTCTTGAGGCTCCTATTGGAAGTGCTTTGTGTAGAAATACTTCTGCCCCTAGGAAGGTGCCGGATTCACAGCACGTGTGCCTGGATGTGCCAGAATCTTCCTGCTGCTGAGGGTAGGAGGCACACAACAGCTGGCTCAATAGAAAGGGGTATGCATTGTCTCACCTCGTGGGCGACAAGAGAGGAGCGCTGCTGCAAGACTCCATGACGTCATAAGATTGACATCGCATTGACGTCATCAGGCTGACATTGGTTCTGTCTCCCCCATCTCCCAGCAGACTTCCCCTTGGCAGTTGGCCTAATTTCCTCATCCAGAACACCTGTGAGCTCTTCACATTGGGCAGTCCAGCCAACGTGGCCAGTAGACTGACTGCAAGCTTACCTCAGCTTAGCGAACCCAGAAGAAAGAGGAAGGGCTCTCCCCTGGGCACCTCTATTTTTAAAAAATCCATTGGAAGAACTGTGATTGGCCTAGGGCAGATGGAGTCCAGGTCCCCAATCCAATGACTGCTCAGGGGGATGGGGCTCTGTGATTGGCCAGGCCACAGACCCACATCCACACTTGTATCTTGTGATGGGGCTCTCTGTAAATCATATAAGCTGGGGAAGCCTTAGAGATGGGGCCTGCCTGTGCCCTAACAAGGAAAGAAGAGACACTGAGTTAAAACTCTGACACCTCGGGAGCAGTCTGCACTCTCCATCCCTCCAAACGCCTGCTGGAGGACCTGTAGGAGCACTGATGCCTCCCACCCGCTCACCCAGCCAGCTTTTTCTCTAGGCCTTTGGAGGAAAGACCTGAAAGCATTCCCTTCTGTTAAGATTCACACTTCGGCTCTTTTCCCAAAATGGGTTTTGTCCATGCTTCTCTCTGAAAAGTCAGGCGTACAGCCTCACCCTAGGGTGCTTCTTCCTGATTGTGGTTTCCGTAGAGATTGCCGAAGCAAGAAACAGCTACCTGTGTAGGCAGCAGAACAAAAACAAGCTTGCTTCCCAGGTAATCTTCCAGCATTATATTGGTATAGTGTTATAAGGATGCCAAGACAAGTGGGAGTTAGTCATTTTGTTTTGGTGTCTATATGATTAATAGGATATTGCAATTACATGTTAGCATGTGTTCATTTGCTTTATATGGCAAATCAGAGTGACACAGGAGCATGCTAAGGGCAGATGTGCTTGTGTGTGTGAGCACACACACGTGGCCTCAGTTTGGCATGGAGCCCTCTCACCTACGTGAAAACCATCGTGAATTTTGTCCTTTCTATCACAATGTGTTCCTTCTTCAATTGACTAATACCTTATTTTTCGAACAAGCACTATGCTCTTGTCACTGTCCTAGGCCCTGCATATATATATATATTGGTTAACAAAACTCAACATTACATTGTAAACAGCATTTCATTATATGGAGAATAGCATTTGTACAGACAAAACAATGGGCAATAAATTTAATAGTGGTTTAAATAATGCATTAGTAGGGGCAAGTATTGTGGTGTCACTTGGGACTCCCACATTCCAGATCAGATTGACTGATTTCAGTTCCAGTCCGGTTTTCTCTTAGTGCACACCCAGCGATGAGCAGTGATGGCCCAAGCACTTGAGTCCCTACCACCCATGTAGGAGACTTGGATTGAATTCCAGGCTCCTGGCTTTGACCTGGCCCAGCCCTGACTGTTGGGCCCTTTTGGTCAATGAACTAGCACATAGAAGATGTATCTCTCTTTCTCTCTCTCTCTCACTCTCTCACTCTCTCTCTCTCTCTCTCTCACTCTCACTCTCACTCTCACTCTTCCTTTTAAAAAAGTAAATAATAAGCACAAAGGTAAACCTCTACAAAGCATGAAGCAGTGAATTCCCCAAAGAAACATTACTTTGGGACAGACGGCCAACTTACAATTTTGGATGGCGCAGTCAGTAGGAAAATGGAAAACCGTCATGGCGCTTACCCCTTAGCGAGGGAAAGTGATCATCATAGAAGTGTACTGGTAAGGTAAAGCAACAGGTGCTGCGAAGAAAAATATAGAGTAAGGACGACAGGAGACCTGTGATTTAGGTGAAGGCTACACAGAGAAAATGTTACCTGAGCTGAATCTAATGAAAAGTTGGTGGGAATTTTCCAGGCATAGGTGGGAGGAGGGGCTTCCATGCCAAGGCACAAGCATATGCAAAGGCCCTCAGGCAGAAGAGACTATTGCGTGTTTTCTGAGCAGAAGTAGAGCCAGTCTGGCTGGGATGAGCCAGCTGAGGGTGAAATCTAGGGACAGGGCCTTACTGGCCCTGGGGAGGATCTTAGAAATACTGAAGTGCTGCACAGACTGGCTGACCCACTGATGAAGGCAAAGGAGCATTGGTGTGGTATCCAGGCTGTCTGGCCTCCTCCTTGGCCACTAGGAAACCCACGAAGTGCCTGGCTCCAGGAAGCTGGAGTTGAAGAGTAGCAAGCACAGCCCATCCAGGTCACCTGGGTTGAGTCTACACCAGATGCCTCCCTTCTCTGCCATATCCTTACCAATGAATGGGCCATCTCCCTGCACCTGAGTCTTCCCAGCATCACCTGAAAACTGAATTTCTCTGTCTCTGCAGGGCCCTTGCTGGCCACCTGGGCTTTCACTTGTTAAGGTCCCCCCCTGGAATGTTCCCCTCGCCCCTTCTCCCATGCTCACCTGGTAAAGTCTTCACGTGCCCACGGAAGCGGCCCTTCCTCTGGGAACCCGCCCGTGTCAGCCCCTGTTCTGATGTTGCGTCTCTCCCCTCCCGGGGTTCCTCCGCTGTGTTCACTCGCGTTAGCTGACTCACATTTGCGGTTGTTGGTTCGTCTGTCTTCACTGTCCTCTGACTCTGAACTCCCGAGGGCAGGGGCCGTCAGCCTCTTGCTGTCGTAGGACCAATCACACTGACAAGCACATAGGGGGAGCTCAGCAGGTAGTGAATGAATGAAGTTGGAAGGGGGCACCATGAGCAGCCTCTCTCTCCCGCTTCTACTCATTTCTAGTCCCAAGAAGCTTCCAGAATGAAAGCCTCAGATATTTGGGGACCCCAGGGGAGCTGGCCACATTTCTGTCCTTGGTTTTCCTTAGTAGAACTTGAGATTATCAGAGTGGGCAGGGTCCATATCCTCACGCTGGGCATCAAGCATCTTCCACAAGACAGGGATACTAAGAAAGTCCTTGCCACCACCAGCACCGCCACCAGGCTATACCACAGATGGGGAAACTGAGGCTTGAACGGTGACATCCGGCTTCCAACCATCACCGCCTAATCAGTGTCAAGACTGTAACTCAAATTCAGGTCTTTCCACCTCCTCACCTTCCCACTGTCCAAAACAGCAAGTCATCCAAAAATCATGTTTGCTTGAGGAATACATTATTTAATGTGTTTGCAGAGGCGTACCCTTCTAATGATGCATTATTTAAGCTGATATTAAATTTATAGCAGGTTGTTTTGTCTGCCCAAGCACTGATCTCTGTATAGCTTTGAGACTTACTGGGTGGGAACTGGGGAGGGCAGCCTCTTAAACCCCAGGGAGCTGACCCAGACCGGAAATGGATGGCATCCAAGCCAGTCTTTCCCTCCAGGTAGGCGAACAGCTGAACTCTCCCAGGCAGGCGTTTCTCCTGTCAGCGTTGCCAGGCGTGGGAAATCTCACGGCTCCCCTTGCAAACCTCCGTTAGGCTGCCCATCCTCCACGCAGAGCGGGCCGAGGGTTCTTCTGGCCGTCTGACTGCAGTCTCTCCTGCTGTGTTACAGTTCCTCTTCCTGGAGGGGATCCAGCCCCGTGTAATTTCCTCCTGCCAGTTGCCCCCGTCCTGGCCCCTGGGGCTGAGTTCGAGTCACCAGTTATAGGCCCAGCCGGGCCATTTCCACGACAGCGTTTCCTTTTCTCCGGGTGTTTTACGAGCCTCCCTGTGACAGGCGTGGGCTTGGTGAGATGAAAACATAGTGGGGGGAAAATTCCACAGGGAGAACGGCTTCCCAAAGCCTGCCCTCTGCAAAAATAAAAACCGTGCTAAAGAGCCGACTTTCATTAACTGGGGAAGCCAGGCTGAGGAAAATGCCCGATAATTAAAAATAATGGCTTCCTTGCAAACACAAAATTGTATTAATTTAAAAATTGGTTTCTCTATCACTGAATTCCTACCGAGCCGGCTGGGAAGGGAATTGTGCTGATCCTGGCAGTGAAAATAATTCAAAATAACTTTTATGTTCTCCAGGAAGCCTCAAGGTTAATTTAAATATTGCTAGACTGGTAATTTAATTCAAAATAAGAGAACAGTGTGGCTAAATTAAAGCTCCTGCACACTCTCAACCGGGAATGGGGGGTGGGGGTGGGGGAGCCAGGTAGCCACCAGGGGCTGAGCAAGCCTACTGGCGTCCCCACCGTCTCGCACCCCATCGCTCAGGCCTCTCCTCCTCGTGGAAGACACCCTCTTAATTAAGGATGCGCGATTCCATTACACGAGTGACCTGAACTCCGTGGCTCAGCTTCCAGTGCATTTATTTTATTTAATTATTAGAAGGACGGGGCATTTTCAGAGAAACTGCACCTTTCAAAAGTTAATTTGAACTCGTGCTGTCACGGAGTCTGCTTCCCAGGGACATGGTGAGTTGGGGAGTAGAACTCTCCCTAAATTGGTCCCCACTAATGGTGAGCGTGGGTCCTTAGCTGTTGTTTATGGTGGGTGCTGTTGGTATGCGAGGGCTTGTCAGCGCCCAGTTCCAGCAGCAAGCTGACCGGCGCAGGTTGCCAGCCTCTCCTCCCTGCTCGCCCGCGAGGTCATTCTTCATGAAGTCTCAGCCTCTCCCACACCGGGAGAGTTGTAATGACAGTCATGATTATTTAGATGACCCACATCCCACTCCCTGCCGGGATCACACCGTGTACTCCATAGGCACACAGATATTTGGGTAGGAGGGTACTTCAAAAAGTCCTTGGGAAGTGGAATTAAAAGATTCGTTTGGTGCAAAGCAAATTCAAAATCTGTGTCTCCAAGAAGACTTCAGAAAGTTTGTAGAGATTGTGTATGGCAAAGACAGCTTCATGAACCTCAAGTTCTTTGCCCCAAAATAAGCTCATGTTTTCATTCCATTTTTCACAGGCCCCTTGCATGCACACACATATGATTGATTATATTAGACCACATACGCCGTGTTGGTTTCTCCCACGTAACTAAATATCAGGCCTTGTATCACCCTGAATTCATTTTAACCAAGTGGACGCGTCAGGATCACCCAGGAGCTTTTGAACGTCACCACGTTCCCAGCCTCTGTTCCCCGGAGCTTGGGGGGCGAGGGGGCTGCTTCCACAGGTGCCGAGTTGACCCAGCAGCAGTGTGTTGCTAGAGCAACCCTGGTGGTTCAGAATTGCAAGCTGGCTGGAGAAGCCCTGGGCCGACAGCCCCCTGGTTCCAAAGGCACCCAGCCTGGGCACGAAGCTGGCGAGCGCTGGCCGGGGACTCCAGCTCCAGCTCTTACTGGCCTGTCAGAGCCTTGTGTGTACAATAGGGATGGGAATGGTGCCCACCCAGGAGAGTGAAGCAAGGGCAGCACTGAGAGTAGCAGGGAGTCGTTGAGGGTGCGCTGGCCACGCTGGTGCTGCCGCTGCTGCCCACCCCCGCTGGCCGGTGCAGGCTCCAAGCCTGGCACTGGCTGAGCTGTAATGGTCAGGGCCTGATCAGTGCACCAGGAACCCTAGGATGCAATCAAAGAGAAGCAGGAAGGGAGAAGACAGGGACAAGGAAGCAAGATGGGAGACGGATGGCCAGGAGCGTGAGAAACAAGTGAGCTGGTGGGGGCTCACCAGCAGGTGCTCTCCTGAGAGAGAGACAGATAGACAGACAGAGATGTTATCTTCCATCCAGTGGTTCACTCCCCATATGGCTGTAGCAGCCAGGGCTGAGCCAGGCCAAAGCCAGGAGTCAGGAGCTTTTCCCAGGTCTCCCACGACAGTACAGGAGCCTAAGCCCTTGACCCACCTTCTGCTGCCTTCCCAGATGCATTAGCAGGGAGCTGGATTGGAAGCAGAGCAGCCGGGACTCGAACTGGTGCCCATGTGGGACACCGGCACTGCAGGCAGAGGCTTAACCTGCTGCGCCACAGCGCTGGCCCCAAGCTGAAACCCTTTGACATGTGGGTCTAAGACTCCTGGTGGCTTCTGCAGCTTCCCAAGTGAAGCACCCGTGACAGCCAAGCAGCTGTGTCCAGCGGGAGGGATCTGTGCATCCAGTGTGTGCTGTGCGCTTCGGAACACGCACCTCCAAGACACAGCATTCACATTGAGGTCTGTTGAAAACCCCCTCCCTCATCCTTGGTCATCTGCACTGTTCCTCCCGGGGGCTGTGGTTTGGTGGCAGGGTCTTCGCTGGCCGCTGAGCCTCCTGCTGTCCCTAGAACTCCCCACCTGTGTTCCTGCCTCCCTGCTCTGCTGCCTTCGCTGTTCTAGATGCTTCTTCACAGATGGCCCGTCCTTGTGTCTGGTGACTCGTTGGGAACTGCAGTCTTCTGGGGAGTCCTGGTCCCGGTCCTGGGTTCAAACCCCCCCACCCCGCCACTTGTCTGGCTCTAGGGGACCCCTCTGGAACACGTCCTACTTGTGTTGTGA
This sequence comes from Oryctolagus cuniculus, assembly GCF_051225735.1. Classification (NCBI taxonomy): domain Eukaryota; kingdom Metazoa; phylum Chordata; class Mammalia; order Lagomorpha; family Leporidae; genus Oryctolagus; species Oryctolagus cuniculus. The sequence continues at coordinate 56,457,928 of NC_142872.1, forward strand.
GAATTAAAATAAGATCAACTATGTAAATACCTAGCATAGCACCTGTCAATGCATTAGGGGCTTCTATCAGTTTAGAATAGTTTCTAGTAGCAGGACCTTAAACAAAAGATAGGCTTATTGTTTTCTTAGGACCCAAAGCGAGCCTAGAGGTAAGCAGTCTGACTGACCATGGGAGATGCCCAGATCAATAGGGATTTAGACTCTTTTTCTTTGTGTAAGTATAAGCCAATCCTGGAGATTTCCATCCTCAAAGCTTGCCTCATATTCACAGGGTAAATGCTGGAGCTCCAGCCATCACAGTCACATTTCCCTTGCGGAAATGAGGAAAATAGGAAGAGTAAAAAGTTACCCACCTATCATCTGGCTCAGCTGCTGTTAAGAATACTTGCCAGTAGTCTCAGCGACCAACTATCACTTACATACAAGTGCCGCTGCAGCATTAGGGCAAGGGGAGGAGGAGTCAGACGGCTCTGGCGTCTTCCTCCTGCCTGTTGACCATCTTCCCTGCTCGGCAGCCACCCCGGGGACCGGTGGATTTGCAGTCGATGATGCTGGAAGAGTCGGGCGAGTCTGCCTCATTCCACTCACTCCCAGCCGTGCGCTCAGGGCGGCCGGGCCTCGGGAGCCCCCTCCCCAGAGTCTGGTGTCCCAGCTCAGCGTCCTGGGGCACACGGTCTCCTCGGATCAGACCGCATATGACATTACGTCTGGGTGTGGCCCACGACGCCTTTCAGGCTCCCCTTGCTTGGGGTCCCCTCGGCCCTCCCGCTGAGGTCTCCCCTCCACGTCTTGCTTCCTTGACTGCGGCGAGACTGGTCTCAAATACAAAAGCAAAGGAGGCTTGGGAACGAGCCTTCACACCAGCAGGCCTTTGTGACATGCAGATCTAGGTGCCTCCCCACTCTCAGAGGCCTTGGTGTGGGATTTCCCAAGAAACCCCAGCACCTGCTCGTCAGGATCATTCGCTTCCCAGCTGACGGGGTGCCCAGAGACGGTTCTGGGGTGCAGATACACAAATTACCTTGCTCTCAGCATAGCCAGGCAGGGAAGTCAAAACCCCAGGGCCCAAGGCCGTCTGTGGCAACATCAGCGTCCACACAGTTGTCAGCATCTTCACTTTCAGCAACACGATGGCACTCCTGGTAACTGTGCAGTGCGCAGCCTCAGTGACTGTTCACTGCGGACATGCCTAGGTCAACATCTGCAACCATCGGAAGCCTCATTTCTGTATTCCAGTGCCCTAAGCGTATAGGACCTCTTCTGTGTGTGCTACAAGGATAGCGGGTTTAGTAAGCACTCCTGTAAAAGTCAGGGTGATTTCTTCCTCCAACGAGCACTTAGTCCCTGCTCACCCCAGCCGAGGGCTCCACAGGAGCCCGAGCTGGCACACCTGGCTAGGAGTCTTAAACCAGGCCCGTTGTGTTCCCCCAGGTCCATGGAAGAAACCTCTTGTCCATCGACTATGACCGGAATATTCGGACAGAAAAGATCTACGACGACCACCGGAAGTTCACCCTGAGGATCATCTACGACCAGGTGGGCCGCCCCTTCCTCTGGCTGCCCAGCAGCGGGCTGGCGGCTGTCAACGTCTCCTACTTCTTCAACGGGCGCCTGGCTGGCCTGCAGCGGGGAGCCATGAGCGAGAGGACCGACATCGACAAGCAGGGCCGCATCGTGTCCCGCATGTTTGCCGACGGCAAAGTGTGGAGCTACTCCTATCTGGACAAGGTGGGTGCGGGAGCGGCCGCGCCCTGCCGGCGCCCCGAATGCTGCGGGGGTGGGAGCGCGCTAGACAGCCACTAATGACAGAAGCGACGGATTGTCTGATTTTATTCCAAAGAAATAAGTGCCGTGGAAGCGGACAGAATCATCCCGCCGGCCACACGGCTAATCGTTACTTAGGAATTGGAAATGCAGTGATTCATTTCTGTCCTGCCCTAAATTAAGCCGTCAGGGTGGGGAATTGTGCCGAAGACTCAACGCGCTGAGCGGTCTCCTCCTGCTTGGCCTCTTGGCTGAAGCGGCCGGCAGACCCTGCGTGTCAGTCCACGGGTCTGCAAGGGCCCACGCGGGACCCCCACTGGGACAAAGGTCAGCCTGGAGTGGCAGTAAAGAGAGGTCCCTTCAGGGCACATGGCAACGCTTCCGTAGGCTGTCCTGGTCCCTTAATCAGCAGAGAGGGGCTCGCCCATTCTGAGCCTCTCACCTGGCCTCCCTGGTGCAGGTCCATTTCTGCCTTCTGGCCAGATCCTCAGGGTACTAACCTACAGCCAGAGCCACCCCCTTACCCGCCCGTGCCCTGCCCTGCCTGAGCGCTCTCGCATCAGCCATCGACCACTGCGCTAGTCGATGGGGAGGAGGGAGCGAATTTCCCAGTTGCCTCTAGTGGCGGCCATTGTTTTCCTGAAGAATCAGAGATTCTAGGTGATTTCATCTCTCATCCACTGAGTCAGAATGGAACTTTTGACAGGAGCCCTGGATATTTCGGTACCCTGCTGGCAGTCACCAGGAGGCGGGAGGCTTGGTGCGCCCAGTGGGCTCAGTCTATTTAGCCTCTGGTCTAAGCATTCCCTCCTTCACGGTCACCAGCCGACCCTTGGGGGAGTGGAATAAATTCTGTGTATGTGGTTGCTTGGTCCTGCAGAGCTCACTCACGTGTTCTCTCTCCCTTCCCCCTCCAGTCCATGGTCCTCCTGCTCCAGAGCCAGCGTCAGTATGTGTTTGAGTATGACTCCTCTGAACGTCTCCATGCTGTCACCATGCCCAGTGTCGCCCGGCACAGCATGTCCACACACACCTCCATCGGCTACATCCGCAACATCTATAACCCTCCCGAAAGCAATGCATCCGTCATCTTCGACTACAGTGACGACGGCCGCATCCTGAAGACATCCTTCCTGGGCACCGGGCGCCAGGTGTTCTACAAGTATGGGAAGCTCTCCAAGTTATCGGAGATTGTCTACGACAGTACCGCTGTCACCTTCGGGTATGACGAGACCACCGGTGTTTTGAAGATGGTCAACCTCCAGAGCGGGGGCTTCTCCTGCACCATCAGGTACCGGAAGATCGGGCCCCTCGTGGACAAGCAGATCTACAGGTTCTCTGAGGAAGGCATGGTCAATGCCAGGTTTGACTACACATATCATGACAACAGCTTCCGGATTGCAAGCATCAAGCCCGTGATAAGTGAAACGCCCCTTCCCGTTGACCTCTACCGCTATGATGAGATTTCTGGCAAGGTGGAACACTTCGGCAAGTTTGGAGTCATCTATTATGACATCAACCAGATCATCACCACCGCCGTGATGACCCTCAGCAAGCACTTTGACACCCACGGGCGCATCAAGGAAGTCCAGTATGAGATGTTCCGGTCCCTTATGTACTGGATGACCGTGCAGTATGACAGCATGGGCAGAGTGATCAAGAGGGAACTCAAACTGGGACCCTATGCCAACACCACGAAGTATACCTATGACTACGATGGGGATGGGCAGCTCCAGAGCGTGGCTGTGAATGACCGCCCAACCTGGCGCTACAGCTATGACCTCAACGGGAACCTCCACTTGCTGAACCCAGGCAATAGTGTGCGGCTCATGCCCTTACGCTATGACCTCCGGGATCGGATAACCAGACTTGGAGATGTGCAGTACAAAATTGACGACGACGGCTATCTGTGCCAGCGAGGGTCCGACATCTTTGAGTACAATTCCAAGGGCCTCCTAACAAGAGCCTACAACAAGGCCAGTGGGTGGAGTGTCCAGTACCGCTATGATGGTGTGGGACGGCGGGCTTCCTACAAGACCAACCTGGGCCACCACCTGCAGTACTTCTACTCTGACCTCCACAATCCGACTCGCATCACCCACGTCTACAATCACTCCAACTCAGAGATTACCTCACTCTACTACGACCTCCAAGGCCACCTCTTTGCCATGGAGAGCAGCAGTGGAGAGGAGTACTATGTTGCCTCAGATAACACAGGGACGCCCCTGGCTGTGTTCAGCATCAATGGTCTCATGATCAAACAGTTGCAGTACACAGCCTATGGGGAGATTTACTATGACTCCAACCCCGACTTCCAGATGGTCATTGGCTTCCATGGGGGACTGTATGACCCCCTAACCAAGCTAGTCCACTTCACTCAGCGTGATTACGATGTGCTGGCAGGACGATGGACCTCGCCAGACTACACCATGTTGAAAAATGTGGGCAAGGAGCCAGCCCCTTTCAATCTGTACATGTTCAAGAGCAACAACCCGCTAAGCAATGAGCTGGATTTGAAGAACTATGTGACAGGTGAGGACCTTTTTGCCTCGGCTGGGGAGTGGTTTGCTGTGGGGTGGTTGTCCTAGTAGATGGGTGCTTGAAAGGTCTTACATCTGATGGTGGGAGAATCCTGCAGAGTTAGCAACCCAGGGAGTGCAGTTGACAGGAGTCCTGCATCTAGGAAAGTAGAGGGACAGTGGCAGAGAGAAGTCACCAGGTCTGTTTGAAGATGTCATGACCACTTTCAAGTTTCAGTTGAAACAACTTAAAAAAGCCCTTGCTACCCCCGATAGAGGAAAGCAGCCTAAGAAGGGGGCAGGGAGTGGGGGGGGGGGGAATGGGACTCTGGCGTCAAAAATATCTGGTGCAAATTCTCTGTCTTCTGTCTAAGTCACAGAGCTTTGAGCTAGCGACCGGTCTGTGAACTGTGCTTTGCATCTCTGTGAAAGGGCACTGGTACCACCATCCCATAGAGTGAGCACGAGGAGCTCGTGTGAAGTCCAACGCTGGCCCTTAGAGTGGGTGTCCATGAAGTGGCCTCTTCTTGTGCTCTGACATCGTCATTGCTGGTAAAGCAGTGGAGTTAGTATCCGCACTCAGGCGACTGAGCTCAGCTCCTTTTCCCTGGAGGCTGTCCTGCTGAGACACGTAGCCAACGGGTGACAGTGACACAGAGCAGGATGAGTGAGTCCCTGCTACCCTAGTAGAGGACTGCAGAACATTTGTGAGAAATGCAGTTAAAAGATAAGCTTATTGTAGTGTCAAAAAATTGAAATACACACATAGTGGTGGTTTTTTTTTTTTTTTGCAACAGATATTTTTCTTGAGCATTTTGAGGACCTCTCATGTAGGTATCCAGGTGTTTATTTGAAAAGCATTTGACATCATGATACCATGCTAGAATTTGGGGATACAAGGGTAAATATGATGAACACCCTTCTCAAAGAGTGTGTGTGTGTGTGTGTGTGTGTAGATGAATTCTAATTTGGAAGAGTTGCCATAAGGTAAAAGAACCTTGGGCCTGAGGAAGAAATGGGGTCTCAGTTGGTAAAGTGGGCTTAAGGCTGAAAGCAGATTAGGAGTAAAAGCCAGAAGAACATACAACGCTTACAGAGGGGTATGGGAAGGAAAGTAGATGATCTCCTTCCCTATGGTAATGAGAAACTTGTGAAATAAGGGACCATGTCCCCCCATGTGTCCATCTATCCATCCATCTACTTATTCACTCATTCACCATGTATTTGTAGAATATCTGGCTTGTACTAAGTACTAGCAAGGCAGGGGAGAGCAAGATCAAGTCCCCGTTCTCAGGGAAACTTACAAGGAAATCAGGATGGATGGATGGATTCATGGATGGATGGATGGATGGAGATACAAGTGATAGATATTCCCAAAGAGCTTGGGCCCCAAATCAGGTTGCTAGCCATCAACCAGGCTGGGACCACATGATGAAGAAGAAACAATGAGGATCCCAGGACTTCAAGCCACCAAGTTCAGGAAGCTCACAGCTTTTTGGGCAGGATCTTGGAACCATCAACACTCAGATGACCAAGGTCACTCTCTGTTCACCAAGACAGCATGAAAGTAGCGTGGAGCACAGTGCTGCCCTCAGTACCCCACACTGCAGAAAGAGACCGCCTTAGAGATCAATGTGCGGCTATGCAGTACTTCACTGACAAGCTCCTGACCCCATGAAGTTGAACCCAGCATCTCCATACAACAGTGCCTTGCAAGCATAGAGCTGTGGCCAACCTAGTCCCTCTCACCTTCATCCAGGTGCCTTGCCATGGTATCCTGCCAGTCTTTCCCATGGCCTAGCATCACACACATACACACACACACAGCACATCAGATAATAAGTGCTTTAAAGATCAATAAAGTAGAATAAGGAATTGGCAGACTGATGGGAAGTGTCCCCTTCATTTAGAACATTCACAGAAGGCCTTTCTGAGCTGGTGACTTTTGGACAGAGGTCTTCATGAATTGGAGAAGGGAGAGGAAGAAGATTCCAGAGAGAGGACTTGGTGTGAGTAGTGAGGCAGACCAAGCCTAGCTCAGCCATGAGAGAGAATCCTGCCCCAGCCAGAAGCTGCTGTCCTAGACCTGTGCTTGGCCCTGGATCACTAGGGACAAATGCACCAAAGAGAAAACCCCCAGAGTGGGCTAAACAGATGCCTACTGCGGCCAAGGCCCAAACAAAATCACTCCCAAGGCGCAGTCAACCTCCCTGACCCCCTCGGTCACTTTCCTGCTTCCCCAGAAGAGGCAAAAGCAAATGAGCAGGGTTTTCTGGCTGGCAGGAGGGCTTTCCTCATACCAGTGCTTCACGGAGACGCCGTAAATGGGAACCCAATCAAGTTGAACCAAGTCCAACCAAAGTGAATCCAGAAACCATTAGAAAGAGTCTGACATGAAGGGTGGTGGCAGAGAGGCAGCGTACAGAAGGCTGAAGTGTGTAGTCGCAACTGAGAGAAGAGGGCCCCGGTGGAAAAGGGAGCCCGTCCAGGCACGACCCGCACCTGCTGCCACCTGTTGTCGATGCGTTGACCCTTACCAAGAGGACCCGAGCAGAGAACACCACATCGTTCTCTGCTGCTCCAGTGTTGGCTCATCTGTGTGCCCCAGTCTAAATTAGTCTTAATTTGCCACTTAGGAGACTGGCAGAGTGGTTGAACTTCCTGCTCACAATTTAAGCAGAAGAGGTAATTAAGATGTAGTCAGGAGGAACACAAAGCACAGGACTTCCTCTCTCCAGTAACCACTAGAAGCGCTGCTGTCGGGAAACAGAGCTCTCCCAGTGCAAGTGGCAGCTCCTGGAGCTGGAAGATGTTTTGTCACTGCCCCCCAGAGTCTGCTGCACAGGATGCTGGCTGTGTGTATACTCTCAGACTCCTGCTGCAACACAAGTGGCGATGCCAGCAGCAGGTGTAGGGTGTTAAAAGCGGTCCCTTTCCTGAAGCAGGGCTCTCTGAACACACACTGTTTACAGAAACATATTTGACAACTGGTACACCTGTGAGGAAATCTATTGGAAGACAAGTGTAGAGGAGAGGCATGGAGACAGGCGTCCCTACCACAATCCTCCGTGCCCTAGACTTTTCCACGTGAGCATCCCAGGAAACTGCTCAGTCCTGGGCACCCCGGCCCCCTGCCCCGCCCCTGAGCTCTGTGGCCAGGGCATTCCATCTGCTGTCGGGCCCTGAGCACGTGTCGGAACAGCAATCCCCTGCTGAGTGACTTGAACAAATGTCTTTACCTTTCTGAGCCTGTGTTTGTTCCTCTGCAAAATTGTGAGGGCAGTAGGGTCGTCTGAACATGACAAGTTCCAACATGGAGTGAAGCAGCGTATTCTTTATTTAACAAAAAGGAGCAGCTATGTCTTGGAGATGGTTTGTTCGTGAGGCATGCAAGCACCACCCATTTTCTGGGAAATGTGAGGAAGGGTCTCCAGACCACCTTGAAATGGGTTCAGACTCCACTCTGAGTGGCACTGCAGCAGCAAACAAGAAACTCCAGATGAAATTTGGGTTCAGAGAACCTTCTAGAAGTAGTCCATGATGAATCGTGTTGTTCCCCCAACCCTCTCTCCCTGAGGGGGTCTCTGGGCTTACAAAGCCCTGGCACACTTGAGCTGAAAGTCGGATTTTGCTGGGCCTCGTTTCTCCAAGTGAGGAGGCAGGCTCAAGCTCCTTCTCACGCGCCCCTCAGCTCGCGTTTACACTTCACACTCACAGAGCTCTCGGCTTGGCTCGGAGGCAGCGCACGCGCGGCAGCGGCGCCTCACGCTGAGAGGAGCGGGCGGAAAAGGGAGTGATGAGCCATTAGGAGGGACCACATCGCCAGCTCCTGCCTCTCAACAGATTGTTTAGGGAGCCTGGCGCAAGATAACACCAATTACTTCACGGGGAGGAGGGGGGTTTATGTTGATCCAGGAGCGCCTTCTGAAGAGTGGAGGAGGCGGGGAGTCCCTCAAAGGAGCCTGGTTTCAGCATAGCTTAGCCTCAGAAACAGAGCCAGGCTAGCAGTTTTAAAGAGAAGGCTTTCAGATGGAGAGAAAGAGGAGGAGGAGGACGACATAGGCTGTTACCGCTCGCAAGGGTGGCCGCTAACCTTCCCAGTCTGAAAGGCTGACGATTGTTTATTTTTGGACATTTCTCAAGAGGACACACTGCAATCTCTGGGTCCATGCACACAGCAGAAGCCGATTCCATCATCAGACGATCCGCGTCTCCACCTTCCCTCGCCTCCTCCACGTTTGGAGCCGCCAGCCCCTCTGCTCCAATTCTTCGTTGAGCATCGACTGCAGTATCGTGATCCGCTGTCGCCGTACTCTGCTGTGGATCATTAGAACCCTCTGCTTCTAATTGTGTTTTGTTGCCCGTTATCCATCCTCCCTCTGTCCACCCCACCCCCGCGCTCCACTTCTCCTGGCCTCCAGTAATCAGTATTCCAAATTCAGGTCGACTTGTTCTTTTTTTAGCCTCCACGTTAGGCAACAAAAGCAAAACTAGAAATAATGGGATTCTGTCGAACCAAGAAGCTTTTGGCACTGCAAAGGAAACAAGTAATACAGTGAAAAGACACCCAAAGGAACAGGGGAAAGTATCTGCAGATGGTTCATCTGACCAAGAATTAATACGCAGAATATAAGGAACTCAAAGAACTCAGTGATAAGACTTAACCAAAAAAAAACCCAAACAACCCAGTAAAGAAATTGGCAAAGAATCTGAACAGATATTTCTCAAAAGGAGAACTACACGTGGCCAACAAACATGGGAAGAGAGGCTCACTCTCACCAGCTGCAGGAAGTTCTTGACTTCGCGTCTGCTGTGCCCTCCTCTGGAAGGGGTTCCTACTAGGGAGAACCAGGGAGGAGGAGGAGAAGATCCCAGTGGGGAGACTCCTCTGAAGACAAGAGCTTCCCACACAATCTGCCCATCCTCCGTGGGAGATGGGATGATGTTGTACGGTCTGGAGATCAAGCACTAAATAACACTGAAAGACAGATAGGGAAGTCGCTTCTCAACACGACTTGATTCTCCCAATTCTGTCTCCTCTTGGTGTTGGGATGTATTTAACACCTCATTAACACATCTAATCACCTTTTCCAACAGAGAAAGCTGATCTAAGAATTCCTCCATAGCAGGTCACACAATCGGGCTCTGATTTAATGGCATGACTTGGTTTTGTTTTAATTTTATAGTTATATTCTCTTGACAACAAGGCAGTCTGCCTCTCGTTTAAGGTAGTGATATAAAGCTCCTTTTTAAACCATTAACTTATTTGGACTGCCACTGTGGTGCAGCAGGTAAAGCCGTTGCCTGTGACACCAACATCCCATATGGGTGCCGGTTGGAGACCTGGCTGTTCCACTTCCAATCCAGCTCCCTGCTAAAGGCCTGGGGAAGCAGCAGAGGATGGTTCAAGTGCTTGGGTGCCTGCACCCACATAGGAGATCCAGAAGAAGCTCCTGACTCATGGCTTTGGCCTGGCCTAGCCTGGGGAGCAGCCATTTGGGTAGTGAACCAGCAGATGGAAAACATTCTGTCTGTCTCTCTCTCTCTTCTCTCTCTCCTCTGTCTGTATAACTCTGACTTTCAAATAAATAAATCTTTTTGAAAGAAAGAGATCTTGGATCCACTGACTCACTCCCCAGGTGGCTGCAACAACCAGCACTGGGCCAGGCCAAAGCCTGGAGTCAGGAGCTTCATCCAGGTCTCCCACATGAGTAGCAGGGGGCCTAGGCACTTGGACCATCTTCTGCCGCTTCTCCAGGCCATTAGCAGGGAGCTGGATGAGAAGTGGAGCAGTGGGGATTTGAACCAGTGCCTATACAGGATGCCAGCATCAGTGGCAGTGGCTGTACCCACTACACCGCAACTCCAGCCCCAAAAGCTACTTTTAAAAAATGATTTATCTAAGTGGAAAGGCAATTTTTTTAAAATCAGTGAGTAAATAATAGTACAGCGGATACCAGGATAGGGCCAAGAAGAAAAAAAAAAAAAAAAGATTGTGACATATGAGCATGGCTCTCCCAAGTTGGGAAATCGGTACTCTACAGCACCCAGGGTCCCACCTGGCACAGAGGAGGCACTTCCCACATACATGATTACTACTAGGTTAAAGCCAGTCTTCATTCCGCTTGATTCTGGCACACTTTTGAATTGAGATTCCAACCCATATGAAAGTACTTAAAAGGTTCATAGGTAAATAGAATTCACTGGTAAGTTTAAGAAATTTTTAAGCGTGTGCTTAATTTTTTCATCATACACATTTCTCATGAATTTATCCAAGACTCCTTTATTCTTCAGTGACTCATAAGTGACCTATTGCAAACATGCATGTTGCTGAGGCACACAAAGCACTAGGCTGTGCCCAGGGAACGGGAGAGCCACGGGCTCCAGATCCCTTCTCATTACAGGGTTCTCGTATATCACAATGTCTAAGAACTTGCATTAAATTCCTTGCAATAGTCCCAGAACAGGAGGTAGCTCTCCCTTCGTCTCTTCAGAAACATTTCTTAGGCAAGTAGAGTTCCATCCTCTGTCACGGTTACATTACTTAGGGTAAGTTCGTCCACAACATTCCATGTTCATTCATTATTGGGCACCTGGTTAGTGCTAGGTATTGTTGTAGGGCTTGGGGAGACATCAGTGGCAAAAAAAAAAAAAAGATTTGTTAACTCCTGGTGGAGCTCACCTTCTGAGTGAGGGAGGAGACAGGGACTATTAGACAGACACAAGTGTTGCCACGTGTTAGAAGGTGATATTGGGATGGGGATGCAGTGAGGAGCAGGGTAAAGGGACTTGTGATTGCTGGGGTTGAAGATAGGGAAGTGGGGTTTTGTGGTGGTTGGGGTTGGCTTTAGGGAAGAGGCAACATATGAGCCAAACTTGAAAGAGGTAAGAAAAGGGAAAGAGGCAGAAAATACTTTCAGTGAAGAACATTCTAGTAGAGAGACTTAATGGTATAAAGGACCTGAGATGAGGGTGCAGCTGACACATTCAAGAAGTAGCAGAGGCCGGTGCCGCGGCTCACTAGGCTAATTCTCCGCCTTGCAGCGCCGGCACACCGGGTTCTAGTCCCGGTCGGGGTGCCAGATTCTGTCCCGGTTGCCCCTCTTCCAGGCCAGCTCTTTGCTGTGGCCAGGGAGTGCAGTGGAGGATGGCCCAAGTGCTTGGGCCCTGCACCCCATGGGAGACCACGATAAGTACCTGGCTCCTGCCATCGGATCAGCACGGTGCGCCGGCCGCAGTGCACCAGCCGCGGCGGCCATTGGAGGGTGAACCAACGGCAAAAGGAAGACCTTTCTCTCTGTCTCTCTCTCTCACTGTCCACTCTGCCTGTCAAAAAAAAGTATACGCCGTGGCTCACTTACCTAATCCTCTGCCTGTGGCGCCAGCACCCCGGTTCTAGTCCTGGTCGGGGCGCCGGATTCTGTCCCGGTTGCTCCTCTTCCAGTCCAGCTCTCTGCTGTGGCCCGGGAAGGCAGTGGAGGATGGCCCAAGTGCTCAGGCCCTGCACCTGCATGGGAGACCAGGAGAAGCACCTGGCTCCTGGCTTTGAATCAGCGCAGCATGCCGGCTGAGCAGCCATTTGGGGGGTGAACCAACGGAAAAAAAAGGAAGACCCTTCTCTCTGTCTCTCTCTCACTGTCTAACTCTGCCTGTCAAAAAAAAAAAAAAGTGTAAGTATGGAATTTATCCCTAAGACCCGTAGGGATCTGCAAAAGAAAAGTGAAAACAGATTTTCAAGCAAAACATTTGCACATGAATGTTCATGGCAGCATCATTCATAGTAGTTTTTCTAAAGACCCAAATTGTCTCAGCTGATGAATGCATAAGTAAAATATGGTAGACCCGTGCAATGGTCTATTACCCAGTGATAAGAAGGTTTACATATTATTATATGCCACAGCATGGATACGCCTTGGAAACACTATGTTAAGTGAGAGAAACCAGACACAGAAGGCTGTATATTTTATAGATTTCCGTTTATGTGAGATGTCCAAAGCAGGCAGATCTACAGAGACAGAGAGCAGGTTAGGGACTGTGGGGAGGGGGAAATTCGGAGGGCCTGCTCATGGGTATGACCTTTCTTTTGGAGATGCTGAAAGTGGTAGGAATTAAACAGACCAGGGTGCTGGCATTGTGGCACAGCAGGTCAAGCTGCAGGTTGTGATCCAGAATCGCATATTGGAGCACCAGTTCTAGTCCTGGCTGCTCCACTTCTGACCTAGCCCCTTGCTAATGCAACTGGAAAAGCAGCAGACAATGGCCCAAGTGCTAGAGCCCCTGCCACTCATGTAAGAGACTCAGGTGGAGTTCCTGGCTCCTGGTTTCAGCTAGGCCCAGTGTTGGCTGCTGGGGCCATTTGGGGAGTGAACCAGTGAATGAAATGTGTCTGTGTCTGTGTCTGTGTCTGTGTGTATGTGTGTATGTGTATGACTGCCTTTCAAATACATAAAATCTTTAAAAAAAAAAAAAAGGAATTAGAAACGTATGATGATTACACAAGTATGAATGTCCTGGAACCCTCTGAACTGTGCACTTTAGAATGGTGAATTTTATGTGACATGAATTTTACTGCAATTCCAAAAATAAGGATGAAAAGATTTACTGGTGGATTAGATGTGGGGAATGAGAAAAAAAGTTAACCCTGGTAGGATGGAGTTGCTGTTATTCAAGATTGAAAAGACTGAGGGTGGGGTAGGTTTGGAAGAGAGACTAGGAGCTCAGCTTTCAAAACGGTGAATTTGCAATGTCTTAGCTAAGCAAGCTCAGAATGCAGGGAGGAGTCCAGGCTGGAGATGCTGGAGTGGGCATCAGTGTGGAGATGGTGCTTGGGCCGTGGGTTGGAGTAGATCAGCATGGTTGTGTGTGGACACGAGGATGTTCAAATAGTTCATAGACTGAGCCTGGGGCATCCCAATGTGACTTTTGATGAGCTAAGGAGAATTAAAAAAAAAAATAATAAGACAAGGAAGCTACTTAGCTGGGAGAAAGAAAGAACAAGTAAGTGGTGTCCAGAGGCCAAGACAAATGGAAAGGGGAGAGTCTTCCACCTGCCAGATACTTCTGAGAGGTCACATAAAATAAGAGCCAAGGCCAGCGTCAGGGTTATCAACACAGAGGCCATTCATGATGGTGTCAGGGCTGTGGCAAAAGGCTGCTGCAAAGGAGAAGAGGAGGAGAGGGAAGACAGTGGGTAGGAGAATTCGGTTGCTTTTGTAAAGGAGAATGAGAAGGGCAGGAGCAAAAGGAAGAAGAGAGGAGAACTTTTTGAAAAAAAGGTTTATTTATTTACTTGAAAGACAGTTACACAGAGAGAGAAGGAGAAGCAGGCAGAGAGAGGTCTTCCATCCACTGGTTCACTCCCCAGTGGGCCACAACAGCCAGAGCTATGCCAATCTGAAGCCAGGAGCTTCTTCTGGGTCTCCCACATGGGTGCAGGGGCCCAAGCACTTGGGCCATCCTCCACTGCTTTCCAAGCCCATATCAGAGAGCTGGGTCAGAAGTGGAGCAGCCAGGACTCAAACCAGTGCCTATATGAGATGCCAGCACTGCAGGTGGTGGCTTTACCCACTACACCACAGCGCTGGCCCTGGAGAACTTTTTAAAAATATTTATTTATTTATTTATTTGAGAGTCAGAGTTATGGGGTGGGGGGGGGAATATCTGTGTAACTCTTTCAAATAAATAAATAAATCTCTAAAAAAATGGAGGGATCAGAATTACCAGTGATGCCAGGGCCAGAGCATGAGTGTGAGAGTGGGTGAACAGTCAGCCCCAGGGCAGAGGAGGCCACAGAACTAAGAGGTCAGGAGGCTGGGAAAATCGACTTCCTGTACAAGGAAACCATGAAGAATCGGTTCAGGAACAGAGATGGACAGAATGACAGTGGAGGAGAAGCCAGAAGATTCCAGAGTGTTGCAGAAATCCTCAATGACTGCAGGTGCGGCAGTGATGGGATAAGCAGGTGCAGGGGAGGAGGAGAGATCGGTTCCATTACAACAAGAATGGAAAGGAACCTCTGGAAGTCCTGGGAGCACATCCTCTCAAATGTAAATTCCAGAGAGGCCAGGCTGTGTTTGGGGAGTTAGGGAGAGGCAGAGATGCGGCAGTAAAGGGAGGGGCGCACAGGCTGTGAGGCAGGATCTTGGGGTGCCCGTCATGAACAGGGATGTGGAACACAAAGAGTTAATCCCTTGGTGCTGGCGCCACGGCTCACTTGGTTGATCCTCTGCCTGCGCCAAGTTAGTCCCTTGGTGCGGCGCCAGCATCCCATAGGGGCACCGGGTTCTAGTTCCAGTTGCTCCTCTTCCAGTCCAGCTCTCTGCTGTGGCCCAGGAGTGCAGTGGAGGATGGCCCAAGTGCTTGGGCCCTGCACCTGCATGGGAGACCAGGAGGAAGCACCTGGCTCCTGGCTTCAGATCGGCGTAGCTCCAGCCGTAGCAGCCATTTGGGGGGTGAACCAACAGAAGGAAGACCTTTCTCTCTGTCTCTCTCTCTCTCACTAACTCTATCTTTAAAAAAAAAAAAAAAAAGAGTTAGCCCCGCTGGGCTGCAGGCAACGGTGCCAGTGAAGGTGCAGGTGCGTGGAGGCCTGGGCTCCAGGGCATTGCACCAGTGACTGCAGAGGGAGGCCAGGCGGCCTGGGAGAAGCAGTCTTGGGCTGAGCGCCCAGGCCATCAGCAGAAGGCAGGACACGTGCCGCACGTGGTAGAACTCCCAGTGCATGGGACCCAGTCTCTGTTCTTGTCAGGGGAGAGGCAGGCTTACTCTGAGCACACAGAGCTGCGTCCTGGTGTCTCTTAGAAGAGTAGGAGGGCTGGAAACAGCACAGCTGGTTCAAGTCTAGTCCGTGGAAACCCCCTCCCTGGTGAGCCAGCCTCAGGGCAGCACCCCCATCGCAGATCCCTCTAGCCCATCCTGGTATTTCTCACTCCCAAGACATGGCCTGGACTCTGACAGCTGGTCTCCTTAAATGCTTGCCAAATGATAGTGTTCAGGTGCATGGGGTGGTCCATGAGCCAGGCCCTGTGCTAAGTCTTTTCCGTAGGTTTTTTTCCATTGATCCTCTCAGCTACCCCGTGAGAGTGGTGCAGTTATTATCCATAGTGGAGGAACCGGGGCTTAGAGAGCGGCAGACCCGCCCCCAAGGTCACACAGCGAGGCAAGTTGAAGGTGGACCTGCCTTGCTGCAGCACGGGCCGCCTTAATCACCAGTTGTGATTAAGAGCCAGTGGTGGCTCTCTGTTGGCCAACTTTGGCAGAGGTCTGCTTACTGGAAGCAGTGGGTGCAGACCCAGTCCCAATGCCCTCTCCCTGAGGACACCACACCTGAGCACCCACTTGACTTAGTTCTCTCTGTACAAGCTGCTGCTGCCCTCTATCCATCATGACATCATGATTTCAGGCATCTTTATTTTTGTTTCCACTGCAGATGTGAAAAGCTGGCTTGTGATGTTTGGATTTCAGCTTAGCAACATAATTCCTGGCTTCCCAAGAGCCAAAATGTATTTCGTGCCTCCTCCCTATGAACTGTCAGAGAGTCAAGCGAGTGAAAATGGCCAGGTAAGCAGACGTTCCTGCCCAGAACCCGAAGGACTCTCATGCTCCCTTCTTGCAAGCTGCCCAGCCCATGCGCCAAGGGCACGTCAGCACAGGAGAACACTGGGGCTGGGTATAAAAGGCACAGAGATGCAGAGACTTCCCGGGAAAGCAATTCTGTGCTCTCGTCCATCTGGCAGAGCACATATTTCTTCCCAACCTCGATTATTACCTTAATTGTGGTATCATTATCTGTTCAGCGTATCCCCTCGAGTCACTCCTTGATTAACAACGGTCCAGAGAAATCAAGCAACAGCCTACCATCTGCACTGCCTCTAAGAGCACAATGCTTTCAGCTTTTATGGGCTCTAATAAAACTGTGGTTTGCAGTTTCTGTCCCATTAAAGTACGTTTTTATGCCCTGTATAAAACCTCAGCGCTTTATGGCCCAAACGTGTACAGATTGAGTTTTCAGCAGATAATCTGTGCTCGGGTCTCGTGGCAATGACTGAGACCCCTGCCCCAGTTAGGCAGGTAGGGTGGGCATCAGTGTTCTGAGAACCCTCACTGCAAACCTGCTGCCCAGCCCCAGAAGAGTCTGGAGGGTCTCAGCTGCTCTTCATCCGGACTGACTGTACAGAGAGGCGAGGAGGCACTGGGGGGTAATTGAGAGCAGTGTCCTTTCCATCCTGCCCCTCGGGTACCACCCAGTGGATAAACAGCCATTGTTCGTCCCATTGATCTGAGTCCCATTACCTCCCACATACCGCCTCCTCCATTATCCCAGCCTGTCCCTCTCCCCCAACCACCAATTGAGACTCGTTGTCATTTCTGAGTGAAGAACACAAGGCCAAGGAGATAATGGTGATTTCAGCCCTGCACAGAGCCAGGGCCAGGATCCAAAGCAACCGACTCCAAGCCAAAGGAGGTTCCCAGCCCAGTCTCTGAGCCTGGTGCTTCTCAAACATGACTACACACACCGACCTCCTGAGGAGTCAGCCTCTGACCCCATGGGGCTGCAGTGGGGCTGCACAGAGACTCCACTGCTCCAACCCAGGGCTCCCTGGACAGGGTGGGGCAGGGAGGCGGGTCCTCCCCTGCAGGCTGTCCTTTGAATGGCAAGTTCTTAATCCAAGGAGGTACACCCAGGGCAGTGGCCTCAGAGAATTCTGGGTCATACCCGGAATTCACAGCAGTTCCAGCAAACACCTGCCTTCAGGTCAGGGTGTTTCTGGGGCTAAAGCGGGAGAGGCAGCTGCCGGCCCATCCGAGTACAGAGTTGCAAGGCTTGCTGAGTGCATAGGCCTGAGTGGAGTGCAGAGCCAGTGAAGGCCTTCTCTGTCCTTTTAGTTGGTGGCAAAGTTACGAGGAGGTCAGTCCATGCCATCAGAGAGCATTGGCAAGCAGTGCACCTGCTGGGGTTCCAAAAGGCACAACCCCATCAGTGCGCATGCTCAGTACAGATACAACACTGGCAGTTCTGATGGTTTCTTACCCAAGTGTCCCAGCCCAGGCAAATGGCTGCCCAGCCCAGCTCCTCAGCTTCTGTGTTTTCTTCTGCCCACAGCTCATCACAGGTGTCCAGCAGACCACAGAGAGACATAACCAGGCCTTCCTGGCTCTGGAAGGGCAGGTCATTTCCAAAAAGCTCCACGCCAGCATCCGCGAGAAGGCAGGCCACTGGTTTGCCACGACCACGCCCATCATCGGCAAGGGCATCATGTTTGCCATTAAGGAAGGGCGGGTGACCACGGGCGTGTCCAGCATCGCCAGCGAGGACAGCCGCAAGGTGGCGTCGGTGCTCAACAACGCTTACTACCTGGACAAGATGCACTACAGCATCGAGGGCAAGGACACCCACTACTTTGTGAAGATCGGCGCGGCCGACAGCGACCTGGTCACGCTGGGCACCACCATTGGCCGCAAGGTACTGGAGAGCGGGGTGAACGTGACCGTGTCGCAGCCCACACTGCTGGTCAATGGCAGGACTCGAAGGTTCACCAACATTGAATTCCAGTACTCCACGCTTCTGCTCAGCATCCGCTACGGCCTCACCCCCGACACCCTGGACGAAGAGAAGGCCCGCGTCCTGGACCAGGCGAGACAGAGGGCCCTGGGCACGGCCTGGGCCAAGGAGCAGCAGAAAGCCCGGGATGGGAGAGAGGGCAGTCGCCTGTGGACTGAGGGCGAGAAGCAGCAGCTGCTGAGCACGGGCCGCGTGCAAGGGTACGAGGGGTATTACGTGCTGCCCGTGGAGCAGTACCCCGAGCTGGCGGACAGCAGCAGCAACATCCAGTTTTTAAGACAGAATGAGATGGGAAAGAGGTAACAAAATAACCTGCTGCCATCCCGTGTCTGGATGGCTGGGCGGGAGTAACTGTTATCTCCTCTCCTAAGGAGATGAAGATGTAACAGAGGCCTGAAGCCCGGCTGCTTCGGGAAACCAACCAAGTGGCAAGAAAGCTCACATTTTCTGAGTTCAAATGCTACTGTCCAAGCGCGAAGTCCCTCATCCCGAAGTAGACGAGAGCCCAGCTGAAAATTCTGCGGACAACAAAACAAACGAATGAATGAACAAACACACACATGCGCGCACACGCACACACACACACACACACACACACACATATGATATTCCAAGACCCCCCCCCCCCCCACTTCCCCTTTCCCCTAAGACCCACTTGTCCTGGGTCTGACACAGAAAGGAGACACCAAAATGTCCGAGAGGAACAAAACGGACACAACAAGCAAAAGCAGGAAACCAACCAACAAGAACAACCACCGAGCAGCCCACCCACAGAAACCCAGAAGGAATGAAGACAAGGAACGATCTTACCTCACTCATTCACACGGGAGCGACGCGGACACACCCACAGGGGCCGGCGTCGGCAGACCAGCGGAGGACGGCCAAGCAGACTGCTTGTGGGACAAAGACTTCAGACGTTTTCGTTTAGGCAAATACAGGTGCATTTGAAAACACGACTTTGGGGGTGATTTGTGTGTAGCGCCTGGGGAGGGGGGGGGGTCAAGTGGAGGAGTGAGCACTGGAAATAACTTTTTCAAGAAAAAAAAAAAAACACAAGGAAAAAAAAAAAAACAAGCAATCCATATCAGAAATCAAAGCGAAGTAATACCGTCCAGCACTTACTTACCTCTCAGGACCTCACTTAGCCTGAGCTAATTTATTTGAGCGCAAAGTGTAAAATTTAATTCAAATCGGTGGCTGTACTCACTACAGATAAATCTCATACTCTCTTGTCTTTGGAGAATTCCATTGTGGACAGTAATACGCAGTTACAGGGTGTAGTCTGTTTAGATTCCGTAGTTCGTGGGTGCCAGTTACGGTAGAGGTGTGGCATTGTGACACTTTCGCTAACAGGTACCACTTCCGATCACCCTGTACATACATGAGCCGCAAGGCGCAATCACTGTTTCCGATTTAAAATTCTTAGTGTGTTTGTTTGGTCCAGAAACTGAGACAATCACCTGACAGTCGCCACGAGGAGAGAAAATAAAAGTTTAAAAAAAAATAAAAAAAAAAATTAAAAATGGAAAAAAAAAAGAAAACAAAAAAAGTCTAATAAGAACTTTGGTACAGGAACTTTTTTGTAATATACATGTATGAATTGTTCATCGAGTTTTTATATTAATTTTAATTTGCTGCTAAGCAAAGACTAGGGACAGGCAAAGATAATTTATGGCAAAGTGTTTAAATTGTTTATACATAAATAAAGTCTCTAAAACTCCTGTGGACAAGCTGGTCTTCTGTGGAACTGTTTTGAAAGGAGAAAAGCCCCGTGGTGCTGGCGGAGCAGCTGCCGAGGTGTAGGGAGGCTGAGCTGGTGTGAGCTCCCGCACCCGAAATGCTTGGGGCCAGCTGTGCTTCGGATTTTCAGATGTTTTCGGATTTGGGGATATTTGCATATATGTAATGAGATATCGTGGGGATGAGACCCAAGTCTAACCACAAAATTCACTGATGTCTCCCAAACACCTAGGCATGTAGCCGGAAGGTAATCCCGTACACTCTTTTTCATCACCGCGCGCACGAAACAAATTTTCATGGTGTGGAATTTGCCACTTGTGGCCTCCTGGCGATGCTCAAAATGTGTGTGGATTTGGGGTTTGGGGATTAGGGCTGCTCAAGGTGTGTTATGAACTTTTGGAGGAGCTTGGGTGAGAGGTCTCTTAGTGCTCCCCGAGCAGGTCTGATGATTCGGGGGTCACGTCTGCTTGCATCGTAGCCCCCACTGGCATGGAGCAGATGCAGGGGGTAGAGGCCGGGCCTGGCACAGGTGGGCGCTGAGGACCGCAGGCCTGCCCGCACAAGCCTGGATGCTTCCAGCCTGACTGGGATACTCTGGTTTCTCCCTACCAGCATCAAGACACTGCAGGGAAATGAGGGCCAAGACGGCGCATTATAAGACAGGACTGGCTTCGGTGTGCTTGTGTAGCTCTGTGTGTGTGCGTGTGTGCAAATGTTCTTCTAGGCTGGATCAACTTAGCCAAAAACTTGCACTCTTGGACCAGCCCCCGTGAGCAGAGAACTTTGGGTTTGGATGAATTGTCGTTTTACACCACTCCTGAGGTGTAAATAACATAATAGTTACTGCTGCTCCCTTCATGCCAACACACAGTGCTGAGGGTTCTACGAGCAATATTTATATTTTATCCTTATCTTTCATGCACTCGACATTTTACTGAGAGCTTGTCATGGACGAGGGCCTGGCTCAGTTCTGGGAATGAGAGAGGGGGGTAGACACAGACAAGGCTCTAAGCCCCGGGACCCACGGGCAGGGGAGTGGACAGCTGGTAGACACGGAGTGATGCTAAGAAGTGAAAATGGGGGCAGTGTTTGGCCTGGCAGCTAGGATTCGAGTTGGGATGCCTGCATCCCACACCAGAGTGCTCTGGGTTCAATTCTTGTTTCCAGCTTCCTAATACACACCTAGGGAAGCAGCAGTGGTGGCTCGAGTAGTTGGGTGCCACCAATCCACAGGGGAAACCTGGATTAAGTTCCTATCTCGGAGTTTTGCCCTCCCCAGCCATTGTGTGCATTTGGGGAGTGAACCAGCCAACAGGAGCTCTTCTCTATCTACCTCTCAAATACATGAAGGAGGCCGGCGCCGCGGCTCACTAGGCTAATCCTCCGCCTAGTGGCGCCGGCACCCCGGGTTCTAGTCCTGGTCGGGGCGCCAGATTCTGTCCCAGTTGCCCCTCTTCCAGGCCAGCTCTCTGCTGTGGCCAGGGAGTGCAGTGGAGGATGGCCCAAGTGCTTGGGCCCTGCACCCCATGGCAGACCAGGAGAAGCACCTGGCTCCTGCCTTCGGGTCAGCGCGGTGCGCCGGCCGCAGCGCGCCGGCCACGGTGGCCATTGGAGGGTGAACCAACAGCAAAGGAAGACCTTTCTCTCTGTCTCTCACTGTCCACTCTGCCTGTCAAAAAAAAAAAAAAAAACATGAAGGCCCTGACCACCAAGAAGAGTAGATTTTCGAAGTCACAGAAGCACATACCCGGAGCTGTGACCTAGAGAAAGGATGTCACAGAAATTGTTGAGGTCCAGGGCCAGCACAGGGATAAATCTGCCACTTGTGATACTGGCACCTCATGTCAGAGTGCTGGCTGCTCTGCTTCTGATCCAGCTCCCTGCTACTGCTCCTGGGAAAGCAGCAGATGATGGCCCAAGTACTTGGGCTTAGACTGCCCACGTTGCAAACCTGGATAGAATTCTTGGCTCCTGGCTTCAGCCTGTCCCAGCCCTGACTGTTGCAGCCATTTAGGGACTGAACCAGCAGTGCAAAGACTTTAGCTCGCTCTCGCTTTCTTCCTCTCCCTCTCTGTCACTTAGGCTTTCAAGTAAATAAATAAATCTTAAATAAAAATAAAATACTGAGGTCTGAAAGGGAGAAAGCAACACATTCTAGCCCAGGGCACAGACTGTGCAAAGGGACTGTGGCAGAAGAAGCAGAGCCGTGTGTAAGGTGGTTGGCCAGAACATAGAAGGGGCTACCACGGTTTAGAAGACAGAGTTTGCCGGCACCGCAGCTCACTAGGCTAATCCTCCGCCTTGCGGCGCCAGCACCCCAGGTTCTAGTCCCGGTCAGGGTGCCGGATTCTGTCCCGGTTGCCCCTCTTCCAGGCCAGCTCTCTGCTGTGGCCAGGGAGTGCAGTGGAGGATGGCCCAAGTGCTTGGGCCCTGCACCCCATGGGAGACCAGCATAAGTACCTGGCTCTTGTCATCGGATCAGCGCGGTGCGCCGGCCGCAGCGCACCGGCCACGGCGGCCATTGGAGGGTGAACCAACGGCAAAGGAAGACCTTTCTCTCTGTCTCTCTCTCTCCCACTGTCCACTCTGTCAAAAAAAAAAAAAAAAAAAAAAGTTTGAGGCTAGATTTTTTTTTTTTTGTAACATAATAAACAGGAAGGCATTCGTTTTAATTTCATAAATAACCAGCCTGGATAAAGTGTAGAGAACAGGTAGGTAGCTGACGTGGCCACTGACCTGAGATGAAGGTAACTTTGACTACAGAGGAGCAAACGGAAGCCAGTGGAGAGGAGGAGAAGCGGCTGGCGTCCTCCTCTCTCAGGTGAGCACACTGAGGCTGAGCCCCGCCCCCCGCTACGTGGTGGAAGCGGGTGCACGCCCAGCTCTCTCCCGGCAGTCTGGACAGGACGGCCGGCCGGAGACTCTCCCGAGCGCCGCGTCCCTGTTGCCGTGCAGGTCTGTCTAGCCGGGCTGCGTGGGAAGGTCGGGAGGGAGAGGCACGGCTCGCTGCTCCAAACCAGGGGAAAGGCCTCGTGTGCCCGTTAGCACTGCTGTGGAGCAAGTCTTAGTTTCACCCAGCGACGGGAAGAGGGCAGCGGTCGCGAGAACTTCCCCCTGAGAAGCACCTGCCAGCAGCCTCGTTTCCCCAGGCCCGGTGAGTCCGGGCCGCGTCCCTTTGGGAGGAGGGCACAAGGCAGAAGGTAACCCCTCCTGGGGGCTTTGGGACGGCGCCATCTGCTCTGTTTCTTCTGGCTAGTACCAGGAGCGCTTGGAGGAGCGGTCCCAGGGCAGCCTCTGTTGGCGGTGAGGACGGCTCAGATCCAGGGGGACCCGCCGCTGTGTTGTGTCTCACTGGGGTCCGTGCAAACAAAACAGGAGCTGCTCCCAGGCCAGGAGCCACTGGAGTAGCGGGAGCTCTTGAGTGACAGGGAGACCAAAAGGCCTGGCCACATGGAGTGTCCCAGGGTGTCCCTGCAACCTGAGACTCCCCTCTTTGGGGTCAACCATCTTTGACTTCTCCATGAGTTTTCGGTTGATGCCCAGGCCAGCCCGGCCCCACACTGCACACAGGTGGGAAAAGGAAAAAGCCTTGGGGGAGGGGGGAGTCCTCCTGGCCACTCCTGGAATGAAGAGTGTGTGTGCACATGCGTGTGCTGTCCAGCGCGGCCTCCGGACAGGCGACACTTACGGAGACGGTCCCCCACTGAATCACGCTGCCCGGGAACACCTCCTGGCTGCACTACACGCCTCACATGGGAAATGCATCGAGAAGGGGTCGTGTCGTAAAGTCAGGAAGCGCAGGATGAGTTGGGTCTCGATCCGACACAGTCCCTGTGTGGCAGGGGGAGGACCTCGGGCATCACTGAGATGTGGGGAGCTCCGGTGCCCCTTGGCATCCAAGGCCATCAGCCGGTGCCCAGGTCCCACGTGTGAAATGGTGTCAGATTTGCTTAGGATCTGCACACGCTCACAGGTACCCTTGCGGCCATTGCTAGCTGTTGTGGCGCCTTGTTGAGGGAGCGATGCCGGGGGCATGTTTGATACGGTCAGGACTTTTTATTCCGATATATTTGACCGCAGTTGGTGGAATCCACGAATATGAAACCCACATACCCGGCGGGCCATTCATTGCCACTGTTTTTCATCTTTGTTCCAAACGCAGATTTTCCAAGTGGCAGTGGTGGCCCCTCCTGCCCACCCCACTCCGAGGTCAGCCTGCAACCCTTGCTCAAGGCCAAGAGGCCTTTTCAACAAGGGTGACACCTGGCGGGGCTCGGGGCTCAGCGACACGGAGATTGGCAATCTGGGCAGGGTGCCATCCTTTTGGTCCTTCACCTCTGTCACAGGCACCGAGCAATTTCAGTGCCTGGCGCCATCAGGAGCCAGGAGTACAAAAGTCAGTAAGTCACGGGCTGCAGTGCAGGACAAACCCACAAGGCAGTTGGTGGTGTAGACGGGCCGAGCGGAATGCCAAGGGCAGAGCAGGGTTCGCCCCGCGAGCATCTGAGCTAAGTACTGACAGGTGGGAGGACTGGGAGCTGAGCAGGGGCCACACGAGGAGGTCAGGTTGCAGGCGGGGAGGCCATGACAATCACCTGGGGCCCAGGATGGTTAGGTAGGCTCTCGGGGGTAGTGCTGGTCTGAAGGTGATCGTCACCTGCAGCCAGTCCTGAGAAGAAGCGCCAGACTGGAGCGTAGCTACACGGCTCGCAGAGGCAGGAAGGCAAATCGAGCCTGGCCGCTGGGCGTTCTCCCATGATGCCATCAGAACCGTACATGGCAGAGACGTGACTGAGCGGGGAGGACAGCGGACAGCGGGGAGGGCCAGGCGGGAGCCTGGGAGGACAGCGGGGAGGGGAGGGCCAGGCGGGAGCCTGGGAGGACAGCGGGGAGGGGAGGGCCAGGCGGGAGCCTGGGAGAGCCTGCAGCAGCCCGGGTGCAGGCTAGGGCTGTGGAAAGGCTCTGTGACCTCAGGGTTGGGGACTCCAAGGGTGGGACACCCCACCGCGCCTCCCTCCCCGGTGTAAAGACTGGCCATTTGGGGTAGAGGGGATAAGGACACGTTAACCCCCAGCTCCCACCCCCACGTCTCACCTGCCATCCTTAGGCCGCTGGGCAGCCTCTCACCCTCCCCTACAGCCTTCGTCTGGTCCCCAAAGCGCCGCCTCCTGTCAATGGCAAGTTAGCTGTTTGGCCACAAGGCGGCAGCCTTTCCCTTAAAATCTTCCTGGATCTGGCCTTTCAGGGCTGATTCAGGCAGAGTTCCAAGCAAGCACCAGCTAAGGTGCAGGAATCCTGGGCCCAGGTGAGGCGTTTTAAAAAGGCTCCTGGAGTTGAATCCAGAAGGAAGGTTCTGGAAAGTGTCCAGTGTCCTGGGAGCAGCAGGACTGGGTTCAGAGTGCGGCTCTGCCACTTCCTCCCCGGGGTAAATTTCCACGCATGCATCCACCCTCCTGAGCTTCCTTTTCCTCGTTTGTAAAGTAGGGATAAAAATATCCCAGGATTCCTGGGAAAGACTAACACAGGTAATATATGCAATGTCCTTAGCAAGTGCCCGGGGATATATTGTTGCATTTACTTTTCGGAGTTGAAAGAAAAAATGCATACTGTTCACTTTAACCCGGTACCTCCCCTGTGAAATGGGACTGCTGATACTATCTCGCAGTTGCCTTAAGAAGCACCCAGCCTGCCCCCAGGGGAATGGCTGTTGATCGGCTCCCAAGGTCCTTATTCTTCAGGCTTTGGTGAGAACTAAAGATGGGGTTCCCGCCCCTCAGCGCCCTTCGTCAGTGTCCCATGGGGGTGACCGCCTTGGTGAAGCCTGCCCCCTCACTTCTCAGTCCCATCCCGTCACTCTCCTCCCCTGTCCCTACCCCCAAGGGAGACACCCGGAGCAGATGAGGAGAGTGAGGCTTGCTGGATCCGGGAGGGGTCCCTTCGCAGCAGCACAGCAGGCCCCTCCTGCAAATGCTTGCTCCAGATCTGCCATCTCCCAGCCACACCCTCAACAACGCTTTTCTTTAGTCTTATCTCAGCCAAATCCATGCAGATTTGATTCTGAGGCAGGAGCCCACCCACCCGTCTACCCCTTTGGCGGATACTGGAGAAGCAGAGTCCGGAGCAGCTTCTGCCCCCACGCAGCCACTCTGCCGCCCCAAGGAGGCTGACACGGTGTCTGATGCAAACGTGCCTGGTCCATCCCACCCACAAGTACTCAGGAGCCCAGGAGACACAGCCAGTGCTGGGAACACAAGCCTGAAGCCAGCCAGCAAGCAGAGAAATGATACAGTAGGAGGTACTAGGAAGAGAGTGCAGGGCCTGGTGGCAACACTGGACAGCACAGTTAGTTCTGCCCTG
Organism: Oryctolagus cuniculus; assembly: GCF_051225735.1. Classification (NCBI taxonomy): domain Eukaryota; kingdom Metazoa; phylum Chordata; class Mammalia; order Lagomorpha; family Leporidae; genus Oryctolagus; species Oryctolagus cuniculus. The sequence continues at coordinate 56,483,869 of NC_142872.1, forward strand.
CTGGTGATTTGGGAAAAAGGACATGGACAGGTGCACAAACAGTACACGGGGAGAATCTGGATTAAACCTGAGTAGCCAAAAACGCACGCAGCCCAGCCTCTCCCAGCTTCTTACCAGGGTTCTTGCCCACACACCTTGAGGACACCAAGCCACTTCCCTTACCCTGGGAAGGCAGCGAGCCTTGAGCCAACACCAGCCTGGCAGCTGTGCCCCGGGCAAGCCTGTCTGGCATGGGGCGTTGCAAGTCCCATGCCCGGCGTGGGCAGCGGGGAGCGAGATGTCGCTGTGGACCATGCTGCCAGCAGAAGGTGGCCTGCCCCTTGCACCTCCCCGTATCTTAGTGCACAGTTTCTCAGCTGCCACTGAGCTGGACAGCTCCGTGGCGGGGCTGTCCTGTGCGGGGTGAGATGCTCAGCGCGGCTCCCGCCTTGACGCACAAGACGCCAAGTAGCAGCCGCCACACATGGTGCTCCGGGGGGTGGTGACAACATCTCAGGCTCAGCATCTCCCTCGGTATTCTCTGCTCCGTACTGCTCTCCCTAGCCCTTCTTCCTGGTGCCCACAGGGCCCAGACACCGAGTGATGGACCAGCAACCGCTGTGGTCATCCGAGCAACGCCGCCAAGTGCTGGATTCTCCTCTGCTGGGCTCCACTGCCCAGGAGCGACCTCAGCAGTTGAGAGTGCAGGACACACTGCCTCCCCCAGTTCCTCCCTGCCTGGGCCAGCACAGCTGTGGGCTGGGTCTGCAGCCAGGGGCAGCCCCAAGAGTGCGTCATGGGGAGGAGCGGCCAGGCAGTGTGCTGGAGAAAATGACAGAGTGGTGGGCAGCCTGGAGGCCCTGAGCAGCCTCCCCTGGGCCCGCGATGATGGGGTCAGGTTCTGTTTGCTCCTTCCAGTCTGGTCCCTGTGCCCAGGGTCTCACGGCCCCCTCAGAACAGAGTATCTTGCTGGAAACCAATGGTGTCCACATGGTCTTCTCTACTGGTGTCACAGCCCTTAAACTCTGTAGCACTTCTAGAGGGAATGTGAATTGGCAGCCATCAGTTCCCAACTGGTGAAGCTTCCAGGGGCTGCCCGGAGGAAGTGGTATCTTCTTAGCAGAGCAAATCTGCCAGGTGGTCTTCCTTCCTTTGTTCAAGGCAAATGCCCTCGTTGGTTGTATGTGTCTCATTCGTGCAGCCCATGAGGTATCCTAAGCATCCTAAGGCCAATGCCCCTGGGGTGTGGAGAGAGAGGACGGGCCAGGAAAAGGCAGAGCATGCTGGGCGAGCCTGGGAATGGATCGCAAGGTGTATTTTCTGAGTGGGGTGTGGTGTGCAGGGTGTGCACTGGGTGCAGCATCCTGCATGTGCCGGCAGAATTGCAACACACTTCCGGTGTTTGCTGGCGTGCAGAGGAGCGTGTGGCATGTGCCCAGGTAAGGGCTAGTTTGCTTATGTGTGCCCAGGCACACTCACCTTCCACGGAAGAAGAACACGTGTGTGTGTGTGTGTGCGTGCATGTGTGACACTGCAGTGCCAGGGCAGTGCAGAGAACAGGCTCCAAGGAGATGCATGCAGTACACAGCGGTCGGGTGTGAGTGGAGGTGTAAGCCAGAGTGTGACGAGTGCACACTCACCCTGGGGAGCTGGGAGGGCGGGGTGTATAAAATGCCTGGGAATGTCACAACCATGAGCTGTGCAGAGTGAGGATGCACGTTGAAAGCTGCAACAAACCCCCCAGCGAAAGCCAGGTGGTTTCCACTCACTGTCTCTGTTCACACACACACACATCTCTTGGTACCAAGAGAAGGCAGGCAGAGAGCACTCAGTGTGTGGTGCATACTGTGTATGGGAGAGAACGCACGGTCTCCTGTGTCCTTGCTCTTCGACCTCCAAGCGCTGGCCCTGGGACTGGCCCTGCTCCTGGGAGATACGTGGTCAAAAGGCTTTGAGCGTGAGCTCTGGCATCACTGTTGGCGTGAGCCCTGCTCGCCTGTGTGCTTGCTCCAAGCCTGGGACAAACGTGAAACCTTCCCTACAACCCAGCTGTCCGTCACCAAAGTGGGAAGCAACCGTGTTCTCATCTACCTATCATGGACACTGAGGTCCAGTTGGTGCCATGGCACAGCCATTAAGCCGCCACCTGCAACAGTAGTGTCCTATATGGGTGCCTGTTCGAGTTCCGGCAGCTCCACTTGCCATTCAGCTCCCTGCTAATGCACCTGGGAAAGCTGTGAAAGATAGCCCAAGTCTTGGCCCCTGCACCCAAAGTGGGAAACCCAGTTGGGGTTCCTGGCTTCGGGCTCCCCCAGCCAAGGCCATTACAGTTATTTCGGGAATGAACCAGCACATTTTTTTTCCAAGATTTATTTAATTGAAAGACAGAGAGAGAGAGAGAGAGAGAGATCTTGCATCCACTGGTTCATTCCCCCAGATGGCTACAAAGACCAGAATTAGGCCAAGTCAAAACCAGGAGCCTTGAGCTTCTTCTGGGACTCCCGCCTGGGTCCAGAGGCCCACACACTTGTGCCATCTTCCACTGCTTTCCCAGGCACATGAGCAGGGAACTGGACCAGAAGTGGAGCAGTCAGGACTCAAACCAGCACCCAAATGGGATGCCAGCATCACAGGTGGAGGCTTTACCCACTACACCACAGCGCCGGCCCCTGAACCAGCAGATTGAAGGTATCTTTCTCTTTGTCCCTCACTCTCTTGGTAACTCTGCCTTCCAAATAAACAAATAAATCTTGAAAGAGAAAGAGGGGAAGGAAGGAGAAATCCCAGGAAAAGCGCTGGCCTGGTGGAGGCACGTGCCCAAGCGTTTGCTCTGTGTTGGCTGTCGGAGAGCAGACTCACCCTTTCAGCCCCGTCGATCCCAGCTAGATGGGGAAGCTGGGCTCTTCCAAAGCCACGGCTGTCAGCTCCAAGGGAAGAATCCTTGCTGGGGAATTCCTTTTGCTCATCTTTGCAAACCCACTTTCTACGCCCTTGCGTGAGCCCGCGAGGAAGCTGGCAGAGACAAAGAACCGAGAGCCAGCATGTCAAGAAGTGGGGTTCCCGTTCCCGTTCAGACACATCCTGGGGGAAGTGGGACAGAAGCCACGTGAAAGCTCTTGGATCCCGTCGGGCTCAGGCCCCAGGACTGAGGGAAGGCGCGGCGGCCCGCGCTCACCCTGCTCTGTCCAGTCCTCAGCCCCGCCTGAAGTTCAAAACTGCTGCACGTGGGTGTGCTGGGTCGCGCTCCCCAGGCCCACGTTTGGGTCTCTTCCTGCCTCCGTGTTTGAGGACATCATGCCGATGGCTTGCAAACAGTGACAGCATTTCCACCGTGGAAATGGGCAGCCGGCCGGGAGACCATTAGGGCTGGGGGAGGGGATACAAAAGAGAAGGAAGTTGTGGGAGAGCCGTGGGGAGGAGAGGAGAAGCAGGGGCAGCTCAGGCTTGCCCAGGTGGTCACACAAGGGTCATGACCTCAGGCCTTCCTCCAAAAACCCCAAAACAAAACGCAAAACCTGGGGTAAACACGGCAGGAGAGCGCTCTCCGCCCCCCCCCCCAGGCCAGTCCCAGGCTCTGCTTGATCGCTTTGCAGTCCAGCTGCTTGGACACAGTGTGGACGCCCCGTGCAAGGACACCAACCCCTTCTTTAGAACCAGTCCCCAGGTCCCCAGGGGCTGCCTGCAAGCTTCACTCACTGCCCTTTCTGAAGGGAGCTGTCGAGGGCAGAGCCACGTCCCCTCCCCAGGGAGTGCTGCACACAGGGTTACAAAGGCCTGACTGCCTGCCTCAGTGACAGCCTCTCCCAGCCCTGAGCTCCCACTGGGATCCGGCGGATGGAGGCCACTGTTGGTGCAGCATCAGTCTTAACACCTCCCTCTGCCCACTCCAGGCCTGTACCCCTCCCTTCTTCCCTCCCTCTCTCCCAGCTCAAAGCAGCCTCCTGCACACGGATCCCCAACCTAGAGCCTGCCTCCAAGCTCAAGTTCACCCACCCCTCTCCTGCAAAAAGAGAAATTGACATAGGCTGCACGTGGTGGGTGGGGCACCGACCTTACCCTGGATACCTCCCCCTCCATACCACGTGGTCCTCTATGCTGGCAGCACATATGGGGATTAGGTGCTGCCGATGACCTGCTAAGAGCCAATGCAGAAGGGGGGCAACAAGGTGTGTGTTGCCCAGAGAAGGTTTCAAGCAGTCGCTGATGGGATGAGGGGTATGGCGAGGAGTGTGGCTGTGTGTGTGTGGGGGGGGGGTGTGTAGGTGTGTATGGGTGTGGGCGTGTGAGAGCTGATGTTTGTGTTCTATGACGGCACCCCTTTTGAAGGGCACAGCAAGGGGAAGGAGACGAAGCAGTGTCATCTGCTTGTCGGGTTTCGCAACACACAAAACCTCTGTGGCAAGAGCACCTGCTGTGTTTGCGACACAGAGATCTGACCGTAGATCCCCTCTGTAAGCGCAGACCGGGAACACATGCTGTCCCAGCACACAGCCCACAGCCCAGCCCCTGCTTCTCCAGTGCGGGGCTGGGAAGAACCAAGCCTGACTCACCTTCAGTGGAAGAGGGGACGCTAAAGATTCTGTCTGAGGCCCCAGCCACAGCTACATCCCAGCCCCTAGCCCATGCTGCTCCCTGTGCCTGGCCCTTCTGAGTCCACAAGGCATGCTTTCCCATCCCTCACCAAGAGTTTGATTTGTGCATTCCTTCCATCAGGGGCCAGAGTCACAGGCAGACTGGCTTCCAACATCAAGGTCACGTGGGTTCCACCCCACCTCCCCATGAGTTTGAAAGGAGCAAGCCAGGGCCCTGTGGATGGAGGAACTGGCTGGCCTCAGCCTCAGTGAATGAATTCACACCATTTGCCATTGTTCTGGCTCAAAGGCTTCGTTTATGCCAGGAGCCCCAGCTCTCTGTTGACCAGGGAAGCGGCACAGATGGGGAGCTCCCCTGCCACCTGCAGGAAGGGAGTTCCCGGCCACCCTGTCGGTGGGAGGACTTCGCTGAACAAACTCCAGACAGTGGATGATGTCCGTGCCAGGTGCTTCCAGGTGGAGGCAGGATTCACCTCCCACCCTCCCAGGAACCCCTTCCTGATTGACAAGCTCCCAGATAGCCTGTGATGAGCCCTGCCCTTCCCTGGGGGGCAACCACCTGATCTTTTTTATTTTTTAAAAAAGATATATTTATTTGGAAGACAGAGCAGAGTTACAGAGAGGGGTAGAGCCAGAGAGAGAGAGAGGTCTTCCATTCGCTGGTTCACTCCTCAGATGACTGCAATGGCTAGAGCTGAACTGATCTGAAGCCAGGAACCCAGAGCTTCTTCCGGGTCTCCCAGGCGGGTTCCGGGACCAAGGATTTGGACCATCTTCTACTGCTTTCCCAGGGCACAGCAGAGAGCTGGATCAGAAGTGAAGCAGCTGGGACTTGAACCAGCACCCATGTGGAATGCCAGCACTGTAGGCAGTGGCTTTACCCGCTATGCCACAGCACCAGCCCAGAAGGGGTTCTTGGCCCTTGAACTCTGAATAACAACAACACAGAGCACCATTTAGATTTATCTTGAACTTTACCAAGCACCCCTGGTGTAGGACCTCATGTGCCATCCAAATCTTCTATGTTCCCAAGAATGGTTACATTACACCATGTACTGTGCTGCCTGATAGTTTTGAAGATTTCTTTTTATTTATTTGAAAGAGAAGAGAGATCCTTCATCCACTAGCTTCTCCCTAAATGGCCGCAGCAGCCAGGGCTCGGCCATGCTGAAGCCAAAAGCCAGGAACTCCATCCCAATCTCCCAAAACAGGTGGCAGAGGCCTAAGCACTTGGACCATCATTTGCTGCCTTCCCAAGCACATTAGCAAGGAGGTGAATTGAAAGTAGAGTAGCAGGGACTAGAACTGGCACTCTGATACAGGATACCAGCAACAGAGGCATCAGCTTAACCCACTGCGGCACAGTGCTGGGCCCTGCACACTGGATTTGAATGCCAGGCAAGCCTGGGTTCCAGTGTTCCTTACACTTCAAGGCTGGCCAGCACACCAGACATAGGAGGTGCCAGCTCAGGGCCTGGCACAGTGCTCATTTAATAGCCACTCTCATTTCTACTGTCCCTCACTGCTGCCCCCTAGAGAAGTCCCTGGATACAGAAGTGAGCAAACCCATCAAATGCCTGTTCTAGCAAGGCGTCTCTCTGGTCCTTGGCCACTGCAGAGGGCAGGCCGGTCTCTGAAGGCCCATTCTCGTCCTTTAATGACTGGCCAGTGCATTCTGGACCAGACTTCATGTTGACTTTTGACCATCATGAAATGGGAGTGTAACACACAGACTGTTCCGGCCCACAGAGGCCTGTGACTGCCCACAGGTGCATGTCTGCAGCCCTCTGGGAAACTGTGGCCCTTGAGCTGGATGGCAGGGTGGCCGTCAGCCTCCTGAAGCTCATCTCTTGCAGGGACACAGAGAGCTGTCCAGGAAGATGAACAGGAGGGTGATTCCTTCTTTTTAGTCTGGATCAAGCCAGAAATGGTGACTTCCACATTCAAGCTACTTTTACCTTGTTTGGCAAAACATTTCTCCCCACCTTTATTTCCCTTTATAAAAACTTTTACTAGAAAAATATTAAGCTACATGAAATGGAGCCGGCGTCGTGGCTCAATAGGCTAATCCTCCACCTTGCGGCGCCGGCATACCGGGTTCTAGTCCCGGTTGGGGCACCGGATTCTGTCCCGGTTGCCCCTCTTCCAGGCCAGCTCTCTGCTATGGCCAGGGAGTGCAGTGGAGGATGGCCCAGGTGCTTGGGCCCTGCACCCCATGGGAGACCAGGAAAAGCACCTGGATCCTGGCTCCTGCCATCGGATCAGCACGGTGCGCCGGCTGCAGCGGCGGCCATTGGAGGGTGATCCAACGGCAAAGGAAGACCTTTCTCTCTGTCTCTCTCTCTCACTGTCCACTCTGCCTGTCAAAAAATAAAAAAAAAAAAAAGCTACATGAAATGGAAACTCTATAAGGTGTATCGGAACTCAGGTCCTATTGCTCACCAGGAAAAAATACCTGTCAGGGGCGGGGGGGGGGGATCTCTGGTTATAAAGCTGCTCAAAGTCCAATACCAGAAGTTAAAGACAGCAAGTTAATAGATCATCAGAAGCTACTCTGTGCACACTTTTAGGCAGCACAGTAATTTTTAAAGATTTCTGTGTTCATTTAAAACACAGAGTGATAGAGCTCTTCATGAACTAGTTAACTTTCCAAATAGCACAGCAGCTAGGGCCAGGCCAGGCCAAACTCAGGAACCAGGAACTCCATCTGGGTCTCACACATGGGTGGCCGGGGCCAAATGCTTGGACCATCTTCCACTTCCTTCCCAGGTGCCTTGACAGGAAGCTGGATTGTAAATGGAGTAGCTGGGACATGAACCAGCTCCATATGTGACGCCTGCATTGTAGGCAGCAGCTTACCCTGCTATGCTACAAAGCCTGGCCCCAACCTAGCAATTCTTTCTGTCGTAGTACAATCACCATTTACTGAGGTATGTTCCATGCCAGACCCTGTGACAAAGGTGTATAAAATATCAAATATAGTGACTCTTAGAAAAGATTTATTTATTTGAAAGGAAGAGAGAGAGAATCTTTGATCTCCTGATTCACTCCCCAAATGGCCGCAATGGCCAAGGGTGGGGCAAGCTGAAGCCAGGAGCCAGAGGCTTCTTCCATGTCTCCCACATGGGTAGCAGAGTCCCAGGCACTTGGGCCATCTTCTACTGCTTTCCCAGGCACATTACCAGGGAGCTGGATCAGAAGTGGAGCAGTTGGGTCTCAAACCCGTGTACATATGGGATACTGGCATTGCAGGCAGCAGCTTTACCTGCTAAGCCACAGTGGCAGCCCCCAAATGCAGTAACTTTTAAATTATTGTTTATCAGTTGTTAACATGTTTTTCAGGATTGTGCGCTCCCCTTCCCTCCTTTTTCTGAAATGCCCAATGGTTACTCAGCAGTTTGACATTAAGTTGCAGGATTGGGGCGTTGGCAGAGTGGTCAAGATGCCACTTGGGTTGCCTGTGTCACGTTCTGGAGTGCCTGGGTTCCAGTCTAGCTCCTCTGCTTCTGATCCAGCTTCCTGCTGGAAAACACCCTGGAAGGCAGCAGGTGATGGCTCAAGTACTTTGGTCCCTGCCACCCACCCCAGTGGAATGCCTCGCTCTTGGGTTAGGCTTGGACTATTTCCAGCTTTGGCAGGCATTTGATGAGTGAACCAGTGGATGGAAGATCTCTCTGTCTCTCATTCTTAAAAAAAAAAGTAAACATACAGGGGCTGGTGCTGTGGTGCAGTGGGTTAAAGCCCCAGCCTGCAGCGCCAGCATCCCATATGGGCACCAGTTCAAGTCCCAGCTGCTCCTCTTCCGATCCAGCTCTCTGCTGTGGCCTGGGAAAGCAGTAGAAGATGGCCCAAGTCCTTGGGCCGTTGCACCTGCGTGGGAGACCCAGAAGAAGCTCCTGGGTCCTGGCTTCGGATCAGCTCAGCTCTGGCCGTTGCAGTTATTTGGGGAGTGAACCAGCAGATGGAAGACCTCCCTCTCTTTCTCTGTTACTCTGTCTTTCAAATAAATCTTTCAAAAAATAATACATGTAAAAATACATTAATATTTTTAAAAGAAATCCTAAGAACCTGTTTAAACATAGATTGCAGATACGACACGTTCCTCCAGCTGAGATCTCCTGAGAACAGGATGATGCTCCTGCCTAGCTGCCACACCACTGCACACCCTGAGGCCTTCAACACTGACGCAATACCACTGTCAACCGCACTCATGGTCACGTACTCCAGTCGTCCCAAGAATGTTCTTTGCAGCTTTCCTTTTAATCCAGGAGCCCCTTGTGGTTCCCACATCCTGTCAGCTTCTTGCGAACATTCTGATCGATGCAGAGCCCTGTAAAGACACACACCATGGGGCCGGCACTGTGGCGTCCAGGTAAAGCTGCCATCTGCAATGCCGGCATCCCATAGGGGTGCCAGTTCGAGTCCCGGCTGCTCCTCTTCTGATCCAGCTCTCTGCTTATGGCCTGGGAAAGCAGTGGAAGATGGCCCAAGTGCCTGGGTGCCTACACCCATGTGGGAGACCAGAAGTAGCCCCTGGCTTCGGATCAGCCCATGTCTGGTTTTGTGGCCATCTGGGGAGTGAACCAGCGGATGGAAGACCTTTCTGTTTCTCCCTCTCTCTGTAACTCTACCCTTGAATAAATAAAATCTTAAGAAATGAATGAATAAATACATACAGTGCTCTCAAAGACTTTGGAGAAGGAACCTTCAGACATAAACTCAAAAGCAAAAATTCTTCCTTGTTGGATACTGCGTAAGGCTCCTTCCTCACCACAGACGGGCAAATTCTTCCTTAGAGGGGCACACGGGCCCCTAATTATTCCAGCAGATTAGTTCCATCTGCTCCCCCTAAGAAGGGAGAATGGTTAAAAAGTGGTGTCAGACAGGTATTAGCCCTGATCAGAGACTCACCCATGCCCTCAAATGCACAGACCAGCCCCTGCTGGGCCTGATTTGAACACTGGACCTTGGGGGAAGGAAACACAACAACAACAAAAATCCCAAACCTGCCCTCACAGGGTTCACACTGTAGCTGAGAAAGAAAAAAAAAAAAAAAGCGCCATGGCAGACATGCACAGCCCGGCCTTGCTCAGTGAGGGAGGAAGCCACATCCGCTGGAACCTGAAGACAGGAGGAGCATTCTCTGCAGGAGAAACAGCCTGCGTGCAAAGAGCAGTGTGTGCAAACCACATGTACATACTGCAGTGTGCATTGTTCGGGCAGGAGGCATCCAGACAGGCACGGTGGGTAAGGGCCAACCCACAGTGGACCTGACAGCACACAGGGCGGTGCTGGACTTCACCCTAACACCAGTGAAGAGCCAGCGAAGGGCTCACGTGATTGGATGTGAGTCTCACAGCCTCCATCGCCACTGTGCAGAATGGTGGGGCAGCTGGGCAGAGGAAGGCTGGCTGGGAGGCTGTGTGCAGAGCGGGCGTTGGTGGCCTCAATCTAAGGCAGTGAGGAAATGGAGAGGTGGATGTGAGATGTACAAGGTGGATTTTGAAGCTGGGATCCAAGACTCTTATAGATAGAAAAGACATGGGGGGCAAAGAAAAGGGAGAAATCTGGGAGGACATCCTTGGATAGTCCAAAAGAAATCCATATCAAGGCACAACTAAACTTCTGCGAAATAAAGAGAGGATATGCAACGCATCCTCTCTTTCTCTCTTTTTCTCTTTCTCTCTCGCTCTGTCTCGTTGTCTCTCCCTTTAAACACACACATACACACACAGATTTTCAATCGACTGGTTCACTCTCTAAAAGCCTACAACAGCCAGGGCTGGGCCAGGTCAAAGCAAGGAGCCTGGAACTCCATCTGTGTCCCCATGGAGTGGCAGGACCTCCAGTACTTGAGCCACCATCTAAGTCCCAGGGTGCTCATTAGCTGTACACTGGGTCTTAACCAGAGGAGGAGGCATGACTCAATCCTGGGCACTCCGATAGGGTATGCCGGCATCCCGAGCAGTGGCCTAACCACTGTGCCAAATGCCTACCCTAGGTGCAGGTTTCTCAACCAGTGTCTTAGCCACTTGGCCAAACATGCACATTACACTGTCCGAACTTTCCTGGGTTGCACTGGGCCTTTGAGGCGACTGTGGTTGAGTAACCGGAGACAGGGAGCAGGACTCTGCTTACCTGGATGAGGGCCAGGTGACAGTTCAGAAAGCCACGTATATGTAGTGAGAGGACCTGTAGGGTGTTGAGGCTACAGCCTCCCAGCTTGGGTGTGATCAGAGACAGCAAGCTTCCTGTGGTTCTCAGTTGAATGGAAACGGGGCTCCTTCACTGTGTTGAGCATACCCTATCTTCAGGCCTTGCAGCTGCTCTTCTCTTAGTTTGGAATGCATACTGAAAGGTCTTATTTATTTGAAAGTAAGAGATACAGAGAGAGAGGGAGGGGGAGAGAGAGAGATTCACCCCCAAGATGGCTGCAATGGCTGGGGCTAGGCCAGGAGCCAGGAGATTCTTCCAGGTCTCCCACGTGAGCGACAGGGGCCCAAGTACCTGGCCCATCTGCTGCTGCTCTTCTTAGGCCACTGGCAGGGAGCTGCATTGGAAGTGGAGCAGCTGGAGCTTGACCCAGTGCCCATACGGGATGCGAGCTTCGCAGGCAGTGGCTTCACCTGCCATGCCACCATGCGGGCCCCGTGGCTGGCTCCTTCGGATCTCTACTTAAACATCACCTCCTTGCGATGACTTTCTTCTCTGGCCCTGTCTCCCACACAGCTCTTCGTAGCACACTATTTTTTTCATAGGATTGATATGAACAGTCTCTGTATCGGGGGTCCTGCCTCTGTGGATTCAACTGAGAGCAGATGGAAAAATAAGCAAAACTTGCCTCTGTATTGAACATGTACAGCAACAACAGTTGACGTGGACAGAATTTACGTTTTGCTGGGTATTGTGAATTACCCGGAGAGATTTCAAGTCTGTGGAAGCATGTGCACAGGTTGTATGCAAATGCTACACCATTTCATGGAAGGGACTTGCATCCTTGGTTGTGGTATCCGTGGGGCATCCTGGAACCAACCTGCCGCAGATACCAAGGAATAAGTGCACTTCCTGATGTGTTGATTGCATGTGTGTTCTCCTGAGCTGCAGAAGCCACGCTTGTATTCCCACAGCTTGCCTGGTGCACAGCAGGCAGACAAAATGTCTTATTGAATAAATGAACAAAAAAGCAGAGAAGGGAGAGGGACACATGTTTTTTTAAAAACCTTCCAGGGTCACTGTTGCAGTGTAGCGAGTTAAGCTGCCACCTGCATTCCTTATGGGTACTGGTTTGAGTCCCGGCTACTCCACTTCTAATCCAACTCCATGCCAATGTGCCTGGGAAGGCAGCAGGAGATGGTTCAAGTCCTTGGGCCCCTGTACCCACAGGGGAGATCCCAATTGAGTTCCAGACCCCTGGCTTCAGTCTGGTCCAGCCCTTAGCTATCTGGGGAGTGAACCAGTAGACAGAAGACTGTGTGTGTGTGTGTGTTTGTATCTATCTCTTCCATTCTATGTAACTCTGCCTTCCAAGTAACTTTTTGGGTTTTTTTTGTTTGTTTGTTTGTTTGTTTGTTTTTTTGACAGGCAGAGTGGACAGCGGGAGAGAGAGACAGAGAGAAAGGTCTTCCTTTGCCGTTGGTTCACCCTCCAATGGCCGCCGCGGCCAGCGCACCACGCTGATCCGATGGCAGGAGCCAGGTACTTATCCTAGTCTCCCATGGGGTGCAGGGCCCAAGCACGTGGGCCATCCTCCACTGCACTCCCTGGCCACAGCAGAGAGCTGGCCTGGAAGAGGGCCAAGTAACTTTTTAAAATAAGATTTATTTATTTATTTATTTCCCAGGCCACTGGCAGAGAGCTGGGTTGGCAGTGGAGCAGCTGGGTCTTGAATTGACGACCCTATAGGATGCCAGCACTGCAGGTGGTGGTTTTACCTGCTGTGCCACAGTGCTGGCCCCCTAAATCTTTCTTAAGCCTTCTGTTTGAGAGGTGAGCTAAGCGCTTTATTTACACAAATCCACAGTGAGGCAGGTATTGGTGCTCTCATTTTATAGTCAAGGAAACTGAGGCTCAGAGAGGTGTAGCCCCTGCCCCAAATCACACATGGAGGTGCAGACTAAAGTTTCAGGTGCGCTTTTTTTTTTTTTTTAAGATTTATTTATTTATTTGAAAGAGTCACAAAGAGGCAGAGGCAGAGAGAGAAGTCTTCCATGCATTGGTTTGCTCCCCAAATAGCTGCAACTGCCAGAGCTGCACCTATCCGAAGCCAGGAGCCAGGAGCTTCTTCCTGGTCTCCCACGCGGTTACAGGGGCCCAAGGACTTGGGCCATCTTCTACTGCTTTCCCAGGCCATAGCAGAGAGCTGGATGGGATGTGGAACAGCCGGGACTAGAACCGGCGCCCATATGGGATGCTGGCACTGCAGGCAGCGGCTTTACCAGATCCACCACAGCGCCGGCCCCCAGATACGCTTTCTTTTTTGCCTGTGATTTCACTACACCTCTGCACCGCCGCCTTGTCAAACAAGGCAGGGTATCTGAGGTGAAGCCCCAGTCTTACTCCCTTCTGGCTGGCCGGATCATACAACTCACCGGTAAAAGCAGTGTGGTTCTGAGAAAGAGGAGTCAGGCAAGGAGCGTTTCCTTCCCGTGTCTCCAAGCAGTGGGGCTGCAGTTTAATTTGAGCATCTGGGTACCATGGCGATGCGAGTGCTATAAATACCCAGGACAGAGGCTTCTCCCAGTCAGCCCTCCTGCTACTACACTTGCACAGGCACCCCCGCCTCCCACCAGGGCTCTGCTTCTGCCTTGGGGTGGCAGTGGAGGAGAGCTGTGCTGTGTGAGATCTCTCGCCCTCTCCACACCCCCACCTTTGAAACTGAGATCTCATCTCCACCTCCTCCTCTAGTGCAGAATTCATTTCCTCCTTGGTGAAAGACAGAACAGCTCCGGGGCCCCAGAGGACTGCGGATGAGGCAGTGGTAAACAGGATGGGCCCAACCTCCCCCGCCAGCCCCAACCTCCCCTGCCAGCCCAGGTCAACCGCTGGGCCGGGAGAAGTCATGAATGAAGCAGGAAGGCGGGGCAAGAACACAGGGAGACAGGTGCACCTGCTCCCGCAGAGACAGCCCAGCTGCTTCCGTGTCCTGCTCTCTAACCCCCCAGCTGGGCACTGCCGGCAGTGGCTGGGGAGGATCCTGCAGGTCTGGCTTCAGCTCTGAATTCAGAACCCCCCGCTCAACTGTGCCCTCTGATCATCTGCAACCTCCCCAACCTCCATGGCCTCCTGCAACCACTTCAAATAGACAACAACACAAGTGGTTGCTGTCCCCTGGCTGCTCCTTTAGCCACTTCCAACCAGGCTGTTGTCCTGTAATTCCTCCTTCAGAAATATCCCAGAGGGGCCGGCGCTGTGGTGCAGCGGATTAAATGGTCTTCTGCAGCACCGACATCTCATATGGGCATCAGTTTCACTTCCTTCCAATTGGCTGTTTCACTTCCAATCCAGCTCTCTGCTAATGCACCTGGGAAGGCAGTGTAGGATGGCCCTAGTGTTTGGGCCCCTGTACTCAACTGGGAGACCCAGAAGAAGCCCCTGGCTTCAGCCTAGCCCAGCCCCAGCTGTTGTGGCCATCTGGGGAGTGAATCAGCAGGTGGAAGATACCTCTCTGTCTCTCTTTCCTCCTTTCTCTGTAACTCTGCCATTCAAATAGATAAATCTTTTTTAAAAGAAATATTCCTGAGCACATGTTGCTGAGAATTCAGAAGTAAAAAGAGCCCTGGAAGCAGCTGAGTGAGAATCCAGACTCAGTTGTTACTATGTAATTACTTTGCCTGTCTCTGTCTCAGTTTATGCATTTATAAAATGGGGCCACTAAGAACCCAAAAGTCATTTTCATAGAAACTCTTTTCACCTCATTCTAAAATGAGTAGGCTGCACTAGACTTGTTCCAATTTGTTTCCCAGCATAGTGTTAGCACTGAGGACCCTCAGGTAAAGAATTTACGGGGGCGGGGAGGGGGGCAGTACCGGCATCCCACGTGAGCGCCAGTTCAAGTCTCGGCCGCTCCACTTCTGATCAGCTCTCTGCTATGGCCTGGGAAAGCAGTAGAAGATGGCCCAAATGCCTGGGTCCCTGCACCTGAGTGAGAGACCAGAAAAAACTCCAGGCTCCTGGCTTCCAGTAGGTGCAGCTCCATCTGGGGAGTGAACCAGTGGTTGGAAGACCTCTCTTTCTCTGCCTCTGCCTCTCTGTAACCCTGACTTTCAAATAAATAAAACAATCTTAAAAAAAAAGTAGGGGGGGGCAGCACTGTGGCAGAGTGGGTAAAGCTGCCACTTGCAGTACCGGCATTCTATATGGGTGCTGGTTCCAGTCCCGGCTGCTCCACTTCTGATCCAGCTCTTTGCTATGGCCTGGGAAAGCAGTAGAAGATGGCTCAAGTCCTTGGGCCCCTGCACCTGCATGGGAGACCTGGAAGAAGCTCCTGGCTCCTGGCTCCTGGCTCCTTGCTTCAGATTGGCCCAGCTCTGGCAGTTGTGGCCACTTGGGGAGTGAACCAGTGGATGGAAGATCTCTCATTGTCTCTGTCTTTCTGCCTTTCAAAAAAATAACTAAATAAATCTTTAAAAAAATTAGGCAAGGAAGCCTGGAGCTAGTGTTCTTAAAAATTTTTTTAAAAAGCGGGTCTCGGGTCTTATGCCTTGGCTTTTGGATGAGGTGCTTTCCACCCTAATTTCTCTGGCTTATGACATGTTTTCCTATCATGGAATGAAACAGTCCACAACACAGTTCTGAGCCGGATGTTATTGGCTCAATCGGAGAATGTAAGTGGGTGAGTTTCCCAGGATGTGTGGGAGGGACAGCAGGAGGGAGGGACACACCATCAGCAGGAGGGAAAAATCCCAGCAGAGGACTTCAGTCCCCATTTCCTATGAGGAATGAAGAAGCCAGCAGGAATTTCTCCTGCTCACCTATCTGCTCTCCCTCTCTGCCTTTTTTTTTTTTTTTTTTTAAGATTTCTTATTTATTTGAAAGGCAGAGTTAGAGACAAACCTTCCACCTTCTGGTTCACTTTTCAAATGGCTGGTTTGGGCCAGAAGGACGCCAAGAGCCTGGAACTCCATTCGGGTCTCCCACATGGGTGCAGTGGTCCAAGGACTTGGGATATCTTCCTTTGCTTCTCCAGGCATATTTGCAGTGAGCTGGATTGGAAGTGGAGCAGCCGGGCCTGGAACCAGCACTTGAATAGGATGCCAACGTCACGGGCAGAGGCTTAACTTGGTGCAACCTCCGCACCACTGTCTCCTTTTTTTTTTATATATATATATATATATATATACTTCTCTTCCTCGCCATCTTCATGAAATATCTTCATCTGCGTGAAACTCTAAGACCTGCCTTTCTTCTTTGCTGTTGCAATGGGGGTCAAGATGGAAACGGGCATTGATTTTGAAAGCCAGACAACCTGTCTCAGGTTCAGGTATTTCTTACGGGGCTACCTGGATGTGAAAGCAAATGGAGGAAGACTCGGCCCGTGGTCACTTTTGCTCCTCCCAGAACTCTGCACCGGGAAAGCCGGAGGCAGCCCCAGGAGGAAGGCTGGGAGGAGCCGGGCTGCTGGTCTTCACATTCCTGAAGTTCAGTCACCTGAACAGCCTAGAGTAACAGCCAAAGCAGCCTATCCCATGGCCACGCCGGTTTTACCTTTAATCCCTTCACGTTCGCCCTCAGCCTCACAGAATGCCTGGCAATGATTCACCGCCATCACATGGGGCGGGCTGTCATCTGTTTGGTGACCTCACCCTGCTTGCAGCTTCTTCAGATAACCTGGGATTCTTCAGCTGGGGGAGGGAGGGAGGTAAGAAGAGTCAACAGCCCGAGGGCTTCCCTGGTCAGTTCCTGCTCTGCTCTCTCTCCTGGTCCCAGGGCTGCTTTGAAAATGCCAGGCTTCGGGCACCCGGGCTAAATAAACCCAAGTGTTGGGCCAGTGCAGCGGCTCACTAGGCTAATCCTCCGCCTGTGGTACCATCACCCTGGGTTCTAGTCCCGGTCAGGGCACTGGATTCTGTCCCGGTTGCCCCTCTTCCAGTCCAGCTCTGCTGTGGCCCAGGAGTGCAGTGGAGGATGGCCCAGGTCCTTGGGCCCTGCACCCCATGGGAGACCAGGAGGAAGCACCTGGCTCCTGGCTTCAGATCGGCGTAGCTCCAGCCGTAGCAGCCATTTCTCTCTCTCTCTCTCTCTCTCTCTCTCTAACTCTGCCTGTCAAAATAAATAAACAAAAGGTGTTTTCACCACCAATGCCCACAAGTGAGAAGGCTTAATTGGAAATTGAGACAAAAACCAATCACTCAGCAGGAACCAGCACGAGCAACCATGGGGAGGAAGATCATGGGCTTGTATTTTGAACAGAAAATACTTGATCCACCTATCGTGGAAGTATGTGCACTGCCAGGCCAGGCCCTGCCAACGTACCACAGTGAGACCCAGGCTCTCGCAAAGAGCCCTCAGGAGTCTACGCGGTGTGTGATGTTACTCCCCCAGGTAGTAGACTGAGACTTCGGCTAAGCAAGTTACCGATTGTCACACAACCACAAAAGACGGTGTATGTGAGACCCAGTCTGACTCCAGCAGAAAATGGCGATGCCGAGGGAGGCATTTGGCGTGGTGGTAGATGCCACCTGGGGTGTGTTCATCCCATATCAGAATACCTGGGTTCCAGCCCCGGCTCTGCTCCCAATTCAGGCTTCTTGCTAATGCAGATACTGGGGGCGGGGTGGGGGGGGAGGGGTGGGCAGGGAAGGGCAGCAGCAATGGTTCATGGTTCACGTAGTAGCGTCCCTGCCACGTACATGGGAGACCTGGAGTGAGTTCTGTCATGCTCCTGGCTTCAGCCTGCCACAGCCTTGGCTCTCGCAGGCATTTGAGGGGTAAAACCGGTGGATAGGAGATCTTTCTGTTTCTCTGCCTTTCAAATAAAATGAAAATTATGAAAGAAACATTCATAGAGATGAATATTTGTTCAGCAGCCACAGCATTCCAGATCTAGGCCATGGTGAGGTCCCAGAGTTGCAGAGTAATTTTTTTTTTCTTAAAGAAGAAGGTATGGGGCTGGTGTTGTGGCATACCAGGTGAAGCCGCAGCCTCTGATGCCAGGACCCATAGGAGTGACTTTTCGGGTGCTGGCTGCTCCACTTCTGATCCAGCTCCCTGCTAAGGGCCTGAGAAAAGCTGCGGAAGATGGCACAAATCTTGGATCCTTGCCAGTCACGTGTGAGATCTAGATGAAACTCTGGGTTCCGGCTTCAGCCTGACTCAGCTCTGGCAGTGGAGTGAACCAGCAGATGAAAGATCTCTCCCCCTCTCCCTCCTTCTCTCCTTTCTCTCAACTCTTTCAAATAAATAAGTCTTTTTAAAAAACGAAGATATAGCTTAACAGTTGAGAGCATGGGCATTGGCATTGTACAGAACTAGTCCATTCTATTAGTGCTATATCCCTGGTCACCAACTTAGCATCTTGCAGCCTCATTTTCCACACCTGTAAAATGGGTATAACAACTAGCATTCCCTACTCTAGAGGGTTGTTGTGGAGATTAAATGAGATGGTGTGTGAAAAGCACCTAGCACCATGCCGTACTAGTATTCTGATCAATTCTGACACAGTGAAGGCTTAGCCCCAGCAAAGGAAACCTATCAAGCTGTGGGAAATTCCCATAAAGGAATGGGGAACTCCTACTTCTGAGGGTTGGGACCAGCCCAGACAGGTGCCTGGACTTTGGCGCCTGGCATTTGTGGAATGAAGGAAGGGCCAAAGGCTGAGTCCCTTGTCCTGGCCTCAGGGGAGCAGTTAACTCCGTGAAGGCATCATTCCCTCTCTTCCCTGCTCAGCACACTCTGGCCCCTCCATGAGGCTCCTCATGCCTCCAGCCGCACAGAAGGCCCAGAGCAGAAAAGGGGTTAAACAGACAGGAGTAGGGCTGTGCAAGTTCACAGCCAGCTGATCCTGAACGCCTTGTGTGTTTAATTCAGTATTTTTAACTTCCCAAGAAACACCGTGTGCCTGATGGCTTCTCTTGCATTTTTTTTTCTAGACAGGATTTTGCTTTGCTTTCCGTCTTCCTTTTCACAACCTGCCTTCCCCCAGATCCCTAACTTCGCTGCCGCGTGTTTAATGGCAAAGCCCTCACACCTGTAGGTTCTCAGCTGCGCTCCCCACAACATCAGTGCTGTTACTTGCACACAGCGCTGCCCCCGCGCGCGCTGGAAGCCTTCTCAGGGAAGCGGATGCGTGGCACTCCTAATTTTAGAGACCTTAAGAAGAGCCCGCTCCACTTGGAAACGGAGGGACTGCAGGGGGCGCGAAACACCGTGGGGAGAACTGAGTAAGAGGGAGACAGATGGTGCCTGTGTTGGGGGAAGGGACCAGAGATCCTGCAAAACTTCTGTTCCCCGTTTGCAAGAATGTTTCCATTTAACCGCTTCTTGCCCGACGTTTGATGCTGCACCGCAGAGAAGCAAGGAGTTTTTCAGACCTGGCGCTTGAGGTGCCCGGAGCCTGGACACGCGGAGCGCCGAGAGCCAGCTGCGCGGGGAAGCAGAGGCACAGCGGGTCTTAGCCTCAGCCTCCAGGGCTCCGGTTTGGGTGTGGGACCCAGGTAAGGGGCGGCCTGCCTTTCCCTCTGCAGGCGCGGCGTAAGGGGTGGCCGGCGGTTCGGACTGTCCCACGAGGGGGCGCGTCTCCCGCCCTAGGACCCGCCCTCGTGGCGCTGGCGAGGGGAGGAGACCCGGGAACCCCGGCGCCCGGTGCTCCGCCTCCTGTTTCCGGGGCAGCGCAGTTACCTGCACCGGCCGAGCCGCACCTGGCGGAGGCAGAAGTCGCAAACTGAGAGAGCTCGGAGCGGCGGAGCAGAGAGGAGGCTCGGCGCCCGGCTTGGGGGGAGGAGAAGGAGGCGGCGGCGGCGGCGGCGTGGAGAGCGCAGCGCAGCGCGCCGCGGAGGAGGGCAGGCGGCGGCGGCAGCGTTCGGCTCGCTCTGCCCGGCCGGCTGGGCGCGCACCCGGGCCCGCACCGCGCCGCTGCGGGCGCACATGGCAGCGTGAGAGGCGGGCGGCGCCGGGCCGTGGCCGCAGGGCCGCATGGACAGCGGCGCCACCCCGGCCGGCCCCCAGTAGGGCCCCCCCAACCCGCGGGAGCTACCCCCCTGATCATGGTGCCTCGGCGGCCGCCCGGGCTGAAAGCAGCCGGCTGGAGCCGTTGAGCCCCCCGCGGCGGCCGGGGAGCTGCATGGGGGAGAGCGGGCCGCGCTCGGAAAGATGCCCCGGCCGGAGTTGCCCCTGCCGGAGGGCTGGGAGGAGGCGCGCGACTTCGACGGCAAGGTCTATTACATAGACCACACGAACCGCACCACCAGCTGGATCGACCCGCGGGACAGGTAGGACCCCCAGGCAGCCCCCGCCCTCCCCCACGCCCGCGGGGCCCTCACCTGCCCTTGGGGCCACCGGGCGGGGAGACTCTGCGTGCCTCTTAGCGCTTTCTGCAGCTTGTCCCCACCCCCACCGCTCCCGAGCACGGTTCTTGCCCCCACCGCGATCCCCCGAGGGAGGACTTAGGCCCCAGCTGCACCTGCCCAGAGTTTTGACCTTAAGCTGTAGCCCCGCCCACCGCCCCTTTTAGGAAGAGAGGTCCGGACCGGGAGGAGGTAGCGACCTCGCCAGTGGAAGCAGGGTCGTCCCCAGCTTTGGGGGTTGGGGGGACGGGGGGATGGGACGGTGGGGATCCAGGATACAGTGAAGGGCTAGGCACTCGGCGAGGAGCAGGCAGGTTGGAGTACGCCTTTTGACAGGTGCCTCGGAGGCGCTGGATCTGAGCACCGGAGCCCGTCCCGGAGCTCCGAAGGCCGAGGGGAGAGCGAGAGGAAGGCGCGGGGGAGGGCAGGTGAGGGAGACTGGTTCTCCAGGAATCTCAGCAACTTGGAAGCTGTTAGGATGCAGAAGGAGGTGAGAGGCCTTCCCTGAGCCCTGCCCACGCCTCTGTCTCCTCCCTGAGTCCGCGCAGGGGAGGTTTCTCCGGCCCTGCAGCAGCTGTCCTGACCTTGGTCGGTACCAGGCCGGCCGGAGCAGGAGATGGCGTTGCTGAGACAGGGGCAGTGAGAGGTGGCTCTGAGTCCCCCAGACTTTCTCCCGGGGTTCCCTGCCTGGCGTTTCTTTGCGCGTACACGCCCTCCCCATATATGGCCCACAGAGGGGGCACCACACCAGTGCCGGGTCTCTGAGTTGTCCTTTGCTGACACGGACTGGGGTCAGAGGATCTCGGGAATGTGGCATGTTCATCTGGTCTCTGGCCGTGGGGTTCGGGTCCCTGGAAGGAATTGAGGCACATTTTTGGGGCCCTTCATCTTGGGATGTTGGGATGGGGACGAGGTGTTGTAGAGGGCTAGGATGGGGTATAGAGCACCGTGTGGGTGAAACCGGGAAAGGAGGCAGAGGATGAGAGAGTTGAGAGACCCAGTGGTTTCTGTGAGCTCTTGTGTCCATTCATTCATTCCCTCAGTGATTTCTGGGTGCCCACACTGCTCAGCATCTGGCCGAATGTCTTGCCGATGTAATCTGGAAAGCACACTGCTTTAGCCTCTGCGCCTCACGTTTTGCTAGATGGCAATGGGTCATAGTGGGACTGTTGTGGGAGGTGACCTAGGCGATCGGAAGCCAATTTCCATTGACATTTTCCTAAATTCAAGATTTATTCATTTAAAAGGCAGAGTGGTGGGAGGGGAGAGCAGAGTGGAGGGAGATAGGGGAGCTTCTATTTGCTGTTCACTCCTCAAAGAACTGCAACAGCCAAGGCTGGGCCACTCCGAAGCTGGGAGCCAGGAACTCCATCCCGTTCTCCCACATGGGTGGCAGGGACCCAAGTACTTGAGCCATCATCTGCTGCTGCCTACCAGGATGCAGTGGCAGAAGCTGGATTAGAAACAGAGGAGATGGGCTCAGAACCAGGCACCCCAGTATGGGTTGCCGTTGTCTCCAGTGGTGACTTCACCTACTGTACCATGACACCCGCCCCCAATTTTTAAGCACCAGGGAAAAGTTGCCGGCCAGAAGTATGGTTTGCTTGAGTGTTCCGGTCGTGGCACCAGAGTGGATGCCCTGCCTCTGGAGCGCTCCTCTCCAGGCCTGACCTGATCCGTGTCTTCCACACGTTGCTCAGGGCACTTGCCCCCAAGCCTCTTTTATTGTGGTGGTGACCTTGGCAGCCCCCTTCCCTTATCTTCCCCGTAGAGCAGACACAGGTTCAGGCTTACATGTCGTCCTCCGGAGCCGGCTGAGGCCCGAGTGCTGTTAGCACGTGGGAGGACCAGGCCAGCCCCTCCAGCACTGACAGCGATAGGTCTGAGGACTTCCTGTGGCTCAGAGAGGGCCAGGGATCAGGGAAAGGTATGTTCACACTGCAGAGCGAGTGGGCGTGTGGCTTCATGAAGAACCACCTGGCTAGGACATGGTCTCCCACATGGTAGTATTACAGGACCACCTTCCTGGTTTTTTGTTATATTCACCTGAGCTGTTGCTTTCTTGATTTCTTTTTTATTTAAAATTATTTATATATTTGAGAGGTAGAGTTACAGACAGAGTGAGAGACAGAGGTCTTTGATCCACTGGTTCACTCCCTGAACGGCCACAATGGCCAGACCTGGGCTGATCCAAAGCCAGGAGCCAGGAGTTCTTTCCGAGTCCCTCACATGGATACAGGGGCCCAAGCACTTGGGCCATCTTTGGCTGCATTCCCAGGCCATAGCAGAGAGCTGGATTGGAAGAGGAGCAGCTGGGACACGAACTGGTGGCCATATGGGATGCTGATGCTGCAGGTGGAGGCTTAGCCCACTATGCCATAGCTCCAGCCCCTTGATTTCTTTAAGACATTTATTTATTTGGAAGGCAGAGTTACAGAGAGAAAGGGAGAGACAGAAATCTTCCACCCGGTGGTTCACTCCCCAAATGCTACAACGGCCAGGGCGATGCCAGACCAAAACCAGGAGCCTGGAGTTTCTTCCAGATCTCCCACATGGGTGCAGGGGCCCAAGCACTTAGGCCAGCTTGTGCTGCTTTTCCCAGGAGCATGAGCGGAGAGCTGGCGCAGCAGTGGAACAGCTGGTCTCGAACTGGCACCCGTTTGGGAAGCCTACGTTGCCGGCGGCAGCTCAATCCACCTTCCCATAACACCGTTCCCAGCTGTTGCTTTCTTAATGCTTGATTTTGGATCAACTCACTTTGGGATTTTTAGTGTCCCTTTTGCAAATAGAAAACTAGTAATACTCATTGCTAGAAATAGAGGGAAGCCTTGAGAAATACCGGCGGAGAAACTAGCCCAGTGCTACTATGTTGGCTGGATGGCGTGGCCTGCTCAAGGCCCCTGTGCCAGGCCTGCCCAGCCATTGTTTTTAGGCAAATTAGTAAGCAGTGAGTTGTTCACCGTCTTCACCTTCGAAGTGTCTGGTTTCTACGGCTTTACTGTCTCTCCTGGTCACCCCACCCACACTGGGCTGTGTGCGTCTAGAGCTTGAGGCCCGAGGGTAACCCTGGGGGTCACTTTGAAAGTTCTGGGAAAGAGCAGAGATTGTCCACTTGGGCCCCTGCAGCATCTACCTCCGCACTGCCTGCTGGGAATTTCTGTCTTTCAGTCCTGCATGTGTGCCCTGGGGCCAGGCTTCTCTGAGATTTGAGTGCGCCTTGCTGAGGGAAGAGAAGTTGACTATGTGCAATCTCAGGTAGTGTTTCAGACCCTTGGCATCTCCGGGCCCCTCTTGACTTGATGAGGGGAGATGGGAGTGAGTTGAGAGGAAGAAACTTAACAGAGCTAAAAAAGAGCCCAGCTTCTCCTCAGGCCCCCTAGGGCAGGGAGAGAAATTCTGCCAGGGCAGTTACATCTCTGCAACTGGCTAATGTAGTGAGATAAAAAGAAAAAATTAATCAAAAAGCCCATTCCTTACAGTGTGTCTGTTTGCCTTGGCTTTATTCTTACCTGCATCATGGAGACGTCCACCCATTCCCCTGAATTTAAAACAAGCCCGTCGAATGGCTCTTCAGTCCGAAAAGTGATTTCTTAGCCACCGAAGACAAATAGCGTCTCCGGTTACCAGCCCTAAAGAATGTCTTGGCACATTCCTCGCTCTGGGGCTGAGCTGTTTTGTGTGGTGGCAGCGTGGAGCTGCTGGGGGTAGGGAATCCAGTTTTCAGCTTACCCTTTCACCAGGGGGATGGAAGAGCCGCCGGGCAGCCAGCCCTGCCAATTCTGTCCCCTTCCCACCCTGGGCAAGACTGGGAGGCCGAAATTCCTGAGCACCGTTGTCCCAACAACCACAAGGGGTCCAGCGGGCAGCTCGGGCCCTGCCCACTGGGCCAAAGGCTCTGGCGGCGCTCAGGCGCTTCCCCGAGTCCAGGCCGGTCCTGGAAGGTACCAGGTTGTTGGGCAATCAGGTGCTGCCCATCGGTGTTAGGGCTCCTTTGGAGCTGGGCTCGCTTTGCAGAGGCACTGCGGTGTCGTGAACCCTCCCAGCAAAGGGCCGACGTTCCCCGGGAGTTTGCCTTCCTGGCACGCACAAGTACACATGCCGGTGGTTGGAGGAAGAATGCATCACTGGGAGTGGCCCTTTGGGAGGAAGTTCCTCGAACCTGATTCCCGCTGCCCTGTGCTTTGTGATCAGATCTTGTGAGGACTACCTGGGGACCGGGGCGCACTGCAGGTGTGTGTGATGGGTGCTGGAGCCCCAGGCTAGAAAGTCTGTGAGATGCCACGTGAGGAGGCACCTGGGCTCCCCCTGGTCTTTGTGAAGTCATCTGAAGTCTGAGAAGTTAGGTCTACCGCAATCAAAAGACCCTGACCTCCTCCGGGTTACAGACACGTAGGGGACTCAGACAGAGAGGTTCAGAACTCTCAAAAGCCTTAAGCCAAGGTGTTTGCTCCTGATTTCTGGGCTCTCATCAGGGTGCTAACTCCTGCCATAGATGAGCCTGGAAACTGCTTGGTCGAGGTCGCAGGTGCTGCCCAGCGCTTCTGTGTTCAGGCCGCCTACCACGAGCTTCCCGTGAGTTACTTTAAATCCTCCCAGCAACCCCGGGAACAGGTGCATTGATCTATCTGCATTACCTGAGGCTCAGGGAGGCTAAGTTTGGTGAAGCCACTCAACTGTTGTGAAGCTGAGCGGGGAGTGCCTGCTAGGCCAGTTCTGGTGCCCACATTTCTAACCACTTGCACCATTCAGCTTCCCGCTGAGTTAGTTGCTGGATCAAGACCTCTGCTCCATTGCCTGAGGAATTTGGCCTTGGGAGATGGATGGGACTGGCACTGTTTCATTTACCTGTGACCACTCGAGTGTGGCCAGGCCGTGGTCAGACAGAGGGCAGGTGTGGGTCATTGAAAGAGGGTAAGCCTGCGGATCCTGGAATCCTGGCTGTTCCGTTTGCTGCCTGAGTCACTTTGGAAAGTTACACGTTCTCTCTGAACCTCTGACGAGGGGACACACATAAACCACCAAAGGTGATCAAGAGCATAAAATGAGCTACAGTGAGGAGAGGGTGCTATAAACACGCAATGGGGCACTTAGGAGTGCCGCTGCCTTTACCTTGTGCTGCGGAGTTCCTGCAAAAGCCCAGGTCAAATGCAGGCCGTCTCTCTGCCCAGCCTTGCCATAAGAATGGCCTTTGTGGTCATGTAAACTTGACCTCTCGTTTCCTTGCAAAACTCGGACACAGACGCAAGTGACTTGGCCAAGGTCACAAAGCAGATAAATGGCAGTCTTGGGTCTAGTCAAGGTCTCCTTTCCTCTTTTTTTATGGAAAGTGTACTTCTTGCTTTTCCTTAACATCAGATCCAGTTCTCTCCTCCTTGGTGATAGTTGGGACCTGTTTTATGTTTGTGGCTGAGTTACTCACAATCCTTTTGACTGTGTAGACCAGGAAGTTTCATTCATGGTGTCTCAGTCATGGGTGAGTCACATCATAGGAATTTCCTATATGTTGAATGGTCAAAGTACCAGTGATGGCTAGGGAATTACTACTCTATAATTGATTAAAATGGATTTAGGGTTATTGTCAGACTGTCACTTTCTACCCACTTATATTTTAGTGTACTTTCTTTTTTTTTAAGATGTATCTATTTATTTCAAAGGCAGAGTTGAGAGAGAGAGAGAGAGCATGCGAGAGTGCTTTGATCCGCTGGTTCACTCTCCAAGTGTTGCAACGGCTAGAGCTGGGCTGATCCGAAGCCAGGTGCCAGGAGCTTCTTCTGAGTCTCCCACATCAGTGCAGGGGCTCAAGCACTTGGGTCATCCTCTGCTGGCCATTAGCAGGGAGTTGGATCGCAAGTTGAGCAGCTGGGACTTGAACTGGCACCCATGTGGGATGCAGTGCTGCAGGTGGAGGCTTTACTCTCTGTGCCATGGCACCAGCCTCGTATACTCTAGTATAATTTCTTAAGTTGGAGTTAGAACCAGTCTGCCAGAAAATTTGCCCACATTCTGTCTTCTCTGTCTGCTTCTGCTCATAATGATTCATTATTACCTGTATACCTGTAATACTCTACCTGTAGTCAGGTTGTTAGAGGGTATTTCTTCTCATCCACAACTTGAGCTTATGATCCATACATTCCATGGGCTTTGGCCATGCCTGAGAACATCTTGTGTCAGTTATTAAGGAAGAAATTAAGCGACTTGGTATTGAGGTATAGTGGGTTAACTTGGCACCCGTGATGCTGGCTTCCCTTATGGGTACCAGATCGAGTCTCAGCTGCCTCACTTCCGATCCAGCTCTCTGCTAATGCACCTGGGAAAGCAGCAGAAGATGGCCCAAGTACTTGGGTCCCTACCATCCACATGGGAGATCCAGATGGAGTTCTGAGCTCCTGGGTTCTGCCAGGCCCAGCTCCATCTATTCCGGCCATTTTGGGGGATGAACCAGAGGATAGAAGACATCTCTGTCTCCCTCCCTCCCTCCCTCTGTAACTCTGACTTTCAAACAAAGAAAAGGAAAAGGTATTGAGAGTAAGAAGCACTAGTATAGATAAGAGGGAGAAAGAAGAGACATAGGAACCCACAGATAAAATAATAAATGGTAACACATCAAATGTTTAGACTGTTTCTTTTTTGTTGTTGTGTTTTTTTTTTTTTTTTTTTTTACAAGCAGAGTGGACAGTGAGAGACAGAGAGAAAGGTCTTCCTTTGCTGTTGGTTCACCCTCCAATGGCCGCCGCCGGCACGCTGCGGCCGGCGCACCGCGCTGATCCGATGGCAGGAGCCAGGTGCTTCTCCTGGTCTCCCATGGGGTGCAGGGCCCAAGCACCTGGGCCATCCTCCACTGCACTCCCTGGCCACAGCAGAGAGCTGGCCTGGAAGAGGGGCAACCGGGACAGAATCTGGCGCCCCGACCGGGACTAGAACCCGGGGTACCGGCGCCACAGGCGGAGGATTAACCTATTCAGCTGCGGTGCCGGCCCCTACCATTTATTCTTAAAATGACTGCACCTGATAAGGATCTCACAGAGATGTTGCTAAGGGGCCCTAACTGGAGAAGCTAGTGAGATCTGCATGGCAGCTTAGGAAACCATTTGGCGGAAGCTCTCCCTCTGGGCACAGCCTGCTAACCAGGACTCTGGGGATGAGAGCAGAGAGACAAAGGCAGAGAAACTCTTTGAAGGATGAAGTCTGTGCAGAGTTCAAAGTCATTTCCAAGTCGCTTGGGTGCATGCTCCCAAAAGCCAGCCAGGGATGAGCAGCCATGGCAGCTTCTCTCTGTCACCATCCCTCCCTTTTCTGGGGACAGGGCTTATCCAAACTGACCTGATTTTTCCAATTCCCTGGGGTCCCAGGTAGCTGTGAAACACTGCCCTTTTGAAGGGAAGAGAATCAGGTTGCCTTAGTTACCGGGAAGGTTGGCACACCGAGCTGAGGTGCAGGTAAGGCGAGACAAGGCTAGAATAAGCGAGAGTTGCCGATGGCCAACGTGTTGCTGCAGAAGCAGCCTCCGGCAGGTGTTGGTAACATTTACAGAGGGGTGCATGCCTAGTGCCACGCTGAGGGTCAGGTCCTCTCTCTGGCCACAGCTAGCTGCAGGCAGTGAGGATCTGCAGTCCCTAGCTGCAGAGGAATCCACTTCCTCTGGAGAAGTGGCTTCAGTGTCCTCTTATGTGGGGGAAAGTGCTTTCTAGCTGTAGACTGAGGGCTGGATCGCATTGAGTTTGCGTGAAACTCTCCTGCCCTGCCTCTCTTTTGGCGGAGAAAGGGCCAGCCGGCTGCGAAGGTGCTTCTAGGTTGCCTGAGCCCCTGTTGCTGAGGTTAGCCCATGAAGAAATTGGATACAGTGGCGTTTGGTTATTTCTCCCCTCGCCAGCAGCCGTTCAGCCTCCAGCTCCTGATCAGAAAACCCCTTGCCCAAGTAGGGGGGCCGGGGGTGGGTGAGGATGAGACCCATTCTGTAAGGATGCTGGGCAGGGAAGAGGGGTGCATCAGAGAGGCTGGCGAGGAGGGGGGACGGACGAGCGGGCTGGGTCACAGGCCCACTCCCCAGCCCTGAATTGCCTTCAGTTCGTCCACCCACCGCATCCCTTGCCGCTGTTGCGAAGAAATGGGATCTTTCAGTTTCAAATGTCTGCCAAAGAATAGGGACTGAGGCTTAAGTTCTCACTCAGTGGTCAGCCAGGAAAAAAAAAAAAAAATGAAGCTACATCAAGATTAGGGACACCTTTGTTGGTGTCCCCCCCCCCCCCCCCCCGGCTCCATTCATCACGCTTTGGCAGTGAAGACACCAGGCCAACAGCAGCTGCCGACTTTCCCCCGGTCGGCTGCCTGCTGTCACCCAGACCTCCTTCGGCGGTAGCCCCCTCCCGCTGCTGACTTCCTCCCTGTTCAGTGGCTGTTCCTTGTTGGGATCTGGTGACTGGTAACTGACTTGGGAGGATCAGATGTCAGGAGAGAGGCGTGGGGTGGCTGCTAGGGTGAGAGGACCCTGGAACTGCCTTCCGATCCTGCGTCTTGTCTGGCTTTTCTTGGAGAGCGAGGGCTCTGGGAGTCTTTCCCTTTGTAGTTCAGGAATTTCTTTTAGAATTTTTTTTTTTAATTTATTTGAAAATCAGAGAGGAGGAGGGAGAGACAGAGACAGAGAGAGAGAGAGAGAGAGAGAAAGATCTTCCACCCATTGGTTCACTCCCCAGATGGCCACAACAGCCAGGACTAGGCCAGGCCAAAGCCAGGAGCCCAAAACTCCATCCAGGTCTCTCATGTTTGTAGTGGGGGGCCTGGGAACTCTGGCCATTCTGTGCTGCCCTCCCGAGCACACCAGCAGGGAGTTGGCTGGGAAATGGAGCAGCAAGGACAGGAACCGGCACTCACCAGAGGTGCTGGTGTCTCAGGTGGCAGCTTAACCCGATCTACCACAATGCCAGCCTCCTAGGAATTTCTTAGAAGAGTGCTGTTGGTCTTTGTATCACAACAGTGAACTGGCATCTGGTGCTAATGATGGTGACTGTTGATGGTTGTCTGTCATGGGATGGACCTGGTGTGTCATACTCCAAGCACTTGCTCATTGGATCCTTCTGGTGTTTTGCAAATGGGGAAACAGGCTGAGAGACATGAGGTGACAAGCTCAAGGTCACATGTAGAAAGGCTCAGAGTTGGAATCTGAATGTAGATCTGATTTTGAAGCCTGACTCCTGGTGCTGCTGCATTTTCTGT
This sequence comes from Oryctolagus cuniculus, assembly GCF_051225735.1. Lineage (NCBI taxonomy): Eukaryota > Metazoa > Chordata > Mammalia > Lagomorpha > Leporidae > Oryctolagus > Oryctolagus cuniculus. The sequence goes on from NC_142872.1 coordinate 56,513,150, forward strand.
GAGTTGGAGAGGAAGGAAGAGAAGGAAGAGGAAGTAGGAGAGGGACCTCTTTAACTGCGGGGAACAAACAGAAACACCTATGGCTGTATGTAGCTTGTTCACTGCAGAGTGCAATGTGTGTGGTTCCAGCCCAGCCTGGTCCGTACATACCACGCTGTTCCCTGCAACAGCCATAAAGATCCCCAGAGGACATGGAGTAAACGAGGTGCAATGAGTGACCTTGAACCAGTTCTTTGTCCTATAAAACAGGTATGGGGAGGACCTCCCTACCCCTGAGGGCTGGGAGAGGTATGAGAGGACACCATTGGTGGAAATTCTGAGCACAGGGCACATTCCACTGGGAGCTGTCCCTAGCTAGCTTAACTTGCCTTCTTGGGCACTGGTAGGTGAACTAAAATGCTGATTTCTTCCTTGCCAACTCAAGTTTCTTCCTGATGGGCCACAGTGATGGTAGAGCTTGCAAACCAGCTTGGTGGCACTCATTATATAAGTGAATCAATAAACCGCCCCTCCCCCCAGTCTTATCAGAGGCAAGCCCTTCTTTGGAATTTCTGGCGTGAAGCCTCTCTAGCCAGGAAGCGGCCACGGGGCTGTGTATGGAGCCAGAGGCAGGGGTAATGACTTGCAATTGTCATGGCAGAGCTGAAAAGCCTGATGGGGGAAGAGGAAGTCTTTGGCATTTGTGCCTGCATTGACAGCACCGGGCTTGACTTTCCCCGGCGTTTTCCTGAGGTGGTAGAGAATCTGCTGAGGGTGGTGCGGTGGAGGTGCAGAAGGCAGCGGTATTTATCACGTTCCACCTGGCTGGGGTTGGACACTCACTCAGCAGGTATTTATGGAGTGCGCCAGCGTGCAGATGCCCGTGCCGAGGACCGGTGCAAAGTCCCTGCCGCAGTGGGCTGTGCACCGAGGAGAGCGAGCCTGGCTGGCAGTTACGCAGAGCAACTGCTTTATGACCAGGAGCTTGCTGGTGTCTCGAGCTCTTTGCCCTGTCTTAGGAAGATGGAGGAGCAGGCTTCACTCTGACACCTGTTGACGGTGGTGGTGTGAACCTAGATTTGGAGCCAAAGAACCTTTGTGCTCTCAGCAGGGCGTTAACCAAGAGCCCCATTTGGTGAGCTGGGCTAAGGGCTGGGAGTGCAATGGGGCGAGATAACACACCATCTGCAGCTCGTGGAATTTACTGGGGATTAGCAAGAGGTACAGCTTCATGGATCTGCTCTCTGAACCTCAGTTTGCTTCCTCTCCCGTGTCAGCCATTTGACATTTATTTATTGGATGGCGTGCCTGTAGGATGCCATGCGTTGTCCTGGCGCGGGGGGTTAGCAGTGCTGATACCGACAAGAGTCCTTGTGGAGCTTACATTCTAGAGCAATGGTTGTCAGACCCAGGGGAGCAGCAGAATCCCCTGCAGAGCTTTGCTGGACACCTGGAGTCTCAGTCTGTGGGTGTACGTTTCTCACAGGTGCCCAGGTCACCCTGCTGGTCCACGGCTCGCACTTTGAGAACTGCTGATGGACTCTGAATTATCCCAGGGTCAGGAGGGGAACTCCGCTGGTGGTGTTTTACAGATGAGGAGGCTCCAGAGTGGGAGCTTGGTCCTCCCTGCTGTGCTAAGAGGGGTTGAGGAGTGGTTCCGGGAGTGGGCGCCTTTCACCTCTGTTGCCAATGGTTTGGAGCACACTGATGTGGTTCTTTGCTGACTGAGGCCCAAGAGGTGGTAAACTCTGCAAGATTTTCTCGTGTCGTGTGCAGTCCACCCAGAGCGGTAGGTGGTGTCGGGGGGATTCCAGAAGCCGGCAGGGACTTCTCTTTAATTGGGGTGTGCAGGATTCTCTGGGATGAGCAGAGGAAACCCTCCAGGGAATGGAGCCAGGATGCTGGTGCTGAGCTGCCCCGCGCAGGAAGGGTCTCTGGGCTCCTTGACCCCTGGGAACCTTTGCTGCTTCACCTCCAGGAGGTGTAGGGATGAGGCCAATTCCTCGCCACATGGATCTCCAGAGTAGCCCTCCAGGAAGACCTTGTCCATGGCTGTCTCCCTTGACGATACTTGAGTCTTGCATGCATTTGTCACTTGCCAAGTCTTTTTTTTTTTAAAGATTTATTAATATTTTTGAAAGGCATATTGACAGAGAGAGACAGAGACAGGGAGAGAATGATCTTCCATCTGCTGGTTCACTCTCCAAATGGCCACAACAGCCATTTAAACCAGCTAAAGCCAAGAGCCAGGAACTCCATCCAGGTATCCCACATGGAAGGCAGGGGCCCGAGGACTTGGGCCATCTTCTGCTGCCTTCCCAATGGGAAGCTGGATCAGAATCAGAGCAGCTGGGATGCAGTTGGCTTTCCAGTATGAGATTCCTGGGAATGGCAAGTGGCAAATTAGCCCGCTGCCCCCGCAATGGCTGGCTCCTGTCACTTGCTAATTCTGTGACCTTGGTCAAGTTACTTAAACCCTTGTGAGCCTCTGTTTCCTCATTGGCAAAACCAGACTAAATGAACACCTGCCTCCTGGGATTGGCGAGATTTACACGAGAGGTCTCTTGTTAGAGGCAGGCTGCACGAACTGCAGCAATTCCAGCCTCCCCGGTGCACTTTATAGCTTTGTTTAGTTTTATGGAGTCCTGCTCCATGCATGTATTTTTAACTCCAGGTTTTTTTTTTTTTTTTTTTTTTTGGACATACACCTCTTACCTTCTTGTTTCTCCCAGAGAAAAATCTTCCCTGCACAAACTGATCACATTTGAGAGAATCGGCTTCTTCCCAGTAAACAATGGCTTTTGCTAGACATGTTATTAAGGGACATTTAATAACCCAAAGAGTTTCAAAAACTAGTGTCAGTGGCTTATATCCATCACTGACATAAGTCAGGTATTTGCCAGGAGCTGAAGGAGGACCCTGGGTGGTTTTTGAGCCACTTTCCTGGTCCCCAGGCTCTCCAAGGTTTTACCCTGGTACGGTGGTTCACACAGTGAGCGCCCAGAGCGGTGTATCTGCTTCCCTCGAGAACTTGTCAGAAATGCTCCTGCTGTCCCACGCTGACCCACTCAATCAGGAGCTCTGGGGGTGGCTCCCAGCAGGCTGTGCTGTAACAAGCCCTCTGGGTCACCTGCTGCCCACCAAGTGTTTGCAGCCAGAATGACCTCAGGTGTATTATTAGTGGCTGAATGGCAGAAACTGGCCAGGATTCCAGAAGCTTCTTAGCACAGGTCTGTGCAGCTGATTAGAGTGGTCCTCATCTGCTTATGAACATTTCAGTACTACCCCCAGAATGTTACTGGCCAAGCTGAGCCGTCACACCTCTTTCCCCAGGCCCTTCACTGTCACTTGGCATATTCTTGGCATATTCTTCATCAGGATACAGCTCACAAATGAAGTATTTGTCTTGTTAAAGATTTATGTATTTATTTGAAAGGAAGAGAGAAAGAGAAAGATAAAAAAGTGATTGATCTTCCATCTGCTGGTTCACTCCCCAAATGGCTTCAAAGGCCAGGGCTGGACCAGGCTGAAGTCAGGAGCCTGAAACTCCATTTGAATCTCCCATGTGGGTGGCAGGGACCCAAGCACACAGACCGTCTTTTTTTTTTTTTTTTTTTTTTTAAGATTTATTTATTTATTTGAAAGAGATACAGAGAGGCAGAGAGAGAGAGGTCTTCCATGCACTGATTCACTCCCCAAATGGCTACAGTGTCTGGAGCTAGGCTGATAGGAAGCCAGTAGCCAGGAGCTTCTTCCGAGACTCCCACATGGGTGCAGGGACCCAAGGACCTGGGCCATCTTCTACTGCTTTCCCAGGTCATAGCAGAGAGCTGTATTGGAAAGGGAGCAGCCGGGACTCGAACCGTGGCCCATATGGGATGCTGGCACTGCAGGCAGCAGCTTTACCTACTGCTCCAGATAGCCAGCCCCCAGGCTGTCTTCTGCTTTCTCAAGCATGATAGCAGGAAGCTGGGTTGGAGGTAGAGCAGCTGGGACTTGAGCTGGTGTTCATGTGAGATGCTGGCCTCACAGCATGTGGCTTAACCCGCTGTGCCATGATGCCAGCCCCACAAATCAAGCTTTGAAAAGCCTTCCCCATTGCTCTTGTCCTGTCTCCATGACACCTGACGCTGTATTCAGGCAGCAAGATCTCCATTTTGTGGCTGGCACACAGTGGGAGCAAGCTAAGCCAGAAGAGAATGTTCCCCCATCAGAAGGTTTGGGTTCTGTTTCTGGCCGTTGGTTGTGGCAGCATTAGCCTTCCTGAGCCCTGTCTCCATGGCTCTGTAGCACAAGAGTAGGACCCTTGATCTCTTTTTCTATAGCAAAGAATAAGAGGGTTTCCTTGGAGCAGATTCCCAACTTCTGCTGCTTGTTGGAATCTTTAGATCAACCGAAAGGGACTATGAAAAAATACCCCAGCCTGGTGCATACCCAGAGATTGTTGTTTAATTCCTTTGGGGTATGGCCTCGACACGGGTTTTCTGGAAAGTCTCTAGTTGACTCCAGGGTGCAGGCAGATTGGAGGGTCAGCACTGTAGGTAGATTTCCACCTTCATCCCAAGCACTAGCGCAGTTTGAATGAGATTGTGGGAAAGTACCATGTGAATATCAGATAACAGCTTCATGCTTGACATTTATGCAGTTCTACTTGGAAAAACAGATGATCCAGGAATCGTTAAAGCAATAGTTGCAGGAGGTGAAGAGGAAGATATTTAAGGGACTGTCGAGTGCGTGGCTGTGTGGTTATTTCTTCTCTTCTATACCTGTTTTGTTACTTCTTTCCCAGTGTATTAAGTATCAAAGATATCTGGACTCCTTTATGCCTTAATGTAAAAAATATTCAGTTCCTGCTGTAGCAGTGATGCTGTTAAATGAATTGGTCTAAGCTTCTTTGAAGTTTAAAGCCCAGGGACTGGGGCTCTCTTTCATCTGCTGAAACAAATGGCCCGAACACCCCGGGCTGGGCCAGGATAAAGCCAGCAGCCAGGAGCTCCACTTGGGAGGCAGGAGCCCTGGTACGTGGACCATCATTTGCTGTCTTCCCAAGCGCACTAGCAGGGAGCTGGTTAGGAAGCTGAGTAGCTGCGGTTTGAACCAGCACTCAGATATGGGATGATAGTGTCATAAGCAGTAGCTTAACCCATTGCACCACAGCACTGGCACCAAGCCTATAGATTGTAGCAAGCTCTGGGATATGTGCGTTCAATGAATCATCCATTTTAATTCTCATAGCACCCCGATGAGGTGAGAACTGTTACCATCTCCATTCTGCTGACTGACATTCCAGAAACTAAGACTTAGCGAGTTGAAAACCTCCCCCCAGGTGCACAGCTAGTAAGTGGCAGAGCTGTCACGTGAGCCCCAGATGGCCTCCTTCACCATCCTGCAGGTCAGGCCACGCTGGTTCTAGGAGAGCAGCCTTGAGTGAGCCCTGGTACCTTCCGCCAGCCCCATTCCCTCCTGTTTTTCCTTCTGCTGCAGTGTCTTCCTGTTTGCCCAGGGTCTTTCTGGAGGGCCAGGCCTCTGCCCGCCCCGTGTTAGCAGATGTCCCTCTCTCAGTAAGCAGAGTGAGGGAGCTCTGATCTGAGTGCATTCCATGTCTCAGCCTCCCTCCCAGGAATGCGTCCTTGACCACATGCCCCTGTTTGTAGCACAGATCACCATCTTTGCTCCTGCATCTGCTCCAGGGAGCTCTGGCTCGTTGCTTTGGTTTGCAAGGCTGAGCGAGAACCGAGTTCCCCTTTGACTCCTGGGTGCCTGCACAGCCTCTGGGCTTGGTCTGCAGCATTCCTGCTTGTGCCGTGGAACATCCTTCAGGATGTTTGTCCTGCCGTGGCTCATCTCGGGCTGCACGTCGCTGAGCAGTGCCTGGGCCACTTCCACAGAGACTGCACGTTGCGGGGGATTGCATCCCAGGGGTGCCATTACCTATGTCTGCAGGTGGGAACAGTGGGAGGAAGGAGGTAAGCAGGGAACGGAGACAGACATCGGTCCAGATGGGCTTAACAACAAATCATAAAAACATAAACAATAATTACTGATGAGGAAAATCAAGGGGGTCATGCATCAGAAAATAATGAGTTTTGTAAGTTGACAGACGTTGGAGTTCAAAATATAAAGTTATAAAGATTCATAGTCAAACTTTTTTTTTTTTTTATTTTTATTTGGAAGGCAGAATGATGGAAGTAGACAGAGAGAAAGTGATTCCGTCTGCTGGTTCACTCTTCAGATGCCTGCAACAGCTGGGGCTAGGCCAGGCTGAAGCTAATAATTCAGCTTGGGTCTCCCTTGTGGGTGGCAGGGACCAAAGTACTTGAGCCATCATCTGCTGCCTTCCCAGGCACATTGGTAGGGAGCTGGATGTGAGGCGTGGAGTAACTGGGACTCAAAACAGCACTCCAGTATTGACTTAATCCACTGTACCCAGTACCCAGCCCCTAAGTTTGCTTTACCTTTTCTGCCTTTACCATGAGAAGGTACCTTGATGCAATAAGCTACCTCAATAATATGTGAGGTTCAGATTCAAAAGGTCTAAATGGTACACAGTGAGAGGTAGGTCTCACTATCACCTGTTCCGCATCTACCCTGTCCACTGCTCACTGGCAACTGCTGTTTCCAGAAACATCCATCCCGGTTCTTTCTCCTCCCAGCTAGCAGCCAACTTCTGCCACCCCTCGTTTGGCCAGCTCTGACACGTCGTTTCTTTCCTGTGTGTTCTTCAGAGGTCTGGTGGAAAATAGAGACCAAATCAGATGCCTCTGCCTGTGTTGGCATCCAGGTCAGTGTCCTATAACCCAGAGTACTGGCAACCCCCCCACCCCCCACCCCTGTCCGGAGGGTTAATTTCTGTACCTTTAGAGCCTCTTGACGCTGCTCTTGTTTCTGGCTCTCATACTTTGCTTGACTTTCTTCCTCTATAAAATGAGGTTACTTGTAGTGCTTACCTCATGCAGGTAATCTGAAAATGCAAAACCCGAAACTTGCTAAGCACTGACGATGCCGCAGGTGGAAAATTCCACCCCTTGCCCCATGTGATAGGTCATGGTCAAAACACAGGTGGGGTAAAAGTATGGTATAAAATTGCTTTCAGGCTGTTTTGTAATGTGTGGATACAACATAAATGAGTTTCATGTTTAGACCTGGGTCGCATCCCCAAGATACCTCATATATGTGCAGATATTCTGAAATCCTGAAAATTCTGAAATCTGGAACACTTCTGGTCCCAAGCGTAGATTTATTCAACCTGTAGTATTTTTAAGAGTGTTTTTTTAAGAAAAGGTCTTTTCTGGGGCTGGCACTGTGGTATAACAGATAAAGCTGCTGCCTGCCGTACCAGCATCCCATATGTGAGCCGATTCGAATCCCAGCTGCTCCGATTTCTATCCACTTCCTTGCCAGTGTGCCTGGGAAAGCAGTGGAAGGTAGCCCAAGTGCTTGGGCCCCTACACTCATATGGGAGACCCAAATGAAGCTCCTGGCTCCTGGCTTCAGCCTGGCCCTGCCCTGGCCATTGTGGCCATCTGGGGAGTGAACCTGCGGGTGGAAGATCTCTTTCTCTGCCTCTGCCTTTCCCTCTGTCTCGGTAACTCTGCCTTTAAAAAAAAAAAATCTTTCCCATGCATATTTTGGTATATTTCTGTCTTGATATAATTTCAAATATAGTGGAATGTTATAAAAATAGTATAAGGACTTGGGCCATCCTCTACTGCTTTCCTAGGCCATAGCAGAGAGCTGGATCAGAAGTGGAGCAGCCGGGACTCGAACTGGTGCCCATATGGGATGCTGGCGCTGCAGGCCATGACTTTAACCCACTGAGCCACAGCCCTGGCCCCTAAATAAATCTTTTAAAAAGGAGGAGAAGAAGAAAAGGCACAGAGAGGCCAAGTGTTCTAGGTCACACAGCTGGAAAGTGGCACGGCCAGGACTCCAGCTTTGCTTGTCTGGGCCCAGAGCTCATGATCCTAAACTGCCGTGTTCTTTGGAGGATTATTGTGAGACTGGAACATGGATGATCTCAAAACACTTAGTGCAAAGCAAGGCTCACATTAAATACTCAAAAAGGGGGGCAGGTGTTTGAGTCCACCATTAATGTGCTTCTTGAGAGGCCCACATCCCGAATCCACGTGCCTGAATTCCAATACTGTCTCCACTTCCGATTCTGGCTTCCTGCTACCGTGTACCCTGGGAGGCAGCAGATGATGGCCCAAGTAGTTGGGTTCCGGCCACTCAAATGGGAGACCAGGATGTCATTCTAGCCCCTGGTTTTGAGTTGGCCCAACCCCAGCACTTGCAAACTTTTGGGGAATAAATGAGAGATGGAAGATTGTCTCTCTCTCTCTCTGTATCTTTGCTTTTCAAATTAAAAAAAAATGCTAATATATAAGTGAACATTTAAAATACGTAAAAGTGTGTGTGTAACAGTTGTGACGCTGTCACGGCCTTGGTTGGCACTTGACCCAAATGGACTTCAGCCAGTGGCAGAACTCTTCAGCTCAGCGACCATAGCCAATGAGAGATGCTCATTGGAACAGGTCACAGAGCTGTCCCTGAACAGGACGTGTCTAGGACAGTAAAGGACTGGGCCAGGGCACCCCCCCACCCCCAAGAGCTGTGACTCAGGAGAGGTTGTGGACACTTGCCACCCCTAGGACGCTCTTTCTCAGAACTGCAGAGTAAGTTGTGTGAGTGCTCGGGACAGTTAGGAGGGCCTGAGGGGTACTGCCTCTGAACACCTGCTCTTCTCTCATCACTGCTTCTGCCCTCATTCCCCTTTGGCAAACTTGAATTCATTCGTGTGTTTCCTGTCGTCTTACTACTCAAAGTGTAGGTATTAACCAACATACCTACGGTGCCTGGGAGTCTGTTAGAAATGCAGACTCACCAAATCAGAATCTACATTTAAAAAAAAAATTTAAAAATTTATTTATCTACTTGAGAGGCAGAGTTACAGACAGAGAGAGGGAGAGACAGAGAGAGAGGTCTTTCATCCACTAGTTCACTCCCCAGTGAACTTTTGGGGCCACAGTGGCTGGAGCTGAGTCGATCCGAAGCCAGGAGCTTCTTCTGGGTCTCCCATGCAGGTGCAGGGGCCCAAGCACTGCTTTCCCAGACCATAGCAGAGATCTGGATTGGAAGAGGGGCAACTGGGACACGAACCAGAGCCCATACGGCATGCTGGCGTGGCATGCGCAGGCTTGGCCCACCATGCCACAGCACTGGCCCCCAGAATCTACATTTTGAAAAAATGTTTTTTAGGTTGGTGTTTAACTTGACAGTTAAGACGCACATGTCCCTTATTGAAGTACCTGGGTTTGAGTCCCTGCTTTGGCTGCTGACTTCCGCTTCCTGCAAATGTGCACCCTGAAACCAGCAGTGATGGCTCAAGCAGTTGCACTCCTGCCTCCCGCACTGGAGACAGGAGTGAATTCTCAGCTTCCAGCTGCAGCCTGGCCCAGTCCTGGCTGTTGGGAGTTTTGGGGGAGTGAACCAATGGATGGGAGCTTGTACTCTCTCAGTCTGTCTGTATCTGTTTCTACTCTCTGCCTCTCAAATAAGTAAATAATTAATTAAAAACTTTTTTGCATAGACACACATTAATTGGGGCACGGTGTCATATTTCAATATGTAAATACAATTTGCAATGCCTGATCTGCGTTTTCACCAGATACCCAGTGCTACTTTTGCATTTTAATGTTTGAGTTGCACAGGTCAGTCAGTGCTACTGTTGGCGTAATGTTTTTGTTCCTTTTTTTTTTTTTTTTTTGTTAAGATTGACTATTTATTTGAAAGAGTTTGAAGGGTCTTCCATCCACTGGTTCAGTCCCCAAAAGGCTACAACAGCCAGAGCTGAGCTGATCCAGAGCCAGGAGCTTCTTTTGGGTCTCCCACGTGGGTACAGGAGCCCAAGGACTTGGGCGATCTTGTACTGCTTTCCTAGGCCATAGCAGAGAGCTGGATTGGAAGAGGAGCAGTCCGGACACAAACTGGTATCTATATGGGATACTGGTGCTACAGGCTGGAGCTTTAACCTACTGTGCCACAGTGCCGGGCCCCTCTTTTTCGCTCTGTAGTTGCCTGAGCCTCTTACTGGTTCTTTTTTTTTTTTTTTTTTTTTTTTTTGACAGGCAGAGTGACAGTGAGAGAGAGAGAGAGACAGAGAGAAAGGTCTTCCTTTTGCCATTGGTTCACCCTCCAATGGCCGTCGTGGCTGGCACGCTGCAGCTGGCGCATCATGCTGATTCGAAGCCAGGAGCCAGGTGCTTCTCCTGGTCTCCCATGCGAATGCAGGGCCCAAGCACTTGGGCCATCCTCCACTGCACTCCCGGGCCATAGCAGAGAGCTGGCCTGGAAGAGGGACAACTGGGACAGAATCCAGCGCCCCGACCGGGACTAGAACCCAGTGTGCTGGCGCTGCAGGCGGAGGATTAGCCTAGTGAGCCGCGGTACCGGCCTCTTACTGGTTCTGATGCAAAGCGCACCCCATAGCTGTGGTCTCAGTAAGCAGTGGGGTTTTACAGCCAGTTATAAATGCTATCTAGGGAAAGGAGTTCCTCACCTCCTTCCCAGAGCCCCTCACTGGATGAGAGGCGGAAGGTGGGTGGGGCAATAGCGTTCACACTTGCTGAGGAAGTGCAAGGTCATGAGGTCACTGTGTCCCTCTGCAGGGTTGGATGCCACAGGTCAGAGCCCATGCTGGCCATGCAGAAAGCCCACCATGGCTGCAGAATGGGACACGTGGGCAGCTTGGGGAGCTCTTGGGGGTAGGTAATGCCTATTGGCTGGAATAAGCGAGCAAGGAGGTGGCTCAGTGGCACCCGGCAGAGATCACAGAGGCAGAATAGGAGGCGAGAGTGAGACAAGGAGAGATAAGTAGCAGGCTCCCTGGACTAGTGCTGAACCAGGCAGAAATAATGCTGTGAGGTGGGCAGCAGGTGCAGTACCTTGGGTGGGCCAAGGCTTGGACTAGTTGAGCCAGGGCCCCTGCATATAAACTCTGACCTGGGCAGGGGGTGGGAGTGGGCTTGGGGAAGGGGGGGGGGTGCTGGTAATTGTAAAGACAGCAGCTGGTGGGCTCCTCCTGAGACGCTGGGGATGGCCTGGAGCGAAGTGAGTCAGCCCTAGGTGCACAGAGTCTGGAGAGGCCCAGGGAACACCGTGCTTCTCCGGGGTGAGGAGGGGTGGCCACATTCCTGAAGGCCTTCCCTGGGGGATAAGGAGACTGCCCTCAGGTACCCAGGTGCCCGTGGTGCAGTATAGCCTGAACCTTGCCCCTGCATTCCTGAGATAACGCTTCCTCCCTGGCTCCCTCCATCTGCCTGACCTGTTAGCTCTCTGGCCAGCCCTCAGTGTGAGCCAGGCCACCAATGCCCTCCCGGCTTCATTTCATTTGTTTTGATGTTGGTGTGGATGTCTGTGTAAAACAACTCGGGAATTAGTTACTGGTGAGCTGTCCAAAGTCCTGTGGAGAACGTTCCAGGAAAATAAAGCAGTGTCCCATCAAAGGCACAAGTTATCTCCTCCATTCCTTTAAAGCAGGCCTTCTCCAAGTTGGATCCTCAGACATGCCGCGTTCCACTCCCCCAGGAACTTGGGAAATGCACATTTCTGGGCCCCTCCTTCAGGCCTGCTGAGTCAGGGACCGGCACTGGGCTCTCAGCACGTAAGATGCCACTCGGGACACACACGTTCTGTAGCAGAGTGCCTGGGTTTGAGTCCTAAATCTAGTCCAGATTCTAACTTAATGCTAACGCATACTCTGGTAGGCAGAAGTGATGGCTCAAGTACTGGAGTCGCCGCCACCCCTGTGGGAGACCGGGATTTTGTGCCTTGCTTTGGCCTCTGCTGTTGGCAGGCATTTGGGGAGGAAACAAGTGGATGGGAGATCTCTCTCTTTCTCTCTCTCTCTCTCTCTTTCTCTCTCTCTCTCTCTCTGGCTTTCAAATAAAACTAGTGATTCAGAATCTCAGGGGACCAGGGATCTGCACTTAGCATGCTACCCAGATGATTCGAGTACGTCTTAAACTTGAAATCCTCTCCCTTCTTTACGCACTGAACTCTTCCCTTTGCATAAATTGCATGTGCCCTGTGCATGCTGATGTTCCTAGTGAGTGAGCTTCAGCTCAAGTGCCGCCTTTTCCTGGGAGCCTTCCTGGCCACCTTTCTCCCAGCGGCTCTGTGTGTGTGTGTGTGTGTGTGTGTGTCTGGTGGGGAGGGAGCTTACTTCCTCCTAACATGAGTCTGTGACACTGTTGTCATTTTTTGTCACGTCTGGCTGCTCCATGAAACAGTGAAGCTTCCTCTTGGGTCTCCCCAGGCCCAGCACACAGTTTGCCGGTCATTGGCGCTAACAAATAAATGAATTCAAGTTCAGGGAGCTGAGCAGCCTGGGGGAAGCTGCAGAGTAGGAAGGGATGAAGGGTTGTTTCCCATAAACTCCTCTCCTGAATGCCTCGGTCAAGTTTGGAGCCGGGGCACAACCCAGGGCTGTGATTGGCAGGAGGCAGAGCCCATGTGTTTGAGGCTGAGGGGTTGTCACTGGGAACCTAGCCTCTTGTCTGTCTTTCAGGACTAACACCACAGCTTGAGAGTTCCTCCTACTAGCGGAAAGAGGGCTAAAGGACCAGTTCCAGCCCCCGGCCTGACCCCATGCCCAGGGCAGCTAGAAAGCTCAGGCCTCCCTCCCCCACTTTTTTTTTTTTTTTTTTTCAGGCAGGAGGAGTTAAAGAATGGAGCTAGTGGACCATGAAACTCCCAAGAGGCCTTCCCCCCCAGCGTTTCTCAGAATTAGCTACCACGAATCTCTGTGTGAGGTTAGCGATTGCTGTTTGCCAAACCCGTAACTGTTGACCCAACAGAAATCAAACAAAGATACCAGAAGCCCTGGACTGGCAGCCTTAGTCGTGGCGGGGGACGGAGAGCAGGTGCCTGTGAGCCGAAGGACGTTGTCTGTCACCTGGCTCTGAAAAACAAGGCGTGTTTCCTTCTTAACACCTTGGGCATCCGAAACCTGCCCTACCAGTCCTCGGTGCCGCCTCTCTGAGCTTGCTCGCCTCACTGTGTGCCTGTGGGGGCAGCGCTGGGGGCAGCATGGCTTTGGAAAGATGAGGCCTGACTCGGTGACCGTGGGGTCAGTCTGGGCTCCTGTAACCCTGACTGCAAAAGACCCGGCTGCAGGAGGTCAAGGTGAGGGCTGCCTCCTCTGAGCGTGCAGTAGGCCCCGAACTTCCACTGGTTCTGAGAAAGAGAGGATGGGCTGAGTGGCAGGCAACAGGCAGAGGAGCTGAGGGTTCAGTATACAGTAGGCGTGCAGCAAATGCTCCTCGGGTTAAGTGGGTGAAAGGGCAACACCTCATTTTAGTTGGATGTGGACTGTGAATCCTTTGGATGTTCACTCTGATTCCATAAGGGAGTTGGGCTTTGTAAGATTGTCGGCAGTTTTGAGTTCTTTTCATGTGTTTTTCATGAGGATGTTCTTTCTGAATCCACTCCCTTTCTCTGTCTTTATCCCCACGTTACACTTGATTTGTGTCCAGGAGGAAGACAGTACACTGTTAGCATTTGGCCTAAATATACTCAAAAATGAATGGAGTAGTAATAGTTAGCACATCTCGTCAGACGCTGTAGATACCCTGAACTGGGGCGGGCCACAGCTGCTGTTTACCGTGTCGCTTGTCCCTGCATTCTGGATGAGACAGCTGGGTTCCAGAGACCTTAGGGGACTTACCGCAGTCACACAGCAATTTGGCAGGATAGCTGGGGCTTGCAGTGGCCAAGGGCCATCTGACGGCACAGCCCTGGTGCCTGCCTGCCCCTGCTGTGTCATCTCCCCCAGGTGGCTGGCACACTCGCCTCATTGAGGTGTCACCCACTTTGCAGGGTGTTGTCTGTGTGTCCTGATTTGAGAATTAGTTAAGCTCTCACAGGCTCCAGGGTGCAGTGGGTGGAATCAGACGCTGGAAGAAGTCCGGTGCCACAGACCCGGCACTGTAGAGCAGGAGGGACCGGGTATGTGTGTGTGTCCCAGTGGGGACGGGTGTGGAGCAGGCAGTCTTGCGATGACCCACCAGGCACCTGCCCCCTGCTGGTGCCCAGGGCCTCCTCTCCTGTCTCCCTCTGCCTGATTTCTAGCTCTTTGGAAATAAGCGCACAGAGGCCCTTTCTGGGAGAGTCCTGCTCTGCAGGCTTCCCAGTGGCCTGGGGCTCCGCAGAGATCAAGAGGCAGGGTTGTGTGGGAAGGAGAGGCGAGTGATCCAGTTGCTAATGACTCCTGGAATCAGTCCTCCCAAATGTCCCCGCTTTCATTCAGAGGCACTGCCCGCCTTTGTGCGACCCCGACCTGCGGCAGTGAATGATGTGCTATCAGCACAAGGCAGTAGCTGGATGACGTCATACAAACCCTGGCTTTATGAGAACACGTTAACAGCCAAGAATGTGGCGCTGAGGGATCCGAGGGCCTGGGACGCTGCATAATCCGGCCTCCATTGTGTCGCCCCTGGGTTTATTGGTCCTTTGTTCCTGTTCTCTTTGACAAAGGATGGGTTTTTTCCCCTTAACTTTCTGATGAGAAATCAGTAGTTGAGGCCTGTTAATCACCTCTTGGGCTTGCTGTGCAGACCAAGGAAAGACCACAGCACTTATTCCCTCTGCAAGTGTTCTTTCGGTTCTAGAAGTTCAGTAATGGATTCAGCTCCCTGCCCCTTCTTTTATTAAATTGTTATGCAGGACAATTCCTACCGTAATTATCATAAGAAACATTTCAAGGCTTAGTATATGGATTTTTTAAACTAAAATATTAAGTTAATTTGTGAAATTGTGGCACAGTGTCTATAACATAAGATGTACCATTTTAACCCTAATAAAATGTACGGTTCAATAGGATTAAGTCCGTGCACGCTACTGTGTAGCTCTTACCACCTCCCATCTCCACGACTCTGGCAAAACCAAACTTTTGTACCCGTTAAAACAATTCCTTGTTCATCCCACTATCTTCCTTTTTTTAAAAAAATTAATTTATTTGACAGAGCTATGGGGTAGGGGAGTAGGGAGAGAGATCTCCCCAAATGGCCAAAAATGGCTAGAGCTGGGCCGTTCTGAAGCCAGGAGCCAGGGGCCTCGTCCTGGTTTCCCATGTGAATGCAGGGGCCCAAGGACTTGGGCCATCTTCCACTGCTTTCCCAGGTGCATTATCAGGGAGCTGGATTGGAAGTGGAGCAGCTGAGAATTGAACCAGCCCCTACATGGGACGCCAGTGCTGCAAGCAGCGGCTTTTACCTGCTATGCTGTGGCGCTAACCCCTTCTTTCCCCTTTTTGACTCTGTGAATTTGACAGCTCTAGGTTCCTCATATATGGAGTCATAAAGTATATTTGTCTTTTTGTGGTTGGCTGTTTGACGTAGCATAGTGTTCTCAAAGTTCATCCGTATTGTCACATGTATCAGAATTTCCCTCCTTTTAAAGGCTGAATAATAGGCCAATCACGTTTGTTCATCTGCTTATTTGCTGATGGATGTCTGGGTTGCTTCCACCTTTGGGCTGCGAACACAGGTTGTGCAAATATCTGTTAGTGTCCCTGCTTTCAGGTCTTTCAGCTGTGTACCCAGAGGTAGAATTGCTAAATCACATGGTAATTCTGATTTTCATGTTTTTGAGGAACCACCATAGTACCTGTACTATTTTACATTCCCTTCAACAATGCACAAGGATTTTAGTCCCTCTAGACTCTCACCAACACTTAGTTTCTGTTTTTTTTTTTTTTAATATTTTAGTTTTTTTAAAGATGTATTTATTTATTTGAAAATCAGAGTTACACAGAGAAGGAGAGGCAGAGAGAGAGGGGTCT
Organism: Oryctolagus cuniculus; assembly: GCF_051225735.1. Taxonomy (NCBI): domain Eukaryota; kingdom Metazoa; phylum Chordata; class Mammalia; order Lagomorpha; family Leporidae; genus Oryctolagus; species Oryctolagus cuniculus. The sequence goes on from NC_142872.1 coordinate 56,528,970, forward strand.
TCTGTCTGCTGGTTCACTCCCCAATTGGCTGTAATGGTCAGAGCTGCCTTGACCTGAAGCCAGGAGCCAGGAGTTTCTTAAGGGGCCCAAGGACTTGGGTCATCTTCTGCTGCTTTCCCAGGCCATAGCAGAGAGCTAGATCAGAATGGAGCAGTTGGGACTTGAACCGGTGCCTATATGGGATGCTGGCAGTGCAGGCAGTGGCTTTACCCACTATGACACAGTGCTAGCCCCTGTTTTTTTTTTTTTTGAGAGTAGCCATTCTTGGGGCCAGCGCTGTGGCGTAGTAGGTAAAGCCACTGCCTGCAATGCTAGCATCCCATATGGATGCCAATTCGAATCCTGGCTGCTCCACTTCTGATCCAGCTCCCTGCTAATGATCTGGGAAAAAAGAAGATGGTCCAAGTCCTTGGGCCCCTGCACCTGTGTGGGAGATCCAAAAGAGGCTTCTGGCTCCTGGTTTCGGATTGGCCCAGCTCTGACCGTTGCAGCCATTTGGGGAGTGAACCATTGGATGGAAGACCCTCCCCACACAGCCCCGCCTCTCTGTAACTCAGCCTTTCTAGTAAAGTAAATCTTAAAAAAAAAAAAAAAAAAAAAGAATAGCCATTCTAGTGGCTCTAAAGTGGTATCTCATTATGGTTTATAAAAAATTATTTTTTTATTTATTAGAGAATGTGCCCACTGCTCCCGTCCACTGACTTAGTCCCCAAATGCCCGTGTTGGCTGGGTATCTGGGCACTGGGTTGTGCCAAAGCTGGGAACTCAGTCCAGATCTCACATGTGGGTGGCAGGAGCCCAGTTACCGTTGCCTCTTGTGGTCTGCATAGCAGAAAGTGAGAATCAGGAGCCAGAGCTGTGCCTTGAACCCAGTGCTCTGATACAGGATGCAGGCATCTTACCAGGGCTCTTGACTGCTAGGCGAGTGCCTGCCCCTTTTGTGGTTTTGATGTGCGCTTCCCTAATGATAAGTGATGTAGAGCATCACTGCCGCTTTTTGGAAAAACTCCTCATGTCACTTCAAAGCTAGAGATCTGTGAGACATTATTGAGCAAACAAATGGGTATTTGGATTCCCAAAAGGAAAGGAGAAAAAAGTATATTTGAAGACATACGGCTAGAAAAATCCCAAAGTTGTTGAAATATCATCCCACAGATTGAAGTTTAACAAACCCAGTAAAACCATATGGAAGACTACACCTAGACTCAGCATAGTCAAATTGCTGAAGATAAAAGGTGAGAAAATCTTAAAGTCAGCCGGAGAGTCACAAAGAGAACAGTAAGAAATACTTCTGTGACATCTCTTGAGAAACAGTGCAAGTCAAAAAAAAAATTGAATGATATGTTTAAGGTATTGAAAAGGAGAAAAAAACCCCTCTGTCATCCTGTAATTCTGTATTCAACCAAAAATATCCCTTAAAATGAGGACAAATTCTAGACACTTTCAACTAGAATAATAGCTGGAAGAAATTATCTCCAGCAGTAATGCAACAAAATATTTTAAAAGAAATTCTTTAGGCTCAGAGGAAATAACCAAATGGAAGTTTGAGTATCCATAAGAAATTAAGAGCTCCATAAATATGAAAGACATTTTTAAAATTTCTTCATTTCTTTGAGACAACAGACTATTCAAAGCAAGTGTAATAGTAGTGTATTTTGGGTGAATTTTTTTTTTTTTTTTTTACAAAGCAGAAAAAAGAATCAAGAAATACATGAGACAGACGAAACAAATGATAGGCTGGTAGAGTTAAATCCAACTATATCAATAATAATTCAATAAAAAGAATTGGACAACATACCAATTAAAACATAGATTATTATTTTGAAAGAAAAGAACAAGATGAAGTGCATAGTCTTCCTACCAGAAATTCGCTGTAAGGACATATTTAATATACAGACAGGTTAAAAGTGAAAGATTGAGGGGCCAGCATTGTGGTGCAGTGGGTTAAAGCTCCAGCCTGCAGTGCCAGCATCCCATATGGGCACCGGTTCAAGTCTTGGCTGCTCCACTTGTGATCCAGCTCACTGCTAATATGCCTGGGAAAGCAGTAGAGGATGCCCTGGGCCTCTACACCCACATGGAAGACCTGGAAGAAGTTCCTGGCTTTGGATTGACTTAGCTCCAGCTGTTGCGGCCATTTGGGGAATGAACCAGCTGACGGAAGACCTCTTTCTCTGTCTCTACCTTTCTCTCTAACTCTTTCAAGTAAGTAAAAATAAATTAAAGTGGAAAGGTTGGGGAGCTGTGTTGTGGTGCAGCAAGCTAGGCTGTCTTTTGTGGCCAGCATCCCATATGAGCATTGATTCCCATCCTGGCTGCTCCATTTCTGATTGCACTCCCTGCTGGTACACCTGAGAAAGCAGCCAAAGATGGCTGAAATGCTCGCGTCCCTGCATCCGCATACATAGGAGACCATGGAGTTGCAGGCTGCTGGCTTCCATCTGGGCCATCCTCAGCCACTGGGGCCAGTTGGGGGAGTGAACCAGTGATGGAGATCTTTCTCTTCCTCTCTCTCTGTAGCTCTCACTTTCAAATAAATAAGTAAATATTTTTTTTAAGTAAAAGGTTGAGAAAGAGACACCATACAAATGGTAATCAGAAGAAAACTGCAAAAGCTCATGATGTCATGATAATCAGTCTTACCTCCAAAGGACATAACGATTCTAAATGAGTAGACAGACACCTATTAGCTGAGTTCCACACATGAATAAGTGACGGATCCAGTAGAGCAAGCTTTCCAGCTCTTCACCGTGGTGGGGAAGGATTGGTGGAGCCGCTTCCTCATTCCAGTCCCACTCTCCTCTGAGTCAGTGATAGACAGAAGTGGGCAGAAGCAAGCTGAACTCTGCAGTCTCGCCTGTGCTCAGCATTGTGCCTCTGAGTTGGCAAGCCCTGGGGCTGGGACAGGGGAGCCAATGAAGGTCTCCCCAGGGTAACTACCCTAACTCTTCTTGCCATGAAGAGGGTGTTCTGGAACCCACCAGCCTCATGTGGGATACCTGCCAGGACTTGGGTCCGTGCCTACTGAGGTTGGAGAGGACTGGGATCCTCGAATGACAAATGGGGTCGGCATTGGACCCTGGGAAGGCTGGGTTTCTTAGGACACAAGGCAGGGTTGCAATGTCCACTTCGAGGCCGGTTCTGGCCATTCAGATACTGAAAGGTGCGGAGTCAGCACTCAGTGGGGCATGGGAGGAGGTGAGGGGAATTTTGCCTAGAGGAAGAGGAGGTTCCTGGGTAGGGTGTGCCTGATTGACAAAGAATTAAATTGTTTTCAGGCAGTCCTGTTTGCACTGATAATCCGGTGAGCAGTGATCTACCCCACTCTTCCTCATTTTAAAAGAAAATTGTGGTGTAGTATACATATCATGAAATTTGCTAGCGTAATCATTTTTAAATGTTTTAAAGAAATAATTATTTATTTGAAAGGCAGAGATACAGACAGAAGGCAAGAAAGAGAGAGAGAGAGAGAGAGAGAGAGAGAGAGAGATTTTCCATCTTCCATGTGCTTGTTCACTCCCCAAATGGCTGCAAGAGCCAGGGCTGGGCAAGGCCAAAGCCAGGAGCCAGGAGCTCCTTCTGGATCTCCTACGTGGGTGGCAGGGGCACAAGTGCAAGCATTTGGACCATCTTCAATGCATGTTTTCTTTCTCCTTTGATCTGTTGATGGACAGCTAGGTGATTCCATTTTTGGCTCTTGTGAATAATATGCAGTAAATGTGGGAGCTCAGCTACCTCTGACATACTTTAAAATTCTTTGTGTAGCTGGATTGGAAGTGGAGCAGCTGGGACTCAAACTCGTGCCCATATGGGATGCTGACACTGTATGTAGAGGCTTAACTTTCTACGCTACAGTGCTGGCCCCTATCTTAATCAATTTTAAGTGTACCGTTCAGTGGTATTAAGTTCATTCACAGTGTGCTACCATCACCATCACCTTCCTCCAAGACTCTTCATCTTGCAAAATTGAAGCTCCATACCCATTAAAGCAACAACTTCCCATTTTTCTCTCTCCCCAATCCCTGGCAACCACTATTCTACTTTGTGTCTGCTTTCTGTGACTTTGATAGCTCTAAATATCTTACATAAATGGAATCATTTAACATTTGTCCTTTTGTGACTGCTAATTTCACTTACCTTAAGGTTCTCAGAATCCGTCCATGTTGTAGTATGTGTCAGAATTTCCTTCTTAAGATTGGGTAATAAGCCGGCGCCGCGGCTCACTAGGCTAATCCTCCGCCTGCGGCGCCGGCGCACCGGGTTCTAGTCCCGGTCAGGGCGCCGGATTCTGTCCCGGTTGCCCCTCTTCCACGCCAGCTCTCAGCTGTGGCCCAGGAGGGCAGTGGAGGATGGCCCAAGTGCTTGGGCCCTGCACCCCATGGGAGACCAGGATAAGCACCTGGCTCCTGCCTTCAGATCAGCGCAATACACCGGCTGCAGCGCGCCGGCCGCGGTGGCCATTGGAGGGTGAACCAATGGCAAAAGGAAGACCTTTCTCTCTGTCTCTCTCTCTCACTGTCCACTCTGCCTGTCAAAAAAAAAAAAAAAAGATTGGGTAATATTTCACTGTATGCATATCCCATTTTCCCATTTATCTCTTGGTGGGTACTAGGTGCTTCCACCTGTTGGCTGTTGTGAATCATGCTGCTGTGAACATGGATATATAGCAGTGACTTCTTTGTGTTTTATTTTAAGGTAAATGAGGTGAATATGTGATTTGGAATTAATGGATCCGGATACCTGCAAGGCAACCATATTTCACATTGATAAAAAACTAGAGCCAAAACAAGGCCCTTGTCTGCATTTTTTTAAAGGGCTGGAGCTGCCCAGAGCGTTTAGTGGTTGAAGTCCTGAGTTCGTGTTCCCTTCTTTTCCTCCTTTGCCCTGCGTTGTCCCCATGGCCACTGCATGAGTTAAGGTTTCATTCATTGCTTAGGCTCTTGTGACAGTCAGTGAACAGGGTGGTAGACTCCAGGGTCATTCTCCGACAATCTCTCATTGCACCTGCTTTTGGGATTTTCTCCCACAGGGCTTTCCAGAGAAAATTTCTCACCTTCTCAGATGTTCCTCATGGCTCTCCAGGGCTCACAAAGGACTTCGGAGCATCTCAGTGTGGCTCAGCACCCGCATTGGCCCTCGCAGTCCTTTCATTCCTCCTTCCTGCCATTCTTTTATTGATTGATTGGTTCATTTGTTTACCTGATGCCCTGTATGTTTGTATTTGTTTCTGATGGGCATGTCTGATGTTGAGTCACTGAGATAGTGTGTCCAGGTATATGGTGAGAGCTGGAATGGTCATGATTCAAAGAATTTTACCACTGGGGTCTCCTTGGCTTTACACTGAGGCCTTATAAGTTAAGTCATTTCTTCCCCAGTTGACCAGTTGGGAAGTGGAATTTCAGAAGTTCAGAGAAGTGAGCGTGTAATTATCATCCTAGGGTCAGATTGAGAGGCAGACCAGGCTACCCCTCTCAGTGCGATGGTGAGATGGTGGCTTTGTGAGATGCTGGGAAGCTGGAGCCCTGGGGATGAATGCCCAGGCACCCTGGATCTGCTTTCTCCCTGCAAGAAAAGGGGAGCCCTTGCTGGGGCTGTGTGATTGCAGAGCTGTGAAAGGCCAGTGCTTGGGGCTGTTCTTGTAACAAAAGCCAGGGCGTAAAATGCTGTGCCATAGCATTAGATTGACTGCTTCCCCCTGCCCTGAAAGAATAAATAATGATAGCATAAGCTCGTGTTGGAAGGAACATGCTTCCTACTTGATAAGGTACCCAGGAGGGAGGAATAAGCCTTACCAAGATACAGTGCGTTCATGCTGATAAATTCTGAATACTTGACTGGATTGGGCGAGTGGATGGCCGTGAACCCCTTCTTCCAATGGGCTGTGCATGGTGGAGCTGCAGCTGCAGGCAGAAGTGGAGTCAGAGACGCTTGCCAAGGCTTGAGCAACTTGCCCAGGTTCCCTAGCTGGCACAAAGCTGAGCTGGGCGTCCCGTAACTGAGGAGTCCAGGTTCAATGCTTCTGGAAACATCATGCAGCTTTCCTTTTTAATACCATCTTCTTTTTGGAGGCCGTATAAGCAGAGTGGAAAGAGTGTGGGCTATATGGCGGTGTTGGCAGCTGTGGCCAGGTTGGCTACACTGGCTGATCTCATCCTCACTGTGTGTATAGGAACACCGAACTCAATGGGTTTTTGTGGAGGTCGTGAGCTTGTCAGGTAGAGCATCAGCAGGAGCCTAGATCGATCGGTTATAAATGATGCTGTTTCCTGGTGAGTCCCTGCTTCACCACCTCCACACGGTCAAGTCTTGGTTGATTTTGACCAGTCAGGGTATGGTATCGGTCAGTTCTGTGTTGCTGCAACAAAATATCCACAGCTAGGTAATTGCACAGAATACAAGGTTATTTAGCTCACGGTTTTGGAGTCTGATAGTTAATCAGCCAGTTCTAGTGAGGCTGGTGCCCCTGACTGGGTCACATCCTAGTGGCTGGCATCATGATGGGAATGCCAGTGAGAAGCAGAGATTACCTGGCCAGACAGGAAGCCAGCTACTGGAAGAGGCCAGTCTTGCTGCTTTATGGCAGTTCACAGGAACTAACCAGGGTCTTATGAGACCTGTTTTAATTCCTTCCAAGGGCTTTGCCTAATTACCTTGCCCTAACTCCTACCTTTTCAACCTTCTATCACCTCCCAACACCACCATACCTTGGCTTAAGCTTTCAACGCATGGACTTTGGGGACAAATCACATGCAAGCTGTAGCAGGTGCGTTAGTGCTGTCATTGAAAGAGCATAAGGTTCTCACTGTATGCGAACGCCATGCAACTGCAGCCATTTCTCCTCCTGTTAGAGCTTTGCCCTGCACTAGCAATCTTAGGGGGGGTGTGGGAATTTTTTAATCTCCCTTTCCACAACAGTACTTACATGACATCAGGACTATGTGGTTCTATTGGCCATGGCGTCTGTTAACCCGTCTGCTAAGCCAGCATCCACCCTGGGCTGACTGTACCCCTCTTGTTACCCACCTCCAGTAAAACATTTATTCCTCGTTGGGAAAGTCGGTCTGCCTCCTTCCCTCCTGTCAAGTTGGTCTCACCCTTTGGTTCCCCCTTTGGAAGCTACCCTTTTCTTCCCGATATCCCAGTCAAGAAGAAAGTCCTAGCTAAGAGTTTCCCAGAGGCCTTTTGCGTTGCGTTGTTGACTGAACACTCCTGGCTCTGGATGAGAAGCTGAGCAAGTCCAGTGACCCCCAGGCCAAGTTGGACGTCACCTAGAAAGCTATGAGGTTTTCTCTCCCAACCTGAGCATGTGTTTTCTTATTTAATATTTTTTGAAAGGTCCCCATCTTCTTTTTGAGGCAGAACTTCAAAGGGCTCATTCCAAGCCACACTTCCTTTTGGTAAATCTTAACCAGGGTAAATGTTGACTTTTGTGTTGTAAATTCTGGGATTAGGGGGGGAGGGTGGTGGTAGGAATTTCAGACACAGGTGTCCTGCCAGCCAAAGTTAAAGCCTAACCTGCAGTTGTGGGTATCTGGGGGAGAAGGCTGGAAGGCCTGGGAGTGTGTGGTTGACAAGTCGCACCAGAGAACAGGGGAATGGAAATCTCTTGGCTCCATTCTGTAAAGTCTTGGATGCCCTGGGAGGGAGGACACTTTAGGAAAACTTTCTTTGCTTCCTCCCTTGGTGAGGGAGGTCAGTGTATTAAAAATAGAAGGAACTGACCAAAACACTGATTGCAAGGATTGAAAGATAAACAGGGAAAAGTGCAGTGATAGAAAGCAGTATTTGTTAACATTGTGGCTTTGACTGAAAATGGAATTTCCAAGCAAGATAATGCAAGATGATGCCATGCCCAGCACCCTCAGCACCCCAAGAATGGAACGCATGATACAGGAGCATCTTGGGGGCTGGCCCAGGACTCCCACTGAGAAATACCCCCTTGGATGAAAACCTGGAAAAACTAGGACATTGTCCAGAGGGAAGCCACTGGTAGATTGTGTCACTCGCTCTCTCTGAGACTCAGTATTCTTATCAATAAAATGGAGCAAATAATAGTCACTTTCAGAATGATGAACAGTAATGGGGTTGTGTGTGCTCAGCACGGTGTTCAGTAATTCTTTGCGAGGTCACTGACCTCAGTGCTATGGCAGCCACCACAGGAGAGGACTTTGAAAAGCTCAGGAAAGTGAAATGAAAAGATTAGTGCAAAAAGTCTTTGAAATCCATGCATAGCTTTTTTCATAATACATGTTTTCCTTGAAATTTCTATTTATTTGTTTTAAAAGATTAATTTATTTGAGAGGCCAAAGAGAAATCTTCCATCGACTGGTCCATTCCTTCAAATGCCTATAATAACTGGGTGAAGCCAGGATCCAGGAACTCCATCTGGACCTCTCAGGAACCCAAGTATTTGAGCTGTTGCCTGATGTTCCAGGCTTGTTAGCAGGAAGATGGATTGGAAATTGAGTACCTGGGCCTAGAACCAGGCACTCTGATATGGGATACAGGCATCCCAAGTAGTGACCTAATAGCTCTGTGCCAAAATGTCCACTCCTCTGTGAACTTATTAATAAAAGAAAAAGAGCAACTTTATTAGAAAAGAGAAAGAAAGAGGGAGAAACTGTTACCACATCTGCTGGTTTATTCTTCAGATGTCTGGGACTGGATTGTGCTAATGCTGGGAGCCTGGATCTCAGACCAGATCTCCCCTGTCTGTGGCAGGGACCCTACCGTTTGAGCCATCTCTGCTGCCTCCCAGGGTCTGCACTAGCAACAGGCTGGAGTCAGGGGCCAAAGTCGAACCACAATCAGGCACTCTAGAATGGGATGCGGACTCATAGATGCCTGCCCCCTCCACAAACTTTGTGAAGGCTGTGGCATGTGTGTGGAATGTCCTAGAAGGGGGTGGGTGGTGAGATATGATCCTGAGTAATAAAGCCAAGGTCTCCTCTACCCTCACATGCATTCACAGAGGCCCCTTTGGTTCTTCTCTTTCCTGCATTCATCCAGAAGAAGTTGGGGCTGGTAAAGGAGGAACAGGGACATGGAGCCAAGAGGAGGATGCAGGGAGTTATCTGGGATGTTGGCAGGTGCACCTGGGTTTGGAGGCTGCAGGAAGACAAAGTTGGCCCAGTCCTCTCTCCCAGTCCTGCTGAACCTTCTGACTATAGGAAGTAGCTGGAGCATCCAGAATGCTCTACAACCAATCCCTCCCTCTACCTCCCCAGGGGCCTCGGACCTTCAAGGGAGTTGCTAGGGAGCCAGCTTGGTGACTGCTGTTTTCTAGTTCCTGGAGGCCATCAAAATAGCCACTGCACCCCTCTGAGGGCATCATGCTTCAAAACTGCAGGGCCATCTCACTCTTGGCCCTTCTCGCTGGGGCTGCATATAGAGTTTATAGGACAATGCAGTGCTGTGTAGAAGAGTGAGGTGGAGCTACAGGTGCTGGTAGGGAAAGTCCTGAGATCTATGATTAAGCAGAAGTCAAGGTTTAGAATACAGCCTATGTTTTCCTTATCCAAATTGCTTGGGACCAGGAGTATTTCAGAGTCTTCTGGGTTTTGAAATATTTGCATAGACTTTACTGGTTGGCCATCCCTAATCTAAAAATCCAAAATCTGAAATGCAGCTTTCTGACTAGGGATGCTCAGTGTTTGGTATGTTCTGGGATTTAAAAATGTGGTTAAAGATACATATCCACATCTAAGAGTTTTACAGAGGGGCTCCATGGAATTACCTATTCCTTGTAAATGTTCAGCTCCCACTCTAGTATCATAGCTGCTGGTCCAGCTATTAAAATCTTGTGTTCACTACAGCTTCACCTAGTTCAGGTAGTTGCCTGCCTGGGCCGTGCTGTGACATGTGTTTGCAACCTTATGTCACCTGACAGTGAGTTGAGGGTGACTATAGGCGGGATCCCAGATGGTTCATGGAACATGCATATTGTACATGAGTTTCAGTATTTTTTGCAACAAAGCAGATTTATCTTTTAATTCCATTTCTCCCTGAACTTTCTGAAGTGCACCTGGAGATGTACCTTTGTGTCATTCATGAGTTCTAACATTAGCTTTGGATGTAATTATGACCACAAGCATTGTCATACTGGGGCTGAGTCTTAGACATACTGCTGGCCATTGTGATTGCCCATGCATGCACAGTGTTCCTCCCAGCGTAACTGGACAGTGGAGGCCTCTGTGTTTAAATGAAAAACTATGCAAGAACCATTGTCCACAGATATTTGTTTTTATTGAAAAGCTTTTCTTTGACTTGAACTTTGATTCGTGTACCTTCTGATAAAAACAAGAAGGTACACGAATCAAAGTTCAGAGTAATTAATGTCCTAGAGTCATGATCAGAATTCTCTTTGAAGACATGTTGCCTCACCATTCAGTGGCACAAAGAATGACACCAAGAAGTGCACAGGTGTCGATGACTCAGAGCTGAGAAGGGCTTTGGTCTTAGGAATACGTTAGTGAACTGATTTCGCACGTGTTTTCCTTTCCATATATGGAAAAGAGGACCATCTAATAGAATCTATGTCTGAATGAGTCTCAATGAGCTTTTTCAGTACCTGCGGATACTTTAAGGTAAAAAGAGTATTGGGTCATAGCGTATTGGCAGTATTTCTCTCTTAGTTGTAGTATACATACTAAGCCTGTTTTGTAAGTGATGTTTGCTTAGATGAAATTGTGTGTGTGTGTCTGTGTGTGTGTGTGTTTGATTGTTGTGTGTTCCTGTACACACATACTGGGTTCATTGAGCACATGCCGATGTATTTATGAAAACATTTCTGGCCAGCGCCGCAGCTCAATAGGCTAATCCTCTGCCTGCGGTGCCAGCACACCGGGTTCTAGTCCCGGTCGGGGCACCGGATTCTGTCCTGGTTGCCCCTCTTCCAGGCCAGCTCTCTGCTATGGCCCGGGAGTGCAGTGGAGGATGGCCCAAGAGCTTGGGCCCTGCACTCGCATGGGAGACCAGGAGAAGCACCTGGCTCCTGCCTTCGGATCAGCCCGGTGAGCTGGCTGTAGCGCGCCGGCCGTAGCACGCTGGCCGCAGCGGCCATTGGAGGGTGAACCAACAGACAAAGGAAGACCTTTCTCTCTGTCTCTCTCTCACTGTCCACTCTGCCTGTCAAAAAAAAAAAAAAAAATTTCTGGAAGGACACCCAGGAAATAAGAACTTTCCTGTTATGTCAGGGGCTTGTGTTGGTGGGTTATTTTTGTGTGCTTTGTCCTGTTTTCCTTTTTGATATGTTTTCTCTGTGGTTTGTTCATGGAGAATGGGGGAAGGTGTCACGTCTCAAGCCCCACCTCGGACCTCTTGGCATTGTGGTAGCTGGGGATGCGGCCCCAGGCGCCTGCAGCCAGATCTGGTTCTCCATCTGACCTGGCTGAGAGTCAGCTGGGATCCCCCCCTATCAGGGGACCGAGACTTGTGGAAGCTCCTAAGGTTTCAGAGAAGCTACTAACTAATTAACCAGTCAGTCAGTTAACCATCGTCTGCCCGCCCCCCTGCTGCTCCCTGCCTTCCTCAAACATACTTTGAGCAGCTCCCCGTGTCTGTGGTCACACAGGCATCTGCAGACCCTCTCCTCCCTCGGGAGCTTCAGCCAGTACCCACATTGCCCTGGAGATGTTTAACACTGTGTGTGCCTTTACAGTCCATGTCCATCTCTTCATGGGTGCTGCGAGCGCTCTGTGGGGAAAACGGCTTCCTTTCCCTGGTGGCATCTTATTACCTGACAAGGTGTAGGTTTCGCAGGTTCCTGATGATGGGCAGCATGTCTGTGGCTTTGGCAATCTGGAGAGGCTGTTCTGCAGCCACCTCAGTCCAGACACGCTGAGGTCAGCTCTGGTGTGACAGCAGGGCTGTCCTAAAGCAGACAGTGCGAGAGGTGTATGGAAGGGACAGCACTTTGGGCTTGAGCTGTCCCGCTCCTCAGTCCCCATCAGTCCAGGTCCGTGGGCTACTGAAATTCCCTGATGTGCATATTAATCCCCTCCCGCACCTCCAAACACACACATACACACACACACACACTCTCCCTTCTCCAGGATGGTCTGTGTATTACAGGAGTTTTGGTGAAATATAGTCTGGTCTTGCCATCCTCTTGCATATAGACCACTGATGCTCTGTCATAGCTCTTCATTTTGAGACTGCTTAGCACTCTTTCCTAAGTCTGGCCCTGATATTGTCTTGGCAGCCCCATCCTGATCCCTCGTCTGTTTCTATCTCTTGGCCCCTCTCCCAGTACACCGAGACTTGGGGTCTTCAAAGCCATTGCTACCTTATGCAGTGTTGAGTTTTGTAGGTGCTGCTTCGTCTACCTAGAGTTTTTTTTTTCTCCTCCCTTCCCCTCTCTGCAAGTATGCATCCTCCAGCCCTGAGTTTAATCATTGTCTACATGGGAAGCCTTCCCTAACCTTGAAGACCATGTTCAACCACTCCTCTGTACCCCCATATATGTTGTGATGCCACTTTGTACTGTTGTTCCACTTAGGTCTGTGTCTGTCCTCTCTACCGTACTGCAGGCTCCCCCAGAACAAGGGCCTTGGCTGTTTTACTGTATAACTGGATCCCTCATGCCTGGCTCCAGCTCTGACCGTATAAGTCAGGCAAGTGATTGAATGCACTTCCTGCTAAGCAGTGATGCTTCTCGCAAGAGCAAGTGGCAGACCCTGCCCCCTGCAGGGAGGTAGCCCAGGATGTGACCCTACACTTGGGAGACCAGCCCAGGAGGCTGATTGGTGGGAAGGAATGCCGCAGGTCCCTCTGGTATCTTGGATACCAAGAGGATGGGAATGTAAACTGGGCCCAGAGACTGCATTCTTGAAATTTCACTGCAGCCTGGGAGGAGCCTGCAGGGAAGTGAACCTGACCTTGAAGTTCTTGCCTTTATTTAATTTTTGCCCCCCCCCCCAAGAAAAAAAAAATCAAGATAAAAGATGCAGTCATGCAACCTGCTCTGACTGAGGGAGCTGGGAGGTGGGGGCTTCCAAGTCTACCGCTGGTCGTCACCCACACCTACTGCTTGCTGGGTACAGGCGCATCCTCCAAGACTCCGTGCTTTGCTAGCCCTGCAGGAGTTGAGTACTCTGTGGGCACTTGCAGGAACATCCCAGCAACAGTTTGCCTAATAAGGTGTCTAAGAAGTTGAAAAGTGGTGTGATGGGACTAGCAGGTGTCTGTTGAGTTTCTGTTGTGCCCCAGGCAATGTGCTCAACATTGCCGGTTTCCAGTGACTGCACCTCAGTAAGGAGTTGCTACGCCAATAAAACAAGTGAGGAATTAGGGTTCAAAGAACTGAAATATTTCCCCACAGTCACATGTGGCAGAGGAGGGGGGGTGTTGAAGTGCAGGGATTTGAACACTGATCCATCTGGTAGCTCCCAAGCCTTTGCTCTGGCCACTCTGCCACCTCCAAGCAGCCCCAGTATAGCCCTGGCAGCCAGTGCTTGACCACTTAGGTCTCCCTAAAACTTTCCCTTCATTAGTTCATTTAATTGTTCATACAACTTGCTGAAGAAGGTGACTGCTTTTTGAAGTTTTAAACCGAGACTTAGAGATTAGTAAGTGGCAGAACCAGGGTTCACACACGGCTCCATCCACCCAGGAAGCCCTTGCTGTCCTCCTTGCAAGGGAGCAGAGCAGTCTGGCTGCTTAGCAGATTACTTGGGCTGTCTGGTGCTTGGTCTCCTCATCTATGAAATGAGGACATTGGCCCCTCAGGGAGTTGCACATGCTTTGTAAGCAAGGAGCTGTTGCTCCAAATCCAGTATTCCCACTGGAGCCTGGCATGCCTGCTCCTCGCTTGACCCTTTACTCCCTGCTGCCTCCCAGCCTGCTTGGAGATGTGGGTCCCATGAGCCCAGTTGGAGATCCTCTGCTGCAGGTGATTTCTAAAGCCTTTTCCAGTTCCAGTGTCAGCCATCTTTAGCTTTCGTGTTTTTTAGAGAGAGAGAGAGAGAGTGAGGCGAGCGAGCTGGGTCAATCCAGAGCCAGGAGCTTCTTCTGGGTCTCCCACACGGGTGTGGGGCCCAAGCCCTTGGACTGTCTTCTACTGCTTTCCCAGGCCACAGCAGAGGGCTGGATCAGAGGAAGAGCAGCTAGGACATGAACTAGTGCCCACATGGGATGCTGGCTCCATAGGTGGAGGCTTAGCCTACTATGCCACAGCGCTGGCCCCATTAACTTTCTAATATTGGGTCCAGTAGAAGAGCCAGAGCTGTTCTCATCTTTAGAAATATCTGGACCCTGAGCCAGCAGGATGAGGGCCTGAGCCCCTGCATGCCCCTCCTGCGTCTTTAGGCACCGTCGGAACTGTAGGGAAGAAAGATTCAGTTCATCACCTTACTTCTGCTGTGGCTGTTCTGACTTGGTAGGAAATGAGTAGTTAATGCTGGACTTCCAGAGGTGGATTGAGTTGGCACAGATCCCTGCTGCTTCGCTTCCCAGCCTGTGACCGTGAACACACTGGATCTGTGCCTTCGCTGCTGTGCATGGAGAGGGTGGTGTTGCCTCCCTTAAACTACATGGTTGGGTGCTCAGCAGGTACAGGTTGAGCATCTCTAATCCAAACATCCAGAATCTGAAACATTTTGAGCATGCATGTGACTCAACCAGTGGAGAATTCCACACCTGATCTCCTGCTGGGTCTTGGACAAAACCCAGGAACACTGGATAGATTGTATACATTTTGTACCAGATATACATAAAAGATAAATGGATTTTGTGTTTGGACTTGAGTCTCATTCCCAGGGTATCGTTCTCTCTATATTAAATATTTGTCTATACGTATATATGTGTTGTATATGTATATATATGTACACATAAACATTTTAAAGTCCAAAAGCATTGAAATGCAATCATGTCTGGTCCCAGGCATTTTAAGAGATACACAACCTGTACAGTCATTTGCTTCCTAAGGCACCTTGGTCTACAGTGGACTGTGCACGTGATGGTGATTCCCCGAGATCATGCTGCCTCGTGACATCGTAGCCATCCAGATTGTGTAAGTATACTCCGTGGCAGTCACACAATGACAGAATGGCCCAACAGCACATTTCTCACATTGCTGTGGGTAAGTGATACACGTCTGTCTTACTAACCTTGATCACAAAGTGTCCACTACTTCCCGCGTATCCTGACCGTGGTTACACATTGACACTGAACTCGGCATCCTCGGGTTGTCCATAAAGGTCAGGGTGACACCCTAAGGAAGAGGAGCATGGTGCTGAACTCGGCATCTACCACAACCGGTGGTGGTGCAGTTGTTGCGTTCCCACAAAGATCTGGTCTTGTAACTCTCTTCCGTTCTCCCACTGTTAGACATAGTGGGGAGCAGGCCTTCTCAGTGTTCCTATACCCACTCTTCAACCTGTGGATGGAGTATTTTTTCCTTATTCTTGGCTGTCACTGTCTTCCAAAAACTCGATCAGCAGCTCTTAAGCTAGGGGAGGTTTTGTCATCTCCTCCCTCTCTGCCCTGGAAACATTTGGCAATTTTTGGAGATATTGTCATAATTGAGAAGCCATGCTGCATTGCCCCCCCCCCCCCAAAAAAAAAAAAGAATGGACTACTCCAAATGTCAACACTTGCTCAAGGTGAACCTGAAATGCACCCACCTCGGAGGCCTGGTGATGATCAAGACAGACATGGTCCCGGCTGGTGTGGTGGTGTGGGTGGTGTGGGTCTCTCAGGCTAGGGTATGTTGCAGAGTGTAATAGAGATTAAATGATGGAACAAAGAAATGACACAAAATTACCAGCTGTCTTGAGTTGCAGGCAGGAAAGAAAATGGTACTGTGGGGGGCTCGGGGGGCCTAATTAATACGGCTCAATCTGATAAAGAGAAGGTTATGCTGGGGATCTGGAGACCTAGGAGCTAGCCATGCAGAGAGAAGAGAGCAGGCCTGGCAGGGGTCAGAATGCACTGGGCATGGGGAGGGGGAGAAGGGTGGGTGCTGGAGCAGAGTGAGCCCTGCAGAAGGGGTCGGCGCTAGAGGAGCTGGAGAGCTGACGCAGGGACTTCAGGCTGGGCAGGAGGGTGGATTTTGTTCTCAGTGCAGGGGAAGGCCTTTAACTGGGGGTGACAGGATCTTCTTACCTTTTTATTTTTTTTTTAAGACTTATTTATTTGAAAGGCAAAGTGACAGAAAGGAAGACAGAAATGGAGAAATGTTCATCTTTTCGGTCACTCCCCAAAGAGCCACAATGGGGCAGGGCCAGGCTGACTGAGGGAGTCAGGAGCTTCATCCGGGTCTCCCATGTGGGTGCAGGGGCCCAGTACTCAGGCCATCTTCTGCTGCTTTCCCGGGTGCATTAGCAGGGAGCTGGATCAGCCAGGGCTTGAGTCAGTGCTCAATGGGATGCTGACATTGCAGGTAGCAGCTTGGCCTGCTCCACCAAAGATGCCAGTCCCAGTAAAAGTAATTTTAACACACTCTGCAGAGTCCCCTCATAATTAGGCCCGCTCCCTAGAGATCCTGCATAGCAGCTGCTTTGTGTGGAGCCAGAGAGCAAAGCAGACCCACATCCCTGCCCTGGGACGCTTTCAGGGAGACCACGAACAGGCATCGCGGACCCAGGAAATGGCTAGTGTGACGCTGTGTTAAGGGTGGCCCTGGGACCTGTCACCCTCACAGAGGCCAGGGAAAGAAGGCTTCCCTGGAGAGGAGGTACTTGTGCCCGGTTTTGCAGGGTGCTAAGTGCCAAGCAGGAGGTGGTAGGGGACAGGAAAGTGGTAGAAGCAGGCCCTGGAAGGTGGAGCCAGAATTGCTTGCCTCCTCTTGGGGCCATGGTGCACGCTTAGCTCAGGGCTCCATGGTTCCCAAGTCCTAGGGGCAGTGCTGACAGAGAAGAATCAGCCGAGTGCCAGCAGCAGCAGAAGCACATCTTGCTGTCGATGTGACTGAGGCCCCCAGGTACCCATCCCCACCTCTCATCTTCAACATCAGAAAGCCTGTGTGCTTCAGATCTGTGCCTGGCCTGGCAGTCCTCATCTCCTTCCCTCTGGGGAGCTGGCCTTTCCAATGGGGGAGAAGATCCACGGCCTCTTCAAAGGGGTGCAGGTGTCATTGGCTGATGAAAAATGACTTTGGAAAAAAGTGAGGTCTCAGATACCATATGCACACCTGCAAGGTGTTTTTTCTGCCAGGTTCTTGGTTCTTGCCTGACGCCTTCCTAAGGGGGCTGTGAAACGGACCTGGTGATTCCCCATGGGCAGCAGAGAAAGCAGCTTTTGAACCCACCCACATTTCCCCAGGTGGGTGTGGAGCAGGTTTCCGTAGCTAGTTATGATCACTTCATGCTGCTCCCTGCTCCCTGCTGGCTTCGGTGCCCAGAGTCAAGTTTGCAGCCTGTGTCAGAACACCAGCAGGGGTACTGGGAGGAAGCAGCTTTCTATGCCTGGGTCCCTGGTTCTGCATGCTTTGTCAGGTGCTGGCATTGGTAGTCTCAGTGGAGGGGCATAGGGAACGATGGTGGGGCATTCCATACAGCTCACGTGCTGCTTGTCTGTTCTTACTCTACATTGTTTGCCACAGAAGAGGGGAGGGGGAGGACAAAATGGGTATATGAGCTGGGGGCTGATGGAGCTGAGCAGGAGAGACCATGGGCTAGAAAGCTACTGAGCAAACAGCCAGCTCGTCCACAGCTGGGCAGGTGTTGGGCTGGATCCCAGACACAGTGTTGTGTGCAGTGGGAGAGCTGTAGAAATGTGCCTCCCAGCAGCAGATGGTTTGGCCAGTGATGTATGTATCGAAGTTTGAGTGCTAACATTGCATGTGGGGTTCAGTTCACAGGGTTCAAGTAGAGATTCCTGTAGATTTCATGGAGGACCTGAAAGTGTTGTAGGGTCTTGTCACTCCCCCATTCGCGGAGGAACGACACAGGACCCTGCGCCGTTCTTTTGTCTGCTTGGCCCTTCCCGGGTTTGCTGCTGGTCCTTCCTGGGTTGGCTGCCAACCCCTCCACCTCCGTGGAGGGGCGGCTCCCCCTGCCACTTTCCCCGCTTCCGCGGAGGAGCGGCACACCGCCGGCCGGCTCTCTCGGGGGCTGCTCAGGTGTTCCTTCAGATGTTCCTGGTGCATGGTGTTTCCTCCTTTATAGTCCTCTTCCACCAATCCCAACTCTGCTGCCCACACGCCGAGCACGCTGCTCTCCTCCAATCAGGAGCAGGATCAGCTCCTGCAGCTCATCAGTCAAATTGGCGAGAGGCAGCTGTGTAGAGGTTGTTTGGTCTCTCTCAGTGCCATATTGTGGGAGAGCAGATGCATAGAATAAGTCTTAATTCCAGTAACTTAGTCTAGTCTCAGTTGCTCTCCACAGGGTCTATTATTTTTTATTTTAAAGATTGATTTTGAAAGAGTTGTAGAGGGGCCAGCGCTGTGGCGCAGCGGGTTAAAGCCCTGGCCTGAAGCACCAGCATCCCATATGAGTGCCGGTTCTAGTCCTGGCTGCTCCTCTTCTGATCCAGCTCTCTGCTGTGGCCTGGGATAGCAGAGGAAGATGGCCCAAGTCCTTGGGCCCCTGTACCACGTGGGAGACCCAGAAGAAGCTCCTGGCTTTGGATCAGCGTAGTTCCGGCCATGTGGCCATTTGGAAGAGTGAAGCAGTGGATGGAAGACCTCTCTGTCTCTACCTCTCTCTGTAACTCTGTCTTTCAAATAAATAAAATAAATTTTTTTTTTTTTTTTAAAAAGAGTTGCAGAGACAGAGGGAGACACACACACACACACACACACAGGGAGAGAATCTTCTATCCACTAGTTCACTCCCCAGATGGCCACAGTGGCTGGGCTGGAGCTAGGAGCCAGAAGCTTCATCCAGGTCTCCCATGTGGGTGGCAGGGCCTCAAACATTTGGGCCATCTACTGCTGCTTTTCTCAGGCCATTAACAGGGAGCTGGACCAGAAGTGGAACAGCCAAGACACGAACCAGCACTCTCATGGGATGCTGGCATTGCAAGTAGCAACTTAACCCGCTATGCCACAATGTTGGCCCCATTGTAGGGTTTAGAAAGACACAAACTGGGCCAGCGCCGCAGCTCACTAGGCTAATCCTCCGCCTGCGGCGCCGGCACACCGGGTTCTAGTCTCGGTTGGGGCGCCGGATTCTGTCCCGGTTGTCCCCCTTCCAGGCCAGCTCTCTGCTGTGGCCAGGGAGTGCAGTGGAGGATGGCCCAAATGCTTGGGCCCGCCCTGCACCCCATGGGAGACCAGGATAAGTACCTGGCTCCTGCCATCGGATCAGCGCGGTGCGCCGGCTGCAGCGCGTTTGCCTCGGCGGCCATTGGAGGGTGAACCAACGGCAAAGGAAGACCTTTCTCTCTGTCTCTCTCTCTCACTGTCCACTCTGCCTGTCAAAAAAAAAAAAAAAAAAAAAAAAAAAAACAGACACAAACTGATGTGGTTGGGGGAGGGTTAAGAGGTTGTGGAAGGCTCAGATGCGGAGACACTGAGTTGAGAGGGACATGTTGACTACTGGCCACACTGTGTTGAAGAAGGAGTTCATAAAGGGGAGAGTTCCCAAAGCGGAGATGAAGACTCAGCCAAGGAAACCTGTAAGTGACTGGAAGCCCCTGGAGAGTCCGGAGCTAAGGGAAAGGGGAAGAAGTGCTGCAGGCAGTAGCCCGGCTGTGGATAGCTTGAGGCTCTCCCATCTGTTTTGGGCTTGTCCAGGTAGCTGCTGCCACGGGCCTGTGTTTGGGCACCAGGCAGGGAGCAGTGGGTCCTTCCTGTGTGAACTCTCCAGGCAGCAGTCGGACACCCAGCAACTCAGTGTCCTCCTTCTGTGAGCTCCAGCCCAGCACCAAGCGCCTGGGGATGGTTTGCATCTCCAGTGCACAGGTTGGACGCTCATCCCCCAATTTTCCCAACTCTGTTTCCTTCTCTCATAGGCACAAATAGTCTTGACTTTTAAGGTCATAACTTCCCCTGTGCTAGGGGCCCCAGAAATATCTTCTTGATGATAAAGGGACCACCTTGAATGCTCTCACATGCCATGCACTTGAATCAGTTCACGTTAGCCCCAGTGGTTTGGGTGTTTACTATGAGGCAGGGCACTGGGCTAAGTGTGGACCCACATTATCTCTAGTATTTGGTCACAGCGGGTGGAAGTGATGACCCCAGTTTGTAGAGGAGGAATCACTTCTTTAAGGTCACAGGGCTCAGGTCTGCCTGAATCTGGAATATCCCTGCCCCGACCAGTCCAGGCTGCTTCTCTGCAGTGATGCACAGAGCCCGTTGCAGAGGGCT
Organism: Oryctolagus cuniculus; assembly: GCF_051225735.1. Taxonomy (NCBI): domain Eukaryota; kingdom Metazoa; phylum Chordata; class Mammalia; order Lagomorpha; family Leporidae; genus Oryctolagus; species Oryctolagus cuniculus. The sequence continues at coordinate 56,549,224 of NC_142872.1, forward strand.
TGCAGCCTTATTCTGCAAGGGTTGAGCTCCTGCTTCCAGGGCTGTTCTTCCTAGTCCCCCCACTCAGTCTGGGGGTTTAGAGCTCTCAGAGGTGTCCTCCCACCCAGTCTTTCCCTGATGGTACTTTCCATAATTCATGTGCTGCTCTCCTGGCACAGTTAGGCATCAGGCAACACTGGCGAGTGTAACCCCCTATAACTCACTGGAAGCTGTCTCCAGCACACCTGCACAGTGGCTTGCAAGGCCTGCACATTCTGAGATTTTGAACTAGAGCCTCCTCTGGTGCTTATTTCCCACCCAAAACAGTTGTGTTAGGACAGTGTCACTGTTTTGCTTAAAGATCCTGAACTTGTTCTGTGAAAGGAGAAGAGATAGGTTTGAGTGTTTGAAGGCAGCCTTGTAGATTCTTTCTTCTCCCCCTCCCCCTCCCCGTCCCCCTCCTTCTTCTTCATTTTATTTATTTGAAAGACAGAGTTACAGAGAGGAGGTAGAGACAGAGAGAGGTCTTCCATCTGCTGGTTCACTCCCCAAATGGCCACAATGGACAGAGCTGAGCCATTCTGGAGCCAGGAGCTTCCTCTGGGTCTCCCAAATGGGTGCAGGGGCCCAAGGACTTGGGCCATCCTCTGCTGCTTTCCCAGGTGCTTTAGCAGGGAGCTGGAATGGGTCTTGAACTGGTGCCCATATGGGATGCCGGCACTGCAGGCTGGGGCTTTAACCCACTGCACCACAGCGCCGGCCCCTCAGATAACTTTTAAAAAGAACGTAGTGGCTGAACAACTTTGCCTGTTTTCCGTAAGCCTAGGCAAGCTGGGTAAGACTGAGTCAAGGGAATGACCGAGTGGGGCCAGCACTGTGGCGCCGCAGGTTAAGCCACTGCTTGTGATGCTGGCTTCCATATCTGAGTGCTTGTTCGAGTCCTGGCTGCTCTGCTTCCTATGTAAGTCCCTGCTAATGCACCTGGGAAAGCAGAGAATGATGACCCAAGTACTTGGGCCTCTCCTACCCAAGGGGGAGGCCAGGAATGGAGTTCTGGGTTCCTGGCTTCAGCTTGGACCAGCCCCAGCCATCATGGCCATTTGGGGAGTAATGGAGTGATTTTCCAGTGGATGGAAGATTGCTTTCTCTCTGTCTCTTTTTATCACTCTGCCTGTCAAACCTTTTTTAAAATAATATTAATATTAAAAAAAACCTAGATTGCAGTCTTAAAGCTTCCTGCAGTATCTTTGAGGAGCTCAATCATGGGTGTTTGTTTTCACATCTGTGAAATGTGTCACTTCTGTTCTGCAGATTTATCCTGTGGGTCCCAGTGAGATAACAGCTGTGATAGGAGCTTTGTAGACTACTGAGTAAGATATACACACGTGGGCTAATAGAACATGATTTCTTTAACTCCTGGAATTGTGGCAGGCCTCCCATGGAACAGTAGGAAAGTTCTCTGAGGGGGAAACTCAACCTCTGTCAGCTGGTGCTTCAGTTGTTTTAAATCAATGTGGATGGCGATGAGATGGAGACAGAACTTCGTCTGCTGGTTCACACTCTGAATCCCACAGCAGCTGTGGCTGAGCCAGGCGGAAGCCAGCAGCTCAGTGCAGGTCTCCCATACAGTGGTAGGAACCCAGCTCCTGGAGGCATCACGTGCTTTCCCACAGTGGCTGCATTAGCAGGAAGCTGGCAGCAGAAGCAGAACCTGGCCTTGGTCTTAGACGGTGTCTTACTACTGTGTCACAAGGCCCACCCCATGGTGGTCTTGCTCAACTTTAGCGTTGTGTCTTCCACAGTAGGAAGTGGAGAAGGCTTAGCAGAGTGGTTTCCAGAGTTTCATTTAGTAGAGAAACAAATTCGGGCTGGCGTTGTGGCACAGTGGGTTAAGCCGCCTCTTGCAGTGCCAGCATCCCATATGGATGCCTGATTGGAATCCAGCTCTCTGCTAATGCACCTGGGCCAGCTGTGCAAGATGGCCCAAGTGCTTGGGCTCCTGCCACCCACATGGAAGACCAGGGTAGAGTTTCAGGCTCTTGGCTTCAATCAGCTCTCAGTCCGTTTTTGTAGCCATTTGGAGAGTGAAGCAGTGGATAGAAGATCTCTCTCTCTCCCTCTCTTCTTTTCTCTCTCTTTGTCCTCTCTGTTGCTCTACATTTCGAATAAATATACCTTAAAAAAGCAAAGAACTTAAAATAGAGGCCAAACATTTATAGTAAGTGTTGTGTGGGTGGGGGAGGTCGAGATTTGATTAGAAATGAAGATAAGGGGGCTGGCACTGTGGCGCAGCAGGTAAAACCGCTGTGTACAGCACCGGTATCCCATATGGGTGCCAGTTCAAGTCCTGGCTGCTTCTCTTCTGATCAGGCTCTCTGCTATGGTCTGGGAAAGCAGTAGAAGATGGCCCAAGTCCTTGAGTTCCTGTACCTGCGTGGGAGACCTGGAAGAAGCTCTTGGCTCCTGGCTTCGACTCAGTGCATCTCTGGCCATTGTGGCCAATTGAGGGAGTCAACCAGTAGATGGAAGATCGATCTCTCTCTCTCTCTCTCTGCCTCTGCCTCTGCCTCTGCCTCTCTGTAACTCCACCTTTCAAATAAATAAACCTTAAAGAAATATAAGTGAGAAATACGACAAGTGTGCAGCCATGTGTTGCATGATGACAGGGATACTCGAGAAGGCATGGTGAAGTGATCTGGACATGGTGTAAACATCGTGGCGTGCACCACACAGACCAGGATGGGATCGGGCAGTCACTCGATCCATAAACGCAAGCTGTGTGAAGCAGCTCCTGAGCTTCTAGTTTATGGGGGGAAAAAAGAATTTTAAAGTAGAATGAGTACACTCTAATAAGTTAGAGAGTATAGTGTAGTAAGAACATAAGGCAGTACCACAGGTGTTTCTTCTTCAGTGTCACGTTCTGTGCCTGGTATAACTGCTGTGCTTTTTCCAGGTGAGTAATGCGTTCTGTGCTGCAAGGCTTCACAGTGACATCCCTAGGGGATAGGAGCTTTTCGGGTCCATGGCATCTTTCAGAGGCGGCCCTCACATAGGTGTCTGTCGATGACTTAGGCGTTGTTATGTAGAACGTGAGTATTTAACAAAGTGTGAATGATGGTTCCAAGTAGGCACCCACAAACAAAGTGTTAATTTTTATTTTTTTGCATACTTATCTGTCACACAGTAGCAAGAAGGGGCAGCTTTACTTTCTGGTAAGACTGACTTTCCTAGCCTTCTCACGGGAAGAGTGCTTTGTTAGTTTTCTTAGTGGCCTCTCTTAACTCCTTACAGAAATCCTTCTCACTGGGCGCGTGGTCTCTTCCTCCTGGTGCGTGTTTGTCTGCTGTGTTTTTGACTGAGTCGCTCCACTGCCCCTAGGGTGAGATGTGCCTAAGTCTTCAGTGTCGTTTTCATGAAAATCCCATCTCTTTCGGAAGGTTAGCCCTTTGTTTCCTGCATTGCTTTATCGGATGCTGGGACATCCAACCAACCCTTGAAGATGTGGGCTAGAAATGTTCAGGACAGTGGCAGTAAATGGGCAGTGTTATTTGAGTAGGCATTGATTTTCCAAGTGCTCAGTTCATGGGTTACATTTTCGTATTTTGAAGACTCTTGCCTCCTTAAATGATCTCTTTTTTTTTTTTTTTTTGACAGGCAGAGTGGACAGTGAGAGAGAGAGACAGAGAGAAAGGTCTTCCTTTGCCGTTGGTTCACCCTCCAATGGCCGCCGCGGCCGGCGCGCTGCGGCCGGCGCACCGCGCTGATCCAATGGCAGGAGCCAGGAGCCAGGTGCTTCTCCTGGTCTCCCACGGGGTGCAGGGCCCAAGCACCTGGGCCATCCTCCACTGCACTCCCTGGCTACAGCAGAGGGCTGGCCTGGAAGAGGGGCAACCGGGACAGAATCCGGCGCCCCGACCGGGACTAGAACCCGGTGTGCCGGCGCCGCTAGGCGGAGGATTAGCCTAGTGAGCCGCGGCGCCGGCCTCCTTAAATGATCTTTTAAGAACACGTGTCAAGAAAATACATAGCAAGGGAGTCGGCTGTGGAGTCACTGTACCTGTGTCTGAATTCCAGCTTCTACTTGTACAATCTGTGTGAATCTTGATAAAATAATTCAATTACAGGAGTCTCAGTCCTCCTCCCCCGCCATGAGGGGATAATGTTAATCATTAACGCATGGCATTTTCCAGGAGGATTAAGTGAAGTAGTTGAGATAAAGAGCTTAGCTGAAGTCCTGGCACCTCGCACACCTTCAGCAAGTCTTCATTATTCTTATTATCAAGTGGTGGTGCTCACGGTTGTCAGCACCGTTGGTGCTCATCTGCGGTCCCGTTTTCCAGTGGAGCTGCAGCTCCTCACTTGGTTGACATTGTCATTCAAGTCCAAGTTGTGAATCAGGAAGGAGGCATCCGGGAACCTTTTTGAGGTTGGGAACAAGAGTGTTGCCAGCATGCAGAAGGTGTTTGTGGGCTGAGAGAAGCTCTGTGCAGCCCTACCTGTGCGTGGAGAAGTGACTGGCCCCATCCCGTAACAGAATCGTACAGGCCAAGGAGCACCTACAGGAGCATTAGCCTGGGATGCCACCACCCTGGCTATCCAGCTGCCTGTAGCCGCTGCTGTGGGAGGTTAATTAGTTGCCTGTGTCTGCTGTAAGAGAAGAGAAGAGAAGGGAGTGTGAGAGGCAGGTTTTCGCACACCTTGTCAACAGGTCTGGAGGTAGGCTAGAGATCTGTATTTTGTAGGTGCAAAAACACTGTAAGGAGATACTTGGCACACACACTGCGCTTAGTAGGCATGCCTGAAATGCTTGTTGAGAGAACGAAAGCATGCAGAATACACAGGCTGCTTGGACACTTCCTGTTTGGCTATGTGCGTAGGAATTCAGTGAGCCATTGTTGAGAAACCTGTGCGACTAGTTAGAATCAGTTAAGCAGTAGAAGCTGGGGACCTCCCAGGGCTCAGGTTTGGTATGCTCTGGGAGTGAGAACGTTCTGTGGATTGGTCTCAGTTTAGAAATCATTGCCAGACTTGTCTTACTTTTTAATGCCGCTCTGGGTGCTTGGTTCCCTGTGTAACAATTCGAGTAGGAGCTGTTCTGTTGGTGTCAGACACTGGGTTTCATCCTGCCCCCTGGTGCCTGCCTTCCCGGTAGAGGCACTGCAAACAAGCCATTTGGAATCCCTGATACTGGGCTTGTGCTCTGGACGCCACCTCTGTTTCTTGGTGGGGTCCCAGAAATGATGCTGCACGCCCCTGCCAGGCCTTGCCAAGGGTCCTCTTCAGAGCTGACACCGTCTTTGCAGTTGAGCTGTGCTGCCTCTGGAGCTCAGGGTCCCCTTACCTGGGGCCTAGGGTGCTGTGAGTTCTCGACTGAGCTGGTTTAGGCCTTGTGCCCTTTGGGCAGCTCCGGGGGGCCTTCTTGTCCAACCCCCCATGCTTGACAGGTCCAGTCCCTGCCTCCTGTAGGACTCACACCGACCCCACTTGGGGAGGAAGTGTGGGGTTCTTTAGGGCAGCTCCAGCGGCTCCTCCAGGACATCCGGCACTTTTGGAAGATCGTGGCAAGTCCTTACTCTCTTAGGATCTGTGGATCTCCTGCTAACCTAGAACCAGAGGTCATCTTTAGCCACTCTAGCGTGGCCTGGTGTGGCCACAGCCCTCGCTTTTCCCTCTGCCCTCTGAAGGGGAGGGGAATCTATGTGAGGATCTGGTTAGTTTATTAGCAGGGGTGGAACCCGATGACCTTTTGTTTATAGTGTCATTGTGGAGCAAACTCAGTGCCAACCAAACAAAAGCAATCCCGGTGTTCTTGTTGATTGTCATTATGCCGCAGGAATTCTGCCCTTGACCTAAGTAGTCATGATCTCTGCCCTTGTGGAGGTCCCGGTGGACAGGAAAAGACTGCAGGGCGCAGTGCAGCCCTGGGACGGAGAGGCGGAGATGTCCTAGCTCAGCAAGCCGGGACCAAAGCTGGAGGCGTGGCCAGGCGATGATCCAGTGCATGTAGCCCCCGTAGCAGAGTGCTGAGCCCTGCTGTATCCACACACTGTGCAGACACCTGGCGTACCTGAGCTCTGTGCCTCGTCCCCGGCCCGGAGGAGATGGGTGCTCCTGTTCGCTCCACAGGCGAGGCGATGCACCCAGGGGGAAGTGAACTGTGTAGGACACACACAGCTGGCAAGTGGCAGAGCTGGCACATGAGCTCGGGGGATGTGGCTGCCATCTGTGCCCGGGTGCCTGTGTATGCACAAACCCAGGTAAAGGAAGCCTGGGAGACCCGAGCCCCGCTCCGACTCTCCCACCCCCGACTTTTCTGCCAAGGAGGGGCACGTCCCCAGGATGTTTGCCGGCTTTCTTCCTCCTGGGCGCTGGCCCAGGCTCCTTTAATCCATGGCCGGATGGGAAGAGCTGCTGGCAGAGGCAAGGGCCACACATCATTGTCCCTTTCACCACAGCACACCTCTCAGGAAGTTCCGGGGTGGGGTGGGAGCTTGGCCGGGAGCACAGGCCTGCCTTTATCCCACCTCGCCGCGCTGGAGGAGAGCCGCGCACGCTTGCCAGCCGGGGATGGCGGCCATCACAAACAAGGGCTTCTCCAAAGAGGAAATCACAGGCTGCATCCGGGGACGGGGAGGGTCGAGGGGCTGCTGTCTCGTCAGGGTCTGCTGGACAAACACAAAGGAAGACATGACCGGCTGGAGCTGCGGCGCTTCCTGAATGTGGCCCAGACGAGAGTTGGTTGGATGGAATGGGGCTCGGGGTCTCAGTGACAGTCTGGGTTCTTTGCTTGGGTTCGTGTGGAGAAAGAGGTTTCTCTCCTGGTGGAAAAGTTTGGTCTGAAAATTGCTGAGCTGGCATAAGCCTACTGTTCCATGCATTCCCGGCCTAAAGCCCCTATTGCACACATTTTATCTGTAAGCCTCCGACACCGTCTGGGCGGGGACTATTATCTCCACTGGGTGGAGGGGGACACTGACACGGCGCAAGGTTCTGGAGCTGGTGGACGATGGAGCCAGGCTGGGGTCTCCTCGCAGCTCTGTCGTTGAGTGATTGTGGCCAAGTCCCTCCCTCTCTCTGGGCCTCTGTCTCTCCTCCTCTACCATAATGGCCACTGTGATTTTAAAAGTCCGTTCAGTGCAGAGTTCCTGTGACTGCATCCCATGGCCCCGCTGGGTCGTTCAGCCTTCTTGGGCACCTGGAGTTGTGGCACCCCCGCTTGGTTCTCTTCTTCTGGCGTACACCTGCTTCGAAGCAAGCCTGGTGGAATCCCCTTTTGTATACAGCATCCCCTGCCTTACCCCTGTGGGGAGGTTGGTTGGTTTTCGATCTTTGCCTACCTTGGACACAAGTACTCCTTGGTTTGCTTCCACGGAAGCGCCTTCTGCCTTCCATCTCACTCTGCAGGGCCTCTCTCTCCCCTTTGGCCCTGCAGACCGGCTTCGACAGCCTTCTCAGGTTTCCTGAACACCTGCCGCAAGGACTTGCCAAGGTCAGAGAGTCAGTGAGGGCCTGTGCCAACCTGGGACTTCTTTCCAGGTCTGTTGCTGAGCACATCGTAGGTCCTTGGGTGCTGCTGTCTTCTCTCTTACTAGGCTGCCCCTTCATCCCTCAGCTTCTGTATGCAGACAGAAGGCGGAGCAGTGCTGCAGGTGGGGTGGGCTGCCTCTGGCCCCTTGGGCTGGGGTCTCCCAAGCCCTCTGCTTTTGGAAGCATTGATCTGGAGCTGTTGCTCTGCGAGCCCCATCTCAGTGCCAACAACAACCTCCTTGGTAATGCTTTGTTTCCAAAAAGTAGCACTCAACGTTGCGCCCGGCCACAAGCATGCTAGTCCACTGGAATCCTATTTCCTGGGCCTCCGAATGTGAGCTGTCTGTACCTTGGCTGCTAAATACACCTGCTTCACTTCCCCACTCTAGGTCATTCTGCCAGGAAACTCATAGGAAAAGCCCTCAGCCACCTAGGACATTATACACAGAGGAATATACTGGTCCACTTGGTGGAAAAGTCCAGAAGAAGTCACTGTTAGATCTAGGATTCCTGGGGCTGGCACTGTAGCACAGCAGGTTAAGCCGCTGTTTGCGATGCCAGCATCCCATATGGACGCTGGTTCGAGTCCTGGCTGCTCCACTTCCAATCCAGCTCCCTGCTAATGCCCCTGGGAAAGCAGCAGAAGAGAACTCAAGTCCTTGGGCACCTGTCACCCATGTAGGAGACCTGGAGGAAACTCCTGGCATTGGCCTGACTCAGCTCTGGCCGTTGTGGCCATTTAGGGTGTGAACCAGCACATGAAGATCTCTCTCTGTCTCGCCTTCTCTCTGTAACTCTGCCTTTAAAATAAATAAATCTTAAAAAAAAAAAAAAAAACCTCCAAAACTTGGTTTCTTTCCATCTCCTGACTCTGCGTGCTGCAGTGTTTGCTTAATTCTCAGTTTATATAGGATGTTCTTCTAAGAAGGAAGAAAATTGCAGAGCGAAGTCGTGGGCAGTCCTGACGGGACTCTCGCTGGCCCATATGGGGTCGCTCACCTGCTCGTGGAAGCCTGAGTGGGATTTGGCCAGGCTTATGCCACATACCTGTCTCGAGAGCTGCTGTGAAGTCATTTCCCCACCAAACCATGTGGTCCACGAATCTTAGAGAAGTGGCTTCCTCCACAAGTGTGCATTACCTTCACCAAAAGGGACAGAAATGAGTGCTTTGCGTCAGAAACTCAGCAGCTTCCCTGCTGGTCCCCAGGTCCCAGTCCCGGAGGCTGCCCAGTGTGGCCAGACCGGCAAGGGGACAGGAGTTGAGAGCTCTTTTTCTGGGGTAGCTCCCCTTGGCTCCCTGCCTTTGAGCAGTGTTGCTTTTCTCTGCCTTGCATCTGGAAGGGCACCTGGCCGAGGCCAGAACAGGAGGGAAGGGAAGTGGAGGAGAGCCTGTCATCACAGTCATTCATTCATTCACTCGTTCTTCTCAACTCACTGCTTAACAGATGTTGGTTGAACATCTGAGATACTGCAGGCAGTGAGCTGGGGTTTCCCCAGCTTTAGTGGTATACCCTTTCCCCAGGTTTTATCAACATAAGTGGTTCGATGCTATCCATTCCCAGTCCCATAGGTAGCTCTGAGGTCTGATCTCCCTGGGGTACAAAGGGAACCTGGGGGTGAGATGGGCCTTTGACTTAGTGGTTAGGATGCCCATGTCCTTTAGCAGACTGCCTGGGGTTTGATCCAGCTCTGCTTTCACACCTGCTCGTGCCATACCCTGGAAGGCTGCCCCAGACTGAGATGCTGCTCTTGAACGAATCTGAGAAGCTGGATTGGAAGTGAAAAGGGCAATCTTGTTTCTTACTAAGAGGTTCTGCGTGTCACCCTGTCTTGCATGTGTGCCCCTGAAGACGTCCTGTGTGCCACCCAAGGCATCAGGCACACATGGCGAGTGGAAAATTCTGATGGAATTCAGAAATGGATCCAGTGAAGACCTGGCTTCAACATGACTTCCGGTCTAGTAGGAGAGAGAGGGCAGGATGCCCCGAGAAAGTGCTGTGAGGTGAGACCTAATAGATGGTGGCTTCAGATGAAGGGCACTGGGAGGTCGGAGGAGGGTGCTCCCTGGCAGCCTGGTGGTGAGGAGCATTAGCAGGGAGTTGGATCAGAAATGAAGCAGCCGGGACTCGAACCAGCACCCATATGGGATGCCAGCACTGCAGACGGTGGCTTTACCCGCTGTGCCACAGCAGCAGCCCTGAGAACTGTTACTGTCATTGGTAATGAGGTCAGTGGTAATGGACTGAACTGAAATTCGAACCCAGATCTGCGTGTTCCTAAGACCTCACTGCAGCTTCTGAGTCCACTAGCATCACCCCTGCCACTCTCAAACACCTTGCGTTGTTTTTTTCTTTTTTTTAAGATTTATTTGTTTACTTGAAAGAGTTACATAGAGAGAGAAGGAGAGGCAGAGAGAAAAAGAGAGGTCTTCTATCCGGTGGTTCACTCCCCAGTTGGCCGCAATGTTTATTTATTTATTTGAAAGAGAGGCAGAGGCAGATATCTTCCAACTACTGGTTCATTCCCCAGATGGCTGTAACAGCCAGAGCTGAGCTGATCGGAAGCCAGGAGTCAGGAGCTGCTTCTGGGTCTCCCATGCGGGTGCAGATGCAGGGGCCCAAGCACTTGGGCCATCTTCAGTACTTTCCCAGGCCATAGCAGAGAACTGCATTGGAAGTAGAGCAACCAGGTTTCAAACTGGCGCCCCATGGGATGCCAGCACTGCAAGGTGGCGGCTTTACTTGCTATTTTACAGTGCCAGCCCCGAAAAGCGACATTTGAAATATTTGCATTTTTTAAAAAATTTATTTGAAAGTCAGAGTTACACAGAGAGAAAGAGAGAAGCAGAGAGAGAGAGAGAGAGAGAGAGTGGTCTTCCATTCACTGGTTTACTCCCTAATTGGCTGCAATGGCTGGAGCTGCACCCATCTGAAGCCAGGAGCCAGGAGTCTCCTCCACGTCTCCCATGCAGGTACAGGGGTCCAAGGACTTAGACCATCTTCCACTGCTTTCCCAGGCCACAGCAGAGAGTTGGATCGGAAGTGGAGCAGCCGGGTCTTGAACTGGCACCCATATGGGATGCTGGCACTGCAAGTGGCGGCTTCACCCGCTATGACACAGTGCCGGCCCCATGTGGTTTTTTTTCAAATATGTTTGTTTGTTTATGTATTTAAAAGACAGAGTGACAGAGAGGGAGACACAGAGATAAAGAGATCTTCTGTCTGCTGGTTCACTCTCCAAATGGCAGCATTGGCTTGGGCTGGGCAAGGCCAAAGCCAGTACTCCAGAGCTCTGTCCGGGTCTCCCCCAGGGGTGACAGGGACCCAAGCCCTTAGATCGTCTGCTGCTGCTTTCCCAGACGCATTAGCCGGGAGCTGGACTGGAAGCAGAGCAACCCGAGACTTGAACGGGCACTCCGATAAGGGTGCCAGCATTGCAAGCAGTGGTGAACCCGCTGCTCCACAATGCCGGTCCCTAGTTTAGCGTAGTTTAATGAGGAAATTGTTCTTTAATTCAGCCGTTCTGCATTTTGTGGGGAACCTGGGATGTGCCTGGGACCCATGCTGTCCTAGGTGAAAAACCAACAGTTATTCTTGAAGTTGACAAGCCCCTGGATGGTTGCCATGGAGCCAGCTCTGTGGTCTAGCACCTGCCAGGCTGAGGAGAGAGCTTTCTGGGGGCCCACCTGGTCTGCTTCGGCCACGAGCTTCCCCTCTGTGGGCCTGTTTGGGTGCTGTCATTTCTAGTTTGCCAGGAGCGGTTTGAGGGGCTTGTTTGATGGTGGTTTCGGGTTTGCTGTGGGGTGGATGGTGAGCACTGAGGGAGATCAGCAGCCTGGAGTGGGGCTGTGTGTTCCTGGAACTCTTTGTTGGGGTCTGGTGGTGGCTTTGTAAGTATTGGGCTTAGGGACTTGACCTTAGTTGGGAACAGGAAAAAGACCAAAAAAGGCCTCAAGCCATTCCCCTTGCAGAGGAAAGGATGCACACGTGGTCTTCCTCTGGTCCCTCTTCCCCTCAGCAGGTGTTAGCGCTGGCCCTGGCCTTGGCTGTGTGTTTAGTTGCAGTAAGGCCATGGTGAACTGTGCAGCTTTGGGTCTGAGTGGGACAGTCAGCCAGTAGTCAACACATACGGTGATAGACTGATGGCCAGGAGGAGGACTTCTCAGATAGGGCCCAGAAGGCCACCTAAAAATGGATTTCAGGGGCAGGTGTTTTGGACTGGGATGAAGATGCCTCTTGGGACGCCCACATGCCCTGTCAGAGCGCCTGGGTTCAAGTCCTGGCTCTGCTGCTGACTCTAGCTTCCTGTGACTGCACACACTGGGAGGCGGCAGGTGGTGTTTCAAGTGATCAGATCCATGCTACCAATGTGTGAGGCTAGGATTGTGTTTCTGGCTCCCACCTTCTGCCTAGCCCAGCACAACCCCAGCTATTGTGGGCAACTGGGAGTAAATCAGCAGGTGGGAATTCTCTGTGTCTCCGCCTTTCAAATAAATAAAATACTTAAAATGGAAAAAATAAATGGATTTCTGTGGAAGGAGCCAGTCGTGCAAATAGGAATGGTTGTGTGGACAGGGACAGCTAAGAGCCTCAGGGCAGGGGACCTGCTTGAGCAAGGCTGGGAGGAGGGTACAAGGTCACTGCCTCCCGAGAACTGCGCCACATGAGGCTGGAGGGGCAAGCAAGGAGCTGGGCCGTGGAGGCCCTCGGCAGGCCCTGGCCGGGAGAGTGCGTGTCCTCAGCTTTTGCTGGCGTGACTTTGAAGGGGATGAAGTAAAAGTATGGCAAGATTGGATTTGTCAGTTTTGGTTTTGTTTTTAATTATGGGAGGGGTAGAGGAGTACGCAGGAGGGAGGAGGTAGTAAAAATAAGGGAGTCCCAGCTGAGGAAGTGGGGGTGGAGAGCCATAGAGAGGCAGAGAGAGACCAGCAGAGGGAGGGGGGAGATTTCCGCCATTCCCTTGAGTACCCGGCAGTTGATGGTGCAGGCCACAGCCTGGGAAAGCTCAGAGCCAGGGGCGAGCTCCCCAGTCCACACTGGGTGTGGAGGGTGAGCAGCAGGGGAAGAATCTTGGCCCGGCTTCATTCTGGAGAGAAGGTAGAAGGAAGCAAAGGCACACATGTTTCTTGAGCCCCATTCTATGCTGTGTGAGGACTGCAGAGCGGAGAGCCTGACCCAAGCTCTTGCCGCTGGGAACCCACGGTCACTGTGGTTCCAAAGCCATTGCCTGCTCCGCTGATCTCTGGATTCCTGTGTGTTGGCATCTCTGGAAGAGAAGCCACAGCGTATGCCCTGTAGGCAATTGTCTTCTGACTCAGCTGGGCCGGGAGAGGTCACCAGCTCATGGCCTTCTGTGATCTGGGAGTCATAAGCAGCCATGGCGTCAGCCTTGGCTTGCACCTCATTGCAGGCTGTAGGCATTCCGCATGGTTCCTTTCTGTCCTCAGGTGTCACCTCTTTGCCCCAGGACTGTGGAGCAGAGCTGTCCAAGGGCTGCAGAACACGTGCCATTGAGAGTCTGCTTCTGCATCATGATGATGACACTAACGCCACTGAGACAGGAGTAGAGCCGAGGCCCCTGTCAGCTTCCCTGTGGGTTGTCCACTCTCAGGGCTAGAGTTGGCTTTCGCCACAGTTCTCCAGTCGCCTGCTGAGAGCAAGGCGAGAAGCCCATTGTGTCAGTTCATGGTGGAGGAGACCAGAGAGCGGGCTGGAGCTCAGGTAGCCCCAGGCTAATCCTGGCACACACCAGGGACCCACAGCCCTGTCGTTGGAGTCTCTGAGTATCAGTTTGCTGCTCTGTATTTGAGGGGATCCTAGTGATGGTCAGGATGTCGCTGCTGTGATGGCTGTTTGAGAATCAAATACGGCCAAGAATGCAAACGCCCCTCGAGGAACTCTGCAGTGTTTCTTCCGTTACAAGTTTCTGTTTGTTGGAACTCGGAAAGCTTGGGAGATGAGGGGTCCAGCTGTGAACCCAGCTGGAAGTTCCAATGAAGTATTTCTCTCTTTGTTCTTTTCAGAGTATATTTATTCATTCAATAAACATTTGCTCAGTGCTGAGTCATGTAAGATACTGAGGTTACAGGAATTAATGAGATACTGCTCAGGCCCTCACTCCTGGAGGCGACAGGCCTATAAACAAGTAATCCAAGTACGTGCATTGGAAAGAGACACCATTCCACCCCTGCTTTAGAGAAACGGGTGCCCAGGGAAGGTTGTTCCAGGCAGAAGGGACAGCAACAGCAGAGCAGGCAGGTGTGTGGAAGAGCATGGATGGGGCCAGCACTGTGGCATAGCGAGTAAAACCCCCGCCTGCAGTGCTGGCATCCCACTTGGGCACCGGTTCAAGTCCTGGCTGCTCCACTTCCCAATCCAGCTCTCTGCTATAGTCTGGGAAAGCAGTAAAAGATGGCCCAAGTCCTTGGGCTCCTGCACCCGCATGAGAGACCAGGAAGAAGCTCCTGGCTCCTGGCTTCAGGGTAGCAGGAAGCCACCCTGTTTTCCAAGCCATGGCATTCTCAAGGCAGAGTGGCTTATGGGTGGATGCAAGTTGTTGGAACATTTCCTGCTGTCCAGTATTCAAAGTGTGGTCTCACCATGCTTTGTGTTGTGTCAGACTGACCCGTTTGGTGTCATCTTTCTGTTTGACAAGCGGTGGTGTCCAAGGGGAATGGGTTGTGGGACACGCACTCCCTCCCCCATCACACATAGTTACTAAAATCCACAGGTGCTCAAGCCCCTTCTGTGAAATGGGGTGGCGTTTGCATGTAGCTGAGGCACATCCTGCTGGATACCTGAAATCATCTCTGGATGACATATGATACCGAGTCAATGCAAGTGCTGTGTCAGTAGTTGATATACTATGTGGTTTAGGCCATCACCATGGCTCACTAGGCTAATCCTCCGCCTGCGGCGCTGGCACCCTGGGTTCTAGTCCTGGTTAGGGTGCTGGATTCTGTCTTGGTTGCTCCTCTTCCAGTCCAGCTCTCTGCTGTGGCCTGGGAGTGCAGTGGAGGATGGCCCAAGTGTTTGGGCCCTGCACCCACATGGGAGACCAGGAGGAAGCACCTGGCTCCTGGCTTTGGATCGGTGCAGCACTCCGGCTGCAATGCGCTGGCCGTAGCAGCCACTTGAGGGGTAAACCAACGGAAAAAGGAAGACCTTTCTCTCTGTTTCTCACTCTCTCACTGTCTAACTCTGTCAAAAAAAAAAAAAAAAGTGATATACTATGTGGTCTAACAAAGGTAGTCTGCACACATCCAGTGGAAACAATGCTGTTTTTCATTCAAATCTTTCCCACGATTGGCTGAATCTGAATGCAAAACCTGAGCAGACAGAAGGCTGACCTCCACCAGGATTCCTGCAGTGAAACTCACTGTAAGTGGAGTGCTGGGCTCCGGGTTATTTTCCACATGCCTATGCAGAGGTATCTGGAAATAATTCCCAAGCCTGCTCAAGGCCTCTCTCATCACCTCTTGACAACCTCTCAGGCTGCCTGGGTCTGGGGTCTGTGAGCTATAGAGAAGGGATCCAGGGGGCTAAGCCCTGTTTGCTCCTGGTAGCTGCCGTCAGCTACCAGGGGGCCATCTCAGAGGAGCCTCAGGGACCCCCCGCACTACTTCATGGCCCTGCTCATCAGCCATAGTCTTGTAGGTCTTCTAACTACTGTTAAGGGCTGTTTGCTTTCAATATCTGTATGCTTTTCTCCACGTGGACTTTCTATAAGAAAATTTGTGCCTATTTTTAAAAGGCTTGCAAGAGGGTTTACTCTCTATTTAGTATTTTATTTGAAAGGCAGAGTGACAGAGAGACAGAGAGAAGAGAAAGAGGTCTTCTATCTTCTGGTTCACTCCCCCGATGTCTTCCACTGCCTTCCCAGGCGCGTTAGTAGGGAGCCAGAGTGAAAGTGGAGCATCCGGGACTTGAGCCATCACTTACTTAAGTGGATGCCCGTGTCACAGGCGGCGGCCTCACCCACTGCGCCACAGCACCAGCCCCTGGGCTCATTTTATAATGACTTTTTTTTTTTTTTTTTGACAGGCAGAGTGGACAGTAAGAGAGACAGAGAGAAAGGTCTTCCTTTGCCATTGGTTCACCCTCCAATGGCCGCCGCGGCTGGCGCGCTGCGGCCGGCGCACCGCGCTGATCCGATGGCAGGAGCCAGGAGCCAGGTGCTTTTCCTGGTCTCCCATGGGGTGCAGGGCCCAAGCACCTGGGCCATCCTCCACTGCACTCCCTGGCCACAGCAGAGAGCTGGCCTGGAAGAGGGGCAACCGGGACAGAATCCGGCGCCCCGACCGGGACTAGAACCCAGTGTGCTGGCGCCGCTGGGCGGAGGATTAGCCTAGTGAGCCGCGGCGCCGGCCTATAATGACTTTTTGATGAAAGGGCAGTTAGAGGTTCTGAACTGAAGTTGAGCGGAAAAATCTTTTTGGTTTTTCATTTGTTTGTTTTTGACTTTTGGGTTATAAAAGCAGCAAAAACCAAAACCAAAAAACAAAAACTCTGAACTTCATCCCATTGCTGCAAGGCAAACACTGTGAACATTTCGGCATTTTTCCTTGTGGTCATTTTTCCCTTTTTCTCACAGGAGGTAAGGTGATACTGCATGCATGATTTTGTTTCCTGCTTTTCAAATTTCTTTTGAGAGATTTGGTAGCGTAAGCTTCTCCTCTGTCCCTCAGAATGCTTCTTGCCAAACTGTTGCTTCAGATGTTTATGATAAATAGTTCATTGCCATTGTTTAATAGTTCATTGCCATTCATTCCCTGCAGGTCTTGAGGCTATGTCCATTTTTCTCTTGTGGTAAATAATGCTGTGTTGAACATCTTTGTATGTCAGTCTTTCTACCTGAGTAGATTTAGGACAGCAGTGAGCGACTGGTGCACTTGTTGGCAGCACAAGTGGGTGAACCTCTGGTGGCCCCTTCCCATTCTGGAACCTGCTTTTTCTCTGGCTTTTGTTCTTTTATTCAGCAGTCTTGATTTCTGCTCCTGGCTTGGGCTACAAGGAAGAGTGTCTGTTTCAGTTTATCTAATATGCTGTTTTTTCCCTTATCTTCGATACCTAGCCACCTCCTTACCCACAATGTTCCTAAAAAGCATTCCTAATTACCAGGCACTTTAAAGGAGGGCTCTTTCTGGAAAGAGTTTCAAATTCCTTGGTATTATACACATTCCCTCTTCTGACACCCAACTGTGGAGCGTCAGCTGTCTACACCGTTTTCTGAATAGTGGCTAAGATCTGGATTCGCATCCTCAGTTCAGAGGCAGGTGTTTGGCACTGCATTTATGATCTGCCTGGGATGCCGGCATGCCATCTGGGAATGCCTGGGTCCATGCCCCAGCTCTGCTCCTGATTCCAGTTTCTTGCTAACGCACACCCTGGGAGTCAGCAAGTGATGGCTCAAGGACTGGGTCCCTGCCACCCATTTCGGAGACCTGAATTGAGTTCCCAGCTCCTGGTGTCAACTTGGTTGACCTGACTGATGCAGGTATTTGAGGAGCAAACCAACAGGTGGGAGTTCTGTCTGTTTCTCTTTCTCTGCCTTTCAAAGAAGAAACGTGGTATTCAGTCCTCAGTCCACCCCTTCTCAGCCCTGTGACCTTGGCATTTTCATGTGTATGGCTGTACTTGCTCATCTGTGCTATGGGAACCACTTCTCAGCCTTGCTGTGAGGGTGCAGTGGCACAGCTTATTAGAAGAACTGAGTGTGTGTGCACATTGTTATTCTCTAAGGTTTGACACCAGATTCTTAAGAGAACCTGTTACCTCTTAGGTGCTAGAGTTTTACTGTTTTTAAATTTTTATTTATTTTTATTTGTTTGAAAGGTAGAGAGAGAGAAGGGAGTTTGCATCTGCTGGTTCACTCCCCAAATGCCCTCAATATCCAGGACTGAGCCAGGCCAAAGCCAGGAGCTGGAAACTCCATCCGGGTCTCCTATGCGGGTAGCAGGGCTCCAAGTAATTGGGCTGTCACTTGCTGCCTCTCATGTGCATTAGCAGGAAGCTGAATCAGAAGTGGAGAAGCTGAGACTTGAGCCGGGACTGCCACATGGACTGCAGACATCCCCAGCAGTGGTTTATCCCACTGCACCACAGCGCCTGCCCCAGATGCTAGGTTTTGTTTTGTTTTTATTTTTATTTTATTTTTTGACAGGCAGAGTGGACAGTGAGAGAGACAGAGAGAAAGGTCTTCCTTTTGCCGTTGGTTCACCCTTCAGTGGCTGCTGCGGCCGGCGCACTGCGCCGGCGCACCGCGCTGATCCAAAGGCAGGAGCCAGGTGCTTCTCCTGGTCTCCCATGGGGTGCAGGGCCCAAGTACTTGGGCCATCCTCCACTGCACTCCCTGGCCACAGCAGAGAGCTGGCCTGGAAGAGGGGCAACCGGGACAGAATCTGGTGTGCCGGCGCCGCAGGCGGAGGATTAGCCTAGTGAGCCGCGGCACCGGCCCAGATGCTAGGTTTTTATAACTAAATGGCAACCTGGAAGGCCAGACCTGAAAGGGGTGATTGGGCTGGGGTCTAACCCCCTTTGTTTCATGGGTGGAGAAACTGAGACCCACAGAGGGGAAAGGACTTCGCCTAGGCCACCTGGGTTGGATGTAAGATGTGAGGTCACAGAGCCACTCCGCAGGCAGGCAGGACGAAGGCAGGTGCCTTCAAGTCCCCTTCGCTCACATCCTGCAGCCTGCTGGGTTCCTCCTTTGCTGCCAGGCCTTAGGTGAGCTCAGGGCCACTCTCTGGGTCCTAGAGAGGACCGGGGAATCAGCTCATCCCCCAGACACTACCCCTTGCCTCTTGAACATCCAGGTCAGCAGCGGAGCAGCTGGGAAGCATGTGGAATGTTACAAATATCGCATATTCTCTGTCACACTACCCGTGCACTCTCGTGACCTGTGTGTGTGTGCCTTTCTCTTTCGCTTTGTCTCTGTGTCTCTCTTCTTGGGCCAATTGGAAATTCATACGTTCTCCCCTGGCACAGGAGCTGGAAGCATCTGCCAGTGAGTGGGTGAGTTTCTTTTCCGTGTGGCCCACCATCTGGAGAGGCAACCTGGCATGTGTGTGTGTGTTTGGGAGCGGGGTGGTGGAGTATTGTGTTCCCTTTCTGTTTGCTTGAGCGACTGAATGAACAAGAGAGCAGAGAAAGCAGTGGCAAGGACAGTGCCCAGAAGCCATCCTAGCAGAATGAATGAATAATTCATATTGTATCTGCCTCTTTCCAGGGCTTCCCAAAATAGCCATTTTAATTGCTCATTTGTTTCCCAGTTGACTTTAACCCAACTTCCTTCTTCTCCAAACTCGTCTGTTCCACGTTGACCTGCAGGTAGGGCTTCCCTTCGGGGAACCACGCTCTACTTTTGTCTTTGAAAAGAAAACCGTGCTTTTCAGAAGTACAAGCCATTTTCTTTCAACTCCAGTGCAGAGGTCCTCTGTAAGCGGTTATTCTAGGCCTCTGTGGTCTCGACAACCAAAGAAATAGCTGGTGGATGGACAGAGAAGGCAAGCTGCTAGGCAGGGGGTGTCTGCCCACCACGATGTCATCGGCAAACACTGGGGGAGTCAGCACTGTGACACTGGTATCCATATCAGCACACTGCTTTTGTGTCTCAGCTGTTCCGCTGTCAGTCCAGCTCCCTGTTAATGCTCCTGGGAACGCAGCAGAGGATGGCCCGAGTGCTTGGGCACCTGCCACGTATGTGGGAGACCACCATGGTGTTCTAAGCTCCTGACATAATAAGCCTGGGCCAGCCCTGGCTTCTGCAGTCATTTGGGGGGAGTGAACCGGCAGATAACTCTCTGTAACTCTGCCTTACAAGTAAATAAATATTTTTTTTTTTTTTTTTTTTTGACAGGCAGAGTGGACAGTGAGAGAGACAGAGAGAGAAAGGTCTTCCCTTGCCGTTGGTTCACCCTCCAATGGCCGCCGCTGCAGCCGGCGCACCGCGCTGATCCGATGGCAGGAGCCAGGATCCAGGTGCTTCTCCTGGTCTCCCATGGGGTGCAGGGCCCAAGCACCTGGGCCATCCTCCACTGCACTCCCTGGCCATAGCAGAGAGCTGGCCTGGAAGAGGGGCAACCGGGACAGAATCCGGCGCCCCGACCGGGACTAGAACCCGGTGTGCCGGCGCCGCAAGGTGGAGGATTAGCCTATTGAGCCACGGCGCCGGCACAAGTAAATAAATATTAAAAACAAAAAAGGCTTAGGAATCTTCAGACTTAAGATCTGCACACAAATTGTTGAACTCTTTATACACAGAAGACCAACTCTATACTAAGTAAAGTTAATCAAAAATGGATCTTACTGGAGAATGCGACTGAGAATGGGAGAGGGAGGAGGAAGAGGGGTGGGAGGGTGGGTATGGTGGGAAAAAATCACTATATTCCAAAAGTTGTACTTACGAAGTGCATGAAGTCTGTATTTCTTAAATAAAAGGTTTCTTTGCAGGGGGTGGGGGTGGGGTGGAGTCTACACATGTAGCCAGGCAGTGCTGGCTGGTTCTCTCTTGGATGTGCCAGTTCGGCACCTAGGACAGGAAGCACGAAGGCCCTGGAAACCTGGGTGGGTGCCCTGGGGGACCAGTGTCATGTTTCCCAGGGACTCTGGCAGGACACCTGTAGGATGCGATGACAGCTCAGCTTAGCGTGGGCGTCTTACAGTGATCCCTGAGGAAGCACCTGCTGTGTACCTGCGCCAAAAGGAGATGTGGGTGTGTGTGTTCAGAGAATGGATACGTGCAGATAAGGGGAGCACGGGGATGTGTCTGAGTGCCCAGGAGCACCCCCTCCTCTGTGGCTACAGGACCTCGAACAAGTCCTGCAGGTAGAGAGAGTCAGGACTGAAAGGTCCCTGGCAATCACTGTGTGGGGTGGGGGAACTGTGGCCCATGAATGGGAAGGGGCCTCATCACGGCCACTCAGTAGCAGAAACCAGCTGGATATGTGATTGGCTGTGTGTTCTTGGATAACTTAGTTAGCCTCTCTGTTCCTCTGTTCACGCGTCTGTAAAATGGAGCCAGTGATGGTATTTATGAGATTTTAATTGAGTTAATATATTGCTTTGAATAGGGGATTCTGCTTTGTGTTTTTCTTATGACTTTATTGAAGGGTTATTATAGTACATTCAACTTTACTTTTTTTTTTTTTTTTTTTTTTGAAAGGCAGAGAGCCTCAGAGAGAAGGAGAGACAGAGAGATCTTCCATCTGCTGCTTCACTCCCCAAATGCCCAGAACAGTCAGAGCTAGGCCAGACCAACGCCTGGAGTCAGGAACTCCAGCTGGGCCTCCTAGGTGGGCGGCAGGGATCCAGATACTCAGGCCATCTTCCATCGCCTTCCCAGGTGCATTAGTAGGAAGCTGGATTGGAAACAGAACCAACACTCTGCTATGGGATGTTGGCATTGCAAGAGGCAGTTTAACCTGCTGTGCCGCAGCACTGCTAAACTGTACATATTTAAGGGATACAATTTGATGAATTTTGGTGCACACACACACACACACATCTGTGGACCTATGATCATAATCAATATAACCAAAATTCATGTCATGTCCTAGACTTTCTTTGTGCCACTTTGTAATGCCTTTCCCCCAATCTCCAGGCAGCTGCTTGGTGCCCCTGTAGGTTAGTTTGTGTTTTCTGAATTGCTTTATAAAGGGAATTATATAGAAGATGATAGTTTCTGCCCCCAGCCCGGCTTCTTTTACCCAGTTTTATGTTTCTGTAATCCTGTCTTTTTTTTTTTTTTTTTTTTTTTTTTTTTTTTTTTGACAGAGTGGACGGTGAGAGAGAGAGAGAGACAGAGAGAAAGGTCTTCCTTTTGCTGTTGGTTCACCCTCCAGTGGCCGCCGCAGCTGGCGCGCTGTGGCCGGCGCACCGCGCTGATCCGATGGCAGGAGCCAGGTACTTCTCCTGGTCTCCCATGCGGGTGCAGGGCCCAAGGACTTGGGCCATCCTCCACTGCACTCCCTGGCCACAGCAGAGAGCTGGCCTGGAAGAGGGGCAGCCAGGACAGAATCTGGCACCCCGACTGGGACTAGAACCTGGTGTGCCGGCGCCGCAAGGCGGAGGATTAGCCTAGTGAGCCATGGCGCCGGCTTGTAATCCTGTCTTATTGCAAGTGTTCAGCACTGGTTCCTTGCCGCTCCGTGGTTTTCTGTGGTTGGATGCTCCGTGTCTGTCTGCCCCTTTGCCTGGGGATGGGCATTGGGGTTTTTCTTGGCTTGGGCTTATTAACAAACGTGGTATTAGTGAAAGCAGCATTATTTCGTGTGCCATAAGAAAAAAAAATACTGCCAATTCAACTATAACCCCAATATCTGTCTTTTTTCTCTTTAAACATTTATTTTATTTATTTATTTGAAAGGAAAAGTGACAGAGGAAGGGCGAGAGAAGAAGCAGAAATCTTCCATCTGCTTGTTCAATTCCCACATTGCTGAAACAGGTCTGGGCCAGGCTCAAGCCAGGAGCCAGAAACTCCATCTGGGACTCCGTGTAGGTAGAAGGGACCCAAGGACTTGGACCATCATGTGCTGCTTTCCCAGATGCATTAACAGGCAGCTGGGTGGGAAGCAGAGCAGTTGGGTCTCAAACCAGCACTCCCGAATGGGATGCAGGCATCAAAGCGGTGACTTAATCTGCTGTAGTGCGATGCTGGCCTGGACCTAGTGTCGTTCAGTTACTTGGAATTTTAATTTCCTACTTTTTGAAATAAATCTTTTAAACTTAGACTTTTAAAAACAAATTTGTGTATCCCTTTTAAGCATGCTAAAAAACAAAGGCACACAAGGAACAAAGCTGCCCTGTTCCTAAGAACTCTTCCCATTCCAAATTCAGTCCTTTGGAGTCACGTATTAACTGAGTTATTGAAGTCTGTGCTTTTAACATTGGCCTCCGAGCCCTTGAGCGTGGGACTCACGGAGGAGCTCAGAGCTTTCGCTGCAGGGCTCTGAAGCCAGCTTGGCAAGTCTGCACAGTCAGCCTCCTTGGACTCCTGCTTTGGGAATGTGGCTACACGGGTCTGTTCACTGCCTCCTCCCCCTCTCTGTGCATCCCCGTGGCGGTTCCTGGGGCTCAGAAGTGCTCCTCTGGTCTCTGGGATTTATCCC
Source organism: Oryctolagus cuniculus (assembly GCF_051225735.1). Taxonomy (NCBI): domain Eukaryota; kingdom Metazoa; phylum Chordata; class Mammalia; order Lagomorpha; family Leporidae; genus Oryctolagus; species Oryctolagus cuniculus. The sequence goes on from NC_142872.1 coordinate 56,571,836, forward strand.
AAGACTATGATGCCTGTTGTCCTAGGGACAGTGCTGATGCCTTGGATATCCATGTACCCCCAGGCGGTGGCGGCTCCACCCAGATCTCAGCCTGCTTGGCAGTGGTGATAAGATGCCAGCAGAAGTCATACACGTCCCAATTTCAGACATGCTGCATGTGTTTTAAAACGTTTCAGGCCTGGGTACTCTGCTTTGCCTCCAGCTTCCTGCTAGTGTGCACCCTGGGAGGCAGCACATCATTGCTTGAGTACTTGGTTCCTTGCCACACACATAGATGGAATTCCAGGCTCCTGGCTTTGGTCTGACAAGCCCTGTATGTTGCAGGCATTTGGGTAGTACATCAGCACACAGAAGATACTCTCTCTTTCTCTTTCTCATCTTTCTACCTTTCAAATTAAAGAAAAATAAATAAACAAACAGTTTAAAAAGAGGCAGGCATAGTGGCACAGTGAGTTAAGCTGTTGCTTGGGGTGCCTGCATCCCATGTCTGAGTGCCTGGGGTGGATTCTTGCCTCTGCTTCTATTCACCTTTCTGCTTGTGCACACCCTGGAAGGCAGCGATTGATTGCTTACATAGCTGGGTTTGCCATCTACCTAGATGGTTGTGGAGGTCCTGGCCCCTGCTGTTGGAGGCATTTGGGGAGTGAACCAGCAGGTAGAAGATGTATGCGCGTTCTCTCTCTCGCTCGCTCTCTCTCTCGGTGTGTTTATTTTCTCTCTCTCCTTTTACATAAATAAAAATAGATGAGTAAACTTGGAAAAATTTTTTTTGATTTAAAATATGTATTTTAGATTTGGTGAAATAGAGTCCACGTAAGGGACTATAGATTGTACCTAGCACTTTGTAGACATGTGATGAATAATGATTTATTATTATTACATTACTTTAAAGCATCAGTTTCCTATTGGGCAAGTGAGGGTGACAGTGCTTACCTCTCACAGAAATATTGTGAGATACAGGAATCTATTTCTTCCACATGGAGCGTAGGGTCCATGCCTGGCCCTTGCTTCCCTGATTTTCAGTGTTGGACTAATGCAGGCTGGCACTTCAGAGAAGGCCTTAGAGGGTCATGTGCCAGCTCTCTTGGTTTGTAGATGGGAAGTGAGGCCTAGAGAGGGTGGGCGCCTGGCCCAAGGGCAGTGTCTGAATTGGAACCCAGATCTTGTCACTGTGATCATTGTGTCATTGGGATTGGTCTAAACTGTGCTGTTGAGAGGCAGGAGTGAGGACGGCGAGGCAGACAGGATCCTGGGGAATCCTTCCCAGGCCAGCTGTATTGCTGTAAGGATCAGTTCCTCGGCTTGTGTGCTTGGGGTATGAGGCACAGAATACAGGGAGTAGAAGATTCTGGGATGGCCAAGTTCCAGCGAAAGGCAGGCTGTGACTTGCACTGTGTTGCTGAGGAAGCTTCTGGAGGGGCCAGCACCTAGGACGAGGCCTTGGACATCCAACTTGCAGGACTGCGTGGAGCAGAGCAGAGAATTGAGTGCTCGCAGAGTCCCAAGGGATTGTGTGCCAGGTGCAGTGTTGAGTCACTGCCATGCACTAGGTCATTTAATCCCTGCATGAACCCTGGGAGGCAGGTTTTCTTGACTGCTTTATACCTGTAGGGAAACTGAGGCTCCAGTTGGGGAAGGAATGGCTGAGATCACACAGCCATGAAGAATGGGACTGAGTCCCATTGGTTCCATTGGCCCTTTCTTTAGGGAACAGAACTTCTGTAGGGGCCGGCGCCGTGGCATGGTGGGTTAAGCTGCCTTCTGTGGCACCAGCATCCCATATGGGCACCAGTTTGAGTTCCTGTTGCTACGCTTCCAATCCAACTCCCTGCTGATGGTCTGGGAGAGCAGTAGAAGATGGCTCAAGTGCTTGGGCCCCTGCACCCATGTAGGGGACCTGGAAAAAGCTCCTGGCTCCTGGCTTTGACCTGGCCCAGCCTCAGCCCCAGACATTGCAGATGTGTGGGAAGTGAACAGTAGGTAGAAGATCTCTCTGTGTGTATCTAACTGCCTTTCAAACAAATAAATAAATCTTAAACAGGGGGAGGGGGAGGGAGTGGGAGACAGCTGGGCTTTCAAGGAGTCGCCTCCCAGGAGATAGTGAGCACAGGCCCACCCTCATCTAGCCTGGAAGGGGAGCATCATAGTTCTACCTTGGTTCCCAGCCCGGGACAATTTTCGTTTGTGTGTGATAGGGTTAGATAGCTCAGGAATGTGCCGCTAAGTGGCTCTTTCTTGGGCCTGTTCACACGCTTGTTGCCTTGTAGATGGAATCAGGGGTAGCAGCAGGCTCACTTGATCTCTTGCTGTCATCAGTGAGATGCAGGCTTCAGACTGGTCATGAGGTCTCAGTGCCTTCCCTGTATCCTTGGGTGGCTCTGGGCGTCTCTTCTGTCTGAGCCTCAGTGGTCTCATTGGCAAAGCAAGGGGCTTGGTTGATCAGATCCAGTTTAGTTTTCACCACCTTTAATTCCTCCGTGTGAGCAGCCTGATTTAGACAGCAGTGTACGTAATGAATCACTCACGTGGACTGAGTGCTTGCTGTGTACTCAAGTGCTGTTTCTTATCTCATTTATTCCTCCAACAATGCTGTGGGCTGAGTCTCGATGGGACCTACCCTAAAGGGTTGCTATGGGGGCCAAGTGAGTTAAGTATGAAGTGTTTGGTACAGCTTCTGGTGCATAGTAAGTGCTTAGTAAGCATTATTGTTTTTTCCTGTGTCACAAATATGAAAACTGAACCACAGAAAATTTTAATTGTCTTGTCCAAGGTCACATAACTAGAAAATGGCAGAGCCTGGATTTGAACCCAGGGAGTCTCTGTGTCCTGAACCCTGCGCTCTTAACCACTACTCTGCGGCCACTTGAGAAGACAGGAAGCAGGTGTAAAACAGGAGAGAGCACTGTCCCCAAAGCCATGTTTAAAATACAGCCCTGGCAGCTGGTGTTGTGGCATAGTGGCTTCAGTTGCCGCTTGCAACACCGGCATCCTCTTTGGTGTGCCAGTTCCAGCCACTCTGCTTCTCATCCAGCTTCCTGCCAGTGCACATCCTGGGAGGCAGCAGATGATGGCTCAAGTGCTTGAGTCCCTGCCCCCAATCAGGGAAATCCAGATGGAGTTCCTGACTCCAAACTCAGCCTGGCTGAGCCCCAGCTGTTGTAAGCATTTGGGGAACAAACCAGTAGATGGAAGGATGCTTGCTTGCTCTCTGTTTCCCTCTCTCTCATATTCTGCCTTTCACATAAAATTAAGCAAAACAACAAATCAGTGTTTTCTAAAAATGCAGCCCTGTAGTAGATAAACACCCATAGCTTTAGGCTGGATGTGTTCGCCAGGTAGTGAATTAGTCAAGCCTACTCTAACCTATGATCTGGCTCTCAGAATGTAATCTTAAGTCCCAGCAGGTATACAAAGAGAGGACTAACAACACAGATGGCCGGGGAGCTAAGGACGTGGGGCAGTGATTGGGCATAGAGACTTGACTAGGGGGCAGAGGAAAGGACCTGGCCCCAAGGGTGCAGCTGTGTCATCCCCAAAACTCAGTCGGAAATTGGGTAGGGAGAGGAGAGCCACTGATTTGTGGGCACCCAGCCTGAAAGCCAGGAAGAGGGTGGGTGGGAAGAGCAATCTGGGATCTTCCCTGCAGCTCTCCCTCCTCCTCTTTTCCCTATAAAAGAATTCCAGGATTGGGAGTGACTGGGCCTGGAAGCTTCTGGATAAACCAGCCCAACCAAAGTGAGGAAGCAAGGAGGCCTGGGGGTCAAAGAGCCAGAATGTGAAGACAGGTGGTCTAGACTGGAGCAGGAGGCACAGATGGCTATAGTTTAAACAAGAGAGAGAGAACTTGCAAACTGCTGGGTCAAAGGCCTCCTCCAAAGGGCAGATATCCAGAGCCACTGTCACCTAACTTCTCTGGCTTAATTTCCAAAAAGAGGAGCTAAGCAGCTCCAGCTCCTCCATTGAGGGAGGTAGTGAAGTGCAGGGCAGAGCTCGTCAGCTGTGCCAGTCTGCACACGACTGTGCCTCCACTTGCCCGTCATGAAAGTAGTAGTTTTCAACCCAGCCCATCGCAACAGCTGATGGTTGAGCCGCGTGTGCCGTGTGCTCTACACAGCCCGTTGTCACAAGGTGGCTGCTGTGAGCTTCCGCAGCACACAGATGAGCTAGCAAAAGTTAGGGAGGTCAGAGGTCACACCCATGGGGACAGAGCCAGCAAGGGGGCATTGTCTGTACTGGCACCCAGGAGGCTGGCTCTGGAGCACTTGAGTTTTAGCCACCACTGTGCAGCTCCTGGCATGCAGAGCGGTGGTGATGTGGTGATGGTGACAGCTAACGTGCTAAGGACTTGAGGTGCTGTGACGTGATCCTCACGTTGCACGCAGTTCTCTCTGCAGACCATGTTATGGTGCGTGTTTATTCAGGCTTGTATGCCGAGCACGTTGAATGACTCACTGTATTCTGTTCCCACAGCACCCTTATGACATTGGGACTTTCCATAGGTTTCAGGGAGAAGGTAACTCCTCCTACTGAGGTCACAGAACATACACCCATGATTTCGGAAGAGGCGGAGCCTGGGTCTCAGCCCAGCATCCTCTTCCCCAGCCTGTGTGGGTGACATTTACCCTGCTTCATCTTTGATAGTGAAGCTGACCGCCATTCTCTTTCTTCCTCTTGGACTCCGTCTGTCTCCAGCCGTCTCTGGTTACAGCCCTTTGCTGCAGTCTCTCCCTCCGTGCTCTCCTGCTGAGTCTGTGTCTTATTTATTTATAAAATATCTATAACACTTTTTTTTAAAGATTTATTTATTTATTTGAAAGAGTTACACAGAGAGGAGAAGCAGAGAGAGAGAGAGGTCTTCCATCCACTGGTTCACTCCCCAGTTGGCCGCAATGGCTGGAGCTGCGCTGATCTGAAGCCAGGAGCCAGGAGCTTCTTCTGGGTCTCCCATGCAGGTACAGCGACCCAAACACTTGGGCCATCTTCAACTGCTTTCCCAAGCCACAGCAGAGAACTGGATTGGAAGAGGAGCAACCAGGACTCAAACCAGCACCCACTTGGGATGCCAGCATTACAGGCAGCGGCTTTAACCCGCTGCGCCACAGTGCTGGTCCCTGAGTCTGTGTCTTATTAAGTTCCCCCTGCATCTTCTAATTACCTGTGGCTCCCAGCCTCCGGAAGCATCATAGCCACGCACACTGTTATGGAATGTCATGGAGTTATTTCCAGCCATGTCTGGAGTGGAAGCCGTGTTTCCTAGCCAGAGCCTCTGCTCTTGAGAGCAGAGACAAGGCTTATTGTAGCATCTGAGCCCCCGGGGTGCCTAGCACAGGACTGGACTGCTGTGTGCGTGTTCCCCTTTGCTGCTGCTTGGTGGGTTGGTGGAAAAGAGGGTGAAAGGAGGAGAATGGAGGGTGTGCCCAGATGCTTCTCTGGCTCATTTTGCATAGCTCAGCATAGCAGTAGCACTCAAAAGAATAAAATCCGAAGTCTCTACCAGAAGCCCAGAGCCCCAGAACCCAGGCGTCTGCCTCCTCCCCATGTCGCGTGCTTCACCCAGTGCACCTCATTCTGGCCACGTGAGCTTTTCTTTCTGTTCTGCAAACTCACCAACATCATCCCACCCAGGAGCCTGTGCACTTGCTCTTCCCATTGCCCTTTCTCCACATCGCCCCAGGGCTGGCCACCCCCCCAACCTGCCTGCCAGACTCCCTTCAAAGGTCGCCTCCTCATAGAGACTTCCCTGGACCCCCCATACCTCTTGGTGTTTGATCCTCATGCCCTTTTGGGTTGCCTGAGTGTGGAAGGGCACTGCCCTATCTTTGCACCCCTCTGGTTGGGGCTCACAGGTGTGCTGTGAGCTTCACCCCATGCTTACCTCACCTAACTTGTGAGCTGGTTCTTTGCTACCTTCCGTAGATGTGTTGGTTGGATGGATAAAAGTATTTGCCCCCAAATGAATTAAAGGAGGGAAGGAGGGACTCTAAACCTGGCTCCTTCTTCCTGCCGCTCCTGGCCTTCCAGGTGCAAGCAATGTGGGGACTGCTCAGAAGTGGCGAGGGGGTGGGTGTGCTATCAGGAGTTGTGCAATCTCAGCTATGGGAACTATGCATGTAAAACAGCCCGGGGCAGGAAGAACCAGCCTGGCCGGGAGGAGAGGTTCCGCTGAAAGTTTGGACAGTTCTTGGCTCCCAGTCTGGAGGGCTCTTTAGAAAGTGATCCTGCCCAGCCAGCCCAAGGAGGGAGGGCGTCGGGAGCCGGCGTCCTGCTGGATGGCAGGAAAGAGGTTCCTGTGGGAAGCACTGGGAACGTGAAAGATAGGCCCCAAGAGAATCGCCACCCAGCGTTAGACTTGGCAGAAGGCTTTCCGCTCCTCCTCCGAGCTGCCGCCTTGGAAAAGACACTGTCTGAATACTGAATGCCCGGTCTGGCCGTGCATCTCGTCCTACAGGAAAGCAGTAGCTGCCTGGTAGTTGTCCCCAGGGAACGCCAAAGATGCCAGCTCCCAGGATTATATTTCGCTTTCACCGACAGGTGCACCTGTGTGTGCCTTGTCAAGTGCTCCTGGCAGAACTCACCTGTCTCCAAGGTGACACATCCGGGCCATTTGTCCAGGAGTAGGAGTGCCTGTTGTGAAACCTTGTGGAAGGTCTGTGCTGCTTCAGAGATTTGTAATTAAGAAGAGGCAGAACTAGTTTTTGATGGGAGCCCTTCCTTCCCTCCCCTTCGCCCCTCCAGGCTCTGGGTCATTTGATTTCACGATGGGGCTTTGCAGCAACCCCGGACACAGAAGCTGGAGCAGGGACCGTGCCCTGTACCCCCTGCCCCTGGCTGCGTGGGGGTGACTTGCTTCATTGGAGGATGCGGGGGCTGGGAGCTCCAGGCAGGCCCCCAAGTCCTGGCCACATCTGAATGGGGACATCTCTTCCCAGCTTACATTCTTGGCGTTTGCCCAGGGTGAAACGTTGCAGGCCAGAAAAGCACCCAGAATTTCCAGGGGGGCCTGGATTAAACAGACACTTTCTCTCTCCATGGCAGGAAGTGGGTGTGTGCAGCAGTATGCATATGCATGCATGTGTGTGCGCATGTGTGTGTGTGTGTGTGCGTGCACGTGTTTAAAGCCCTGTGCAGCTGAGAACACTTCTCTTCATCCTGCTTCTCTCTGAATGACATGTCTCCCCACACTGAATAATTCATCTCCTTCTTGGCATTTGTTCCAGAGAGAATCTTGCTGTCCAGATTTCTTGCAAGTTGCATAGTTCTTTCCCCTGGATGCTTTCCCTTTTCCCATGGAAAAGCTCTGTAACTCAGGGTATCAGCCCTCTGGCTTTGCCCCATGATTGCACCAAAGGAGAACCTGAACATTAAACCCAAAGTCTTCTTTCTCCTCTTTCCCTCTCCTTCCAACTTTGAGTGCTTACATTCCGTTGTCTCTGTCGGGCATAGAGAACTTCTATCCTCTGGTTTACTCCCCAAATGGCTGCAATGACCAGAGCTGGGCTAGGCTGAAATCAGGAACCATAAACTCCATCTTGGTCTCCCAAGTCAGGTGGTAGGGGCCCAAATACTCAGGCCATCTTCTGCTCTCGCAGGTGCATTAGCAGGGAGCTGAATTGGAAGCAGAACAGCTTGGAACCAGTGCTCTGATAAGGGATAACAGCACGGCTGGCAGTAGGTTAACCAGCTGTGCCACAATGCAGGCCTCTCCAGCTTTCTAATGCACACCTTGAGGGTAGCAAGTGATGGTTCAACTCCCCCTTGTGGGAGACTCAAATTGAGTTCTGGGCTGCTGGCTTCTGCCTTGCCCAGCCCTGGCTGTATTGCAGGCATCTGGGGAGTAAGCCAGCAGATGGGAGATCCCTCTGCCTTTCAAACAAACTATTACTATTTTTGAACATGTAAGGCTGGACAAATGATACATCTGTGGTTTGTCCGTTCTGTCCCTCCTTCCATGGCCAGCCCACATCCAAGAGCTCAGTGGAGCACCTGTATTCATGATTTAGAAACGCATCATTGCCTTTTTGTTAAGCAGCCGTGGATATGCCATGCTTGCTGAGTATCTTTGCACTGAGGTGTAGATGACCGAAGGGTCCACATATCCTCACTCCCTGTACCTTCGCCTGCTTTCTGATGTCCCCTCTGGTCATCCTCTGCCCCTCCATTCTGCTTTCCTGTGGGTTCTGACTTGCTTTGAGACAAGACTCACTTGATCTTAATAATTTTTTTAAAAAAAATTTTAAAGAAATTATTTGTGTGGCTGGTGCCACGGCTCACTAGGCTAATCCTCCCCGCCTGTGGCACTGGCACTCCAGGTTCTAGTCCCGGTAGGGACGCTGGATTTCAGTCCAGCTCTCTACTGTGGCCCAGAAAGGCAGTGGAGGATGGCCCGAGTGCTTGGGCCCTGCACCTGCATGGGAGACCAGGAGGAAGCACCTGGCTCCTGGCTTCGGATCAGCACAGCACGCTGGCCGTAGCAGCCATTTGGGGGGTGAACCAGTGGAAGGAAGACCTTTCTCCTCTCTGTCTCCCTCACTGTCTAACTCTGCCTGTCAAAAAGAAGAAATTATTTGTGAGGCAGAGAAAGAGAGGTAGAAAGAAAGACATATAGACAGGGGGGAAGAGAGAGGGTGCCTATCTATCGCTTCACTCCCCCAGATACCTACAACCTCCTGGACTGGGCCAAACTGAAGCTTGGAGTCAGGAATTCAATCTAGGTCTGCCACGTGGGTGGCCGGGGCCTGAGTGTTTGAGCCCTCACTGCTGCCTCCTAGGATCTGCATTAGCAGGGAGCTGGAGTAAGGAACATTGCTCACTGCAGTTTTTTTCCTGTTTCTCTGTATTATTCACCTGTTCCACATAGATTTTTGTGCTCCAGTTGTGCTGGACCCAGGGTGCTATTGCTTGGGTGCTACAGAATGAAATCATTGCATTTGACCAAATTGATTAGAACCCTGGAGTTCCTCCCCAGGGAGGGATTTCAGAAGCCGAGGAGCTGTACAGCAGGCTCAGGGGTGCATTTTTCAGCTTGCTGCGTACAGTCAGATTCCAGTGGCAGGAGGGGCTTCTCCGGGCAGGGAGCAGTGAGGGGCCAGAGAGAGGACTTCCTGGGGGCCCGGCTGTTCTGTCCTTTCCCTCACGGAGTTGCCTCTCCTCCCTCTCCTAGAGGAGCTCACCCTCGGGGAGAGCCCTGAGTGTTTTCTTCGAGACCCCTTCAGAGCGTGTGGGACGGGAGCAGTTGACTGAGGTTGGGTCCATGGTCTCTGGGCTTCATCCCCAAGAAGGAAGACGGAAGCAGCACCGCCCAGAGAAGTCTCAGCTGGGCAGGCGGCCTTGTGTTCTGAAGTCTGGGCAGGAGTGGGGGAGGGGCAGGCCAAAGCTGCTCTCTGCCGACTGTCTGGAGCCCTTGCTGTGCACCAAGGGTGTTCTGGGCCAAGGGAAGTCCCCGTCCCTGTCGCCTTTCTCTTCCTCATCTCCCTTCCTTTTATTCCAGGGTGGTGGCTTGTGATTTTCCATGGGGCTTAAGAAATGGGTTAAAATAGCCAGTGTTGTTGCTTCTGATTTGGCTGCCTGGGAAGGCACCTGGGAAGGCATTAGAAGATGGCCAAGGACTTGGGCCTCTGTCACCTTTGGGGGAGACCCAGATGGAGTTCCAGCATCCTTGCATCAGCCTGGCCCAGTCCCAGCCATTGAGGCCATTTGGGGAGTGAACCAGTGCATGGAAGATCTCTTCTCTCTCTCTCTTTCTCCTTTTCTCTTTCTCATTTTGCTTTTCAGATAGGTAGATTTTTTTTTTTTTTAAATGACACAGATTGAACATGTCAGCTGTGAGAGGACCCTTGTGGCTGGCAGCAGGGGCCCTGGAGAAAGGCTCCCTTGTTGAAATACCAGTGTGGTCACCGACCTTGACATTGAGAATGTTACTTAGTTTTCTTTAACCTTGATTTGCTCATCTGATAAGTGGTGATAGAACACCTAGTGTAGTTATATTTTTATTTTATTTTATTATTTGGAAGACAGATGGATTGAGAGAGAGATACATACAGGTAGAGATCTTACATCCACTGATTGACTCCCCAGATGTCTCCAGGCTGAAACTAGGAACTCAGAACTCAGTCTGGGTCTTCTGTGTAAGTGACAGAAACCCAGGTACTTAAGATGCACAAGTGCCCTGCTGCCTGTCAGCGTGTGCAGTGACAGGAAGCTGGATTTGGAAGCAGAGCTGGAACTTGAACCCGGGCTCTCACTGTGGAATGCTGGCATCCCAGGCGGTGTCTTAACTCTTGTGCCACATGTCCTTGTGCACATCAGCAAAGGTATTAAATGTACTTGCACACAGGACCTTTTTTAACCTACTCAATAATCTGGAGGGTTATTGTTATCCCCATTTAACAGATACAAATACTGAGATCAGAGACTTTAGGTTGCCTGACTCACACAGCTTTTGAACTATGCTTTTTTTTTTTAAAATTTAAAGATGTTATTTATTTGTTTGAAAGGCAGAGTTACAAAGAGAGGGAGAGACAGAAAGCTCTTCCATCCGCTGGTTCACTCCCCAGTGGCCACAGTGGCTGGAGCTGGGCCAGTCTAAAGCCAGGAGCCAGCAGCTTCTTCTGGGTCTCCCACATGGGTGCAGGGGCCCAAGGACTTGGGCCATCTTCCACTGCTTTCCCAGGCCATAGCAGAGAGCTGGATCAGGAGAGGAGCAGCTGGGACGTGAACCGGCGCCCATATGGGAAGCTGGTGCTGCAGGCGGAGGCTTAGGCCACTACACCACAGCATGTTAAATCCTCATTTGACATCTCCGTCTGTTGTAAATTGTACATCCCTGTAGGCTCATCCACATGGAGCCCCCTTTCTTCCGCAGTGCGACAGTGAGTTGTTAAGAGAAGCTCCCGGGCTGCCCCTTCTTTCCTGTAATGGATCCTTTCCACAGCCTTCCAGACTCTGATGCACATGCGCAGACCAGGTCCTGCCCAGCAGGGGGTTCCTCATCATAGCTCTTGTCCCTGTGCAATTTCTTTTAAGTTGGAGTTCTGGGTTTAAGAGGGAAGGCATTTGTATGGGATAAGGAAGAGAATAGTCCCCTGTGACCTGGAAGTGCAAGCCCCTGCTCTGAAATCCTACCCTCCAGCCCAGTCATCTCCCCCGACACGTCGTACCTCAGTCACCAGTCTGAAAGCAGACAGACAGAAGCCTTGTGGGCTTCCAGAATTGGGAGGGGAAAGGGAGAATGCTCGGGTGCACGTCTTAGTGAGAAGCTGCAATGGGGAGACACCTAATTGGCTGTCTGGGGGGCTGCTCCAGCTGAATTCTGTGTGCCTGCTCCCCGGCTCCCCATGCTCTGGCTGAACTTCATGACACGTGGTCTACGATACAGTTTTCCAGCCGTGACAAGCCCATGTTGGTGTAGCTGGGTGGTTTGTTGTATTTAGCCACTAAGACTTGCGGGTTCCCACTCTACTCCTCACAGGATGCAGACTTGCAGGGTAGTTACTGTTCCAAGATCAGTTTGGCCTGGATGGTGTCTGGACAGCAGCGGATGCAGGCATTTGGGAACGAACTCAAGAGGCAAATAAATACCGCTCAAGGGCCCCACTCACAGGGATGGAGCATCTGCTGTTCTTGACATTGCAGTCAGCCAGCTTTCCAGAGGGCAAGCGGGCATAACAAACATGACAGGCAGCCAGGGTGAAGATCGATGGGCTGGGCGGGAGAGCTGCAGGTGGAGGAGCCAGAGGGCTGCGGTCCCAGTCAAGAAGGCGAGACTCGGCCTTCGAGCCCGTTCCTGCAAACCCTTGTTTTGAGATGCCAGAACAGAGGCCCAGGGAAGGAGCGTGACTGGCTTGCTCAAGGGCCTGCCAGGTTGCTGGCAAAGTTGAGACAGGAACGCAGATTGCCTGCCTCCCTCCAGGTGCGTTTATCCTGAGGCTGTTGCAGCGTGAGTTCATCGTCCCAGGCACAGTGACGCTTCCCGAAATGTTGGACCCGCCCTGGGGAGCCCAAGCCCCGCGAAACAGCAGCAGGTTGCAGCTTTGGGGCAGTGGACTGATGGAGTCTGTTTCTCCTCTCCCTCTCCAGGTACACCAAGCCACTCACCTTTGCTGACTGCATCAGTGATGAGCTGCCACTAGGGTGGGAAGAGGCGTATGATCCACAGGTTGGAGATTACTTCATAGACCACAACACCAGTAAGTTCCTGGCGGGCCTTTCTTTCCTGGACACCCTCCCTGCCCCTCCCTCTACCTCCTGCCCACCCTGCTCCAAGTATGGAAGAACCACCAGCAGAGACCTACAGCCAGATTGTGTTTTTGTTCTATGTAGATTCAGTTAGAGATGCCGGTGGAGAGATAGATAGATAATGTAGTCTCGTGTAAAAATGACAGTTTACAAGGGTTTTTAATAGAGTCTAAAACTTCTCTCACAAGCCATATCCCCGGTTGTTAAAGATTGATTTATTTATTTGAAAGGTAGAGTTATAGAGAGAGATGGATAGCCAGAGAGAGAGAGAGAGAGAGATAGATAGATAGATATCTTCCATCCACTGGTTCATTCCCCAAATGGTCACAATGGCCGGAGCTGGGCCGCTCTGAAGGTAGGAGCCAGGAGCTTCTTCCACATTTCCTGCGTAGGTGCAGGGACCAAGCACTTGGGCTGTCTTCTGCTACTTTCCATTTCATTCATGAAATGTTAGCAGGGAGCTGGATTGGAAGTGGAGCAACCAGCACTCAAAACGGTGCCCATGTGGGATACCGACACCGCAGGTGGCAGCTTAACACATGCTACGCCATTTACTGGCCCTGCAGATATTCTTTTTTAAAACCTATGTAAGTTTATATGATGGCAGATTTTTTTTCACCCATAAAAGGTGGATATGTCATTGTCATTGCCAGATCATGTTAGAGTAGCCAGAGCACTGGGCAGCTCCAGCAGGGTGTATATATAGGTCTGTAGTGGATTGCATGAGAATATGTGTTCCTGGCCCATCATACTAAGAAAATCCCTCCCACCCCACCCCCACCCCGTGTCTGCGACCCGAGTATCCTGACCCAGTACGAAGTTTCCCAGTCTTTCTGTTGCTGGGAACAGTTGGTTGAAACCCAGGGAGTAATCCCCCAGCTGCCGAGGGTTGGTGTGTGTTTGGGCCCTACCCGTTGTGCACCTGCATGGCCAAGACTTTTCTGTCCTCTGAAATTCACTGCCAGACTTATCTGTGTGTACAGAGGAAAAGGATTTTTCTTCATCATTCCCAGCTTTCTCAGCTGTAGAATTCTCTGTATCCTTCCAGATAAGAAGAAAATGGAATGAAATGGGGGGTGAGTGTGGCTGTGTGTGAGAGCTGAGAATGGGGCACCTGTAGCCTTCGTTTCCTGAGCACAGACTTGGCCATGTGCCCTGCTGGTAATTGATAGACATTATCTCATTTAACCGTCCTTGCTGCCCTGTAGACTGTTAGGCTGATTATTCCTCTCTTGTAAATGGGATTTCAAGATAGTAATGGAGTGTGCTAAAACATGGCAGAGCTGGGATTTGAACTGGCGCTTGGGAGTAGAACTGTGCTCCTCTGTCCCTTTCTCTTCTGTGTTTCACTTACCGGTTGTTAACACATCCTTCCTGTGCAGCAGCTGTATCTCATTCGTCTGTCTGCTCCCAGGCCTCTGCCCGGGAAGGTGCATAGTAGGTGTGCACTTAACCTTTGCTGAATAGAAAAGGGCACACGTGCATGAATGCCTGCGTAGATGGGTGAGTGAACCGACTGCTGTTGGCACCGATGTGTAGATGAGTTTCTGAGAGACAGCTAATGGCATTAATTGCATTGTTGGGGGTAGCAAAGGTTTTTATTAGCACTTGTGATTGCGTCCTGGTTAATGAGAAGTAAATATGCCTAATTGAGTGTGTTTAAGGAATGAGGTTAATGCTTGGAGGGCTGCATGGGATACTGGGTTAAACACTGATGTACTGGAACCCTCATCAGTCTTTTCCTCTTTCTAATTGCTGAGTGCATCCCCCTCATTAAAACCTCATGGCAGGAGTGGGATTTTAAGGTGCTTTGGGAGTTGTGGGAGAAGCAGAAGGAAGGAAACAGGCTGTGGTAGAGAAAGTTCTTGAAGGAATGGCAGGAGAAGTGGGGTGATTAAATGGATACCCAATAGGAAGAATTCTGTCTGGCAGTTTTGCCAGCTGTCAGGCTACTGGAATGAAGGTGGGGTCCCTGGGAGGGAGACCTCCATCTTTAGGTGGAGTCATGGGTACAAATACAGAGTGAGTTTGAATATCAAGGCGCAAGCATTCAGAGCCATGGACTCAGACCAGTCCTATGTATATGTGTTGTTCATGGACTGAAATTCTTAAGAGTTACAGATACAATATAATCAAATAGCAATGTGCTCATCAATTCGCTGCCTACTGTTCGTTTGTTCACAAATAGTTATTGACCCTCTGTTCTGGGATGCATGCACGTGCAGAGCCTTGCCCTTGTAGAGATTTTGTTGTGGCAGTAGAAGAGATAGCAATACTAAGTAGATTCTGTATCGGGCTAAAACATTCTCCTTACTGTTGGAGAAATAAGCAGTGTGCGGGCTCAGGGTGGTAGGTGTGTGTGAGGACGGTGAGGGAAGGAGTGTAGTCGTGGTGGCCAGTGGCAGTGTTACGTAGCGTCTTTGGAGGAAGAAGCCTTTGTTGAGAAGACGGGATCTGAGTTAAGAGTTAGAGGAGGTAAAGGAGCATTTCTGGTGGAGAGGAGAGCCAGAGCAAAGCCTCCTAGGTGTGACTGCACTTAGCTTGCGGGAGACAGCAAGCAGGTGAGTATGCGTGCAGTGCCGTGAGGAAGGATGGGAGAGAGGGACGTCAGGCGGGAGAGCAGCAGAGCGTGGGCCTGTGAGGTGGGAGCCACTGGGGAGTCTTAGGAGAGTGATAGGAATTGACTTGTGCAGTAAAAGGGTCAGTCTAGGGGCTTGTGTTGTGGCGCGGCAGGTTAGGCTGCTGGCATCCCAGATAGATGCCGGTTCAGGGCCCAGCTGCTCCACTTCCTATCCAGCTCTCTGCTAACCTACCTGGGAAGGTAGTAGAGGACATCCTGGGTGCGTGGACCCCTGTATCCATGTAGAAAACCAGGAGGAAGTTCCTGATCTGGCTTGGGCCTGGCCCAGCTCCAGCTGTTAATGCCATTTGGGCAAATGAACCAGCAGATGGAAGATAGGAGTCAGGAGCTTCTTCGCGGTCTCCCATGTGGGTGCAGGGGCCCAAGCACTTGGGCCATCTTCCACTGCTTTCCCAGGCCATATCAGAGAGCTGGATCAGAAGAGGAGCAGCCAGGACACAAACCAGCACCCATATGGGATGTCAGTGTTGTAGGCAGATGCCTGAGCTACCATGCCACAGCACTGGCCCCAACCCTGCTTTTCAAATAAAATAAATCTTAAAAAATGATAAGGTCAGTCTGACTTACTAGGGCCAGGGCTGAAACAGGGCAGCCTGTGGGAGAGAAGTGTGACAGTGCAAGGGGCCCTAGACCAGAGCTAGAGCAGGGGAGGTGATGGGAAGTGGCCAGTTCTGGATGTGTCTTCAAGGGAGAGCCCGCAGGGTTGGGTGTGAAAGGTAGAGGGAAGAATGACCCTCTTTGGGCTTGAACAGCTGAAAGGATGGCCTTGCTGTCACTGGGAGGCAACTGAGGGAGGAGTAGGTTTGGGAAGGAAGAACAAGGGTTCATTTGCGCACATCAAGCCTTGCATGCCTGTTAGACATGTGAGAGAAGATGCTGCTCATCAGCTTGCTGTAGGAACCTGGAGTTTGGAAAAGAGGTTGAGGCTGAGGATACACATTTGAGAGTTGTTTGGGTGTAGTTGGTGCTTAAGGACATGAAGTTGGGTGAAACTTAACAGAGGCACAGGAGAGGACCAGGGGTCCTCGGACAGTAAGATGGTAGGAAGGAGTCGAAAACCAGCCATGGTTCTGTGAAGGAGTGATCAGAAAAATTGGAGGAAACCCAGAGTGTCTTGGAGCCATATGAAGCAAGCAAATCAAGGAGAGGGTCATTAACTATGTCAGATGCTTCTGTTAGATCAAGGACAAAGAGAGCCACGAGTTGACCAATAGATTTAGCAGCCTGGGTGATGCTGGTGACCCTGACTTTGGAGGGCAACTTTGAATAGCATTGTGGCCAAAAAAAAAAGCTTGCCTAGAGTGTGTCTGAGAGAAAGTAGGGGGAGGAATTGGAAACAGCAAATGTGGAAAACCCTTTCTAAAACTCAACCCATGTTCATGATTTTATATGTCAACATACAGTGTCTCCACTGACCATCTGCACACAGTGATGACCAACACACTGTGGCCAGCTGGTTCTAATCTGATTGTGTGTTCTGCTCTTTCCTCTTTTTGCTGTATCATGACTCTGTGAGGACAGCTACACAGTCTTCTATTTTTACTGCATCACAAAAATGAATCACTGCATGTACCCCTACTGTCGACCTTTTGGGAGATTTCCATTTGTTGTGATTATACACAAATGGCAGTGGAGAGAAGATCTTTCTACATGTTCGGTATTTCCCTCTGTGATGATTTCCTGAAAATGGATTTCTAAGTGGGGTCAGCCCTCCACGTCTCTGGGTGCTCCATCTGTGTACTCAACCAACTATGGAGCACAAATAATTGAAAAACAAAACTGCGTCTGTGCTGAAGCAGGTACAGACTTTTTGTTCTTGTCATTATCTCCGAAACAATACCGTATAACTACTGTTTACATAGCAGTTTTTACCTTGTAGTAGGCATTCTGAGTAATCGGGAAGTGGTTTAAAGTGTGCAGGAGGACATGCCTAGGTTCTGTGCAAACACTACACCATTTTTGTATAAAATACTTGCACACCTGCAGATTTTGTTACCTGCCAGGAGTACTAGAATCAGTCCCTCCAAATAATGAGAAGTGACTGAATGGGATTAAAAAGTCTGAGGCTATAAACACTTGAAAGACATCTAGGGGCAGGCACTGTGGCACAGCAGGTTCAGCTGCTGTCTGCAATGCTGGCATCCCAAATGGGCACTGTTCCCTCCCTCCTTCCCTCCCTTCCTTCTTCCTTTCATGTATTTATTTGAAAGTCAGAGTTACACAGAGAGAGGAGAGGCAAAGAGTGAGGTCTTCCATCCTATGGTTTACTCCCCAATTGGCCGCAACAACCGGAGCTGCGCCAATCCAAAGCCAAGAGTCTGGAGCCTCTTCCGGGTCTCCCATGCAGGTGCAGGGAGGACTTGGGCCATCTTCTACTGCTTTCCCAGGCCATAGCATAGAGCTGGATCAGAAGTGGAGCAGCCGGGTCTTGAATCGGCGCCCTTATGGATGCTGGCGCTTCAGGCCAGGGCGTTAACCCGCTGCGCCACAGTGCCGGCCGCCTGCTTCACTTCTATGCAGCTCCTTGCTGATGTGCCTTGGAGAGTAGCAGAGGATGACCTGGATGCTTGGGCTCCTGCACTGATGTGAGAGACTTGGAAGAAGCTCCTGGCTCCTGGCTTTGGCCTAGCCCAGTCCCAGCCATTGTGGCTATTTGAGGAGTGAACCAATAGATGGAAGATCTCTCTCTCTCCGACTCTCTCTCTCTCTCTCTCTCTCTCTCTCTCTCTCTTTTCTCTGTAACTGTGACTTTCAAATAAATAAATCTTTTTTTTTTTTTAAAGACTCTGGCACATATTCCTAAGTTGATGAGTTTTTCTAAAAGATTGTCTATTTGTCTATCTGTATTGCCACAAGGGGTGAGGGTACTGTTTTCCTCCTGTCTGCATCACATAGGGCTATGTTCCTATCTCTTGATTTTTGACGTTTCTCATAGGTCTGAACTGTGAGGTCATTGGTCTGCATTTGCGTTGCTTTGCATAGTGGAATGTTCTCCAAATCCTTGTGTTTTGAAGACAGGCACTTTCATTGTTGCTGCTGTCGCTAAAGCTCTTGGAGGACCCAGTCTGCTTGGCCATGTGGGTGTATGTGTAGTGTAGGCAGCTGGTGGCTGGCTCTGATAGAAAAGAAGTTTGATGTGTAGAGAGCTCCCGAGTGTGTGACCCGATGTGCATGTGGACAGTGTGTGTTGGGGAGGGTTTGGGGCCTGGGGTAGAGGGAGGATGTCACTGGGCTCCCTGGTGGCTGCACTCAGTCAGCTGACAGTAGGTTGGAAACAGTTGCCTTCTGGGGAGAGGAGAGTGAGGAAGAAAGGAATGCAGAATTTTTTTTTTTTTTTTTTTTTTTTTTGACAGGCAGAGTTAGACAGTGAGAGAGACAGAGAGGAGAAAGGTCTTCCTTTTCCATTGGTTCACCCCCCAAATGGCCGCTGCGGGCCGGTGCACTGCACCAATCCGAAGCCAGGAGCCAGGTGCTTCCTCCTGGTCTCTCATGCAGGTGCAGGGCCCAAGCACTTGGGCCATCCTCCACTGCACTCCCGGGCCACAGCAGAGAGCTGGACTGGAAGAGGAGCAACCGGGACAGAATCCAGCGCCCCAACTGGGACTAGAACCCGGGGTGCTGGCGCTCCAGGCGGAGGATTAGCCAAGTGAGCCGCGGCGCTGGCCAGAATGATGTTTTCTCTAGCAGAGTTGGTCGTATGCAGAATTATTAAGCAGTGTGCATGTATATTGTTAAGAAAAGCAAGAGCTACAGCATCGTTGGCTGAGATGATGTGCAGGGTCTGCCCTGGTATACAGTTATTTGGTGACAGAGATGGGAGGGAGAGTGGTGGCCGCAGGGGCCCCTCAGAGCATGACCAGTTCGAAACTAACGCAATCCTTTAAAAAAAGAAAAACAGAAATAAAGGATGAAGCTTCTTCAAACTCTACCCAGCTCCCTGCCCCTTAGCCTCATCCCAGGGGCTACCTAGGTTATCAGTTAAGGTAGCTTCCTCTTGGTTCTTCCATGCATTTATGCACGTTTACAAATGTACAGATGAACCACCAGATACAGAGGAGGGATGGGCTGGGGGTGGGGCAAGAAGCTTCCTGCCCCCTCAAAAGGCACCGCCCACCCAGCACCACCTGCAGCCTGGGAACTCCTGACATGGTTCTCTAGAACTCTCTAAGGAGCTTTTATTCAGTTAGTCTATTTTTTTTTTTAAATTTTTTGACAGGCAGAGTGGACAGTGAGAGAGAGAGACAGAGAGAAAGGTCTTCCTTCTTCTGTTGGTTCACCCTCCAATGGCCGCCGCGGCCGGCACGCTGCGGCCGGCGCACTGCGCTGATCCGATGGCAGGAGCCAGGTACTTATACTGGTCTCCCATGGGGTGCAGGGCCCAAGTACTTGGACCATCCTCCACTGCACTCCCTGGCCACAGCAGAGAGCTGGCCTGAAAGAGGGGCAACCGGGACAGAATCCGGCACCCTGACCGGGACTAGAACCCGGTGTGCTGGCGCCACAAGGCGGAGGATTAGCCTAGTGAGCCGCGGCGCCGGCTTTATTCAGTTAGTCTTAATACTTGTTTTAATATTTCCTTAAAGTTTTTAATTCATGTATTCAATAGGCGGGGGCGGCGGGGGGAGAGTTGGGTTTCCCATTCTCTGGATCACTCTGGAATGCTTGTGATGGTCGGGGCTGGGCCAGGCTGAAGCCTGGAGCCAGGAACTCCATCCACATCTTCCATAGTGTTGGCAGGAACCCAATTACTTGAGCCAGCACTGTTGCTTCTGAGGGTCTGCAGTAGCAAGAAACTTGAGTCAGAAACCAGAGCGGGGAATTGAACCCAAGCACTCTGATATGGTTCACGGGCATCTTTTTACAGTTAGTTTAAGCTCCCATACCTAGGGAACTTTTAAAAGCTGAGCGTAGGGCTGACATTATGGCATAGCGGGAAAAGCCACTGCCTGTTATGGTGGCATCCCGTATGGGCACCGGTTCAGTTCCTGGCTGCTTCACTTCTGATCTAGCTCCCTAGTAATGTGCCTGGGAAAGTAGCAGAAGATGGCCCAAGTCCTTGGGCCGCTGCATCCACATGGGAGACCTGGAAAAAGCTCCTCCCTCTTGGATTTGGCCTGGCCCAGCCCTGGGCAGTGTAGCCATCCAGGGGTGAACCAGTGGATGGAAGATCTCTCTTCTCTCTCTTTCTTCTCTCTAACTCTGACTTCCAAATAAGTGAATACAATAAATAAATATGGGCTCAGTGCCCCTAAAGGATCATCTTTTCAACAGTTACAGATTCTGCTGTTATCCATGTGGGAAAAAATGCAGTTCTGCCTCTATACCTCACAACATTTGTAAAAATAAAACCCAGATTGGACCACAGGTCTAAAACCTAAAAAGGAAAACCATAAAACATCTGGAAGAAAACACAGGAGAAAATCTGTAAGATTTTAAGGGTAATCAAAAGTATTCTGGGTGGTTCACGAAAAGCATTAACCGTGAAAGGAAAATCGACAAAATGGGCTTCTTCAAGTTAAAACCTGTGGTCTTCCAAAGATGCTGCAGAGGGCAGCCACAGGACCAGGCGTCCGGCACAGTGGTTAAAGTGCCACTTGTGGGGTGGGTGTTGTGCCACAGCCAGGTAAGTGTCTGTTGGGACACCTGCGTCCCCTGTCAGAGTGCTTGTTGGAATTCTGGCTGTTTCACTTCCTATCTAGTTTCCTGTAATACTACATCCTAGGCTTCTGCTTGGCCCAGCTGTGGATGTTTTGGTCATTTTGGGGGAGTAAACCAGCAGGATAGAAGATCGCCCCCCACCCCACCCCACACACACATACTCCCTCTCTGTCCCTTTCTCTCTGCCTCCCTACCCTCCCTCTCTGTCACTCTGCCTTGCAAGTAGGTGAAAATAGAGAAACACCAAAAAAGTTTAAAAAAGAATTGGAATATAGTGACACCATAAAATACTATTCAGCAGTACCAAAAAATGGACAGCTGACACAGCAGCACAAAGGGGCCTCGGAAACTTGCTGAGGCGGGGGGTGTGAAGTGTAGGGGTCCACGTGTGTCAAGTTCTGAAGCCTGGAGGGAGAAGGTAAGAGGAGGAGATGACCCAGGGAAGAAAGCAGGGACCCCTGACCTGTGGAGACAGCCTTGGAATGACAGATGCGGTGGTTTACAGTGTGTGCATTTGGCAAACCGCATACTCTGTGTGGCTGACTTTACTGTATTAAATTATACCCTAATAAAATTGATATAATGACATATGGATGCCCATTTTGTACTGCAGGCCAACTACACGGCAGTCTCTGGGTTGATTTCCACGTGCAGGGTTGAGCACCAGTGTTCTGTGTTCTGTGTGTTTGCACACCATCTGTTCAGATTGGTGTATGCTGGAGAACAAAGTGTGGGCCACCAGAACTGCCAGCAAAGTCGCCCCGCTTGGCCAGGCCCTCACCGAAGGGCGGGTTTACTTTCCCACACACAGGGCAAGGCTGGGGCCTGCGGCCTGAGGGGCTGGACTACACCAGATCCAGAGCACTGTGGCGGGGAGCCTCCCAGGTGAAGCTCAGGTGTTTCAGCCTCTGCCGGCCTCTGGTATGTGATTACACCTGCAGCTCCCCGTGCCCCTGCCATCCTGGCCTGCTGGCTTCACTGACCCTTTGGCTCATCTGTGTTGTTGTCTGACACACACTGCTTCTCACCTTTGTGGCCCATTAGAATTTATTTCTTTGAAAGCTAGAGTTAGAGAGAAATATCTTCCATCTACTGGTTCATTCTCCAGATAGCCACAGTGGCCAGAGCTGGGCCAGGCCAAGGCAGGAGTCAGGAGCTTCATCAGAGGTCTCCCACATGGGTAGCAGGGGCCCAAGGACTTGGGCCATCTTCTGCTTTTCCCAGGCCGCAGCAGGGAGCTGGCTCGGAAGTGGAGCAGCTGGGACACAAATCAGTGCCCATATGGGATGCTGGCATCATGGATGGTGGCTTTACCTGCTATGCCACGCCAGTCCCAGGTGGTTCTGCTGTGCAGCTGGGGGTTCTTGGCCAGGTCTACACCTCATAGCCTTTGGGGAGCCATTTTTAAAAAAGATTTATTAATTAATTTGAAAGGCAAAGTTAGAATCTTCCACCAGTACGCTCCCCAAATGGTTTTGTTGGTTGGAACTGGGCCTGGCCAAAGCCAGGAGCTAGGAGCTTTGTCCAGATCTCCCATGTGGGTGATAGAGACCAAGTACTTGGGCCATCTTTGTCTGCTTTCCCAGCTGCGTTAGCAGAGAGCTGGATTGTAAGAGAATCATGCAGGGTTTGAACTGGCGCTCATATGCAACGTCATAGGCGGCAGCTTAACCCACTATACCACAACACTGACCCCTCAGGAAGCTTTTAAAGCTGTCAGTACCTGGACTCTCCTCCTGGACTTTTTAAATATTTTTTAAAAAACAAATTGTTTGTTTATTTGAAAGGCAGAGAGGCAGGCATATCTTCCTTCACTGGCTCATTCCCGAAAGCCCACAATAGCTGGTCTCGGCTGGACTAAAGCTAGGAGCCTGGGACTCAGCCTGGGTTTCCATGTGTGAGTCAGGACCCATATTCTCCAGCTGTGACCTGCTGCCTCCTAAGGTGCAGGAAGCTGGGCTTGGGGCAGAGCTGAGATTCAGACTCAGGTGCTCTGATAATGGATGAGATCGAGCCAAATGGATCTCTTTTAAAAAAAAAAAAAAAGATTTATTTTATTTTATTTGAAAGGCAGAGGCCAGTGCCACGGCTCACTAGGCTAATCCTCCGCCTTGCGGCGCTGGCACACCGGGTTCTAGTCCCGGTCGGGGCGCTGGATTCTGTCCCGGTTACCCCTCTTTCAGGCCAGCTCTCTGCTGTGGCCAGGGAGTGCAGTGGAGGATGGCCCAGGTGCTTGGGCCCTGCACCCCATGGGAGACCAGGATAAGTACCTGGCTCCTGCCATCGGATCGGCGCGGTGCGCTAGCTGCAGCACACCAGCCGCGGCGGCCATTGGAGGGTGAACCAATGGAAAAGGAAGACCTTTCTCTCTGTCTCTCTCTCTCACTGTCCACTCTGCCTGTCAAAAAAAAAAAAAAAAAAAAAAAAAAAAAAAAGAGTTACAGAGGGGTAGAGGTAAAGAGATAGAGAATCTTTCTCCTGCTGGTTCACTCCCCAGATGGCTACAACGGCTGGAGCAGCATCGATCCAAAGCCAGGAACCAAGAGCTCCTTCCAGGTCTCCCATTGGGGTGTCAGGGCCCAAGAGCTTGGGCCATCTCTTCTACTGCTTTTTCCAGGCCATAGCACAGAGCTGCATTGGAAGTGGAGCAGCCGGGACTCGAACTGGCGCCCATTTAAGATGCTGGCACTGCAGGCAGTAGCTTTACCCACTACACCACAGTGACAGCCCCGCCAAAATGGCATCTTAACTGTGCCAAGTGCCTGCACCCACCTCCTGAAAATTCTGATGTCAGTGTTGTGGGGCAGAGTTCATGCCTTTTGTTTTGGTTTTTGAAGGTCAGCTTATTCTAATGTGCAGCAAAGACACAAAATCAATCGATGAGGCAGTGACTCTTAAAAAATCAGTTTTACTGAGACTGGAGAAAAGGGCCCTCTCACAGGTTGTTTTGAAATGAGAAATTAGCAAACCATTTGCAGGATAATTTGGTAGTGTCTATTCAAATTTAAAATATGTGTATGCTCTAACCCAGTAGCTCCTTTTTAAAGAAATTGATCTTATGGAATTAATAGCATGAGTTCATAGAATTATGTTTTTAAGAATTCTTAGTGCTGTATTGATCATGATAGGAAAAAACTGAAAATAATACAAATGTTGGGGTCAGTGTTGTGGAGCAGTGGATTAAACTGCCATCTGCAACGCCAGCATCCCATATGACCACTAGTTTGAGTCCTGGCTGCTCCACTTCCAATCCAGCTGCCTTCTAATCTGCGGAAAGCTTCAAAATATGTCCCAGATATTGAGTCCCTGCCACCTGCATGGGAGACTCAGATGAAGTGTCTGGCTCCTGGCTTCAGCCTGGGGCCCCAGCCCTTGCCTTTGCAACCATCTGGGGAGTGAACCAGTGGATGGAAGATCTCTCTCTTTGTCTCTTCCTTTCTCTCTGTCACTTTGCCTTTCAAATAATTAAATAAATAAGTAAATAAATCTTCTGTGTCTCCTGTGTAAGTAGCAGGGGCCCAAATACTTGGCTCATCTTCCGCTGCTATTCCTAGACCATAAGAAGGGAGATGGATTGGAAGTGGCGCAACATAGACATGAACCAGCGCCTACGTGGGGTGTTGGCATTGCAGATGGTGGTGTTACCTGCTACGCCACAATGCCAGTCCCCTTCAAATAAGTAAATAAATCACTTTAAAAAAATACAAATACTTCCCAGTAGAAATCTGGTGAAATAAACCCTAACGCCATGCTGTGGAATACTACACAGCCATTTGAAAGATTGTGTCCCTGCAAGAAGAGATGAGCACGGTATATTGGAGATGGAAGCAGATTGCGAGTCCGTATAACTAACACAGTCTGTGGTCCATTAAGAGTAGCTTTGTGTATGTAGACACGATAGTGCAAACAAAGGGTTGTGTGTAATCAGAGGGCAGTACAGGTCAGTGTGTGAGATTACTATGTACAGTTACCCCTGAGGAGTAGAGTTAGAGGTGAAAACCTTACTTCTTATCATTTGCAGGGGTAGATTATAGGATTTTTCTATAGCTTTCATTATTTTTAATGAAAATTTAATATTTTTAAGATTTATTGTATTTATTTGAAAGGTGGAGATACAGGGATGGTGGGGAGAGATCTTCCATCCTCTGGTTCATTCCCCAAATGGCTGTAATAGCTGGAGCTGGGCCAGGCAGAAACCAGGAGCCAGGAGCTTCATCCTGGTCTCCCAAGTGGGTATAGGGGCCCAAGGACTCGGGCCATCTTCTACTGCTTTCAGATGCATTAGTGGGGAGCTGGCTTAAAAGTGGAGCAGCAGGACTCAAACCGGCACCCACATGGGATGCCAGCATTGCAGGTAGCGGCTTAACCCATTACACGGCAACACTGGCCCCCAAATTTAAAATTTTTAAAGTCACAAACTATTTACAAATTGTTTTCAATCTGCCCCAGACAAGCTGAGCTACTTTTCTGTGGCTAGTGCCAGCTGGAGGGGCGGGGCTGGTTGCTAAGGGTGACCCAGCAACCCCTAACCCCAGAGACCCCTGCACCTGCTGATAGGGGATGAGGCCGTGTAACACATGCCCTGCAGCCCAGGTTTGCAAATCTCCCCTTCCCTTATTTCTTGTCTTGTGATTGTTCCTCCCTGTTGCTTGGTTGAAGTGATTCTTGTGGCCTCTGTCACTCATCTTCGGGTCCTGTTTTCTTTCTTAGAAGAGGAGCAGAGGAGGACCTTGGATACTTCTGTACACAGGGAACTCAAAAACTGGGCCTAGGTAGCAGTTTTAGTTTCACGTTCAGCATCGTTTGTTTACTTTTCCTGGGCGCAAGCGCCTGCAGTCTCCTGGGAAGCAGAGATGCAGGCCTCTTAGCCTCTCTCACAAGCACAGAAGTAGACTTGGAGAGTTAAGTAGCCTGCCCATTGGTAGCACAGCAGTTAATGGCAGGGATGAGAACCTGCCCCGCTAGTTTGGTCCTTAAAAAAATTTTTTTTTACTTATTTGTTTATATTTATTGAAGAGGCTGAGAGTGAGAGAGAGACAGACAGGGAGGAACTTTGTATTTGCTGCCTCATCTACAAATGCCTGCAGCAGCAGCAGTAACAGCTAAGCCAGGCCAAAGCCGGGTGCCAGGAACTCTGGGGACCCAACTGCTGAAGCCGTCACCTGCTGCCTCCCCGGGTGTGCAGTAGTCAGAAGCTGGAACTGGAAGCAGACCCAGGGTTTGAAGCTAGGCACTCCAGTATGAGATGTGGGCGCCCCAGGCAGCATCCTCGCCACTCCGCTGAATGCCCACCCTGATCAATGTCTTTCGTTGGTAGTGTACACGTGACCCTTTCAGAAGAAATGAGAGCTAGAGGACAGAGGTTGGGAGTCGCACACTCAAAAGTCCTCAAGTGCCAGGCATATGACGTAAATGAACGAAGAGACCAGGGTGTCAGTGGATGGGGTGCTGGAATCTCTGGCCAACTGTGGAGCCAAACTGACCAGATATCCTGAGTGATCAAGAAAAGCTATAAAATAGGACTTTTACTGAATAAATTTCCTTGTTTTTACATGCCAGTAATCAATTCAAATTTTAAAAAATGTATACTTTGCCGAGTGAGTGTTGTGGCATAGCAAGTTAAACCACTTCTTGGGACTCTGGTGTGCCATATGAGAGCAATGGTTCAAGTCCTGGCTGCTCTGCTTCCAGTCCAGCTCCCTGCTAATGCACCTGGGAAAGTAGTGGAACCTAACCAAGTGCTTGGGTACCTGCGCCCACGTAATGCGCCCCAGATGGAGTTCTAGGCTCCTGGCTTTGGCCTGGCCAAACCCTAGCTGTTGTGTTGGGGAGTAAACAAATGGATGGAAAAACTTTTCTCTCTGTCCCTCCCTCCCTCCACCTTCCAAATAAATAAATAAACCTAAAGAAAAAAAAAAAAACACTTTAAGAAAATGTCTGCCAGCTGCATTTACCACCTGGCCACGGTTGCAGTTTTTGCTTTGTCCTTCAAAGACATTATTTTTAATTGCTACATAGCATTGCATAAGTTTGATGAACTTACATGAGCAATTCTTTCCTGTGTGATCTTGAGCAAGTTGCTTAATCTCTCTTTGCCTCACTTTTCTCTTTTGTCTAATGAGGATTATAAAAGGGCATACTTTATAGAGTTATGAATTGAAAAAGTACATACCTTGTAGTATTTAAAACAATGGTTGGCATAAGTAAACATTAGACATGTTTGCTATTTTTTGCTGTTTTGGTAAGTACATTTTTGCCCAGGTGTTTTTTTTTTTTTTTTTTTTTTTTTTTTACTTTTTGTAATAAATTATATAGGGAGAATTATTGATTAAAAGTTATTAACGTTTTAATGCTCTTAATTTACACGGTCAAGGAGCCTTCCAGTAAGACTATTATGATTTACGTTTCAAGTAAGATAAAACTTGCCTATGTCCCCACATCTTCTGAAGCATTAAACATCTTTCTCTGCTTTACTGTTCATCAAACAGTTGACCTTGAGCATCTGTGGTGTCCTGGAGCCTCCTTCTGTAGATCAAAACTGTAGCCTGGCCCCTCCCCATTTATCAAGCAGCGGTGGGCTTTGGATTTGGAAAGTGATACTAGTTTGACTAATCTGGATGCAATCTCTCTGTCATTTAGTAAATGAGTTTAACCCGTTTACATTTATTGTGATTTCTGTATGCACTGTGCTTTGTTTTCTGTTAGTGGATTCCTCAGGCCACCAGCTCAACAAATCTCTGAGCAGTGCTGACCTAGGGTCCCTGGGGTCTTTTCCAGAAACCACTCAGATTGAAGATCCCCGGGTGCAATGGCGGCGCGAACAGGAGCACATGCTGAAGGATTACCTGGTGGTGGCCCAGGAGGCCCTGAGTGCCCAGAAGGAGATCTACCAGGTGAAGCAGCAGCGTCTGGAGCTGGCGCAGCAGGAGTATCAGCAGCTGCATGCCGTCTGGGAGCACAAGCTGGGCTCCCAGATCAGCTGTGAGTACCTCCCACCAGCAGAGGCGGTGGCCGCGCCGAGTCCTGCCAGTGCTGCTTCTCAGAGCTGCCCACTTTTCCTCATGTCCACTCCTCGTCCAAACCACCATCCTCTCTCTACTGCTCTTCCTGCCTCCGCCCGTGCCTTGCAGGGATTCACTTGTCATTTGCATTCCATGTCGTTTCGCTGTGTTAGTATGCATTCCAGAGTGCCACTTGGGTTACCCATCTCCTTGTTTAAAATCCTTCAGTGGCTAAGGGAAGAGGGTAATGGGGAGTTCTTATTTAACGGGTACAGGGTTTCTGTTTGGAAAGCCTCTCCAGTGTTAGCCTCTGTCTTATCCCTGTTTTCTTCATGGCACACATCATAATATACCTCTTATACATCAGCAGTGCTTCGTCTGCTCGAACATAAGCCCCTGAAGGGCTGGGCTCCCGGCTTCCCTGTGGGAGATCAGGTGTGCCAAAACCCCCTGTCCTACCGTCTTGGTGCTGTGCGGTGCCCAATCAGAACTGTCAAGGAGCCCACTCCCCGTTTCCAGTGTGCTGGGGGCTTTTGTCTGTTATCACTGTTTGTAATAACCCATATTTTCTGGTGTTTGTGGAGTGCTTCCTAGGTGCCAGGTACTGTGTTCTGAATATGCTGTTTCCCACAAGTCCTCCCAGCAGTGCTATGGGCAAGTATCATTAAGACCTACCTTGAACAGAGAAGGAAGCTGAGGCTTGGGGTCAAGATTATGTCCAGGGTCCTCTGGCTGCTGATGGACAGCCATCACTTGCAAACCTGTTCTGTCCTCCCCCCAGCTTTTTCCATGTGAGCCAGGCTGCGGGGACCATCACTGTGCCACGTTAGAGGCGTGGGCCGCTGGACTCTTCATCCTGTGTGAAGTCCTCACTTTGCAAAGTCCACACTCACTGGCCCAGCCCTGCCCCTTCCCTGGGCAACCCGGGAAAACATGCGGACTTTCAGGGGTCGTAGCCAAGAACCTTCGTGAGCTACTTCTGGGTCAGGTAGCCTCCTGAGATAGTCATGAGGGTTTTGTCACTCGTCGTTTGTGGTCAGCTTGGGCTACCATAACGACGTGCCATAGACTGGGTGGCTTAACCCACAAACATTTATTTGCTCATGGTTCTGGGGAGTGGACTTCCAAGGTCAGGGTGCCTGCACAGTCAGGTTCTGGAGGGGCTCTCCTCCTCCCTTGCAGTGGTGGCTGTCTCACAGTGTCCTCAGGCGGGAGGGAGGGAGAGAGAGAGAGCAGGGTGGCTGGTGTTTCTTCCAGTAGGGGTGCCAGTCCTGTCCCGGTCCTGATGGTGTGTGAAGCTAAGTGGCCCCCAAAGGCTCCTTCTCCAGTACTCACTGTGGCTGGTAGGACTTCAGCCTACAGAGGGATACGGTTCCTTCCAGAGCTTTTTCCTTCAGGCCTGGAAGTGTGATGTGAGTGTCCCCCCCTGAAACTCAGGCTTGGAGAAGTCATTTTTCTTCTCTCTCGAGTCCCACAGCTTGAAAAAGTGGCATAGGTTCATAGAAATAAGCCTTGCTGTTTTGGGGTCCGAGAGATTGACACAGAGCCAACCAAGGTCTAACTCTGGAGAGCACCTGTTAATAATTGCAGAGGCTGAGCGGTACTTTTTCGTTGGCCAGCTGTGCAGCCCCTTCCCACTCTGTCCACGGGTGGGAAAATGAGCGTCACTGGGAATAAGACCTGCTGGCATCTTATGTCTTCTGGTGTGATGTACTCAGAACCCCAGGGGATCCTTGACAAAAATTTAGTTAGTTACCGACTTACTTATTCGGGAGGTAAGGAGACTGGAGATGGAAAACCAGAGCTCCCATCCACTGTTTCACTCCCCAGATGCCTGCAACAGCCAGGACTGAGCCATGCCAAAGCTGGGAGTGGGAACCCAACCCAGGTCTCCCATGTAGGTGGCAGGGACCCAGTGACTTGAGCCATCATCTATTGTTTCCAAGGTGTGCGTTAGCAGAAAACTGGAGTCAAGAGCCAGAACCAGGCACTGAACCCAGAGACTGATATGGAACGAGGGCTTCTTAAACGCTAGGCTAAACTCCATCCCCAAAGAAATGCCAAGTGAGTCCCATCATGACCATCAGGCAGGTCCATGGTGTAGAATCATCTGCAAGATAATTGGCCTATATTTTAAAAATAAAAAATGCAGCCTCTGTTGTGGCTCAGGGGTTAAGCTGTCACTTGGGATGCTGGCATCCCATGTTGGAACACAGGTTCAAGTCCCGGCTGCTCTAGCTTCCTGCTAATGTGCCTGGGAACTCAGCAGATGATGGCCTAAGTACTCAGGTGCCTGCCACCCACATGAGAGACCCAGATGGAGACCCTGGCTCCTGGCTTCAGCCTAGCCCAGCCCTGGCTCTTGTGTCCATTTTTGGGAGTGAACCAGTAGATACAAGATCTCTTTTCTCTGTTGCTCTGTCTCTCAAATAAATAAATAGATCCTTTAAAAAATTGATTTATTTGAAAGAGTTATATATATAGAGAGAGACAAAGATCTTCTATATGTTGGTTCACTCCCCAGGAAACTGACGAATAAATAAATAGATCCTTTAAAAAAAATGATTTATTTGAAAGAGTTACAGAGAGAGACACACACACACAAAGATCTTCTATACTTGGGTCACTCCCCAGATAACTGACATGGCCAGGCTGGGCCCGGCCAGAGCGAGGAGCCAGGCAATTCCTCCAGGTTTCCCGCATGGGTGCAGGGACCCAAGCACTTGGGCCATCTTTGGCTGCTTTTCCCAGGCCATAGCAGCAGTGCTGGATCAGAAGTGGAAAAGCTGGGACTCCAGCCAGTGCTCCTATGGGATGCTGACATTACATGTAGGCAGTGGCTTTATCAGCTATGCCACAATGTAGGGGATATATTAAAAACCAGGGGACCTAGGTGAAGCATGTGGCAATATGCATTATATTATTATGTCACATTTTCTGAGTAAGACCCTGCAAGCATGGAGACTCCTGCCCCCACGAAGCCCAGTAGTGGGAGTGATGACCACTGGGCTCTGGGTTCAAGTCTTCGTCCCACCATCACTGACTCTGTCCTCTTGGAGACTGTCCTTCACCTCCCTTAGACTTGGCTCACTTAGGATTAACTGTGGAAATGTTAACAGTTATTTAATCTCGTGGGTTCCTGGCGGGTTGTCTCACCCTCGGCTCTGCTGGCATTTTTTTTTTTTTTTAAGATTTATTTTATTTACAGAGAGAGGTAAAGCCAGAGAGAGAGAAAGAGAGAGAGAGAGAAAGAGAGAGGTCTTCCATCTGCTTGTTCGCTCCCCAAATGACCGAAATGGCCAGAGCTGATATGAAGCCAGGATTCAGGAGCTTCTTCGTGGATCAAAGGCCCAAGGACTTGGACCATCTTCTATTGCTTTTCCAGGCCATAGCAGAGATCTGGATCGGAAGTGGAGCAGCTGGGACTTGAACCAGTGCCCACATGGGATGCCAGCACTGCAGGCCAGTGCTTTAACCTGCTATGCCACAGTGCCAGCCCCTCTACTGGGATTTTAGGCTGGGTGAATCTTTATGGAGACTGGCTGTCCTTGGGTTATATGATGTTTTGCAGCATCGTACAACAGTAGCATCCTCCACCCTAAGTGGTGACAACCGAAAATGTCTCCAAACACTGCCAAGTATGCCCTCCAGGGCAAAATGCCCTCACTCACAAAGCCACTAGTGTAGGCAAAGCACCTAGCATAGTTTCCTGAGAACAAATAAATAGCTTACTAAATGCTTTCATTATAGGCAGCGTGTTACATAATATTTTGAGAGTGTAGTCAATGAACCAGGTAGCCTGGGTTCAAATTTAGGATTTGTAGATTCAAGTTAGGCCATTTCTATTTTGTCTTCTTCTCCTTTTTTTTTTTTTTTTTTTTCTTGTTATTAATGACCAAGTGAGTTAGGATCTTTGTTTGAGAGGCAGAAAGAGACACATAGAGGGAGGGCAAGAAGGAGAAAGAAGAAAGGTGAGGGAGAGGGAGAGGGAGAGATTCAGGTTCAGGTTCAGGTTCAGGTTCAGGTTCAGGTTCCCTATCCACTGCTTCTCTCCCCAGATGCCTGTAACTGCCAGGGCTGGGCCAGGCTGAAGCTGGGACCTGAGAACTCAATCCAGGTCTCATTTGCATATGAGAGAGCCAACTGCTTGAGCCATCATATGCTGCCTCCCTGGATGCATATTAGCAGAAAGCAACAATTGGGAATAGAGCCAGGACATGAACCCCGGCACTCCAATATGGAATGCATGCATCCCAAATGGTATCTTAAATGCTAAGGCCAAACATTCACCCTTGTTTTCTTCATATATAAAATTGATGTTATAGGAGCTGGTGCTGTGGTGTAGCAGGTAAAGCTGCCATATGCAGTGCCAGAATCCCATATGGTCACTGGTTTGAGTCCCGGCTGCTCCACTTCCGATCCAGCTCTCTGCTGTGGCCTGGGAAAGCAGGAGAAGATGGCCCAAGTCCTTGGGTCCCTGCACCCACATGGGAGACCAGGAATAAGCTCCTGGCTCCTGGGTTTGGATCAGTGCAGCCCTGGCCATTGTGGCCATGGAAGTCCTCTCTCTCTGTGTGCCTCTGCCTCTTTGTAATTTTGCCTTTCAAATAAATAAATAAATCTTAAAAAATAAATTGATATAATGATAATATTCCCTTCATGAATTTTTAAGCTTCAATTAGTTGACAATTATAAAGAAATTGGAGTAATACTTGCGCTAATTTCTCAATAAGTAAACATTATTATTAATTATTGGCATTGTTGATGACAAAAAGGTTTAACAGACCAGTGATAACAATAAGAATACAGGTTGAGGATCCCTAATCCAAAAATCCAAAATGTGAATCCTTTTGAGTAACAACAGTCACCACACATGGGAAATTCCATGCTGCACAACTTTGTTTTGGGCTCAAAATTATGAACATTATTGTATCAAACTACCTCCGGCATACAGATAATACATACATCAGAACTTCCTGTGTAGACCTGAGTCACATTCCAAGGTATCTCATTGTGTATAAGCAGATGTTCCCGAATCCGAAATTGGTCACACGTCCGTCCATTCCCAGTCTTTCAGCTACGTGGCACTCAGCCTGTAAACCCATGACCACAGGCAAGGAGCACCTGCTGCATTACTGAGCTCTGTCCCCAGAGCGCCGCCAGTCTCAGAGGCGCCACTGTTTTGGATGTAGCAGATCTGCCGTCTGAAGGGACTGGGGTCATTTCAGGCAGGAGTCATCCAGGCAAGGGCTGGGAATCTCCCAGCCCAAGGGTCCCAGTCCAGTGGGGCACGACCCAAGCCTCATCACGGCTCTTTCTTCAGGTTTTACAAGCTAGAGCTGCCTTCTAAGTGGAGCTCTTGGGGTGATATCCCGGTGAGGCCGGTGCCTCTGCTCTAACACATGTGGCCTGCTGGGACTTGGGAGGGTTTTGCAGCCTGGCCTTGGCTGCTCTTGAGTCCTAGCCAGGCTAGGATGGGACCACAGATCTTCTTGTCTTCTCCCTGATGTAATCTCCAGCTTCACAGGGAGCAAGAATGATATGCCTGGAAGAAACCAAGTGGAGCCCTGCACCTAAATAACCTAAGTTAGCTAAGTAATCCTGTAAGGGACTGTTGTTCCCGTTCTTCAGACAAGCACACTGAAGCCCCTTAAGGGCAAATGACTTCTCCAAGGTCATGCTGGGGGGAAAGTGGCAGAGGTAGCTTTTATTCCTTGGTGTGTCTGGCTGCACAGCCAATGGCTTTGGTTTAATCCAAATCAGTCAGTCAGATGCTAAGGCTCTTGGACTAATACCTGGTTCCCCCATCCTCTAAGTCTGAAGGTGGGCTGGGTTCTTGTTCTTGTTTCAGGGCTACATGGCTCCTCTGGAGGGTGCCTTCTCCACGCGCTCTCAGCTTCCTCCATGGCCTCCCTCCCTTGGGTATCCTCAATATGCTCCTTCTATTTTCCATTTCTTAATTTTCCATTTGGAAAATAAGTCCTTGGGAGCCAGCGGAGGAGTAGATGTTGTGGCACAGTGGGTTAGACCACTGCTTGGGATGGCTACATCCTATATTGGATGCCTGGTTGGATTCCCTACTACTCTGCACTTCTGATTCTGCTTTTTACTAATGCACCTGGGAGGCAGCACGTGATGACCTAAGTTCTTGGGTTTCTGACACCTGTGTGGGAGACCTGAATGGAATTCCTAGCTCCTGGCTTCATCCTGGGCCAGCCTAGGCGATAGCAGTCTTTTAGGGAGTGAATAAGCAGATGAAAGATCTCTCTCTCTTTTTCCTTAACTCCACCCCTCCCACCCACTATCACTCTGCCTTTCAAATAAATAAATAAATATTTTTAAAAAGGATAAAGTAAAATGCCACTTGAATTATGCACTTGAGTTCACTTATTCCCCAAACTAAGAAGACAGGAGATCAGAGGTGTTTTTGGGAAGTCATGCATCCACCAGGAAAGGAGAATGAGAACAGAAAGAGCAGCAGTAAACTTTGGGGTTGGCAAGCAGATGGACAGGTGGCAGTGTACCTCGTAGACCCGAGAAAACAGCAGATGGGCCAGTAATGAGGAAGGCTGACGGCATCGTTCTACAGTGAGTGTTTGCGGAAGGCCTGGGAATTGGTGTGGTAGCTGAGCATTGGGAGGAAGGCCTCAGATACAGAGGACTGGATGAAACATTGTGTCTGAGATGATTAGACCATCTCCTCTCTCACCCCAAATCTGTACAGCCAAGCATTCAGCCACCTCCAAGCTGGAAAAAGACTACAAGTTTACTCTTTAGAGTGGGTGAGACAGTTACCAGATTGTGGGACACCAGTCAAATTCAGAGCTGGAGTATACCATGCGAAAAATAGAGATCCAGTGACCATGGGCGGGTGAACCCCCTGGTGCCCAGGATGGTGGCAGGCCGTGACCCTCCAGGCTGCACAACACAAGAGTCTGGGAAATCTGACCAGGGAGAAGAGATGTGAAGACACACTGACCTTGGTGGTTTTTGGGTGGAACAGTCCAGCAAAGTCTATACCAGGCAACCCACAACCAGCAAGCCTCTCTGCACCGAAACTTTTGGGACCCTGCTCTTTTTTTTTTTTTTTTTTTTGACAGGCAGAGTGGACAGTGAGAGAGAGAGACAGAGAGAAAGGTCTTCCTTTGCCGCTGGTTCACCCTCCAATGGCCGCTGCGGCCGGCGCACCGCACTGATGTGATGGCAGGAGCCAGGTACTTCTCCTGGTCTCCCATGGGGTGCAGGGCTCAAGTACTTGGGCCATCCTCCACTGCACTCCCTGGCCACAGCAGAGAGCTGGCCTGGAAGAGGGGCAACCGGGACAGAATCTGGCGCCCGGACTGGGACTAGAACCTGGTGTGCCGGCGTCGCAAGGCAGAGGATTAGCCTAGTGAGCCGCGGCACCAGCCGCCCCTGCTCTTTAATGCGTTAGAGACAGCTGAGATTCCACGTATCTGAGGAAACCCTCTATGGGGAAAATGCAGACTAAAACTGACACCTGTTGCAAGGGAGGGAGGCCATGGAGGAAGCTGAGAGCGCGTGGAGAAGGCACCCTCCAGAGGAGCCATGTAGCCCTGAAACAAGAACAGGGTGTTATGCTCTAGGAAAAGGAACCCTCTGAGAACAGAACAGAGGCTTTGAAAGCTGGAGTATGGTAGTAGAAAAGAGGACTCTTTGAAAGATCGGAAAATAAACGCCGGGGTGATCTTTTAAATAGCAGAGCAAAAACAGGCAGCCATCGACAGACAAAAATAGAGCAGCAGGCCAGGGAGACTGAGGCAGCGGACGAACACAGGGCGAGAAGCATTCAGAAAAATTCCCTAGGACTGGAGGAAGAGTGTGTCAGACGGAGAGGGCTCACTGAGTGCCCAGCACAATGGATCAAAGTCAGCACACACCACGATTAGTGCTTGTGAAACTTCAAACCCTGGCAACCATGTAAGATCCCAGAAAAACCAGGTCACACAGAAATGATCAGAACTCAGAATTGCCGAACTTCTCACCAGGAACGCTGGAAACCTAGACAATGGCACAGCGCCTTCCAAATTTTAAAGAAAATGGTTTCCAACCTGGCATTCTGTATCCAGCAAAACCAGCTTGAGTCAAGTGTAGGGTAGGGTAAAGACGTGTAGACGCGTAAGGTTTCCAAGAGTTTATTTCTTTGCTGTGCCTCCTTTCTCACGAAGCCACTGGAAGGAGCGTTTTCCCAATACCAGGGAGACGGGTGCCGGAGGGAGGAGGGAGAGCAGGAGGATGCCCAGAGTGACAGGAAAGAGCTCAGGGCACCAGCTGTGCACAGGGAGCCCCCCGGCTCAGGCCGAAGCAAGGTGAGCATCAGACAAGAGATCTCCCAAGAGAGAAGCTGCAGGATGCACAGTGATCTGCGCTCCTAGGGGGAGATTTACGTAACTGGTGAAGTGTGAGGGTGGATTACTGATGTTTATCAAAACTAAGCAAACCTGAGAAATGACAATTATTAACTCTAGGGCAAAAAAAGGGCTGGAAAGGCCAAGTCGGCAAAGTCAGCGACTGCCCTCCGTGGTGTTTGCAGAGGGAAAGTGCTGCAGACTTCCTGCTGACTCTGACCAGTAGGGTGCTGTTTCTTTGGGGAGGATGGGAAGGGGAGATGTGCAGGGGAAGGGAAGGAAGTGAATTGAGATCAGTGTCCCTCAGAGGAAGCAGCAGCAGCACATGCATATTGTTAGAGACACAGAGGGAGATCGCCGGGGCTGGCGCTGTGGCAATGTGGGCTAAGCCACTGCCTGCAGTGCTGGCATCCCACAGGCATGCTGGTTCTAGTCCCGGATGCTCCACTTGCAACCCAGCTCCTTGCTAACAAGCCTGGGAAAGCAGCCGAGAATGGCCCACCCACATAGGGACCTGATGAAACTCCTGGCTCCTTGCTTCAGCCTGGTCCAACCCTGGCCTTGCAGCCATTTGGGGAGTAAACCAGCAAATGGTAGATTTTTCTGTCATTGTCTCTCCTCTGTCTGTAATTCTACCTTTCAAATAAATAAATCTTTAAAAAATATAAGGGGGTTCGAAGATCTGTGTTTTAACAGGAATGCTGATGGTTTGAGAGTCTTTTTTGTGAAAATTTGTCAGTATGTACATACTAGGTTTGTGCACTTCTGTGTGTTTTTTGCTCCAGTGAAAAGTTTACTTTAAAAACGTTAAGGAGTGGGCTGCATCCCATTTCATCTTCTTTGGGTACAAGTTGTGCACTGAGCACCGGAGGATAAGCTCCTGGTGGCCCAGTGGCAGAGATCTGTTCATCTTCGCCTCTCTCTGGGATTATCTGAGCGTGCCTAACAAACACTGACACATTCTGCAAGTCAGCTGAGGTGTGACTGGGTCCCACAGCCACCTTCTCCCTGTCTGAATTGAGTCTTGTAATTTTTTTTTTTTTAAAGATTTCTTTATTTGAAAAGCAGGCCTACAGAGGCAGAGGCGCAGAGAGAGAGAGAGGTCTTCCATCCGCTGGTTCACTCCCCAGATGGCTGCAACGGCTGGAGCTGCGCTGATCTGAAGTCAGAAGCTAGGAGCTGCTTCTGGGTTTCCTACGTGGGTGCAGGGGCCCAAGGACTCGGGCCATCTTCCACTGCTTTCCCAGGCCATAGCAGAGAGCTGGATTGGAAGTGGAGCAACCCAGTCTCAAACCGGCATCCAGATGGGATTCTGGCCACAGCACTAGCCCTGGGTCTTATAAATTTCTGAGGGAGAGAGAGAGAGAGAGAGAACACACTGCCATCCATTGGTTTGCTCCTAAATGACTCAGCTGGCATCCAGGAGGCTGAAATCGGGAGCCGGGACCTCAGTCTTGGCCTCCCAGCTGGGTGTCAGGAACGCAAGTACTTGAGCTGCCTCCTGGGGTCTGCAGTGACAGACAGCTGCAATGCGGAGCCAGAGCTGGGAGTGAAACCCAGCCGTCCTGATGTAGGGCACGGGCGTCCTGACCAGCATCCTAACCACTGGGCTAAACGCCCACCCCAGTCCTGCGACTCACGGCAGACTCTTGCAGACTGCTGCCAGCCTCTTTAACATTTCTGCACGGTGGAGACTCGGGCCCTGCGGTGCAGGCTGACGAGCAAGGGGCAATGTGCCCACAGAGCAGGCACTCCCCGTAGGTGGCCTTTCTCTGTGTGTGTGCCCATCTTGCAGGGCCAGCGCTGTGGCGTAGCAGGTAAAGCCACCACCTGCAGCGTTGGCACCCATATGGGCACCAGTTTGAGTCCCACTGCTCCTCTTCCCATCCAGTCCTCTGCTATGGCCTGGGAAAGCAGTAGAGGATGGTCTAGGTCCAAGATCTATCTCTCTCTCTCTCTCTCTCTCTCTCTCTCTCTCTAACTCTGCCTTCCAAATAAATAAATACTAAAAAGCAATCTTGCTTCCACACTGACAGCTCTCCTGTGACGTCACCACGGTCTTACTCTCAGTTAGCTGGTTAAGGAAAAGTGCTGATTTGGAAAATATGCTTGATATGGTACCTGCAGCTCTGTGTCCAGCCAGGCGGCTGCCGACACAAGTCCAGCACAGAGACCAGAGGAATCAGACAGTGGGAAATACAGACTTCTAATTGGGAAGGAAACAGCTGGACACCTGGAGCCCCTTTTCTATGCTTGAGACAGGGCTGCAAGGCCTCCCCCTCCCAGGGTGGCCCCCGCCTGTCTCTGCGGACAACCCCTGGTTCCCCACCATCCTGTCATTGTCTCTGTCATCATCATCAGCTTGGCAGCAGCGCACCGCTGCCTGTGGTGGAATGGTCTGTCCTGTTGTCATACAGAGCGGTCGCTCTGTCCCCTGATCCCAGTGTTTGATTTTAAGGTTCCTCATGCATCGTCCGAAGGCCCATCCGGCTCTTTTAACCAAATCCAGAGAACAGCCCCCTCTCATTGCCTGCCTTCCCTCGCTGAAAATTGGAGGCAGTCTCCAAATAAGCTTCTCTGGCCTCAGAAAACTCCAGGTGTTTGTCCTGTAGTCTCACTCCATGTGAACAGGCCACGTGTTCAGAGCCTGGTGGGTGGAAAGAGGAGATGATGGCATTGCTCAGACAGTGCGATTGAGTGCTCACGGGGGAACTATTTCCTTGTCTCCCTCTCTACCAGGAGCAAGTGTCCTTTCCTACACAGTAGGATGGTATCCACATCAGGGACACTGTGAATCATGTCTGGCCCTGTTTCCCTCTTCACACCACCAGTCAGGAAGCTCAGAGTCCATTTGTGGTGACTCTGGTTAGTACAGAGACTCATGGTGTGCACTGAACATACCCATCACCATTTGCTTCCTTCTCTTCATTTTCCCTGGGTCTCCTCCTCTTTTTTTAAAAAGATTTATTTTATTTATTTGAAAGAGTTAGAGACGTAGAGACAGAGAGAGGTCTTCCATCTGCTGGTTCACTCCCCAGATGGCTGCAATGGCTGGAGCTGAGCTAGTTTGAAGTCAGGAGCCAGGATCTAGGAGCTTCTTCTGGGTCTCTCACGTGGTGCAGGGGCCCAAGGACTTGAGCCATCCTCCGCTGCCTTCCCAGGCACATTAGCAGGATCGGAAGTGGAGCAGCTGGGACTCGAACTGGTGCCTGTATGGTATGCCAGCGCTGCAGGCTGGGGCTTTAACCTGCTGCACCAAAGCACCATCCCCTCTTATTTTCTTTAGCTGTGTCTTACTCTGTTTTCGTCATTTTCATAAGCCTTAAGATCCCTTTTAAAGACGTATATACTGGGGCCAGCACTGTGGCATAACGGGTAAAGCCACCGCCTACAGTGCTGGCATCCCACATGGGCGCCAGTTTGAGTCCTGGCTGCTCCACTTCCAATCCAGCTCTCTGCTATGGCCTGGAAAAGCAGTGGAAGATGGCGCAAGCCCTTGGGCCCCTGTACCCGTGTGGAAGACCTGGAAGAAGCTCCTGACTTCAGATCAGCGCAGCTCTGTCCGTTGCAGCCAACTGAGGAGTGAACCAGTAGATGGAAGAACTCTCTCTCTCTGCCTCTCCTTCTCTCTCTCTGTAATTCTGATTTTCAAGTAAATAAATCTTAAAATATATATATATACACACTGTATTTAAAGTGCATCAAGATTATAACTATATGATAGAATTGTGGATCAATATTGGAAGGCAGCTTGGGGAAGCAGATAATTAAACAGGGTGATAGGATCGTGGGTATTAATTTTCCTTTTTACATGTATATTAATTTATAAAGTAGTACAAATAGTTTCTAGTACTTTGTTCTGATTAAAAAAGCAAATGTTGGGGCCAGCGCCATGGCGCAGTAGGTTAATCCTCCGCCTGCAGCATCGGCATCATGTATGGGCATTGGTTCTAGTACTGGCTGCCCCTCTTCTAGTCCAGCTCTCTGCTATGGCCTGGGAAGGCAGCAGAAGATGGCCCAAGTGCTTGGGCCCCTGCACCCACATGGCAGACCGGGAAGAAGCTCCTGGATCCTGGCTTCGGATCGGCACAGCTCCGGCCATTGCGGCCATCTGGGGAGTGAACCATCGGATGGAAGACCTCTCTCTGTCTCTCTCTCTCTCTCACTGTTTGTAGCTCTGTCAAATAAATAAATAAAATCCTTAAAAAAAAAAAAAAAAAGCAAATGTCTATATTCAAACTGTAGAAACTGTAGAAAAACACAAAGAAGCAACTCAGTATCACTCATCATTTAGCTCTCTAAGTATTAGCATTATTTTCTTGGTATGTTTCTTTCTTGTCTTCTGTAGATGGGTTTACTCTCCAATTTCAAATTGTTGTTCACATGTTTTTTGCAAACTTGCCCGAGGTCACAAGGGACTCAAGTCTTACTCCAAAGTTCTTAATGTAGAATGCTGTC
Source organism: Oryctolagus cuniculus (assembly GCF_051225735.1). Lineage (NCBI taxonomy): Eukaryota > Metazoa > Chordata > Mammalia > Lagomorpha > Leporidae > Oryctolagus > Oryctolagus cuniculus. Next base: position 56,612,194 of record NC_142872.1, read on the forward strand.
TTCCAAGCTACCGCCTATTCTGCATTGTCTTATTCGGTTACTTGTTCTCACTTAACAAGTTTCAGACGTGTTGCTTGTCGTTCAATAGCCTGCTGCTATGCTGTCTGTTTAAATTGCCTGTGTTCTATCATCCCTGTTGTGTTGTATTCCCATTTTATGCATGTACCGTGTTTATTTTAATGTCTTCCTTTGGATGCCTAAGGAGTTCACTTTCAGTGCCTCTTTTCTGAGTTTCTTTAAGTGGTCAGCTAAGCCTACTTGGCTGCAGTGTGTTCCTTTGACTGAAAATGTTTTCTCTTCTCATTCCAGTGGTGTCTGGTTCATCATCCAGCTCAAAGTACGACCCCGAGATCCTGAAAGCTGAAATCGCCACAGCAAAATCCCGGGTAGGGCCACTTCGCCTGTGCCACTGGTGGGGTCGCTGAAACCTTGGGGCGCACTTGCCTCCCCAGCAGTCTGAGTGGATGCTGAGGCCCGGCTGTGGCAGCTGATGCTCACGGTGGAGGTTCTAAACAGTCACAGTGGTCCTCATTGTCCTGGTAACGGCGATTGTACAACAGGTGCCTTCTCACATCCGGCCACCGTGTACCAAGCATTGTGCTCAGTGCTTCCTGGGTATCATTTTATGTCCTGGCAACAACCCATGAATGTCATTTTCACCGAGGCTTAGGACAGCTAAGAAACTTGCCCAACGTCACATGAGACTCAAGTCTTACGCCACAGTTCGTAATCTACTGTACCGTTATTGCAACTGCTGCTCCTTTTTCATTATCTTACATTCAGTTGCTTTATGATCACCTTATAGGGGATAAATAGAATTACTCCCATTTTCCTGATGTGGAAACTAAAACACAGAAGTTAGGTGACTTTGTTGTGGTCAAGTCAGTATTTTGAATGCTGGTTTAGTTCAACTCCAAATAGTTTGCACAAACTTGTGTGCCTGCAAGAAAACCTAAATGGAGGAAGTGGACTGAGGATGAGGCAATAATGAAACTTCTCAATATCTAATTACTTACAACTCATTCTGAAAGATACCTAAATACCGTGCAGGCCAAACAAGCCCTCCTGCCCACTGGCTCTGGCTCTGGAATGACCACATTGCCTCTAGTCCTCATCCAGAGCCCTGTCATTCATTGCTTGCCTTCTTGAACATGCAGCTCGGGGCTTGCCATCCACCTCCTCCATCACAACACAAGAGGAGATTCCGAAGGCAAGATGGCATGCGAGAGACCCCACAGCTAGGAACGGGAAGGCCCAGCTCTGTCCTGGGTTCCTTAGCTTCCCTCCATTTCCAGTTTCACCAGAGCAAAGTCTGGGTAGGCTTGACCTGCAGGAAGACTGGCTGGGATGGGGCTATGTGGACAGCTGCAGAGACCACAACATGGGTGAGGCTCCAGGGGTGTTGGCCTGAGTCATTATACACAGAAGCGGTGTGGGGCTCTGGGGTCCCCTTCCAGGAGAAGGCACCCGGCAGCTTAACATCACCCCTGACCCCGCCCCGGGCTTGTCTTCTGCCTTCCAGGTCAATAAGCTGAAGAGAGAAATGGTTCACCTCCAGCATGAGCTACAGTTCAAAGAGCGTGGCTTCCAGACCCTGAAGAAGTAAGTGCACCTGCCCAGTAGAGCGGGGGTAGGGAGCTGCCACCACCCAGGCGCCCTCCTATGGTCCCTGTCCCCTGTCTTCATGTCTCGTGTTACAGAAGCTCTGTGCAGAGCAGGGAAGTGAAGTCTGTTTTGCTCTGCTCCTAACAGTGAGCAAGTGCCTCACCTCAGCTCCACTGAAGGCCCAACCACGTCTTCCAGCCACAGATTCCTAAAAAAGTATGCATGGTGCCTGGCACGCCTTGCTTTGTGGGGGCTTAGGGAATTTTCAGATTGGCTTCCACTAGAGGTCATCCTCACTTTCAGGAGCTGACCTGGAGCCAAGTAAGGTACTGCTCCACTGTGTCCTAAGAGCAGTGTGTTAGCTGTCAGCAATGTGACTGGACGAGCTGAGACTTTCTGAGTACCTCCTCTGTGCTAGTGCATACCTTCAGCATTTCTGTGTGGGTTGACTCTGACTTCTCCATAGCTAACCCTGTTTTGTAGATGCAAGGACTCAGCCCCATGGCAAGTGTGAGTGCTAGCTCACTGTGATTGTTAACCAGCACACCTAACTCCTACGTAGTCACTGAGTTGTGTTCAGTGCATCTAATGGGCAGAATTCACCTGCCAGCCCTCGCAGGAGCTCCTGCCAGGACCTCAGTAGACTCCTCCCTTCTGAGGGGCCTGTGACGTGGATTCGCTGTGGCCACACCTGCACGCACAGCTCTTTCTGTAGTCCTTGCTTTGCTTTTCTCCCTGACTTTGAGTCTCTCCCTTTCACTCATGTCTTGAACTTCAGATCCACCCCCACCATTCCGTGGCTGCGGTCTGGCATCTCCAAGCCCATTAATGGAGGTAGCTGTCGCCATCAGGTGGTTCTTACCCATATCTTCCCACCCCATCAGCCCCACCACCTGGATCCAGCATAGCACGTGGTCTGAGAAAGTGTAGCTTTGTATTATGAACTGTGCATAATATTTCTTTTTTACAGATTACTGTAAGCTACAGCTTCCCATGTGTCTCTTACTATATATGTACTTGTGTAGACAGGTGGCGATCCTGGCTGTTAAACCAGAGTCTAAATTCATGAAGACTGGGGACCATGCTTTCTGTTTCCTGGCAATCTTCAGGAGCGCCCAGGACAGCTCCAGGCAGTTGGGGGGCGGGGGCCGAAAGCTCCCTCCAGTTTGCAGCGAGCACAGAGGTGACGGCTACTCAGTCCCACGTCATCTCACCCTCCTCCCCGCTGCTGCAGCCCTCGGGAGCTTCTGGTCAGAACACTTCCCATTCTTCTCAGAGCTACTGCAAACCTGTTTTACCACTTTGTCACCCTGTAGCAGCACTGAAAATTCTTGTCACCTGGTAAGCTGATGCTGCAACCCCAGAGACAAGGCTCCTTTCTCCTCCCCTCCCTCTGCCCCTTGTTTGATATCTGGCCCAGATTAGGCTCCTGTAGCTCTGGCCGCCCACACTCCCTTCGCCTGAAGCCTGGCTCTGCTTTGAAGTACACCTTGGTCTCCAGGGTTAGGAATACAGACAAGAGGCACAGGGCCCAGGTTCTAGTCCCAGTGTTCTGGGATCTGGGAACAGTGACTTAACCCTTCTGTGCTCTGATTTCTTCACCTAAAAAAACAACAATGATGCAAAGATAGGATTGCTAAGTGCATGTCCAGGGCATGATCTGGCCCACAGGAGGAGAGCCCAGTGGGAGCAGGGTGGGTGGTCGCCTGTTCGAGCTTGAGGGGACTCTGGGGCACTCTAGGTCCACCCTGGGCTGCACGCTGTGCTGACCACCATTGACCACCTCTGTTCTTTCTCTTTGCCCTCTTAGAAGTATCTGTTCTGATAGGAGACTAGGAAGTGTCAGTGCTGGGACTGGAACCTGTGACTGTTGGATGTTGAAGCTCACGTCTCAACCCCTCTTTTCTCAGCATCAATCAGATAACCCCCTCCCTGGCAAGCATGAGCCCCCCTTGCCATCTCCCTGGGACCCCATCTCACAGTCTGGCAGGAGGACAATCCAGACACTCTTGGTTATTTCGCCTCTTTTCTGTGCAGAAGCTGGTGGAAGGGGAAGCTTATCCTTAAGAGTGAGAGACGGCGTTTCCAGGGTAACTGGGACCAAATGTCGTTTTCACTTTTAGAGTCAGACTTGCAGCCACGTGAGCTCCAACCCTGTTGTTGCTTAAGAGCAGGTGTGTTCCCTGTCAGGGTTGTGGTTATACCAGCCAAGATCTGTCGAGCGGATAGTCCAGATTCCAAATCCATGTGCTTGATTCCTTGTCGGCAGCCCGAGTTTTAAAAAGAAAGAAGAGGAAAATGTTGATGAGGCTTATGTTTCCTCTTAGAGGAGACTGCAAAGACAGTTCAGGGTGAAAGCCTTGGGCCTGTTAGCTGCACAGAGCCCTTGAAAGAAGGATGGAGTCGGGAGCTGGACTGGGGCCCCTGTGGGAGGCGGCCACGGCGGCGTGTCCCTGCCATCACGGAAGCCACCGCTGTGTCCAGGCGAGGGTTGTCTGGGTGGACCGGGCTGCTGTTGGAAATTTCACCCGTGATTGCCTGGCATGTGACTGTGCCGGCCTGAGGGACGGGACAGCTGCATCACTGGGAAATGAGACACACACAGCCTGCCCTCCAACATGCCCACAACTGCCCTGCGCACACCACCCCTCCACCCCCCGCCCCTGCCACTCCACTGCTTTTTTTTTTTTAATTTTTTTTTTAATTTTTTTAAGGTTCATTCAGTGAGTGCATAATGGTGACTCTTTGTTCCCGCCACCCAGCTCCGTGCCAGGAGTGCTCCCCCTGACAGCCACTTTCTGGAGCCAGATTCCAGAGCAGGGGTTGCTAAGGCCCTTGAAGAAATCAGGTAGAGGCTGTTTGTAGCCCAGCGGACAAACAGCTTCTGTGCCATCCTGCAGGGCATTCAAAGCCCTCTGGCCCCATTGGCAGAGAACAGTCAGGCACAGGCCCCTCCCCGGTGCCCCTGGCCCTGGGACCCGCTCAGGCCCAGGCGTCTCCCCTGCTCCCCTCCATGCCCCACTGCGGGGTCCCCCCCGGTCCTTGGTTGCTCACTGTGTTGAGCATCTTCAGCCGGGAACGGCTCCTGCAGTCGAATTTTTCCGACTCCTCTGAGACCTGGCAGGCGGGCCCAGGCCCAAGTCCTCGAAAGGAATAGGCAGACTATTTTTAGTGGGGAGGCATAAATGGGGCTTTGTGTTCTGCCCACGGAGGCTGCAGCAGCCGCAGGGGAGGCTGAGCTGGAAGCGCCCTCTCGCCCGTGCTCGGAGGTGCAAACCTGCTCCCGCAGTGACTCCCCACTCGATTATTTTTAGCCCAGGACAGTTTGGTCTCCAGGAGGAAAGCAGAGAGGAACGCCCGTGCGTGGTTTCTCATCCTGAAATAATGGGTTTGAGGCGATCTCTCCAACTGTGAAACTTCCCCTGTCCTCTGTCCAGCCGGCCTTCGATGACAGTGCATTCAAGTCTCTCCCTGGCCCTGCTTCGGGCCTCCTCCCCAGGAAGCTTAGGCCCCCCCGGCCCCCAGCCCTTCTCTGCTTTGGGCTGAGCTTCAGAAAACTACATCAAGCCCCTTGCCCTTTTTTTTCCAAAGCTTTTTTCCCCCTGCAAAATGAGTGTGTCTGTAGAGCCTGGAAAAGCCGATAAGCTCTTTGGGCTCGAAGTGTTTTAATCCCTTAAGTTGTGCAGGGCTTGCTGGTTGACCCTAAGCTTTTCCCTTCCTTTTCCCATTCGTTGTTGCTGTGAGCTCCATGAATAGGGGCCAAGCAGATGACACTTTCAGGGGTTCCTTAGAGGAGAAAGCTGAGGCTACAGGTGCCTCAGAGCCACTCCCAGAGTCACACTGCAGGACCGTGAGGTTTCGTCCTTCTCTGTGTACGGTTCCTGCAACCAACTCGTGCTAATTAAAGGCCGTGGTCTCCGCCAGGGATCACTTTGCTCCCAAGGGACTCAAGGCAGTAAATGGAGATGCTTTGGGTTCTCACAGCTCGGGATGAGGGTGCTGCTAGCATCTTGTGGCTCAAGGCCGGGATGCTACTAAGCATCAGGATAGCAGAGAATGACCCAGCCCCCCCCCCCCCAAGGTCACCAGTGCCAAGGCTGAGTGTCCCAGATGACTGCTATTCTCTGCCAGGTGCTAAAACTTCTCAGACATGTTCAGCCCTGTGCCCTATTCCCAGGCCTGCCAGAGCCAAGCCAACGGTACCGTTTGGTGAACAGTCTCATGGTTTTGTACGGTGTATGATGGAAAGCCCATTATACACCTGTCCAGCCCAGAGGACCCGGGCTGTGAAGCCTTCCTGGAAGAGCTGATACTTAGAGTGATGTAACAGAGCTTCTGTGCCGCGTCCCACAGGCAGGGCCTCGGCACGGGGAAGGGTGTGCAGTACAGAGTCCAGAGACGTGCTGCGGGACGAAGCCCTGTGCTCTGTGTTCTTCCCCTTTGGAAGCCTGACCTTGCCGATTAACTGTCTCCTAGAATCGATAAGAAGATGTCTGATGCTCAGGGCTACAAACTGGATGAAGCTCAGGCTGTCTTGAGGGAAACGAAAGCCATCAAAAAGGCCATCACCTGCGGAGAAAAGGAAAAGCAAGATCTCATCAAGGTACGTGAGGTCCATGTCCCTTATCAAGAGGACCTGAGTACGGTTCCCAGCTCCAGCCCCTGACCCTGGCTTCCTGTCAGTGCAGACCATGGGAGATGGCAGTGATGGGTCAGCTGATGAGATTGCTGCTACTCACTTTTCCTGCTCCCAGAATTTCTTCTCCTGCTCCCAGCTTCAGCCTCACCCCAATACTGGCCATTGAAGCCATTTGGGGAGTGAGACAGTGGATAAGAGCACATGCTTGCTCCCTCTCTCCCTCTCTCTGTTTCTGTCTGTCACCATCCCTGCCTCCAGAAAGGGAAGAAAGACACACTTGTAGGTTTACTAAAACTATCGAATAAAGTTCCTTGCAGGTTATGTGTATAAGGTGTATAGGAACATAAATGAATTTCTTGTCTAGACTTGGGCCCCAGCCCTAAAATACCTGATTGTCTATATGAACATATCCCAAAATCTGAAAAAACATGAGATCTGAAACGCTTCTGTTCCCAAGCATTTCAGATAACTGATTTTTAACCTGTCCTGGCCTCCTTGGGTTTCGGCCCCTGTTACACAGCGGAGGGAATAGAGATGGAGAAGCGCTAAGTGGCTTGCTAAGGCCCCACGGCCAGTGTCAAAGCACAGAGTGGGAGGGAAGGCATCCGGCCTTGTCCACACACGGTGTCCGGCCGCCTGGCTTGTTTCTCAGTGAATCACAAGGAAGGAGGTAGTTTCAGCACCACTGACCTTAACGTCACAATATAGCATCTCTCTGTGAACATCTCACTGTGTGTTCTGACCAGGCTGGGAAAGGAACAGAGGATGATGGACATCGTTTAATGTGCCGGGCGTTAGTGCGTGCATCATGTCTGGCTAATCTCTTCCATCAACCTGAGGTTATCCCTGTTGCACACATAAGTTCTGTGTGACTCAGAGACCAAGTGATAGAGCCGAGATTGAAAGCCATGAACATGGGACTCAGAGCTCATCTCTTACCCTCAGTGTGTAGCGTATCACCTCCCCATGCAGGATCCACTGTGACCGTTTATTGTGGCTCCCATTGGCAGAGAAGGAGTCTGAGGCTCTGAGATGCTAGAAATGACGTAGCGAAGGAAGCTTTCTTGCTCTGAGACAAATAGCACAATTTCTAAGGAGGTTCTGCCCAGGTTACCAGCCCAGGTGGTGGACACATTCAGATGAGACATTCAGGAGAGGAAGGGGTGTTACCCATGTTAGTGGATAAGAGTATAAGCTCTTTTTTTTTTTTTCTTATTTGACAGAGTTATAGACAGTGAGAGAGAGAGACAGAGAGAAAGGTCTTCCTTCCGTTGGTTCACTCCCCAAATGGTCACTATGGTGGCACTGTGCTGACCCAAAGCCAGGAGCCAGGTGCTTCTTCCTGGTCTCCCATGGGTGTGCAGGGGCCCAAGCACTTGGGCCATCCTCCCTTGCCTTCCCGGGCCACAGCAGAGAGCTGGACTGGAAGAGGAGCAACCAAGGACTAGAACCCGGTGCCCATATGGGATGCCAGCGCCGCAGGCGGAGGATTAGCCACGTGAGCCACGGCGCTGGCCCAAGAGTACAAGCTCTTAAATCAGATAGACCAGGTCCACATCCTGGCTGTCATCAGGGAAATGAGGATAAACACAGCTCCTCCTTCCCAGTAAGGCCATGGCACAGCTGCCCGTTACTGAGCCTTGGCTGTGGTTGCTAGACTTTCACTCTGGGGTATCATTTAAACCATGTAATGGGGAGCTGGCGTTGAGGCACGATGGGTTAAACCAGCCCCGTGACACTGGCATCTTGTGTGAGCGCTGGTTTGAGTCCGTTGGCTCCACTTCCAATACAGCTCCCTGCTGATGCTCCCGGGAAAGCAGCAGAAATGGCCCAAGCAGTTGGGTTCCTGCCACCCGCATGGGAGACCTAGATGGAGTTCCTGGCTCCTACTTTTGGCCTAGGCTGGGCCAGGCTGTTACAGCCATTTGGGGAGTGAACCAGTAAATGAAAGATTCCTCTCTTTCTTTCTCTCTCTCATCTCCCTCTTTCTCTGTATTTCTGCCATTCATATAAATAAATAAATAAAAATAAATAAAAAGTAAAAGTCATGTGATGGCCCGGGGAGGCAGGACCTGAGGCACAGAGGGGTCCATCATCTAGCTCAAATCACACGACTAGGGGGTAGTGCACTGGGGCGGGCTCTGGGGTCACAGGTCTCTCCCTGCACCATCAGCGCCCTCTTGTGAGTAGGGTGGCAAGGGGAGTGGGAATCAGGGGCGGTGGAGAGGAGAGTGCTTGGGGAGTACAGATGCAGTGTTCCCCGGCAGCCCCGCCCATCGCTGACCCTCCCTCCCCCACTCAGAGCCTGGCCATGCTCAAGGACGGCTTCCGCACCGACAGAGGCTCCCACTCGGACCTGTGGTCCAGCAACAGCTCTCTGGAGAGTTCAGGTTTCCCGATGCCGAAACAACACCTGGACGTGAGCTCCCAGACGGACATCTCGGGAAATGTGAGTAGGCGGTGTGTGCCCCGGACGAGTGGGTGGCACCTGGGAGGGCTGTCATGGGTGGCTGCCTTGAGCCAGCTGGTGGCTGTGCATGGGACTTACTGCTGGCTCAGCCCCCTGGGGCTCCATTGTCTTAGGGTGATAGGATTTGCTGGAGTGGAGACAGACCAGCACACAGTCCACGCCCCTCAGTATGGCCTGGCCGTAGGCGTGCATCTCTGACACTGCTCAGGAAGCACTTCTAAAGGATCCAGTGTCTGTCTCGCTTCTGCCCTGCGAGATTGCAGCTCCACTCTGTTTCTTTGACCAGCTGGAGAGCCAAGGGTTGTTCCCACCTGTTTGTCTCCAGTCTGTGTGTACGGTTTCCAGACAGCAGCTTGACCGTCCGTTCCAAGCTCAGTCTGGTCCTAGGCTGTGAAAAGTGCAAGTGCTGACCAGACACAGCTCCTGAAGGGGTTCTGCAGAGGGGCAACCCTCGGTGGTCCCTGACTTTGGAGGCCTTTGATTTCACTGGAGCATATGACACAGAATGGCCCTGCCCCTGGCCTTGGTGGCTTGGTACAATTCCTAGCTGATAGCTGTTTCCCCACTTGCAAAGAAAACCTGCCTGAGTGTCATCTGGTGAGCCTTGTAGCTCCTTGCTGTGCTCCTTGGATGGATACCAGGAATGGGCTGTCCCCTCCCTCCCTGTTCCACACCACGTGCTCACCTGCAAGCTGCCTTCATGTCGTAGTATTTGTGAAGGGACCATGTGCCTTCTTCCAAGTCCTGTGAGCTGCCTGCTCCCCCCGTGTTTCTCCCCTGACTGCGGCCTGGATTTTCTGCTGGCCCTGCCCCCTGCCTCCCCAGAAAGGCTTTCTGGTGTATGGGCTGTCCCTCTTGCCTCCCCACCAATTGTCCTCCACGCTTCTGTGCCTGGAATTGGCTCTGAGCCATTTGGGGCTGCAAGATGATATTCTGGGCTCCTGTCTTCTGTTCTGGAAGTGATGGATGTCTGAGTTTGGTCCCGTTCCCGTGGCCTGAAGGAAGGAAAGTATTTTTGCTTAACCAGCTTCCCTGCAATGCGTGCAGCCAGCCCAGTAATTGGGCTCTATTCTTGGCTCCCACCCACACAAGCTGTCAAGTCTCTCTGGTGAGCTCCCAAAACTCCAGCTCAGCATCGTCCGCAGTGGCTGTGTCATTCCCCACTTTGTTCTTCTCCTCCAGTTTGGCACCAGTGGCAACAATCAGCTGGCAGAGAAGGTCAGGTTGCGCCTTCGATATGAAGAGGCCAAGAGAAGGTAATTGAAGCTGGGGGCTCGGGGAGGCGTGGTTGCACCCCAGGTCCCACTGGTGTGGAGGGACTGCTCTGTGCCTGGCTTGTTAATCTTGTTCCGTCCTCTCTGTAGTACAGGGAGGAAATGACTTGCCCAGGACTTTTTGCTGGGTAGGGAAGAGTTGTGCTTTGAACCCGGATGTTTGTGGCCTCAAAACTTAGTTGATGGTCTCTGTTTCTGTAATGAAAGCTGTCCAGTGACCCTATGCGCAGTGTGGCTTGAAGGAGCCTGCGTGGGATTTCAGCAACAAGCCAAAAAGACTGTGGCTCCTGCATCGTCAGGAGCAAGCTGTGCGTTTATGAAGTGTAAACTGCAGGGGTTTGGCTGTTCTGCAGCTTCACAGAGCCCTAAGCAGTTGGCTTCTACTCTGAGAGATGAAATTACACTGAAAATAGTAAAGCTCACATTTGTAGCGTATCTGTTAATGGGCCTACCCAGATTGTTAATTGCACTGAAACATTTGTGTATATCTGTCATCTTGTTTGATTTTTTTTTTTTATTCTTTTTTTTTTTTTTTTTTTTTTTTGGACAGGCAGAGTGGACAGTGAGAGAGAGAGACAGAGAGAGAAAGGTCTTCCTTTGCCGCTGGTTCACCCTCCAATGGCCGCCGCTGCAGCCGGCGCACCGCGCTGATCCTGGCAGGAGCCAGGAGCCAGGTGCTTTTCCTGGTCTCCCATGGGGTGCAGGGCCCAAGCACCTGGGCCATCCTCCACTGCACTCCCTGGCCATAGCAGAGAGCTGGCCTGGAAGAGGGGCAACCGGGACAGAATCCGGCGCCCCAACCGGGACTAGAACCCGGTGTGCCGGCGCCGCAAGGTGGAGGATTAGCCTATTGAGCCACGGCGCCGGCTTGATTTTTTTTTAAAAGATTATTTATTTGAGAGGCAGAATTACAGAGAGAGAGAGAGACAGAGAGAGATCTTCCATCTGCTGGTTCACTCCCTAAGTGGCTACAATGAGGGGAGCTGGGCCAAACTGAAGCCAGGAGCTTTTTCCGGGTCTCCCACACGGTTGCAGGGCCCCAAGGATGTGGGCCATCTGCTGCTGCTTTCCCAGGCCACCAGCAGAGAGCTGGATTGGAAGCAGAGCAGCCAGGGCATGAACTTGGGCTCCTATGGGATTCCAGTGCTGCAGGCAAAGGCTTAACATAGTACAGCATAGCACTGACACACACACACACCCATCTTTTTTGATTTTAAAAGCAGACTTACAACATAAAGTCTTTCTTATTGTCTCTGTTAGAGAGTAGAAAGGTCAAATCCAAGATGTCTCATGACTTTGCCAGGTGGTGGAGTCACAGGCGAAAGAAACCCTGGACAGTTTGACCCCAGGTTCATGACAGTTAGAGATACTGAACCAACTTTGTTGGGAGAGACTCTCTTGGGCATTTGCTGATTAATAAAGCCAGGTGTACCACATTCGTCCACACTTCAACCAAGTTGCCTGGGCCGTGGACCTTCGTGGCCAGGCTGAGTCTCCCAGTCCCCATCTGCCAACTGTGTGTGAGCAGCAAAGTTCTGCTACAGTGGCAGAAATCCAGCAGGAACCAGAGGAAGCAAACAAGGAAACTGATTGGCTTATGTTGCCCTGAAGTCCTTGGATAACTGCTTTCAGACACAGCTGGATCCAGGGACTGAAATGATGTTCCAGGACTCTGTGTCACTCCTTTGCTCCACTCTGCTTGGCTTGGTGTTGGGTTCACTCTCAAGCAGGCTTTCGTGACAAAACGATTCCCTGCACTTTTAGGTTTATCTCCTGCCGGGTTTACAGCTCCAGGAAAGGGAGCCTGTCTTTCCCAACACTTCTGACGAGTCTTGGGATTGAGACCCACTTGGTTTTCTGGGTGAACCAATCATTGTTACAAGGCGGGTGGGGTGTGGGAGGAATTAGAATTCCCTGGAGGCACAGGCATGGGTCATGTGCCCAAGCTGGGAAAGGGATTGAGGTCAGCTTTGTGAGAACCAAGCAGGAGGAGTGGTTTTCCAAAGACAAGTTGGAATCTTGTTAACAAAAGGAGGAGGAATTGGATACTGGCGAGGCAGAAAGAAACAGGTGTCTTGTGTACTGTTTCAGCTCCCCCTAGGGGTCCAGCAAAACAGCAGTACCTCTGTATTTGGCCGGTGTCCTTTGAAAGGGACCACTGTGAACCTTGGATCTTTTCCAGCCCACAGTAATGCCTGTCTTAAACCATCAGCCCCAGAGAGACGAAAGGATGGAAATCTTTCCTCCAGGGTTGGGCCATTGAACTTCCCATCACAGAGCTTGCTGGCTTATCTGGTTCTGATTCCAGCTTCTTGCCTCCCAGAGCTGATGTTAGCTAAAGGCCAGAGCAACCTGCTGGCTGGGAAGGCAGAGGCTGTGGGGTTTCAGGGAGGACAGAGCTGTGGCTGTAATGCAAGGAAGGTCTGGTCCCTGGGTGCCAAGTTTGGTCACATGTGCATTTCTGGGGAGAGAGACTAGTAGTTGTCCTCAGGTTCTTCAGATGATGTATGCCTTGAAGTTGAAGAAGTCCTGGCACAGGGAAAGTCCCTTAGAAAATACGTCTGCGAGGGTTGGCATTGTGGCACAGCGCGGTAAGCTGCCGCTTGTGATGCCAGCGTCCCACACGAGTTTCAGTTTGAGTCCCAGCCGCTCCACTTCTGATCCAGCTCCTTGCTAATGTGCCTGGGAAAGCAGCAGAGGATGGCCCAAGTGCTTGGGCCCCTACCATCCATAGGGGAGACCTGGATGGAGTTGTTGGCTCCTGGCTTCAGCCTGGCCCCACTCATGGCTGTTGTGGCCATTTGGAGAATGATTGAGCAGATGGAAGATCTCTCTCTCTCTCTCTCTCTCTCTCTCTCACACACACACACACACTCACTCACTCACTCACTCACTCTTTCTCTCTGTCTTTTGCTCTGCCTTTCAAATAAGCAAATAATAATAATAAATAAAAGGAAATCTGAGAAAGCATCAGTCACTGGTCAGTGTAACCAGACATAGGGTAGCCTCTGCCAGCCCTTACAGGACCATTGTAGCCTTCAGGGCTGGAGAACAGTGGCTACAAAGTTGTCCCAAAGCTAATCCTGATGCATGGTGGTGTACATGAATAACTAGCTTTAAGAATTCTTGCCAGGCAGGGTGAGAATTTGGCACAGTGGTCAAGGTGGTACTTGGGATGCCTGCATCCCATTCCAGAGTGCCTAGGTTCGAGTCCCAGTTCCATTGTCCAAGTCCAGTGTCCTTATATAGTTAAGGATGATGCCTTATATAGTTAAATCCCTGCCACCCACATGGGAGACTCGGGTTGAGTTGCTAGTCTGGCCTAGCCCAAGCTCTTGTGGGCATTTGAAGGAATGAAGCAGCAAATGGGAGATCTCTCTCTGTCTCATCATTTTCCCTGTCTTTCTTTCCCTCTCTTTCAAGTATATAAAATATATTTAAAAAAATAAAGTGATGGGCATTGTGGCACAACAGGTTAAGCTGCCAGTTGGGATATCTTGATCCCATAAAGGAGTGGCTACTTTGAGCCCCAGCTGCTTTGTGTTTCTGATCCAACTTCCTGCTAATGTGCCTGGGAGGCAGCAGATGGTTGCCCAACTATCTGGGTCCCTGCCACCCATGTGGAGACCTAGATGGAACTTCAAGCTGCTGGTCTGGCGCAGGCCATTGTGGGCAGTTGGGAGGTGAGGGAGTGGGAGAACCAGTGGATGAAGATCTCTTTGTCTCTTTATCTCTTTGTGTCTCTCCTATCACTCTGCCTTTCAAGTAAATAAGTAAATCTTTAATAAAACAACTTAAAAGTTCTTGCTCGGACCTTTGGGGAATGAGCAAATCTCGATGTGTTTCTCTGTATGGCATCTGCGTTGCACATCACAGAGGATCTTGTCTCCAACAACATTTTGATAAGACCGCGTTGTCTGCGGTAGAATTGAACTGGGGGTCCAGGACGTGGGCTCTTGGCCAGTATTGGCCATGGCTACGATTTGCACTTTTTGGTGAACCTTACCCTCCCTGGGTGTGCATCTGTGTGACGGGGCTAAGCACTGCTGTCTCGTCCAGCCTTTGAGGTTGGGCTGGGGCCAGGATGGGAGAGCTGAACACGCTTGGCAGAGGTGAGGTGCTGAAGGGTCACACCCTGGCTGCTTTTGGAGATGGTGGCACTGTGCTTAGTTACACTGTGAGTTGGTGCAGTGACAAAGATCCCCATGTCTGTGTAATGTAACTCTTCATGCAATGCTGTTATTTGTTCCTCACAACCCACCCTGTGGGTACCCTTATCCCCACTTGACAGACGCTAGTGAGTCTTACAGAAGTTAAGATACAAGGCTAGGGGGCCCATGTGGTGGTATAGTGGGTAAAGTCACCATCTGCAGTGCCTGCATCCCATATGGGTGCTGGTTCGAGACCTGGCTGCTCCACCTCCCATCCAGCTCCCTGCTGATGCTCCTGGGAAAGCAGTGGAGGATAGCTCAAGTCCTTGGGCCCATGCACCCACCATCTGGAGACCCAGATGGAGTTCTTGGCTCCTGGCTCCAGCCTGGTCCAAGCCCCAGCCTTCAGCCATTTAGGAAGTGTACCATCAGATGGAAGATCAATCTGTCTCTCGGTCTCCGTTATCCTACCTTTCAAGTAAATAAATCTTTTTAAAAAGAGAAAGATACATGGTTGCCAACTCCGTTTGTTAGCATTTATTAGGTGCCTCCAATACACCAGGCAATGGGGTTGATGTTTGTGATACCAAAAGGATTTCTTAAGAAGTAGTCCCTTTGGGGACCAGCATTGTGACGTGGTGGGTAAAGCCACTGCTTGCAGTGGGGGCCATCCCATGTGGGTGCTGCTTCCAGTCCAGGCTGTTCCACTTCCAATCCAGCTCCCTGCTAATGCACCTGAAAAAGCAGCAGAGACCAGCCCGAGTGCTTGGGCCTGCACCCGTGTGGGAGACCCAGAGGAAGCTCCTGGCTGCTGGCTTCAGACTGGCTCAGCTCCAGCCGTTGTGACCATTTTGGGAGTAAACCAGCAAATGGAAGACCTCTGTCTGTCTGTCTGTCTGTCTCCCCTCCCCCCCAACTCTGCCTTTCAAATAAATTAAATAAATCTTTAAGACATAGAAATAGTCTCTCTGTCAATAAGGCCACAGCCAGGGCTCCCAGTCAAGGCTTCTGGTCCTAAATCCATGGTTGAGCACACAGCGCCACCACCCTTCTCTGACCTGAGAACGCGAGGCTGGAGTTGGAGTGCTAGTGGCCCACGCCTGCCATTGATTTAGCGCCTGTTAGGTGCCAGACACTCTGCCTATGTCCTTGCTGATTTGCACAGCCGTTCTGGGAGGATGAGTAATTGTTTTTCTCATCTTCAAGGCCCAGAGAGTTTGCTCCATGTTACCTGCTTACTAAATGCTCAAACCAGGTAATAGCAGCAGTAGCCACAGAGCTGTTTATTGAGAGCTTACTATGTGCCCAGCACTGTGCTTTGAGGGTTTGCAGGGGCTGTCATACAGCCAGCAAGCACTACTCTACAAGAGATGATGGACTTGCCCAGGGTCACCCGTCAAATGCTGAGAGGCTCTCTCCTGGTAATGCATCCAAGTCTCTATTGTGGCAGGCGTGGCGTCCCTTGGGGCGAGGGCATTGCCTTGTTCATGTCTGCAACCCCCTCCCCGCAGACCCTTCTTCTTGGTTCGTACATGGTGAATGGTTGTTCCCACACGTTTAGATATAGCTGGATTCCTTGAGACAGCATGGGGATCAGAAGGAGGAAGACTCAGAGATTGCTCTGGGGCTGTCAGCTCTTCATCCCTTGTAACCTCGGTAACGCGGTCTGTTGTCCTGTTCCCATGATGCTGTTGGGCACGCCAGTCACTCTTACCCTCTCGGCCCTCCAGGATCGCCAACCTGAAGATCCAGCTGGCCAAGCTGGACAGCGAGGCCTGGCCAGGGGTTCTGGACTCGGAGAGGGACCGGCTGATCCTCATCAATGAGAAGGAGGAGCTGCTGAAGGAGATGCGCTTCATCAGTCCCCGCAAGTGGACCCAGGGCGAGGCGGAGCAGCTGGAAATGGCCCGGAAGCGGCTGGAGAAGGACCTGCAGGCAGCCCGGGACACCCAGAGCAAAGCGCTGACGGAGAGGTGGGGCTGGGGCCGGGAGCGTGGGACCCTCCCCTCACTGCAGCTCTGCAGGACCCTCCCCTCGCCGCAGCTCTGCGAGACCCTCCCCTTGCCGCAGCTCTGCGGGACCCTCCCCTCGCCGCAGCTCTGTCCTCTGGGCTAGCACACTCAGCTCAGAGACCTCAGAGCTTTGCAGAGCAGCACAGCATCAGTGCCCTCACCACCCGTGCACAGCCACCCTAGGATTCTGTGTGTGAGTTGCACGACTAAGAAGGTCCAGGCTTTCAGAAACGTGATTTTCTGACCAAGATAAGCCCCATGACTTGGAATCATTTAGAGCAGTCTTTCCAACTTTGTGGCAAGTGCGCCATGTTTTATATTGCGGCCCGGGGTACACAAGCTTCCCAGATCACTGCCTGCTCTTCCTGTGTCCCCTGGTGTCTCTTCCATTGTCCAGTTAGTCCTCATGAGTTACACCTTCACACAGTCCACCAAGTGCACATAGACAATATGTGGAAGAAAATACTACTTCTGTGCTACACATGAGCACTTTTTGTTTTCTTGTCATCTTCTAAACAGTGCAGCATAGCAGCTATTTATGGAGCACTGATCGAATTAGGTATTACAGAGTCGTCTAGAGAGAATTTCAAGTGTAAAGGAGCGTATGTGTAGGTTACATACAAATATTTTTATGATTTTATATAAAGGCCTAGATCTTTCTTAGATTAAGGGTTGTTTGTATTTTTAGGTTTTAAATATTAGCATTTAATCCAGTTTTTAAAGAAGACTGCGAATCAGCCTTGTCTGCAGGCTTGGGGTCACCCGGAGAGCACAGGGGTGTGATATCTGCCGTGGACCTTACACCTCAGTTTGATTTATTTCCTTTGTGTCTCTCCATGCCCGCCTCACACAGTGTAACACCGTATGCACACTGGGTGCTACAGCCTCCCCTTCACACCCCTTCGTTCCTTCTGCCCATCAGCCAGTCGTTTATTTATTCTTTAAGAAGCATTTCATTGCAGACAATCTGCACTCAAGGCAGTTTGGAGGATTTAGAAATTAAGAAATGGTCCTTGCCCTGCTGGCCTTCGGATCGTGTGTGTGTGTGTGCGCGCGCGTGTGTAGAGAGAGAGAGGGAGGATGAGAGGGGGAGAGAGAGTTTGTGTTGGTGCTGGGAACGAGCAAGGGAATTCCTTCTCTCCGTGAATAAAGCGGCAGCAGCCCACTCCACAAAGCAGACCACATGCCTGCGCCCCAGTGACGCTGTGTGGGAGTCCCAGGGGCTGCTGTTTGCTCTCTCTGCCACCCCAGCCTTGAGCTCTGAGGCGTGTAGCTTGTAGTACCATCCTACAGCTGAGTAAACCCAGTTTGCACACAGCACGGCGCCAGCGGGATCAAGTTGGCCTCTCACAATCCCTTGCTCCCACCAAGCACTTGATCCGAACAGGCACGTGCCCAGTGCACTGTTTCTTCTCCATCCCCCGCTGGCCCTGACCTACCATCAGTAAGTGGGAGGGGAACAAGAACAGGCCTGGAAAGATGGGTGGTTTTCAGCCCTTCGAAGCACCTGCTAGAACTGCCCTTCAGCCTGTTAACTCTGGGATGGTGCACTTAGGGGACAAGTCCTGATCCTGTAGGCCTTTGTGTCTTTGGTAGTGGGCAGACCCTTACCGAGCCTCTGCCTGGGTCTCCTGGCCCCTGTACCTGTCCCCTGGGGCCTTCACTTGCTCCGGCCCTGGCCCTGCCTCTGAGAAGCCCTTAGCTGTTCTTTCTCCTCCTGGCCAGCAGGCAGACTGAACAGATTCATGGCAGCCCTACTCCTGATTAGGCAGAAAGAGACACCCTTTCCACCACTGACCTTGAGTGAGTCATTGACTGCTATGGACTTTCCCAGTCGAGAATAAGGAAAGGGGAGGATTTGATGTTCAATACCTATGTAAACTGAAATAAGGGTGAATGACCAGATTGTGAATTAAGGCTCCTCCCTGCTTTTAAAATTTTAGTTTCTTAAAATTGGAAATTGGAGGTTTTCTTAGGGACCCCTGCATGTAAATGCTATTATTATGTGCCAAACCCTGTGACCTGTACTGTGTCATTGAAAATCTCCCAGTAACCCTGAAGTTAGTTCCCATTTTACGGATAGGGAAACTGAGGCTCACCCTACATTACCCTGTGGCGGACCTGGGATTCGAAGCCTCCAGTCATGCCGGTTACAGAGCTCATGCTGGCTTTAGGCTCCTCTCCACTCAGGAGGCCTCCTATTACTGCTTCCAATGCTACCTGTCAGATCTGATGACACAGCCAGGCTGGGGAGGCCAGAATCAGAATCCCTCAGAGCTGCCCAGCGGGCAGTGCAGAGGTCCTGCAGGGTGGGGTCACAGCTCGGGGAGATGCAGTAGCAGGGAAGGGCCAGAAAGCTACCTGGGCCCTAGCAGGAACCTGAGAAGGGAAAGTGCACCTGTTTGTCTCTCTGTCTTGCTGTAGAGTCTGGAGTCCGATTCTCTTCCTAACGGCTCTCTCTTTCTCCTGTGAGTGTGTTTCTCTGAGTTTCAGGGTCTGTTTAGCTCTCTTCTCCCTCACCCGGTGCTCCAGCCCCTCCACCTCTCTGTCTCGGAACGCGATGATCACACTCCTCACCTTCACAAAATGCGAGTAGGAATGGCTTCTCCCACTCAGGTGCTTCAGAGGGTGAGAACAGATGTGCCTGGGAAAGGCAGCCTGCAGGTGCTGCTGCCCCCTGCTCTCGCCTCCCTTCTGTGGCCTCCCCGCCGCTCCCCAGAGCTGCTGTGCAGTCATGCCGGATGCTTGTTAGAACGCAGGCTCCCTGGTCTACCCCAGGGCCCGTTCTTCAGGCGTCAGAGGTGGCCCAGGCCCTTGGGTGTTGGACCAGCTGAGTTCCTGCCTCCTGGGGCCTCTGCCTGCTTCCATCCTAGGGTAAGACCCAGGTGGGCCTAGGGCTGAGCTCTGAGTGTCCACAACATTCCAAGGTCAGAAGGACAAACAACATCCTGCAAAGGAGCCAGCTAGAAGGGGAACACAGCCTTCTTGGCCTCCCGGCATGTGCTGTCCACCACACACATGACATCCAGCCTGCTAAAGCCCAGTGCCGTGGGAGGAAGCCTCCGCACCTGCTCTGCTCTGGTGTTCAGGAAGTCAGCCCAACTCCCAGTTCCCACAGCTTCTTGTCAGGGTCTGGTGTTTACCCCGGGATGTGCCTCTGTGGCTCGTCTCCCAGAGAGGAGGAAAAAGAAGGTAGAAATGATGAGTTCTGGCTGCTTCTGGACCCTAAACCCACACCGTTTCTGGGCTTGCTCTTACAGCGAGCCGGGGTATACCACAGCCTTCTCCAGGCCATGGAGAGTCATGGGTTTGGCTCACTGCGGGCTCCATCTGCAGGCCTGCTGCCCGCCCTCACCAGCTGCAGGCAGGACTCTGGCAGACGGCAACAGGGATTCCGGATCGCCGGCCAGGGCCACTCTGCTCCTTGCTCTGGGGGTCTTCTCTAGTTTCACAGACTGGCTTGCTCAGGACCAAGCGCTGCCTGTCCTTCATCACATGTCAGTTCCTCCTGGAACAAGCCCTGGCCTTCCTTGCAGGGGCCTGGATGTATACCCGGAGGGATGCTGTGGTTGGGTTTCCATGGAAACAAGCCCTTTCTCCCAGGCCCCAGACTGGATGGGCCATGTCCTGGGTTTTACACCCCTCGGTCCGTTAGTCCTTCTCTAACAGGATGGCCTAAGGAGTTCTCCCAGGGCCAACAATGCAGCACATCTGCCTGTGGATTTGACATCCGGGGCTTTCAGCAGAGCACACAA
The DNA here is from genome assembly GCF_051225735.1 of Oryctolagus cuniculus. Taxonomy (NCBI): domain Eukaryota; kingdom Metazoa; phylum Chordata; class Mammalia; order Lagomorpha; family Leporidae; genus Oryctolagus; species Oryctolagus cuniculus. Next base: position 56,632,100 of record NC_142872.1, read on the forward strand.
ACCTGGCCTGCCTCATCCGGGAAAGAAGTCATCCATTCAGCAAATATCGTGCATGTCCCAGTGGTAGGCACCGTGCTGCGTGCTGGATAAGCAACACATAGCCTCTGCCATCGTGCATTCCCCAAACTTTGTAGCAGCTTGTGACCCTCACCATGCCTCAGGACTCCTGTGAGGCTTAATTAGAGAGCACACTATAGGGCCCTACACCCTAGCTTTCTGAGTCAGCAGGCCCAAGTAGGACCCAAGTGTGCATTGTGGTGAGCAGTGCTCCCTTTGTGGTGCAGATGCAGCTGGTCTGCTGTCAAAGCTGAGAACAGCACCAGTTCCAGCGCTGGCTTAATGGGGCCCTTCCTTGTCACAGCCTAGGATCTTGGAGTGGGCCTACCCTAGGATCTAGAGGGAACTGTGTTCTAGGAGCCAACCCACGTCCTGTAGTCCACCCAAGCTGCCCTCCTTGGGGGATTTCAGGAGAGGCAGTGGGCAGAGTTATGAGCGTGTCTGCAGAGGTCTCTCCCGCAGGTATTCCCACCAGGGAGGTGGTGCTGAATTGGGCTCTGATCCAGGCATGTCTCGGTGCAGAGCCTTGCTCCTAGTTCGTGTCTCTCCATCCCATTCACCACCCTCCTCTCCCCTGGGGCTGTGTTCCCCTTCTAGCTGGCTCCTTTGCAGGCTGTTGTTGGTCCTTCTGACCTTGGAATGTTGTGGACACTCAGAGCTCAGCCCTAGGCCCACCTGGGTCTTACCCTAGGATGTAGTATTCGTCAGCTCAGGCTGCCCTGACCGAGGAAGCACAGACTAGGCGGCTTCCTCAAGAGAAACGTGTTTTCTCATCAGTTCCTTAAGCTGAGAGTTTAAGAGCCAGGAGCAGGCTCCTGGGCTCCTCCCTCTGTGGCCATGTGGCCTCCCTCCCTGCATGTCTGTGTCCTCATCTCCTCTCACAAGGACACCGATCACAGGCAGTGACCTCATTTTATCTTCATTGCGGCCACATTCTGAGGTTCTAGGTACTCAGGGATTTCACAGGGAGGAAAATCGGCTCTGACAGGTGGTGATCATTCGCGTATGACCCGCGTGAGCAGCTCACCTGTTCCACGTTGCATATCTGCTCAGCTGCTCCTGCTCAGCCCCTTCCCATCTCAGCAGCTGCCACCCCAAGTGCCACTGTCTCGCTGGTGGCAGTAGCCTCGCTGTCCTCGCTTCCTGCAGCCTGTGTGCTGGTGCGTCTGCCCGAGCACCTGAGCCACCTCATCTCTGACCCATCATGGTCCCCGCCCCGGCCTCAGTCTTCCACCTCCTGCCTCTCCTCACAGCAGCCCTGAGGACTTCCAGATGAAAACACCTCTCTGATCGCTCCTTGGGATGTTCTCTCCCCGGATTCCCTGACCAACCCCTGGCCGTCTGTTGTGACAGCTTATATGACTCTGCTAGTGCAGAGACCAACTACTACAAAAAGGCCTGCTACGTTTTTATCGCTTCACACAATGGGAGCTTATTGCTTGCTCCTAAAATGTCTCATTGGGTATCCCTGGTTGGCAGGCAGCCTTCCAAGTGGTCATTCAGGCACCTGGACTCTCTGTGTGTGGCACCTCCCCCTTGCTGGCCATGAGAGTCCTTCCTGGGGACAACCAGGGAGACACGCCCACTTCTTGCACCCAGTTCAGCCTGATGCACACGGCTTTGCTCACATCCCATTGGCCAGAACTCATATGCCGCACCCACTCAGTTGCAAGGGACTGGGAAGGTGGTCTGGTGAGCCTAGGGACTGGGGAGGGCACAGACAGGTGAGCACCAGCATTCTCAGGCACAGAGTAAGTCACTGCTCAAGGCAGCTCACCTGCCGGTCCTAAATTGCCTGTCTCCTACAGCCTTCTGCACTCTGTCCCCTGAACCTGGTCACACACGGTGTTAATTAGATCGCTGGGTATTGCTTTAAAATCAGTTCTCTGCCCGCCTCTGTGCAGTAGAAGCTACATAAGTTCCATGTTGCTCACTCCTTTATTCCCAGGGCAAAAACCAGGGTCTCGTTTGAGGTGGAACACTAAGTAAATATTTGATGAAGGCAGGAGGAAGAGAGGAAGAAAGGCAGGGAAGGAGTGTTGGGTGGAATTTTTATTCTGCCACTAATTCCACAGCTTAAAGTACATGATTTAGCTGTAAAGCCCCCATTTCCTAGTATGTAGTGCTAAAAGTCATTCTTACAAAGCAGCACTGCTGTGTGAATGAATCAAGGCACCATCGCAAGCCTCCTAGCTCAGCACCTGGTAATCAGTGAGTAATAGAGCGGTTAATAGGCGACTCTAATATACACGTATGTGGAGGCTTTATCTTTCCAAACCCCACAGTCAGATGCTTCCAGAAAGATCTAGTGTGTGTGTATGTGTCTGGGTCTGTGTGTCCTATGTGTCTGTAAGAACACACATCTTTGCTTGCTTTTGGAGGAGGTGGAGGGCTGGATGCCCTGAGGCAGCTCCTCATGTCTTCTCTCCCTGCAGGTTGAAGTTAAATAGTAAAAGAAACCAGCTAGTCAGAGAACTGGAGGAAGCCACTCGGCAGGTGGCCAGTCTGCACTGCCAGCTGAAAAGGTGAGTGGGGGCGGGGGGGGAGTGCCTGCTCCGCTGTGTCCCCAGAGGGTACAGCCAAGGCTGTGTCCTTCACAGTCCTCTGAGGCCTGAGTGTGGACCGCTGGGAGCCCAGCACGTGGTCATTGTGGCAGGCCTGGCCTTGGCCTGGTGCGGCCATAGGCAGGGTCCCTCCCCTCTTCAGGCCAGCAACATAGAGGAAAAGTCTTCCATTGGGGGCTAACCTGTCTTCAGACACATCACTTATGCCTGGAAACCCACTTAAATAACACGCAGGGAGTAGGCCTCAGGCCTAGGCCTTGATGGGCGACAGTGCTTAGCTGGAATTTTTTTAAGATTTAGGTACTTGAAAGACATATATATATATATATATATATATATATATGAGAGAGAGAGACAGAGACAGAGGCAGAGAGAGAAGTTTTCCATCTGCTAGTCACTCCCCAAATTGCCTTAATGGCCAGAGCCAGGAACCAGGAGCTTCTTCTGTGTCTCCCACATGGTGCAAGTGCCGAAGCTCTCGGTCCATCTTCTGCGGCCTTCCCAGGCATGTAGGCAGGTAGCTGGATCAGAAGTGGCACAGCCGGGAATCAAGCTAGCACCCATACAGGATGCCAGCATTGCAGGCGGTAACTTAACCCACTATGCCACAGCCCTAGTCCTTGGAATTTAATGCTAACATTTTGCTTTCATCAGATTGCTTTTTAGTGATTATCTTCTATTTATAGCCAGTGATACTCTTTCAACTTGTGATATAAAAATTTCCATTTACTATAAATGTCATAAAGTGTAAGAAAGTAAGTTGATTTCAAGAATAATAGTAAATATTTCAGGCTAGAATCAAATATGCAGCAGGGATAAGCTTTTGGCCTAGTGGTTAAGACACCCGTGCCACCGCGGAGTACCTGGGCTTGATTCCAGCTCCAACTCCTGACTCCAGTGTCTTGCCATTGGAGAACCCGGGAGGCCGTGCTGAGGGCTCAAGTCATTGGGTCCCTACCACCCATGTGGAGGACCTGGATTGAGTCCCCGGCTCCCAACTTTCTGCTCAACCCAGCCCTAACTGTTGAGGACACCTGGGAAGTGAACCAGCAGATGGGAGCTCGCTCTCTGTGCCTCCGGGAGAGGTTGAGTGCACTTGTCTGGTGTGCATCCCAGCCCTGCCCATTCTGTTCACGTGGCCTTCTCAGCCCCTCCGTTTCCTCTTGGTGATGTGAGGGGCCCTGGCTCATCCGGGAGCCTGCCCAGTGCACTCTTGAGCTCATGTATTCTAAGTGCCCTGGGCACTTCCAGAGCAGGGCAGGCGGTCCCCGGCGGCTCACCCTGACGTCTCGGCTGTCCGTTGTCTGTCCGCAGCCTGTCGAGCAGCATGCAGTCCCTGTCCTCAGGCAGCAGCCCCGGCTCCCTCACCTCCAGCCGGGGCTCCTCCACCTCGGCCAGCTTCACAGACCTCTACTATGACCCCCTCGAGCAGCTGGACCCAGAACTGCAGAGCAAGGTGGAGTTCCTGCTCCTGGACGGGGCCACGGGCTTCCGGCCCTCCGGCTGCATCACCACCATCCACGAGGACGAGGTGGCCAAGACGCAGAAGGCCGAGGGAGGCGGCCGCCTGCAGGCCCTGCGCTCCCTGTCTGGCACCCCAAAGTCCATGAGCTCCCTTTCCCCACGCTCCTCTCTCTCTTCCCCATCGCCCCCCTGCTCTCCTCTCCTCGCTGACCCCCTCCTGGCTGGAGATGCCTTCCTGAACTCCTTGGAGTTTGAAGACCCGGAGCTGAGTGCTACTCTGGGCGAACTGAGCCTGGGCAGCAGCCCCCGGGAGCGATACCGGCTGGAGGAACCAGGAACGGAGGGCAAGCCGCTGGGTCAAGGTAGAGACAGCACCACGTGCAGAGGGTGGGGACCGGGAGGAGGGGAAGAGAGGCTTTGGGCTTGCGACCCCTCTCGTCACTCACTGTGGGCAGCATTTCTGGCTGTTCTCTCTGTCCCGGGTCTTCGCATGGTAGAGGGCTGGTTGATTTCCTTCCATAGGTGTTTATTAACTCAGTGCATGAGTTTATTAACTCATGCACGAGTGCATGGTGATTTCATTCATCCATTCATTCACCCCACAGATAGGAAGGAACTTGAAAAAAATGCATGGAAAAATGTAACTTAAAGATAAACTTAGTTTAGTGCAAAGAAATTTTGAAATCCATGCATAGTCTTTTTGTTATATATTTCTCAAGAATGTTTTGAAGACCCGTCGTATTTATTACCGGCTTAAAACTGAGTACTGGCTCCTCTGTTAGTGGATGCACCTGGATGTCTTCATTCAGTAGAGAGGCCACGTGCCAGGCACTGGGTTAATCACTGGGGATACAGCATTGAGGGCAGACAGGTTCCCTGTTCTCATGCAGTGGCACAAGCAGTAACCTTGCAAGCTTGCAAAAGCACCTGTGAAGAAAATAAAACGGAGACTGGGATATTGCCCTGCTGGTCCGAGGTGGGGCTGCTGGGTCAGTTTGAGTGGTGAAGAAACGTGACAGAGCAGTAGAAGCTTGAATGGGGTGGGAAGGGTCATCAGCTTTAGGAGAAGCAAGAGGAAAAACGCCTAGAGCAAGGGGCTCCAAGGGGCCAGGAAACTGTGAGTCACAGGTAGGCGGGAATCTCCAAAAAGGCTGGAGAATTTGGCAAAGTCTGGAGCGTGCCAAGCCTGGCAGACTGAGAGGAGTTAGATTTTATCCTAATCCTGGCAAGGACCCGCGTGACCTTTGTAAGCCAGGAAATGACAAGATGACTCTCATTTTGCGTGGAGTCAGAAAGAACATTCTCCTGTTATTGCAATTCAAGATGGAATCTTCAAAATAGATGATGTTGATGATGACAGCTAAGATTGATTGCAGGCACAAAATAAATCAGTGATTAGTGTTTATTGGGGTTGTATTGCCTGTTGGGGGAGCAGGTCGCTTCTATTCTGCTCATCTTACAGTTGAGGAATCGGAGATTCCGAGAGATGACATCACTTCCCCTAGGGCACCCAGCCAACAAGTGAGGAAGTATCAATTAGAACTGAGCCCCAAACTCAGCCCCCTTGTTGTCATGCTCCCCACCCCACCCCCAGCCTCAGGGTGAGAGGCAGCTTGTGTGTGTGTGTGTTTGTCCTGTGACTTCCCTGGTGGCTGCTGGCCCCACCCACCCATCTGGTCCTGGGTGTGAAGGTTATGCTGAGTCAGCTGCTGGGGCAGCTCACCTGGGGCTCCTCCCCCCGCCCCAAGCAACAATAACAGCTGTGGTTTTTTGAGTACAGGTGTACAGGATTCCAACACTGCTATACGTATTCATTTAAACCTCACAACACTATGAAAAAAATTATTTTTTTTTACTTATTTTCACTTTCTTTGAGAGGCAGCTCAGGAGAAATCTTTATCTGCACAGGTAGGCCTATGCCTGGGTAAAGCCAGGAATCCTGAACTCCATCCAGGTCTCCCACGTAGGTGGCAGGGCCACAGGCATTTGAGCCTCTGCTGCCTCCAGGAAGACGGTAGCAGAAGCAGAGGAGCCAGGTCTTGAACCCAGTACTCCAGTATAAGATGTGGGCATCCCAAATGGTGACGTAAGCACTGCTACACTGCCTGCTCCAGTTTTTACCCCTATGTTACAGATAAAGAGTGAGGTTAAACATCTTTTCTGCAGTCAGGCCCCAGGGGGTGAAGCCAAGGATTGGCACCAGGACCTCTTGTCCAGAACTTTCACGGTTCTTGTGCCCAGCTCTGTCTGCAAAGGGCTCCTGTTCCTGGCTCTTATTCCTTTGCAAAGATCCTTGGGAGCTGAGGGAGGAGTGAGGCTTCCTGTTTAACCCAAGCCTCCAGGTGCCAGCGTCTCCTTAGAAGAGCCGAGAGATCCCCGGGGGTTCCCTCATCAGGAAGGGAGTCTAGCTGAGTGCTTTCAAGCAAAATAAAAACAAGCCTGCTACTCCAGCAGGTGGCACCCTTTAGAGAATTGTTCCCTGGAGAGGAGGGGGTGCAGGTGGGCCCTCTGATGAGCCTCCAGAAGTGTTTCTGATGGGGGCCTGAAGCCAAGTCAGGACCCTCGGACCCAGCCACGTCGTGGGAAACGACTGCCCTTCGTCCTCCGCCCTTGTGGACAGTGTCCTTGGGACGTGTGGGCCGGAGTCAGCCCATGGGGCTGGGTGCACGAGGTCTCAGGGTGGTGTTTCCTTCGTGCCATCTCCAGAAGCCTTCCCTGCCGCGAGCAATGCCAGGCAGAGCTCAGACGCTAAGCAGGTTATGCGATTAGTGCCGCTGTTCAGTCAGCAGACAAATTAATCTCCTTAAGTGGCTTAGAGGAGGGTGGAGATGCGTGAGTCTGAAGGCGGGAGGTCCCCAGGGGCCCTGCAGACACAGACTGGGGAAGCCATGCTCTTGCTTGTTGTGTGGCTTTGCCCTCGCCAGCACCTGGGTCTCCCAGGCTCACCTCGTCAGCGCCCCTTTCCCCAGCCTGCCATGCCCCCAGTCTCCATACGCCTCCATGCAGCAAGCTGCCTGGCAAGCAGCAAGTGCTCTGGAGTGTTAGTGATGAGGTTGCAAGACCTGAGTCTGGCCCTCCCCGCTGTGGGGATGGCAGCAACTGTCCCATGCGCCTTTGTGGCTTGGAACTCGGCAGTGAGCCCTGCCTACCCTAGGTGCTCATTACACCAGCAAGGGAGAAATGTGCACATGTGCTGAGCCCCAAGTCAGAGACTTTCAGGAAGGGGCGGGGGGAGAAGAAGCGGAGCTGAATTAGGAGCGGAAGAGGGGTGGATGTGGCACAGCAGATTAAGCTGCCACTGGGGATGCTCACATCCCATAAATATTTTTTTAAAGATTTATTTTATTTATTTAAAAGTCAGAGTTACACAGAGACAGAAGGAGAGGCAGAGAGAGAGAGAGAGAGAGGTCTTCTATCTGCTGTTCACTTCCCAATTGGCCACAATGGCCAAAGCCAGGAGCTTCCTTCGGGTCTCGCACTTGGGTGCAGGAGCCCAAGGACTTGGACCATCTTCCACTGCTTTCCCAGGCCATAGTAGAGAGCTGGATTGGAAGTGGAGCTGATACCCACATAGGATGCCGGCAGCTTTATCTGCTACGCCACACAGCGCTGGCCCCTCACGTCCTATATTCAAGAGCTGATTTGAATCCCAGCTACTGTTCTGATCCAGCTTCCTGCTAAAACAACCTAGGAAGCAGTGGTTGATGACTGCCACCCACGTGGAAGACCCAGATGGAATTCCTGGCTCCTGGCTTCAGCCTGGCCCAGCCCTGGCGTTGTGAGCATTTGGGGAGTGGACTAGCAAATGGCGGTGTGTGTGTGTGTGTGTGTGTGTGTGTGAAACTGCCTTTCAAGTAGATGAAAATAAACAGTTTTAAAAAGGGAAGTGGGCTGGGGTGGGCCCAGTGGGAGAGCAGGTGTATGAAATTCCCTTGTCTCTCCAGAGGACTTGGGGCTGCTCCATTTACTGGGGTTGCAGGGGGGTTTCAGAAGTGGTTCCGGCCGGCGCCACGGCTCAACAGGCTAACCCTCCGCCTAGCGGCGCTGGCATACCGGGTTCTAGTCCCGGTCGGGGCGCTGGATTCTGTCCCAGTTGCCCCTCTTCCAGGCCAGCTCTCTGCTATGGCCCGGGAGTGCAGTGGAGGATGGCCCAAGTGCTTGGGCCCTGCACGCGCATGGGAGACCAGGAGAAGCACCTGGCTCCTGCCTTCGGCTCAGCGTGGCCGGCCGCGGTGGCCATTGGAGGGTGAACCAACGGCAAAGGAAGACCTTTCTTTCTGTCTCTCTCTCTCACTGTCCACTCTGCCTGTAAAAAAAAAAAAAAAAAAGAAAAAAAAGTGGTTCCCAAAGCCATCACCGCATTGATGGAAATGATAGTTCTGTAAGGAGAATGGCAGTGAATCAATCCCCTGCACCTGTGTCTGTTGTAAGGGACTTGTGTAATGTCTCAGAAGTCCACCCCAATAGCCCTGTAAAGTAGATGTTAATATCTCCCTTGTATAAATAAGGAAGGTGAGGCTTATGGTATTAAATGACTGTCCTAAAGGAAGAAAAGTAGCAAGTGGTGGGGCCAGGATTTGAATCCAAGCAGATCCAGGCATCTGCGATGCTAAACACAAAATCCTGTGAGACCCCTTCCATGGCCCCCAAAGCAAAGCAGGCTGTGCCGTAGCTTTCAGAGGGGGCTGGAATTTTGTGGGACCATCTTACAACCAGGAGGATCAAACATGGGTGCTGTAAGACACTATTCTGGTTTCTGAACCCCCCTCCCCCTTCTGTTCTTCCTCCCCCGCCCCCTCCAGCTGTGAGTACAACCCAGGGTTGCGGCCTGAAAGTGGCCTGTGTCTCAGCTGCAGTGTCCGACGAGTCCGTGGCTGGCGACAGTGGTGTGTACGAAGCTTCTGCGCAGAGGTAGGTCCCTGAGTGCTGCCTCTCTTGAGTCAGTGGCAATCAGGAACTCCCCGAATGTGCAGATCCCAGGGCCTGTGGGACCATTTGGGCTTCAGCCCCTGTGGGTGTGCAGGAGGGTGTTGCAGCCCTGCTGAGGGCGAAGCCAAAGATGCAGGCAATGTGGCTTCTGGCAGGGGGGATGGGGGCTGGAGATGCTTTTCTCTGAGAGCATACTAGCTCCATAGTAGGCATTAAAAGGTGCATTCTTAGGAGGCCAGCCCTAGAGAAAGGAAATCTTCAAGTGAGGTGTCTAGAGCAAATGGTGTGAAGCCGGGGCCTGCAGACAGGCTGAGCAGACCCCGACTTTGTCAATGGAGGGAATCCCGCTTCCAGACAAGCACTGTGTTCCCAGGTCACTGCTCGGAATCCTGATGCCCCTTCTGCCTGTTGCCTTTCAGACTGGGCACTTCGGAAGCCGCTGCATTTGACAGTGACGAATCGGAGGCAGTGGGCGCCGCGCGGGTTCAGATTGCCCTGAAGTAAGTGACAGGGAAGTTGGGATAGAGGGAGCAGTTCAAGTGCAGCCCCTGGGTGTGCAGCATTGAGCCAGCCCTGACCTTCGCAGCAACCCCAGGGAGGAAGGCAGAGCCTGCAGGGTGCTGCCCATCATGGGCTCCTGATTAAAGGGGTCTCAGCTCTTTCCCCGCCTCCCTGCTCCCCATTTTACAGATGACAAAAATAGGGTCTTGAAAGACCCGAGGGCTCACCCCAACTCATTGAGCTGGCCGGTGTCAACCAGACCAGGCGCCAAGGCCTCCCGCCTCGCAGTGTGTTTGCTCCCTGTTGCTGTGGTTTTTGTCTCCCTGTCCCCATGGAGGTTGCAACACGCTGAACTCAAGGTGACTGTGGAGGGCTGCAGCTCAGACACGGTCAATACCCATGTTGTTCTCTAATTTTCTCTTGCTAGAGGATGTTTTCTCAGTAAGAATTAATTGCTGACATTTTGATGTCAAGAAATTTCACGGCGACGTCTGGCTTCTCTTTAAATACTGAGATGAGTGACAGCTCTGGACCTCCAACCCTGCATGGCAGCTAAGCTCTGAGCCTATTCTGCTTGGAGCAGCCAGCAGCCCCCTCTTCTGATTGTTAAGAGAAAGGGTTGGAGAAGTGTCTTCCTAATGGGTGCTGCTTATGCCCATTTTCATTTCAGGTATGATGAGAAGAATAAGCAGTTTGCAATATTCATCATCCAGCTGAGTAACCTCTCTGCTTTGATGCTGCAGCTAGACCAGAAAGTGTGAGTATGTGACCCGACAGGTCTATATGATCCTCTCAGCCTCCAAACTCCAGATTCAACCATGGGTATTTAATGCACATGACCTTGATGCAAAATTGCAGCTCTGTTTACGTGGATACAGGCATAAGGGCCCCACAGAGAGTTTCTGTACATACTGAGCACCTGCCAGTACTGGCTCTAGGCGTTGGAGCCCTGAGCAAATCCTTCATGGACCCTGCCCTCCTGGACTTGAGCCTCAGGAAGAAGAAGGAATGGTCACAGTCAGGTAGATCTCTGAGCTCAAGTGTTGCACCTAGAAAGGAGTGAGTCCTGGCTTCTCAAGGGTCAGCGCCAGTTCCTGTGCTCCCCGTGCCAGGGTATGGCTGGGATTACCGACAGGCTGATCAGCCAACAGACACCTGCACCATCTGCGTGTTGGCTCTCCCGTTGTAGACGAGGTTTGCATCTGATGGCACGCGTCTGCCTACTTGCTTCTCCTGTAACGGGACCATCCTAGGCCATAAGGGCAGCCACGGGAGCTCCTGCTTCTCTGGTCTGTACCCAGCCAGCGTCTGGGGGAGAGGAATGGCAGGGAAAGGAAAGCAGACAAAACAGAAGGAGGACGAGACTGGATGCTCGGGGGTCTTCAGTCCTCTGCAGGTGTCGGCAGTGCCGGGGTGAACATCCTTCTCCTGGTCTGTCTCACTGGTCCTTGTCCACGGTATCAGGGGGACAGTGCCTAGAAGAGAGGGCCAGCACAGCTATAGTTTTCTTGGGCTTATCGAATTCCCCTGCACAAGGAAGGTTTTGTTGCATTTGCCTCTTGGGGTAGGAGGGGCAGATTCCCCGGTGTCAGCAAGCACTGGCTGCTGCTGGCCTCGGGCTCCGGTTGTATGGAGCGGGGGATTCAGGGACAGGAAGGGCGTGCATGCCCCTCAGCGGCATATCCTGCATCGCTCACAAGTACCCGTGTAGCAACTTGAGAAATTTGCACATTCACAGCCACTGTGAATCTTGGAGATTCAGCGGCTATTTCACCCAACACAGTAGCCCCAGACCTGTGCTGACCCAAGCTCTCCTGCCACCCTGTCTCCCTGTAGGAACGTTCGCGTGGTTATCCTTCCTTGCTCCGAAAGCACCACCTGCCTGTTCCGGACGCCGCCCCTGGACGCCTCGGACACCCTGGTGTTCAACGAGGTATTCTGGGTGTCCATGTCCTACCCAGCCCTACACCAGAAGACCTTAAGAGTCGACGTCTGTACCACGGACAGGAGCCATCTAGAGGAGTGCCTGGTGAGAGCGTATCTCCGTCTGTCCCTCTGTCTTTCTAGCCTTCTAGCCTTCTGGGGATTGGTCCACCCCAGGCTGCAGAGAGAAGGCGAGAAGGAGGCCCAGGTCGAATCACCGGTCAAGTTCGTTGGCTTCTAGACAGAGATACTTTTCCTCATAAGAGGAAGAGTAGTGGGCCTGAGAGAAATGCAGGAGATGCCAGCCACAGACCACAGCTTACCTGTGCAGCATTAAGGATGAGACAAGAAACACTGAATAATGAGAACAAGCAGTTCTTCTTGCTATATAGCTGGGTGGCCTTGGGCAGTGGACTTAACATCTCTGGTGCTCTGTTTTTTCATCCATAAAATGCCCTAGTGATGCCCACTAGGGAAGTTGTTACTTGGATCCAGGGAGTCAGTACAGGAAAAGCACCTGCTGCCATGCCTGACACACAGAAGGCTCTCGTGCAGCGGGGCCCTTACTGGTCCACTCCCTGGAACAGAGCTCATGTGGCTTCCTCCCACCCACTGCACTAGCAGGAGTCAGGATCGGATATGAAGGAGCCTGGGGTCTGTGTGTGTCCTGTCCTTAGGGACCAGCAGCCACATGTACAGGTGGATGTTGGTCAGCCACCTCGTAGATGAAAGGGGGATTTATGTTAAACTCAGGGGCTTGTGACATACAAATCAAAGAAGTGAAGTCTTTGTTAGCCCTGGTGCCATTCTAGAGGATAGAGTATTTTGTTTATTTATTTATTGGTTTTGTTTTTTAAGTTTGAGAGGCTGACAGATGGAGAGAGCCAAAATAAAGCCAGCTCCCATCTAGTGGGTCACTCTCCAATGCCCAGAACAGCTAGGACCTGGATGGGCTGAAGCCAGGAGCCAGGAACTCAACCTCAGTCTCCCATGTGGGTCGCAGGAACCCAACTACTTGAGCTGTCACTGCTGTCCCCTGGGGCGCACATTAGCAGGAAGCTGGAGTCAGGAGGCAGAGCTGGGAATCAAACCTAAATACCTTTTAACTTGCCTTTTAACCACTAGACTGCATGCCTACCCTGAGACAATTTTGATGATAACTCGTGGACTCTGAGCTAAGTGCTTTAGTGTGCTGGCTCACTTCAACCTTACAAAACAGGTCATGTGTACCAGAGGGGAAACTGAGGCACACAGTGGCAAAAGACCTTCCCTGTAGTCACACAGTCAGAGAGTGGCAGGAGCCTTATTGGACTCCAGGCGGGTCCATCTCTGCTCAGGATTTCCTGGAGAGCGTCGGTGGGAGTGGAAGTGTGATGTCCAGGGTCAGGCCAGCGTGGTGGGCATTTCGGTTACAGCAGAAAGCTTTTCCACACCCAGGCGCCTCCAGTGGAGCATTTGCTCAGCCCTGGGCATTCCTAAATCCGAGGAGACTCGTGCTATTTTCTCCTCCTAATTGGATGCCTTTTATTCCTCCTTCCTAATTGAAGTCTGGCCATTGCTGGTTGCCATGGCAGCAGCCAAAGCGCTCATCTCCCTGTGGCTTGTCTCTGTCCGGGGCCAATCGGAGCTCTCCCTTTCCGTATGCCATGGGGACGTGGAGTGTCAGGCTGTCATGTTTTGGTGGTGAGAGGAAGTGAGACGGGAGGAGACAGGGATTGTCTTCTGCCACCCAGAGCCTCCCTGCCTTGTGCGTCTGCTGGGAGCCCTGTGGTCAGCCAGGCAGCAGCAGTCCCCTCACTGGGCGGCGTCTGGGTGTCTGCCCTTGGCCAGGAACTCTGTGTGCAGTATCTCAGTGCATCCTCATGGTAGCTCTGAGAGGAAGTAGTGGGGTGACCTCCCTCTGCCAAAGGCTGATTTACTTCTGCAGATCCTCCAGCAAGTCGATGGAGAAGCCAGGGTTTGTAGCTTCCTTGTGTGTAGCCACTGCACTTTCCTACCTCTTGGGGTTGCTCTGAGTGACTCTCATATCCCCTGACCCAGATCAAGGTTTTGGGGGAACATGAGGCCCGCCTTCCCTGCCTGTTGCAAGTACAGAGTATGCTCACTGTGGCTTCACAGGAGTCCTGGTTGCCCCCTGTGCACCTGCTAAGCTTTGCCACACAGCTCATGCTCTGCCCGGGCGGACCCACTGCCAGGTCTGGTTTACATTGTGATGGTTCCCCTGGCCCATCTCACATGGCCACGCTCACTGGGCCGTGTCCCAGCCCTTTCCTTCCTTTCCATCTGACGAGTGGGAACAAATGCTCACAACCCAGCTGTATGTATTGTGCTGTCTCCGTCCGTGCTGTCTACTTTCTGTAACTATAACTGAGCATCGCAGTCTGAGTCATTTGTAAAAACTAAAGGTTTATTCTGCTCACAGTTGTGCAGGCAGGGAAGTTCAAGATCAGGTAACTACACTGAGTGAGGGCTTCTCTGCTGGTAAAGACTCTGCGGAGTCCCAAGGTGACACAGTGCATCCCACAGCAGACAGAAGGTCCCGGCTGGGTCTCTCCTCCTCTTTGGATAAAGCCACAGTCCTGTTGCCTTAGGGTCCCATCCCTATGGCCTCATTTAATCTTACCACCTCCAGAGGGTCCCACCTCCAAGTACGATACTCTGCTTAAGTCTCTGTTCTCTTAGCATCTCCTAGGAGTGATGGAATTTCAGCCTGAGTTTGGTGGGAACACGCACACTGTGGCAGGCAGTGTTGGAAATTGTGATCTCTTCCTGCCCAGGGGGCCTCAGTGCTGCTCGGCAGTTAGCCTGTGTCTTCTGGAACCCTTCTCTCTCCCCCTGGTTACAAGGGCTAATGCGTGGTCTTCTCTGCCGGGGGAGAATGGAGAAGTGAGAGGAGAGCTCCCACTCACCCAGCCGTCCTGCTCCTCTCTGCTGTTTCTCTGGCTTCTAAGCTGCACTCTCCAGACAGCCCCTCTGCCACTCCGAAGGACATCGTTCCTGCAGTCGCCTTGCCCCCTCCTCTGCCTTCAGGGCAGAGCCCTTCTCCCCGGGTCCTAGCCTGTCCGCATCCCAGCATGCCATACCTTCTCTCATGCTGAAACAGAACAAAATGAAGATTTAACCCCATTTCCACTGCTAGCATAGCAGAACCTTGAAAGAGGTCTTTACCTTCTCCTATAACCCGACCCAGGTGGGCGTCTGCCCTTGTGACTGTACCCAGGTGGGCATCACAGGCAGCAGTGACCTGCTTGTCACCAAATCCAGTAGCCGCTTCTTCATCCTCACCCTTCCCGACCTGTCAGGTGCACCTGACTCAGGTGCTCGCTCCAGCTTCCTGATGTCCTTTGTCCTCAGTGACTTCCCTGACTCCATGGCCTCCTAGTGTTCTTCCCACATCCCTGGCTTCCGTCTCCTGAGCCGATTCTTCCCCCTTCCCATGGTCCCTCTGTATGCCCAGGGCTCAGTCTCGCTCCTCTCTCCCTCTCATTCTGATTCCTCGGTCATCTCCTCTCTCCTGGCTTCCAGCACTATCCCATGTGTGTGGCTAGAGTCTGAGCTTCTCTTATTTCTCTGCTCACGTTCCCATTGCCTGTCCTGCGTCTTTCTTTTCATGTCTAATACGAATCTCAAAGCAGGATGACCACACGAGCATCCGACCCTTCCTCCCGCGTGTCACTGTCTGCAGGCGGCAGTCATAGTCTTCCAGTACTCAGACCAGAGACCGTGGCATCACCCTGATGGCTTTCTCACCCCCTTCCCTGATCCTGTTAGCTCCACCTGCAGGACATCTGAGATCCCGGCCGCTGCTCCCCCGAGGAAGCGTCCCCGAGCCGAGCCACGCTGCTGTCATCACGGCGCTGCGATTATTGTGGCCGTTGTCTTCTCCAACTGTCCTTTTCTTCCTTCCTCCCTTCCTGTAGCCACAGTGATCCTATTCAGATGGAAATCCACGCAGGCCAATGGCTCTGTTGAAACTGGGATGTAGACTGGCATTGTGGTGCAGAGGGTAAAGCCAGTGCCTGCGATGCTGGCATCCCAAATGGGAGCTCCAGTTTGGGACCCGGCTGCTCTGCTTTTGACCCAGCTCTCCCTGATAATGTGCCTGGGAAGGCAGGGGAAGATGACCCAAGTACCTGGGTCCCTGCCACCCACGTGGGAGACCCAAGTGGAGTTCAGGCTCCTGGCTTTGGCCTGGCTCAGCCCTGGCCATTGCAGCCATCTAGGGAATGAACCAGCAGATGGAAACATCTTTGTTTTTTCCTCTCTCTCCCTCTCTCTGTCACTCTGCCTTTCAAATAAATGAATCTTTTTAAAAAATAAAAATGGAGGGAAGGACAAAGGGAATATCATTATATTCTTACGATTGTATCTACAGTTCACATTGAATCTGTTAAAAACTAAAAATCAAAATGATAATAAAATGGGAATGTGACTTACAAAAAAAACGAAGTAAAAAGTAAAGGCCTTAGGACGGCTTCTGTCTCTACCCGAAGTCAACACCCGGCTCTTCGACATGGCCCCTGGGGCCCTGTGGGACTTGGCTTCTCCTTACCTTTGGATTTCATCCCCAAGCCACCTCCGCCAGCTCCCATCTCCCTGCAGGCTCCCATCCAGGCTTTCCCATGTGCGGTGCCCTCGGCCTGGGATGCTCTTCTCCCGGATGTGCACAGGCGAGACTTCAGACTTGCTGCTCATCCCCACCTGCTCTTTGCTCTGCTGTCACCGTCTCGGTGAAGTCTTGCTGCGCCCTCTGTGAAACCCGTTCCCCGCCCCACTCTCATCTCTTCTGCTTTGTCCCTGTGTTTTTTCTCTGTCGCATATTTCATCCCAGCTCATAGATGTTATGGTACACAAGGGGTTTCACAGATTCCATGAAAAGTGCATTTTATCAAAAAACAGCATGCGTTTCATCCCCCCCCCCCCCCCCCCAAGATGAGCTTGTCTTTTTGATTCTGTTTTCCACAGCGCTCTTGAAGCACCCTTGTGTTTCGGTATTTTCTCACCTCGGAAATCACACATATTGTAGATGGCAGGTTATGGTTTAATGAGCAACAGCTTTTCTTTCTTTCAAACAAATATGCTTAATAATCGCTGGCCTCTTAATTTCACGAGAAGCAGTTTAGTTTACTTATTCACTTATTTATCTTAGTCTCCCCCGCTCACAAGTCAGGTCACGAGGCATCTGCTTCAGATCCTGCGGTATCCCCAGCAGGCAGTCAGGCCTGGCACCTGGCGGCTGCTTGGGAAATGTGTGTTCATTGAATAAATGAGTGAGTGGGCATGCAAGTGCACCCGGTGTGTGACGGTAGAGGACATGCTCATCCCCCCAAGGCAGCCCCACGTGGAACATGCAGCCTCCTGGAGTTAGTAATCGTGAGATGGTGTCGTGCCTCCGAGGTGTGACCCTTGTCCCTCCCTCTCGCAGCTCAGACACAGCCCGTCACGTCCCGAGTCATGTGGTCCGTCTCCCCAGGCCTCCGAGAGCCAGTTAGGGGAGGAGTCTTGCTAGACCGGAGTCTACGGGACTCGGGGAATTGTTTTGAATGAACACATGAGTGATATCTCTGTTGGTTTGCTCCATGCTGCCCTCCCAGCAGGTACCTTTCACCTCCTCAGACTTAGCACTGCCTGTGCCATGCCCCCAGTACATCCTAGTACAAGGGAAAAGTGCAGGGCTCCCAGAGGGACCCAGGAGCCCCTTTCTTGTCGTAGGGGCCGTCCTGAGTCACTGCTTGGCGACAGGCCTGATTTGCAAACTGGTGTTTGGTGTTCGGCCACCCACCGGCACAACCATTGGTGCCGGGGGAGAAGGAGAGGAGGAGGTGGGTGAGCTGAATCCCACAGCCATCGGGGCTCTTCCGGAGAGGGCTTGTTGGAGCAGTAAAGCCTCTGCAGGACAGTTGAAATTCTTTTGTTAATTGTGTCTTCTGAGAACGTGCAGTAAAGGTATTAAGTCGCTTGAAATAATCCCCGTCTCTGTGAGATTATATACTCTGTTAGGTTTATTTGTTACTTCTTGTTTTTGACTTGACTGGATGCATTTATATAGCTGGAAGAATAAATGACTGGAAAGGTTTAATGAGGAGAAATCCAGTTCTTGTCTCCTATCCCCATCCAGCCTGACCCCACCACCTGTTCTACCTAGGTGATCACTTTGATTTGTTTCTTCTTTATCATTATTATTTCTTGTTACAGTTACAGTCATGTCCATGCCCCTTTGCACCTGAAGCAGGGTACACTAAAGATATAGTTAGGGAAAAAATTACGTGTATATTCTTATCCCTCTCTGTTTCTTGTATGAAAAGCGGCTTGCTCTCCCTGCTGCTCTGCGCCATGCTGCTTTCTCTTTCCAACATAGCCAGGAGAGCCCTCTGCCTCAATGCATAGAAATCTTTCTCTTTTATTTGGCCATAGCTATAGAATATCCCACAGATAGGTTCTAGTTTATTAAGCTAGTCCCCTGCCTGGGACCTTTGTTGAAAATCTTTTGCTATCACAGAAAGGGCCAGGCAGAAGGCTGGTGTTCGTGGGTCGTTGTCTGCTGGTGCAGGTCTGTCGGTAGGATGCACACCTGCAGACAGTTGCTGCATCTCCGGGGGAAACGAGCCTGTGCTTCTGCTTATCATCCGGTCCCTTGCGTGCGGTTTCTGCTGTTCCACGTTCCCACCAGCACAGTGAGAGAACGCCCATTTCCGCACGGCCTTACCAGCGCCATGTGTTGTGTTTTAGAGTTTTGCACCTTGGCAGGGGAGAAATGGTTGTTTGCTTTGTGTGTATGTGTGTTTTTTTTTAATCTCACCCATAATTAGGTAGCAGCTCATTGTTTGGGTTCCGCGGGAGACTGTTAGCTCCCAGGACGTGGGACCCTGTGGGGACCATCTTATCCTTCATGTCTGATACAGAACCTAGTGCTCATTGACATCAGTGGAGGGTAGTTACTCAACAGCAGTTGTTTCAATAACTCTTTGTCTAACAATAACAAAAAAAGCCCGTCCAGCTTAAAATTAGGGAAAGAACTTAAATAGGCATTTCTCCAAAGACAGCATACAGGTGGCCAGCACACACGAAAAGGTGCTCAACATTACTGGTCATCAGGGAAATGCAAATCCAAACCATAGTGAGCTACCAGCTCACACCCCTAGGGCTGTGGCCATCACACACACACACACACACACACAGAGCAAGAATAGCAAGTGTTGGACACACACAAAGGGAGAGAGAGAGAGAGAAGAGCAAGTGTTGGTGGAAATGTAGAGAGGTTTGAACTCTTGGGCAGGGCATTGTTTATTGGGATGATGCATCTGCTTTGGAAAACAGTATGAAAGTCCCTCAAAAACAAAAACAAAAAACAAAAAAAAAAACAGGGGCTGGCGCCATGGCTCACTTGGTTAATCCTCTACCTGTGGCGCCGGCATCCCATATGGGTGCTGGTTCTAGTCCTGGTTGCCCCTCTTCCAGTCCAGCTCTCTGCTGTGGCCCGGGAGGGTAGTGGAGGATGGCCCAAGTCCTTGGGCCCTGCACCTGCATGGGAGACCAGGAAGAAGCAAGCACCCGGCTCCTGGCTTCGGATCGGCGTAGCTCCGGCCGTAGCTGCCATTTTGGGGGTGAACCAACAGAAGGAAGACCTTTCTCTCTGTCTTTCTCTTGCACTGTCTAACTCTGTCAAAAAAATAAAATATTAAAAATAAATAAATAAGAACAGAACTACCATATGATCTGGTCACCCCACACTGGGTATATACCCCAAAAGAATGAAGAGTAGGATCTCAGAGGTATTTGCACACTTAGGTTCATTACATAAAACCAAGAGGTCGTAACAATCCCGTGTCTGTCACTGAGTGAATGAACAAGTGTAGTATATACATACAGTGTCAGCCATGAAACAGGAATGCAGTTTACATACCTGCCAGAACATGCATGGACTCTGAAGATGTTCAGTGAAGCAAAAAAATCATCAAAGGACAACTATTATGTGACTCCAGCTCTATGAGGCGCCTGCAGTGGTCAAATTGAGGGAAATAGGAAGTGGCATGGGAGTTGTCGGGGCTGGGGAGAGAGGAGTGGTTGAGGAAGGACAGAGCTTCGGATTTACAGAATGAGAGATTTGGAGATCCATTTCACAACAATGTTAGTGTGCAGTGTAGATGCATAGTAATAGAAATGTATGCTTAGAAACAGTAAAAATGGTAATTTATGTATTTCAAATAATTTTTTTAAAAGATAGGTGCTGGGTCAAGGTTTGGCAGGTGAGTAAAGCAGTGAATGGATTAGCGGGTCGGAGAGGGTCTTCCTGCAACGTTAGCAGCTGGCCCTTTGTTTGTCCCTGGAAGCAGCTGCCTCTCCGGGAGTGGTGTTTTCAACACTGTCTTCTCATTGTCACCCGGAACCCCCTGTCACCCCTTGGTTAGAGTCTCCTCTTTTCTGTCCCCAACAGGGTGGTGCCCAGATCAGCCTGGCCGAGGTCTGCCGGTCTGGGGAGAAGTCGACTCGCTGGTACAACCTCCTGAGCTACAAATACTTGAAGAAGCAGAGCAGGGAGCCCAGGCCGCAGGGAGCCATGGGTCCCACCCCAGGGCCCGAAAGCACGGTGAGCGGGGACCAGGTGTGCACACTTCCCTCACACAGGCAGTTCCTGGACTGGTGGAAGGAAGAGCAGCTCCCAGAACCAGGGACTCTGAGCGTCAGGGGTGGAGGAAGTGGAGCAGGGGGTGGAGAGGAAGACAGGGAGGGGCGGTCCCTGGGAAGCAGCAGGTGCTTGCTCCCTTGCTCCTTCCATACTCAGCTTTATCTAATATCATCTGTCTGGTGAAAACCTTAATTCATGAGTATTTTTTTAAAATGGAGTGGAGAAGGAAGCAGAAAACTGACAGGTGGAAAATGTACCTTTACGGAGAGTATTCTGTGTGCAGGCCCATAGTAGGAGCTGTGTATGAAAGGGACTGTCAGAGACAGGGTGTTTCCTGCTAGGGCTGCAGGGGCCAGTCTTGTCTCCTCACTGAGTCTCTGTGTTTACTATAAGTCTCAAAAGGTTATTATGAAGCTCTGAACAAATCCATGTTTAGGCCCCCTGGGGAGGGTCCCGTTATTATTTTGGCTCACTTGAAAACCTTATATTTGCCTATTTTTGGTTAAAAATAGCCTTTTATTTTTGTGCATACACTGTAACCTACTAAAATATCCTTCAGCTGTGTCCTGCACTTGGAAAGCCCATGCCTGCTGCCCAAGTCTTCTGGGCAGGACCCCATGAGCAGTGAACCTGCTCTAGGCACACAGGGGATGGGGGTCCTAGGGGATTCAGGTCACATCAGAGAGCTAAGCGGTGAGTGTTTGGGGTTCAGGCGGTTTTCAGGTCTCTGCAGTGGCTTGCCTCTGCCAGGGCTTGGTCACTTTGGACATGCACTGCCCAGGGCACAGTCTGGGCTTGGTTAACATACGGTAAGGATTAAGTCAGTTTCCTTTTTTCTCTTCCTCCTCCTCGTCCTCATCATTCCCTTTCCTCATGCTGCTGCCACCACCCATTCCTCCTTCTCCATCATCATCTTCATCATCATCACATATCTTCTACCCAGGCACTGTCCTTTGGTTTGTGTACAGCTTGCCTAAGCTGAGTGACATGAGCCAGATTGCTTAAATGCAGGCGTCTAATAGGCAGCAACACTGGTCTCACACCCAGGTCTCCCTCACTACTGAAAGGAGATGGTAAACTTGCGCAGGTCTAACACTCACGCTCCTCCTGTCCAGAGCGTGACCTAGGGTGAGGAACAGCAGCACTCGTGTCCTCATCTGCCTTTCTCAAGGGAACAGTAATTGATGATGATCCTACCAGTCAGGATGGTTCTATGATTATGGAAGATGATACTTGGAGCGCGTCTTCCACCATGCCTGGCATACACCTGGCCCTCAGTTGATTTCATTTCCCTCTTTCTTTCCCAAAGGAAAATCTGAGGAATTACCCAGGCTCTGGTGCACACTGCCCAGGGTAATTGTGACTTAGCCTTGTGTTCAGACGACTGCAGAAACCGGATTTTGCTTTGGGATTGGCTGCTGTTCATTGACTGCCAGTTACATGCTGGCTAACTCTTTCTTATAGAGGGATTCTCAGTTATTCTTTACAACAGCCCTTTTAGTAGTTCTTAGAGGAAACTGAGTCTTAGGTTGAATAATTTCCTTTAGCCACACAGGCTTTCTCAGTGTATGACTCATTCAGTGTCGATGTCCTTCTTCCAGGAAGCCCTTCATGATTGCAAATCCTTAAGCTGGCTTTGCAGGTGTTCAGTTGCCACACACCCAGTACTTAGCTCTCTTCTAGTCCTTGTTGTTACTGATGGCTCCTGTGTTGATCGGTCCAAGGAAGCTGCCATCTCCTTAAGTCAGAGACCTGTAATTCTGTCTCCCTTGACTCCCACCACTGGCTGTCTTCCAGAACTCCACGGAGTGGTCCACACACACACACACACACACACACGGGTTATTCTCTGGAGAGCTGCTAGTGAGCAGAACCCAGGACTACTACTGATTTCTACGTGAGCTTGGGCAAGACGCCTGCCCACTCTGGTCTTTAGCGTGTGTCCTCTCGTTCCTGGCAGGGAGGCTGTGGCAGCCTGTTTCCCGCAGTGACCCCAGTGGCCTTTTGTCTCTTCAGGACGCTGTGTCTGCCCTGTTGGAACAGACTGCGGTGGAGCTGGAGAAGAGGCAGGAGGGGCGGAGCAGCAGGCAGAGGCTGGACAGCAGCTGGTGAGTGAGTGCGTCCTGGGGCCCTGGGCGCTGACCAGGCTTGGATTCGGCCCAGGGGTGAGACCCCCAAGGAGCTTCCCTGCAGCTGAGAGAGTCTCTCATGGCTTCTCTAAGCAGCAGGGGCAGCCTAATTACAGTGGTGCCCAAAATTTCTCTCTGATTTATCATGTATTCCATCAGTCATCTATGCCAGTTCCTACCTAAGGTTATTCTCGGTCATAATTCGCTGATGTTAATTGTGGTTAAAGAAATTAAACTTTATGTTATCATAAAGGGAGAATATGTATGGATTGCCTTAAACTGAAAAGTCCTCAGTAGGGGAGGGGCAGGAACAGAGAGCAGAAATGTTTGACATAAAGAAGATAGAAGTGCATTTCTTTCTGAAGAAGAGAAGCGCAGGGAGTGGCTGGCACTGTGACACAACTGGTTAAGCCACCACCTGTAATACCAGCATTCCATATTGAAGCACTGGTTCAAGTCCCAGCTACTCCGTTTCCAATCCAGGTGTCCGCTAATGTGGCAGGAAAAGTGGCAGGAGACGGCCCAAGTGTTTGGACCCCTGCCCACCCAGGTGGAGTTCCAGACTCCTGGCTTTGGCCTTCCCCAGCCATTGCACCTGTTTGGGGAGTGAACCGGAGAATGAAAGATCTCTTTCTCCATCTCTCCTTTTCTCACTTTGAAATAAAGTAAATAAACCTTTGATACAGACAGCAAGAGAGAAATGAGAGGAAGCCATCAAAGCAGTACCATTCTGTCAGCCGAGGGGAATTCTGGGAACTCAGGCCCCTCCTTTCTGTCCTCTCTACTGTCTACTATGAGGCTCCATTGTCAAGACTGCTTTATAGCCCAAGATTGCTGATAGATCACAAGACAGAAAGATGGTCCTTGTTGTGTCCCCTGTAACCAAGGAGCCCTCTGAAGGCTCCACACAGAAACTCCTGCTTACTTCTTGTTGGCCAGGCTTAACCCGAGTACACAGGAGACCTGGAAATGAGAGCTGTTAGTGGGACACAGAAATCACATTTCTGTAAGCAAGGGAAAAGTGAGAGTGCATTCTGGGTAGGCTGTGAGCTGGATCTTATCTCAAAAGATAACTTTGGAAAATTCGGTTTAATGAAAATCAAACATGATTAAAGTCTAGTTGGATACATTACTTATTAATCCTGACGTCTTCTCTCTGCTTATGAAAAAAAGATTAGCAAAATTTTTAGACTCTGAAAAAATGTGCTACTACCAAGGAGAGATTTTTTTCCTCCTTGATGTAAGCTGGATAAGAACTGGAGAGGGAACAGCCTTCCACTTTGTAACTCAGTGCTGTTTGTTTTGTTTGTACACAGACAGGAAGGTTTCAGTTACACGCACTAGGAATTGAATTCTGCTTTCTGCATTTTTAGTGTACCCTTAGACAAAGTGGTTTTTAGCTTTTCTTAATTCGACATATAATAATCGTACAGATTTATGGAGTACAGTGTTGTGGTTTGATATATATGCATATAAGAGTACTTCCAGAAAGTTCATGGGAGGCAGAATTATGGAGTGGGTATTTAGCCTCTTGGTTTGCCTGCACCCCATTCTAGAGAGTCTGCATTCAAGTCCCGGCTGTACTCCTGAATCCATCCTCCTGCCGAGGCACATTCTGGGAGGCAGCTAGCAACGGCTCAGGGCATTAGGTCCTTGCCACTTATGTGGGGAGACCTGGGTGGAGGTCTGGGCTCCTGACTTTAACATGGCCCAGCTCTGGCTGCTGCTGCTGTTTGGGAGGTGAGCCGGTGGATGGAAGATCTATCTATCTGTCTCTCCCCCCACCCCACTTTCAAATATATAATGAAAAAGTTTTGCACTGAAAAGGGAATTAAAAGATAAGTTTATTGTAGTGCAAAAAAAGTTTAGAATCCGTGTACTTGGAGGTCTTCAAAAAGTTCATGGAAAAATGCATATTATGAAAAAAGCTGAACATGGTTTTCCAATTATTTTGTACCGAAACTTATGTTTTAATTTCATTTCCAAAGAACTCTTTGAGGTACCCTTGTAGTCATGTATTGATCATGTCAGGGTGTTTAGCATATTCATTACCTCAAACATGCATATTTGTTTTGGTGAAACATTCAAAACCCTCTCCTAGATCATTTGAAAGACATAATACCTTGTGTGGCATATACACTGACTGTGGCCACTCGTGTGCAGTAGAAAGCAGAGCTGACTCCTCATGTCTGTCACTCTGTCCCTGCTCTCCTTCCCTCCCCTCCCCAGCCTCTGGTCCCTGCCATTCTACCCTCTCCATCTGTGAGAGCCTCCCTTCTGCATTGCACACGTGAGCCCAGTCATGCCCTGTCTGTCTTTCTGCACCTTATTTCATTTATAAAGTCCCCCAGGGCCTCCCCACATTTTTGCAAACAGCAGGATTTACGGCTAAGCAGTGTTCCACTGTGTTATGTAGACCACGTTTTCATTATCCCGTCATCCATTGATTCCGTGTCTTGACTACTGTGAATAACGCTGTAGTACACATGGGCGTGCAGTAACTCTTGTGCAGTATGGCAATCCATACAGAAAATTTCACCTAAATACGCAGCCCAGCGTATTTTCAGGAACCGAACTGCACCCAAGTCGGGACGCAGAGCACTGCCGGCACTGTGAGAGCCCACATTTGCTTCCTTTCTGTCACTCTCCTCAAATCACTCTAGCCTTATCTGAGCCTCACCTGAAAACGGAGGAGATGCCACTGCCTGTGTCAGGTTACTGCAACAAACTAACGCAGGTGCAGGAAGGAAGGGCAGAGCACCCAGTACGCACCAAGTAGAAAGCAGAGAGGGAAGCCCCACATGGCAGATTCCCGCAGCCCGTGCACCTTGCCACTTGGCAGAAGGGAAGGTTGATCTCAAGTGCATGTGCTTTGGAGCTCAAACAGATCCGGATCTGGAAACTTGCTCAGCCGACTTCCTGTGGGATCCCGGGCTGGGCATGGGTTGAGTTTGGAAGTTTTATAAACACTTCCTAGGTGATGCCAACACACAACCCGGGGTTGGTATGGCAGCCCTCAACTTCTGTTTCCTGTCCTGTGCAACAGCTATAAAAACGGACCTCTACAATGTGGGGTGTTTTTGCAGGTTGGATAAACTTAAGCCTGTTAAGCATGTACCGTAGACTCTGGTCCACGGGAACAGTCAGTGAGTCTTCTGTGCTTTTAGCTGTTACAGCCCCATGTGATGCATTTGGTCTCCAAGGACCCCTCCTTTAATATCTTTGACTCCAGGGGTCAGCACGTGTTACCTGAAAAGGAGCAGATGGTAAATACCATGGGCTTTGTGAGCCACGCGGGTTCTGTCACATCTTCTTGAGTCTGCTGTCTTAGTGTGAGTAGTAGCCGCAGACAGGACCAACCAATTGACCACATCTGTGCCCCTTGACACGTCATTTGCCGACACTGACATTTGCATCTCATGTCAAATGTACCTGTCACAAATTGTCATTCTCCTTTTTCCATCCAGCCCTTTAAAATGTTTTCTTTTTTTATTTAATTTTATTATATTATATTTTTTTGAAGATTTTATTTATTTGAGAGGTAGAGTTACAGACAAAGGGAGAGACAGAGAGAAATGTCTTCCTTCCATTGGTTCACTCCCCAAATGGCTGCTATGGCCGGCACTGGTTTGTTTGCTACATCTGTGTGTGAGTCATTCTTGAAGAATCTCTAGTGCTCCATGTACAGGAAGCAATAGGGTGACTTTTGTGTCTTTTTTTTTTATTATTATTTGACAGAGTTATAGACAGTGAGAGAGAGAGACAGGGAGAAAGGTTTTCCTTCCGTTGGTTCACTCCCCCAAGTGGCCACAATGACTGGAGCTGCTCTGATCTGAAGCCAGGAGCCAGGAGCTTTTTCCTGGTCTCCCATGCAGGCGCAGGGCCCAAGCACTTGGGCCATCTTCTACTGCTTTCCTAGGCCACAGCAGAGAGCTGGATTGGAAGAGGAGCAGCCAGGACTAGAGGCGGCACCCATATGGGATGCCAGCACCGCAGGCAGAGGATTAACCTACTGAGCCATCGCGCCAGCCCCTATTTATTTTTTTAAAAAGATTTTTATTTATTTATTTGATAGGTAGAGTTATAGACAGTGAGAGGGAGAGACAAAGAGAAAGGTCTTCCTTCCATTGGTTCACTTTCTAGATGGCCGCAACGGCTGCAGCTGTGCCGATCCAAAGCCAGGAGCCAGGAGCTTTTTCTTGGTCTCCCATGTGGGTGAGGGGCCCAAGCACTTGGGCCATCTTCTACTGCTTTCCCAGGCCACAGCAGAGAGCTGGATTGGAAAAGGAGCAGCCGGGACTAGAACTGGAGCCCATATGGGTTGCCAGCACCACAGACAGAGGATTAACCTACTGCACCATGGCACTGGCCCCTAAAATGTTTTAAAGCCATTCGTGGCTCAAACTGTCCAGAAAAGCAGCGGCCGGATGCAGCTTCCTGGTCTCTGTGTCATTAGTTGTCTCTGTTGCTGTTTATCTCTGTGAGAGAGCATAGCAAGGCTGCTGGCCGTTTGTAGTTTCTCTCCATTGTCTCAGGCTCTCCCTCTCTCCTTCCCTCCCTGGCTTGCTTTCTCTCTCTCCAGCACAGTGCAGTCCTGCATTGCACTGTACTGTGGTTCACACAGGCAAAGATCTGATGCCAGAAATAAGGCCAGGACCTGTCTCCCCAAACCCTGGCACGGGATCAGTGCTTTCCACCAAATTCCAAGCTTGTGTTGAGACTTTTCAAGCCGTCGCCTAGCAACCACCTTCTGTTCTTTCTCCCATTGTGGCCTGCTCCCTCCCCACCACCTGCCATTCAAACTTCCCCAGACACTGACTTACAAAGAGGGTGGGGGGTCCTGGGGCTGCTGGAGTGGAGCACATCCATCTGCAGCCCCCTCCCCCGAGGCTGGGGGCTTCTTTTGGTGCTGGGGTGTTCGCTGGCCATGCTGTGCTCTGGAGTCCTGGGTAGAGGTCGCCCACAGCCTGGCCCTGTGTTTTAATTCACACTCTGTCCAGCACCTGAGACACAGCAGCCATTGTTGCTCCCCCTTTTTGTTAATTTAGGTCTCTTTAATGCATATAATCAGAAGATTTTTTTTTTTTTAAGATTCACAAGCAAAAACCTGAAGAGTATTAGAAAACACAGATGAATATAATGACTGACAGTGCTAGAGTGAAAAGACCTCTGTCTCCTTGGGAAGTTGTGTGTGTGTGTGTGTGTGCATCTCTGTCTCGAGCAGATGTTGTGTGGCACTGCTGAGTCCCAGGGCGTGTAGGCTTCTATTTTAGCAGACTTTGCCGAGTAGACCTCAAGTAAAATTGCAGTAGTGAATGATCCCACTGCCAATGGCTAAGGGAAACTTTAACCTGTACCTGCTCTGATATACAGTACAAGGGAACTTTACACAGTTCATGGAAAAATGGAATTACACTATCGGTTTGTTTGGTGCAAAAAAAAAAAATGGAATCCATGCATAATTTTTGTTGTTTGAAAGGCAGTCATAGAGAAGGAGAGAGAGAGAGAGAGAGAGAGAGTCTTCCATTTGCTGTTTTACCCCCCAAATGGCTCCAGTGGCCAGAGCTGAGGCAATCCAAAGCCAGGAGCCAAAGCTTCCTCTGGGTCTCCCTTGTACCCAGAAGCACTTGGGCCATCTTCCACTGCCTTCCCAAGCACAATAGCAGGTAGGTGGATCGGAAGTGGAACAGCTGGGACCCAGACTGGTGCTCATATGGGATGCTAGCACTGCAGGCAGCTGCTTTACTCACTACACCACAGCACTGGCCCCCATGCATAATTTTTTTTTAAGATTTTATTTTTTTATTTGAGAGAGTTACAGACATTGAGAGGGATAGACAGAGAGAAAGGTCTTCCATCTACTGGTCCACCCCCCGAGATGGCCGCCAGGGCTGGAGCTGGGCCGATCCGAAGCCAGGAGCCTCCCCCGGGTCTCCCACGTGGGTGCAGGGGCCCAACTGCTTGGGCCATCCTCCACCTTTTTCCCAGGCCCCAGGTGAGAGCTGGGTCGGAAGAGGAGCAGCCAGAACTAGAACCAGTGCCCATATCAGATGTCAGCGCCGCAATGGAAGATTAACCTACTGTGCCACAGCACTGGCAACCTCATGCATAATTTTTTGTAAAATATGTTTTTATGAAATTTTTGAACTCTCATCTAAGCAAACTTCTGCACGTACTCAAAATATAGGCATTAAAAAAAGTTTTAAGTTTTTGTTTATTCCTTTTGAAAGAGTGACAAAGGGAGAGAGACAGAGAAAGAGATCTTCCATCTACCCATTCACTCGCCAGATGGCCACAACAACAAGAGTTGGTCCAGACTGAAGCATAGAATTCCATTCCAGTCTCCCAAGTCGGTGGCAGGGCCCAGACACTTAGGCCATCCTCTGCCATTTTCCCAGGTGCATTAGCAGGGACCTGGATTCAAAGTGAAGCAGCTGGGACTGGAACAGATGCCCGTATGGGATGCTGGCACTGCAAACAACAGCTTAATCCTCTGTGTTACAACACTGGCCCATACATTTTTTATTTGAATAGATATTGCTAAGGTGACTTCTCTAATTTATACTCCCATCAGAGATACACCTATTGTCTGTACCTTCAACAGTATTTGATATTTTTTTTTTTGCCACTCCAATGGATGAATAGATATTACCTACTTTAATTGTTTTTCTTTTTATAACTGAGATCAAGTACGTTTTAACATTCCTTTCCTGGAATGTTTAAATCAAGTTCAACGTCAATTAAAAGAGACATCCATTGTGATTGAGCTTTTAATAGAGCCGGGCAAACTTGGGTTGGAAACCTGGCCCCAGTACTTAGCAGCCTGTGGCATTGGACAAGGCCCCTCACCCTTCCACTCCTCATTTTTTCAATCTGCAAAGTGTCAGAGAGCACAGGGATCTTCAGTAGATACTGGTGAGTGGAGCTTCTACAGAATTCTTTGTGGAAGTGCCTCCCTAGTGTTCACCTGTTCTCCAACTCAGCTCCTCTCTCAATGGATAGTCTGCAAGGGCCATTGGGGGAGAGCAGGGGCCCCTCCAGAGCTGGGGTCTCCATCTAAGTCTGGGGAATGGAGATCCAAGCCTTGTTCTCCCACTGGGAAAATCCTCAGGGAATTTGTACTTTTCCCCCACAACCCTGCTGGGCCAGCTAACTTGATGTTTTCATTTGGCTGGCATTCTTTTGGGCAAGTGTGGGAATACTGTCCCCTACTGATGCCTGATTGTTCCGCCAAACCATTGCAATCCAGGATTCCAAGGGAAATGGGTAATCCCGAAAGGTATCACCCAAAGTATGGACTGTTCACAGATGACTTGCAATACACATACCTGATAACAGGCTTATGTGCGGAATACGTATTGATCTCTTATCAGTCAATAACAAATAGACAACCTAATTTTGAAAAAAATTAGTATTCTAATGGAGACTTTTGCAAAAAGAATACATATGAATAAGGGCAGGAAAGGTTTCTGAACAAGAAAATGCAACTCCAAGCCACAATAAGATACAAGCACACACCCTGTACAGTGACTGAATTTAAAGATTGACAATACTGGGGCCAGTGCTGTGGTGTAGTGGGTAAAGCCGCTGCCTGCAGTGCCAGCGTCCCATATGGGTGCTGGTTCAAGTCCCAGCTGCTCAACTTTTGATCCAGCTCTCTGCTATGGCCTGGGAAAGCAATAAAAGATGATACAAGTCTTTGGGCCCTTGCACCTGCATGGGAGACTCCTCACTCCTTAATTTGTATTGACACAGCTTCAGCTGTTGTTGCCATCTGGGGAGTGAACCAGCAGATAGAATCCCCCACCCCACCCCGCCTCTGCCTCTCTGTAACTCTGCCTTTCAAATAAATAAATTAAAAATAAAAAAAAGATTGACAATACCAGGTGTAGATGCGGAACTGGAAGAGGAAATGTGGAGATAGGTGGAGAATCCAAGACGTGTGAGCACAGAATGGCTGTATGAACATACAGACAGGGTGGCCATCCTGGAGAAACCAAAACCCGGACTTCCTGCCTGCAGAACCCTGAGAAAATGGATGCTGTTGCAGCCACCTTGTCTGTTGTGCTTCATTCTGGAAGCCCTAGCAAACTAACGCAGTATCCAAGAGAAAGGAGAACCTGTGTCTACACACACAGACGTGTGCATGGAGGGCCAGAGACGCGCTCTTACGACTGCTAAACAATGGATGCAAAGCACATGTTCATCATGTGAAACAAGTTGCAAAATATCCATCCGGGAGATTATGAGCGATAAAACTCAGGGAGCTACTGATGCCTGCAGCAGTATGCATGCACTTCAAAAACATTAGAGAAAAGAGTGTTTGTTGTCTCATTCCGTTTCTAGAAAAATCTAACATGGGATGACAGAAGGATACTCAGAGGCTGCCTGGAGGTAGAGAGAGATTTCCTGGGGAAGTGTCTGAGAGCACCTCTTGGGGTGATGGGACATTGTGTACTTCCATTGTGGCCATAGCTGAAAATGCGTGCTGTGGCATACAGCACTCCCTCCCTAAAATGGCCTTCTTTTGTAAACCTTGTGTCTTCCATCATGAAAAAGTGTGCAGGCCCTGCCCTGGTTTGCACTGCACACAGGGGAGCCAAGGCACAGGGAGAGATCTGGGTGAGTGACGGAGGCGTTTTGACACCACAGGAAATACGAGGAGGAGACCAGCGAGAATGAGGCAGCAGCGGAGGAGGAGGAGGAAGAGGAGGGAGAAGAGGACGTCTTTGCTGAGAAAGCCTCCCCAGACATGGATGGGTACCCGGCGTTAAAGGTAGGAAGGCTGCTGTGGGGAGGTGGCCCCCAGTCCTTGAGTGCAGGCCTTCCGAAGGGGCTCAGGGCTGGGTCTTGTCTGCAGTGTCATGGGTAGGCCAGCAGTGGGTTGCTCAAAAGAGGCCCTGCCTGGGCTTTAAGTGACAGCCAACCAGGAAATGCTGAATTGCCTGTCTCTTTTCTTTTGCCCTCTCTGGTTTCCCTGTTGCTGTAAGAATATATCAAGCTTTGCAGTCATGTGGGTCTGGGTTCGAATGCTGGCTCTGCACCTGCCTAGCTGTTTGGTCTTAGGCAGATAACTTTGTCCCCCTCAAGCCTCCTCTCTCTTGTCTAAGATGGACACAGTAACACCAACCTTGACCATGGGCTTGAAGACTTTTTCAAAGGAGCCCACTTCTTCCTTTGAGGCTGCCGAAAATGCAGCAGGAAAAGGAAATCCTGTCAAAGTTTCTCTGTCTTCTGCCATCCCTGTCGTACTGGGGTGTCACAGCAGGATTTGCTGGGACCCCCAAGCAACTGGGGTGTCCCAGGAGAGCACTCTGTGGCTTTGCACCTGCAGGATGCATGGACCTGGAGCACCCACTGGGTTTGAGCTGCCCACCTGGGAGTGGAGCTGCAGGAGGCACACTGCCCAAAGGTGGAGGGGCTGAAAGTAGAACCTGGGCCCTTCCTTTAATTCCTCTCCAGTGAGGCATCGTTTTGCAATCGCACCACCCAGAGGAGGCACCTTTTTCATCATGACATGGGGAGACTCCGTAGGCTCCTTGCGTTTGGGTGCTTTTGTTAATCTTTTACAGTTGACTACAAGAAGACGTCTCACAGTTTGTGGGAAATGAATTAAAAAACTGGGGTGCAAAAGCTTTCTGATGTCCATACAGAATTTTTGCACAGTATTTCACAGACCTCCTGCAGATGCTTCCTACTGTGCCTAGCTGTAGAAAACCTGATTCCCAGACTTTAAAAAACTAGACTTGCCGTTTCTTCCGTCATTCTAAGAAAGCATCCTCACTTCTTGGCCAGGGCACTAGCAGCCTTGGCTGCTACATAAACCTTGATGATGGTCTATGCCTGGTCTGTCTGAGGCATCAGTACCTTTGCTACCTCTTATGCTCATGCGAGTTAGGTTTGCCACACCTGCCTTGGGGGAATGGGGACCGGCACTCCTGGCCTCGGCTCTCCTCCTGGCAGGACTGGGCTGATCCATCCAGCAAGATTGGAGCCAAAGAGGCCCCAGCTGTGCCTGTGGACCAAGGGCAAGGTGACAGGTGTCAGGGATAGCTGAGTGGTCTTGGGGTGGGTGGCTGAGACCGTATAGGTGCTGCTGGCCTCAAGGCTGTGGCTTCTTCCTTAGGTGGACAAAGAGACCAACACTGAAACCCCGGCCCCATCACCCACTGTGGTGCGGCCCAAGGACCGGAGGGTGGGCACACCGTCCCCGGGGCCGTTTCTTCGAGGAAGCACCATCATCCGTTCCAAGACCTTCTCCCCTGGACCCCAGAGCCAGTACGTGTGCCGGGTGAGTAGCCAGGGGAAGGGGAGGGAGCACCTTGCTTCCCCTCTCAGTAAGCGGGAGCCTCACAGAGTCCTAGGTGCCAGCCCGGATTGCTCTCACCTTGTTGGGTACCCTTGTGTGAGTGAACAGCCCTGATCCTCACTTTCCTTGTGTGGAGTTTGTAGACCTGCTTCATAGAATCATTTTAGATAAACCACACGTAGGGAACCTTTTTTCTGCCATGGGCCGTTTGGACATTTATAACATAATTCACGGGCCCTACAGGATTATCAGTTTAAAAATTAGCATGCTATATTGAATTTTGAGTCCTGCCTGCTGTTGCCTTGGCCAAATCGAGTGATTTTTTGGGCCTCCTATGGCCCATGGGCCAGATGCCCCCTCCCACCCCCCGAAAGAAGGGAAAAGGCCTGGTACCCTGTTCTTGATGGGTGTTACTATCACAATTTAAACCTGCTCACTTCCTCCTCGTCCTGAGCCTGCCCTTGCCGTGCAGGCAGCCCATTGTGGAAATCCCAGTGATCTCTCAAGGTCTCCACAGTGGAGGGCGTTTCTTCCCCACCTCCAGGGAAGTTCCACCGTGCAGCCGCAGTTGCAGAATGACAGCAGAACTTGCGCCTTACTTGATCGCGGGTTGTTGATTTTCGGTTGAACTTGGTGCTAACATTGCAAACCTAGGAAGGACAATTAAATAAGAATGCAGAAGCTTGGCAAACAATTCCAGTTCCTCTTGAGCAAAGGGGATACCTGGATCCACAGGCTGCACCTCCTCTTAGGGCAGCACGGGGCTGGGGCTGAGCAGTGGAGGCAGCTGCCCTCGGACAATGGGGTTGGGGAGCTTTCTCGTTCACGCCTCATGGCCTTCATAACCTGTTCCCCTTGCCAGTGTGCTCTTGCAGGCCCCACTGGGAGTTTATGGTGGCCTGCCGTGGCCTTTGTCCCTTCCAACCTTGACCTTGCCGTCCCCTTTCCTAGGCTACTTTCCTTCTCTCTGCCTCGCGTGGAGGGTCTGAGAACCTACTAAGTCTGGGGCCATGCACTTCATTCCCTAAAATAGAGCAGTGTCCCCGTGATTCCAGGAGAACATGCTGGTTCTATAGCCAGAGAAGGGTTGAACAGAAAGCCAACTGGTCGTTTCATGGTTACTTTTTCTGTGAGATAGGGACAGGAAAGGAACTGATTGGTTGACCTGAGGTTATTTTAGGTGACCTTTCTGTGAAAGGAACTTTATTATCACTGGGATTGAAGCTGGCCTATTGTAAACTTTGGCTGTTAGCTGTCTAATCCTGATTCCTCATAAGGTCAGATCAACAGCTCAGTTTCAGCTTGGTGACATGAACTCCAGCCTGGATGGCTCTGCTTTGAATTGTAGCAGGTCTGTGGGGGCCTGGAGCAAAAACTTGGTCCAAAACAATAGTCTCTTGTAATTTTTGTGTGCCAGGCTGCAGAACCAGCTCTCACTCTCCACTTCTTAGGAAAGACACAGATAAGACGTGTGTGTACCTTCCCAGAGCCCTGAGCTCAAGTGTTATGTCAACATCTTCCCTTCCCCTGTTCCAGGTAGAACCACTGGACACTAGCTAGAGGCATGAGCAGAATCTGGCTGATGAACGTTCCAGCAGGCCATTCCTGGAGGGCAGAACTGTGGAACCCCCCCCTACATGATCAGCCACAATTACCTGGCTGTTGTTACGGAGGGTGGGATGTTCCTTGGGGTCTCAACATCTGAGTACTCAGCATCCAAGCCCTGTACATACCAGGTTGATTAGAGAGCTTCATTTCCTCATAACGTGAAAATCTCACTCGTTGACTGGCTCCTTAGCAAATTAGTCCCCGCAAACACATGCCCCACAGCCCCTCTTAGTGGCAACATACACCTCTGCCTTCTGCATGGACTCCCTAGCGCACTGCTGAGCTTGTAAGCGTCTGAGAGGATAATGCAGGCACAGTGCATATTGACTGGGTATCCTGCAAGAGGATTTCCTGAAGTCGCTGAACAAAGGTGGGAGAGGCTACAAAGAAGCCAGCTCACTGCTGCAGAAGAGAAAATCTCGTGAATGCCTCAGAGGTGAATACATCGAAGGCTTTAGAAAAGCCTTTAGGATGGTGGATAAAACCCTCTGGTTTTTGTAAAATCGCCACCATGATGAACACAGAGTAGAAATCAAACACAAAAAGAATGTCACTCATCAGAAAAATTAGCATTGGACTCACTCATTTCCGTCAGGATTAGAACACATTTGTAATTTTGTTCAATGGCAAATAAAAATTAAAATAACTTTTTTAAAAAAGATTTATTTATTTGAAATTCAGAGTTACAGAGAGAAAGCAAGTGAGAGAGAAATATGTTTATCTGCTTTACTCCCCAGATGGCCACAACGCCTGGCCAGGCCAAAACCCGGAGCCAGGAGCTTCATTGGGTCTCCCACATGGGTGACAGGGGCCCAAACACTTGGGCCATCTTGTACTGCTTTTCCAAGGCCTTTAGCAGGGAGCCTCAGAAATTCGAGGGAAAGAAGGCAAGCCAAATCCTAGCCAGAATCATACCCCCAGGCCATTCAGGTGGGGATATCTGCTGCAGATTGTGGCCCCAGCCAGTCCTCCTACTGCCTCTGGGGTTCAGTACAGTAGTCCCCTCTTAGCTACAGTTTTGCTTTCTGCACTTTGAGCTACCCAGTCAACTGCAGTCCAAAAATGCTAAATGGAAAATTCCAGAATTAAAAAAGTTCATAGTTTTTAAATAGTAGGGGATTTTGAATAGCTTAGTGAAGCCTGGGATGTGAGTCATCCTGCTGTCCAGCGTATCCTTGTTGTATGTGCTACCCGCCCATTAGTCACGACAGCATTTTGGTTGTCAGACTGACCATGGTAGGTTTCCAGTGCTGTGCTCAGATCACTCCAAAGCTAGCAATGCTGGCATTTCAGATAGGCCAAAGAGAACCTATCAAGTGTTTCCTTTAAGTAAGAAGGTGACTTAGGAAAGTTATCTGGAGTTGCTAAGCTCTACAGTAAGTTGTTATTCTCTTATTGTAAATTAAACTTTGCTCTAGGAAAAAAATGTTTAGCGCTATCTGTGATTTCAGGCATCCACTGGGGGTCTTGGAATACCTCCCACAAGGATGGGGGTTGGTGCCTGTACCAATACCTCCCACAGGCTCCTGCCACTACAGTTCCCAGATGCTACAGCTGCAGCCATTTCTCACCAGCTGATGGCTTTTCTCTGACATACATGGCCCATTTGTAGAGCAAAAGAGGGCAACCTTTTAAACATGAGAGGCACAAGAACCGAGAATTGGGTCCTGCTGCCCAAGGTGTGACTCCATGCCTAGGTTAGTTGCATTCGATTGGCAGACCTTAGTCCTGGACTGCCTGGAATCAAAACGCTGGTACTGTGAGATTCACTGACGCGAGGTGGGCTTGCTTTCCATCAGGAATCCTAAGGTGGGATCTCCCCATCCACAGGAGGTGTCTCAAATACTAACCCCCCCCACACACACACAGCAAGAAAGAAAATGTATTTTTTGTGTCATCTGCAAGATGAGTTGTGTTAAATCTCATTTCATAGATGCAGAAACTGAGACCCAGAGAGTCAGCGCTTTGCCCTGGCTCACTCAGCCGCTGTGTGCAAAGCCAGGGTCTGACTCCAAAGCTTGCAGCCTTTCTGGTACTCAGAGCCACCACTTGAGGGCCTTCCTCTGGCCTCCTCAAGTCTGATTGTGAGTAGCCCCTTTCTGCTGGCCTGACATCACATTTCTGCACCCCCATTGCCTTCTGCACCGGTCGCTTCTCTGGTCTTCAGCATGGCCTGTGTCACTTGTGCACGTCCCTCACTCAAGCTGCCCCACTGGACACTGACCCCGACAGGTGGGGACGTGAATTACACCCGCCCAGCACCTGTGTGTTGATCAGTGGTGCCTTCACACTTGTTCGCTGATCCGTTTTGACTCGGTGCATCCATCCCTTCCAAGATTCTTGGTCTGGAACCAGCTGTCTGTGACTTTAAGTCATTTCTCTGCTCTCTACACCAGTTTCTCTGGTAAATGGAAGTAATAACAAGACAGTGATGTTCTCTGCTGTGTCTAGGATGAAATGCATTTGGCCAAGTTCTTTGCTAATTTAGCATTCATTGCTCTTTTATAACATGGTCTTTTTTTAAAGATAAATATATATATATATATATTTTTAATTTATCTGAAAGGCAGAGTTTCAGAGAGGAAGAGACAGAGAGAAATCCTCCATCTGCTAATTCACTTCCCAAATGGCTAGAGCTTGGCAGATCTGAAGCCAGGAGCCAGGAGCCTCCTCCGGGTCCCCCTGGTGGGTGCAGGGGCCCAAGTACTTGGGCCTTCCTCCACTGCCTTCCTGGGCCATAGCAGAGAGCTGGCTTGGAATTGGAGCATCCAGAACTTGAACTGGCACCCACATGGGATGCTGGTGCTGTGGGCTTTAACCCGCCACAGCTCCAGCCCCTATAACGTGGTCTTTTACACAAACAACCATCAGTTGTCCTGATACCTATTTCTGGTTGGTATGATACCTGTCCTACAGGTGCCACCTTTGAGTTGAAACAGTTTTTCTTCTGGCACCTTATGCAGCCAGAATTTTTTGTAGGAATCCACTCTAATTGTCAAGATGATCTACCCCTCTGCACCCCTGAGGCTTATCTGTAGCCTGGAGCTAGGGGAGGGTGGTGCCTTGCAGCCACACAGCCTGGGCCTGGAACTCTTACTTGAACCTTCTCAGTGCGTCTGAGCCTCAGTTCCCTCTCGTGACGCTTCTGGGAAGACTAAAGGAAACTGCCGACACAGCGCTGGTGCCTAGCAGCTGCCCCATCCCTGTGGCTGTCACTGGTGTTACTCTTGCCCTGGTTTGGGTTCTGGTTGAGACTGCCCAGCACAGTGGCTGTTTCATCAGGATGTCCCCAGGATTGCTGTGTTTATCAACTTAACAGGACTGTTACTGTCATTCTCATCTTGTTAACAACCATTACAATGACAACAGAACCAGCTTCTCAGGAGAGACCTTCGAAGTGCAATGACAGCTGCCAGGCAAACAGGCACAGTCGCCCTGGGGCCTGTGTCAGCCCCCTGACCATGGAGATAAACTGGAAAGAAGTCCCCTCCCTGCATTCCCCTTCCCGATGCACCACCCCTGGGGTGGTGAGACACATCATTACTAGCAAGGCGCCCCATCTTACCATTTGTCGGATTTGTAGCCTTGGATGGGGAACATTAGCCCCTGTGGGGAGTGTAAGTAACTCTGATGGACAGGATTCCTGTGGGGACAGGGGCGATCAGCACGGCCCTCATGGAGCCTGTCTGCCCCATCCTCGCTGAGGCTGTGGCCCCTGAGGTTTTGCATTTTACATTTTCATTTATGCATTTTTTTTTTGATAGGCAGAGTGGTCAGTGAGAGAGAGAGACAGAGAAAGGTCTTCCTTTTGCCGTTGGTTCACCCTCCAATGGCCGCTGCAGCCAGCGCACTGCGCTGATCCAAAGGCAGGAGCCAGGTGTTTATCCTGGTCTCCCATGCAGGTGCACGGCCCAAGGACCTGGGCCATCCTCCACTGCACTCCTGGGCCACAGCAGAGAGCTGGACAGGAAGAGGAGCGACCGGGACAGAATCTGGCGCCCTGACCGGGACTAGAACCCGATGTGCTGGTGCCGCAGGCAGAGGATTAGCCTATTGAGCCGCGGCGCCGGCCCATTTATGCATTTTTAAGATGCTTTTGAATTTCCTGAATGTATTGGTTATAAAAGCTTATTTATTTGAAAGAGTTACAGAGAGAGAAGGAGACACACACACACACACACACACACGCACGCACGCACACGGAAGGAGGGGGGTCCTCTACCTGCTGGTTCACTCCCCAAATGACTGCCAAAGCCGAAGCCAGGGGCTTCACCAGTCTCCCACATGAGTGTCAAGATGTTCCCCACCCAAGGCCACAAATCAGATGAATGGTAAGATGGGATACTTTAGCAGGGATCTGAATCACAAGTGGAGCAGCTGGGACTCCAACTGGCATCCATGTGGCCACAATGCTGGCCCAGCTGAGCCTATTTTTTTCAGTATTTCTGTATGTATGTATGTATTTGAAAGTCAGAACATCAGGGAAGGGGAAACAGACTCAACACACAGATCTTCTATTCATTGGTTCACGCCTCAAATGGCTGCAACGCCAGGGCTGGGCCAGGCTGAAACTAGGAGCCTGGAACTCCTTCTGGGTCTTTCACATGGGTGGCAGGGGCCCAAGCCCTTGCGTCAGTTTCCTCTGCCTTCCCAGGCACATTAGTGGGAAGCTGGATCAGAAGCGGAGCAGCTGGGACTTGAACCATTGAAAATGGTGGTTTGACCCTCTGTTCCCCATTGCTGGCCTTGGTCTTTTTAATATCAGTCTTGACAGTGGCTTCAGTGAAGTCAGCAAAGGCAAGCTCTGCGGGAGTCAGAAAGAGATGATGCAAGCAACCTTCGTGTACTAGGCAAGGAGGGCTGCATGTCTGATGTCACACTGCTGGAGTCAGACTCTGCTGTGTGCTGCCAGCTCGCCAGTGCAGGGCAAGTTGTACAAGCCAAGCCGTAAGGCTCTGTCACCTTGTTTGTAAAGCGGTGATGCTCTTATCACATGGGGTGGTTGGAAGGACTCAGTCAAATATTGCATCTCATTTAACATTATGTGGATACTAGCTTGCAGTTACAGCGCTGTGCACTATGCATGCTCAATATTGGCCTATACAGAAAAGGAGGGTCAGGATGAAGCCTGCAATAGGAAAGTCCTTTTGTTTGCCCAAGGAGCAGGACCTGGCTGAGTGGGGGAACCCAACCCCCTTCCTGGCCCCAGTGCACCTTCCAGAATGTGCTCTGACCATGCTTGACTTCCCATGACTTTTTCTCTCACAGCTGAATCGGAGTGACAGTGACAGCTCCACTCTGTCCAAAAAGCCACCTTTTGTTCGAAACTCCCTGGAGCGGCGCAGCGTCCGGATGAAGCGGGTAAGAGAGTCACCTTGAAGCCGCTTATGTCCCGAAGGCCCATGTCTTGCACCTGCCTCCCTTCTTCTCTGGCCATTTCTCCTGGGTAGTCACAGCTGTAAAGAATGTTACTTGTACAGACGTGACGCTGTTTGCATTTTAAGTCCTGTAGAGGTGCTGGGGAGGCGCCGAGGGTAACGGAACCTTCTGTTTGCACACTTGGCCTTGTCTGTCTGCATAGAAATCAGAGTCAGAATGAACTAACCAAGCTGAGCTGTCATGGTCAGCAGTCAGGGAGCAGGATCCCATGGGAGCCTGCTACGTGCTCTGTGCCTTGCGACATCCAGCCGGCTGACCAGTTCAAGGTCTGGCTGCTCTCCTTGCTGCAGAAAAGTCAGGATCCTCTGAGCACTGCCTGGATGCAGGGAAGTGCAAATGGGCTTCTCTCAGACCATACACAGGGAAGAGGCCCCAGGTATCCCTGGGGAGAAGTCTGGCCCTTCCTGGTGGGGACTGCACCCAGGGCTCAGGGTGGGGTGGTCTTAGATGATAGAGAGACTCCTGATCACGACTTGGAG
Organism: Oryctolagus cuniculus; assembly: GCF_051225735.1. Classification (NCBI taxonomy): domain Eukaryota; kingdom Metazoa; phylum Chordata; class Mammalia; order Lagomorpha; family Leporidae; genus Oryctolagus; species Oryctolagus cuniculus. The sequence goes on from NC_142872.1 coordinate 56,672,128, forward strand.
CAGTCAGGTTTGCAGGAGGTGCAGGGGCGTCTCCTCTTTCAGCACTGTAAAACCATACTACGTGGTGAGTTTGTGGACGCAGGAGAAGGAGCCACAATGTCAGAAAGCAAAGGAGAGAGAGAAAGTTAGAAAACAAAGTGACAGAGTACAGGCCAAGCCAGGATGCGACAGCCCCAAGTAGACCCAGGCCCCTCCAGCTCACCTGCGGACCTGCCCGCTGACAGCTGGAAACGGAGTCTGTCCTTGGCTTGCACCACCCCTGGGCCCACAGGACCCACTCCTACAGAAATGCCACTGGGGGCCCCAGTGGCTTCCCTGTGTTTCCTGCGAAGACCCCCATTCCCAACCAGGCCCTGTGGTGGCTCCCCTTTCATCACCATCTTCCCCTTAGCCAAGGGAATGACTTGCTAAGGGAGCCCTTGGTGATGGTCTGAGCACCCATAGGAACACGAGGGTCCACAGGGGCCCTTGGGTGCCACAGCTCTTGCTGTCACTCAGTGCCCAGGCAGCCTAAGCTGTGTTCTGCTGCAGCCTGAGTGGGCAAGTGCCTAAGATTCAACGTTGGCCAGAGCAAAGAATTGTTCTGAATCTGGAGACACACAGACCCACAAAGGGATTTCCTTGACCCTGTTTGCTTATAAGCACAAACCAGTGTTTTCCTAGAAGAATATTCTAGCACTTCTGCATTGAGCTGGCTTTTATTTCTGAAAGTGTGCATGCTGGCCTTGCAGAGGGAAGGTCTCGTGGCCTCTTATCCTTTGTCACAAATCCCTTTACTGGTCAGTGTGTTTGTTTTCTGTGCAGTAACAAATTACTACAAACTAAGCAGCTTAAGTCATGATGTCACAGTTTCCGTGGGCAGGAGCTTGGGCACAGATGGGCTGAGTCCTCTACCCAGGGCATATGTGGGCTGAAATCTAGGTGTTGGCTGTCTGCATCCTCACATGGACATTTCGCTAGGAAAGGAGTCATATCCTGGCGAGTTGTTGGCAGAAGGCACTGCCTTGTGTTTTTAGCTGGCTGTGAGCCATGGACCCCTCTCGGGTTCTCCTGGTCATTCCTTGCCCTGTGACCCTCTCTACCACGTCATTGAGCACAGAAAAAACCCACTCCATCTTGTCAGGGCTCACCTGAGGAGGTCAGGCCCACCGGCAATGCTCTGCCTTCTGTTTGAGTCACAGTGAGCCGATGAGCAACCTCATGGTGAAAGTGCTATCGTGGTATCCACATAGATCCCAGCACCCATATGGGATGCCAGCTCTGCAGGCAGTGGCTTTACCCACTATGCCCCAGCGCCATCCCCAATTCCATACTCTTTTCTAATCATCAGCAGTATTTGATGGGAGCAGAATTAATGATTGTATTAATGAGAATCCTTTACATTCAGATGAGTGAAGAACCCAACTCAAATCCTGCTTAAGGATGAACGAGGGTGTTTAATGCTCAGTTTGATGCAAAAGTCCAGGATGTTGCACCAGCTTCAGGCATTGATGGATCCAAGCATTGAAACAAGGTGGTCAAGCCTGAGTCCTCCTCAGAGCTTAGTTCTTGAACATGGTCACCCTGTGTGATGGGGAAGATGACCGGCATTAGTTCCAGGTGCATGTTTGGTGGTTTAGCCACCTGTGTGTAGAGTCATTGCCTTTTTCTAAGTAGTTCAGCAGAGTGCCAGCATCGAGTGTTGTTGGCCGGGCGTAGATAGCAGGCCCACTGCTGAGCCGGTCACCGGGATTCTGATTAGCCAAGTCCGGTTCACTTTTCTATCCCCAGTGCCCCACACAGACAGGTGGATTGAATGTGGAGGAGGAGTGGATCTGCAAGGGAACATGAGCATATGTGGTTCCTCTGTGAGTGAGAGAATGAGTGCTTCCCAAGCAGAAGCCATGAATGTCCCTGAGAGGGACGCGAGGTCAAGAAGATGTGACCTCTGCTCTCAAGGGCCGGGCTGACTCGCCTTGAGGAATCAGCTTCAGAGCGGGATGGTGGCAGGTGTCTGTCAGCTGAGGGCGCTGAGAGGCACGAGATCGCAGCCCTGCCAAGGTGGACTTGAAGCTTTCCCACTTATACTCTGTGCTTTCAACTCTGCGAGCCTTGGCTGTGCACTTGATAGCAGCTGCGACTCCCGTAGGGTTGCTGTGCAAATGAAAGGAGGTCGTGGAAATCAAGCACTTAGCACCATGCCAGGAACGTAGTAAGTGTGCCGTATGCGTGAGCTGTGTAAATGGGAGAGGTCAAGCCAAGCCTGGGGAACAGGCACACTGCATTTTTGCAGCAGTGGAAGTCTGCAGATAAACAAGGCAGGGAGCCTGAGACTCGGAGGAGGGGTCGTGTGGTCTCACTGGCTGGGGCCCTGTATGTAGTAACAGTCAAGGTCATCCCAACCCCCATCCCCCCACAGCCTTCATCTGTCAAATCCCTGCGCACCGAGCGCATGATCCGCACCTCGCTGGACCTCGAGCTAGACCTGCAGGCCACGAGGACCTGGCACAGCCAGCTGACTCAGGAGATCTCGTTGCTGAAGGAGCTCAAGGAGCAGCTTGAACAAGCCAAGAGCCACGGGGAGAAGGAGCTGCCGCCGGGGTTGCGGGAGGACGAGCGCTTCCGCCTGCTGTTGAGGATGCTGGAGAAGCGGGTGAGTGGCAGCTGTCCCAGTGACAAGGGAGCGGTCATGCTCTGCCCCAGGGCCAGGCAGTGGCCATGAGGGAGAGAGGCCAGCGCTTGCAAATGTGGTTTCCCCTACGTCTCTACCGATGGTGTCCTGCGGGCCCCTTCTTTGCATCAGCAAAGGCATCTGGGAATCCCTCTGCCTGCTGATTAACTGATTTTATTTTTTTAGATTTTTATTCATTCATTTTGAGAGGCAGTTACACAATCAGAGACAGAGAGAGAGGGAGAGGGAAAGCTCCCATTGACTAGTTCACTCCCCCAGATGCCCACAGTGGCTCCTGGAGCTAGGAACTCAATCCAGGTCTTGCACGTGGGTGGAAAGGACCCAAGTACTTGATCATCACTGCTGCCTCCCCTGGTCTGCATTCGCAGGAAGCGGGAGCCAGTTGCCAGTGTGGTATGAGACCCAGGCACTCGGATGTGGGACTCCGGTGTCTTAACCTCTTGGCCCAATGCCCACACCAGCTTTATTAAACCTTGAGCTCCAAGGCTCCCTTCTAGCAGTGACACCCATGTGTGCAAACCCTTGTGATTCTCTCATTTACTCTTGGGGTGTTTCCACACACTCATATTGGGCACAGCCTGTGTGCGGAGGCCTCCACACTCTCCACACTGGCCCAGCGCCTGCCTGTGCTGTCCCACAGAGCAGTCATCACCAAGAGAGAGAGGAGCCGATCACACCAGGGCTTGGTCCTGGCAAGGATCCCCTAGAGTTGGCACCTGCGGGCATCTCCAGCCCGCAGCAGTGACTATGATGGATTCCAGGGTTGATCAGAGAAAAAGGTAGAACCACAGCATAGCAGTGGTGCACCAGGCATTTTGCTTGGTCTGTGCTGACAGTTGGCAAGCACAGGAAGTCTCCTATGGCATGAGACCCTCCAAAGGCTCTGGGGGCCCGTCCACCAGCAGGGGGAATGCCAGAGAACTCCCAGGACAGAGGGGCGTCAGAGAGGGACTTAACTGTTTAGGTGATGTTGCTGGGCAGTGGGATGCGCAGTCACTGGGCCAGAGAATTCCAAGTGCAGCAGCAGCAGCAGCAGCTTGGGGACCTCTTATCTCCTTAGCATTTATCTTGCCCAGAGCTAGCATGTGTTGAATGCAGGGTATGCAAAGCAGGTATGTTATAAATGGCTTAAAAAAAAAAAAAAAGCTGCTTGTTTTAGCTTTAGTTAAAACAACTCAGTGGGTCAAAATTTGAATTTGGCACCAGCAGGCCTTTGAGCTAGCAGGTCCCAGATTGACATGAGAAAATAAACAACATAGGATCAATATATAAGGACCATCTTAGACTCATTTATAATACATAACACCTGCCACCATGGCTGCAGCCAGGACTGCTCAGCTCTGCTGAAATCCGGCTCCCACTGCAGGCTGTGACATCTTAGGCCAGGAACATGGTGGTGGACGTCATAGGCCTTGGTGTAGAAGCTCTCAGAGTTGCCAGCTGACTCCCACAGTTCATAGGTTCTGGAAGTATTTCTTCCTTTCTAATTTATTACTAATACCCTGTGTACTTAAAAGCCAGGTGGGAGTAAGAGCACTAAGGGAAAATAAGCATTAGAAAGGTTAAAGGAGGAGAAGAAAGTGAATATATCCCAAGCCTACAGTAACCCGGTTTTAGTTGGCTGTTATGTTTATCTTTGATCCTGATAGTAAAGGCAATAAGAGTAACAAAACAAGTGCCTTTATGTCCTGCCTTAAAAAAATATAAGCTAAGAAAATTTGACCTTCAAGTATTAAAAAGAAAAACAGTTCAGGCTCTCTGTGTTTTGTTCTGGACTTGCATAGGTTTTGTGGGGCTGGGGGTATAACATTGTACCTAAAGCTCTTAAGAACAATGGCATGGTTTGGAAGTGGGTCACTACTGCTTCTTAGTTGCTTATTGTTAGATAAATTTCTTTTTGTCTTTTGTGGGTTTTTTTTCGATTTATTTTTTTTATTTGAAAGGCAGAATGACAGAGAGAGAAACAGAGAGAGAGATCTTCCATCCACTGGTTCACTCTCCAAATGACTGCAAAAGCTGGGGCTGGGCCAGGCTGAAGCCAGGAGCCAAGAGCTCCATCCGGGTCTCCTACATGCATGGCAAGAGGCCCAACTACTTGAGCCATCCACCACTGCTTTCCCAGGTGCATTAGCAGGAAGCTGGCTGAGAAGCAGAGCAGCTCGGACTCAAACTGGTGCTCTGATATGGGATGCCAGTGTCGCAGTGAGCAGCTTAACCCACTACTCCATGACACTGGCCCCCAAAGAAATGTTGCACAAAATTTCTGAACCTCACGAGGTTCATGTTTGAAGCTCGGTCTGTATAGCAGAAGGAATTAGAAAAGTCTGCCTTCCTAGGTGGCCTGGCAGCGGCACACAATGCACCTGGCATCCCTCGCCTTCCCTCTCCCAAGAGATCCACAGAGGTACTTAATTCCCTGGCCCTCCAAATCAGGCCACTTCCACAGATGACACGAACACTTCCCCCCTCTTACCACCATTGAATACAGCAGATCCCACCATGGAGCAGGAAGAGGCTGCCTTTTACTCCTTGCTGTCATCACTTGGGACAGCAGCTTCCCCTTGACTGACCCATTTCTTTGCTTGCTCTGCCCTGCAGGTGGACCGAGGCGACCACAAGGGTGAGCTGCAGACAGACAAGATGATGAGGGCGGCCGCCAAGGATGTGCACAGGCTTCGAGGCCAGAGCTGCAAGGAGCCCCCGGAAGTGCAGTCTTTCAGGTAAGCCGTGGCCGTGGCTGTGGCTGGGGCCAGCGTGCCTTTCGCTTTCCCAGCCAGCATCCACCGTCTCGCTGCTCCCCCGCACTTCCTCCCAGCTGTCTCTGTAACAGATGCTCATCCTCTGCCAAGCCGTCCCTCGCGGTCCCTGAGCCCTGCCGTGCGCTTCCCTCGCCTGTCTTTTTCAGTCCCCACGCAGCTCGAGCTCATTTGTTAGGTCCTCCTGTTTAATGAATGAGCCACCTGCTCCGGCCTTTTCCTCGTAGCGTTCCCGTCACCGGTAATTGCAGAGGACTAGCTGAATGACAAATAAGCCGGGGTGACGGATGCTCGCCAGGCCTCCCAGGCTTGCCTGCTGCCTGCAGGACCTCAGGGAGGTGCTTTCTAGTGGCTCTGGAGCCGGGTGTATCGTAGGAGGTCCCCACATGCTGTTTGGCCTGGGCCTTCCATCCACAGGGGGCCTTGCACCCAGACGTCTGCCTGCACGTTTGTGTCTGTGCTAAAAGCAGAGTCTTTGGTGGAATACAAACACATACGAAGCTGCAACTTGTGGGACCGTGTTTTTGGACACCTCTTAATTTTTTTTAACAAATTAAAAACCGAAAACAAACACTGGCAATGGCCAAAGGGCCTTTGTAAACTCTCAGTGGCCCTTGCTTTGAACTGATGGTGGCTAGTCACTCTCATGGGCCCCCTAAAGCAGTGGTTCTCAACCAGGCAGGAGTTTGTCGCCACCAGAGGACAACTGGCAGTGTCCATACCTTATTGAGGATCACAACCAAAAGCCAGGGGTGCTGCTGACATCTCATGGGTACAGGCCAGGAATGTTGCTACGTGTACAAGACAAGCCCTCACAATGAAGAATTGTCTTGCCCAGGGTTGAGAATTTGGCACTGCAGTTAAGATGCCACTTGGAACAGCTGTGTCCCATTTGCAGGGCCTGGGTTCAAGTCCAGGCTCCACTCCCAATTCCAGCTTCTTGCTAATTTGCACCCTGAGAAGTAGCAGGTGATGGCTCAAGCACTCGGGTACCTGCCACCTGTGTGGGAGACCCAGATGGAGTTGCTGGCTCCTGGCTTTGGCCTGGCCCAGTGCCAGCTGTTGCAGGCATCTGAGAAGTGAATCAGTGGTTGGGAGTTTTCTTTCTCGGCCTGCTTCCCTCTCTGTCTCTGGCTCACTTACTCTCTTTTTGACCTGGCCCAGCCCAGCTGTTGCAGCCATTTGGGGAATGAACCAGTAGATGGAAGACCTCTCCCTCTCTCTGTCTCTCTGTCAATCAACTCTGCCTTTAAATAAATAAAAAAATCTTATTTAAAAAAAATAAAAAAGCCTGCTGCTAAAGAATGGCCTCGTTTTCAGGGAGAAGATGGCATTTTTCACGCGGCCCCGGATGCACATCCCTCCCCTGTCTGCAGATGATGTCTAGTCGCCAGACCGGCATTTGTTCCGCTGACCGCGCTGTGAGCATTGACTGTGGCTGAGATTATTTATGTGGTGTTATATGAAGGTACTGAGTCACAAGTCCTCCAGCACTCTCACTGGTTTGAAAACCAATGGATTCTTTTTTAGTTTGGGTTCTACTATTATTATTAAAAAGGAAAAACACACACAAAAAAAACCAGCATTAAAATGACAAGATTGTATAGTTTGTATATTTAGGAATGTATTTTTGAGAAAGAAAATTTAAATGAACTAAAGCAGTGTTACGTCGCTGCTCTTCTTAATAAAATTGTTTAGTTTTTTCTTTTTCTTTTTTGTACAGCTCCATCTTTTAGAAAATCTACTGCAGTAAGATAGCATCTAGGGGACGGTCATCCTCAAAGGACGTCCCGTGGATGTCGCAGCACAGCTAACCTTTCCTAGTCAATGTATTTTGTATGATACGAAAAAAATGCACAGACACCATTGGGGGGGATTCAGAGGTGCCCCACCCCAATCTTCAGGAGCTGTGATGTGTTTTTATGTGGCCGCCTGACTTGGAGCAGGCAGCACGGGGCTGGCCGAGCAGCCAGGTGCATGCTGGCGACAGGCCACTCCGGTCTCTGATGCCCAGTGATGCCACTGATGGGAGTGAGGGGAGGGCTATGGCAAACTCCATTCAGTTTGATCTCCTTCAATAAAGTGGCCTTTTGAAAAGAATCTTCTCATTCTTTGTCCCTCCTACTGATGTGTGAGCCTCCCTTGGCCCAGCCTCGCTTTCCCACCCATCCTCCGTCCTGGAAGCATTTTTCTCCACTCCGGTTTGTTCACTACATTAAAATGACAGCTCAGCTCATTGGGAATCCCAGCTCCCAGCTGCGACTGGGAATGCTCTCTCTGTGCTCTCTCTCCCCTTGTGGAATTCCACCCACACGCTGAGAGCTGACTTTGCAGTTTCATCAAGTGAGTATCCATCCATGTCATCCCCAGCTTGATCAGGGTGCATCTGGCAGCATACGGGTTGTACCAGGTGCTGTGCCTGAGGCCCCTGATGCTACCCAGCTCAGAGTCCTAATGAAGCTACTGTCTTTGCTGACCCTGTGACCTCATCTGCCCTTGTGGAAAGGTCACCGGACACCATGATGAGGAAGACGACCCAAGCCAGACAGAGTAGTGTATTCCTGTGGTTACCATAATTGGATCAAGCATGGCAAGGGGGTCTGGCTGGGCCAGACAGAGCTTGCCCTGGCATTGTTCATCTGAAGATGAGACTCTGTTCTCCCACATCTACCACTGTGGTTTCAGCTTTGGAAAGACACCAGTCAGCATAATGAGTCCAGCCTACAAAGAGAAACAGGTGCAAGAAGAGAGGCAAGAATGAGAGTGTCCTGGGTGTGGGGAGCAATCCGGACTAGACTAAGTTACTCGAATTAGGACTTATTCTATGCATCTGCTCTCCCACAATATGGCGCTGGGAAAGAAGTAAACAGCTTCCGCACAGCTGCCTCCAGTTCAACTAATAAACTGTAGGACTTGCTCCTGATTGGAGAGCAGCGTACTCGGCGTGTGGGCAGCCGAGTTGGGATTGGCGGAGGAGGACTATAAAGGAGGAGAGAGACGGCATGCATCAGTAACATCTATGGGGAACATCTAAGGGAACCCGTGCAGCCCCCGAGAGAACCGGCCGGCGGTGTGCCGCTCCCCTGCGGAAGTGGGGAATGCGGCCAGGGGGAACTGCCCTTCCACGGAGGTGGAAGGGATAGTAGCCAACCCGGGAAGAACCAGCAGCAAACCCGGGGAGGGCCGAGCAGACGAAAGAACAGCGCAGGGTCCTGTGTCGTTCCTCCACGAAGAGGGGGAGCGACACTGGGGGTGTTGTGGCCTAAATTCAGGGATACCCACAGTCTGCAACCTCCTCACTATTTGTATTCTGTTCGCTGAGCCAAGCCGAGAATGCTCTACTAACACATTGAAGGTCACGTGACAGAATTTCTTCTCCCAGTTGCACGTGGCTCCGTGTGCAGCTCTCCCTCCGAGGAGCTGCCCCCTCACACCCCCACAGTTCCACTTCTATGAAGCAGAGTTCCGCACGCCCTCCTTGGGTACAAAAGAGGCTACGTGGAGTGTCTTCTGCTGGTGCACTAAGCATGTCTGCGAAGAGCCAGACCAGCAGTGGAAGCCGGGAGAGCCTCTTCCAGCCGTGGTGTTTGAATTTCCCATAAGCAACTGCCTACACGGGCATGTGCATGCCTGGAAAGACGTCAGAGAACAAGTCAAGAAATGTCCACGTGGAATCACGCATGGTCTTCTCTGGAATCTTCAGGAAAGAGGCCCAGAAACGTGAAATGGCCTGCTCAAGTCACACAGATGGTCAGTGGCTGGGGCTAGGAGGAGATTCTGTGTCCGACTCCAACCTCTCTTCTCTTTCAATCCCAGTGAGTGTTTTGGGTGGCACTACCATGTCACAGGGGGCCCTAAGTTTTGAAAATGAAGGGGTGGAAGCCTGTGCAGCCCCTCTCTGCAGGAGGAGAGGGAGAAAGGCAGGGCCCGAGGATAGTAACCTAAGACAAGGCTCATGAACCCTGCTGGGTCCCACTGCCCCACCATGAAGGAAGCCAACAATTTCCTTTTTGCCTTATTGTGTGATTGGCATCTGTCCTTCCTGCCTTGCAGAAATTCTAACCACTGAGATTCTTGCAGTCACCTGACCCCTGGCTAACTGGGCTCCAGCCACACTGACCCTCCACTGGTGGCTTCCAGCCACCAAGGCTTTGCAGTTCAAGGTCCTTGTGCTGGGACATTCTGTTGCCTGGGTCTTCATGCTGCCTGCCCATGCCCACTCTGTCGCTTGCTCCACCATCAGATTTCAGTGCAAGCCTTGTCCCTCCAAGAGTCCTAACCCACCCTGGGCTCCCTACCCAGCATTGTCCCCGTGCAGTTCCGTCTGACTCTGACCTGATGTGTTGGTGGAGAGCACTATCTTTGCAGTACAGTGTCACGTCCTCCCCCACTGTCTCTCCCCTGTGGAGTGTTGAGCTCTTAAAGCAGGCCCCTTAGTGTCTGTGAGACTGTTGCAGACTGGCTTCTTCATAAATGTTGGGGAATGAGTCAAATGAATGTAATGAGAAGTCTTCCCCAAGGGTGTGCGTATCCTCTGCTCCTTTGTCATTCCTTACCAGGTAGTCTGGAAGGTTCTGGGAGGACCAGGAGTCCTATAGACTGTTCTTGTTGGGTGTCCAGATTCAGACCCTCTCTGATCCAGCTCGATGCTATGCACCCCACTCCCAAACACACACATGACCCGAAAGCATAAAGAAGCAGAAGTGATTGGGAACGAATACACACACACACACACACACACACACACTCACACAGAGAGAATGTGTCGGTTCTTTGAAGAAAAAGGCAGCTAATTTACCCTGAAGTCCATCCTTTTCCTTTTTAACCTCTGTGTTCTTATAACATCTAGGTTTTATTTTTTTAAAAAAAGACTTTCCATCCACTAATTCACTCTCCAAATGACTTCAGTGGCTGGAGTTAGTCCAAGCCAAAGCCTGGAGCCCGGAACTTCATCCTAGTCTCCTGTATGGATGGCAGGGCCCAGGTATGTGCACCATCTTCCACTGCCTCCCCAAGCACATTAGCAGGAAGCTGGATTGGAAGTGGAGCAGCCAGGACTCGAATCACTGCTGCTAGACCAGTTATTTTAACAGCTATCACTGCAGAAATACAAAGGTAATCAAGAGCCACAGAAGCAAATCTTTGCACCCAGTGTGTCCTAGGCAGTGCTCTCAAGTTTACTTATTTTTAATTCCTTTGTCCTCATAATGACCCTAAGAGATACTCATAATAATCTTTGTTTCACAGTTGAGAAAACTGGTCCAGGAGGGTTAAGTCGCTTGCCCATGGGGCATGTTTAGTCCAGTGGTCAAGATGCCAGTTAAGAGTGCCTGGGTTCGATTCCCAGCTCTCGCTGCTGACTCTCCCTGCTAATGCAGATCTTGGGAGGCAGTGGTGAGGACCCTGCTCCCTGGACTCCTGTCAGCCACTTGGAAGAGTGGAGCGAGTTCCCAGCCTCCCTCCCATGGCAGGCATTTGGCAAGTGGGCCAGAGGATGGCAGCCTCTTCTCTCTGCTCTGTCTCGTGTGTGTGTGTGTGTGTGTGTGTGTGTGTGTGTGTACGTGTACACGCATGCGCCTTTCAGGTAACTTGAAAAAAACAACCAGAAGATGACTTGCCCGACATGCAGTTGGTCAGTGGTAGTATGGGGAACCCCAGCGTGTGCTCTCCAAGATGCTTCACAGCAGTGACAAGTCCTTGTCATAGGTCTTTCCCCACCCTTCCAGGTCCCTCCCTGAAAACCACCTCTACTGCCAGTTACTGCCACATCCTTCCAGAGGGGCAATGCAAATTTAATCTTCTGTTTCTATCTAAAACTATATAATAATGATATTATTCCGTGTCTTGTCTTTCCTCTGTGATGCATCTATAAGCCACCCCATGCTTTTTAACAACTGTGTAATATTCCACTAAACAGAGCTATCATAAATCACCTGAAGGATGTGTATGGTGTAGCCAATCACTTGCTTTTACAAACTGTGTGATTTCTCTTTTTAGCCACATACCTTTCACACATATCTGATGTATCTGTAGCTACACTATCAGAGCTTCGTGTGCAACTGTACAGTCCCTCTCAGTTATTCTCAGCATGCTTGCTGTCTCTGTTGCTTGGAGAGCAGTGGAAGCAGATGTGACTCTGGAACCTAAAAGTCAAGGTTGCAGCTACTTCCAGCCCCAGGATTTTGCACAAGGTGATGTTCCCTTCCATAAGTGACGCAGAGACCACTGGGATCATCACAGTAGGTACAACAGATGTGGTACTGATGAATGGGATTCTATATTCTAGAATGCTATAATATAGTAAGGAGTAGAATCTCTGATGTGGCAAATATAATCATGGGTTTACAAGCAGCCATCGAGTCCCTCATGACTCTACTTGAGTCTCATCAGGAATAACAAGGATGTATGCTTGGCATTGTAGCACGTTTCTCCACTTGCATTTATGCATTTGACTGTTGGTTTTATCTCTGCTTATTAGAATGTTGGAGACACAGGGCAGGCGCCATGCATATCTTGCTTGGTATTTTAGCCCCAGGCAGAGAGCGGTGCCTAACAGATGGCAGAACCTCCAGGTCAGTCGGTGAGTGAATGAAGCGAAGACCAAGTGCTAATTCCAGTCCTGCTAGGTCACAGCAGGAATGGGAGCCAGCACTTTGCAGTGGTGCTCGGCCGTCTTGACAGGCGGTGGTGATAACCAGACTCAGTGCAGGGTTTCTCCAAACAAGGCGTGGATCCTGCTGTGCCTTGGAACTCAGCATCGCTGTGCCCCAAAAGCACAAGTGTTGAGTGCTTGGTCCCCCAAGTCTTAAGTTAATGGCATGAAGAAGGCTGAAGCCTAATCCAATCATGGTGTCTCTGGGTGCAGCCTTTAGGAAGTGAGGGAAGGGGGAAAACTTGTTAGAGTGGGGACTGTGATCAAATTGTGGTGCCTTTGTGAGGGGAGGCACAAACACCCACGTGCTCCCTCTCGCCACGTGGTGCTCTGCCAGCTGGGGATTCTGCCGGTGAGAGCACCGTCACCACATACTAAATGAGGGGTGCCACCCGATCTTGGATGATGAACCTCCAAAATAAACCTGTTTGCCTCATAAGTAGCCTTTGTCAGGCATTCCATTAGAGGGATGAAACACTGACCGAGATACCATTGGCAGCACGTGAGACTGGTACTAGTGTCCGGCTAGTGTCCGGTCTCCTTCCTTTTTGTTTGCAAATAAATACAGTTCTTGCCACAGGCCATTTGCTTGTTATCCGCTCTTCCTAGGACATCCCCTGTCCTTTCAGTTAGGAAGCCAGTTCTTGGGGCAGACATTAGGTACAGTAGTTAAATTGCTGCCCTTGGGGCCGGTGTGTGGCACAGCATGTGAAGCCACAGCCTGGGACACCAGCATCCCACATCAGAGCGCTGGTTCGAGTCCCAGCTGCTCTGCTTTCTGATTCAGCTTCTTGCAAAGGTGACTGGAAAAGCAGTGGAAGCTCCTGACTCCTGGCTTCAGATCGGCGCAGTTCCAGCCATTGCGGCCATTTGGGGAGTGAACCAGCGGATGGAAGAATCCTCTCCCCACTCCCTGCCTCTGCCTCTTTGTAACTCTTTCAAATAAAATAAATAAATAAATAAAAATGTTCTAGACTCTGTTGTTGCTGTTTTGGACTGGACCAGCAGGTGGAAGATCTGTCTATCTCTTCATCTGTAAGTCTGCCTTTCAAATAATAAAGTTTAAAAAAAAAAAGCCACTATTGTTAAGAGGCTGCTTGGTACGTCTGCATCTTGGGTTCCTGAGATCAAGTTCCGATTCTGTTGCTGATGTCAGCTTCAAGCTAATGTGCAGCACGTGAGGCAGCAGTGGTGGCTCAGGTGGGAGACTCGTGTGAGTTCCTGGCTCCTGGCTTTGGCCCCTGGCCTGGCATGTTGTTGGCTTTTGGGGAATAAACCGGCAGGTGGGATCGCTGTGCCTTTCAAATTAACAAAAATATATATTGGGGCAGGTGTCTCACATAGCAGTTAAAACCCTGCTTGGAACATCACCAAATCCTCTATCAGAGTACCTGGGTTGGAGTCCAGCTTCCTGTTAATGCAGATCCTTGGAGACAGCAGAGATGGCCCAACTCGGGCTCCTGCACCCATATGGGAGACCTGGGTTGAGTTCCGGGCTCCTAGCTTCAGCTTGGCCCGCCTCCAGCTATTTGGGGCCAGTCATCTGGGAGATCTGTTTTTGTCTCTTCCCCCTCTGGCTTTCTTTCTCTCTACCCTTCAAATAAGTAAAATAACATTTTTAAAGTTGTGATGAGATTTTGGGTATTAACTCAAACAGCTACACTGGGATATGAATTTTAGAAATTCTTTTATGAGGCATGCATGCAAAAAAGCTCTAAGTACCACAGCTATGGAGCTAGGTGCCCTATCCCTATAAGATGTATATCGCAGGGTATCTGTTTAAGAGTTTAACATACACACACACACACATGCTCTTTATGTATTTATATTACTTAGTCTTTAAAAAGGAAATGCTGTCCTATGCAGCTACCTGGATAAACCTGGGACATTATGCTGAGTGAAGTGGACAGAATACAGCAATAGAGTTACCACATGAACTCACTCACGTGTGCAATCTAAGAGCTCATAGAAGCTGAGGGTAGAATCATGGTTGCCATGTCATGGAGGTGGGGACAGAGAACTGAGTAGGTCAGAGGGTGCCAACTCTCCATTGGAAAGGTCGCATGCATTCTGGAGAGCTAATATATAGGATGGTGACCACAAATAATACTGTGTACTTGAAACTGGTTAAGAGATACTTGTTATTTTTTTTTTTTTTAAAGATTTGTTTGAAAGGCAGTGTGACAGAGAGATAGAGGAAGACAGAGACATCTTTCATCTGCTGGTTCACTGCCCAAATTGCTACAACTCCTGGGCCTAGGCCAGACCAAAGCCAGGAGCTTGGAGGAAGGAACTCCATCCAGGTCTTCCACGTCAGTGGCAGGGGCTCAAGCACGTGGGCCAGCCATCTGCTGCTTTCCCAGCGGCCTTAAGTAGGAAACTGGATAGGAAGTAGAACAACCAGGACTTGAACCTACACTCTGATAGGCTATGCCAGTGTCCCAGGCAGCTGCTTAACCTATTATGCCAGAACGTGGAGCCAAGAGATGAGATCTTTAGCATCTTACACACACCCATCCGTGCACGCTCACATAAAACACAAAATTGTGCGTTAATTAGTTTGATTGTAGTAATCATTTCACAATCGACATGTATCAAAACATCATGTACCTAATTAATATATACGAGTTTTGTCAGAGTGTAGTAAAACTGGGAGAATAAAAAGTACATTAAAGGTTTGTAAATGTCACCTACTCAGATCTTATCCCAAGCAAGTCACTCTATCCCATTAGTCTCCCGTCAATTAAAACACTTGTTTTTGTGTCTGCTCTTTCCACTCTAAAAGGTGGCCTCTGTGACTGAATCTGTATCTGCCAGTCTGGCATACTCTGGCATATTTGTGCAATAAATGCTTATTGACCCAGGGAATGATTTGTTCATCTGTCCCCATTTCACAGAGGAGTAAGCTGAGGCCTCTGAGGGAGGTTCTAGGTAAGTGCCTCTGTCCATATCAGTCCTAGCATAGGACAGCTCTGGTCCGCCTAAACAGTTAGTTCTCTCCCCTTGCCCAGATGGTCGGAGGGCTGCAGCCCAGCTCCCAGCACAGGCATCCTCGTAGTGTCGCCCGCGTCCCGCCAGGGGGCAGCAGCGGTGGCGGTTCCCAAAACGACCGAAACCGAGAGGCTAGAGGGGGTTTCCGCTTCCGGACAAGGCTGGTCACTTCCGCTTCCGGCCACTTGGCGTGTGGGGCGCAGAAGAGAGGATGGAAGGACTTGTGGCTCTGTGCGCCGCGCGGCTGCTGCAGCAGGTGAGATCCTGTGGGACCCCAGGGAGGAACTTGAAGGGGAGGGAGCGGGGCCTGGCTCCAGTAGCATTAGCGACGGGCGGGGCGGCGGCCAGGCTGGGATCACCCTGGTGTCCGACGCCGGGGGCGAGGTCCAGAGACCCAGGAGTGCGTTGCCTCGGGCGCACACGCCCTCGGAGGGACCGATTTCCCTGCTGCGCTGGGGCAGAGGTGGCAGAGGAAGAAGCGTTTATTCCGAGGCCGGTGTGGCTGTGACTGTGTGGGAAGCGGAGGCGCCTGGGCTGTCCCAGGCGTCCTGGGGGTCTGCGGTGGGCTGGACGCCGTCCGGGTCAGTGCGAGTCTCCAGACTGCCGCTTCCCCGCCCACGCGCTCCTTCAGTGAATGCAGGGGCTTGGGCCACCTGATTAAAGTACGGACACCTGGGACCCGTGTGTCCCTCTCAGAATTTCTCTGCTACGGCGCGGGGAGGTTGCCGATAAGCCCAGGGGCGTTTCGTTACCACCCGGTGCGTCCTGCCTTCACCTCTGCGGGGGGTGGGGGGGTGGGGGGCACGGTTGGCGTTCATACAGGTGGCAGTGGCACTGCCCAGGTAGTGACCCGTTAGGCCCAGGGGAGGAAGGCTGTAAGAAAGCAGTTTACCGCAGCCTCTCCCCTTGCGAGAACTCGCTCGTGCTGCGAAGTCGGCAGCCGCAGAGTGCATTTGGTCAGGTGAATCGGGAAGTCATTGAGCGTTGCGAGCCATATGTTTCTTAGCACTGAGTTGTGACTTAGAAATTATTTAGGTAATTTCTGAAGACTGGTTAGTTCAGCCTCTGGAACGTAATGCACGTTTCTTCTATAACACTTTTTTTTTTTTTTTAAGAAAATACATTCTGTAGTTATAGTTGTCTTCTGGAAGGTAACTAACTCTCAAATTTCAAATGAGAACTCTCCCTGGCTTGCTTGCTTTCTGAATTGATGTCTTGCAGTTTATGTGTATAAGTGCAAAATTGGTCTAGGACCTAAGGCCCTGGAAATTGTAGGAAATGCAAGCGTGGGGGTCCATGTGTGGCCCTGGACTCGAGGTGCTGATTGGGACCCCTGCAGCCCATGTGGGATCTCCTGGAGTAAGAGCCCTTACTGCCTCTGGCTTCCTGCTGATGCCACCTGCAGGTTGCAGGGTGGTGTCTTAAGTACTTGGGTCCTCCCATCCGGTCAATGATCACATCGGAGCCCCTGGCTTAGACCTGGCACCCTGATTCTTGGGGACATTTTGGTGAGTGAACTAGCATGTGGAAGCGCTTTCTCTCATGCCTTTCAAATAAAAAAGTTTTTTAAAAATGCAGGTTTTCCATGAACTTTCTGAAGATTCTGTCTGCTAAGCATTCCTGTTCCTCCCCAGGAACAAGAATATGTTAATATTAGTATGTTACTATCAGCCGGGAGAACAAAGCCAGTGCTTTTCCAGGTGGAAATCGGTCATTTCCGTCACCTCCCTCGTGTCTTGCTCACAGGAAACGAACAAGTTTATGGTGCAGTTCATCTTAGAATGGAAGCCACTGATCATTCTGAGCAAAGTGCCTTTCTTTTATAGGAAAAAGAAATCAAGTCTCTGAATGCTGAAATTGACCAGTTGAAAAACCGGGTCTGTTTAGAAACTTCCCCAAATTTGGAGCACTTGCGAGAAGAAAATTTAAAGTTGAAGTATCGCCTAAATATTCTTCGTAAGGTGAGTCCTCTGCATTCCAGTTTCATTCTCTACTTTGGATTTTGTATCTTTTTTTGAAAAAGCTTTGTTAATGAATATTCTGTAAGTGTACCCTGCATAATTTGAGAAAAGGAGGTTGGAAACCTTATCCTTCTCTGTGCAGTGAACAGGTTAGGGCTCAGTTAATTGGTTGGCATTTTCCCGTCCTTCCTGGATGCTTTGAAGTATGTCATCATCCTGAATGATGAGCTCATTTAGAGTGGGATTTAACTAGGGTTGACACTTGACTTTGGATCGCTTATGCCCATGCCTGAATATATCCACATTTCTTCCCTGCACTAAGTTAATTGCTTGACAATTTTTAGTTTATATTTTGTAGTATCTTTTTTCCCTTGATAATTCAAAATACTTTGTAAAGCTTATGTGGTATTTATTTAATGACCTCATAACGTAACAGTGTTTATCAGTTTTGTCAAAAAAAAATCAGCTTGCTTCAGTGTTTTGGCCTGCTTTTCAAGTTTGCTAATGACACATTCCGGGGCTGACCTCATTCCCATAATTGTTCTGTGTGTGTGCTGATTTCAGACAGGCTGCGCTGGTGTTACATCTTTTCTCCATGTTCTCCAAATCATAGCCTCTACCTGCTCCATTGTCATGAAGTCTCTTTTATTACATTTGCGATCAGCAATGCTTGAAGTAATTTGACCTTGAAACCTTTTAAAAATCACACAGTTACCAAAAGAATCACTTCTTTCTGGTTACATCATTCATTCTGCACATTCTTAGGCTCTCCTGTCAAATTTATTTTACATCAAAAGTATTGTTGACTGCTAATAGGGTATTTCAAAAACTTTGTGGAAGGTAGAATAAAAAGGCTATTTTGGTGCAGAGAGATGAAATGCATGCATACAAGGGGTCTTCAAGAAGAAATTGAAATACATATGTAAAAAGATACTTATGGTATATTAGAAAAACTGCCTAAATTTCCAATTTTTCTTGTACCAAAATAAACATTATCTTACATGTCCATTTTCTACAAGCTGTTTGAATTACCCTCACATGTCTTAGAGGCTATGAGGGGCCCCATATAAGGGGAAGTACAGTGTATTCTATTACATATATATCTGGCGTGCAGATTAGTTCACTTATATGGATAGGAGAATGTTGTCAGTGGAGTGTGGATGACACATCGAAATTTTTTTTTAAAGATTTTATTTGTTTACTTGAAAGAGTAACAGAGGCAGAGAGAGAGAGAGAGAGCGAGCGAGTGAGTGAGCTGTTCATGTACTGGTTCACTCCCCAGATGGCCGCAACGGCCAGAGCTACACCAATCCGAAGTCAGAAGCCAGGAGCTTCTTCCTTGTCTCCCACGCAGATGCAGGGTCCCAAGGACTTGAGCCATATTCTGCTTTCCCAGGCCATAGCAGAGAGCTGGATCGGAAGTGGAGCAGCCAAGACTGGAACTGGTGCCCATATGGGATGCCGGCACTGCAGGCATCTTTACCCACTATGCCACAAGCCAGTCCCACATCAATTGTTTTATAAATATTTTGCTCTAGCAAGTAAGCAGCTGGACACAGACACACAGCACAACTTAAAATAGCAAGCCTCTTGGGTAGTGCTGTGGCTGTCTACTCCACCTGGCTCGCTGTAGCCTTGCGTTCAGACTCGGAACACTTTTTGGATTGTTGTCTTGGTGGTGTTTTAACCTTGTTTTCATTAACTTAGCTCTCTGAGTTGTTCCATATGCATACTTCCATCAAGCTGTTGTGTTTTTAAGTAGTCTTATATTTATTTAGTGCTTATTAAGAATTGTATGCACATTTTTACTGCTGATTTTTTTTAAAGATTTATTTATGTATTTGAAAGGCATAGTTACACAGAGGCAGGGAAGGGAGAGAGGTCTTCCATCCACTGGTTCACTCCCTAAATGACCAAAGTGGCTGGAGCTGGGTAGATCCAAAGCCCAGGAGCTTCTTTTGGATCTCCCACTCGGGTGCAGGGGCCTAAGGACTTGGGCCATCTTCCACTGCTTTCCCAGGCTAAAGCAGAGAGCTGGATCAGAAGTAGAGCAGCCAGGACTCGAACTGGCACCCATACGAGATGCTGGCACTGCAGGCAAAAGCTTTTCCTGCTGTGGCACAGTGCCAGCCCCTACTGGTACTTTTAAGATTGCTGTTGTCATAGGTGCTTATGTTACAAAGTCAAATTGATTTTGAATAATTGGCTTCTAATCTTAATTTTTGCAAAAGGTACTATTTTGAGCATGTAACTTTTTTACATATTGTGAAATTTTTCAGAATATTTAGGTCAGGTTGTAGCAGAGATGCTCATGCTGCATTGCCCTTTTTTTTTTTTTTTTAAGATTTATTTAGTTATGTATTTGAAAGGTAGAGTTAGATCTTTAACCCACTGGTTCCCTCTCCAAATGACTGTAACAGCCAGGGCTGGGCCAAGCAGGAGTCAGGAGCTTCTTCTGTCTCTCCAACCTGAATGGCAGATGCCCAGGCACTTAGGCTATCTTCTGTTGCTGTCCAGGGCACATCACACCATTTGCTTTTTGATTAAATTGTGGTTAGAGTTTATGCAGTATTTTCATTTGTTTTCTATTAAAAGCATATGTGCTGGGGACGGCAGTGTGGAGTAGTGGGTAAAGCTGCTGCCTGCAGTGCTAGTATCCCATATGGGCGCCAGTTCAAGACCCAGATACTCCACTTCTGATTCAGCTCTCTGCTATGGCCTAGGAAAGCAGTAGAAGATGGCCCAAGTCCCTGGGGCCCTGCACCTGCGTGGGATACCCAGAAGAAGCTCCTGACTGTTCAGATTGGCACAGCTCCAGCCATTGCGACCATCTGGGTAGTGAACCAGTGAATGGAAGATCTTTCCCTCTATATAACTCTGCCTTTCAAATCTTAAAAAAAAAAAAAAAAAAGTGGATATGCTTATTTACCATTATTTGATAAGCTTCTGTACCTTATGTGTCAGGAGCAATGCTTGGTGGCAAGATTAGACTTTCCCTGCATCCAGCAGTGCAGTGGTAGACACACATGATGTTGGGGAGGGTGAGAAGTGCAGCAGGAGAGGTATGTGCCATTTCAATGGGTACATTCTCCTTCAGAGGGAATCAGAAAGAGGAGTTCAGAATGGTCCAAAATGGGATTATTTAGCAATAAGACAAAACTACCTGCTTTTCTGGTATATTGATACTACTGGTTTTGTTCCTTTTCATTTTGTGACTTAGAAGTGGTCAGTGTTTCTTTGGAGAGAATGTATTTTTCGTTTGTTTTTTGATCATTGAGTATTCATTTCTAATATTGTATAATATTATATAATATTGTATATATTGTATAATTTCTAATATTTATAATAATATATAAGTAGTTACTTAGAACTGAATTTTTTTTTTTAAGATAATTTATTTGAGAGGCAGAGTTACAGACTGAGGGAGAGACAGAGAGAGGTCTTCATCTGCTGGTTCACTCCCCAAATGGCTGCAATAGCCAGAGCTGGGATGATCTGGTCAGGAGCTTCTTCATGGTCTCCCATGCAGGTGCAGGAGCCCAAGCACTTGGGCCACTTTGCGCTGCTTTCCCATGCCATCAGCAGGGAGCTGGATCGGAAGTGGAGCAGCCGGGACCTGAACTGACACCCATATGGGAGGCTTAACCTACACATGGCATTGGGCCCCAGAACTGAATTTTTTTTTTTTTTTTAAGATTGGTTTATTTATTTTAGTTAGAGGAATAGAAAGAGCAGTATTGCATCCTCTAGATCACTTTGCAAATGGCTGCAACTGCTAGGGCTGGGACAAGCTGAAGCCTAGAACTGCATCCGGATCTCCCATGTAGGTGTAGGGGCTCAAGGACTTGGGCCATCTCCCATTGCTTTCCCAGGCACCTTAGCAGGGGGCTGGATCAGAAGTGGTTCATCCAGTATTCGAACTATTAGCCCAGGTGTGATGTTGACCTTGCAGATGGCAGCTTAAGCCACTGCACCACAACACTGGCTCCAGGACTGATTTTTTAGGGTTTTTTTTTATTATCATTTTTATTTGAAGGGCAAGGACAGAGGGTCAGAGACTGATCTTCCATCTACTGGTTGACTCCAAAACACCCCTGTGTCAGGGCTGGGCGAGGCTGAAGTCAATAGTCCAGAACTCCACGTTGGTCTCCCACATGGGTAGCAAGAACCAAAGTACTTCAGCTGCCACTTGCCCAGGGTACGCATGCATTAGCAGGAAGCTGGATCAGAAGTGGAGTAGCTGGAACTTGAACTGTGCACTCCAGTTTGAGATGCAGGCATCTCACATGGTGACTGCACCAAACACTAACCCCAGGACTCATTTCATACTAATTTCTCAGAGCTTTGGAGACTGAGAGGATTCAGAAATCCCTTCCTACTGCCCGCCCCTGGTTTCTGTTTTGATGGAACAAATGTAGATAATAAGACATCAGGGCTCTTCCCATGGATGCTTTAGATGCCATGGGATGAATTTGTCCTGTTACATACCTCGGTAAGTCCCAGCCACGAGAGCATTACGCTATGAGTGCATGTTCACATTTGGTTTTTCTCAGCACAGCGGAAGGTTTGGGGAGGTGTTACACAATGGTAGAGAATTTTATTAACATATTTCCAGTGTTTGCCTACAGAGTCTTCAAGCAGAAAGAAGCAGGCCAACTAAAAATATGATTAACATCAATAGCCGTCTCCAGGAAGTCTTCGGTTGTGCTATTAAGGCTGCCTACCCAGATTTGGAAAACCCTCCTTTGTTAGTAACACCAAGTCAGCAGCCTAAGTTTGGGGACTATCAGTGCAACAGTGCTATGGGTATTTGTCAGGTAATGTATTCCTATGACTTTGCTGAATATCTTAAGTATTACCATCATTACCCTGCCTGTAAAGTAATAGCAAATTATTGTATCCTTAATGAAGAAGACGTTTTCCAGTTTGAAGAACTTAAGAGGCATGCATGCTTTCAATAGTTTTTAAAGGAAAACAGGGATTTGAATTTTCATTTAGGTTTTATGTTCTCGATATTTAAGTGTTCTCAATATTTAAGGGCCATAGTTGGTGTGATTTTTATTTTGGCACCTTTTTTCTTTTATGTCCAGTGTTGCTGTGAGTTGTTAATGACTGCTGGAGGTGAGAAATTAAAAGTTACTGTTTACCATATAGCATCCTCATCGGTGATTTTATGCCATTGTGGTGTCTATGCGGCAGGCTTTCATTTTTATTTCATTTTGTATGTATTTCATTTTTAGCAGTGATACTGTTGTGTTTGTGGTTAGCTGCACCTGACTTGGTTCATTTACCTTTTGTTTGCTATAGAAGAAAGGGTTTCTCTGAAGAGTCCAAAATCTTTTCTGTAAGCATGCTGTTTATTACTTACGTCTGAGTATTGTATGCCTTCATGACTCAAAAACTGGAAATGTAATTATACTGAGACCAGGCTTTGTAGCTGTAGACATTGTTGCATCTTTATTTTAATGGTTCTGGGATGTGTGTGTAACTCAGTTTCAAATGAAGAGCCTGTGGCTTTGGCACTTTCCTATTCTCCTCTTTCTATTGAGGCTTTAATTTGTTCACAAGGTGAGAGCTGTACTTCTGTGTTTCTGCCTTTTGCTGACTTTTATTTATTTTTAAAGATTTGCTCATTTACTTATGTATTTGAAAGACAGAATTAGAGAATGGGAGGGACAGAAGAGAGCAAGTGATCTTCTGTCTGCTGGTCCACTCTCCAAATGGCTACAGGACTAGGTCTGGGCCAGGCCAAAGCCAGGAGCCTGGAGCTCTGTCCAGGTTTTCTCATGTGGGTGGCAGGGACCCAAGTACTTGGATTATCTTGAGGCGTTTCCAGGCACATTACTAGCAGGGAGCTGGATCAGAAATGGAGCAGCCAGGACCTGAACCAGTGGTCATATGGAATGCTGACATCACAGGCATGGGCTTAACCCCCTGTGCCACAATGCCAGTACCCTATTAGTGATTTTTAATGTAAAATGTGTCTTATTGTCACTTGTGAACTTCCAAGCAATTTTGCTGAAACCTGTTGTGTAATGAATCGTTTTGTTTTGTGTTGCAGATGCTGAAAGCAAAGGAACAAAAAGTTAATCCAAGGGAAATTGCTGAAAACATTACCAAACACATCCCAAACAATGAGTATATTGAAAAAACTGAAATTGCTGGTCCCGGTATGATACAATGCTATCCTTAATGGTTGTATTGATAATCAAGTCCTTTTTGAAATAAAAAAAAAATAATTATAGGGTTTAAACCAAACGAGAGAATGAAAGCACTTTGAATTTCAAGTTAGGAAGTGGAGATTTTCATCTAGATCCAGCTTCTACTTAGCTGCCTGTTCTTGGATGAGATTTTTTGCCTCCCTGTGATTCAGGTGTGCTTCAGCAAAAGGGCCCTATGTTTTCTGATAAGAGTTGAACAAATCATGTACTCCAAGGGAAAGGACCATGAATTAAGGGGGTAGCTTTTCAGAAACTGGTGAGGCTTTGAAACAGATTTGGAGACAGGGCTTAAGTCAGGGTTCCAGGTGGTGTTTTAACCCAGAAGTTTCTCCTGATGCTGCTCAGCACTCTGAAACCAGCATAAGTGAAATTGAGAAAAATATTTTTTTCTTTTTTTAATATTTATTTGAAAGAGTTGGAGAGAAAGATCTTCCTTCTGTTGTTTCACACCCTAAGTAGTGGCAGTGGCTAGGGCTGGGCCTGGACAATATCAGGATAATGCAATTCTGTTTTATTCTCCACCCTTGGGTGGTAGGGGTCCAAGCACTTCTGCTGTTTTCCCTCTCACGTTATCAGGGAGCTAAATCAGACACTTAACCTGCTGCTGTACCACAACACTGACCCTTGCGAGAGTGAACAGTCATTCAAGTTAGGAGACTTTGATACCTGTCCTGGTCCAGTAAGCATGGGAGACCCATATGGGTGACTAATGGTGACACTGAGCTAGTTATGCCTGGAGACCAGGGCAGTGACAGGTCACAAGGGCTGTTGGGGCAGGGAAGCCAAAGGGTCTATTTGGGGCATTCTCCTCCATTCTAGCCCTTTGTCCCCTACTCCCTTCTGAGATGAGATGTGATGAGATCTACCCCCCAGCATTCCCACTCCCCAGCTGGGGCTTGGAATAATTGCATCTTTTCTGCTCCTTTGTCACATCTCTGGGTTGGAGGGAAAAACAAAGGCAGACATTTATTGGGTAGGGGGGAAGATGGGAGACTGATACTTTTCTTTTCTGCTGTGTATTAGGTTTTATTAACATCCATTTAAGGAAGGATTTTGTATCAGAACAGTTGAGCAATCTTTTGGTGAATGGAGTTCATCTACCTGCTCTTGGAGAGAATAAAAAGGTATATTTGAAATCTTACAGTAACATCTCAGGAGCACATGGAAAGTGCTGTAACAGGGATTCACTTTTTATATTGAGATTTACTCATTAATATTTGGATTATGTACATAATTTAGAAGTATCTCCTGATCTTGACTTTTTTTTTTTTTTTTTTTTTTTTTTTCCCTCTTCATTCCATGGATACTGTCATTGGCTAACTGGTATTTTTGTAGGTGTTGATGAAGTTTGGAGTAGATAATTTATATAAATCAGTTTGGGTCATTGCTTTTCACTTAGTTATGTACAAACATATCCATTAGAAAATCCAGCGCACTTGAATTATAATTAAAACTCATGTGAAGTCTGAGTTTACTATTAAATTTTTTTAGTGAATGTGTTAGTAAAATGCTCGTGTTCCTTTTTAAAAATTTATTCTTCTATCTATTCCAGGTTATAGTTGACTTTTCCTCCCCCAACATAGCTAAAGAAATGCACGTTGGACACCTCAGGTCGACTATCATAGGAGAGAGTATGTCCCGCCTCTTTGAATTTGCAGGATATGACGTACTCAGGTTGGTGATGTGTTTGTTTGGAAATTTCTATAGGAAATGAAACGGGTCACTTGAGAATTTTTGAGTGAATTGTAGGTTCAATTCTGCTTTATAAATCACTCAGTAAGCCTTTAAATGTGTCCTGGGCCTCTTGTGTGAACTGATTTGCTGTGTAAAGACTCTCAGGAGATGAGAACATTTCTTTAAGAGTTTATTTTTTTGAGAGGTAGAGGTACAGACAAAGAGAGGGAGAGACAGAGACAAAGGTCTTCCATCTACTGGTTCTCTCCCCAAATGGCTGCAACAGCCGGAGCTGGGCCAATCTGAAGCCAGAAGCCAGGAGCTTCTTCCGGGTATCTCACGTGGGTGCAGAGGCCCAAGGACTTGGGCCATCTTCTACTGCTTCCACAGGCCATAGCAGAGAGCTGGACTGCAAGAGGAGCAGCTAGGACTCGAACTGGTGCCCAGACGGGATGCTGGCACTGCAGGTAGCTGCTTTACCTGCTAAATTACAGCACCGGCTCCAGAAACATTTCTTGAGTACCTTAAGTATACCAGGGGTTTATAGGTAGGGAAAAAGCAAAGTAAGAAATAGATCGTGTTAGATTGTATGAGCTGTGGTAGAACTGGAAAGTCTGAGAAAGTTGGGGCATTCTGATACAAGTAAAGATTAGCCACCATGAAGAAGATAATCAAAGAAGGAAACTGTAGGAACAATGAGGAGGCTGTTAGGATATAGCGGAGAGATTTACTGGTGGTTTGGCATTAGATGGAAATGGGAGCATGAGCAGTAATCGACAGATTTTGAAGAATTTTGTCTATTGACATTTGGGAACTGTTGGTCCAAATCACATTGGTTGAAAAGGCAAATTTTTGATAAGATGGTAGAAATGACCTTAGGTCTCATTTTCTCAGTTGGGTTTGCAATACACAAAGTGCAGTCTAATGATAAGAAATGTTTTTATTCAGCAAGTCCTGAATGCCTGCTGTTAAACAATCTGACAACTGTATGTACAGCACTGAACATAACAGATACAGCCTTCATAGGAAACAACAAAGTAAACATACTACCGAATGCTGTGCACTGGCACTTAAATGTTAGTGCATCCCAATGAAATGTTACTCTAATATAAATGTCTTACTGTGTGGTTTTTTGTTTTTATATTTTTAATGGTTTTATATTCTCTGGTGTTAGGATAAATCATGTAGGCGATTGGGGGACCCAGTTTGGCATGCTCATTGCTCACCTGCAAGATAAATTTCCAGATTATCTAACAGTTTCACCTCCTATTGGGGATCTTCAGGCATTTTATAAGGTTTGATATTCATTGTTACATTATTTATGTGTATGCTCTTGCCTTTTCCATAAGGAATTCACTGTGGTATTTGAAGCTACTATGGAATAATGAGGACCACAGTTCCCCTCATATGTAAATGGCACTCTTGAATTTAAATTACTTAGGAAACATAAACTTGGCGCATGTATTGGGCTAGCCATAATGATAACACAGTCACATAGGTGAAGACATAAGCATTTTCACTGAGGGCACTTCCTTGAAGAATTGAATTCTTTTCAATTCCTAGACCCATTCCAATGTGCTTGTTCAAGTAAAAAGTAGATCCAGCGCATCTGGCTGTTATGTGTATATACAGCTATTTCCTACTCCCTGACATGTCTGTGCTTTATTTTTTTGTATCATTTTGCTTATTATTTAGTGACCATCTTTCACTGCTTTCCCAGATGCATTAAAAGGGAGCTGGATTGAAAATGGGCAACTGGGATTTGAACTGGAACCCATATGGGATGCCAGTGTTGCAAGCTATGGTTTAACAAGCTATACCACAGTGCTGGCCCCAGAAATGAATAAATTCTATAGAAACACAAGATTGGATCTTTTTAAAGCTTTGTATTTTTTTAAAAACAGGAATCTAAGAAGAGATTTGATACTGAGGAAGAATTTAAGAAGCGGGCATACCAGTGTGTAGTTCTTCTCCAGAGTAAAAGTCCAGATATTATAAAAGCTTGGAAGCTTATCTGTGATGTGTCCCGCCAAGGTGAGTTTCTGGACTTCGTTTGTTGGTTTTGTAGCAAAAACCTAGCATATACTTTTTTGAAGTCATTATTAAACTTTTGAGAATTTTTTTTTAAGATTTACTGTATTTATTTGAAAGAGAGAGCAAGCTAGAGAACTAGAGGTAGAAAGCAAGAGGTCTTCCATCCACTGGTTCATTCTCAAAATGGCCACAATGTCCAGAGCTAGGCAAATCGAAAGCCAGGAGCCAGGAGCTTCTTCTGGGTCTGCTATGTGAGTGCTGGGCCACGCTCAGCTGCTTTCCCGGGTGAATTAGCAGGGAGCTGGATCAGAAGTGGAACAGTTGGGGCAGGAACCAGTGCCCATATGGGATGCTGGCACTGCAGGCCAGAGCCTGAACCAGCTGCACCACAGAGCCGATCCCAGTATTTCTTCTTAATTCTTACACCAAAACTGTAACAACCAGTAAGGCAGTTTGCAATTAGAAAATAGGAAAAAATCTGGATCCTGGTGCTGTGTCCTGGCTCCTGACCCAGTTCTGGCCATTGCTGCCATTTGGGGAGTGAACCAGCGGTGGAAGACCCCCCCCCCCCGCTACCTCTCTCTGTGACTCTTTCAAAAAAATAAAATAAATCTTTTTTTTTTTTTTTTTTTAAATCTGTTCACAGTAATAACCAAAGTTATAGAACACCCAGGAATGAATTTACCCAGAAACGTGTAGGACCAAAATGAAGAAAAAATCACAACAGAGTATTTGACTAGAGCATGCCATGCCACATTCCCTAGTTCTCCAAATTCATTAATAGTTTTAAGACAGTTTTAAGTTTTTAAGATTGATATCATTTTAGAGGTCACTTTGAAGAGTAAATAGATAGGGGGCCGGCGTCGTGGCTCACTAGGCTAATCCTCCACATTGTGGCACCGGCACACCGGGTTCTAGTCCCGGTCGGGGCGCCGGATTCTGTCCCGGTTGCCCCTCTTCCAGGCCAGCTCTCTGCTGTGGCCAGGGAGTGCAGTGGAGGATGGCCCAAGTGCTTGGGCCCTGCACCTGCATGGGAGACCAGGATAAACACCTGGCTCCTGCCATCAGATCAGCACGGTACGCCGGCCGCGGCGGCCATTGGAGGGTGAACCAATGGCAAAAGGAAGACTTTTCTCTCTGTCTCTCTCTCTCACTGTCCACTCTGCCTGTCAAAAAAAGAAAAAAATTTTTTTAAATTAAAGAATAAATAGATAGGAATAATTAGTATATTTTTGAGAAAGAAGAACAGTGACCGCATTGCAGTGATGTATAATAAAGTATTAAAATGCTACCAGTGTTAATGTTGTATCATTGCATGGCTGGACTACTGAGTGGCAAGACTTAAAAGAAATGAGGAAGTTTGATAAATATTTCATCACCAGATAGGAAAGTTCTTGTTTACAGTTAAAAGTGTTTTTAAAAAGTCTTGTTTTTTTGTTTTTGTTTTTGTTTTTCATGAAAGAGTGAGATATTTTCTGACTATTGATCTCCTTCTCAAATGCCCACAACAAGCAGGGCTGTGCCAGCCGATAGCCAGGAGCCTAGAACACAGACTGGTTTTGCTACGTGGGTGACCAGAACATAGGTACTTTGTGCTAGGGACGGGAAGCTAGAATTGAGAGTGGTGCCTGGACTGACATTAAGGCACTCCAGTATGGGATGCAGGCCTACAGGCAGCATGTTACCTTCCCCAAGTGCCCATTCCAAGAATTAAACTTTTTTATTTACAGTTTCTTTGCTTTCTACAAAAAAGTACAGGGTAACAGGAAAAAAAAAACTGAACTGTAATCTCATGCAGTGTTAATGTTTTGTTGTGTGTCTTACTGTTTTATTTCTACTTTTGAAAAATGGTAGCATGTATCATACTATTTCTTAAAAATTTTTCCTTTTAGATGTTTTTATTAAATAATGTACGATGCATATTTCCTTCTTGTATTAAATTCTTAGTACATTTTCTTTATTTGGTTTGTTTTTCCAGAGTTTAATAAAATCTATGATGCGTTGGAGATCTCTTTGATAGAGAGAGGAGAATCCTTTTATCAAGATAGGATGAATGATGTCGTAAATGAATTTGAAGAGAAAGGTAGGCACTCAACCCTTTTTGTTTTGTAGCTTTTTATTATAGGAATTTTCATTCATAGGCATTCCAGTAACTCCAGTTTTAAATACTTATTATCCAGCTTCACCAGTTGAGAATTACAGGGTTCAGTGCTGTGGCATAGTAGGCTAAGCCTCTGCCTGTGGCACTGGCATCCCACCTGGGTGCTGGTTCATGTCCTGGCTGCTCCTCTTCCAATCCAGCACTTTGTTATAGCCTGGGAAAGCAGCAGAAGATGGACCAAGTGCTTGAGTTCCTTGCACCCACGTGGGAGACCCCAAAGAAGCTCCTGGCTTCAGATCAACCTGGTTACAGCCATTTGAGGCATGAACCAGTGGATGGAAGCTGTTTCTCTCTGTGTTTCTGTCTGTCTCTAACTCTCTCAAAATAAATCTGAAAAAAAAAAAAAAATTATTGTAGCCTTACTATATTTGTACCTCCCAAACACAGATGTATCACGTCCTCTGTGACCATTTTGATGTGTGTTTCATCCTAAAAAAGTGCTGTTTTTTTGTTTTTTGTTTTTTTTTCAAGATGTATTTATTTGAAAGGCAGAGTAAGAGGGAGAGACAGAAATCTGTTCACTGGCTCCTTCCCCAGGTGGCCGCAAACCAGGAGCCAGAAATTTCTTCCAGATATCCCACGAGGGTTGCAGGGGCCTAAGAACTTGTGCCTTCTCTTTCCCAAGCTCATTAGCACAGAGCTGGATCAGAAGCAGAGCAGCCGGGACTTGGACCAGCACCCACATGGGATGCCTGCATTGCTTAACCCACTATGCCAGGATGCTTGCCCCCCAAAATTACTAATTTCATAAATCCACTAGAGTTCAAATTAGCCAAGTTGATTCTCAGTAATCAATCATGAGTTTATCACAGTCTGCACATTTATATGTGTTTACTATGTATCTTAAGTTGTGTAAATCCATAGGTTCCCCCTAACCCTTTCATTTCTTTTGGTCATAAAGAAATTGGGCTAATCTGTGCAATTTCCCAGATGCAGAGTATTTAACAAAATCTCTCATTGCTAGAGTGGCTTCGTTAAGGTCTCTTCTGTGTTTCTTTTTGGTTGTCTTTTATTTGCAAGAATGAAAGGAGTGTCTGGTTATCTTTCTTTTAGTGGTAAGATTGATTCATGGGTTCATGTGTTGTCTCCCTGATCTATCTGTAAGTTTCCACATTAGATGTTGCCTTAGTGGTTATGATAACTATTGACGGTTTTAAGTTTGATCCATTCCTTCAGTAGAGGTTGGAAAATGATAGTGGTTGTCATTCCATCTCCATTTGTTACCTGGTATTCCCCTATGCAGAACTTTGTAATGTAGTATTTTGGTTATCCTGAAGCTATAATTTGTATAATATAAGCAATATAAGTGATTAATTATTAGTTTATCAGTTGTCAAAAATAATAAGTTCATTTCTTAGGTCCTTGTAGATAGGACAAGTAAGTAGTTTGACTTTAGCATTATGGTGAATGGGGCTTAATGTATTTTGTATTTTTTAGTCAGCTGTCAGTATCTTTTGTGATGCTTAGATTGTCCCAGTTTTGGCTAATGGTAGCCCCTCATGATTGACTTTCTTGTTTATTTTCCTCCTCCTATCTGGAATCAGCCTTATTTTCAAGGAGTCCTGGTTCTGTGAATGGGAAATGATTATTATTTACAGTGTAGAGCCTAGAGAATGTACTTAACTGATAAAAATGCAGAGTGTTTTTAAAGAGTGATTTTGTTCATTTTGAGACAGGCAGAGATCTTTTGTCTGCTTGTTTACTCCGCAAATGGCTGCAAGGGCCAGGGCCAGGCCAGACCAAAGCCAGGAGACTCCATCCAAGTCTCCTACATGGGTGGCAGGGACCCAAGTACTTGGGTCATCTTTGGCTACTTTCCCAAGGCGTTAGCAGAGATCTGGATCAGATGCAGAGGAGCACATTCCAGTGGCACTGCAAGTGGCATCGCAACCCAGTGCTCCACGATGTGGGTCCCAGGATTTTCTCTTTTAATGATACAGAAATAGGTACAGATAGATTAGTAATTTTCCTGACTCCCATAGATAATAATTAATAAGTCTGATATTCAAACCTAGGCAGGCTGGCTTTGGAGGTATGTGTTTGTTTGTTGTAAGTATTTATTTGAAAGGCAGAGTTACAGCGAGAGAGGGACAGAGATCTTCATCTGCTGGTTTACTGTGCAAATGACCACAACAGTTGGGGCTAGGCCAGGCTGAAGCCAAGCGATTCCATCTAGGTCTCTCACTTGGGCTATCTGCTGCTGCTTTCCCAGGTACAAAGTAGCAGTTAGCTGGATCAGAAGCAGATGGGCCAGGACTCAAACTCAAGACTTGGACCTTATAGGTGGCTCTGTAACCTGCTATACCACACTGCTGGCTCTTGTTTTTTGGTGTTTTAATTCTTATCCCTTTGAAATGCAGAGAGAGAGAGAGAGATCTGTCTCTAATATATTAGTTGACTCCCCAAATGATTGCAACAGGTGGACCTGGACCAGGCCATAGTCAGAAGCTTTGAATTTCATACAAGTTCCCATGCAAGTGGCAGAGACGCAAGCCCTGGAACCATCACTTGATGCTTCCCAGGGTGCACATTAGTGGGAAGCTGGAATCGGGAACAGAGCTGGGACTTGTACCTGGGCACTCTGATGTGGGATACAGGTGTCACCCTAACCTTAACCACTCCTGCCCTTGGAGCTCCTGGTTGTTTTTGTTCAACATTTGTATTTATTTGTTTGAGAGGTAAGAGTTACAGACAGAGGGAGAGACAGAAAGGTCCTCATCTGCTGGTTCACTCCCCAGATGGCAGCAAAGGCCAAGCTGTGGCAGTCCAGAACCAGGAGCTTCTTCTGGGTCTCCCATGTGGGTGGAGGGGCCGTCTTCCACTGCTTTCCCAGGCCATAGAAGAGAGTTGGATCAGAAGAGGAGCAGCCAGGACATGAACTGGGGCCATATGGGATGCCAGAACCACAGGTGGAGGCTTAACTTAGTACACCACAGCACCAGCCCCACAGCTCCTGGTTTTTTTTGTTTGTTTGTTTTAATTTTTCAAAAATGTATTAATGTATTTGAAAGTCTGACTCCCCAAATTTGACTCCCCAAATGGCCAGAGCTGGGAGACAGAAGCTTCATCCCCGTCTCCCAAGAACTTGGGCCATCTTCCTCTGTTTTCCAGGTGAATTAATAGGAGCTAGATCTAAAGTGGAGCAGCTGGGACTTGAACGAGCGCCCATATGGGATGCTGGCTAAGCAGGTGGCAGCTTTACCTGCTGTGCCACAATGCCAGCCCTGGAGCTCCTGTTTTTAACTATATCTTACACTACCAATCTGTAGTTTCTTAAATTGTGAGGAAGCAGAGAGAGATTTACTGTATAGTTATTTTGAAGCTTATATGTAAGACTTAGCATTGTATTTGGCACATTATAGCACTCAGATATGGCTGCTGTTATTGTTGTTATGTTGTTTACTGTCTTTTGCAGAACATGGTTATTTCTTTTTGCTTGTTGCTAATGCTAAATCCTGCCGTGTTTGTTTTCTGGACCCTGTGGCAGTTTAACTTTTCAGCACATTATAAGAGGCCAGTGAAGGAATTAATCTTTTTTCCCAGGGGAAGCTTATAGCTCCAGCTTGAAAACAAAGCACAGATTTTGATGTTCCACACTTCAGTGAGGGGTTCATTTGCTCATGCATTCATTCTTTTTAAAAAGGATTGATTTGTAAGGCAGAGTCAGAGAGAGGTATTTTTAATCCTCTGATTCACTAGGCAAATGGATGCAACAGCATGGCTTGGCTGAGGCAAGGAGCAAGAATTCCATCCAGGGCTCTTAACATGGGTGACAGGGACCCAGGCACTGAGGCCATCATTCACTGCCTTTGCAAGTACAAGAAGCTGGATCAGAAATGGAGCAGCTAGGACTCAAACTTGCACTCTGACAGGGATATTGCCGTCACATGGTTCATTCCCCAAATGGTTGTGCCACAGTGCCACCCCGTGGTATCCATTAAAGAGTCGGGGAGCCAAGTGTAGTGTGAGTGCGGGAAACTGCCAGGATATCTGACCCACTAGGATATCTACCAGCACCCGAGGCACCTAGACACCCTGAACAGGGAAGAAAAATACTGTGATATCTTCAGCTTTCTGATACTTAGTAGAATAAGTGTATATACAATCCTAGAGTAACCCAACTTTCATATTTTTTCAGGGTTCTTTAACGTTACTCATGAGGTTTTTTTTTGTTTTGCTCTAGGTTTTGTACAAGTAGATGATGGCAGGAAGATTGTGTTTGTCCCAGGGTGCTCCATACCATTAACCATAGTAAAATCCGATGGAGGTTATACCTATGATACATCTGACCTTGCTGCTATTAAACAAAGACTATTTGAGGAAAAAGCAGATATGATCATTTATGTGGTGGACAGTGGACAAGTAAGTACGTCTGTAGATATGTATGTTTCCATGTGTCTGACGGAAGCTGAAGCAGTATTGTGAGGTTGGGGTTGGTGGCATACATTTTCCCTGAATGCTGAAATTCAGAACATTGCATGAAATTGCAGAAAGAACAGGGTGTAGACGCAGCCAGACCTGGACACTTCCCAGCTTTCTAGATTGTCTCTAAAAGCTGGAAAAGATTTCTCTCTGCTCCTCACTGATGGTTCCTATCAATATTATTGTTGAGAAATACAAAATTTATTGTGGTTGTTGATGTCAGTCAGCTCTTAATTCAGTTGCTTTTCAAACTTCTGAATATGGAAAGCATGACAACAATCTTGCTCTTAATGTTTGTTATGTATAAGGAATAGAAGAGGAGCTTTTTTTGTTTTTTAAAGATTTATTGATTTATTTGAAAGAGTTACAGAGAGGCAGAGAGAGAGAGAGAGAGATCTTCCATGCACTGGTGCACTCCCCAAATGGCCTCAGTGGCCAGAGCTGGGCCTGTCCAAAGCCAGGGACTAGGAACTTCTTCCAGGTCTCCCACATGGGTGCAAAGAGTTGGGCCATCCTCCAGTGCTTTCCCAGGCACATTAGCAGGGAGCTGGACCGAGGTGGAGCAGCTGGGACTCAAACTGGTGTCCATGTGGGATGTTGGCAATGCAGATGGCATCTTAACCTGGTGCACCACAGTGCTGGCCCCGAAAGAAGAGCCTTCATAATAACATTTGCCTCACAAGATTTGTGAGTGATTTGAATTTTGCGCATCCTCATTCCTGAGCAAAGAAGCCTTAAGTCATCATCGTCATCTTTTGTTATTGGAAAACCAGCTAATAGCTCTCTGTTTCTGTTTCTTTGTAGGCTCTGCATTTCCAAGCAATATTTGCTGCTGCTCAGATGATTGGTTGGTATGACCCTAAAGTTACTAGAGTGTTCCATGCTGGATTTGGTGTGGTGCTGGGGGAGGACAAGTAAGTCTTGAAAATCTAAAGATGGTAACAGTATGTGCGATCCTCATATTTAGGTGATGTCCCTACAGTTCATGGAAATGATCCAATCTGTGCTCTGAATTTACTAGTAGTAGTTTGCAGACAATAATACTACGAGTTTTAATTTTTGATTTATTAGAGACAGAGCTCTGATCTGCTGTTTCACTCCTCAGATACCCACAAAGGTTGGGCTGCACTGTACCAAAGCTGAGAGCCAGGAACCCAATCCAGGTCTTCCATATGATTGTCAGGGGCCAACCCTTTGAATCATCACCTTTTGCTTCTTGGGGGTACACATTAGCAAGAAGCAGGAGTATTTTCATTAAATGTTAACATATTCTGCCCTCTGCTTTTTGAGATATTTTTGTTTGAAGTATTTTTTTATTTGGTTTTTGTTTGAGAAGCAGAGAGAATGAGAAATGCCCACAACCATCAGGACTGGGCTGGCTGAAGCTGGGAGCTGAGAACTCACCGTAGGTCTCTCCGTGTTAGTGGGAGGAACCTGATTACTTGAGCTGTCACTGCAGCCTCGTGGAATCTGCAGTTATCCAAAATGCTTTCCATAGTGCGGCTCCCAAGGCAGTGCCTTTCAGTGCTTCCAGAGGTTGTCATTTTAGTAGATCTGAATGGGTCCTGGTTTTTAAGCCTCTCAGCTGATTTTGATACAAATCTGAGGTTGGGTTACCATGGAATAAGAGGAATCACTGCATAGAGAAATGTAAATCAAATTCCAGTAAAGATTTTCCTAATTTTTAAATGATTCTAGACACAAACATAGATGTTACTAGGGGTTTAAATGGGAGGATAAAACAGCAGACCCAGATGTTGTATTCCAGGAGGGTTAACAAAGTAATAAATGTCATCTTTATTTCTGTCAGGAAACACATGAATATTAATGGTTAACATGTTGTAGAGGGTGCTGTTAGAGCTGAAGCATGGGATGCCTTGAGTTTAGTGGTGCAGGTGTTAACACCAGGTTATCAGGTGAAACCTGTGCCATAGAGATTCGAAACAGGCATATATTAGAGTTTGTGGTAAAGTCCCTCAGACTTCGCTATTCACAGATCTCTGAGTTGAAAAGTTTGTTTTAGTTCTTGATTGAGGCTTTTAAATGTTTTTAGGAAGAAGTTTAAAACGCGTTCAGGTGAAACAGTACGCCTCGTTGACCTTCTGGAAGAAGGTCTAAAACGATCCATGGACAAATTGAAGGAAAAGGAAAGAGATAAGGTAATCGGGACCTTATTGGCATAATGTGTACCAAGCATTGTGTTGTGGGTTTTCATTTTTGTTTTCTTTGAAGGAACTGAGAATTAAAAGAAGTCAGTCTAGGCCAGCACCACGGCTCACTAAGCTAATCCTCCGCCTGTGGCGCCAGCACACCGGGTTCTAGTCCCGGTCGGGGCGCTGGATTCTGTCCCGGTTGCCCCTCTTCCAGGCCAGCTCTCTGCTGTGGCCCAGGAGTGCAGTGGAGGATGGCCCAAGTGCTTGGGCCCTGCACCCCATGGAAGACCAGGAGAAGCACCTGACTCCTGGCTTCGGATCAGCGCGGTACGCCGGCCACAGTGGCCATTGGAGGGTGAACCAATGGCAAAAGGAAGACCTTTTTCTCTCTCTGTCTCTCTCTCACTGTCTAACTCTGCCTGTCAAAAAAAAAAAAAAAAAAAAAAAAAAAGAGAAGTCAGTCCGTCTAGAGCTAGCTTATGTGCAGCTTTTTTGCATTGTAACTTCGGGTCTTGGTTTAATAGGTTGTTTTGGCTGTAGTTCCATTTAGAGACTAGTTAGTCTCCCTATACCTTTTCACGATGATCAGTGGTAGTGATGAGAAGGATTTGGAATTTCATCTTGATCCAGGAGAGATGTATTTGTACAAGGCAGAGCAAGGGGGCAAGGGGGCTCCAGTCTTCAGTGTGCAGTGACGAATCTTGGACGTGCCTACTTCGTGTTCTTGAGCGGTTGCACAGATCCTTGGTAAGGTAGGCTTGGCTTGGACCGCTCAACATCCAGCAGAGGCACACAGTGCGCTTCAGAGCTGTCCCCAGGTTTCTAAAGTGTCTTTGTGCCCACCACTCTTCTTCCACCAGGCAGACAATTATGGTGTTGTGCTGCATGGGACTGGGGAGAAATGGAATGGGAATTCCTGTAGTCACCAGTGCTGCCATGTTAGATCACACCCAGAGTCAGCAGCCTGCCAGAACCACTGCAGCACAGGGCTTGAGCATCGACTCACATTGCTGTGGGCGTCTGCGTAGAGTTGGTGGCTGAGTTCACTGCCACCCAACAGGTGATGTTGGCCAGGATGTGAGTCCACTAAACTGCAGCTGTGAGCCTTCACTTGGCACCAGGGCACGTCCACAGTCTCTGTCCGCAGGCATTAGGGTGAGGACAGGGGCCAATACAGGTTTTATCAGCATGGCACTGAGTTCTCGGAGATAGTCCTATAGTCCTATGCTCACTTTCATGTCTGTCTTCCAGTGGTTGAAGTTTTCTTCCAAACTGGGAGACAGCTCTAGAAAGCAATCCCCTGCTCCCCAGGCTGACACATAGCTGGACTGCACTTGAGCCTTTGAAATACTAGGCTTTCTACTGTCTCAAGGATGTTTACCTTGTCTGTCGTGGTACACACCAAAATGAACCCATCCCAGCAAATGTGCAAGTTTCCACCAGGTACCAGGACAGATGTTGAATATCTGTGAGCGCTGGCCTAAGAAGGGAGACTTTGGGCTTTTGTCAGGTGCCGGGTCTCACCGCAGTAAGCCTTGTTCTGAGCTTCACTGCAAAATTCTATAAGCTCATTTTCCTGCTCTGCATCCAGTTGACTGAATGAGTCTTTCTCTGCTGTCTTCTGGAAGTGGGGGCAGTGTGCTAGAAGCACTCCATCAGACACCTAGCTAAAGAGCGACCAGAGGCTCATTGTGCCTGTATGGTTTAGCTAGTCAGTTTCTCATTGAAAGTCTTCTTCCACCAAGCCAAGATATGTGGTCTCTACACACATGCTGTTGGAGCTCTGGGAAGGGTAATATGGTCAAGTCTTTGCTCCCTGCCCTTTTCCATGGTCTTTTCTTCTTACTGGAGTAAAACCAGCTCCTGTGGTCTCTCCTGACTTGCTTGGCTTTTGTGAGGGTGGCTTTCTGTGTGGAGAGGTTTGCCAGAGCGTCTTCCTCAGCTGCCATCCTGCTGTGTTCCCCCAGAATGTCGCTGCTTTGAGACTGCCCGTTGACTGCAGTTTCTCTGTATTCTTCTAAATAACAGATTGTTCAAAGAATAATATTTGAGAATAGAACATGTGTCAGTGAGAGGATGTGGTGCATAGTAAACTACGAGCATATTCAAAGAGGTTGAGACAAGGGTGTTATTAAAGGCAAAAATGAGTCCTGCATCTGTTACTGTGAAATAATAGTCCTTGGCTACAGAGGTTAGTAGCAAGGATGACACCAGTCCAAGGTTGAGCAGACAGATCTCTCTGCAAAGTGTTTTTTGTTTAAGGTGGTTCTGGCCGTCTTTAAGATAGTTTCTAGCAGGCAGCCATGGGTGAGACTCTTTCCTCATAACCTCCCAGGTTTTTTGTTTGTTTTTGTTTTTTTTTCCCACGGGGTTGACATGACCCTAACATTTTGATCTGTCAGCTTTCACAATATGTGAGTATTTTACCCAACCTCTCAACAGTTGCTTTTGGTGAAGAGTTAGTCTGCTTTCATGATTGGAACACAGATTGGTCCTTCCTTGTGGTCTGATGCTTCACAGTACATGACCACATAGTAGCGAATCAGTGTATGTGTCCTTCTTTCACTCTGGATACTGTGTTGACTTCAATTATTTTCGTAATCATAATTTGTTAGGTTTTACTATGTTTTATGTCCTATGACCTCAGTGCTTATCATGTGAAGTTTTTGATATAAATTAATAAATTGTGTTTTGGGTTTCATGTCTACTGAATAGATTGGAAAAAATTTACACTAACAAACACTTGACATTTCACAAGTCACGTTTCTCTTAGGAGCCATTCTTCATTGTACACGGCTGGTAAGTTTTATATTCTCATTGCTTCAGTGCATTATACTTCAGTGTCAGTATTTGTTAAGGTTTATTGATAGAAAGCACTGTTTGATGTTTCCTTCCCTAGTCATCTGCCTAGGAGACACCAGGATGCAGGCAGTGGTCACTAAGCAATGAAGTATTATCTTTTTTTCCCCAAGGTTTTAACTGCAGAGGAATTGCAGGCTGCTCAGACATCCGTTGCCTATGGCTGTATCAAATATGCTGACCTTTCTCATAACCGCTTGAACGACTACATCTTTTCCTTTGACAAAATGCTAGACGACAGAGGAAACACAGCTGCTTACTTGTTGTATGCCTTCACTAGAATCAGGTAATTGTGGACACTTTTATTTTTTTTAAACATTTTTTTTTTAAGTATTATTTATTTGAGAGGTAGAGTTACAGACACAGAGGGAGAGACAGAGAGAAAAATCTTCTGCTGGTTCACTCCCCAAAGGACCACAGTGGCCAGAGCTGAGCCAATTTGAAGCTAGGAGCTTCTTTGTCTCCCACGTGGGTACAAGGGCCCAGAGACTTGGGTCATCTTCCCTGCTTTCCCAGGCCATAGTAGAGGGCTGAATCAAAAGAGGAGCAGCCCAGGCACAAACCGACACCCATATGGGATCCCGGTGCTGCAGGCGGAAGCTTAGCCTACTGTGCCACTGCACCGTGGGCCCCACACTTTTATTTTGAATCAGAGTTACTTAGTTGCTCTGCACTGGTTTTTTCTGAGTTGTTTTGCTGTGTGCAAGCGTCTTTGGAAATATGTCCCAACTGGAACATGAATTCATAGGCCTGTTCCTCTTCTCCCTGGCAGAAAATCTCCTAAGCCTCTTGGTTTGAGTAGTAACTTGGGAGGCCGGGAGCTGTAAGGCGGGGAGACACTTCCACAGAGTGAGCTCCCAATGCTGATTAACTCCCCAGATGGCCACAGCAGCAGTGTGTCAAGCCAGGAGCTGGGAAATCAGTTCAGTCTCCCACATGGGTAGTCTGGAATCTAGTTATTTGAGCCGTAACTGCTACCTCCAGGAATATGCTTTAGGAGCCTGGAGACGAGTTTGAGCTGCGAATTGAATGCAGGTACACCTGTGTGGGACATGGGTGTGTTAACCACCATCTTCACTTAGAGGCTAAATGCCTTCATTTTTAAAAAAATTTATTTGAGGGGCTGGCAATACGCTGTAGCAGGTAAAGCCACTGCCCATGATGCCAGCATCCGTTAGGGGCATCAATTTGAGTCCCAGCTGCTCCACTTCCAAGCCAGCTCCCTGCTAAAGCACCTGGGATCGCAGCAGAGGGTAACCCAAGTCCCTGGGCCCATGTGCCCATGCGGGAGACCTGGAAGAAGCTCCTGGCTTTGCCTGGCCTGGCCATGGCCATAATGGGCATTTGGGAAGTGAACCAGCAAACAGAAGATTCTCTAAATCTACTTCTCAAATAAATCTTTAAAAAAATTTGTATGTAACACTTACAGATGAAGGGCTAATATTAGAATGGTGTTTGCTTACCCATAATGAATGAATGAATGAATAATCATTCCCGTTTTTGATATATTTTAGACCAAATTGTTAGCTTTACCTAATATGTATCCTGTAATAAAATTATACTTCCTCTATTTTATAAAAATTTAGCAGTAATTACCAACTTATCAGGTACTTCTTAAATGTTTTGTGAGAGAAGAATTAGCCTAACAAAAGGGAGTGACAGCAGATGCCTGATTTTGCAGGTCCATTGCGCGTCTGGCCAATATTGATGAAGAGATGCTCCAGAAGGCTGCACGTGAAACCAAAATCATTTTGGACCATGAGAAGGAATGGAAACTCGGACGGTGCATTTTACGGTTCCCTGAGATTTTACAGAAGATTTTGGATGACTTGTTTCTCCACACTCTGTGTGATTATATCTATGAGCTTGCAACTACTTTCACAGAGTTCTACGATAGCTGCTACTGTGTGGAAAAAGACAGACAGACTGGTGAGTGTCTCTCTTAGTGGCAATATTGTGAATGGGGCACCATTAAAGCATTTGAATTGCGTCGAGGTAGTTTTCGAATTGGCTTTTTTCATGGGAATCTCACACCACAGTGATCTGGGTCATGTATAGCAGTAAATTTGAGCTAGCACTTGCTAACGAAGAAGTGGATGCTTGTCCATTTAGAGTCTTTTGCTAACCTTGGCTGCATGGGATGGCACCCTATGACTTCCAAGGAAACAGTGTTTCCAAAAACAGCAGTGTCTGAGGTTACAAAATGTTTCTTGGAGTACTCTTGATAATAAAAACTACCCTTGAAATATTGTTTTCTTGGGCTGTTTCTTGCCATGTTGCATAGTGAAGGAAGTAGACTGATTAGTGTGTTACAGGCAGGTGGGCATCTGTGGCATAGTGGAAAGAAAGCCTTCACTGTTGACAGATGGAAATTATTCATATTACTGAGTTATTGTGTGACATTTTGATACATAGGTGCAATGTATCACCCTGATCAGCTCAGGGTGATTAGCGTATGTATCACCCCAGACAATTCTCATTTCTTTGTCTTGGATCATTCAAAATCCTCTTTACTCATGCTTAGAATACACGATTAGTGTCAAATATAGTGATCCTGGTGTGCTACAGAGTACTACCAGTTAGTCCGTATCCCTAGCTGCACCCCTGTACCCATCTCTCTCCTTACAAGGCTCTGATAACCACTGTTTTGTTCTCTACATCTCACCTTTTTAACTTAACACATACAAATGAGAACATGGGATATTTGTCATTCTGTGCCGCCTTTTATTTAACATAACTGCAACTCCATGCATGTTGCTACCAGGGACAGGATTTTATTTTTTTAATGGCTGAACAGTATACAATTGTGTACATGCCTCCATCTTTGCATTCACTTCTTGAGGGACAGCTTAGTTGATTGCATGTTGTGATTGTTGTGAATAGTGATGGAGTAAATGTGAGTCCAAGTGTCACTTCAACATCCTGATTTCATTTCCTTTGGATAAATACCCCGTACTGGGACTGCTGGGTCATATGGAAATTCTATTTCTACTTTTTTAAGGACCCTCCGTACTGTTTTTCATATGGCTATACTAATCTGCATTTGCATTGGCAGTGTATGAGAGATTGCCTTTGTCTCTGTCTCCCTCCATTTGGAGAAATATCTGTTCGTGTTAGTCACCCAGAATTTTAATCAGATGTTTAGATTTTTCAGTGTTGCAATTCTTTATATATTCTACATACCAGTCCCTTATTGGACGACTAGATTGCTTATATTTTCTCCCATTCCGTCATTTATCTCCGTGTCTGTGTTGTTTCCTTGGCTACGTGGAAGGTTTTTACTTTGGTTTAACCCCATGTTTTCAGTTTTGTTGGCTGTGCTTTTCAGGTCAAATCCAAAAAATCTTTGCCTAGACTAGTTTCCTGAAGTGTTTCTCCTATGTTTCCAATACTACTGTTATGTGTTTAATGTACTCTAGATGTTTTTTATATATAGTGAGAAAGGTACAGTTTTGTTTCTCTGGACATGCAGTTTTCCCACGGTAAAGTATTCATGAATTTGCTTATCCCAGTGTATATCTTAGTGCGTTTGTCAAAAATCATTTGGTTGTGAATATTTTGATGTATTCATGGAATTGTTTCAGTGGTCTCTGTGTCTTTTCTCTCCAGAACCACATAGTATATTATGAAGTAAAGCATGATTGAATTGCATGGTGAATTAGGGATATTAAATTTCTTGTAAGCTGTTGTAAATGGTGTCGCTTTTTAGATTTTTTTCTCAGTGGTTTTTTTATTATATGTAAACAATACAGGTTTCATCTGTTTTAAATTTTTATTAATGCATTTTTTCATAGATATAACTTTTGGAATATAGTGGTTCTTTCCCCCATACCCACCCTCCCATCCCATTTCCCTCTCCTGTCTCCTTCATTATGGTTGATTTTTAGTTTGATTTTATATACAGAGGACCAACTCCATGTTAAATATAGATTTCAATAGTTTGCACCCACGCACACAACATGCAGAGTACAGTTTGAGAACAAGATTTGCAGTCAGTTCTCATAGTACAACTCATTAAGGATGGAGGTCCTAATGGGAAGTGTACAGTGACGGCTCTTGTTCCTTTAACAGTTAACACTATTTTATGATGTCAGTGATCACCCGAGGCTACAGCCATGGTCTGCCAAAGCTGTGGGAGCCTTCTGTGACCATAGACTCCATCGGTATTTCGAGAAGGCCACAAGCAAAGTGGATGTTCTCTTCTCCCTTCAGAAAAGAGTACATCCTTCTTTGATGACCCTTTCTTTCCACTGAGGTTTCACTGAGATCCTCCTTGTAGGATATTTTTTGCCACAGAGTGTTGGGTTTCCACCCCTGAAATTTCCCAGCACCATTTGTTAAAGAGACTGGCTGCTCCAGAGGTTGGTTTCAGCTCCTTTATCACGGGCCTTTCAGCCAGACCAGGAAGCTCTAAGGGTTTATTCTGAGGTCAGAGTGTTATTTACGGCGAATGTCATTCTAGGAGCCCGCTGTGTGGACTGCCTCCCATATTGGACTTTCCTTCCTTTTTAATTCCATTATTACCAAGCACTTGATGTTACTTATATGATCACTTTTACACTTAAGCCTATCTATATGTTGACTTTAACATTTAATATGATCTCTTTAACAGTTAAGATGTCATTTATACCACTGATTTTTATGGGTTTGGAGTCCCATGTCAAGTTTTTAGGCTGTACCCTTAGAAGTAAGTCTGCAGGACTGTATGCAGAACTATACTGCTTTACAGTTATAGACTACCTCCTCTCTCTCTTATTCCCCCTGTTATTGTTAACTGGGATCTTTTCCAGTTGACTTAAAATACATATGTAACTCTGTTACATAAAGAGATCAACATATAGTATGAAGAAGAGAAAAGGAAAAGAAAGAAAACAGGGGGGAAAAAGGATATACAAAATAAAAAGTAACTATAATATACTGTCCCTTGACAGTCAGGTCAGGGATTATTCAAGTCATTGAATCTAAAAGTGACAGTTTCACTTCTAGAGCTTTCATTTTAGGAGCACTATTAATTCTCCCAAATCAGGGAGAGCATTATGGTATTTGTCTCTTTGGGAATGGGTTATTTCACCAAGTATGAGGTTTTCCAGCTTGCTCCATTTTGTAGCAAATGACTGGAGTACATCCTTTTTTACTGCCATGTAGTATTCCATAGTGTACATATCCCACAGTTTCTTTATCCAGTCTTCAGTTGATGGGCATTTAGGTTGCTTCCATGTCTTAGCTATTGTGAATTGAGCTGCAGTAAACATGGAGGTGCAGATAGCTCTTTTGTTTATTGATTGCATTTCCATTGGGTGAATTCCCAGGAGTGGGATGGCTGGGTCATATGGTAGGACTATATTAAGGTTTTTGAGGTCTTTCCATGCTGTTTTCCATAGTGGCTTTCCCAGTTTACATTCCCACCCACAGTGGGTTAGGGTGCCCTTTTCCCCACATCGTCTCCAGCACTTGTTTGTTGATTTCTCTATGACGGCCACTCTAACTGGGGTGAGGTGAAACCTCATTGAGGTTTTGATTTGCATTTTCCTGGCGGCAAGAGATCCTGAATATTTTTTCATGTGCCTGGTGGCCATTTGGATTTCCTCTTTTGAAAAATGCCTTTTCAAGTCCTTGGCCCATCTCTTAACTGGGTTGTTTTGTTACTGTGGAGTTTCTTGATCTCTTTGTAGATGCTGGTTATGAAGCCTTTACTGGTTGCGTAGTTTGAAATAATTTCTCCCATTCTGTCGGTTGCCTCTTCACTTTCCTGACTGTTTTCTTTAGCTGTACAGAAGCTTTTCAATTGAGGTAATCCCATGTGTTCATTTTGGCTTTGACCACCTGTGCCCCTGGGGTCTTTCCCAGGAAATCTTTGCATGTGCCAACATCTTGAAGGGTTTCCTCAATGATCTTTGTTAATTTGATGGTGTCGTGGCATAGATTTAGATCTTCAGTCCATGT
The DNA here is from genome assembly GCF_051225735.1 of Oryctolagus cuniculus. NCBI lineage: Eukaryota > Metazoa > Chordata > Mammalia > Lagomorpha > Leporidae > Oryctolagus > Oryctolagus cuniculus. The sequence goes on from NC_142872.1 coordinate 56,716,626, forward strand.
TGAGTGGATTTTTGTGTCGGGTGTAAGGTAGGGGTCTTGCTTCATACTTGTACATGTGGACATCCAGTTTTCGCAGCACCATTTGTTACAGAGACTGTAGCTGCTCCAGAGGTTGGTTTTAGCTCCTTTATCAAATATAAGTTGGTTGTAGGTGTTTAGATTGATTTCTAGGGTTTCTGTTCTGTTCCAGTGGTCTATCCATCTGTTTTTGTACTAGTACCAGGCTATTTTGATTATAACTGCCCTTTAGTATGTCTTGAAGTCTGGTATTATGATGCCTCCAGCTTTGTTTTGTGTTGTATAAGATTGCTTTAGCTATTCAAGGTCTCCTGTTCCTCAATATGAATTTCAGCATCATTTATTCTGGATCTGAGAAGAATATCTTTGGTATTTTTATTGGTATAGTATTAAATCTGTAAATTGCTTTTGGAAGAATGAGTATTTTGATGGTATTGAATCTTCCGATTCATAGCATGGCAGATTTTTTTTTATTTTTATCTATTTCTTTAATGTTTTGTAATTCTCATCATAGAGCTCTTGGACATCCTTGGTTAAATTTGTTCCAAGGTGCTTGATTGTTTTTGTGGCTATTGTGAATGGGATTGACCTTGGAAATTTTTTCTCAGCCATGGCATTATCTGTGTATACAAAGGCTGTTGATTTTTGTGTATTGATTTTGTACCAAACTCTTCTATGAGTTCTAGTAGTCTCTTAGTGGAGTCTTTTGGATCCTCTATATATAGAATCATGTCATGTGCAAAGAGAAATAGTTTGACTTCCTCCTTCCCAATTTGTATCGCTTTGATTTCTTTTTCATGCCTAATGGCTCTGGCTAAAACCTCTAGGACTATATTGAATAGCAGTGGTGAGAGTGAGCATCCCTGTCTAGTACCAGATCTCAGTGGGAATGCCCCCAGCTTTTCCACATTCCATAGGATGCTGGCCGTGGTTTTTTCATAAATTGCCTTGAGTATGTTGAGGAAATGTTCCTTCTAAACCCAATTTTCTCAGAGTTTTCCTTATGAAGGGGTGATGTATTTTTCAAATGCTTTCTCTGCATCTATTGATAATCATAAGGTTGTTCCTCAATTTGTTCATGTGATGTATCACATTGATTTTTGAATGTTGAACCACCCCTGCATACAAGGGATAAATCCCACTGTTTCTGGGCGAACAATCTGTCTGATGTGTAGTTGGATTCAATTGGCCAGGATTTTGTTGAGGATTTTTGCATCAGTGTTCATCAGGGAGAATGATCTATAGTTTGCTTTTTCTGCTGTGTCTTTTCCAGATTTAGGACTAAAATATATTGGCTTCATAGAAAAGAATTTGGGAGGATTCCCTCTTTTGCGATTGTTCTAAATAGTTTGAGAATGGGAGTTCTTATTTAAATGTCTGGTAGAATTCAGCAGTGAAGCCATCCGGTCCTGGGCTCTTCTTTGTTGGGTGGGTATTTATTATTGATTCAATTTCTGTCTTGGTTGTGGGTCTGTTCAGGTTTTCTATGTCTTCATGGCTCAATTTAGGTAAGCTGTATGGGTCTAGGAATCTACCTATTTCTGATAGATTCCCCTGTTTGCTGGCATACAACTCTTTGTAGTAATTTCTGGTGATTCTTATTTCTGTTGTGACTTGTGACGTTTCCATTATCATCTCTAATTTTATTGATTTGAGTCTTTTTTTGGTTCATTGGGCCATGGTGTGTCAATTTTGAGCATTTTTTCAAAAAAAAAAACCAGCTTTTCCTTTTGCTGATCTTTTGTATTTTTTTTCTGTTTCAATTTTGTTGATTTCTTCTCTAATTTTAATTATTTGTGTTCTTCTACTGCATATGGGTTTGGGTTGCTGGTGTTTTTTAGATCCTTGAGGTGCATAGAGTTCATCTATTTGGTGCCTTTGCAGTTTCTTGATGTAGGCACCCATTGGTGTAAACATTCCTCTTAACGCTGCTTTTGCTGTATCCCACTAAGTTTGATAAGTTGTACTGTCATGTTCATTTGTTTCTAGAAATGTTTTGATTTCTTCTATGACCCACTGCTCATTCAGAAACATGTTGTTCATTCTCCATGTGTTTGCACATGAAGCAGAGATTCTTGAGTTGTTGATTTCCAGCTTCATGGCAGTGTGGTCTGAGAAGATGCATGGTATGATTTCAAGTTATTTGAATTTGCTGAGACTCCCTTTATGACGTAGCATATGGTCAATCCTAGAGAGAGTTCCATGCACCAGGGAGAAATGTGTACTCTCTGGCCTTGGAGTGGAAGGCTCCATAGATACCTGCTAGGTCTCTTTGGTCTGTAGTGTCAGTGAGCTTTGTTGTTTGCTTGCTGATTTTCAGATCAGTCTGATCAGTCCATAGCTGAAGTCCCCGGTGACTATTATATTTGAGTCTATGTCTTCCTTTAAATCCCTTAATGATTCTTTCAGATAGCCAGGTGCCCTTTAATTAGGTACATATACATTTATAATAGTCTCATCCTCATGTTGAATTGTTCCTGTAGTCATTATATAGTTCCTTCTTCGTCTCTCTTAATAGTTTTTGTGGTAAAGTCTAGTTTGTCTGATATTAGGATGGCCATACCAGCTCTTTTATGGTTTCTGTTAGCATGGAATATTTTTTTCCTTCTTTTCACTTTAAGTCTGCGTGTGTCTTTATTGGTAAGGTGTGTTTCTTGTAGGAAGAAGATGGATTTTCTTTGAACTGGGGAGTTGAGACATTTACATTCAGTGTGACTATTGTGAAATACTGCCTTTTCCCTGCCATGTTTCCTTAAGTAGAGCTGTTTGTACTTTTGCCGAGTCATTTTCTACTTTCATTTTCTTTTGTAGTGAAGTTCCAGTTTCTGCGTGTAGCATGTTGTAGGGCTGGGTGTGAAGATACAAATTTGTTCCTTTTCTGTTTGTCATGGAAAATCTTTATTTCTCCTTCATTCATAAATGATAGCCATTTTTCCCTTTGCAACTTGGAACATCCTGCATCACCATCTTCCCCAAACTTCTCATTTTTCTATTTATGTATTTTTAAATATTTATTTGAAAGGCAGAGTTACCGAGAGAGAGAGAGCACTCTATTTCCCAAGTGGCTGCAATAGCTTGGAGCTTTATCCAGGGTGTCTGACATGGATGCCGGGGCCCAAGCACTTGGGGCATCTTTGGCTGATTTTTCTGGGCACCATAGCAAGGAGCTGGATGGGAAGCTGAGCAGCTGGGAATTGAACAGGCCGATATGGGACACTGGTGTTGGAGATGATGGCTTAACATGCTTTACATCACTGGCCCCTATTTATTGAAAGACAGAGTTGGAATTAGAAGTGGGGAGAGAGAGCATTTGGGCCATCTCCACTGCTTTCTCAGGTGTATTTCCCGGGAGCTGGATTGGAAGTGAAGGAGCCAGGACTCAAATTATGTCATGAGTACACGGGGATAATTTGCATCCTCCTTTTTTATTCGGATCCTCTTAAACATAGCACTGTGAGCAAAGTTTGTACATCCTAGGTTGTGTTATTCCTGCTCTTAGAGTCAGTGATTTCAGCTTTTCTTCATTCAGTAGAATGTTTGTTGTAAATATCCTTTATTGTGTTGAGATATGTTCATGGCTTCAGCCTGCATTAGCTATGGCCATTGGGACCACTTGGGTAGTGAATGAGCAAAAGTGACAAATTTTTCAAGGATTTCTTTATTTGAAATGCAGAGTGACAGAGCTTGCACCCACTGGCTAACTCCCCAAATGGCCTCAACACCCAGGAGTCTGGCACTCCATGCTGGTGTTGTAAATCTGATGTGGGCTGATGAATGAAGGATTTGGGGAGGTGTCTAAAAGGAGATCATCTGTTCCTGGGCCTCCGTGGTGTACTGCCTAAGTTCGGTTTGGAAATGGGTGGACACCAGGCCTGGGCTGCAGAGGGATACGGGTATTGGAGCTCCAGCAAAGGGTTTTTAAAATCACGGATCTGACACGCTAAGGTATGGACTCCTCCTTCCAAGTAAGGGTGCAGGCTTCTCTGTTCATTTTCTATGCATCTTTTCTTATTATGCAGTGAACACCAGATAATAATGCGGTTTTACTCCCTTGCTTCCCCAAGAGCTAAGAAGCTAGGAGAAACTTTGGATAACAGTCACTAGAGAGCATTATGACTTCTCTCTGCTCCACTTCTCGTTTAAGATGTGACGCTCAGTTGTTATTAGTTCCCTCAGTTTCTTCTGCTGGGATGTACCTAGGCTGCAAAGGTTATGGGATTCTCCCACTTATTGCAGGCTTCTCCATGAAGTCCAAAGACCCAAAACATTGCTAAATGTAGAAGGAACAGAGTCTTTAATGTCTTTTTCCTGTCTTTTCAGGGAAAGTATTGAAGGTGAACATGTGGCGGATGCTGCTGTGTGAAGCGGTAGCTGCTGTTATGTCCAAGGGCTTTGATATCCTGGGAATAAAACCTGTCCAGCGGATGTGAGCCTCCATAGGTTTGACAACTGCTCCAAATGTACAAAGGGGCTGTTAGCCCTAGGTTTTCTTTGTTTTTTTTTTTTTTACAACTAATAAAGCAAATTTATCAACTATACCAACTGTGGTTTGTCATATTTTTCACTGCTAGCTGCAGTACAAGTTCCTGGGTTTAACCTTTTATTCTGTGCTACACATTTCAAATGACAAATCTAAGGCCCCACCCCAGTATAACTATCATGCCCTGGTTTACTTAGGAACAAAATGGAGATCCTACCTTTCCTGCACCTTCAGCGACTCCTTTGTCCTACTTACAAGGGGAAAACAAGCAAAGCCTGAACATCACTACAGTCCACAATTCTTAACGCACCTCAGGCTGATGGAAACTGCTCCCTCCCCCCAACCAAGGTCTTACTGCAAAGACCACATTTCAGGTCTTGCATCCTCTAGTTTGCTCCCATATGGCTGCAACGGTTAGAGCTGGGCTGATCTGAAGCCAGGAGATGTTGCTTATCTCTCTCAGGATTGCAGGGGCCCCAGCACTTGGGCCATTCTCTGCTTTCTCAGGCCACATCAGAGATCTGGATCAGAAGAGGAGTAGCCAGGACACAAGCCGGTACCACACTGTCAGCTCCCCTACTTTTGAACACACCACCAACATGGGAGAAATTCTCAAACCAAGAGCCCCACCTTTTCCAGTATTCGCCCATAGAGCTCAGTCCTAACACTCTGGGCACTGGCCTGTACATGTCTGTCAACATTGTCAGGGAAAGTTGAGCAAGCACATTTCACACCACTGGTGTGCAAAATGGGCTTTAAATACACAACCGCAGGCCGGTGGCACCGGCACCCTGGGTTCTAGTCCCGGTCGCCCCTCTTCCAGGCCAGCTCTCTGCTGTGGCCAGAGAGTGTAGTGGAGGATGGCCCAAGTGCTTGGGCCCTGCACCCGCATGGGAGACCAGGAGAAGCTCCTGGCTTCGGATGAGCGCGATACACTGGCCGCGGCGGCCATTGGAGGGTGAACCAAAGGAAGATCTTGCTCTCTCTCTGTCCATTCTGCCTGTCTAAACAAAACACCCAACCGCAGTGGCAGCTGTTGTGGCCCAATGAGATAAGCCACGGCTTGTGACCCCACCAACCTGCAGTGGATGCCCTAAGTTCTTAGAGTCCCTGCCACCCACCTGGGAGACCTGCATGGAATTTCTGGCTTTTGGCTCCTGGCTTTGGCCAGGCTCAGCCCTGTTTTCCAGCGTTTGGGCAAGGAACACATGGAAGCTATCTCCAGTCCCCCCCCCCCAATCAATCACTTTGCCTTTCTAGTAAATGAATAAATCTCATTTAAACAAATTCCAACCAGATGAACCCTACCTGAGGCCAGTTTAAGAAGATAGAGAGGGGCTGGCACTGTGGACACAGGGTTATTAACACCCTAGCCAGAAGCGCCGACATCCCATTTGGGCACCGGTTCTGGTCCCAGCTGCTCCTCTCCTGATCCAGTGCTCTGCTATGGCCTAGGAAAGCAGTACAAGATGGTCCAAGTCCTTGGGCCCCTGCATCTGTGTGGGAGACCCAGAAGAAGCTCCTGGCTCCTGGCTTTGGATTGGCTCAGCTCCAGCTGTTGCAGCCATCTGGGGAGTGAACCAGTGGATGGAACACCTCTGTCTACTTCTAACTCCTTCAAATAATAAATAAAAAACAAAATAAATTAAAAGAGGATAGAGAGAGGCCAGCGCTTTGGCACAGTGGGTTGAAGCCCCGGTCTGTAGTGCTGGTATCCCATATGGGTGCCAGTTCTAGTCTTGGCTGCTCCACTTCTGACCCTGCTCTCCGCTATGGCCTAGTAAAGCAGAAGATAGCCCAAGTTCTTGGGGCGCTGCACCTGCATGGGAGACCCGGAGGAAGCTCCTCGCTCCTGGCATTGCGGTCATTTGGGGAGTGAACCAGCAAATCGAAGACCTCTTTCTCACTCTGCCTGTGCCTCTCTGTAACTCTGCCTTTCAAATAAATAAATCTTTAAAAACAAAAGTTTCTTGGCATTAGCTAACTGCCTCTCTAACAGAATCAAGGCAAACAAAGACACAGAATATATTCCAGATGAACAAAGGAAATCTCAAACTGACCCAAAGAAGAGTCATCTGTCTTACCCAACAGAAAATTAGGTTAATAACAGTAAATGAAAAGACAGGAGAGCAACAAGCTGAGAGAGATGGAGAGATTCAGCTCAGAGTAAGTTTTTAAAAGTACCCAACAGAAACTCACGTATCCTAAGAATATTGTACCTCAACTATAAAGTTCCACAAATGGGTTCCACAGGTGGTTCAGGCATAAGAAATGATCAGTGACCTTGTAGATAGAACAATACAAAACACCCAATCTGAGGAGCAAGAGAAAACCTTGACAATAGCTTCAGACATGTATGGGGCACCATAAGGAATATGACATACCCATTACTGGTAAGTCCAAAAAGAGGGAGGGACAGAAACTCAAACAATGGCGGAAGATCCCCCAGGTCTTGGCAAGGCCACACAAAGCCCATAGGACAACAAGTAAAATGAATCCCAAGATGCATCATCATCACTAGTTGCAGACAGTATAGAAAGCAGCCAGGGGAAATGCACCATCACCAGTAGGGGACCTCGGCCCCCATGACTATCAGCGGGTCTCAGCAGAAACCTGTAGGCCAGAGTCAAGTGTGATGATATTCTCCAAATCAGGAAAGACGACTGCCGCCCAGGAATTCTGCATCTGGCAGTGCTACTTTTCAAAAATCCAAGAATGGTAAAAACACCCAGACCAACCAAATCTGAGAGTGTATCACCACTACACTTGCATTATAGAAACTGATAAAGGAAGTTCCGCAAGTATAAGCAGGACACAACTAAATAACAAAAATACAGAAAGTTGTAAAATGCTTTGGTATAAGTCAGATTCAAAACACCCTACTAGTATTACAGTGAGTACATCGTAGCCTCATATAGAGTTCGATAGGCCGTACTGTAAAAAAAAAAAAAAAAAAAAAAAAAAAAAAAAAAACAGTAATTTGCTAAGGTTTACATATTATGCACACATGTAGTGTGACATCAAAAAACAGGTGTAGTTCAGTGGATTCAGCCACTCTTGGACACCAACATCTTGTACCAAAGTGTTTGAATCCCGCTTCACCCTCCCAACCCAGAATCCTGCTACTGAGCCTGGGAAGCAGCAGATGATGGCTCAAGTAGTTGGGTCCCTGCCACCATGTATGTGGGAGACCTAGATGGAGTTCCTGGCTTCTGACACAATCCTGTTGACGTTTCAGGGCGTGAACCAGGAGCAAGAAGTATGCTCTCTCACTCTTGCTCTCCTCTCCCTCTCAAATAAGCAACATTGATTAAACATTTTGTTAAAAACGTAAAAGACGTGGAGATAGGTGTTCAGCCTAGTAGCTGAGATGTCCTCATTCCGTATCAGACTGCCTGCATTTCAGGACTGAGTCTGGCTCCTGATTCCAGCTTCCTGCTAATGCAGACCACGGGAGGATGCAAGTCCCTACCACACACATTGGAGACCTGGATTGATTTCTAGGTTCCCACCTTCAAGCTGGCCTCAGCCTCAGGCCTTTGGGAAGTGAATCAGTGAAGGGGAGGACTCAATATCAGTATCAATAGCAGTACCTCTCCCTCCCTTCCTCCCTAGTTTTACCAAAAAAAAAAAAAAAAAAAAAAAAAATTGTAAGTGAAAACAAGACAAAGGAGATTGTAAATGAGAAATGAATCACTGCAAACTAGCAAGTATCAATATATTTAAATAGAGAATGTAATACAATAATAGTAATGGACATCAACATTCCACTTCAGCAACAGGTACAGCATCCACAGAGAAAATCCACCCAGAAACATGGGAGTTAAACTACACTTACACCCAAGGTACCTACCATTCCTTTGCAGGACTTTCCATCAACTGCTACAGGATACACAAGCTTTTTATTAGCCCCAGAAACATTCTTCATGTAAAAATTAGATCACAAACCAAGTCTCAACAATAAATATTAAAAATCTGAAGTCATCAGGGCTGGCACTGTGGCACAGCAAGTTAAGCACCCGCTTGTAATGCTCACAACCCATACTGGAGTGCTAGTCCCAACTACTCTGCTTCCAATCCAGATTCCTGCTAATGTGCCTAGGAAAGCAGTGGACATTGGCCCAAGTACCTGAGCCCCTGCCACTCACATGGGAGACCCAGACATAGTTCTGGGCGTAGGACTTCAGCCTGGCCCATCCCCAGTCATTGTGCTATCTGGGGAATGAACCAGCAGACCAAATATAGATCTCTTTCCTCCTCCCCCTCTCTGTAAGTCAATCTTTCAAATCCTTAATTTTTTTTTTTTTAATCTGAAATCAGGGTCCACTGCTGTGCAATAGCAGGTAAAGCCACTGCCTGCAGTGCTGGCATCCCATATGGACAACTGGTTCCAGTTCTGGTTGTTCCACTTCTGATCCAGCTTTCCGCTATGGCCTGGGAATGCAGTAGGGGATGGCCCAAGAGCTTGGGCCCCTGCACCACCCACATGGGAGACCTTGAAGAAGCTCCAGGCTCCTGGCTTCACATCAGCTCAGCTTCAGCCACTGTGGCCGTTTGGGGAGTGAATCAGTGGGTGGAAGACCTCTCTCTCTGCCTCTTTGTAACTCTGCCTTTCAGTTATATAAATAAATCTTAAAAAAAAATTGTGAGATCATCAAATATCTATTCTGATAACAGAATGAAACTAGAGATTAATAGTAAGGGGAAATTTAGACCTTACAGAAATATGTGGAAAATAAACACGTTCCAGAAGGACCAGTATTTCTAAGAAAATAATCCAGAAACAAATCAAAAACTTTTGATAAATGACAATGCGAATACTACAAAGCAGAATCTATGGCATCCAGAAAAGGCAATAGGAGAAATATTTACAATAATGAATACAAAAAAAAAAACCACCCAAAACTAGAGCCAAGAAGTTTTCAAATTAATAACCTAACAATGTAACTCAAAACATAATAAAGTGCAAAAAGTTTAAAAAAATTTAACAGATATAAGCAAAATAGAGACTAAAGAATATAAAATGTCAACAATGAAAAGAACTCTTTCATATGTGAAATCTTAGGGAAAAAAAAGTTATTCTCATAGAGATTGAGAGTAGAATAAGTTATCAGAATCCGGGGAAAGGTAGGGAAATGGACTTGGGGAAATGGTTGGACAGTGAGTACTAAGTTACAGTTAGATAGGAGAAGGCATTTCTGGTGTTCTGTTGCATAGTACGGTGACTACAGAGGTGATAATGCAGTGTGTATCTCAAGACAATCAGAAGAAAGGATTTTGAAACTTTCTACCACGAATAAATTGATAGGGGGCCGGTGCTGTGGTACAACGGGTTAATACCCTGGCCTGAAGCGCCGGCATCCCATATGGGTGCCAGTTTCAAGACCCAGCCACTCCGCTTCCGATCCAGCTCTCTGATATGGCTGGGAGACCCGGAAGAAGCCTGGGAGTGAACCAATGGATGGAAGACCTCTCTCCCTGCCTCTCCTCTCTTTGTATAACTCTTTCAAACAAATAAATAAATCTTTTAAAAAAATTGATAAACCTTTGAGGAGGCCACCCCGATTTGAACGTTACACAACATGTATGTGCAGTGAAACTTCACACGGTACATGGGAAGTTACAGGAATATGTGGGACCCATTCTGCATCATAATAGAGACTTTATATGACCAACCACAGCCACATCATACTGAATGGGGAAGAGCTGAAAGCATTCCCGCCAAGACCCAGAACCAGACAAGGACGTGCCTACCCGCTGCTTTTATTCACTATGGTATTGAGTGTGTTACCTAAAGCAATTAGGCAGGATAAAGAAATTAAAGGCATACAAATAGCAATGGGAGAAGTCAAATTATCCCTCTCTGTAGATGGCATGATTCTATGTATAGGAATACCTAAAGACTACATCAAAAGGTTTTTACACCTCAAATTCAGTAACCCTGCACAAATACCAGTACAATTTTTATACACCAACAAAGGAGAGGCAGAGGGGGTGGAGGGAGAGGTCTTCCAACCACTGGTTCACTCTGCAGATGGCCACAACGGCTGCAGCTGCGCCAATCTGAAGCCAGGAGCTTCTTCTGGGTCTCCCACATGGGTTCAGGGGCCCAATGACTTGGGCCATCTTCTACTGTTTTCCCAGGCCATAGCAGAGAGCTGGACTGGAAGATGAGCAGCTGGGACTTAATCCGGCACCCATATGGGATGCCAGCACTGCAGGCGGTGGCTTTACCTGCTGCACCACAGCACCAGCCCTGAGAAAGAACTTCTAAGATCAATCCCATCCATAATAGCTATGAAAAAAAAATACCTTAGAATAAATTTATCCAAGTAGGTCAAAGATCTTTATGATGAAAATTACAAAACATTGAAGAAATAGAAAAAGACACAAAACAATGGAAAAATCCTCCATGTTCAAGGTTTGGAAGAATCAATGCCATCAAAACATCCATACTACCAAAAGTAATTTAATGATTCAGTGCAATACCAATGAAAATATCAACCACATTCTTCTCAGCTCTAGGAAAAATGATGCCAAAATTCATCTGTAAACATAAGAGACCCCCAATAGTAAAAGCAATCCTATACAACAAAAACAAAGCCAGAAGCATCACAATACCAGATTTCAAGATAGACTAATGGAACAGAATAGAAACGCAAGAAATCAACCCATGCATCTACAACCAACTTATCTTTAAAAAAGAGCTAAAATCAATCCATAGAGCAAGAAAAGTCTCTTCAAAAACTGGTGCTGGGAAAACTGGGTCTCTGCATGCCGAATTTTGAAACAAGACCCCTACATTATACCTTACACAAAAATCTACTCAAAATGGGTCAAACACCCAATACCATCCAATTACCAGAGAATATTGGGGAAGCTCTGCAACACACTGGCATAGGCCAAGACTTCTTGGAAAAGATCCCCAAAACACAGGCATTCAAAGCCAAAACTGACAAATGGGACCACATCAAGCTGAGAAGCTTCCGTATGCCAAAACAAACATTCAGCAAAGTGAAGAGGCAACTGACAGAATGTAAGAAAATATCTGAAAGCTACACAACTGATAAAGCATTAATATCCAGAATCTATAAAAAGCTCAAGAAACGCTACAAACAATCAATCCAGTTAATAAATGGACAAAAGACTTGAACAAGCATTTGAGAGAAAATTCAAATGGCCAACAGACATGAAAAAAGTCCCAGGATCACTAACCATCAGAGAAATCCAAGTCAAAAGTACAATGAAGTTTGACCTCACCCCAGTTAGAATGGCTCTCATACAGAAATCAACAAACAATATATGCTGGCAAGGATGTGGGGGAAAAGTACCTTAATCCACTGTTGGTGGGAATGTAAACTGCTACAGAATGGTGATACCTCAGAAAGCTGACAAGAGATTATTATATGGCCCAACAATCACACTCCTGGGAATTTGCCCAGATGAAAAGAAATCAGCCTATAGAAGAGTTATCCATACCCCCATGTTTACTGCAGCTTAATTCACAATAGGTGAGATATGTAATCAACCCAAATGTCCAGCAACTGATAACTGGATAGAGAAATTGTGATATATTATATAAAATGCTATATATATATATATATATATATATATGCATGCCACTCCCAAAAAGACAAATACCATGTTTTCCCTGATCTGCGGTTACTAGTAGAGTACTGAAAGATGTAATGTACAGGACTGAAATTTACATTTTGAGGTCCACTGATTGTTTACAGCCTTTGTCTCCACTGTTAAGGAATAGTGTTTCTTTCTTACTATTTGTTGAATTCTTTACTTAGTGTACTAGGGTTACTCTTATGAGTATCACTAAGTTCCTAAATCTGTATATGTGAAATACATTAAGATTGTTCACCTTAAAATTAAAAAAACTAAAATATTTTTAAAAAGAACCACCCTGAATATCAACATAAGACTACTGAAATCTAAGTGATGCTAGGTTTATAGTATATTAACAGAAATAAAAGTTCCATACTGATAAAGTAAAAAAAAAAGTATGTGGTATTATGCTCACAATGGAATATTACTAAGACATAAGAAAAATGAAATCTTGGGAATGAGTCCCTGAATAAAATACCAAATGGATAAGTTACAAAAGAAAAAATAGAGCTGGCGCTGCGGCTCACTAGGCTAATCCTCCGCCTTGCGGCACCGGCACACCGGGTTGTAGTCCCGGTTGGGGCGCCGGATTCTGTCCCGGTTGCCCCTCTTTCAGGCGAGCCCTCTGCTATGGCCCAGGAGTGCAGTGGAGGATGGCCCAAGTCTTTGGGCCCTGCATCCGCATGGGAGACCAGGAGAAACACCTGGCTCCTGCCTTCGGATCAGCGTGATGCACCGGCCACAGCACACCGGCCAGGGCGGCCATTGGAGGGTGAACCAACGGCAAAGGAAAACCTTTCTCTTTGTCTCTCTCACTGTCCACTCTGTCAAAAATTAAAAAAAGAAAAAACAAAAGAAAAATACAGATTTACTGGACTTCATTAAAAACAGTTCTGAAACAAAGGATTAAAGGAATTAATAAACAAAGGAATTAATAAAGAAGAAAAAAGCTATATAATGGCAGGAAGTATTTGCCAAACATCTATCTCATAGGGATCTATTGCCTGGAATATATAAAGATCATTTACAGGTCAACAACAATACTGGTAATCTAATTAAAAACAGAATGAAGACGTAGGAATTCAGCCTAGCAGTTAAGATGCTGGACACATTTGTGTCCATATTCAAATGCCTGGTTTCAATATGCAGCTCTGTCTTCTGATACAGACCCTTGGAGGCAGTGGTAATGGCAAAGTTACTTCATTCCTACCACCCTGTGTGGGAGATCTAGATTGAATTCCTGGGTACTGGCTTCAACCCAGCCCAGTCCAGCAGTTGCAGGCATTTGGAAGGTGAAACAGTGGATGGGCATTCTCATTGTAAGTGAGCAAAGAACTTGAGTAGAAAGATTTCCAAAGAAGGTACATAAATATTCAAATTTCCATATGAAAAGATGCTCAACATCTTAATTATAAGGCAGATCAAAATCAAAACCATAATGACATCTCTCTTCAAATTTACCAGGATGGCTATAATCAAAACCAAAACCAAAAAGTGGGAAACAAGAACCATTTAGGCAAGCACTATACAACACAGTGGTCTGGGCAAATGTTTTTGGGGTTTGACTCCAAAAGCACATGCAACAAAAGCAAAAATTGAGAAATGGGATTACATCAAATTAAAGCTTCTGCATAGCAAAGGAAACAATCAGAGTGAAGAGACAACAAACAGAACAAAATAAATTATCTGCCCATCAGAAAGATTAATACCAGAACATAGGGGCTGGTGCTGTGGCATAGCAGGTGAAACCATCACCTGCGGTGCCAGCATCCCATACGGGCACTGATTCAAGTCCTGGCTGTTCCATTTCTGCTCCAGCTCCCTGTTAATGCACCTGAGAAAGCAGGGGAAGATGGCCCTACTGTTTTGGGCCCCTGCACTCATGTGGGGAATATGGAAGAAACTCCAGGCTTCTGATGAGCCCAGCTCTAGCTGCTGTGGCTATCTGGGGGAGTGAACCAGTGGATGGGTGGAAGATCTTGCTCTCCCATCTATCTGTCTCTCTGTGTGTAACTCTGCCTTTCAAATAAATATTGACAAAAAATATCCAGAATATATAATGAACTCCAACAACTCAGTATCAAATAAATCACCCAATTTAAACACATACTAGTGATTTGAACAGACATTTCTTAAAATATACAAATGACCTGTTCTTTCCACTGGGATCTCACTCACAGAGATCTTTTTGCCAGAGTGTCTTGGCTTTCCATGCCTGAAATACTCTCATGGGCTTTTCAGCCAGATCCGAGTGCCGTTAGGGCTGATTCTGAGGCCAGAGTGCTATTTAGGACATCCGCCATTCTATGAGTCTGCTGAGTATCTCACTTCCCATGTTGGATCACTCTCCCCTTTATTTATTCTATCGGTTGGTGTTAGCAGATACTAGACTTGTTTATGTGCTCCCTTTGACTCTTAGTCCTTTCATTATGATCAATTGTGAACTGAAATTGATCACTTGCAGTAGTGAGATGGCATTGGCACATGCCACCTTGATGGGATTGAATTGGAATCCCCTGGTATGTTTCCAACTCTACCAATTGGGGCAAGTCAGCCCGAGCATGCCCCAAATTATACATCTCTTCCCTCTCTTATTCCCACTCTTATGTTTAACAGGGATCACATTTCAGTTAATTTTCAACACTTAAGAATAACTGTGTGATAATTACAGAATTAAACCAGTCATATTAAGTAGAACAGACAAAAAAAAAATACTATGAGGGATAATGTATTAAAAGAGGGAGGTGCCTTTCTCTGAAGGGAGGAGAGAACCTCCACTTTGACTATGACCTTGTCTAAACAAGATAAGAGTCGGAGAACTCAAGGGGCTTCCATAGCCTAGGAAACTCATAACTGGTGCATAGGGAGATTACTGATGCCATAAACAGGAGTGTCAATTGGTAAAGTCAACAACAGGAGTCACTGTGCACTTACTCCTCATGTAGGATCTCTGTCCTTAACGTGCTGTACACTGAGGCTTAATGCTATAATGAGTACTCAAACAGTATATTTCACTTTGTGTTTCTATGGGGGTGCAAACGACTGAAATCTTTACTTAATGTACACTAAACTGATCTTCTGTAAAAAAAAAAAAAAAAAGAAAGAAATTATCAATTCCCAACTTGACTCTCACTGGGATTAAACATGACAATAGGTCTGATCTGATTTCATCATCATTTAAAAAAAATCATCTATTATTTTTCACTTTATGTTTCTGTGTGGGAGCAAACTGTTGAAATACTTACTTAAGGTATACTAAGCTGATCTTCTGTATATTAAGATAATCGAAAATGAATCTTGATGTGAATGGAAGGGGAGAGGGAGTGGGAAAGGGGAGGGTTGTGGGTGGGAGGGACGGTATGGGGGGGAAGCCATTGTAACACATGAGTCGTACTTTGGAAATTTATATTCATTAAATAAAAGATTAAAAAAATAAATAAAGTTAACTGAAAATTGAAAAAAAAATATATACAAATGACCAACAAGTATATGTAAAAAAGATCAATATCACTTATCATTAGGAATGTGCAAATCAAAAACAGCAGGTCAATTCACCCCAGTTACTTTGGTTATTATTAAAAAGACAAAAAGTAACAAATATAGGTGAGGATGCACAGAAAGGGGAACTCTTACATTCTTGATGGGAAAGTAAATTAGAACTTCTGAAGATCATACAGGAAAAAAAAAACTCAAAAAAATAGAAATTGAACCACCATATGATTCAGCAATTCCGCCTACTGGGTGGGTATGCATCAAAAGGAGAAGAGGGAGTTTTCAAGATGGTGGAATAGGGAGAGAGCTTACTGCTCTAGTATAGGGGAAGATAGTTTTTTTTTATATTTATATTTTATTTAATGAACATAAATTTCCAAAGTACAGTTTATGGATTACAATAGCTCCCTCCCCCCAATAACTTCCCTCCCACCCACAACACTCCCCTCTCCCACTGGGGAAGATAGTTTTTAAAAGGGGAGGAGTGCAATCTCAGGGAGAGTTATGGAGAAGACTGCAGAGGAAACTCCACACAAATTAGGGGAACACTGTGGACCTACTTGGAAGGTGTGGACATGCACAGCTCAGGACCCCAGCAGCCCAGAGCCCCAGAACCACCACTGGAGAGTGAGGTGAGACCAGACTGCAGCAGCCGAAGCCACTGGCAATAAAGCTGAGGGAAGAGCGTACTGTGAGTGGCTTGGAGCCCCGTGATGGACAGTGTACCTGCCAACCTAGATGAAAAAGGGGGGAGGGCACATTTCTCTATCCCTGACCACCCGACAAAAGCATCCTTTACCTAGCCGAGAGGGCACAGGCTCCATTTTGGACATATGTAACAGTTGCACCAGCTTGTGTTCTTGTGCACAGCAATCAGCTGAGACACCTGAGTCTGGCTGGAAAAATTGACAGGGGGCTGGGTGCTCCAGACTGTGGGAGCCTTGTGTTCTGGGACTTTGAAATCACTGGCTGATGGGAGGGCGCAAGGTGTATCTGGGTCTTTGGGCAGTGATCAGGTGGCTCCACACACTTGGGTCTCCCTTTTTACCTGGTACGGGTCATGGCTGTGGGATCCATACTCCCACGAAGGACTGCATGGATCCTTTGTGTGGGTGTTTCTTATGGCAGTGTGGACAAATATTATACCCACTGGCTAGTGCCCAGGCACTGGTCTCCTTGGAGGAGAGGGGGTGAGCATGAGACCACACCAACAGAGCTGAACAAACCTCCCTGCTGATTAAAAAAAAAAAATTACCACTGCCAACTTGGATGTTGCCATGGTCACTCCCCTCACCCCAGAGAACTGAAGAGGGCTTCCTGATCACACCCAACACATCCTTCTGGGTATTAACTGAAAGGTGCCCACTCCACTAAGCCACAGGTGCATAGCCCAAAGACAAAGACTTCATGGGGAAAGAAAACAAAAAAACCAAGTATCTCCATAAACGCCTAATAAATGCAGCAATTCAAGAAACAAGAATAAGGAAGACAACATGATGCCCTCATAAAAACACACAACACTTCAATACCAGAATGGGAAGATAAAGTAATTGAGGCAATGCCACAAATGGAATTCAAAACATTAATTATATGATTACTTAGAAGAAATCAAAAGCTAATTGAAAAACTAAAAAAATCCATACATGACATTAAAATTTTTCCCATGGGCCAGCGCCGCGGCTCACTTGGCTAATCCTCCGCCTGCAGCGCCAGCACCTCAGGTTCTAGTCCCGGTTGGGGCGCCGGATTCTGTCCAGGTTGCTCCTCTTCCAGTCCAGCTCTCTGCTGTGGCCCGGGAAGGCAGTGGAAGATGGCCCAAGTGCTTGGGCACCTGTATCCTCACAGGAGACCACGATGAGGCACCTGGCTCCTGGCTTTGGATTGGTGCAGCGTGCCGGCTGCAGTGTGCTGGCCATAGCGGCCTTTTGGGGAGTGAACCAATGGAAAAGGAAGACCTTTCTCTGTCTCTTTCTCTCTCACTGTCTAACTGCCTGTCAAAAAAAATTTTTTTCCCATGAAATTGAGATTTTAAAGAGAAATCAAAACAATATTGGAAATGAAGAATTAGAAAAAAACATGTGGTAGAAGAAATATCTGAGTTAGAAGACAAATCTCTAGAACTTTTACAGTCAGACCAAAAAGAAAAAAAAAAAAAGGAGGAAGAAGAAAGTAGAAAACTCACAGTGTTGAAGATTCATGGGATACTATCAAATGACTCAACAAATGGGTCTTAGAAGTTTCTGAAGACATGGAAAGAGAATGGATTAGACGACCTTTTAATGAAATAATTACAGAAAATTTCTCTACTTTGGAAAAAGAAAGGGACGTGCAAGTATATGAAGCACATAGAATCCCTAGTAGACAAGACCAGCAATGATCTTCACCACAACATAGTGTAGTAAAACTCTCCACAGTAAAACAGAAAAATTCTAAAATGTGCACAAGAGAAACATCAGATTATTTTCAGAGGGTCTCCATTTAGGCTCACAGCTGACTTCTCATCAGAAACCCTACAGGTCACAAGAGAATGACGAGTCAGTCTTAAGAGAAAACAACTGTCAACCAAGAACACTGTACCCTGCAAAGCTCTCATTTATGAATGAATGTGAAATAAAGACCTTCCATAACAAGCAGAAATTCAAAGAGTTTGTCACCACTTGTCCAGCCTTATACAAGATGCTTAAGGATGTGCTACACACAGACACAGAAACATGGTTTCAATAGGAAAGAAGGTGAAAGCAGAAAATCTCAGTGAAAGTAAAAAGGAAATTCAAAGTACAAAGAAAGGAATATTTATGGGAAAATAGCAGGGCCAAGTTGTTACTTACCAATAGTTACCTTGAAGGTAAATGGCCTCAATACTCCCATTAAAAGATACAGACTGGCTGAGTGGATTAAAAAAAAAAAGGAAGACCCATCTATTTGATGCCTACAAGAAACACATCTCACCAACAAAGATATGCACAGACTGAAAGTGAAAAGATGGAAAAAGATATTCCATGCTAATTGAAGGCAAAAAGAGGTGGTTTAGCCATCCTAATATCTGACAAAACAGTCCAAAAAAAAAGGGGGGGGGGGAATAGGTAATGATTAAGCAATCTATTCAATAGGAAGATGTGACTATTATAAATGCATATGCACTTAAGTTATTAGTTATAGGGTATCTGGCTATTTAAAAGAAATGTTAATGGCTCTAAAGGGATACATAGACTCCAATACAGTAGTAATGGGGAACTTCAATACCCCACTTTCAGCAATGGACCGATCAACCAGACAGAAAATCAGCAAAGAAACAACAGAGTTAATCTAGACCAAATAGACCTAATGGATATCCACAGACTTTTCATCCTACAGTTGCAGAATATATTCATTTCAGCAGTGCATGAAACTATCTCTATGAAAGACCACATGCTAGGCCATCAAGAAAGTTTCCACAAATACAAAAAAATTGAAATCATACCATGCATCTTCTCAGACCACGATGGAATGAAGCTGGAAATCAACAACTCAGGAATCTCTAGAACGTATGAAAACACATGGAGACTAAAAAACATGCTCCTGAATGAACAGTGGATCATTGAAGAAACCAAAAGAGAAATAAAAGAATTTCTGTAAACAAATGAAGATAACAATACAGCATGTCAAAACTTAAGGGATACAGCAAAAGCAGTGTTAAGAGGAAAGTTTATAGCAATTGGTGCCTACATCAAGTAATTGGGAAAACACCAAATAAATGAGCTATCAATTCATGTCAAGGATCTAGAAAAAAAAGCCAAATCCAAACTAGTGGCAGAAAAGAAATAATTAAAAGTAGACAATAAACAAAATACTTACAAAATATAAGCAAAATAAAGAGCTGGTTTTTTTTTGAAAAAAATAAACAAAATTGACACACCACTGGCCCAACTAACAAAAAAAAAAAAAAAGAGGGAGAAGACTCAAATCAATAAAATTAGAGATGAAAAAGGAAATATAACAACAGATACCACAGATATAAAAAGAATCATCAGAAATTACTACAGAGAGCTGTATACCAACATAGCAGGAAGACCCAAAGAAATTAATAGATTCCTGGACACATGCAACCTACCACCTACCTAAACTGAACCATTAACACAGAAAACCTAAACCAATAACCAAGATGGAAATTTAATCAGTAATAAAGACCCTCCCAACAAAGAAAAGCCCAAGACCGAATGGCTTCACTGTTGAATTCTAGCAGACATTTAAAGAAAAACCAACTCCAAAAATTCCTCTCAAGCTATTCAAAACAATTTAAAGAGAGGAAATCCTCCCAAACTCCTCTCGGACTCCTTCTGTGAATCCAGCATCACCTTAATTCCAAAACCTGAAAAAGATCCAACAGAAAATGAGAACTACAACCAATTTCCCTTATGAGATTAGATGCGAAAATCCTCAACAATATTCTAGTCAATCGAATCCAACAACACATCAGAAAGATAATTCATCTGGACCAAATGGGATTTATCCCTGGTATGCAGGGATGGTGCTACATTCACAATCCAATCAATGTGATACATTACATTAACAAATTAAAGAACAAAAACCCTATGATTATCTCAATAGATGCAGAGAAAGCATTTGATCAAATACAACATCCTTATAATATAAAAACCTTAAGCAAAGTGGGTATAGAAGGAACATTCCTCAACATGATCAAGTCAATTTATGACAAACCCACGCCAGCATCCTATGGAATGGGGAATAGTTAGAAGCATGCCCACGGAGATATGGAACCAGACAAGGATGCCCACTCTCACCACTGTGAAGTCCTAGAAGTTTTAACCGGAGCCAAATCAAAGGGATATAAATTGGGAAGGAGGAAGTCAAACTATCCCTATTTGCATATGACATGATTCTATACATAAGGGATATAAAACATTCCACCAAGAGAGTATTTGAATTTATAGAAGAGTTTGTAAAATCAACAGACAAAAATCACTAGCATTTGTATACACAGACAATGCCGTGGCTGAGAAAGAACTTCTAAGATCAATCCCATTCAAAATAGCTATGAAAAAAATCAAGTATCTTGGAATAAATTTAACCAAGGATGTCAAAGATCTCTACAATGAGAATTACAAAACATTAAACAAAGAAATAGAAGACACAGAAAAATAGAAAAATTTTCCATATTCATGGATTGGAAGAATCAGTTTCAAAATGTCCATACACCAAAAGCAATTTACAGATTCAATGCAATACCAACCAAAATATCATGGATATTCTTCTCAGATAGAGAAAAAAATGATGCTGAAATTAATTTAGAAATACAGGAGACCATGAATAGCTAAAGCAATCTTATACAACAAAAACAAAGCCAGAGGCATCACAATACCAGATTTTAAGACCTATTATAGGGAAGTTATAATCAAAACAGCCTGGTATAGGTACAAATTAGATGGACAGACCAAAGGAACAGAATAGAAATGCAAGCAATCAACATCTACAACCAACTTATCTTTGACAAAAGAACAAAAATCAATCGCTGGTTTCCCAAGAGGAAATCCAAATGGCCAACAGACGAATGAAAAAATGCTCAGGATCACTAGCTGTCAGGGAAATCCAAATCAAAACCACAATGAAGGCCGGCGCCGCGGCTCACTAGGCTAATCCTCCGCCTAGCGGCGCTGGCACACCGGGTTCTAGTCCCGGTTGGGGCGCCGGATTCTGTCCCGGTTGCCCCTCTTCCAGGCCAGCTCTCTGCTGTGGCCAGGGAGTGCAGTGGAGGATGGCCCAGGTGCTTGGGCCCTGCACCCCATGGGAGACCAGGAAAAGCACCTGGCTCCTGGCTCCTGCCATCGGATCAGCGCGGTGTGCTGGCCGCAGCGCGCCGGCCGCGGCGGCCATTGGAGGGTGAACCAATGGCAAAGGAAGACCTTTCTCTCTGTCTCTCTCTCTCACTGTCCACTCTGCCTGTCAAAAAAAAATACATTTAATTTACTTATTTGAAAGTCAGAGTTACAGAGAGAGAGAAGGAGAGGCTGAGAGAGAGAGAGAGAGAGAGGTCTTCCATCTGCTGGTTCACTCCCCAGATGGCCGCAACAGCCGGAGCTGTACTGATCTGAAGCCAGGAGCTTCTTTCAGGTCTTCCCATGTGGGTGCAGGGGCCCAAGGACTTGGGCCATCTTCTACTGCTTTCCCAGGCCATAGCAGAAAGCTGGATAGGAAGTGGAATAGCCAGGAGTCGAACCGGTGCCCATATAGGATGCCAGCACTGCAGGCGGCGGCTTAAGCTGCTGCACCACAGCGCTGGCCCCTAGAATGGCTTTCATACAGAAATCAACAAACAACAAAATGCTGGTGAGGATGTGGGGGAAAAGGCACACTAATCCACTGTTGGTGGGAATGCAAACTGGTAAAGCCACTACGGAAGACAGTTTGGAGGTACCTCAGAAATCTAAATATATCCCTACGATATGACCCAGCCATCCCATTCCTTGGAATTTACCCAAGGGAAATTAAATTGGCAAATAAAAGAGCTATCTGCACCTCCATGTTTAGTGTAGCTCAATTCATAATAGTTAACACAGGGAATCTACCTGAATGCCCATCAATGGAAGACTAGATAAAGAAACTATGGGACATATACTCTATGGAATACTACACAGTGGTAAAAAAAAATGAATTCCGTTCATTTGCAACAAAATAGAGAAATCTGGAAAACATCACACTGAGTGAAATAAGCCAGTCCCAAAGGGACAAATATCATATGTTCTCCCTGATCTCTGACAACTAACTGAGCACCTAAAAGGAAACCTGTAGAAGTAGAATTGATACTATGAGAAGCAATGACTTGATCAGCCCTTGTCCTGACTATTGAGGAACAGCTTACTCGTTTATTCTTTTAAGTATTTTCTTTTTCTACTTAACACCATCGGTTGAACTCTTTACTTAACATTGAATTATTCTTAGGTATTTAAATCTAATTGAAAATTGATCCCTATTAAGAATAAGACTAGAAATAAGAGAGGGAGGAGATGTACAGTTCGGCACACATTCCCTCAGACTTACCCCTAAAGGGTAAAGTTAAAGACTAGCCATGAGACTCCAAATCCCATTAAGTTGGCAGGTACCAATGCCATCTTACTAGTTAAAGTGATCATTTTTAAGTTCATATTGATCATAAAGATAGGATCGAGTGTCAAAGGGATCACATAAATAAGACCAAGTGTATGCTAATAATAAAATTAAAAAGGAGAGAATGGTCCAACATGGGAAGCAGGCCACACAGCAGACTCATAGAATGATAAATGCCTTAAACAGCACTCTGGCCTCAGAATCATCCCTTAAGTCATTTGGATCCAGCTAAAAAGCCCATGAGAGCATTTCAGGCATGGAAAGTGAAGACACTGAGGCATAAAAATGCCCTACATGAAAGATCTCTGTGAGTGAGATGCCGGTGAAAAGAAAGGGCCATCAAAGAAGGAGGTATCTTTCTCTGAAGGGAGGAGAGAACTTCCACTTTGCTTATGGCCCTGTCTAAACAATGTCAGAGGTTGCAGACTCAAGAGGGTTCCACAGCCTTGGAAGCTCATAACAAGAGCCTCGGGGGATCACTGACATCATAAATAAGAGTGTCAATTGTTAAATCAACAACAGTCACTGTACACTTGCTCCCCATGTAGGACCTCTGTCCTTAATGAGTTGTACTATGAGAATTAATGGTAAAACTAGTCTTCAAATAGTACTTTATATTTTGTGTGTCTGTGTGGGTACAAACTGTTGAAATCTTTACTTAGTATATAGTTGATCTTCTGTATATAATTAAAAATGAATCTTAATGAAGAATGGGATGGGAGAGGGAGCAGGAGGTGGCATGGTTTAGGAGTGGGAGGGTGGGTAAGGGGCGAATAATTGCTATAATACAAAAGCTATACCTATGAAATTTATGTTTATTAAATAAAAGCTTTCTAAAAAAACATGCATCGCTGCAGCAAGGTCAGATTCTTCAAATGGTGCTGGGAAAATTGCATCTCCACATGCAAATGTATGAAGCAAGATCCCTACACTACACCTTACACAAAATTCCACTCAAAACTGATTAAAGACTTAAACCTATGACCCAATACCATGCAATTATTAGAAAACATTGGGGAAACCCTGCAAGACATTGGCATAGGGAAGGACTTCTTGGAAAAAACCCGAGAGGCACAGGAAATCAAAGCCCAAATTTTTTGTTGTTTTTTTAAAGCCAAAATTGACACTGGGGTTACAGCAAATTGAGAAGCTTCTGTACTGCAAAAGAAACACTCAGCAAAGTGATGAGGCAATCTACTGAATGGTAGAAATTATTTGCAAACTAAACAACTGATAATTAATACCCAGAATATATAGAGAGATCAAGAAACTTCACAACCACAAAACAATCCCGTTAAGAAATGGGCAAAGGACTTAAACAGGAATTTTTCAAAAGGGGAAATCCAAATGGTCAACAGACATATGAAAAAAATGCTCAGGGTCACTAGCCATCAGGGAAATGCAAATCAAAACCACTTTGAGGTTTCACCTCACCCCCATAGATTAGCTTTCATACAGAAATCAACCAACCAATGCTGATGATGATGTGGGGGAAAAGGTACCCTAATCCACTATTAGCAGCAATGGAAACTGGTACAGTCACTGTGTAAGACAGTATAGAGATATCTCAGGAATCTGAATACAGACCTACCATATGACCCAGCCATCCTACTCCTGGGAATTTACCCAAGGGAAATGAAATCAACACATGAAATAGTTATCTGTACCCATGGTTATTGCAGCTCAATTCACAATAGCTACTAATGGAATCAACCTAAATGTCCATCAACTGAAGAATGGATTTAAAAATTATGGGATATGTACACCATGGAATACTACACAGTGGAAAAAAATCCTATTATTTGCAACAAAATGAATGAAAATGGAAAACATCATACTTAATGAAATAATCAATCCCAAAAGGACAAATACCATATATTCTCCCTGATCTGTGATAACTAATAGAGCACCTAAAAGGTAATCTATAGAAGTGAAATTGACACTTTTAAAAGCAATGCCTGGGGCCAGTGCCATGGCTCATTTGGTTAATCCTCCGCCTGTGGCACCAGCATCCCATATGGGCACAGAGTTCTAGTCCCGGCTGCTCCTCTTCCTGTCCAGCTCTCTGCTGTGGCCCGGGAGGGCAGTAGAGGATGGCTCATGTGCTTGGGCCCCTGCACCCACATGGGAGACCAGAAAGAAGCACCTGGCTCCTGGCTTCAGATCAGCGCAGCGCTGGCCATAGCAACCATTTGGGGAGTCAACCAATGGAAGGAAGACTTTCTCTCTCTGTCTATAACTCTGTCAAATAAACTAAAAATAAATAAAAGCAATGACTTTGAACAGTCCTTGTTTCGACTCTTGAGGAACAGGTTTTTTTTCCCCATACTATTTGTTGATTTTTTTTTTTTTACAGGCAGAGTGAACAGTGTGAGAGAGAGACAGAGAGAAAGGTCTTCCTTTTACCGTTGATTCACCCTCCAATGGCCGCTGCGGCCGGCGCACTGCGGCCAACACACCGCGCTGATCCAATGGCAGGAGCCAGGAGCCAGGTGCTTTTCCTGGTCTCCCATGGGGTGCAGGGCCCAAGCACTTGGGCCATCCTCCACTGCACTCCCTGGCCACAGCAGAGAGCTGGCCTGGAAGAGGGGCAACCAGGACAGAATCCTGCGCCCCGACCGGGACTAGAACCCGGTGTGCCGGCGCCGCAAGGCGGAGCATTAGCCTATTGCGCCACGGCGCCGGCCTATTGAACTCTTAACATAGCTATTCATGTTGTATAAAGTTAACTGAAAATAGATCTTAGTCAAAAATTCATAATGGGAATAGGAGAAGGAGGAAGAGGGGGGTGGGTACAGTGGGAAGAATATGTTGCTAAAGTTGTATTTATTAAACTCATTAAGTTTGTATTCCTTAAACAAAAGTTTCTGGAGGGGAAGAAAAAGAAGAAATCTTTATACCAAGGCATCTACACTTGCATGTTAATTGCAGCATTATTCACAATAGCCAATATGGGGTCAACCTCCATGCCCATCAATGGATAAATGGCTAAAGAAAATGTGGCACTGATTCACACAACCAAGTTTTACTCAGCCATAAAGAA
Organism: Oryctolagus cuniculus; assembly: GCF_051225735.1. Taxonomy (NCBI): domain Eukaryota; kingdom Metazoa; phylum Chordata; class Mammalia; order Lagomorpha; family Leporidae; genus Oryctolagus; species Oryctolagus cuniculus. Next base: position 56,742,377 of record NC_142872.1, read on the forward strand.
GACCTGTCTGGCAGTGACATGGGTGAGCCTGATGGACCTTATGTTAAAGTACAGTAAGTTAGGCACAGAGAGGCAAATCCCATGTGTTCTATGAATCGCAGAGAAGCAGAGAAAAGGGCAATGTCTACAAATGCCCAGAAAGGGTGGAGGGAGGGTGGAGAGGGCAGCTAAGAGGCACAGGGTTCAGCTCGAGTGGAGGATTCACTTTGAGCACTACAGGATAGTCATGACTAACTACCAGCAATTAATTCAGTATTTCCAAAGAGCTAATGGAGGGGATTGACTTTTTCCAACATAAAGAAATTAAAACTATACTAGGTGAACCTGACAACTGTCCTGATCAGATCGGTACACATTTTGTGCATGTATTGAGATGTCACCCTGTCCCCCATAAATGTGTAAGTAGTTTGTGTCCATTAAAACATAACATTTTTAGAAAAGCATTAGAGAAGATGTGGAGAGATTGGAGCTGTCACCCGTGCTGCTAGGAATGTGACATGTAGCTACTGTGGGAAGCAGCCTGTGATTTCTCAGACTGACACTGAGTGATCAGTCACTCACCAATCACACTGCGAGGTTGGCTAAGTCCTCCTGGGCTGTTGTAGCAAGACTGCAGCTTATAAACAGCACACGGCTTTTTTTCTCTCCTGGTTCTAGGTTAAGTATTCCCAGAAGAAAGTGCTGACGATGAGTTTGTGGAGAGGGCTTGGTTTTGGCTCACAGATGGTGCCTTTCAGCCACGCCGTCACACAGTGGAGGAGCTGGCCAGCTCCCTGTGGCCTGTTTTAATCAGGACACAGAGCTCTTGTGACCCAGGCATCTCCTGAAAGCCCTGCCTCTCCACATCATCACACTGGGGATTATTAATCTGGAGCTGCAGAGACAGAAACATTCAGACTATCGAATCAGGATGAACCTGAGAATGACAGTGTTTGTCCACTCCTGACCCCAGTTTCCTGCTGAGGCACACCCTCCGAGGGAACGGTGCTTGTTCATGTACTTGGGTCCCTGCCACCTGCACGGGAGACCAAGATCGAGGTTCTGCTTCCAGCCTGGCCCAGCTTCAATTACAGCAGGCATTTGGGGGACTGAACCAGTAGATGGCAGTCTCTGTCTTTAAAAACACAACAAAACAAAAACACAAGTCCTTTCCGTGAGGTAGGCTTTTAGTTTAGCGGTGAAGACACTGATGAAGATGCCCATGTCACGTATCACAGTGCCTGGGTTCTCTCCTCCAGCTTCCTCCTAACGCAGTGGTGATGGCACCAGTAATGGGTTCCTGCCCGCCTCCCCGGCACCCCCCTGTGCCTATTGAGGACATTTAGGAAGTGAACTAGTGATGGGGGCTTCATCTCTGCTGCTGGAATTTTAGACCTCCTCCCCTATGTTGCAATGTACATTATTAACTATAGCCACCTTCTTGTGCAATAGAACACCAGAACCTGTTCCTATCCAACGGTAACATTCCACCATTCTCAAACCTCTCCTTATACACCTGTCACCTCCCTCCTCTCCCCAGCCTCTGGTAACCACTAGGCTATCCCTACCTTCCATGTGACCAACTTTTGTCTTTCTACATCTGGCTTATTTTACTCAGCTTATTTCTTCTAGGTTCATTCATGTTGTTGCAAGTGACAAGACTTCAATTGTTTATGGCTGAATAGTATTCTATTACGTAAAAATATCACACTTTCTTTATCCATCCATCTGTGGATGGCCACTTACTTGATTCTGTATCTTGACTACTGGGGATAGTGCTGAAACAAACACATGTGTGCAGATGCTGTCACCAAGAGTGTAGGATTTAGGCAAAAGGGTGGGGGCACTGGAACACAAGTAGACAATCTACATTCCCTTGACCTTGCTTTCCAGAGAAGCTTCAAGGAATGTTTATCTTACAGCATGGGATTCAGAGGGGGCCACAAACAGGGACCAACTGCAGCTGCAAGAAATGCATCTGTGGCCAGCGCCACAGCTCACTAGGCTAATCCTCTGCCTTGCGGCGCCAGCACACCGGGTTCTAGTCCCGGTCGGGGTGCCGGATTCTGTCCCGGTTGCCCCTCTTCCAGGCCAGCTCTCTGCTGTGGCCAGGGAGTACAGTGGAGGATGGCCCAAGTGCTTGGGCCCTGCACCCCATGGGAGACCAGGAGCAGCACCTGGCTCCTGCCTTCGGATCAGCACGGTGCGCTGGCCGCGGTGGCCATTGGAGGAAGACCTTTCTCTTTATCTGTCTCCTCTGCCTGTCAAAAAAAAAAAAGAAAGAAAGAAAGAAATGCATCTGAGCCACATCTGCATGAGCTCAGGGAATGCTGCTCATTACAATTCTGCCACGGGGAGATGACTGCCATTCCCTGAGCCTATGCAGTATGAAGAGGCATCTCGCTTGCATCACATGACAAGGAGGGCCTTCCCCTCGCCTCTTGCTACATCCTGGAGACATCACTAGCCCTGACTGTAAAACCCTAAAAAGCTGCTGCTCAGGGAAGAACTACACCTTCCCACTGCCTCCTCTACTTGTCCTGAGCAGATAAAGCTTTTCCCAGGACAACTCCCACTCGAGGCTGATGATCTGCTGAAACCTCAAGCTATTGGCTCCCCTTAGCTAACAAACAGGTGAACACCTAGATGGTACCTCCTCTAGCCTAGGATCAGGGTGACCAGCAACCAGGAGTGAAGCAACTGACCATGGCAGCTCATCTAGGACCAACTTGCTCTCATGGAATGGCTGTGTCAGCATGGGACGTGTCACTTGGTGCCCAGCGGTCCTGAGTTGCCGGCTTGGCGATCCAAGAGGTAAAGTGACCATCCGGTCCCCTTTTTATCCAGCACCTCATGGAATCAAGTAGAGAGTAATTTGGGATCGCTGCTCCCATAAGTGTCTAAGAACTGCTGAATGAGAAAGCCAGTACAAGAAGTGCACGATCAGGAAAGAATCAGGGACTATCAATGGACAGCCTTTTCTGGGATGCTGCCATCAAAGTGTGGGATTTGGGTTCCTGGGCTTGTTCTCTCCTTCCTAGTGTTTATTTTCATCTACTTCAAAGGCAACAGACAAAAATTTTGCATTTGCTGGCTCCATTCCCAAACACCTACAGCAACCAGGGCCGGGCCAGGAGCCAGGACTTCCATCCAACCCTCTCATGTGAGTAGCAGGGGCCCAAGACTTGAGCCATCATCTGCTGCCTCCAGGATGCTTTAGCAACATAAGGGCAAGTAGAGATACCAGACCCCATCCCAGGCAGTGGTTTACCCCACTCCGTCACAATAGCTGCCCACAAAGTGTCATGTTTTGCTCTGGGAGGAGGAGGATCACAAAAGCAGCGGTCCAAGAAATCTCTGGGCGAAATTTCTGAGTTACTTGGAATTTCCTTCCCAATTCACAGGTATGGTATCATTTTGTTCGGGTTTGGAAATCTCCCTAGGGAATGGATAGACATGAAAGGGAAGTTCATACTTTAGAACTGATGAACACTGATGTGTTTCTTCATCTCTTCACTTCCTTCTGTATTGTGTCTGGAATTTTTTCCTTCCTTATCCTCATATTCCATAATGGCTTGTGGACTTTGCCTGTCCAGTTGGGGAAGATCCTCTCTCTGGGGCTAGCGTTGTGGTGTAGCTGGCTAAGCTGCTGCCTGGGACACCAGCATCCCATATGGGCAGTTTATACCCTGGGTGCTCCACTTTTAACCCAGCTCCCTGCTGATACACCTGTGAAAGCAGCAGAAGATGGCCCAAGTACTTGGGCCCTGCAACCACATGGGAGATACAGATGAATCTCCTGGCTTTGGCCAGGCCATTACAGCTATTTGGAGAATGAACCAGTAGATGAAGATCTCTTTCTGTCTCTTCCTCTCTGTAATTCAGCCTTTCAAATAAATAAATCTTAAAATAAAAACCCTCTTCCATCTTGTATCCTAGAAACCCGCTACTGGACTTCAATGAACTTCCTCCTGGGGTGCCACCCTCATCTCGGTGGAACATGCTGTTTTCTGTGCCCTCACCTGGTTCTTCGTAGGACTTGGGATGAAGAGAGAAAAAAATGAAGAAATAGAGTCCTTTGAAAGCCCCTTAATTGAAGAAAGTAGTCTCTCAAAAGAGGATCTACAACCCCTCCCCATCCTAGTCCCTACTCTGTCCATAGGAGCTGCTCAGCCAGCACTGTATCCACCCCTTCCTCGTGGCACCACTGGCACCGCCTGGCATGGGACCAGGCCTAAGCCCTGGGGAGGTGGGGTCCCCCTCTCCCAGGTTCCAGGTGATAAGAGGGGACGGTCATTATTTGTGCCACTCACTACGTCTCGCTGGTCGAATCAGAAGGCATGCCTCAACAGCCTCAGACCCAATCCTGAGGAATTCTTGCTGCTGATGAGTGGTATTTTGACAACTCACACCCAACCTGGGCAGATATTCAAACCTTCAAGACCGCCCTTCTTACAGCAGAGGAATCATCAGCTGTGTTGGCGAAGGCCACCAGGTGTGGAGGCCAGCTGACAACCAGTTCCAAACTGAGACCCCAGCATAACAAAGGACTCAAAAAGATTAGTGCATCATAGCAATGTACTGCTAAAGGGTGCATAAGTAGTAAGCCCCCACCCCCAAACTGAAGTAATCTAAGAGATGTAGAAGGAAATCCTACCACCTTCCTAGAGAGGCTGAGTGTCTAACACAACAAACTTCTTGGAACCCTGCAGCCCAGGGAAGTCGGGTAGTTCTGAGCACCAACACTGTACCTCAAAAAGCTTTGGGCAACAAGAGAAACCTTCATAAATTGGCCCTGAGCCCTAAAACCAATCCCTTTCAGTTGGTAGAAACTGCCTTGAAGGTTTTCCATAGCTGAAATGTAGCAGAATATGAGAAGGAGGACACCTACATGCAGACAGGTGACTTCATTTGGTCAGTGCTTTCCAGGATCGTCCAGGCAACCTGGGAAGATGATAGAAGCCACCATGGGTAGGTAACCCTGGCCCCCAACGTGGGCCCAACAAAAGCCCACTAGCAAAAATAGGTAAACAAGATTGATTGGATTAAGATGACAGTAGGGAGGGAGCTGACTGCCCCAGTCCAGGAGACGATAAAGAAGTGGAGAGTGCAGTCTCAGGGAAGAGTTAGGGAGAAAACGGCAGAGGAAACTGCACACAAATTAGAGGGACACTGTGGACCTATGTGCAGAGTGTGGATGCACACCACTCAGGGCCCCAGCAGCAGAGAGCCTCTGCACCATCTCTGGAGTGAAGCGAGACCAATCTGCAACAGTCCAAGCCACTGATGATAAAGCTGTGGGTGTGGGCCCAGCTTGGAGCCCTGTGCAGAACAGTGTACCTACAAAACTAGAGAAAAAAGGGGGGGCACACTTCTCTCATGCCAATCACCCTGCAACAGCATCCTGTAATGAGGCAATTGTATAAATACTGATGGAGTTTCTGGATTCAAGCGGCTTCCATAGCCTGGACAACTCATGTCAAAACCTGTGGGTGATCACAAATATCATACGTAAGTGTGTTACATCAACAGGAGTCACTGTGCACTAACTTCCCATGCAGGACCTCTGTCCTCAAAGAGTTGCACTATGTGAGTTAACAGTAAAACTTGTTCTCAAAGACTTGTTTAGTGTAGTAACTGGAAGATATTCTTATGTCTCAAGTTTGTTATGCCTAAGTGTCCAGCTCCATTGCTTGTTTTCTTAGGTGCTTCTTTAATCAATGATAAAACTTGTTCTCATGGACTCACTTTCTTTTAATGTATTAAGTGGAGGATATTCTCATGTCTCATTAGTTATGTCTAAGTGCTAAGATGTATAATTCTTGGGTGCTTCTTTAAAATTTTCTATAAAAATGTGAAATTAACTTTGAGATACAATGACTTTGAACAGCCTTTCAACTTCTGAGCAAGTTTTATGTGTGTGTGCAAATTGTTGAACTCTTTACTTAGTATAGAGTTGGTCTTCTGTGTGTAAAGTTAAATGAAAATGGATCTTAGTGGAGAACGAGGCTGGGAATGGGAAAGGGAGGGTGGTAGAGGCGGGTATGATTGGAAGAATCACGATATTCCTAAAGTTGTGCTTATGAAATGCATGCAGTTTGTATTCCTTAAATAAAAGGTTTCTTTGGGGGGGGGGGTGGGGGAGGACCACTACCTAGCTTACGACCTCACCAGCATACATACTGCAAACAGCAAGGGTGGCTAAGCCATTCCCAGACAGGAAGGATTCGGGGAGAACCCAAATCCCTTCCACACCCCCTTGACAGAAGCTTGGGGAGCTCCCCAGTTACTAACAAAATCTCCGTCTCCTCCAAGATGCCCAGACAACCCAGAGATGGAAGGGAGAGCACGGAGCCTTTGTTTGCCATCAGAGCCACATTCCCTGGGTGAACCGCTAAGTAGGGCTCAACAGTGGACGTCATATTAAAGGAATGTCAGAGAAAGGAGTTACAGAGCTTTTCAGAGCCTGTGTCCTATCAAGCGCATTCAAGTTCTGATTCACATATCCCCAAGTGCCATATCCAACTCTGCGAATGGGTTTGCTAAGTTGTGGGCTGCTGTGTGTTGAAGTCAAGATTTAGTAGAAGTGAACATCTCAGAGCCATGGGGCAGAAACAGAAACCTTGACTCTATTACTTGAGGTACCTAAGGATCTCAAAACAGTTCCAGAAAGGATTTTGATAGAGAACAATGGACCGAGGGTTGGGTGGGATGGGCTGTCAAAGTCATGCTAAAGGAGACTCATCAACAGCGCAGGCCAAGCAGCATCCTCTGAAACCTAAACAGCTAGAGTATTACCATTTTTATGTCCTTTAGATTTGTTTGTGGGGGCAGGGAGAGGGAAAGAAGAGTAATACTTCATTTCCTGGATCATTCTTCAAATGCTCACAATGGCTCTTGAAATGCTCACCCTCGGCAAGGATGAGTTCAGGACCCAGGAACTCCATGTGGGTCTACGAGGTGGGTGGCAGGGATCCAACTACTTTATCTATTACTTGCTTCCTCTCAGGGTGCACATTAGCAGGAAGCTGGAATTGGGAACAGAGCTGGGACTTGAACCCAGGCACTCTGGTATGGGATGAGACCTCTGGAAGAGTATTGTAACCACTACACCAAATGCCTTCCCCTCCCCAGCTGTAAGCACCCTTTGGTCCAGGATCCATTTTGTAATTCCCCCACCCTATTTAGAGACCCAGTCTGACATACAGGTTTGTGCAGAACTTCAGGGCTGTGACGGAAGCAGATCAGGATATCTACTCCATACTACCCAATCGCTGCATTCCGATGGTCAACTTGCCAAAGGATATCAAGTATCATGCTGTATCACACTTGAAAGATGCATTGTTTTGCATTCCCTTAGTCCCATGAACCATTTGCCACACAGTGGGAGGATCTAAACACTCACCAGAAATTGCAGGGTTGTCAGACGGTCCTACCAGAAGGATTTAAAAAGTGTTCTATATGGGGCTGGTGCTGTGGAGTAGCGTGTAAAAAGTATTCTGTAATTTTGGGGGACAAGTAGAGAACAAAGAAAGAGGGAAGAGTCTTGCAATCTGTGGACAATTTTTGCATTGTTAGCCCCTCAAAGGAGGCTTGTGATTACACCACCACTGAAACCTTGAATTATCTTGTTGAAAGGGAGAAAAGATACCAAATAAAGCAGCACACATTTTTTAAAAGTATTTAAAAAACTTTATTTCAAAAGGCAGAGCGACAGATACTTCCATCTACTGGTTCACTCTCCAAACGCAACATCCATGGCTAGGCCAAGGCAAAGCCAGGAGCCAAGAACTCCATCTGGGTTTCCAGTGAGGGTGGCACAGGAACCCCTGGTACTTGGGCCATCATCTGCTGCCTCCCAGTTACCTTAGTGGGAAATTGGATCAGAAGTGTGGTGTAGCCTGGACTTCGACCAGGCACCCTAGTATGGGATGCTGGTGTCCCCACAGGCAGCTTCACTTGCTGCACCACACTGCCTGCTCTGAGGTACACATTTCTCAACCTGCCATGAAGAATCTAGGCTTTGTAATATACCAAGGAATATGGAGCCTGCCCCAAGATTACAAATTGGAAATCTGCAACTTGTCTCCACCAAGACCAAGAAACAATTGTGGGAGTTTCTGACATTTAGATATTTCGTTTGGGCCAACAGCAAAACTCCTGAGACTTATTAAGAGGAGAGGACATAGAACCCTTCAAATGGGATGAAAAATGTCATCAGACCTCTAGAAAACTCAAGAGGCTTCTGCTGAATGCCCTGGCTTTCTAATACCTGATGCAGCAAAGCCCCTTGACCTACATGTAGGCAAAAGACATGCAATCATCGTGGGGAGGGGTTTAACCCAAATGCTGGATCTGTAAAACAAGTGGCTCACTTTTCTAAAACAGATACAGCAGCCTAGGAAAGGCTACCCTGCCTGTGGGTGGTTGCAGCTCCCGTTTGCTGATTGGAGAAGTGGAAAAGCTGAGTACAGGCAATCCCTCCCTCACTGGATCCTATACCAGGTGGCAGGTGTTCTGGAAACCTGAGGGTCCAACTGGTTGACTGGCGGCCAGATGCTGCAGCACGAACCTAGTTGCTGGGTTCTCCAAATACCACTTTTAAACTTGCCACACTACTGCATGCATCTCAGGACCCCTCACACGTGACTGCTCTGAAGAAATGGGCCTCACAACCTCAGGTCAAAGACCTCTCACAAGTGAACTTTTGCCTAACAAAGAAGTTTGCAGATGGTAGCAGTTTTCTATCAATGGCTAACAGAGGGCAGAATATGCAATCACATCTTTACCTGCATGGAGTGCCACTTAAAGTTTCCAGGGACATCCAGACCAAAAGCAGGAATAACCCTAACTAGGGCACTGGAGTAGACAAGACTTTAGTAGTCTTCACTGACTCCAACCATGCCTTCTCAGTGGCTCATGCTCACGGGGCCAACCTGGAAAGACAGAGGCCTCCTAAATGCTAATAGCAAAGACATTTAATATGGTAAACAAAAACACAACTCTCCAACTGCTATAGGCTGTAGAAAAACCTGGAATAAAGAGGACATGCAAAGGGGCATTCCAAAGTGACGCGAGACAAGAACCAGGCAGCAGCTGCTGCTTCAAAGTGTGCAGCCCCCTTGGGGCTGATGCTGTGGCATAGGAGGTAAAGCCACTGCCTGCAATGCTGGCATCTTGTATCAGCGCCAGTTCAAGTCCCGGCTGCTCCACTTCTGATCCAGCTCTTTGCTATGCCCTAGGAAATCAGTGGAAGATGGCCCAAGTCCTTGGGCCTCTGTACACATGTGGGAGACCCGGATGAAGTTCCTGGCCCCTCGCTTCAGATTGGCATAGCTCCAGTCATTGTGGCCATTTGGGGAGTAAACTAGTGGGTGGAAGATCTCTCTGCCTCTGCCTGTTTCTGCCTTTCAAATAACTTCATAAATCTTAAATTAAAAAGTGGGAAGCCCTCACAAAACACACTCCAGTTACCTGACACCTGCCCAGCCCCATTCTAACTTTGAGCCTAGTTGCTCACAGGAAGCTCAGCAAGAGGGTGTCCAAAAAGGCATGGGAGTGTGGATAATAGACCTTAGGAAAATTGTGGATAACCCAGAATTTAGTATGCCTGTGATTCCACCATAATGGTACAGAGAGATGTAGAACTAGCTACTTAAGGTCATCAAAACCCCAGAGATGATGACATAGGCAGTTGCAGCAGTGGTAAAGCCATGGCTCAGGGGGTCTGCATACCACATCAGAGTGCCTGGTTTCTAGTCCCTGATTTGCTTGTGAAACAGTTTCCTGCTAATGTGTACCCTGGAAGGCAGCAGACCATGGCTCAAGTCATGGGGTCCCTGCTACCCACATCGGAGACCTGGATAGAGTTCCAGGATCCCAATTTTGGCCTGGTCCAGCCCTGGCTATTGCTCTCTGCCTTTAGGATGAAAATAAATTAATAACCAAGGATAAAGGAACTGATAGCTGAAAGCCAGCAAAAAAAAAAAAAAAAAAAAAAAAAAAAAAAAAAAAAAAGGAAAAAAAAGTACCCACTGCTGTCAAAGAAATATGAAGACCAGACCTCCCATACCCCTGCTAGCCCAAGTAGTGCAGGTAGGGGGTTACCCTTCCCAGCAAAGATTGGCAGGTTGATTCCACAGTTAGGCCTACAGCCCCAGGGGGATTCAAATGCCTCCTAATGTTGGTAGACACCTACACTGGGTGGGTAGAAGCCTTCCTTTGCCTAACTGAAAAGGATAGAGAAGATATTAACAGTCCAAGAGACATTATCTCCAGGTTTAATCTGCTTAGGATTGTACAAGTGATAATAGGTTGACTTTGGCTTCAATGGCGAAAACTGGAATATCCCAGTTTTTAGGGCTAGGTTGAAAATTACATGCTACTTCTAGACTCCAGTTGTCTAGTGTGACTGAAACAAACAATTGTATCCTAAAGGCAACCTTAGCTCAACTTCATCAGGGAACTCCTGACAATTAGTTAAAGCTCCTTCCTACCCATTGCCTTATTTCCTTAACTTGCATTAGAGCCACGCCAAAATAACAATTAAACCTTAGTCTATGTGAGTTAGTGTATAGGAGACTCCTGCCCACTGCTACTGAACCTCTGACATGCCAAAACATGGAAGCAGGGAGAACAACTAATACAACCAGGATAGTGACTGCTCTGGATGTCCTAAACAGCACTCTGGCCTCAGAATGAGCCCTAAAGGCATTCGGATCTGGCTGAAAAGCCCATGAGAGTATTTCAGGCATGGAAAGCCAAGATACTCTGGCAAAAAAAAAAAACAAAAACAAAAAGCAAAAAACAAACAAACAAAAAAAAAAAACAAACACCACCAAACCAAAACCACAAACCTAAATGAAAGATCTCTGTGAGTGAGATCCCAGTGGAAAGAACAGGTCATCAAAGAAGGAGGTACCTTTCTCTGAAGGGAGGAGAGAACTTCTACTTTGACTATGACTTTGTCTAAATAAGATAAGAGTCAGAGAACTCAAAAGGCTTCCATAGCCTTGGAAACTCCTGACTTGAGCATAGGGAGATTGCTGATGCATTAACAGGAGTGTCAATTTGTAAAGTCAACAACAGGAGTCACTGTGCACTTACTCCTCATGTAGGATCTCTGTCCTTAATGTGCTGTACATTGAGATTTAATGCTATAACGAGTACCCAAACAGTATTTTTCACTTCGTGTTTCTATGTGGGTGCAAACTGTTGAAATCTTTACTTAATGTATGCTAAACTGATCTTCTGTATATATAGAAAATTGAAAATGAATCTTGATATGAATGGAAGGGGAGAGAGAGTGGGAAAGGGGAGGGTTGCGGGTGGGAGGGAAGTCATTGGGGGGGGAAGCCAATGTAGTCCATAAGCTGTACTTTGGAAATCTATATTCATTACATAAAAGTTAAAAAAAAATTCAACCAAAAAAAAATACACAATTACTCTTTGGTGTTTAATTAATGCTATAACTAGTACTCAAATAGTATTTTACACTTTGTGTTTCTGTGTGGGTGCAAACTGTTGAAATCTTTAATATATGCTAAATTTATCTTCAGTATAAAAAGATAATTGAAAATTAATCTTGATGTGAATGGAAGGGGAGGGGGGAGTGTTGTGGGTGGGAGGGAAGTTATGGGGGGGGGAACTATTGTAATCCATAAGCTGTACTTTGGAAATTTATGTTCATAAAATAAGATAGTGACTGCTCTGGACCAATGTACACCCTCCCACCATTTTCTGTACTTGTTACAGGTACATGAAGCTTTCCTGGAGTAACCCTGACTTGAGGCCAATTATTTGGTGAGACCTTAAGTGAATGGTTTGTGTCTGCAAGCAGTATCTATCCAATATTCCCATTTCATGGCCTTTGGATGTCTACCCCGTCATGGGAATGCTACACTGGAGGGCAGCACTAGCTTGAACTTTCAAAAGGATATTACATTGTTTTATGCCAACAATGTTGGCATCTTAGAGGAAATAACACCTATTCCTTTAAAAAGACAAATTTAAAAACTGTCATGGAAAGAAAATTTAATAGCCCCATATGTATTAAAAACATTAAACTCAGCCGGCGCCGTGGCTCAATAGGCTAATCCTCCACCTTGCGGCGCCGGCACACCGGGTTCTAGTCCCGGTCGGGGCACCGGATTCTGTCCAGGTTGCCCCTCTTCCAGGCCAGCTCTCTGCTATGGCCAGGGAGTGCAGTGGAGGATGGCCCAGGTGCTTGGGCCCTGCAGCCCATGGGAGACCAGGAAAAGCACCTGGATCCTGGCTCCTGCCATCGGATCAGCGCGGTGCGCCGGCCGCAGCGGCGGCCATTGGAGGGTGAACCAACGGCAAAGGAAGACCTTTCTCTCTCTGTCTCTATCTCACTGTCCACTCTGCCTATCAAAAAAAAAAAAAAAAACACATTAAACTCACTTCAGGTATTCCTCCCGAGGTAACTCAAGTCTTCAATAGTTTAACTTGTGAATTCTACCCAACTTTTACAGCAATAACTGCACGGTATTACATACTTTTACAACACTGGCAAGGATAACCTTCTAACTCATTTTAAGAAACAAACACTGAGGCTGGTGCTGTGGTGTAGCAGGTAAAGCCACCACCTGCAGTGCCGGCATCCCATATGGGCAGCGATTCAAGTCCTGACTGCTCCACTTCCTATCCAGCTCTCTGCACGGCCTGGGAATGCAGCAGAGGATGGCCCAAGTCCTTGGGCCCCTGCACCCACGTCAGAGACCTGGAGGAAACTCCTGGCTTTGTATCGGCACAGCTCTGGCCATTGCAGCCATCTGAGGAGAGAACCAGCAGATGCAAGATTTCTCTGAGTCTGCCTCTTTAACTCTGCCTTTTGAGCAAATAAATTAATCTTAAGAGAAAAGAAACCAACATTACCCTTCCCATTATTTCCTGTTTTGATTCTGTCCAACACTGTTTTGCTCATGTTGAGGTTATGTCATTTAACAAATTGAGTTATGAAATCAGGCCTTGTGATGCATGGTACATGTGTTTTATGCAGTTACTCTGAGTCCCGAGTTAGTGAATGGTTTCCAAGGAGAAAGCCAGGGTTATGTTCCTGCTAGCCCCTGGTGGCCTGTTGCTCAACTGATACCTAAACTGACTGTGGTGTCTGTCTGAAGACTATTTGTTTACCATTGTTGATTCGGTAACAAACTCACAGCCAGCAGCATCCTAACAAGCTCTTTCGGGCGTATCTCACACCAGTAGTTTCTCCCAAGACTCATCACTGCTTTCTTGTACCATGAACGCTTCATGACAATTAGAGACCCATTAAATGGTGAAATCACTAAGGCAAAGCACAAAAATGAAAAGCATAGCGCTAGGTAGGTCACGGAGAACAGCTGTTCGCAGCTTTGGAGCCGAAGCACCCCGGCAGGACATCAGCTTGTTCTGCCTCAGCTGGAGCCTGCTCACTGCACGCTCCAAATCTTCCCGGCTCTGCGCATGTCCGGGAATGACAGCAGAAACTCCGCGAGCCGCGACTGCGGGTTACACGAGATCTTTTACCAAGTTGGCAACCTGGCAATTACGAAGTGGTCAGATAACGAGGTTTCCTTTTATCCCGCTAGTAATGATTTTGTTGGGGGGGTGGGGTGGGGGTGGGAATAGTCCCTCTGGTCTGTTATTTTCTCCAGTGAGCCTGTGCAGCCCCAATATTCAGATTCAGTTCTCTCTCTCTCTTATAATAAAGGAAGCACTGCCAGGCAGCCAGCCCACAGTTCCTGGCCAATGCAACCACATTGTTATCATTCTTATTAATTGCCTTGGCTATTCCTCCTGCTGTTCTCACAGCTTTCCACTAACCAGGAGGCCCAAAACAACAGAAATGTCGTCTCTTACCATGTGTGAGACCAGAAGTCCTCGAGCAAGCCGCTGTCGGCCCGCTCGCTCCCAAGGCCCGAGGGGGCGCCCTTGCCCAGCTTCTTGCAGCTCCTGGTAGCTCCCGGCATTCCTCGACCTTGCAGCACCACCATTCCACCTTCTGCCTCTGTTCGGGTCTCCCTCTGTCTCTTACCAATGACACCTGGTGACCATCGGACCCACCTGGATGCTCCCGAGTTCAGCGTGTCAAGACCCTTCCCTCTTAGAAAGTAACGAAATCCTATCTTTCGCAACAAAATGGATGCAATTGAAGACCACTATGCTTACTGAAACAAACCAGTCCCCAAAAGACAAATGTTTCCCTGATTTGCGTTAATTAGCATACGAGTACTAAAAACGTAACGTCCATGAGCAAAACTCACATTTTGAGATTTAATCATCACTTAGAGCTCTCGTCTCTACCACTGAGGAATAGGGTTTTTCTATTTCGTGAGTGCTTCATTCAGTAGAGGGTTAAGCTTGTGATTATAAATAAGTTGTAAAAATGCAAAGAAAAATAAGTAAAGGGGAGAGGAGGGTGGGAAGTGTCATACTCTTTAAACCTCTATGGGAGACAAGAAATCTGTTCCCTTCTTGTAGGTAAAAAAGCTTTAAAAGACCCCTCCCCCCACACATCTACAGGGTCCCTCCCAGCTTCCGTGGAGTGGGGCCCGACTGGCACCTTAGAGGGGCATTTTCCAGCCTCACACCCCTCACCTCATCTGTCCCAGTGCTGTGTGTGCAGGAAGCCCTCACCCCTCGCCTCGTCTATCCTGGTGCTGTGTGTGCAGGGAGCCCTCACCCCGAGACCCCTGGGCCATCCCCATTTGCTCCCCAAGAATCCATGAGACGCAGATCCCGGGGAAGACCATGTCCTCGCATGAGGCAAACAGAGGGGCCAGAGCAGGAAGCAGCAGTCAGGAGAACGGGCCCTACTTCTAGCTCAGCCACGCACCTTGGCACAGGTCTATGTTCTCAGGGCCTGGAGTCCATTATTCCTGAAGCGGGTGCCATGTTCACGCAGAGATCCCAGCGGCGTGTCGGACGCAGTCTGGGAGCAGTGAGCCCTCCTTGGTGAAAGCCTGGCTTAGTGTCCTGTTGCTCTGAAGCTTGACCAAGAATAAGGGTTGGTTTTGACTCACGGTTTTGAAGACAGGAAAGTTCTAGACTGACCAGCAAGGGGCTCCGGCCGGTGGGGACTCTTGGCACAGCCTTAAGACGGTGCAGGACTTTGCACAAACGCAGCAAGCTTGCGTTTCTCCTCCTCTTCTTCCTCTAAAGCCAACGATGCAATGATAGCGCCCGGCCTCTGTGACTGCATCTAATGCCAATTACCCCCTCCCAAAGGCCCCACCTGGTCCCACCTCTCAGCTCCCTCACAATGGGGATTACATGTTGGTGTTGGGGGCGGGGGGGGGGAACAATCAAATCACAGCAAGTGATTTCACCAAGACTGATTTTCCTTCTGTGACTGCTTTGGCTGAGTTTACACAGCTGTGGCAAACAAACACGCAGCGAATACTCCGTGCCAGGCTTCTGGCTGGGCCCCAGGCACCTTCTACAGCCTGGGAGGTGTAATGAGAGGAAAAGTTAGCAGGATGCCCGGCATCCAGAAGTCTCAATTGTATCTGGAAATATTCAGATCCACTCAGGACTTTTATAAGAAGCATTTTGAGGCTGTCTTAAGAGCTTTCAAGAACCCAATTAGTTGTGACTAAATCAGGTGAAATAAAAAAGCTAGGCAAATTAGCTAAGGGTAACTTGCTGGGACGCATCAAGGCAATCAAGAGACAAACACCTCCATAACCTTCAGGCAATATGAGTTATCTAGTTCGGCTAAGGCAGGCAGGCAGGCAGGCTTGGGGTACCAGGAAGGCCAACCAGAATCTCTCCCTGCAAAGGGAAGGGAGGGGCAGCCCCCACTCCAGGGCATCTTCCCTGGGACAGGCATGTGACAGGCTATGGCAACCTCAGTGAACTCGGGAGGAATGCCAGGCCAAGTCTCCTGTGTCGGTGCCTGGCTGTGACAGAAGCCCCAGGAACCCCGTGTAGTGCCTTCTGCAGGTGGGGTGCACAGGGGTGGAGTCTGCCCTGGACCACCTCCTGGGAGACTGGCGTTGTTCCTATCACCACCCCCATGCCATCTTCCCTGGCTGGGGGCTGGAGGCAGCGATGCCTTCTTCCTTTCCCTCCCAGGCAGGCCTTCAACGTCATTTCTACCTTCCCCTGTGAGGCCAAGCTGCAACTCAGAAACTCAGCCCAAAGCAATTCTGTTGGGGTGGGGGTTGTGGAACAGCAGGTTACACTGCCACTTGGGATGCCCACCTCCCAATTCAGAGAACCTGGTTTGAGTCTTGTCTCCACTACCAATCCTGCCTCCTGCTAATGTGCCCCCTGGGAAGCAGCAGGTGATGGCTCAAGTGCTTGAGTCCCTGCCACCAACATGGGGAGACCTGGATTGAGTTCCAGGATCCTGGCTTCCATCAGACCAGCCTTGGCTGTTGTGGGCATTTTGGGAGTGAACCAGCAGATGGGTGATCTCTCCATGTAGATCTCTCTCTATCACTGTTTAAAAAAAAAATAAAAAAGAATCGTGTTTCTCCAAACCCACAGAATGTTCACCAAGAATGGACTGTACTATAAATTGGACTTTGGGGGAGATAATGGTGTTTCCGTTTAAGTTCATCCAACAAATGTGTAACTTCTGGGGGAGGCCGAGCATGGTTGGGGTAGTGAGCACCTTGGAACTGTCTGCCCTTCTGCTCATTTGCCTTGAACCTAAAGCTGCTCTGAAAAACAAAGTCTACTGAAAAAACAAGGGCACTGTTGAGGGCCCTGCTACCCTTGACCTTCCTGAGCCTCCAGAGCAGTGTGCTCTCCTCGGTTTGTTTGTAATAAAGAATTTATCAAATATCAAGGGCAAATTCAGTAGAGAGTTTGAGTCAACTATGAGAGAAACTCTTCAGCTTTTCAAAGCATTCTCTTGCTTTCCCTTCCAAATTCAATATTTACTTTGCTCCTGACTGGGAAAGCAGATCCTCGGGTTTGTGTCCTGGATAGAAGCCATGTAGGTGTTTCCTGTCCAGAGCATTCCCCTGGACAGTGTTTTAGAGAAAAATAGAACCTGTTTTTCCAGAGCTGGAATGCAAATTCGTGTTTTTCTACTCACTCTTATGTTCCCTTCATTTCTGTGGCTACCCAAATTGTTTTAATAATCATTAGGGTCACATCTAATATAGTTACCCTTTTAAAAAAAAAGATTTAGTTATTTCTTTGAAAGAGAGAGAGAGAAGTGGCAGGGTGGGGGAGAGGAGAAGGGAGAAGGGAGAGGGGAGAGGGGAGAGGAGAGAGGGGAGAGGGGAGAGGGGAGAGAGAGATCTTCTATCTGCCAGTTCCCTCCCCAGATGCCACAACAGCTACTTGAACAGGTCTCCCTCGTAGGTGCAGGGGCCCAAGCTCTTGGGTCATCCTCCACTGCTTTCCAGACCATTAGCAGGGAACTGGATTGGAAGTGGAGCAGCAAGGACACGAACCAGTGTCCATATGGGCTGCCAGTGTCACTGTAGGCAACTTTGCCTGCACTGCCACAATGCCAGCCTGCTATAATTCCTCTTTAAAAATTTTTTTTCCATCTTGCTACAAAAAAATTTAGACCTTGTTAGAATGGGCGCCAGCATTTTAGCGCAGCCACTTAAGCTGCTGCTTGCAACACTAGCATCTCATATCACAGTGCCGGTTTGAGTCCAGGCTACTCCACTTCCAATCCAGCTGCTTGCTCATGTACCTGGGCCACTCATGTGGGAGACAAGGATGGAGTTCCTGGCTCCCAGGTCTGACCTAGCCCAGCCCTGCCTGTTGGAGTCTTTTGGGGAGTCAGCCAGTGAATGGAAGATCTCTTTTTGTCTCTGCTTCTCTATTTGCTGCTCTGCCTTTGAAATAAAATATAATAAACTAAACTAAAATAAAAATCTTCAATTGCATAAAAAAGAAAATTTACAAACTGATGGAATGAACAAGAAAAATAAAACAAGTCACCCCTAACCCTAATAATCACTTAGCATTACTGTGGTATTTTATTCCTTTCATAACAGGAAGGGTAGCATTCAGGCCAAGAGGGGCACGGGCTGAAGAGCAGGTGGAGCATCTGAAGCTGAGTTGCCTGGCTTGAGTTTGCTCTCCCGGGGATGTTCCAGGCAGGCTCATCCTGCAGCACGGCGCGTAGAGGGTGGCAAGCCAACGCAAACAAGGGATGCTGCACGGCTCCAGTCTCAGCCCGAGTTTGGAACACACGGCATATGAAGGTGCACGTGGCTTGGGCAGGAAGGGCCGCCTGTTCTTCCTTCTCCACATCATGGACATCGAACATCCCCGCACTCATGCTCCCCCAGGCAGGCGGCTTCTCAGGCTTGCAGTTTCTGTAGGGAACTCTGCCTTCCCGCTTCTCTGTACAAGTTAATACGGCCTCCCCTGAGCGGCTCCCATCTGAGGCTCATCGGCCACACTCCAAATGAACAGACCCCATATCTGCTAATACTTTCATGTGCAGACCCTTGCCTGTATGTGTGTTTCTAATGGGAAATAATCATTTTAACCATATCCTCTTCAATTTTGGGCATTAGGGACATCATTCACGCCTTTGCATATGGTTTCTATTGAACTTCATTTCATGGAAATATTACAATTTTTATTAATCCTTATTGTTGAACATAGTTTTATTTATAAATTTAAGCTTTATCAAATAGTACTATTATTGCTCAAAATTAAGCCCAAGCTGCTCACTGCTCAAAAACCAATCAGTATTTAAGGACAAGAATTGATGCAAGAGAACAAGCTTATTCAAGAAGGCAGAATTCTTAGAGGGAAGGCAGACTTCTTTAGTCCTAAATATGCTATTCCCGAATTTCAAGCTAGCAGGAGGACTTTTAAAAGGAGCAGAAAGGGGAGAGTAGGGGAGGTTAATAGTAAGAGAAACAAAGGACAGGGCCAGCTGACCGTTGGCCTCCAGCCAGGCGATAAGGGGCCTGCTGGGGACACAGTGGTTACTTCATCCCGCAGTCATCAGTCTAATCCTCCTCTGGTCATGCTGACCGGGGGGTGGGGGCAGATTGTTTCACAACGTCGGCTGCCTTTCCAAGCCAGCTTCTGGAATTCTCAAGCAAGCATTATTTAGCTGTCTTTACAAGCTCAGCTGTTAGCTTTTGCTCAGCAGAATGTGCAAGGGAAAAAGGGAGGTAAGTTCAGTTTGGTTGCTCTACGGCAGGATGATTCTTGAAGCTGAGTTTGTGCATTGTCACCTTCCAGCAAATCCCAGCAAGTGGAACTGGTGACTCAAAATGTTTAGCACATGGGCCGGCGCAGGGGTGCAGTGGGTGAAGCTTCCGCTTGCAGTGCCGGTATCCAATATGGGCGCCAGTTGGGGTCCTGGCAGCTCCACTTCCCATCCAGCTCTCTGCTATGGCCTGGGAATGCAGTGGAAAATGGTCCAAGTCATTGGGTTCCTGCACCCACGTGGGAGACCCAGAAGATCTAGCTCCTGGCTTTGCATCAGCACAGCGCTGGCCATTATGGCCATCTGGGGAGTAAACCAGCAGATGGAAGATCTCTCTCTCTCTCTATCTCTCTGCCTCTGCCTCTGCCTCTCTATAACTCTGCCTTTCAAATATATAAATCTTTAAAAAAGTATTCAGCACACGTCACCATTCAGCTCCTTGGGAGAGGATGCCACCCTAGTACACAGAACTCCCATGTCCCTGCACCCTGCCAGTGTTAGTGGTAAGTCTGCCAGGTTTGGTTAACACAACATTAATACTAGGAAAATTAATCAGCTTGCAATTTATCACATCCTAACTTTGTGCAAGAGAAGTGAATGTCCTTGTGTGAAGGAGTTCACAGAATGTTGGCTAGATTTTTACCCAGCTCAACCACAGTGTTTGGTTGTGGAAAAGGCAATTAATCTTTCCTCCCCCCAGCCTTGCCAACTGTGAGGATGATGAGTAGTAGGGACCAAGTTGTGTTCCCCGCAAATGCATATGTTAAAGTCCTAGCACTCAGTGTGACTGTATTTGGATATAGGGCCCTTCAGGAAGAAGTGAAGGTTACATGAGGTCATAAAGGTGGAGTCCTGATCCAAAAACCCTGGTGTCAGGCCAGTGCTGTGGCACAGAGGGTTAACACCCTGGCCTGAAGTGCCAGCATCCCCTATGGGTGCCAGTTCGAGACCCGGCTGCTCCTCTTCTGATCCAGCTCTCTGCTGTGGCCTGGGAAGGCATTACAGGATGGCCTGGGTGCTTTGGCCCCTGCACCCAACTGGGGGGCCTGGAAGAAGCTCCTGGCTCCTGGCTTCAGATTGGCACAGCTCTGGCTGCTGTGGTGATTGGGGAGTGAACCATCAAATGGAAGACTCTCTCTTTCTCTCTCTCTCTGCCTCTCCTCTCTCTGTGTAACTCTGACTTTCAAATAAATAAATAAATCTTTGAAAAAAAATACCCTGGTGTCCTAAGAAGAGGAAGAGACACAGGCCTCTCTCCCAAAGTCTCTATATTAGTTAGGATTCCTCAGAGGGACACAATCAGTGGACACCAGGGAGGGCGCTTATTAGGAAAACTGGTTCACATGATCACAGAGCTGACAGTTCCCACAACAGGCTATCTGCAAGCTGGAGAAGCCAGTAGCAAGGCTCAGTCCAAGTCTGGAAACCTCAGAATCAGGGAAGCCAATAGTGTGGCCTCTAGTTCAAGGCCAAAGGCACAAGAACACCTAAGGTGTTCCTGGCGTGTGTCCCAGAGCCCAAACCCTGAAGAACCTGGAGTTCTGATGCCCAGGGCCAGGAGAAGGGCAGCCTGCCCTAGGAGGGGAGGGAGGCGGAAGAATGGAGGAAAGCAGAGAGGGCCCCGGGGGGCTCCTCGCTTCTGCCTTCTACTTTTCCTTCCAGGACCCAGAGGACTGGATGGTGCTTGAGGAGGAGTCGCCGGTGCTCAGTTCCCTGACTCCCCAGCCAGTTTGCCTCTGAAACCACTCTCAGAGATCACCCTTTCCGGCCACCCTCCATCTGTCATCTAGGGCAGGGGTCTGCACAGCATAGCTCTGTTTCTACCCCTCCTGTAACATTGTTTCTTTCCAGAACAGGATGCCTTGCAGTGAACCTGACCCCCTCAGTCTGACCTACCAGAACCAGACAGATCCAGTGCGGCTGCCTGAACCACCATTAGAAAACCTCCGACTTCATTAGAATCTAAGTTCCCTGTTAAAGGATGCCCCCACCAGTGCCAGAACAGTCGACGGCAATTGTGACAAGTATCAGGAGAAACCATAAAAGGACAAAAAGAAAGCAGCTCCCTGATTCCGACAATGACAGTGCCCCTTTCCAGAAACCCACGAACATTGCTCCTTCTTTTCTTTTTTTTTTTTTTTTTTTTTTTTTTTTGGACAGGCTGAGTTAGACAGAGAGCGAGAGAGAGACAGAGAGAAAGGTCTTCCTTCCGTTGGCTCACCCCGCAAATGGCAGCTATGGCCAGTGCGCTGTGCCGATCCAAAGGCAGGAGCCAGGAGCTTCTTCCTGGTCGTTCATGTGGGTGCATGGCCCAAGGACTTGGGCCATCCTCCACTGCCTTCCCAGGCCACAGCAGAGAGCTGGCCTGGAAGAGGAACAACCGGGACAGAATCCAGTGCCCCAACAGGGACTAGAACCTGGGGTGCCGGTGCTGCAGGCGGAGGATTAGCCCAGTGAGCCGCAGCGCCAGCCCACTGCGCCTTCTTAACAGATCCTGTCCTTCCTTTCTGTTGTGTTGCTGGTCCCCAGAGGTTGAGAAGTTGGTTTGTGGGGCCAGCACTGCGGCACAGCGAGCTAAGCTGCTGCCTGCGTGCAATTCTGGAGTGCCAATCCAATTTCTTGCGGCTCCACTTCCAACACAGCACCCTGCTAATGCACCTGGGAGGGCAGTGGAACTTGGCCCAAGACCTTGGGCCCCTGCTACCCACATGGAAAATCCAGCTGGAGTTCTGGGCTCTTGGCTTTTCTGCCTGACCCAGCCCTGGCTGTTGTGGCCATTAGAGGAGTGAACCAGCAAAAATCCCTTTCTCTTTCTTTCTCCCTCCCTCTGTCACTTCACCTTTCAAGTAAATAAATAAATAAATATCGAAAAAAATTTGGTTTGTGAGCCAGGCTTCTGCTCCTCCATTCTTTGTCCACTGAACAAATCTTGAGCCGTTGATACTCAGCTTTGGTTTGGTCACTGGCTTCCCAACACTGAACAGATAAGGGACCTCATTCCCACATCAGAGGGGCTAACAATTAGTGGGTGCCAAATGCAGTCAAGTTGGCACCAAGAATGAGCCATGACACATCTAAGGCTGCACGTGCAGAGAAAAAGCTAGGTGAGGGCACAGCAAGAAGGCAACTGTCTACAAGCCAAGGACAGAAGCCTTTCTGTAACTAGCCGCATGTGGCACCCTGATCCTGAACTCCCAGCCCCCACAGCTATGCAAACATTTCTACTGCTCAGCACCCTTCTTTGTGGTATTTTGTTCTGGCATCCCAACCAGACTCATACGGTGTGGCATCAGGATTAAGGGCGGAATGTGAGGTTGAAAATGGGTTTACACTCTGGTCTCACTAGTTATTAGCATATGACCTTGGACGTGTTAATTAACTTCTTTCATCTACTTATGGAGGATAAGTAAGAATGTAAACATACATATGTCTATATAGCTGCATATACATATGTAGTCATCCCATGATATCCACATGGGATATGGTTCCAGGATTGCCCAGAGATAGAATATTCAAGTCCATTATATCTACACAGAACCTGTGTAATTCTCCTGTGCAGTTTAACTCATTGTGGGGAGCAACTGGGAGCAACTCGGACTAGACTAAGTTACTGGAATTAAGACTTATTCTATGCATCTGCTCTCCCACAATATGGCGCTGGGAGAGGAGCAAACAGTTTCTACCCAGCTGCCTTTCACCAACTTGACAAGCTGCAGGAGCTGCTCCTGATTGGAGGAGAGCAGCGTACTCGGCGTGTGGGTAGCAGAGTTGGGATTGGTGGAAGAGGACTATAAAGGAGGAGAGAGACAACATGCACCAGGAACATCTAAGGGGAACATCTATCTGAAGGAACACCTGTGCAGCCCCCGAGAGAGCCGGCCGGCGGTGTGCCGCTTCCCCGCGGAAGTGGGGAAAGTGGCCAGGGGGAACCGCCCTTCCACGGAGGTGGAAGGGACAGTAGCCAACCCGGGAAGAACCAGCAGCAAACCCGGGGAGGGCCGAGCAGACAAAAGAACAGCGCAGGGTCCTGTGTCGTTCCTCCATGAAGAGGGGGAGCGACATAATGGTGCCGTGACTCGGATAGGAAACCTAGGAGGGAAGAAACGGGAAGAAGTGGAAAATACCGGAGAGAGAGACTAGCAAAGAGCCTAGGGAAAAGCCGGACAGAAAAGGTGCCGGAAGAAGCTATCGAAAGCCTAGGCATAGACTCGGATACGGACTGTGGGAAAGAAGTTAGGATTTAAAGTGAAAGCAAGAAGAAACTTAGACTCAGATACGGACTGCAGGTTGAAAGTGAAAGTGAAACCTGTAAGAAACTTAGACTTGGATATGGACTGTGGGGAGAGGCCAGGAGAAATGAGGGAGGAATATTGTTGGAAGAAAACTTAGGGAAACATACCGGGTAGAGAAAAATGTTAGGGAGGATGAAGCCGCGAGTGCAGGCTGAAGCGGAGACGTAAGCTATCTTGGAATTCTTCAAGTCAGCCCGGGGAGCAAAAGGCGAAAATCTGGAACCAGAGGCAGAGACGTGGGCCGCCAGGTTGGAATTCGCCAGGTTAGTCCGGGGAACTTAGATTGAATACCGGTGGTGGCGGAAACGTAAGCTACGCTGTGTGACTCGCGGAAGCCGCCGCGTGCAGAGAGAGCACGGGGCGTGAATAGATAGGGAACATGGGGCTAGTGCGAGGCCGTGGTGTGGGCGCGAAGGGGCGCGGAGACCGCGGAGTGCGCGCGCGAAGCCGGATAGCCTCGCAGATGGGAGAAGCGCAGGCTGAAGCGGCTCAGAGCCGGGAAGCCGCCAAGAAGCAGCCTTGGGGCGGGCGCCGGGAAGCCGCAGGGATAAGAGAAACAGAACTTTAGAAGTAAAATGAGAGAAATAAGAATGCTGGCAGATAGAAGTAAAATGGGAGAGATAGGAATGCCTGGAGATAGAGAAATAGAGAAAAATAAGGCCTCCCCTCAACATGGCAATGAGAGAGCTTGGATTTGGTCTGCCTGATTAGGGAGGTGGTGAGCACCTGCGGGCGGCTAGCAGCTTATGCGCCGCAGGTCACCCAAGACAGGCACGAATTAACATCAATAAGTCTCCCCACAATACCGCAATGAGAAGGCTTGGATTCGGTCTGCCTTATTAGTAAGACGATAAGCACCTGTGGGCGGCTGCAGGTCACCGAAGACAGGCACGTTATCAACACCAATAAGTCTCCCCACAAGATGGCAATGAGAGGGCTTGGATTCGGTTTGCCTGATTGTTAGGGCTTGTAAGCACCTGCAGGCAGTTCTAGCAGAGCAGAGCACACGCTGCAGGGCACCGAACTCAGGCACGCATCAGCGCCTAAAAACCTCCTCACAACATGGCGAAGAGAGGACCCGGATTCGGTTTGCCTGATTGGTAGGGCTTGTAAGCACCTGTGGGCAACTCTAGCAAGCAGAGCAGAGTGTGTGCCACAGGGCACCGAAGACAGGTGCATATCAACGCCAAAAATAAAAAGAAAGGGGGATCTGTGGGGAGCAACTGGGAGCAACTCGGACTAGACTAAGTTACTGGAATTAAGACTTATTCTATGCATCTGCTCTCCCACAATATGGCACTGGGAGAGGAGCAAACAGTTTCTACCCAGCTGCCTTTCACCAACTTGACAAGCTGCAGGAGCTGCTCCTGATTGGAGGAGAGCAGCGTACTCGGCGTGTGGGTAGCAGAGTTGGGATTGGTGGAAGAGGACTATAAAGGAGGAGAGAGACAACATGCACCAGGAACATCTAAGGGGAACATCTATCTGAAGGAACACCTGTGCAGCCCCCGAGAGAGCCGGCCGGCGGTGTGCCGCTTCCCCGCGGAAGTGGGGAAAGTGGCCAGGGGGAACCGCCCTTCCACGGAGGTGGAAGGGACGGTAGCCAACCCGGGAAGAACCAGCAGCAAACCCGGGGAGGGCCGAGCAGACAAAAGAACAGCGCAGGGTCCTGTGTCGTTCCTCCACGAAGACGGGGAGCAACACTCATCTCTAGATATTTATAATGCCTAATATGATGGAAATGCTGTGTTTATTTTCAAGATTTATTTATTTATTTATCTTATTTGAAAGGCAGAGTTACAGAGAGGCTGAGACAGAGAGAGAAAGAGAGAGAGATCTTCCATCTGCTGGTTCACTCCCCCAGATGGCCACAATGGCCAGAGCCTAGCCAATCCAAAGCAAGGAGCCAGGAGCTTCTTCTGGGTCTCCAACTCCAGTACAGGGGCCCAAGGACTTGGTCCATCTTCTACTGCTTTCCCAGGCCATAGCGGAGAGCTGGATCAGAAGTGGAGCAGCCGGGACTCAAACAGGTGCCCATATGGGATACCGGCACTGCAGGCTTTACCAGCTAAACCACAGTGCCAGACCCAAGAAATGCTACATTAATAGTTATTGTATTTTTTACTATTTTTAAATTTTTATTTGAAAGAGTTACAGAGAGAGAGAGAGAGAGAGAGGTCTTTCATCCGATGGTTCACTTCCCAGTTGACCGCAGCAGCCGGTCTGAAACCAGGAGCCAGGAGCTTCCTCCGGATCTCCCATGTGGGTGCAGGGGCCCAAGCACTTGGGCCATCTTCTACTGCTTTCCCAAGCCATAGCAGAGAGATGGATCGGAAGTGGAGCAGCTGGGTCTTGAACCAGCGCCCATATGAAATGCTGGCGCTTCAGGCCAGGGTATTAACCTGCTGCGCCACAGTACCAGCCCCAGTTATTGTATTGTTTAGAGAAGAATGACAAGGAAAAGTCTTTTTTTTTTTTTTTGACAGGCAGAGTTAGACAGTGAGAGAGAGAGAGAGACAGAGAGAAAGGTCTTCCTTCCGTTGGTTCACCCCCCAAATGGCCGCTGCTGTGCTGATCCGAAGCCAGGAGCCAGATGCTTCCTTCTGATCTCCCATGCAGGTGCAGGGCCCAAGGACTTGGGCCATCTTCCACTGCCTTCTTGGGCCACAGCAGAGAGCTGGAATGGAAGAGGAGCAGCCGGGACTAGAACCCGGCGCCCATATGGGATGCTGGTGCCACAGGCGGAGGATTAGCCAAGTGAGCCACAGCGCCGACCTCCAAGGAAAAGTCTTAACATGCTTAATACAGACCTAGTTTTTAAAAAGATTTTTGATCTACAGTTGGTTGAATACACAGACCCAGAACCTTCAGATACAGAGGGCTGGCTGTGTATGGTTAATATATGCACAGTATTCAGAAACGCTGGTCACTACTATGTCTACTACCTCAGTACATCATTGAGCCGACTCCGGGTAGAAACTTAACAAATGGTGGTTACCACTTACAGGCTGCCGAACTTGGCTCAGAAGTCACTTCCTTCTCTGCACCTTTCAGTGGAAGTGGTAGTCCCCACTTCGCAGAATTGCTGTGAGGATTACAGGACATGAAGCACTTAGCTCAGTACCAGGAACGTAAAGGGAACATTTCCTCTCTTAGGACTATTTTAGACACCTATCTTGGCAAAATAATGGTAAATTCCTGGCAAAGCAACAGTTTCTTTTGCAATGAATCCTAAAATCAGAGGTTGAATCAGCAAGAACTGGCCAGATTAAGTCCCCGCCCTTGCCGGCAGTCTTTACTGACTGTTCTCTTTGTAAAAATGCTCCCTTAGCCTTTGTTCACTCTCCTGTTACTAGATTTGCCTGCCCGACTACAAAAAACGTAGGAAAGCTGAGGCTCAAATCAAAGCTCAGGAGATTGAAAGGAAAGTAAGGATTAGAAGAGGGAGCAGGAAATTTTCTTCTTGTGTTCTTGCTCAGTAAATACCGGTTGTCTTTTCAAGAGGTTGTGTGCACAAAGATATGCCAGCATCCAGCAGCAAAGACACTCTGTGAACACCCAAGCCCCTCGGCAACAGCTCTGGTTTAATAGTCCTGACAAGAGATTATCATTATTGACCATCTATTCTAAGACTCCATAATCCCTGCCATAAACTTGCACCTACAGATGGTGCCTAACTTACAATTTTTTTGGCTTTATGATGGTTTGAAAGTGACATGCATTCTGTGGAAATAATGCTTCAGCTTTTGAATCTGGACATTTTCCTGGGGCAGGGAAGTGTCTTACGATCCTCTTTGCTGGTGTTGGCAGTAGTAGTTTTATCTTACGGGGAAAAAAGCAGCGCCATATTCAACAGGCTCGGTGTGTATATACATTTTCAACTTATAGTATTTTGGGTTTACAATGGATTTATCAGGATGTACGTTGAGGTGCACTGTATTATTATTCCATCAAAGACAGTTATCAATTCACTGGGACCCGTATCTGTGTTTTGAAGTACGTTTTTTCTCTTCCACTTTCTCTCCCTCTCCTCCTTCTCCCCCAGTACTTTCCAGGATCCTTCTAGCCACCCAGATTGCAGGGCAGCATTTGTACCCGTACGAGGGGCACTGGCTAACCCCATGGCTTTCAGGTCATCTGCTCTACCTCTTTGTACCTTGTGGACTGAGAGGGACACCACCTGCTGTTCCTTTGCAAGGCACAGAGTAGCACACCAGGACTTGCAGTCACCGAGGAGCTGAGGACTCCTGAGATCCTGGGTCTCTGAGTCGCTGAAGACAAAGTGTGTATCTCAGTGAAAAGGCTCATTCTCGCCAGGAAGCATAAAGCAGACACTGTTTTTAAAAGTAGCACGTTTGGGAACTTCCATGTATCTTGGCCAATTTCATGTTGAATAAAACAATTCAACTGAGATACTGTGTATAGGCAGGATCATTGTGTTGAAACAGACACATGTTTTAAACAATTTGGATTTTTTATGTTGGGGGCCAGCATTTGCCCTAGCAGTTGAGATGTCAGTTAATATGCCATGTCTGAGCACATGAGTTTGATAGCTGGCTCCAGCTTCCAGCTAACAAGACCCTGGGGGGCAGCAGGTGAGGGCTCATGTAATTGGGTTCCTGCCACACATATGGGAGACCTGGACTGAGTTCCCAGCCCCAGCTTCTGCCAGCCCTGTCTTGGCCATTGTGGAGATTTGGAGAGGGTAACAGCAGTTGGGTTCTCTCTTTTTCCCTCCTCGTTCCCTCTCTCTACCTCTGTTTCTCTTTCTCTGTTACCCTTCCAAATAAATAAATAAAAATGTTTAGAAAGTATTTTAAGATTTTCACTAAAACAACTTTTGGCCATCTGACATATGGGAGGACTTCCAAAGGCAACAGAAATCATCAAAGGACCAGTGATACAGGAGGAACTAGACTGGGGTTAACTTTATTCTAATTACTTCTTTCTGGAACTCTTTGATTTTCCCCATCTTCCTAGAAATTCCTAAAGGGGACAGATGTAAAATTAGGCTATAAATTATAAAAACTATAAACAACTTATAAATTAAGCTAAGTTGCAGTCAGAGTTGCTTAGGGTTAACAGGAATCATGAGATTGTTTAAGAAAGTTTTCTATCATTGAACAGGAGTACGAAGTTCCTGGAGTTGATGGACTCCACTGGGGGAAAGAATGAGGGTTCTTTGGAGTTCACTGGGTTCAATTGACAAGACCCAAAGTAGAAATAAGCTGTTTTGCTATGTTTGGGATTTCTCTATCTTATTTTTATTTTTTTTTAAGATTTTTAAATTTATTTTGAAAGGTAAAGTTACAGAGAGAGAAAGGGAGAGACAGAGAGAGATCTTCCATTCATTGGTTCATTCCCCAATGGCCACAAAGTGGGGACTAGGCCAATCCAAAGCCAGGAGCCAAGAGCCAGGAGCCAGGAGCTTCTTTAGGGTCTCCCACGTGGCTACAAGGGTCCAAGCACTTGGGCCACCCTTGGCTGCTTTCCCAGGCACATTAGCTGGATTGGAAGTGGAGCAGCCAGGTCTTGAACAGGCACCTATATGGGATGCTGGCACTGCAGGTGGCTGCTTTACCTGTTACACCACAGCACCAGCCCCCAGGATTTCCCTATTGATTACCAATTTCAGAAGCAGTGGGAATCAACTGACAATACAAAGAGGGCCATAGGTAAATTACTGAGTCCATACAGGGGTATATTAGAGGTCATCTAGTATCATCTAGGGTCATCTTTATGTTTTTCCTCCTTGAACAATGTCGGTTTTTTTTTAATGGGAGGGGGAGAGAGAAAGAGAGAAAAAAGTGTACTCCCATCTCCTGGTTCACTCCCCAAGTGTCCACAATGGCAAGGACTGTGCAAGCTGAAATCAGGAATTCAATCCATGTCTCCCACATGACTACTTGAACAATCACTGCTACCTCCTAGGGTCTGCATTGCTAGGAAGCTATAATCAGGAGCTGGAAACAGGTCTCAAACCGAGGCATTCCAATATAAAATACAATATAGATGTCCCAAGTGAAGGCTTCATCACCAGGCCAAAGCCTGCCCCCTCCCCGCTCCCGCCAAGCCAGTTCTTTGACTTTCCTTTCTTGGCCGATGTCAACCCCAAGTGTCCAGCATTAACTATGTTGAAAAATGGTCACATCATATTCAACTGGGTCATAGCAATTTCACTGAGGTTAATGACAGCATATGGGATTATGAGAGGTGCAACATTTGCTTTGTTTTAGTTTATTTTGCATGTCCATATTGGCCAAAACTTTCATGGCATGAGTACAGGCAGTGCTTGTAAAATGTAATGAGTCGAAGGGGAACCAATTAGACTGTTGTATTTTTGTGGCTATTTTAGATTATCTGTAGGATTTTGTAGATTGTAGGATTTGTATTGCAGGCAAGCCAGCTAGCATCTGGTTCTCAGTTTCTTACACTGTAAAATGAAGAATTATAGAATATTTCTAAGGCTTCTAGAAATATGCCCTTCACAAAAGTGGTCCACTTAAGGATTTTGAGCATTTACTGAAGGCCAACCATTAATTCCACTCTGGGAGAAGAGAGTGACTCTGAGCCACGCAAAGACGAAGGGCTCCCAGCAGA
The DNA here is from genome assembly GCF_051225735.1 of Oryctolagus cuniculus. NCBI lineage: Eukaryota > Metazoa > Chordata > Mammalia > Lagomorpha > Leporidae > Oryctolagus > Oryctolagus cuniculus. The sequence continues at coordinate 56,772,401 of NC_142872.1, forward strand.
GGCAATGGCCAAATGTTAGCAAGATCCCAAATGAGGGACTTTAGCTATTCTCCAAGGCTCCAAGGCTAGAAGGGAAAAAGTTCTCTTTTTCTGCTTTATGTAATAAGTTACACAGGATATGTGCTTGGGAATCGATTATGAACCAGAATTGAAGTAATGTGTTAATAAGAAGACATATTTTGTTTAGATGAGTAACTTTAAATATTTGTATATTGAACAGTGAGTTTTGTCAGTGGTGTTTGTGTTGGGTACCCTGATCCAGGTAAGCCAGCCTGACATTATGCAGTGGAACTAATGGCAAAAATATGTACTGTTCACCAGTGATCCCACCCATGTTTCTCAGCTGTCTTCCAGCTAGACAGGACAAGTAAGTCTCATCTGGTTGATGAGAAAGAGCAGAAATGATTGTGTCAAAGTCGTGTCCGAAGTATAGGCAAAGGACGTGAGCTCTCCACACCTGCTCTTCCCCACTGATAACAATAGGAGCCCCTTTATCTCTCATGTAACAGCAACAAGATGTTGGTGCCTGATTTACTAAAGTGAATGGGAACAGGCATTTGGCACAGGGTTTAAGATGCTGCTTCATGTCCCAGCTCCTCTGCTTCTAATCTTCTGCTAATGTCCTGGGAGACAGCAGATGATAGCTCAAGACTTGAGTCCTTGTCACTCATGTGAGAGATCCCTGAATGGGATTCCAGGCTCTTGGCTCTGGCCTGACCCAGCCTGGTTGTTGCAGGCATGTGAGAAGTGAACCAACAGGTGGAGGATCTCTCTCTCTCTCCTCTCTCTCTCTTTCTCTCTCTCTCTGTGCGCGTGCGTGTGTGTGTGTGTATGTGTGTGCATGTGTGTTCATGTGCATGTCTGCTTTTCAAATAAAATGAAGACAAAAATATTTTTTAAAAGAGACAGAGAGAACGGGGATGAGATGATACAACCTTCCAGCTGATTTTATTTAAATTATGAATGGCCACTACTTGGACAATTTGCAGGAATGGTGTATGAGAAAAATAGAACAAAATTCATGTGCAAGTGAACTATAAACAAAAGTACGACTATTTTGTTGTTCTTATTGGCTCTTACAGGGATATGGATCATTATGCCAACTCTCCCATTGGGAAACATCTTGAGCAGATGGAATCTACTGCTAGAAAACTTTGGAATGAAACAGATTCCACTGGTATCTCTGGCCCCGGATGAAAACTTTAGTGGAAGCTTTTTTTGACATCTCAGCCCACTTACGATGCCCACATTTGGCATGAATCCCTGCCCTGTATCATTTGAAGGGGGTATTCACAGGATAAGTGCAATGTGTTCAGAAGGAATGAAAGTCTTGCTGACTGACAGATGCCCTCAGACAGTAGTATCTCAACAGACAACTTGTAACAAGTGGCTACGCCATAGGGTACCCAGAGCCCAAAGCCAAAAGACAGAAAAGTCTCTATGGGTGTCTGCAGATGCCACCATGGAAAAGGATGCCTCTGGTCAGAAGTGAGTTTATAAATTTGGTTTCTATTGGTCCCAAAGCAGTCAGTAGAAAGAGGCCCAAGAAAGCCACCTTCGCTTACAGACCTTGAGCAAAGGTGGTTGTGGAACCTTTAGGTGGTTATTCAAAGTGACAACAGTAACAGGATGAAGTGGACAGCTAGGAGCAGTGGTGGGAAGACATCTCTAAAAATTGTCACCACAGACTTCAGCAAGGTGGTCTACTTAGATTGTTACCTTACAGTAATTACCTCTGAATTCATGAGGACGCTGCTAGCTAGATTTAGAATTTGTAACCATTAGCTACCCCTCCCAGTGGATTCCAGCTAAGAAATCAGAGCATGACACCTGAAAAGTGTCAGTTCTGAAATGAATAGCAAGCATACTGGAAAGGGCACCAGAGCCAATTTCAGAGGAAATGAAGGGGGCCATGGGAGATACTCGTATTGTGGAGAAGGGAGTTAATGATAATGCAACAAAGGTCAGAAAGCATTAGTGTTTTTGCCCTCTAAGGCTTGCACCTGGAGTTCAGAACAGACTTATCTAAACTATTTTAGGTTGAAAGCCTGGCAGATCCCTTACTGTGGGAGGGGACCAGTAGTCTGCAGACATAATGGAGAGGATTCACTGGAGATGGGGCTTTTGAAGCCTGGACACAACATGAATGAAGAAGCTATTCCAGTGTAAGTTCAGATGTCTATGATTCTGCAAACTAGAGAGGAAAATACTAATGCTCCTGGGTGATACCTGAATGGCTGTATCATGTGTAGTAATAGTACACTGATGATATGGCTTGCTTCCTTGATGGAATGAGCTTCGTGAGCTAACGCACATCTTCTGAGTAAAAAAAAAAAAATTGTTGTTGTACGTGAGATTCATGGTCAAGTGAAGAAGGCTTTGTGGCTGTCTTACCCCATGTTCTCTAGGCCCATCTGAGTTCACCTGCTTCTCACCTCTAGCATCTGCTTCTCTGCCTGAGGGTTCCCTGTAGCTCCATGCAAGTTAGCTGAGCCATGCGCAGCAGCCATTTGAAGGGCAAGTGGGCTCATGTCTACTATGGTTTGAATAAGATTTGCCCCCCTAAACCCATGCAGCTTAGTCCCCAGGCATATGTTAATGGTACTAAGAGGGTAGAAACTTAATGATGACGTTTAGAGTTAGGGCCTTTGAGAAGTGACTAGATTGCATTGGGTTATCACAGTGCAGCCCTCATGACCAAATCCTGGTGGCTTTGTATGGAGAGACACAGACAGACCCCCTGGCTCCCTGTTTTGCCATGTCATGCCCTGGGCCACCCTGAGACTCTGCCTGCAGGAATGCCACCTGACCAATGGGACCCTTCAGAACTGTGCATCAAAATAAACTTCCTCTCTTTTTCAAGTTAGCCTGTTTCAGGTATTTCACTTTATTGATGCAAGTCTGACTAATCCAATCCTTGCCAACAGGGGAAGGGAGAAGGTTGAGTGAGTGCCTCAACTTGACAGCCTTCATGGAACAATCCTGGGATGCCTTTCACACGGTTTCTCAGAGGATGTCCAGGACAATTTAGCTCAGCTGCCCACAGTGATAATCTGCTCAACAATGCTCCCTTTCTACCAGCCTTGTCTCATGTTCCCTATCCATCCCTGTTATTACCTCCAAGGGAAACCACTTAGACTTAAGCCTTTGTCCCAGGGTCTCTATTCACCAGGATTCTCAGAGGAGCAGAACCTGGGGAAGATTCATGTACTAAATCATTGGCCTAAGTTATTACAGGGGTTTCAATTCCAAACTCTGGAGAGGCGATGCCCCAGTTCAAAGGCTGTCAGGAAGCAAGATCTGATGCTCCATTTCACAGTTCACTGGGTAGGAGAATCCCATCCTCATTGGGGAAGATTTATCCTTTGCTTCATTTAGGTAATTTTTTTAAAGAAAAAAGATTTCTTATTTGAAAGGTAGTCTTGCCAAGAGACAGAGAGAGGGAAAGACAGATAGAGAAATCTTCCATCTGCTGGTTCAATCCCCAAATGGTCACAATGGCCAGGGCTGGGCCAGACTGAAGCCAAGAGCCAGTAGCTTCTGGGTCTCCCACATGGGCACAGGGGACCAAGCACTTGAACCATCTTTTGCTGCTTTCTTAGGCTCACTAGCAGGGTGCTGGATCAGAAGTGGAGCATCCAGGAATCAAACCCATATCAGGTGCTGATGCTGCAGGCGATGACGTAACCAGCTATGCCACAGCACCGGCCTCTAGAGTTTTTGTTTGTTTGCCTTGTCTTTGAAGATTTACTTATTTGAAAGTCAGAGTTACAGAGAGAGAGAAGGAAGTCTTCCATCTGTTGGTTCACTTCCCAGGTGGCTGCAACTGCCAGTGCTGAGCTGGGCAGAAGCCAAGAGCTTCACTGGTTCTCCCACATGGGTGGCAAGGGTCCAAGTACTTGGGCCATCTTCTTCTACTTTTCCCAGGTCATTAGCATGGAACTAGATTGGAAATGGAGCAGCTAGTGCATGAACCACTGCCTATATGGGATGCCAGCGTCACAGGTGGTGGCTTTACCTGCTATGCCACAATATCAGCCCCACATTTGGGTCTTCAACTGATCAGATGAGGCACAGTTACTTGGTGGAAGGCAACCTGCAACTTAAATGCTAATTTTATCTAAAAACACCCTCACAGAAATACCCAGAATAGTATTTGACCAAATATCTAGGCACCCATGGCCCAGCTGGCTCATAACATTAACCATCATAGGGTGAAATTTTTAGGGAAACCCAAACCAAGACACCAAACATAGCCCATCATTTTGGAGAACAAATCTCAATTTGTAGTGAGTGGAAACCTCATAAGAATATTTTATCTAAACAACTCACCTTGGGAGCAATATATTTCCCTCTCTGACCCCTTACCCACAGTCTGGTGTGGACACTAATGTGTTCTCATTAAAGAGGCACTTATGTGCTTGGGGAAAACCAGACATGGCATCGCAGTTCATGAATGTGAGACACAAAGACCAGTGCTTCCAGAATGGAAGCTCTGCTATGCACACATCTGAAGAGTTCAGCACCCTCCTTCCTGTCCTATGCCCTGATCCCAAGGCACATTTTTGTCTCTCTGGACCAGGCACTTAGTTTCACATCAGTGGCTGACACTGCCTACCCTGCCTTTCCTATTTCTTGAATGTGTCCCAATTGGTGCCACTGTCCCTGGTGCTGACCAAACTGCACACCCTGTAGGCCCTTTGTTGCTGTCCATGGTGCTGCACTGTTTTTCTTTTTTCTTTTCTTTTCTTTCTTCCTTTTTTTTTTCTTTCTAATGCTCAAGATGCTACAGATTGGTAGTTTTTAAAGCACAGACTAGAATTCAAGAATAAACTCCTTCTGAAATGTGTTAATAGGATTTGGGGACCTGCGCTGAATAATCAACACTTTCTTGCTGATTAATATTAATGGCACAGGTTCTGAGACTTAGCACAGTTGGTGGAGCAGACCAGAGCCAAGTAGACAGCAACTAGAGCACAGCTTGCAAGAGCACTAACCACAGCACGGGGGAGCAGTTAAACTTTGGCAATCCCTGGCTTTATACTTCTTACTTAGGATTTCCCATACAGCCTATCAGAAAGTCCTGCAAGTTCTATCTTCTGAGTACCTCTTGGGTTAGGCCCTTCCTCTCACCTCCACCACCAAGTCCTGGATGGCCCAACCATCACCACTCTGGGTCTTCTAATCTGAACAACGCCATTTCTTGCAAGGATCATTTCTTTAAGAGGAAACTTTCATAACTAGGTAAAAATAGAGGTACCTCGAGTAGGTAACTTGTCAATTTGCATGCCCACCAAACTTTCAGATGGCACAATCTCTAACAGCCCTGACTGTATTTAAAAACAAAACAAAACAAAAAAAAGAGTGCATTTTCTTGTATGTAAATTATCCCTCAATTAAAAAAAAAAAAAGTTGAGCAAAAGAAATACACAAAAATAAACAACAGTGAAAGCTTCCAGAGCGCTCAGTCCAGAAACGCAGGTTGGGGGTGGGTGTCCGGGAAGCTTCCAAACTGACCTGCGGCAGGTTTCCAGCCGCAGGGGGATGAAGAGACTCAGGGCAAGCTTGCACACATTCGGACTAGGTCAGGTAAGCTTCCTGAGACCACAGAGCAAGAGAGCGCCACAACACAGATTGGGGCTACGCTGGTCTCTCCCTCTCCTGCCACCGATATGCCTCGGTCCCCGTGGCCCCCCCCGGGGGCGGGGAACGCCAGGGGTCCCCGAGAAGTCGGAAGATGGGGAGAGCGAAGGGACAGGCCCCAAAGACACACAGGCTGCGTCTGCGCGCCGGGTGGGAGGGGGCTTCCGGGGCTGCAGGGTCGTCCAGGCGGGTGTGATGCAATCACGCCCGTGCCTGCGTCCTAGAGCGGCTCCAGAAAGCGGGGACTGCGGTAGACCTGGTGCCACCCGCCGCCCACTCCGCCCCCGCCGCCAACCGCGCCGGCAACCGCTGTCCCCAGCCTTCTTCCCTTCCCCCCGCCCCCGTAAGGACGACCACGGGAGCCACCTGATAGACGCCCCGAGCTAGCGGCAGCCCCCTACAACCGTCCACCTGTGCGCCCAGGGCGCGCGATGAAGTCGGCGAGCTCGCGCGGGGGCGGCCGCGGGGGCTGGGGCGGCGGCTGGGGCGCGGGGCGCGGCGGTGGGACCAAGGGCAGCGGCAGTGGCGACGGCGGCGGCGGCGGCTCGGGGGGCAAGGGCGGATTCGGGGCGCGGACGCGCGGCTTCGGCGGCGGCGGCCGGGGCCGGGGGCGCGGCGGGGGTAACTGCAGGGACCGCGGCAGTGGCGGGCAGCGGCGCGGCGTGGCCAAAAGCAAGAGCCGCCGCAGGAAGGGCGCGCACGCGGTGTCCGTGGAGCCGCACCGGCACGAAGGCGTGTTCATCTACCGCGGGGCGGAGGACGCGCTGGTCACGCTGAACATGGTGCCCGGTCTCTCGGTGTACGGCGAGAGGCGCGTCACGGTGACCGAGGGCGGCGTGAAGCAGGAGTACCGCACCTGGAACCCCTTCCGCTCCAAGCTGGCCGCCGCCATCCTGGGCGGCGTGGATCAGATCCACATCAAGCCCAAGTCCAAAGTGCTGTACCTGGGCGCCGCTTCGGGGACCACGGTGTCCCACGTCTCCGACATCATCGGCCCAGACGGCCTGGTCTACGCGGTCGAGTTCTCCCACCGTGCTGGCCGCGATCTGGTCAACGTGGCCAAGAAGCGAACCAACATCATCCCAGTCCTTGAGGACGCGCGGCACCCGCTCAAGTACCGCATGCTCATCGGGATGGTGGACGTGATCTTCGCCGACGTGGCTCAGCCTGACCAGTCCCGCATCGTGGCCCTGAACGCACACACCTTCCTGCGCAACGGGGGCCACTTTCTCATTTCCATCAAGGCCAACTGCATCGACTCCACCGCGTCCGCCGAGGCCGTGTTCGCGTCGGAGGTGAGGAAGTTGCAGCAGGAGAATCTGAAGCCACAGGAGCAGCTGACCCTAGAGCCCTACGAGAGGGACCACGCGGTGGTCGTCGGGGTCTACCGGCCCCTTCCCAAGAGCAGCAGCAAATAGAGCCCCGAGTGGGTCTCTCCTGCCGTCTCCCCAAGGCTGTGTCTCCTCAACATTCTTATGTGTATGTGTCCTCATTGTGTGTTTGGATTTGTTGTTTTTCTATTAAATGGCATCAAGGAACACGTACCCAGGTGGATCTGTAAGGCCTGGCGGGGTTTGGCTGTAGTGATGAGCAGCCTGCAGCAGCCTGTGCAGGGGCCCAGCGAGGGCCTTCCCGAGCTGTGCTTGCTCTGAGCACTGCAGCCCCTGCCTCCCCCGGGCCGGGTCTGCACGCCTTCTTCTGTACACCTATCACAGGGCCAGGGAGAGGAACTTTGAAAGTTCCCCTTGGAATGAGCCCACGGGGGGCTTCCGGTGACATTGGCCAAGTGGCTTGACCAGACGTGACTCCAGGGAAGGGCACTGGTGCAGATGGCAGGGAGGAATGTGACCTAACTCACTCAGTCTGACCCAACACCAGGTCTTAACCACAGCGCGTGTCCAGTAGTACTTACTTCTCAGCTCAGCCCCTTGGCTCTCACTGCGCATTTACTCTCCACACCAGTGCACAGGTGGTCTTTCCATTCCCGTATTACTGTGTGAAGCAACAGGGCTTCTGGGGGGTGAGGTAGGTGCCCCAGTGTATACAGCCAGTAAGGAGGACAAACTGAAATGCCAGGCTTGTGACCCCTAATCCACTGCTGTTTCCTCGGCAACCAAGGCTCTTGTCCCCCTCCCCACCTTCCCCACACATGGCACAGAGTGTGTGTTCTGCCGCCTCACCTCACCAGCCTGCCCCTTCCTCTGGTTTCACAATAGCAAACCAAAGTGGGGAGTGGGAGGTGGACTCCCTTGGCAGTGTGCCCATGGCAGGGCATAACATACTCACAGTGGTGTGGCCAAGTGTCTGTCTGAAGAATGTCCAGAAAAATGCTTCCCAGAAACTATCTAGTTCTGGAGGGCTTTTCCTGCACACCCTCAGATGCTGACTCAGCACCATAGGTTCTGGCTTCTCAAACCAGCCCAAAGGGAGTGGGAGACTGAGGATCTCTTAAGAGCCAAGAACACTGCAAAGCCTGGCAAATTCCATGCAGCAGACTTTGAAAAGCTTTCTGTTTAGTCATTCGAATAATCCATATTGCCACATGCCAAGATTATTGACAGTTGGTCCAGGGATGAATACCCACTAATTCACCATTTAGGGGGTGGCTCTGCCTTCCTAAAGATGTGCTTGGGCCAAGATTGTGGTTAGTTTGCTTTTCCAGGGATGTAATTCATGGTGGGGGGGGGGGTGCAGAGGACAAATTAGGCTTACAAAGACAGCTATTTCTTACCCACCACCCAGTCTCATCTCATCCCACAGAGTAATTCAGGGAGTCTTTTGGCAAGACTGATTCAGAAGAGAATGAGGTACATGTCTGTAAAAGCTCAACCTATGCATTTTTAAAAGATTACTTATTTCAGAGCTATATACAGAGAGCTTCTGTTTGCTGGTTCACTCCCCAAATGCCCAAATGGCCAGGATTGCGGCAGAAAATCCAATGACTTGAGCCATCATCACTGCTTCCCAGGGTCTGCATTAGCAGGAAGCTGGAGTCGAGGGCCGGAGCCAGCCACCCAAGACTTGCACCCAGGCACTGTGATGTGGGATGTGGGCATCTTAATTTCTAGGCCAAATTTCCATCCCCAGCCAGGCAATTATACCAATAATGGAAATTGTCATTTCAACCCTGCAAAGTGAGGGTCATTATTCCCATCTAACAGATGGAACAATGGCTGTTCAGCAGGGTGACATGACTTAACATCCTGCAGGAAGGCCCACAGCTGGAAATCAAACCCATATCTGTCTGACTCTGTTCTTTTCACTGAGTTCTGTACTGGTTATGCTGCTTTGGAAAGTCCTCTCTCTGGTCCTAGGCTAATTAATGAGCAGCTGAGATGGAGCTCAGTGGCTGGGGACGCACTCCCTTGGCACAGGCACCTTCTTCTCACTAGGGGAGGGTTCCAGGAGCCGGGCACCCAGGAAGGAAAGCCTCTGCAGTACTTTAGCACAGGACCAAGGCTGGCTCAGTGTTTATAAGGAGCTTTTAGTTCTTCCTCACAGGGTGCTTCTCCCCTGCAGTGGGGGATGGAGCAGGGGAAACTCAACCTCTTCCCTTGGCATGGGCTCTCCTCCACCCCCTGCTCCCTGCCACACACATATGATTTATAGTCTATGTCTGAAGCTGCACACCATGCAGAAATGGCATGAAAACAACCTCATAAAAAAGAAAAACTGTCAGAGTTGCAGATGGGATCCTGGGCCAGAGGAACAGCATGGTAAGAACCAAGAGAGATGTAGGAAGAAGGGCCCAGGGGCTATGGGGGGAATGCTGGAACTGTTTTGGAGGATGGGGTATAGGGGAAAAGATGGGACTGCAGTGCCAGCAGACAGTGAGTCTCAGGAACCCTGGAGGTGTCAGGGACACAGGCACCAGACCTGCTCAGAGCCAAAAATGCTCCAGGTGCAAATTCTGCTCCGGCTGTCCTAGAGAAATACCACAGACTGGGTAGCCACAACAGACACATATCTTCTCACAATTCCAGAGGTCAGAAGTTCAAGATCAAGGTATAGGGATTCCCTTCCTGGTCTTAATTGAACACCTTCTTCCTGTGTTCTTACTGTCTGTCTCTCACACAGACAGGGAGGGTAGGGAGGAGTGCTCACTCACACTGTGTTGGCCCTTCCTTTCCCCACCCTTGCCCTAGGGCCCCACCCTTTTGACCTCTTTTAACCTTGATTATGTCCTTAACGATCTATCAATACAAGCACATTGGGTGTTAGGGCTTCAACTTACGGATTTTGGGGAACATAATTCAGTCCCCCTAACACCAGGGCTGGATGAGAATTTAAAACTCACAGGCTGGTCTCCCTGGATGTTGAGAATTATGCCGAGCAGCATGTGATGTGAACATTCCTGCAGACAGCGGGGCACATGGGAAGTGGTCTGTTTCACCTGCTTCCTCCTTTCCTCTTATGTCAAGAAATGACAAGCACCTGAAAACCAAGAGCTCACACAAGTGCCAGGGGTCACTCTGGAGTGGGGGAGATTCTAGCAAGGTTTGCAAGGGGACTGTTCCAAGCTGGGAGCTGGGTAGAGCTTGTTGCTGTACAAAGGTATGTCAGAGAACTAATGGGAAACTGGGACTAAAAGATAAGTTTCTTAAGGTTCAAAAATGTTTGAAACCCATACATAGTTTTTCGTGACATGCATTTTCTGTGGGTTTTTGGAAGACTCCTTGTATTCACAGAATTGGCATCCCTGGCAGCACTGTGGTTGAGAACTGAGTCCAAGCACCAGACAGTACCCAGTCACAGTCACCTCTACTCACATGTGCAGCAAGGCTGGAGGTTGATGCTCGAAGACCAGAAAATGTGGGCCACACACCCAGTGAAGTTAGCAGGAGCAGGCCGGATGAACAACAGACCCATCGCCACCATGGCTGTCCGCCTACCCCGTGCCAGGTGACTCCTAGGATGGAAGAAAAACAGGGCAGGAAGAAAAACCTGACAGTGAATCCTTGTCCAAAAGAGACTTTGAAACTAGAAGAAGCCAAATCCCATTAAACTGGCAGTTTCCTCTCCCAACCCTGCTATTAAGCAAGATGTCTGAGCATATTTGAGCAGTAGTGAGTACATTTGGATGTGGCTAAACTAATATTTATCAAGCACTTCTTATGTCCCAGGCATGGAGCTAAGCATTTATTTGCTATTGTGTATGATTTTTAAATTAATAGAACAAACATTCCAGAAGGTGGAAACACTTGCACATTTAGTTTGATGGGTTGCTGCCAAGTGGACACTGGGGCCTGAGCTACCTGTGACATTTGTGGGGCCTGGGCTCCTGGCCTCCCTTGTCTCTTACCAGCTCTAGTTCTGTTCCACACCGTGTAGGGCCTCACGTCCATGTCAGTAGACCTCCAGAATGGTAACCCAAGATCTGTTCCCATGCCCTTCAACTGATCACCTTTAAGCCACATTCAGGGACCACAGTTTCAAAGTGGAAGCAGGGTCTCCTCTCTCCAGGTGCAGCATGGAGAAGGACGGGAAGCATGTTCCGGCTGTTCAGGCAGGGTTTAAAGTCCCGATGCAAAAGCCATGCATACAGTTTTCTTGGGGGTGGGGGTGGTGCATGACACTGGATCCAAACTGAATTCTTGCCTCGTAGGTCAAAGAGTGCTCCATAAGGAAGGCCAGTGCACAGTGCTCTAAAGTGTGGGGCTCAGAGGAGGGGCCCCAAGTACCCACACCTGAGTGTCCCTGTGCCTCTAATCCAAATGTCAGCATTCCTCTGCCAAGGAGGAAAGTGTGCCCCCCTCAAGGAGTCCCGTCAGGCCCTGCAGCTCACAGGGTGAGCCTCTTCTGAAACCACAGCTCTTGATTCATCTGCTCTTGAAGACACCATTTACTATCCGGGTATCAGGGGCCAGGTGCATCCCTGCATCTTGTCTCACTGAATCCTCACAGCGCCCCGTGGGAGGTGTTACCTCTCCCACCACAGACGAGATGGAGGCTGAAGACAGTGACATGGGTCCATCACCGTGGTATAGCTAGAAAGTGGGAGATGTGAGACTTCTGGAGCACAACTTGGCCCCTTCTCCAAGTCAATGAAATTAAAACTGGACATCCTAGCGGAAGGCCTGCCCTTGGTGTTTTTGTGAGTCACCCTAAATGATTCCAACATCCAGCTGGGGCTGAGATTCACTGTCTAAAATCTTGCCTCATCTTGTCATCCACTGGGAAGGCAGATTTAGGACAGTATATTCTGTAACTGGAAGATAATGGCCGAGCATTTCCTCAGTGCCTGCCGTTACCGGGGGCCTCTGTGACAACACAGACGCTGCTGGGGACTCCCAAGAGGAAGATGGTTGAAGGTAGTCTCTGAAGGCAGTGACTGCTTCTCCTTCCCTGGGCACTGGACTGAGCACTGCATGCTGAGCCTGTCTGCGGGGAGGGAGCTGAGCAGTCCAAGTGTCAGGGTGGCTGATAGAGCAACGAGCTCAAAGTCAGAGTTTAGGTCTTCAAGCACTTCCTGTGATAGCAGAAGTAAGAGGCTAAACCCAGAGAAGGTGCTTGGTGGATCAGCACTGACCAGGTCTCTGTGTTGAAGGAGACCGCACGGCCAGCATTGCAGCTTAGCTGGTTTAGCTGCTGCCTCCCATGCCAGTATCTTGTATCTGAGCAGTGCTTCCAGGCCCAGCTGGTCCACTTCCAATCAAGCTCCTTACTAATGCTCCTGGGAAGACAGTGGAACATGGCCCAAATGCTTAGGTTCTTGCTACCCATGGGAGACTCAGAATGAGTTCCAGTCTCCTGGCTTCAGCCTGCCCAGCCCCAGCTGTTACGGCCATTTGGGGAGTGAAGCAGCAGATGGAAGATCTCTGTCCCTCCCTCTGTCATTCTTTCAAATAAATAAAATGGAGACCACAACAAAAGGGCTCCAGCAGTCTCTCACCATTGTCACGTCACTTAATGGTGCTGTGCTTCCATGAGTGGTCGTACTTTCTAAATTTCTTGAGTCTTTGTGGTCTCCACAGGACTGATTTCTGTACATGTTCCCAGGACTGCCTGAGGTGAGCGTGTCCTTTTGTTTTGCTGGATTCAGAACCCAATGTACATCCATCAGGTGGAACTTCCCTGGTGGTCAAATCTTTGATTTTTTTGTTTGTTTGCTGTTTGTCCCTATTGATAACTGAGAGACATTGAAACCACTCATTGTGATGGCAGTTTCCTGTCAGAAAGTTGCAATTATGGCTTTGCTTTCTATACTATTAATTGCACGTGTATTTTAAAAATTATGTCTTCTTGATTAAGTGAGCTTTTTATAATTAGGTAAAGACCATTCCTGATGATGGATTTTGTTGTCATTTACTTTTTGTCTTTATAGTTACATATTCTTTTGGTTAGTGTTTATTGACTTAAAAAGCACATAGATACTATTTCCCCTTTAAGTCAAGAGGTTCTCCTTTACTCAGCAAATTCAAGTCTACTTCTATTTACTGTGTTTATAGAAATATTTGCATTTTTTTTTTATTTTTGACAGGCAGAGTGGACAGTGAGAGAGAGAGACAGAGAGAGAAAGGTCTTCCTTTGCCGTTGGTTCACCCTCCAATGGCTGCCGCTGCAGCCGGCGCACCGCACTGATCCGATGGCAGGAGCCAGGATCCAGGTGCTTTTCCTGGTCTCCCATGGGCTGCAGGGCCCAAGCACCTGGGCCATCCTCCACTGCACTCCCTGGCCATAGCAGAGAGCTGGCCTGGAAGAGGGGCAACCGGGACAGAATCCGGCGCCCCAACCGGGACTAGAACCCGGTGTGCCGGCGCCGCAAGGTGGAGGATTAGCCTATTGAGCCACGGCGCTGGCTCATTTTTGTTTTTTAAAATGTGCTTTTTGACCCCTTTCTGTGTTAAAAACATCTTGCTTAGATGTAATGACCTAATTACTTGTTCATTTATTTGGATTACATTCTAGTGCCATATGCGACTTGTTCAACAGGGAAAGAGTATAGAAAAGAAAGAGAAAACAGCAATGGGATAGGGTGAGGGAACCTACAGTTGAGTTTTAATTATGCAAATAACTTGCTGTGCAATCGAGGACAATCTAGTCAACTTCTCTGGGCTTTTTTCCTCCCAGTAAAATTTCTGTTTCAATCAGCAGCTTGTGAGATTCTGGCTAACTCTTGGAACCCACGTTCCCCAAATTTGGCTGGTCACTGGTTCTCAGTGAAAAATAAATCCTAGGGCACATCTATTCTGATGTTAGACTAATAGTCCCTTTAAAATCAAGAGAGCCATCCTTTCTTTAAAGGACTGGGAAGGGCCGGCGCCGCGGCTCACTAAGCTAATCCTCCGCCTAGCGGCGCCGGCACACCGGGTTCTAGTCCCGGTCGGGGCGCCGGATTCTGTCCAGGTTGCCCCTCTTCCAGGCCAGCCCTCTGCTGTGGCCAGGGAGTGCAGTGGAGGATGGCCCAGGTGCTTGGGCCCTGCACCCCATGGGAGACCAGGAAAAGCACCTGGCTCCTGGCTCCTGCCATCGGATCAGCGCGGTGCGCCGGCCGCAGCGCGCCGGCCGCGGCGGCCATTGGAGGGTGAACCAACGGCAAAGGAAGACCTTTCTCTCTGTCTCTCTCTCTCACTGTCCACTCTGCCTGTCAAAAAAAAAAAAAATAAAAAAATAAAAAATAAAGGACTGGGAAGGTTTCAGACTAAAGTAGCATTAGAAAAGCAGGCTCCAGGAATGACCGAATGTCAACAGATTTACTTGCTTACCCAGAAATGGTCAAATCATATGTTTTGATAATCAGGGTCAGGAAAGGGAACTGCGAATATGTTGACCTGAGTGTGAGTTCTTGTTTTGTGTCTTTTAAAAAACACTTTACTGAGGTAAAATCTTGTGTGGCACATATTTAAATGATGTGATGAGCTTTGACCGTGTATACACCTGTGAAACCACAATATGGGTAACACTAACGTCCATCACTCCCACAGGCTTCTCTGTAGTCCCTGGCTCCCTCCAACCCCTGTACCCACACAGCCACAAAGGATGGCCTTTTAACAAATGACGCTAGAATAACCACGTATCACTTGCAAAAAGAACCTGCTTGCCAGACACAGATGAACTGATCATGGACCTAAACATAAGAAGGAAAACAACAAAAAGCCTGGGGAAAAACCAGGAGGAACTACTCATAAGTTTCGGAAGGCACACATCTCTTAGAACACAAAAAGTAAAGAGAAAAAAAAATGAGAAACTTATCTTCAGCCAAAAATCTCTGTTCTTCAAAATGAGAGTAAGTCAAGGTACAAAATGTGTTGGTTTACTTTTTGCTATTTTAACACCTGAGAGAAGCTTCTTGGGAAAAATAAAGGTTTATTTCAGCTTACAGTTTGGGAGTCACAGTTCAGCACTGGGCAGCCCCATAGACTGGCTGGAGGCTGCCAGCCGTGAGTGCAGAGTAAGCAGAGACAGCAGTGAGGCAGAACTTGAACTCAAAAAATCAACACTGAAGGGAGAACCACCCTCTGAGGGTACACCCCCCAGCAATCTAAAGACCTCCCACCAGGAAACCCAGGAGACCCTGAATAGCTACAGCAATCTTAAACAACAAAAACAAAGCTGGAGGCACCATAATACCAGATTTCAAAACTTAAGACAGGGCAGTTATAATCAAAAACAACTTGGTATTGGCACAAAAATAGACACATGGACCAACAAAACAGAATAGAAACCCAGAAATTAAATCCACTCATCTACAACCACTTTTGTCCTTTGTCAGTGGAGCTAATATCATTCCTCAGGAAAAGGACAGTCTCTTCAACCAATGGTGCTGGGGAAACTGGATCTCCACATGTGGAAACAAAACCCCTACCTTACATCTTACACAAAAGTCCACTCAAAATGGATCAAAGACTTAAATCTATCACATGATACCATAAAATTACTAGAGTAAAACATTGGGAAAATACGGCAAGACATTGGCATAGGAAGACTTCTTGGATAAGACCCCAGAAGCACAGACAATAAAAGCAAAAATGGATAAATGGGATTATATCAAGCTAAGAAGCTTTTGCACAGCAAAGAAAATACTCAACAAAGTGAAGAGGTAACTGACAGAATGGGAAAAAATATTTGTAAGCTTTCCAAGTGATAAAGGATTAATATCCAGAATCTATAAAGAGCTCAAGAAATTCAACCACTACAAAACAAACAATCCGGTTAAGAAATAAGCACAGGACTTGAACAGGCATTTTTCAAAGGATGAAATACAAACAGCCAACAGACACATGACAAAAATGCTCAGGCTCACTACCCATCAGGGAAATGCAAATCAAAACCACAATGTTTCACCTCACCCCAGTTTGAATGGCTATCATCCAAAAATAAAAAATAAATGCTGGCAAGGGTATGGGGAAAAAGGTACCCTAATCTACTGTTGGTGGGAATAATGTAGAAATCACTATGGAAGACAGTATGGAGATTCTTGAGATCTGAAAATAGATGTACCAAATGACTCACCCGTCCCATTCCTGGGAATTTGCCCAAATGAAATGAAATTAGCATATGAAAGTTATCTGTACCCCCATGTTCATTGCAGCTCAATTCACAACAGTTTAAGATATGGAATTAACCCAGGTGTCCATCAATGATGACTGGATAAAAATGTGGGAGTCAGTGTTGTGGCATAGTGGGTAAAGCTGCTGCTTACAGTGCTGGCATCCCACATGGGTGCCAGTTCGAGTCCCAGATGCTCCATTTCTGATCCAGCTCCCTGTCAAAGTGCCTGGGCAAACAGTAGAAGCTAGTCCAAGTCCTTGGGTCCCTGCACCTACATGGGAGACCCAGATGGAGTTCTAGAATCCTGGCTTTGGCCTGGCCCAGCCACAGCTGTTGTGGCCATTTGGGGAGTGAACCAGTGGATGGAAGATCTCTGCCTTTCAAATAAACAAATCTTTTTAAAAATGTTGTATTTATATACTATAAAATACAACTCATCCATAAAATTGAATGAAATCCTATCTCTTGCAATGAAATGGATGTGGCTGGAAACCATCACGCTTAGTCAAATAAGGCAGTCCCAAAAAGACAAATATCATGCTTTCTCTGATATATGGTAGCTAATACAGAACACAAAAAATGTATAGGAACAAAATTGACACCTTATGATTTGATTGTTGTCTTTAGCCCTTGTTTACACTCCTGTGGAACTGGCTTTCTGCTTTCTCCTTGTTGGATATTATGGTTAGTGGTGCATTAAGCCTGTGATTATGGACTAGACTGAAATTGTTTTTGTAGGCCGGCGCCGCGGCTCACTAGGCCGCGAGGCGGAGGATTAGCCTAGTGAGCCGCGGCGCCGGCACACCGGGTTCTAGTCCCAGACGGGGCGCCGGATTCTGTCCCGATTGCCCCTCTTCCAGGCCAGCTCTCTGCTGTGGCCAGGGAGTGCAGTGGAGGATGGCCCAAGTGCTTGGGCCCTGCAGCCCATGGGAGACCAGGGTAAGTACCAGGCTCCTGCCATCGGATCAGCGCACTGCGCTGGCTGCAGCGCGCCGACTGCAGCGGCCATTGGAGGGTGAACCAACAGCAAAAGGAAGATCTTTCTCTCTGTCTCTCTCACTGTCCACTCTGCCTGTAAAAAAAAAAAAAAAAAAAAAAGAAATTGTTTTTGTAAAACTTTTAGAAAAACAAAGGAAGGAAGGAGGGGGACTGAGAGAAATAGAAATGTGGTTATCTTCCTAGAACTGTACCTATGAAATACATGAAATCTGTTCTCTTTAGTTTTTATTAAACTAAAAAAAAGACCTCCCACCAGAACCGCCTCTCAGACGCTGTAACTAGATTAGGTCTGCACCCTTACTACTGAGTCATTACAGCTGAAGCGTGAGTTCTGGGAGATGAGCCCTACTTCACACACTAACATCCAAACATACATCCAACAAAGGACTTCTACACAGAGTATTTAAGGAACTCTTACAACTAACTCTAGGACAGCTAAACAGATCTGAATGTCTCTTATATGAGTGCTTTTATAGGCAAACTCTAGGAGACAGAGTTAACAAACTCACTGAAATCATTTTTGAAGTTATTAAATAGTTGTAAAACCACTAAAGCATCTTAGGAAAAAAAAAACCAACATATCATGCATTCACCTACCTTTGCCAAGCTCAAATAATTGATCTCTTTCAATGTTTATCACTTACTGTATGACAAAAATGTATTTTTTCACCCACCAAACCTGGGGGAAAGAGTCCAAATTCTTGCTAAACAGAAGTGAGTACAACGTGCTGCTTGCTCCCAAAACGCAGCTATTAGGCTTCGGTATCATTACGGGCTGCTTTTTAAAAGCCCTGGCTGAGCGAGAGCACAGGCTTGTCTAGCGTCCAGTCACCTGCACTTTAAGGGTGCATGGTTAACCTCTGGGAAAAAGGGCTGGTGCTGTGGCACAGGTTTAGCCATTGCAGAGCCAGCAACCCTTGTGGGTTTCAGTCCCCGCTGCTCCGCTTCAGATTCAGCTCCCTGCCAATGTCCCTGGGAAAGCAGCGGAAGATGGCCCCTGCACCCATGTGGGGGACCCCGTGAAGCTCCTGGTTACTGGTTTTGGCCTACCCCAGTCCTGGCCACTGAGGCCATTTGGGGAGTGAACCAGCAGATGGAAGCTCTCTCTCTTCCATTCCCTGTAACTCTTTCAAATAAGTAAATAGATCTAAAAAGGAAAAGTAACACTCAAAAGTAACTTTTCACACACAACTTATTTGAAAAATCAGTTAGAGACACAGGGAGATCTTCTATCCCCTGGTTCACTTCCCATATTGGCCAGGGCTGATCCAGGTTGAAGTCAGGAGCCAGAGGCTTTATCCGGGTCTTCCACATGGGTGGTAGTGACCCAAACAAGATCTGCTACTTTTCCTAGGCCATTAACAGGGAGCTGGGTAAGTGGGGCACCTGGTACATAATCCTTTGCAAACATAGATGCTGCTGTTGCAGGTGGAAGCTTTACTTGCTAAGTTTCAATGCCAGCTCCCTAAACATAAATTCAAGGAACCAGTTTTCTCAATATTTTAGGGAAAAATCCAAACATTAAAAACCCCCAAAACCCAGAAGCAACTGAGGAATGTAAACCAAAAATGACATGCTGCCTTAAAAACTTAAATTAAGTGCCATATATAAAATCCTTTTCCACTTGTAATGTTTACTGTGAAGAGAGCACTTGCATGGTGTCCTTGAACTTTTTGCTCTTTAGTAGCTCAATTCCAGCTTCTTGCAGTATTTCTGTGTTTGCAGAACTAAGCTACACTTCAAATCTAGTATTTCCACATCGTGACTTTTTTCCTTAGTCAAAATCTCATTTTTTTCATTTTAGTTTCTGCTTATTGGATTTTCTCCTTTAAACAAGATACATACTTCACGTAACAGTCACCATATTCTCATTCTCAACCATTTCCGCAAGAAACATCAGCTGGGGCTGAACCCAGCTGAAGCCAAGAGCCAGGAATTTCATCTGGGTCTCCCACATGGGTGCAGGGGCCCAAGTTCCTGGGCCATCTTCCACTACTTTCCCAGGTGCATTAGCAGAATGCTGGACTGGAGGTGGAACAGCCAGGACTTGAACTGGCACTCAGTGGAATGCCAGCATTGCAGGCAGTGGCTTAACCCCTGTCACAATGCCGATTCATTTAAGAACAATTTAATAGGTACTGTATATTAAAAGTTCTAGTTTAGAGAAAATATGAAACAGCTTCTCCCCAGCTGTGACACCAAAGTACCCTATGTTCTGGCATAGTACACCTGTAGAGCACACCTAAGACCTTATAAAAACCCCTCTGGGCTGGCGCTGCGGCTAAGCTAATTCTCCACCTGCGGCGCCAGCACCCCAGATTCTGTCCTGGTTGCTCCTCTTCCAGTCCAGCTCTCTCTGGCCCGGGAGTGCAGTGGAGGATGGCCCAAGTGCTTGGGCTCTGCACCCGCATGGGAGACCAGGAGAAGCACCCGGCTCCTGGCTTCAGATCAGCGCTGTGTGCTGGCTGTGGTGGCCATTGGGGGGTGAACCAACAGAAAAGGAAGACCTTTCTCTCTCTCTCTCTCACTGTCCACTCTGCCTGTCCACAAAACAAAACAAAACCCTCTGAAGACATTCATTTCTGGTGTAGGGTAATGTGGGCCCATTTCCAGAAAAAGGGAAGCTCTTCATATCTTAATGCCAAGACTTGAATTTCATGAAGATCTGAGTATCTGAGGAAATACCTTTTGTTTAAAGTTTTGGAGAGGAAAGTGGGGAAAATTTATAATTACTTCTACCTTATTGAATGCTTTCTCTGTGCTGGGTACAAGGGTCAAAGAAATAAACAAGATTTTAGTTTTTGGTTTCACGGATCTTACATTCAAAACTAGTTAACTAAGAAATAATGAGGGGCCGGCACTATGGCATAGCAGGTAAAGCCACTGCCTGCAGTGCCGGCATACCATATGGGCATCAGTTAAGTCTCGGCTGCTCCACTTCCGATCCAGCTCTCTGCTATGGCCTGGGAAAGAAGATGGTCCAAGTGCTTGGGCCCCTGTACCCGCATGGGAGACCCAGAAGAAGCTCCTAGCTTCAGATTGTCACAGTTCCAGCCATTGTGGCCAACTGGAGAGTGACCAGCTGATGGAAGATACCTCTCTTTCTGCCTCTCCTTCTCTCTGTGTAACTCTTTCAAATAAATAAATAAATCTTAAAAAAAAAAAAAAAAGAAATAACGATACACACAGTAAACAACTTAGAGACTTTATTTGGAAAGTAGGAAGTAAAAAGCATGATTCTAACATTTAAGATAGGAACAAAATTAGAAAAAGTTAAACTACAGAAAAGGCAGATACACTGAAGTTGGCTTAATGGCTATGCAATCCAAACAAGCAGACCCAAGTTTCTTTCATGCAAATAAGCATTAAGAGTATGGGAATGTTCACAGAACAAGTCACAACAAATATTTTTAAAATTTACATAATTATACATAAATGAAAAAATAAATTAGGAAATTTACAAGAAATGTTTACAGGTTACAATAGTGATAACTTAGCTTATTATGAATAAATCTGTAGCACATCATACATTTTTACATCAGATTCAGTGTTAGAAGAATTAAGACATGACAAAGCTTAGACTGGACAAGAATAATACAACAGACAGAATAAGGCAACTTAAGCTGAAATGGCATGTGTAAGTACAATTAACCCCAAATTAAAGGATTCTAAATTGGGACATTAAAACATCTTCTAGGCATGATTTGGTCAAAAACTGGGCTGAATTAAGACAAGTACCATTCAACTTCAGTAATAAAGTCAGGAGTTTTGCTGTAGTTCAAATAAAAAATAAAAATGTATAATGTCTACAAAACTGTAAAACCATCTCATCATCACTTATACCCTAATGCCATTAATTATATTTCAGACAAGTAAAGTAGGCTATTAGTGTGGGTCCATAAAGTTACCTTTTATTTCTAAATGCTGTAAACTCTAAGAGGCCACTCAAAAAAGTGGCAAATTTCAAAATGGCTTCAGTATCTGTGACAACCACTGCCTGACCTCGTATGATGGTCAAGCAACGCTCATACATACAACCAAATAATTTCAAATGTACATTATTTATGTATATCTTACAAATTACAAAAAATCTGAAATGTTTTCCTTGAAAACTCTTGGAACGGTTAGCACTGCAATGCATGAAGAATATTTAGAAACAGCAAGCAAAAAAAAAAAAAAAAACCAGTAATATGCTAGGATTGAATTAGTTGCACATTTACACATTTCAAAATCTTGATTTTTAACTTCATTCAATCCTTTGAAAAATACATTCCTCTTTAGTCTATTTAAACAAAACCAGTGGCAGCCGTGGCCAAGAAAAAAAAAAAAGAATAAAGAAAAAAGAAAAAGAAAACCTAAAAAATAACCCTTTGGTTACAGAAGGAGCTAGAATGTAATTGTGGATAGTCTTAAAACAAAAAATTCCTCCCCAGCCACATGGTTCAGCACTAACTGTGGTACCTGAAATCTCAGCATCAGCTCACAGCTACACGTTAATAGTAAGGCAGGAATGTCAGACACAGTCGCTTGATTATTCTCAGGCAATCCCAAGGACAAAGTATTTTAGGTCTTCAAGATATCTGATGTGGTAATTTATGGTATTTCAACTTACTTGCAGGTGACTAAACTTGTCTTATAATTTTTGCTGTGAACTGTGTTTGATGAAAGCAATAATCAATTTCAGGAGGGTTCATCCCATATTTATCTTCATAAGGCCCACAAACAGCAAATAAACTCTAAGAAAAGGACCACTAAAAAAATCCCTTGTGTATCTAAGATTCTAGCATCTTCAAATTCAGTGGGATGTTTTTTTTTTTTGTACAATGTGAAAGTTATAATGCCCATATAGTTATGAAGTTAACTGTAAAAATTCCAGATATCTTTACAGATTATAATATGTACACACACATGCATTCACTTACTTTTACATACACATACAAAAAACCCTTCACATTAAAGGTATATTTACTTGGTCATTATAGGCAATAACATAATATGAGAGAACCAATATTCTATTAGTTTGGTGAGGATACAAAACTTAGTACCTATTAACATTTACAAATAAAAATGATAAATAACTGCAAAATTTAACTCCAAAACATGACACCAACTATCTAAAGAAATTATTTAGCCATTCCAAATACTGCCACAAATTAATCAATTTGTTTCTCAGGATCCTGATGATAACTAAGCCATTTCCCACTGTAATAAAACAATTCCCTCATTTTACAAATAAAGAAAATGACATTCAAAAAAAGTTACCACTGTCTGGCACTATCTGTAATACAACACCAAATTATGACCCTGTCCACTGAATACACAAGACAGATAATGCTAACAGTAGGGATCGCTTTAACAAGTGGCAATACGTGTACCTTCAACAAGTGAGAATTTCTCAAAATTTAGACATGGCAGAAAAGCAGGAATTATTCACTTATTACACCATCACTTTTACTGGGCTATTAATAGTGGAAACATTAAAGGAAGAAAACTACTTTTGGGGGCTTCACCAACCATCACTAGGCTCAGTACAAAATACAGGACAATTTACTCTTGAAAACAGGCAGTGAAACAGATAATGCTTCATCTAATGACAGAAACAAAGTTTGGTTGAATTCCTTCAGTATTAAACACACAAGAATAAACAAATTATCAGGAAACAGGACATTATTGATGTTTCATGGCAATCACCTTAAATAAGGTCAGAGTATTATTACAAAAAGGCATATATTTCTAATATTCAGTTTACACACACCACAAAACAGTTAAATCAAATGCAAAACAACATACACATTTTCATTATTCTTTATCAGTTTTTACATGGCTTTAATGGAGAATTCCTAAATTACATTCTTAAATGCAATAGACTAAAAAGCATATAAAGTGCTCAACAGAAACACACACACGAAACGAAACATGGAAAAATTTAGCTTGTAATAAGCAGAGTGGTTATAAAAGATATTTAGACTCTACTACCTTGCTAAGCTTTCAACCAAGAACACAATCTTAAAAAAATTCAAGGCAAGATATGATGGATTATTCTTTGAAGGCAAGAATTACACTAGAAAAAGAAGAAAACTTTTCTACTTTGAGCTACATCATTCTACTTACAAAAATGGTCTTTCAGAAACTGGAACTTACAATATAGCCATCAGATGAGCACTCAAAAGTAAAACAAAAAACAAAAACAAAAAAATCACCCAAAAACTCAGGAATTTTTATTTAGCCTAGCCTAATACTTGGCAAATAACCTCAACTTCTTTAAAGGGCTTTGAATTATCAAGTGTATTCCTGGCGATTTCAAGTGTACTGACCCCAACCTAAGTCCACCTCACTTGCTCCATATTCAAATTTGAGTAGCTGGGCAAGAACTTGCCGTGCCAACTTACTTGACAATACTACTCATTCTTTTGTCTTTGAAGACATCTGGGTGCAGAACTAATTTAGAAAGTCTCTATTTAAAAGGCAATCTTCTCTGGGGACAGGGGATGGTGGTGCTAATTTTTATGTCATGTGTTTTCCAAGCCCCAAAGCAAACTGAGAGTGCTCTTTGCATTTGAAAAAGTTAATATAATTTTTACAAATGAAAATTAAGCCTACAAATTATAAATAACTTTCATAACCTTTTTAATACTCTAAAGTTACCTGCTCAAAGTTAATTAGAATTTTATAAACTAAATCATTAGAACCATCAAATTTGCTTCACTGAAGGAAATACCTATTTTGGAGATTGCTGGCAACTGGTAGGATTGTCTTGGGCAATTTTATGAGCATCATAGGAAAAAATGATACACACTACAATGACATGGCAGGATGCCAACATAAGAGTTTGGGAATGGTCAGAAATACAGCTTACTCCTCCTTATCTATTTAAGAAATAAGGTTCCTAATTTTTTCTCTATCAAATATTCTTCTAAAAGCCCAAATTCAGCAAGTTTTCATACAACTATGCTGTCTCACCTAGCAGACATTACCCATGTACAGCTACTGAAATCTGAAATGTGGTCAACTCAAATTGAGATGCCGGAAGGGTAAAGCACACATTTTTAAAGACTAAGAGTGGAAAAGGGTAACATATTTTATATTGAAATAACATATTTAGGTATTAAGTTAGATAAAAATATATAATTAAAAAAATTTCACATTTCTTGTTACTTTATGTGTTTACTAGGAAAGGTAAAATCAGATCCAAACCTATTTACCACCGCACGCTAAAAGGAAATTTCTGGAGATCATAATACAAAAAACAGAATCTTGGTAGCCTTCTTCACAATTCTATATTCCTATCCTAAGAATTTTATATTTTGTATGCAAAAGACCTAAGACCAACAGTGGTGAGATGGTTGTCCAGTTTACCTGTATTTAGCAGTTAATTTCAACTTCAAAGGACAAAATGTACGAAATCATTTTTTTTGTTCAGTATTATAGTGACTAAATTAACTTAGACTTTGTCCATTCCATTGCTTTTCTGAAAGAGACAGCCTTAAACCTATAGGTAATGATGTACAGAGTTTGCTATCAGTATAAATAAGTCTGGTAATTACTTTCATTGAATAAGATTTCTATCTGATGGCCAAATCAGAAACTTTTAAGATAGATCAAACCACTGACATTTTGGCTGAAAACACCCAGTCACTGGAACAGAAAAGTAAAAGCAAGAAACACGAAAGCATCACTTCAAACTGATTATTGACTGGTATGAATTCAAAGTTCCAAACGGTTTAAGTTACTGCTACAGGCGTTCCCCTTTATATACTCACTCCTATTATTTATATGTTCATGTCTGCAGGAAATTAAAACTGGATTTTAAATGCTTGAACAAAAATTTTGAAAATTATACAGAGAAATGTTTTTATCAAGCACCTCTTAACAGTCTAATGAAAACTGCTCTGTACTGAACAACACTATGTTCTGTAAAAACACAAATGCTTCCTTCATAATGTAAACAACTCTCAATTTCTTCAAAGTACATCCAGATCTACTGGTAATTTACAGAGGTGGGGTTCCTCCTACTTCCTAAACCATGACCAAGACTGGAATAACTTCACCCAACTAATGGACCTCCAAATGTTACTGCCAATGTAAAAATCTGAAAAAAATCTCTAACATTGTAAAAAGTTAATCCAAAATACAGAATAAATTTCAAGGTAGCAGGATTTACAAATCTGAGAACTATAATGCTTTTTTATTATCAGAATGTATGAAACACTGATCCTTTTATAATTCTGCAATACTGCCTTAGACTGTCCACAAGTTTCATATAAATCAGCATTTAGTTTACGTAACATCCATTTAGAATAAATGTGATGTTGGCTGCTCTTCATAATGGAATCAAAACTTTAGCTCTGAAGGTTCAGATGTAATGGAAAGAAACAACACAAGTGTGGGTCTGAGATAAACATGGTAATAAACCAAAAAGGGGTAAGAACTCTAAGCAATTCACTCACACCATACTTCCAGGACAGCCTGAGCCAAAACCCCAAAGTAATCAAGCTTTCATTGATAGAAACACGAAACATTTTAGCATGTGCCAATTAACTCAAATCACAGAAAGTGCAATGCCAGCAAAGAATGAGCATTTTCCAGGAGTCATTTTAAAGCCTGGGCTAAAACTTAACAAGAGTATTTCATTTAAATTATGGTATCTGAGAAAAGTTATACCTTTGGGTAATGATCACAAAAACACGCTTTTATGGGGAATGGGGTTATGTCAGAAAAACTATAATAATTAATATTGCCTAAACATTTTAAAATGACATAAAAGTGATGTCTGATTGCCATTTCAGTATTTTTTGATACAGGTTGTTACTGTCCGCTCTTTAGTAACCCGTTAACACACATATAACAGACTTCTGACAAATACTGAGAATCAATTATTTTCGAAAGTTAAACTTTTCTGAGACTTTAAGATTTGTATTTTGAACATACAGTACTACAATGTTGGCTATGTAAAATAAATAGAAAAATTTTTGAGAGAAAGCTCAATTAGCAGAGGCTGTATTGCATTTAAGGATCTAAAACTGCCTATCTACAGGAAGGAAAGCATTTCAACAAGAAATACTTCACATGTCACGGAGCTCTCTTTTAGTATGGCAACATCCAGGACCACTCCGACATTTAAAAGCAATAGGAAATAGTGGTATTCTTTTATCCTTTGGTTCTCAGTGACAAACAATGCAGTAATAATGCCTCTGGTTCAGTTCCTTTTGGATGACATTTATTAGCAGGGACAGACTTGATGCTTTAGCTGAAATTTGGCAGCCCAAGAAGTGCACCAACAGCTCCAAAGTATCCCTGTATAATTTTGAAACAAATATTAATGTAGTATAGTTTTTACCTGCTATGCCACTGTTCCGGCCCCTAATGTAGTACAGCTTTTAAATTAGCACACATTATTAACCACTCAGAGCACATTTATATATATGTTCATTCTAATTTCCAAGTTGTTAGCTCCTCTAAAATTTTTTCCTAAACTGTATTCTCAATAAATATGCCCACTTTTGAAATATGTATTTTCAATATGTACTTTTAAAATGTGGCTTCTGGACACTAAAGTTTTTAAGACTACTGCCAGCAATTCTGTACCCTCTCCCTTTATTCAACAAAGAAACTAACTCCTTGCCATTCCACGAGACACTCTCCTCACCCACCAGACAGGGAAGCAAACACATACTTTCAATCTATGCTATTAATTGGTAATAATACAGTCATTTGACTTGGGACTATAATACTTCATCCAAAACATTATGTTGAGCATTTAACTGGATAAAGTAAATGAATAATAAGAATAAATTCAAATGCAATGAGTGGGTGGAATTGTGGTGATAGTCAAGGAGAATTTTCATTGCTAAATTACACATTTCTGTGCTGTTCACATTTAACATCTGTAATCTCAGGAGAGGAAAAAAAAAGGTGTGTGTGGGGGGAAACAAAAGAAACAACCCCTCCCCCACCAAATCCACAAGCAGCCACAGTATCTGCGCTGGTCACAGATCTCTTTTTGAAGAACTGTGAAGTTCTCATCTTAGTGGGGCAGTCAGCAGGTTACAGTAATTCCACTGTTCCCAACTAAAACTAAGTAATCAATATTCTACTGAAGTAAATACTCCATTAATTTTGTTTGTAAATACAAGAAGCAATATATAAAACCTACACAAAAAAGCATTCTATTAAAATTTACCAACTACTCTTTTTCCATCATACCTCATGCTCTAGAAACAGTGCTTTCAGTTGACCTTTGGACCAATAATCCAGTGCATATGCCAATAGCTTCATTGAGAGAGTATTGACACGTAAGAAGTTCCCAACAAAGACAACTCTGTTTATTTTCTGAAAGAACAAAGAGAGTGGCTTTTGACAACAGTCATTAAATAGATGTTAAAACACAGAGTGTACAAGATCTTTAAAAATATAAAAAGTGATTTTTACTAGTGCCTACATTTCTGACATAGAGCTCTATAATCCTGAGTACTTAAAAATAATTTCTACATATTATGATACACTTATCAAAACCCATAGAATGGACAACACCAAGAGTGAATACCAATGTAAGCCAAAGCCTTTGGCAATGAAGGGTGTGTCAAAGCAGGTTCACTGAATCCAACAAATGTGTGCGCTGGTGGGGGAAGCAACAGGGAGAGCAGTGTGTAAGGTGAACAGCAATACTCTGTACCTTCCACTCAATTTTACTGTGGACCTTAAACTGCTCTAAAAAATACAATCAAAATACTTTGTTTTGGAAAGATCCTAGCAAGTGATTACAGGTGACTGTTTTCTGAAAATGGCCATTAAATAACTCATTTACCAAAGTTCTTTGGAGACACATCACTAATAGGATTAACGGAATCAAACAAAGGGAAAGTACTTTAAAACACATTTAGTATAAAATAAACAATGACATGTTAAGTCTGAACTCAGTATACAGAGCTGGAGACAAACAGCGCCTGGGGTGCTGGCAAGTGAATTCAAGCCCTAGGATCTGGCATGCTCCTTTTCTAGTCTGATCCATCAAGCCATTCTCTCTCACAGGATCCACACTTGGGAATTCCACACATTCTCTTTCAGTCTCTCAAATTAAATAAAAATAAAAATTAAAAGAGAGGAGGGTCCAGGACTGGGAGAAGACAGACCCATGGCTAAGGCATCTGCTGGGTGATACCACCTTAATAGAGATAGAATTTAAATCAAAAAAGAGAAAAATTTTATATCAGTAACTTAAACTTCCTCCTTTACTTTTTAAAGATTTACTTATTTATTTTAAAGGCAGAGAAAAAGACAGAGATGGGGTGGGGGGTGGGGAGAAAAGAGTGAGATCTTTCATCCCCTGGTTCACTCCCCAAATAAATGGGTACAACAGCCAGAGATGGTCTGATCTAAAGCCAGAAGCCAGGAGGAGCCTCTTCTGGGTCTCCCATGTGGGTACAGGGGCCCAAGCACTTCAGCCATCTTCCCCTGCTTTCTCAAGTGCATTAGCAGAGAGCTGGATCAGAAGTGGGGCAACCAGGACTTGAACCATTGCCCATATGGGATGCCAGCATTGCAGGCAGAGGTTTTACTCACTATGCCACAGCACCAGCTCTCCAATTTCCACCTTTAATAAGAAAACTACAGGGGCTGGTGTTGTGGCCTAGTGGGTAAAGCTGCTGCCTGTGACACTGGCATCACACATGGGGTGCAGGTCAGAGTCTAGCCTGCTCCACTTCCGATCCAGCCCTCTGCTTCTAGCCTGGGAAAAACAGCAGATGACGACCCATGTATTTGGGCCCCTGCTACCCATGTAGGAGGCCGGGACGAAGCTCCTGGTTCCTGGCCCAGCCTTGGCCATTGCGGATATTTGGGTGAGTGACCCAGTGGATGGAGGATCTCTGTAACTCTGCCTTTCAAATAAATAAATCCAAAAAAAAAAAAAAAAAAAAAAAAAAAAAAAGAGAGAGAGAGAGAGAGAGAGATTCCACATTCAATACTTTTTTAAAGGTACCTCTAAAATTAGAAAACCTTAGAACTGTTTATGAATCTCCAGAAAATCCACTTCTACTCTCACATTAAGTAACTGATGTTCAGATATAAATCTTGCACATGAGTTGTGTAAACTATGGCCAAGTGGTCAATGAAAATCTAGACCTAGAAAGAACAAAGGTCTCAGATTACTGTTAACCCCCAAAGTGAAATATTCCCAAAATCTAGGTTAAAAAGTGTATTAGTGACTCTGTCAATCAACTTATAATACTGGTGTTGAGAAACTGTAAGAGACAAAAACCATGAATTTGAACACAGAATGATTCAGAAGATTTATACAGTCGTTTTCTCTGCGGGAAGCATCTTCCCACAAACATTCAAATGCATGATTCTCCTACCTTCTTCGTATCTTTGTTCAAGGGTCACATTTTGAATGAATACTTCCTTAACTACCTAATTACTTGACAATCTGTCCTCTTCCACCCTCTGTCCTCCTCTCAATTCTCTTTAACCTATTTTCTTAAAATAGCATTTATCACCTAATACATACTAAATGATCTACATCACTAGAATAAATGTGGGATCTTGGTTTTCTTTACCAATATGTCATATTCCAAGTGCCTGGGAACAATGCCTGGTACACAGTACTCCATTTACTCCACGAATACACAAATGAAGGGTTTCTTCAAAAAACAGTTATCTCAATCCATCTGAAGTATCTGCTATTTACAGAAATTTAATGGGAAACATTTCCAGTATATGAATGCAGCATTATACATATGTTCTCTTAAAAAAACCCTAACTATGTGGCCACTCTAGTAGTAGATGCTTATCATGGTTTTCTTAGAGCAAACAGTACACACCACTGAAGTATCATGTGAAGAGCGAGTCTCAATGCCTTCATAGCCCTGTACAATGCTGCTTGATCCATATGCAACAAGGCAGCACTGTAAAGAAGCCGAGGGCAGTAAGAAACTTCTAAGGATTTTGCTATCAATGGGAACATTGATAGGAAAAAACAAAACACTCTTAATAATTACTTATTTCAAGAGATTTAGGTGGTATATTTCTGAAAAGGTTTCTGACCAAATATAAAATGTCTAACATATGTACGTCCTTTTTCAACGTGAATGATCCTCAACTTTCTTTCAAGGTAAACAGTGGCTGAATATATAACATATATACAGGAATGTGCTCAAAGTGTCTTGGGATTAAATGGCACAGTTGTCAATCCTAAATACCTTCTTAAGGAAAACAAAGCCCTGCTATATGTATATAAAATTCTAATTCATGTTTATCATGTAATTAAAGTTTTTTTTTACCTCATTGACAG
The DNA here is from genome assembly GCF_051225735.1 of Oryctolagus cuniculus. Lineage (NCBI taxonomy): Eukaryota > Metazoa > Chordata > Mammalia > Lagomorpha > Leporidae > Oryctolagus > Oryctolagus cuniculus. Next base: position 56,802,822 of record NC_142872.1, read on the forward strand.
CACACATTCGTGCCACAGAACCGATGTTATTGGTGATAGTAACTAAGGTAGCTCTTGCCAGATCTTCTTTACTAACAGATTCTCTCTTCTCCTTATAAATCATATTCCCAAAACTGCAGAGAAATGCAAAACAAAGGAAAGTCAAATTTGCTGATAACAAGAACCATTTCAGATATTAGTAATCTATCTATAAGCTGGATTTTCTGAATAAAATTAACACCCAAACACAAAAAAAGACAGGATAAGATCATAATAAACTAATAAAAACTATACATGCATAAAGTATTACTTTTAAAAAATAAGATTAAAATAAGTGTCAAAAAGGTTAGTTCTGCATAGAAGCAAAGATTACTAAAACTGCTTCAGTTTAAGACTTGATACAAAACAGTTAGATTAAAAGGTTATTTTAGGAAGTCAAGAGGAGAGAGGGAAGTACATTTGGACTTGCCTAAATAAAGGAAGTCAGATGGCATAAAGGACTAACTGTAACAGGAAACAAACCAACAGAACACAAAACTAAACCAACAAGCTATCTTGGGAGCACAAACAGAAAAGAGCTTATGTTACGTGGTAAGAAGGAAAAAGCTTAGAAGATGCGAGGAAAGGCTTTTCAGAGGAGGATCAGAAAAGTTAGCAAAAAAGGGAAGGAAAAATCTTAGGCAAGGCACACAAAGGTTAAAGGCATACAGAAACAGGAACTGAAAACATCTATGAAATCTCAAGTAACACCAAATGGCTAGGGTGAAGCAACCATGTAAGGGAGAGACAAGAGAGGCTATTGAGGAGTCAGGCAAGTCCATTACCAACAAGCACTGAATGCCTTGACAAGGGACTGGGAATGCACAAGCAACAACCACTGACAAAGTATGATAGGAAACAAGACAAAAAATAGGAATATTTAGGGATAAATTAAAAAGCAATTGCACACTTAAATAAGGACTTAGAAATGTCTGAAAGGAACCAAAGTAGCCTTAAACAAAGACAAGCTAAATAAAAAGCTTTATTGCAAAGCATGTAATCTTCGATAACAAGATTTAACATCGTAAGGATGTCATATGCCTCTAAAATAATTAGTGCCTTCTGAAAACAAAAAAAAACATAAGCTAGAGCTGGATCTCTACGTACCTAACACAAAACTCTAAGACAAACTATAAGTAAATCAAAGATTGAAATACCAAAAATACCATTACAGTATCATAAGAAAGTTAAGGGTTTATTCCTTTACATATTTGGAATGCAAAGACTTACTTACTATGAATCAATATCCAGAAGCCATAAGAGAAAAGACTTATAAATTCAACTGCATAACAATCCAGCAGAAAAGCAGAACATGAACAACTGCTCACAGAAAATATGTAAGGTTCTTAACCTCACTGTTGGTGAGAGAAATGCAAATTAAAATTTCTCTGTTGGTTTTACAAAAATTCAACAGTTTTAGAGCACATTAGTGGTGAAACTGCATGGTGAAACGGCACGTGAACAGGCACTTGCATCTGCTCCTGGTGAGGGTGCAGAATAGTACCACTCCTCTGGAGGGCATGCTAACTGTTACAGAATTCTTACTTCTCAGAATTATCCTACAAATAAGCCTGCACATGTGTAAAAGGAAGATAAATGATAATGTGAAAAGATTTCTAGATTATATAGCTATTTAGAGTAGATACAGTATGTTGTATGACAGTACAAAGTACACTACCTTTTGTAGAACAGGGGAGATACTACGGACATATATTCATATATGCATAGAACACAGGTGGAGAACATCCAACCCATGAGCCATATAATACCCTTGAAATCACTTGGTCTGGACCTGCCAAGGAAACAGCAGGCAGGACTCGAGATTTAATTAATCTATAGCAGTTTAATTTTTAAGTTGATAATTTTGTATGGCCTGTGAATGATGTTACAAATATCCAAATGGCCCCCAATCCTGGCACAGAGAAACACTGAAAAGATAATGAAGCATGATAAAAGTGGCTTCTTCTAAGGTGCTCTCAGAGTAGACTTCTCAACGTCTACTTAATCTGTAAGCCGCACCACAGTGCTTAACTTTGAACTTCCAATTTAAACTGGGTAAAAAGGAAACATCCTTATGACTTCCTGATAAACAGTTTTCTAAAAATGAAGTGCCTGAAGAATCCCAGCATAAACATCAAACTTACCTAGATGCTACAGCCCAACCTGGTAGACCAAATCTTTCATAATCTCCTCCATAAATATCACGGACCAGCTTGTCTGCTTGGGTGCTGTCACCTTTGGATGCCATCTCAAGAGCCTCTTCAAAACTTTCACAGCCAGTCAGTAAGCTACATAAACCCAGAAAGGTACCCCCTCCAAGGCTAAAGAAAATAGAAAAAAAACTAGCTAAGATGTATGAATATACTGCATTCTTCCTTTGAAATTAAAGGTACATCATTAACTTATCCAGGGAACACACAGAAAAACCCAGTATTAATGCTGAGTGCTGAAGTATCAACATAACAGAGAAAGGCAAGAAAAACTGGCTGGTAAAATCACACTTGTCATATCTCCCCATTGTTTCTTAAACAGGAGCCTACATTTCTTCTTTTTTTTTTTTTTTTTTTTTTTGACAGGCAGAGTTAGACAGTGAGAGTGAGAGACAGAGAGAACCCTAAATGGCCAATACGGCCGGTGCTGTGCCGAAGCCAGGAGCCAGGTGCTTCCTCCTGGTCTTCCATGTGGGTGCAGGGCCCAAGCACTTGGGCCATCCTCCACTGCCTTCCTGGGCCACAGCAGAAAGCTGGACTGGAAGAGGAGCAACTGGGACAGAATCTGGTGCCCCAACTGGGACCAGAATCCAGGGTGCCAGCGCTGCAGGCGGAGGATTAGCCAAGTGATCCACGGCGCCAGCCTACATTTCTTCTTAAAAGTTGATATAAACAAAAGGAAAAAACTTAAATATCATTTCACATTCACTTCATGTATTATAGAAACTTTATGAGCTATTTGGGAACATTAATATACTCCCATAAGGAACTCAAAATGATTTCATCATATAATAATACTGCAGTCTAAATGTGAAACTATTCCACATTTGGCAAGCTTGAATATATCAACAAAAGGTTTAAAATGAAGAAATAATAACACTTTGGGAAAAAAGAGATTCGAGAGTTCTACAATGAATAGAATGCCGTCATATCCAAGCAAAGGCTCTCACGTTAAATTCTGGAAAAAATATTACTGGAATCAATTATTCCAGATAAAACTTTCACTCTTACCATTATCAAAGTTTTGGAGTTGACTGATGTAGAGCAGTTATATCCAACAGTTACAGTCTGAGTCTTTAGAGTTTCAGTCTTTATTCACCTCATAAAAAAGATAGTATTTGCCACATTTTAACTTACGCATCTACATTTTCTTACTGTTGCACAAATCCAAATTATTTTTCTAGAGAAATCAACATCAATATATTGTGCATGGAACAATGTAAATGCTGCACTAGGACCAAAAAGTCTATTACCTCGTCCCAGTCACTCGTTTGTAGTTATCTTTGGAATGGACTGCTAAAATACTGACTCCAGAGCCGATGTTCACCACCAGCAGCGGATAGGGATCATCCAGGTTAAAAGGCATCTTTTGGCATCGCTCAGGTTCTGAGGCATTAGCAAAATAATAGCACTCTGCCTGTCCATTGAAACTAACAGAATCTATATACAGCAAGCCCTTTACAAGGCAGTCAAGTTCATCCAGTTTGTGCAGGTGGAGGTTTCCAATCTGTAAAAAATAAAATTTTTAAAAACTAAGAGAAAGGACTACATTCCAAACTGGCTTCAAATTTATGAACTCTGTTCAACTGAAATAAAATATAAATTACCATTATCCAACCAAAAATTTTTATAAGAACTTAAGATATTTAAATTATCCCACATTGTAAGGGGCTCCCTTATGTAGGTAAATTTTCTTACATGGTCCTCATCTACACTTCAAGGGAAAGAAATTTCAGTAGCCCCAAATACAACTTTAAACTCTATAATCCAAAAGACCTGGCCTAAGACTACATAGCTCAATATTCATTGTCCCTTTGACACAGGACTATGGTAGGGTTGTGGTATAAAATCAGAAAAACAGAGTAAAAAATAATTTTTCATTCAAGTTATTTACTAAGATACTGGTTTCCAATCTTGGGGTTCAAGGAGAGATGAGCATAATGGTGGTTAGGATGCTTGTGTCCCATAGTGGAGTGCCTGGGTTCCATACCTAGCTCTAGCTCCTGATTTCAGCTTCCTACTAATGTGGACCTATGAAACAGTGGTGAAGCTCAGGTAGCTGGGTTCCTGCCACCTAAGTAGGGAACCTTTCCTGGCTCTTGGCTTCAGCTTCCCTGCCATTACAGGCATTTGAAGAGTAAACCAGCTGATGGAAGAGCACTGTCTTTCAGATAAACAAAAACAATAGAAACAAAACCCAACCATGGAAAGATGGGACAATAATACAGCAAATAATTGAAACCCAGTTTATATGTCTTTGCATACTGCCAAAAATTTTCTGAAGATTCCACTCACCCCTTTTATTCTAACTCTGTGGTACTTAAGATTTTACCAAACATTACACACAATAACATGCCCAAACTTTCCATAACAGTGTTTAAAATGCCCCCCAAACAAAGCTAGTCATGAATACTAACTTCCCATACATCCTCAGTGCGAACTTATCTAAGGGACATGGTAGATGGAAACCTAGCTACACATTTAAACAACTGAATAGAACGAGTGATCAATTTTTGGTTTACAATAAGGTATACTTACTGTGCGAAAATCTTTTTCAAACTTGTAAGCACCACCTCCTGTAGCACATAGCACCGTTTGTAATGTTGAGAAGTTTTTATCTCTTCCCATTTGGATAAAAGTGGGCAGATCCTGGGTTGGAAATCTGATAAAGTGCAAGTTCCCCCTTCTGCCAAAAAGTGTTAAATCTTTCAGTTCAAGATGTACATCCCGAATACCAGTGGATCCATACGCTACATTAGATGTCAAATATTTCCGAATACTTTTTAAGCTCTCAACTTCTTCTTGTTCTTCCTCTGCTGTGATATCAATAGGTTCAAAATATGAGAGCTTTACGAGAGTCCCTCCAATGTCCATGCCAAACCATGGGAAAGCTGTGAATTAAAAAACACAGTATCTATTTTAGGAACACAAACTAGAAACTAGTTAATTAACCACAAACATAATTTATCCTTAATCATTCATTCAGGTCAATAACATTTATCGGGTGAGGTGGCCACTGTGGTGTAGTAAGTTAAGCCACTACTTGGGATTCCTGCCTACTTTTATTTAATCAAAGATTTATTTATTCATTTGAAAGGCAGAGGTAGAGAGGAGAGACCTACCATCCGCTGATTCACTCCCCAAATGGCTGCAATGGCCAGGTGGGCAAGACCGAAGCCAGGAGCTTCATCTGGATTTCCTATGAGGGTGAAGGGGCCCCAAGAACTTGGGCTACCTTCCACTGCTTTCCCGGGTACATCAACATAGAGCTTGATCAGAAGTGGAGCAGCCAGGACTTGAACTGGAGACCATACGGGATGCTGGCATAGCAGGCAGAGGCTTAACCTAAATCACAGAGCTGACCCCTACTCTGCTTTTGATCTAGCTTCCTGCTAATCTGCCTGGAAGGCAGCAGACAATGGCCTTATCACCTGAGTGCCTGCCACCTACATGGGAGACCCACAGGATTCCAGACTGCTGGTTTCAGCCTGGCCCAGCACTAGCGGTTGTGGGCATTTGGGAATTGAGTCAATCTGTCTTTCAAATAAATATTCTTTTAAAAAATAGTATTTACTGGGGGAAGACACATCTTCTATGTGCAACTCACATGCTTTTCCTTCAAAGTTTTATCTGTATATTTTCCAATAACCAAACATACAACAACTTTTTCCATTCCTACTCTGATAGGTGTTAGGTGTTATATTTCATTTATTAAATACTTGCATGACCCAGTAGATGAGAATTTGGGCAATTTTGTTTCAATAAATAGATTATCACCAGAAGCGTGAAAAATCTTTTTTAAAGATTTATTTATTTGAAAGGCAGAGAGTTACAGAAAGGCTGTGGCAGAGAGATTTTCCATCCACTCATTCACTCCCCAAATGGCCACAACAGTAGGAGCTGGGCCTATCCAAAGCCAGGATTCTAGAGTTTCCTCTGGGTCTCCCATGCGGGTTCAGGGGCCCAAGGACTTGTGCCATCTTCTATTGCTTTCCCAGGCCATAGCAGAGAGCAGGATAGGAAGTAGAGCAGCCAGGATTCAAACTGGCACCCAACTGGGATGCCAGCACTGCAGGCAGTGGTTTTACGCGCTACACCACAGGGCCGGCCCTACAAAATCTTTATTATTAAGTTTTTAATATAATCAAATCAGCCTATAATCATGTCAAGCAATCCATGGGAAAAGGGTCTCCATAAAACAAAACAAAACCTTCTTTTTGCTCAGCATATTAGATTTCTTTGGTACTTCCAGTTAATAAAATTGGCTGTTCATAACGTTGAAGGTCTTCTTAGGTACCAGCACACTCAGGCAAGCAGTACTCAGGTTTCGGACTTAGTGTTCTATAACTGGACTATGGGACTCTGGAATAGCCATTAGCCTCTCTGACTCTTAACTCTTAACTACTTTCAATACCTAATTACTGAGTATCTTCTCTATACCAGTGAATGGGAATGTAACAAGATGAAGATAAAAATCCTACCTTCAGGGAGGGCTCCATCTGGTAGGGGAATATAAATATAAATACACAAGAATGAGGTAGACAAAATAAAATTATATAGACCAAGAGACATACAGACCAAGAGAAGGAATGCTAAACTCCCCATGCCTGCGTTTGAACATAGGGAATAATGAAAATAAAAACAGCCTATCCAAAGGCAGAGGACTGTCAATAGCGCGTTGGAATCAGGAAAAAAGCCTAAGGCAAAAATGGCTACAACAGCTGGGGCTGGGCCGTGAAAAAGCCATCTTGAGCGATCAGCTGCTGTCTTTCCAGGCTCATTAGCAGGAATTTGGGTTGGAAGCAGGGCAGCTGGGACTCAGAGACTGGCATTCAGGAACAGTTTATTGTCAGGATCAACAACTTTTAACAGTGAGATCTGAAACCTTGAAAAAAAAATTTCAATGTTTACTTATTCAGAAAGTTACAGAGAGGGGGAGAGAGAGAGACCTTCCACTGGTTCACTCCCCAGATGGCCACAATAGCTAACACCAGGCCAGGTTAAAACAAAGAGCCACCAGCTTCAAATGGGTCTCCTATGTGGCTGGCAGGAGCTCAAGTACTTGGGCCATCATCTGCTACTTCCCCAGACCATTAGCAGGGAGCTGGAGAAGAAGTGAAGCAGCTGGGACACAAACTAGCACCCACTATGGGATAGCAGTGGCTTTACCTGCTGTGCTAAAATGCCAGCCCATTTTTCTTTTTAAAGATTTATTTATTTTGAAAGTTGGAGTAACACAGAAGAATCTAATCAGTGCTCATCATTTCAGGCAGGGAAAGCCAAGACACTACAGCAAAAAAATGCCCTATATTAAGGATCTCTGAGACCCTAGCAGATAGGGCCACCAAAGGAGGATGTACTTTTCTCTGAAGGGAGGAGAGAACTTCCACTTTGCTTACGGCTTTGTCTAAATACTGATGAAGATCGTGCTCATATGGGACGCTGGTGTCACAGGCAGCAGCTTAACCCTGTGCACCACAATGCTGGCCCTAATCTGGGACTCCTATTTCCTTATATTTATTGGTCATAATCCTTATGTAGACACAGGTAATAGTTTATCATTATTCCGAGGCTGGGGAAGAAAATAAGTATCCTATTGTGAATTGTGAAATTCTTCTGAGAATTAAAGCACAATGATGCAGTTTTCCATAGAACCCCAGGAAACATTTGTTGAGTACTCACTACCTGCCAGATATATGCTGATCACATGTACTGGCTCTTTCAATCCTCCATGCCTCTAGGATAAGGCTGCCTCAGTACTTGTGTCACTTCACAGACAAGGAAAGGAGACAGATTACAGACAAAGGTCAATTCATTAATAAATGGGAAAGAAAGGATTCCATACTAGAAGGTTTCTTTCTGTGCTTTGGTACCATGTAACAAAGGCTTAAAAATAATTCAATACTTAAAGCTATATGGATTATAAAATACCTGGCCACAAAATATATTCAATAGTTTTTTTACATTTCTTCATTTTAGAATCTATACATTTACTAAAATGAGAACATGATTTTGAGTATGAGGAAGGAGTGACTCTCATTATCTTCTTCTGGAAGACACAGCTCATTTCTTTTTATATTGGATACCCAAATTGTAGACCCAGAACTACACTAAACACAATCTTAAAAAACAAAGTTTTTTAAAGAAAGAAAATGATTTTATTCTTAATTTGGTAAGCTAGGAACAGGCAGCAAGATCCCAAAGAAGCACCAGATATTTATGCCATCTACAGAATGACGTAAGTAATCAGGAAGCAACAGAAGCAGGTAAAACTGATCAAATCTTTTCAATTTTCTGAGGTAGCTAGTAAGAGAAGCCATTTTATACGACTAACACTCTTTTTGTGAAAACATACAATAATATACTTTCAGGAAACATAATTGTGGCATCAGTAAGTTTTGCTTGCAGTTTACTAAAGAAATCTACAGGGGCTGGCGCTGTGGCGTAGCAGGTAAAGCCACCGCCTGCAGTGCAAGCAGCCCATATGGGCGCTGGTTTGAGTCCTTGGCTGCTCCACGTCTGATCCCGCTCTCTGCTATGGCCTGAGAAAGCAGTAGAAGATGGCCCAAGTTCCCACGAGAGAGAGATAGAGAGAGACAGAGAAGAGAGAGAGAGAGAGAAAGAGAGAGAGAGAGAGAGAGAGAGAGAGAGAGAGAGAAAAGAAATCTAACTTCCTCTCTAAAAAAAATTCACATCAGGAGTCAGGAACTCCACTTTGGTTTCTAGCATAGATGGCAGAAACAAAAAGTTACCTATCACTTCCCTGCCCTCACTTAAGCCCTATGTCCAAACAAATTAGTTAGCAAGAAGCAGTATCAACAATTACAGAGGGGGAAATTCACACCCAGAGCATTTGCTCAAGTAACACTCAAAGAAAACTAGAGGTCTGATTAAATCAACCAAATAGAGTCTTTGAGGATTGCCCCTATCTGACAAAAAGCCATGTAATTAAGGCACTTTTCAGTGGGTGTTTAAAGAAATCTGTGATATTACACAGAAAAATGAACTTTCCTATTAGATGCTTGATTCTTTGGGGAGGGGTTGAAATCACTACTCCAGAAAGTACCTTTTGGAACAGAAACATTTCCACAATGTGACATTTATTAATCCCAAAACCTTTACTTCTCAAAATCCAATACTGATTTTAAAAATCAGTATTTACAGTTTTTTTTTTTTCTGTGCCTCATGTCAAATGTGTCAAAATATACCTAGAATTATAAAATGTTGCTCAGGGAGCAAACTACAAAGCTAAAGCATTACAACAGGTTCAAAGTTCATACCAGCTGCCTCTGCTCCCAGGTTTATAAATACCTCAATACTATCATTCTTGAAAGCAAAACCTCCAATTAACACTGACATGAAGAACTTTTAAACTCTCACACAAAACCATGAATTAAGCTTTAAAGGAAACTTACCAGCCAGAAAAATATTCCAAGTTAACACATACTGGGGAATAAAAAATACTTCCTTTTCTAAAACTATGAATAAGTTCCAAAATTTCTAATTCCAAAGGTTTACCAATAGGCAGCTCCACAATATATACTCTACTCTGTAATGCATGCAGTGAAGTAGTAAAGATACATGTTCAAACCACACACACCTTTCTCCCTCTCTCTGGAGTTTATAGTACAAAGGCTATCAGTACAATGATACTTCAGAAAGTTCCACAGGAAACAGTATTAAAAGATTAGTTTGATGCCGAAAAAACCCTCAAAATCTGTAATTTTTACCATAATACACATTTTCCATGAACTTTGGAAGACTCCTTGTATGTGGTGTGGTCCACTATCCCATGCCCCTCTCTCCCACCTGGCAGAAACAATGTATTTTGAAGTTTGAAGTGTTAATATTTATTGACTCTCTCAGATAAAGAAAATCATTATTTAGGTACAATTATCATTAAAACAACAACCAAAAAAACCCTCCCATTGCTTTTTAATTTTCTTTAAATATTTATTTACTTGAAAGTCAGAGGTGCAGGGGCCCAAGGGCTTAGGCTATCTTCTACTGCTTTCTCAGGCCATAGCAGAGCTGGATCAGAAATGGAGCGACCAGGACTTGAACCAGCATCCATATGGGATGCTAGCACTGCAGGCGGCGGCTTTACCCACCATGCCTCAGCGCCAGCCCCTGATTTTTTTTTTGTTTTGTTTTAGCTAATTAGAGTTGCATAGAGGAGAATGACAGTGAGCTCCCATCTGTTATTGCACTCCTCAAATGCCCTCAACAGCCAGGGCTAGCCCAGGAAAAAGCCAGGAACCTGGAATTCAATCCAGGTCTCCACAAGGGCGGACAAGAATCCAAGTGCTTGGGCTATAACCTCTTGTCTCCCAGGGGGCAGAGGAAGAGGAACCTTGAATCAAGAGTGGAGTTTAGACTCAAACCTGGGCACTCACTCAGATACAGAATGCAAGTCCAATCTCCTTAACAGCTAGGCCAAACACCTACCCTGCCTCCTTGCCTTTTTACAAAAGTTTTCAGGAGCTGTTTCCATGAGACAATCAAAACACACCTCCCCTCCCCACCCCCTGACAAAGATTCATTTGTAAGGCAGTTACAGAGAGTGAGGGAGAGAAAGAGAGGTTATCTTCCATCCACTGATTCACTCCCCAAATGGCCGCAACAGCTACAGATGGGCCAGTCCAAAGCCAGGAACTAGCAGCTTCTTCCAGGTCTCCCACATGGGTGCAAACTGGGCCATGCTCTGCTGCCTTCCTAGGCACACCAGCAGGCATCTGGATCAGAAGTACAGCAGCTGGGAACCCAACCAGTACCCAAATGGGATGCTGGTGTCACAGGTGGTGGCTCTGCGCACTACACCAAAGCACTGGAACCAACACACCAACTTTTTAAAAATCTCACACACACCAATTATAATAAAGCTGTATAATTATAGCATAATAAATTCACTTATGCTTTTAAAATTACATTAAATACTTCAGATTATAAAATATGTATGTAGGTAGTAAAGAATATACAACCACCACCACCTAGGAACTCATGAAGCAGAACATGATCATAAAATTTTAAGCCTTTTCATGACCCATGTAGTTGTGTATTGGACTAGAGAAGCACCACATTCTATGAAATACTGTAAATTAAATAGGAAAAACTTACATCTGGGTTACTAGCTTGTCTACTTGGTTAGTGCTGTCTGTTTTTAAAGACAGGATAACTAGAGATGCCATCTTGCAGACCAAAACTTCTTAGTATTAACCTCAACACACAAACTCAAAAATTACACTCCCCTTTTATTTCTAGCAGATCTCAATTATAACTTCCTTTTTAAAATTGGGAAAATAGGGACTGAAAGAGAGTGGAGTCCTCATAGTAGCTCCAAACGAAAAAAACAGAAAAGAAAAAAAAAAAAAGGTTGGTAACAGCTACCTTTTGCATAGAGATCCTTTCAACTCAGCAGAGTCCTGGAATTCATTTCTTTATGGCAGGGAAATAATCGCTATTCAAAAGGCATGAGGCAGCAAGAACACAGAAGACAGAAATTCTCAATTATGATACATTCCTAACATTTAGCAAGTGACATAATTACCAACTTTTGTGCTTTCTAGGGTATTAAAGTATTTATGGTTGCTATTTTGCTACCTACCAAAATGAAGAGGCATGAAGCTCAAACATCACTTATTTACAGTGAAAATATGAAGTAAATATAAGCACAGTAAATACAACCACAAGTGTACTTAATAATTCTGTGAGGTAAGGAGAATAGCAGTTCGCTACGAAATCAACCTAGTAGTTTTATCTATCGCTTTGATGCTTCTGGCCAGTGGCCAGCTGAAAAGCAAGTCATCAGTGCATAAGCAGCCCATCTATTATTGCATAAAACCTAAGTATTATTTTTTAAAGAATAAAACACTCAGGGCCAAAGTGGGAAAAAAAGAAACCCAAAATACCTATTTATAAACTGAAAGAAAACATTCTGTAAATGTAATAAGCACTGCAATGTTGGCAAATATACACTAGCTTCTACAGCCTGTGAGAATTTCATAGAATCCCTTATAATCTATTTCATCTGGCCTTCAAAAAAATAATTCGTATGTCTCAGTCTATTGAGTTGCCATTAGGTCCTCATATGTAACAAACATATACCAAACTACCAAGAATTATTATCAGAATATGCCCATAAAAGGTAAAAGTTGTATTCCAATTACTTTTGAAAATGATTAATCAGCAGGAGATATTTAATTTCTAACAAGGTGCTGTAGGTTTGATATCAAGTGTTAGTATGAAGTGTTGGAATGAAGCACTAAAGAGCTATATAATTGCTATGGGTCCCAAAGCAGATTCCTGCTTCAGAGGATCCTATACCAAACTAGAGTTTCTTTGATTGTTCTTTTTGTTTTTTTGACAGGCAGAGTTAGACAGTGAGAGTGAGAGAGAGAGAGAGAGAGTGAGAGGGAGAGAGAGAGATGGTCTTCCCTCCGTTGGTTCACCCCCCAAATGGCCGCCACGGCTGGCGCATCGCGCTGATCTGAAGCCAGGAGCCAGGTGCTTCTCCTGGTCTCCCATGCAGGTGCAGGGCCCAAGCACCTGGGCCATCCTCCACTGTCCTCCTGGGCCACAGCAGAGAGCTGGCCTGGAAGAGGAGCAGCCGGGACAGAATCCGGCGCCCTGGGGTGCCGGCGCCGCAGACAGAAGATTAGCCTAGTGAGCTGTGGCACCGGCCTTGATTGTTCTTAAGGCATAAAGTCAAACCAAATGCTGAAAAATGATCAAGTATAGGGTACTTTAAAGAATAAATTCTAAAGGCAGATATTCACTGACAAATTCCAGATATATCTTGAGTTCTTTTTTTTTTTTTTTTTTTTTTTTTTGACAGGCAGAGTGGACAGTGAGAGAGAGAGACAGAGAGAAAGGTCTTCCTTTGCCGTTGGTTCACCCTCCAATGGCCGCCGCGGCTGGCGCGCTGCGGCCGGCGCACCGCGCTGATCCGATGGCAGGAGCCAGGAGCCAGGTGCTTTTTCCTGGTTTCCCATTGGGTGCAGGACCCAAGCACCTGGGCCATCCTCCACTGCACTCCCTGGCCACAGCAGAGGGCTGGCCTGGAAGAGGGGCAACCGGGACAGAATCCGGCGCCCCGACCGGGACTAGAACCCGGTGTGCCGGCGCCGCTAGGCGGAGGATTAGCCTAGTGAGCCGCGGCGCCGGCCTATATCTTGAGTTCTTAAAAACCGGTTTTACTTGTCTCAATAATCATTTCAAATAAAAAAATAGTAGTGTTATGAAGTAGAAAATAACCATCCTCACCCATTCAATATTCTCCTGAGGGGAGCCTCAGATAATTCTTTTCTTTAGTAAATCAGTTATGCTTACCCAGAACTATATTAGAAATCACTGCTGGCGCCGCGGCTCACTAGGCTAATCCTCCACCTGTGGCGCCAGCACCCCGGGTTCTAGTCCCGGTTGGGGCGCCGGATTCTGTCCCGGTTGCTCCTCTTCCAGGCCAGCTCTCTGCTGTGGCCCAGGAGTGCAGTGGAGGATGGCCCAAGTGCTTGGGCCCTGCACCCGAATGGGAGACCAGGAGAAGCACCTGGATCCTGGCTTCGGATCGGCACAGCTCGCAGGCCATGGCAGCCATTTGGGGGGTGAACCAACAGAAAAAGAAAGACCTTTCTCTAACTCTGCCTGTCAAAAAAAAAAAAAAAAAAAAAAAAATCATTACCTCCAGGTGCACCTTATTATCTCCTGGAATTGATATTAATTCTTTTTTTAAAAAGATTTATTTATGTGAAAGGCAGAGTTACAGAGGGAGAGACAGAGAGAGATCTTCCATCTACTGGTTCACTCCCCAGATGGCAGCAACAGGTAGAGCTGGGCAGGTCGGAAGCCAGGAGCTTCTTCTAGGTTTCCCATGTGGTGGCAGGGGCTCAAGCACTTGGGCCTTCTGCTTCTGCTTTCCCAGGCCACTAGCAGGGAGCTGGATCCGAAGTGGAGCAGCCAATGGCTTTACCTACTATGCCGAAATGCCGGCCTGGTGGTATTGATTCTTAACAACCAAATTTACAAAGCGGTCCATCAAAGCATATTTAGCAAGTTACATACATATGAAAACTTCAGCTACCTTACTTCTTAGCAAAGCACAACTTAAAACCTGTACTATGTTCCATCTAAACATATTTACTGGGCCACCATTATAGCATAGCGGTTTAAGCTTTTGGTTGTGCTGGCAGCATCCTGTATAAGTGCCAGTTCAAGCCCAGGCAGCTCCATTTTTGATCCAACTCTGTTAATGCACCTGGGAAAGCAGTGCAAGATCACTTAAGTTCCTGGTTTCTGTCTAGTCCAGCTCTGGCCTTGGCAGCCATCTGGTAGTGAACCAGTAGATGGAAGCTCTCTCTCTGTAACTCTGCCTTTCAAATAAAATAGGATTTTGAAAATAAATAAACCTACTTATTATGCTGGGCATTGTAATACATACTGGAGAGCCTCTCGTCACTGACTCCAGCTTCTTGCCTATGCAAACCCCAAGAGCAGTGGTAATGGCTAGAGAAGCTAGGTTGGTGCCATCCACAGGAGACCCCTGGAATGTGACCCTCGCATCTGGCCTCCACCATTATGGGTATTTCGGGGCTCCTGTCTGCTTTTCTCAATTGTAAAAAACCCTCCTTTTATTATCACCTTATTAATCCAGTTACATGCCATACAGGTAAGCAAAACATAAGCTGAAAAAACTACACATTAAGAAATCATGTCGGGCCACAATATGCCGGCCTTAGCGGCCACTTGGGGGGTTGAACCAATGGAAAAGGAAGACCTTTCTCTCTAACTCTGCCAGGAAGCAAGGAAGCAAGGGAGGGAGGGAGGGAGGGAGGGAGGAGAAAGAGAAAAGAAAAGAAAAGATGAAAGAAATCATGTTGGGGCTGGCACTGTGGTATAATAGGTTAAGCCTCTGCCTGCAGTGTCAGCATCCTGTAGGGATGCCAGTTTGAGTCCTGGCCGCTCCACTTCTGATCCAGCTCCCTACTAATGGCTTGGGAAAGCAGTGTAAGATGGCACCCATGTGGGAGACCTGGAAGAAGCTCCTAGCTCCTGGCTTCAGACAGGCACATCTGGCTGTTGCAGCCATTTGTGGAATGAAGCAGACAGAAGACCTCTCTCTCTGCCTAAAACTTTGCCTCTCAAATAAATAAATCTTAAGAAAAAGAAAAAATGTCGGTGGTTGACGCGGCACAGCAGATAAAGCGTCAGCATCCCATACTAGCACTGGATTGAGTCCCAGAAGCTCCACTTCGAATCCCGCTCTCTCCAAATGGCCTGGAAAAAGCAGCTGAAGATGACCCCAGTGCTTGGGCCTCTGCCACCCATGTGGGAGACCTGGATTAAGCTCCTGTCTTTGGCCTGGCTCAGCACTGGCTGTAGTGGCCATCTGGGGACTGAGCCACTGGATGGTTCTCTCTCTCTGCCTCTTCCCAACCCTCCCCATAATTCTTTCAAATAAATAAACAAATCTTTAAAAAAAGTCAGACAAGGTATGAACAAACACATGATTTTATTTTCTCCTTCCCCTGGGGTTGAATTAGAACTTAATTTCAAACACTAACCTCTGAGTTACACAATCTAAAAGATAAAGCAAATTCTTTGTTAATGTACGTATGCATTTGGTTTATAAAGTGGTACTACTGGTGATGTATATAAAAGCAATGCTTTCTAACATTTACAGGAATAATCTTAAGAAAACGAATAAAGTCACTTGTTTAACCAGTATGCTATACAGTTTTTCAAGTATTGCTGTTAAGAGTTAAATGATGCAACGTATATAGCATAGTGCCTTACACATACTAACTCGACAATAAATGTTATAATTACATTTAAAAACTCTTAAGTATCCATAACTAAACAAATGTTTAACTAGGCTGTTTTGAAAAACTAGAACAATATTGAACAGTTATAAATATTCAGCACAGTTCATGGTTGAAATATCTTATTTTCCATACACAAAAAAGCAAGATGCTCCTTATGTTGGCTATAAAGAATTCAGTAGGCAGTAAAGTCATCTTTTACATATAAAAAACTGGAAATGCTGTTTTAGATTTCTAAACCACATCAACTGACCAGTTTTTCAGCATGATTCTATTTTAAGATTAATGGTCTCACAATGAACCACACTGGAGTAATGATAAACCTACTTAAGAAATAGTATTTTATTTCTCAACCTGAAGTTTATTCTATAAACTTTCAAACAGCTTAGGTGATACTCCTATCTGATTATAAGTAATTAAATCACAATCATGACAAAGAAAATCGCCATGACCAGTGGAGTCAGACTATATCAAAAATTCTTCACTGAATGTAAACACTAAGACAAGCAGAGAGAGTGGGTGTCGAGGGAAGATGTTCGAGTGTTCAAGATGCACACGTTTAATTCAGCAAATGTAAAGTAAATCAGAAATGTTGCTACATTACTGTCATTTAAGCTCTCAAATCTCTACTTTATTGATTCTTCCAACAACTATACCAATAAATCATCATTTAAAAATATTTTAAATTAGCAGGTAAAACTACCAGATAAGAAAGGCGTGTTTTGCTTTAAGTATTGAGACTCTCCCAATGGGGGCAGGAGAGAGAACACTGGACTTTGAGCCAAACACCTAGGGCTCTGAACCTCATCAGCACAAAGTTAGTGTAGGCTTCATAGACTTACTCAGGGGCTAAGTTCAAGTTGCTCATCCGTAAAGTCAAGATCAATTTATTTCACATTTAAGTAACAATTAGCAGTTTTCCGAGAGCTAGGCCATGCTGTCTCTCCTGGGAAGTGACAAGAACCCTGACGGACAGGCAGGGAAGCTGCCAGTGCCCCGTCTTATTGCTGGAGAGTTCTACAGTCCAGTCGGGAGAATCCCTTTACACACTGTAAAAGGCCGCAAGACATCAATGTAACTCAAGATATGAGCAGGAATTCCCACATTCCTACTGGTACTGGGAGACTGCACTTGAAAATTATGACAAGGACAATGGCTAAGGGTTTCAATAAGCAAACTGCCGGAATAAAAGGTTTGAAAGAAAAAAACAATACCTTATCTTCCTTAAAGCACGGTAAGAAATTGTTCTAAGTACATGCATATAGTCAAAGAAAAATCTCTAGGGGTATGCACCATAATGTTACTAGTGGTTCGCTCCGGGCAGCGGGAATACAGGTGTTCTATTTGTTTCTGTGTTTTCTAAAACAAATATCAACTAGTTGATGCTCTTAAACCTAAACAAGCGGAGGCAACTACCCGCTGGCAGCTTACGTGCACGTGCGTTTAAAAGCTCCGATTGCTAACAGTAACAATTCCCCAGGAACCCACCGGGATTTCAAGGACACCAGCGGGAAGCCCAGAAACCCCTAAAAACGAGTGGCCACTGCACCCCGGGACCAGTCAAGACTACCTCTTTTCAACGTGACTTCCAGCTGGGAGAGGAAACCTGGTAGTTCTAGTCTCGCACCAGCACGAGCGGAATCAAAAATTCCCTCCTCTGCCTCCCAGGCCTCCGGGAGGAAGTGGGAGGAAAGGGTTAGGGGGCGGCACTTGCGCGTAAAGGGGGATGGGGAGGACGGAAGCCTAGAACCCAGGGCTGGGACGGTCCCTCCGCCCCCTCCCGGGCTGGGCGCCGGCGACCGGCTTGAAGCCAGGCCGCTCAGCCAAGAGCCTTCCGAACGCGGCCCAGGGGTGCCCCCCCCAATCCGACGGGCCCATGCCCCCATCTTACAGGGCTTCTTGGCATCCTTGATCTTCATGGCGTCAGTCGGAAGAGCGAGAGGCAGCCTCGGGTCCGGGGCACGGAGCGCAGCGCGGGCGACTCCGGGGGTGGCTGGGCCGCGCGGCGAGGCCCAGCCGGTTCCTCCCCTCCGGCCGGGCGGGGCGGGCCTAGGGCGGGGCGGCGGCGCCTGAGGCGACGCCCGGCCCAGGGGGTGGCCCCCCACCCCCGCGAGGGGCGGCCGGGACCAAGCGAGCTGGGGGAAGGCCGCCGGTCTCGCCGCTCCGGGGCCCCCCCACAGCCGCTCCAGACAAAAGGCCCCGGACCCCGAGCCGCCGCCGCCGCCGCCGCCGCACTGAGAAATAGCCCGCCCAGGCCGGACGCCCACGTGACGCCAGCCCCCACTTGCTCCGCTCTCCGCCTGGCTGCTGGGGATTGTAGTTCTCTGGATCGGAAGGACTTGCTCTCTGAACGCCGCTGTGGGGATGGACTACAAAGCCCAGGGTGCACCGCGGCCCCACCTCCCAGGCCCCTCCGCTCCCGGAGATCGCCTCAGAGTGGTCCCAGGGAGGAGTGGGCGGGGCGTTAGTCACGCCAGCGAGGAGGCGGCCAATGGTGACTGAGATGGGCGGGCTGGGGAAGCCCGGGGCTCGGGGCCCGCCTCGCCGCCGAAGGAGACGGGGATGGGAGGGGGCGCTCTTTACAGGGACTGTCATGGCTGTTTTAGCACTCGCAGACCTCCTTCTGAGAAAGAAAAGCCCGTCGTCGTGCCACGGAAAGCTCTAAACTGCGGGTTCTAGAAGTGCTCTTGATAAACCGTGGAGTCCATTTGTGGATGAAAGGCATTCGCCAAGGAATCCCCTACTTAATAGAGACACCTTGAAGGTTGAGGTTGGAATGAGGGTGATTGAGGAGACCACAATGCTAGCGTTTCATACTGAATCTTACCATATCTGAGGCGCTCTGCAGCGCGTGCTGGGTGGGTCACTTGCTTTAATTCAGCAGCCTTGTGAACCACGTACAATGAACGCGCTTTAATTAGCGTTCGTTTTCGAGACGGGGCAACACGTGAGAAAGATTATCCGTGGAACATAGCTTAACACCATTCCATGTCCTTCTCTGGGACTCCCCATACCAGCTCTCGGGAAACTGACTCCCAGAGCCGAAATGAAGGGCTCCCGTTCTCCGCTCCTTGCCTTATGCCCGGTAGAATGTGAGTTCTCCAGCTAGAAAGGGAATTTTGGCTCTTCTGGCCTCCTCTCCACCTTTGTTACCCAGTTGGATTGCCGGGACTTTGACAACAGGTTAGATATGTAGACTGTTTGTCCTGGGTATTTAATTGGAAATGGGACTCTGGTTTGATGAATATCTTGTAGATGCTTGTTTTTTATTATTTTGATCTCAGATTCCATTTTTATTGGTCAGAAATTTTTTTTTATGGAAACATCCTTCAGAGCTCCCAGATATGTAACCCAACAGCTCAGAACCCTAACCGATAGACTGTTCTTCTTGGTACTCCATCCCACACAGAATCTTGGATCTTCTGCAGTGATCCTGTTTTCTACAGTGTTAGTAAGTGCAAGTCACAATTTCTGATCTGACATGCTTCAAAGAGTATTCGCTCTCTAAGACGATTCATTCACTGGTTCTTTAAGCCTTGTGTGCCCACTGGGTTTCCTCCCACCACATATATTTTGGTTGTTTCCTGTCTCTGATTGTATCAGTGTGAAGTCCAAGGGGAAGTGATACATAATGACGTGTGATAGGTTGGCCATGGTGCAATAGTAAGGAGAGGCAGAAATGAGAGGCCACAGGAATTTGGCTAAGATTTGAACACAAGCGCTTGCTAGTTTCTGGGGCCATAGAGATGAGTGTACACATAGATAACCTAGTTTAAAAGCTAAATTTTAATGGGGCCGGTGCTGTGGCTTACTTGGTTAATCTTCTGCCTGCGGCACCACATACCATATGGGCGCCGGGTTCTAGTCCCAGTTACTCCTCTTCCAGTCCAGCTCTCTGCTGTGGCCCAGGAAGGCAGTGGAAGATGGCCCAAGTGCTTGGGCACCTGTATCCTCACAGGAGACCAAGAAGAGGCACCTGGCTCCTGGCTTTGGATCGGTGCAGCGCCAGCCGTAGTGGCCATTTGGGAGTGAACCAATGGAGGGAAGACCTTTCTCTCTGTCTTTCTCTCTCACTATCTATAATTCTACCTGTCAAATAATAAATTTAAAAAAGGTTAAGTTTTAAGCTAAGTAACACCTTCTGTGTTACTGAAGTTAATAAGCTATTCACTATTCAAATATGGAATTACCCATTGGGCTATGCTCTGTGCCTGAAAAACATTGAATTTCAAATGAGAATTCTAGTCTTAGGTGAGCTGCAGAATTATTGTGTGAACCTAGGAATGTCCTTGTGACTCTCTGGTCTTTAAATCATTCATTGTAAAATGAAATGATCGACCATTCTTTCATCTCTGTTTTTTGAGGTTCCTAGAACCTGTCTGTTTTTCAGGAGCGAAGCAGGATATGTTCGACTGTGTTTTTTCTTAAGTCTTCACCAATGTGTTTGAAACTAACAGGTCATCCCACTTCAGTTTCAGGCTAGTCTTTCTTCTACAGCTCCCAGTGCCTCTTAACCCCAATGTATTCTCCTACCACTGTCTGATTAATTGCATTTTCTCTCTTTGCTAGCATGTCCTCAAAACCAGTCCTGGCAGAGTAGCTTTAGGAACTGGGAAGAGCATCTAAAGGGGCCAAGAAACTGTCTTCTTGTCTCAATATTTGTTGTCTACGAAACGCAATAAATCAAGCCCATCTTGCAAAGTGATAGAGGAGACCTGATACATCCTCATTTTGCTTTCACTCAGTGTGTATCCATAGGGGCAAGTGGTAGATGTACCTAATGATGGCTGAGATTTCATAGTGTGTGGTATTAAGTAAGTACACACTTACACACATACACATGCATATATACCTTGCAGAGCCCATGCCAACTCTGTAACAATGGGTCCTGTCTCTAATTAGATGATCAAGAATATACTCCAGTCAGTCCTTGGATTCACACACCCAACTCAGCATTTCACTATGGGAAAGCATCATTAACATCAACATCATCAATCATCTTCCTTGCTGTCATTGTTGTCATCAAGACCATCTTGATAGAGGCCAGTGTTGTGGTGCGGCTGGTCAAGCTGCTGCCTGCCATGCCAGCATTCCGTGTTGGACTGCTGGTTTGAGTCTCAGCTACTCCACTTCTGATCCAGCTCACTGCTTATGCACATGGGGATGGATGGCTTAGGTGCTTGTGCCCCTGCCACCAATTTTGGAGGCTGGTATGGAGTTCCTGGCTCCTAGGTCCAGCCTTGTCCAGCCCTAGATGTTGCAGCCATCCAGAGAATGATCTAGTGGATGCAAGTTCTCTGTCTCTCTCTCTCCCTCTCTCTGATACTCTGCCTTTAGAATAAATAAATATATCCTTAAAAAAAAAGACTATCATGAAGATGGAAGCACAATTTCATTTAATAAAGATTAAATTTTAACTATGTTTCTGGTGGTGGAGTGTATGCTGGGGGTAAAGAGGTGAAAAAGAAACAATAATCAAGTTAACAAATCCATAAATAAGAATAGACTATGTTAAATAATGTGAAGAAAATAATCAGGTTGATGAGCTAGAGAGTACCTGGAGTTGTGAAGGAGGAAGATTAGATTAGACAGCGCAGAAACGTTTCTCTGAGTAGGTGGCATTGGAGCTGGGACCCAGGCAGGTTACTGGGGAAGAGTGTTTCTGACTAAGGTGGAGATCTGCTTGCTTTGAGAAACAGGAGAAACAATGTGGGAAATAGAGGACAAGAGGTAAAATGATAGAGGATGAATTTGGAATGGTGCATGTGCTGGATCTTGGGGTCCACTGGAGGATTTAAGTATTGGAGTGACATGCTTTATGATTTTAGAGAATGATTCTGGCTACTTTGTTGAATATGGGTGAATTGAACAGGACTGATGATTTGGAAATTAAAATTAAATTAAATTAAAGATTAGGCATCACATGTTTCCTCTTCTCCCTGCTGGCTCACATGCAATCAGTCACCAACTTTGGGGAGCTCAGAGGGAGACTGTTTAAGACAGATTGGAGGCCGGCGCCGCGGCTCAACAGGCTAATCCTCCGCCTAGCGGTGCCGGCACACCGGGTTCTAGTCCCGGTCGGGGCGCCGGATTCTGTCCCGGTTGCCCCTCTTCCAGGCCAACTCTCTGCTGTGGCCAGGGAGTGCAGTGGAGGATGGCCCAAGTCCTTGGGCCCTGCACCCCATGGGAGACCAGGATAAGTACCTGGCTCCTGCCATCGGATCAGTGCAGTGCGCCAGCCGCAGTGGCCATTGGAGGGTGATCTAACGGCAAAGGAAGACCTTTCTCTCTGTCTCTGTCTCTCTCTCACTGTCCACTCTGCCTGTCCAAAAAAAAAAAAAAAAAAAAAAAAGATTGGATGGCTCTCAGTTGTTTACCAAAATGACTATCTGGTCTATTAGGTGTACTTTCTTCATTATTTCTCCCCATTAATTTGCTAGCATACTTACTGCTACTCTCTGTCTCACATCTGAATGTTTTCTTGTATGAAGACAAGATCCCCCAAGCAGCCAATTCCTGGCGACTTATTTGGCAACCATGGAGTGATACTGAAGACCAGTGGATATAAGCCATTCAGCTCCAGATGATAAGACAGGGCTTCTAGCCTATCCCTCTGGGTGATATAACCAGTCTTCTGCACTGCCCAAGACAGTCACTTCACAGGCCATCTCCAAACACCGTAGGACAGATAGCAAGAGAATATCAATAAACAGCTCTAAGCCCACATGTCGGCTTGAAGAAAGTACAGAAGATGGACCTTCATCCACATCACACCCATAAAATTATGGGTTACTTCTCTTGAGAGGGGACTGTTATAGTAGCTAGGTAGACATGAGCCAATGTGTGTGGAAGGGGCAGAAGAAAAGTGGGAATTCCTGTGTGATGGAACAAGGAAGTAACCCTTGGAAGCAAACCAACATTTACATATCAAAGGTCTTGCCATTGTTCAATAACTTGGTTGAGTGGGTCCCTGCCCTCTCCCTGCGAACAGCTTATGAGAATCTCATCTTCCTTTCACCAATGGGGCTGCTATGAAGTTCTGGAAGGGGATTCCATATCCAAAAATCCCTCCAACCTAGCAATATACCAGAAAGGATGTGGGGGAGGAGAAAGAGGGCCCATACCCGACATAGAAAAAACTCCAGTCTGAATGCAGACTGGGCTCTCAGTTCTTTAACAAGATGACTGCCCAGTCTGTTAGGTGTACTAACTTCATTATTTCTCTCCATTAATCTTCACTAGAATGCTGACTGCTGTGGGGGAGAAAAAGAGTGATTGTATTACATGAGGTGAATAGGGACAGCGAAGGGGGTGCTTGAAATGTCATGAGCTTTGAGCTTGAGCCTCAGGGTAGATGGTGGTGTTATTTGCTGAGAAGGGAAGTATGGAGAATAAACAGTAAGAGATCAAAGTATCTCCTTGGCCTTATTGATCTTCCAGGGGAAGCAATCCATGTTTTGTCACAGAAACCAGTTCATTTCAGCAGCTGAAAATTTACACTCTAGAGGCTCTCAGCTTGGTGTTACTTCTGCCCTGCCCAGGATTGGATTGTGTCCTTCCAGGAATGTCCTTTTAGAAATAAGGAAGTGCCTCTTTCTGTAGCTCTCCTCCACCTACCAACTCCCTGACTCCTAGCCCTTCAACCTCAGCAAGTCTGGCATCATCATTTTCCCACCCGCTTCATTCTCCTAAAGGGTGTTTGTCTCAGCCACCACCCATTTGCCCAAGACACAAAACTGGAAGTTGTTTTGGATACCTCCTGCCCCTTCTTCTTGCATCCACCCAATCACTAAGTCCTTTTGTTGTTCCCTTTGTGTTCATTACTCTCTCTCTCTCTTTTTTTTTTTTTTTTTTTTTTTTTTTTTTTTTGACAGGCAGAGTGGACAGTGAGAGAGAGAGAGACAGAGAGAAAGGTCTTCCTTTTTTTCATTGGTTCACCCCCAATGGCCGCTGCTGCTGGCGCGCTGCGGCCGGTGCACCATGCTGATCCAAAGCCAGGAGCCAGGTGCTTCTCCTGGTCTCCCATGTGGATGCAGGGCCCAAAGACTTGGGCCATCCTCCACTGCCTTCCCAGGCCACAGCAGAGAGCTGGACTGGAAGAGGAGCAACGTGACAGAATCCGGTGCCCCGACCAGGACTAGAACACGGGGTGCTGGCGCTGCAGGCGGAGGATTAGCCTATTGAGCCACGGTGCCAGCCGTTCATTACTCTCTACAGTGCATTTTCACATCTCTCATTTGTACCCCTAAAGGCCCTTCATACCTCTTAGCTGGCCTTACCTCACCTAGCTTTCTCACCAATGTCAAAACAAAGTAGATTGTATTATTTCCAGAGCTTAGGATGATGTCTCTCCCTGCTACCCTATCTTCAAATAAAATCCCAGCCCCTTACCCTGGGATTTGAGGCCAATCATGACTGGCCTCTGTGTACCTCTTTAGCTGCATCTCTTGTTCCTAGTCATCCCTTGTTATATGTTCTGGTAAGAACTACTTAGAGCAAGCTGAGTCCTTGCGTTTGCCTGATGCCCTCACACTTCTTGCATGTGGTAGTCTCTCTTATTGAGTTTCCAGTGAGTACTTGCTCAGACTTGTAAACCAACTTATCATTCCCCTCTTCCAGAAAAAAAACTTCTTGTTTTCTACACTACTTGAAGCCCCTCTACAATCTTTCAACTTTCCCATTCACTGCATAACAACATAGCAATCCATTTACTTAGCTATCTCCTTCACTCCCAAATGAGTTTGTTGAAGGCTGGGATTGTGACTCTTTCTCCTTGTTCCCAGTCCTAGAATGGGATCTGATTCAGGATGAGGGCTCACAAATAATTAAATTGGATATATTTGGGCCCCATTCCTTCAGATGCCACCTGGAAACTCTCATCTTTGTACAAACTTCTAGCAACCAATAATTAACAACAACAAAAGCAGTTTAGCACCTATGGCAGGCATGAATCACTGTGCTTTATAAGGGTCGTCCTGAAGAGTATGGCCTGAGAGCCTTCATGTACTTCCTAACACCGTGTTAATGAGGGGCAACCCAAAGTACAACTGGTACTTCTTCCTAAGCGTGGGATGCCTACTAGTGGGAGTGGAGAGGTTACAATGAGGCATCATAATCAGGCAGATTTAGATATTGATTCCTGGTTGTACAGTTTTGGAGTGGTAATTTTGGCTCTCTATGCTTTAGTTTCCTTGTCCATAAAATAAGGATAAAATGGCTCCTATACCAGTGAGCCTTTGTGAAGATGAAGCAACTCATGTCCGAGTGCTTAACTCAGTGCTGGGCACTGAGAACAAAAGGGTGGCTTGGTGGTAAATATTAGAAAGACTTCATCCTGATCTTTGAACCTCAATTTATTTTTATTTATTTATTAGACATATTTTAATTATTTCAAAGGCAGAGTTACAGAAAGAGAGAGAGAGTCAGCACAGGAGAGATACCTTTTATTTTTATTTTTATTTTTGACAGGCAGACTGGACAGTGAGAGAGAGAGAGAGAGACAGAGAGAAAGGTCTTCCTTTTTGCCGTTGGTTCACCCTCCAATGGTCGCCACGGCTGGCGCGCTGCGGCTGGCGCACTGTGCTGATCCGAAGGCAGGAGCCAGGTGCTTCTTCTGGTCTCCCATGGGGTGCAGGGCCCAAGGACTTGGGCCATCCTCCACTGCCTTCCCGGGCCACAGCAGAGAGCTGGCCTGGAAGAGGGGCAACCGGAACAGAATCCCCGACCGGGACTAGTCCCGACCGGGACTAGAACCCCGTGTGCCAGCACCGCTAGGTGGAGGATTAGCCTAGTGAGCCACGGTGCCAGCCGAGAGATACCTTTAATGTGTAGGTTCATTCCCCATTCCCCACAATGGCCTGGGCTAGGCCAGCCGAAACCAGGAGTCAAGAGTTTCTTCTGGGTCTCCCACATGGGTGTGGGGGCCCAAGCACTTGGGCTATCTTCTACTGCCTTCCCAGGCACATTAACAAGTAGCTGGATCAGAAGTGGAGCAGCCAGGACTTGACCCAGTGCCCACATGGGATGCCAATGTCATAGGTGGCTTAAGCTGCTACACCATAACCTGGTCCCGAACTGCAATCTAAATATCAATTTTGCACCCATTTGGATTCACAAGCAAATTACATGATAGCATCTGCTTTGCCTTCTCACAGAACTTGATCACTTTTGTTTGAAGCATTTATCATGGAGTCATTTAGTCTGACTTCCTTGCTCAGCTCAGAAAGCTCCCAGAGGACAAGGACTCTGTCCTTTATTGTTTGCTGTTACACTCTCTGATGACATGGTTCCTGGCACACAGACAGCTCTACCAAATGCATGAATAAATTAATGAACGTGTAAACCTTTTCTACTGGCTGTTACCCCTGAAGATCTTGGCATGCCGTATGTGTGTGAATGTGTGTGATGGGGCTTTTTGGTGAGACTAGAAGCGAAAAAGCTGGTAGGAAGGTGATGGTGGGGAAGGATGGAGCAGATGCTGCTTACAGAGCTTGCCGTGTTAGGAGGGACTAAGATCACATAAGGACAGGCCTTTGCATCACAGGATTTTTAAGGCTGTCACTGCCTTAGGCTGTGGGGCCAGCATGTATAAGAATAGTTTGCACAGCTCTACTTTGAAAATCAGGACTTTGACTAAAAGCTTAGCCAACTAGTCAGCAAGAATAGCTTATAGGAGCTTAGAGCCTCATGAAAATTCCCAAACTGGGGATAATCCAAAAAAAAAAAGTTTTCTTCCTGGCTTTGAAAAGCAAGATTTTTTTTAAACACCTCAGTGTTATCTTCATCTATGGATACTTCCTGTGCAGAAGCTCATAGATTGCAGAAAGGAAGAAGCCATAAATAAACTGATTGCTTTATAGGAAGTTATCAGCTAATCAATAAGAAAAGTAAGTAGTGTGGTGGCCAGACTAAAGCAATGCTCTCTTTTAAAAAGATTTATTTATTTGAAAGACAGAGTGGTAGAGACAGAGGGAAAGAGAGAGATCTTCCATCCATTGGTTCATTCCCAAGATGCCCACAACAGTCAGCGCTGGGCAGGCGAAGCCTAGAGCCAGGTACTTCATCCAGTTTCCCACTTGGGTGACAGGAAACCCAAACACTTGGGCCATCATCTGCTGTCTCCCAGGCACAATAGCAGGAAACTTGGTTGGAGGCAGAGGCGAGATTTTATCCCAGGCACTTCAACATGGGATGGAGGTGAGAGGTTCACCCAGTGATGCTCTTTAAAGTGTGGTACTTGGGGCCGGCACCGCGGTTCACTAGGCTAATCCTCCGCCTTGCAGCGCCGGGACACTGGGTTCTAGTCCCAGTCGGGGCGCCGGATTCTGTCCCGGTTGCCCCTTTTCCAGGCCAGCTCTCTGCTGTGGCCAGGGAGTGCAGTGGAGGATGGCCCAAGTGCTTGGGCCCTGCACCCCATGAGAGACCAGGAGAAGTACCTGGCTCCTGCCATCGGATCAGCGTGGTGCACTGGCTGCAGCGCGCTGGCCGCGCCGGCCATTGGAGGGTGAACCAACGGCAAAGGAAGACCTTTCTGTCTCTCTCTCTCACTGTCCACTCTGCCTGTCAAAAAAATAAAAATAATAAATAAATAAATAAATAAAGTGTGGTACTTGGGGTTGGTGTTGTGGTGTAACGGGTTAAGCTGCCATCTGTGATGCAGGCAGCCCATATGGGCAACAGTTTGAGTCCCAGCTACTCCGCTTCCCATCCAGCTTCCTTTTAATGCACCTGGGAAAGCAGTGCCCAAGTGCTTTGGTCCCTGCACCCACATGGGAGACCCAGATGAAACTTCTGGCTCCTGGCTTCGGCCTGGCCTAGCCCCAGCCTTTGTGGCCATTTGGTGAGTGAAACAACAGATGGAAGATCTCTCTCTATCTCTGTCTTTCCCTTTCTATGTCTCTCTGTAATTCTGCCTTTCAAATAAGTAAAATAAGACTTTAAGAAAAATAACAAAAAAATAACAAAATGTGCTACTTAGATGGGTGCACCTCCCAAAAAGTATGGAGTATGATGCAAATCAGACAAGATTGGATACATTCAAGGTGGTATGGCCATAGACAGATGTAAGTCAAATACATCACTAAGCATATCATTTTTAGTTCAGCTGATATTTTCTTCATAGACTTTCTTGATGAAAGTAGAATTGCATTGATTTATACGTTGGCCCAAGTTGTTCCTGCTGTAGGTTTGGACCAATAACAAATGGTTCCCTAACAAGAAGCTTTGGATACAATTGGTCTACAGCATGGCTCTACTACTTAAATAACTCCTTTAAGCTCTCTGAGCCTTGGCTTCCAAATCTGGAAAATGGAAATCCATATACTCAACAAAAATTTTGAGTACCTTTGAGTATTTTGTTCCAGTCACTGCTTTATGAATTAATATTGCAGTGACACTAGCAGATAGGATACTTGCTTTCAGGGGGCATACATATAACGAAATGATATAAAGACAGCTTATGATAAATGCTGTTAAGAAAGTTGATATGGTAAGGTGAGAGAGAGTAGCTCTATTATGTGTGAAACAGGTTGGATGACTAGGTAAGGCCTTTCTTGAGGAGATTGACTTTAGAAGTTTGAGATGATCATGCAAGTAACTCAAGGATTAGGCTTCCACACAGAGGGAACAGCAAGTGCAAAGGCTCTGGGGCACATGGAGGAGACAAGAAGATGTCCCGTTGGTCTGAAGTATAGTGAGCAGGATGAAGTGAGGCAGAAAGGCCTGGGAGATCTAGTTCATACCCAGTCTTGTGGGACACAGAGAAGAGTTTGGATCCCATTCAAAAAGCAATTTGAAGCCATTGGAATTTAAAAATAGATCATAAAGTTTCTTGTAAACCTTGTTAAAATAATTTGGACTTTGTTCAAAGAACAGCAGAGATTCCACCAAGATTTAAAAGCAGAGGAGTGTCAGGATTAGAACAACATTATAGACAGTTGACTTTGTCTACAGTAAAGATAACATCTTGGGATAGGAGGCAAGCAGAGCACTGAGGAAGACATTCTGGTAGTGAAATGAGTGAATCAATGCAAGGATGACTGCATCAACATTGTGGACTTGATCACAAGATTCCTTGTGGCAGAAGCCTCACCACCCCTTACTTGAGATATTCTTTAGCACTAACTTTAGTTCTTTTTTAAAGTCAGCTGCTTTTAATAATACTATATTGGTCTTTTTAAAAAAATATTTAATGATTTGAAGGACAGAGTAATAGATCTCCCATCCATTGTTTTGCTCCCCAAATGACTGCAAGGACCAGGCTGAAACTAGGAGACATGAACTCCATCTGGTTTCCACTGCCTTCCCAGGTGCATTAACAGGAATATGGATTGGAAGTGGAGCAGTGAGGACTTGAACTGGTCACTAGATGTGTGCTGCCAGTGTTGGAAGTGGCAGCCCAACCTTCTGTGCCACAATGCTCGTTTCTGAAAGACAACTTTTCATAAGCACATAAGTAGTTAAATTGACTAGCTAACATAAAATCAAACTAGAGCTCTACAGAAGCTGATCTTGCCCATGGGTAGATGGCTGCCCTCTTTACCTCATTTGCTTTTCTCCTGTGTACCTTCATACCTATTCATGCTCAAGGATAGAAGATGAGCCAGTTTCCAACAGCATCTACCTGGAAGGATTTCCATCTAGAACCAAAGAAATGGCTAAGACCTGTTAGAAACTTCTGCTTCCAGAGTACTCCAGCTATGGAGCCTGTTGCACATGCAAAATAGCACTTGACCAGCCTGCTTGGAGGAATTCTTAGCATTCCTACTCTGCAACAGTCTTGTTCATGATTTTAAGCCTCACCAGTCAATACTGGTGTGACCAGTATCAGGTAACAAAGTAACAATGATCAGCTGTTTTTGGAGCACTTTCTATGTACCAGGCACTGGGCTAAGGGTTTATGTGCATTCTCTGATTTTAAGCTGCATTATCTGATTTTAAGCTTTGCAACACCCTTATGCAACAGGTGTTCTTAATTAACTCTATTTTAAAGAGAAAGAAACCATCAGGAATCAAAGAGGCTAAGTAAATTTTTTTAATGCTTTTAAAATTTATTTCAAGAGAGAGAGAGAGACCCCCCATCTGCTGGTGCAGCCCCCAAAGACCCATAATGCCCAGAGGGCCAAAGCCAGGGGCAGGAGTGAGAGCTTGGACTCCCAGGTGGGTGGTAGGGGCCATCACCTTTTGCATGGGGAAGTGGTAGGGGTGGGGCAGCATCAGCAGGAAGCTGGGACAGAGAACTAAGCAGGGACTTGAACAAGGTACTCAGGAGGTGACTTAACCATTGCCCCACAGGCCCATGCCAGTGACTTCTACCCTTCGCTTGTGGTTCCTGTGCCCACTCTGGCTGCAAGTCAGCTTCCTTTAAAGATCAACTCAGTCCATTAAGGGAGTTCCAGGTGGAGAGTCGCTGATTGATTGCCATCTCCTACTTCTCCCTCCATCGCGGCGTCTGGCCCAAGTTTCCGGATTCTACTGGAATTCCATGTGGGCTTGGTGCTAGTGTTGCTGGCAAACTTTCTGAATCTGGACATTAATGTCTAAAGCCGTGTTACTGAGCCACCCTCCCAGGACCCTGGAAAATACCTTTGGGTTATCACGACCCCCACAACAGGGCAGGACTACAGGCATCCCTGCCCAACCTAAGCCAGATCTTGGTATTACTTCATAAGTTCTGGTAAGAATCCCTCCCCCCAACCCCACAACCCCCTAACTCCCCCACCCCCACCCCCACCCCATCACAGATAGGCCCAGGAAACTGCTGTCTCCCTCCCTCAAACCCCACCCAGTGTGTGCTACTCATCTGTGCTGACAGCCTGGCCTGAAGGCTCTGGGCAGCCGGCTGCAAAGATGTGGGCAGGAAATCCCGGTGAGCCTTCCTCAGCAGTGAGTAATTTTTAAAATATATACTGCAGCTAGAACACTGACTAACATTTTTTTTTAAAGATTTATTTATTTATTTGAAAGAGTTACATTGAGAGAGGGAGAGATAAAGGTCTCCTATCTGCTAATTCACTCCCCAGATGGCTGCAACGGCTGGGGTCTGGGCCAGGGCTGAAGCCAGGAGCCAGGAGCTTCTCCTGGGTCTTCCATGGAGTGCAGGGGCCCAAGTACTTGGGCCATCTTCTGCTGCTTTTCCAGGCCACAGCAGAGAGCTTAATCAGAAGTGGAACAGCTGGAACATGCACTGGTGCCCATGTGGGATGCCAGTGATACAGGCAGTGACTTTACCCACTAGGCCACAGTGCCAGCCCCAAGTAACTAGCATTTTAAACTAGTTCTTTCTGCTTCCAGATTCTTCTGTAATTTAGAAAAATATTTAGGAATTTAGAAAATATTTAAAATATTCATTTAAAAATATTTTAAAAATTAGAAAACATTTAAAATATTTAGAAAAAATATTTACTTTTATTTGATAGGTAGAGAGTGAGAGACATCTTCCATCTGCTGGTTCACTCCTCAAATCCCTGTTAACAACTGAGGCTGGGCCAGGCTGAAGCCAGGAGACAAGAACTCACTTGGGGTCTCCCATGGGTGGCAAGAACCCAAGTATGTGGGCCTTTACCTGCTGCCTCCCAGGGTGCATATTAGCAGGAAGCTAGAATTGGAAGCAGAGGCAGCACATGATCCTAGGAATTCTGATATGGGATGTGAGCATCCCAAGCAGCATCCCAAGCACCAAACACCTCTGCCCTTTGTCATTTTTATAGAAAATTTTAATATATGTTATTGATTCTTTATAATTATTATTTTTAAAATGAATTTTGTGAACATTTAAGGTATACCACATAATGTTATGAGTTAACACAAGAGTACTTCAAAATGGGAAATAGGGATTTAAGATAACTTTATCTTGGCACTTTTTTTTTTTTTTGACAGGCAGAGTGGACAGTGAGAGAGAGAGACAGAGAGAAAGGTCTTCCTTTGCCATTGGTTCACCCTCCAATGGCCGCTGCAGCCAGCGCGCTGCGGCCGGCGCACCACGCTGATCCGATAGCAGGAGCCAGGTACGTATCCTGGTCTCCCATGGGGTGCAGGGCCCAAGGACTTGGGCCATCCTCCACTGCCTTCCCTGGCCACAGCAGAGAGCTGGCCTGGAAGAGGGGCAACAGGGACAGAATCTGGTGCCCTGACCGGGACTAGAACCTGGGGTGCCGGCGCCACTAGGTGGAGGATTAGCCTAGTGAGCCATGGCGCCAGCCTACCCATGGCTTTAAAAAATGCTAGTGCTGCCATCAGATCAGTGGGGTGCTCCGGCCGCAGCGCGCTGGCTGCAGCGGCCATTGGAGGGTGAACCAACGGCAAAAAAGGAAGACCTTTCTCTCTGTCTCTCTCTCTCTCACTGTCCACTCTGCCTGTCAAAAAAAAAATGGGTAATTTTTTTATGATTAGCATTTCCATAAACTTTTTGAAGAGAAGCAAATTAAAATATCCACTATTGCACATAATTACCCATTTTGTGTGGTAAGAACAGCTAAAATCTGCTCATTTGACATGAGTTTCACAATGTTACATGTATATATTGTCATACACTCAACAATTTATGAAATATAAAGTAATTACTGTGTCTGTTTCAGTTATCTATCACTGTGTTGCCAATCACTCCAATGCTTAGTGGCTTAAAAATATATCACTTAATTATTTTCTTTCATGTTCTTTGGCCTGACTGGGCTCAGCTGGTTAGGCCTCACGCAGTATCTCTCTGTGGTTACAGTCAGATATTGGCTACAGCTGGAATCTTCTGGAAAGCTTTTTCACACTCATGTCCATCACCTGATGAGGCAGCTCCAGGATAAGAGCTCTACAGTGTTGTCTAATGGAACACATACACGTGGCCTCTGCCCTGGCCTTAGCTTCCTCATTGCACCGTGGCAGGGTTCCAAAAGCATGCATGCCAATAAGGAAGACTCAGAAGCTGCTCATTTCTTAACCTGGGCCCAGAAACTGGCATTGTGCCATTTCTGTTGTCTCCTGTGGATAAAATGAAGATCTACCCTTGAAGGGAAGGAGACATAGACTCTACTTTTCAGGGGTAGAAATGTGAAAGAATTTGAAGGTTGTATTTTAAAAGTGTCACTGTCTGCCTCTCACCACTAATTATTTATTTTCCCTTTTCATGCAAAATGCAGCTGTCCCTTCCCGCGCCTTTCCCAAACATCTCCCACCATCAGGTTCAGATTTCCAGTCCAGGAACCTGTCTCCTGTTATCATTTCCAGGGACAGATGAGATATCGGATTATGAGGTCCCTTAGGTACAGCTCTGTATGCATGATTCTTTTTTTATCTTAAGACCTGTGAATACAAAGAGCAGTTATCTGTCCTCTGTGTCCAAAATACCGTGGTGGGATGGGTATTGGAGGGAACTGCAGTAAAAACTTCCAAACAAGGGGAAAGGGAAGGTCATAAAGTTGCTATTTGATGACAGTGTGACACCCAGGCTAGTGCATATTGCTGGTTCTGTGATCAGGGACCAGTTCTAACTCCATCATTATTTGCAGCTCTGCCTTCTGGGCTCTTGGTTCCACTTTCTGAGTTGAACCTTCCATTTCTGTGAAATGTAACCTGTATTTGCCCCTCCCTGAGTACTTTTCTCAGTATCCTTTTTACCTAAAGAAGTATTAGAATCCAAAGCATACTCTTCATTCTGTGCCTTGTCCTCTTTTAGTCCAAGCTGGTTCTAAAACACTTTGAGGATTTTCTATGATTCTTACTGGGATTCATTGCATTGGGAAAAAAGTCACGACCTCAGATCTCTTTGGCTCATAAAAGTCCTTTTATATCTTAAGTTCCTTTTGAAGCTGCTGTGTGGGACAGTGCCCTTTAGATACCTAGAAATCCTATTCTTTAATAAAGATACAGTGAGACATATGCTTAAAATTGTTAGAAGAATTTTGTCTGTTTGGAAGCATTAATGAGCTGCCTTCTTAAAACTTTTTTTTATTTACTCATTTGAAAAGCAGAGTTACAGAGAGACTGGGGGAGAGAGAGACTGGGAGAGAGAGAGAGAGAGAAATCTTCCATCTGCTGGTTCATTACCCACTTGGCCACAATGGCTGGAGCTGGGCCGATCTGAAGCCAGGAGCTTCATCGGGGTCTCCCACATGGATGGCAGGGGCTCAAGCACTTGGGCCTTCTTCTGCTGATTTCCCAGGCACATTAGCAGGGAACTAGATCAGAAGTGGAGCAGCAGTACTTGAACTGGTACTCATATAGGATGCCGGTGTTGTAGGCAGTGGCTGTACCCACTACATCGCAACACAAATCCCTTAAAACTTTTTGAGTTATCAACAAAAGATTCTATAGGCTTGCTTTTTTTTTTGGGAAGATATATTTTTTTAAAGATTTATTTTATTTATTTGAAAGACAAAGTTACAGAGAGAGGTAGAGACACAGAGGTCTTCCATCCGCTGGTTCATGCCCCAGATGGCCGCAATGGCTGGAGTTGTGCCAATCTGAAGCCAGGAGCCAGGAGCTTCTTCGAGGACTCCCATGTGGGTGCAGGGGCCCAAGGACTTGAGCCATCCTCTATTGCTATCCCAGGCCATGCAGGGAGCTGGTTCAGAAGAGGAGCAGCTGTGACTAGAACTGGTGCCCATATGAGATGCCAACATTTCAGGCAAGGGCTTTAACCCGCTGTGCCACAGTGCCGGCCCCTAGGGAAGATATTTTTCACTTGGAGAGTAGTTTGTCCTCCGTAGAGGTTAAAAGTGAGATTTTATTTACAAACCCAGAAAACCCTCTTTTACATATCTTCTCAAATTTGTCTGAAAACAAAAAAAGTTAATTTTAAGCTACTTTTTTTCCTCTGCATTTTACTATAGTCATCTACAGGGCTCCCTTTCCTCCAGCTGCCAGGAGCATCTCATTTCTCGGCAAGGAAGCAGCAAGACCCTTTAGGTTTCACTAACATGCCCTTTGGAGTCCCTTCAGCTTCTCACTGCTGTTCAAACACAAGGATGCTGGAACTTGTTTAGGTGTTTGTTGCAGTAGTGTTACCAGAGAAAGCAAGGGTTCTTGTCTTCTCTCAAGAAAGAATTCAGGCATGAGACAGAGTAGTGGAAAGCAAAATAGCCAGGTTTATTAGTGTAGGGACATCCATAAGAACAGATGGGCACCTCTCCAGACAGAACCTGAGAGAGAGTGCCCAGTCGCTCAGACTGGGGGAGAGCAAGGTTACATGGTTGAGTAGAGAGAATACACCTGGGCAGGCCAGGCGGGCGGCTCAGCAGAGAGGCAGAGGGCTGAGCACACAGTCCAGTTGAGGCCAGGGTTTTTAAGGGGATGGGTCTTGCCTCCCCAACTCTGCTCCTCCTGGAACAAAGGACTTTTTGGATGTAAATACGAAAAATTTTTATCTGAGTTTTCCCCCTGAAGTTATCAGACCGGGGAAGTCTGGCTGGTGTCGCCAGGCCTTAGAGGAGCCTTAGAGGGTAGAAGGGGCAGGGCATTTGAAGTGCAGATACTGGGCTGCACCTGGAAGGTTATCAGGATGACTTTGAGATGCGGATGCTGGACCTAGACCTAGATGTCAACTCCTTAGGCCTTTGTCACACACACATAAGCTCATTTCTGACTTCCTACCTAACAGTAGTAACCCATTTCTGATACCCACGAGGTCTAGTCTAGTTATTTGTTGCTGTGTAACAAATCATCTCAACCTTGTTGCTTAAAACAATAGTCATTTGGTCATTAGTACTTGTAGCCTGCAGGCTTGACAAGGCTCTGTTGGCCCTTTCTCACTCAGGATCTCTCATGAAGTTGCAGTTGTCTGTCTGGCTGGAGCCAGAGTCGTCATGAAGGTTAGCCTGGGATGAACCAATTTAATCTGTTTTCTGTAAATTGGTAACTTGGACGTGAACAGATTGCTATGGTTTGAACATAGTTTGTCCCTACTAAAACTCATGTTGAAATGAGATCCCTTATAGAACAGTGTTGTGAGGTCATGGGACCTTGAAGAGGTAACTAGAGATTAGCTCAGAGGCCTGGATTAGTTATCCAGACATCAGGTTCCTATAGATGGGGCCGTTCCTGCCTCACCCTCTGTATGCACCTGCCTGCTTTGCTGCTTTTCTGCTATGCTATGATGAGGCCGTCTCCAGAAACAGTTGCCCAAGCTTTTCTTCCAGCCTCCAGAACAGTGAGCTACGACAAACCTCTATTCTTTTTCCTTCACCCAGTCTCAAGTGTTCTGTTATAGCAACCGAAAGCAGACTAAGATCACAGACTAACCTGGTTAACTAATGGAAGACAAGCTGAGAAGCCATGTGGAACTTCTGAGTTCAAATAGAGCTGTGGCTATTATACTGGGCCCTATGAAAGAGGGTTAAAGAAAAGAAGGCAACTGTTTGGGAAGGAAACTGAAATGTAGAGGTGACAGACCACAGGTCACTCTGATTCAGGCCAAAAGTCCTGCCTGCTTAATTACAATACCTTTGCATTTTCATCATAAACTGCATCTTGGCTTGAGTTGGCCTGGGGAGATTGTCTTTCTAGCAGCCAGCAGATTGCTTTGAACCCTGGAGGGATGTTATAAGGCTCTTTGTTATTCTGCAGGAGCCTTGGGAAAAGTAAGTGGCCACTGACTCATGCATTCATTTACTTACCCTGTATTAATTGAAGTGAGCCTCTGCCAAACTTCCATTTGGTGCCAGTCTCTAGGTGCTGATCTCATAGAGGTGAACGGGACTACTAAGGCCCCTGTAGTCATGAAGCTTGCATTCTAGTGAGAATCTCTCAAAGTGAAGTTAAAATTCCTCTGCCACCAGTTACTAGCTGGATGAAGTCCTCACTTTTTTGGGGGGGACTCCATTTTTTTTCATTTGAGAAATGGGCATCCCTTTGTGGAATTGGTGTGAAAATTATTTTTTGCACATGTAATGTGTGTGTAGATCATATGGCACATGGATAGTCCTTAAATATTGAAGTTTCTTTTTTCTGTTCCTGTTTTCTTCAGTCAGGGTTGACATTTTGGGTTGGATAATTGTAGGTTGTGGGAAGCTGTGTCTTGCAGGATGTTGCTATGGTTTGCATGTTGTTTGCCTCTCTCCAGGTTTCCTATGTGGGAGGCTTGGTTCTCATTATGGTGCTATTAAAAGGTGATATAACCTATAACAGGTGGGGCTAACTGGGAGGCCCAGGTCAATTGGGGGCATCCTCTTGCAACATGTGAAAGTACCTTTTATGGGATTCTTTCTTTCTTTACAGGCAGAGTGGACAGTGAGAGAGAGAGAGAGAAAGGTCTTCCTTTGCTGTTGGTTCACCCTCCAATGGCTGCCACGGCCCGCGCGCTGCAGCCAGCGCACTGCGCCTATCCGAAGGCAGGAGCCAGGTGCTTCTCCTGGTCTCCCGTGGGGTGCAGGGCCCAAGTACTTGGGCCATCCTCCACTGCACTCCCTGGCCACAGCAGAGAGCTGGCCTGGAAGAAGGGCAACTGGGACAGAATCTGGCGCCCCGACCGAGACTAGAACCTGGTGTGCCGGCGCTGCTAGGCGGAGAATTAGCCTATTGAGCCGCGGCGCCAGCCGGGACTCTTTCTTAAGAGGGTTGTTACAAAGGCCTGAACCTGGCCCCACTCATTCTCTGATCTGCTGTTTGGTAATGTGATTACTCACTTCCTCACATAGGCATGCAGTTATGATTTGAAGCTGTCAGCCATTAGGCCCTCACCAGAGGCTGAACCAAGAGGTCCCCTGATTGTGGACTTAGAGACAACAGTACTGAGAACTGAATAAACCTCTTGGCTTTATGAAGCTAACCTGCCTCAGGTATGTCATCATAGCAGTGCAAAGCTGACCCATACAGATGTTAGCCACATCCCTGCCTCTGTGCCCTAGATGGGAGTAGCATTAGCACCACCCCCATCTCTTAGATCTGGTTATGAGAGCCAAAAATATTTCCAAAACAAAAAGAATAAAATTTTATACATAGAAATGATAAAAATGTCTAGGTAGGGGCAAAATTGCTCCTACTTGCTAGCAACTACTTTAGACGAAAGACCAGGCATTGATGCGTAAAGCTCCAGTCCCTGGCAGCCACCACTGCATTTGACTTCCCATTCTGTCTGTATGTCTTTCATACAGAAAGCCTCCAAAACCAGGTGGCCTGGGGGAGCAGAGTAGACATTAGTGCTAATATGAATATGAAGATCTGCATAGCCTAGTCCACTCTTCCTTCTCTGAGGCCAAGTCCAGCCCTGTCCTTTTAGAGACCTGTAGTAATCATTTCAGCACACTGGGGCTACAGATTCACCTGGGCTTGGAACACAGCAAGCGTGGCCAGATCTGATAGTACAGAGAAACCCTTTCCCCTGCTGGGACTCTGGTGGACTTACCTGAGGCATGCTGGTCATGGCTGGAGGGAGACAGAAGGAACTCTGTGTCCAGTGGCTGTTGCAGAGTTTCGTAATAAGGCCTGTAGGTGTAGCAATCTGATTTGGGTAGAAGCTGGGTTTGCATAGCAAGAATATGATGTACCTGTAGATTGTGTTATAGAACTACAGAAATGTCTTAGCTGTCTGAAAGTGCCTCTGTCTAACTCGACATCATATTGAGGAAGAAGTCACTGGTCTGTTTTAAATCTTATGGTGATGATGTTTTGGTCTGGTGTAGGGGCTTCTCCTTGGCATTCTGCTTAGGCTCTGTGGGATAGGACTGGCATGGCTCTCTGGCCCTCGGTTTTGCCACTTTGTCTCTTGCTTATTCACTGGCCTACTTGGTATTCCTTGAACACGGAGCTCCTGCAAGGCCTTGGCACTTGCTGTTCCCTCTTCTTAGAACAGGCCTGCCTTGCTCTGCTTGGGCTGCTGTAACACAATGCCACAGTCTCAGGGGAGTGGCCTAGACAATGGAAATGTATTCCCCACAGTTCTAGAGCCAAGAAATGCAGGATCAGGGTGCTAGCAGAGTAGGCTTCATTCTGAGGCCTCTTCTCTTGGTGTGTAGGGGAAGTGGTGGTGGCAGGGGTAGTGAGGGAACTCTGCTGTCACTTCTTTAAGTGATATTAACATTATTGAATCAGGGTCCCATCATCATAACCTCATTTAACCTTAACTACTTCCTAAGAAATCCCATTTCCAAAAATAGCTACATGGAGGGGGTAGGGCTTCAGCATCTGAATTTTAGGGGAGACACAAACATTCGATCTGTATTACTCCCTTGTTAGACCTTCATATGTCTTTGTCCTTAACATGACTTAGCTCTTGGCTACCAGCAGCAATCTTCCCCACTTTTTTTTTCCTTTCTGTTATTCTCTTTCTCCTCAGCTTTATTTATCTTCCTAGCATCCAGCACTACCTAAAATTATTTTATGTTAATGAAAATTGTGTTATCTGTCCCTACCTCATAGGTTTATTTTAAAAAATTAAATTATTTAGCCTGTAGAGTAATCATTCAACAAGTGCCTGTTGAGTATCTATGATGTGGAAAGCACCGTTCTGGGTCCTAGGGTTGCAGTGGTGAAGAAAAGCACATATCCTTCCCACCCTCCTGTACTTACAGTGTTCTGGGTATGGTGCTGAGAGTTTTACTCACATTATTTTGTTTTATCATTAAAAAAATCTTATGAGATAGGACCTATTGTACTTACTTTATGAAAGAGACATAGCCACTTTTTTAAAAAGATTTATTTATTTGTAAGGCAGAGTTACAGAAAGAGCGGGAAAGACACACACACAGAGAGAGCGAGTTCTTCTATCTGCTGGCTCACTTCCCAAATGGCCGCAATGGCCAGGGCTGGGCCAGACTGAAGCCAAGAGGTAGGAGCTTCTTCCAGGTCTCCTCATGGGTGCAGGACCATCCTCTGCTGCTTTCCCGGGCATATTAGTAGAGAGTTGAATCAGAAGTGGAGCAACTGGGTCTCGAGCCAGCACCATATGGGATGTTGGTGCTGCAGGCCGCAGCTTTAACCCGCTGAGCCACAGCACCAGTTCCCATAGCCACTTTTTAAGGTCCTTGCTAGTTCAAGGTCAAATTGCTTAGAGCTGGGTCTTACACTCTGGAGTCATAGCAGATGCTTTTTTTTTTTTTTTTTTATGACATTTACTTATCTGAAAGGCAGAGTTAGAGAGAGAGAGAGAGAGAGAGAGAGAGAGAGAGAGAGAGATCGATCTTCCATCTATTGATTCACCCCCCAAATGGGCCAACAGCTGGGGCTGGACCAGGTCAAAGCCAGGAGCCTGGAATTCCATCTGCATCTCCCATGTTGGTACAGGGATCCAAGCACTTGGATCATCTTCTGCTGCTCTCCCAGTTGCATTAGTGGGGAGCCAGGTTGGAAGTGGAGCAGCCAGGACTCAAACCAGTGCTCATGTGGGATACTGGTGTTGTAGGTGGTGGCTTAACCCACTGCACCACAATTCCAGCTTCTGCAGATGTCTTGATCACAATTCTAACAGCATAAAAGGCCCAGTATGGCACAGAACACATTTGCAGGGATAAAATAATCATATGACTGTAACCACAATACTGGAGAATATTCTACATGGATCATTTGCATTAATCATCAGAATGACCCATAGTGCACTTAACTATAAACAAATCTGGATATCAAAACGTGTATTCAGGGATGTGTGTTTGGCATCTACATCCTGGCTCAAGTTCTGGCTTCTCTGCTTCTGACTCAGCTTTCTGCTATGTGCCTGGGAGGCAGCAGATGTTGTCTCAAGTACACGGACCCTTCTGCTCATGAGGGAGACCTGAAATAAGTCATGGGCTCCTGGCTCAGCACTGGCTATTGAGGGCATTTGGGAAGTGAGCCAGCAGATGGAAGATTCATTCCCCCCTCCCTCTGTCTCCCTCCCTCGATCTCTCTCTCTCTCTCTCTCTCTCTCTCTCTCTCTCTGTATTCCAAATAGAATGAAAGCAAATAAATTCATTAAAAAACCTTTTGAG
This sequence comes from Oryctolagus cuniculus, assembly GCF_051225735.1. Taxonomy (NCBI): domain Eukaryota; kingdom Metazoa; phylum Chordata; class Mammalia; order Lagomorpha; family Leporidae; genus Oryctolagus; species Oryctolagus cuniculus. The sequence goes on from NC_142872.1 coordinate 56,843,748, forward strand.
TGGGTATTTGACATAGTAGTTAAGATACTTGTTAAGATCCAAATGCCAAATGCCAAATGCCCCATATCAGAGTACCTAGGTTTAACATAAAACCAGCTCTGACTTCTGAATCCAGTTTCTGATTAATGCAGACTGTGGGAGGTAGTCTTGTTCTGGATTTGGCCCTTGATCTAGCCTGGGATTCTGGGGTTGTTGTGGGCATTTGAGGAGCGAATCAATGGTGTCTCTCTCTCTCTCTTTCTCCTTCTCAAAAAACAAAACAAAAACCAACCAACCAAACAAAAAACCCCAAAAAACAAAAACATGAGCATGCAAGATAGATATATTCTGTGACATTGTAAAGAATGTTATTAAAATTAGTGTCATGGGATTTGTTTATTGAAGTGTGAAATACAAAACACAATGGGGACTCTGTAAGTAGACAGACTTGGCTTCAAATCCTTACCCTGCCACTTACTGCCTTTGGATCCTTGGGTAGGCTCTGAGGTTCTGTAGGTTTTATGAAATGGAAATTATACTACCTACTTCAAATATTCCTGTAAATAGAGGACACTTAATCAATGGTAGCTACTTTTTATTATATTATTTTCATAGTGCATTTAAACTGGAATTTGAGTTGTTAGAAATACCAAGCTTCCTATCCAGCTCCCTGCTAATGCAGGGAAAAGAAAGCAGCGGAAGATGGTCCAAGTACTTGGTCCCCTGCACCTACGTGGGAAACCTGGAAGAAGCTCTAGCCTCTTGGTTTTGGCCTGGCCCAACCCTTGCTGTTGTAGCCATTTGGGGAGTAATCCAGCAGATGGAAGATTCTCTCTCTCTCTCTAATCCTGGATTTCAAATATATGAATGAAAATCTTTTTTAAAAATGCTAAGCTGTACTGAAGCATCTCTTTTGTACAAAGTGAGGCCGGTCTGGAGGAATGAGTCACATAAGCTGACCACTTGGCAGCAGCTTTTTCATCAGTTCCCCTGAGCTCCACTACATAATAGCCTTGGTCTCCAATTCCTTTCCCCTTAAGGTGTCTTTGGACCTGGTGGCCTGTCAAGGTTCCAGCGGGTCAAAGGAATCCAGGTTCTTTGGCATCTCCTGTCTCTTTGCCTCTGGTTTCAATAGGAGGGTGTCTGGGTGGCCAGTATTAGTGGGCTGAGTAAAGAATAAGTGAGAGGGAAGAAAAACAATTTGAACTTGTACCCAAGTAATCTTCATTTCTCACTGGAACCCCAGAAACCACCTCTTTTTGATAGAATCAGTCTCATGGGCTTATCAGACCACATAGTGCCACGCTTTTGGCTCTGAGTGTTTGGAAGGCAGCTGTGGCCTTTGCTTGCTTTATGTCCTTTTTCACTAGTTGGAAATGTGTTTTGATTTTTCTTTTCCTTTGAGAAATCACTTATCTCTCACTCTCAGTCCCCATTTCTTGCATGTAACAAGTGCTGGCTATCAGCATGTTCCATCCCTCTGGCCACAATCACTGGTTCAAGCCAGAGCTTGTTTGGTAGGGCTCAATTGTGATACTTTTTTTTTTAAAGATTTTATTTATTTATTTGAAAGTCAGAGTTACACAGAGAGAGAAGGCAAGGCAGAGAGAGAGAGAAAGAGAGAGAGAGAGAGAGGTCTTCCATATGCTGGTTCACTCCCTAATTGGCCACAACAGCTGGTACTGCCCTGATCCAAAGCCAGGAGCCAGGAGCTTCTTCCCGTCTCCCATGTGGGTGTAGGGGCCCAGGGACTTGGGCCATCCTCCACTGCTTCCCCAGTGGAAAGTAGTAGTAGTAGTAGTAGTAGAGAGCTGGATTGGAAGTGGAGCAGCTGGGACTTGAACCAGTGCCCATATGGGATGCCGGCACTACAGGCGGTGGCTTTACCCACTATGCCATAGCACCAGCCCCAGTTGTGATGCTTTCATTGGCATCCTTTTTGTCCCCATTGAAAAAGCTCTTGGGGAGTAAGCTTGATTCTTCTTCTTCAGCCCTCTAGCGGGAGCTAACCTGAGTAGAGTCAACAAGATGAAAGCGAGACCAGCAAGACAAGAGACCCACATTCACAACATCATTTGGGTTCTTCAGTCTTGTTTTCAGTTACTTGAGAAATAAACCCAGTTCCCAGTTTTAGATTTTCTTAAATCAGCTCGATTTCAGTTTTTCACACTTGGAATCAAGAGAGTGCTGAGTCACAGATCTGATCTTCTGAAGCTGGAGTGTGGGGAGGCCTCAGTGGCCAGGGTGGAGAGGTTGGGTCTTACAGCAAACCCTGGTAGGAACTCTTAGGGTGTCTAGCAATGTGGGGCCTAGGAAGAGGGGATTTCCTACCCTGAGGGACTGCTGCTGGGCAGTTTGTCTGATGTGGTCAAGTGTGTTCCTTGGGGCAGAAACAGATCAGAGAGGTGGTTACAGAGGAACAGATGCTAAGAACGCTATTTCCAACAGGAGACAGGGGAGAATAGGTGGAGAGTCAGTGTGGGAGACGGCCCCATCCCTAGAGCTGTCTGAGGGGAAGCTGGATTGACCCAGTCAGAAATGCTACATCATTGGGAGGGGGTGGAAATTGATTCTGACTGTGAGCTCCTTTTCTATTTCAAGAGTTTGGGGATGAATGCAAATGTTTGAAAATAGTATTGATCCTGGAATATATGTAAATAAGTCAATACTTAACTAATTATTCACTAATAATAGACATGCCTCTTTTAAAAAAGATTTATTTATTTGAAAGGCAAAGGAAGAGAGAGAGAGAGAGAAAGAGAGAGAGAGAGAGAGATATCAGGATCTTCCATCTGCTGGTTCATTCCCCAAATGACTATACCATCTGGGTATGGACCAGAATGAAGCCAGGATTCAGGAATTCCATCCTGGTCTCCCATATGGGTGGCAGTGACCCCAGCACTTGGGCCATCTTCCACAGCCTTCCCAGGCACACTAGTAGGACACTAGATCAGACACAGAACAACTAGGAGTTGAACTGGTGCTCCTATGTCAGATGCTGGTATTGTAAACAGTGGCTTAACCCACTGTGCCATAATGCCAACCCCTAAGACATGCCTTTGTAAAAACTGTGTCTTATTCACCCCTCTAAGTCTTGCTAGCATAGGTTGGAGAGAGGTCAAGTTGTTTAGTGATTGAATCAAAGGGCCTACAGTCTAACCCTGACATGTCACTTGCTCAATGAGTGACTTGGGCCAGTGAACTGAATGTCATTTGTTTGATGAGTGACATGGGCAAGTGAGCTCACCCCAGTGAAGTGGAGATCTGTGACCCCTGCTGAGGGCTGATCTGTGGGGTACCCATAAACCATGGTGCTTGGTTTGAATATGGTTTGTCTTCCACACCTCATGCTGAAATCTGATTGCCACTGTGGTGGTTTGGGGAGGTGGAGTCTTTCCAAGGTGATTAGGTCATTAAGAGAGGTTTACCATTTCTCATGGAACTGGATTAATTACCTCAAGAGCAGGTTCAAGACCATCCATCATATTTTTTCTCACCAGCACATATTCCCTTGCTCTTCAGGCTTTCCACTCTGAGATTGTTGTGGGACGCACAGGTTAAAAACACAGCAAGACTTTTGAGGTCAAATTAGGAGTCTTTATTAGCCAGCTGGTGACTGCTCTCTCACAGAGCAAGTCTGGAGAAGATAGTCCCAAGTTGCAGTGGTGTGGGGTTTTTAAAGGCAAAACCTACATTTTATCAGTCATGTAATTATGCATGTTGGCTTGTGCAAGCAAAAAGCAGGCATACAGAAGTGAGAAGCAGTTAGCCAATCAGCCAGTTTCTTTGTAACCTTATCAAAAAATTTAACAATTCAGTTATTCAATTGTTCTGGTTTGGGTCAAACATAGTGTCACTGACCTTGGTGCCACCTGTGTTATCTTATGGCTGTAGCTGGGAGGAGACAGGAGAAGCCATAGTCTGGTGGCCTTGGCCATTATCAAGCAAGCAGAGGTACAGTAGCCAGAAATGGGCCACTTACAAACTAACATTTATTTTTATGAAGAACAAGCCCTGTTTTTTAAACAGCCAAGCAAACTAGCCTATGGTACACAACCACCCAGGTGTGCTATACCATGTAGACAGTTTAATAAACTTTGAGTCACCTGTCACAAGATGAAATGACAGGAGGCCTTTGCTAAATGCCTGCTGCATGCTCCTGGACTACTCAGCCTTCAGACTGTGAGTGACACAAACCTATTTTGTTCATACATTACCAGTCTCGGATGTTCTATTATAGCAACAGAACACAGACCAGGATACGTGGCAAGCCAGATTCATAGGCTGTGGTCAGTAAATAGTAGCTGATATTATTAGGTGCTCAGCACCTGCTTGCGTACTCAATGGCAAAGGTGCCAGGGAAGAGTCCCTGAGACTACTGACAACTAGATTCAGGGTGACGTAAAGGGAGCTGGGTTTGGCTCAGGCCAGCAGGATACAATATCCTTTCTGTCTCATGCTGCTTCCATGTTTTTCCCTGTGGAATTCTAGTTTTTTCTTTCCTGGTTAAGTTGGACCTGGTTGAGTTTCCCTATAAGCAAAGTCTGAGACAGGGACCGAAGAAGTGCCTTGCCCAGCAGTGCTCTCAGAAGCAAGGGAGTGAGCAGGTGTATAATTTGTGGAGTAAAGTGAAAAGGGCAAATTAAAATAAAGGGGGAGGGGGAGACTTCTTTTAAAAAAAAGGAAAAAATGCTGTTAAAGCTACTAAGATATAAAATTTTTATCTTTCTTGCATGGCTTCACTCTTAAATTGTCATGCTGTTCTTTTATTTGCTAGTATTAACTACTGAGTAGTTCTAAGTCAGGGAAAGTTAAAAATGTAGCTTATCAACATGAATTTCACTGTTCGGCTTTATTTAGTGCGATGACAGTTTTTAAATATTTATTTATTTAGTTATTTAGAGAGAAAAAGGATGTACCATCCATTGGGCCACTCTCCAAATACCTGGGAGCTGGGAACTCAATCCAGATCTCCCATGTGGGTGGCAGGGACCCATGTGCTTGAGCCATCACTGCTGCCTCCCAGGGTGTGCGTTAGCAGGAAGCTGGAACTGAGAGCAGAGCCAGGACTCCAACTCAGGTGCTCCAGTATGGGATGTGGGTGTCCCACGTGGTATTTTAATTGCCATGCCAAACACCCACCCTGCCATGCCGGTTTTAAATGCAAATATCAAAGCACTTAACTTGGATGCACACTCACCAAAATTACATAAATTGTAGATATATGTGTTTTATCATGTGTGCCTCAAGCTAGCCAAAAGAGAAAAGCACAAGCCTGACTCAGGAAGGTTTAGAAAACCATCTCCCAGGCACGAGGATATGCCAAGCACCCCAGGCATGAGGGAGATGAGTCAGTTATTTGCCCTTCGCTTAGGCTACCTGTGCCAACATGCAGTGCAAGGTGACCCCGAGGTGATTGTGACCCCTGTGCCAGGTCATCTAGGTACCTCGATGTGGAGTTACTGGGAGGCTCCTCCAGCCACAGATACTGCCAGATGTGCCCTTGTGCTGCTGGCTGGGGGCACGGAGAGATGCCATTGGCCCTGCCCTGAGGAGTGTGTGTGTGTGTGTGTGTGTGTGTGTCCAGACCTGATTCTCCTGTGGCTGCACACAGGGCCCTGCCAGGGCTGGAGAGCTGCAGCAGTCATGAGCTGAGTGGGGAAGAAGAGGCTGTGCAGAGTGTGAGGCGTGGGGTGGGGAGGTCAGGGGAGGGAGGAGGCAGGGGGGCCTGGCCCCACCTGGGAGCTGAGGTGCTGCTTCCTGTGCCTCTGTTACCTCACCTTAACTTAGGTAGGACGTCACATACAAATGGCTTCGAAGAGAAAATTATGAAGAATTTCAAATGGTTCAACCACTCTGGGAAACAGATAAGTAGTTTCTTAAAGAAAGGAAAAAAAAAAAAAAAAGAAAAGAAAAAGAAAACCAAACCCCAACTATCATACATTGGGCATTTAGCTCAGAAATAAAAATCTAAGATCCAACAACTTGCAGAAGCCTTTGTGTGAATGTTCAGAGCAGCTTTTTACTTACTTATGCACTTGTTTTTATTTGAAAGGCAGAGAGAGAGAGAGAGAGAGACAGACAGACAGAGAGAGGGAATCTTCCATCTGCTGGTTCATTCCCTCAATGCTTACAAATTCTGGGGCTGGGCCAGGCCAGAGCCAAAAGCCAAGAACTTAATTTGGGTCTCCATGTGGGTGACAGGGACTCAAGCACTTGGGCCATCACCTGCTGTGTCCCAGGGTACATGCTAGCAGGAAGTGGAATCAGGAGTAGAGCCAGGATTTGAATCCAGACATTCCAATATGGGATGTGAGGGTCCCAAGCAGCATCTTAACTGCTGTGCCAAACACCTGCCCCTCACAGCAGCAGAGAAAAAGTCCCTCAATAAATGAGTGGTCAAACGGGCTGTGGCACAGCCACACTATGAAATATGAAATATTGCTCAGTGATAAGAAATCAGTTACTCATCTATATAACTATGATGGATTTCAAGAACATATTTCTGGGGCTGGCATTGTGACGTAGGGGGTTGGGCTGCTGTCTGCAATGCTGGCATCCCGTATGAATGCCAGTTCGAGTCCTGGCTGTTCCACTTGCAATCCAGCTCTCTGCTAATGCACCTGGGAAAGCAGCAGAAGATGGCCCAAGTACTTGAATTCCAGCACCCATGCAAGATAACTGGAAGGAGTTCTTGTCTACTGGCTTCTGCCTGGCCCAGGGGAGTGGACCAGCAGATAGAAGACCTCTCTCTCTCTCTCTCTCTCTCTCTCTCCCCCTCCCTCCCTCCTTCACTCCCTCTCCCCCTCCCCCCTCCCCCTCCCTCTCCCTCTCCTTCTCCTTCTCCCTCTCCTTCTATCTCTCCCTGCCTTTCAAATAAAATAAATAAATCTAGAAAAGGAGAGAACATTTTTCTGAGTGGAAAAAAAATTATTAAAAACTCATGTATCATGATTTCATTTATATAACATTCTTGAAGCGGCTAGATTAGAGAGATGTCAAACAGATTAGTCATTGTCAGGGCTTAGGGATGCTGAGGGCAAGAGTTTGATCATAAAGAGGTGGAGACCCTGGACACAAAGGAGTAGTTCCACATCTTGATTGAGGTACTAGTTCCACAAAGCCACACCTATGATTAAATCACATAAAGTAATGCATTTTCTGATGATAACATATTCCCAGTTTTCATGTTTTCTTATGTAACCAATACCCATGGCAGGACACAGGATGAGATGGGCAGGTACTGACTTCGCAGTGTGTGAACGGATAATTACTTCAAAATAAAAAGTGGAAAAAGAAGACAGAATTTCAGGAAGGTGGTGTGGGGGTTGCTTCCCTGGAGAGGTAGCTCCTAGTTGGCTGAGGACATTCTTCAGAAAAGGGAGAAGATTTGACACAGAAGCTGAGAATAAATGCCTCGGGCCCACAGAGGTATCTGGTGGGCGTGCAAGGCAAGCACTGCACTCCACTTCTTGCATCAGTTCAAATGCACTTCTTTCTCATGTTGTTTCCTGCATACAGGCAGAGCTTCCCCAGGATCCCTGTGTGGTCACTGTATCTATCACGCAGCTTTTTATCACTGTAATGAAATGCCAGACACAGGCTATTTATGAAGGAAAAAAAGTTTATTTTGGTTCCTGATTTTGAAAGTTTACAGTCTAAGATTGGGTGAATATATCTGGTTTGGCTGTCTGGCTGTTTGAATGGCAATGGCATTGAGCCTGGGGAAGAAAAGTCACACAGTGACCCAGGAAGGAGAGAGAGACTCTGCCGGCCCTCAGGCTTTTAGAACCTTCTGAGGGAAATCCCCCAGTATACCTAAGGATGTCCCACTAGGCCCTGTTCTTAATTGGACTAAGTTTTCACCCTTACCAATATCATTAACGTAAGACCTTGGGGGTTTAAACTTCCAATATCTGCATGAGTTTGGGAGCCACATCCTGTTCAAACCTGGAACACACAAAGGAGGGCAGATGGGGTAAACCACAGCCCTCACATCTGCAGCTGTCCCTGGGGCAGCATCACTGGTGCTCATCGTCTTCCTCTCCCTCCCCTATTTTGGGTTTTCCTCCCCTTTGGCCAGCACATCTGGTCTTTGTGGCTTTGCTGCTATGTGTGAGCTACTGGTTGCTGTGCATGTCTGTTTGCAGCCACACAAGGACATGGGCACACACATGATGCCTAGGGGAGCACCGGGTGCCAAATGGGTTCCTTCCTGCTTGCATTCTGTAGCAACAATCCTACACATGCCCCTAAATGTAGATCAGGGGTTTTAAATTTGCCACTGAAGTAATTCCTTCCTATGCCTGCTGATCTATTGGCACAAAGGAGCCCAAAGTGATCAGGTGGGATGATGCCATGGTGGTGAAGATGCCAGCATCCCATTTCAGCGTACCTGGGTTTGAGTCTTGGCTCCACTTCTGACTCCAACTTCTAGCTAATGCAGACCCTGGGAGGCAACAGGTGATGGCTCAAGCAGTTGGGTCCCTGCCACCCACATGGAACACCTGGATTAAGTTCCCAGCCCCTGGGCTTCAGCTTAACCCAGTCCTAGCCATTGCAGTCCTCCTCACCCTTGCCCTTGCCCTTGCCCTCACCCTCGCCCTCCCTTCCCCCTCACCCTCGCCCTCTCTCTTTAAGAAAAATACCATGAAATCTGTTGTAAAAGTTTAGTCAAAATTTTACTGTGTCCTTTGGTGGAAGCATTTCTCGACTCGGGACCAGGACTTCTAGACCTAAAGAGGCTAGAAAGAAAGCATGAATTCCCCAAGTGGATCCCTGAGAGCACTGGCATTCTTTGTTTGCAGTCCCACGTCATACTTTTTAGGGGTGCTACATCATATAATGGCCATTGTTTTAAGGTACACACTGTGTTCCATACACACAGGGTTTCAGTCTCTAAGCTGCCTGTACCTGTGGGAGGCCTTCCCACTACTTGGTCCAGTTGGCAGCTTCTGGATAGTATGGTTCATGGTAGGACTGTGGACCCCATGGTTAAGTGCCCCCCACTGCACCTGCTTTGCTTTGAATCTCTTGTGAAATAATCTTATTCAGGATCCCATATTGGTAGATCAGACAATCTATGAGCTGGGGCATGGTGAAAAGGAAAGGCAAACCCCTTCATGGAGTTCATGGGCACAGTAACCCCCCTGTAAGCAAACCTGGGGCCCAGCTTCAATGTTGACATCTATTCCTCTGCTTCTGTATGAAAATAGGGGACTTAATAACACTTTGCAATAATTTTATCTTGGTACCAGCTTGGCCCCTATATCTAGCAGCTTTCACAATATCTGAGCATTCTCCCTCTCTCTGTGTATGACTATTCCAGCTAATTGTCCTAGGTTCCCTTGGGAAATAAGGGAACAATTAACGACTACATATTCTTTTTTCCATCAGTATTGAATTTACTTTATTGATTAATGTGGAAAACCCTTAGGAGTAGATAGACTCATGTTATCAACAGACAGCACAAATGACATTAAGCATATGAAAATATGCTCTGTCTCATTGGTGATATTTAAAATGTCACATAAGACAGTAAGACTGCGTTTCTCCCTATTTACTTTGTCATGGTTTAAAATGAGGCTAATGCACAGAACTGATTAAAATGTAGGAAAATACATCCTTTTCAGTCACTGCCAGTGAGAGCAGTATTGCACATCCCTTTCAGACCAGTGACCATGGAGTAACTTGTCAGACCGATCGTCCTTCTATAAACACAGGTCTGCCTTCCACGTCGAGTTTGCCTGGATTGGCTCCCTTGTTTGCAAGGATTGAGGACACTTTTCCCATATCCTCTCGTTCTGCTGCTTTCATCGGTTGGTCATCCTGCATTGTTCCAGTGGGTGTGCCAACAGCAGTACCAGCTGATGCAGAACTGCAGGTGTCCTGGATCCTCAAGCAGGAGTTGAAAGTCCTCCTGGCTGCTGTGTCCCATCTCCGTTCTCGTTTCGTTTTGTGAGAGTCTTCCTCATGTAGACCCCGTCTCCTTCCGTTGATAAGCTGTAAATATGAGAGCTGGCTGAGAACTGGAAAGGGATTTTGCTTTTCTGTTGGAGATCTGACCCCATTCTTGTGCTCACCTGCTCTTGATCCTTTTTGATGTTGTATATTAAGCAGGCTCTTGCTGGCTCTACTCTTTGCCTCTCAGGTGAGCGTGTTCTATAAGTCATCTGCCTGGATGCCTGCAGGTCAGGGCTCCTTGGCCACCTGGCCAGCCTCAGTGCCCTTTATAGTAATTTCACTTCCCTTTTTTCTTAAAGTACTGACATTGGTCTTTGCTAGGCTGGAATGTTAGTATCCGATCTCTCTCTCTCTCTCTCTCTCTCTTTTTAAAGATTTATTTATTTTAAAGACGGAGTTACAGAGAGAGGTAGAGACAGAAAGAGTGGTCTTCCATCTGCTGGTTCACTCCCCAGAGAGGGCCGCAACGGCTGGAGCTGCGCCGATCTGAAGCCAAGAGCCAGGAGCCTCTTCCGGGTCTCCCACGTGGGTGCAGGGGCCCAAGGACTTGGGCTACACTGGCCCCAGTATCCAATTTCTTAAAGAGAGCCCTGATGTATCATGGAATCTCCTACAGAAGACAGTCATCACTGAGTTTCTTGCTGTACTGTTGCTGGTTGCTGGCTGCCTAAAAGATTTCTTCTTCTTTTTTTTTTTTTAAGATTTATTTATTTATTTATTTGAAAGTCAGAGTTACACAGAGAAGGAGAGGCAGAGAGGTCTTCCATCTGTTGGTTCACTCCCCAGATGTCTGCAACAGCCAGAGCTATGCCTATCCAAAGCCAGGAGCCAGGAGCTTCTTCCAAGTCTCCCATGTGGGTACAGGGGCCCAAGGACTTGGGCCATCTTCTACTGCTTTCTCAGGCCATAGCAGAGAGCTAGATCGGAAGTGGAGCAGCCAGGATTCGAACCAGTGCCCATATGGGATGCCGGCACTGCAGGCAGTGGCTTAACCTGCTACATCACAGCGCCAGTCCCTATCTCATGCATTTTGTACATCACTCCCATTGATCCATCAGTTCTGAATCTTCCAGACATTTCCACCAGCTCATGTTGGCACATGTTAGCCAGGTGAATTCTATAATCTCTTTCTTTATACCACAGACCTGGTACTATCTGAGTTGTTCCATGTTGAGATTTTTTTAAAATATTTATTTTTTACTTCCATCTATTTGGAGGGATGGAGGGAGAGAAAGAAAAAGAGAGTACTGTCTATCTTCTAGTTCACTCCCCATTGTCCACAACAGCTGGGGCTGGGCTTTGCTGAAGCCAGGAGTTAGGGATTCATTCCCAGTTTTCCATGTAGGTGGGAGGGACCCAAGCTCTTAAGAAATCACTTGTTAACTCCCGGAGTATCCTTTAGCAGGAAGGGGCAGAGCCAGGACTCGAACTGAAGCACAGTGATATGGGATGCAGGCATCCCAAGTGCAGAGTCTTTTTTTTTTTTTGACAGGCAGAGTGGACAGTGAGAGAGAGAGAGAGAAAGGTCTTCCTTTGCCGTTGGTTCACCCTCCAATGGCCGCCGCGGCCAACGCGCTGCAGCCGGCACACCGCGCTGATCTGATGGCAGGAGCCAGGTACTTCTCCTGGTCTCCCATGGGGTGCAGGGCCCAAGGACTTGGGCCATGCTCCACTGCACTCTCTGGCCACAGCAGAGAGTTGGCCTGGAAGAGGGGCAACCGGGACAGAATCCAGCGCCCCGACCGGGACTAGAACCTGGTGTGCCGGCGCCGCTAGGTGGAGGATTAGCCTAGTGAGCCGTGGCGCCAGCCCCAAGTGCAGGGTCTTAGTCCACCCTTACGAGGATGGCCTGGGTCCAAGGAAAGGTAAGTGCGCCGCTGGCCCGTTCCCCAGCCTCCCAATCCCGGAGATAATCAGATGCAGCTGGGAGCCAAGTCTAGTAAGAACTCATTTATTTCGCGCATAACAAAGCCTTTTAAAGCACAAAACTGCAGAGTCATTGGGACAGGGCATAAGGACCAACCAATCACCTAAAAGATCATTTTACAGGGCGATTTTCATAGGACTAGCCATGTGTCTATACCCTGGTTATCAGTTGTTGCCACTTCCCCTGATGTTGTGAAGTCAATTAGTTTTAGTGGTAAACAACTTTGGATTCTGCCCACCTTACTTCCTTTGGGCGCCATCTTTGAATTACCTCATGTACCTAATTTCCCCGCACCACTCAGTCTTAACTGCTATCCTAAATGCCTGCCCCAGAGCTTATTTTTTGATTCCATTTTTACATGTACTTTTTTTTAAAAAAAGATTTATTGATTTATTTATTTCAAAGGCATAGTTACAGAGAGAGAGAGGGGAGAGAACTACCTGCTGGTGTACCCCCCAAATGACTGCAACAGCTAGGGCTAGGCCAGGCCAAAGCCAGGACATCAGAAATCTATCTGAGTCTCCCACATAGGTGGCAGGGGCCCAAGTAACTTGGGCCATCTTCCCTTGTTTTCCCAGGCGCATTAATAGGGAGCTGGATCAAAAGCAGAACAGTGGGGATTCAAATCATTGCTTATCTGCCCAGCCTCTCTCATGAAGTTTTTTGAAGCATTCTTATAGACTCTTTCCAGACTCAGGGACTCCTCTGTCCCTATTAGAGCATAGCGTGTGGTATACAGAGATAGGTCTGGCAGAGGTTTCTTTTTTTAAAAAAATTTTTTTTAAACTTTTTAAAAAAAAAATTATTTTATTTATTTGAGAGGTAGAGTTACAGACAGAGAGATGGAGAGACAGAGAAAAATCTCCCATCCTCTGGTTCAATCTCCAGAGGGCCATAATAGCTGGAGCTAGGATGATCCAGAGCCAGGAGCCAGGAGCTTCTTCTGGGTCTCCCATATGGGTGCAGGGGCCCAAGCACTTGGGCCATCTTCCTCTGCTTTCCCAGGCCATAGCAGAGAGCTGAATTGGAAGAGGTGCAGCCGGGACACAAGCCGATGCCTGTATGGGATTCTGGCGCTGTAGGCAGAGGCTTAGCCCATTAGGCGACAGTGCCAGTCCATGGTTTGGCGTTCTTTGAAGTTCTGCCATGACTGCAATTCAATGTGTGCAAGTTTTTCAGCCTAGCCAGCCCTCCAGCTACAGGAGATGAAAGTCTTTTTAAATGCTGCCAGGCGGACTCACTGACTTTCACCCTTGGCTTCAAATTGTTCATGGGGGCCAGTGCTGTGGTGTAACAGGTAAAATTGCCTCCTGCGGTGCCAGCATCCCATATGGGCGCTGGTTCAAAGCCAAGCTGCTCCACTTCTGATCCAGCTCTGCATGGCTTGGGAAATCAATGGAAGATGACCCACGTCCTTGGACCCCTGCACCCACTTGGGAGATGTAGAAGAAACTCCTGGCTCCTGCCTTTGGATCTGTCCATCTCCTGCCATTCTGGCCATTTGGCGAGTGAACCAGTGGATGAAAGACCTCTCTCTGTTTCTCTCTCTCTCTCTCTGTTTCTCAGCCTCTCTGTAACTTTGCCTTTCAAATAAATAAATCCTTAAAAGAAATAAATAGCCAGCGCTATGGCTCAATAGGCTAATCCTCCGCCTTGCGGCGCCAGCACACCGGGTTCTAGTCCCGGTCGGGGCGCCGGATTCTGTCCCGGTTGCCCCTCTTCCAGGCCAGCTCTCTGCTGTGACCAGGGAGTGTAGTGGAGCATGGCCCAAGTCCTTGGGCCCTGCACCCCATGGGAGACCAGGAGAAGCACCTGGCTCCTGGCTTCGGATCAGCGTGGTGCACCAGCCGCAGCGGCCATTGGAGGGTGAACCAACGGCAAAAGGAAGACCTTTCTCTCTGTCTCTCTCTCTCTCACTGTCCACTCTGCCTGTCAAAAAAAAGAAAAAAAAAAAAAAAGAAAAAAAAGAAAGAAATTGTTGAACAATGGAACCCTACCCTTGTTTCCTCTGAGTAGGCAGTGCCTAGCGGGAGACACCCAATTCCACACTGTTTGCTCCTAGATTCCACCAGCCCTTTCCAGTGCCAGAGACACCATGTGCACCCATGCAGCCCTTCCAAGTGTCCGTGCCCCATGGATGGCGATCAGAGTCTCAGTAATTATCTTGTTGCTACATACCAGGGTCTGCTTGCCCCTCTTGCCACCAGCAATGGGTACTTCCTGCCACCTGGTTGGAGAGTGCCTCCATCCTGGAGTTTGCTTCCTAGGCTACTTGTGGTCCCAAGCATCTGGGTTGGTTTCTCTAAGAATCAGAGCCCAAGATACAGGGTTGTTGTTCAAATGAATGGTGGGAGATGAAGGAGGCAAGGCAAGACTGGCAACAGTCAAGCAGGGATATGATCTAGTCTGAGCCTGATATTGTGGGATCACCTTAGAACCAGGCAGAAACTCCCAACCGGAAGCAAGGGAGCCTGCCTCTTAAGTGCACACCCTCTGCCCCCATAGCTGTCCCTGGCTTTGCAAGGAGCACAGCCTGTCTTGTTCTCTTCTCCTTCTCAGAAACCTGAATCAAGGGAAAGGAGATTCTTAGCCTCAGGGGCAAGAAGAGATTTGGGCATGACCCTAATTTCTCTGGAAAATGATTTCAGGCTTGCAGACATTTTAATCCATGTCTCCCATGCCATCTCTGCTGGGTGGCTGTCGGCACCAGGACAGTGAAGAGGCCTGGCCAAACGCAGCTGTGGGGCTGGGCTTGCTCTGTAGGATCCTGAGGTTGACAGGCACCCCCAGAAACTGTGTTTGTCCCTCTTGATTCCCAGGATGTACACAACATGCTCAGTAATTACTGAGTGAGTTACAGAATCAACATGGAACCCAGACCGGCGCCGTGGCTCACTAGGCTAATCCTCCGCCTTGCGGCGCCGGCACACAGGGTTCTAGTCCCTGTCGGGGCGCCGGATTCTGTCCCGATTGCCCCTCTTCCAGGCCAGCTCTCTGCTGTGGCCAGGGAGTGCAGTGGAGGATGGCCCAAGTGCTTGGGCCCTGCACCCCATGGGAGACCAGGAGAAGCACCTGGCTCCTGGCTTTGGATCAGCGTGGTGCGCTGGCCGCAGTGCGCCGACTACAGTGCGCCGGCCGCGGCGGCCATTGGAGGGTGAATCAACGGCAAAGGAAGACCTTTCTCTCTCTCTCTCTCTCTCACTGTCCACTCTGCTTGTCAAAAAAAAAACATGGAACCCAGAGAACTTGGGGTATCGGAACCAATTCTGTTTCTTCCCTCAGATGCTGTGGGTGGGTGTGAGAGGCAGGGATGATGGAGAAGGAGGGGGGTACAGTGGTCCCAAACCTGCTCTTTTGGAGTCAGGCAGACCCAAGTTGGAATCCTAGTAATGAGTCTTAGGAATAGGGTGACTTTGGGCAAGTGACAACTTCTCTGGGCCTTGGTTCCCCCTTCTGCATATACACTCTGAAGGGTTGATGTGAGAGTTAAAGGAGACAGCGTGTGGAATAGACAGCTCTGTCCCAGGCATTTAGGGACTGCTGAGTCAGTGCCAACTACAGTTGATAGTGGAGCATTGTGTGAATTTGTGGGTAGCATGATAGAGCAGAAGAACCCCAGACTTTAATGTCAAAGAGAACTGTCTTACATCTCTGTCACTTCCTGGTTATGTGACTGTGGCCAACTGCCTTCCCTTCTCTGAGCACAGGTGACCTCCAGGGCCAAGAAGGGGACATATACCTGCAGTTCAGATGGCTGGCTCGAAAGGCATCCAGTTCACAAATTACAGCTCCCAGTTGACACTCAGCTATGCCAGCTTTCAGTCTCCTCATTTTACAACAACATAGTATGCAGCCCACGCCTTTATTTTCTCTCATGTGGCTTGAGGCCAAAGCTGGTAATTAGCCTTTTAAAGTTTCTCAAGGATTGGAAAGTAGGGCATGGAAGGGTGAGAGCATTAATTAATTGTTCACTTTTGAAGGCGGAGTACTCCTGCATTCCAAAGAGCTAAATAGTGGTTGGAACAGAAATGTATAGGATGAAGTAAGCAAAGATAGCAAGCTCAGAGCAGAGCGGCTGTCTTCACAGCAGGAGATGTGCCCGACTGACCTTAGGACTGTCTGCTTCTGTTAACCCTGTGCTCTGATGATGATGGAAGGGAGGAGGAGGACTCACTGAGCACTGACTCTCTTCTAGGCGAGGGCTAGGCACCTGACGGAGTGTATTTCTTCAATCTTAACAACCCTATGAAGAGAATATTATTATCCCTGTATTTTGTTTTGTGAGGCTTTAAAAAATGGCTCAATAGGCTAATACTCCGCCTGTGGCGCCGGCACACCGGGTTCTAGTCCCAGTCGGGCGCCGGATCCTGTACTGGTCACTTCTCTTCCAGTCCAGCTCTCTGCTGTGGCCCAGGAGGGCAGTGGAGGATGGCCCAGGTCCTTGGGCCCAACACCCGCATGGGAGACCAGGAGAAGCACCTGGCTCCTGGCTTCAGATCAGCACGGTGCGCCAGCCGCAGCGGCCATTGGAGGGTGAACCAATGGCAAAGGAAGACCTTTCTCTCTCTCTCTCTCTCTCACTGTCCACTCTGCCTGTCAAAAAAAAAAAAAATTACTACCAGTAGGAGTAGCTTGCATGGGATGAGGGGTGTCCTGGGCTGTGAGGAAGTGGTGACAACTGGAGTAATGGAAGAAAAGGAGTGGGTTTGGAGGCCAGGCCCATGGGGGCCTCAGGTGCACAATCTGGGGTTGGCTAGCCTTGAGAAAGCAGTTATGGCAAGCCACAGACAGGCTCCAATAAGATGAAGAAATTCTTGGAAGTCCAGATGTGCATTTCTGTTGAGGTTATCAAGGATATCGAGGTGGTTCTAGTTTGTATTAATGAAGCTCAGGAGTGCCATCTAGGAGAGGATGAATTTATCATCCCTGCCAGCCCATACCTGGTAAACAGCCCTCAGGGACTTTGCATACCACTCAGTCCCCGGATGATTAGATTTTATTAATTAATTTATTTTTTATTCATTTATTTTGGAGCTGTAGCATAGTGGGTAAAGCCACTGCCTGCAGTGCCAGCACCCCATGTGGGCACCAGTTTGAGTCCCAGCTGCTCCACTTCTGATCTAGCTCTCTACTGTGGCCTGGAAAAGCAGTAGAAGATGGCCCAAGTCCTTGGGCCCCTGAACCCGGGTGGGAGAATCATAAGAAGTTCCTGGCTCCTGGCTTTGGATTGGCTCAGATCTGGCTGTTGAGGCTATCTGGGGAGTGAACCAGTAGATGGAAGACCTCTCTCAGACCTCTCTCGCTCTCGCTCTTACTCTCGCTCTCGTTCTCACTCTGCCTTTCAAATAAATAAGTCTTTTTTTTTTTTTAAAGAAACATTTATTTATTTACTTGAAAGCTGAGTTACAGGGAGAGGAAGAGACAGAGAAATTTTCTATCCCCTGGTTCACTCCCCAAATGCCTGCAATGGCCAGGCTGAAGCCATGAGCCTGAAGCTTCTTCTGGGTCTTCCACATGGCTACAGGGGCCCAAGTGCTTGGGCCATCTCTCACTATTTTTCCAGGTGCATTAGCAGGGGGCTGGACTGGAAGTGGAGCAGCCAGGACTCAAACTGGTGCCCATATTGGATGCCAGCATCTCTCAGAGGGTAGCTTTACCTGCTATGCCACAATGCTGGCCCTGTGATTATACATTTTTGCTGGGTTGGAGTTGGGGGAGGCACAGGTGGTTCCAGTTGAATGTGGTGCAGAGAAATGTCTATTATCCATATTTACAGATAGAGAAACTTGCGAGACTGCTAGCTGGGAAGAGACATGCTGCATGAGAATAATTGTCTGAGTGCAGACTCTCATACCACAAGCAGCACCACGCTCTGTGGCATGGGTTTCCCGAGACCCAGCTCTCCATGGACAGGGCCCCTGAGAGGCTTCTCAGAGAAATGGCAAACTCTTATTGCCACTTTTATAAAAAAAAAAAATCTCACCTAGAAGCTATACTTAGAGGAAATGCTTTTGCAATAGTTTTTCTTATTGTTCCTAAGCGTTATGGGGCTACTTCAAAGGGCTTACGAAAAATGGAATTCAAAAAGAAGTTTAAGAGTAGATATTGTGGTACAGCAGGCTTGGCTGATGTTTGGGATGCCCTGCAAAGTACTACATCAGGCCACTGCTTGTGATGCTGACCTCCCTTATCTGAGTGCTGGTTCATGTCCCAGGTACTCTGCTAGTGATCCAGCTCCCTGCTAATGTGTCTGGAAGGGTAGTGGAAGATGGCCCAAGTACTTGGGTTCCTGCTATGCATGTGGGAACCACAGTGGAATTCCTGGCACCTGGCTCAGCTTCAGCTATTGTGGGCCTTTGGGAAGTGAACTAGCAGATGGAAGATCTCTCTCGTCCTGTCTCTCCTTCTCTGTCTCTCTGCCTTCCAGATAAATAAATAAACTTTGACAACAATTTCTAATGTTCAAAGACTTCAAATAATCAATTCCCCCAGGAGACCTCTGTCCTGCCTCTCTGTGTCTTCCTACTCTTACTCAGAGAGTGGAGGATTTGCCACACATCTCAAGTGGCTGCATTCCTGGATCCCCAGTCTTCTGTGTACCATGCTCTGTGTGTTCTTCACTCCTGAGATTGTTGGGGAGACCTTCCACAACTGAGCATGTCATTGAGCTTCCCTTTCACTCACTTGACTGGCAGGCTGGCTTTGTATATGGGTTTTGATTGGTAATAATTTTCCATCAGAATTTTGAACTCTGTTGAAAAAGTAGGTGTAATTATGACTGTCATTTTTGTATGTGAGTATATTTTTTTCTTTCTACATTCTTTTGCAATTTTTTTCTTTTTCCCAATATGATAAGTACAATGAGATTTCATAATAATGAAATTTTAGAATGAGTCTTTGTGGAATTTTTTTAAATCAAAATATTTGAGAGGCAGAAACATACAAACACATATATCTATCTATTTATGTATCTGTGTATAGGTATAGATATACGATTGAGAGAGAGAGAGAGCTCCCACCTGCTGGTTTGCTCTCAGATGCTCCCCAGGTGCCCACAGTGGGGCTGAATGAAATCCGGGTCTCCAGTGTGGGTGGCAGGGACCTAACCACGTGAACTGTCACCATTGCCACCAGGGGCTGCATTTGTAGGAAGTCAGAATTGGGAGAAGTCAGGCATTAAACTCAGGCACTGTAATGTGGGTTTCAGGCGTCTTAATCAGTAGGACAAAGGCCTGCCCCTTGGATGGATTTTTTTTAATAAAGATTTATTTTATTTATTTACTTGAAAGTCAGAGTTACACAGAGAGAGATGGAGAGGCAGAGAGAGAGAGAGAGGTCTTCCACTTGCTGATTCACTCCTCAGATGGCCACAATGGCCGGAGCTGTGCCAATCCGAAGCCAGGAGCCAGGAGCTTCCTCTGGGTCTCCCATATGGGTGCAGGAGCCCAAGTACTTGGGCCATCTTCTACTGCTTTCTCAGGTCTTAGCAGAGAGCTGGATTGGAAGTGGAGTAGGACTCGAACTGGCACCCATATGGGATGCTGGCACTGCAGGTGGCTGCTTTACCCTCTATGCCACAGCGCTGGTCCCTGGAGGGATTTTTAGTCAACAAAACTCATGGGCCTTAATGCTGGGCCATTCAATTTACAGCAGAAAAGCTCTGTCACCTGACCTCTACTTAATTGTCTTGATACATTAACGTAAAACTTTCTCTGAAAAACATCTTTTCTAATGCCCACAACATCCTAAATGCTCACTGTGGGTAGGAGGACCCACAGATCGTGTTCTTCTCATTGACTGAATTATATGTTTACTAGCATCGTTCAGTGGCATTTGTTCCCAAATCTGATAGTGCCAATTACATTTGTTACAATAATTATTTAATTAGTTTAAAATTGCAGCTACTAATACACAAGACTTTGAGAAGACAGTTGCTACCATGAAAACAAAGTTGAAAATTTTGGGGAAAAAATGGTAAAGGCAAGTTGCTTACATCGAAGCCTGAGAAAACAAAAATTCCAGCATAACACAGCACTCCATTTGCTTTGAAAGCGGCTTTAAGTTCTTGCTCCTCCTCCTCTTCTTCTTTTAAGATTTATTTATTTATTTAAAAGTCAGTGTCACAGAGAGGGAGAGGCAGAGAGAGAAAATTTGATCTGCTGGTTCACTCCCCAAATGGCCTCAACTGCCAGAGCTGGGCCAATCCGAAGCCAGGAGCCAGGAGCCTCTTCCAGGTCTCGCCCGTGAGTGCAGGGGCCCAAGCACTTGGGCCATCCTCCACTTCTTTCCCAAGCACATTAGCAGGGAGCTGGATTGGAAGTGAAGTAGCCAGAACTCGAACAGGTGCCCATATGGGTTGCTGCATTGTAGATGGCAGCTTTACCCGCTATGCCACGGCACTAGCCCCCAAATTCTTGCTCTTTTTTAAAGAAATTGGAATTGAAAATCTTAAATAATACTCTATAGGGAATATGTTGCAATTAGCGTAGAGATCCAGTTCTCAGATCCATACTCAAAGCTATATCCTTGACTTTGGATTGAAAGATTAGTGGATGAATGTACATTTATGTGGTTTAAGATAAAAATAAAGTGCTAAAATAAGTGAAGAAATCTGGCAGATTTCTTTAGCTCAGTGACCAAAGCTGACATCACCAGTACTGGGTCACACTGACATCCTGATGGGATATAAAGAGAAGCACATTGTTGTGACTTCCTTGGTATTTCTGCCAAGAAGGCAAAGCTTCATTCTAACTCAGAGGGTACATGAAATAAACACAAGTTGAGGGACATTCTATAAAATAACTGACTTACAGAATTCAAAAATGTCATCATCAAGACAATGAATGGTTGATTAATGGAAACTGAAGAGACACAGCAACAAGATGAAGTGTGTAACCCTGCACACCTTTTTAACAACATTTTCAGGCATTGTGGTGTAGCAGGTTAACCCTCTGCTTGCAACACTGGCATCTTGTATGGGAGTGCAGGCTCAAGAGCTGGCTGTTCCACTTCTGATCCAGCTCCCTGCTAACGTTTCTGGGAAAACAGCAAAAGATGGCTGGAGTGCTTGGGTCCTTGCCACCCAGATGGGAAACCTGGATGGAGTTCCTAGTTCCTGGCTTTGACCTGGCCCAGCCCCGTTGTGGCCATCTGGGGAGTAAACCAGTGGATGGAAGATCTATTTTTCTCTTCTCTGTTACTCTGCCTTTCAAAGAAATAAAATAAAAAATTTTTTAAAAGAGAACATTTTCAGAACAATAAAGAATTTCTAGGACAATAGATTAAATTTCAATATACACTATGGATTAGATAATAAATATATCAATGTTGAATGTCCTTATTTTGGTAATTATTCATGATTATGTCCACAAATGTCCTTATTCATAGGAAATATAGTCTGAAATCTCTAGGGGTAAAGGAGCATGATATCTCCATGTTTTCTAGGAGTTGAGAAAAATGATATAAAAACATATTGGGAGAATTTTAAAGACAAAGAAAATGGGCTAAGTGTAAACAACTGGTGAATCTGGGTAAAGGGTGTTCAGGAGTTTTTTGTATTACTCATGTGACCTTTCTGTACAGTGCAGTGATGCAAAATCCAAAGTTCTAAAGATGCTGAAGGTAAATATTTATTGCCATAATCCACTATGATTAATTATTTAGATAATCAAATTCTCTCTTAATTGGCCAATGCCAGACCTTTCAGGGAAGGTTGCACTACCAGGTTGTGTTCCATGGGCAAAGGTTGTGTGTGGGAGAGCCAAGAGCAGAAGCAGAGGCTGGATGGTGATGATGTTGTGCCTAGTGTAAAGATCTTGAATTCTGGTGAGCTGCTGAAGGATTGTTCAGCGTGCAAGTTGTGGGAGCCCCGTTGTATTTCAGAACGATCACTCTGCAGCCAGAATACACTGTAAGTAGGACAGGGAAAGGGAAGATTGAAGCTCACTGTAGTGATTTAAAAGAAGGGCAATAAGGTCATGCGCTGTATGTGGGCAGTGGGTACCTGTAAAAGAAATAGGTGGTGGGACTGAGGTCCACTTTAGAGGTGAACTCACCCGCTCGGGCAACTGGCTGACAAGCACACAGAGGGTATGAGGAAGTGCCAGCCAACTCTCAAGTTACTTTCTTATTTTTTTTTAAATTTATTTTATTTATTTGAAAGACAGAATTACAGAGAGAGGTTGAGACAGAGAGAGAGGTCTTCCATCCGCTGGTTCACTCCCCAGATGGCCACAATGGCCAGGGCTGTGCCAATTCAAAGCCAGGAGCCAGAAGCTTCTTCCAGGTCTCCCACATGGGTGCAGGCACCCAAGGACTTGGGCCATCTTCTACTGCTTTCCCAGGCCATAGCAGAGAGCTGGATCAGAAGAGCAGCCAGGACTAGAACCGGTGCCCATTTGGGATGCCGGCACTTCAGGCCAAGGCTTTAACCTGCTATGCCACAGCGCTGGCGCCTCAAGTTACTTTCTTAGGTGACTAAGTACCTGGTGATACCATTAATCTACTGCAAACTTCAGTAGGAGAAAGAGCATGGGAGCAGAGTGAATGGGAAGGGCAAGTGCATGAATTCAAGGTGGACCTGAAGACCCTATGGGCATCCAGATAAATGGAGCTGGAGTTATCTGTAGGTCATCAGCCCCTCAGGTTATGACATACCAAAAATGTGATTCTTGATGAAATATAGAAATTTTGACAGATTGCTTTCCTGTTTAGCTAGACTGGTTTTGTTTTTGGTTTTTTTTTTTTTTTGTTTTGTTTTTTGTTTTTTTTTTTTACCATCACTCACAGACAAAATCTTTGATGTGTTTGAAAGGGGCTTGTTATAAATAACAAAGACATTCTTTTTTTTTTTCTTTAAACTTTCACTGAGTTTTAGGAGCTCTATGCCAGCGAATAAAGACCAAAATACCTGTTTCTTATTAAATCACAATATCACAGGCAGACTTTGAGTACAGCAGGATCTGTTCTGTAAAGGGGTGGGCCTCATCCCATCAACTGAGGGCTTTAGAAGAACAAAGACAGTGGTGCTCTGTAGAAGCAAGGATTCTGCCTGCTAGACACGTTCAGAACTGAGGTTGCAGGGGCCTTGCCTGAGCTCTTTTCTTTTTCTTTTTTTTAAAGATTTATTTATTTATTTTTAATCTGCAAAAATCCCTTTTTATTTATTTTTAATTTATTTTTTAAGGAATACAAATTTTAAAAGTACAACTTGAGGAGTATAGTTATTCTTCCCACCATACCTGCCCTCCCACCCACACTCTCACCCTACCTCCTCCTCACACTCCCCTTGCCAGTCCCATCCTCCATTAAGATTCATTTTCAATTAACTTTGTACACCAAGACCAACTCTGTACTAAGTAAAGATTTCAACAATTTGCACACAAACACACACACACAAAAACTGTTTGAGAACTAGCTTTATAGTTAACTCTCATAATATAACTCATTGAGGACAGATGTCCTGCATGGGGAATTAGTGCACAGTGACTCCTGTTGTTAATTTAACAATTAACACTCTTTTTTAAAAATTTTTTTATTTTATATTTTTTTTGACAGGCAGATTTAGACAGTGAGAGAGAGACAGAGAGAAAGGTCTTCCTTTTCCGTTGGTTCACCCCCTGAAATGGCTGCTATGGCCAGTGTGCTGCACTGATCCAAAGCCAGGAGCCAGGTGCCTCCTCCCGGTCTCCCATGCAGTGCAGGGCCGAAGCACTTGGGCCACCCTCCACTGCCTTCCCGGGCCACAGCAGAGAGCTGGACTGGAAGAGGAGCAACTGGTACAAAATCTGGCACCGCAATGGGACTAGAACCCGGGGTGCTGGTGCAGCAGGCGAAGGATTAGCCAAGCCAAGTGAGCTGTGGCGCCGGCCACAGTTAACACTCTTATGTATGACATCAGTGACCACATAAGGCTCTTGATATAAGCTACCTAGGCTATGGAAACCTTTTGAGTCCACAAACTCCATAATGTTTGGACAAGGCCATAAGCAAAGTGGAATTTCTCTCTTCCCTTTAGAGAAAATTACATCCTTCTTTGATGGCCACTTCTTTCTGCTGGGCTCTCACTCACAGAGATCCTTCATGTAGAACATTTTTTTGCCACAGTGTCTTGTCTTTCCCTGCCTGAAATGCACTCTTGGGCTTTTCAGCCAGACCAGGAAGACTTAGAGGCCAATTCTGAGGTCAGAGTGTTACTTAGAGCGATTGTTATTCTATGAGTATGCTGTGTGGACTGCTTCCCATGTTGGAACATTCTCTCTTTTTAATTCTATCTATTGTTACTACCAGGCAGTTAATCCTATTTATATGATTACTTTAATACTTAATTCTATCCATATGTTTACTTTAGCACTTAATATGATCAATTTAACAACTAAGATGGCATTTTTATCACAAAGCTTAATGGGATTTGGAGTCCCATGACAAGTTTAAACTGTGCCCTTAGAAATAATTCCATAGGAATGTATGCAGAATTATACAGCTTTCCAGTTACAAACTTCCTCCTCCCTCTTTTATTCTCTTATTTTTTACTGAGATCTACTTTTAATTAACTTTATACACATATGATTAACTTTATGTTAAGTAAAGAGTTCAACAAATATTATGAAGAAAAAAGAAAAAACAAAAAAACTGTTCTTCGACATTAAGAAAAGGGCAGCTCTTTCCACTGGGATCTCACTCGCAGAGATCTTTTGCCAGAGTGTCTTGGCTTTCCATGCCTGAAATACTCTCATGAGCTTTTCAGCCAGCTCCGAATGCCTTTAGGGCTGATTCTGAGGCCAGAGTGCTATTTAGGACATCTGCCATTCTATGAGTCTGCTGAGTATCTCACTTCCCATGTTGGATCACTCTCCCCTTTATTTACTCCATCGGTTAGCGTTAGCAGGTACTAGACTTGTCTATGTGCTCCCTTTGACTCCCAGTCCCTCCACCATGACCAACTGTAAACTGAAACTGATCACCTGGAACAGTGAGACAGCATTGGTACATGCCACCTCGACGGGATTGAATTGGAATCCCCTGGTATGCTTCCAACTCCACCACAGGTCATCAAAGAAGGAGGTACCTTTCTCTGAAGGGAGGAGAGAACCTCCACTTTGACTATGACCTTGTCTAAACAAGATAAGAGTCGGAGAACTCAGAGGGCTTCCATAGCCTTGGAAACTCATGACTGGAGCATAGGGAGATTACTGATGCCATAGACAGGAGTGTCAATTGGTAAAGTCAACAACAGGAGTCACTGTGCACTTACTCCTCATGTAGGATCTCTATCCTTAATGTGCTGTACATTGAGATTTAATGCTATAACGAGTACTCAAGCAATATATTTCACTTTGTGTTTCTATGGGGGTGCAAACTGTTAAAATCCTTACTTAATGCATACTAAACTGATCCTCTGTAAAAAAAAAAAAAAAAAAGAAAAAAAAAAGAAAAAAGAAATTATCAATTCCCAACTTGACTCTCACTGGGATTAAACATGACAATAGGTCTGCTCTGATTTCATCATCATTTAAAAAAAATCATCTATTATTTTTCACTTTATGTTTCTGTGTGGGAGCAAACTGTTGAAATCCATACTTAATGTATACTAAGCTGATCTTCTGTATATTAAGATAATCGAAAATGAATCTTGATGTGAATGGAAGGGGAGAGGGAGTGGGAAAGGGGAGGGTTGTGGGTGGGAGGGACGGTATGGGGGGGAAGCCATTGTAATCCATAAGTCGTACTTTGGAAATTTATATGCATTAAATAAAAGTTTAAAAAAAAAAAAGACAATGAAAAAAAAAAAAAGAAAAGGGCAGCTCAAGTCATCCCTTCTCAAAGTGTCAATTTTACTTATCAGATTTTGTTTAGGTGCTCTACTATTTCTCACAGATCAGGGAGAACATATTGTATTTGTCCTTTTGGGACTGGCTTATTTCACTAAGTATGATGCTTTCCAGATTCATCCATTTTGTTGCAAATGACTGGATTTCATTTTTTTAACCACTGTGTAGTATTCCATAGTGTACATATCCCATAATTTCTTTATCCAGTTTTCAGTTGATGGGCATTTAGGTTGATTCCATGTCTAGCTATTGTCAATTGAGCTGCAATAAACATGAAGGTGAAGATAACTCTTTTGTTTACTGATTTCATTTCCTTTGGGTAAATTCCCAGGAATGGGATGGCTGGGTCATATGGTAGGTCTATATTCAGATTTCTGAGGTATATCCATACTGTCTTCCTTAGTGGCTTTAACAGTTTACATTCCCGCCAACAGTGGATTAGGATACCTTTTTGCCACATCCTCGCCAGCATTTCTTGTTTGTTGATTTCTGTATGAAAGCCATTCCAGCAGGGGTGGGGTGAAACCTCATTGTGGTTTTGATTTGCATTTGCCTGACAGCTACTGATCCTGAACATTTTTTCATGTGTCTGTTGGCCATTTGGATTTCCTCTTTTGAAAAATGTTTAAGTCCTTGGCCCATCTCTCTCTCTTTTTTAAAAAGATTTATTTATTTATTTGAAAGTCAGAATTAAACACACACACATACACACACACACACACAGAGGAGGCAGGTAGAGAGAGAGGTTCAATTCCCAATTGGCTGCACTGGCTGGAGTTGCGCTGATCCAAAGCCAGGAGCCAGGAGCTTCCTCCTAGTCTCTCACATAGGTGCAGGGGCCCAAGGACTTGGGTTATCCTCTACTGCCTTCCTAGGCCACAGCAGAAAGCTGGATTGGAAGAGGAGAAGCCAGAACTAGAACTGGCACCCATATGGGATGCTGGCACCGCAGGCAGCGGCTTTACCTGCTGCACCACAGCGCTGGCCCCAGCCCATCTCTTAACTGGATTGTTTGTTTTGTTGTTGTGGAGTTTCTTGATCTCTTTGTAGATTCTGGTTATTAATCCTTTATCATTTGCATAGTTTGCAAATGATTTCTCCCATTCTGTTGGTTGACTCTTAACTTTGCTGAGTGTTTCTTTTGCCATTCAGAAACTTCTCAATTTGGTGTAATCCCATTTATTAATTTTGATTTGACTGCCTGTGCCTCTGGGGTCTTTTCCAAGAACTCTTTGCCTGTTTCAATGTCTTGTCCCCAATGTACTCTAATAATTTGATGGTGTCAGGGTTGTAGATTTAGATCTCTAATCCATGTTGAGTGGATTTTTGTGTAAGGTGCAAGGTAGGGGTCTTTCTTCATACTTCTGCATGTGGAAATACAGTTTTCCCAGCACCATTTGTTGAAGAGACTGTCCTTGCTCCAGGGAGTGGTTTTAGCTCCTTGGTCAAATCTAAGTTGGTTGTAGATGTTTGCATTGAATTCTGGTGTTTCTGTTCTGTTCCATTGGTCTATCTAATTTTGTACCAGTACCAGGCTGTTTTGATTATAACTGCCTTGTAGTGTGTCTTGAAATCTGGTATTGTGATGCCTCCAGCTTTGTGTTCATTGTATAAGATTGCTTTAGCTATTCACGATCTCCTGTGTGCTGGAGTCCAGCTCCAGCCAGTCCATGGGTTGCCAAAGGTGTGAGAGGTATTGGTGTAAGAAGAAATGAGAGATACACTCCCAGCAAGGCTGAAGGCATGGCTCTAGCTCTTGAGCACCAGACTTTATTTTTATATCATAAGTCACATAATGATTCTTTCTTCTTACAATAACAAAATCTGTTGTCCATTTTCTTAGAACCATTGACCTTGTATTTTATGTTGCCTCTAGACTCTATGTCTGTATCTAGTTTCAATTTCTTTGATTTTCATAGGCATATTCAGAGCATGGGTTACAATCACAGAGAGGTGTGAAACAATGGGCTGCCCACACAAGCCAAGGCCTGGAATGCTGCCAAGCTATGCAGAAATTGGTTACACAAGCTAGAACAGTACCTTCCTAATCTAATCTTTACTAGAAGCCCCAATGTTCAAAGCAGGCCCTTTTTTAAATGTATCCCCTCTTTTGCAGTTCTTTCTGTAACTCTAATTTCTTTATTGTACTTATCTAAAGGTTCACTTAGATCTATTCTGCAGTTTTGACATCCTAACTCTTGTATTTGTTGCACATATTGAATTAAAGCTTTAATAACATTTATCTTTGTTCTAGTGGGAAGGATACACCAGGGAGCCTGTTGCCTTTTAATTATTTCCCACAAACAGCTCAACCTTGTGTAAAGCATCAACCCCTTCTCCTACGCTAACGTTTGGCTTGGTTAAATTCTACAAAGCAATGGACATTTTGGGGATTATGAGACTAAGCACTCTTCTCTAAAATTAGAAATATAGCAGTCATTAGCAGGACCACCAGGAAGTTCTGGCTTTCTTATCCAGAGTTGTAATTCCCAAGAAACCTAAAACCACCACAGCTGTGATTCTCACACCTTGCTGAGACAGACCTTCTGCTGTGACTTTGTCAGCCAGCCGCAGTTGCCTTGGTCTCACCACCTGTGCCTCCATATGAATTTCAGCATCATCTTTCTAGATCTGAGAAGAATGTCTTTGGTATTTTGATTGGTATCACATTGAATCAATAAATTGCTTTGGAAGAATAGACATTTTAATGATATTGATTATTCCAATCTATGAACATGGAAGATTTGTCCATTTTTTGTATCTTCTATTTCTTTCTTTAATGTATTATAATTATCATCATAGAGATCACTGACATCCTTGGTTAAATTAGTTCCAAGGTGCTTGATTGTTTTTTTGTAGCTAGTGTGAATAGAATTGATCTTAGAAGCTCAGTCTCATCCTTGGCATTTTTCTGTGTATACAAAGGCTGTTAATTTTTGTGTATTGACTTTATATCCAGCTAGTTTACCAAAACTCTTCTAGGAGTTCCAACAGTCTCTTGGTGGAGACTTGGATTCCCTGTATATAGAACCGTGTCATCTGCAAACACAGATAGTTTGACTTCCTCCTTCCCAATTTGTATCCCTTTGATTTCTTTTTCTTGCCTAATGCCTCTTGCTAAAATTTCCAGGGCTATATTGAATAGCAATGGTGAGAATGGGCATCCCTGTCTGGTATCGGGTCTCAGTGGGAATGCTTCCAACTTTTCTCTATTCAAAATGATGCTGGCTGTGGTTTGTCATAAATTGTTTTGATTGCGTTGAGGAACATTCCTTCTATACCCTATTTGCTTATAGTTTCCATCATGAAAGGTGTTGTATTTTATCCAATGCATTCTCTGCATCTATTGAGATAATCATATAATTTTTGTTCTGTAGTTTGTTAGTATGATGTATCACATTAATTGATTTGTAAGTGTTAAACCATCTCTGCGTACCAGGGATAAATCCCACTTGGTCTGGGTGGATGATCGTTCTAATATGTTGTTGGATTTGATTGGCTAGAATTTTGTTGAGGATTTTTGCATCTATGTTCATCAGGGAAATTGGTCTTAAATTCCCTTTCTCTGTTGCATCTTTTTCAGGTTTAGCAATTAAGGTGATGCTGGTTTCATAGAAAGAATTTGGGAGGATTCCCTCCCTTTCTATTGTTTTGAATAACTTGAGAAAAATTGGAGTGAGTTCTTCTTAAATGTCTGGTAGAATTCAGCAGTGAAACTGTCTGGTCCTGGGTTTTCTTTGTAGGGAGGGCCCTTATTACTGATTCAATTTCCATTTTGATTATGGGTCTGTTTAGGTTTTCTATGTTTTCATGGCTCAATTTTGGTAGGTTGTATGTGTCCAGGAATCTATCCATTTTTTTTTTCTATGTTTCCGAGTTTGTTGGCACACAGGTCTTTGTAGTAATTTATGACAATTCTTTTTATTTCTGTGGTATCTGATGTTAGTATCCTGTAGATTCCAAACAGTGTTTTTTTAGTTTTCTGATTTCTTCTTTTTGTTTGGTTTGACTGTTTAATTTCCTGTGCTTTGTCTTCTACATCTGATAGTCTTTCTTCTGCTTCATCATTTCTGTTGTTAAGGTTTTCCACTGCATTTCTTATTTGTTCTATTGAATTCTTCATTTCATTTTGATTTCTCTTTGAGATCTCAATTTCATGGGAGAAATTTTCTTTCATGTCCTGTACGGATTTCAGTAGCTTGTGCATTTACTTCTGATTACTTCTATGTAATCTCATGATCAATTTTTTGGATTCCATTTCTTGCATTTCTTCTGTCTCATCATCTTCACAATCTGGTATTGAAGTGTTATGTTCTTTTGGGGGTGTCTTGTTGTCTTCCTAATTCTTGGTTCTTGAATCAGTGCATTTGTCGTTCAGCATTTGTGGACATACTTATTGATTATTTCTTCTTCTGCTGCTGCTGCTGCTGCTGCTATGGCGGCTTTTATTGTTGTACTATGACTCTGTAGATAAGTGGAGTAAATGCTTTCAGTGAATATCTAGAGGTTTGTAGTGGGTGTGGCCAGGGAGTTCTGTTCAGTTCTGCAGGGTGAAGGGCATGTCTAAGGTGACACACCCAGGTTTGGCATGGTAAATCTCTCTCTCTCTTTTTTTTTTTAATCAGAAAGGAAGTTTATTCTGCTCAGCTGAGTGCCCCTCCTCAAAGTAGACCAGTTCCTGAGCGCTAGCCCCAGTGGGTATAATAATCGTCCATGCTGCCCCAAGGACCACACAAAGGATCTGTGCAGTTGTCAGTGTAAGTTCAGATTCCCCAGCAATGTCCCTCAACAGATAAGCAGGAAGCCCTGAGTGTCGGAGTCTCCCACTGTGCTGCCCAAAGTCCCAGCCGCACCATGAGCCTCCCACACAGCCTCAGTTGTTTCTTTACAGTCCCAGCATAGAAGCCTTCCACAGTCATGAGCTCCCAGCCTCCCGTTATTCCTCCCCACCAGAGTCAGGATTGTCCATTCGGCTGATTGCTGGGCCTGGACATGAGCTGGAGCAGCTGTTAACATTATGTCCAAAATGGCACCTGTTCTATCAGCTTTTTACAGGATGTCATTATAAAGTGATTGGGGAGAGAGAAACATGTCCCTCCTTCTTATTTTTTTCTTTTTTCTCCTCTATTTTAGCAGGTACACCATCCCCCATGGAGCTCCAAGTTCCCTCTATGCTCTTCCTGCAGCTTTAGCTTCAGTGGCTTGGGCTGCTCTGGTGTGGTCTCACTTCACTTTCCAACCCTGGTGTGTAGGCGCGTGGCTGCTGGAGTCCCGAGTTGTGGGCATCCATGTCCTCCATGTAGGTCTACTGTGTTCCTCTAATTTGTGTAGCATTTCCTCTGCCATTTCCTCCCTAACTCTCCCTGAGACTGCACTCTCCACTTTTTTTAAACTATATTCTCCTAGACTAGAGCAGTAAGCTCCCTCCCTGTTCCACCAACTTGTAACTCCCAAAGATTGATTTATTTGGAAGGCAATATTTCATAGAGAGAGGGACACACACACACCACACTATTGATCTATATAATCCTAATTCTATATTTATGATTCAGGGTTTAGGCTCTCAAGTCTGTCTCAGTCACCTGCTGCATGGTTTTTAAACCCTTTTTAAAAATTGAAATGTAAAGTACGTCATGGAAATTTGAACACAGAGTACGTGCTTATAATGCTGCTTGAGACACCCATATCCCATGTCACACTGCCTGTTGCAGTTGGGCTGCATTTCCTTCCAGCTTCCTGCTAATGCACACCCTGGAAGGCAGCAGATGGTGGCACAAGTACTTGCATCCTGGCCATCCATATGGAAGTCCTGGCTCCTGGTTTCAGCTTGGTCCAGCTCTAGCTGTTGAGACATTTGGGGACTGAACCAGGGAACTGGAGATCTCTCTCTCTCTCTCTCTCTCTCTTTCTCTCTCTCTCTCTCTGCCTTTAAAATACAATAAAATAAATGTGAAAAATTTAATAAGGGTCCACCTGATGAATTTTCCAAATGAAACACACCAATAGAACTTCACAGTAAAAGACTAGAAAATTCTAGTGCTGAAGTTGCTTCCTTTAAGCCCACTTCCAAAGACTACCAGTGCCTTCATTAAGGGAAGCCACAGTTCTGACTTCTACAGAATAGACATATCTCACCAATCTCTGTACTTCCTTGTGTACAAGGAATCATATAGTATGTACATGTTTTCTTGTGTCCAACCTTTAGTTTATGAGGTTCATTTATGTGGTAATATGCAGTGGTAGTTTGTTCACTCTTGTATAGTATTAGTGTGCACATTATATCATTATGTGACACACTATAATTTATTTACCTATTTATTTATTAATTTTAAAAAACATTGATTTATTTGAGAGGCAAAGAGACACAGAGGAAGAGACAGAGAGATGTCATCAGCTGGTTCACTCCTCAAGTGCCCAAAATGACTAGGGATGGGCAGAGCTGGGAATTCAGTCTAGGTCTCCCATCTGGGTGGTAGGAACCCAGTCACTTGAGGCAACACTGCTGTCTCCCAAGGTCTGCATTAGCAGGAAGCTGGAGTCAGGAGTAGGAGTCAGTATGGAATCCACATGCTTTGGCAGGGGACATGATGTCTGAACTGCAGACTTAGCTGCTAGGCCAAATGCCTACACCTGTTTACCCATTTTTCTTTTGATGACCATTTGGATATTTTCCAGTTTTTGACTTACTTACTCTGATAAACACAGCCTCCATGAACATTCTAGTGCATGGCTTCTAGTGAGCACAGTTGGTGTTCCTGCTGAGTGTATTACTAGAGATAGGATTGGTAGTTCACAAGGTGTTTGTATTTCAGCTTTAGTCATTCCTGCTAAAACACATTTCCATAGCAGTCATGCCAATTAATACCCACATCTTCAACATGTGAGAGTTCCAGTGACTCCACATTCTCACCCACACGTAATTTTTTTCATTTTAGCTGTTTAATTCTTTCTTTTCCCAGGTTTATTGAGGTATAACTGACAAATAAAAGTTGTATATATTCAAAGTATACAATGCAATGATTTGATATTCATTTACATTTATTCTTACAATCACATTGATTAACAAATTCCTCACCATACATAGTTAATATTTTTTTGAGCTTATGTGTGGTAAGGCTACTTAGGATCTACTTTCTTGTCAAATTTCAAGTAAATAATACAGCATTATTAACTATAATCACAATGTTTTATATTAACCCCCAGAATTTACTTGTCTAGCCCTTCTGATTCTGGTGGATTTGTATCATGTGTTGTTTTGTTTGCATTTTCCTGAGGACTAGCTAAGTTGAGTACCACCATATGATTATTAGGCATTTAGGTATCTGCTTTTGCAAAGAGATATTTTAAAATATTTATTTATTTGAAAGAGTTACAGAGAGAAGAAGAGGGAGGGAGGGTGAGAGAGAGAGAGAGCAAGCAAGCGAGCTTTTCCATCTGCTGGTTCACGCCACAGATGTCAGCAATGGCTGGGGCTGGACTAAGCCAAAGCTAGGAGCCAGGAGTTTCCTTCAGTCTCCTACATGCGTACAGGGGCCCAAGAACCTGGGCCATCTTCTGCTGCCTTCCCAGGCACAGTAGCAGGGAGCTAGATTGGAAGTAGAGCAGCTGGGACTCAAACTAGCACCCATATGGGGTGCTGGCATTGCAGTTGGCACCTTTACCTGCTACACCACAATTTTTGCCCCTGCAAAGAGACTTTTTTATTCCTTTTCCTAGTGGGTTGTCTGCTACTTTCTGGTTTATCAAGGTAGAAGCTTAGTTTATTCTTGGAGTCTTTCTTCTTTAATGATACACATATTGCAAGGTATACCTAGAGGCCAATACTATGGCGCAGTAGGTTAATCCTCCACCTGCAGCACCGGCATCCCATATGGGTACCGGTTCAAGTCCTGGCTGTTCCTCTTCCAATCCAGCTCTCTGCTATGGCCTGAGAAAGCAGTAGAGGATAGCCCAAGTCCTTGGGCCCCTGTACCTGTGTAGGAGTCCTGGGCTCCTGGCTTTGGATCAGCCCACCTCCAGGCATTGCGGTCATTTGGGGAGTTAATCAGTGGATGGAAGACCTTTCTCTCTGTCTCTCCCTCTCACTGTCTGTAACTCTACCTCTCAAATAAATAAAATCTTAAAAAAAGTATACCTTTCCCTCTAAGCATTACTTTGACTGTACCCCATATACTTTGATATGTATTTGTTTTCATTCAGTTGGAAATATTTCCCGATTTCTCTTGTGATTTTTTTCCTTTGATCCATAGGTTATGTAGAAATATGTTGTTTAGTTTCCAAATATTTGAGTCGTTCCAACATTTCTTTCTGTTTTTGATTTCCAATTTAACTCTATTGTGGTTGGAGAACATACTTCACATGATTGTAATACTTTTTTATCGATCAAGGTTTGCTTTATAATGTAACATCTGTATTGGATTTAGGCTCTCAAAAGCTTGTAGCTCATCTGTTTAGCCTATTTATTCCTAGGTTTAAGATTAAGAAGTGTCTAGTGAGGAAAGTCAGGTGTTTGGGCTTCCTCACAGTCCTGATTTTGTCATTGCAGCCCCATGCAGTAGCAGAAAGCTTTGATGGTTTCTCTTTTCCCTACCAGGGGCCATCTGCCCAGGATTACTTCCCAATTCTTAGCCCATGTGCACAACTGGCAAATGCTCTCCGGGGAGAATCTCCTCTGGCAAGCTGATCATTCTCCTCTGGGATCTTAATATTGACACTGCCTGCATTGTCTCCACAGCCCTTTGACTCCTTAAAAATACAGTTTTTGTAAGTCTGTAAGCTTTTCTCATTGCTGTCAGTGGCCATGGTACCCTGTTCAACCTCCTACATTCTACCCACAAGCAGAAGTTCATGGTCCTGAGTATTTTAGATAATTGTACATTTTGTGCCTTAAGACACCTCTGCTTCCCCTATGGCTTGCATGGTTCCAATGGATTTATTTTTCTTCTTGCTGGAATGCCACCTATAAAAGAATTTTCTGAGTAACTCTGAGTCCTAAAACTCAGACTTTTATATAAAGTTCTGAATTTGATATTTTTTCCTTTAAAACTTTCAAAGATACTATTTGATTTCACAATGTTACAACTTTCCTAAGTTGGAAACAATCTGAATGTCATCAACAATAGAAGAGAGAAACTGTTTTGTTCGCACAATGGCTTATCATTCAGCAATGGTTCTAATTGTGAGGATTTTGGTTTCTAGGAAATATTTGGCAATGTCTGGAGATATTTTTTAGTTACCACAACACACAATGGCAGAAGCTGGGGTTGCTGCTGAGTACCCCAAAATGCACAGGACAGTCCCCATACAGCAAAGAATGCCCAAGATTCCAATCATGCTGAGGCTGAGAAACCTGTTATCCATCAAGAAGAAATGAACTATTGCTACATGGATGGGGTTCATAAACATAATGTTGAACAAAAGAAGTCAGATACAAATGACTATGTTCAGAGTGCTTCTAGTTACCCAAAACTTAAAAACAGAAAAAAAAAAAAATGGGGTCGGCACTGTGGCGCAACAGCTTAATGCCCTGGCCTGAAGTGCCAGCATCCCATATGGGCACCTGTTCTAGTCCCGGCTGCTCCACTTCCGATCCAGCTCTCTGCTGTGGCCTGGGAAAGCAGTAAAAGATGGTCCAAGTCCTTGGGCTCCTTAACCTGCGTGGGAGACCTGGAAGAAGCTCCTGGGTCCTGGTTCCTTGCTTCAGATTGGCACAGTTCTGGCCGTTGCAGCCAATTGGGGAGTGAACCATCGGATGGAAGACTTCTCTCTTTCTCTCTCTCTCTCTGCCTTCCCTCTCTCTGTGTAACTCTGACTCTCAAGTAAAAAATAAATAAAATCTAAAAAATAAATGAGAAATCCCTCTTTGGAGGAGGTAGTTGTAACTGGGAAAGGACAGGAAGGGTACTTGCTGAATGGTGTTCTTTTTCTTGATACAGAGGTTAGTTATATAGCTGCGTTCACACAGGGAAAATCAGGCTTTCTTTGTGATTAATTCTCTCTCTCTCTCTCTCTCTTTCTCTCTCTCCCCCCGTGTATGTATACATACACTATATCTACTTAAATACAAGTCCTTTATTTTTTTGAAAGGCAGAGTGTCACACACACACACACACACACACAGTGAGAGAGAGAGAGAGAGAGAGATCTAACATCACTAGTTCACCCTTCAAATACCTACCACAGCCAGGAGCCCAGAACTCCATCCTTGTCTCCCATGTTGTTCATGGGGACCCAAGTACTTGGGCATCATCTGCTGTCTTCCCAGGTGCATTAACAGGAAGCTGGATGAGGAGAGGAGGAGCTAGGACTTGAACTGGTATTCTTTTATGATTTGCAGGCATCGCAAGCAGGTCTTAACCTGTTGTGCCACAATGCCTGCCCTGAGTACTACTTTTTAAAAAATTCCATAGTCTGATTTAAAGGGGTTACCTGCTCTTGCTGTCTGCAAGAATTTACATTTTCTCTCTCTCTTTTTTTTTAAATTTTTTTTTTTGACAGGCAGAGTGGACAGTGAGAGAGAGAGAGACAGAGAGAAAGGTCTTCCTTTTGCCGTTGGTTCACCCTCCAATGGCTGCCGCGGCGGGTGCACCGCGCTGATCCGATGGCAGGAGCCAAGTACTTCTCCTGGTCTCCCATGGGGTGCAGGGCCCAAGGACTTGGGCCATCCTCCACTGCACTCCCTGGCCACAGCAGAGAGCTGGCCTGGAAGAGGGGCACCGGGACAGAATCCGGCGCCCCGACTGGAACTAGAACCTGGTGTGCCGGCGCTGCAAGGCGGAGGATTAGCCTAGTGAGCCGCGGCACCGGCCTGTTTTTGATATATCATTGTAATGTGACTCATTGGTTTATCCCTTTATAAGATCTTTTAATTTAAATTCTTTCCCTTTTTCTAATCTTAGGTGAAGCTTTAATTGTAGTTTATTTAAATATTTTCCTACCTCTGCTTATTTTTCTCCTTCTAAGATTCTTACTATCTGAATAATGAGAGTTCTACTTCTGTCTTCCGCAAACCATTCTGTTATTTGATCAATCTATTAAGTTTCCTTCTTTTACAATGCTATATTTTCCATAATATTGTTAACCCAATTTTGCTTATTGTTTTTAATGTAATTGTTCATTCTTGAATCATTTTATAGACTCTGATCTTTTTTTTTAGGTCTTCAAAGATATTTGGCTTATTTTGTTTTTAAGAATCCTTAAGAAAGAATGAGAGGCAGATAGAAAAGAGATAGAGACAAACAGGTAGAGAGAAAGAGGGAGGGAGAGTGGGAGAGAGAAGCTCCCAACTGCTGGTTTAGTGTCCAAGTGCCTGCAGTGGATATGGGGAACTCAATGCAAGTCTTCCGTATAGAGGACAGGAACCCTACTACTGCCTCCTAGGATCTGCATTAGCAGGAGCCTGGAATAAGGAGCTGGAGCTGGAAAATGAACAAAGGCACTGCAGTGTGGGATGCAGAGTCTCCCCTGCTAGGCTGGTTGCACTTACCTTCACCCATTGGTTCTGGCCCATCTGCTGTGCTCTGATGTTCACTGTTGTCTTTTTGACTCATGTGTTATGGGTTGCCCCCTCAGATGTTACTTTTCCTGTGAGCTCATACACACTGGCCTTTCCCTGGGGTTTCATTTGTCTTGGCTGCTACTGTATTTCTGAGAGGGGGAGCAGAAGGCCAGCTCATGGCTTGTGTTCTCTGAAGTTCTGAGCCTGTGAGTACATATGGTGAGATGCACTCCTCAGGGGACACACTGGTCTTTCAGTCTGCACCCAGTACCTGCCAGGTTCTCTGTCTTTAGGGGACCTCACTCTACCTTTCTGTTGGGTACCGCTCTCTGCAAGAGCTGCTTTCTGGGGGCTGAAATCTCCTCCTCCCCTTAGCTGGGATAAAGTGCCCAGAGCCAGGCAGCCTGTGTGTACCTGCTGTTCTCTGCCCCCCAGCCAGCCGGAGCCCAAATGCTGCTTCTGTGTTCCGCAGCACTGACTGGCAGGCAGTTCCTCCCCACCCTGCTCCCCTAACCACAGAAACAGTGGGCAGGAAAGAGGGACTCCTAAAAGCCCTTGCAGACTCTGGCTCCTGGATGGCACTGGGCCACCCTCTTGTTTCCCAGGCTCCTGTTTTCCATCCTACAGGGGGACCCCAATGTCTTCTGTCTTCCTGGCTGTTCCTCACAGTCTTTATGAGCGCACTTATTGCCTCAGAAGCATCCACCTCCTGATAATCTTCATGGCTTCTCCACAGGGAAAGAGCCAGCAGCCCTTGCTAGACTGTCATCTCAGCGGAATCCAGAAGTGACAGTGGGTCTGGACATGGAGAGCAGCTTTCTAATAACCCTGTGACCCTGGGCTAGTCCCTGAAGGTGGCAGGCTCTCAGTTTTCACATAAATGAAAGCAGATACTTGCTTCAGGGGCTTGTGAGGATGGCACAGCACAGGTGTGCAGTGTCTGTGGATAAACGCTTGTTGTCAGGACGATGTTTGGGCAGTCATGGGTGGGGGAGGTACTGCAGGTTTGGTTTGCCTCTTGGATGAGTGAATAGAGGACACAATGGAGAGGGCTTCAAGGTGGCCCTGGGAGGTAAGGGCTAATGGAGGCAGCAAGAAGGTGAAGAGGGAGGGTGTACCCCAGCAACAGGCAGAGCCAGAGAGGCCACCGGCAAGGAGAGCCTCAAGAAGGAGGTGTGTGTGGGGTTGTCCATCCCCAGGGCCAGGGGGAGAAACCAAGCGTTTGCAGATTTTCTGTTGGGTTTTGCAAGGAGCTGCTCCTTGGTGAGGGTATATCAGTCTTAATGGAGAGGGGAAACAGAAGCCGGATTGCACTGAGTTGAGAAATGAATGGAGGTGAGGAAATACGAATACAGACCTTTTCCCCACAGCGCTTGGCCGTGAAGAGGAAAGATTAAGGCAATAGCTGGCAAAGGTGTCAGTTGGATGAAATGCAAGCACATTTGTGTCTTGTGGGGAAACAGTCAGTTTTCTCTCTCCCTTATCTTTCTTCCTTTCCTTTCTTCTTCCTTCTCCTTCCCTCTTCCCTCCTCCTTGTTTCCACAGATAAATCTAATTTTGCATCATTTAAAAATGAGTCTTGGGTTTATAGGAAAATCCAGAAAGAGGGAGAAATGTTTTGAGACTACTTGAGGAAAGATGGCATGGATGTTTAATGGGGACTTTCCTTCTGAAGACAAAGGTGGAGTCTAGAGCCAGAGCCAGTGGGCCTTGGAGCCCTTTTTCATGTCCTGTAAGGGGAGTGGGGGTAGAAGTGTCCTTGGAGGTAGCTTTGCAATGGGGTTGGGGAGGAATATACTCAGGGCTCCTGCCATTGTATTTAGCTTTGTTGATGGAAAACCTCAACAGGCTGGAAAGGAGCGTCCTCTGCTTCCCAGAGATGGATAGTATGCCTCTCCTGGAGACCTGTGCTGGGAGAGAGGGGGAGATGTGTGGGAGAGAGGGGGGAGGTGTGCGGGAGAGAGGGGGAGGTGTGTGGGAGGGCTTTGTGAGCCGTGTGCCAAGCAGTGCTGGCAGGGGAAAGGACTCACTGAAGTTGCCCAAGTCCTTTAGGAGATGCCAAGACGTGTGACTGAAGCTCAGACCCAGTGATGATCCAAGGAGGACCACAGGGAGAGAGAGAGATCATGGCCCAACACTCCTGCCATGGAGTGAGTTTACTTTAAGTATTAGAGGCTTGTGAGGTGTCCCTGGGAGTTCAGAATGAGAGAAGCAGATGGATTCCCATGGTCTGAGAGTCAAGTGAACTCAGAGAAGTGCAACCGAAGGGGTGGATGAGTGGACCCCAGTCCTGCAAACGGACATAAGCATGACTGTGTCCATAGGTCAACTGTGATGGGGTACTTTGGTCCCAGGTGATGTTAGTGGAGACAACAGCTCCATCACCCAGCTCCCTTAGACTCTGTTTTCAGCTCTTTGTTGTGTTTCTGTGTCTATGGGAGGCAACATGTGTATGTGAGAAGTTTGCTTTGAAGTTCGATTTGAGTGTGTCCCCAAAAGCTCATGTGTTGAAACCCCAGTTTCTCAGTGCAGAGGTGTTGGGAGGTTGGGCTAGTAAGAGTTTGCTTTTTGGGGCCAAAGCCTTCATGAATGGAGGCAGCACACCTTTCCTGTGGGACAGCTTTTCCACATGCACCTGCTTCCTGCCCTGAGCTGCAGTAGCGTGCAGTCCTCACCAGCTGTGGCCACTTTGACTTCCCAGTCTCCAGAACTGTGAGCCCAAACAAATCCCTTTATCAGTCACCCAGTCTCAGGTATTCTGTTATTGCAACAGAAGCAAGACTAATCCTCTCATTCTCAGCATCCTCCTACAGAGACCTCCAGCTTGGAATGATCCGAAGACTTCCAAACTGGTATCCTCTCCACTGCCAGAATTTACTGCAGGATGGGGTGACTAGAAGAAACCAGGTGCTTGGCTCAGAGCCCACACATTTCAGCAGCTCCTCCTGCTCTTGCAACACTTGAGTGGAAATACCAGGATGGTTGTTGGGCCGCTGTGGGTCTCATCGGCAGGGATGTGGCCCTTCCAGACCTCTCCTCTGCTTAAAACTCCATGAGAACTGTGGAAGTCAGGACTTCTGGCCTAGCTGAGGAACAGATGAAAGATGTGGGGCAAAGTTATAGGTTGCCACACTGCACACACAGCGTGTGAAATCCCAGCGGTGCCCAGACAGCAAATTGCTTAGCTGAGGTTTCTCCGCTCTCCTTGAAGGTTTCAGAGCCCATAGGGACAGGCCAGACCCCTCTCCTCTACTCCACATCTCAAACCAAGACAGGATACACTCCCATTATTAGACTTCTTATTGAAAAAGAGCTTGGGCTGTTTGCCATGCAAATTTGGATTCCGAGTGACTCTGTCACTCACCAGCTGTGGGACCTTAGGTATGTGTGTCACCCTCCTTCTCTGAGCCTCTCTTTATTCTTGGAGATTATGCTGTCTAGATTAAAGAGATGTTGTGGGAATGAGATAACACATGCAAAGTGACTTTCACCACATTTGGAAAGAAGAGGCATGCAACAAATCGCGTACTTTCCTAGTCAGCTCTTCTCTAACGGCGTTCATGGGGCAGCCACTACTTGCTGGGACACGGCAGGAAAGGAAGGTTCTGCCCCATGCCCTTGTAGTGTGGCTTGCAGCGTAGAAGGAATGGACTCAGCTCTTCTCAACCAGCAGCTCCTGGTGGGGAATGCCATCACCAGCAGAGCCAGGGGGCTGACTCCATGTGGAGCACTAAGGACCAGGGGTGGTGAATGCGACGTCAGTGCAGAGGCCCAAAGGAGCAGACCTGAACCCACACCTGAAAGATCTGCCTCAAGTCTCTACTCTAGGGCCCTCCCCCCAACCCAAAGTTATCCTCCCCTGACCTTTTGACTCCAGTGTGACACCTTGAAGTCATCTTCCACACTGCCCCAGAGGGAGTTTTCTTAACGCAGCCTGAAGGGCCGGTGTTGTGGCACA
This sequence comes from Oryctolagus cuniculus, assembly GCF_051225735.1. Taxonomy (NCBI): domain Eukaryota; kingdom Metazoa; phylum Chordata; class Mammalia; order Lagomorpha; family Leporidae; genus Oryctolagus; species Oryctolagus cuniculus. Next base: position 56,884,901 of record NC_142872.1, read on the forward strand.
TTGATCGGGTTAAGCCGCTGCTTTCAACAGTAGCATCCTACATTGGAGTGCTTGTTCTAGTCCTGGCTGCTCTGATTCCAATTCAGCTTCCTGCTAATGTGCCCTGGAGAGCAGTGAATGATGGCCCAAGTGCTAGGGCTCCTCTGCCCTCTACGTGGGAGACTAGGATGGAGTTCAAGCTTCTGGCGTTGGCCTAACTCAGCATTGGCTGTTGAGGGCATTGGGGAGTGAACCAGTGGTGAGATCTCCCTGTCTCTGTCTTTTCACTTTGCCTTTCAAATAAATAAGTAAATATGTAAATCATTTTTTTTAAAGGTAGCCTGCTCGTGTTATTTCTCTTCTTCAAACCCCTCAGTGCCTCCCTATTGATTAAAATGTGTTTTTAAAATCATGAGTTATGGCCTATTAGTGGGCAATGGAATCAATTTAGTGATTTTTTAACCAGCATTTAAAAAACTTAATAGATGAAATGTCATCCTGAATCACATGTATTACTCTAAGATATTTATTTTAGATTTTACCAGAGCTAAGTATGTATTCTAACTGGGAATTTGAGATATCATATTTGACATGTTCTTTTGGGAAGTTTTGACATTTATAATTTTAAATGACTTTGTATTGAGGCATAACGTATCATATATTCAGTAAAGTGCACAAGACTTAAGTGCACAGCTTGATAAATTTTTCCATATGTGTCCTCTCATTTAACCACCACCCACATAGAGATGTACAACATTCTGGCATCCCAGAAGGCTGCTTCATGCCCCTTCCCAGCAACACCCTTCCCCTGAGAATATCGCCATTCTGACTGCTGCAATCATCAATTAGTTTTGCTGGTTCTTGAATTTCATATAAATAGAACCAAAGAGTGTCTATTTTTTAGGGGCTTGGCTTTCCTTGCTCAATGTTGTGTCCCTGAGATAGGCTTAGGATGTTGTAGGTGGTTGTCAGTTCATTTTCCTTGCTTTTTCAATTGAATGAATATTCCACAATTTAATATGTCAGTTCTGCTGTGGCTGAACCTTTGGGTTGTTCTCAGCTTTCAGCTGCTAGAGGCAAGGCTACTGTGCATCTTCCTGACCTTGTCTTTTTCTGGACATGCCCACTCATTTCTTTTGGTCATACTAACGAGAATGAGATTTCTGGTTTACAGAGGAGATGCATGATAACTTCATGTAAAGTTCTGAACAATTTTCCAAGACCATTTTAGAGATTTATACATACATATGCTTATGTATGTAAGATACATATGTGTATAGACATGTGGTCCAGGTTACCATGTAAAATATAGGAGTATGTCCACAAGTTCATGGAAAATCACATTAAAAGAAATTGGAGGCAGGCATTGTGGTACAGTAGGTTAAGCTGGTATCCCATGTGGCCAGTTTGAGTCCTGGCTGCTCTGTTTCTGATCCAGTACTCTACTGGATCAGATGTGCCTGGGAAGGCAAGGAAGGTGGCACAAGTACTTGGACTCCTGCCATCTACATGGTGGACCCATATAGAGTTCTTGGCTTCTGGTTTTGGATAGGCCCAGCCTTTACCAAAGTGGTCATTTGGGGAATGAACAAATGGATGAAAAATCTCTTTCTCTGCCTCTCTCTTTCTGTCACTCTGTTAAATAAATAAAATCTTTTTTAAAAAGCTAAATTGGTTTGGTGCAAAAAAATTTAAAACCCACACATAGTTTTTTTTTGTAATATGTATTTTCTATGAACATTTTGAAGACATTAATAATTTTCTTATTGTCTTAGTGAAAAAACAATTTTGAAAGCTACTCATTAGAGAAAATAGTCCAGATCCTGGGCACAACTTAGCATGGCTTACAAGGCAGAACGCAAGCCACTTCGATGCAGCCATTTCCACTGCTGCATCTCCTACCCACTCTTCCCGAGTCTCTTCACTTGCCTGAAAAATCTTTTCTCCTCTTCTCTTGTGAGCTCCACCTTGCCCTTGAATATGAATTGCTGTTTGTAGTAGTTCCAGAAACCTTCCATTTCTACTTCTTCCTCCTCCTACTTTTCGCCTCTTTAGAACCTGTCCATCCCTCTGTCCAAATGCTTAGTGCCTTGGATGCTGTCCTCCTCCTGGGGTGTTCCCTTGTCCATGAGGTCCTCGAGGAGGCACTGTGCACTGTGGTGCACTTTTAGAGCCCAGGCTGGATATTTACTCTTTGTCTTCCTACCCCCATTATCCCTTCTTTTAACTAAGAGTCTCAACTTTTAACCCAGGGAGCTACCCTGGCTTCACTCTCCAGCCCGGGTGGCTCAGCTGTGGTCCCCTTTGCCTGGTGTCAAACAAGGGCATGTGATTGAGGTCTCTATCAGAGTACTTTGTATCCCTGGACACAGGGCCTGGTTTTCTAGCTAGACGGGATGGTTTTTGGAAGGCACGGACTCCATTGTCTTTGTCTTACCCATCCTTGGCTGCAGTGTATAGTGGTCCCTATCCCATTATCTACCAGACACTATGCTGAGTGCTTTACATTTCTAATGTCTTTTAATTTTCATAGAAGCCATGAGAAGTGTAGATCCTAGCTCCCTGTTCACAGATGAGTACTCGGGTTCAAAGTGGTTAAATGGTACGTGGCGACGACTGCATTCATGGAGCTTGGAATTAGCCCAAAAGCTCAGGTCTGCCTTTGTGCAAATGGTAGACTAGTAAGCTTTCCTCCTGAGAGCTGGTGCATGAAGAAAATCATTTTCATGTACATGCAGTTTATTCACAGATATTGCAGCGGTTGCCCCTTATTCTTCTCAGAGCACCTTATAGTTGTCAGTGCATTATTGTCTTTTGGCCTCTCTTGCTTCTGATGAGTAGTAAATTGTTCCTCGGTATATAGTGTGTGTTTTTCTCTGGGTACCTATCTTTTTGTTTTTAAAAGGTAATTCTCATGACTACTGTCTTTTTTTTTAAACTTTTATTTAATAAATATAAATTTCCAAAGTACAGTTTATGGATTACAATGGCTCCCCCCCCATAACTTCCCTCCCACCCGCAACCCTCCCATCTCCTGCTCCCTCTCCCCTTCTATTCACATCAAGATTCATTTTCAATTATCCCCTTCTTTGATGGCCCATTCTTTCCACTGGGAGGTCACTTGCAGAGATCTTTCATTTAGGGTTTTTGCTTTTGTTTTTGTTTTGCCGGCATGTCTTGGCTTTCCATGCCTAAAATACTATCATGGGCTCTTCAGCCAGATCTGAATGCCTTAAGGGCTGATTCTGAGGCTAGAGTGCTGTTTAGGACATCTGCCATTCTATGAGTCTGCTGTGTATCCTGCTTCCCATGTCGGATCGTTCTCTCCCTTTTTTATTCTATCAGTTAATATTAGCAGATGCTAGTCTTGTTTATGTGATCCCTTTGACTCTTAGACCTATCAGTGTGATCAATTGTGAACTGAAATTGATCACTTGGACTAGTGAGATGGCATTGGTACATGCCACCTTGATGGGATTGAATTGGAATCCCCTGGCATGTTTCTAACTCTACTGTTTGGGGCAAGTCCGATTGAGCCTGCCCAAATTGTACATCTCCTCCCTCTCTTATTCCCACTCTTATATTAACAGGGATCACTTTTCAGTTAAATTTAAACACCTAAGAATGATTGTGTGTCAATTATAGAGTTCAACCAATAGTATTAAGTAGCACAAAAAATACTAAAAGGGATAAAGTATTAAGTTGTTCATCAACAGTCAGGACAAGGGCTGATCAAGTCACCATTTCTCATAGTGTCCATTTCACTTCAACAGGTTTCCTTTTTTGGTGCTTGGTTAGTTGTCGCCGATCAGGGAGAACATATGATATTTGTCTCTTTTAGACTGGCTTATTTCACTCAGCATAATGTTTTCCAGATTCCTCCATTTTGTTGTAAATGACCAGATTCCATTGTTTCTTTACTGCTATATAGTATTCTCTAGAGTACATGTTCCATAATTTCTTTATCTAGTCTACTGTTGATGGGTATTTACTGTCTTTTTTTAAAAGATTTATTTATTTATTTGAAAGTCAGAGTTACACAGAGAGAGGAGAGGTGGGGGGGGGGGTCTTCCATCCAATGGTTCACTCCCCAATTGGCCGCAATGGCCAGAGCTGTGCCAATCCGAAGCCAGGAGCCAGGAGCTTCTTTTGGGTCTCCCACATGGGTGCAGGGGCCCAAGGACTTGGGCCATCTTCTACTGCTTTCCCAGGCCATAGCAGAGAGCTGGATTGGAAGTGGAGTGGCCAGGTCTCGAACTAGTGTCCATATGGGATGCTGGCACTTCAGGCCAGGGCATTAACACACTGTGCCACAGCGCTGGCCCCTCTCTGGGTACCTTTCTAATTTTCTCTTTAAATTTAGTCATCAGTCATTTGATTTTGATCTTAAAAAAAAGATTTTGATCTTAAAAAAAAGCTATTTATTTAACTCTAATGGTAGAGTTACAGAGAGAGAGGGAGGGGACAGAGAGATCAAGAGACCTCTTTCATCCACTGGTTCACTTCCCAAATGGCTGCAATGGCCAGGGCTGGGCCAGGTCAAAGACAGGAGCCAGAAATTTCATCCGGACCTCCTATATGGGTGCAGAGCCCCAAGACCTGGGCCATTTTCCGCTGCTTTCCCAGTTGTATTAGCAGGGTGCTAGGTGGGAAATGGAATAGCTAGGATTCGAATTAGTGTCCATGTAAGTGCCCATGTATGATGCTGGTGTTGCGGAGAGCAACTTAACCTCCTACGCCACAACACCAGCTCCTAAAAAAGGTCTTTTTTGAAAATACAATGTTTATTTACATGGGAGGAAGAGAGAGAGAGAGAGAGATAGACAGACAGACAGAAATGCATGCCCATGTATGCATGCCTGAGCAAGCAAGCTCCCATTCTCTGGTTCATGACCCAAATACCTGCAACAGCTGAGGCTGGACAGGCTAAAGATGGAGTCTGGAACTCAATCTGGGTCTCCCATGTGGGTGGCTAGAACTTAAGTACTTAGGCCATCTTCTGTTGCCTCCCAGGGTGCACATTATCAGGAAGCTAGAATCGAGAGCAGAGCTGGAACTGAAACTTAGACACAATTGATATGGCTTGCCAGCATCCCAAGTGGCATCTTAATTGCCATGCCAAATGCCCACACCTAGATGCTCATTTTTGTATAAGCTCTGCTGTCTTTTTCACTTTCCCAAGTTAACGTCTGCCTAGGGGTTTGCTGTAGTGGAGACCAGGGAGCCTTGATTAAGTGAGAGCATAGGAGAGGGGTGCAGAGCTATCGGGGGCCACTGCTGCACTTCTGCTTGGCAGTTTCTGCTTCTGCACCCCGTGGTGTTCTGGGGACTGTGGTACATGGGAGTGTCTCAGTTTTCCAACCTGAAAGTTTCCTCATCCCACCTGCGGTCAAAAGACGGATGTCTTTCTAAGATGCCCTGTAAGTGCAGTGGGGTCATGGTGTGCAGGAGGAAGCACCTGTGCCTTAAATTCAGCTGTGGACTTGAATCTCACTTCAGAAACCACATACAGGTCTGGGGACTCTGAGAGTGGAGGAGACCTGTGCCCCACTTCACAGGTGGGACCTAGGCAAGCAGCCAGTACCCAGATCTCTTCTTGTGCCACGAGGTTGCATGAAAGAAGTAGAATGGGAATATTTGCTACATCTGTGTATGAATCAGCCTTGAAGAATCTCCAGTGCTCCATGTACAGGAAGCAGTAGGTTGACTTTTGTGTCTTTTTTTTTTTTTTTTTTTTGACGGAGTTATAGACAATGAGAGAGAGAGACAGAGAGAAAGGTCTTCCTTCTGTTGGTTCATGCCCCAAATGGCCGCCATGGCCAGCGCTGTGCCCATCTGAAGCCAGGAGTCAGGTACTTCTTCCTGGTCTCCAACGCGGGTGCAGGGCCCAAGCACTTGGGCCATCCTCCACTGCCTTCCCAGGCCACAGCAGAGAGCTGGACTGGAAGAGGGGTAACTGGGACAGAATCCGGCGCCCCAGCTGGGACTAGTACCCGGGGTGCTGGTGCCGCATGTGGAGGATTAGCCAAGTGAGCCCCGGTGCTGGCTGCCTTTTTTCTTTTCTTTTTTCTTTCTTTTTTTTTTTTTTTTTTAACAGGTAGAGTTATACAAGGAGAGAGAAAGAGACAGAAAGGTCTTCCTTCACTCCCCAAGTGGCCGCTACAGCCGGCGCTGCGCCGATCCAAAGCCAGGAGCCAGGGACCTCTTCCTGGTCTCCCATGCGGGTGCAGGGCCCAAGCACTTGGGCCATCCTCCACTGCACTCCCAGGCCACAGCAGAGAGCTGGACTAGAAAACGGCACCCATATGGGATGCTGATGCTACAGGCGGAGGATTAGCCAAGTGAGCCACGGCGCCGGCCCCAACTTTTGTGTCTAACAGTAGCTAGCAAGGGGGTGACCAGCCTTAGCTCTACCTCGTTTCTTAGGGTGCCATCCTGGCACAGGGGTGTTCCCAGACTACCATGGGGAACAGAGGTGGTGAAGAGAACCTGCAGATTGGAGAAGACTTGCTGGACAGACAGGCAAAGGTGGCTTCGACATCCAGATGGAATTAGGACATCTTGGCAGTTGGCAGGAAGACAACAAGGAATAGGCAGCTTCCCTGACATGAGATGCCTGGAATTCAGGTGCCGCCCTGGAGAAAGGAAGGAGCAGACACTGAATGAGTGAGTTTTCACTACGCAGCAGGATGGGGTCTTGAAACGGGAATTAAGTTCAATTCAGAAAAGGCAACATACATTTTTAGCATTCTCAGTAAGTAGGTAGAGAATCCTAAATTTAAAGGAAAAATTTTTTTTCACATTGTTTTTCATGCCGCTGTAGTTCCTTTTCTGCTCCTCCAAGAAGAGCCTCTCCCTTTAAAAGCAGCATTTGTCAGAGGTGAAAAAAGCCCAGAATTGAACTGAAGAGGCCAACCAGGTGGCCCCAGCACAATTCCTCAGAGGGAGCTACTGGGGAAAGTGCATCTCCTGGCACCCTGAGGCTTTGGGCTGGGAAGGGAGGAGTTAATTTAGATTGGCCCTGGGCTGTCCTGGCAGCACCTGAACTTGTCTTTGATAAGGCTGTACTTGAGCTGCAGGGCTTCCTTTTGTGTCCCTTTTAAAATTGACGAGAAATTCCCATAACATAAAATTAACCATTTAAAAGCGTACATTTCATTGTCATGTAATACACTCCTAAGGTTGCACAGTTACAACCTCTATCTTGTTCCAAAACATTGTGATCATCTTCACAGGAGATCCATACCAGTAAGCGGTCCCTCCTCCTTCCTCCTTGCTCCCAAGCCCTTTTCTTTTTCTTTTTGACAGGCAGAGTTAGACAGCGAGAGAGAGAGAGAGAGAGAGAGAGAGAGAGAGAGAGAGAGAGAGAGATCTTCCTTTTCCGTTGGTTCACCCCCCAGATGGCCGCCACTGCCAGCAGCTGTGCTGATCTGAAGTCAGGAGCCAGGCGCCTCCTCCTGGTCTCCCATGGGGGTGCAGGGCCCAAGCACTTGGGCCAACCTCCACTGCCTTCCCCAGGCCACAGCAGAGAGCTGGACTGGAAGAAGAGCAACCAGGACCAAAACCCGGGATGCTGGCACCTCAGGCGGAGGATTTAGCCAAGTGAGCCACGGCGCTGGCCCCAAGCCCTTTTCATAGCAACAAAACCATCCAACAAATGGCCTTTGTGTCTGGCTTCTTCCCTCTTCCCTTTTGTCTCCTTCAGTCCTACCTCTTCTCCTCTAAGCACCCAAGTAGTGCTCGGGTATTTCCAGGTTCCATTTTCCCAGAGTTAGGCCAGAGAAAGGAAGGACACAGGTCTAAGGGCTTGGGGGTGGGAATTCAGTTGACTCAGGAAAAAAACAAAAACCAAAAAACCCCAGCAGTTTCAGATCAGACCCCCGCAGCTGAGTTTGGTTTGGAGGCCACGTATCTCGGGCCTCTGAAACCAGGCCACGCAGACAGGCTTGCTCTGGCTCTTGACTGGAAACAGATGCTTGATGCCCAAGAAGGCAAGTTGAGCTTTAAAAACACAGCCCACCAGAGACTGTGGTGTGGCTGGGTTTTCGCAGAGCTGTATTTATAATCAGGCAGAAAAGCGTGGAGAATCAGCATGGAGGATCAAGTTGCTCCTTCGATTGCAAGTGGTTACACCTGGCTCAGAGGTGGGGGTGTTTGGGAGATGCACACACGTCATTAACCACGGGTCTGGCCCGGCACTTTTCTGGTTGACGCTGAGGCGGGATTTAAAACTGTAAGTGGAGGCCAAGGCTTCTCCCAAACTCTGTGGGTGTCTAAGGGGCTGGCCGTGCACTGGTGGCTCATGACTGTCTCTGACTACAACAGTTTTTCTGTAGAGCTAAACATCTGTTTCCTTCCCTTGCCTGTGAGGGAGAGATCTGGGTCTGAGTTATAGAACCTATTTTGGGCAGGCTTATTTGTGAAGACTCATGCATCCATGTTGGGTCCCCAAAAATTACACCATGGCCCTGCTCCTCAGTCTGATACCATTTATATGCAAAATATTGTAAGAACATGACCTTGGGCAAATCACTTCTGTTTATCAGTTTCCGCAACTGTAAACAAAGACATCCAGTTATGTAGCAGTTTGCTTCATGTCTCTCCAAAAATTCATGTCCGTTCAGAAACTTAGAATATGATTGTAGGGAGGAGAAGTCTTTCTATCCTGTGAAGGTTTGACCTTTGAGCTTATAAAGTGAACTGACAGTAGAAAGATCAATGGGAAGAAGAAAACCAAGCCAAGTCATTAACATGTCCAGTGCATACCACATGAGAGAAATCTCAGGGCAAGACAGCTCCAAGCAGTGGCTTCAAACTCTGGCCTATATATAAGATTTGCCACGAAGAACTACACATTTTAGAGAGGTAACAAGACAAAAGAAATCAGGCCGCAGGTTCCAGAGAAGGGAAAACTGGCAAATTAACTGTAGATAAGGGCTAGTTTGCAGTGTTAGTGATTACTGTTCGTGTGGTGTAGCCAAGCCATTAAAGTTTAAGCCAGCTGGAACTTTAGGACCCCTGCAATGGAACCCTGTCTCTTTAACTGTTGGTGTGATACGCCCATCTTCCCAGGATACACCTGGGATGCATGCTCAGACTCCACGCCTGTTATACAGCCAATTGGCGTACCACCCCCTTCCTTATAAAAAGAGGTTGCAGGGGGGAAGAGCTTTCTTTCCACTGCGGAAGGCACTTGGCTGCACTGCTCTTGTGTTCTCTTTCTGCTGTGGACCGTCTTTGCTTTCAGGTACTGTTTTCAGTTTTTCCTTTCTCTCTTGTTAATGGGAAGCTTTTTGACCCACTCTTTTTTTTTTTTTTTTTTTTTTTTTGACAGGCAGAGTGGACAGTGAGAGAGAGAGAGAGAGAAAGGTCTTCCTTTGCCGTTGGTTCACCCTCCAATGGCCGCCGCGGCCAGTGCACCACGCTGATCCAATAGCAGGAGCCAGGTGCTTCTCCTGGTCTCCCATGGGGTGCAGGGCCCAAGCACTTGGGCCATCCTCCACTGCACTCCCTGGCCACAGCAGAGAGCTGGCCTGGAAGAGGGGCAACCGGGACAGAATCCGGCGCCCTGACCTGGACTAGAACCCAGTGTGCCGGCGCCGCAAGGCAGAGGATTAGCCTAGTGAGCCGTGGCACTGGCCCTTGACCCACTCTTGCTGAGTATTTTTCAGTGTGGAGCAGGCCACAGTTCTACATGAATGTGTGTTTATTCCCTTACTGCGAAATAAATCCCGTTCCTGTTTGTACACAACACTAACCTCTGTGGGAGACAAGACGCTGGACTGGAAATTCATGTAGTCCTTGTGCACACCACTCTGGTGCTGTGGCCAGTGGATGAGCGTCTACAGGTTGTTGACAGTGACCAGCTTCTCCCCTGCCTGGTAGACGGGGGAGGGAGATCACCTTGGTGCATTTACATCTTGCTTTTAGGCAAATAGAGGAATGGCAGAGAGCTTTTCAGAACCTGCTTCTCCTTGAGTTCAACTTTTGGTGAGGCATATTTTCATCTTCCATAGGACCTTATTTGGAAATAGGGTCTTTGCAGAAGTGTTAAAGGTTCAGTGGGAGATCATATGGATCATGGTAGGCCCTAAATTCAATGAGGCGTTCTTACAAGACATGGAAAAAGTGCACCCACAAGCCAAGGATTGCTAGCGACCAGTAGAAAAGAAGTGAGGGGAGAGGCATGGGCAGGTTTTCTCAGCCTCTAGAGGGAACCAGCCCTGCTGACACCTTGATTTTGAATTTCTGGTCTCTCGCATCTTGAGAGAATACATTTCTGTTATTATAAATTAGTTTATGGTACTTTGTTATAACAGCCATAGAAAGGGTTATAGGTTAGATATTGTTTCTGGGATTATTTTATATACATGCATGGTGCTTTTTTTTTTTTAAAGATTTTTATTTATGTGAAAGGGAGAGTTACAGAGAAAGATAAAGACACACACACAGAGGTCTTCCATCCACTGGTTCACTCCCCAAGTGGCTGCAATGAACTGGGGATGGGCCAGGCTGAAGCCAGGAGCTTCTTCTAGATCTCCATGTGGGTGTAGGGGACCAAGGACTTAGGTCATTCTCCGCTGCTTTCCCAGGGAGCTGGATCGGAAGTGGAGCAGCTGGAACTCGAACTGGCACAGATAGGGGATGCTGGTGCTGCAGGCTAGGGCTTTAACCTGCTGTGCTACAGCACTGGCCCCAGTGCTGATAGTTTAACAAAGTTAAACATAATGATATTCTTCATGTTGAGTTCTCACATTGTAGATTTTCTGGGACACAAGTAGGTTTTATCAACTTATTCTTTTTTATTAGTTTTATTTTAAAGAGACATACATAGCCATGTAACTCAGCAGGTTAGCCCTGGCCCCAGGACTGGTTCATGTGCTATTCCAGCAGCTGACAAGTTCTAAGTGTTCACAAGGATGTGCAGGGACAGTGACCATCATGAGATGTGCTGATGGGTTGGTGGGGAAGGGGCAGCCTCACCTGCTGTGCCTGGGTGATCATGGGCTGAGGCCTGCTTATGAGACTCAAGCTGCTGGCCTGGCTTGCTGGACCCACAGCCACCTCCTGTCCTTAGTTAGGTTTCTAACAGCCCCTCTCCAGACCCATGGAGAATGTGGGTGGGGATGGTTGTTTTCATCTGCAAAGTTAGGGCAGCAGGTTGCAGCAGAAGGGCATGTACTTTTAATGGCAGGTTTAGGTTTGAATCCCGGTTCTGCAATTTTGTAGCTCTGAAACCCAGGGCAGTGACCTTGCTTCCCTAAAATTTCTTTTGCTTTTCTGCATTATGGGGATAACCATATCTACCTTGTGGAATTTTTGTGAGAATTGGGGGCAGACATGCAAAATGCCAGGCTCACATCAGTCTCGGTGAAAGAGAGCTGTTCGCATTATTCCCTCCACTGGTTTCTTTGGCTTTACTCCAACGCTTACAGGCGATATGGTTTCAGCCTCCCAGTTAATGAGCTGGTCAACTTTCCATAGTCCCAGGAGCTCTGGTATCTTGCACATGACACTGTGTATGTGGGAAAAAATGCTACAACGGACCATCGTCGAGGGCTTCTTATGTGAGAATCTCAGTGTTGTAGTGGAGAGAGTGTGGGCATCAGACTTAGCCCCACCTGGTTCGTATCTGCCATCTGTAGCTGGATGATTCAGGTCATTTCATTGGCTACGGGGTAACACAGAAGCTGCCGACGGCTTTGCGCTGGTCTTCCTGGAAAGGCTGGCTATGAATGTGTGAATGAGAGCATGTGCTCGATGAATGTCACCGCTTTCACCTTCTCACTGTGTGTGTGCACCTTCCCCACCCCAACCACGCAACATTCCCTTCTCCAAAGGCTGCTCCTGCTGCCTGTCAGCCAGCATCCAAGGGGTGTGGAAGATGACATCATTTGCAAAAACAGGGTCCCTGGAGAGGCTCCCCCTGAGAGACACTTGACAGGTGAGCAAATCCCTCCTCAGCTGGTTTGATTGGAGGACCTAGAGCAGGATTTAACAGTCATCCTCTCCTTGTGCCTGATTAGGGGGAAGAGAGAGAGTTTAGGCGTTTTTGGTTATTTTTATCTGCTTTTAAAATACTCATTTTTTAGAGGTTTTAAAGATGCTGCATTTGTCTATTTTATGGGGTGCAATGGAGTAGCCCGATGCTTGAATGTAGCATAAACAGATCAAATCGGCCAATTAGCATTTCCATCTCTTTATCTTTCCATTTGGAGCCTCCCAGCTGCCCTCCTCCTGTTCGCTTTACACTGTATAATGCATTATTGTGAACTGTCATCACTCCAGCGAGCTGTGGAACACTAGGCTCTAGCACTTCTGTCTGTGTGTTGTGCTTGTTACCTAACCTCCCCTGTCCCTCCTTCCTGCTCCCCTCCAGCATCTAGTAATCGCTAGTCTAATGTTCAGATCGACTTTTTAAAGTTTCCACATATGAGAGAGAACATGTAGTGTTTGTCTGTGTTTGGCAAACTTCCCCTAACAAAATGAACTGCAGTTTCATCCATTTTACTTGCAAATATTAGGATTTCATTCTTTTCTTATGGTGGAATAATTCATTGTGTATATGTAATACATTGTTTTCATTCATTAATGGATACCTAGGTTGATTCCATAACTTGGCTTTTGTGGATAGTGCTGCAAAGAACATGAAAGTCCAGATATCTATTTCATACACTGATTTTATTTCTTTGGATATTATACTCAGAAATGGGATAGCTGGGTCATTTTGTACATCTATTTTTAGTGTTTTGCAGGCTCTCCATAATGGCTGACCTACTTTGCATTCCCATCAATGATGTGAGCGGGTTCCCTGTTTTTCTGATCCTCTAAATATTTTTTCTTTGTCTTTTTGATAATAGCCAATCTAACTGGTGTGGGATATTATCTTCTTGTGGTTTTGAGTTGCAATTCCCTGATGACTAGTGATAATGGGCATTTAAAAAAATGTTTGTTGGACTGGTGCTGTGGAATAGCAGGTAAAGCTGCCACCTGCAGTGCTGGCGTCCCATATAGGCACTGGTTCAAGTCCTGGCTGCTCTGCTTCCAATCTAGCTCTCTCCTGTGGCTCCTGTGGCCTAGGAAAGCAGTAGAAGATGGTCCAAGTCCTTGGGCCACTGCGCCCACATCCTGGAAGAGGATCCAGGCTCCTGGCTTCAGATTGGCCCAGCTCTGGCCATTTGGGAAGTAAACAAGCAGCTGGAGGACCTCTCTCTCCCTCTCTGCCTCTTTGTAACTCCGCCTTTCAAATAAATAAATCTTTTAAAAAAAGTATGTTTGTTGGCCTCTTTTGCCCATTTCTTTTTTTTTAAAAGATTTATTTATTTATTTGAAAGGCAGAGTTAGAGAGAGAGATGTCTTCCATCCTCTGGTTCACTCCCCAATTGGCTGCAACGGCCAGAGCTGTGCTGATCTGAAGCCAGGGGCCAGAAGCTTCTTCCTAATCTCCCACACGTGTTCAGGGGCCCAAGGACTTGGGCCATCTTCTATTGATTTCCCAGGCCATAGCAGAGAGCTAGATTGGAAGTGGAGCAGCTGAGACTGGAATCAGCACCCATATGGGATGCTGGCACCACAGGCAGTGGCTTTACCTGCTATGCCACAGCGCTGGTCCCTTGCCCATTTCTTAACTGTTTTTGTTGTTGAGATGTTTTTAGTTCCTTACATATCATGGATATTCTTGTCAGATGGATACCTTGCAAATATTTTCTCTGTCAGTTTTCTCTTCACCGTGTTGTTTCCTTTGCTGTGTAGAAGCTTCTGAGTTTGATATCTAGTTTATTTATTTTTGCTTTTGTTGCCTGTGCTTCTGGATTTCATGCACAAAATTGTAACTGATACCAATAGTGTTTTCTTTTTTCTTCTGGTAGTTTCATAGTTTCAGGTCTTACATTTAGCTCCTTATTCATTTTGAGTAGATTTCTGTATAGGGTAGGAGGGAGGGGGAAGTTTGTCTTTTCCATATGGTATCCAGTTTCCCCAGTACCATTTACTGCAGAGACTGCCCCTTTTCCAGTGAATTCTTTTGGAGACATTGTCAAGGATCGCCGATGGTAGGTGCATGGATTCATTTCTGAGATCTTCATTCATCTCCCATCTGTCTTTGTGTTTATTTTATGCCAGTACCATATTGTTTTGGTTACAGTAGTTCCATAATATGTTTTACAGTCAGATATTTTGATACTTTCAGCTTTGTTCATAGCTTTTAAAAAATATTTACTCTAGAGGCAGAGAGACGGAGACAGCAAGTTCTAGTCATCTGGTTCACTCCCCAAAGACCTCAGGTAGGAGCCAGAAACTCAATCCAGGTCTCCTACATGGATGGCAGGATTCCAGTTAGTTGAACCATTGCTGCTGCCTCTCAGGATCTGAGTTAGCAGGAAGCTGAGAATCAGAAGCTGGAGCCAGAAGTCTAACCCAGCTACTCTGATACGGCATGTGGGCCTTCCAACATACATCTTAACCACTGAGGTAGATGTGTGCCCTGAGTTGTTTTGTTGTTGTTCATGACTGCTTTTTCTGTTCATGAGCTTTTGTTCTTAAATGTGAATTTGTTTTTTCCTCCTGGTTCTTGTGAAGAATATCATTGGTGTTTGGGGATCACATTAAGCCTATAAGTCTCTTTGAGTAGTAGAGACTTATTAATATTCTTCCAATCAATGAGCCTGCAATATTTTTCTCAATTTTTCTGTGCCTTTAATTTCTTTCATTAGTGTTTTGTATTTTTCATTGTTGTGGTCTTTCATATCCTTGGTTACATTTTTTCCAATGTGGGTTTTTTTGGTAGTTACCATAAATGGGCTTTCTTGTATAATTCTTTCTCAGTGAGTCCATTGTTGACATACAGAAATGCTGCTGATGTCTGTGTTAATTTTGTATATTCTAAGATTACTGAATTCATTCATGAGATCCGTAGTCCTTTGATGGAGTCTTTAGGGTTTTGTATATGTAGAATCCTGTCATCTGCAGAGAGGACAGTTTCATTTCTTCCTTTCCTGTTTGTATACCTTTTATTTGTTTCTCTTGCTCTGTTGCTTTAGCTAAAACTTCGGGTACTCTGTTGAAGAAAATCAATAAATCAGGACATCCTTATCTGGTTCTGGATCTTAGAGGAAATTCTTTTCAATCAAAATGATGTGGTTGTGGGTTTGTCATGTAGCCTTTCATGTTGAGATATGGTCCTTCCACACCTAATTGATTCAGGTATCATGAATGGATGTTGAATTTTATCAAATGCTTTTTCTATGTTTATTGAGATTATAATATGGCTTTCATCCCTCATTCTGTTGATGTGATATTATTGCATTTATTGATATTCAATTGTTGAACCATTCTGGCATCATCCCCCTGGAATAAATCCCTCTTGGTCATGGTGGATGATCTTTTGGATGTGCTGTTGGATTTAATTTGCTAATATTTTGTTGGGAATTTTCACATCTATTTCATCATGGTTATGGGTCTGTAGTGTGTGTGTGTATGTGTGTGTGCGCGCGCGCGCATGCTTGTCTGGTTTGGAATCAAGGTGATGCTGGTATAGAATTTGTTTGCAAAATGTATTAGCTCATCATTACTACAAGTAAAATACCCAAGAGGAACTACTTAGGAAGGAAGTATATTTTTGGCTTACAGTTTTAGAGGTTCACAGTGCAAGATTGAGTGGACCCAGAAAGACTGGCATTTGATGAGGGCCATGGAGGTCAGCAGTGATGGAACATGTGTGGAGGAATGATCACATGGTGAGTCAGGCAGCAGAGAGGGAACAGCTGGCCTGAACTTGGCTTGTATAAGCAGCCCTATCATGAGAACCATCTTGTAAGGGCCAATCTCCCACAGTCCTAAAGAGATCCTGCTAGGCCTACCTCCCAACCACCTTAAGTAGATCAAGCCCCACCCTTAATCTATCAGCCACTAGTCATTAACAGAAGATTCTGGGATTCAAACATCTGCACAGGTCCAGCAGCCAGCTTTGGTTTAAATGCTAACAAGGATTCTTTCCCTTTCCACTTTTTGGAGTGATTTAAGAAGGATTGGTGTGTGTGTGTGTTCTCCCTCAGATGTTGGGTAGAATTCAGCAGAGAAGCCATGTGGTTCTGGCTTTTTCTTTTTAGGAGACTTTTAAAAATTACTGATTCAGGATGGCGTTGTGCATTAGCAGGTAAAGCCACTGCCTGCAGTGCAGTATGGGCACTGGTTCATGTCTCAGCTGCTCCACTTCCCATCTGGCTCTCTGTGATGGCCTGGGAAAGCAGTAGAAGATGGCCCAAGTCCTTGGGCTTCTGCACCCGTGTGGAAGACCTGAAGAAGCTCCTGGCTTCAGATTGGCCCAATTCTGGCTGTTGCAGCCATTTGGAGAGTGAACCAGCAGGTGAAAGACCTCTCTCTCTGCCTCTGCCTCTGTAACTCTGCCTTCAAATAGATAATTTTTTTAAAGAAATTACTGATTCAATTTAATTAATATTATCTCTTCTAGTTTTCTATACCTTCATGGTTCAATTTTAATAAGTTATATGTGTCCATAAATTTACCAGTTTCTTCTCAGTTTTCCAAGTTGTTAATGTATGGTTGTTCATAATCGTCCTTAATTATCTTTTGTATTTCTGTGGTATAATACCACCTTTTTCATCTCTGATGTTCTTTATTTGATTCTTCTTTTTGCCTTGGTTAGTCTAGCTAAAGGTTGGCTGACTTGGTTTATCTTTTAAAAACTCCACCTGCTCATTTCATATATTATATTTTATATATAAATATATATTTTAAAAGTCTCTGCTCATTTATTTCTGCTTTGGGCCTTGTTATTTCTTCTAACTGGATTTGGCTTCCTCCTTTATAGTTCTTTGAGATAATTATTAGGCTGTTATTTGCTCTTTTTTATGTAGAGGCTTATTTTTTTTTTTTTTTTTTTGACAGGCAGAGTGGACAGTGAGAGAGAGAGACAGAGAGAAAGGTCTTCCTTTGCCATTGGTTCACCCTCCAATGGCCGCCGCGGCCGGCGCACTGCAGCTGGTGCACCGCGCTGATCCGATGGCAGGAGCCAGGTGCTTCTCCTGGTCTCCCATGGGGTGCAGGGCCCAAGCACTTGGGCCATCCTCCCCTGCACTCCCTGGCCACAGCAGAGAGTTGGCCTGGAAGAGGGGCAACCGGGACTAGAACCCGGCGCCCCGACCGGGACTAGAACCCGGTGTGCTGGTGCCGCAAGGCGGAGGATTAGCCTAATGAGCCGCGGCGCCGGCCTGACTATCCTTTTCAACCCCTCTACTTTCTTATTTTTTCCCTAGAAACCTTTTATTTAAGGTATACAAATTTTAAGCATTTCATAAATGCAACTTTAGGAACAGTGATTCTTCCCACTTGATCCTTTCAGTAACTGAAGTTTCTTGTAGCATATTTCTTTGTATCATTCAACTAATCTGTGTCTTAACTGGAGAGCTTAATTCATTTATTTTCAAGTCTATTGTTGATAAGTATTCTTAGTTTTGTCATTTAAATGGTTTCTACTGTTAATTTTAAAGATCTGTTCATTTCCTCATGGGTTTTGCATTTTCTTATGTTTTCACACTGGTAGTGATATTTCTTGTGCTTCTGTATGTGGGACTGCCTTGAGCATCTTTTTGGAAAACATACCTGGTGGTGATGAATTTCTTCAGTTTTTGCTCTTCTTGGAGTATAGATTTCTTACTCATTTAGGAAGGATACATTTTCTGGATAAACTATTAGTGGACAGTTCAATCCTTTCAGAACTTAGGCTATATTATTCTACTCCCTCCTGGCCTGTAAGGCTTCTGTGCAAAAACTGCTGCTAGTCTAATGGGGGCCTCTTGTAAGTGTGATTTGATGTTTTTCTCTCACAAATTTTAAAACTGTCTCTTTTTGGGGCCTGCACTGTGGCTTAGCCTGTGATGCGGGCATCCCGTATGGGTGCCAGTTTGTGTTCTGACTGTCCCACTTCTGATCCAGCTCCCTGCTAATGGCCTGGGAAAATCAGTGGAAGGTGGCTCAAGTGCCTGGGACCCTGCCACACATATGGGAGACCCAGATGAAGCTCTTGGCTTCAGCCTGGTCTAGCCCGGCCCTGGCCATTGCAGCTGTCTAGGGAGTAAACCAGCAGATGGAAGATCTCTGTCTCTTTCTGTAACTCTGACTTAAAAAAAAACTTTTTGTTGTACTTTAGAGAGTTTGACTATAACGTACAACAGTGAGGATCTTGTGTGATCATGCTTATTTGGAGTCCTATGGGCCCCCTGTATTTAGATGTTCATATTTTCCTCAAGCTGTTAGCAGAGTGAATTTTCTGTGCTTTTAGTCCTCTCTTGTCCTTTTGAGAACCTCAGAATTCAAGTATCTGTTCATTTAATGGTGTCCCAAAAGCCCCAGAGACTTTTTTTTTCCTTTCTGTTTGGGATATTTCAAAAGACGTGTGTTCAAGTTCAGATATTCTTTCTTCTACTGGATCTCTAGACTTTTGTTGATATTTTCAGTTATATATTTTATTTGACTTACTGAATTCCTCATTTCCAAGATTTTTCTTTCTTTTTCAAATTCCTACTTCTTGCTGGATTTCTAATCCTCATGCATTTTTCTCCTGACTTCATTCAACTGTCTGTATTTATTCTTTTGCAACCCTTGAGTATACTTAAAATCATTATTTGAAATTTTTCAAAGATATTTATTTAAAGCACAGAGTTATACAAGGAGAGGGGGAGAGAGACAGATTGATTGATCTTTTACCAATTGGTTCACTTCCCAAAATAGCCACAGGGCTGGATCTGGGCCACATTGAAGCCAGGAGCCTGGAATTCCATCTGGGTCTTCCACATGGGTGGCAGGGGCCCAAGGACTTGGGCCATCTTCCCTTGCTTTCCCAGGCACATTAGCAGGGAGCTGGATGGGAAGTTGAGTAGCTGGGACTTGAACCTGTGCTCATATGGGATGACAGCATTTCAAGCATTGGTTTAACCTGCTGTGCCACAATACCCCTCTCTGGAATTCTTTATTAGATGTTTCTTCCATCTCTTCTAAGTCTCTTCCTATGGCATTACTGGGTTCCTTTGGGGACATAATACTACATTGACTTTTCATGCTTCCTCTGTCCTAATGTTCTTACTTGCATGTCTCACAGCTCAGGTGTCTATATCACTATTTTTTTTAAAAGATTTATTTATTTACTTGAAAGTCAGAGTTACACAGAGAGGAAAGGCAGAGAGAGAGAGAGAGAGAAAGGTCTTCCATCTGATGGTTCACTCCCCAATTGGCTGCAATGGCTGGAGCTGCGCTGATTGGACGCCAGAAACCAGGAGCTTCTTCCAGGTCTCCCACATGGGTGCAGGAGCCCAAGGAGTTGAGCCATCTTCTACTGCTTCCCAGGTCATAGTAGAGAGCTAGATCAGAAGTGGAGCAGCTGGGACTCAAACCAGCACCCATATGGGATGCTGGCACTGCAGGTGGCAGCTTTACCTGATAAACCACAGGGTCAGCCCCTCTATCACTTTTAATGAGTAGATTTTGTGGTATGACTTTTTTCCTAGAGATGTATCTTTGGGTGTCAGTATGGTAGGATACTTTAGGCTTTGTTCTAGTTGGATGCTATTGTGTTGTTCTATAATCGGTGACAATGACAGCATGAGGGTAGGCATTTCTCTGTCTCGGCGAGGATGTGTGCGTCTCTGTGGCAGCCTGTGGGGTCAGGCTGAAGGTGCAGGGGAGCCAGCCCTCAGTACACCATGGCTGGTTTGGTGAGACTACAAGTCCCATGGAAGGTTCACTTGGATTCCTGAGGTAGCATGGGACATTGCTAGGGTTACAGTAGCATTGATCCAAAGTCTAGAAGGTGCCCATGGGTTGGGTTTCTAGGCAATGTTTTGGCATCCACTTACCATTTATTCCCTTATGCATACAACTACCTTGTCTGTGCTGTGCTGCCTGGGCTTGGGGAAGGAATGAAGTGAGCAGTCTAATGGTCACCAATGCCATAACCCCAGCTCACAGCCAGAGCCCACATCCTGCTAAGATCGGCACAGTTTGGAGTATAACCAAGGGTCACTTTGCCAAGGTAGCCTGCTGCTCACGTGGACTTGTAGCTTGAAGAAGTCACTGCAACCTACCATAGGTGATGCCAGCTGGGATGTAAGTCCAGTTTTCTGGGTCCTTGGGTGTCCACTTGGCATTGGGGCAGGATTAGAGTTTGTGCTGTCCTGGGAATAGGAACCATTAAGATATGCCCAGTGGTGGGAGTTACCAGCTTAGCACTAAGTTCCAAAATGTAGTCCTGGGTTCACTTTGACGTTTTGCTCCTTGATAGTGGAGTCTTGCTCCATGCTGTTTGCCTAAGGTTGAAGGGAGTCCTTTGGCCACCCAGGCTAACAATAAGCAGGGTTGCGCTTGAGTCTTGTCACAGGGCCCTGTGCTGTCTTCTGGATGTATACCATGCTGTGTGAGGCTGGGGGCATTGCAGACCAAAACACAAAGTCTGCCCTACCAGGTTGTAGGTCTCTACCCAGTGCTGGGGCAAATCTAAAGGCTCCGTCAGCTGGTACTAGCCTGTGGATAGGGGTCTCAGGACTCTATGTAGTGTTGGGTCTTATTGCAGTGTGACTGGCCCTGACTTTAAGGGAAAGTCCTGAGGTCATTTTCCTGCCCTATTCCCTTGTGAGTGAAGTCTTACTCCTCCCTGTCTGCCCAAGGTTGAAGGAGGGGTGTTGGAAGCAGTCCCTTGACTGCTCAGCCTGACCGAAGCTGGGTTGTGCCCATGAATCACAGTCACCACACCTTGTACTGTCTTGGGTACGTACTGTGCCTGTACGAGTCTACTGGTGATACGAGCTGAAATGAGTCTGTCTCACCAGGGCAGAGATCTCCATCTGATTCTGGGACAGATCTGGACTCTGCCTATGAGTACTGGCCTGGAGATAGAGATACTTTTGGGCTTTATCTTGTGTTGGACGGGTCCCACCATGGCAGGCCTGGCGTGAGCTTCAAGGCAAAGTGTTAGGCTCACTTCCCTGCAGTCTTGCTCTGTTGTCTGCTATTGACTAGGGAAGGATGGTGGAGGCATTCCTTTGTCCAACTGGCTAAGGAGGGATCAAAGGTTCAGTCTGCAAGTATTGATCTGGGAGCAGAGGCTGTGGGACCCTGTCTGACACTGAGTTTCATCATAGCAGGCCTGAACTTAATTCTCTTCCCTCCTCTCAGCAAGAGGTGAACCATCTCTCTCCATGTTGTACTACTTACAGCTGGTACAGGCAATTATTTCCTTCCTACCTTCTTCATGTATCTTTTTTTGTTATTATACTAAAACCAGGCAGTGTAGTTGCTTCTCTGGATTCCTTAGATCTTTGGAAGAACTTGGTGTGTGAACCGAAGTTAAATTGATGTCACTGTGTGGAGATGATCGATGAAGTGTGTTAGCCTCTACCTTATTCTGCTTCTTTAGTCCTGTCTGTGTCCTCATTGACGAACCTCTGCCCTGCCCCCTCCCATGACTCACTCCAGCCTCTGTAACCACTGTTCTATGCTCCACATCCGAAAGATCAACTTTTTAATCCTCCATACATGAGTGAAATATAGTACTTTTCTTTCTGAGACTTTTTGATCTGACTCCAATCCCACCTATGTGGCTGCCCATGATAGGACTTAATTTTTTTATGGTCAAATAGTATTCTCTAGTGTAAAATGCCACATTTTCTTTATCCATTTATCCTTACATGGGTCATTAAGTTTGGTTCCATATGGTGGCTATTGTGAATAGTGTTGCAATAAACAGGAGTGTAGATGTCTCTTCAATACACCAGTTTCATTTCTTTTTTAAATAATACTTTGTGAGTGAAATTGACATTTTGGGATTTGACAGTTTATAGCCCTTGTCTCTACACTTGAGGAATAGTGATTTTTCTACTTATTAGTTGTCAAATCCTGTATTTAGTGGAAGTTTAAGCTTGTGATGATAAAGAAACAAAGTATGCCATTGTAAAAATAAGGAGAGAAGAAGGAGTGAGGGTAGCAATGAAGAAGTGACGGAGGGAGGGAAAGTGGGAAGTATTACTATGCTCTTAAAGCTGTATATATGAAATACATGAAATTTGTTCCCTTTGTATAAATAAAAATTTATATAAAGTGAATATACTTCTTTATTTTTCTTTAATTTTATGATATACTTTAAATTTACTTCATAATCATAAGCTTAACCCTCCACTAAACACAGAATTCAGTAAGTAGTGAATAGAAAAACCATGATTCTTCAAGAATATAGACAAATGTAAAAAACAACCATCAAATCTCAAAATGTCAATTTTACTCATACATTACATTTTTTGTACTCTGTATATTAATTACCACAAATCAGGGAAAATATGTATATTTGTCTTGGGTAGTGGCTTATTTCACTAAACATAATGGTCTCCACTTGCATCCATTTTGCTGTGAAAGATAGGATTTCATTCTTTTTTAAGGCTGAGTAGTATTACACTATGTATATATACCACAATTTGTTTTTTCAGTCATCAGTTGAAAGACATCTGGGTTGTTTCTGTATCTTAGCTATTGTGGGTTGAGCTGCTATAAATGTGAGGGTACTGGTAACTCTTTAATATGCCAATTTCATTTACTTTGGTTAAATCCCCAGGAGGTGGAATGACTGGGTCATATAGTAGATTTATTTGCAGACTTCTGAAGAATATCCATACTGCTTGCCATAATGGTTCTACTAGTTTATATTCCCACTAGCAGTGTAATACAGTCTATGCTTCCCCACATCTTCATCAGCATTCGTTAATTTCTGCTTTTTGGATGATACTATTCTAACTGGGGTGAGGTGAAATCTCATTGTTTTTATTTGCATTTCCCTGATGGCTAATGATCCTGAGCATCTTTTCATGTGTATGTTGGTCATTTGTATTTCATCCTTTGAAAAATACCTGTTCATATTCTTAGTCCGTTGCTTTATTATATGGTTTGATTTGTTGGTGTTTAGTTTCTTGAGCTCTTTTTATAGATTCTGGATATTAATCCTTTATCAGATATATAGTTTGCAAATATTACCTCCCATTCTGTCAGTTGCCTTTACTTTGTTTCCTTTGCAAAACAGAAGCTTCTTAGCTTGATGCAATCCCATTTGTCAGTTTTTGTTTTTGTTGCCTGTGCTTCTGGGATCTTATTCAAGAAGTCTTTGCTTATTCCAGTGTCTTGAAGTGGTTCCCCTGTTTTCTTCAAGTAATTTGATGATGGTTTCAGGTCTTAGATTTACATACCTGATCTATGATGAGTTGATTATTGTATAGGATGTAAGGTAGGGGGGTCTAATTTTACACTTCTGCATGCAGAGATCCAGTTTTCCCAGCGCTGTTTGTTGAAGAGACCATCCTTTCTCCAGGGAATCATTTAAGCTAGTTTTTCAAACATTTGTTGGTTATAGATGAGTGGATTAATTTCTAGGGCCTCTTATTTGTTCTGTTGGTCCATGTGTCTATTCTTACGCTAGTACCAAAATTTTTTTATTATAACTGCCTTGTAATATGTCTTGAAATTTGGTATTGTGATGACAGATTTTATTTTCATTGTTTAATATTGCTTTAACTATTTGGGGTCTCTTGTGATTGTGTATTAATTTTAGAGTTGCTTTTCCAGATCTGAGAACATCTTTGGTATTTTGACTGGGACTGCATTGAATCTATAAGTTGCTTTGGGTAGAATGGACATTTTGATAATTTTTTGAATGCATGAACATAGAAGATTTTGCCATTTTTTAAATGTCACCTTCTGTTTCCTTAATGTTTTGTAATTTTTATTGTAGAGTTCACTCACATCTAGGTTAAATTTATCCCAAGTTATTTAATTTTTTTGTAGTTGCTGGGAATGGGACTGATCTTACAAAGTCTGTATAAGTCATGGTATTGTTTGTGTATTCAAAGGCTATTGATTTTTGTGAGTTGATTTTATATCCTGCAACTTTGCTAAACTCTATTATGAGTTGCAAAAAAATAATCTCTTAGTGGAATCGTTTGTTTCTCTTAAGTACAGGATCACGTCATCTGCAAACAGGGATGATTTGACTTCTTCCTTTCTCATCTCTATCCTTTTGATTTTCTTTTCTTGTTTGATGTCTCTGGCTAAAACTTTCAGAAAGATGTTGAATAGTAATGGTGAGAGTTGGCATCCTTGTCTGATTCTAGATCTTAGTTGGAAATGCTTTCAGCTTTTCCCCATTCAATATGATGCTACCTGTGGGTTTGTCATATATTGCCTTGATTTTGTTTAGGTATGTTCTTCTATACCTCATTTGCCTAAGGTTTTTTTTTTTTAATTATAAAAGAATGTTGTATTTTATTAAATGCGTTCTCTGCATCTACTGAGAAAATCATATGGTTTTTGTTCTTCAATTTGTCTATGTGATTATCACATATATTTTGAATCATCCATGCATACCAGGGATAAATCCTGCTTGGTTTGGGTAAGTGATGTTTCTGATGTGTTGTTGGATTTGATTAGCTAATATTTTGGTAAGGATTTTTGCATCTATGTTCATCAGGGATATTGGTCTATAGTTTTCTTTTAAATATTTGTTTTATTTATTTTAAAGATAAAGTTACAGAGAGAGGCAGAGATAGAAAGAGAGAGGTCTTCCATCTGTAGTTCACTCCCCTAATGGCTGCAATGGCCTGAGCTGGGCCAATTGGAAGCCATGAGCCAGGAGTTTCTTCCAGGTCTCCCACGTGGGTGTAGGGGCCCAAGAATCTAGGCCATCCTCCTCTGCTTTCCCAGTTACACTAGCAGGGAGTTGGATTGGAAATGGAGCAGCCAGAACTTGAACCAGCACCCATATGGGATGCCAGCACTGCAGGCTGGGGCTTTAAGCCACTGTGCCATAGAGCTGGCCCTGGTCTATAGTTTTTTTTTTAAAGATTGATTTATTTATTTGAAAGTCAGAGTTACACAGAGGAGAGGCAGAGAGAGAGGTCTTCCATTCACTGGTTCACTCCCCAGCTGGCTGCAATGGCCAGAACTGTGCTGATCTGAAGCCAGGAACTTCTTCCAGGTCTCCCATGTGGGTGCTGGGGCACAAGGACGTGGGCCATCTTCTACTGCTTTCCCAGGCCATAGAAGAGAGCTGGATTGGAAGAGGAGCAGCTGGGACTAGAATTGGCGCCTATATGGGATGCCAGGACATTAACTCAGTGTGCCACAGCACCGACCCCTATAGTTTTCTTTGTTGTATCTTTTTCTGGATTTGAAATTAAGATTATGTTGGCCTCACAGAAGAAGTTTGGGAGGATTCCTTCCCTTTCAATTGTTTTGAACAGATTAAGAAGAATTGGGGTTAGTTCTTCTTTAAAAGTTTTTATGGGGCTGACACTGTGGCAAAGCCACTACCTACAGTGCTGACATCCCATATGGGCGCTGGTTAGAATGCTGGCTGCTGCTCCACTTCCGATCCAGATCTCTGCTATGGCCTGGAAAAGCAACAGAAGATGGCCCAAGTCCTTAGGCTCCTGTAACTGTGTGGGAGACCCAGAAGAAGCTCCTTGCTCTTGGCTTTGGATCTGTGGAGCTCAAGCCATTGTGGCAATCTGGAGAGTGAACCAGCAGGTGGAAGACCTCCCCACCCCTCTCTGCCTCTGCCTCTGCCTCTGCCTCTGCCTCTGCCTCTGCCTCTTTCTCTGCCTCTCTGTATCTCTGCCTTTCAAATAAATAAATATATATTTTTTAAATTTTGTAGATAGGGCTGGTGCTGTGGTGTAGTG
The DNA here is from genome assembly GCF_051225735.1 of Oryctolagus cuniculus. Classification (NCBI taxonomy): domain Eukaryota; kingdom Metazoa; phylum Chordata; class Mammalia; order Lagomorpha; family Leporidae; genus Oryctolagus; species Oryctolagus cuniculus. The sequence goes on from NC_142872.1 coordinate 56,910,607, forward strand.
GGTGGGGCTACCACCTGAAGTGCCAGCATCCCATGTGGGTGCTGGTTTGGATCCCAGCTTCTCCACTTCAGGTCTGGCTCTCTGCTCTGGCCCAGGATAGCGATGGAGGATGGCCTGAGTCCTGGGCCCCTGCACCTGCTTGGGAGACCTGGAGAGGCTCCTGACTGCTGGCTTCAGATTGGCCCAGCTCCAACTAACCATTGTGGTCATTTGGGAAGTGAACCAGCAGATGGAAGGTCTCCTCCCTCCCCCTGCCTCTGCCTCTCTGTAATTCTGCTTTTCAAATAAAAAGATAAATATTTAATTTTACAGAATTCAGCAGTAAAGCCTCCCAGTAATCAGCTTTTCTTTGTTAGGGTCTTTATTACTGATTTAATCTCTGTCTTGGTTATTGGTCTATTTAGGTTTTTCTGTGTCTTCATGACTCCATTTTTGTAAATTGCATGTGTTCAAAAATCTATCCATTTCTTAGATTTTCAAATTTGCTGACATATAGCTGTATGTAGGAATTCCTGATGGTTCTTTTTGTTTCTGTAGTATCTAACATCTTGTTTTTCATCTCTGACTTTAGTTTTTTTTTTCATTAGTTAGACCAATAGTATATCAATTTTATTTTTTCAAAAAACCAGCTCTTCATTTCACTGATTTTTAATCATTTTTGTAGCAATTTTGTTAATTTCTTCTTTAATTTTTATTTCCTTTCTTCCCCTAGCTTTGTGCTTGGTTTGTTCTTGCTTTTCTAGATCCTTGACTGTATTATTAGATCATTTATTTGATACATTTCCAATTTGTTGATATAGGCATTAATTGCTATAAAATTTTATCTTAATACTGCTTTTGCTGTATCCCATAAGTTTGATAGGTTGTTTTGTCATCTTCAGTTCCTAGGATTTTTTTCACTTTCCTGTAGATTTCTTCTATGACCCATTGTTTGCTAAGGAGCATGTTGTTCAGTCTCCATGTGTTTTCCTATTTTCTAGAGTTTTTTAAGTTGTAGATTTTCTGCTTCATTGTGGTCAGAAAAGATCCATGGCAAAATTTCAATTTTTCTGAATTTGTTGGGACTTGTTTTACAGTTTAGCATATTGTCTATCCTAGGGAAAGTTCCATGCACTAATGAAAAGTATGTGTATTCTGTAGCTGTGGGATGAAATGCACTGTAGATATCATTTAGGTCCTTTTGTCAATAGTGTAGATTAGCTCTGTTGTTTCTTTGTTGACTTTTTGGCCAGTTGATCTGTCCGTTGATTAGAGTGGGTTGATGAATTATTACTCATTGTTACTGCATTGGAACCTGTCCCTCCTATTAGATCCATTAACACTTATTTTAAATGCCAGGTGCCCTCGCATTGGGTACGTATACATTTACTGCAGTCACATCTTCCTGTTGACTTGATCTCTTAATGATTAATCATTACTTAATTCCCATTTTTTTTCTTTTTTTTAATTTTTTTTATCTTTTATTTAATGAATATAAATTTCTAAAGTACGACTCATGTGTTACAATGGCTTCCCCCCCCCATACCGTCCCTCCCACCCACAACCCTCCCCTTTCCCACTCCCTCTCCCCTTCCATTCACATCAAGATTCATTTTCGATTATCTTAATATACAGAAGATCAGCTTAGTATACCTTAAGTAAGTATTTCAACAGTTTGCTCCCACACAGAAACATAAAGTGAAAAATAATAGATGATTTTTTTAAATGATGATGAAATCAGATCAGACCTATTGTCATGTTTAATCCCAGTGAGAGTCAAGTTGGGTAATTCCCATTTTTTTAAAAACAGTTTTTGTCTTACAGTCTATTTTGTCTGATATTAGGATTGCTACGCCTGCTCAGTTAGCATGGAATATTTTTTTCTCTCCTTTCGCTTTGATTCTGTATGTCTCTTTGTTGGTGAGGAATGTTACTTATATGCAGAAAATAGATAAGTCTTGTTTTTTTAATCCATTCAGACTGTGTCTTTTAATTGGAGACTTAGGCCATTTACATTGAAGATTATTATTGATAAGTAATGACTTGGTTCTGCTGTCTTTCCATAAATAATCATATTGCTTGTTTTGGATTTTTACTAGGAGATTTCTGCCTCCACATTCTTTTTTAAAAAGATTTATTTTATTTATTTGAAAGAGTTACAGAGAGAGAGGTCTTCCATCTGCTGGTTCACTCCCCAGATGGTTGCAACGGCTGGAGTTGCACTGATCCAAAACCAGGAGCCAGGAGCTTCTGCATCTCCCACATGAATGCAGGGGCCCAAGGACTTAGATCATCTTCTATTGCTTTCCCAGGCCATAGCAGAGAGCTAGTTCAGAAGAGGAGCAGCCAGGATTAGAACCAGCGCCTGTATGAGATACCAGCAGTTCAGGCCAGGGCTTTAACCTGCAATACCACAGTGCCGCCCCCCTGCCTCCACATTCTTTCACGATGCCATCTTCCTCTGTTTCTGTGTATAGCACATCCTTAAGTATCACTTGTAAGACTGGATGAGTGGTGTAAAATTCTTTCATTTACTGTTTGTTTTGGAAGGTTTTTATTGCACCTCCATTTATAAATGAGAGCATCGCTGGGTGCATTATTCTGGGATGACATTTTTTTCTTTTAGAACTTGGACTATGTCTCTCCATTTTCTCCTTACCCATAGGGTTTCTAATGAGAGATCAGCTGTCAATGTCATTGGAGATATTTTCACAGTAATCTGGCATTTCTTTCATGCACATTTTAGGATGTTTTCTTTGTTTCACTTTTGAAAGTAATGTGTAGTGGTGAAGATCTTATGTCTACCAGGAGTTCTATTTTCTTCCTGTACTTGGATGTCCATATCTGTTTCCAGATTAGGGAATTTTTCTGTTACTATTTCACTGACTATGTCTTCTAATCTATTCTGTCTTTCCACAACTTTAGGAACTCCTAAGACACATAAATCTCAAATGCTATTTTCAGTTTTTCCAATTATTTTTTCTCTTCCTCCTCCTCCTCCTCCTTTTTTTGGAGGGGGTCTGAGATATTTCCAAAGATTTATCTTCTAGCTTAGATATTCTTTCCTTTGCCTCACCTAGTCTGTTGTTATGGCTTTTTATGAATTTTTATTTGACATATTGAATTCTTCAGTACTAATATTTTAGTTTGATTTCTCTTCAATGTCTGTATCTCCAAGCAGAATTTCTCACCCATATGATATATGAATTTCTTTAATTCATGTGTTTTCTTCTCTGTGTTTTTGAGTTATCTTATGATTATTCCTTTGAATTCCTTTTCAGGTATTTCATCAGTCTCTTTGCCTTCACATTCTAATATCGGAGAGTTCCTTTTGGGGAATCATATATTGTCTCCTTTGTTTATGTTTCTTACATTTCTACATTTATTTTTAAGCATCTGTGGAAACACTTGTTGGTAGTCTCCCCTGAGGGATTTTGTCTTTGCAATATGCTTCTGTGGCTTACTGGAGCATCTTCTTCAGTGGATATCCAGAGGTGTGTGCTGGTTCGTCCAGGGAGCTGCAGCCAGTGCTGGAGGGTGGGACACCAGTGTAGACACCCAAGTTGGACGTAGTAGATCTCCTCTGTCATCTGCATGGGGTAGGGTATGATCATGTCTGCTGGCATGTTGACAGCCTTAAACCCTCTCTGCCAAGGTGAAATAGCTGTCCCAAGTGAACCACACACGTAGGCATATGAACCACACAAAGGATCTGGGTGCTCCTCAGTGGGAGCACAGAGCCCTCTGTGATGACCCAACTCAGCACTATGGGAACTCTGAGCCACTGAAGACAGACCCAGTGATTGCCCTAAGTCCCAGCCACATCCCACACCTTGTTGCACAGTCACGGATTCTTATAGTCATAGGGTGCGTTGCTCCCACAGTCATAGAGACCAAGAGATCCACTCTTAGCCCCATGAGCCTCACCATCCATGGAGAGAGCCATGGAATTCTACAACCCTGCTGCCTGCCCTACAGAGGTTGGTCTGTGCTCTGCGTTGGTAATTTGAGTCTGTTACCTTGGTAGAATGAGGGGAGGGGAACACTTCATGGCCCACCTTCCAACAACCCTCCAGACCAGTCAGTGGACCATGAATTTATTCCTTGATAAAATTCCCCAGTCTCGCAGCTGGTGTTGTGGTGTAGTGGGCTGAGCATATGTCTGTGGTACTAGCATCCCATATGGGCACTGGTTCTGGTCCCGGCTGCTATTCTTCCTATCCAGCTCTCTGCTACAGCCAAGGAAAGCAGTGGAAGATGATCCATGTACTCCCGCTTCACCCATGTGGGAGACCAGGAAGACGTTCCTGGCTTCAAATTGGCTCAGTTCTGACTGTTGTGGCCATTGGGGAGTGAACCAGCAGATGGAAGAACTTTCACTGTTTCCTTCCCTCTGACTGTAATCCTGCCTCTCAAATAAATAAATAAATAAATAAAATCTTTAGAAAAATCCCCCAGTCTTGTAGGCCACAGGAACCTGCATTATTATGATAACACTTCCTCCTCCTGGCTGCTGGCACCTTGGTAGGTGGAGGAAAGCAATGTACTGTCCCTTCACAGGGTTAATGGGATTAGGGGGGCACCCTGTTCTGTCCTTGGGCTTCAGGGTGGACTGAAAGCAGGGATCATGAGGTTTTCCCTCAGACAATATCACCAGTGACACAGGTTCTTCTCACCCTGCTCCAAGAAGGTGGTGTCCCCACCAGCCACTGGTTGTGGGAGTGGCTGGTGGTATCCTGCTTGCTGCTTTGTGATTGCACTGTTCCCATTGCTCCATTTTGTTTTTCTCCTTTTTTCCCCCAGAAACCTTTTTTAAAATTTTTTTCACAGAATTAAAAAAAAATTTATTTATTTTACTTGAAAGTCAGAGTTACACACAGAGAGAAGGAAAGGCAGAGAGAGAGAGAGAGAGAGAGAGAGAGAGAGAGAGGTCTTCCATCCGATGGTTTCCTCCCCAATTGGCCGCAATGGCTGGAGCTGCGCCAATCTGGAGCCAGGAGCTTCTTCTGGGTCTCCCATGTGGGTGCAGGGGCCCAAGGGATTGGCCATCTTCTGCTTTCCCAGGCCATAGCAGAGAGCTGGATAGGAAGTGGAGCAGCCAGGACTCAAACCAGCGTCTGTATGGGATGCTGGCACTGCAGGTGGCGGCTTTACCCGCTATGCCACAGCGCCAGCCCCTAGAAAACTTTTATTTAAAGAATAAAAACATCATACACTTCATAATTACAACATTAGGAACATTTGGTGATTCTTCCCAATGAGCCTACTCTCCCACCTCCTCTCCTTCCCCCCTTCCTCCTCCCTCTATCCCCATTCTTTTATTTTTTTTTTTTTACTAATATCTGTTTTCAATTAACTTTATACACACATTATTAACTCTGTTAAGTAAAGAGTTCAACAAATAATATGGAAACAAAACTGTTCCTCAAAGCTCAACACAAAGATTGTTCAAAGTCATTGCTTCTCAAAGTGTCAGTTTCACTTCTATAGATTTCCTTTTTAGGTGTTCTATTAGTTATCAAAGATCAGAGATAACATATGGTATTTGTTCTTTTGGGACTGCCTTATTTTACTAAATATTTCCAGTTTCATCTATTTTGTTCCAAATGTCTCGGTTTTTTTTCCACTGTTGTGTAGTATTCCATGGTGTATATAATCTCATAATTTTTTTTATCCAGTCTTCAGTAGACAGGCATTTGAATTGATTCCATATCTTAGCTATTGTGAATTTAGTTGCAATAAACATGGGGGTACAGATAACTCACTGATATACTGATTTCATTTCCCTTGAGTAAACTCCCAGGAGTGGGATGGCTGGGTCACATGGTAGGAACATATTCAGATTTCTGAGGTATCTCCGTACTGCCTTCCATAGTGGCTTTACCAGTTTACATTCCTACAAACAGTGGATTAAGGAACCTTTTTTCCTACTTCCTCACCAGCATTTGTTGCATTTGTTGTTTCTGTGTGAAAGGAATTCTAAGAGCGGTGAGGTGAAACCTCATTGTGGTTTTGATTTGCATTTCCCTGACAAATAGTGATCCTGAGTATTTTTGCATGTGTCTGTTGGCCATCTGGATTTCCTCTTTTGAAAAAAGCCTGTTTAAGTCCTTGGCCCACTTCTTAAAAGTATTGTTTCTTTGTTGTTGTTGAGTTTCTTGATCTCTTTATTTTGGATATTAATCCTTGATCAGTTGCATAGTTTGCAAATAATTTCTCCCATTCTGTCAATTGCCTCTTAACTTTGCTAAGTGTTTTTTTTTTTTCAGTACAGAAGCTTCTCAATTTGATGTAATCTCATTTGTGAATTTTGGCTTTGATTACCTGTGCCTCTGGGGTCTTTTCCAGAAACTCTTTGCCTATCCCAATGTCTTGCAGGATTTCCCAAATGTTCTCTAATAATTTGATGGTATCAGGTGGTAGATTTACGTCTTTAATCCATTTTGAGTGGATTTTTGTGTAAGGTGTAAACTGCAGGTCTTGCTTCATAATTCTGCATGTTGTGATCCATTTTTCCTAGCACCATGTGTTGGAAAGACTGTCCTTGTTCCAGGGATTGGTTTTAGCTCCTCGGTCAGATATAAGTTGGTTGTAGATGTTTAGATTGATTGCTGGCATTTCTATTCTGTTCCATTGGTCTATACATCTGTTTTTGTACCAATACCAGGCTGTTTTGATTATAACTGCCTTGTAGTATGTCTTGAAATCTGGTATTGCAATGCCTCCAGCTTTGCTTTTGTTGTATAAGATTGCTTTAGCTATTTGAGGTCTTCTGTGCCTCCATATGAATTTCAGCATCATTTTTTTCTATATCTGAGAAGAATGTCCTGGGTATTTTGATTGGTATCACACTGAATCTGTAAATTGCTTTTGGAAGTATGGACATTTTGATGCTATTGAATCTTCAAATCCATGAACATGGAAGATTTTTCCATTTCTTTGTTTCTTCTTCTATTTCCTTCTTTAATGTTTTGTAACTCTTATCGTAGACATCTTTGACATCCTTGGTTAAATTTAGTCCAAGGTAGTTGATTTTTTTTGTTGCTACTATGAATAGGATTGATCTCAGGCATTCTTTCTCAGCCATGAAATTGTGTATACAGAGGCTGTTGGTTTTTGTGTATTGATTTTATTTTTTTTAATTTATTTTTTATTTTTTGACAGAGTGGACAGTGAGAGAGAGAGAGAGAGAAAGGTCTTCCTTTGCCATTGGTTCACCCTCCAATGGCCGGCGTGACCGGCGTGCTGCAGCCGGCGCACCGCACTGATCCGATGGCAGGAGCCAGGTACTTATCCTGGTCTCCCATGGGGTGCAGGGCCCAAGGACTTGGGCCATCCTCCACTGCACTCCCTGGCCACAGCAGAGAGCTGGCCTGGAAGAGGGGCAACCGGGACAGAATCCGGCACCCTGACCGGGACTAGAACCCGGTGTGCCGGTGCCGCAAGGTGGAGGATTAGCCTAGTGAGCCGCGGCACCAGCTGTGTATTGATTTTATATCATGTCACTTTACCAAACTCTTCTATGAGTTCTAATAGTCTCTTAGTGGAGTCATTTGAATCTCCTATATATAGAATCATGTCATCTGCAAATAGGGATAGTTTGATTTCCTCCTTCCCAATTTATATCTGTTTGAGATCTCTTTTTGCCTAATGACTCTGGCTAAAACTTCCATGACTATATTGAATAACAGTGGTGAGAGTGGGCATCCTTGTCTGGTTCCAGATCTTAGTGGGACTGCTTCTGACTTTTCTCTATTCAGTAGCATGCTGGCCATGTGTTTGTCATCAACTGCCTTGATTGTGCTGAGGAATGTTCCTTTTATATCAAATTTGTTTAGACTTTTCATCATGAAAGGGTGTTGTATTTTTCAAATGTTTTCTCTGCCTCTGTTGAGATAATCATGTGGTTTTTGTTCTGCAGTTTGTTAATGTGATATATCAGATTGATTTGTAAATGTTGATCCACCGCTGCATACCAGGGATAAAATCCCTCTTGGTCTGTGTGGATGATCTTTCTGATGTGTTGTTGGATTCAATTGGCTAATATTTTGTTAAGGATTTTTGTTTCCATGTTCATCAGGGAAATTGGTCTGTAGTTTTCTTTCTTTGCTGTATCTTTTTCAGGTTTAGGAATTGAGGTGAAGCTGTTTCATAGAAACAGTTTGAGAGGATTTCCTCCTTTTCAGTTGAACAGTTTGAGTGAGAGGAATTGTAGATAGTTTGCTTTTAAATTGTCAGGTAGAATTCAGCAGAGAAGCCATCTGGTCCTGGGCTTTTCTTTGTTGGGAGGGTCTTTATTACTGATTTAATTTCTATCTTCATTATTGCTCTGTTCAGGTTTTCTGTATCTTCATGGCTCAATTTAGATTGTTTGTGTCCAGCAATCTGTCTAATTCTTCTAGGCTTCCCAGTTCATTGGCATACAGCTCTTTGTAGTAATTTCTGAGGATTCTTTTTATTTCTTTTTTTTTTTTTTGACAGGAAGAGTTAGTGAGAGAGAGAGAGAGAGACAGAGAGAAAGGTCTTCCTTCCATTGGTTCACCCCCCGAATGGCCGCTACAGCCGGCGCGCTGCAGCTGTTGCGCTGCGCCGATCTGAAGCCAGAAGCCGTGTGCTTCCTCCTGGTCTCTGATGTGGGTGCAGGGCCCAAGCACTTGGGCCATCCTCCACTGCCTTCCCAGGTCACAGTGAAGAGCTGGACTGGAAAAGGAGCAACCGGGACAGAATCCGGCACCCCAACTGGCACTAGAACCTGGGGTGCCGGTGCCGCAGGCAGAGGATTAGCCTAGTGAACCACGGCACTGGCTGATTCTTTTTATTTCTGTGGTGGCTGTTGTTAAATTTTCTTTTCTATCTCTAATTTTATTGATTTGTGTCTTTTCTCTTCTTTTTTGATTAGTTGAGCCAATGGTCTGTCAATTTTGTTTATTTCTTCAAAAAACCTGCTGTTCATTTTGCTGATCTTTTGTATAGGTTTTTTGGTTGCAATTTTTTATTCTCTAATTTTTTTTTTGAAAAAAAAATTTTTTGACAGGCAGAGTTAGAGACAGAGAGAAAGGTCTTCCTTTTCTGTTGGTTCACCCCCCAACTGGCTGCTATGGCTGGCGTGCTGCACCGATCTGAAGCCAGGAGCCAGGTACTTCCTCCTGGTCTCCCGGGCAGGTGTAGGGCCCAAATACTTGGGCCATCCTCCACTGCCTTCCCGGGCTAAAGAAGAGAGCTGTACTGGAAGAGGAGCAACTGGGACAGAATCTGGCGCCCCAACTGGGACTAGAACCAGGGGTGCCGGCACCACAGGTGGAGGATTAGCCTAGTGAGCTGCAGTGCCGGCCTTATTCTCTAATTTTAATAATTTTCTCCTAATAGTTTTGGGTTTGGTTTGCTGTTGCTTTTCTAGGTCCTTGAGATGCATTGATAGCTCATTTATTTGGTACCTTTCCAATTTCTTGCTGTAGGCTCCAATTGCTATAAACTTGCCTCTTAACACTATTTTTGCTGTATCCCATAAGTTTTGATATGTTGCATTGTTGTCTTCATTTGTTTCCAGAAAAATTTTGATTTCTTCAATGTTCCAATGATTCATTCAGGAGCATGTTGTTCAGTACCCATGTGTTCATACATGTTCTAGATTCCTGAGTTGCTGATTTCCAGTATCATTCCATTGTGTTCCAAGAAGATGCATGGTATAATTCAATTTTTGGAATTTGCTGAGACTTGCTTTATGATCGAGTTTGTGGTAAATTCTAGAGAACATTCCATGCACTGGTGAGAAGAGTGTATATTCTGAGACTGTAGGACAGAAAGTTCTATAGATATCTCCTAGGTACATTTGGTCTACAGTGTCAATTAACTTTGTTGTTCCTTGCTGATTTTCTGTCTGGTTGATCTGTCCATTTTGAAAGTGGGGTATTGAAGTGCCCCAGTACTATTGTATTAGAGTCTAGGTCTCCCTTTAAATCCCTTAACATTTCTTTTAAATAGTCAGATGCCCTGTAATTAGCTTCATACACATTTAATAATAGTCACATCTTCCTATTGAATTGATCCCTTAATCATTACACAGTGCCCTTCTTTGTCTCTTTTAACAGTTAAAGTCTATTTTGTCTGATTTTAGTATGGCTATACCAGCTCTTTTTTGGTTTCTGATAGCTTGGAGTATCTTTTTCCATTCTTTCTTTTTTTTCTTTTTCTTTTCTTTCTTTCTTTCTTTTTTTTTTTTTTTTTTTTTTTTTTTTTTTGTAAGGGAAAGGGTTTATTGGGGAACACCCTACAGACCGGAGTGAAGGGGCGGCAAAGGAAAAAGAGAGAAGGAGACTGTGAGAGAGAGACAGAAGAGGGAGAAGAGAGAGGAGAGAAGCCAAGAGAGGACCCAGAGAGCGCAGGAGAGAAGGACCCAGAGAGAGCAGGAGAGAAGGGGCAAGAGAGCATGTGTTCAGGAACAGGCCCTTTTAAAACTTTGCCTGAGGGTGGGCAGGGAAGCAGGAGCAGTGAATCCCATTAGGATGGGGGTGGAGCCTGGCTCAGGTAGCTGGGCCATGTGGCCACCTGGCTACAACTGCGCCAGTTTCCTAACATTCCTCCCTTTTATTTTTTATAAAGCAGGGTTTGTACGGGATTACATTAGTCCCAAAAGTCCAAGAGGGGTAGAGGGACGATGATCTGTCTTTAGAGCTACTTCCTGCTGACATGGGGCGATGATGTACTCTTCGCTGGCATGGCGCGATGTCTCAGGCTGCTGTCTCCTGGGTGGGGAGCCGAGTATATCCCTGTAGCAGCATTTGGTTGACCGCCTGGTTGTTGAAAGCCCTCGTTTGTTCCATTATAGCCTGCTGTAAACACTTAGACACTGTAGTATACAAGACAGGGTGAGAATAGTAGCCAATGATCCTAAGAGTAGCATTAACCTGGTAACAAGAGGATTTTATAGAGAGGAAATGGAGGGGGGCTCTGGACCCTTGTGGGGAAAGTTTGATGGATGTAGCTTAAAGCTGATTCCAGCCAAGACTGGGAGAAAGGCCACTAACTTTTGCAGGTAGTGGGGTTTGTCTGTAGAGAAATCCTGAACAGTCATACAACATTAAGTGGGGAAGAGGACCATCAGTACACACAGGTTGGGAGTAGAGCCATTGGTGGTAGAGTAGAGGCTATGGTTACAAAGGAATGAGGCTCAAGTGGGCTAGATACAGAGGACAGAGTTGTTATTAGAGGAGCTAAGAAAGGTGCTGTCTAAGCTACAAATAAGTTTTCTGATGGAGAGGCAAATAGAACCTGACAGAAGGGGCTTGATAATAATCAGGTGGGCTTTAAAGCCTTGTAAATTATGAGGTCCAGACTTATCTATCTCTTCATAGGGTACATCCTACAGGAGGTGTGAACCTCCTTGGGGAAGGCACCCTGTTAACTTCCATTACCTAGCTGGCTTGGGAGGAGAGCTGGCCAGGTAAAGGCAAGTGGCAACTCCAACAGGAAATATACAGCTCTGCCTGCAATGTTACTGACCCTACTTGGCCATTTCCTCAGATGCAGTGGTCACTTTGGAGGCTGGGCTGAGTGAAGGGCTTTTCAGCTTAGATCCAATAAGATCTGTGGCTCTGACCTGGGTGTCCTTCGACTCCAGGGAAGGTCCATTTCCAGTGATCCAACTCTTGGCAGAGCTGCCAGGGCTCTTCACAAGCTGACTTCTGCTGAAGCCCAGGCTTACCACATTGAAAGCCACTGCAGTGGACTGCCCTGTTGGGTCTCCTTGAGGGCAGATCACTGTACAGAGCAGCCATTTACAGGCCTGCCACCCATTGCTTCTGATGCCTAGCTTTCTTTTCCTCCTGGTTTTTGTTAAAGCAGACCAGAGGATGCAAGTCAAGGGGGTGCTCAAGTCCCATCTCTAATCTTGGTGGCCTAAACTAGAAGTCTGTAGTCACAGGCATGCTCTGTAGTAGTTTATGTTGAGGCAGACAATGCCCATGAGGAAAACTATATTTTCACTTTAAAACTTTCTTTTCCTTTGTTCTGAAAGGGAGGTCTTTTCTGTTTACTGTTTACCTCACTGATGGCGAAGTAAATCTAGCTAAGAAATTATAATTTAAGCTGTTATTTTGGCTATGCTATTACAGAAAAATGTTAGCCATCTCTTTTGTAAGATCTAAAATCAAATTTTGCATCTTGGAGATTCCTTCATAAAAGAATTAGTTTCCTACCTCAAAGAGAACAGAGAAATGAAAGAACAAGTTGGGCTTAGACTAGAGAAATGGGGGAGCAAGTCCCAGATCACTTACTGACAACAGCAATATCACATGAAAACTTAGAAAACAGTTTTAACCATTAGATAACAACTTAAGAAAACATTTACCAGAAGGCCCAATGCCTTCCATAAATATTAAGAATACATATATTTGGAAACATCTCTTAAATATCTAACATGATGTAGCTTGTTTAACCAGCAAATTTAAGCACAAACATATAAAATGTTTTTAGTTTCTTTCTATCAACAAGTTTAAAACATATGATACAGAGATTCAGGTCACACGAATTAAAATATATCTTTGAATTATTTTAGCTGTTTAAATTTATGGACAATCTTTTATCTATAAGCCAATTAAAATAAAATTCTTAAATTTTCCCATGTAGACATACAATATGTATACACATATAACATAACATAATAGACCAATATAGCAGTTTTAATAGTTTTTTTTTTTAAATCTAACTCCTGTTTGTAAATTACCAATTGATTTGAATTACTTTTTGTTTCAGTAACCTCAGCTAACCATACTTTCTCACAGTTGGTACCTTTAATATATTATTGGCTTCATTTGTTTACAGAGTCATCCCAAAGTACTGAATACAATACATGTGGCTGGAAAAATTCCATCAGAACCTGTACGAGGACAGCTAAACACAGAACCAATGCTTTAGTTTTATGAGCAGCAAATCTGATATATAAAACTGTAGATGACAAGATTTTAAGTTGCCACATTTAAAGTTATAAACTTATTAACCAACAAGAGGCATTTGCTTACTGCACACAGTATTTCTGAAAGCACCTGTAGGATTTTACAAAGCACGTAACTCTTTTAGGTCTCTGGGGCTTCCGCATTAAGATAACCATTATGTCTAGTAACACAAGATTATTAGACTTTTTAATTCTCAGACATTTGTATTAGTGCCAGTTTATATTATAGAAACTTAAAATTTAGCACCACTTCACATCTTGACAGTACTTCTAATATAATCCAAATAGCCTGATTAGTTGGTGTCTCTACAAGATGAGAGACATAGATCCTTCGATTTTTTCAGTTGGGCCCGAACTGGAAAAACCGAAGTCTAAAATTTACTGGAAATTTCAGAGTCCAAATTCTTTGAAACTTTGATTTTTGATTTTTTGAATGCCTGTCAAGAATGTCAAGAAAGCTCAAAATCCAAAATATCTGGTTGAAGTAAGATTCTTTAACATCATAACATAATATAGACCAAATTGGATCACTGTTACAAGGTAATTATTTAAATGTTTGAAAATAAGCACATATTTAAATAACCCATAGCTCTTAATAAAAATTAAGCTGTTTTTAAACAATTAGAATTTAACAGACATCAAGAGAACATAACAGATTACTTTAACTTATTGCTTTAACAGAGGATTAGATTCTAATTTTATGTCAAAGAGGAATAGATTAGTATACTTGTGATGTTTTCCATCTGCCAATGTCCCTGATTTAATTTTGAAATAACCCATTAAAAATTTTCAGAGTAAGATTAAGGTAACACATCAAATTTCAGCCTGAGTTACTTTAAACAGTGTTGAACTATTCTCACAGACAATTTATAAGCTAACCCAAATAGTTTTTTATAGAATATAACATTTTGAGCATACAAAAGTTTTACCCAATTTAAATTAGCAGTTACACCTAAATAACTTAGGATGCTGATATATTTTTATCTGAATTTAATTGAAATTAAAATTGCATTCATCTAAGACAAGTACTAATTACCCATTGCTGTTTCATTGAGTAATGATTACCCGGAAACCTGTTAAAGTAAATTGCAAAATAAGTTCAGCATTTTACAAAGTAATAGTTTCAAAGGTAGTGGTATTTCTAGATTTAAAGAAAAATTACAGTGAGCCAGGTCCACACAGGAAATCTGATTTTCCTGTCTGGCTTGCTCATGATAAAACAAAAGAACCCTCAGACGGGTGGGATACCTAATTTGTTTCCCTTGCTATTCTTATGGTAAGACTGTGACAAGAGAGGGACAAAAGACCAGTTGGAGACCATGGAGACTGCCATTCCCAAACCGATAAGACAGAGATAGTAGACTTTGGGCCAGGACTGGTTCTAAGGTGGGAGGGGGAGATATCGTGAGAGTGGGGGTAGGAGCGAGGGAGGAAGTACATGTGGGCAGAGAATGGCTTTGAGGAATAGATAAGCAAGGGGCTTGAGAGTAGATGGTAGAGATTGAAGTGGAGGTGGGAGCACTGGCTGACCCCGCCCCCTGGAATTCGATGGGAGGGGGAGGTGAGGACGCAGCTGCCACATGGGGGATAATGGCGCTGGAACTTCAGCCACTGAGGCCTCAGGAGACGGCTGAGCCAATGCCTGTAGATTGGAGCAATAAGGAGGTTCATCTGCAGGATCAAAGGAGGTTGTGGTAGTGGTGGGAACAGGATCGGGGCAGAAGAAAGGATTTTTTGCTCAGGCTTCTGCCCCCTAGTGCGAATCTTGGAGACCAGAAGTACACAGGGAAGGTTTAGTTCGAAGACAGGAAAAGGCTTGAAAGTATGGAATCCCCTTCCATTTTCCTGAACACTCACAGAAGTGATAAAGATGTTATCAGGGTCAAACTACTCCGACTTCCGATCCCTCAGGGCCAAATGCGCTTGAGGGCTGGGGCCAATTTGAGAGAGACCATCAGAAGGAACGCGGTTAGAGAAAAGTTCCCATTGCGACCTGTAGAGTCAGACCTGTGGATTGCAAGTGTCCTCGCATCCCGGCTATCTGACTAGCAAGAGAATATGGGAGCAGAAGGCAGGGTCATCACCCAAGCGCCTGCTGGAGCCCAGGGCCTCGCCTATAAAGAGGTGAACAGAGATGGAGTCGTCACTTGCACCCACTGTTGCCTGGACACAGTGTCCATAGAGGCTAAAGGCCTTCAGTAGAAGTAGGAGTGGTGGCTAGAGTCCAGTGCTACAACCTTTATGAGAGTAGTCAGGCGAGTATCCAACAGTAGACCACCATTCAAATAGAAGTTGCTGTGAGGGCTTCCCGTTCCGCGTCTTACCTTGAAATTTGGAAGGCCAATGTGTGGATGGAGATTGCAGAGTGTTCAGTGGCTTGGAAAGAGTTCCGGAGGTGTGCTTTGTGACTGGCAGAAATCCAGGACCCCAGAGCACTGGGGGACACTGGATTACCAATATGAGGCTATCTGAGTCACGGCACCAATGTTATATCTTAATGTTAGCCATCGCAAAGCACACTGGACACCAGAGTAAGGGAAAGGGTTTATTGGGGAACACCCTACAGACCGGAGTGAAGGGGCAGTGAAGGAAAAAGAGAGGAGACTGTGAGAGAGAAATAGAGGAGGGAGAAGAGAGAGGAGAGATGCCGAGAGGCCAAGAGAGCACAGGTAAGAAGGACCCAGAGAGAGCAGGAGAGAAGGGGCAAGAGACTCCATCCACTGGTTCACTCTCCAATTGTCCTCAATGCCTGGAGCTGAGCTGATTGGAAGCCAGGATCCAGGAGCTTCCTCTGGGTCTTCTCACATGGGTGCAGGAGCCCAAGTATTTGGGCCATCTTCTACTGCTTTCCCAGGCCATAGCAGAGAGCTGGATTGGAACAGGAGCAGCCAGAACTCGAACTGGCACCCATATGAGATGCCAGCACTGTAGGTGGCAGCTTTACCTGCTATGCCACAGTGCTGACCCCTTGATTTCTCTTTAAGATCTCAATTTAATGGGAGAAATTTTCTTTAATGTCCTGTATGGATTTCATTAGTTCATGGATTTACTTTTGTATACTTCAGAGTAATCCTATGATCAATTTTTTGAATTCTATTTCTGGTATTTCTTCAGTCTCTTTATTTTCACATTCTGATTTTGAAGTGTTCTTTCGGGGCCATTATGTTGTCTTCTTTATTCCTGTTTCTTGAATTGTTGCATTTACTATTCGGCATTTGTAGAGGTACTTGTTAATTTTTTTCTGTTTTGTGTTTTCCTGTGATGACTTTTATATTTGGACTATGCCTCTGTGGCTTAGCGGAGTGTCCACTTTTTTAGTGAGTACCCAGAAGTGTGTGGTGGGTGTGGCCAGGGAGCTCTATTCATTGCTCCAGGGTGAAGAGAGTGTTTAAGGTGACACTCGGGTTGGGTGTGGTAAATTTCCTCTTTTCTTTTTTTTTTTTTATAAAAGATTTATTTTATTTATTTGAAAGAGTTACAGGGAGAGGTAGAGACTGAGAGGCCCTCCATCTGCTGGTTCACCCCACAGATGGCCACAACGGCTGGAGCTGTGCTGATCCGAAGCCAGGAGCCAAGAGTCAGGAGCTTCTTCTGGGTCTCCCACATGGGTGCAGGGGCCCAAGGACCTGGGCCATCCTCCACTGCCATCCCAGGCCATAGCAGAGAGCTGAATCGGAAGAGGACCAGCTGAGACTAGAACCAGCACCCATTTGGGATGCCGGTGATTCAGGCCAGGGATTTAACCTGCTGCATCACAGTCCTGGCCCCTCTTTTTTTCTTTTTTCATCAGAAGGATTGTTTTCTTTTCTGTTGGCATAGTCTCATGCTCACCCCCTCTCAAAGGAGACAAGTGCCTGGGTGCTAGCCCCAGTGGGTTCAATATTCGTCTGTGCATCCAGAAGAACCACACAAAGGATCTGTGCAGTCCTTGATGTAAGCAGGGATTCCACAGCAATGATGCTCACCAGGGAATCAGGGAGCCCTGAGCATGTGGAGCAACCCACAGTGACTGCCCAAAGTCCCAGCCACACCCTGAGCCTTCCTATACAGCCACAGTGTTTCCACAGTCCTGACACATAAGCCTCCCACAGTCTCTAGCACCCAGCCCCCTTTCAGTTCTACCAGCCAGACTCCAGCTTCTTCACTTGGCCGGTGGCTGGGTACACAGACACAAGCTGGCACAGCTGTTACATATGTCCAAAATGGTGCCTGCCCTCTCTCAGCTTGTTACAGGACACTGGTGCAATGTGGTCAGGTAGAAGGAAACATACCCCCTCTTTTCCTCTAGTTTTGCAGGTACACTGTCCCCCACAGGGCTCCAAGCTAGACCCATGCCAAGCTCTTCCCACAGCTTTATCACCAGTGGCCTGGGCTGTTGCAGACTGGTCTCACCTCACTCTCCAAGGCTGGTGTTGAGGCTCTGGGCAGCTGGGATCCTGAGTTGTGTGCATCCACACCCTCCACATAGGTCCACAGTGTCCCTCTAATTTGTGTGGAGTTTCCTCTACCTTTTTTTCTTGTAACTCTTCCCTGGGACTGCACTCTCTCTACTTTTTTTTTTTTAAACTATCTTGCCTTAGACTAGAACAGTAAACTCCTTCCCCACTCTGCCATCTTGGATCTCCCTGTCTTTCTTCTTTATGTAGGTTTGCCATGGCAAATTTCCAACTGTACCCTGGGAATGTGGTTCCTTCCCTTTTCTTTTGGTATCTTCCCATGATCAAAATCAGCATTTATTTTTCCTATTCAGCCGTCTTAAATCACCCCAGTTTATTTCTCTTGCATGTATGCCCATAGACACATGTGTGCAGGTATACACACACACACATATGCACACACACACACACATCTACTGGTTCTCTCCCTAAATGCCCACAGTGACTGAGGCTGGGCCAGTGCTGGGGCCAAAGCCTGAAGCTGAGAATTCATCCCAGGTTTCCTGTGTGGGTGGCAAGAACCCAATTACTTAAGCTACAACCTCTGCCTCCTGGGGTCTGCATTGGAATCAGGAGCCAGAGCTGGGAATTGAACCCAGGTATTCTTGTGTAGGAAACTGGTATCTTTTTCTTAAGATTTAAAAGTATTTATTAGAATCAAGGACCTCCAGACAGAGTGGTGTTTGGGAGGGGAGCTTCCAAGAGAGGAAAAACCCAAAGGGGACTGGTGGCAATCAGCTTTAAGTACAATTTTGAAGGAAAAAACACTTGATGATTAGATTGGTATTCAGTTACCAGGTGGGGACAAAAACACCATCAAAAGACCTCATTTACAATTCTCCATCTTGTCTGGCCCGCTAAGGCTGGGGTAGATAACTTGTTTTTGCAGTAAGCTGTGAGCTCTGGAGAAGCTCCCTTGCTATTCTCAAGGTAAATTTGGAGATTCTGAAGGAAGAAGGATAGCCTGTTAGTTTTTGCTGAAGATAAAGTTTTGGGGAAAGAAGCAAATATTTTACACCCCAAATTCCATTGGGATTCCCTGACTATTAACCCATCTGGCTCCTCACATTTCCCTCCTCCCTGAGATGGAAGCCCTCACATCTGTTTGCAGGACTGGGTGATGATTGCTCTGGCTGCTTCATGCTGAAATGAGCATCTTTGGAAAGGGGAGTCAAGGCAGGGGTGAGGCAGGAGGTGGCTTCTCCAGGGGGATGCAGCACCAGCTCGCAGAAACTGCTTCCATCAGACGTTTCATGTGCATGGCCACCTAGAATTTTACTTTTTTAAGTCTGGAGTAAACGAATCTAACAAGCAGTTTAAACTAACAGAATCTAAAATCACAGGATCTAAAACCGAGGATAGAGTCATTATTAGAGGCCCTGAGAAAACTGTCTAAACCATGAGCAAATTTTTTTCCACTGAGAGGCAAATACAAACTGACAGAAAGGGCTTGAAAATAATCAGATGGGCTTAAGGCCTTGTCACTTATGAGGCTCAGACCTATCTATATTTTTTACATGTGGTACATCATAAGGGAGGCACCCTGTTGACTTCCATTACCTAGCTGGCCTGGGAGGAGAGCTGGCTTGAAGAGAAGCTAGGTGGTATTTCTAAAAGGAAAACATTTATTAGTTAATATACAGTTCAGCCTGCAGTGTTGTTGGCCCTACTTGGCCATCCCCTTGACAGCAGTGATTTCTTTGGAAGCTGGGGCGGGTGAAGGGCTTGGCTTTTCAGCTTAGAGTGAACAAGGCCTGTGGCTCTGACCTGGAGTCCTTATATTCCAGGGCAAGTCCATTTCTAGTGACCCAACTTTTGGCTGCCAGGGTTCTTCATAAGCTGACTTTGCTAAAGTCCTGGCTTTCCACATCAAAAAACAATGCAGTGGATAAACACTGGTATCTTAACTGCTAGGCTAAACATCTACCCATACATTTAATTTTTTGAGGGACATTTATGCTGCTTTCCATAATGGCTGTAATAATTTTCATTCC
The DNA here is from genome assembly GCF_051225735.1 of Oryctolagus cuniculus. Classification (NCBI taxonomy): domain Eukaryota; kingdom Metazoa; phylum Chordata; class Mammalia; order Lagomorpha; family Leporidae; genus Oryctolagus; species Oryctolagus cuniculus. The sequence continues at coordinate 56,929,965 of NC_142872.1, forward strand.
CATCAGTGGTATATAATGATTCCCCTTTCTCTACATCCTTTCTAGTTTGTCCTTTGTGTTTTTGATGATGTGGTGATATCTAACAGTGGATTTTATTTGCATTTCCCTGTAGATTTGTGATGCTGATAATTTTTTCCCTCTGTAGGCCATTCTATATCTTACTTAGAGAAGCAAGGTCTTTTGCCCATCAAATATATAATATATATTCTATATATATATATATATATATTTCATATATATATATATGAAAGAAGGATAGATATCTCCCATTTATTGGTTCACTCCCCAAATATCTCAAGCCAGGAGCAAAGATCTCAAAATGAGTCTCCTACATGGGTGGCAGGGACTCAACCACTTGAGCCATTATATGATCTGTATTATCAGGAAGCTGGAATTGGGAGCAGAGCAGTAGCTCAAATCCTGGTACTCCAATATGGGATATGGGTGTCCCAAGTGACCCTAACTGTGAGACCAAATGCCTGCCCCATCATTGATATTTTAATGAGGATTGCTTAGAATCTGTAGAATGCTTTGTATAATATGGACATTTAAACATTATTCTTCCAATGTGTGAAAACAGAATATCTGTTTATTTTTTACCTCATTAGTATATTTCATCAGTTTCTTATTTTTTAAAAGATTTATTTATTTATTTGAAAGAGTTACACAGAGAAAGGTAAAGACAGAGAGAGAGAGAGATCTTCCATCCACTGGTTCACTTCCCAAATGGCTGGGTGAAGCTGAAGCCAGGAGCTAGGATCTTCTGGGTCTCCTAGTGGGTGCAGGGGCCAAGATTTTGGGCCAGCCTCTGGTGCTTTACCAGGCACACTAGCAGGTAGCTGAATCAGAAGTGGAGCAGCCAAGTCTTGAACTGTGGCACCCATGTGGGATGCAGGATTTGCAGGTGGCAGCTTTACTTGCTGCGCCACCATGCTAGCCCCATCAAATTTCTAGTTTTCACCATAGCCATCTTTCCCTCCATGATTAAATTTTTCTAGTAGTGAATATTTTTGGTAGCTATTGTAAACGGGTTTTAAAATTTCTATTTCATATACTTTGCTTTAAGCCTGTAGAGATGCTACTGATTTTATTGTGTTGATTTGTCTCCTACTACTTAATGAATTGGTTTATTAATTATAACAGTTTTTAAATAGTCTTTAGGAATTTCTATGAGAGACTATTTAATTACTTTGTTTCTAGTTGGATGCCTTTTATTTTTTCTCTTGCCTAATTGCTCTGGCTGGGACCCCTGATACCACGTTGAATAGAAGTGATGGAAGGGGCATTCTTGTCTTACAGAAACAGCTGTCAATTTCTTCTACATTCAGTATGATGTTAGCTATGAGTTTATCATATATGGACATTATTGTGTTGAATAAGCTCCTTCTATACCTAATTTTTAAGAGTTTTTATTATGGAGGGATGTTGGATTTTATCAAATGCTTTTTTCTGTATCTCTTAAAATAATAATAATATTCAATTTCATTGATTTTTTTCCATATTAAATCATCCTTGCACCTGTGGGATGTATCTCAGTTGATCATATTACTTCCTCTATCCAATTTAGGTGAAGAGATGTATTTTAGATTGTACTTTAAAGATTTAATTTCAATTGAAAATATAATTTTGAGTCTTTAGAAGAACGTTTCTGAGACTTTCAAGGATGTTAATAAGAAACTTGATGTTATTTTTTAGTTGGCAAAATGGTAGTGTCTGTATTTATCATTTACATGTATTTTGGTGTGTTGCAGTCCACAAAATATGCTTACTAGCCTTATCTTATCAACCTCATATTCTCTACACCTACTGTTGGTGTAATTTTTGTTAATCCCACAACTCTTCACTCTTTTCCTTGGGAAAACACCCCTCCTTACCCTCATCCACTTGTTTCTGGCTCCTGAGGTGGTTGTGTGACAGATTTGGCCAGGAAATGCATCTTACTCCCTTGACCATAATGTTTGTTCCACTGCTATGCTGTTGCCCCAAGCCATTGATGGTGATCAGAGCAAGTGTGATTCAGTTCTAGGTTGCTTTGGGGAAGTATTGGGAAAGAAAAGCTCTCTTTTCTCTTGGGCTTGAAATTAGTAGTAGATAATGCTTAGATCTGTAGCTACCAGAAGTCACTTTGCCATCTGCTGAGGCGGCCTTTCTTGAGAATCAAGCCAAGGTAGAAGAAAGCCAAGGATGCATCAGAGACTCTGAGCCCCAATGACATTTTGTGAACTTTTGAATCTAAACCTCCATGCCTGAAGGAATAAGGGCTATGTTAGAGTTTCCGATTACTTGAGCCAGGGTGGTCATTTTAAATTTTTATTTATTTTGTGATGCAAGTCAGTTTGAATTGCATTTTTTTTTTTTTTTTTTTTTTTTTTTTTTTTTTTGGCACTTCTGATCTTCAGTGCCTGGATTATGTCAAGTCTTGTCATCCTTGCATTTTAGATGGGGAAACAACAAGTTCATAGAGATACTGGCAAAGTTAGGCAGCAGGATGGTGGTGGAGATGTGGCGATCCCCAGGGCAGGTAGAGCTGGAGAGGAGCAGATCCTGCTTCATTAGACGCCCTCCCCCAACACCCTGATCTCCGTGCTGTGGCTGGCAAATAGTGACATGCACAGTGTCTGCTTCTCCTGTCCCTGCGGGAGGGTTTACTCCAAGTAACCTTTGAAGGTTACTCTGCTAACCAGTTAATGCAGATGTCAATTACTGAGAGTTGATCCAATGCATTTCTAGATGCATCTTGAGTTTGATGATAAACAGAACCTCCGTCTTATCTCGATTTTATAGCCTGACAAAATTTTCTTGCTCCTTTGGGCCAAGAACTAGTTGGAGGGTGGAGTTACAGGAAATAGAAACTTAACATTTTTTAAAAATTTTATTTATTTATTGGAAAGTCAGAGTTACACAGAGAAGAAGAGACAGAGAGAGAGAGAGAGAGATCTTTCATCCACTGGTTCACTCCCCAATTTTGGCCGCAACAGCTAGAGCTGTAATGATCTGAAGCCAAGAGCCAGGAGCTTCTTCCAGGTCTTCCACATGGGTGCAGGGGCCCAAGGACATGGGCCATCTTCTACTGTTTTCCCAGGCCATAGCAGAGAGCTTGATTGCAAGTGAAGCAGCCAGGACATGAACCAGCGCCCATATGGGATGCCGACACTGCAGGCAGCGGCTTCACCTGCTGCACCACAGCACTGGCCCTGGAAACATAACATTTTTATTAATCATATTCCTTACTTGTAAAGCAATGTGAAGTCCAAAGGTAAGTGTCACTGGCTCCACCTGAGAGTTTAGATCCAGAATTCCTTGCTCTTACCCCCATTTGCAGCATCTGAGTCATAGGCAAAGCATGGTGGAAAGGATGACGGTGGTCTCATTGCCAGAGATGTCTTGGTCCGAGTTTTCCACCAACAGTGGTATGGAATGGGAACCGGCCATGTGTTCCAACTGAAGCTTCCTGAGGAGGTTATTCTTTGTTGTCTGTGTAGAAGTCCTACCCTCTTCTCCTTTTGCATGTGATTCAATGCAGGTGCATACAGAAGGATCTGATAAGACTCCACCGGAGTTTCTCCATGTTAGCACTATGGGCATCTTGAGTAAGATGCCTCTTTGCTGTGGGGCTGTCCTGTGTATTGTAGAGTATGTAGCAGCAACTCTGGTCTCTACCCATTAGATGCCAGTAGCACCCTACGCCCTTGTCATAGAACTAAATATGGCTTCAGACATTGCCACAAGTCTCCTGGGAGGCACAGTTTTTCCCAGTTGAGAACCTGTGCAGTCGGCTCATGTAAAAGAGTTTGAGAGAGATGGATAACCAGGTTAAATTACCTTATTCAGAAATGTTGGGGATTATGGATTTTTCCAAATTTTCAATATTTGCATACATATAATGAGATATCTTCAGGGAGGACTCAATTCTAAACACATAATTCATTTCTATTTCATCTATACCAGATAGGCACATAGCCTGAAGATAACTTTATACAGTATTTTAAGTAATTTTGTGCACAAAACAAAGTTTTGTGGTATGGAGTTTTTTTTGTTTTTTGTTTTTTGGGGGGGGGCCCTGGTCTAAGCATGGAAAAGGGAGGCTGTGGGCTCTCAGGCTGTCTGGCACAATGTGTGTCAGCACAAATCCATCTTGGTCTGTTTTTCAGATTGATTCGTGCTGAAAGGTATGAAACCAATGTCGAGGGCATCTTTGTAGGCTCAGGGCACCTGGGAAGCCTTGTCTTACTCGAGGAGTACCAGGGAAGAAGGAGTAATAGGCCTAGGACCGCAGGGTCTGGCCCTTTATCTAGCTCCTGGTGCATCTGCCACCTGCCAGTGTCTTCCCTCAATGGGCCTTCCATGGGGGAGATACAGAGCCATCTGCCAGGGACGTGACAAGTGGTGGCCTTCATCCCCTTAGCAATTCTTATTCCAAAGCCCACAGCCTTTCAAGAGTGCCCCAGGGTGGGAAGCTGGGGAGTGACCTCTCTTTACTGCCTGTATCATCAGCTCTGGCTCTGGAGTTATGTCGGGCTCCCACCCGTGTCAGATGCCAATCACATGAAGTAAGTGGTGAGTGCGCATGGCCAGATTGCCTCTGCTCTCCCGATCTTGGTGCTTTGCCAACTCCCATGGTCCAGGTCTTCAGAGGCCTTCCTTGACCTCTGTGTCACCCACCCAGCTACTGTGCTTCCTCCATTTTATTGTTGGAAGTGAGTTATCTTTATTTGGTGGTTGACTGGCCTACACCCACTCATTTACAGTTTAAACCCCAGGAGGAGGAGGACCTGGGAGTTCTCAGTGCCTGGAACACAGCCTGGCACGTAGTGGACGCCCTGTGGCTGGCTGCTGAAGGAAGTGAATACAGGAGGGCATTTAATTAGGTGCTGGGGGGCCCAGGAATCATCTTCCTAGGCATTCTCTTCCCGGAACTGGAGTTGCTTCCTCCCCCGTGACCCTGGCCACTCAGCGTGTCGCTGACCAAACCACATTGCTTGCCCATGCTAAGCCGCACGCTGGGTTTTCTCTCCCAGGTCTCTGGGGGGAAGTCTGGATACAGTTTTCTCACTTGTTGTCTCAAGAAACAGATGTCTTTTTGTTTGAACTTACTTTCCTACAGGACTGCCCCAGAGGAAGTGAAAGTCGGGGTAAAAATAAAGCACATGGAACAGGGCGGAGTTGGGGTAGTCACAAGAGCGGTCGCTAGCCCTCTGTGACTTCTCCGTTTATTTAAACAGCATCAGAATATGACAGTCTGTTAAACAATGCACATTATGTATTCCATAGTGGGCAAGCAGCACTTTAACATTGTGTTTTTAAAACCTCTTTAAAATTTTTCCTATTAGAACCTATTGTTGAGTTAGAGAAATAAGCCGTGCCAAATGCCCCGTTCTGCCCTGACTAGTTCTGCTTGCTGGTGTCTCTCACCAACTTTTCTCAAATATTTCATTAGGCACTGTTTAACCCGGATTTGGAAACATGGAGAAGTGTCTGCAAAACAGACCTATGTCCCCAGCTTTCTGGCTGCCTGTGGAGTACACAGGGAGATGGCTATGGGGGCATGTGAAGGACCCTCTCCTGACTGTCAGGAAGGCATAGGAGGCTCTGTCCTGGGCTTTACTCCTTGTGGGTTCCCACTGTGGAAATGCAGGAAGAGCTTTGGCCTGGGTGGACCCCTGGTCTCTTCCGGCCTTTGGCATTTAGTAATGGTATGAGACTTTGTCTATGGTGCTGCATTTCTCCTGCCGGTCTGACCCTCGGTTTATCCACCTGCCAGTGAACTCCAGTGAACTCTTCTAGCTCTGAGATCTAGGATCCTGTGAATTTTTGAGGTTCTGGTCACTTGCTGCTATGGGCTTGTGTTCCCAGAGAAGGCAGTGGGGAGTGCTCAGCCTTGGGTTTCAGTCCAGTGATAGCTGTGCTGCTGGTGAAGTTCAGAGCCCTAGCCATTCCTGGGTTCCTAGGGTCCTAGGAGCCTTTTTCTCTCTCTGGTCCATGCCTTTCCTCGCCCCTCCCCACCTCCCACCTGTCTGAAGTATCAGACCTGAGTTCTTTGCTACAAGATTGAAAAGGCAAAGTTCACTTGTAATAAGGGCCTTTTGGCATACCAATAATAGCGGTAACACCAACGTTATTACATCTTACATGGACCGTTTTTAGCTCACTATATGGTACATATACTTACAAAGAGCTTTTAAGGAAAGCGCCATCCTATCAGCCATTTTAGGGCCCCTTTGGAGAGTCTAAAAGGGATCCGCCCTCCCCTTTTCCTGAATCCTGCTCAGGGGGAAGTAGAGCTCCAACGGGCCTCCAGTGCACAGGTGCAAACACTGAACCCTACTTTGTAGGGTGCAAACGAGCCACCTGAACTCTTCTCGGCCCAAGGGGCTGCTCTAGGCTGGAGCACTTTAACCTTCACTTAGTAGAGAAACTTGATTTTGGGGAGAATTTTCTTAGTGGCCCTTGCATTTGGCTTTTCTTAAAGTCAGAGCTTCTGAAAATAAGGAGAAGGCTCAAAATCCCCCCCAGTCCCACTGAGACAGGCCTGGCCCTTTGGCTGGCTTTCCTGACTGTGGCTGGAATCAGGGTGAAGAGCAGAGGGAAAGCTGGTGGCTAGGTGAGTCCTGCTGGAATGTCTGTGATCCTGGGCAGATTTCTTAAAGTGCTAGGCCCAGTGGACTTTCTGCTGGGCCGGGAGAGGCTAGCAACGGGTGTTGGTAGGATACAGCTCAGGGATGCCTGGGAGTTTGGGGAGGCACGGACAATGGGAGTGGTGTTGGGAAAATCCCCGGATACCCTTTCCAGGGCTGAACCTCTGAGCTACCAACAAGGTGTTTGTGATTCCTCTGGAAACCAGTGTTTTCCTGCCACAGAGTAAACTGGCCCCATCCCAGCCTTTCTCATGTTGGCTGCCAGTTCAATTCTTAAATCAGACTTTATCTTGCTATTCCCAGGCTCAAACAACCCCACTGGCTCTCCATGACTGGCTTGGCCCTCAGAGCTTTGTGTGGTTGAGCCCTGCCTTTGAGTCCACCCCACTTCTCTCTGTTCCCCAATGCACAACCCATCCTCCTGCCGCCCCAGCCCTCTGGCATGCCTTTTCATACTTCACTCCTGTTCATCCCTAAAGACCCAGGGTAGGACATTCCCTCCCCTGGACAGTACCTGAATGCTGACACTGGCAGCACTGGAGATCTTACTGTATATATCATGAAGCCAGGGTCCATTTTTAACAAGGCAAGCCATCTCGATGGTTTCAGACATTTGCTCTTGGGCCAATTCTTGACCTTCTCTGTGTCTGTTTACTCAACTGTAAAATGGGCTACAGAGGGTGGCTTTGAGAAGGCAATGAATGGATATAGCAATTAGAATGCTACCTGAAGTGCACTGTAATGAGACCTAAGTCAGTCTGACTATTAATATTAGAAACACACTCAGAAAAGTCCAGTCCCTGGAATGTTTGTGCATACCCCACAGCACACTTTAAATTCTTGCATCCTGCCTCTCCTTCCTGTCGTCACTGTTTTGTTCTATTGCTTCATCCTCCCTTGGCCCCTTTTCCCTCCCCACTTTCCTTGCCCTGTCTTCCACTTGCTGTGTTCACCCATCTGCCTTTGTTTTCTCACTGCCTTCGTTATGCCTTGAGGCACTCTTGGCTTTCCTAGAACAACCAGGCTCCTTGGGTCACCCGCAGAGCTGAAAGGTCCACTGGGCCCCACATTCTCCTCCCTGAAACCTTGCAGTAGAGGCTGTGGGTGTAGGAGGGATGGGTGATATGAGCCAGGACACTGGTGTGAACACTGAGACCCTGGGGGACAGGAACCAACTGATGGGGTGAGGAAGCCCTTCTGAGGATGGAGTCTGAGGCTGGACAGGTGGCCTTTGCTCACGTTCCCTGGATATTCAAGCCCCTCTTTCTAGAGTCTTTCTGGATAGGAGGGAGGCAGAAGAGCAGGAAAAATAGCTCTTTTTCCAGTAGGTTTTCTCTGCTGAACTTCAACTGCATTCACCTGTTCTGGAAAGACTCTTGAGCTTCAAGTGTGGACTCCAGGCCTGGCTTTTCCATCTGTCAGATGTGTGACTTAAGGCAAGTTTCAGAGCCTGAGCCAGGCCCAAGTTCCCTCATGTGTGAAATGTCAGGGCTTGCATGGATGGAATAAGGCACAGTTCAGAGATGCATGGGGAGGTGTCGCAGACAGGCAAGGGGGTTGCTGTCGGGATGATGGTGGCCTGCAGGACCCAGTGGCAGAGGCATCAAGAGCCTCCCAGAATCTTCCAGAGTCAGACATCTGCTAGGGCTGTGGGTGGGCTTGGTGCCCAGCCTTCCTCATGCCAGCAGCTCTGCTCCGGCTCTCCTGGTACCACATTCCAGTAGGAGAAACAGCTGCAGCGTGGAGGGTGAGCCAGAACTTTGTGAGGGAGGGCAGTGCCTGGGGCCTGAGGAGACAGCATAAGCCCCTTCTTCCCTTGCTTCATCCAAGAGGAACCTGCTCCTGGGGTGGAGGAGAAGAGCTGCTGTCTTAAAATGTGGGCCAACAGGTCCAGGTCAGGTCTGTAGCCAAGTCGAGATGCTCAGTCTCTTAGCGGAGAGCAGGCCCAGGCAGGAAGGTAAGAGGGGCCTCCTGGGGGGCTCGGGCCTGGAGCAGTTGCTTAGGTCATTGCGAGATGAAAAGTCGGGGCTTAGCAGCTTTGTCTGGAGGAACTGGGTGTCAAGGGCATAACCAGCCAGGATTCTTAAAAGCTGGTGCTTTTAGGAAGGAAAAAGAAGTTAAAAACAAGAAGAAACAAATAGGAATCTTCTCTCTCGCTCTTACTCCTTTTCCAGAGCTCAGTAAAGAGGTGTAGGTTTGTGCCAGTATGATGGTGTTTCAGAAACACACAAGCTCCTCCTCCTCCCTTAGGCGGGCTCTCATTTCTTTATTCTTACCCTTTTGTTTTAGAACATTTTTATTAGTCCTTTTTTGTCTTAGAATTTTTAAACAGCTGTTTATAAAAACAACAAATACACAACACAAAACGCGGTAAAAATAACTCACTATATGGTACATATACTTAGACGGTGTGATATATTTATATAATAAAAGATGAAAATAGTCACTTTCCATAATAAAAATAAGTTCTATTTTTTGTTTATTTTACAATATACTTAATATTCTCTCTTCTTTTGCTTTCTCTCCAGCTTCCTCTCCTTCACTCCGAATCTCGGTGTGGGGGGGGTCCCACGAGGCTGTGCCCAGCCCACCAAGCTGGAGTCTGAGAGGCAGTGGGCAGAGGCTTAGGAGCAGGGGTGGCAGCCACACTCTAAGTGTCTCTCCACCTCTTCCACAAACGAGGAGCCGTCCGTGCACTGGAAGACGTATTTCCGCCTCTTGCTGCGGGTGGGCTGGCAGCACTGGGGGCCGCAGCCCCCGCGACACTCCACCATGGGCACCTTAGAGGCTGTGGCGCATGACGCATACCCTTTCTGGCGGCGGATCACCTCTCGAACCACCTCCCCCAGGCACGGGGTTTCTGCAGAGGGCAGAAGAGGTAAGGTCAGGGCACGGGCAGCGTGGGTGGCTGGTTGGGTCCTGCATGGTTGTTCCCAGGACTGGGCTCTACAGGCCCCAGTACTTGCTCATTCACGTGTCCACAGCCCCCCTCCCCTCAGCCCACCCCTACAAATCCATCCACCCATGCACGCGTCCAGCTAATTCACAGATGCTAAGCACCATTTGTTGTGCCAGGCTCTATACCAGAAACAGAACATAGCCCTGAGGATGTAAATTATGGCAGAGCCAGGCCTAGGCCCGTTCTTCAAGACACGGCCAACTGTGGGCTCAATCTTGTCTCTATACATGTTTAGATTACTCTACACATGCTTAAAATTAAATAGCAATGTTCAAACACCAGGAGATTTAACTTAAGAATTTGGATTTCCAGCTTCTATGAAAACCAAGAGGATTGGCAAGGCTGAGCCTGCGTCATAATGGTAGGTGAGGTTGAATGCAGAAGGAGCCGATCTCCAGTTTGCCCTGGTCCCCACCACTCCCAGCAGTCTGTCTCCTTTGGTCCAGAGGGTAGATGGTAATAATATAAACATCTCAGTGAATGCATGTATATATGAAGAAAAGGGACAAGTGTATTCAAGAACACCTAGAAAAAGGGAGTTGGCCTGGACCAACGCCGGGCCAGGCCAGGGAGGCTTCTCTGGGCCGTGGTGTTGGAGTTGAGATCTGGATGAAGAGTGCAAGTTAATGAGGCCAAGAAGCTTCAGGCATGAGCTTTGCTAGAATTCCTGGAGATGACTGGAGGGAGGGGAAAGGATCCCTACGTCTGCCTGTGTATTCCAGACCCCGACCCACCTCTTCGTCCGCACCCTCTGCTATCCTCATTGCCTGGAAGAATGTCTGGATCCGGGCACTAAGAAGGGGATGGTGGGCTTGGAGCAGGGAGCCTCGCCTCACAGCCCAGGCAAGTCTCTCCTTGTCCTCCAGCCTGTTCCACCATCTGGAAAACGGTGACTCTTTTACCTGTTCTGCTTAGTGACTGACAGGCTCTTCCGAACAGCAGGGGAAAATGTGGATGTTTACTGGCTTAAGCCTTCTAACAATTCAGGTGTTTTAAGCTGATGCGGTATGAGATGAGGGGAGGGTGTTTCACCTGGCAGTTGGGATGCCTGTGTCCCATATTCACCAGCTCCGGACTCCAGCTACTTTCTAATGCAGACCCTGGGAGGCAGGGGTGACGATTCAGGTGAGTGGACTCCGGCCTCCCACATGGGAGAGCTGCGCTGAGCTGCTGGCTCCCGGCTTTGGCTCCCCTGGCCTGTTGCAGGCATTTTGAAAGTGAACCAGTCGAAATGAATGTGAATGCTTTCTCGCTCATACAAATATAACAAATTAAAAATAAATTTATTTTGGTATAAAAATTATGAACTCTATGCATATGATGGATCCCCAAAAGATCAGGGAAAATGCCTATTATAAAAACACTATGCATGGATTTCAAAGTTTATTTTGCTCCAAAATAAACTCAATCCCATTTTCCCACAAACTTTTTGAGGTACTGTCATATGAGAATATGTCAGACCAAAGAACTGTCTTCTACTGATCCAATAGCAGGACTGGAGACCACAGAGTGACATCTGCAGCGGCATCTCAAGTGAAGACAGGTGCAAAAGAAGCGGTGTAGACAACCCAGACTGCTCATGCTTCCTTCCCCAGGGGGATCCCCGATCATCATCTTCTGTATATATTTGTTTCATCTTGAAATTGGTTTTACCCTTTGTTTATAAGTCTTTTCAGAATCTCATTTTTATTATTTTCCCTTTAAACATTTTTTAATTAAAAATTACTCTGAGAGCGAGCGAGATGGACAGGAGAGAGATCTCCCTAAATGCCTGCAACAGGAGGGGCTGGGCCAGGCAGGAGCTGGGGGCTGGGAACTCAGTCCAGGTACCCATGTGAGTGGGAGGGAGCCAAGAACTAGAGCCTTCGCCTGCTGCCTCCTAGTCGTCCTGTATTAGCAGGAGGCTGGAATCGGGATCAGAACTGGGACTCAACTCAGGGGCTCTGTGGGTATCCTGACAGTCAGTTTAAACACAATGTCAAATGCCTGCCCCTAACGTTTTATTTGGGGCAAAACTGTACATACTTATAAGGTACAATGTAGTGTTTTGATACATGTCTACATTGGTGGAATAATTAGGGTAATTATATCACCTCAACTTTATCATTTCTTTGTGATAAGAACATTCAGAATCCTCTTTTCCAAGTATTTTGAAATATTCAGTACAATATTGTTAACTCTATTCACCCTAGGTCACCAGGACTCCCCTATTCTCCCCCTCTAACTATAACTCTGTACCCACTGGCCTTCCTCTCCACCACCCCTTCTGCAGCCTCTGGTAACTACTATTCAGCTACTTCCATGAGATCAATGATTTTATGTTCCACAAGTGAGATCAGGTGGTATCTCTCTGTGCCTGACTTCCACTTAACATAAGGTGTTACGGCTCCACCCGCGTTGTCACAAATGACAGGATTTCATTTCTCATGGCTGAGCAGTCTTTCACTGTGTGTGTATGCACGGCATGTTCTATATCCATTCATCTGTTTATGGACATTGAGATTGATTTCGTATCTTGGCTGCTGTTGAATAGGGCCACAATAAATACGGGAATGCAGACGTCTCTGACGTATCAATTCTTATATATATACTTAGTAGTGGCCTTTCTGGGTCATGTGGTAGTCCTAATTTTTATTTTTGAAAAATCTCTATTTTTTCATAGTAGCTGTGCTTGTTTGCATTCTCATCAACAGTGTGTAAGGGTTACCTCTTCACATCCTTGGTAGCGCTTGTTGGCTGTGGTTTTCAGATAACAGCTCCTCTAAGTGGTGTGAGGTGATGTTTCACTGTGGTGTTGATTTGCACTCCCCTGATGTTGAGCATTTTCTCATATACCTGTTGGCCATTTATGTCTTTTGAGAAATGTCTATTTATATCTATTGCCCATTTTAAAAATCAGAACATATGTTAGGCTGAGTTCATGGTCTGTTCTGGATATTAACCTCCTGTCAGCTGTTTGGTTTGCAGATGTTTTCTCCTGTTCTGGAGGTTGTCTTTTCACTCTGTTGATTGTTGCTTTTGGTGTGCAGAGGCTTTTTAGTTCAATGTAATTCCACTTGTCGCTTTCTGCTTTGTGTGCCTGTGCCTTTGAGGTCTTAACTAAAACAAATCCATGTCTAGCCTAACGTCATGATGCTTTCCTCTTATAGTTTTGTGTGTTACATGTCAGTTTTTACTCAATTTTGAGTTGATTTTTGCATGGACTGAGAGAGATGGGTCTACTTTCATTCTTCTGCATATGGATATTTAATTTTCCCAGAACCATGTATTGAAGAGACTTTGCTTTCTCCAAGTATGCCCCCCAAAAATTCATTGAAAATCAGTTGACTGGGGCTGATAATGTGGTATAGTGAGTTAAGCTGTTTGCCTACAATGCTGGCATCTATTCTGGGCCATTCCACTTCTGTTGCTTTGCCAGGTGCATTAGCAGGGAGCTGGATCAGAAGATGGCCTACGCCCTTAGACTCCTGCCACTCATGTAATAGACCTGGATGAAGCTCCTGGCCCACCCCCGGTCACTGGTTCACTCCCCAGATGACTGCAGTGACCAGCACTGGGCCAGGCTGAAGCCATGAGCCAGCTTTATCCAGGTCTCCCATGTGGGCAGGGAAAAGCAGGGAGCTGGATCAGAAGTGGAGTGTCTAGGACTCATACTGGAGCCCATTTGGGATGCCAGTATCGCAGGCTGTGATTTTACCCACTATACCACAATGGTGGCCCTGGAAATATGGAACTTGAAAAAAGTTTACAGTTTATTCATCTCTGTGAAAAATTTACACACTCACTGTATATAAAGTCATTTCTAAACCTTTACTCCTGCTGCTGTGATCCAATCTCCAGCTCACTTTTTGCCTGCACCAACACTGGCCTTTGCAGTCCCCCTGACCTTCTTCACTCTAATGTTGTGCTCCTTTTGCTGTTTTCTTGAGGTCTGTTTCTCACACAGGCTGTGACTTGTTATTCTGTGTGGACTCATTTAGCCAAGGAATCCTAAGTCATAGCAAAGCCAGTTGTCTTGCCACCACCAAAATGAGTTCTGAATCCAAACACAGAGGTGACACAGCAAGAATAGTCCTGTCCATTTTGACTAATTTTTCTGAATTTATGTCTTAGGAACTGCTGCTTTCCCAGGTGGAGAACATCATTGACCATTAGTTTCCTCTGAAGGAGTTGGTTAGCCATGAACTTCCTGGTCTGTACAGGTGCTATGTCATTCATGAGGGTGGTCAACCCTCATGTGGCCAAGGAGGAAGAGCATCCAGAACTTTTTGAGTGTCATTGTGCATTTTGGAATAAGGCTACTAAGCTGTACGATGTGGAACAGAAGTGGTGGAAGTGGGCATCTTTGCTGTGTTCCATAATTTAGAAGAAATTGTTTCCACGTCCCCCCATTCAGTATGTTAGTGTGGGGTTGCCATATCTGGCCTGTATCACATTGAGGTACATACCATCTACACCTAATTGGTTTGAGAGCCTGCATCATGAGGGGATTTTGAATTTTGTCAAATGCTTTTTTGCTTCTATTGAAATAAACGTGATTTTTGTCCTTTTCACAATACATGTGGTTTATCATTTTTTTTTTTTTTGACAGGCAGAGTGGACAGAGAGAGAGACAGAGAGAAAGGTCTTCCTTTGCCGTTAGTTCACCCTCCAATGGCTGCCGCGGCCAGCGTGCTGCGGCCAGCGCACCGCACTGATCCGATGGCAGGAGCCAGGTACTTTGGCCATCCTCCACTGCACTCCCTGGCCACAGCAGAGAGCTGGCCTGGAAGAGGGCAACCGGGACTAGAACCCAGTGTGCCGGCGCCGCAAGGCAGAGGATTAGCCTAGTGAGCTGCGGCGCTGGCGGTTTATCATGTTTACTGATTTGTGAATGTGGAATTATTGCACACCTGGGATGACTCCCACTTGATCATACTGAGTGATTTTTTTTTAAAATATGCTACTAAATTTGCATCAGGTAATATTGACTTATAGATTAATTTGTTACATCCATGTTTGGTTTTGTTATCAGGATAATGATAGTATGCAGTTTCCTTTCTTTCTTGTATGTGTCCTTGTCTGGTTGTGGTATCAGGTTAATGGTAGCCTGGTAGAATGAGTTTATAACTATTACCTCCATTTTGAATTTCTGGAATAGTTGGAGAATTGGGATTAGTTCTTTTAACTGTTAGGTAGAATGCAGAAGTAAAGGCATTAGGCTTTGGGTTTTTCTTTGATGAGAGACTTGTTACTACTGATTCTGCTTCCTTACTTGTTTTTGGTCTGTTCAAATTTTCTATTCTTTGTAATTCTATCTTGGTAGGTTGTGCATGACTGGGAATTCACTGTTTTCTTCCAGATTATTAAATCTTTTGGTGTATAACTGTCCATAAAGGTCCTTATGATACTGTGTATTTCTGGGCTATCAGTTATAACAGCTCCTTTTTTTATCTTTGAGTCTTCTTTTTTTCTTAGTCTAAGTAAAGGTTTATAAGTTTTATCTTTAAAAAAACTGATTTTCTTGATCTTTTATACCAGTCTTATAGTGTCTGACTTATTTTTGTTCTGATCTTTATCAGCTCCTTCTATTTAATGGTTGTTTGTTTTCCTAATTCCTTGAGATACAGTGTTAGGTTGTTTATATGAGATCTTTTTTGATACTTATTGCTATAAACTTCTCTCTTAGAACTACTTTTGCTGTATCCAATGGGTTTTGGTATGTTGTGTTTTAATTCTGACTTGCCTTAAGAATTTTTTAAAAAATTTATTTACTTGAAAGTCAGAATTACACAGAGAAGGAGAAGCAGAGAGAGGTTTTCCATCTGCTGGTTCATTCCCCAGTTGCCCACAACGGCTGGAGCTGTGCCGATCTGGAGCCAGGAGCTTCTTTGGGTTTCCCACGCAATTGCAAGGGCCCAAGGTGTTGAGCCATCTTCCATTGCTTTCCCAGGCCACAGCAGAGAGCCGGATCGGAAGTGGAGCAGCCAGGACTCGAAATGGTTCCCATATGGGATGCCGGAACTGCAGGTGGAGGCCTTATCTACTACGCCACAGCGCCGGCCCCACATTTTTATTTTCTTTCTTTATATTGCATGTTCCTTAACAATTTACTTCCAATCTCAAGTGTGAAAGTTATTTATATACCACCATTACAGCCATGGAATATTATAATGTGATTATGAATGTACCTCTATCAATGGGTTTTATACTTTCATGTGTTTTTATGATTGCCAACATTTTTTTTTAAAAATATTTACTTATTTATTTGAAAGGCAGGGGCTGTGCCGTGGCATAGTGGATGAAGCTGCCACCTGTGGTGCCAGCATTCCATATGGGTGCTCCACTTCTGATCCGGGAAAGCAGAAGCTGGCCCAAGTCCTTGGGCCCCTGCACCCGTGTGGGAGACCTGCAGGAGGCTCCTGGCACCTAGATTCAGATCGGCTCAGCTCCAGCTGTTGTGGCCAGTAGAGTGGCCAGTTGGGGAGTGAACCAGAAGATGGAAAACACCTCTCTGCCTCTCCTTCTCTGTCTCTTTCAAATAAATCTTAAAAAAAAAAAAAAAAGGCAGAGTGACAGGGAGAGGAACAGAGAAGGAAAGACAGAGAGAAAAATCTTCCATACTCTGATTCACTACCCAAATGGCTGCAACAGCTGGAGTTGAGCCAGGATCCAGGAACCACAAGCTTCTTCTGGGTCTTCCACTTGTATTCAGTGGCCTTCCACTGCTTTCTCAGGTACATTTGCAAGGAGCTGGGTTGGAAGTGGAGTGGCTGGGACTTGAACTGGCGCCCATATGGGATGCTGGCACTGTAGGAGGCAGCTTTACTTGCTGCGCCACAGCACTATCCTCTTGCTTTTAGTCCAGGCACTTTTGTAGGCATTTCTTATTAGGCTGTTCTGGTGCTGATGAATCCCCTTAGTGTTTGCTTGTCTGGAAAACACTCTGTCTCCTTCATTTTTGAAGTATGGTTTCGTGAGGTGTAGTATTCTGGCTGTGTTTTTTTCTTTAGCACTTTGTATACAGGTCATTCCATTCTTTTCTAAAGTACAAGGTTTCTGCTGAGGAATCTGCTGATAGTGCGAGATTCCCTTACAGTGACTTGATACTTTTCCTTTGCTGCTTTTAGAATTCTCTGAGTTTTGATATTTGATTATAATGCGCCTCAGCCATGTTGAATGTACTTGGGAACTTTGAATTTCCTTGATCTGAATGTCCATCTCTCTCGCAGAATTTGGGAAGTTTTCAGCATTATTTCATTTAAGTCTTCTGTGCCTTTTTCCATCTCTTCTCCCTCTGGAACTCCTATAATGCAAATATTAATTTTTTTCTTTGAGTTATGTTAAGGGGCTTGTCTTCAGGTTCAGAATTTCTTTTTGGCTATTCAAAATTCTCCATTGTATTATCAATCATTGAGTTCTTCAGCTTCTAGGTTTTTCTTTGGTTCTTTTAAAATGGTATCTATGTCTTTGGTGAATTTCTCATTCCAAACATGAATTGTTTTCATGTCGTCATTGAATTGTCCAGCTGTATCACATGTATCTCACGGAGTTTCCTTAAGCTCATTGTTACTTTCTTTTCAGGCATTTCATAAATTTCCTTTTCTTTGTGTTTAGCTACTGGAGAATTATTGTGTTCCTGTGGTGGGGTCATATTTCCTTGCTGTTTCATATTTCTTGTGTCTCTATGTTGAAATCTGCACATGTGCCTCTTCCAGGCTTTCAGGAAGGTGGGTCCTGGGGTGTTGACTGGGCAGGGTCTGTTGGCCTTGGTTCTGGGTGGGTGCAGTCTCTGTGCCATTTCTTCAGCTGTAATCCATGTCAGCATTGGATGCTGGGGTCACAGAAGCAGGGGGCTTGGCTCCTTTCTTTACTCCAAGTTTCTGTGCTCCACAGAGCCTCCCCCACTCGCCTTTGTATTCCAGGCTCTTCTTCCCCCCTTTCAGTTGGAACACCGTTGTGGTCCTTTCTGGCAGGAGGGGCACACATTTGGCAGCCCTGACCGGCCATCTTGCTGATGTTACTCAAGAATCTTCACCTTTGATTCTTGACTTTGGTTTCATGTCATCCTCACAATAACCCTGGGCAGTAGCTGCCCCGGGTTATCTGCTCTCTGGGATGAGGAATTGTGGCCCAGAGATGAAGTATGCTTCCTGAGGGCACACGGGTTCTCAGCGACAGAGCTCAGCCCTCTTCATCAAGACCACACGGTTATGTCCAACTGCCAAGACTCCTAACCTGGATTTTCATGAAGCCGGGTTATAATGTAGTTTCAGCTGCCAGACTCTTAGCACTGAGTTAGGTGCCAGATACTCTGCAAGTCTTCTGAATACGACAGTGGGCTCCAGTGACCCTCACCTCTTGGTGTTCATGCCTACAGGCAGTCCCCTCCCTCCATAAAGGTACCCTACCCTTGTAACCAATACGGTGCTGTGGGAAGCATGGTGAAGGTGACTCCCATGGCTCTGTCATTTCAGACATGGCAGCTTCCTCTTTGCACTCTGGGGAGAGCCAGCTTCCCTGTTCTCAGACAGAAACTGAAGCCTCTTGCCCACAACGTGCATGAAGGCAGTGTACCACACTGGAAACACTTCCTGCTGCTTGAACTACAGCCCTGGCTGTGTTGACTGCAACAGCAAGTGCCCTGCCCCCCAGCCAGGCTGTTGCTGAATCCCCAATGCACACGAACTGTATGGAGTGAAAACTGCTGTGGCTTTGAGCTGCTATATTTGTCAGTATAGTATAGCTCCTGTTTTCAAGATGAGGAAATCAAGGCTTAGAACGTGACCGAACCAAGGCCCTGCAGCTCCTAAGTGGCACATCCAGGGCTGGATCTCTGACCCCTGCTTCCTTACTCGGTCTTCCCTCCCAAGTGCACAGGAGACCCACCTTGTTCACAGTGCTCCCCGCTGAAGCCGGGCTGGCACACGCAGTAGGGTTCCCCTCGATCGGAGATGTGGCACTGTCCGTGGTGACACTTGAAGGCTGAGCAGGCATTGGCAGACTCGTTCTTGTGGTCACACAAAGCCCCTCCATAGCCCTCGGCACACTTGCACACGTATGAGGTCCCGGTCGCCACGCATGTTCCGTGGTTGCAGCTGGTGGTGGAGGAGAGAACCAGACCCACGTTAGTGATGCGGGAGGCTTCCTCTGGGCCCCGGCTCAGAACAGGAAGCCCAGAGCTGCGCGTATGCTGACAGGCCTTCTCCATCCCATGGTATGCCCTCTGCTAGGCCAGAGGCTAAAAACCTGTCTGTCCTTAAATACTCTGTCCAGTGGCTGACCCGCTGGAAGCCTGTGAGCCCCGCCCCAAGTCCAGTGGTGGGCATGACAGTGGCTGGCTGCTTTGATGCTTTATGTGGGGCCATCATGACTCAGCTGTCCACAAGGAGAACCACTGCTTGACTGAATCTCAGCCTTCAATAAACATGTTAATTGACTTGCTTCATTAAATGGCAACATGATTACTGCTACAGTAACTACTAGTCTGAGAATCCGAACTTCCAGATGCTTTAAAATCTGATACTTTTTGAGCACTGATTCACAAGTAGAACATCCCACACCTGACCTCATTGGACAGGTTGCAGTCAAAATGTAGGTATACTAAAAATACTGAAGAAAATTACCTTCAGGCTACGTGCAAAGCTGTGCATGAAACATAAATGGCATGGACTTGGCTCTCATCCCATGCCAGCTCAGGATGCATATGGAAATATTACACAATCTGAAGAGGTCCTGGATGCTTCTGGTCCCAAGCATTTTGGGTAAGGGATACTCTCAATCTGCACTGCCACCCAAAGGTGCCACTTGCCGTACACCAGGCGTGGGGTTACTGCGTTCCATCTCCTGTTGCTCTGAAATGCCTGCAGCAACCCCTCCTTGGTAGCTCCTATGCAACAGAGTGTCTTACCCTCATCTCCTAGACGGCCAGACTGCCGGCAAAGCTTCTATTCACAATGCATCCCTGTCCCCAGTGGGGTGACGCTAAAAAACCAGGCTTTATCTGAAGTACAGAGTCAAACCCGCACACATGCTCAAGAGCACCGAACTCATGCTAGGGACCCCCCTCCCAGTCTCTTTCCAAAATACTACTTCCCTACTTGTTCGGCCCACCAATTATCAATGTTGGCTCTGGACTGATTCATAGTTGTTAACGCTAAGAATACTGGGTCTCTTCAGGTGGCATAAGGCTGGGCACAAAGGAGGCCCTTCATCAATATGTGTTGAATGAGTAATAAAAGATTCAGCTATGGGCCGGTGCCGCGGCTCACTAGGCTAATCCTCCACCTAGCAGCACTGGCACACCGGGTTCTAGTCCCGGTCGGGGCACCGGATTCTGTCCCGGTTGCCCCTCTTCCAGGCCGCTCTCTGCTGTGGCCAGGGAGTGCAGTGGAGGATGGCCCAAGTGCTTGGGCCCTGCACCCCATGGGAGACCAGGATAAGCACCTGGCTCCTGCCATCGGATCAGCGCGGTGCGCCGGCCACAGCGTGGCAGCCATTGGAAGGTGAACCAATGGCAAAGGAAGACCTTTGTCTCTGTCTCTCTCTCTCTCACTATCCACTCTGCCTGTCAAAAAAAAAAATTCAGCTATGACCAGTGAAGTGGCTGTGTGTGTCTATTCATACCTGACGTCCTCATGGGGCTCTGGCCGAAGGGGTGGCAAACTGAGGCTCAAATTCACTCTCATCCCCTTCATCGCCCACAGGCTGTCTTGGCCTGAATGGCTACCTTTTCCTAGTTGACAGGTGCAAGGGTTGAGAGGCCAGGCTATGAGGCCTGCCTGGGGGACAGGTGATTTGACCAAGGCCCTGTGTGCAGATGCCTCTGCATGAGAGCAGCTGCCCTGGGTGTGCAGGCTCAGCCTCCTGTCTCCAGCAGAAACCAGCGCCTGCCTCCAGTCTGACCACACTGCCTCCAGCAGGCACCAGCGCCCAATTCTCAGGCACTGGCAGAGACCGAGTCCCTGATGGGAGTCCAAGGGAGCAGCCTGAAGCTCTGGAGACACTGACCTGTGGCTGAGGCAGGGGTCCCGGGCCTCCTGGTCGCACAGAGGGCCTGTCCAGCCAGGGTGGCACTCACACACCACGCTGTCCTTCTCCACCGAGCGGCACAGGCCGTGCTTGCACACCGTGCAGGACTTGCAGCCTGGCGAGACCCCCAGCGACTGCGGCGGGAGGGCCTTGAAGTCCTGCAGCTCGTTGTTGATGCGCACCTCGTGGATACAGCCGTGAAAGCCGCCCAGCGGCCGGTCTGTGCCCTGGCGCAAGGCCGAGAGGCCCGTGGAGGTGGGAATGCCTGCGAGAGGGGAGCCGGGTTAGCCTGAAAGCCCTCCCCTTGCCCGCCCAGCAGTCCTGTCCCTGGGGAGAGGAAGCACCCTTCACATGCTCACGGGTAAGCAGTTAGAGCACTCAGCTTGTGCTGATCACCTGCAGGTAATGGGCCCGCACATCTCTCGTCCTGCACTAGGGCTCCCGAAGAAGCTTCAGTTCATTACCAATATTTAAAGAAAGGAAAGATAAAAACTACAAATCCCATACAATTTTAGGCTTCCCTGGGGGAAATAAAATGAGGCGATCTGGCTACACGTAGCCACAGAGCAGGCACTGGGAGTGCACCAGTTACTCTGCTGTCCCCACAGATCCTGCAGGAGAACCCAAGTAGAGGGGCTCCGGGGGCAGTCCTGGGCCGTGGAACCAGGGGGTTCAAGGATTACAGACCATGTCTGCTGTGACTGCCTCTTCTCTGTGTCTCCAGGACCTCTCTGTTTTGCAGTGAAGCCTGGTCTGTGTTTTCATTCCTCCCTTTTAATGCGACTCCCTGCTCACACCCTGTAGCTGGGAGTGACACCTGCCAGACAGCTGGAAGTAGGGGACCTGGTGTTGTTCTGGCCACCACAGGGGGAGAGGGTGGGAGGGGGCTACAGCTTGTTCCCTGGGAAGATGCTGGCCCCTCAGGGATTGCATTGGGTCCCCTGCATGCAAACACCCTGTGGACAGTGCAGATTCTTGGGCCTAGAGCTGGACACTTTGGGAAGCAGTGTTAGCAGTGCGTCTCCTGTGTTCATCTGTGAACCTCACAGTACTGGAGGAGGCCGCAGAGCCTGGACCCGCATCCATCTCCTGGCTCCCCTCTGACCCCTGCCCACCCATTCCATCTCCAGTCCAAGCCTGCCCCAGTAGTCCCCCTCTTGCTGTCTCTCCTTTCTGGCTAATGACTGTTCAATCTTTTGAGGACCAGCTTGGGTATCATTCCTTCCAGGAAGTGTTCTCTGATTGGCTTTGGCACCTTGTGCTGAGACCCCTGGCAGGGGGTCAGGGTCTGGGTGTGGGTGCTGGAGACGTAGGGTGGGGTTGGTGCAGGCGTGGGAGAGGAAGGCAGTACCTCCAAGGTAGAGGGGGCTGTTGGTGACCACTGCCGGCTGTTTCTGGAGCTTTCCCAGGCTCTTGGGGGCTCCTTTGTCCACCACCAGGTTCAGGGTCTGGTTCAGCATCACCAGCTCCACACTGTGAAACTGCCCGTCGTTCACTGTCTCCACGCTGGCAAGGAGAGAAGGGGAGAGTTTACTGAGTGCCCTCCAGGGCCAGCCACTGGGCTGGGAACTTGACCTTCATCACTGGAATTTTGTTCTCAGTTTGACTTGGAAATAACTTCAAACTTCCATAAACTGCAAAATAAGAATACAGAAAACACCCATTACCCCAATTCTCCCGTCACCCCCCGTTTGCTTGATCACCAATTTCTTTTTCTCCACATGCATGCACAAATCACTTTCTGGAACCATTTAAAGGTGAGTTACGTACATCATGGCCCTTTTTCCCTTGATAGCCCTGTTTTCCAAGAATAGGGGTATTCTATTACCTAAGCACAACACTGGTAAATTTAACAGTAAATCTGACAGTGATACCATATGTATTAATCCTTTGTTCTACTTTCTCAGTGGACGCACAGTGCTTTTTATAGTATTTTTCTCTTCCGGCATGCGATCCAGGCCGGGGTCAGGTACTGCATTTGGTGGTCATGTGTTGCCTTAAGAATCATTTCACAGAGTTCAGCAAACCCCATCCTCAGAGTGCCTTCTTCAGTTTGGCCCGAGCTGCATCCCACCCAGACTGTTCCTCACTTAACACTTTATCGCTTGCCTCCTTTCCCCCTGAAATACCACGAAGGAGCAGAGCTTACCTCCTAACAAGTTTTGTCCATGAAAAGACATTTTGGCATACTTCTGAAAATGTCTTTTCTCTAGAACACATGGACACAACAATCTCCCTGTGGAAACTGCCTGTAGCCTGTCTTTGCCCAGCCCAGATGCATCTCACGGACACCCGTGGGGCACGCGGCCCAGCAGGGGAGTGACACTCTTACTCCTTCAGTGCAAAGGAGCTAGTATGATGGAAGCTCGGGGAGCTTAAGCCATTTACCCAAGGCCCCATGGCCACCCCAAGGACAGAGCAGGCTTGGAATCCATGGACATTCTCCCACCCCAGGGCTGCCTTTGCTAATCTCCGCAACCACGCAGGAGGGCTGACGATGGGCCAGGCGTGGTGCTGAATAGCTCCCTTACAGGACATGTGCCTCATGACATTCCTGGGGAGTGCCAGGCAGCCCATTTCACAGATAAAGACCCGAGAGGCCAAGTGCTTTGTCCAGTCACCTGGCCAGTTCCTGCCACAGACAGAAGGTAATGTGCGGGCAGAACGTTTGACTTTAACCTTCCGCTCTGCCCAGGCCCCTGCTCTTGGCGGAGCCTGGAGGTGACGGAAGTTTGGGGCTGTGACACCCCCTCTTTTCCTGAAGAACAGGGCTTGCTTTGGAGCAGGCTGAGCTCTCTTCCCCACCCAGGTGTGCGTGGCAAACACAGAGGCTCCACCAAAAGGACGCTGGTGGCTGATTACCGAGGTAGTCAGGACACTTTTCATGACTGACACATCTGGAAGTTTCAGCAGAGAGGCAGGAGAAGTGCCTGGGAGGACACAGGCTGAGTTGGGGCAGTGTGGAGAAAGCACAGCGGGCATTCCAGCCCTTTAGTGCTGAGGGGCGAATGACCTCGTGGAAGCAGCACACTGGTCAGGTCAGTGGACGTACAAGAAAATGCTTTGATGACTGGGAATCACTGGGAGAATGTGAGCAGCTATTATTACTGTCATTCCGAGTATCAATGTGAAGAATTCACCATTGATTCCTACTCTCTGCCTACCCCAGGAGAAGGTGATGGCAGAGGGGAACATGCAGGAGCCCAGGACCCACCCGAATCCATCCACAGACTTCTTCTTTCACGTCCATCCATCCATCCATCTAGCCATGCACCCACCCATCCAAACTTCCAACTATGCACCGCCGTTCATCTACCCACTCCTACATTCATCCACTACCTGTTGGTCCATCTACCTCCCTACCCACCCACTGAGGTCTGCTCCTGCCACAGTGTCCCAGGAGCTGGGGATCAGTAGCATACAGAGCACCTGCTCTCACAAGGCTCACTTTCCACTTGCCTTAGTCTTTCCTCTGAAATGATCAACTTACGGATGTACGGCTTGGGCATGGAATAAATTAGTGAGGGTTGGCGAGGTGTTAAGAGAGCCCACTGGGAAGGGGGTGCCTGGTTTTCTGACAGAGAACCAAGAAGCCATGGAAAGGTAGTATTGTCTCAGTTTCTGAGGCCTCCAGTTGTTCCAAGCCCTGAGCCGAGGACAAGGCGGAGGCCTGGGATCCTGCAGAGGAGTCGGTGAACACAGGCAGAACGAGGGCTTGTGTGCAGAGACCATAAACTTCTGACCTTGAACCCTCCCACAGCTTTCTAACCACACATGCAAAGAAATGCACATCCATCTCCAAACCACCCTGTCCTGAATGCAAAGGGACTCCCCACATCGGAGGAGGTGTGTAGGCACATGCTGTCAGGAAGGGAGCTGGCTCAGGCAGCTCTGGGTGGGTGGTCTTGATTTTCCGTTCTACACTAAGATTCAGAGAGCTGGGGCAGCCGTTTTCCCAACATGGACACACACAGTGAACACCCGCCTTGCTCCTGCATGGCTCCTGGCTCCAGGCCCATTCCCGTCTCCCCCTCCTGAGTTCCATCAGCCAGCCCAGGACCTGATGCTGCGCCTCCAAGGCCCCCCGCCTGCAGACAGTGGTTTGGCAGGGAATCCGGGAGCTCAGAGGCCAACACAGTCACCAGTTCCTGTGTCAGACAAACTGCTAGGCTCTGTAGTCCCAAGTCTATGGAGGGCCTGGCCTGAAGCCCACATGGTAAATTCCCAGGCAAGCCCCTTCCTCCAGGTATAATCTTCAGCCAGCCTGTACTCATGGGTGAGGGACCTGGCATCACACTGGGTCCTGGAGCTCAGATGCCCTTGGGCAGGTCTCGTCAGTCCCTAAGTTCAGTTTCTGCTTTTATACATGAGTTTAACATGCTTCAGATGCCAGGTTTTAACAGGCAATGCCTGGCTCCAGCCACCTAGCAGATGCTCAGTAAAAGGTAGAAATGCTGATCTTGACACTTACGCTGCCTTTGGCAGAGCTGGCTGTGGTGGGGAAGCAGGATAGTGGACCCTGGAAGAGTCCATTTCCTGCATTCTCACCCCTACAGGCGGGCAGTTCTGACCATTTTACAGGAAAGCAATGTAAATATTGACTAAGGTCATGTTGCTACGAAGTGGGAGAATTGAGATTTTAAGTCAGCAATGATTCCAAACCTCTTATAACCCTCTCTGTGCCAGTAGGTGTTAGGAGGTTCCTGGGTCACCCTTGTCCTGGCACGTGTCAACTAGGCTGTCCTGGAGACAATGCCTACAGCAGTGGCCAGTGCTTTCCCACCTGTGAGTCCTGGGAGCTCTAGGGTGCAGGCAGGGGGCAGTGCTCCGAGCTCTCACTGTTTGCCACCACCCCCGATTCAAGCTGCTCCATTTCTACTTACAAACATCTGCAGGAAAATATCAATGCAAATGCTGGCTCTACTACTACGAAAAGGGGACAAGATTAAAAAACATCACAAGAAAAACCCGATATTTAAAATACAGGATCAGGGGCCGCTTTGTGGTCTAGTGGCTGAAGCGGCTGCCCGTGATGCCAGCATCCGATGTGGGGGTCAGTTTGCCTCCTGACTGGGATGTTGCTCAGAACTCATTTTCCAACCGAGCGTGGTGTCTCCGTCTCTTGCCTGTGTTATGCATGTAGGTGCGCACTGTATCCCAGCAGAGGTCCCTCGTCGGAAGCTCTGGCGAAGAAACTCTCAAGTGAAATCGCTCTCACTTTTAACAGCAATGGTGGGCTTGGGAGGGGCCAGGCCTTGTGACCGGCCAGACTGAACGCTTGCCTTCTCTCAGTTAACCCCAACAACCCTCATGGGGGAGGCCTGATTCTGCTCCAGTTTAGAAATACAGAGATTTAAAGTGTTGAGACAGGACTCAAATCTGTCTCCTGAGCTGCGGGACCTTCTGTCACCCTGGGAGGAAGATGAAGAGGAAGAGTGTGTTGTTCCTCCCGGTGCTGCTTGCTCGCACTTGGAGGAGATGTGACCACTAGGTGGCGACAGAGCTTCATGGGGACCTAGTTCCTCAGAGCGGGGTTAAGCAGCAGTCTGGGATCTCAGATCCCCTGCAGCGACTCCCATTCCTGCACCCTAGGGACAGCCAGCCTCTCTCCTGGTCTCGCCTTTCATGCCCCAGGGCCAGCACGGGGGAGAGCAGGTGCTGGGTTTCAGTCTGAGCACTGCCCATGGAAAGCAGAGACTGCCTGCCTGGGGCTTGAGCTGAGGAGCAAAGCTGACCTTGGCAGTAGACAGGAGTGTGACGATCCAGACTCAGGGGGCATGCGCTATGCCAAGCAGAGCCCCCAGGCGGCATTTTTAAAGGGCCAACTTTTAAGAACAGATATTTCAGAGATTCCCCATTTCCAGCTTCTCTTGATAACCTGAATTCCCAGAGGGACGCACCTGCTGGAGCCACCCCTTTGGACAGGGCCTGCACCCTCCTGTCAACCACAGTCCACTCTCCCCTGTGTGTTGCTTACGTGGCCGCCTGGCCTCACGGGTGGGCGAGCTTGGCCCCCTGACAAGCCTCAGGAGGGAGCAGCAGGGCAGTATGCATTCTGGGATGGGGAGGGGCCCAGACCCCCCGTCCTGTGTTTCACCTATCTTTTTGTGCTGCTGGTAACTGCAAGTGGGTGGATGAACAAACTCGGGCACCTGCAGGAAGGAGGCCCTGAAATACAGCTGCTCCCAGTTTGTAAATCCCTGCCAGGGACCCTGACCCTGACAGCCTGTCCTCACTTACCCAGAGGGGAGGGGGGCTGCTCGGTGGGGCTTCAGCCAGCAGAAATCTGCAGGCTGCCGACTGCCCTGCTTAGAGAGCGCTGGCGTGGTCCTAGGCTCGGGCCAGGGCCTTCAGACGTCACTGAGTGACTCCAAGGAGCAGATGGCATTTCCTAGGGCTGCAGCACTGGCTTCCTGCGCCCTCGCCTAGCCAAGCCCCTCCCAGCATGGTGTCCACAGGGCCGGGGGCTCTCCCCTGCCCGCCGGAGGACAGGCTCCTCTGCCGTGATCAAGCCTCAGCGCAAACACTCCTCTTTCTCTAGGGACCCTGCTCTGCACCTCTAAGAAAATGTGTGTCCCATCTTCTGAAGTGTCCCCAAAGCACAAGGTTCGTGTAGGCAGTGAGACCTAGTGGGGACCTCAAAGAGTTCATGGGAAAATGGAATTATGGGGTAAGTCTATTTTTAGTGTAAGAAATAATTGAGGCCTCTTGCTAAGTCTCATCGGTCTCAGGGGCTGAGGAAGCAGCGAGTTTGTGGCCCCCATGTCACAGCTCAGCGTCATGCTCCTACATTGCCACCGCCGTTATCACTCTGACAGCTAACAGCGAGAGTGCAGGAAGGGCCTTTAGCTCCAGACAGGGTCCACTGTGTCTGCAAGTCAGACTTTCACCTTCTGGTCTCCACAGGTCAAGGTCAAGGTCAACCTTGCCCAGCACGTTCTTAACCCTCAGTGCAGAATCCCAGGAGGGACCTCCTGCTACTGTCCACTGGGTGCAGGGGAGACAGGGTCAGGGTTGATGCTGTGACCAGCCACATGAGTTGTCAGGCTGCCCCGGCGCTGCTGCCTGGCGCTCAGTCCTCTGCTAGGCCCAGGATGACAGGCGCCAGGTGCAGAGAGACAGGGGGCCCAGACACCAGGGAGCATGAGGCCTCTGGGGTGTGTCCCTTCCGGTGGCCGCTGTACCCAGCCGTCCCCTTGGGGGCCTCTCTGCTGCCACTCTCCCCCAGGAGGCTCTGCTCTGGCTGACACCCTGGCCCTTGTCCCGACGTGGTCCTTGCTGTTCCCCGAACCTGGCCTTCCCACTTGTTCTCTGCACACCAGTTCTTTCCTCCCAGCTCAAAGAGCTTCTTCTTTAAGAAGTTTCTGTGAGTGAACTGGGGCTCCCCAGACATCTCAGGGGGCCCAACCCTGGAGCCTGTGGCCCACAACTAGGGCCTGAGTGCGTGCATTCTACCTTGAGCTGGGATGAGGCTGGCGCTGCCACTTCAGGCACTGTACTTTGAGAAGTGCCGGTTTTACCCAGTGGTTTCCCGGCTGGTTCTGGGAGGAGGACAGCCGGTGTGGGGGACACCTTGCTCTCCCCCACCCTGCAGGGCAGTGTTGCTCCTCAGGATTTAACGTTCTGGAGTTTAATGTGAAGTTGCCCTTGTGACAGAGGTGCAGCCATTGGGGACAAAGTCCACACATCACTGCTGCCTCCCAGGGCCGATGAAATGTGTTCTTGTTTTCCCACGGGAAAGTCTGGCCTCTCTTTTGCACCGTGGCCTCACCCACGGTGGCTCTCTTTCCCCTGATTTCCCACGATTTTAGGTGTGGCACATATTAAAATTTGAAAGCATGTTTAAGACTTTCCTATCACCTTTAAGAATACAGTATCTTTTTCATCTAAAAGCTATTTAGTGCAGGTTGACTATCCCTTACCTGAAATGCTTGGGACCAGAGGCGTTACAGATTTGGAGGGTTTTCTTTTCTTTTGTGGATTTTGGGATATTTGCACACACTTGACTAGCTGGGCATCCCTCATCCCACAGGCTCCAACATCCGAAACCCTTTGAGCATCGCGTCACGCGGGTGCTCAAAAGCCTTCGGTCCTGGTGCATTTCAGATCCCGGAATCTTGAGACTGGGGCTGCTCAGCATGTGTTCATTTGCCCGAGAAGCAGGAAGTGTCCCACGCGCTCAGTGAGCACATCTGTGCTGTCACTGAAGACGAAGCCGGAGGAAATGGGCGCAAGGCAGCCTGGGACCTAACAGTGTCGCAGCTAGCTGATAAGGCAAGCATCAGGCTGACCGTCCACCTTGCCCTCCTTCAGAGCGGTCTGGAAGTCACTCAACGAGTAGTAAGGAACCGCCCCCTGTCCCTGAGTGCCCGCCCCTTGCTTCCTCTCCAGTTGCATGCTAATCACCCCCGTTTTCCTTTTTTTAAACTAACAGAAGATTAGGGTGACATTCTGCAAAGGGCATCTCATTAAGCAGCCTCGTTCCCAGGAGCGCCCCACTCCCTGCGCTGGAGCCAGCTGGCCATTTATCTTATGGTAATGAGGTGTCATCTCCCCGCCTGGGCCTGCCCTCCTCCCATCACTGCCTCCAGCCCTGCCTTTCTCCCTCCCAGCCCTGCTCTTCAGTCTCTTCAGGAGAAATGTGTGTGTGTGTGTGTGTGTGTGTCGGCTAGAGGTGAGGAAAGGCGGTTCAGAGTCGCTGTGAGCGCGGGGGCAGGAGGATGCAGGGAGAGCTGCGGCCCTTACCTGTACACTGTGGTTGGAGGTGAGCTCAGGGTGTCATAGACCAGCCTCACGTGGCCCTGGTAGAGCTCCAGCGCCAGGGGGTCATTGTCTCCCTTGTAGAGCAGGATGCCATTGTCTTTGTCGGTGGCCACCTGGACAGAGCAGAGAGCATGTGAGTTAGGGCTCCCCTGAGGCTCCCTGCCCACTGTGTCCTCTCTGTGGACCCAGCCCGGACCTGAAGTCATGTCCATGTTTTCTCCCTCCTCTGCTTCGCACAGCCCCAGCCCCACAGACACTGAAGCTGCCGCCCACTGAGCACCCCACTTCAGCCACCGTTGGCGGAGGACCTACTATGCACCCAACGTTCCTATATGAGGGCCCCGCAAAAACCTGTGGAAAACGTGCACTGTGGAAGGACTATGGATATGAAAATGCTCTGTGCCAACACACACTTCTTTGAAGGCCCAGTTTCCTGGGACTTTTTGAAGTGCCCCAGTGTAGTGGGTCCTTAGACCTCACGGAAGACTGGGCACAGGACCCCCTGTGGACACCGCCGTCCTTGGGTGCCCAAGTGCCTTGTGTACAAGGGCACCGGATTTGCACAGAACCTGTGCACGTGCTCCGTTCACTTTAAATCCTCCCCAGATGCCTGGTAATGCCCTACAGTGTGCAATGCCACGTGAACTGTCGTCATACTGTGCTGCTGAGGGCGTAGTAACGGAAACAAAGAGGCCTCTATGGGTTCTCTACAGGTCAGACAGCAATAAATATCTTCAAGGTGCACTTGCATGGATCAGCGGCTGGGAAACCCACGGCTATGGAGACCGACTGTATTTATGTCAGGAGGCCCGGGCGCTCATCTGTCCTCTCGGATGCTCAAGTTTCTGTGTATAACAAGCCATACTAGTTTCTAACGCCAACGTGCTAACAGTCAGCACTTAATTAAATGTTTGCTCTAAACCAAGCACCGTGCTGGGCCATCTGGGGCAATTTTGGAAACGGCAGTGTCTGGGCTTCACCCCAGAACAAACGCATGAAGCACTCTTGGAGGCAGGGCCCACACCGAGATCGTTTCACAGGTTCTCCAGCTCATTCCAGGGCCCCGCCAATGCGGACAGCCATGGGCTGCAGAGGCTGCTCCCCACCAGGTGCTCATCTGCCCGCCTCCTGGCTGCGGGGGAGGGTCTCTCTGATGGGTCCCCATCCCTTGGCAGGTCTGGCCTGAGGACTGGGACGCAGAACATCCCAAGATGGGTGTGTGGGACACTGGGACACTTGGCTGGTGGGGATCCAGTAGTCAGGAGCCTGGGTGGCTGTGACAGGGAGGGGACAGGCTGCAGCCAGAACTTGCTTCTCTGTGTGCCTCTCCCGGGCTGGGAGCTCCACGAGGAGGGGCAGTTTGCACTTCTGTGCGTTTCTGCCACCCCAGAGCCTAGAGTATAGAGGTGCCCAGAAGGTCCTTGTTAAGTGAGGATTTTCTCCATAGGCTCCACGTTAAGCCTGGGCTAATGCTGCCATAACCAGACGGCAGGCAGAGCACGCGCTAGTGCCCAGCAGTACCTGGCAGTGCCCAGCCCCGGGGGCACTCACTGGCTGGCAGCAGCGTTTCTTGGGTCCCTTCTGTAAAGCTCACCTACAAGCAGGGGGCCTGTTCCTTTCTTATCCCTGCTCACCCCACCCCCTCAGAAAAACAATTAAGTTGACCAAAAATGCAGTTCGGAAGAAATGTGCTCAGGTGCAAAGTTAAGGAACCTGAAATAAGTTGGATAGAAAAGAACCTGGTTTATACTAAATAGGTTTTCCCCTTCTCTGAGGACGGTCTATTGTTTGTGTCCCTGGGCCTTTGCACAGGCTGATCTCGCAGTCTGGACATGCCCCTCCCTCCCCCTTCTGTTCTTTTCCCTGTCACATAGCCCCCGCCCCACCTCTGTTCCTCATTATGCAAACTCCAGATCTCAGCTCAGCGATCACTCCCTCTGGAAAGCCCTCCTTGGTGCTCCCCCAAGGGCTGGAGTCACTGCCGCTCCTGCATGCTCCTCTAGCACCCAGGGCTGTCACTGTCCCTTTCCTTGCCACCCTGCCCTGCACAAGAGGCCTCGTCTGCCTCATCTACCACTGAATCCCCTCCGCTCAGCACACAGCTTGGCATGTAACAGGTGGACACATAACTTTCTAGAGGAATGAGTGAATGTCGCTAGGAGCAGGGGCTGCTGTTCACAGCGAAAGCTGGTCAGGAGTTCTCTGTAGAACGCTCCGGACAGAGCTGGGCAGATCCCCCAAAGCTGAGTGGTGTGGATGGTGCTGCAGTGGGACACCCAGGCCATTCTCTGAACAGCCAGGGCCTGGGGACACGTTGGGTCCCTCCAAGGGCAGGGTTGGGCGAGGCGCACCTGCAGGGAGATGTTGGCCTGGGGCCGGACCTTGGCGGAGGCCAATTCCACGTAGGAGTCCTTGCCCACGAAGTTGACGGTGATGAGCTTCTCACACCTGGGGCCAGCGAAGCCGGGGGGACAGCGGCAGGTGGGCTCCTGCTGCACCACGATGCACTGGGCTCCATTCTGGCACTCGTACTGGTCACAGGGGCTGGTCTGCAGCAGGACCATGGGCGGGGGGTGCTCGCAGAAGAGCCCGCTGGAAGGAGGGCGGCGGCGGGGGGGGGGGGGCGAGAGGAGACAATCATGGTTATTTGGGCCAAGGAGTGGAGTGGGAATGGGAGTGGACTTACCACCTGGGCCAAGACCCCTCCTCCTCTCAGTCCCAGTACCCCTGTTTCCAAAATATTGGTGTGGGCCTAGAGCATCAGTCCCAGATTTCAATGTTAGCAGAGGGCCTAGGGTGAATCTGTTAGAAGCACAGATCCCCATCCGTGGACAGACGAATGCCTGCACAAAGTGTGGTCTGATAAGACAGTGGCATTGCTCTGCCTTCTGAAGTGAGGAAATTCTGACCCATGCTTGGTGGACGGACCTTGAGAACATGATGCTAAGGGACTACGCTGGCCAGAAAAGGAGGAATACTGTGCGATTCCTACCTGCCACGTGAGGCACCCCCAGCAGTCACTTTCAGAGAGACAGGAAGTGGAGGGGAGCAGTTGCTAACGGGCGGCTTCAGTTTTACAAGATGAGAAAGTGCTGGGGATGGATGTTGGTGACGGTCACATGACCATGTCAACCTCAATACCACTGAGCTGTGCCTTTTCAAATAGCCAAGAGGTTGAGTTTATGTTGTGAGTATTTTATCACAATCTAGAAAAAGTGCAGGCTCCCAGCCCCTTTCCCTATCCCCCCACACTGCCCAGTGTTAATTCAGTAGCTCTGGGTAGGGCCCAGAAAGTGTCTGATGCGGGTGCTCTCAGTGGGGCCAGGAGAACACCGGCCCCGGAAGCCCCATGTGTGCTTCCAGCCCACAGTCACACTAGGCTGTCAGCATACTCTACGTTTATGCTGGCCAGAGGGTACTGATAGCCCTGGCCTGGCCCCAGTCGGACCCCACTGTGAGTGAGTCCTGCCACGCCCCCACTTCTCCCCACACCCTCCCCTGCAGTTCAAGTCCCAAGCACAGGAACTGGACACAAAAGCCTGGGTTTTCCTTATATCCCCGTCCTGACATCTGCCCTTATGGTCACGCCTCCTGTCTTCTAGAGACTGGTTCCGAACCCTCCCAATGACCTCCATTTTTCTGCCATGGATACCACACTGTGCTTGTTCTCTAGCCTAGAAAGCAGATTCTGCCCTCATGGCTGTGTGGCCGCCCCCGCCCCGCAAGCTGGCTACCTTCCACTGGGTGGCGTCAGGCCCAAGCGCGACATGATGCGGTTTGGAACGTAAGCCCGGCTTCTGCACAGAGCTGCCCTGGGCCGGTGTCTCCAGCCCTGCCAGCTGGCCCACCGGGGCCGTCTCCTTTCCAAGGTGCCCTCTGCCATACCTGAAGCCCTGAGGACAGATGCATGTGTAGCCGTTGACCGCATCCACGCACTGGGCGCCGTGGCGGCACTTGTGGCCCACACAGTCGTCATTGTCTACCTCGCAGAGCTTGCCGCTGTAGCCAGGGACACAGTCACACCTGGAACACAGACACAGGGAGACCATTCCTGGGGGGCTGGTGCCAGCTTTTAGGTGGCCCTCATGCTTCCCCACACCAGGGACACCCCAGGCCGGACTCCACTGGTGGGTGGCACGGGCAATCTACAGCCTTTGTCCCTGGCATCAAGCTGTGTCTACTCCACGTGCGTGCACATGTGTACACGTGTGTGCGTGCATGTGTGTGTAGCTTGTTTTCAGAAGCCCAAGCTGAGAGGCATAGAGGGCACCATTTGGCGGGGGTTGGGGTGGGCAAGGCGGTCTCCCAGAGCCCTGTCAGGAGGGTCTGTTGTCCTCTGATGGAGGAAAGCAGAGCTCAGAGAGCACCCGCGTCACCCCTGAGGCTCCATGGTGGAATGGTGCACGCTCACGGGCCTAAGCTATCAGCCACTTGTTTCCTCTCTGTCTCCATTTCTTCTTCTTCTTCTTTTAAGATTTCTATTTATTTATTTGACAGGTAAAGTTACAGACAGTGAGAGAGAGAGAGAGACAGAAAGAAAGGTCTTCCTTCCATTGGTTCACTCCCCAAATGGCTGCCACGGCCGGAGCTACGCGGATATGAAGCCAGGAGCCAGGTGCTTCTCCTGGTCTCCCATGCAGGTGCAGGGCCCAAGCACCTGGGCCATCCTCCACTGCACTCCCGGGCCACAGCAGAGAGCTGGATTGAAAGAGGAGCAACTGGGACCAGAACTGGCACCCATAAGGGATGATGGCACTTCAGGCAGAGGATTAATCTAGTGCACCATGGCGCCGGCCCCTCCATTTCTTCTTTAAACGTGATTGGTGGTAGAGAGCTCTGCCTCTTATGGTTGCTTTAACAATTAACTGGGATGGGGATGGGCGTTTGGTGCCGTGACTAAGCCACTGCTCGGCATACCTGCAGCCCATGGCAGGGTGCCTGGCTTTGAGTTCCAGCTTCACTCCATTCCAGCTTTCCACTCATGCGTCCTGGGAGGTGGCAGGTGAGGGCTCAAGCACTTGGGTTCCTGCCACCCACATGGGGGACCTGGATGGAGCTCTGGGCTCCTGGCTTTGGCCTGGACCAGCTCCGGCTGTTGTAGGCATTTGGGGAGTGAACCAGTTGATGGGGAATCTTTGTCTCTGTGTGTACCCCAGCCTTTCAAATAAAGTTAACTGACCTACAGAGTAAATGGTGGACATGACATGTAGGTGAAAAAGACAATGATGCCTTGTGCACTTCCCTGGATTGTGTTTTATTGCTTGTCCACCCCACCCCGAGATTCTGATGGGGACAAGAGGGCACAATCTCTTAGCCTTTAACATGTGGCTCCTGCTCCCCAGGAGAAAGGACAGGAGTGACTGTCCCACCCAGGCCCTGCACACTAAGCCCACCCCTCCCTAAACAGCAAAGTATCCGCCATTCCAGCAATGTCCTTGCTAGCTTAGGTTTAAAACCCAGCCAGAGAAAGCTGCTGCGGCTGACACCTGGCCTCCGTGAGGGTGGGCCAGGAAGATGCATGTCTGGGGTCATACTGCACTGACATCTCAGCACAGAAACAGACGGGAAGGTACCCGGGGCTGATACCCACAGGCACAAAGAAGCACAAAGCAAACTGCCTCTTCTGCCTCCCACAAAGCCTGCGTACCTCCTTGGGCTCACCATTGAATTCTCCCAGGCAGAGTAACAGCAATACCCAAAACATACCCACATCAGAGGAAGAGGGCAAAGGTGGGGTCGGGGGGAGGTGGTGGTGAAGACGGGGAGGGAGAGGGGTGCACGGGCTCTGAAGACTTAGGTTGTCCCATAAGGGGCCAAGAGATGGTGCTCCCTCCTCTCTCCACTCACTCTCCCCTGCTAGGAGTGCACGGAAGTGGGTGGAATCCAAGGTGGATCCTGGTGTTGTTGGGTGCGTATTCATCACTAGGCAAGACCCCCAGGGGGTGGAGTGTTCCTTGGGGAGCAAGTCCCAGAATCTAAGGATTTCCTGGGCCCATGTTCCATAACAGTAAAATCTGCCAAGTTCTGACCAATTCACCTTGATGTATTTGGCAAATTCTAAGTACATAACCTACTGCAGCACTAGAAGTTGCAAACACACCTGTTGTGGTTCACGATCAACCAGCCTTCCAAGAACACCCATCAGGAAGGCCCACGTGGAGACACGTGCCCAGTGCAGTCCATATGTCCAGTCCTGTGTGAACCCTGGCCCTGACAGGCATCTGTGTCTGGGTCTCCTGGTTCTAAAAAGAACCTGCAGAACAAATCAAGCTACTTGGCCTTCTCTAGGGCAACCCAGCACTGGGTTGGCTGCCCAATACTTAGCAGGATAAAAGCCATGAAGCAAGGAATTCAAGGCTATTGTTGAGGTCCTTATTAGGAATTAAGAATGCAATCCCCACCCCCAGACTAAGCAGTAGGGGACTGGGGTAAATGTCTTCCTATTCTGTTTCACGCAACAACCCTGTCCACCCCAGGAGCACCTCCAACTTTCACAAGTATACAAAGCACCCAGCGATCAGGTGAAAATGCAGCCCCTGACCTCATCAGGGAGGCTGGGTGGGGCCTGGGACTCAGCATTCCAACAAGCCCTCCCACGTGATGCCAATGCTGCTGTCTCACAGATCTCTCTTCCAGTAGCAAGGACCTATACAACATTTCTCCAGGACTAAAGAGAAGCAGCCCGTGACTTTACCTGTATCGTTCTGAAAGGTTTTGCCTTTATCTGTCTTCTGGTTCAAGTGGAAGGCTTATCCAGCCGTAGCGTAGAGTGGGGCTACTGACTGTAAATGAGGGGAAGCAGCAAAGTGATGGCCTTGGTGCCAGGACAGGGGAAGTCTCTGGGCTTTGCCGAGACCCGAGATGTCAGCCAGGAAGACTGACTTGCAGTCACCCCCGCCCTATGCACATGTGAAGGCAGCTTGCTTCCTGCCCGTGTGCCTCACAGACACGCTGGGTGTCCAATGATCAGGCACTCCTCCTGATGCAAAGGACGCTCTCAGGGGATGCCGGTAATGGCGAGATGTGGTTTTATTACGATCCGCACCCGTTGATGGGCGGGAGCTATGCGCCCAGCACAGAGCCTTCGCAGGCAGAGTGTACAAGGAGATCTCCAAGGATAAACACCTTTAAGCCTGGGCAGAGGTCACACTGACTGTATTATTTCTCATGTTAATAACCCTCTAGGCTGCCATGGGACGTGAGCTGTTTGGAAGGGAGGGAGGGGAGTGGAATGAAACCACAGAGTGTTGCACTGGGAGGAAGATTTCTGATGTAAATGCATTTTAATAAAAAGCTAACATTATTGAGTTGGCCTCTAGCCTTCCCCAGGATGCCTCGCAGGAGACATTATGTATAAATAAAACATCATCAGATAATGAAAGCTAGACTGCTGTCTTCCTGTTCTGTATTGTCCTAGAACTCACACGGCATTACTGCGACAGGGTGAGGTGTCCGGGATCAGGCACTTGAGGTTCGTGAGGGGTCTGGCTGCCTCAGCTCGCCAGCGTCCCCAACCCCAAGGCTGCATCCTCTCCCACGCCTGCCCAGCCTCCATGCTGGCTGCACAGGTGCAAGCCCCTCCCCACGTGGACCTCACCTGCTCAGATTCTCCGACTGCCAACCTGTAACCTTCCGAGGCACCCGACTGCCAACTCGTAACCCTTCCAAGGCACCCACATTCTGCTGGTTCCTCTGCTGGGCTCTGCTCTGGGCTCCGTTGGCCCCTCAGAGTATCTAGCGTGGGGAGTGGGCTTGACTTGAAGTCCAGTCCTGGGTGGGGGGTAGGCTTGTGGGAGGCACTGCTCACCCTCACACTCAGGCGAGCCACCCCATCTCAGCGGTGGGCAGGGAAGGGCTGTGGTTTGAGTGGAACACATGGGAACACGGACAGATTGTTGGCTTCCTTTGGTCTCAGCAAAACGCAGGGGCCCCAGTACACCTCCTGCATTTTCCCTGCCAAGGCCAAAACAGCAAAGGAAATGACACGAGGAAAGACATCGTCATGTCCTCTCACCCTTACTATAGACCCTTCTCTACCCCTAGGGCCCCTCAGCCCCTCTGAATCCCCCACCCCGGCCTTGGAGGCTGACTACACCCCCACACCCCACGGGTGGCTTTCTTCCCATTCCAGTAGGTTCTTTCTTCCTCGGGACACAGAGCACTCCAGAGTCACAGGTCCCTGTTTTCCAAATGTTCGTCCCGCAACAGCTTCCCCTCGCCCCCTCCGGAGGCCCATGAGGGCCAAGGAAAGGAGCCGTAAGCATCTCACAGTCCCACTGCCCTCCACAGGATGAAGCCCTGGGGCTGGCCGGCCTGGGACAACGGCAAGAACCAGCAATGCTGACTCTGTGGCTCTGGAGTCTAAGAGCCCCACCCCAACCCCAGTCAAGTTCAAGAGCTTCCACCGCCTGAAGCGCCCACTGTTCTCAATCCTAAGAATGCCCTGGCTGCCTCTGGGAGGACGTCACTGGCCTTGGGCTTGCTAGGATTCTGAGTCTCCCCGAGGCCCTGGGCTTTCAGCATAGCATCTCAGTTCCTGCGAACTCACTGCCCCGACGCTGGGAATTGCACAGACTCCAGCCGCCTGGACCCAGGGCCTGGGCTGCAGAAGTGGCCGGTGAGCGCTCTGTGCGAGGACACACAGCCCGGGCACTGGGCATCAGAACCAGCGCCCTCGTCTCAAGGGGAGGCACGGTAGGGTCATCTCAGAGGCCTGTGAGGACCCAGCTGCTCCGGGCTCTGCCTGCTTCGCCCAGTCCCTGACTTCCCTCCAGCACGGAGCCTGCTGGGGAGCAGAGGCAGGCAGCTGCATGGGAAAGGCAGCCTTGGGGATGTGGAGCGCACTCCTGGCTACAGGGTCCTGGGCTCCCCCTGTCCAAGTGAGAGTCTCAGGAGTTTTGCGGGAAGAGGTAGTGGCACTGGTTTTCATGAGAGAGGGTGGAGGGAAGGGTGAGCCAGAGCCCGGGGGGTGTCCCCAGGGCTACTGCATTCTCAGGCACAGACACTGGGCAGCCCTCCCCTGAGGTGGCCTCCCCTCCATCCACCTTAGACTTGCTCATAGGCTCGCTCCCCTGGCTCCTATTGGCTCCACTGCTCACCATGGAGACAGCTCCACCAATGGCAGTGGCTGCTGAACCAAGGTGCGCAAGCTGGCAAACTTGCTGTAGCCACAGCGGGCAGAGCACTGTGACGGCTGTACATGGGAAAGGCCGCTGAATGCCCTTTGCACTCTGTGGGCTGGGTCTGCTTTCCCTGCTCGGGGAAAGAGAGGTGTAATAGAGAGAGAGAGGCTGGTCGGAGGGAGGGGAAGAGTAGAGGGAAGGGGAGGGAGATTTCTGTTTTCTCTCTCCCTCTCCCCTCTCTGTCATCTTCCTCTGTTTTTAAGATTTTATTTATTTATTGGAGAGGCTGAGTTAGAGGTAGGGGTGACAGAGAGAAATGTCTTCCATGCATTGGTTCACTCCCCAAATGACCACAACAGCCGGAGCTGGGCTGCTCTGCTTCTTCTGTCTCCCATGTGGGCATGGGGGCCCACGTACACAGGGGCCACCTTCCACTGCCTTCCCAGGCACAGTAGCAGGGGCTGGATTGAAGAGAAGTCGGGATGCAATCTGGCAGCCATATGGGATGCTGGCACTGCAGGCGGTGGCTTAACCTACTATGCCACAGCGCCAGTCCCTCTGTCATCTTTCTACTGACAGACACGAGGCCGTCCAGTGGGGCTGGGGGCATGTGGGCCCCTCAGACACAGGTAGAATGTTCTTCACAAGCAGGCTGCCAGCTGTGGCTAGGAAGCCTGTCTCCAGGCCAACCGCCATCTCCCCCACTAATAGCTTCTTGTGCTGCATGTGTGACCTTGCAGCTGTCAATCACACCTTCAGTGGGTGCAACCTTTCACCCAGAGCTGGCAGGGGAAGGGGCTGAGCCCCTGGGAAGAGTCAGACTGGCTCCAGGAGACCCTGGCCATCTTGTGTAACCCTTGCGGTTTTAAACCTTGCCTTCAAATTAGTTGCAATCTTCCACCCAGAGGTAGCAGAGGGGGCTGAGCCCCTAAGGAGAAGACAGGCCATTTCCAGGAGACCCCTGCTATCTCCATGAGCCCCAGGCCAATCAACATACAGCACACAAAACCCCCGTCCAGTGGGCACCCCCTCAGAATGACCCAATGAAAACAAAGTCAGTAAAGCCGTAAGACCCTGGGACACTTTCTCCAAGCCAGCGTCCTGCTCGGGCACGCGCTCGGGCGCTCCACCTGCTCTCTCGGACCAGACCCTTTTCTGTTGCTTGTCAAATAAAAGCTTCTTTTCTAATAAAACTTTCTGCGTCTTTGCAAATTGTTTCCCAGCTTTTTATTTCTATACTAAGTTGAGGAAAAGAACCCACAAGACTCGCTCCAGCCACCGCCCTCCCCTCCGCGACCGGTCACAAAAGACTCACAAGAGATAGAGTGAGAGAATGAGATGACCTCCGAGGCAGACACAGAGCAGCACGTGAGAACAGAGTGTGCAGCCGAGCCTTACCTGAACCCTCTGTCCAGGGAGATGCACTTGGCCTCATGCTGACAGAGGTTCATCCCGGGCACACAGTGGTCAATCACCTCATCGCACAGTTCACCTGGCGGGAGTGAGGCAGAGAACTCAGGCACTGGGGAGGGTCCTGGGGATCCACTGGCCAGAAGCCCAGACCCAGCCAGCCAGGCGGTCATGGCTATCGAGAACCCTGAATTCTCCCTCTTCATGAGTCCTTTCTCCAGTGCCTCTGCCTTGGTTTCCCTAGCAGTGACAGTGGAAGATTCGAGGTCTCTCCTGGGCACCGCACTGGCACAGCGCCACCACTTGGCTTCTTTCCTTGATTGCTCAGGGGCAGCTGCAGCTGCAACCCCAGGGTGCCAGACCCTGACCTTGGGCTGGGCCCCTCCCTGCCTTTGTGTTCTTACTCCATAGCTACGTACTGAGCAACTCCTGTGTGACAAGCGCGTGCCAGGTGCTGGGGACACAGAGGTGACCCAGTCCTGTGCCCCCTGCACAGCCTCACAGGGAGATGTTCAAATATGCAGGCGCTTGTAGCACAGAGTCCTAGGTGCCACCAAAGGGGGCGCTCTGTGTGGACAGAGATGGGGGTCCATGACCTGGCCCAGGAGGTCAGAGATGGCTTCCTGGAGAAGCGGCCAAAGCTGAACAGCACAGTTCACCTGTGAGAGATAAGCAGCCTCTTTGATTTTTCAAAGAAGGAATTAGGAAAGCCATTTGATGTTCTGATTTCTGGATATACTGCCTTTGAAGTTCCCAGTGCTGCAAAATGCAAGCCTAGCGGGTCATAAACACTCCAGGTTGGCCCTCTAAGCTCAGCCAGAGAGAGCTTGCACCAGCTGACCGTGTGTTTTAGGAGCATGGAGGGGACAGCAGCTCCCAAGGTGTGCAGGATTTCAAGGTCTGAGTTTTGGGTTTCCTCCAATGCTGTGAAGTCAGGGGAGGGACACTTGTAGCCCAGCAAGTTCTCTCTGGGGTAGGACAAGGCTGCCAGAGCCACTGCTCCCAGGGAATGGGGCGCAGGGTGGTCCTGGGGCGGGCTGGCAGCAATGGGCGACACACACTGCTCCAGAGTGTCATTGCTGCTACAGTGGGGACACACCTGGAGACAGCCCTCAGCCCCCTGCCCTCTCCACGTTTGGCCCTCCCTTGTCAGGACTGCAAAGGACACGATGTTTTTTTTCAGACCTTCTCTTCCTTGTTACCTGGCGAGACACGGAAAAGCAGGCGAGGTCCCCAGGGACTCCCCACTAGGAGTCAGTCTGGTCACCTGCAGAAGCAGATGGGGCTCCGCTGGGCAGGAGACCACCTGTTCTGGGTTCCCCCAGCCCCTCCCCACTGCCCATCTGCCTGCCATAGATTTGGCTCAAGGCCCTCCTCATTCACAAAGCCTGTTCGCAGCCCCTCTTGACTGCTCCCTCCCTGCTAGGATTCTTACTGTCTCTCTTCTGGCAGGGGGCAGGTTCCCCTGGGCCAGTGATCAACCCTACAGTGAGTCCTCTCATCTTAGGGAGACCAGAAGCCCCTTGTGGCTGAGACCTACTGTTCTCCAGTGGTTATTTAGGGCTCTGCCTGTAGTAGGGCATATAGTAAGTGTTGCCTGTTGCTAATGTGACTCTTAGCTACAACTCTACCTAGACACGAGGCATTCAGGAGGCAAAGCCTTAGCAGACTTACCAGCAACTTTTCCCAGCTCAAAGGGTTGTCTGGGACCCCAGGAAGGCCCAGGGTTAATAGGGTGGGTGGTTTTCTCAGTTGGCCTTGGCACATTCCAGTAGTCTCAAGACTGTGCTTGGGGATCCCTGACTTTTGGGCGAGGTAAAGGCCCAGGGTCTGAGGGGCAAAGACAGAGGCTCAGCTGCCTTCTCTGTGGTCCTCGGGATGGTGGCCACATCCCTCGACCTCTCGCCTGACTCTTGACATAAAAGCCAGGCTCCTGTAGGCTGCAGGGCATGGCAGTCCCTTTGTTGCACCAGCCTCAACTGCTACTTGCCTTAGGCTAGTATTTCCTAAAATATGGTTCGTGCAACACAAGACATCTGGCTTGGTGAGGGTGTTCTGGAGTGCGGTAAGATGGAAGTTCTGAGATCAAATCACTTTGGGAACTGCTGGGTTCAACAAAATTCAGCTTTACGGTAGGACTGTCACCACCTCGGATAGGCTACTCTGTGTCACGCAGCTCCCAGAAGAGGGGGATTATTAGATGCAGGATTTCTGCAACCTTTTGCCATTGAGTCATACTTTTAAAGAATTCAGCAGCTTCAGGTTGGTGTCAAACCGAAGTCACCTGTATTTTGCAACAATTGGTAGCATTTCACCATCTAATGGTGTATTTAAGTCCTCATAAGGGGCTGTAAATGTAGGAAACAAAGACATTGTGTTTTAAGGCCTCCTAAGAGGAGGCTTCCAGAGGTCTCTGGCTGGGTTAGGTTCCAGCACTGGGAGCTCTGGGCTTATGAAGGCTATGCTTTCATTCTGTTGAATCCAAGTCTTTCTCTCTTGACCATGAGCTTCCTATAAGAAGGAACCTTGTCTTGCATGTGTCACATCCCCAGCTCCTACCAGAGTCCCTGGAAACTGTAGCTTTCCAGAGGCAGTGAACTAGACCTGAACAAAGCATAAACACACGGTAAGTCTTAGGTCTCCAGGGCTCCTGCAGGAGGCAGTGACCATCAACTGGATGAGCACGCAGCTGCAAGAGCTCTGGGAGCCTGTTTCAAAGTGGCAAGGAGCTAGTGTGTGGCCGGGGGTTGGTGGTGGAGGAGACAGGCAAGCCAACAGAATGGGGCTTTGGGAAGCCCCTCAAGGGATATGGTGGTCTTTGGAGAAAGGACGGGGCCTCCCCAGAAGAAGCCATGAAGGTGGTATTCCTCCAGCCATGCCCTGTCCCCCGCTACACACACAATGGTGCACGCAGGAGAGCCTCACCTGTGTAGTTAGGCGGGCAGACACACACATAGTTGTTGATGCCATCTACACAGGTGGCGTTGTTCTCACAGTCGTTGTCCTCACAGTCATCGGGGTTGATCTCACACCGCTGCCCCTCGAAGCCCAGTGGGCAGGAGCAGCTTTGGGGACATATTGAGGTGGGGGGAGGCAAGACAGGGGTCAGGGAGTGGCGTGGGTTGGAGAGACAGAGAGGGAGGGAGGGGTGGGAAATACAATTAGTTGGATTATCTCGTCTGCAGATGAAGGTCTGAGATGCCAGGACGCAGGAAGCCTTGGGATTCCGAGCAGGAGGACCCTCAGGGGGCTCTGAGGTCGGCTTCATTTCGTCCCCTACCCCCAGACAACGTTCTGTCTCCCCTGGCCCTTGTTGGCTGCCTCGCCCCGGGGGCGTTTCCCACCTGCAATATCTCCATGACTGTCCCCCCCCCGCCCCCACAGCTGGACGGGGACATGGCATGACTCTCTGCCCGCCCTTGGTGCAGTCTGGCAGCCAGAGAGAGACAGCAGGATCCACGTCCATCCCCCGCTTTCCGTGGGGTTTTCACTCAAAGACAGCCTTCCTATCTCGGGGAAGGAGGGAGCAGAGCCTCGTGGTCAAGGGCACGGGCTCTGTACTGGGTTTCCTGGGAATAATTCTGGTTTGCCACCTCGCAGCTGTTTGACCTTGGGTGGCTGTTGAGATGAAATGAGATTATACAAGCAAAGCTCACAGGGCTACATGGCACATAGAAAACGCTCAGAACACATTGGCCAGCTTCAGTTTTATACAAAACCATCCCCACCCTCCACCTCTGCTCAGGCATGTCATTTCTCTCAACATGAATCCTATAACTCTGAGCCCCAGCAGCTTCATGGGCAGGAGGGGATGGAGTGGGAGGACCTCTCTCCTGCCAAGACCGAGGGCTTCCGGTGAGCCTGGCTTGGGTCAGCAGGATGCAGGGCCTTCATTTGTCTTTCGAGTGTTAAAATCTCTCACAGAAGTAGTTTGGCTCCCCTTGAACTTGGCCACGCCCCAGAATGAGGTATGCAGAATGAGTCAGAGCAGATGCAGGTTGGGTCAACCAGCAGGTGTGAGGGCTGCAGGGTGCCTGGGGGTGGCTGGGAAGTGTGCGTCCGATTAATCAAGTGTTGCGGTGAAATCTAGCTGCTTCCTGGCCTGTGCTGCTCTCAGGGACTTAGGCCCCATCATCAGTGCGTGCTCGTGCTTTGCACGTGGAATTCCAGGCCTCTGTTTGCACACACTGCTCTGATTTGAGATGTAGCTTAAAAAGTTAAACTAAACCACTAGGAGCTACATTTCTGCAGCCCCAGGATCCTATTAACCCCCTTTCCAGGGGCTGCTTGGGCCTGAGCTCAGGGCAGGATAGCAAAATGACCCTTCCTCATTTTTCTTTTTTGTTAGGGAGCCGGGGTGTTCATGAAAACAGCTGTTTCGCTTCTTCAGAGCCAGCTGGGTGCAGGTCAGGGAGGGGAAGTTCAATCTTCAACCAGGGTAGTGCCCACTAGTGGGCTGTGGGTGGCCGGCCAAGAGGGCAGGGGTAGCCAGCAGAGTGCACAGAGGGTGCGGAAGTGGCTTTAGACCCTCCTGTCCTCGGTGGACACCTCAGGGGG
Source organism: Oryctolagus cuniculus (assembly GCF_051225735.1). Classification (NCBI taxonomy): domain Eukaryota; kingdom Metazoa; phylum Chordata; class Mammalia; order Lagomorpha; family Leporidae; genus Oryctolagus; species Oryctolagus cuniculus. The sequence continues at coordinate 56,974,421 of NC_142872.1, forward strand.
GTTTGTCAAGGACACTCCAAGAGCACTCAGAGAGCTGTGGGGAGGCAGAGCAGACCCCGTCTCCCGTCTTGCTCTCCTGTGTGGCCTTTGCTATTCTTGTGAGCAGGCCACGCAGCAGGATTAGAGAAGCATTGATAGGAACAACTGGGTGATGCTTCCAGGGTTTGGACCCTAAGGAGGTGAGATAGGCTGACCTATGGCCCTCCACCCCCAAAGGATGGTGAAGTCCTCACTCCACGGGCCTCCAATGTGCCCTCACTGGGAGACAGGGTGGTGGCAGGTGTTATTTAGTTGAAGTCACACTGGGAGAGGGTGGACCACCAATCGAATGTGAGGAAGGGAGCCAGGTGCACACAGAGGCGTGGGGAGGGCCCGTGATGATGAAGGCAGCCAAGGAGTGCCCAAGACCGTCAGCACATTCCCAGAAGACAGGAAGGGGCAAGGAGGGGCCCTGCCCTGTGGGCTGCAGAGGGAGCCAGCCCTGCTGCCACTTTGAGCTTGGACTTCTGGCCTGGCAAGCAGTGGGAGCCCTAGGAAGTGAGTCCAGGAGGGCCCACAGGGGCAGAGCTCCTGACGAGCACCCCCACCCTCTGCTGAGCTGGCACGTGCTGTGTGACGTGGGATTTCCTGCTCTCTGGGCTATGCTCGTCCCCTTCCCCTGCTGCTGTCGACCTGGGCCCTCTTCCTCCCAAACCAAGTTCTAGGAATGTTTCCAGTGCATCAGAAACCCCCGCGGGACTCGGGGGATGGAAATGGGAGGCTTCTGCTCACGGCGCTTCCAGCAGAGACGGCAGAACACAGTCTCCTGCGGCAGGAGCTCTTCTGTCCCCGCCACTGCCACCTCCCAAGCCCGGCAGGGCAGAGCCAGGCTGTCAGCCCTGGACGTGTTTGCCGGCTGGGGCCGTGTGGCCGCCTCTGTGAGATTTCTGTGGTTTCTACTGACTCCTGCTCTAGGTGACGGGTGGGGGAGGGTGGTTTGGCTCACGGAGGGAGGCAGGAACATGAACTCTGCCTTGACTGTCACTCTTCAAGAGCGGGAGTTTGACGGGGCTAGCTTGGCAGGCAGGCATGCGGGCAGGCTGGGTTCCCTGGGGAACAGAGCTGGGCGCACAGAGCTGGAATTCTCCCACAGACCCCATAGCAGCCTCCGGCCAGAGTGCTTTTGATAATTAATTGTTCGCATTCTGAGCTTGGTAAAAATTGCACGGCCCTGCCTTTACTGTTGAGGCGTGGCTCCCTAACCTGCTGGCTCACTGCGGGAGCCGGTTCCCAGCAGTCTGGTGTGGGAGTCGGTTCCCAGGAGTCTGGTTTTGCTGGGGCCCCCGGCTGGGGAGACCGAGCATGTGAGAGCTGTTGGGGAAGGTGGGAAGCAGGGAGGGGTGGTGAGGTTTGGGGAGAAGCCTCCTCTCACTCCCAGGAAAGATGAGAAAGACTTAGGTGGTTTCTGTCCCCCTTTCTTCCTGAGATCTTAATACCAGAGCGGAAAGAGGACTGGATGTGAGGTTAGATTCAGGAGCCAGTGTCAGCCCATGTGACCTAGAGCAAGTCAATCTCTGTGCCTTGGTTTCCTCATCTGTTCAATGGGCCTACTAGCTACCTGCTACAGAGGGCTGAGTACAGAGCTCAGTGAGGGAGTGCGTGAGTAGCTAGTGCCTGTATAACCAATGCCGCCCGTCACCACTATTACAAGTTGAGCAGCCGTTAAATTAGATGCTTGAGACCAGAAGTGGTTCAGATTTGCACTCCCCCCCACCCCAGATTTTGGATTATTTGTGTGTGTGTGTGTATTTAGATAAATATGCATACATATAGTTTGCATTTATCTCTATAGAATACATCATCTTGGAGATGGGACAGCAGTTTAGACAACAGATTCATTTATGTTTCATAAACCTTAGACACACAGCCTGAAGGTAATTTTGTCTGATATTTTTGTTGCACCTACATTTTGCCTGTCACCACTCACATGAAATTCAGAGAAAAATAAAATTTCTGCTTGTGGTGTCATGTTGGTGCTCAGAAAGTTTTAGACTTGGGAGCATTTTGGATTTCTGCTCAGGGATGTTCGACCTGTGTTTATAATACAGAGAAGAAGGGTGCAACTGCCAGGCAGGCAGGACTCTGAGCCAGCCGTCTCTTTAGTCAGCACCTGCAGCTTCCTGTAGGCAGGAGGTACTTGGATTTGAGTCCTAATAGCAACACTCACTCCCTATGTGACTCTGGACCAAGGGCTTCTCCCTGGCAGGCCCGTGTCGGTATCGGGAGATGTAGCAGTACTTCCCTCACAGGCTAGAAGCCTTGCAACTGCATACTCCTAGAGCGCCTGGGCTGCTTCTCCAGCACTGTCCCCCTGGGGAGTCCGCCCGCAGAGCCCTGCGTGGTGCGGGAAGACCTGGGCTGAGCTGGTACCTGAAGCCGTCCTTGTGGCTCTCGCTCAGGTGGCAGGTGCCTCCGTGCAGACAGGGGTTCTGGATGCAGGTGTTGATGGGTACGCTGCAGTCCTTGCCCTGAGGAGAACAAGAGGGAGAGGTGACTGGTGAGGGAGGCTTCCACTGGCTGCTCCCACCCAGGAGACCCTGGCAGCTCCCAGCATCCTCTGGGGCAAAGCACAGATAAGGGTGCAAGGGACAAGACTGCGGAGGCATGCCAACAGGAGCCCTCGCCTCTGGGCCCTCCCCAGCAAGGAGGGGAGGAACGTTGGGAGCTGAAGTGTGCAGGCTCTCGCTTCACTGCTTCTGGGAATGCACACCTTCTCCACTCTAAATTGCAGGGCTAGAGCATGGTCTTTGGGTCCAGGCAAACTCAGTTTCCAACCCAGCTCCATCTCTTGCTTGGCTGACCTTGACCTTGCATGTACCTCTTGACCTCTGCAAACCTCTCTCTCAGGGTCCTTAAGAGAAGTCAAGTAGAGCTTTCCTGGGAGAGTGCTGCACGTTATGTCACACGCACACCGGGCATTCTGTCCATGCCAACATGATTTTACTGTGACTCTCACAGAGGCCTCAATAAAATCCACAGCTTGAATAGGGCGAAGAAAGGCTGGAGTGTGGCCAACAGATGAGGTCTCTTATAGAAAGCGACAATCTCGAGGCTCATGCTTATTGGTCTGGAGAGAGGTCCAGACACAGGTATTTATTCTCAAGTTCAGCAGGTGAGCCCAATGTTACGCCAGGAGGGGACCCCCATGGCGGGCAGTTTTGGGGGTGGGGGAGTTCCTCTGGGGCAGGGCACTCCGAAGGAGATGTTTCAGTTAAGAGCCACTGTGCCCCGGAGCAGCCCAGCTCGCCTTGGCCCCCTGGCTCCTGCTTCTCCCAGACTGAGAGATGAGGGCTGTGCCCAAGTCTTGGCCAACAGTGCCTGCAGGGCCTGGAGGCACAGGACCCGGGGAGGTGTCGGCTGCACCTGTTTCTGGGCCACGGGAATCAGTGGCTGGGGCTCCTGCCAGGTAGAGAGCTCATGGCGTGCTCCCACTGCTCCCACCTGCCTGCCATCTGCCTGAGAATATCCTCTTCCTTCTGCTGCTGCTGCTGCCAGTGCTGGGATGGAAAGTGACTGTGGCTTCCTGGCTACGATGTGACTGCCGACTGGGCCCCCTGGCTTCCGGCCTAGGACAGCCTCTACTGTGGATTCTCTCAAATGCTTCTTCCTCCTTCCTCTAATGCCAGAGCCTCAGGCCCTGTCTGCTGCAGCCAGGAAGCTCGGGCCAAGTCTGTCTGATTCTCAATGCAGGTTCCTGCCCCATCACAGCCGAGGGGCAACTCGGAGGTTTCCCAAGGGAGAGGAATAGTGCCATTTGGGATGCTGTCTGGGCTTATCTTAAACCACAACCGCACAGGGCTGCCTTCCAGAAGTCAGCATGCAGAAGCGAAACTAATCCTAATTCTCGCTCCTGTTACTGAGTGCGCTTTGCATTCCAGGCCTCACGCGAAAGGTCTTACATTCCTGGTCACATCTGATGTGCACAGCCGCCCTACAAAGCTGGCTGTTATAGACGGGAAAGACAGACTTGGACATGAGGCAGGTTCCAGATGGCACAGCACAGAGTGGAACAGGCTACAGGCAGCCGAGCCTGGACTTCCAGGTCCAAAGTCAACGCTGGGAGCCTCCCTGCTGCACTGCACAGTCTGTCCCTTGAACAACACAGGTGCTGTGTGTGTGTGTGAGTGGGCAGCCTGGAGTGCAAACTCCGCTTTGGCTGCTCTGTGCCTTGAGGAAATGACTACTTCTCCCTGAGCCCTGTTTTTTATCCTCCATGAAATCAGAATAAGAATACAGGTTGAGCATCCTTTGTCTGTCAATCTACAATCTCCACAACCTGAAGCTTCATAAGCACCAACGGGATGCCATATGGAAAATTCCATGTCTGACCCCACGTGATGGGTCACGGCCAAAGTGCAGGTGCACTCAAAGTATCACACAAATCACCATCAGGCTATGCGCATGAGTTGCACATGAAACACAAATGATTTTTATGTTTAGGCTTGGGTTCCATCCCCAGGATAGTGCATTATGTATGCACAAGTCCCCAAAAATGTCTGGCCCCAAGCATTCAGACAAGGCATACTCAACTTGTACCTGTCCTAAGGGGAGGTAGTGAGTGACTGGAAAACACGTATTTGTAGGACACTAGAATGTAACAGCAGCTCTGTAAATAAGAGTGATGATGATGACAGAGTCTGAGGCAGGGAGGAGTGTGGGTATTGCACACACTTGTAGGTGGGAGATGGACCAGGAAGGGAAGAGAGGAGAAGGCCAGGGCCAGCCTCTTGGCTCTGGGGAACCTGCTAGCATCAGGGACTCCAGGGGGACTCCACTCCTCAGGGTGGGCTTGCCATGGAAGAAGAAAAGGTGGCAGCTCCTCCTGTCCGTTATAAAGAATACAGAGCTCCGGAAGGCAGATCCTAGTGGTGATGACAGGGTAATTAGGCCTGGAGGTGGGGATTTCTGTCACTTGCATGTCCTTGAGAAAAGTCACCATTGCCAATGCCTGGCTAATTAGCTTGATTCAGTTCCATCCAGTCTTACTTTGCTCAAATCCACCAGCTTTGCGATGCTCCTTAGCCCTCTTCACTTTCCATTCCTTATTCCATTGTGTGTGTGTGTGTGTGTGTGTGTGCGTGCGTGTGCCTGTGTGTGTGTGTGAGAGAGAGAGAGAGAGAGAGCGCACACGCGCGCGAGAGAATGAATACATGGCTGAAGTTCTTAGATTGCTTTAAAATAAATTGGGAGCAGCTAAGGTAGGTTGCTGTTAGTCCTTGCTACTTAAGGTATGGTCCTTGCTCCTACAGTATTGACATTGCCTGGGAGCTTGTTAAAACTGCACAGTCCCAGGCCTGACCTCAGAGCTAACGAATCAGAATCTGCATTTGAATAGATCTCCAGGGGATTCTTGTACACACTGCACTGTGAAAAAGCACTATGCTGAGCTTGAGACATTGCCCCGTGCCAGCGAAGAGTACCTTGTCACCCCATGTTAGCAGGAAGTAGCTCTAAAGACAGACCATCGTCCCTCTACCCATCCTGGATGTTTAGGACTAATGTAATCCCATACAACTCCTGCTTTATAAAAAACAAAAGAGGGGAATGTTAGTAAAATGGCACAGTCTTATCTATGGCATGATCTACACCCTGACACCATCCTAGGCTCTAGCCCCCGCCGCCATTGCTAGAAGCCAGGTGGCCACGTGGCCCAACCCCCATCCTAACGGGATTTGATGCTCCTACTTCCTTCCTACTTTGCCGTCCCCTGGCAAAGTTTTAAAAGGACCTGTGACTGAGCATGTGGCTCTTTTTCTCTCTGTCTCCTGCTCTCTGTCTCTCTGTCTCTGTCTCTGGATCTCTTTCTTACACTCTCCTTCTCCCCTTCTCCCTCTTTTCCTTCTTCCCCCCTTCCCTCTGGTCTGTTGAGTTTTCCCTAATAAACTCTTTTCCTTAAAAAAAAAAAAAAGCACCACACTGAAACTCCGAACATGTGCAAGAAGTTACAGGACTGAATAATAATCAACCAACAGACAGAACTGATTTCCGCAAATCTTAAAATAGTGGCAAAATATTTTGTGAGGTGTTCACTGAATCTGGGCACCGAGGTAGGCAGAGCACTCTTTATCCTTACAACTGCTCTGCCAGTGAGCATGGCCATGCCCATCTACAGGAGGGACAGAGAGGCTTGGAAACAACCAGTGACCAGCCCCACGGTAAGGGGACAGACTTTCTTGCAACAGGCAGCTGGGCTCTGGTTTTTAACTCGTATGATGCCTTAAACTTACTTTTTGTTTTTATCCATCAAAAAGAAGATAATGACACTTACGAGATGATTAACAGTACTGAGGGGCCAGCATTGTGGCACAGCGGGTAAATAGAGCGTCAGTTCTAGAACTGGCTGCTCCACTTCCAATCTAGCTCCCTGCTAATGCACCTGAGAAGGCAGCGGAAGATGGCCCAAGTATTTGGGCCCCTTACATCCATGTGGGAGACCTGGATGCAGCTCCAGGCTCCCGGCTTCGGCCTGGCCCAGACCTTTCTCTTGGGCCATTTGGGGAGTGAACTGGAGGATGGAAGATCTCTTTTTCTCTCTCCCTCTGTAACTCTGCATTTCAAATAAATAAGCAGATCTGAAAGAAAAATTAGGTGAGAAACTACTTAAAAGTTGGGACTAGAGCAGGTGTTGTGGTGCAACGGGTTAAACCACTGCTTGGGATGACTGCATCCCATATAGGAGTGTCTGGTTCACTGGTTCACATTCTGCCTACTCCATTTCCAGTTCAGCTTCCTGCTAGTGTGCCTGAAAGACAGCAAGTGATGAAAGACAGCTTCAGCCATTGCAGGTATTTGGGAAGTGAACCAGCAGATGGAAGATCAATCAATCTCCCTCTCTTCCTCTTCTCTCTGGCTCTGCCTTTTAAGTCAATCAATCGATTAGCTATTTGGACTAGGTGAGATAATATATGTCAACTGCATCTCCAAGGCCTGGCATTACAGCTTAATAGATTGACAGTAGCTGTTCTCAAACAAATAGTAGTTGTTGTGCTATTTTGCAATATTGTGGTTTCCCAGGGTCACACAGCTAATTGATAAAAAAAACTTAAACCTCTAGAAGTAGCTAGATCAATGCCTCAACTTTGAGTTTGGTTTTGTGGATGTCTGGAGATTACTGTCAATTGGGCAACATATTAAGACCTACTACTCAGTTACTCTGCTTGTGTGGGCTCTGGCCCCAGCAAGGAGAGAGCAGGGCCATGAAATTCAGCACAAGGAGTGTGATGCCACCCACAGTTAGAGACCCCTTTGGTTCACCCCAGCTCATTTGGCAGTTGAGGACGCCGAAGTGAGAAGAGTGGGGGCTGTCCAGGGTCCTGTAGCTGGGTAGGAAGAGGCTGCAGAGGGTCCTGCCTGGCATTTCCCTATGTTGTGTACCACTTTTCCCGAGCCTGGAGATTCACACAGGTCCTAAATGGTCAGGGGCCTTCACCCTCAGCTGCCATGATCACTGAGCTCACCAATGGCAGTGAAGGTAGCAGTCAAGAGCAAGGGGCCTAAAGCTTGGGACCTACACTCCCTCACCTACTATGCTCCGTTTCTGCAATTATAAAATTAGGGTCATTTAAAGAACTGTAACCTAGGGCTTGATGTGCAGTATGCAAGGAATTGCAAACACCTTCTACCTTTACTACACAGTCAGCACACAGTAGGGACTCAGTAAGTGCTGGCTGCTCTTATTACTGTTGTCATCACCATCAGCACCAGTACACCTTTATCATCACTAACTGCATCTCTACCATCATCATTATTGTTACCACCATCACCACCATCATCACCATCATTATATATTCCAGACATGCCTGAGTACACCAATTTCTTAAGGGTCAAAATAATGGTTCAGATTCCTTTGAAATCTCCATTTTCAGAATCCCATCAACAAAATCCAGAAAAGTGGCATTACTTTGTAGTAATGTGCAAGTGAAGTGGCTGCACCCTTTGCTCTGACATTGGCGGCCAGGCCACCTCTGATAGTGCAGTCAAGTGTAGCTGGAAGAAGCCTGGACTTCAGGTGTAGCTCCCCAGCTTTCAGACTCAGACCAATTTTAAAGAGATGGATGTGAGACTCAGAATGTGAAATAATTTACCTAAAACAGGAATGACACCACCCACCTGATGAGGTGACTATAAAAATCAGAGAAGGGAAAATATGCATAAAGTCCAGCTGAATTCTGTGCCCTTAGTTGATGATTAAAAGCATATATGTGGCCGGCGCTGCGGCTCACTAGGCTAATCCTCCGCCTTGTGGCACCCGCACACCGGGTTCTAGTCCTGTTCGGGGTGCCGGATTCTGTTCCGGTTGCCCCTCTTCCAGGCCAGCTCTCTGCTATGGCCCAGGAGTGCAGTGGAGGATGGCCCAAGTGCTTGGGCCCTGCACCCCATGGGAGACCAGGAGAAGCACCTGGCTCCTGCCTTTGGATCAGCGCCAGCGTGGTGCGCCGGCCACAGCGCGCCAGCCGCGGCAGCCATTGGAGGGTGAACCAATGGCAAAAGGAAGACCTTTCTCTCTGTCTCTCTACTCTGCCTGTCAAAAAAAAAAAAAAAAAAAGCATATATGTATAGAACTAGGGATGTTGGAAATAAATGTATATGTCACAGTTCTAAGAAACAGACTGAAGGTTCTTGGCAATTCACATGTGATAGGCTGATCCTCGTCGTTGAAACCAGCATCTTGCCACCTGCCATTGATGGCCTATTCCACACCCTGGAGCAGTAGGCAAGGAGACAAAGGCGAAGAGAAAAGGGAGCAACAGCTCAGCCCATCAGGTGCCCACCCAATGCCAGGCATCGTCCTACGCATACAGCATGTGTTACTGCACATTTGCTTCTCACAGCAAACCCGGGGAGCAGGTGACCGTGTGAGGGTGGAGAGGCTCCTGTGAAGCCACTGGCCAGTGAGTGACAAAGCTGGGTCCATGTCTGCTGCTCTGTGTAACTGCACAGCCTGAATCTTCTCCACGGAACCCATGCCAGGAGATTCAGGGCAGCCACACCTCCTGAGCATGCCTATGTGGAATCTGTTCTTTCCCCTGCTCACAATTGCATGTGCGTGTGCATGTGTGTGTCTGGGACTCTGGGGAGGCTGCAGTGGCTGACTTCAAAGGGAATCCTCGGGCTCTGCTGTCAAGCGCCCATAGGTGGCACTCTGACACTGTCTGCAAGAGGCGCGGCTACAGCCCAGGAAGCCACCAGGTAGCCTCATTCCTCAGAGCAAGTCTGCCTCTCAGGCTTGTCATCACACAGGCTTAGTCCCCTGAGGACGGAGACCCGAAGATGCCAGCCCCTCTCACTCAGCCTGTCCCGGGTGGGTACAACCGATGGGCTGTGCGGCTTCCTTGGAGCCACAGCTTTCTCAGTGCGTATGGATGGATGTCCTGGGAAGGCTGAAACCTGGCGAGCTGGGAGCATCTTGCAGAAGAGGTTGGAGCCACAGATTTGCTAATGCCAGGGAGGTACTGGGAGGGGCTCAGCTACCCAGGAAACCCTCCAGGGGGAAAAGCAATGGGCTTGGCAATCAAGCAGCCCTGGGACTTAATGCCAACCCTTTGCCTACAAGGTTTCAGATATCTGGTCAAGCTGCAGGGAAGGTGTGGGACCCGGTTTCCACATTTGTCAAGTGGAAATCAATGAGACCTTCCTCAGGAGCTTGCTGGAGGTGTTTAGCAATAAAAGGGCAAGAAATGCCACGCAGAGTGCATGGCACATGGCTCACGCTGTGTGGATGTTAGTGGGAGCCAGCAGGACCCATTCTAGATGGTGCTGGGTGAGAAGAAGGGAGGGAAGGGCTGCCTTGGAACTAGGCTAGATTTCTTGGCGGGGTGGGGGGATGGGAAAGTGGGTGTTCCGACCCCCTGCTGCCCTACCTGAGACTGCGTGGTGGGCACAGCAGTCCCCAGGCTAACTCCCCATCCCTGTGCCTCATCAGGCTGCAGCCTGCACTTTCAGGGCTGGTCCTTCGGAGGGCAGAGTTTGGGTGGGGGGGAGGTTCTGAAAATCCCCTTGGAAGGACTGTCAGGGCAGGGGCTTCGGGGGATGTCTGCTTGCTTAGAAGCGTTTCTTTTTTTATATATATTATTTTTTGACAGGCAGAGTGGACAGTGAGAGAGACAGAGAAAAAGGTCTTCCTTTTGCCATTGGTTCACCCTCCAATGGCTGCCGCGGCTGGCGCACAGTGCTGATCCGATGGCAGGAGCCAGGTACTTATCCTGGTCTCCCATGGGGTGCAGGGCCCAAGCACTTGGGCCATCCTCCACTGCACTCCCTGGCCACAGCAGAGAGCTGGCCTGGAAGAGGGGCAACCGGGACAGAATCCGGCACCCCGACTGGGACTAGAACCCGGTGTGCTGGCGCCGCAAGGTGGAGGATTAGCCTAGTGAGCCGCGGCGCCGGCCAGAAGCATTTCAACTCTGACATCTTCACATCCCTGGGTTCATAAAGAAAAATGCTACCCTGCCCCCTTATCTCAGAGCATCACTGTCAGGACCACCTGGCGTCCACTGTGATGAGAATAAGTGTGACCCCATCAGGCAGCTCCTGCAGGCTCTTAGGACAGGAGTGCCACTGGTTGATGCTACTTTTGGGGGGTGAAAACGTATAAAGTGAGGTTACCCAGACTGTCCTTGGGAAAGGCAGGGTCAGCCAGGATGGTGCCCGTCCCTCCTGCAGGAACGGTGGGGGGTGAGGCCTCCTCCCATACCTTGTAGCTGTAGGGGCAGGTGCAGCGGTACAGCTCCACGGCGTCCTGGCTGCACGTCCCGTTGTTCTTGCATGGGCTGGAGAGGCAGGCATTGCACTTGGCCACAATGTTGATGTCTACTGGCCCTGGGCAGGAAGACCACAGCAGGTTGGCAGCAAATCCGTGAGCGGGCTCACTGTCCCGTGTCCCTTCCCCTCAGCTCCGGCCCCTTCTTCAGCCAGCTGCCAGCACCTCCCCCATCCGCATATCCAGAGGCCGCTGGAGTCCCATTAACTCAACTATTGTCCAGTGAGGAAAAATCACACTGGGACATAATTCAGAAGCACTTCTGCAGTCAAATCAATTACTGTAATTAGCCTGATCCGATTTTGGCGCTAATCTGCAAACAATGCATTGTAATTAGAACCCCCCTGGGCATCCTTTCATCCTCCAGGAAACTCCAGGCCCAGGCTCTCTATGAACCTTCCATCTCTCTGCCCTCAGAGACACCCCTCCCCAGAGAAGAGCCTGTGCCAAGCTAAGGCACAGTGCCTGAACCAAACACACACCCCCCCAGGAAATCCTCCCTGTGAAACCCTGGAAGTCAGAAATGCACGGCCCCAGAGGACACAGCGGCGATGCTGGCGATGGGTGCCGAGCTGTGCCCTGCTGTCTTCAGCTGCAGGGCTGGAGACGGTCGTGGTCCCCGCACAGAGCCTTGCCAGGGGTCTGTGTCCTGCCTGAGCAGCCAGCATTGATCATGAGCACTGGATGCACAGCCCCAACTTAATGTCAGGACCGACCATCCGTGAGACCAGGGCTAACAGTCAGCAGCATGGAGCTGGGCTGAGATCAGCTCTAGTGAATGACCACTTGTTGGGGGGTGAATAGAATGGCTGGAGAATCTGTGCCAGTGGGCTCAACCTGGATCCTCATTAGAGTAAAAAGACCACCTGTCCCCCTTCACCTGGGCCTGATGGGGTTCCTGGGACAGAGCTTTCAGTGTTAAAACCAGGCAGGTCCTGGACAAACTGGGACAATTTGGGCACTCGTGCTTTGAAAATGCCTAGTCTCAGATCACATCCTTCAAAACCCAGAGGGTAGGACTCAGGCGCCAGTCATTTGTAAAGCTCTTGATTCCTGAATGTGCAGCCAAGGCAGAGAACTACTATTCTAGGGCTAGCTGGCCCTCTTCAGTATCAGAGCAGACGCCTTGGAAGCAGAAGGAAGAAAATTAAAATTAGTTTTCAACCAATGCAATGTTGCTTTTTGCTTTCAGCAGAAGTGTGGGAGCCAGCAAAGTTTAGAGAGTAATTAAAGTTTGCTGTCAAAGTAAACATTAAGGGTCTAAGACATGAACAAAGAATATTGACAAATATATAACACAAGTGAAACGTAATGTCCAAAAATTCAGGTTCCCCAATAAAGATAAAGATTAAAGATAAAATTAAAGGAGACAGAATTTTTAACCAATTGAATTCGCAATGATTACAAAATGAGACAAGATAACAGAAAAGGCACTCAAAGGGCGCTTTTGAACCCTGGATTCATCAAAACCCTTTTTAGGAATCAATTTGGGAATATTTGCGAAGACCTTAAAATGATCATATATTTTGGTTCAGTAACTTCTGTTCTCAAAATCTTATCTAAGGATATGATTTCAAATAGAAAAAGACCTTTATGCATCCATGATAGGAAAAAAAAAATGGAAATACCTTAAAGGTCAAAAACTAGAAACTGGTTAAATAAGTTGTGGTAGCATCCTGACGATCCAGAGTATGCACCCTGGAGTGAGAGCCCTGGAATTCTACTGCATGAACTTGAGAAGTCATTGAACCTTGCTAAGCTTCAGTTTTCTCATTTTCAAACATGCGGGTAATATTAAAATCTACTCCATAGGGATGCTGAGAAGTTTAAAACTGTGATATGTGAAAAGTGAGAAAATAATATATACAAAAGTGCATACCACAGTGCCTGCCACATAACAATAACTCAGTAACAGCTTATTGTTATTGTAATGATTCAGTCAATAAAACTCCAAAAGTTTGCTGTAGGAAAATGGGAAAATGCTTACGTGCTAATACATTGGGTAGATACTGCAGGTTAAAGATTTTTTTTCAACTATAGAAAAATACAAATGGAGAGAAGTCAGCGAGGAAACAGAGCTGGCCCCCTGTATCTGTGGATTCAATCGATCACGGATTGGAAACATTTGGAAAAATTCTGAATCTGTACTAAACACATGCACCCACCTTGTCTTGCCATCATTTCTTAACCAATGCAGTGCAATGACTATTTACAGGGCATTTATACTGCATTAGCCATTCTAAGTAATCTAGCGATAGTGCGTGGGTATGCATGGGTTAAATGAAAATGCTATGCTATTTTATATAAGGGAGTTGACTATCTGCAGATTGTGGTATCCTTGGGCAACCTAGAATCAATTTGCCAAGGACACTGAGGGATGACTGTATGCAGAAGTGGCATCAGAGGCCCACATCACTTTCAGCACCTGAGTCTCTCTATGACCCATGGAAGAGAGAGGGCAAGTGTTAAGAAGTCACACCAACCCAGATGCCCAGCTTTGACAGGCTGCCAGGGACATGGAAGACCCCAGAAGGGGCAAGGAAGGGTGGCGGGGGCCCGGGGGCAGCATCTACCTTTGCACTGGAATCGGTGGGTGGGGGTGGTGAGCAGCAGTCGGTCAGCCATGGACTCAGGGCTACTGCAGCGGGCGATGCCAGGCTCCTTGTATCCTGCCTTCACCCACTCGGACAGCCAACGCAGACTGCAGTCACAGTGCAGCGGGTTGGTTCCCAGCGCCCTGGGAGGAAGAACAGCAAGTTTAGACCCGGTCCCAGCCCTTAGGCTCCGTATTGCTGGCTGCCTGAAAAGCAGGATTCGCAGGCTGTAGCTAGCTTTGCTGTACCTGACACAGAGACCAGCAAAGACCGAGTCTGCTGGAGTCAATGTCACTTTTACCAGAGTGGACCTGCAATCCTGCAGTTATTTCAATCCCCACCCAAGCCCCTGCCCACCTCGGAGGCTCTGCACTCACTGCCGTATTAAAGTCAAACCTCGACTCAATCCCTAGTCCTGACCCCCTCGGGAAGCTGCTTGGACCTCTGGCTGGCTGATTCTCTGGCTCCTGTGCCTGTCTGAAGGGTCTACTGAAACTCAGGAAGCAGCTTCTGCCCATTCAGCTTGAAAACGCAGAAGAAAGGCACAGTTTAGTGCAGGGATCTCTAAAGTGGTGTCCAGGGATAAAATATCACAACTTTTTTGGTTTGCTTTAAAACATATCCATTATGATTTCTATTTTTGAACGCTTTATAATATGCTCATGTGCATACGCTGGTGTATGCACATAATATGAAAACAAATATGCAGAGAAAAAATTCTCCCTGTTAAAGATACATAACAACGACGACAATAGTAATAATAAGGAACACGTGAGATCTGTGATCTAGGGACAAGAGGTCTGGCCTAGAAGTCTGGGAAGCTGGGTGCCCCCTGAACTCTCTGGATAGTATGACTTGAAGCTACTCCTTGTCTTTATAAGCCTCAGCTCCCCCTGTGTAAAATAAGAGAGAACACCTGGTGCACAATGCAGCACGGTTAAGAATATGTGCTTTGGAGTGCAGGCAAACGCTGACTGCAACCATGGCGCTGCCACTTAGTGGTTGCACAACTCCTGGACAAAGTCTTTACCTTTCTGAACTACAATTGCATCCTACAGAAGAGCATAGAAGCGCCTCACTGATGAAAGAACTCAAGGAGATAGTTCAGCTCGAGTGCTCAGTGCGGAGTCGGTATTTTCTGCTAGCTTTTCTTAGGAAAGATTTACATGTTTTACAGAACTGATGATGTCTCAGGAGGCATCAGAATCAGAGGACAATGTGCACAGTGCGGATATGCTGTTGTAAAATGTACAGCCGTTGGCCCTCTATATCCATGGGCTCTGTATCCACCGATCCAACCAGCTGCAGATGGAAAAAACTGCAGCTGGGCCAGACACGCACAGACTCTTTTCCTGCACACGATTTCCTGGTAGATTCCGTGCCACAACTAGTCGCACAGCACTTACATTGCATCGGGTAGTATCAGTCGTCTAGAGATGATCTCAAGCATTTGGGAGGATGTGCATAGGACGCAAACACCACACCCTGCTACGTAAGGGACTTGAGCATCTGTGGAGTCGGTATCCACGGGGGCCCTGTAGTCAGTGCACTCAGACACGGAGAGATACCCTATGTGCAAATGGGCAGGATGTCTACTAAAATGTCAGAAGTCACGACCCTGTCACTAGGCGCCTCACGGTGTTCTGTTTCCAGAGAATGCACGCTGGGGAGACATTCAGCTACTTACAGATGGGAAAGAGATGTGAGGTCGTTGAAGGAGCCTTCTGGAACGCTGGAAATGTCGTTGCCATGGAGGGTTCTGAGGCAGAAGGGACAGGTCAGGAGGTTACCACCAGAACAATTGTGAGCCCGGCCCAGGCTCCCTTCACTTGTACCCAGAGCTACACGCATGGTAGCAGCTGCTGCCTGCCTCCCCCCGCCCCACCGCAAGCCCCCCTTGTTGTGGGTGCAGGAATGGGCCTGTGCCCAGCCCCGCAGCAGGCATAGAGGAGGTGAGGTGGAGGGTTTGGGGAAGAAGAGGATGGGACTTTGTTATCGGATAGACGGGGTGGAATTAGCAACCAGGCCCTGTAGCTGCGCAATACTTCTGGGCTTCGATTTTTCCACCTGAAACACAGGGAGACTGATCTACCCAGTGGAGTCACTGGGACTGCAGAGCTGCTGTTCTGAGGACCTATTTATTTATTTATTTGAAAGGCAGAGTGACACATGGAGAGGGAGGAACAGAGAAGGGGCGGGAAGGAACGGAGGGAGCTATCTTCCGACTGTTGGTTCACTCCTCAAATGGCTGCAGTTCCAAGTCTAAGCTGGGAGCCAGGAACTCCCTCTTGGGTCCCCATGGCTGGTAGGGACTCAAGGACTTGGGCCATCTTCCACTGCCTTCCCAGGTACACTAGCAGGAATGCTGGATTGGAAGTGGAGCAGATGGGCCCACCCACCACACCAGCCCCAGGATGCTGTTCTTTAACTAGGGCTAAGGACTTAAGTTCTGGAGCCTGGCTGCTCACTGTCAGACCCTGAATCTGGCCCTTGTGTGACCACAGCAAAATGACTTACCCCGTCTGTGCCTTGGCTTCCTACTGTGAAATGGGAATGAAAGTAACACTCGCCACACAAAGTTGCTGTGGATACACAAGAACCTGGCTTTTTCTAAGTACTAAATGATAAGCCATTATTAGTATATGCTAAAGTGTCTTTAATTACTGAGACACACACACACACACAGATATCAGTTGAATCTATAGTTCCAAATGCCTGCAAGGGCAGGGCTGGGTCAGGCCAAAGCAGAGAACTCAGTCCAGGCATCCTAACTGCTAGGCCAAGTGTCCACCGCTGTGAAGGGGTCTTAGAGAATATTTGGTACAGGTCAAGGAGCTCACTAAATTGGTCCCCTTCACAGTCACCTGAAGAGGTTTTAGGTGGATTGAGGAATGCCATTAATCCCAGCTTGGAGGCCAGAGAAAGGGGCCACTCAGGAAATTGGCTGGCGCTAAATTCTTCTTTATGGTAAAGGGTTTGGTATCAGCCACAGACATCACAGTCTGGCACCTGTGAGATCTGAGTGTGTCTATTGACAGCACGTTCAAGAGGCCAGACTTAGGGTTTGGTCTCCAAAATGCAAGGTGGGTGAAAGGCACAGGCTCCTGAAGGTGTCTTTAACAAGTGATGGGCACTGCCATCTATGCTGCAGATACAGCACCCTTAAGGTAAGGATTGCTAACTTTAACACAGAGAGTCCCAGTCAACCGGAGCCAATTAGCATTGACAGTACAAGGACAAACACGACAGGCTAGTAACTAACGAATCTGCTCTTCTGTTTTCAATGAAACTGAAGTTAGCCTGCCTTGGGTCTTTGGGTGCGATACAGACAGGGGGGACACGTAACACAGTCAGTGGCTCCTACGTGGAGTGAGCCCTGGAGCCAGTGCACATGCAGACAGACGCCTAGGCCCTGTTCCCACAGGGTCCGAGTCCATGAGTCTGGGACAGGCCTGAGCCTCTGCATCTCCAACAAGCTCCCCGAGGGTGCTGATTGTTGGTCCTTCTGAGACCACTTCACAGAGCAAGGGCTTAGAAAGGTTTCTCCTATTGCTTCAAGGTGAGGGCTGCCTTTCCCCCCCCCTTTTTTTTTTTTGACAGGCAGAGTGGACAGTGAGAGAGAGAGACAGAGAGAAAGGTCTTCCTTTTCTGTTGGTTCACCCCCCAGTGCCTGCTGTGGCCATTGTGCTGCAGCTGGCGCACCGTGCTGATCTGATGGCAGGAGCCAGGTGCTTCTCCTGGTCTCCCATGGGGTGCAGGGCCCAAGCACTTGGGCCATCGTCCACTGCACTCCCAGGCCACAGCAGAGAGCTGGCCTGGAAGAGGGGCAACTGGGACAGAATCCGGCGCCCTGACCAGGACTAGAACCCGGTGTGCCGGCGCTGCAGGTGGAGGATTAGCCTAGTGAGCCACAGTGCTGGCCTGCCTCCCTTCTCTTTCAGCACCGTTCTCCTATCTCCATTCCTCCTCATGGTTGTCAGTCCCAACACCACCAGCTCCTTCTCCTCTCTCCTTTTTCAAGGTGAAAGCCCCCTCCACTCTTATGTAGCCAGGATGGCAGAAAGACCTGAAACAGTTCTCCAGGTGGTCTCCCACCTCCCCAGGTAAGAGGGGGCTGGGAACCTTTCCTAACACTTTGTAGCCTTCTGAAGTCTCTCCTGCATGCAGTTACTTATAAATCACACCCTCCTCTGCTGGCCACTCACTTGGATGGCAAACGCACCCATGCCCAATGTGAACCATTTCAGAGTGAGGCCAGGGCCCCTGGGAGGCATGGAGCCACCAAATGACCCCAAGGCAGCACGGGCACTGGGACACCTGCAGGGCATACTCCCGCTGGCTATGACCGGGGCTGTGGCCCTGTCTGTGAACTGCAAGGTAACAAGGCCGCCATTTGCTGGGACAGCTCCAAAGAAATCTGCCCACACTGCAGGACTCGCTCCTGGTGCTTCTGGTTTGGCCCCTGAAGACGACTCTAGTATGTTAAACCACCATCCTAAGTGAGGCCAGGGAAGCCGACGAATGTGGCCAGCCAGGAAGCACTTAGGGCCTCCTTCTCTTTCTCCTCCCCCACTCCTTACACCTTACAGGGCCTGGGGCTGGCAGGCAACTCTCTGACCCAACAGCTCAACCAGTGTGTGTGTGACCCCCCTCCTGTCCTGATTCTTAAGGGATGTGAGCGGCAAACACGGGAAAGTTAGGATGCAGACAAGGGCTGTGCTGGGGCAACACTGGGGCCTAACCATCCCTTACCAATGTCTGGGCTACCTGAACCAGAGTCTCTGAATCTCCAGTGGCTCACAGTCTGGGTGATGGGTGGTAGAAAACATCCTAGTCCCAAACGTGGCCAGCACAGGCAGCTTCTCTTCTAGCAGGCTAGGCCGCTCCCAGGTGACCTGGGGGCCAAAAACTAAGGCCCTAGAGACAGACTGCCTGGAATTCTTTGTCTGATACTCGCTGGCCCCATGAGCTGAGAAGATGGGCTTGGCCTCTCTGTGTCTCAGTCGGCTCATCTCTAAAACGCAGCAAGTCTTAGTTGTGGCTTGTAGTAGTAGACGACCTTTTGGGGGTGTGGGTTGCTCTGCATTGGTGCCCTCCTTTCTGGAGCAGCTCCCCCCTTTTTCCTCGGGGAGTCATCCTTTCTCCAACTCTCAGGCCAGGCAGTTTGGCCTCCTGGGGAGCTGGAGCCAAGGCATTACCAATATGAGTCACAATGATTACTTTGCGGTTGGATCTAATAGGTACTGGGGTTCAGAAAGCAGCATTTCTGAGGATGGTGCGCTGAAGTGCCGAGCCAACAAAGCAGCTCCCAGGGCTCTCTGCCCTTTCCCTCTTTCTCTTCCGAAGCACACGAATGAGCTTTCCCTGATGATCCCTTATCTACCTAAAGACCAGATCCAACACAGGGGAATCCGTCTCCAACCTTCCCACTAAAATGTCATTAACCAAGGGAGGTTGAACTTGACTCACAGAGGAAGAGACTGAAAACCAAACACCACACCTAGAGTTCAGAGGAACACTGTCCCAGGCCATTTTCTGTCCTTTCAGGCTTCTTCTCTCCCCTAAAAATCATTCATCTGCTCGTCTAAACTTGTCTATAGCTCCACATTCCCATGTTCCCTACGAAGAGGGTATTTAAGCCTCAATCCACCTGGCCCTTCTTTGAGTTCTCCTATTTTATAGGGCTCCTCTACACATTCACTTTAATACCTTTGCACGCCTTTTCTCCTGTTCATCTATTGTCAGTTCATTCCAGAAGACCCAGGCTTGAACCTAGAACTCTCTGGGCTTTCTCTGGAACTACAAAGTCAGAGGCCGTGTCATTTTGTGGGCTGCTAAGCAGTGAGATTAGTGTGAACTTCCCACCCATTGGGCCCCCAGGGTCTTAAATGGGGAAAGACTGACAGGGGAAGAAACCCACTCAGGAGGGCAGAGCTGAGGGGCAGAGACAGACCTATCTCTAGCAGTGTTTGGGGGAACCTGCAGCCCTGAAGTCCATAAGCCACCAGACGACCCACTGTAGCCCTGGGCTTGTGCGGTGTGAGCTGGTTACCTTTCCCGTTAGTGGGGAAGACATCCAACCATTTCAGAAGCTAGTCGTGAGGCCACTCCATCACGTTAGCTGTGGTTCTTGATACCTTGGTCCCAACTCCTCCTCCATGGTCAAGGGTGCATTCTGGGGCCAACCCTCTTCAGAGAGTAATCCACATCTCAAAGGCAGCAGTGAACCCTGGGACGAGGACTAGGAGCTGAATCTGGGCACACTGGAGTCCTCTTACCCTCCTCCCCAAGCCATGCATTCGGCAAGGAAGAAAACGCTTCATTTAAAAACAGGCCATGCCCCTCCAATCTTCTGGCAAAGTCTGAAATGGGTGGGGCTGAAGATAGAGGACAACCCGGCTGGGGAAGAAGGGAGAATGTGGTAGAAAGGACACTGGGCTAGGCGTTGGAGACCTGGGACCCAGCCTTGGTTCCACCTGCACCCTCTGGCCTTCTGCCAGGGCCCCTGCCTGCTCCTAACCACAGAAGCCACGTTTCAGCCACATCTTAGCTTCCTGTGACTCCTCTAGTACATACACCCTTCCTGCCTGCAGGGCCTCTGTGCAGGGCACTTCCATTCTCCCTGCCTAGAACGTTCTTCCCTCCCTTAGCTGTTTGAATAAACCCCCACACTGTTCTCTGCACCAGCCTTGGAAGCAGAGGCTAACAGGAGTGATTCTGCAAGAGAACAGTCTTGGGTCCAAATCTCACCTTTGGTATTTACTGGTTTGCGTCACTTTGGGCAAGTTACTTAATAGTGTTCAGCCTCAGTCTACTCATCTGGGAAGTGGGGATAATAGTGCTTCACAGAATGAAGAGTGAATGCAATGTTACTAAGGCACTTAGCCCTGTGTGCTGGGCCCAGCTGTGTGAGAGATGTCAGGGGTGATGATTAACCCTCCTTTCGGAGAGCCCCCCACAGGGCCACGACTGGGTTAAGTGCCTCCTACTTGGATCCACGGGGTCCCTTTCCCAGGGACTGCTCATTTATCTATCTGTTTCCCCTCTAGACCAAGAGCTCCCTGAGTGCAGCAATATTTGTCTTTTTTTGCTGTGGGTAGCACAGCCTCTAACCCACAGCAGCCATTCAGGAAGCAATGAGAGTAAATACTGAACCAACCATTAAACCTTTAGGATCCATCTCCTCATCTTACAAATCAGAGGTATGGACAGGAGAGGTCCTTAGGTGCCCTCTTCATTTCTAAAATTCTATAGATCAGCTTTATGTGTTGATTTTTATTTTGGAACCATCAAAGGACAGAGCCTGGAGCACGCTTTGGCATTTCTAAGAAATCATTTTTTGTTTCACCAGAAGAATTTTCTCACGCTCAACAGTAGGTTAAGGGTGGGATGAGGTTGTCTGGGAAGGGAGTGAGCTGTTCATCTCAGAAGGTAATCAAGTGAAGGGACAATGGAGTCCTCTGCAGGGATATTGGTGGGAGGATTCACGCAACTGGTAGAACCATGAGGAATGGCCGCTGGCGTACAAACAGCACAATTACCGCAGGGACCAGGAGCCAAACACTGTGGGAATGACAAAGGGGAACCATACATCTCCCTCGCAAGCACACTCCGAAATTGCCTGGCCACTGCTAACCGATTCCAGGTGGCACTTCCATGGTGGGGGCTGGGGAGTGGCATTGGGGACCACACACATGCCAGGCATGTGCCTCTGTGTGGGTCAAAGATCAGGCAATGCCTGGATTCCAGAAGGACAAGAACACCTCAACAATGCTGTCATCTGGCTGCCTGTAGAGCAGGGGCGTCTTGTGTTCACACAGTGCTTTGTACTCAGGGATCCCTCAGCCCCTCCTGTCCTGTTCTCTGAACTGCATTCCCATCCATGGGCCAACACGCCTGCGCCTGCACACGCACCAGTGCCAGCCTCTCGTCTTGCTTTCCAGATCGCTTTTCAGCCTCTGATTCGCACCCAGCTCCCTTGCCCCTGACACCCGGCAAACCCCGGATCTCTGGTCATTTCTGAGATTGTAATCAGAGAAGCAGTGCCCTTCAGAAATGGCGAAGGAAGATCTAAATGCTCAAATACTGTTGCAGGAAATGGTCATTCCGACTTTCAAAAAAATCTTTTTCCCTCCATCTAATTCCCTAAATTGTATTTACTGGCTTTGTTCATGCTCAACTTTGCCTTCATGTATCACGGGAATGGTCTGATACTGAGAGCTAGCTACTGCTGATATTTTCATTGGTTCCTGTATAGTCTTTCTTTATACATATATGTATTTCCAGGCTATAATTGTGACATATGCACAAGTTAATTTGTCTCTCCCTGTAAACGCTCTGTGCTAAACACCTTCCCATGCTGCTGCTGAGTTTTCCTCTCTTAGCAGTCGCACTTGGCTGAATGGTTGCAGATGCTTCCCTCAAACATTTCCCCACTGCAGCCTTTGTAGGTAACATTTAAAATTAGGTTAACAATAATAGTACTGCAAAGATCTCATGCACAGAACCTTCCCCTTCTTTAGGATTACTCTTTAACATAAATTCCTACATGTGCAATTACTGCGAGAAAGGATACAAATATCATAAAAGAAATATAGCTCATAAACATTTTGATGTTTCCTGAATTGGCCCTTGTTGAGAAAATGTTTGCTCCCTATTGAGGCAGGCGGTTGGGTTGAAGGGTTCTTAGATCCCTTTTCACCCAGGAGGTCTCATGGTCCCAAAAGGATTCTGCTAGAAGCCTACTCATTCTTAATTCAAGACTCAATGCCCAGCCTGTTGTTGGTTTACCTGTGCTTTGATGAGCTCATGATAGTGGCAGTGCCCCGGAAGAGAAAACCCAGGACAGGCTGGTAGTGTTCACTCCTCCAAACCTCACTTACTAGATGGATGCACAGGCAAATGTTTTCTCTCTCTCCCTCTTCCATGCTGAATGGCCCCAGACAGAACTACTATAATGACGAATCTACACACAGAGATACCCTTACAACTGGCAAGTCCCGCCCCTCCAGCGGCAAATTCCTGCCCAGAGCTGCCAGCCTAGGAGGGGAGACAGGAGGGTGGGATTGACGGGGACCATGGCCAATGGCAGAGGGAGCTGGCCCTCTGGTCAGTGAGCCAAGCCCCTCTCCTGGTGTGTTCAACTGGAGACAGAGAAATGGTTCTGCTGATGTTTCCATTCTCAAACTCCCCAGAGAAGGTGGATAATAAATAAGTGACAGTAACAGATTGCACACTGTCAGCTCGGGCACTTCTTTGCCCCCAGAGAATTGATTTTTAATAACAGCGCAGATGACACGTGGCGGGAGTTGTCGCTGACACGGGTGTTTTGTGGGCCTCAATAAATCACATCGGCTTGGAGCCTGTGGAATGGACCAGTTCTACTGGGTGCTGTCTGCTGCCTGCTCCTGGGCCCTGAGAAGAGCGCCAGGGCTCTGAGTCACAAGGCAGGGCTCTGCGGCCTCCTGACTGCTGCATCTTGGCCAGTTACAGCACTCACTGGGCCTCAGTTTCCTCGTCTTTAACATGGGCATCATCTTCGCTGCCTCACAGCACTACTGCAGAAAGTGAGCTGAAGGAATGGCCATGAAAAGTCCCATCCAATATGTTGGTGACTTTTAGAGCACTAACCGGCCAGAAACTTGAGAAGGGTTGGGGCACAGTCTCTGACAACCATGTTCTCACACCAAAACCACTCAAGGGTGACCTTCAAACCTACAATTCAAAGGATCTTCTTTTGTCAAGAAAATAGGTACAAGATGGGAAGGCAGAAAAGTCGGGTGACATTTGGGCTCCCAGTTGGGGGTGGCAATGGGGAACCCTTGGGCTGGGGCACACTATGATATGGGAATAGCAATAACAAATGAATATTAAGTGTTTACAGTGACCAGGGCTAAGCTAAATGCTTTATATACAGTATCTCATTTAATTCTCATTAATACCTGGTGAGGCAATTGCCATCATTATTCGTTTCTATGGATGAAGAGGCACACAGTGAGGTGGGAGGGTATGGAAGCAGGTGGACTGCATGGCCATCTACTCTTTGCATGGAGCTCATCTGCCTCAAGTGGGTCACCCCATACTCATGCATGGCTCAGGGCCAGACAGGTGATGGGGGCACATTAAGGAGGCTGCCCAAAGGGCCGGATGCTGGATGACCAAGGCAGGGCCCTGGTATAACCACACAAGGCAAATTCCCTAGAGAATGTAAATCAGGATTTCCTAATTTCCTAAACCTTCTGACAGTGGCAGCTGACTAAAGCCTTGGGTTTCTGTTTGTTTTTAAAGACACTGCTGCCCCACTGCTATCTAACCGCTGCCTGTGAGCTGCGGGGGCCCCGGGCTCCCAGCCTGTGGTCTCTGGTGTACCAGCTCTGCTGCCTTGCAGGGCTAACAGAGTCGCATCACCCCTCTGAAGCCACAGGGGACAACTGTGCACAGAACCAGCAGCGGAATGCCAAGGGCAGGGCATAACGGCACGTCGGAACCCACACAAGGGAGGCGCTGTTGATCCCATGCGACACAGAGAGACGCGCCGCAGCCGTGGGGTGAAGCCGTTTGCTCCAGGCTCCACAGGTGGCACCGGGCTGACTCGCAAGGCTCTGCTCTCTCTACCCCTGCAGCAAAGAGTGGGGAGACACACTGGGGGTGGAGTGGGCTCTGAGCAAGGGGAAGCGAGGGCTCACGGGGCTCCCTGCTGTTACCCAGGGCTGGGTAAGGGCAGTGGGGTACTCACAGCACTCGGAGAGACCGCAGTCCGTTGAAGGCATGGACGGGGATGCAGCGCAGCCGGTTGTAGCTCAGGATCCTGGGGAAGCGGAGACACGTGTGCTCCCGGCTGCTCCCATTCCCAGCTCCTCACGGGAGCACTGTCTACACAGCACATCCAGCCAGGCAAATGGCTTCTTTATCTTTCCAATTTTAATAGACTGACCAAAGCACCCCACGAGCACAGGGAAGAGAGCATCTCCCAGCATTCAGGAAGCTCCCTGGCTATATCTTCCCTGTGTCCTCGCCTGTCCCACTGTGGGGCTGGCTCCTTGCCCAGCTTCTCCATTCCCCACCTCCACTGCCCAGTGGGGAGTGCTGAAGGACACAAAGCTAATGGGAAACACAGGGTCTGGGCAACACGTAATTGTGGTGAGAAACCCTCCCCAGGGAAAGCAAATGCACTCCAAAGAGAACCTTCTCCCAAGGAATTAGGTTCTGGCTCCCGTGTCACTGCCCAGGCCGCTGGGTTCTGAGCTGTTCTGTTTTCTTTCTGCTGTCTGAGCTCTAACCTGTGCTGGGGCAGCCACAGCCCTGAGGATCACCAGAGCAGAGAACCTGGATCTGAGGGGACACGGTCAAGGGTGGCCGTTCCCTGTGAGGCCAGGGGCACGGGGACTGCGGCACGTCACGGTACTCACAGAGTGGAGAGGTGGGACATGTTACTGAAGGTGTAGTTGGTCAGCATGCCGATGCTGTTGTTGCTCAGGTCACTAGGAAACAAACACAGGGGCATGCGATACTGTTAGTTGCCTATGAATAAGGCTACACTCAGTGATCACACCTGCCTGCCTGCCTGCCGTCCATTCATCCATCTACCCACTCACATCCCCCCCCCCCCCCCCCCCCCCCCGCCATGGACCCACCCACCCATTCATCCACTCACCTCTTTATCCACCTGCCTACTAACCTACCCACCCACCAATCATCTGTTCAGCTATCCATTCATTCACCCACCCACTCATTCTTTCATTCAAATACTCATTTTTCCTTTCAAATACCTATGCAATCATTCAAGCAATTGTCATCCATCCATCCTTTTATTCATTCAGCTATTCAATCATTCAGTTACATGTGTATTCATTCATTTTATTTGACCAACAAAACATAATGGATATGATAACAATGCCTCATTTTAGTACCCTCCCCTCCCCACCCACCATCAACTCTTCTTTCAACAGTGCCCACCCTCCTCTTTTGGTATTCATTTATTCCACTCTATCAATACTGTTGATGGGGGAGGACTCTCCTCTCAGCCACAACTCTCATCCAGGATAAACAGAAATGGAAACATCCGAGCAGTGGCACCACCGGCTGCCCAGAAGCATCCACAGCCAGAGGAGCTTGAAATGCCGGATGCCTGTCACCTCTGCCCAGATAATTTAATTTCACCCGAAGAACACTGGACTGGAGCATTAGTACTCAACACAGAAATGACACCAGCCACTCAAGAGATGCCTCTAACGGGCTGAGGTCAAGAACCATCACTCTAGAGCATGGTTCTCAACTGGAAGGCACTTCTGCTCCCCCAGTGACAAGTGGCAGTGTCTGGGGACATTGTTGGCTGTCCATGCTGGGGGGGAAGTGCTGCTGGCATTGAGTGGGGGGTGGCCAGGGATGCTGCTGAACACCCCACAATGTCCGTGATGGCCCCAGCAGCTGAGAAGGGTGAGAAGGATCTCTTCCCAGAGCCCTGAGTTCTGAGGCTGAGAAGTCCTCTTCTAGACGGTGGCTGTGAGGAGATCCAGGAACGCAGCCCTAGGGCAGATCCCCTCTTCTCCCAGGGGTGAGAGGCTCTTTCCTTCTGAACGGGCTCTCACGTGCCCCATGGGCTCTCACGTGCCCCATGGATTGCTTCCCTGTCCCTCCCCTGCAAGCAGACATGGGCGTCTTGCAAAGACCCTTCACCCAGGGAGCTGTTTTACACCCCCAGGTCCCCTTGTGGCAAGGCAGTGAGGAGCCGCAGCTCACGGGCTGCCTGGGTTTCTGGGCCCTGCTCCTCAGTAAGGGGTTCTCCTGTATCTTGGCAAACTTGCAGTGAATGGCAGATGCCACCTGAAGGACCCTACATCTGGATCATCCATTTGGGACAATTTCTGGGCACCTGCAGAAGGAGGAAGAGTAAGTGTGCACTTATGGTTCCCAGGTGGCTGCAGCTCACAAGAATGGGCGACTGACGAGGCTCAGGAAGTTAATCTGAAAACTGGGAGGGCAGGGGTGGCCGTCTTCCCCCAGGCCAGGAGGAGGGTGGTATAGACGGCCCACGACCCGGGCTCTGGGTATTTCTGTAGGGAGGATTCCACGGGCGAGTCGCGGCACATCAGGCTGCTCTGCGCCTCTTGGCTGCCTCTCCCTGCTCTGCTCAGGAGAAATTGCAGAAATGCCGCATCGGTCTGCAGCATCTCTCTCTCTTACCCTCCACAGCAGTTTCCCCAAGAGCCCTGCCCAGGCCCAGAAGAGAAAGAGAAATATCCCACCCAACGCGCCTTACATCAGTGTCAGGTGTCGGAGGGCAGACAGCTCTCTGGGCACAGCTGTTAAGTGGTTTCCTTCCAGGTACCTGAAAGAGAGGTGCAGAGTGACAACACTTGAGAAAGAGACCCTACATGAATTATCACTTTCTCAGACTTCCCAAGTGAGGCTGGGTTCCCACTCCACTCCCCTTCTGAGCTCCCTCCCCTCCCCTTCAAAGCACAGAGTCCATTTATCATCTAGTATTTATTTGTGTGATTTTTCAACCAATGACATTTTCCTTTACTGGGCTGATGAGTTCCATGTCGTCAGGGCTCTGGTCTAAAACTGTCCCCTGTTGAGAGTCCTCCCAAGACTGCTCTCAAACAACCATTTGTTTAATAAAGAAAGTACCCGCTCTATGCTCAGCTCTCACAATCTCCTTATGTGGCAGGAACTCACACGGAGGAAGCAGAAGTTCAAAGATGTTTAAACACTTGTCCAAGGTCACACAGCAAGCAAGGGGTTCAGTTAGGACTTGAATCCAGGTCTCTCACTGTCCTTTTACCATGATCCCCATGCCAGCAGAGTGTGGCAGGAGGACTGAGTTAAGAGCTGTAATTCCATGTTGAGCATCTCTGACTTGCATTTGGAAACTGAGCAAACAGCGCACAGAGCTATAGTTCCCAGCAGGAGGACCACAGGGCAAGAGGCCAAAAACAGTGATGCACCCAACAGATGGGGTCTCTTCTTGGATGGGTAACGGTGAGCCTAGATCTGCCCGGATATCAGTGTCCCACATGAACCTTCTCATCTCGGATGAGGCAACTTCCTCCGAGATACCAGAAGGAAGCCTCACTGTAGTCACATAACTAAGAGCCACAGAGCTTATTGCTAGCCTCAGGAGGGGCCACAGGCCAATTTACTCACTTCCTGTTACCCTCAGGATTAAGCTGCAAACCTTCAAGAAGACTTTCCCTTGATAGAAAGCTCCTCTGGCACTCAACACAAAGTCACTGCATCCCCTTGTCTGTTGCCCAAATCTCCCAAACAGACCAGTTTCCACCAGCATGACCAGGAAGTTCCCTCTTCTGTAATCCACAAAGAAAGAAATGACCTCAAGTAACCTGAGCACAACCAATCCACCAATTTTCTATTGTTCTGTCTCCCTGTCCTGGAAGGGAAATTTGGGATGACCAATCTGCTTTGTCCCTTGGTTTCCGCTCTTTTCATTCTTTCTCTGTGCATAAAATCAACCTCCTCTTCTCAGCCCATTGGGAACCCTTATTGAACTTTATGGAATGAAGTGCTGCCCGATTGTAGGACCAAAAGGAAAGCCAATTAGGATCCAAATGGTTATCATTTTTGTCCTTTGGCCTCAACCTATATCATTTATTGAGGAGATTTGTTTTGGGGAATCTGTTCACACAGCTAAGGGGCTAGCCAGGCAAAATCTGGACAGTGGGCTGATTGGTTGGGAAACTCAAGCAGGATTTCTGTTACAGTCATGATGCCAATTTCTCCTTCAGGAGATGTGAGTTTCTTCTCCTAATAAGGTCCTCTCTAGATTAGACATGGCTGACCTCCACATTGGGAAGTTTGTTTTTTTTTTTTTTAACTTAACCAGTCAACTTAGTGTAGATGGTAGCTGCACCCACAAAACACCTTCACGGCAACATCTAGAGTAAGTACTTGGCCCCACAATTGGGCACCACAGCCTAGTCAAGCCCCACGTGACTTAAGCGTCACAGCCCTGCTTCCCCTAGCTGGCCCATCTTACATCAAACTCCCCCTTTACCACTGGTTCCAACTGCACTGGCCTTAGCCTTCCTTGGATGCCCCATGACCCTTTGTGGGTGGGGGTGGCCAGATCTTTGGGTGTGCCAGTCTCTCTCCCACCTGGGTAGCTCCTGCAGCTGCTCAGAGAGATCTCAGCACCGGCCTCACTTCCTGGGCATCAGCTCCCACACCCACCAGTGATGCTACAGCTTCCCACCACTCTGGGTGTAGCTTCTTCACAGGCTTAACCCCAACCCATGATGCCTTGAGTGTGATTCTGTGATTAACGTGGGCAGAACCATGCTGGGTTTGCTCGCCCCAACCTTCCCAGGCAATGCCTGGCAACAGGAGGTGCTCAGGATGCAGCATAGGTTTGATGAAAGCCCAGAATTCCACAGGTGGAGCTGCACACGGCACTGCGGAGCAGAGCGGGAGCTGCTTTTAGTACAGTGTCCCTGGCGACCCGGCATCCCTGCTCCGAAGAAGACGTGGAATCAAAAGGTTCCCCTTCAGAAATGCAGATGCGGCTGTGTGGGAAAGCTCTCTTTGTAGAAGCCCTTGATGAAAACCCCGAACTCCGAAGTTGCCTGTAGCCTGTAGCCCAGGCCCTCGAGGGACGCTCTCAGAAGCCTGCCCTCTTGCACCCCCAGCCTTAGAACTGCTCAGCATTTCCAGCAGGTCAACCTTTGTGCTGACCTGATTTAAATGCTTCGTTTCAGCCCTAGCACAAGCACACGACGGTGCAGCAGCCCTGCATGAAAATCCACACCGAGCTCATGAAGGGATACTCCCCACAAAGAACTGTTGGCTCAGTGAAGGAGAGGGCAGGCAGCCACCTTCCAGAAGATTCCATCCTGGCCATGCTGTCCTGCAGTGGCCAGAAGCGAGCAGGGCTGCTCAGGAGTTAGGCAGCCGGGGCTCACATGCTGGCTCCACTGTGACAGCTGAGTGACCTTGGGCAGGAGCTGAGGCTCTCTGTAAGGTGGGGCTTACAATATCACCTTAATGTGAAAATGAAGTCTTGGAGCAGTGCCCAATACACTAGTTAATGGTCAACAAATGCTGAATAGACAAGGGTGCTTCAAAAAGTTCATGGAAAATGAAATCACCAGTTTATTCTGGTGCAGAAAATTTTGAAACCCATGCATAGTTCTACTGTCATACAGATTTTCCACGAACTTCCTGAAGAGCCTTCAGATAGACACCTACAACTGGACCCTCAGTATCTATGGGTTCTGCAGCTGTGAATTCAACCAACCACGGATCACAAATATTTAGAAAAAAAAATGTCTGTACTGGACACACACAGACTTTGCTTCCTGTCATTATTCCCTGGACAATACTGTGTAACGAATATTTGGACAGCATTTGCACTGCCAACTAGAGATGATTTAAAGTACACAGGAGGACATGCACAGGTTCCCTGCAAATCCTGCACCATTTTATAACACAAGGGACTTGAGCAGCTGCACATTTTGAATCTGTGCGGTCCTGGTACCCATCCCCCACGGATACTGTGGAATGACTACACACACATACATGTATATACACATATGAAAGGTCTTCAAAAAGTTCATGGAAAGCAAATATGAAAACACTGCATGGGCTCCAAAATTTTTTTGAGAAAAGAAACTTGTCTTATTTCCATTTTCCCGAGACCCTTTGGGAGGTCCCCTCGTGCATTCGAGTGTACATTTATATCCAAGAATAGCTGTGATGGTTGACAGTGAAGCCCTGGCTGTCTGGTCCCTAGTCTCTTCCCAGGGTAGGATGACTCAGACCACCCCACTCTCCAGCTTAAATTCCTCGCTGGCTCAGCCCTCGCCCCAGCCTGCAACACCCCCGGAAGCTGTCCCAAGCTGTCAGCACACACCACCCTTTCTCATTCAGTCTGTTTCATCTCCGGCCTGCCTGCTATCTTGAACGTAAGATCTGGTACCTGGGGGTGTTCACTAACGTGAACTTTCCATTCCTTTCACCTCTACCTTCCAGGGAACCTGACCCTACTGGTGAGTTTTCTGTCTTTCTCTTGCATCCTAAGCTGCTGGGACCAGGCACCTCACCTGCCTGTCAGTGGCTGCGCTCCGAGCCTGGATGACCGTGTCCTGCACACTAACTCCATAAACACTCGAATGAGTCAAGGGAACTCTCTCAGCTCCTGGCCTGTGCTCCGGACTTCCCAGCCCTCCCACAGATGGCTGTGACTGCCCGACAGTGCCCAGAGTGTCCTCTGCTGAGGTCCTCACTGGGCCGGGGCCTGCACCAGGCCTCCTGCGGGCTGCTGTGCCCAGAGCTGGCCTGCTCTCCAAAGATGGGGTCACCGCCCCCCAGCTGACTGCAGGCACATTCCAATCTCTCTCCCTGGGCCAGAGAGAGGCAAGGATGCCACCACCCCAGGCAGTCACTCCATTCAATACTCTGGAGAGCACTGTTCAGCATCAGGGGTATGGAAGATAGCAGCCTCTTGGTAGGCAGCAGCTGGCATGGTTGGAGAAGGCCCAGAACCAGTGACAGGCACCTGCAGCACTGTGGCAGGGGCCCTGGGTCTGCCTTCTCCCTGCTTAAATGCAGACAGCAGTTTCTGAGGGGACCCACTGCCGTCTCCAGGAAGTCGCCCACTGCATGGCACACATGGGGACTCAGGCCTCCACCATTAGGAGGTTGTGAGTTCGTGGCTGGGCCTTGGGACCAGGCAGACCTGGGCTTCAGTCTGTGCTCTGCTGCTTCCTGGCAGTGATCCTAACTTCCCCAGCCTTCCCCAGCCTCGGTTCTTTCGTCGGCAAACGTGGGAATAATGCTGCTCGCCTTGAAGGGATGGTGCCAGGATGAAACGAGATCGCCTATCAGAGAAATATCCGCGCAGGACGTTGCACACGGCAGCACCTCTGTAAGCGGCTGCTGTGGGCGAGCGCAGGGCAGAGGGAGTGTTCGCCCTGCTTTCTTCAAGGCCACGGTGGGCAGAGCTTCCTGGACTGCTCCCTATTGCACAGCACTGCCTGCCTGGGCCACTCGCTCATGCTTGTCACCAGCTGCATGGCTCTGCCCTTTCTCCTGTGTGTGCTCCTACCCCCTAATTAAACTGCAGATAAGGAGAAAGCTCTATTGCACTGCTCTCTGGATCCGGCCTCCTGTCCTCTAACCCGCGGAGCCAACCAGAGCCAGGCCAGGCCCCTCCAACCCCAGCAGAGAACGCATCCTCGCATCACCTCCTGCCACGCTCACTCTCGTGTGTGTGCACACCTGGGACTCCCTGCGCTGCTCTCTGGATTCGGCCTCCTGTCCTCTAACCCGCGGAGCCAACCAGAACCAGGCCAGGCCCCTCTACCTCTGGCAGCAAATGCATCCTGGCATCACCTCCTGCCACGCTCACTCTATGTGCGCACACCTGGGACTCACATGCACACCTGCTGACCTGTATCATACAACGTTCTCAGGCCTCACTTCCTGACGTAAAGTACTTCTTCCTGCTCCTGTGCCTGCGGGGTGGCACCCTTCCTTCCCCTCTCCCGGGATCTCAGTTACCTGACAACAAATCCATGCACAGGGTCCTTGGCCCAGATCCAGTATGGAGCCTTCCTGGGCCTGCACCAGAGGGAGGACTGTAGGGTAGTGCTGCTCTCCACTGGGTTCTGCTTCTCCCCCTGGAGCCCTCGGAAGAAGCAAGCTTGCAGAGTCTGCTTCCAGAATGGGGGCGGTCTGATATTTGTAAACACGCCCACACACGGCAGCCAACAGAGTGTTAGATCTCAGTTCTAGGATAGTAACACAGTCCCACATTTAAAACAATGTCTGCATGGCAATGGCTGAGCTTGCTCATGGTGTTAGGCCCCACCTTTGCAGAGAGGATTTCTGTCAGTGACTTTGGGGGCTGAGCCACCCTTCACCTGCCTCAGCTGTGCTTTCCAGAAGATTCTACAGCCTTGTGCTCTAAATCAAGAGGCTGACACTGGTGGGCAGCAGGTGCATCCCTGTGGTCCTTGCTTCCAGTGTGGAGTTATTGAAGTGGTTCTCAAAGTGCCATCCACGGGCGCCTGAGAGCCACCAAGACTATTTCAGGGGGTTATGAGACCTAAATTATTTTTGAGAGAAGAGTAAAGCACTAGTTTCCTTCTGCACAAGGCTAGGCTGCCAGGTGCATTGATAGTGATCAAAAGTCAGTGTAGGGGAGCTGGCACTGTGGTGTAGTGGGTTGAACTGCTACTTGCAACACTGGTAGCCCATTGTACTGTGTTTGTACTGTGTTTGTTTGCATCCAGGCTACTCTGTTTCCAAGCCAGCCCTCTGCTACCTGGGAAGGCAGTGGGAGATGGCCCAAGCGCTTGGGCCCCTGCCACCTACGTGGGAGACCTCGGTGACATTCTGGACTCCTGGCTTTGGCCAGGCCCAGACCTGGCCCTTGCAGCCATTTGAGGAGTGAACCAGCAGATGGAAGATTTCTTTCTCTTTCCTGCTCTGTCACTCTGCCTTTCAGATAAAACGAACTAAATATTTGAAAAATAATTCGTGGAGGGGAAAACTGCTTGTAGCTCAGCCTACAGTAGGACAACAGTACCAAATGACATCAGCAGTCACTATATCCTGGACCTCTCCACACACAGAGACTAGGAACAAACCCGGGGCAGGAACTTAGCCTAGTGGTTAGACACCCATGTCCCACATCGGCGTATCTGGTTCTGGTACCCAGCTCTGGCTCCTGACTCCAGCTTGCTGTTAATGCAGACCCTGGGAGGCAGCAGTGATGGCTCAAGTGGTAGGGTTCCTGCCACCCATATGGGAGACAAAGTGACGCTTCTGGCTTCAGCCCCAACCAGGGCTCACTGTAGGTACTCAGGGAGTGAGTTAGCAGATGGGAGAGCACTTTCTTCTCTCTCTCTCCCTCCCCTCTTCCCCACTGCCTCTCAGATAAATAAATTAAAAAATCCAGTTTCATTTGAGAATGCCCTCGAGGAAGCAGCAACAATGATGAATCGTGCCGACTCCTGAGCTCACACCGTTTCAACATTCAGCGCGACAAGATGGCCCGGGTGCACGGAGCCTCTCCACCATGGGGCACCTGTGAGCCCAGCTGCACATGGAACCAGCTGGTCCTGAACATTTCTTTTCATGAAATACTATGATGACTAGCAAACTGCATATTCAGGCACAGGTATTTCTGAGACAGCTTACCGGAAATGAGCAAAATGAGCCTTGTCACTTCCAGGGAAAACAGCTGATGGTATGTTGCCAATGATACAATGGGAGCTTCCAAGGGGAAAATGAAAATTGGGGAAAACTCGTAACTGCCGCTGGAGCTCACCAGCTGCCCCTTACAGGGTCATCTGAAGAGATCAGTGGTGAGACTAACAGGTGGGACTTTTTGGTACCGTATGTCACATGCCAACAGCTGGGAATCTGCATCGCTCAGTGAACTAATATCTTCCAAGCAGCCAATGGGTGATGGT
Organism: Oryctolagus cuniculus; assembly: GCF_051225735.1. Classification (NCBI taxonomy): domain Eukaryota; kingdom Metazoa; phylum Chordata; class Mammalia; order Lagomorpha; family Leporidae; genus Oryctolagus; species Oryctolagus cuniculus. Next base: position 57,008,251 of record NC_142872.1, read on the forward strand.
CTGAGTTTGTGTCTAGAGGAAGTTCCGTTCAGAACACGAGACAGACCCATTCTTTCACATGACAGAGGACATCAGGTTCACCGATGTGGGGCAGGCTCCACAATACAGCCAGCTTCTCAGAAAATGCCATGTGGCATGTGGGTGATTATTTATTTATTATTTAATGATTATTTATTTACAAGGGAGAGTGACAGAATGAAAGGGAGAGGGAGAGACTAATCTACCTGCTGGTTCACTCCCCCAATGGCTACAACAGCCATGGCTGGGCCGGGCCAGTAATTCCATCCTGTTCTCCCACACGGGTGGCAGGAATCCAAGTCCTTGGGGCATCTTCCGCTGCTTTCCCAGGGACATTAGCAGGGAGCTGGATTGGAAGCAGAGCAACTGGAATTCGAATCCACGCTCTGATATGGGGATGCTGGCATGTGGCGGTGGCTTAACCAGCTGCACCACAAGGCTGGTCCCAGGGGTGGTTTTTGTGTCATCAACACACAACTATTAGAGAAGATGAGTGGCTGCTCCACCCTTTCCAACCGCACACCTGCACAAGCCATGTTCTTCTTACCCCTCCTCCCAAGCCATCCATCTCCCCAGAGCAAACGCGGAGCAGACAGGAAGCCCAGCCGTCTTCTGGGAAGCCAGACAGGAAAGAGATGTGTGGAAACCTAACAGACCACCACTTTCCTCAGTCAGCTCTCTTCTGCTTTGTTTGCCCTAAAAATGGTTTCTGTATAATCAGGTAGTGGGACTATTGTGATTTGTACACGGTATAATAAGTGCTTTTAAGAAGTTTCTTGGTTACTTTCAAATATCGTAGGTGTCAGCAACACAATCCACACGAATGCTAATGCTTGGACTCCTTCTGCTTCTGAGATGCCTAACGTGGCTTAGGAACTTGGGCTGTCAGTGATCAAAGAACTTCCGGGATGAGGGTAAGCACAGCCCATCCAACCTGTTTTCTGATCCTGCCCGAGACCCGAGCAAGTGATCTGTACTTCTCAACAAGTCCCTCCATTCCCCCGCCCCCCTTTTTTTTTTGACAGGCAGAGTTAGATAGTGAGAGAGAAAGACACAGAGAGAAAGGTCTTCCTTTTCCATTGGTTCACCCCCCAAGTGGCCACTACTGCTGGCATGCTGCGCCGATCTGAAGCCAGGAACCAGGTGCCTCCTCCTGGTCTTCCATGCGGATGCAGGACCCAAGCACTTAGGCCCTCCTCCACTGCACTCCCGGGCCACAGCAGAGAGCTGGACTGGAAGAGGAGCAACTGGGACAGAATCCGGCACCTCAACCGGGACTAGAACCCGGGGTGCCGGCACCGCAGGTGGAGGATTAGCCTAGTGAGCCGTGGCGCCAGTCCCTCCATCCTTAAAGCAAGCACCTGGTATCACAGCCCCTGCTTCAGCAAGAACCTGGGAGGACTGAGCGAGCTGCTGAGGGCTCAGTCTGGCCTCATTCACTCACAGCCACGGAGCTGAGAGGGGACTCGGAGGGAAGGTGGGTGAGCGTTTGCAGCGTACTGCCTGGTGGAAGACTCATCTCTGGACTGGAGGGCACGGGGCTCCCAGGGCATGGCCACGCCCGGCACGCCTGCGAGAAATTCCAGCGGAAATGCTGCTACCTGTTTCTGCTGCTTCTCAGTGAATTCACTGCACGTGGTTCTGTCATCTGGCCGCTCTGCCCGAGATAACCAGGATCCAGCAAGGAGCTGGACTCAGCCCCAACCCACAGCACTGGGGGCCGTCAGCCTTGGTTGTCTCCCACGTTCACTCCCCTGCTCGCCCCTCCCTCCCCACTGTCAGGCCACCTTCCTGATGCGCCTTGGAAGCCACACTGGGCTGAGAAGTGCCACCATCCATTCTCCAAGCAGACAATCAGCTCTCCCCAGAGTGCTGCGGCGTGCTAGGAAAAGATCTCTGCCGCTTCTGCCTTTGCTTTGTGAGCTTTGGGCTTGTTCTCACGGCACTTCCTGCTTTGGACGTGCATCCGTGGGCACCCAAGTGGCTCGGGAAGGAGCCTGCAGCCCCCCGCCTGGGACCCAGCCCAGCCTGAAGAATAGGAGTGCCACTCGCTGCAGGACGGGCATCTGCTTAGGCAAAGCTCCAAGGGCAGTAAAGGGCTGACTTTGTAGGGACAGTGCAGGCCTCCCTTCCCTCCCTGGGGCTGGCAGCCCTGCTTCCAGCCTCCCTGAGCGTGGTGAAGCACCAGGAGCCACTGCACACACTCGAGACTGCTTGCTCAGCCTCCACGCCAGGGGGACTGCAGGACAGGTCCAAAGAACCCTCCTTGGAGGGACCTGGCCGCTCTGTGCTGCATCTGAGGGCCATGCTTAGCTGGTCCCAAGGAGAGGTGCACCTGGGGCCTCGGGGGCAGAGAGTGTTGAGGTACAAGCGTGAGGTATGAGGGTGGCGGTGAGCAAGCGGCTGGCTGCGGATTCAGGGCTTGTCGGTCTCCCACCTGGCTCTGTTTGCTCTCACAGCGGGGGCCCTGCATGAGCCCCCTCCCTCCCTTCTCAGGATCCAGGACGCAGCTGCAGGGTCACGGCCCCAGAGAGGCTCGCTCTGAGCTGCAGGAGACCTGAGAACTCTCACCTTACAGCGACCTAGCCACCTGGCACCTCTCTGATGCGGCGCTGTTCCCAGGGGTCACCTCCCATGTGCTTCGCAGGTGATCAAGCAAAGGCAACCCCTCCCCGATGAGCCCTGAGCCCCCTCCATGTCAGGGTAGCCCCTGTGCTGCTGGCCGCCGGCTCTCCAGGGTAAGCGGAGGGCCTGACTGTGATGCACCCGGCCCACGTGTGTTGAGTGGCAGGAGGAAGGAACGTGCGTGTGAATGCAGCAGGTGCGTGTGTGACACTCATCTGGCCCCTGCACAATCCAGAGCAGCCCCCTGACTGGGGAACTGCACCTGGGCTTTGCAGTGAGGTTTTTACCCGCGATACTAAGAGCCCTCAGGAAGAGAACGGGGCCCTTGTCCACAGAACCAGGAGCTCCGGGGGCAGGACTCCGAGGGGTCACAGGAAAGGGCCCAGGCTGTGGGACAGGAAAGCAGCTTGCCATGCTTTGGATGTGTTTGCCCCCAAGGATTCACGCGTTAGAGCCCTGGTCCACGGCGGGGCCATGTTACGAGGCGCTGGGGCCTTTAAGAGGTGGGATGAGCCGGAGGTCCCTACACCCTATGGGACCCCACTTGCTTTCTGGCTTCCTGCCTCGCCACGTGCTCCTGGTGAGACATCTGCCACAAGGCCCTCCCCAGAGCCGAGCAGAAGCCGGCACCGTGCCCTCGGCCTCCCAAACCATGAGCTCAATAAACCTCTTTCCTGCGGGAAGTTACCCAGCCACCGGTATTTTCCTTACAGGGACAGAAGGAAGATGCGCACACTCCCTTTCTGAGAATGAACTTGGACCGCATCTGGAAAACTGGTCCATAGACGTGATGGGGCTGCTTTAAGGTGAAATAGGATCATAGTCACCAAGGTGCTGTGTAAGCCACAGTGCCTGTTGGATGCCGTCTCCACTGATTCCCTGCACTGCTGCTGGAATCAGATGGAGTCTGCTGAGCCCCGTTGGAAGGCAGCGTGCAGAGCTGGGCTCCACCCAGGGTAGAGGGAGAAGGGCGCTGGTGGCAATGCAGTTACAGGGCACGCAGAGGTTTGGGGACACTCACAGCTCGGTGACGTCCTTGGGCATGCCTTTGGGGAGGGCGCGGAGCCCCTTGTTGCTGCATCGTACCACCGTCTCCACGCAGGTGCACTGCTCCGGGCATCGTGGACTCAGCTGGCAGCTGCTCTCGTCATTGCCTGTGGAGTGCCCCAGAGGGGGTGAGTATGGAGGGAGACAGACACCACAAGGAGGAGCCGGTGAGCAAGGTCGGGTTGTCCCGGCACAGGCAAACTCTCCCTGGAGCCAGGGCCAGAAAAAGAACCTGCCCTGGGCCATGGGAGGCATTGCCTGCCTTCTGCTGTATTTGACATAAAATGAAGACAACCGAAGAGACTACCAAGACCTGACCAACCTTTGGGCGGTGAGTCTGTCTCCAGCTCCCCTTAGAGTTTAACCTCAGCTTCTCTGCAAACCAGTCTCTGACCCTGGATAAGCCCAAGTTGAACAAGTAAAGAACTATGCCAGCTTGAATTGATGCAAATATATATATATCCTCTAAGATCGTGAGGCCCACAAATTCACAGCTTCAGCTCTTCCCTGTTTATACTCCACAGCCCAGTGATGGGACTTTTTTTGAAACCTCATTATGCTGCACACAGGATGATGGAGGCTCAGGTCTCCCATGTAGTTACCCAGGTTATGTACTGTACAAAGGTGCCACACCATCTAAGGGGCCCCCATTTCACTGTTGGACATGGCGGATTGGCACATTTGGTATCCCAGTGTTCTCCCAGATGGTAGCACTTTGTTTTAATCAAAAGGTGTCTTGTTTTGATGAAATCAGTGCATGAGGGCAGATTTCTGAGTGAAGGAAGTGAAGTGGTGGCAGGAAGGAGCCCGGGGGGAGCAGCAGATGTGCAGGGCCCTTGGGAGCCCTGCTGCGTGCTCAGGGGGTAGGAGGGGTTTTGGGCTCGGGGGCGCCCCACCCTGGGGCAGCAGCCGCACCCTCCTCTCCCAGGACTGCCCGCCCCCACCCTTCCCGCTGGCTGCCTCACCCTCGCAGGTGAAGTCCTGGATGGCCACGTCCTGGATGGGGATCTCCTTGAGGAAGAACGGCTTCTGGCACCGGGGGTTCCCACTGACGATCCGCCTCTTCCTCAGCCACTTGCCCAGCCAGGCCAGGTGGCAGTTGCAGTTGAAGGGGTTGGACAGGAGGTTTCTGGGAGGAGAGAAGGGCCCTGTCCATCAGCCCGCTGCGGGGCTGGGCCTGGTCTCCAGGCAGGCGAGGGGGAGCATGCGCACAGCGGGTGCAGACTCCGTTCTGAAACCCAGATGCGGCTCTGCCGATGTCTCATTCGGCCTGGCTGCGGCCCCTCCACGCCGCCCTCAGTCTCTTTCACTCAGATCCCCGCACCTGCTGTTCTTCCTGCTGCGACTACGCCTTGCTGCCCTTTGATTGGCTGTTCCTTCTCTGTCTAGGGTCCTCAGTCCCATGACATCTCCTTAAAGAGGCTGCTCTGCTGAGTCCCTTGTGCCCAGTGGGATAGTGGAGCCCTCTGCCCCCTCCCCACCGCCCAGGTCTGCCGCAGCCCCCAGCAGAGCGTGTGGCGATGGGTGTCTGCTTGTTTGGTATTTGCCTCGCGGGTTGGCCTCTAGGTTCCATTGTGGCTGAGACCAGATCTGCCTGCCTCCAGGTCTCTAGAAACCGTGGCATCGTCACCCACACTCTGTGTGTCTCTGTGGGTGATTTGATGGAGGACGAGAGAATGACAGACGCTATCCCTCTTGGTAAAATGTGTCAGTGTGCGTGCGCTCACACACGCCCAGAGCACACACTTGCTGGCTCACTTCCCAAAGGCCTGTGTGGCCAGGGCTGGGATCCCAATCTGAGTCTCCCAGGTGGAGGAACCCAGATACTTGAACGCCCCTGCTCCCTCGCAGGCTCTGCATTGGCAGGAAGCTGGAGTCAGGAGCCAGAGCTGGGAATTAGGTGCTGTGACAGGGACATAGGTATCTTAACCACGAGGCCAAATGCCCGCCTTGCCATCACTTTCTGTGTACTAACTATAGGACTGGGAGCCTGCTAAGCACTCCCTAAACCCATTAGCCCACTCCTGCCTGGCCCAACAACCCTATGGAGGGCCCCCCACCCCCACCCAGTTCGCCTGTGAGGACAGAAAAACTTCACAAGGTTGCCCAGGAGGGCCCAGCTGCCCTCGTGCGGCCGTGGGGTGCCACGCGCTGAGAAACGGGGCAGTATCTATTCTGGGGCTGAATCTCGCGTGGACACACGGTAGCCGTGGGTGCTGGCAGGCTACTCGCACCACTGGTGGCTCCCTTGTGCCTTCTGCCTCCACCCATCGTGACATCCCCTGAGTCTTGGGGTTCCCAGTACGAGGCCCCTGGGGAGGGCGTGACATGGACTGAAGTGAAGCGACCCACTGGGGTCTGCTCCTAGCCCCTTGTTCCCTCCTGTGCCGGGCACGCATTCACTCCGTTCCTCTTTCTCCTACAATTGGAGGTCGAGCGCCTACTCAACCTGTGCCCTGGGCGCAGACCTGGTCACGGAGGACAGTCCAGGGGACTTGTGCAACGAATGAGCAAGTCCGTTACAGGGCATCCCAACAAGGGGTGAGCGCTGCGAGGAGAGCAGGGCAAGAAGACTCGGGATGGGGTGGGCAGGTGACAGGGGAGGCAGGCCAGGAGGAAGGGCACTCCATGGAGCAGGAGCAAGAGGTGCAAAGTTGCAGGCGGGCAAGGACAGGAGGAGGCCCTGGTGCGCATGGGGGGGTGGGTGGGGAGAGGACTGACGGATCCCGAGAGAATTAATAGGTGGGGCCTTAGGCTGCTCGACAGCTTTGGCTTCGCTCCGAGGGAGCCAACAGATGGAGCACAGCATCAGGAGATGCAGCGATGGCCTTTACTCTGTCTTCCCAAGGGTCTTTGGGGAAGGGAAGAAAGGGGCAATCAACCAGCGACTGGCAATAACAGCCACACGCAAATACCACGAGAAACCGCAGAGCTGACGTGTGCGGAGTCCTTCCACGCTGCAGGCTCCTGCTGTGCGTTTTCTACATTTTATCCGGCCTAATCCTTGTAACAATCCTGGGAGGTAGCTTACGCAGAAGGGAAACCCACAGTGCAAAGATATAGAGCAACTTTTCCAGGGTCACACGGCCAACGAGAGGTAAAGCCAGGATTAGAATCCAGGAGATTGGGCCCGGGAGTCTTCACTGTTAGTCTGCACAGGCTTCCCTGTGATACAGCGAACTACCGGAGCAGACCTCACCCGGTGTCTAAGAGGCTGGTGCTGGTAACACTGAGGCAGTCAGTATCTTTTAAACCCCTCTGGCTGAGCATATCGTTGGTCCATGTTTGAAAAGCTTTGGGTAAAACCCCAAAAGGTGCGTGGCAGCATGACTGCCTGGCCCTGGCCTCCTCTCCAGCCTTGCCTTATACCATCACAACCTCTCTCATTTAACGCTATGGCCATGCTGGGTTTTACTCAGTCCCACGCATTTGCTCTGCTGTAACCGACCGCAGGGCCTTGGTCTATGTTCTCTGCACTGACGGAAATGCACTTGCCAGTTTCTTTAATAAGCTACCTCCCACCCACTTGCCTAAGACAGCTCCAGTGTGTCTTGACAAAGCCTTTGCTGGGTTTTCAATTCACCGTGGACCTCTTTTAAGTGTGGATTCATTATTCTGTGAGTGCCAGGGCAGAGGGACTAGGACTACGTATCTATCTCTGAGGACTACGTATCTCTGACACTCATATAGTGCCTGACATGCACAGGGAGCCTGACAAGTGTTTGTTAAGTGAACAGACGATTGGATGAACTTGGCTGAAGACCAACCGGGAGCTGGGAGGGGACAGGTGCGCAGAAGAGGAGCCCCAGGCAAGCAGACAATGGATGGAGAACGTACATGGTGGACAGGGAGACGAGCGTGGTGAAGGCTCCGGGGGTGATGGTGGTGATGCGATTGTCGTAGAGCGACAGCAGCCTCACTGCGCTCAGGCCGGCGAAGGTGTCATTGCCCACACAGCTGATCAGGTTACTGCGCAGCATCCTGCAGGGAGAGGCATGGGGGTGAGCCAGCACCGGCACCGCGCGGTCCTCCCCCAACAGTGCCGCACCACGGTGGGGTGTGTGCGTGTGCACGCGCACGGAGGTGGGGTGCTCCTGCCAACTCCGAGCCCCGTCTGTTCACTGTGCTCAGGTTTGTCCTGTGACCGCAGGGCCTGGGTCTTCACCGAGGCTCCCTTAAATGCGTGTGTGCGTTCTTGTTTGTGCATGTTTTCTTCATTGTGTCCTGTGCATGCACTGCGCATAAGCATATCGTGTGACTGATACTGTGTCATGGACATTTCTGGAGCAGAAGGAGAATCAAGAAGTCTCTGTGGACAGCAGCTTTTCTCTGTGTGTGCTTGTATGTCTGTGCTTCTTATGTGGGTGCTCATGTTGCATGTTCTCTGCATATGGCATTGAGAGGCAGAAAACCGGAGAGAGACAGACACAGAGATTTCCACCCACTGGTTTAATTTCCGAGTGCCAGCATCTGCCAAGGCTGGGCCAGGTCAAAGCCAGAAGCCCAGAACTCAGTCTGGGTCCCCATATGAGTGGCAGGGACCCAACTACTTGAGCCATCCCTGCCGCCTCTCAGGGTGTGCATTAGCAGGAAGCTGGAATTGGAAGCAGAGCCAGGACTCCAACCCAGGCACTCTGATAAAGGATGTGTCCATGCATAGGAGGGTACTTCAAAAATTTCATGGAAAAAAGGAAGGAAAAGATAAGTTCATTTTGCTGCAAAAACTTGGAAATCCATTCATAGTTTTTTCATAGTATGGGTTTTCATGAACTTCTTGAAGACCCTCACATAGGCATGAATTTCAATTTTTTTGCACCAAAATGAACTTACCTTCTTTCATATTCTATGAAAATTTTAAAATACCTCTGTTTATGGAAAAATCAATGCATATGCGCTTCCTTTGTCAAGTTCTGGTAAGGGTCTTTTGGGTATACAACAGAGTGAATGAGTGACTGAGTATAGTGTGTTTGTGTATGTGCATACATTAGGGGGTACTCTGCACGCTAGGTGCTTTCCCATGAAAGGCTGGCAAGTGTTGAATGACCTTGGCCACAGGAGGGGAAGGGATTCCATGGACCAGGACAGCACCTGGGTCTGGCCCATGGCCTGCCAGTCTTCCTAGTCCATCTCAAATCCCCTGGCCTCCCTCCCCTCTGCCACCTCCCCTTCCTCCCTCAGGCCTTGGTCCAGCCCACTCACAAGGTCTTCAGGCCGGTGAGGCCTCGGAACATGCGCCCGTGCACGCTCTCCAGCTGGTTGCCCGTCAGCATGAGCTCCTGCACGCTGGCTGCTCCATCGAAGACGCCCTCTCGCATTTCCTTGATCTTATTGTTGCTCAGGTTTCTAGGAGGAGGGGACAGGATGGGGAGAATTATGGAGGGCAGAGGGCCAGGAGGCAGGGAAGGAGTCACCAGGCCCAGGGACAGCTGGGGATCCTCAGGGACCCTGCAGGCTGAGGACTGGGTGGTGGGGCTGCTCGGGCGTGGACTCCCGATGTTTGGTCTTCAGTCCCTTGCCGCTGGGCGTGGGGACCCCAACCCCACAGCAGTGAAACAGACTGCATGGGACTTGCGGTTTTTCAGTGCAATTGTCTTTTCCATGCCCTGGCTGCTGGTAGATTGGAAACAGTGACTCCCAGGTTTATGTTTCTAAAACCAGACACACTCACGTAGCAGGGATTCTCAGGGGGAGGGTGGGAGGAAACCACGGAGGAGGCTCCCTCCGTGGCAGCAGGAGATATAGGGCAGCTCCAGCTCCCTCATTGGAGCCCCGAAAGCAATGCACAATTTCTAGTAACTACTTGGGGAGCACTTACGGGGCAGTGGGCCCTGCAGGAGGGATCTGACCGAAATCATCACAGCAAATCCTCCACACAATGCCATCAGACTATTGGTTGTGTTTGAGGGCTGAGGGAACTCGCTCACAGTCACACCGCTGAAAGAACTGGAACTGGAAGCCGGGTTCCGGCGCATAAAAAGTGCCTCCTCCAACTAACTCTGTCCCAAGTGAGTACTGCTTTGGTGCCGTGGATATTCTCGTGTATTACTGCTTTGCAGAATTCAGAACTGGGAATACTGTGCCTTTGCCATTTACATTTATTTATCTATTTGAGTGGAGAGAGAGAGAGAGAGAGGGAGAACACAGATATCTTCCATCTACTGGTTCACTACTCAGATGGCTGTGATGGCTGGGGGCTGGGGCTGGGCCAGGCCAAAGCCAGGAGCCTAGAACTCTACCTGGGCTTTCTACCTGGGTGGCAGGGGCTCAAGCAGTTGGGCCATCATGTGTTACCTTCCCAGGCATGTTAGCAGGAAAGCTGGCTTGGAAGCAGAGTAGCCAGGACTTGAGCCTGCATACTGGTGTGGGATGTAGGTGTCCCGAGGGGTGGCTTAACCTGCGGTGCCACAACACCTGCCCCACTGTGTCTGCCCAGCCCCTCAGTGCTGCCCCTTCCGATTCTGTCCCAAGCTCTGACAGCAGGCGCTGCCTTCCAGGGCCCGATGCTGACACTGCACTGGGCACACAAGAGATGGGAACAGCAAGCAGAGCCTGTGCAGCCCTGGGGGCAGGGCCTCCATGGCTCACCCCAATAGCCAGGCCTGCAAAGCACCCCTGCCTGGTGGAGGGGATGGAAGTGCTGCAGTTCCAGCTCTTGAATCATCTACTCCTCATCACGTCCCTGCTCTCTTCTTTGCCAAGAACACGGGGACAAACACTTTCCCTAGATCCCTCTCCCAGGCCCGAGACAGCCTGGGGTTTTCTGAGCTGGATTTCTGATCCCTGCCTGGCTCTGCCTAAACTCAGGCCTTTCTTATAAATCCTGGTAGCCCTGGCCCAGATAACCCAGGAACGAAGGTAATGCACTGGGGGGACTGCAGATTACCCCCAAATCAGATGGGAGGGGAGACAGCGGGGCTCTCCCAGCAGCCGTAACACCCGGGCTCCAGAGGGGATGGGCTGTGCTCCCTGGAGTTGGGGTTCCTGGGAGACTACAGTGCAAGGGCAGTGAGGATGAGTTAGACCAGCTATGAAGTGGGAGGGCTCTCATTTCCTGACATCTGTTTCTTTAAATGAGCAAAATTAGCACCGCTTTATGGTAAAGTCTGCGAATTTCACTTCCTCTGGCTGGAGGAATGGAAAACAGGAGTAGGGAAGAGGAGATAGGATTTTTCCTGAAGGACTGGCTGCTATGCTCTCTCCCTCCATCACAGCACTGCTCGCTCCACAGGCTGTGCTGATGGCTGGTTCAGGGTGCAGCTTAGGGCCAGCGTTCCAGAAACAAGAAGAGCGCGTGCACAGGGATTTGTAGATGTTCTACCATATTCTCAGAGCAGGAGCTTCCTGATGCCCGGATGCCAGGAACCCCCACTGTGGGAAGCCAGGGACATCTCTGTCTCTGCAGACCACCTGGTGGGAAAGCGGCTCCTTGGGGCTTTGCCTCTGATTCCAGCCCTGGGAACCCCAGCCAGGTTCAGAGTCAGATCACAGCAGGCGCCGAGGCCCACTGACCCTGCAAGCTGCTGGTGTCCTTTTCCAACCCTGTTCTCATGCTCCCTGAGAAAGGGAGGCCTCTGGAGACTGGGCAGCTCTGTCTGCTCCACTCTGAAATGCAGGAGTCCTGGGAGGCTAGCCCTCACTCCTCCCAGGTCCACGTCTGCTCAGGGTTGTAGGAAGGCCCATGAATGCTGGCAACAGCAAGGGGCTCTAATCCTGCTAGAGACGCAGTAGGAAAGGGAGCTGGGTGGACATCTGGAAACCCAGGACACAAGTAAGCATGCCCAGGGCTGGGAGATCCTGGCTACTCCCTGCCCCCAGGGTGAGAATTCTATTCCAAAGTGCAAGTTCCATTTCAAGCTGAGGCTGCAGGCTTGAGTGGCTTGGGGGTCAGGCAGGTGCACTGATGGTGACCAGAAGTAGGCCCAATGTCTGTTTCGGCTTCCTCATTTGTACAATGAAGTAATATCAAAGCTTTTTTTTTTGTAAGGGTTAAATGAATTAATATCAGTAGTATCCGGCATAAGGTATCTAATAAGGATGATAATAGCAGCTAACTATTATCATTATCATTATTACGATGGCCTTGCACCTAGCTACTTTCCACATTTGTGCTACTGCCCAGGCCTCTGAGTGTAGCAACCTCTGTCTGAACGCGTAAGCAGCCACTCTGGTCTCCGCACAGACCCTCTGTCTGGGTCGTCCTGCTCCTGCTCTGGTCAGTACCACGGCCACAGGCCGTTTGTCCTTTTCCACATTTACTTCCGGTCTTCATCAAAACGTACCAGGAAGGTGGATTTTTCCCCCCCCCTATTAAGTAAATGATGGAACCAAGACTCAGAAAGACTGATCATATTCTCAGGGTCACACCGCTGGGGAGGGGCAGAGGTGGACTCAGAAGGACGCAGGCCTGCCTGCCTGTTCTTCACCACACCTGGATTTCTAGCTGTCTGGAGACCTGGTTTTACCCGGCAGCATGAGAGATAAGACGGTGAGCTGGCAACATCTGCCCCTTTGGATGAAATCTGAGCCTATATTTCGTCACAGTCCCCATCACTCCCTTTTGCTGCTTGGCTGCTGAGGCTGGGAGCTGGCTGTTCCTTATCATGTGTCTGTGGCATTGTTTTCCTTGGTGTAAAGAAACAGTTCTCCATACCCATGACTCTATCAAAGGTGGAGAGTGAAAGACATGCAGTGAGTTCGAGTTTCACCTCACGTGGGAAAGTGCGTATTTCTCTGCAGAGGCCACGAATGCTTGATCCTGTGCAACCAGGCAAACAGGCACTTGGCCACCTTGACTCATTTTAGCACCTGCCTCTCCTCCTTACCCACACACGCAGGTTTCTGCCTTGAGGTTAAAAGCTAAGAGTGCATTTCTCTGGACAGAAAGGATGTCTCGTGGCAGGTGATGGGTGAGATCTGTGCCACAGCCCTGAAGCTGGCGGGACACAGGGCTACAGGACGGCCACGCATGCCTCCCTCTTGGCTGTGTCCCCGAGACCTCGCCACTGTTCCCAGTTACTCAGCCAGGGCTGCCGGGGGGACTGCAGGCAGGCAGGCAGGCAGAGCTAATGGCACCAATGAGACACAGATGCTGCACAGTGCTAGACGGTCTCTGTGCCCCTCATCTGCAGGGCACTGATGGGCAGGAGCACGAAGAACAGGAAGCAAACAATCACACTTAGTCATCATTAGTCATGGTAGGTAGGTGCTACACAGTCACCAGGTCCACCAAATGACTGAAAGCCTACCCATTGCTCTTAGGGGAAACACAGGGTTAGGTTTCTGGGGGCTTCTGGGGATACTGTCTTCATCCACCCATTGACACATAACCTTGCTTTATCTGTGTTTCTATTTAAAGTCACCTTTAAAAAGATACAGCGTTGGGGGCCAACACTATGGCATAGCAGGTAAAGCTGCCGTCTGCAATCCCAGCAACCCACATGGGTGCCAGTTCGAGTCCTGGCTGCTCCACTTCCAATCCAGCTCTCTGCTATGGCCTGGGAAAGCAGTAGAAAATGGCCCAAGTCCTTGGACCCCTACACCCACGTGGGAGACCTGGAAGAAGCTCCTGGCTCCTGGCTTCAGATCAGTGCAGCTCTAGCTGTTGCAGCCATCTAGGGGGTAAACCAGCAGATGGAAGACCTCTCTCTCTCTCTCTCTCTGCCTCTACCTCTCTGTAACTCTACCTATCAAATAAGTAAACAATTTTTTAAAAAAATATATAGCACTGATTCATTAACACTGAACTTAGCGCCAACAGCGCTATAAAAGGGATGCTTGTTTACCAGCTGAGGATTGGAGCAAGAAGGCAAGGTGCGCCATGTTCAACCTCAGGACTCCATGGGTCTGCTGCTCTGTGCAGGCCTAGCCTAGGAATGGCTATGAAACATGCAAAAGTGATTTTGGAGCTTTGCGAATCTGAGCGAGCAAGTGCATCTGCAAATTTGGAATCTCTGACCAATGAGAACCAACTGTATGTCCCGTATTGGGCAGGCAGACCCTAACTCTGGGTCAGGAGACTGGTGCATGAGGTGGGGGCAGAGAGTAAGGTCCATAGAGAAGTGTCCCTGGGGACACGGAGGCAGCGAGCACCCTCTCTGGGCCGCACCTCTGCCGGGGGACCAGGGAAAGCAGAGAGAGGGACAGCAAATGCACAAGCATGCTAGCGTGCTTGCAGAGGGCCCAAGATTGAAGATGCCAGCTCTGACGTGTGCTAGCTGTGTGGCTGTAGAGAAGTCACCGCCCCTCTCGGAGCCGTGTTTTCCTCACCTGCACAAAGGAAGCCGACACAGGATGGAGAATGAGGACCAGAGGGACCCATGCATGTGAGGCGGAGGACGTAGCCCCTGGCCCAGGCCTTTGCCTGAACAGAGTGCTAGGCAGGTAGATGCATGGAGGGACTGAGATGCTTGGAAGCCCCGGCAGTGGAGCAGCTGGAGCCAGGGATCCCTAGAATGAACGCATCGTGCTGCGGCTAAAAAACTCAATTTCTTTTTTTTTTTTTTTTGACAGGCAGAGTGGATAGTGAGAGAGAGAGACAGAGAGAAAGGTCTTCCTTTTGCCGTTGGTTCACCCTCCAATGGCCGCCACAGCCGGCGCGCTGCGGCCAGCGCACCATGCTGATCCGAAAGCAGGAGCCAGGTGCTTCTCCTGGTCTCCCATGGGGTACAGGGCCCAAGCACTTGGGCCATCCTCCACTGCACTCCCTGGCCACAGCAGAGAGCTGGCCTGGAAGAGGGGCAACCGGGAAAGAATCCGGTGCCCCAACCGGGACTAGAACCCGGTGTGCCGGCACCGCTAAGTGGAGGATTAGCCTATTGAGCCATGGCGCCGGCCATGAACGCACTGTGAAAAGCAGTGGGCACTGACTGACGCCGAGGCCCTGCCAGCCCACCTGAAAACAGATCTGCCAACCCTCACCTGATTAAACACACCAGCTAACATCTACCCCAGACACCCGAGTCCCTCTCGCCACCCGATGCGGGAGACGCGAGATGAACGGTGAGGGTCGAGATCAGAGGGGGCACCCCGGTGGGGTTGGGGAACGCACACTCTTCCCAACACCTGGCGGCTGAAGAACACGGAACTTCATTTTGGTCTGGATGTCTGCTTCTCAACACAGCCACAGTAAGGAGGCAGAATGGAGGGAGAAAGGTGGACGCTGGCCAGGGAGCGAAGCCAGCCGCCGAGTCCCCAGGGCTGACTTACATTTTCCGCAGGTTGGGCAGCTTCTTGAAGATACCAGTGGCCTCCAGAACCGAGATCTCGTTGTCGTTCAGCCGCCTGTGTGGGAAGTGAGAGGAGGCTCGGGTTAGCGCAGGTGGGGGCCTCCCGAGCTGCCCTGCCTTGCCCTGCCCTCCTCTCCCACCCAAACCTCACATTCTGCACAGGTCAAAAGAGCCACAGACAACTTCAGGGTGTGTCCTGCTGCCGTGAGGGGCCCAGCAAGGAGAGCCGGCCAGTGAGAAAGGGAGGAAGGAGCGAACACCATCCTCCTCTTCCTCCTGGGAGAAGCCCCCTTTGACTGGGTGTAGAGGCCTTTTTGGAAACTGAAATCATCCGGTCAATTGCCAAGGATGTATTTTGTGAAGGTACCAGTGGCAACCTAACCCTCATCCCAGCAGCTTTTCCCAGGGGCTCTCCATCTCCTAGGTCACTTAGTTCCCTCCTGACCACTTCCCTCTACCAGGGGAAGTGCCAGGGCCCTGCGCCCAACATTCCCATGTGTTCAGGAAAAGCAGGCGGGCAACCAGAGCCGCGCTTGCTGCAGCCTATGGTGATTCTTGAAGCCGAAGAGTACAGAGCTTGTCCCCTGGCGTTTACGTTACCACCATTCAGCCAGGGCTTGCCGCTTGCCAGGATTCATGATGCATCCCTGTACTCTGTCTCTTCTCAACCACCCTAGCAGGAAAGCATCACTCCCCCATTCTCCAGCTTAGAAACCGAGTCTCAGACCTGAGAAGCAACTTGCCCAATCCCAGGGAGACGGGAGGAGACGGGTGTCAGACCCAGGCCTGGGAGCCCCCGGGGGTCCTGCCTTCACTCCCACTGAGCTCTACCTTTTCTGCCTCTTCCTTTATTGGCTAAACCAACACAAGGCTGACCGGAGGCGCAGGAGCGTTCACTCCTTCTGGTTGTTTTCTTGCTTTGCTCTAATTTCTACTTAACATTCATCCCTCTGGTGATACTGTGAGGTCCACAAGGGTCAGCAGGAGCTATCTGCTTTGTCCACTGTAGAAACTGGACAGCTGCGGTCCCTGGGTCACAGCGGGCATTCAAAATGCCATCGGTCAAATGAATGAACCATCTTTATCTGTGAGCAAGCGGTCCATGGGGAATGCCTGGTGTCTGCTCTCTGTCTGGTACACGGAGCGCCTGTGTCACTGGACCAGGAGGAGGTCACCTCCAGGCGCCCCTGCCTAGGCTGCTTCGAGGTGACTAAGAATGTGGGGGGGGGGGTAGGACTTACAGATCGGTGACATATTCAGGGAGGTGGCTTGGGATGCGGGCCAGCTTCTGGTTGGAGCAGTCCACAATGGTGCCCTCGCAGCGGCACTTCTCGGGGCACACGAGGTCCATAAAGCACTCGCTGCTGAACCTGTTGCGGTAATCCTCGGAGCCTGGGTGGGGCCAGAGAGGGGGCGTCAGCAGTCCCGTGGTCCCTGCACAGGCCTGAGGCTGTGGGGGGACGAGGACGAGGACTGCCAGACGCCTCCAGCCACAGACACAGTAGGGCTTTCCTGATCTGGCCCCCTTGCTGGAGCTCTCCCACCCCCCAGCCTGGCTGCTTCCTGTGTGGTCGCTGTCCTCAGGGTAACTAGCAGGCCCTGAGGCTTTTGTGGGTCTGGGACTTTTTCGGAAGCTGACACCAGTGCTCAGAGAAAAGCTCCTACGCTCGCATCCAGGACGCAGCCTCCCGTGTGGGGGGCCTATCCACCCCGGGACGCCTCCTAGCCACAGACACTCCAGATGTCCTAACCCAAAGGGAAGACTCCGACAGGCTCTCATGGGGGTTACGCCAGGGTTGGAGGCAGGTTACGGGAAGGGGTCACGGACTCAGATGCACGTAGCACAATGGGTGAAGAAGGCCAAGTGTTTGGCCCTAAGCGACCATCGTCTCCTACCCTCCACGTTGGGAAGACACAAATGAGGTTGGGGACCCAGGGAATTGGAGCCCATAGCCTTAATGACTGGGAATTTGGTGAAGAGTTGCCTGGTAGGCCTTCATTTTTTATTTGTTATCAAGACAGACCATGGATTTAAACAATGTTGATAACAAAATCAAATTTCAAACACCAGGAGGAGAGGCAAAGTGCATCTGAGTGTCAGCTTTGAGCTCTATTTAACTGCAGTGTGAGGCCAGTTCCCACAAGCTAAAGGTTGGACCTAATATGTTTTTCGGAGTTGACTTTCTCTCAAGGTCATACAAGGAAGGTCCCGGACCATCTGATGTCTCTGAACAATGCCCTGGGGAGCTGCTTTGATGATCAGAAATAACCTCCCCCACACTGGCGAGACTACTGTAAGGCCACGAATTGCAAACCACGCTGGAGGCAAGGGGCGAGCTATGGTTTTCTGGAGCTGTTCTTGCCTTCACCCCAAACATCTCATCAGCACGACACTCGGCTCCCACGAAGGGGCCCGTGCCCGAGTGTGTGTTTCAGACATGGAGAACATCAATGCCTGCTTAGCTCTGTGGGGCACTGCATCGGTCACCTTATTTGCTTTAGGAGCGATAGGTTTTGGCAACAGAAGGCAAGAGTGGATACAGCCTTTGCTACTTACTAGCCTCAGTCTCTCCACATGTAAATGGGAATCAAATAGGTTCCCCCAGCTCGTGGGGGCTGCAGGGAAGACGAGGACGATGGAGAGGGTAGAGTGGCTCCAGGGAAGAGGCTACTGGTTCTCCCACTCCTTTTCCTGGACTCTGGCAGAACCTCCGGCACGTCAGTGGCTACGGAAGCATCAGCAGAGCCAGTGGTAATGGCTCAGGGTTCCTGAGCACACACACAACAAGCCACGTGTGGGTCCTTCTGATCTGGGTGGTCTCACTTAGTACCCACAGTACTCCATTGTACAGATGGGGAAATTGAGGCCAGCAGGTCACTTGGTTGGTGGCAGAAGAATGAATCGAGGCAGGCTGCTGCTGGGGCCCCTGTGATGAACACTGAACTTGACCGTAAATGTGGTCCTAGACAAAACCTTTAGTCTAGTGCATTTGGAACCAGTGAAAAGTCAAATTCGGTGGAGGTGGGTGAACGGGATTTTTCCTGCGGACTCTGATGAGGCGGAAACCTGTGTCTTCCTTCACCTTGGTTTCTTGCCCATCATCTCATCTCCCTGCAATGCCTGGTTGGGAAGGAACTTGGTGGGTCTCAGATTCTACCTAAAACAAAGGTTCAGACATCTGCCCTGCTTCCCCATCTCTGGCTCCCCCGGCCAGTATGGCCCCTTCCAGGTTCAGGCTCTCAAGAGCAAAATCTGCCCACTGATCTCCACAGTCCTCTGGGTGGCTTCCGGGTCCAAGGGAATATGCAAGTCGCTTGCCCTTGGCTCCAGCTTCTGTCCCTCTGAGTAACTCTGCCCTGGGCCATGTTCCCCAAGACAGAGCAGCGTATAGAGTCCTGGGAGGATTTCATTCTGTGCACCCTGCCGGCTGAGTTACCGGCGGATCAACTCGGTGATGGAGAGAGGCCACTATGCATGTGCACGTGTTATATTTCCTTCCAATGCGTCTATCCTGGGATCCCCGCAAAGCAGAGGAGTCAGGCCTGCTGCTCAGAGGCAGACAGATAGGAGAGAATGTGGTTTTCGGTTGGATGCAAGGAGCTGGAGGACGTGCACCGGCTGCGCGGAGGCTGGGGACAGCTGCCTATTAAACGCGCTTTCGTTTTAATCAAGGTGAGAGCAGTCTATAGTTAGCAGGAATCACTCTCAATAGTATAGTTAGATTATAACTGGCAGACCTCTGCACTGGAGCCGCTGACCCATTTTAATGAAATGATTTTGCAATTAGATTCGATGGACTAATGTGTTCTTTCCAGCATTTTTCCCCCTGCTGTTTTTGTTATTGCCCTGGTTTGCAGTAACAAGGAGGTCAGAGTGATATTTTATATGAGTGGGAGCCAGAAATGTTAATAACGGCGTATGTACATAACCGAAAAAGTTTCTTCCCCAGTCGGAGCGAGCCCAAAATGCCACCCCCGTCACTTCATATTTCATTACTGAAACTACCCAGGGTTTCTCACGGCCATTTGTTATGCCTAATGCTCATAACTACCCAAAAGTATTTTTAACTTTTCCAGAGCTTTAAAAGTCAATTTCAATCTCAATGCATATTTGTCACTGCCAGAAATACTTAGCATGAGAGGATCAACCGAAATAGGCCGCTGCTGCTTCTCTCTGGGTGAGTTCAGACAGGAGAGATCTCGGAGGATTTGAAGGAGGGCTACAAAACTCAACCCTGGCCCTAAGGAGACTTGAAGGCACTGATGTCATCTGGCATTTTGCCTGTTCCTGCCCCGTGGGCTCCTCCCCTGCCACGGGCAGCTCAGAACAAGGACACTGACGACCAGATCACAGGCAGCTTTAATAGCTGGATCACGCTGGGGGTGACAGGAGGAAATTCACAGCAGCCTGGTTGTGTGATAAGTCCCTGCCCTAGGGCTACTCTCCAGAAGGAAGGGATATAAGGTGTGAAATGTCTGGGGGGGGGGGCAGCCAGGGAGAAAAAGCTCCCATTCTTTGGTTGGACTTGGCTGGGAGGGGGCAGCTCCGGCCCAGGATGGGGGCTGCCATGGGCAGTCTGTGTCAGATGCCATTCTTGGGGCAACCAGTGTGTTGACCAGAAGTCACACATGCATTGTTAACTGATCCCCATGGACCTGAAACTCATGTGTCCAGAGCTCTCCTACCTCTCCCCCCTCCCCCACCCGCCTGACATCCCAGAAAGGAGGAAAGGAGCAGAGTGAGGAACTGGGGCGAGAATTAAGCCAGCTGGGGCTCATCAGCTTGAAAAGAAAGTAGTGGGGACAAGCGAAGGGTTGTGAGTGATGAAGGGAATCAAGAAAACATTGCCAAGCACACAAACACCCACTCGGGCAAGGCTGGGAGACCAGCCCCAGGCGCTGGAAAACACTAAGAGTTTAGCAGGAGTTTGGTGACTGGTGGAGCAGGGAGCTGTCCTAGGAAGCCCCCCCATTTGGGGGCCCCCTTATGAGTGTGACCACCTGCCTGAAACCAGAGGGAAATGCCATGGCTTGTGGCTTGGCACTGCCTGGTCTCAACCCCACTGCAGAATGGCCAGGGAGGCCCTAGCAGGAGAGCATCACTCCCAGAGGCATGGCCCCTGGCACGCTCCCATCTGCACGCAGGGAAAGGGAAGGATTCCAGGGTTGAGGGTTTGCCCTGTGTCCAGTGAGATCTTGGCATCCTCATCCTGGAGAGGAAGAGCCACTTGAACAATGTTTTCTGTCTTCCCACTCAAGTTATTTCTATTAACAGATATAAAAGATCAAAAGGGAGTGTTAAGGTTTCAACTCTCAATTCAAGTCAAGGTTTTAAAATGTTTCTAGTTCGAGGCAATGACATTGTCCACAACTGGGAAGGCTGAATGGTACAGCTTATAAAGCACAGTCATTCCAGAGTCACGTGCCCCTGGGCGTGTTAGTTAACCTCTCTGTTGCCTCAATATCCTCATCTGTGTAATGGGACTCCAGAGTGCTGTGAAAAGTAAACAAAGAAAGGATACAAAACAGGTGCCTGGCCTGGAGCAAGCATTCAGTATATGTTTAAAAAATATTGAGAGGTAAACAGGACTCCCCATTACTGAGCCACGGTTGGGCCCTGGCTGCAAGGGCTATCCTGAGACAGAGGAGATAATAAGAGTCACACATCATCAGTTCCACTTTGGCTCACTCTCATAGAACACAGATTCTCAGACAGGAACCAACGCAATCTTCAGATTACAGTGGGGATAGTGTTGATCAAGAAAGAAGCAAAATAGAAGGCAACGAGATCCCTTTCTTTATTGTCAGAGACAGCATGTTTCTGCACAGTCCCCGCCCCGCACCTGCATGTTAACTGTGATCAAAGGTCAAGGAAACAGACTGGACCGTGGGTCTCAGGGGGTCAGGGTCAGGTTCAGAAGGAGCCTCGGCTTAAATCCGCAGTCTCAGACTCGTGTCAGTTTCACCCATCCTCATGCTCACACTCATTTTAAGTGAGTGAATACCAGCAAAGTTGGTGGCAGGGGCCGTAAGCAATATGAATTCCCCTTTGGGTCAGCTGCCACTTCGGAGAATGACCTTGGGCAGGGACCCTCCCAAGAAGCAATGGGCCAAACGCCTAGGGTGCACCTTGTCCCCTTTGAATGGAAGAAAATACGACTGTGATTTCTGAGCTCGGACCTTGCTGTTGCTCGTTGGTTAGCATCCAGACTAGATCTGGGGTATGGGACTCCATCCTGGGTAGGAGATGTGGATACAGAGCTTAGGCTGGCCCCAGAGTGCTTCTCCATACCCATTTCAACGTGCGTACAGATCCTCCGAGGCTCCCTCCCTCCTGCCCTCTGTGAGTTGAGACTGGGAGAGGTGGGTCTGGCAGGTGGTGGGCTGCGGTGCTCCAGAGCAGAGAGGTGTCCAGCGGTGGTAGCTGTGGCGGCGGTGGCGGGCCATGCTGCAGGAGAGCACGGTGCTTTCCGCGGTGCTTGACAGAACCATGTTCCGTTTCCATCGTTCCACCACATGGTTAGATCAAGCACAAAGGAAAGCCCCGCGGCGACTGGTCAGAGTCAAGGTCAGGAAGCAGCGTCAGAGAGAGGACAGGAGCACTCAGAGGAAGCAGCGTGGAGAAGCGGAAGCCGGAGCAGGCCCCCACTGAGTGTGATTAGTACCAGGAGTGGGGTTCCACTGGCACGCTTCCGAAGACAGGAGCCCCACCACCCTTGAGCCCCAGCCCAGGGGAGACGCAGTAGGAAGGGAGAACAGGTGGAGACCATTGGATACCCATCCTTGGGAGCATCAGGGCAGACTGGGTCCTTCCCAGGTGACTTAAATAAGCCTTAGACATCTGTGGTCACATGACAGGCCTGAACAGACGGAATCTCAATGCTCCATTCTATGACACCATTTAATCTGAGAAGACATCAGACTCGGCAAAACATCTTTTGCATGCTTTGCAACCTACGGCTGATTCCAGTGCTGACTGGTTCCCTTATACTCTGTTCCTCCTGTGTCTTAAGGAGAGACAACCCACGTTGCCCAGTGGTCTACCAATGCCACCATGCTCCTCTTTAGGAGAAAGCCCCTTTTGGCGACCTACAATTTGGGAGTTTTATATATATCCCCCAAGGTCCTCAGAAACCCTCTGATGACCACCACTATGCCCTGATCATTTGTGGTACAGCAGAGGAAGAGGGCAGCATCAACACAACTACTTTCTGGACTGTCTGGCTGCCCAGGTGTGAGGGTAGCCAGCTTTTCTGTCCCTACCTACAATAGAGCAAGGGAAGTGCCCATGCACCTGCAACCTTGGGACTTCCTGTCACTTGGCACTGGGCTAAGGTGTATATCCCTTGAAGGGACTGGAGCCAGAGTCAGGAGACTAAGACTTTCCCTGCCTCAGTCCTGGCAATGTGTTTTGGGGACCGGATTCCCTGCCAAGATGACCCAAGACCTCAAGCGTGCACGGGTTGTCAGCTGTGAGGGACCATTTAAGAGTCCCTCCATGCCTCCGGATCTGGTCGTCCACCTTCTTAAGACCTCCCACCTCCCTGACCAGAGCCAGCCACTGTGATCTGGAGTCAACTCCATGTTGACACCCACTGAGGGCTGTGGGAACACTCTAGTTCTGGGAGTTTTGTAGTCACGTTTGATCAGGATCTCAGGACCAGAATAAGAACAATGCATCCATTTCCTGCACCAATCTCCTCACCCCAATCTTTTTTTTGACAAGCAGAGTGGACAGTGAGAGAGAGAGAGAGAAAGGTCTTCCTTTTCCGTTGGTTCACCCTCCAATGGCCGCCACGGCCGGCGCACTGTGGCCAGTGCACCCTGCTGATCCAAACCCAGGAGCCAGGTGCTTCTCCTGGTCTCCCATGCGGGTGCAGGGCCCAAGGACTTGGGCCATCCTCCACTGCACTCCCGGGCTCTTTCTCTTTGGTTTTCCTCTACAAAAGGACATGGAGGGACTTGGTATCAAGCATCCTGGGGCTGCTGTGGTGGTGCAGTGGGTTAAGCTGCTGCTTGCAGTGCCCACATACCACATGAGCACCGGTTTGAGTCCCAGCTGCTCCACTTCTGATCCAGCTCCCTGCTAATGCACCTGGGAAAACAGCGGAAGCCGGCCCTAGTGCTTGTGCCCCTCCCACCCACCTGGGAGACCCAGATGGAGATCCAGGCTCCTGGCTTTGGCTTGCCCAGCCCTGGCCATTGCAACCATTTGGGGAGTGAACCAGAGGATGGAATCTCTCTAACTCTGCCTTTCAAATAAATATATAAATCTTAAATAATAATAAAAAAAAGAATCTTTACACCATGTCCCAAATCCAAGATTTTAGATCTTGCCCTCAAAATCACATTTTATACCTTGGATATGACTTCACCACTGGGTGCCCCTCAGTTTCTTTATCCCTAGAATGGACTGAATAATTTCTGGTGGCTCAGAGTCTGCAGCTCCCTGAGAGACGCCTTGCTGTTTGCCATTTTAGGGAACACTGCGTCACCACCCTCTGTACTTTCCAGCATATGAGTTGCTTCTCACACAAAGTGGGAGGCGTGAGGAAGACACACGGCCTCCTGCCCTGTCAAGCGCTCCCTGGGGATGAGCCCGGGGTCCCAGGCAGCCAGATGGTGCCTTTCCAGGAGGACGCAATTTGACGGTCAGATCACCCGAACCCACAGCACCCACCCCTACACTGATCTTTCTGCCCAGGGCGGCGGATGCAGCTGACAGAGAGAGGAAGACACAAAGCAGCTGGGAGAGCAGACGCCCTGCCTAAGGAGAGGCTTTGCAAGGTGCAGGAGCAGCCCTCAAATTGGCTCCTAATTACATCAGCTGTCTTTTCAATGGGGGTGCTTTTAGGGGAGAGTCGAGCGCAGAGCTATTATCTGTCAGATCCAGTGTGTGTCACCTGCCCCCCCTTTCTCCTGGAGCTTCCTGGAAATGCACAGCTTCCAATCTTTGGCTTCTGTATCCCCTCAAGGTCTGGGCCGGTGTTTCTCCAAGCTGAGGCCCCTGGAGCTCAGCAGTTCTTGCTGTCTCCTGTCTCTTTTCTCTGCAGCTACACAACAGGACAGCCTGGAGAACACTGTACACCAGGCTCATTTCAGCTCTAAATGTCTCCACCTTGGAGGAATAGGCATTCTGATAAGGTATCTACCTTACAGAAACATGGTATTCTAGACAGGGTCAATCTAAAAACCCTACTACCTCTAATTTCTGTTTCTTTTCTTTTTTCTTGTTTAACTTGCAACCACTTCCATCCCACTTTTAACAAAAAGCAGCCAGGACTCCGCAAATGCAAAGTAGGTAGATAAATAGTAGATAAGCAGGTGGATGGGCGGTCGGTAGGAAGGCACAGGGCTGGAGTGAGAACTAAGCTCTACTGTTCTCTGTACACTTTCTATTTTCTCTTTCTCCTACTTAGATCTTTCTGCACCTGCCACATCCACTTGGCCACACAGCCTCTTGGCCCAGCCCACAGCGATTCTTAAGCCGCCGCCAAAATGGTGTTCCTGGGACATACCAGTCCCTAGACCCTGGGCTGAGTCTCTCCGCCCTGCCACCTGGGGCCTTTGTATCAATCTGGGGCCCCAGACACTGACAAGACAGTCATGGGAGAACAGGGCTGGGGGTAATGCAGCGTGTCCGGCTCTCCTCTGACCCTCACTGCCCTCTTTGGGGATACCACTGATCGGCGGCTGAGTTAGTTCTGCCCAGGACAGAAAGGGATGGCAGGAGAAGGAGGGAGGCTTATGACAGCCGCGAGAGGCCCAGCTGAACCTCAGGTGACAGCTCCAGACGGGGAGGAGACCTGCTTCCCAGAGATGCTGCCAGGTTTAGGAAGGAAATAAGGAAAGCGTGTGCGGCTGCAGGTGGACCTCCTTCTCTACTGGTTGCTGCACTGTGTCGCTGAGGGAGGGCTGGGTCCTGCCGCCCGTTTGCGGGCTTGTGACCTTGGGGTGACCTTCACCTCTGCACCCTTGGCTCTCTCTGCTGTAGAATGGGGGATGTCTGCTGCTGACCCCACAGGACTCCTGGAAGCAGCAGCTCAAACCAAAAGCGTTTAGCATAGCAATCATAGGTGAGAAAGAACTCTCATGGCTGACATTTAGGGAAGACAAATCGGGACCAGAAGATCACGCCAGGAGCAGAGGTCTGCTGGTAGTCTTCCCCAGTGACCGATCCCCTTGTCAGCCCTCTCCCCAGGAAACTTTACTGGCTTCAGACGCTCTGGGGTAGGTGCAGAAGCCTCGTTTTTGCTGAGACGCAGAACGTGAGGGTTGCCTCCAACCCGTCTCAGTCTTTCATGCTGCCCATCTCTTGTTACTGGGGGCACCTTGTGACTTGATGTTTTCAAGCAGAAAGGGACACAAACGACAGTGATTTGTAACTGCCTGTTCGGGTAGCTGGTAGGTCAAGGAGAATTGCTTCTTTGTCCAGGATGAGCTGAGAATTCCACTGCCACCCCACCTCCACGCCCTGTCCTTCCTGGGTGCAGGGGGGAGGGAAGGCCCTAGACAGAGTGTGGGGGTACCAGAACAAGGCTTTGTGTCTCCCCAGGCTCAACTCTTGGCTGTTTTCTCCGTCACCAGTGTGCAGCATGCTGGGGTAGAGAAGAGAGCTGGCCACAGTGGTGGGGAATCCCGTAACACCACATGGCTAAACAGCTGCACCGAAGTGTGTCTCAGAGGGGAGTGTGGTGGGGCCCCCAAGATGGCACGCTGCCTGCAGACTGGCATGGCTACACTGATTTCTGTATCTGCCACTTGGAGATTATGCTTTGGAAACTAAAGAGGGATATTGTAGCCTCCGTGGGGCACAGGTGTGAAGACAGCCCCTCCCTGCTTCCATTTAGCTCTGGAGCCAGGCTGCTGCACGGGTAACCCACCACCCCCGCCCCCTCCCCCACGCTTTTATTGTGTGTGTTTTATTTTAAATCCATAAGGTAATTGGTTTTCTGCAGGGCTAACTGAATTTCCCCAATTTAATTTGCAAAGATGCTCCCCAGGAGCCATTGCAGCGCCTGCCGTCGTCCAGATTGGATTACGGGCCTCTCCGGGGCTGCTGTATTCTGAGTCAGAAAGTGGGGCCCAGCCCCCGTAACCTGATTACCTGAGCAGCGGAACTTCTTGCTCTTGATCTGGCTGATGCGCTTGTTGGCTAGCCGGCGCGGGCTGCTGCAGCGGGCCCCGCTCGTCTCGATGGGGTTGTCCTGGAGGTAGTCAGCCAGCCACTTCAAGTGACAGTCACACACGAAGGGGTTCTGGGCTAAGTGGCTGCAAGACGGATGGGGCTGTTCATGCGGGGTGCCCTGTGGTGGCTTGCTCCATCGCCGCCCTCTGCACCCTCCCCCCACCCGGAGGCTGGAGAGGTGCTACTTTCAGACGGGACTCCAAGAGGGCACCCAAGACAGTCACAGCTGCAGAAAGCATCTGGTGTGGGGAAGTCTGTCTCCCAGCTCTCTCCACTGGGGCCGGACCCACCACCGATTGCCTCGACTCTCACTCTGCCTGTTCTGATGGGCAAAGCACGACTGGAGCTTTGAGTTTACACTTAGGGTAGAATGCATTTTATTTCTCCAAGCTCGGTGATCCCAGGCACATAATGCAGCTGGCACGGCGACTGGCATATGGTGGGTGTTCCATATATAGTAGCGGGTACCGCTCTTATTACCCTCGTCATCATGACAGCACCGGGGGTCTTGCTTCCCTTGGCTCAGTAAGAAAAACTCTGTGAAGCCCTGAATACAGTGCTTGGCACGTGATCAGCGCTCAACACACAGCGGCTGCTCTCACTGTACATCGGTTCCTGTCTCTGGCCATGGGGGCAGGAAGTCAGTGCCATATCACTCACGAGGTCTCTGATTCCCCTGGACTCACAAGGATCCTAGGGCTAAGGGCCTAGGCTGGGGCTGGGGCCGGGGCCAAGCCCCAGGCTGGAGCATCAGAAACATGGGCTGAGATCAGTATTCAGATGTCATCGATTTAGCTGCAATATTTATGAACATCTGCAGTGCCGGGGAGTGAGCGCAGAGTTCCCGGGGAGGGAGGGGAACTAGTCCAGAGGTGCCCACATCTCAGAGTTGGTTCTGCAGGGTGGGGGCTGGTGAGGCTTGAGTTCCCAGCAGAGCTGGAGCTTACTGAGAAGGCAGGGGCTGCTGTGGTTACAGCTGTAGCACAGACGCTCCTCTGCAGGGATTCAAATCCTGCTTCTAACTAACTGTGTGATCCTGAATAAGTTACTTAACTTCTCTGTGCCTTGGCCTCCTCACATAGAAATTGGGAGTAATCATAGCACCTGCTTCCTGGGGTTGTTACAAGGCTTAAAGACTTGAAGAGAGGGCTAGACTGCCCAAATGCTCGGTGCTGATGAGCTGGGCTATTTCTGTTCTCTCATCTCACCCCATAGGCTGGGCTCATTTTGTTCTCACTTTGGCTGCTCCCCAGGACTGGGTATTTGGGGCCTCCTGCAGCCTGGGTCCCCTACTCACAGCGTCTGGATGGACTGCAGAGGAGCGAAGAGTCCCTTGCTGATGGTCTGCAGCTTGTTGTCATACAGGGAGAGCAGGTTGAGGTTCTGCAGGTCCTGAAATGTGTTCACCCGCAGGCAGTTGATCTTGTTGGCATTGAGGAGGCTGCAGGCAGAACAGAGTCCAGTGATTCACAACTCCTGGTCACTCCCAGGGGAGCAAGGGCTGCCCCTGCAGGTGATGCACTGCCAGCTTCCAGGGCTCAGCCCTGCTGTCTTCAGCTACTGCTGCAGCACAGAGGGAGTGCTGCTGGCATTCCCGGAGCCACTGAAACCCCGAACACATCTGAGCACTCACACACGCCGTCACCATGGACACTGTGTAGCACACTGTCCTCACTGCACCCCACAACCTCAGAGGAAGACCTGAAATGCTACCCCATGTGTTTCACGTCCTGCTTTACAATTCAGACTCTCCAGAAATAGAGAAGAAAAAAAAATCTTTTGCCACAATTGTTTTAAAGCTTGGGTTGATTGACTAGGGTGCAATTTTGATTTAGAAAATTACTTAGAGTTTTCTGGATCAGTGATCTCAATGGAAATCTGGTAAGTCCTTCTCCCGGAGAAAAAAATGCATTCATGCCCAGGCAGGTGCACACACACACACACACATCTGCATACACTATGCATGCACACATGATGTATCTTACACACATAAACAAGCATGTGTGTACACAGATTCTATTTCTTACACGTACATGCTCAAAGCACACATATAGGCACATACATACACATATGTACACACATGCAACACATACAGATACTATCACATACCTACATGCACACAGATTCTACCTCCTGCATGCACACACATGCACACAAAGATTCTATTGCATTCATATACATATACACACATGGATGTTATCTCCAACCCCCAAACACATATGCACACACATATGTGAACAGTTTGTCTCTTATATGCACAGGTACATGCACACACATACATACAGATTCTCTTACATGCACATTTGCACATACATTCAACACTGATGCTATCTTACATATACACACACGTGTGTGCAGATTCTATCTCCAAATGTACACACCATAATACATCCTTTCACACTCACCAAGGCTCTCTTACACACATGTGCAGTTGCTATCTCCTACACACTTACACATATGTGCACACAGATTCTATCTCTTGCGTGCACATAGATAAGACACAGCGATGCGTGACGACCTGACTTCCGCTCCTTCCTGCAGCCTCGTGCTGACCCCGTCCTACCTCACTCTGTCCTTCATTTCCACCTGCTGCCTTTTGTTTCTCAAACACACTCCCAGAGTATCTGGCTGGGAAGCGTCGCTTTACGCCTACCCAGCAAATGGCATCTCCTCCCGGAGGCCCACTCTGACCCCCTCGCCTCCAGGAGGACTCCCTCCCCCACAACTGGCTCTCACTGCCCCGTTTACCTGTTTATTTCCTTCCTGGCACTGATCTCAATCTGTGACTGCAGGATACTTGTTCACTTGTTTATCACTTGCCTCCCGCACAAGACCGTAGCTCTATGATGGCAGAAATGACATCTATTTTGTAATTCCCTTTATTCCTAGGGCTTATTTTCAGAGAGGAAGTGAGGGAGGAGGGAGGGGAGGGAGGGAGGGAGGGAGAGAGAAGGAAAGAGACAAAGAGCGGGCACTCCTTTCTTCTGGTTCACTCCCCGAATGCGTGCAACAGCTAAGGCTGCACTGGGATTGCTGGGAGCTGGCAACTCAATCCAGGTCTCCCCTGGAGGTGGCCGGGACCCGGTCACTTGAGCCATCACCTGTGGCCCCCAGGGTCTGGAGTCCAGAGCGAGCAGGAGCTGGGAATCGAGTCCAGGCACTCTACTGTGGGACGTGGTGTCTTAACCGCTGGGCCACATTTCTATCCGTTAGCGCTTGTTCTTTATTAAGACATATACTGCACCCCATGTACAACTCCGGGGCTCTCACGCCTCTGAGGCAGCACTGAGCCCCACAGCGGGTCTCCCAACCCAGTGGGGAGCTGTTCTGCCAAGCCCGAAACCCTGGCCTGGCACAGGGGATGCTGTGAGGGCTACAGGAGCATTTCCCACAGTACAGCTGCTAAGTCCACAAGTGTGAGTGCCAAAATTTCCTTTAAGATCCTGGTTTGGGCCGGCACCGCGGCTCACTAGGCTAATGCTCCGCCTTGCAGCGCCGGCACACCGGGTTCTAGTCCCATTTGGGGTGCTGGATTCTGTCCCGGTTGCCCCTCTTCCAGGCCAGCTCTCTGCTGTGGCCCAGGAGTGCAGTGGAGGATGGCCCAAGTACTTGGGCCCTGCACCCCATGGGAGACCAGGAGAAGTACCTGGCTCCTGCCATCGGATCAGGGTGGTGTGCCGGCCACGGCGGCCATTGGAGGGTGAACCAGCAGCAAAGGAAGACCTTTGTCTGTCTCTCTCACTGACCACTCTGCCTGTCAAAAAATAAAAAAAAAATCCTGGTCTTGCGAGTCGTGCCCTTGAAACAAACTGGAAACCACTTCTCACTCCGTCTTGAAGGAAGGTCGAGGGAGGAGGAGGAGACTGAACAAACCAGTAAACATGTTCAGCGTTTACAACTCCACGACTTTCAAGCCTGGCTCCGAGCTTCCCTGGTGAGGAATGAGTCACAAGTTCGAAATGGAGTCTTGTGATACCAGGAGCAGGGGGCCCTTTCGTGGGCAGTGGTGAGGCTGCCCGGTTCTCAATCACCCATGCCACCCCTCCTTGCGGCAGGCCCTGCCTTCCCCAGCGGTCCCCCCAGGCACCCCACATGCAGGCAGACAGCTGCTGCAGCGACAAGCAGAAGAACTGCCTGTATAATCTGGCTAATCACAGGCGCGGTCCCCAGGGCCCACCCAGATGTCCTCCCGCCTTGCAGCGGAGAGAAGCTAGAATGCTGCTGCACTTCCCCAAGTGCTTTCCAGACACACAGCTGTTCTCGCCGTAGCCTAGGTGGCTGCAAAGAACCCGCCTTGCAAGGTACAGGTGCGCAAACTGAGGCTGCGAGTCTGACAGGCTTGCTCCAGGTCACGTGTTTCCAGGGAGCGTGCTGGAAGGAGGTCTCCAGGGGGCCTTACTTCTTCTTTTCCAATGCCTCCCCTGCCCCGCTCATCTGTGTGTCCCCTTGGCAGCATTTCCCCCAACAATTTCCTGCGCTTTGTGTATCAGCCTACAGCCAAGGTCTATTTAATCACACGCTATATGTGGGGCGGGGTGGGGGGCATTCACAGAAGAACTCTATGGAGCACAGACACACAAAAATGCAAGAGGACCCACTTGGGCTTAGTAATCAGGTTCAGAATGAGTGCCTGCCCCCCACCCCCCCATTTCTGTTTTCTCCTGAAAAAAAAAAAAATTCAGACACTCTGACTAGTACTGGGCGCACTGGGGGTAGCCATGGAGTGGCTGTCCCCTTTAGATAGGATGTACACTCTGCTTGCCAGTCTACACTACTCTCTAACTTTCTTGCCAGAGTAGGGATTTAGATTTGAGATGCTAGTACAGATTCATAAGCCCAATTTCAGTCCCTTGTTCTGGGGGGCAGGGAATGTTACACTCTTGGCAAGGAGGATGGCCACGGGGAAAGCAAAGTGGCCCCTCCAACCTGCTCTGGAAAGAGTATCCAAACTGAGGGTATCCGGGCAGCCCCTCTGTAGGCTTCCTTTCCCCATCCAGATGCCTCTCTGTTCCCTGTGGCGCCTAGATCTCAGCATGGGATGTTATTTCAAAGAGGTGAGGCATCCACACAAGGCAGGCTGGCAGAATTACTCGGCACAGATAGCACAAGGTGCAGAGCGCGTGGCGCAGGCAGCAGCAGAAAACACAGAAGGGCACAGTCTCCCGGTCACTCATCCTCTCTGAGGATGCTCGGCTCCCTCAGGAGCCGCACAGAGGTGCAGGTAGAGATAAAATTAAGCTGCTTATCCAGAATTAGATGCCGGGGACAGGCTGGCTAGCCCCCGCATCAGCAAGATCTAACAGCCTGTCCCTTTGCCCTCTCTGCCTTGGAAGGAGGCTTGGCAGCCACTCAGCTCAGTCCATCAAAGGAGCCATGAGCTATCTGCTATCCAGACAAGTGTTGGAGGGGAATTAAAAAAAAAAAGCACCATCTTAAGGAGAAAACAGAAAACAACTACAGGTTGACGATCCCTTATCTGCAGTGTGTGAGGCCAGCAATGTTTCAGATTTTGGACTTTTTTCAGATTTCAGAATATTTGCATATACATAATGAGATATCTTGGGGAGGGGGACCCACGTCCAAACACAAAAATGCATTTATGCTTCCTACATGCCTTATCCACGTAGCCTGAAGCAGGCAATTGTATACAATATTTTTTAGTATACCTTGGTGTAGATTACCACCTGTCACATGAGGTCAGGTAGAATTTTCCACTTGCACGTGATGTCAAGGATCGTAAAGTTTCAGATTCTGAAACATTTTGGGTTTTGCATTAGGGTGCTCACCCTGTATGTGCAGTGAGCTTAGCAGTCCCAGGAATTATGCACATGGGCTTCTGTCGCGGACGGGAGGGACCCGTCTCCCCTCTGGGAATGCAGGCACTTCAGCTGCTGGATCTGCCCTGGGTCGCGCTCTTTGAGGAACAGAGGTGTGACTGTGGTATGACATGACATAGCCCCGCACCCAGCCGGGTTCCAAAGCACTCCCCAGGCACCGGCTTATGTGCTGCCATGAGGCATGATTGTTGTCATGTTTCTGATGAGGAACTGAAGTTCTGAGTGGTGATGGACCTGACCCAGGTCACCCATGTCAGGGACACTCCCGGCTGATGTCAAGGCTCATTGCTTAAGTACAACTAAACCCTATAATCCCCTCAGTGTCCATGTCTCTTAAGGCCCGACTAGCCCACCTGGGCACGCTTTAGCTGGACAAAGGTGTGGTTGGGTCAGGAAGACCCTGCAGAAGCATCAGAAGTCCCGCTGACTCTTAGCATGGAGAAGTCCTTCCTCGTGGGAAGGAGACTCAGCACCGGGTGCTTGCTGGACTACCAGTGCACAAAGCGCTGGGCTCTTCTGAGTGGCAGGCACCTGCTCAAACCAGGGCTCCCACTTTCGGGGCCCATTGTCCAAATGTCGATGTGGGAGCTGGTGTGCTCGGCTCCGTGTCCCCTTGCCTGGAATTTCTGCTGTACCCTGAGAGGCCAGAGGACAAGGATGAGGCAGACACAACAGCTTCCTTCACACAAGGTGGGACACTCTAGCTTGCCTCACTCTCCAGGGTGCCTGCGACTCACCCTGAAAACTCTGAAGCTCCAACTAGGCATCAGCCTAGTGTGCCAACAGATTCAATGAGTCAGGTGGTTGGGGGCATATGGTGTTCATAAACATTTCCCCAGAAGCAGATCCAACTATTTTCGGGGCCATCTGCTCCCACATCCACCCACCAAAGGAATCTTAGAGGTCATATAAATAAAAAAAGAAGAGGTTGAGATGATCCAGGGAGCAGCAGGGGCCACATGACCTCACAGGTAAAATGTGCTAAGCACTTCACATGGCTAGGCACTTGCCCAGCACCTTCCCAATCATAACTCATTTAATCGCCCACAGTCCTATGTGAATGGTACCTCCACCCGTGATGCCACTTCTGGGACTCAGGGAACTTCAAAAACTCAGCCCAAGGATCTGCAACCAGCAAGGGGTAGGGGAATATTTGGATCCAAAGTATGTCAGTCCAGAGCATCCATTCCCAGCCATCAGACTGCCCTGATGCTGTCTCTCACCAAGGGGCGGTGGGAGTGCTCACAGCAGGAGGTAGAGGCACCCTCTTTGTAGCCATTCCCTTCAACGTACTGATGATCTTACAAGAAAACAACACAAAGGAGCCACGCTCCTGCTGGAGGAAATTCAGGAGAGCGGCACATCTCAGAGTGGGAGAGTACATGCATCACCTTCTAAATTTATTTCCGTGTGCTAGTGCTAGGAGACACAGCGCCGCCCCCTCTTCTCGGAGCACTTGCGGCTCCTGCATATGATCCACGTCAAGAGCTATTAGCGCTCAGCCCATTGACTGCCCAATGCAACCACGCTGCTCCCAGAGAATCCCTTCCAGGGGCTATTTACTGCCTTCAGGAAAACCCAGGCAGGAAAGAGTCCCAAGGCTGGACTTCAGGGGGAACATGAACTACTCACAGGCTAGGCTAAGAAGGGATCAAGTGATGCAAGTCCTTCTCCCAGGGGGCCTGACTGCCCCGTCAGGGTAGTCGCAGCTGTTTTCACTAGCGTGAGCTTGCAGCTTCATCACTCAGGGTCCAGGTACATGGGGAGATGTTCTATAGGAGGAAACTAAAGTCCAGTCTGATCAGCCCACCATGCACAGCCTCCCTGCAAAGGCCAATGGGGTAGAAGACGAGGGAGGCTGCACAGCTGGCCACTGCTCTTGCTCACATCCATCCTCGGTGAGGATGCCCCCGGGGACTCCAAGGCCTTGGATACAGGGTTTGGAGAGAACAAACATCTGGGTCTAGGTGTAAGGATAGATTGTGTTAAAATCACCTTGGCAACTGTGGTGATTCTGCGCCCAGAGCGATCATGCTGCATGGCAGTTATATGCTCCACACCTGCCCGTGGGCCTGTGGAAGACCTGGTGGGACGACTCCTCCTACTGCTACGTTGTTTGTCTGGAAATGCCAAAGGCCTACTCTCCACTCTGGAGTGCAAGTTCTTCTCAGAAAATAGATGTCAAGAAAGAGTGTGTGGCCTTTCCAGCAAAGACCCTGGGAATAGGAGAAGGCCTAGGCTCCCGCCAAGAGGGATGCTCCTTGCACCTCTTTTTCCTAAAACGAGGCTGAAGAATCAATTTCTGTCTCACCAACACTCTGTTGCAGGTACTCGTATGTGGGAAGAAAAAGATGGCACCCACAGCCATCTGGCATCGCATATAGATTCTCCTCTAGCAGGAGAACAATTTTTAAAGAATTGGTTGTAACATCCTTGGTTATTTCCAAAATGGCTCTGGAAGTACTGGTCACCTTTGCACCTTGGTATAAACTACTAGGAGAGACCAGTTAGGGGAGGTCTTCAGGATCCTTGGTGAAGTGGCAGGTTAGAGTCAGCTCTCCGACACTACTACGTCTGCCGCCTCTTAATTTCTCTGGAATTAACCCTCTGCCATCCTGAATTTCCTTATCCATTCATTGTAGTAAGGACTATCCCTCACCTTACAAAGTTATGCTCTCAGTCTTCCCCCATGAAAGCTGGGCACTTGCTTTGAGCGCCAGCCACCCGCTGAGGCTGGAGCTGGGGAGCAACCTAGTGATGCCTGGTGCCAAGATGGAAGAATTCTGGTCCTGTGCAGAATCTTCTTTGTGCTTGTGAACAAGTGCACTGGACAACATAATACTAACCCCGCCCCCCCGCAAGAAGAAATAGGAAGAGCCCTTTGAGTCCCATCAAGGGGCAGATATCTCTTCCCTTCTCTCCTGATAGCGACCGCACTGCTTGTCACAGGCTGTGCGTTGTCATGGTGATTCCTGACGTCCATGCAGCCCCACAGTCAGGTTTGTCAGAAAAACAAGACCTCTTTCTACTCCAAAGGCCCAGGAAGACCCGGGGAATAGGGGGTAAGCAGTGGATCTTCCTAAGGGAATCAGAGGAAAGCTGAGATTCTGAGAGACCAGAGAGGGGAAGCTGTTTCCTGAGTGACCCCATCCACTGTGGCTCATTTTGTCCCTTCCCTCCCAGTACAGCTAGTAGGGTGGTCCTGTTGCTATCTGGTTGCCACCTGGTTGTGAATCTCCTTTAAGAAGGGTAAACCAGGCCGGCGCTGCGGCTCAATAGGCTAATCCTCCGCCTTGCAGCGCCGGCACACCAGGTTCTAGTCCCGGTTGGGGCGCCGGATTCTTTCCCAGTTGCCCCTCTTCCAGGCCAGCTCTCTGCTGAGGCCAGGGAAGGCAGTGGAGGATGGCCCAAGTGCTTGGGCCCTGCACCCCATGGGAGACCAGGAGAAGCACCTGGCTCCTGCCTTCAGATCAGCGCGGTGTACCGGCCACAGTGCGCCAGCCGTGGCGGCCACTGGAGGGTGAACCAACGGCAAAAGGAAGACCTTTCTCTCTGTCTCTCTCTCTCACTATCCACTCTGCCTGTCAAAAAAAGAAGGGTAAACCAAGGGCTGGTACTGTGGTGTAACAGGAAAAGCTGCCACCTGCAGTGCCAGCATCCCATATGGGCACTGGTTCAAGTCCGGGCTGCTCTGCTTCAATCCAGCTCTCTGCTATGGCCTGGAAAAGCAGTGGAGGATAGCCCAAACCCTTGGGCCCCTGCACCCACATGGGAGATCCAGAAGAAGCTCCTGGCTCCCGGCTTCAAATCGGCCCAGCTCCAGCCATTGCGGCCATTTGGGGAGTGAACCAATGGATGGAAGACCTCTCTCTCTGCCTCTAACTCTGCCTTTCAAATAAATAAATCTTAAAAAAAAAAAATGGTGAACCACTCTCTCCATGACCAAGCATGAAATGATTCCAGAATGTAAGTCTCCCTGGCAGCTTTCCTCAGGAAGCAGCAGGTGCACGGGGCGGGGAAGGCGCTACCACATCATCCCGCTTCTGCAGGAGGGCATTCTCGTCACCCCACCCTGCTGGGCCACTACAAACAAGAGGCTCTCACATAGGAAGGGCTCAGGGCACACACTAGTGGCTGATGACAACAAACCACAGAGCTCCAGCGAGACGGCAGCCCATAACAAGAAGAGGTGACTAACTGTTCCACAGCACCTTTCCCTTGGCTTAAGCCAGTGAGGTATTTCATTCTGCAAATCATAAAGCAGGCTCTGCAGATCTGCCTGTGACTGGGTCTAAAGAATTCTCTGGGAGAAAGGACTTTAGAGTCAGATCGCCCAGGTTCCAACACTGGCTCCGTCACTGACACGCTGAGCAACAATGGTCAAGTTCCTTAACCCTCAGTTTCCTCATCTGCAAAATAGGCTGTCAATAATAGCATTCTCTTTGCATTTTTGTAACGATTCAATGGCAGGATACATGTGCAATGGCTCAGCACTGGTCCTGAGACTATTCAGTAGTCAATCAATTTCAGCCGCTATTATTAGATACAATAGTAAGTGGTTCCTGTGGCACAGTGGGGAAAGTGAGCTACAGGGAGTGAAGTTTGTTCACTGCTCTATAATTGGCATGTTGCTTGGCAGACTTTACAGGCCTCAAATGGTCTTGTCTGCCTTCCAAGAAAATTGAACAACAGGTGCCTGGGTTCTCTGAACTTGTTCCAGTCTGGTTTGGTTTAAGACCTCCCAGAGCAGGTCTAAAAGCTTCCACCTCAACTGGCTGCCCTCTCTACTTGAGTGACTTTCCAGTGTGTGCCATGCAATCAGTGAGCACTAAGTGAGTGGTCTTTATCCCTCGGGGCAGTGGCAGGAGGAGCTGTGACAACGCAGCTTGCAGCTGCACAGAGGAGGAGATGGCAGCCCTGGGGACACACTGACCACTTTTCCAGCTCTAGGGAGTACAGACCTCTGCGGTATGAGGCGAGGGACATGGGAGTTTGCTGGCTGGCTGCCCACAAAGGACCACCATCTCCGCAGATGTCCTAGGAGCCCATGACCCTGGGTGGGCAGGGGAAGGGAAGGGAGCAGCCCCATTGGCTCTGGGCCTCCAGCGAGGAGGATAGAGTGTGTGTGAGATGAGGACAGGTTATTTCTCTGGTCATTTAGCTGCTTCCATCTCTGGATTTGGGATACGTGCTCCCCGATAAGCCCTGTTCCAACCTTGGGTTTTGAGATGTCTCTGGATGGGATATTTCAGCTCTAATCACACTTCCTGCTATCCAAATGGGCACTCAGTCCCCTTCCTGGTGCCTGTGTTAAGCAGGGAAGATGGTAGACTGCTGTGCATCCCCTCCAGAGACACATTGTGCTGGGCATAAAAAGGAGTGCAGGCATATATGATACAGACTGCGGGAAGTGAGCCTTTACGCTACAGGGAGACCTGTTATCCACTTCCAAACTCCTGATGACAGAAGCTATGTCTGAGGTTTAGTATGAGAACCCTCTAACCTTCTAACTATGCCGGGAGGGCTTATAGAAACCATCGACAGCATCAGCAAAGTGGACAGTAGGCAGATTTGTCCCAGAGGGAATGGGAGGGATTTCTGCACCAGCTAAGTGGAGGCTGTGTTTAGCGCGGCCGGGTTCCTTCAAACGCTAAGATTTTAGAGCTTAGACTAAAGAAGGTAACCCTCGTGAGGCTTCAGAGGACAGGGGACCAGATGTAGGTGCATCTCCCAGGACTGCCAAAGCTTGTCCAAATAGTCTCATGTGCTGTAGTGATGGAGAAACTCTGAGACACTGTACTGTTCATGTTGGCCACCTGCCCAGACAATCTCCCATGCTGGAGGGGGCGTGTCTGGGGGGAAGACTGAGAAATTCTGAGAAACAGAGAGGGCAGAGGGCAGGACAAGCAACCACAGCCTTCCCTGTTGCTACTGACAGCTCTGCAAAGGCCAGAAAGGCACTGTCCGGCACACAGCACTGCCTGGTGATCTGCCAAGAACCCGAGAGAAGAAAGAAGAAGCAAGACACAAACCTCTCACAGCAAGGCTCAGAGTCCAAGGGGGAGCAAATCACCCAGACTTGTATTCTAATCAGAACCTTCTTATCTGAGCGTCTCCATTCTAACGGGGAGAAATCCAATCCACAGTGGGCTGAACGCGGAATGGGATCTAATCAGAACCTGCTTTCCAACTGCTGGGCAGCAGGTCAAAACCCAGTGACAGTGACTCGAGGCCTGAAGGAAAGTCAGTCTGTGCAGAGTTGTGTCAACTCCTGGTCTCGATGCGGGGACAGGTGCTACTCACTTCCATCTGCTCAAAATGGCGACTCAACCAGCCTTGCCCTTCCCAGTCCATGCCACGTTCTATGAGTTTTGTTAGCCTCATGACTGCTGTCAGCTTGGAGCTGGGACACATTTCTTCTGAAAATTCGCATTTGTAGAATCTTTAAGTGCTAGGCACTTTGATCTACATCTATATTTCCCCCATATCTAAACGCACAGATTGTAATGGGAGATCCCCAGCAGCCTGCCGAGCTATAGCGCCCCAAGCCGACTTGAAGGAGGACACTGCTGGTGCTCTGCTCTCAGGGGACCGATATCCCCAGTGGCCAGCCTCGCCGTGGTAGTTATGACTTACGGTTTCCCTGCTGTAAGCAAAGAGCACTCTCTGTGAGACACCCAGCTCTCCGCAGAGCCCTGCTGCATGATCCTAACAAACAGCCCCAATGGGTGGCTCTGTGAGCATGAAATGCCCACACGGAGACACACAGAACAAGACCAGTGGAGAGACAGAGACATGAGATGCTGAGAAAGAATCTTTCTCCCTCTCTCTCTTGCTTTCACCTTCAATGGACAAACCTGACTACTGCTAGGGCAGATCTGCTGCCCGGAGACTTGCTGAAGCGTCTCATCCCAGCATTATTCTGCTGTCCTAGGGGAAGGTCTTAGTGGATAAGGCCAGAGTAGGGAGTGAAGTGCTGAGGTGGGAAGGGCTGGAGGAAAAGTCTCACTTCCTCCTCCTTGCAGAGTTCTTGGGCGTCAACCACGCAAGACACGTTGCCACATTTCTCTCTCCAGGCCCGTTCCTACGCCTCCCACCTGCTAGACTCTCTGGCCTGCAAACTCATACTGCTCAGGGGAGGCAGGGAGGCCCTGAGCCTCTTCCTAGCTGTCTGTGACCTGGAGGCGATTTTAAAAAGATACATGCACACACACACATGCATCTGTGCTCAGACCCACACGTGTGTGCAGACACAACCTTTTTGAGTCCGAGGCCAGGAGGCTCCTGAACCACCTGGCCACGTCAGCTCTACTCCTGTTGTGCTGTGTGCTGAGCGTGAGTCACTTCCCCCTCTGCGATAGGGTATTCCCACTGCAAGATCAGCTCCTGCCCCCAAGAGGAATCATAGCGGTCACGGAGCAGAGAGGCACACGCATCTGCACCCACGCAGCCACACAGCCACACAGTCACAGAACGTGCCTGGGGCTGCCCCAGCCACGCAGCCACACCCCACAG
The DNA here is from genome assembly GCF_051225735.1 of Oryctolagus cuniculus. NCBI lineage: Eukaryota > Metazoa > Chordata > Mammalia > Lagomorpha > Leporidae > Oryctolagus > Oryctolagus cuniculus. The sequence goes on from NC_142872.1 coordinate 57,047,706, forward strand.
ACGATTCTCTCCCAACCATAAAGGCTTCAAGTACAGTATCGGCGAAATTCCTTTCCTTCCTTCTCCACATCAGACTTCAATTATCTTCTTCAAACATTTAAGCTCAAATGACCAGAATGAAATACATGCAAATAAATCATCCTTTCACTTAAATAAACACTTCCTCCCTCAGCCAGCTCTTACCTAGAAAGAGTCACCTCGGTGACCGATTTCCTCTCTTCCTTTATCTCACCCCCACCCCTGCCTGCTTCAAGGTCACGCGCCCATCAGCAGCTCGGCCTCACCTTGGCCTCGGTGGCGGTGGTGGCGGTGGCGTTGGGACTGGGTGTGACAATGTCTTCCTCCTCTAAATTCTTAGCACACCCTGCAAGATTCCTCCTCTTGAAGGGTTCCTCACTTCCCTGGTTTCCAGCCCAAACCCATGGTTAGTGACTCACACCTGGGCCATAGTTCTGGATTGGCTCACTCAGGTTTGTGCACATTGACCTTGGCTTCCTACTGGCAACTCCCCAGCTCCCCGTCCACCCAAAAGCAGCAATGGAGGTGAGGTACACACAGCTCCCATTCTTCTCCCCCCTTGTGGTGTGCATGAAGTCTAAAGAACTCTCCAGAGCAGGGCTCAAGCCTGCCGCGGGGCCCCAGAAAGGCAAACGCATCAGGATTCCTACTCACAGCAGCTGCAGGGACACCAGCCCATCAAACAGGCCCTTGGCAATCTCGGTGATCTTGTTCCCATAGAGCACCCTGCAAGAGAGCAGAGACGGCAGTCACCGCGACGTGAGGCCAGTAGAGCCCCTCACACAGGAGTGCTCGGGGTGGGGGGGAGGCAGGATCTCAGGACACCTCCTGCCTGGGGCCCCTCATTTTCCCTGCCGCTTCTCAGCCCGGCGGGGGAGGTCCGCGTGGCCAGGGCCATGCTGCCGGGAGCAGAGCAGCGATGGGCTCCGTCCTGCTTCGCTCCCAGGCTGCCTTGCCCAGTAAATCTCTCCCAACAGGAAAACGCAGTCCCTTTGTGGTGTCTCCCTCAGCCTCTAACGTGACTCACACCCTGGCAGTAAATCCGCCGTGTGGGAGGCCGCCGGCCCTGTGTCTTCAATGGGTATTGATTAGGTAGAGCGCAGCCTATAGAACGTTTCCTTTTAATATCCCGTTGCATCCTAGGAATTCCTGAGCTGACTTCTTTAATCATCCACCCAGACAGAGCTTTGGGTATCTGGGGCCATCTTCAGACGGCTTAGGGACCATACAGCCAGGCCTGGATCACTCAGGACAGACAAGGGAGCGTGCTGGTCTCAGAGTGATGGCAGCTGTGACTTCCTGTTTACTTTTCCTACTTTTTGAGTTTCAGGAACCCGGAACCCTTTGGCCCCTCTGTCTTTCAGGGCTGCGGTGTCCCTCACACCGCTGTTTCTCTAATGTGCAGTGACTTATGAAGCCTGGGGTAGGAATCTCCCGGGGCTCCCTCTGCAGCCCAGCACGCGGCGGGTCTCTGTGCCGGGTCCTTGCTCATCCTCAGCACGGCTGGCCTCTCACTGCTCCCTTCCACAGCACAGGGTCTGTGTCGCTAGGGTCCAGCCTCCTCTGCTCCTCCGTGGCTGAGGGAACCCAGGTGAGGAGGATGTGGTACAAATCCCATCTCAGGTCCTGATGTGCAGGGAACGAATGCAATACGCAGTCCCCACCCAGATCGTGAGGAGGCAAAATATTAGGAGGAAGAAATGGCAAATGGGAGCCATAAACCAAACCCCCCGTTTTCCAGACGCCACCAGGAGGGAGAGTGAGCGTCTCGCTCAGCCTGCGGCTGTGTTTCATTAATGTTTCAACAAATTAATGACTAAATAAAAGTCAGCGTGATGGCTCAGGCACACATTTGTAATTCATATTAATGTCCCACTGTTCACTGTGCCAAGTGTAGTCATGTCACTGCTCACCTTCTGCAGTGAGTGGCAGGAGCTGGAAGGGACAGCGGAGCTGGGGGCTGGGGGCAGCGGGGTCCTCATGCACCTGCGAAGCCTCAGGACAGGACATCCCAGGCCAGGTGGGCCACAAGCACCCTCCGGCAGGCTCCCATGGGCTGAGGCGCACCTGCCTGGGGGCACACACACCTAGAGTCCCATCTAAGACCTGAGGTGGACTACCCGGGCCAGGCTGGGAGAAAGCGGGCCAGGCAAGGGCGGCTTCTACATATTTCAGTTAAAGTTCTTCCTATTGGTGACCCTGTTTTAATCTCTTCATAGCACCCACCTCTCTGTCAGTGCTACGCATCACTCATATATGTAGTGTTAATTGTTATGTCCCCTGCTTTCTTCCATCCCAGTTCCCTTGAATGCAGGCCCCTGGTGACACCGAAGGGCCCATTCATTCATGGCTGTGTGGCGTTCAGAACACAAGGCCAGGGTCTGCACAATAAGTATTTGTTGAATGAATGAGTGAGTGAATGAACAGGAATGGGATGAAGGCTCGGCACCCCTTCACTGGGGTCACCCCGGAGCTGGGATTGGGTGTTTATGTCCAACAGCAAGCTCCACGGGGCCGGTCTGTGCAGTTCACTGCCACCTTGGAGTCTGATCTGCTGCTCAGTACATAGTAGGTGTCGGCTAAACAGATGAAGAAATGAACGGGGGTGAAGGCCACTCCACTTAACAGCGCCCAAACAACATTTCAGAATCGGTTAGTGGCATGTCAATTTCACGCTTGGCAACCGAGCTTGAGTTCCCTTTCCTGCAAGGCAGGAAGCTTCTCAGTGCCCTCAGACTGCTGCTCCCAAGTCCGGGCTGGAGAAAGCCAGGCCCAGGGAGTGGGGAGGAGGGGCGGGAGAGAGGATCCTGGCAGCAGACGGCCCCTCTCCCTCCTCCTCCGGGATCTGCAGGACAATAAGCAGACACTAATCTCACATACAGTCCTGTCTTTGATATCCCAGCCAGATGTTCTATTCGATAAATGAAACTAATTTACTCTGCAAGCAGCAGGCAGCAGCTGAATCCAAGGCTTCCCTAGTCTCAGCCCCTCCCAGGGGGACGGACTGGGGTGGGGTAAGGGTGCATTTTGTTACCTGTTCACTCATAACGTAGGCAAACAGGTTGCAAAGAGATGCAAAATACACCCAGCTTCCCTCAGAGCAGCCTAGCTGGTGCTGGGGGCCTGGAAGGGTTAGTACGAGATGCTGTCAATACTGCCAGCCAATGAAATCTTTGTTAGATGTTATATTACAGCGTCCACAGCATGGACTACAAGAGTGTGGGTTCTGAACCCGGACAGCTTGTTTTTTTTTTTTTTTTTTTTTTTTTTTTTTTTTTTTTTTTTTGTATCATAATTATACATCAAACACAGTTTGACATGCCAGGGATACAGTCATCAACAAGACAGATGCAAATCCTGTCATGGGGCAGGTGTTTAGCCCAGTGGTTAAGGCGCTGGTTAAATGCTCACATCCCACATGAGGAGTGGGGTTCAACTCCTGCCTGCGGCTCCCAACACCAGCTTTCTATTCACGCAGACTCAGAGCAGCAGGAGTGACAGCTCCACTAGTCAGATTCCTGCCACCCATATGCGAGACCTGGACTGAGTTCCTGACTCCTGACTTCAGTCTCTGCCCAGCTATGGCTGTTGTGGGCATTTGCAGAGTGAACTAGCAAATGGGAGTTCTCACTCTGTCTCTCAAATAATGTAAAACAACAACAACAAAACAAAAACAAACAAAACCACAAACCAACAAACCAAAAAAAAAAAAATCCTGCCTTTGTGGAGCGTATGTTACCCAATCTCTTCAACTGTCAAAGAGAGAGGACTATAGACTTTATATTTAAGGTTGCTGTGAGACTTCAATCCTTAAGATTCATAGATGAGTCCCTGGTATACAGTGAGCGCTCATTAAGGGCTGCTACTGTTATTACTCTAAGCATGAGTATCATTGGCTATGTTAGGGAGGAAATGTACTGCAGTCCCTCTTGTGGACGGGAAGCCCAAGTGACCTCCCCAGGCCACACAGGGAGTCTGATGGAATACAACCCCACAGCTTCCTGCCCCTGTGGGTCTTGGATCCCCTGGGGGTGGATCCAAGTGGGACACCCAAGGGTTTCCCAACCCAGGAGAGCAAGGGCCACGGGATACTCATTCAGACCAATGGCTACAAGGTGGGTCCAGAGAAAATCCCTGAAAAACTCAGTGCAGGGAAATCAGTGCCTCCCTCCACAAGGCCACACAGATGGGGTGAGAAGAAATGGGCGCCTTGTAATAAAAGCGCATTGCAATTCTCTCCCGGCATTCTCCCTGGAGGGGGCGCTGCTGCGCTGTGCAGGGTAGGAGGGGGCAGCGAGGTGAGTGTGCAAGAAGCATTCGAATTAGACGCCAATAACTGGGAAAGCTGCTGGGCACTTAATCAATAAAAATAATGCATTTGGGTTGTAGAAATATTCCCCAAGATCAATTTCCCTGGGAGAAATATTTGTTTCCTTTACCAGGTTGCCACAAGTGCGTAAGGGAACATAAAGCCTTGATAAAGACCTCGGAGAAATGCGGACATGGTACTTTCCCACCCCCGCCCCACCCCCCCCAGTCTGGCCCCACTTACAGCGACGTGAGTGACTTCAGGCCCTGGAAGGCATCTGGCGCGATGTCCGATATCTGATTCTTGCTGATGTCTCTGCAAAGATGAACGGGCAAGGCTGAGAACACGGCGCAACGGCGTGATAACAATCATTGCTGCATGCAAGCCAGGCGCCCCAGGCGTGCAGAAGGCTAAGGATTAATTAACAGATCAACCAATGTGTTCCTACGGCACGAGAAGAAGCTGAAAGAGGCTTTGGTTCCACTGCCCTGTGAGGAAGGAGCCTACGCCCGCATGGCTACTCACCCATGGCACCTCAGCTTGGCCGTAAGACCACGGACACACAAGCTTGACTGTGTGGGTGGAAAAAGCATGTCCAGTCAACTTGGGCTCTCTCTTGGGTCTTATTACCCAGCAATGAGCAGCACAGATGAACCAGGAACCGGCCCTCACCCACCCGCAGGCCAGGCTCCTGTAAGCACCGTCTTCTTGCCTTGTGCTCCAGCAAAGACCCACTTTTCTCCCAGTAAGTCTGGAGCCATCTCACCTCTCCAGTGAGTTTTCCTCCATGACCCAAGAGGAGTTTTTGAGCAGTGACTTAAGGCTCTGTTTGTTCCCTGTCTGGGCAGTGTGACGGAAGCGACTCGTGGGTGCTCGGGTGTCTTTGAGACGTGTTTCTGTGGCTGGCTGGCAGCGTTCCCCATGTGGGAGCAGACCCAGGGAGGTTGTCACACCCAAGGCTTAGGGCAATGTCAGTGAGAAGGATGGTGCGTGTTAGAGGGATGTGACAAACATTGGGCCACGGGTCAGCCAGTCCGGCCTCACAGGGGCCGAGGGGTCTTCGTGACCCCAGAGGCTGAGAGGCTGTCCACTTCCCAGCACCGTGGTGACTACTGAAAACTCGGCTCCCTGATGGCGCTTCGTGGAGAGGAAATTCTTTCTCTCACAATCATTATTAGCTCAAGGATGACTTCTGGGCCTCTGTCACAGGAAGAGGAGCTGCTCCAATTTCCTGCGACAACAAACCTTGCCGGTTCTCTTTCTCGAACAAAATCAATCAATGCGTCTTTGCTTTTCTGCAGGAGAGGCAGGGCTGGGGTCCTGCAGGGCCGAAGGGGAACAGACACGAAAATATGGAGACGAAAGCACATCCCAGCAGATCCTCCAGCGAAGCCAGGCCCCAGCTCCTGGCCTCTGCAGTGCCAGCACCGGCCTCTCCAGGGGTCTGTTTTCCCACCTTCCTCTAACAGCCTTCAAAAGGGCTGGGCCACAGCCTTTGCCTGGGCCTCTGCTCTCTCCCCGCCCCTTTTCCAAAGCCTGTCAATCTGGAGACACATCATAGGTTAAGGCTCCCTGGGCACAGCTGCCTGGTTTATCCCCTTAGCTGGCAAGGTCGTATCTAACAAATCCGCAGATTGTGCTCGCAAACTCTTCAGCTTACATTGGGCTTTTCTCCTGCGCTCCTCTTTTGTATAAGGGTCTTAGCAAGCAAATACCTGGGATTATTCTAATCTTGCTTGTCCTTGGCGTGGCTGCCTAGCAAAGCATTCCTGGCAAACACTTGGGGTCTGTTCATACCAGGCCTGTGATGGGGCCTGCCTTGTCTCTTTCCCCCAGGTTGCACAATATCCTTTCCAGGTGCTTAGACCTCAAGCATGGGGCAGGGTTCTTGGTGCCAGTGCGGGGGGGGGGGGGGGATGGGGGCGGGGGGGAGGGGGGTTTCTCTGCTTCATTCAGCTCTGGGAAGAAAAACTGGTTTCCAGCTAAACCTTTAGGCTCATCCCACCTTACAGCACGAGGGGAGATGTCTTGTGGTCTTGGAGCCGCTGGAGAGTGGGAATTGGAGAAGTGATAGTTTAGCTGGGAATCAATGCTGGTGGTCACTTTATCTTGTTTTCCATTTTTTTAAATTGTATATATTTAGGATGTTTGGAAATTTGTATTCATGGTGGAATGTCTAAATCAAAAGGTTTAACATATGCATTACATCATATACTTCTCATTTATTTTGTAGTGAGAATACTTAAAATCTAGCCTCCCAGTGATTCTCAAGTTCACAATGCACTGTGTAAACTACAGTCACCATGCTGCACCATAGATCTCCTGACCTTTTTCCTTTCAGCTTGGATCAACATCTTCCTGATCTCCACCTTTCTGCCCCCACCCCTTGGCAGCCACCATTGCACTCTCTGCTTCGGTGGACCTGACTTTTTAAGATTCTATGAGTAAATGAGATCACAGGGTACACTCTGAATTCTTCACTCTGCAGGAAGGAAACAGCAACGCTGAGAGACGAGGGCCCTGGAGCCACAAATGATTCAACCGCCCATTAAAGAAGTGGGCATCTCAAGCCTCCCGACTCTCAGCTTCCTGCCATCTCACGTGACAGACACCGGTGTAGTGGCATGGACAGGAAGGCTTCAGCAGCTCACTGGCCTTGGCGCTTGACCCCCTCACCCCAATCCACAGTGAGGTGGCCCTAGAACTGAACCTGGGCATTGGGGTTGCTCTTGACCAGTGGCGCTCAAATCTCATGAGGGTATTTGTTAAAATGCACCAGCAGGGGAGGATGCTTGGTGCAGTGATCCAGTCACTGTTTAGAATACTCACATCCCATACTGGAGGGCCTGGTTCGAGTCCAGGCTTCACTCCTAATCCAACTTCCTGCTAAGGAGGCAGCAGATGATGGCTCAATTGTTTGAGTCCATGCCTAGTGAAGACCTGGACTAACTTTTAGGCTCTTGGCTTTGGCCTGGCCCATGCCTGCCTGCTGTGGGCATTTGGGAAGTAAACCAGCAAATGAAAGATCTCCACCTCTCTTCTCATTTAAAGAAAATAAAAACGAATCTTAAAAATGTACCCACAGAGAGTGAGAGTTGTGCGGCTCAGGGAGGGGCTGGAAGTCTGCATGTTTACAACCCCCCAGGTGATTCCCAGGGGCGTGGTTGCTGGTTCATACTTTAGGCCACGATGCTTTAGGCTCAGTATCAGACCCTGCTCAGTCCCCTGATGACCAAACTGTTCAGAACAGAGATGGCAAATTCAAGAGGTTGTAGGGGTCAAGCCGGAAATATGCATGAGACACCAGGAAGTCCTGGGAAGCCTGCTCCACCCGACAGCAGGAGAATGCAGAGCAGTCCTAACCCGCCATCTTGGCCACACAACACAGGCATGGCCGCAGGTGTCAGGGAGACCAGAAAACCGGCCCTGTAGGACTGACTGAGGGGTGGTCTCCAGTGCTTCTGTCTCCCTGCAAATGGCTTTCTCTACTTTGATAATAGCTTCACCTGTGAGTGTTTTTTTTTTTTTTTAATATTAAGGTGATCACTAGGAATAGGCCAAGACAAAGCCATTCATTCATAGAGAATTCTATATTACAAAAAAAAAAAAAAAAAAGAAGAAGAAGAAGAAGAAAAAAAGAAATAAAAGATGTAATTGAGATAGAGTTGAAGGAAAAATTTCCTCCTCTGGGATTTTACAGATAAACTCGTCAGGTATTCCTAGGAAGACTTGGCACCTTGAGATCCGAAATCCACTGTTACCATGTAGCCGGCCATCCCATCTCAACAGGGCTTTATCAGTTGAAAATGTCTAAGCGGGTCCTCCTTCCCCTTGGGGGAAAGGAGGGCATCATAGTAAATACCAGTAGCATTAGAAGTGATCAAAAATTAAATTCACTTTCTAGGTCGTGACGGGGAAGGGCTTATGAATTCTAAATGCACAGGTCACAGCAACTCCAATAGGAAAGAGAAGGGAGAGGGAAGCACAATCAAGCTCTAAATTACCTGGACTTCACAAAAAATTAGAGCAGTGACTTAAATCATGCAAGAGATATAGGTTGAAGCAGTGACGGAATTTGTCATTTTTCACTAAAATTACTATCTGGCCACATAATCAAGCCGGGCTTTAAAAATGAATTGGGGGAGGGAGTTGTGCATGGAGAGCGAGCTGGGGAGGCAGAGATGCCAGGAGATTAATGGCCCAAGGTTTTAAATATTAAGGCCTATATTTATACAGCTCCTCCAGCAGGGATGCTGCCAAGGGGAGGGAAGAAGACTGTGCCGAGAACTGGCTCATTCTGTTGGTTTCCACTTCTGGAATTGCACCAGGAGAAAATCTGGTTTGGTTTGGATTTCCAGGGAAATGGGAAGTTGGCTTCCTGTGATCTGAGGGTAAAGCCTGCCGATGCCACTGTTTCACAGGGATGTTGATTTTTAACATAAAAGGAATCAGTAGACCTTGCTAATGTAGGTTCTCCCACTCAAGGGAAACCGGCGATTCTGCCTCATGTGGAAGTAGCAAACAGTCCTGAGTTCATGTGTTTTGCTACTGGCAGGGGCAGTGGCAGAGAAAGTAAGTGGAATAAAAACAGCATGTTGATTACTGTCCTAAACACAGTGATTTCTCCGCCTGAAAAGGGGAAAGGAGTCTCCCCCCAGAATTGTTCTATCCATGATGACAATGGTTGGGCTATTTCTGAGTCTTGCTGGCCTCCCTTTAGAGCATCCAGGGCTGAGTGATTCACAGAGCAGTGTTCAAGGTCATCATGTGATGGCGACAGATGAGAACATTGTCACCGTGGCTGGGGACGAGGGCAATGATTCAATGACACTGTCAAAGACAGCCATGGCAAGGCAGGTACAGCTGAGCTGACATCATCAAGCGTGACGTGATGTAGTGGGGGCAGTCACACCGGTTACAGGGATAATGTGCATCATCAGCGTGAAGTCATGTGTACCCTATATCCTCCAAGCTGGAAGGAACAGAAAGTTTTACTGTGGGCTAAAGGGTTCAGGTGATCCAGCCTCCAACTTTCTACCCCCTCCCCCCGACAACTCCCACTCTGGGCCCCTTACTTATTCCACTCCTCCTTACTGCTCCACAAACCATCTGATCACTTGCTCTGCCTGCTACAGGGACAGCCTTCCCTGTGAGCTCACAGCTCCCTCCATCCCCCACGCAAGTCACCTGCACATAGAGCTCTTTGTCGGGAGCCCACCTATAAGAGCCATCACTCTCGGCTGCCTTTCCCGTTTTCGGTTTTACTTCTTAATACTTCTCCACACCTCTGATATGTATTTATTTATTTTCTGTTCCCCCCTCGAATGGAGGCTCCATGAGAGCAGAATCCATCTGTGCTCACTGCCCTGCCCATAGAACCTCGCCTGCGGTAGACACCCAGTGTTAGTCACGTGGACGGCTGTAGGTCTAATGGCAGTGCAGACAGACATGGAGCCACTGTCAGATCTCCACTGAGACTCCCACTTCATATGACCAAAACCAAGGCACAGCGAAAATGATGAAAACGGTGATAGGGGATTTCCTAAGCCAACTCGGCTCTGCTTCCCACACAGATCATCTTACTTTGATCCGGCTGGCAAGACGCTTAGCTCTCCACGTTGAAGCTGACACCCTCAAATTCTGCACACAACACTCCTGAACCTTACCTCCCCATCTCAGGAGAGTGTCCCAGGACTGAAAGGGAACTGCCCAGCGGGCATGGAGGCAGTCTATCACCTAGGCGGGGTGTCCGCCACTCGTCAAATGACCCCCAAACCTGAATGCAGACAGGCTCACCTCCCTCCAGGGGACACTTACATTCTCTTCAGCTTCTTGTACGGGGTGAAGGCTCCTGCAGGGATGGACTTGATGGAGTTCTGTTCTAGGCGTCTAGGAAACAGAGCAGAGCAGAGTCAATTGACCGTGCACCTGTCAACAAGTGGCTGCCGTGTTCTCTGGCCTTTCTGATGGGACAGCCTCTCTCATCACAAGGCACGCGTTCTGGTGGTGAGGGACGGTAAACATGCAACAGCCAGGATGTCCAGGGTGTGATATAAGGAGCCAAATGGTCTACTTCTCCTTGGAGAACGCAAGAAAGGATAACTTAGGTTTGGAAATTTTGGTTTCATGCTTATTATAAGCAGCTGTCTACCCCAGAGAAAGCTGTAGGAAGTCACCAAGCACGTTGAAAGGGTCAAAGGGATAAAGAGCAGGAAGAGCTGAAAGTGATGGCTCACGGGCCAGCAACGCTGCTCTGTCATGGAACCATGTCACCACTCAGCAGAGAGCTCAACCACCCTGCTGGTGGGCAGGTGTGTCAATGGCTGACTTCACTTCAGGGCTTTTCAATTGCCATTTTAATACGGTGGAGAAGCAGCGATACAGACAAGCTTCCAGCCTGATATTCATCAAACCAGCTCCTGACACCGACAGGCCTCAGGGGCCCACTCCCCTGGGCTGCTGCTGGGATCTGCGCTTCAGTCACTCACAGGCTTTCCTGAAATGCTTCCGCTCCCACCCCTACTACTTGGAAAGGACAGGAGACACTGCAGGCCCAGGGCCCAGCACTTCCTGGGAACAGAGGGGATCATGGGGAGTGAGTGAGCATTTCCATTCTGTATTCTTTCATCTCTCAAATGACTTCCTGTCACCCAGAACAGGTGTGGTGGGAGACAGGCGTGAGTGGGAGGCAGGCTGCTCCATTACAGGTGATGAATGATACCCTGGCCGGGCTGGGGCCTCGGCAGCTCACCCTCATCTATCTCCCTTCTCTCCAAGGTGCAGCTCTTTTCATCACCTCCTCATCTGGCAATGGATGCTCCCCCAAACCCTCCACTGGGAAGACACAGAAAAGGTGTGTGTGGAGGGGGAGGCGGGGGCGGGGGGAGCCAAAGGCAGAGAGGAGAGGAACCAGCTCTGTCAGAGCCGCATCAAGTGGGTGCACATTTCTGGCTGGGATGAACCCATTCATCTTGAAGAGTAATCCCCGCCGCAGAGTGGGGGAGACAGTCGTATTAATTTGTGCCTCTGCGATCTCATCTTCATTGGGAGAACAGAGTATTTGTTACTGGAACCGCTAATGGAGCAGTTTGCCAGCAATTTTCCCATTTCAAACAACATCTCAGCTGCTAATGTGGAATGGTTTGTCAGGCCTACCCATAACACAGACAAATCACTCTCCAGGCAAAAAGAAGGGGGAAAGCGGGGAGAGAAGGGAAGGGCGGGTGAGGGCAGAGAGGGAGTATCAGGACAGATCATTCTTGGCTGCCGGATGAATAGAGTCTACAAATGGGACTGCCACGGTCTATTAAAAATGCCTTTGTGCCCTGCTGGAGGGGGGCGGGGAATGTACTTTACCAGGGACATGGTCACAGGCAAGCTGGACAGGGGCCTGGCTGGCTCAGGGTGAGACACCAAAGCTTGCGCCCAGAATCTCAGGGACTGTGGGCCCCTGGGTGCAGCCACCCACAGAGGCGGGAGACTCCTCGAAGCTTGCCTTGCCTGAGAAATTCCAAGGACATTCTCACTTTCCAGCTCAGCCAAGACTTCACTGGGGATTTCTCAGCCCAGGTAGCAGCTCTGTCGATCTCTGGGGCTGCCGGCCAGGTGGCACGAGCCACCCAGGAGTCCTGTAATTCACCTGCCACGTTGGCAAGGGATGTTTGGCGACATAATGCCTCCAGAGAGAGTCACTGTCAGTAGCAAGGGCAACTTCCTCAGCTTTTGCAAGAGGACGCACCACCCCCGCTGCTGCCTAAGAGCCTATGCAAGTTCCATCAGAGGTGGCTAGGAGATCTGCCAGCTCTCCAGTGCAATGCGTAAACTGTTAACCTCCAGCTGTGTAATGGGTGCAAGAACTAAGGGGGAGATGAATGAATGAGTAGAATGTCATACCTGCTCCCCAAGAGTTCAACAGTCTGATGACGGGGACCAATCCAAGATGTCCATCATGAAGAGCAAAAGCCACTGTGTACAAAGCCTAGTGAATTTAGGTCTATTGGCTTTTCGAATCCTTAAACTGTATTAGACCCATTTTGTGGGTAAGGAAAAGCAAACCCAAAGGGATCACACAAGCTGTCCAAAGTGATGGAGAGCTGATGTGGCAGCAGCAACAGGGCTCTGTCTATCCATGGACACACTGCCTTTATGTAATCATAAAGATGTGAGAACTGAGGTCCAGAGACTGAAGTGGCTTCCCCAACACCACAGGCAAGTTCAAGGGGCTCAGGCCCACTGTTCACTGAGACACCATGCAGGCTCTGTGTGACTAGGGACTCAGTGGAAAGTGTGCAGGAGTTGAGGGAAGATGGATGACAGATGTGAATCCAGTTGGCCCATGGGGTCTGCGTCTTCATGGGTTGAAAGTATTTGGAAAAACTATTATATCTGCATGGACTGATTTTTTTGCATTGTCACTATTCCCTAAGCAATATAATACAACAACTAATTATACATTGCATTAGGTACTGTAAGTTTCTAGGGAAGATTTCAAGTATATGCAAAGAAGCATTCTATGCAAATACTATACCATTTGGCATAAAGGCCTTGAGCATCCATGGATTTCAGTATCTTGGGGGGATCCTGGAACCAATTTCCTGAGGATGCTGGGCAAAACTATGTATTTAAAATATGCAAAATATGCAAATTGAGTGCAAAGGTGTGGTTTTTTGAACAAAGAATCCCAAGCTTAGCCTGTTAGCCCTGGCAGAGACCTTGCTCTGCACCCTGCACTCCTCAGATGTGCTCACTCTCGGATGATTTTACTCTGCACTGCCTCAGCTTCCCACTTCTCTGAGTGCTGGCCAGACCTCCAGCCCCGACAGAGCCCCAAGTCCAAGGATATAACAAGGGTTAACCTTGCCCCAGGACACATTAGGGATTTGCCTGTGTGTGTGTGTGTGTATTTGACATGCCTTAAGTTTAAAGTAAAGACAAGGAGAAGATGATAACAATAGCAGTAACAATAAGAGCTAATACATAAGAGGGTGGACCAAAAGTCTGTGGCAAGTAGAATTAAAAAGAGAAGCTTATGTTGGTACAAAAAAATTGAAATCCATGCACAGGTGTTTCATAATATGAATTTTCCATGTACTTCATGAAGACCCCTGTATACATAAGTTCACATTTTGCACCAAAAATAAACTTCTCTTTTAATTCCATTTTTTGACAGACTTTTGCAAGTACCCTATCGGATGCTTTGATGTCAGGCACTGGGCTAAGAATTTACATAGTTTGCCTAACTTAACATTTATACCTCTACAAGGCAGATCTTATTAGTTATTATCACTCCCACTTTAAACATTAGAAAATTGAGGTGCAGAGAGGTAAATTCACCTGTTCAAACTCACAAAGCCAGGAAGAACTAGCTAGAGCTGAGGCTCCTGCCCACGTTGGTCTGATTCCACAGTGCAAACGCTAAGTCATGGATCTTTATGCACGTTCATTCTTTCAATCCTCGCCAGCTCATCCACAGGGAGAACAGCCCCTCTCTTTAGGAAGCAAGGCTACGTATGCACACACACCTGTGGGCACACATGTGTACACAGCGCCCACAGTGGGTCTCATGCTAACACATCGCCCAGTCCTACAGCCTGGAACAAGGATGCAACATTCCAGACTCCTAGTTGAAAAAAGCCCCAGGATAAAGGACAAAATGAAGCATTCATATCAGCAAAAGCTGTCACGTCTCAGGATGCGTCTGAAGCCAACAGCTGTTTTAGGTCTCTCTTAACTGGCACATGTGTCTTTCTTTGTCTGGCAAACATTCTTCAGGCTGCAAACTGATTTAATAGAACTAGCATAAAAACAAACATACAAATCAAACATCTGAGCATCCTCCTGCACCAGCGAAAACACTGGGAACATCTGATGGGGATTTCAGCCATTTGTGCTCCGTATTGATTGGCTCTAGTTCCTCGGGTGCTTCCTTAATGATCTGTCATTTGCAAACATGCAACTGAACACAATATATATTTCTAGTACTATCAGAGTCAACGTGATGCTTGAGAGACTGGCTGGGGCATGGCTGGTGCAGAGAGAGCTCTGCAAGCCACGTACCACAGAGGCATTGAGAAACTGGTAGTGGTGAGGATATGAGAGGAATCAGCCCCATTTACTGCTAGAAGGGAGTTCCACGCCTGTCCTTCCTACAAGTCATCCCGGGCCATGACAATGACTCACAGCCCATAGGATTAATTCTTGATGCTTCTTTGTTTTTAGATGAGGGCTGAAGGGGAGGGTCCTTCAAGGTTCGTTCTCTCTGGCCTCCTCCTTTCTTTGTCATGGTTTTTCAAGAAGCCAGTGAGTCCTAGACTCCCCCATCGAATTTCTATGTTTGGTCCACAGCAAAGATGAGGAAGGCGGTGTGTCTGAAATGAGCCATTCCTAACCTGTCGTGCACAGGACACCTGGCATTGCCCACAGGAAACAGAGGCACTGACATGCCAGATTTGCTTTGCTTGTCCCATGCATGGGCCTACAGAGCAAAGGGTTTTGTCTAAGAGAAGAATGGATGGAGAATGGCACAAACACTTGAGATTAATAATTGGATCATGTCACAAGTCTACAGGTGCTCAGGTTTCTGCTGTTAATAGATCCCAGCTTTTTTAAAATGTACTAGTTTCCTGTATGATTTGCTATTTAATCTCCATGGAAGAGCTCTAGGTGGGTATAATGCTTCCTGTTTTGCAAAGAGGTAAACTGAGTGAGGGCTGAGATGCTGCTAGAGGGCAGCTCTGGATTCCAACCCAGGATGGCAGATCCCCAGGCTCTGCTCTGAACCGTTCGGTTGCTGGGTCAGCTTCTCCTTCACGTCACCAGTGCCCACCTCATCCTCTCTCCACCCTTCCGTGTGGCAGTCCCTCAAAAACCTGGCACTCTCAGGACACTGAAGAGCCACAGATACCTGTGATTTATGGAGCACTCCAACTGCTGGTTTGTTTAGAGCTAGCTAGCTCGCGCGCTCTCTCGCTCGCTCTCTCTCTCTCTCTCTCTCTCTTGTGATCGGTGTGAGGAGGGACTACTGGCAGTTGTTAAGCTACTGCCTCCCTACCTCAGATAAGCAAGGGGCTTCACATGGGGTGGAAATTGAGGCTACTTCCCCCTCAGATGCTTTCACTGGCAACTTGACATTGAAACCCATTTGCAGCCTTCCTCCACGGAATACGCTGACCCTCCATAGACGAAGACATGGGACACCGGGTAGGGTGCAGAGCAAATATGGAAAAAGACAGGGTGGGGCTGCAAGCACAGACAGTGCCCGCACCCAGGAGGGTGTCTGAGGACCACTGAACAAGGGAAGGGGGCAGACCCGTGGCTCTTCCCTGACTCTCTCCCCACTGGAGGCTGGAGCCAGTGCAGGGAAATGACAGGGAACAGCAAGCAGGGTGCCCTTGGAGGGAGCTCCGTTTCGAGGAAACTCTGCAGTGAGCCATCTCACTAAGGGTTCTCTGCAAGAAAGCTATTTTTAGTGGAACTGGCTCTGGTATATGAAAAGACCAGCACATACTCCTCTGAGCTGCTTTGGCTTTGGCAAAATATCTAAGAGAGTCTGCCAGATGGTGTTGCATGAGAGATAGGCGGCACACCTTCTCCCCAAAGGTTGGGCAGTGTGCGAAGTCTCCCAAGGTTACGGCAATCGAAGAGAATCATTAATAGCTAAGGACTGAGAAGAGGGAGTGGAGAGCCAAGTTGTATTATGCAAGTGGCCATGGACAGGAGTGGAAGTCTCCCCATAAAAAGAAAAATCACATTCAGATGTCTTTGGGACGGTGACTCAGACACTTGCCATCCATCCTAGGATGGCTCCTGCTGTGTCAGCTCTCGCTCCCTCTTTCTCATCTTCCCACCCATCTGCTGGTCTTCTCTCACTACTAAGGGAGGCATTTCAGCTGCTTTGAGGACTTTTAGTCCCACACGGAGATCCCCAGGCATGGGCTCTTAGCAACCGCCAGGTGCCCCTTCCTCCGAGCTCTCTCTCACGAGTCACCTGCATGCCACCTCCCCTACCGCAGAGCCCTGCTTCATCCGCTTCCCCACAGCTTCGTTTCATAGCAGAGGGGATGGAGGCAAGCACAGCAAGGGAGATCCTGGGCAATCCATCCAGCAGACCCAGGGTGCCATACAGCCAGGGACAGCCTTATTTCCTTGTCTGCATACATTTGCATGAAGATGAGCTACTCCCAGGTAGCAGGTGGCTGGCCTCCCTCTACCACCTCCTTTCTCCACCCTGACCCAACTTTCTGGGGGAGTCTCCAGCTCCAACCCTGGTCACTGTGCCTAATGAGTGTGCTGGTAATCGTTTAGCATTTGTAGCCGCAAAACAGCAACAATAACTGCTCCCATGGTAGATCCTACACAGCAGACAGGATGCTACGCTTCCTGCAGCATCCGCTCCTGGAGTTTTCTTAAGAGCCTTGAGGAAGTAAATCAGCTGCTGCATTTTTCAGCTGAGGGAACCAAGGCTCAGAGAAGTTCTCTGCCAATGGCTACAAGGCAGAACAGCAGGAAGGTGGCTGCCTGAATCCATGGCCTATGCTCTTAACCACCTGGCCGCTGTCTGTGGCTCTTGTTTTGGGAAACGCTCTAGCTAGGATGTTCAAGCCTAGGATTTCACAGGCGAGGTGATCAGCGACATTTTATTTCCCTAATGAGGGCAATCTGTGTGTGCATGTATTATAGATATCTATTTATATAATTTGTATAAATTTATAATTGTGTAGTAATTACCTAGAATTATACATATACTGCACACATACATAATCTGTCTTCAGCAGCCATCATTTTATATAATAAAGAGAATTTTTATAAACACAATAATAACAGAATAAGGAAATCTAGGAATTTAAAGGATGCTCCCTTTGAACTGAGTATTCTTGTTCCACGGAAAAACACCATCTTGTTCTAGACTTTATCTCTCTGCTTCATATTGGGAAAAATTCAGTAATTATCAGATGGCATTTTGGCAATTACTACGTAAGCTACTCAGGGTTCCCTTTAAAATTCAGTGCACAGGCATGAGTCCGGGTGTCCAGGTAGGGTGTAGCCTGTGTGAGTGGAGAGCTGCTGTCTCTCTCCTGGAGACCTGAGCTGTGTACCTCTGAGGCCCAGGCCAGGGTACAGGTGCAGGTGTGAAGGAGGAGGCAGGGACAGGTGGCTTGGGTCGGGAGGGGCCATTCATTAGGGACAGCCTACTTCCTTAGAATGGCCTCTCCCATCAGATTGTGACGTTGGAGCCTGGTTGAGGGAGGCGAAACAGAAGAGGTGAAGGCTTGTGGATGGCAGGAGAGAGGAGCGAGCAGGGCCAGAGAGAGCGAAGGGATGTCTGAGGGAACCCCAAGAGGTGAGGCAGGCAGCATTTCTGTCTTTTTGTTTTTCTGACAGGCAGAGTGGACAGTGAGAGAGAGAGACAGAGAGAAAGGTCTTCCTTTTTGCCGTTGGTTCACCCTGCAATGGCTGCCGCGGCCAGCGCGCTACGGCCGGCGCATTGTGCTGATCCGAAGCCAGCAGCCAGGTGCTTCTCCTGGTCTCTCAAGGGGTGCAGGGCCCTAGCACTTGGGCCATCCTCCACTGCACTCCTGGGCCACAGCAGAGAGCTGGCCTGGAAGAGGTGCAACCGGGACAGAATCCAGTTCCCCGACCGGGACTAGAACCCGGTGTGCCGGCGCCGCAAGGAGGAGGATTAGCCTAGTGAGCTGCTGCGCCGGCCTAGCATTTCTGTCTTGAACACCCACGCTCAGAGGGTGGGAGCCCCTCCTTGGTGGGGACGTGGGGGGAGGGGCTTTAGGGAAGGGAAAGGAAGGGTTAACTGGGTAGAGAAAGTGACAAGGACAGGAAGTGAAGTGGCAAGACCCTGGGTCTGGGCAGGAGAGGGTGAAATGAATCCAGGGAGGGAGAGGAGGAGGAGAAACGGGTGGGAAGGCAGGAGCACGGGAACAGGACCAAGGAGACATGGAGGAAGAGCAGCGGAGGCGGCAGGGAGAGGCAGGGGTAGCAGGGGTGGCAGGTGAGGGCTCAGGAACCACACGGGAAGGGAAATCCAGCAGCTAGAGTGAAGGGCCAAGGGGGGCCACGCAGAGCTACCGAAAGACATGGGGCAGGTGACTGGCAGAGCTTCGGGAAAGGAAGACGGAGGTCGGAGGCAAGATGCATGCAGGCGTGGGGACAGGCAGGAAAGGCTCTCTCCTGACCAGCTCCCGCCTGCAGCAAGGCTGCGGAAACGCGGATGGTGCCCAGCGGAAGGAGGGTTTACAGCGGCTCGGGGAGAAGCTGGCACAGCCGATGAGGAAAGGCACTGGTAGAGGCCCCAGGCTTCCTCCCATCTCAATCAGGCTAAAACCAAGGTCCTTAAAATGGCCCATGATCTGGCTTCCCACGACCCTTTGACCTCATCCACCACCCCACTCCCCTCTGCTACCTGCACTACAGTCACACTGACCTCGGCTGCTCAGGCATACTTTCACCACTGGGACTTTGCACATGCTATTCCCACTGTTCTTCCTCCAGATAGCCACTCATCTTCTCCCTCACTTACTTCCAATCCTTTCCCTGTTTCAATGTTCTCCATGGAACCTACCGCCTTTTTTTTTTTTTTTTTTTTTTTTTTTTGGACAGGCAGAGTTAGAGACAGAGAGACAGAGAGAAAGAGAGAGAGAAAGGTCTTCCTTCCATTGGTTCACCCCCCAAATTGGCCACTACGGCTGGTACGCTGCACGGATCTGAAGCCAGGAGCCAGTGCTTCCTCCTGGTCTCCCATGCAGGTGTAGGGCCCAAGCACTTGGGCCATCCTCCACTGCCTTCCTGGGTCCCAGCAGAGAGCTGGACTGGAAGAGGAGCAACCGGGACTGAACTGGCACCCCAAGTGGGACTAGAAGCTGGAGTACTGACGCCACAGGCAGAGGATTAGCCTAATGAGCCGTGGCACCAACCACCTACCGCCTTCTGACATGTGATCTCATTGACTCTGTTCTGTTTATTTCTCACCTGCTCCTCCCAGATTGCAAGTGTCATAAAGGCAGAGATTTTGTCTATTTTGTCGCTGCCTCCCAGAACAATGCTTGGAACACAGTTAGCTACAGACATTTGCTGAATGAATGAATCAAAGAGTGAGCGGGCCAACTATTGGAAGGAGCTGGGAACAGAAGGGCAAGCATTGGGTGTGAGGAAATGCATGGGGAGGAGGAAAGGGAAGGGGGGGGATGATGATGAAACAGAGGGAAGGGAACACCCATCTCTTTCTTGGCGAGAGTGAATCTAAGGGCATTTTCAGTATCCACGCCGTGATGTCTAACAAAGTAATCTACAGGTGAAAGGACAGAAACAAAGTGACCGTTGGCATCTGAAGAGTGACCTTGAGGTCAACGCTGACTGATCCCCTACTCGTTTGAGAAGCAGACCCTGGCCATTTCCTAAGGAAGGAGGGAAGCGTAGACAAGAAGTTCTGACGTCGCTTCGCGCGCACGGACGTGAGCAGGCTGGTCTCCTGACCCGACATCTAACTCGGCAGACGCCAGTCTGATCCGAACTGAGAAGAGCGCACCCTTCCCCTGAGACGGGGGTCGCGACGGAGATGGTGCCAGCCCCTCTTCCCGGAGCACGTGCCCGCTCGCTGAGCGCTGGGTGTGCTCCATGTGCCGTATCTCGTTTTCAAAGTGACCCACCAAGGCGCAACGCTCTAATTATCACATTACGATAGGTGAGAAAATTATAGCTGAAAAGACCAATTACTTTCCCTAAAGTCACACAGTGAGTGGATGGCTGAGTCAGGATATAAACCCAGCAAGACTTGGCGGTGGCCATTGGCAAACCTACTGGAAAGGACCAGAAAGGAGATGTTTTAGTCTCCGTGGGCCCTAAGGCCCCTGGCTGCGACTGCTCTATATTGCCTTACAAGAGCTACTGTCAACAATCTGCATGCCCATCTGTATGCGTGTGTGCCAATAAAACTTTATCGACAAAAACAGGTAGCGGGCATCTTTGGCCCATGACCTGTAGCTTGCTGACTCTGTTCTCTAGCCTGTGTTTTTGGGCTCTGAACTAGGACTCTAGTGAAAGCCTGGAAGGGCAGCACAGGTCCCCGGGAGCTTTTCCCATCAGCCCTAATGGCCCAGCAGGGGACCGGCTGGGACAGAGGGGTATATCCCCAGAGACAATGCAGTGGCACACAGACGGGGCACTTACATTTCGACGATACCCTCCGGCAAGTTGGCGGGGATCTCTGTGAGACCCTTTGCGCGGCAGTCCACGATGTTATTACTGCAAGTGCAGGCTGAAGGGCAGGCGAGTGAGTTGGCATTGCAGGATGGCGGCTCCGAGTGGGGGACTGCAGGGCCAGAACACAAGGGTCAACTCAGGTCAGTGTTAGCAGCCACCCACATATATGCACCCTGCAGCCAGCTTCCCACAGATGCAGAATCACCTACTGAGCTATCTGGGTATATCTCTCCCCATCATGGGCTGACTATTCAGCAGAGAGGAAAGAGCCTGACCTTGACCTCACTATTTCCAGGCTCTGCCACCTGCTCTCTTATCAGTCATCCTCTTCTTTCAGAGAAAGGGGGCGTGCTCAGAGTCCATCATGCATGACTCGGGCCCCTGGAACCCAAAGCACATGGACTGGGCCTGCTTTCCTAGGGTGTCCAGCACTAGCCGCATATTCTGGGCTTTCGGTTACCATCTGGTAGTTAAATGCTGAGCATACAACAGCTTTAGACCTTTTGCTAGTGGATAGCAAAACCAAATGGGAGGAGGAGAGGTGGTAGCATTTTCCCTCTTGTGGCACTGATGTTGTCAAAGTGTCAATATAGTCATTGACAGCGGCACCCAAGGCATTTCTAAATGGCTTTTATAAAGTCCAGGGGACACACAGATTAAACCTATCTCACTAAGAAAAAGGCAAATAAGTTATTACATACTCTGGAGTCAGC
This sequence comes from Oryctolagus cuniculus, assembly GCF_051225735.1. Lineage (NCBI taxonomy): Eukaryota > Metazoa > Chordata > Mammalia > Lagomorpha > Leporidae > Oryctolagus > Oryctolagus cuniculus. The sequence goes on from NC_142872.1 coordinate 57,068,955, forward strand.
GCTTGATTTTGTTTGAGGTGAGAACCAGTGTGAATTTAAAGCTAAGCGATAAAACCCCAAGTAAATTGCACCCTAGGAGCTTATTTAGAAAGCCAAACGTAGACAAACATATCTAGCACTAACCTAACTCAGGATTCAGACACACTGAGAATCTTAATCACGTTCTCTGGTGGTCACACTAAACCCAAATGCAAGAAGTAAATTCCAATGTAAAGACACTGTAAACATTTTCAAGCTGCAACTACGACCTCGCAGGGAGGCAAAAAGCTCAAACACACAGTTAGTTTTGCCAGTGTGGAAGTTACGGTCCGAGGGGGAAACCCAACACAGTGGCCCTCCCAGGACCTCACCCTGCACCTGCTGGACCCTGCCAGCAGAAGTCATTCCCATGTCTTTCCAGATCTTCTATTTACAGCAATAGGCCACGGGCCCATACCAAGCTCAGGGCAACCCTGCAGGTCTCACTGCACAGAAATGGGAACTCTGGGGACTCTTGGACACATATTCAACATGAAAGAGGAGTAGATGTTGGATACACTGGTTATGATGCTATTTGCAACACTGACAGCGCACATTCAGGAGCCAGATCCACTTCTGATTCCAGCCTCCCATTCATGCCCACCAAAGGAGGTAACAGGTGATGGCTCAAGTGTCGCTCCCCATCTTCGTGGAGGAACGACACAGGACCCTGCGCTGTTCTTTTGTCTGCTCGGCCCTCCCCGGGTTTGCTGCTGGTTCTTCCCGGGTTGGCTACTGTCCCTTCCACCTCCGTGGAAGGGCGGTTCCCCCTGCCACATTCCCCACTTCCGCAGGGGAGCGGCACACCGCCGGCCGGCCGGCTCTCTCGGGGGCTGCACAGGTGTTCCTTCAGATGTTCCCCTTAGATGTTCCTGGTGCATGCCGTCTCTCTCCTCCTTTATAGTCCTCTTCCACCAATCCCAACTCTGCTACCCACACGCCGAGTACGCTGCTCTCTTCCAATCAGGAGCAGGTCCCACAGTTTATTGGTTGAACTGGAGGCAGCTGTGTAGAAGCTGTTTCCCTTCTCAGCGCCATATTGTGGGAAAGCAGATGCATAGAATAAGTCTTAATTCCAGTAACTTAGTCTAGTCCGAGTTGCTCCCAGTTGCTCCCCACACTCAAGCACTTGGGTTTTTGCCACCTGTGTGGAAGGCCTGGGTTGAGTTTTGGGCTCCTGTCTTGGGTCTGGCTGTGGCAAGCATTTGGGGAGTGAACCAGTGTGGATGAGAGATCTCTCTTTTAAACAAATAAAAATAAAACATGAAATATGGAAAATGCCTGCAAAAAATAATTTTTGGTTTGGCCCTTGTTCAATGGAGAAATTGAAGCCAGAGTCCAGCTGTAGAGGGTGAGCCAACTGGGCCAAGGACAAATCCTCATGTGGACACTAAGACTCGGAGTGGAGGGTCCCACTCACCATGGCCATTGTCCCCAGGGGGCCATTCTTTCACAGGAACTCAAACTGATGCCTATTGCTTAAGCAGAATGTTCACCTTTCCAGAAAGTGCCAATCAGATGACTGAAGATTCTAACTTCCCCTGACCTCACTTACCCAAACACAACAGAAACATTCAAGAACATTTCTTTTTAGCAGGGATGCTTGAGAAAATGCCCCTGTCCAGGGCACAAGGACTTGTCTGTTGCCAGCAGCACACTAGTGGATCCAGTGAGGACCAGGAAAAATGCTCAAGAGATGGAGACTGGTATTAACACCCCCAGCTGCAACATTCTCTTAGAGAGACTGGTGATAATACTGACTTGGGTCCAAACTGGGGAAACTGTCCTATTTCTTTTTCTTTAGTGACTTTAAAAATGGTCATTTTAATGGTATATATTTGTGGGGTACAGTGTGATAATTTGATGACATATGTATACAATACGTAATGATCAAACTAAGCTAGTTAACATTTCTACCTTCCTAAACACTAAAAACATATTTTTTGGCTTAACAAGTGATAACTATGCATACGGTACAGTAACAGTGGGAATCAAATTATGGCTACACAGAAGGAAAGAATAAGACCCAGTGTTCCCCAGTATTGTGGGGTGACCACAGCTCACAATTAACATGTATTTTCTGAACAACAAGAGAGGAGAGGAGCTTGAAGCCTCCCAACACCTAGGCAGGGTAAGGGAAAGAAATGCTAATTTCCCTGACTTGATCAGTGCACACTGCATGCAGGTATTCACTTCTGAGAAAGCAGCACCAGCAGAGAGGCAGCCCGTCTAGGCCTCAGATCAGGGACGAGAGAGTCAGTCTTGTGGCTGAGATGGTGAACTCTGCAGTCTCACTGTCTCAGTCTGAATCCGGATTCTCGCTGTTCATCCTCACCTCCTCGCTCAGTTCTCCCCATTGGTAAAATGGAGGAACACCTGTTTCACAGCATAGCTTTGCTATGACATCCAGGGAAATTGACACATGAAAAGCATTTAGCAGCACGCATGGTGCGGACTGAGTGCCTACTGGCTGGTTGTTGCTGTTGTTACTGTCACTGAGTCTTGCTGTGTGAGCTTTTGTGTGACCATCTCAGTGGATAAGGAGTTTGGGTTGCATGGTTTCTGGCATCTTTTCTAGGACTAGAGTGGAAGCATAGGGAGTAAGACACCTAAGGACACCCTTCCCTCGCTTGCGCCGCCCCTCTATGCAGGCAGCACAGGATCTCTGTTGCAGTAGCTACAGGGTGAGGGGTCCCATCCCCCCCCCCCCCCGGGGATGCTGGGAGCAGGTGGCATCAGATGTCAGGCTTTTGAAGTACAGATGATGCTCCCCAAAGCAGGCTGCCATGCCTGGCCTTCCACAACAAGGGAGGGCAGCCCCCAACAAAGCCAGAGAGAAAGGCCACATCCCAGACACCTTCTTGCTTGGCAAGTCAGGCGCCAGAGTCCGCGTCCTTGCACCTTCATCCTTTCTGTCAAAACTGACTTGGGCGAGGTGTGTTGGAAAAGGGACAAGAAAAAGAGATCTCATATGCAAGAGTTTATATTGGCAACAGAAGTTACAAGGCAGAGCTTTTTCAAAGGTGTGCCTTCTGACTTCTCTGTTGGAATGAATTCTCTTCTAAACCAGATGGGGGGCTGCAGCCTTGAGTCCCCATGGGGCCTGGCTGGGTCGTTCTCAGAATGGCTCTAGTTCTGCTGGCAGTGTGCACTCCATTTCAAGGGAAGCTGTCACGGCAAAAAAGCCTTTGAAAGATTCCTTAACCAGGCCACTAACAACACCTTTAATTACGCAGAGGGAAACAACGGTAATTATAGCCTCTGTCAGCACCCTGGGCTGGCAGCTCCCCAGACAGGCATTCACGCACGGTGAAGACGTTACCTTCTTGTTTAAACAACACTTCACGTTTAAAACGGGGGTTGAGAGACAGGTTCACTTCCCCTGCAAACAGCCTCTGCTGATCAATGCCAGGCGGACGAAGCCCATTTCCCTCAGGGCCTCTGAGTGCTACCATGGCACAGTCTCTCCTGTGGCTGTCTCTGGACGCACTAGGGCTACAAGGGAAATTCTAGAAGGGTGGTGACGCTTTCTGTCTTAATCTTCATTGCCTATCATGAGTACCTAAAACAGGGCTGGACCCAAAGCCTGCACTCAACAAATGTGCCAGGATCCCTCCAAAAGCTCCTGACAAAGTGGAATGAAAAGGTAAGTTTATGTTGGTGTCCCAAACTCTGAAATCCACGTATACAGGGAGTCTTCAGAGAGGCCATGAAAACAACATGCATCATAAAAAAGTGAAGGCTTTCATAACTTTCTGAAGCTTTTTTACACCAAAATAAATTTTTTCATTCCATTTTCTAATACATTTTAAAGTCTCCTCACACCTTGCATGAGTGAGAGGATGACCACAGTGCTGGTTGATTTTAGGTGTCAACTAGACTGGATTACACAATCCCTAGATAGCTGGGTGTGCCTGTAAGGGTGTCTCCAAAAGGGATAAGCAGGACAGGTGGGCCTGGTGAGACGTCCGTGGGCCACTGGGGCAATGCTCTTGGGTGGGAGTTCTTGCTAGAAACTTGTTCCAGAAGCCTGAGCTTGGGCCCAGCCACTCTCTGGCTCCTGGGTCACCTCGCAATCCATCCTCCACATGTGCTCTGCCCTTGCCATCCACGACCCTCCCCAGATGCCAAACAATGGGGTCACCCATTCTTGGACTTATTTGAACCTCCAAACTGGGAGCCTGATATCTTTCCTTTCAGGCATGGTGTTATAGCAGTGCATAGCTGAGTGATACAAACCCAGAAGTAGAATCGGCCCAGAAGCCTGGCAGATGGGGAAACTGATCGTTACCATGCTGCGGAGGTGAGCATTTTTTCTCGAAGGGGAGCTCTGAGGGCTCTGGCTCTGGTGGGCAAGATGGGCTGGCGAGTGCAGACGTGGAGTGGCTGCGGTTTGCAGGTCACTCTCGCCTGAAGCCATCTCTTTGCAGTGAAGCTCTCAGTGCTGTCAAAAGCCATTTGCCCTGTCGCCTGGGGCTCCCTGTGAGCTTCTCTCACCTGTGTAGGTCAGCACTTCCAGAGCACTCTGATGCTGGGCTCTGTTAGCAAGCCTATCCCTGCCAGCCTCTCCTTCCCATGCGTGCTGGAGGGGCCAGGCACGGCTGAGTTCCAAGGAGAGCAAAGTGAGGAAACCTCTACCTTTCTACTCAGCAAATGAGAAGACCGTGAGCTGGGAAGAAGAGGAATGGGAATAGAATTTTTACCCTGAAATGGAAGGAATGTCTCTCTACATCTCTGATGGAAGGGGACTATCCGGACATGCACCTGCCTGCACACTTCTTCTGTGTAACATGTTCTTATGGAAGTCCCAGGAACCCACACTGTGAGCCTGTCTATTGGCAAAGAAAGTACCTTTAGATCAGAGCCTATTGACAGCGCGGCCAGCCTGTAGAATCCTGCCACCTACTTTCCATGAGGTCCTACCACCAACTTAGGAATGCACGTGGATGTGCTCTCCATTCCTTCTTGTTTAAATCCATTGCCAAGCCATGTACTCCTGGAACTCTTTCAGGGAGGACCAAAATGTTGCTCCCTTGAAGTGGTAGGTGGTTCTCATCCAGAAGAGGGAGACGGGGATGAGGACCAGGTGTGTGTCTCTCCTGTGGGCACTCGGCTTAGTCACCACCTCAACCCTGGAGTCTCAACCAGAAGCCAAAGCTACCCCTGTGCCAAATCACAATACCCCAGCTTCACTCCCAAGTGCCTCCCAAAACTTCCAGCACCACGGCCTGGCATCTGAACAGGGGGCAGAGGAGAGCTTGGGGGGATGGAAGCATTGGCTCTTCTGTATTTGTCACTAACCATCAAGGTGACCATCAAGGTTCCCAGGCCTGGGGATACTTGGTGAGAGCAGGAATGTCTTCCCAGCCTAACCTCTCCCAGGGAAAGTCACCGTGGCCATCCATGTGGCTGTCCTGTCTCTGCTGACTGTTCACTCCTCTCATTCTCAGAGAGAAGACGGATTTGGAACCAAGGCCAGGGAACTGCCCCTCCCCCGCCTCATTTCTGCTTTTCTCCCAATCGGCACAATGGGAATGATCATTGCACTCGGATGTAGAGACCCCTGAACTTCAGACCCAGCCGAGCCTGCAACTATGGCGCCAACAGAAGCTCTGAGAGAGGACAGTACCTCCTGAGGACCCCACAGTGGCCACTCCAAGGCCCACCACGGTTCTCACAGGAGCAGCAAGTACCTACTGAATGTTTGCTACGCGTCAGATGCTGCAGGCCACATTGCCCTATAGGATCTCATTTATGCTAAGAAATCCCAGGACTTGGGTTCCAGTATTGTTATTCCTGATAGTGATGAGGAGACTGAAGACAAGCCAAGTGGAGCAAACTCCCCAGTCGCAGAGCAGGGGGCACACTGTTTCTAGCGTTGGGTCCAGCGCTCCTCTCTCTGACTTACTGGCCACAGCCCTGATTTTACTGCCGTGAAACTGAAAACTAGGGAGGGGTCTCAGAATTTTGGGAGAGAGAAAGAGCAGGCTCAGGGGCCAGGCATGGACTGTGGAGGTTATTCTCGCGATGGCTCCACACGCCCGTGTTTATTTGTCTTAAAAAAAAATCTCATCTGCCAGAGTGCACAGAGTAAAAAAACCCAATGGCCTTGTGAGTATGTGGAAATAAATTAATTCCAGTATTCAAATTAAGCATCTCTCCTGGCCTCTGGCCTTTCAAAAGCCAACAACAGATTGAAATGACAATGGGACTCGGGCAATTATGATGAGAATATAAATGAACGTGATTTAAATACCAGAGGCATGATAATTTTGGGAATGGCTAAATAAACCTAATAATCTCATTCCTGCAATGTCCAATTATGGTGTTTTAATTAAAATCTCCTAAGGAGATGGGTGGCTAGTCGTGGCTTACCTTAATTATCTTTATAGTTAGTAACTAGTCCCAAATTAAAAAATAGAAAGAAAAAATGAAAAGAAGAAGGGGAAAGTTTCCTGTTTCCAGGGAAATAAGCATATTTCATTTTTAATCATAAAGGGAGAAGCGTTTATTGAGAGGCTATTAGGATCAAGCATTGTTCCAGGCATGGCAGCACTGGAAAAAATCTAAGATGTGCCCCTTATTAGCAGGAGACAAATTATTAAATTTATGAGAAAATGTCTCATATCCAAGGCTACAGCACCCAAGTGCGAAATAGGGGATCAAACTAGTGGGTTCTGACATCCAAAGGAAACAGGTCATTGGTTCAGGAGCCCAAATTTTTAACTAATCATCTTTGATTACAAATTATGACTGCTCCAGACGCTCTCAGATTAGAGAAGCAGGAAATCCACACACGGAAGATAAGTCCTACAACTTGAACCCCAACATAAACCTTTTCGATGAGGGGATAAAAAAAATGAAAACAGGACAAACAAAGAAACACCTTACAGCTCCTCTGGTCCCTTTTTACCAACTTCGCTCAAGTTCTGGTCTGGTCCAGGGAATGAGGAGCCAGTGTGGGCTGCAGGCGGAGCTGGGCCTGCTGGTGCTCGGACCCTTGCTTCCGCTACAAGGAGGAGAAGCTAACAGAAACCCTTTGAGCAGTTGCTGAAGGAAGCCAAGTAAGTAGTCAATGTTGTGTAACAGGAAAAATACAACACTGGAACAGATATATTACCCTGCCCTCACGTGAAATCTCCACGTGGTCCCTCAGAGGCCCCAACTAAGTAGCCTCAACCGGCAGAAGAGATGGATTTTGCCCAAGTGCACGGCTAGCAAATTTCGGGGTCAGCTGGAGTGATAAGGAAACCATCTCCAGGGCTTCTGGCGAGAAGAGGCTGGGCTCCAGACAGATGGATTTAATTCAAAGGCAGCTATCAGGGACTTGGGCAGGCAGGGCCCGCACAGGCCGAGCAAGATAGCGCTTTCCTGTCTCTGGAGTCCTGTGCTCTGTGAATTTTTCGATACCATTTACAGGCCCAGGGAGCTTTGTTTCTACTGCCTTGACAGGGGCTGCTGGTGATGAAGCTGCCCACAGGAATGGCTTCATTGGTCCCCTCGCCCCTCTTCCTCCTGAGTAGAGGACCTCTGCTTTTTAAGAGAGGTTCTTAATAGAAGTCCCTTCCTGGGCCGGCGCTGTGGTGTAGTGGTAAAGCTACCGCCTGCAGCGCCGGCATCCCATATGCGCACCAGTTTGTGTCCCGGCTGCTCCACTTCCGATCCAGCTCTCTTCTATGGCCTGGGAAAGCAGTAGAAGATGCCTCAAGTCCTTGGGCCCCTGCACCTGCCATGGGAGACCCAGAAGGAGCTCCTGGCTCCTGGCTTCAGATCAGCGCAGCTCTGGCCGTTGTGGCCAATTAGGGAACGAACCAGCAGATGGAAGACCTCGCTCTCTGTCTCTCCCTCTCCCTCTCCTTCTCCTTCTCTGAGTAACTGACTTTCAAATAAATAAATAAGTCTTAAAAAAAAAGAAAGAGGTCTTCTTCCTACCAGTTATTAGGGGAATCGCTTGAACAAGGCACACTTGTGGGGTTGCAGCTTTAAGCCACCATATTCAGGTACCTACTTTCAGATGCCTTGCTGGGCTCTGGCACTGGGCAGAGGCCTGCACCCTCCCTGGTAGGCTTTGTGAAAGGCAGGTCCACAAGGATAGCCCTTCTCTTTGGCCTCTCTGTCTGGAACCCCAAAGACTGAGCACTGGTGTTTAAGCTATGCCCTCACATCAGCGCATGCCCATACTGCTTCTTCTGCTACCATCACCATCTCACCAGGCACCTTCAACAGCCATTGAAGAGGCAGCATTTTGTGGGGGACATACTCTGCCTGCACCCCCTTAATGCTGGTGATGGTTCACTCATCATGGATGTTCAATGAGTCATTTCTCCCAGACCACTATAACTGACTTTGACCTTTTCAGAAAACCAACCCCACAATATTCCAGTTTCAATCCCATGACAACCTGAATAGACCCGAATGCAAGGGGGCCCCAGTATGTCATAGTGCCAAATTCACATTGCAGGTGAGAGGGTGCAGGCTAACAGCATATTGATGTCTGGAAATTTTGAACTAAATTTCCACATTCTCCTAAGATACATGACTTTGTACCTAAGAAGCTATAGGGACTGTTCCAAGCACTGGGTTTAAGTGCTATAAACAAGAAAGGTCACCTAACCCACCTGCCTATCCAAAGGTCTTGCTTGTCCAAAGGAGAGCGATCTGTGGCGTTCATATTTCCAGATTTAGACGGGTCAGCCCTGCTCCCAAGGATTTGGGTTCTGACTGTTCTCAGGTAAGCCACATCTCACCATATCTCTGATGGGAGGGGGCTTTTGTGAGGAACATGGCCCCCATCTGGAATGATGTGTTTTAACATTCTCTCTAATTAGTTTTTCTCACTAGCTCTTGAATGACTTCCGCACTCTATAATTATTTCTTTCACTGGCACTTATGCCAATATTGCACCCTTTGCCTAATAATTACTGTCATTATAGTCACTCTATTTGAAATTTGGTGCCTGTGTGATAAACTGTTTTATTATACGTGTTTGATGGGAAGTGATTTCTAAGTGGGTGTCTATGGGAAGTCATGAAGGTATTGCTCTGAGACACATGAGAATGTTTTTGGATAATAAATAACCCAATGAGCTAAAAACATGACAGGTGCAAGCAGCAGAGAGTGGGTGAGGAAGCTGAATTTAAGGTGAATTCTTGCCTAGGGCAAATTCAGCTGAAGATCAAGCAGAGAAGGCCAATGCACACTCCTGGTCATATTACAGTCCTGTGGCACACACCGGGCTTGCTAAGTCCTCAATACTGAGCATAGGTCATTGTTAAGAAAGGTGAAGGGACAGGCCAGCACTGTGGCACAGCAGGTGAACTGAAGCTATCATGTGGGATGCCGTCATCCTACATCAGAGTGCTGGTTCCAGTTCTGGCTGTTCCACTTCCCATCCAGCTTCCTGCTAACACACCTGGGAAGGCAGTGGGAGATCTGGATTGTGTTTTCTGGCCCCTGGCTTCTGCTTGGTCCAGCCCTAGCTGCTGCAGTTGTTTAGGGAGTTAATAAGTGGATAGATAATCTCCGTCTCTGTCTGTTCCCCTTTCTCTGACATACTGCCTTTCAAATACATAAAGAAAGTTTTAAAAGAAAGATGAGAAGAAACACAGCCCCTACAGTGTTCAGCTCCCTGTCATCCTTGTTCCCTCCTACTCAACAGCCCACTCCCCATTCTTAGTCTTTAGAGGCCACTGGACTCCAATTCTAGTACTGGGTTTCTGGAAATCTGAACATTATCTCTGAGAAACTTCTTATCCCAGTGCTTTCTGTATGTGCGTTTGATTCTCCCCCACCCTCCAGGGAATGGAGGGAGTAACTCTACTTCTTTGCTACCAGAAGGTTTGATAGGGCAGGGTGGATATTACTGAAAAGTAGAAAGAAAGAAGCAAAATTTATGGCCAGCTTTCAAAGCTTGTTCTGGGAAGATGATCTCAGACCCGTCAGCCACATCCTGACCCTGGAGATCTGAGCTACCTTCCGTTATGTGGGTCTGTACCCAGCTCTGTCTTCTGCACTACATGGGCAAGCTGTATTTCTATTCACCTCCACTACCCACAGATCAAACTCTTACGTTGGCTCAGCACATTCTGTGGACCCACGAAGCTATGATAATTAAGCTCCACTTATTTAGTGCTTCCCAAGTGCTGTGTATTATGCTAAGTGCCTAATGTGCATTATTTCAGGGGATCCTCCTGCCCCTCCTTTGAGTTATGTACTGCTATCATTTCCTCGTTGCAGATGAGCAGTAACTTGCCAAAGTCACACGCTAGACGGGAGCAGAGAGAGGATTCTCAGTCACACACAAGCTAACTGCACAGTCTACATTATCCTGTCTTCCAAATTCTGCAAGCTTCCAGATGACAGGAAGGTGTTTAGCAAATGCTAAGTAAGACACCTGCATTACACCTGCTTCTCTACTGCACACAGCTTAACAAATGCTACACTTCTTAGCATCAGTGGACTACGGATTTAACAGAAAGTGACTCCTGAGTTCCTTAAGCATTTTTCCCCCTGAGACATTCCAGAGTTCTCTAAGTGACTGCTGAGTACTGGGAGTAATCTATGGGGTTCCTTCCTTTCCCAGCCCTGAGCTGGGGTTTTGTTTTCAAGGCTAGGGTGATGGTGGGTAGAGCTCCAGGGTGAGTGAGCCACAGGACATGAAGGGACAGTCGGTGCGGCAGCCTTACCTGGGCACACATACTCCTTCTTCTGCACATCCGCCACATTGAAGCCCCTCAGGTGCACAGGAGCCATGCAGAGCGTGAACTGGCCAATTGTCCGCCGCTGTCGCAGCCAATCCGAGAGCCAGGCCAGGTGGCAGTCGCAGTACAGCTGGTTGGAGTGGAGGCGCCTGGGAGGAACAGGGACAGAAGCCAGACTTTGTCACTTGACAAAGTGGGGAAGCTGCCTGTGGCTGAACAGAGTGGCAAAAATCTGTTGCCCCTTTGCCTAGCGAGACAATCCTCACGAGCCCAAGGAGGCATTTTCCCCAACAGCACTGAACATCAAGGACCTCGGACTTTGTATTGCTAAGCCACAAATGACAGTGATCTTCCTCTGCCAGCCACACTGAATGGATGACCCCACTTCTTGATAGTTATTCTATACTTTTCCAAGCAAGGAAGCCTCAGCACACAGGAGAGGGGGAGGGACATTATCACAGTAACAATCCTTATTTCAGTCAAATTCCCAAGCGGTGACTCTATTGCTAATGCCAGTACTTTAGCTAGCAAGAGATGCAGCTGGCTCGAAGCATGCTTCTCCATCCCAGTGCCCGGCTTTGGTGATGTTGTGGTGGAGATCTGCCGTTACCTTTACCTTTTCCTCATTCCCTCCACGAACGCCTCTCTGAACCCACTGCACGTGATGCTGGTGGGCCCCAAACCAATTCCACTTGTGTGCACCAGACAGGTGCAGCAGGGCATAGACGAAAGGGTGCTTTTGGAAGAATTACCTCTCTCCACTCTCCCATTTAAATAAGATGCCGTTCCTAACAGACAGAGAGATTTCCTGACCAGTTCTAGGACTTTCTTTGGCTTGTCCCTGCAGGGGCTGTGATGCAGATCTTCTCCTTCAGTGGGATCTGTAAGTTCCACATCTGAAGGGAAATCCCTCCTGCTTATATGACTTGAACTTCCCTTCCACTAAGTGGAAGGCCAACCAAAAATATGCAGCGCTTTCTGAAAGTTTTTCCCCAAAGTCTGTCTCTTGGTGGTTTCCAACATTTAATTTGTTCCAACCCTAGGTCAGCAGATGTGGCGGTGGGCGAGTTATAAATGCACCAGCTTATCATTCCCTTGGGTTTCTGATGTAAATTTCAGATGCCCAATCCCAGACATGTGAGTCAGCCAGCAGCACCCTGGGACTTTTCAAGTGCTCTGTGTCAAACCTGTTACTATTTAGTGGCATGCCTGGAGGAGCGACTTGGGCTTCCTCCACGTCTGTAATGGAAGAGCTGAAGGGCTCTTGACCACACTCCACTTAGCATGAGGTCAATCTGCCTAACACTGCCAAGTGCATCTAACGCGGGCTGCGATGCTGATGGAGCCTTCTAGCAGCCGCACAGACCTTAGCAGGTCAGGGCGACTGGGGCTGCCTTGGTGAGCCCCGGAGACCATTCCATCAGACAGACTAAATGAAATCGCATCTCACATAAAGTGTATTTTTTTTCTGCTAAAAAACTGAAGACTAATGATTTCATTTTAAAAATCATTGATGGGGGGCCAGTGCTGTGGCACAAGGTTAAGTCTCTGCCTATAGTGCCAGCACCCCATATGGCCGCTGGTTTGTGTCCCGGCTGCTCCTTGTCTGATCCAGCTCCCTGCTAATGGCTGAGAAAGCAGTGGAACATGGCCCAAGTGCTTGGGCCCCTGCTGCCACGTGAGAGACCCAGAAGAAGCTCCTGCCTTCAGATCAGCTCACCTCCGGCCATTGTGGCCATCTGGGGAGTGAACCAGCAGATGGAAGACCTCTCTCTTAGTCTCTGTCTCTCTGTCTGTCTGTCTCTAACTCTGCCTCTCAAATAAATAAATCTTTTAAAAAGTCGTTGCTGTAATTTTCTCTGTATTTCACAGCAGTCTGAATGCATTTTCATAGGCTCTCAGGGACTACAATGAGCTCTAAAACACTTTACTTTCTCCTTTGAGTTTCAAAACTCAGACTCCCCTAAGTAAGCTTGGTTTCCACTCACCCTAGTACCATAGAGAAAGGCAGGACAGGTGGGCAGAGGTGGGGGAAACCTCTAACCCTAACCCACAACTGGTGGGAAGGATCTCTGTTCTCAGAGGGAAACCAAGTCCTCTGTTTACTAAGCATAACCACTACCACTTTGTCAGGAGCAGAGAGAAAGGCAGGTGACACACTGTCAGTTGGCCACAGTTTCCTACAAAGCAGGAAGGAGAGGAGGGCATTCCTTGGCCTGTGAGCCTACCCTGGGGGACACTGCCTAGCAGACACAGGGTACGGCACAGTGGCGTGCAGAGGCTGAGACGTGGGAATTCTTCTGTGTGCCAGGAGAATGAGAGCCTTTTACAGAGTGTGGTTTTTATTTGGAAAGGCAGCTGCCCTCCTCGACAGTGGGGTATGGATGCAAAGGCAGCACGGATTCACTGTGAAGGCATGAGCACAGGTCCACCTGGTGGATCAATGCTTGCAAATTCCCATCACTTCCAATCAGGGGTTAAGAGATCCATGGAGCAACGAAATGAGGTTTAGGTCAGTCAGATCCTTACTGAGCTGATTCATTTTGGGGATAATCAAAAAGTCAAAGGTTTCCCTTTTGGAAGACCATATTAGGTTGGTTCTTTCTCAACCCTGGCTCAACCCAGACCCATGTCAACTCCCATCCTAACCTTGCTTCCTACCCTGCTGTCCACCTTCAGAAAGATTGCTCGCCTCCCCAGGGGGCCTATGGAGAAGTGGTGACCCAACAGGCTGTGGGAGCCAACGCACAGCTCTGAGAGAAGCCTGGGCAGTGGACAGGCTGTTCCCTCTTCATGGAATCTTGTCTGCCAGGAATGCTGGACAAGCCCAACTGGGCAGATTCCTTCACACCACTCTGAAAATCATGCTTGGGAGATCCAAGTGAAAAATCATCATCCCAAACACTAACTTTAGAAGAAAACTAATCAGATTGATCTTGAAACCTGAGCTTGGACACTGCCGGGAGAGCTTATTTTAATGACTTCTAATAATTTTGGTGAGCATGATGGCATGGAGGGTGACCTCCACTGGCTCCGGGGCTTTGTGCAAGCTCTGGCCCCCACTGCCACGGCTCATCTCAACCATGCCCTTCCATTTTTGTTCGTGCTAAAGGGAATGAGCTCAGGCTCTGAGTCTGATATTGACTCCATGCTTTCTAGCTTTGACTTTGGAGGGTGACTTAGCTGTGCACCTTAGTGTTACCATCTGTAAAATGGCAATAGAAATGATGCCTCTTTTCTAAGGCTACTGTGGGCATGATGGATGGCAAGTGCTCAGCACAAGGCCTAGTATGCATGAAACCACTGAAGAAATGTTAGCTTTTGTGCTGAGAGGAAGCTAACTCCAGAGTTCAGTCTCTTCCCAACCTATGGTCCTGCCTACACAAGCTACAGTGTCCTATGCAGACAGCAGAGCATCAAGGTGCCTGGGTGGTTCCTGCATGTTGTTCTGCAGTCTTTTACTGATGGACACCTCATCCTCCATGTGGAAAAAAAACACTACCTTTAGAGAACAGCAAATACAAATGCCAATTTACCAAAGGTGCCTTTTAGCCACGGATGCTAAATTAAATTTCTAGCAAATCCTTTTAGAGAGGGTCAGTGTTCATTTTCTATAAAGTTTGCCATTCGGAATTCAATATAAAGGCTTTCCTTTAGAAATCCCATTTATGACTTCCTTCCTCTCTCCTCAACCTCCTTCCCCCCCACCAGCCCCCCTCCACCTTTAATTACAGTGAAGTGGGATTAGTCAGCTCGTCTCCAGGGAGTTCTATACAGAGCCATCTCTGAAATTAAACTAAAGAGAAAATGGCAGCAGGCAGGGAAGAGAGAGAGCAGAGGAGATTGACTGATTGATCTGAACTCATCAGACGAATACTCAGGACTACAGCAAAGAATGACAACAGACACAAGGAGAAAAAACACTCTAGCCTTCTTCCCCCACCCCAATACACCCAATGCTGGGGCCTAACCATGCCCCGCAACTGCATGGAACAAGCCCAGCTGATACTGTGGCCTCTTCTAAACTGAACATGACAAAGGGGGAAGGGTAGACCCCACAGGAACCCCGCTGCTGATCACCATGCAACATGCAGGCCCAGCACCCTCAGGTTCACTTTCAGCTTGCCTGACCCTGGAGAGCCCTGGGCTGCACTCTTCCCACCTCGTCCCTGTTTACTGGGGGACTTGGAAGAGGTCTTTGAAGCCCAAATGGCTTCGCTTTAAAATTCTGTAACTGCACCATCCCATATCGAGAGGGAGGAAAAAGAGCGGGTTTGCTTGGCTGAGTCACCGTATTTAACAAGGCTTCTAAGGAGATATTTGGGAAGCAGAGATGGAAACTGGACTCAGATTATTGTTATTCTTTATTTACAATACTAGGACTTGGGACCGGTGCTGTGGCCTACTAGGCTAAACCTCCACCTGTGGCACCAGCATCCCATATGGGTGCTGATTCCTAGCCCAGCTTCTCCTCTTCTTATCCAGCTCCCTGCTAATGGCTTGGGAAAGCAGAAGACGACAGTCCAAGTCCTTGGGCCCCTGCACCCATGTGGGAGACCTGGAGGAAGCTCCTCGTTTTGGATTAGCCCAGCCCCAGCTATTGTGGCCATTTGGGCAGTGAACCAGCAGATAGAAGACTTTTCCTTCTGTTTCTCCCTCTCTGTAACCCCACCTCTTAAAGAGATAAATCTTTAAAAAAATAACTAGGACTTGTTGGCTACACACTGTATACCAGACACATTCCTTGTTAAAGGGCATTTAGTATCAAAACAACTCTAGGTAAAGCATTTATTAACTCCCATCCCATGAAGCAGAGAAAGAAGAAAACAGCCCAAAGTAAGTGGCAGAGCTCACATTTAAACTTGGGCCTGCCTGACTCCAAACTCTGGTTCTTTCTTGGAGGACTCTGCCTTGCTTCCTTATAAATTGCTTCAATGGTCTTTGCTTTTAATTTCATCTAGAGATAAGTCACTTTGTCACTAATGCAGTGGTCTCAGACTTTGTAATATTAACATTTCCTGGAGAGCTTGTTAAAAACAACTGTTGGGTCACACTCCTAGTAACACTGAATCTATAGGTCTAGGGTGGGCCTGGAATTTTCCTTTCCTTGTTTTAATTTGAGAGGCAGACATGCAGACACACACACACACACACACACACACACACTCCTACCCACTGGCTTACTCTCCAGAGGCCCCCAACAGCTGGGGCCAGGATGAAACCAGGAGCTAGGAACTCAATCCAAGTCTCCCAGGTGGATGGCAGGGGCCCAACTACTTGAGCCATCCCTGATGCCTTCCAGGATCTGCCTTAGCAGAAAACTGAAGTCAGGAGTCAGAGCTGGGACTGGCACCGGCTGCTTTAATGTGGGATGCAGGCATATTAACCGCTAGGTCAAAGGCCTACCCTGACGCTTTGTGTTCTAACAAGCTGCAAGTGATGCTGTTTAGGGGCTCCCATTTTGGGAAATCAGATCGATTCCATGTTGCTTGGGGTCATGCATAGCTGGATGCTTGGAATTTACAGCCCAGCTTTCTGGATAAATAGTGTGATAATAATAATATTGCAGTCAACATCCTTACATACCAGCCACCCTACAGATCTAGTTTCTTCTGATCCTGACCACCACCCCCATTTATTGAGGAGGGAACTAAGGACACAGAGCTAATAAGAACCCAGCAGGGATTCGAGCCCTTTGCCTTGGCCCTAATTATTTGGCTGAAGACTCTTGGCAGCTGCAATGGTGATGTAACCACCACTGAGGCTCAAGGAACACGAGACACACATCAAATACGACCTCTCTGGAAAGGCCCACAGAACTGGGAGTGCAGAGAAACTGACCAAGAGATTTCTGTCTGAGAACAGAGGCGGAACCCTCCAGGTAATAAGGGAATTACAACTCCTCTTTGTTTTGGGCATCACAGGGAGATTGGCTTTCTGAGTATATCCCTGGAAAGCTTAAGTCCATCCAAGACATTAAAGATAAAGAGCCCAGGCATTGCATTCTAATTTCACAATATCACCCAGGGAGCTAGGGAGCAGGGGAATGTGGTGGGTGGGGCTTGGTGGGACAGACAGAAGGGAGGACTAAGACTCCTTCTCTTCTACAGGTCCCAGGGGAGAAAATGACCATAACTACTGTCAATGGCAGAACTAGCAAGTGTACATGATGCTAACAGAGCAAATGGAGAACCACTAAGCCACAGCTCTGTACATCCTGTGACAAGGCAGAACAAATCATCTTTCCCTCAAGATGGAAAGTTTGAGCAAAGACAGTACAGGAAGGATTCTCACAGTCTCAGGATAGAGAGAAAGGAGTCTGTCTAGAGCAGGATGGTGGATCAAAGTACGGAGCCCACCTGCTTTCAATGGCCAACACGTCCCATAATTAATAGCAGAAAGAGGCATTTGAATACAGGACCCATGTGCCCAATCATAGCCCAGCAGGTTGCACAGGCAGCTCAGAGCACTGTAGTTCAGGCTGCCTCAGCTGGGGAGGTTGGTGCGGGGGGCGTGGGGCGGGGGCAGGGAGCTTTACTCACAGAGTTCGAATCTTCGGCATGTGGTTGAAGCTGGTGACCAGGATGCGGCTAATGTTGTTGTTGTTGAGGGTGCTGTAGAGACAGGAGAAAGGGACATGGTCACGGGGAGGCAAAACATTGAGGGGGAGGGGCATCAAAGTGCTTCTAGAAGGCGGGGGGAGGGATGGAAATGACTGCATATCCATATCAAGATGGACCTGGAGACAGTGGACGGGTCTCCAGGTAAGGAGGGAATTCATCGACTCCTTTATTCTGGTGGATCCCTATTCCTTTCTGGTGCCCTCTCAGTACTCATCCACCTTGGGTAATAACATGACTTCCTGAAGTCCTACTATGTGCTAAGTGCTACATCTCTAACTCTTTCAGCTACAAAGCCAGTCACATCTTACTGTCCCTTTTTCCAGAGAAGGGAACAGATACCTGTCACTTTGCTGGGTAACACACAGCCTTGTGATATGGGGATTCTCTTTGTAGGGGGTAGTCCTCAAAAAACTAGTGAACAATGTGTATTATGACAAAGCTATGCATGGATTTCAAGATTTTGAACCCAAATAAACATATCTATTAATTCCATTTCCCACAAACGTTTTGCATACCCTTATATTACAGATGAAGAGGTCAAGCTCTAGTTACCAAGAGGTAACCTAACTTTCCCAACAGCATAGCTCCTGAGCTCTGGAGGTGGGATTTGAAGTCAGCATTCTCCTGCTTCAGCCTCCTTGCCCTGTCCATTGTACACACTGCCTTGTACTTGTACTGTCTAGGCACCTTTTGACTCTTGAAGCACATCGTGGCTCAGGAGTCTGTGGCCTCTGTGAAGGCGGGCATTAAGTCTCCTTTCTCTTATGCATTTCCGCGACCATGGATGCGACTCCTGCAGTGCAACGTTAGCACTGACTGGTACCTTTGCATAGGAAAAAGCACAGCTTTTTTGGGGGGACTGTTCCCAAAACGGACCCAAAGCACACAAGGCTGCCTAAGGATGAAGGCAGGGTACAAACAGATACTCCCCAGGCTTACTGTTCTACATGGACCCTCTCTGGAAGCATTGCAGCCAAGCAAGGCCACCTGCCAAAGCCTGCAGCATGACAGCGCCGAGGGCCTTTCTGGATCAGTTGGCCCAGTAACCACTCAAGGGGTGACAATATGTGGACAGGCTGGGACTGCCTCAGCTCCTGACCCCATACCTGCCTAATCTGGCATCCCAGAGAGCGAGAGTTTGATAGAGCCCTGGGCGTTATTCGTAGTGGCCACTGCTCCTGCTCCCTTCCGTTTTCCATTCCTCCCAGGGCCATACCCAGCATCCTTCTCAGCAATCCAACCCTCCTCATCTTCTCCTGGGCTCCCAGTGGTCCCCACTGACCCAGCCCCTGGAGTTCAAAGCAGGGGTCCAGTGGTTACATTCTTCTTGCCCCAGAATATTCCTTGGACCCCCGGTCAACTTGTCATTAGTTTGCCCAAGGAAGCCAGGAGGAACTCTGCTTACACAAAGGCACAAAGCCTCATCCTTTTTCCTCCTTCCTTCCCCGGTTTCCTGGCACTATGCAGGCATCTAGGATGGTAACAAGGGACGGATACACCAACCCTATATCGTCTGCTTCTGCCTACTCAGTACCATTAACAATGCATCAACGCACACACGTGGCATCTTGTGAAGTTCAATCTACTTTGCAGTTTTTTTTTTTTTTTTTTTGGGTGCAGTGTGTGTGTGTGTGTGTGTCAGGGGCACGGATCCTGTCTGCCTAGGAAGCCATCAGAAACCCTTACCAGACAACCCTGAAGCATTTATCACTCCCATCAGACCTGGTTCTCCTACATTGGCAAGGAGCTTCCTGGGGGTGAGTACAATGCCCCCCTCCCTTCTTCCCTGGCTTAGAAATGCCTTTAGGACAGAAATGATGCGTTCATGTCCCTTTCCACCCATCTCGAACATGTAGCGTCACACCTGGGGAGACCTAGTTAGGGCTGCTGACTGATCACCGGACACAGCATCTGAGCAGGCGGCTGCTGTCTCGAAGGCGCAGAGCGGGTAGCCTCTGCACAGAAGGGGCATTGGACCATGGGCAGCCACTTGGCACCAAGTGGGGCTCACAGCCCAGCCCCCCTAGAGCTGAGTGCACAGTGCAGTTCCACGTAGGGCTTCAGCTACAACTGCGTCCGGCAGCAGTCCGGCAGCGATGACTTATTAATGTATTACCACACTGATATTTAAATGCGAGCTGTAATGAGAGCTATAAAACATTTACGATAATAGCAATTATTCCAGGACCGAAATGACTAAACACCGTCCTCAGACTTTCATGATTTGCTGCTTGGGGCTGGCCAGCACAGGGATGTCAGAGGGCTGCTGACCTCTTGGACACTGATCTCCATGGCAGCTATGGGTTTTGTTTTCCCAATAAAGACAGATTTATTTCGCTTCTAGTCTCGGCAGCTAGTGCCAGCAGAGAGAGCACTGTGCTCCCTCTGGTTCCTGAGCCCCATCTAAGCAGCTGGCCTTTCGTGGAGGACTTGTTATCTCCCCAGTGCAGCGGAGATGGTGCGCACAGGCCTGGAAGGCAGGGATCAGGTAGGCGCTGGCTCCACCACTGAGAGACTGTATCGCCCCAGGTCAGTCTCTTCCACTCGTTCTACCCCTTCCTTTATAACATGGACACAACAGTACCAATCACATGGAGTTTTAGTGGTGATTAAATAAGATACAGACAACTGCTAGGATGCACAGAGAGCTTACAGTATGCCAGGCGGGCTCTGGGCGGAGGGTGCTTGCTTGTACCATCTCATTGAACTCCTCTGATCACCCCACAAAGCAGAACTTCTGTTACCTCTGTTTCGTGAACAAAGCCGTGGTGGTGTCAAGATTTGAGTTCTAGGAAGCTGACTGCAGGAATGAAGTCTGTATCAGTTTTCTACAGTTGCTGTAGCAGACTATCGCTCATGTAGTGGCTTCAAATGTATTCTTGCACAGTCTGGAGGGTAGAAGTCTAACATGGGTTCCTGGGGCTAGAGGAGGGTGAGGAGACTTCATTTCCTTGCCTTTTGCCAAAATTTTAGAGGTCACTTATAGCCCTTGACTTGTGACTCCTTCTGTGTATCAGTCCAACCTCTATTTTCTGTTGTCACATCCCCTACTACTCCCTGTGGTCTCCTGCCTCCGTGTCCCCTTGTGGTGCCATCTGGAGTCTAGCAGGATAAGCCAGGGTAGCTTCCCAGACTTCCTTTGTCCATATTAAGTGATTCGTTCTGGAATGAGGATGTGGACTCCTTTGGAGGGGCGGTTATTATCCAGGTGACCACTGTGCCCTCAACAGAAGACATATGAACACTTAGCCTAGTGCATAGTCAGTATTCAACAATCACTAATCATTTTTCTTGTAGCCATTGATCATGCCACTTGATCCTTGCAGCACCCTGAGGTTGGAATTATTATCCCCACTTTAGAGTTAAGCAACTGGAAGCTAAGAAACGTTCTGGGGTTTACCGAGGGTGCCATCTGAGCTCCTAGTGGATCAGGACTCACTGCTTTTTCTTGAGATCACATTTCCATGACTTATCCATGGCCTTCTGCTTCTTGGGCAAGTTTGTCACTCTAGCACAGATACTGTCTATCACCTGCACCCCAGCACCCAAAGCATACATACTGCATGAGCCTCTTGTCCTATAAACCACCTCGAAAATGAATCCATGGAGAAATGAGAGGTTCAGTCTGACAGTGACACCCTTCGTCCTGCCCCACGGGATTGGTGGGCCGTGTCAAGCTGAGGTGACCTCATCACCCTCACCTCACTGACTCGCATCTGCTGGAGGAGCTTGGCTAGCCTTAGAGTCTAACTCCAACCTCAACCAGTTCGCCTTTTTTTTGACTGGCAGAGTTAGACAGAGAGAGAGAGACAGAGACAAAGGTCTTCCTTTTTCCGTTGGTTCACCCCCCACCAAGTGGCCGCCAGGGCGCGTTGCAGCCAGAGCGCTGCGCCGATCCGAAGCCAGGAGCCAGGTGCTTCCTCCTGGTTTCCTATGCAGGTGCAGGGCCCAAGGACCTGGGCCATCTTCCACTGCCCTCCCAGGCCACAGCACAGAGTTAGACTGGAAGAGGAGGAACCGGGACAGAATCCGGCACCCCAACCGGGACTAGAACCCAGGGTGCCAGCACTGCAGGTGGAGGATTAGCCTAGTGAGCCACAGCACCGGCCCAGCCAGTTCGCTCTTTTAGAGAGATTACAGGATAAAAGGTGCTTTACTGTCCAAATACTCAGGTAGCAGTTGGAAGTTTCCTCCTTAATGCTCCTAATTCAACATTTTCTAACAGGTTTCAAGCTCAAGTTCAGTGTCAAAACAGCTCTATAAACTTCAGGATTGCTGTGGCCTCCCTCTTCCCCATCATCACAGGCTACTGAATGGGAATTGCAGTATGGACCACAAATAGAGCCATTCCCCTCCTCCTGGTATTTTAAAGACCATTTCCCTCAGTCCCATCTCTGTCTTACAAAGTCTTTTTACTCATGATAAATACTGTATTTATAGAGATAAGTTTGATCTGTAAACTGCCTCATTAATCTTTGGTTTTATTATTATCGGAGCATAAATGCCTAATGAAAAGGAATTTTTTCCAAATCCAAATGATTCCCTTGGACAACGCTACTCCTACCAATGAATCCCACTCTCTTGACCGAAGCACTAGAAAGGATCAATTAAATGTTGCATCCACGTCACTAGGGGTCTGTGGACTGACTGCACCTGCAATGCACTAACAGAACCCTAGTGTCCTAAAAGAGCCTGTGCTCCCTTGTGTTTCTCAGCTAAATATCAGGGAACTGTGGCAAGACAAAGGCTCCCCAGGAATGGTGAACGCATGAGTAAGTAATGCACATGGTGGTCACTCCAGAGGTCAAAAACTACCTAATCCTATTCATCACAGCCTGTCTTTGTAAAAAAAGTTTTACCCATTCATTTCTGTATTGTCTGTGGCCGTTTTTGTGTTATAATGGCTGAGTAGTTGCAACAGAGACTCTTGGGCTGCAAAGCCTAAAATATTTACTATCTATCTTTTTATAGTAAGCACTGGTTGGCTCTGGCTGCTCTAGAAGTAGGCCATTTCATTCCTGTCTGTGCCAGTGATTAAGTGTAATATGCTGGGCAAGTCATATTAAGAAGACAGTATTAAGGGTGGGCATTAACACCCATTACCTTGCCCACATCCCACTCTGGAGTACCTGGGTTCGACTCCTGGCTCCGGCTCATGACCCAGCTTCCTGCTAATGCAGACTGTGGAAGCAAGTGGTAATGGCTCAAGTGATTAGGTTCCTACCATCCCTGTGCAAGACCTGGATTAAGTTCCCAACTCCTGGCTTTGACCCTTTGCTGGGTCATTGCTGATATCTGGGGAGTGAACTAGCAGATGGGAGCCCTCTGTCTAGCTTTGTCAAATTAAAAAAAAAAAACCACACACATTTGGAGGTTAGAATGGGGAACAAAAAGAGGAGGATTATGTCAGAGGCTTTCAAGACTTAGACAGGGGGCTGGCACCGTGGCGCAGTAGGTTAATCCTCTGCGGTGCCGGCATCACATATGGATGCTGGTTCTAGTCCCAGCTGCTCTACTTCCAGTCCAGCTCTCTGCTATGGCCTGGGAAAGCAGTGGAGGATGGCCCAAGTCCTTGGACCCCTGCACCCATGTGGGAGACCTGGAGGAAGCTCCTGGCTCCTGGCTTCAGATCGGTGCAGCTCCGGCCATTGTGGCTATCTGGGGAGTGAACCAACAGAAGGAAGACCTTTCTTTCTGTCTCTCCCTCTCACTGTCTGTAACACTAACTCTCAAATAAAATAAAATCTTCAAAAAAAAAAAAAAGACTTAGACACAAAAGCAAATAACATTTTCAGCAAATAACCCCTAAGCAGCAAGTGGGCTTCCAAAGCAGGCAGCTGAACTATAGAACCTGCACTCCTTGCTACCACGTTATACTAACACCTTGGAAGCCACCACTTCTGATACCTGCAGTGCTATGATGGAGTAAGAACCCAGGAGGGGGGCTATTCAAGGGATAGCGGCAGGTGAACCTACCTTGGCTTGTTCATGGAATGAACCTGGGCACCAGTTCTCCAAGTATGGTCCCCAGATCTGCAGTATCACTTGGTAATTTGTTAGAGATACTCGGGTTTCAACCAGACCCACCAATCCAGAAACCCCGGGATAGGCCCCACTCCATGTGTCTTAATGAGCCCTCCAGAGGATCTTCATGCAAGCTCATCTTTGAAAACCAATGAACCAGGGAAAATGCTAAGAACAACATCTTGACTTAAATGCAGAGGACAGTATTTCGGGTATGAATATCGGGACCGAAAGCCACCTTTACGTAGGGCTTGATGTTTTCCCACTTAGGAAAAGGAACAAGCTTTCAAACAGTAGATGGCCCTCAGTGGAGGTGGTGGATCATAGTAGGAGAGCTCCAGCTTGGCTTCTGGCCCCAGCTCTCCACTGTTCCCTGTTGAGTGCAAACATGTGGCTCTCTTGCATCACTCAAGATAGCCATCTCTGATCTGGAGGAGCTAAGTCCAGCTGCAGCCACACCACCCTGGCAACCTTAATAGGGCTGACATTTCCCTCTGTCTCCTCTGATTAGGCCATCACTTTATCACTCTGTGATTTCCTGGCTCTGGGTGTAATGTGCCTGTTGTGTGTCCATAACACCATGTAATTGGCTCTAATGCAACAATATTATCTGTGGGCATGTATCACATAATTGCAAAACCAGGGATCTGAAGTGCCAGTGCAGCTTCTTAGCGTGCCCACCTCCCTGGGGGTACTACTCTAACTCTTCCTTGGGTCACACAGACCTCTTGGTGGACTGGCCCATTCACCCCTGTCTCAAGGCAGACTGATTTCTCCCTAAGTCTGGAGGCTCCCTCCTTAATGGTCCCTGAGAAAGAGACTCTTGATGAGGCATCTGCAGCCATGGCAACAGGATGCTTTTTTAAAGTGAGCCTGGAGATGCCCTTGCACATGTG
Source organism: Oryctolagus cuniculus (assembly GCF_051225735.1). Lineage (NCBI taxonomy): Eukaryota > Metazoa > Chordata > Mammalia > Lagomorpha > Leporidae > Oryctolagus > Oryctolagus cuniculus. The sequence continues at coordinate 57,093,216 of NC_142872.1, forward strand.
AGTGTCCAATGACCAGCACTCCAACCTGAGAAGGTACAACTACTGTCAACAGTGGTTGTATTGAATTTGCAGGGGTTGACACATCCCATGTAGGTGGCATCAGTTCCTGAAGTGGCTGGGTCCTGTGGGAAACACTGACACCACTGGTATAGGTATAAGGGTGTGCAGAGCAGGGTGTGTCGACATCATGGGAAGCAGCCTGGGGAGCTCACAGCTGCCCTTCCCTCCTGCTCGGCACAGCCAGGGGCAAGAAGAATGAATTAAGGACACTTCAGATCCTTGGGGCTGTCTTTAGGTGCCTGTTCTCTCTGGCTCATGTGCTTAAGCAGAGCTGGCTCTTCCTGCTCTTGCTTGGTGCCTGCTGATGGACAGACATTGTGGCTGGGCAGCAGGACCTACTGTTGACTCACCAAGCCCTGAACTCTGAGATCCTTGGAAGGTGAATGCTGTTGGCTAACTCAGCAGTGTGATCATAGGCACGGCTGGCCTGTCTTTGGCCCCAGGAGAATGCAATGAAGACCCTTTAGGTTCCTTCCAGTTGACACAGGCATCCCCGAGCCTCTGCCCAGGTCCTGTCCATGCCTCCTCCTCAGTGCCCCTGTCACTTTCAGCTGGAGCTCCCGTCAATCATCATTTCCCTCTTGGTAAGACTGAGCCTGCCTTTCTCACCCCACTGGTGGTGGGGTGGGAGACTGATGAACCCGGGCACTCCAGGATACTCCAGAATTCAGAAAAAAGATGCAAAAATGCATCCTTTGAGAAAACCTAAGCCAGATTTTGTCAGTTCTATGGACTCCCTATCAAGTCCCAGTCAGTGAAGGCTGCTGTTTTGAGGTGAGCCTGCCAACATCTTGTAATGAACATGTCTGTGATGATCACAGCAATAATCCTGATCCTATACACTAAGTGTGGACCAGGTGCCAGCATCAGGCTGAGCATTTTTCATATATTATCTCATTTCATTCTCCCGACAATCCTGAGATCCTATAGGATTTACACTTAGAAGTGGTATCTGTCAGTGTTTCATCAGTAGCACAATACTCAAAGAAGTTAACTTTTAAACAGAGGTTTATTTAGCTCACAGTTTTAGAGGTTCAAGTTCAAGACAGGGCAGCCCCATGAGTGTGGCCTCTTGTGAGGGTGTAGATCATGGGTGAAAAAAGGATCACATGAAATCCAGGGAGCAGAGACCACAGCTGGGCCCCACTCAGGCTTTTATGACAACCTTCAACAACCTTCGCGAGGCCAACATTGTTGTGTAACAGGTTAGCTACCGCCTACAACACCAGCATCCCATATGGGCGCTGGTTCAAGTTTTACTTCCAATCCAGCTCCCTGCTAATGGCCTGGGAAAAGCAATGGAAGAAGGAAGGCCCAAGTGCTTGGGCTCCTGAACCCATGTGGGAGACCCAGAGGAAGCTCCTGGCTTCAGACTGGCCCAGCCATGGCCATTGCAGCCATTTGGGGAATGGAGTAGCAAATGGAGGAGCTCCCTCCCTCTTCCCACACTCTTCCCTACCTTTCAAATAAATAAATCTTAAAAAAAAAAATAAAGAACTATCTTCCGAAGTCACCCCTGAAATAACCTAAGGACCTCCTACCAGGCCTAACTCCTAAGTGTCACAACAGATTAAGTTTCTACATTCCTAGTACTATTAACTTAGGACTTTTGGGGCTTAAAGTCTTGCACGTATTCAAGAACTAAATGATACTGAAACCATAGCAGGAGCCCAGCAAGATAAATGAACTCTGTCCGGATCACACAGCTACAGAAGTGCAGGGACGCTATTCAAAACCAAGACATGCACTATCAGGACATATATTTTTAACCATTGCAGAAAACTTCCTCTCATTGGAATGCCTTCAGAAAGACACCAGCTACTCAACAGCCATGTTTTCCCAAGGTGGTGGTAAGTCATACTCGCCTGTGCAGGCCCACCCTTAACCATGGTGCTCGCCTCACTGATGAGCCTGCTCAAAGGCAGACACATCACACAATCCTCCTGAGGAACAGGGACAGCCCAGCACAGACAGCAAGCTCGAAGCTTCCTAAGGTCAAGGTCAAGGTTTGGCCAACAAGCATATTTTCAAAAGCCTTCATGGCCTTTACTAGTGGATGGGTTGATTGGAATTTTAAGAATGCCCTGAAGAACCAGGAGTACAGATGGCTTCTTGGGCGAAACTCATCTTTTGGCTGTTTGGAGCCAGCTGTGGGTCTATCAGGGCAGAAGACACAGGAAGAAACTGGAGAAGTGCGTGTGCGTGGGGTGGGGTGGGGGGCCGGGAGAAAGGAGGGTGGGAAACAACCTCACATACAATACCAGCTCTCCTAGGCTATCTTGGGTGCTCTGTATTACTGAGTTCTTGGATCTCCCTGTGGACCATTTAAATTAAAGCTCATAGCCGTTGTGTGGGCATATAATGAAAACAACTGATGCTGCACTGATTAGCCCATTACTCTCAACTGTTGGAGAACAAAATGATCTCACAAGGGGCCTCATCCACTGACGTACAGCAGTCGGGCTCTCACTCGACGCCTCAAATCAGCCGCCACAGCAATAACAGCTGGGGTTTTTGTCTCAATATTTGTACCCGACTCCAAAGTGATTTGGCACCGGGTGAGGGTTATTTTTAAACACACAGCTCTCACAGCCAAGTAACATTTTAAATGGTCTCCAGGTGTCATGTAAAACTTACAGAAATAAATAAAAACAATCAGCTGCCAATTTGGGCCTTTGATGATATGAATTCCTTAACAAAGGGGCTTGTCTTTGGTTCCTCCTCCATTATATATTCATGTATGACAGGCAGAAATTCATTGTCAGCCACTCAGCAGAGCCCCGGTGTTGAAAACAAAAATAAGAAGGAGGCTTCCCCAAAAAAGGTAAAAATAGAAGATCAAAAGAGCAAAATGAATCTTCGAGTCCTGCCCTTGCTGAATCAGATGCTTAACAGCCTAAGTATTCAGGAGGCACCAGTGTTTGTCCCCCCAATTCTGAAGAACTTCTTACTCATTTACTGATCACACATATCGCTAGTGGTGATTCAGAGTAAACTGCCTTCCAGTGACTGCGATCATTGCAAAACGTGCCTTAAACGACAACACGCATGAGATGGCCCTGGTCTCCCAGTTCTATTGCCTCCTCTGTAGACTGGAACCCTGGTAATCTTGTCTCTATTTGGAAATTAAGCCAATGTCAGCATGCCAGGATGTCTGCAATGGGTCAAGGATGAACACGTGACCTCCAACTTACGTAACTGGACAGGTAGGTGAGTGTGTGGTTGAGAAGGGGAGAAAGGGACAATTTCCACGGTAGCTGCAGGTGGCGCCCTGCCCAATGAGAGAAGAGGAGGAAAGTTCTCAGATGCCACTGAATTGTTCAGTACCTGCTCACTGGTGTGTATGCTCTGTCCTGCTGAGGACAGAGAGCATGTCTGTTTCACACTCTACTGTGGAGGCAGGGCCTAGTCCAGTGTTTGGGACAGAGAAGACTCAGTATTTACTGGGTGGGTTGGTGAGGTTCACAGAGGAGTTATGTTTTTGGCATCCATTAACCAAAGAAATTCCCACCCTGAACAGCCTTCTGGGCTAGCCCCGGAGCACAGGCTCCTTTGTCTACAGGGCTGAGTGGGTGTGAGACTGCAGCAGACACAGTCTTCCTAAACGGCATCATCGCACCCCGTTTCCAGGGACGGGGCAAAGCTGGAATGCCGGCATCACGCGGCTGATGCTTCCTTCTTGGTAAGAGGAGAGACATCGAAAATTTTCTTTTGGAATTTTCATACGGGCAATTCAGTCACCTCGGGAAACAAAAGCCACAAATGAAGCACCTGGGGGCTGGATTTGGCTTGCAGGGGCTGGTTTTCAGTCTCTGAACCAAACACATTCATGTAACGATTTGAATCAGGAGGAAAAAATGCATTAAGAAAAAAATTGGAGGATTTTAAAGGCATTATGGTGATACGCAGTTAAAACGTTCCTTCCACACTGCGTCGGCTGAGGGCAGTCAGTGGCTGAGCAACGCCCCAGGACCCTACTAGCTGAATGAACTACCTGTAAACAACGGAAGATGAGTCCCTCTCCCCTTCCCATCTTTACTCTTGGACAAGGAGCCCCAAAGAAGTTTGTTTCAAAGGGACGATGGCATTAGCCGGCGCGCTCTTGTCTTGGTTTTGCACGCTACTCATCGGTTCTGTAGCGGCTAAAGGCCTAAGTCACTTCTCAGGCACGGTTTGGAATTGAGAGCTGTTGGCAGGAAAAACTGTATGATGTGCATGAGGTTCTGTTCCAGGCTGAGATGCCAGGCAGGTTCTGCGTTCTCTCCTGTATGTGAGAGAGGCTCTCAGGGAGCCAGGGATGAGTGACACCTGGGGCTATTTGGGCTCATGAAGGGGCAGCGGTCCCCAGTGCTTCCTCCTCAGGACTCCGGTCACCAGGGGTGGCTGGGAATCAACGACATGGAATTCAATTTCTTTCTAAATTGTCCTCTGACTGGACAGCCACCTCCTGGGGCCCTGGAGTTGGGGTGGTTATTTTCCAAGCAGCCATTGCAACTCAGATGGCCCTAGAGAGGGAGCATGTTGTCCCCACTGCTGAGTGCAACATGTTCCCTCTGGCAAAATCCTCGAGATTCAGGGATGAGGGTAGGGACAGGATGTAAAAGGCTGGCTACACTAATTTTTGTTTCCTGTCTGATAATAGAAGGGAAAGGCGGACAGCAATAAAAGGTATTAGATAAAGAACTCAAAGACCTGTGTTTTGGCCTGGTTTCTTCCAAGAAATTTTCCTATGGCTGTGGGCATCACTTAACCTTTCTGGGGGAGTTTCTCTCATTTAACATGAAGTGGTGGCACCAGCTGCCCCCCAGGGTCTTGTCAGCCTATAATCTCACTGATTCCAGTTGGGTTGGCGCTGTTCTAAAATGGCACTTCTGCACTGGGGATCGTTTTCCAGACAGCAGTAAAAGTGGTGGTTGACGCCCAGATCCGCCCAGCCCTGCAAAGACAGCACATCTGGCCAAACTCTCAAAGATGCAACCAGCTCTCACCACGCGGCATGTGAAGATAGTTAGGCGGCACTGGCCATTTTTCCTTTCACTTTTTTTTTTTTTTTGACAGGCAGAGTGGACAGTGAGAGAGAGACAGACAGAGAGAGAAAGGTCTTCCTTTGCCGTTGGTTCACCCTCCAATGGCCGCCGCTGCAGCCGGCGCACCGCGCTGATCCGATGGCAGGAGCCAGGAGCCAGGTGCTTTTCCTGGTCTCCCATGGGGTGCAGGGCCCAAGCACCTGGGCCATCCTCCACTGCACTCCCTGGCCATAGCAGAGAGCTGGCCTGGAAGAGGGGCAACCGGGACAGAATCCGGCGCCCCGACCGGGACTAGAACCCGGTGTGCCGGCGCCGCAAGGTGGAGGATTAGCCTATTGAGCCACGGCGCCGGCCATCCTTTCACTTTTTATACAGACACCTGGCTCAGCTTGCATGGGGTGAACGCCCAGCCTACTAGGCTGCCACCTCTCTAGTTTATAGGAGATGGGACCGTTGAGGAACGATTTTTCCTACCTAGCTGGCTCTGCAAGGCTGAGGGAAGTGAACAATGGGGCTCAGGGAACTAATTCACGAAGGGATGGATCTGCTTGGGTGGGAGGTCATTTTAATAAGCACAATCCTGGGTTTCAATGAAAATGGGTCTTTTGTGGGAATGAGATCCAGATGTTTAAATTAGGATAGAGAAAGGGGAGAGTGGTGGATGAGGGGAGCAGCAGATATTTCCAAGTATTTACTTGTAGAAGATGTGCATTTTGCATACTCTGCTGCCTAATGGATGTGCCATGCAGAGCCTTGGAGCAGTGCAGAGAGGGAAGCAGGTCTGGTGAGGATGAGGGAAATCTTAACAGGGTGTGCCCTTTCCAAACGGCGCACCTGCTGCCACTCAGCTCTCTACCTGCATCGTGCAATAATGTAGCCAGGAGTGAATGTGGCCACTTACATTCAAGTCAAAGAGCATTAGAAACCAATTTTAAAAATTCTACTTCCCAGAGTCACCAGCCACACTTGAAGTGCTCGAGTCATGTGTGGCTAGTCGCCGCCATACAAGAAAGCACAGATGCACAATACTCGTGCTGTCTTCATCATAGAAAGTTCTACAGGACTGTATAGTGAGAGTCATAGCCATTGTTGGCCAGGTTTGCTGCAGTTTCTAGATAGTCAGGGAAAGTTACACTTATACTCTTTTATATCAAGTTACCTGAGTTTTAATGTTGGCAATGAATAATACTTTTTTTATATAGTACAAAAACAAAAAACCAAGCCTCCCATCTGCTGGCTTCCTTCAACCCATGGGCAGCATCCCAAGTCACCTTAGTCATAAGTCAAAAAAGGGGGACCCTCTGAAGAGCTCTCATATGCCGAGTCCCAAGAACCCACACGTGACCTTGGAGAAATGGAATCATTTCTCCCTCCACCTCCCATCCTCCTCACCCCTAACTCCTCCTGAGTACTTCCACAGACAGGAAATGGAAGCACAGGGCAAACAGAAATGTCGCTCCATCTCTCCCAGGTTCTGTGTCCCCTTGGCCTCCCTCCTCATGTTCTTCCCTTTGCAAAGCCACCTCCTCGAAGAGGACCAGTTTCCTGATAGCGTTACTAGGTTCTGGGTTCTCAGGACCCAGTTCTACAGGGCGATGGACAACTGGCTACAGGTGAGCTGACCCCTCCCATCTCGAGCATCCTGGGTGGAAAGGCAGCAGCCGCTGTGGACAGATTAGGCTGGTCAGTGGCCAGAGGCCTTCTCTCCAGCTTGGAGATCCATGAGCTGAGAGCTAATCATGGGGTGAGACATCCACTGGGTGTCACTGAAGCCAGCAGCCAAGGGGGTGGGAGAGAGGCGGAGATGGATCCTACTGTGCACAGAAGCACTGTCTTAGGAGGGGAACTGACCACTTCCGCATGCCCTTGGCAGCTCTACGGCATCTCCCCACTGGGCTTCCCTTTTTGCTCCCGAGGGGAAACTCCCTAGAATCATTTTCCAAAGATGCAGGGCTCTTTTCTATTTTGTTTTAGGTGGAACACAGCAAACCAGATCCTAAACCAAATTTTCCAAGTCAGAATTTCAGCCCAGACACCTGGCAGCTGGGGTCTGTGGCCCCCTACTGGCCGCCAAGCTCTCCAGGACCGGAGGCCGGCTGAGTGCTGCTCTTGGAGAGGTTGACAGGTCTGTTGATTCAAGCGCCTTTGCTGGTGAAGAACCCTTCGATTAACTCCGCCACATCCTCTTGACCCCAGAACATACACCAATGGGTTTTTAACTTCAGGGACTGACCCAGCCTTTGGTTAACGAGGGAGTGAGGTCAACTAGAAACCATGAAGCACCCTCAGATTCTGGGGTCTCAAAAGGTCGAAGTGCTGCTGATTGAAATGGAAAAACTATTTTTGATTTCAAAGCAATTTTTCCTTTTTCTGTAAGCTGGTGTGCTCCAAACCAAGCTAGTCATTTTAAGAGCAGCCTGTCATCAAACCTGGCGACTGGATGAGGCGGAAGGAGGGGGTGTTGCACAGTTCAAGTGCACCTACAGAAAACGCAGTTCTTCTCCCAGTGTTTTGGGAGCTGAATAGAAGTTACTGATGCTTTCCACAAAGTGCAATTTAATCCTGATTGCTTGAACAAATCACAATTTGCAGCGCAGAACCAAAAAAAAAAAAAAATAAGGATTCTGGAGACATTTTAAGACATTCATTAAATAATGACAGCTCTATATTCAAAACCATGTCATGAGTAAACACCCCAATTCCAAAGGCTGCTGAAACAAATAAAATGTTTGCATTTCCCAGAGAAGCCCAGGTGAAATATTTTGTAAACGAAGGAAAACAAGTCTCCTCTGTTAGAACACACCAATTTTCACTGCAGCACTGATTTGGCTCATTATTAACAGAGAAAAAGAAAAATCACCAGTTAGCTGGAGAACTACAAAATCAAAGGTAATGTGAAGAATGCACTGTTTTGGTAAAACGCTGCATTGCTCAACAGTTAAAGTAACTCTGGGGCATCTTAATTCTGTTCAGGGCCAGGACCACGCAGGGGACGTAGAGGGACCAGGCTAGTGTGTGCTTTGATTCAGGTTTAAAACTTCAACTTCATTTTGTTCTATGTACTTGTGCTAACCACCTACTATGTGCCAGGCTCTGTGAGGTGCTACAGCAATGCAGTGAGATAGTATCGAGGTATGTGCCAACCTTAATTTTTGTAGCCTCCCACTGGGTGCACAGCAATGCTATCTCTTTTAACCTACAAGACTGATCTAAGGGGTGGGTATTACTATTTCCATTTTTCAATAAGAAATGAACCCCAAGCCAGCCAGTTTGGTGGTACTGGATTGGCCTCTGGAGAGTTCTCTGGGAGAACTCTTCACATGTCATGCTCCCCCTTGGCCTCACACCTCCACGTCTGGGGCAGATTACGGAACTGGATGAGCTGTGGTCCTACATTAGAACTGAGTATCCTATCAAAGAAAAATCATGGCTCCTGAATTTTTCTGGGAGTCTATTACAGCCTGTGATGTCCCGCATACACCCGCTCCTATGTGCATGTGTTGTGCTGTGTATCTTCTGATCTGTATGTTTTGTAGCAGACCAGTTATGAGTAGGGGCTTAGCTCTCAGCACACCTGAATTAGAGCCCTGGAAGAGTGTGCTGGTCAGTGTCACTCTGGGGAAGGCCTTAGCTTCTCTAAGACTCAGCTCCTTCACTGATAATAGAGGGTTCAGAGGATGCACCTTGTAAAGGTGCGGCAAGGATTCGATGTCTTAGGACAGTGTCTGCAAGATGCCCAGAAATGGAAGCCGGGGCTCCCAAGCAGCACATGCTCAAACATGGGGCTACACCATACTCCCAGTACCACACTACTAATAATGCTGGTGATGCTTTACATATGGCCATTACATCCTTAGCTGCTAATCCGAACATCTAACTCCACACACAGAGGAAGCTCAGGGAACTGCAGGACAGCCAGTCCATCCCTGGGTTTTCTGAACTGGGATGGACAGTGCCCTGGGATGTCTAATCCGGGTAGCAGCCCCATGCTAGCAGAGTAAGCACACCTTGGGCTAGGAGTCAAGTCTGCCCTCAGTCAGTCTAAACTGCCCTCCTTCTCCTTCAGGAAAGGATTTTGTAATCCACTCACTCTTCTAGGCCATGCCCTAGACACCTGGATGTAGCCGAATCAGAGTGACAAGAAAGGCTAGTGAATTTTCACCAAAACTTTACCTTTTAAAAAAATTAACAAATATTTTAATTAACAAATGTTTTGATTGCTTTAACTCTTGATTTGCTCCCCCCTTATCTGGCTGGCACAGAGCTCGGGACCTCTTGTTGATGTAAAGGTCTGGGGAGGAAGCAGCAGAGGCTGGGAGCTGGGCCCCTTTTGTCTGTCACCTTCATCCACATAAGCCCCATTGCAACTGCTTCGGCATCAAAGGGAACCTGAGACTACGTCACTCTTGAGAAGGTGAGTCCTGAGACCCTCCCAACTGCCCCTGATATGTCCTTGGTCTCTCGAGGCAGTCTTGGACTTGAGGTCACTTAGCTCCCTCTGGAAAACCCATTCAACAATTCTGCTAAGCTCTGGCCCCGAGAGTTTGATTTGCCTGGGCATTGGCTGATTTACAGGGTGATGATACCCAGCACCTGGCCCCATGCCAGATTCCCATGTGTCCTTGCCTCTTGAGTGGATGGAAGCAGGGGTTGCCTGAACTGGCAGGCTACTGCAAAGAGTAGGGGTGAGTGGCAGAGTGGAGTCTGCACAGGTCACCTACGCAGCATGGGTGCTGCCCAGCCTCAGCCAACCATTGTACCGCCCAAGTGCGGAAGGTTGGCAGGGGTGGGAGGGTGAGGTTCAAAAGTAGCTGGAAATCTAGACTTTTATGTAAGATACCTCAGTTTTCAAATGTGAAATGCTAACTTCAATGTTTGAAGGACATTCCACAGGCCAAAAAAAAAAAAAAAAAAAAAAAAAAAAGAACACCTCTCATCTGCGTGGGTGCAATCTGGTTGTGTTCTCATTTGCAAACTTTGATTTAAAGATGGCCGAAAGCTGGATCCCTCAATTTCTGTCTTGGAAAACATTTGTCTTTCCTCAACCTCACAAATAATATGAAAAATGTAATGGTGGGTTCTGGAAGGACAAACAGTGCTTAGCATCCCTACATCTTATTGAGGGGATCTTTGTCAACAGTCTCATTGCATGGAGGTGCCCAATGTGGACAAAGAACAATGGAGTCAGCAGTGTGGAGTCCCAGGTCCTAATCTCTCTCTTCTCAATGCTACCTCCCACTTGTTGTTGACTTGAGGCAAGTCTCTGAGCCAGGGCAGGGTCTATGGTCCCACTGAGTGTGGTGCTCAGGATGTAGAATGGTAGGAGGCACATGCCACCCTCTAATACAAGAGCTGCTCTCTGTACCTTATCTACAGTAAGAGGTCATCCTGGAGACACCAAAGGTCCTTCCAGCACCTGCCTATCATGAGGTCACTGAGTTTACAAAGCTGGTAAGTGACATCAATGGGAATGAGACCCTCAGAACAGCACACACTGGTTATCTGCAGACCTGTTGGATCCGCAGGCAATTTATCTGCTAGCCAGTGATTTATCACGTGCAGCCCACTCCCTGGGAACCGCGTGTGTCCTCAGGATGTGTCCCTGACATCTTTGCTCTGGCATTTGACAGCGTTATCTACTGAACTTCTGACTTGCTACGTTTGGTCAGGAGACAATGTCTGAAAATATCTTTTCTTCTCCTGCAGTGCTATTGAAAAAGCATTTAATGGCATGTTTTATTAACTAGGTTTTCTTATCTTCATTTCATTTGTCTGTATTTTTTTTAATTAGAGTTGAGCACTTTTTTTCCTCACCCATGATGATACGTTGGGCACAGAGGTGGCTGGTACAACTGGTGAAAGGCTTGGTTTTCCAGGGGCCAAAAACCCACAGCTCTGAGCTGCAGCAGAATGAGTCCTGACCACAAAGTCGGGCATGCAGTCTTGGCTTATTCAAATACAATCCAAGCATTGCTCACCTGCAGAAAACCTAGTATGTGAATCAACAAATCTATGAAGCAGGCGGAAATGAAATGGCATTGGTTTGGGTAACAGACTGGGGTCTGATTCAGAGAAGGCCGGTCCCTCAATTAAGAACCACAAATGCCACTAAGTTAAGGCCCTCATTTTTGCAGCAGGGGTGTCTGGAAGACACAGCCCCCAAACTGTTGAGCACCAAAGTCAATTGGCAATGGCCAGAAGTGAGAATCAATCATCTCTGGGCCTACAGTGCAAGTCAGGGAGAAAGCAGGATTATTTTCTTCCCCCTGTGAGTTTGATTTACCTTCCACTCAGTGGGGACCAGTTAGCCGAGTAAAGGGGAGGAATGACAGGGCCAATTTCACAAGCTTATGGGAGGCTCCGATGTTCTCCCCAGCAGGATGGCGGGGAATTGATGGCTTGCCTAGCTCAGTTCTTGGAGGTCAGTTCACACAATCTTGCAGCGCATGCTGGCCATACTTCAGGGGAACCAAGCCCCATGGCAGCCCTGGCAACAAGGATCCACAAGGCAGCGTGCTAGAATGGTTCATCACACGAGCTCTGCTGCTTATTAGTCAAGTAGTTGCCAGGCTTTTTGGAGACGGGCTACTCATCTCTACAAGGAAGGTGATGGTAAAAATCATCCCATCGAAGGGCTGCGAGGATGTAACCAGATAATGTACCTGGGGGGCGTCACAAAGTTCATGGAAAATGGAATTAAAAGATATGTTTATTTTGGTGCAAATTCCAAGATCCACGCATACAAGGGGTCTTCAAAATGTTCACGGAAAGTGTGTACCACGAAAAAATAATGCATGGATTTCAACTTATTTCTGGCACCAAAATAAACCTTTTAATTTCACTTGCCCATGAACATTTTGGCTTAAAAGCACTGGCTACACCGCTGGGTGTGAGTAACTGCGATTATTGTCTTTGTTACCATTCCAATCCCCTGTAGTGGTGCAGAAGCCTTAAGACTATGCTTTTCTTCTTACTCCCTTGTCGGGTCCCCTGGAGAGGAGAGGGTATTGGCTCCTTTCTTTATCTACTATACGCTGTACTCCACCCCCCACCCCCCACCCCCATACACACACACTGGGCTTGAGCCAAAAATGAGGTGGAGGTGTGTAGACTTCAGACTTTTCCAACCTGGCGCCTTGCTGTCAGGAGTTCCCTGGATCCCTAACTTCTCATTCAGTGTAACTGGGCAGGCCAACCTCAGCATCAACGGAAAGAAGTTTTTACGGTATTTCCACCCGTAGGAAGAATGGAATAATGGGTTCATAATCCCACTAGGAGCTGGCCTCCACAAACATTCCTTCTGCTAATTTTCAGCTTTCCATGAGATAATGCTGGGTCTTTGTTTTCTACTTCTGCTTCTAATTCATGCTGCCTAAAATTAGAGTGCAAGCACAACCGAAATACTACGTTTTTGTCTTCTTAGTTTGCAATCTATTAAAGTTTACATGCTTAAAAATGACCTTTCCAGGGATAGGGTAGGGGGTTGAGTCTCCTCCTCCTTTCTCTGTAAAAATGCACGAAGACAATGTGTGACGCCTTCGCTCACTTCCGATTTCTTATTTCATCGCCAAGATTCTCGACGGTGCCTAAGTTGTGATTACAGAGAAGTGTTATAGAATGTCGATGTGGAGACGAGATTGGCAAGGTCTGGGGGTCGGGGCGGGGAGGGCTCTTTCAATGGAGATGTCAGCTCCAGCCAGTTTCAGAACGGCTCGCCATTAAGATGGATGGCTCCAAAGCCGTGTGCCTCCGCTGGAAATTAAAAACCCATGGAATAACTGATTATGATTAATTTTAAGTACTTAGCCATGTGAAGCCAAATGAGCGCGTCTTTAAAACAAAGCTATTGATCTGGCTTTGTTTGGAATTGAGAAAGTAATCGGATGCTGGGGGCTCCTTGCCATGGCGGGGAATGGGAGCTTTTTAAAATTCTTCTTGTCACAGGCTTTTGAAAGCCAACTTTGGGGCTCCTTGTGTCTCTGAACACCAGTTTTTTTTTTTTTTAAATTCCAAACATCTGCCCATTCGATCCTGGACAGTGGTTTGATGGGAGTGAGGACATGGTGGGGAGAGTCAGGGAAGAGTCCTCCATGTAGTACAGGGGTCATTTCTTCTCAAAGTTGGGGACCCAGACCCACTGAGGTTCAGAAGCTCAACCTGCGTCTGCTGTCCCGGGACTCCACGTGCAGGTGCACCTGACTATCGTCCTGTTCTCTCCTCTCTCCCAGGCTGCCCTTCTGCAGGCAAGACAACGCTACTCCTGGCACAGAGAACTGCCAGGGGGGCTGACAGGTCCTCACAGCTGCTGGGTGGCAGCTGGCGACTTCCATTTCCTGGTCTCTTCCCAAGGAATTTCCCCATCTTTCTTAGTCTCTCAGCACGGGAGGAAAAAGGTGATCTGCTTCTGGCAGCCCTTTCTACAAAGGCTTTTTTTTTTCCCATGCAGGGAAATTCCTGCATACCCTTCCCAGCCCCAGTCTCTGGATAAAAGAAGTCCTAGGCTCCTGAATCTGGCCTGGCATCCTCTCTCGCGCACACACACACCGGTTGCCAGCCTGGGGTCAGAGTTTGGGTGAGGAAAGACCATCCATCTTAGGACTGACAACCTGCTGCCCCGGCAGTGGTGCCTGCCGTCTCCATACCGGGAGTTCTCGGCTTTCATGTGATCTCCAGCTGCTTGCAGCATCCGCAACCCTTTCGCTTTCCCGTGATTCCTCCTGGAATCACCTTCCTCCCTAACAACGTGCAGAGGCTCCCCGCAACCCGCTGCCAGTGTCTGCGGGGCCAGGTGAAAAGGATGGTGGAGGATAAACCTTCTTCCTCCCCCCTTTATGTACAAAGGGACATTTGCTCTCTTCGTTCATTCATCTATATGGCATTCATTCTGCTGGGATCAGACACAGGTAACCTGTGACTGTGTAAGTTTTTGTTTTCAAAGGGATGCTGAAGACATCCTACCCTCTTTATAATTCACTGGCTAGAACTGTACCATCGGAATTATTTTTAGAACCAAGCAATTATAGAACTTGGAAAGGGGAAGTCGCTCCCAAGAAAGAGCCCTTCGTTTTACAAATGAGAGAACTGAGGCTCCCAGAGTCACCGAGACTTGCCCAAGGTCACACGGCTAATTAGGGCTGGAATCGCTATCCCACCGTCAGTCTCCTGACACAAGTTCTACCACGCTTTCTTGCCTTCCACCCATGCTTCCCCCAAATCAGAGACAGCTACAAGTGCAGCTGTTGGTGGGAACAACTGGGATGTTTTCTCACACCACCCAATTTTAACGTGAATGACCCCAAAATGACTCCTACCTGACTTCCCACCCAGAATCAGGTTTCCTGGAAAATCCAGGACATGGAAAGACACAGTCATGCATGTTTTTTTTCCAGGCAAGGTGTACAGGGTAGGATTATGGGGACGGGGCACCTAAGCTCATCTTGTCCCTTCTGCCACTTTAAGGTCACTGTTTAAAGTTTGAATTGAAACCTGAGCTGACAGGAGCAGCGACAATGACTGGACTTTACCAGGCTGTTTGGCATCTCCCCCATCCTATGCCAAGGTCCCTCTCTGATTCTGGGTAAATCCAACTGACCCCCTGGTGCTAAGCCCCCTCTTCTTGGCCCCAGACCTGTAACCTGCCTCCTCTCTGCCCACACTCAAGCACACACTCCCCGGATGCGCCGGCAGGTGTTGGGGGGCCACTCCAGCCCATCTGTCTCACCCAGCAACAAACACCGCGGGAACATGGTGGGGAGACACGGCTCAACTGAGACTTAATTAGCAGGAACCCCAGTTCGTGGGAGGTGAGAAATCACACTTTGCTGCCTGCAAACACTTTGGCCAAGGTGAGCCGGAGGGATCTCCCGCTTCCCAATTTTAATAGCACTGCAGCAGCAGACCCAGAACGGCAGCCACACGGAGCCCCCTGCACCCACGCTCCCCCGTCTCCTCCCCACACGGGCACACACTCGCACGCACACACAAGGCAGCGATCGCAAAATCAACTCACAGGATCTCCAAATCGCGCAGTGCACGGAAGGCTCCATCTTCAATGCAGCTGATGTGGTTGTTGTCCAGTTGCCTGTGGAAAAGCAAGGGAGAGCGTGAAGGCTGAGCGGGGGACAGCGCCGAGGGGCTGGGCGGCCCGGGCCGAGCGGCCCCGGCCACCCGAGCGCCTGTCCCTCCACCCCCTTGCAGGCTCTGCTCGTCCCCGCCAGGAGCTCGTGCAGAGCCAGGCTGTCTGCCACGCTGCTCCGTCTCTGCTCTCTGACTGAGAGAACTGCACAGACGAGCGCACCAAAGCCTGTCAGGTCTCAGTAAATATTAATTGCGCATTTTTTTTTTTTAGGCAGAAGGGAGTAATTTCATTACATTAGGGCATCCAATCCATTACGAGCTCTTACCGTCATGTCACTGAAACAATTTCATTAAGCTAAAGGCCTGTAAATCATTGGAGGTCACTGCTCTGCCCTCCGCGACCTCCCAGAATGCTTTTTTCCTCTCTCCCTCGTCTCCCTTTTACTGGAAGTTGCAGTCCCCGGCTCTGACACAGGGCCAGATCTCAAGGCTTTATCTGCCCAAGCGCGGCGAGGGTGCATGGGGAATATACCAATTCCAAATTAGACTCAACTAATCTAATTTTATAGTCTTTTTATTATTCTAAGCACCAAATGTCTGTGGTGGTTTGATGTCTCCGTGCACTGTTAGGGGGCCCATCTGGTAGGTCATTGTATCGAAGCATTTTCTGACTAAATACAGATTCCCTCAAACTGCACCAACCGTCATCAACATTAAAGAAATTCATTGATGGGCGCGTCCGTGATGGGGGAGAAAAAGGGGTATCCTTATTGCCTTAACGATGTACCACTTACTTTAAATTGGGGAGAATTAAATGCACCTATTTTAGGATTTCTTTTGTACTTGTCTTTCTATTCCACAAGCATGAAAAATCCTGGCTTTTCCCAAGATGCCTTGACTGATGGACACTCTATGTGGGGACACGAGTGCTTTAGTGGAGAGATAACAGATACTGTTTTCTCTAAATCAAAACACATGATGTAGATGTCAGGCTATTTACCATGTCCCCACCCAACTTAAATCTCTTAGCCAGTGCCCATTTGATTCATTTCACGAATCACACAAAATGCTGTTCTAGAAAACGGTTCTGAACACCAGAGTATCCACCGCACTTCACGGAGCACATCATGGTCCTCTGGTGAGGGGGTCGGGACAAAACAAGTGTGGTCACACCGAAAATTCCTTTATAGGTTTCTTGTTTTTGTCTCAGGTTAACATGAGCCCCCCTCTCAGATGGTGGGATTTCCGGTTGCTAGAATTTTCACTGATAACCTGCAATAATTTACCTCAAGCAACTCCCTGGAAGAGCTATGTCAAAGCCACATTTGGTAAGCATCACCAGTGGCTTTATTTTCTGCCGAAGGAAGGCAGAATTAAAGTGAACATACTATCCCTGAGAAACAATGTAGATGTAGGATCGTATAAATGCGCGCGAATGAAACACGTACAATGGGACTGATGCCGGCTCTGCTAGGCTATCATGGGGAAAGGCATCATCACGGTAGATGTTCACAATACAAGACAGAGACATCAAGAACCCAGAGAGCAAACGGGTATTGCAAGTAGCAGAAGCACCCTTGCGTGGACCAGTGTTTCACTCGCGTTCACCATGCACGGAGAACCTCACTAGTTCTTCCGAGACTCGCCCAGCTCATTCCTCTGGAGCCTTTCTTAACACGAAATTTGCTGAGTGTCTTTTGCGTGGGTTTCCCGTAGTTTCTGGGCTGCAGATACCCTGCCGAGGTTGTATTAAGGCAGTCCGGCGTTGCTGCCCAGCTTCCAGATTTATCGTCCGTGTAGAGGCCGATGCATCAACAACCCCCGCCCCACGCCAAGGCCACCAAACCTTACCCAGCAGAAATGCAGTGCAGCTGGCTTTTGGCTCCAAGAAATTGTTCAACGAACATGCTGAATTCGGCAAAAAATGGCACCACCCGCCTAAGTAGAAAAGTATCTAAATCATCAAATTGGGAAGCCCGGAGTAGTGTTGGACAGGCGGCAGACTGAGCGTGGTGCATCTGCTTTTGGGCAGACGTTTCGAAGAGGCCCTCGCTCTCAGTATGTTATTTATTTGCTGCATTTGTGAAGCCTTTTTCATCCCTGTCCTTTCAGAGAGCACCAGAACCTAAACAGCAGATGCTAACTGGACAGAATTTTACACGGGAGCAATGGGATCTGCTGGGGAGTCATAGAAAGAGAGGACACAACAGTGGCGGGAAGAGAATACAAAGGGAAGGAGGAGGAGATGGACAAAAGATTTTTTAAAGCAATCCACTCCTCAATGTCCCTTCAGAGTCCCGCACCCCAGGCCCCTGAAGTGGCATGGACAGTCTGAGAGAGGCCCCTGAGCATGTGGGTCTAAACAGCGACGGCTAACCCATGATCACTAATGTGATACTTAAATGTTTTTTAGTGGTTGGCTCAAATTGACAGCTACTTGTTTATTCGTAACGAGGAAAACTGAGCTGTAACGGGAGTGTCTGTGCCTGTGTTTTAGAGCCTATTTTAAAACACGTGAAATGCATCAAAATGTAAAATATTTATGTTTAAGTGTGCTCTTCTACAAGAAGGCTATACTGAGATTGTCTCCTTTCATTCTAACCACAGATAAACCAACCAGAAACAGTATCCCAGCCTTCACAGTCCAAGAGCCATTCTTACCATGCCCCATTCCTTTCAGGGGAAGGCTACAGGGATGCATTGCCCATGGGGGTCCCGGCAGGCAAAGAGAAACCCTGCAGGAACTCCACTTCCCGGCTCTTCTGTCTGCGTGGCACTGATCACCACAATACTCACAAAATGCCCAATCAATTTTCCACAAGCATTCCTTATATTGCCTGCAAATTTGCTAGCTCCCTAAAACCAAGTGAATATGGACTTGAGTCAGACAAGTTTCCTTTTCTTTCCTAAATTACAGCTCAGACATAAAAGTCCCAAAGCACAGGACAGGGGACACAAAATAAATGCATTTCTCCGACGGTGTTTAGAGTGGAGTGCTATTAAACACACAGAGAACTTTCCCGAGCTGGGGCCAAAGCATTTGACTAAGCAGGCTGCTTCTGGGGGCTTATGTGACCCAAGGCCACTGATGTGTATTCTAAGCTCTGATCACACCTTTGAAAGGACTTCTTCAAAGACCCTCTCAAAATCAAATCAAAAGAGCCCATCACCTACCCTGCCCCACGTACAGGGCACTCAAGAGGTGACTGCGAAAACGGAGCTCTGGAAAAGGAAGGGGAAAGAACTCAGCAGTCGGGGGATACCTGATAGCTCTCCTTCTCCCTTCCCTTGGCAATAACGGGTGCAAGGGGGGTGCACTTCAAACAGTTTCTGGAAAAGATATGTTTATTTGGGGGCAAGATGTATTGATGCGTGATGTTCACAGACTACGGATTTTCCATGAACTCTGTCAAGACCGCTTGCATTTCCCATTGCTGCTACATCCTTTCTCTTGGCCATACCAAAGGCTATAACTCAGCGCCTAGCACGGTGCCAGGTAATTCATCCGGCTGCAGAATGAGTTCAGCTGCTGAAGGGGTGTCAGGGCTGAGCTCAAACCATTTGGAGAGAGCTCTGAGCCCGCAGCCCCACTAGCAGCAAGAATGAGTGAGGCCTAAACCGCGCAGCTAAGCCCACCGCGGGCTAAGCCCCGTCCAGGCTTGCTGTCTTTGAGACGCAGGGAACCCTTGGCACAGAGACTTTGAATCAAAGGAGACTTCCATGGGCACAGGGGAGGACAGACAGGAAGGCAGTGGGTTAAGACAAAGTTGGCTCTTTTACTGGAGGCGATTGTTACTGTCTTCTACTTTATGCCGAATCCTCGATTCGATTTCCACTCCCCTGTTTCTGAATAAGCCGAGAAGCCCTCAAACATTTCGTGATATTAAATTAGCTGCTCTAATTTCCCTGGGAAGCTCGGATTTCGGCAAACAATACGAGTGCTAAAATGATTCTGGAGTCCATTTAGAAAGGAATGCTGCTTGCCTACTCCCTGAGAGGAGCTTGCCGACTCCTGTATTTTTATACTCTGAGAATATAAACAAGTCAGGAAGGCCAGCATGAGGGAGGACTTAACATCATTCTCCACAAACTAGACTTTTGTAAGAATTTTTGTGCATACGCATAATGCACTCCCATTGTCACAATTCATCCCTTTCTCGATGGTAACTTCAAATGTCCTAATTGGAGCAGGATAGAAGTACTTTTCTGGTTCAAAAATATAAGGCAGCATATCTCAATCTTTTTCTAATGATTTTTTAAAATGATTTACAATCCAATATTAACAGCAACCTATCTCCCAAACAGTAACACACACAAAAAAGGTTAAAGATAGAAAAATAAGAAATTTCAGGATGTCAGTGATAGAGCCCCATGAGGAGTACCTGGAAAATAGAACTCTGCAGAAACAGACTTTGGCTGTCTGGAGAAAACTAGGACTCCCAGCTAGTTATCTACATGCGAGATCGGCAGGGCAGGACACATCCAGCCAGCTGTTCACATCTCCTCCAGATGTTCTGGGCACCCCAGCATCTGATCGGATGGATGGTTAAACTCAGCCTCGGGCCACTGTCACTCCAGGGACCCGAATCCAGCAGCAGCAGCTCGCTCTCAGAGTGCAGCTAGAGCGGGCGCAGCCTTCCACGGCGAAATGCAGCCAGTGGTTAAGGCTCAGCACACGCCAAAGTTACACACTTTGCTGCTTTCTGAACAAAGCTGTCCATACAAAACATGCGAAATTACTGGGTGACTTCGGTGTGAAACTCACAAAGGAAGCCTTAGTAGAAAGCCAACACAAATCGAGGGGCATGGAACCCAACAATGAATTAACCCATAAGAACAACAGAGGTCTGTTATCTATTCACACTGTATAAGGGTATTTCAGAAGTCAGTGGAAAATGCAATCAAAGGTAAGTTTTCTGGTGCAACACATTTTGAATTTCATGCCTATGATGAGTCTTCAAAAAGATCATGCAAAAAATACACATGGATTTTTTTTTGCACCAAAATAAACTTATCTTTTATCTCAATTTTCCATGAATGTTTTAAAGTGCCCTCATATTATTAGGTACTCAGGATACAGAATAAAGTGAGTCTAAGATATCTTTAGAAAATATTTGGAAGAAGGGTCCCCCTTGTGGTCTTTACATTTCAATTATCTTCTAAGGTATAAGACAATTCCAAATATTACATTTGAATTTGTTTTTGATAAAATGTGTATATTTATACACCAACGTTTTGAGAAATACTTCTTTTTCTGGACTGGGAGAAACAGAACGTTACAAATTTAAGAACAAAACCTAGGGAAACCCAGCCTTCATAAAACAAGACAGAGGACAAAACTTGAAGTAGCCTTGACATGCTATTTCTTTCCTCGCCATTATCCAATTGTCCTTTAAACAGAAAACATGAAATCTAGTACTTCTTCTGAAGGTTTTTTTTATGACAGTTTAACATTCTAAAAAAAATCATTATTGAAGAACAAATCATAGAAGCATTTGTCTGCTGCTGGCTGGGGTCTTTCAAAAAAATAAAGCTCAAGGTTATTTTAACTGGTGAAAGGAAAAAATTATTTTCAAAAGAAATGCATACACTTCTTATAATTGAGTACTGGTCACACTTTGTAGGCAAATCAAACACTTGATCTGAGCCACAATCTGCTAATGAATTGTCACTACTTCTCATCATTAAGGAGCTACTGTAATTCCACATTATAACGACATTTCAAATGAGCAAAAGGAGGTGAATCCATTATATTGCACATTTTGTACACTTGTCCACCAGATCCAAGAATACATGCATATAGATATGTTTACTGACCCATGAATTATTTAAGTATCTGCAGAGATCCAGAACTGACAACTCTATGCCTATTTTTCTCCTACAGACACAGTCGTATGTAGTATCTCCCTGTTGTATGTAATGTAAACACAAATGCATTCCACAAAACAAGCTAAGCGATTGTGGGCCTGTGACATTTAATGTGAACATATTCAGTCATATTTACAGAGATATTGAGATAATTGGTTGTTAGCATTGCAAAGACTTCAACTAACCGAACTCCCTCTGGAAAGGACAGATTCCTAGGTTATGGAAGCTCTCTGAGCAGAAGAGCATGCTTAAAACTTCGCTGAAAATTGAACATGAGCTATTTGAACAGATGTCATTATGCCTACTTTGCTATGTGGCTAGTGCAATCCCTTCTATTTAGTATATATCGTATTGCTGTTCAACACATGTAACTTCTCAGCGGGAAAAGAACTGCACCCACTGCAGCAGATCCCCCTGCAAGCCAGCGCTACAATAGTGCAAACCCCGGTGATGGATTAGCAACAAAGAGGCACACCAGACCTTGGAGAATAAAGGGGTATTTCACACATCGCTGGGAAATATCAATAACTCCACTTCTGTGTTTACATAGTTTCCTGTATGTCGGGCACTTGGCAAATGAATTTGTGCTGAAAAATGCAAGCGGGAAAAAAAATTCCTGGAAACCTAGTTAGCATCACCGATAGATAGGGGGAAGAAGTGGGCTCCTGTTTAACCTGGACAACTGAAATCTGAGATAATTTTCTGGCATTTCTGGATAAATAAAAACAAGAACAACAACAAAAAGCAAATCCGGCAAGAATCTCCGTATTCCTGGTGAGAGCTTCATTTGCTGTCCAGCAACTTTCAGACGAGGCGATGGTATCTGCAACGTGTGCTCGCATCCTGAGGCTGACCTCAAATGCGCCCTGTTTCTGTGGTCAGGTTCATATTGGGTTCTAGGGCTTTATACCTCAGTTGACCAAACCACCACCAAGGTTTGCCTAGGACTTTCCTGGATTCAGCACTGAAATTTCTGTGTCTCATCCTGGGAAACTCACTAATCCCAGACAAACACTGCACTGGTTGCTCACCCTGTTACACCTCTGGGGCTGACTGTGTCCCTAACCCTCTAAAGATAGCTGTGGATTTGCAAACTCGGCTTGTAGTTATGTTGGCTCTAAAAAGTTTCCCACTGCATCTTCTGGAAAATGGGTTGTTCCTTTGCAAACACACCTACGACAAGCCTGGTGGGAGCTCTGAACATAGCTGGAAGGTTCTCTGGTGCACTCTCCACCTGCCTCATTGGAAATTTCTTTTTAAGAAGTATCTGTGTTTTACTCACTGGCCTTGCTGATGTCATGAATACTCAGAGGCCAGAGGAATAAGTGGCTGTCTCCATAGCAATCGGGGCAGGTCTGTGGTTTCCTTAGTTACACTCTGGAGCGATAACCATCTGTGGTTCCTCCCCCAGCAGAGGTGCAGGAGGGAGGAAGGAATGGGAAAACTGGGAAGATGAAATGCATTTTTCTTAACGAGCGTGAAAAGTTATCTCCCACATCTCTGTTTTTTCACTCCTTTTCCTAAATCAGCCAGCATAAACAGTAGTGAGGTTTTTGTTTTTCACCCATACAGGACCTTCAGAAAATTTCCCACTGAACTCCAGAGGTGAGCTGAATACGGACAAGCAAGCAGAGAAGCCAGAGTAGGGGTGCCCAGGCGGGATGCCGGTTTTCATTCAAACATGGGATTCTAAGGCCCACCACTGTGGGATGAAGCTGTGATCAGCTCAGCCTGGGGAGGCTTTGCTGCCTCCAGAGATCTGGAGAGATCTTTGCTCCCATTAAAAAAGTCACAAGAATCTCTCATCTAGAAATTTAATTGAGACTTCTTTAAATTAATCCACATTTCCAGCCATACTCACTAACCCCCTGGAGGCTCTCAATATTGGTTACCCATTTTTTATTTTTTTAATTTTATTTTGTAGAATGCAAGGTGAGGACTTGTCAAACTTCTAGCTGTGTGAACAAAGAGGTTCACATGCATGTCCCTGGGTCTCAGTTTCTTCCTCTGTAAAATGGAAAGAAGTTAGCCCAGAAGGAAGTTTTGAGAATTGAAGTAGGTGAAATGTTGGTACTCTGGAAATGCTTTGTGACATTGTTTACTTTTATTTGCTCTAAAATAAATAATAGATTATGAGGAATTGGTTTTCACATCATCGCTATGGTCTCGTTCTGTGAAGGCAGGGGACCCAAGGCTGACTTCCTGTGAGGTCCTGAAGAAGTTCCTGATCATCTTCCTCCGACCACTGTGTGATGTGAGCCCGGCTCTGTACCCCCTCTTCTTTCAGAACAAAGGATCCGTTACTTGAGACAGTCAATACATTCTTTCTGGACTGAGGGCAACATTTCCCATCTGCGTGCTTGTCACACTTCAATAGCTGCCGGGAGCCTGGCAGAGGAGAAGACACTAAAGACTCACACCACGGCAAATACACATTTTTCCCTCACTGGGAGAATGATGCCAAAACGGGCACATGTGCACAATTCCCATGGGTGAGAACCACTAAGGAGACTGCCTGCAAAGTGTAACTCCATTTCTGGGTGGCTACTGCCAATGAATAACCAATCCAATAACGTCCTGAGCACCTAAGATGGTCACATGCCACACCATCTGTGGTGCACACTTTGTGAATCTTAGCATTTCTTAATCTGTCTTCACTGAAGCTCTATGACCTACAAGATACGTAGAAAAGGGGCCAGCGCTGTGGTGCAGTGGGTTAATGCCCTGGCCTGAAGCACCGGCATCCCATGTGGGCGCTGGTTCTAGTCCCAGCTGCTCCTCTTCGATCCAGCTCTCTGCTATGGCCTGAGAAAGCAGTAGAAGATGGCCCAAGTCCTTGGGCCCCTACACCCACGTAGGAGACCCGGAAGAAGCTCCTGGCTTCAGACTGGCGCAGCTCCAGCCGTTGTGGCCATCTGCGGAGTGAAACAGTAGATGGAAGACCTTCCTCTGTCTCTACCTCTCTGAAACTCTGTCTTTCAAATAAATAAAATAAATCTTTAAAAAAAAAAGATACGTAGTAAAAACACCAATGAGCATCAAGGACAGAACTGAGCATCTAAAATGTCTTATGTCAGTTTAGTCTCATCACCACCCCTGTGTTGAAGGTACAGAACGAGGCACTGAGTTAGGTCTCCGAATGCGGCTTTGAATCCAGGTCCATTTGCATTCCCAGTGACTAGAAAAGATGCAGCTTTTCTGCAAACAGTCCAGATGCTGTAGTGTGGCACTGCTCTGCCAGCTGGATCCAAGATGCAGATGGAGCAAGGCCTTTCACATTTCCATGCCTCCCTTACGTCTGTCCTTCCTCCTTCCTGTTTGCAGAACCCCTCTCCATCCATCAGAGGCCCCTTCAAAGGACACATCCTTACCAAACCTTCCTGTATCAAAGAAGAATGAACTGTGATCCCCAAATCCTCATGGCCCTTTGTACCTCCATTCAAGCACTCATGTCACAGCAGTAGGACTAGTCTAGGACATACGAGGAAACTGTGGGACAGAGAGGTTGTGCAGTGCCATCAAGGGTGCTCAGAGAGTCCATCAGAGAATCAAGTTCAAATCTGCTTTCCTGGGGGCCAGCGTGGTGGCTCAGTGGATGAAGCCGCCACCTGCAGCTCTGGCTTCCCATATGGCTGCGGGTTCCACTCCTGGCTGCTCCATGTCTGATCCAGCTCCCTGCTATTGCACTTAGAAAAGCAGTGGAAGATGGCCCAAGTGCCTGGGCCTCTGCACCCATGTGGGAGACCTGGAAGAAGCTACTGGCTTCAGTCTGGTCCAGCCCTGGCTATTGCAATAATTTAGGGAGTGAACCAGCAGAATGGAAGATTTCTCAGTCTCTCCCTTTATCTCTGCCTTTCAAATAAATATAAATATTTTTAAAAACAAAACAAAACAAAACCTGCCTTCCTGATCCAGGAGCCCCTGGGCTGACCCACCGTCCAGTTCCTCCTTTCTCTGACCTTCAATGTACAAAGACAGAACCAGTAATATGACTGTGTGGGCTCAGCTTAGGTTCCTTTAGGCTGGCAAGAGCCTGGGAAGAAAAGACAGGGTTTGGATTGGGCATTTGCCACTAGCATGCAACTGCTTCCCTTGGCCTGCAAGGTTCTTATCCAGGAGAGGGGAGGGAGGGCGGCACACTCAACCAGGTCTCCCCTTGGCGGCCGACCTTGTATCTCTCACCTAGGCTCCCTGGGAGTCCCATTCCACTGGACTTTCAGCATCACCGGAAGCAGCAGACTGGCTCTAGCTCTAGTCGTGGAGGATCATGGGTAGCACCCGAGGAGGTGCTGGGATTCCACCGGGACCCAGCGGGTGACAGCCTTCTGAACAGGCTGGGGTAGCTTAGTGCTCCCTTGGGTAGAAGCATGGCACATTCAGAGCAGCGGCTGTCTTTGCTCCAGGCAAGTAGTAAATTGTACAGATTTTAATCAGCGTTTCCTGGGCACGGCCTTCCTGAGTGCCGATGCGGCCTTGTCTTCCAAAGGTGTACACGCTGCAGACACCAAAATAACCAGGCAGCACTAACCGGATCGTGTAGTAGGATGTTCGAGGTCAGTGGCCATTAGCGAGGCATCACTCAGAGGTATCTTTGTAGCAGCAGAAGCCAATTAAAATGTGTCTTGTAAGTTCAGTGTAAGGGGGATATCAAGGCCCCTGTAATTAACTGCTGGAAAAAAGGGTGTCGAAACTCGGCAACATGGGCAGTGCTGATAACTACATTCAATCGAGCTCACGCACTGAATGGAAATACTCTAGC
Source organism: Oryctolagus cuniculus (assembly GCF_051225735.1). Taxonomy (NCBI): domain Eukaryota; kingdom Metazoa; phylum Chordata; class Mammalia; order Lagomorpha; family Leporidae; genus Oryctolagus; species Oryctolagus cuniculus. The sequence goes on from NC_142872.1 coordinate 57,119,007, forward strand.
AAGAGACCAGATTTTTTTTTCTTTTACTATTACTTTTAAAGGATAATGAAAGCCTGGACTCATCAGCAACAGGAGAGCAGGTGCAGTGTCTGTCCTGCTCACTGTCCCTGTCCCATAGCAGGTGTCTGTCCTGTACAAAATCCTAGTGGGAAGGTCACAGGAGATACCGCATTATACCCTCGAGAAGGGGTATCCTCAAAAAGATGGAAAACAACAAGGTTTAATGACCATGTGGAGAAACTGGAGCCCTCGTCCACAGCTGGGGATGTGAGATGGTTCGACAGTGATGGAAACTAGTTTGGTGGGTTTCCAAAGTTAAACATAGATTGAACATATGAATCAGCAATTCCATCCCTAGGATAGAGCCAAATGATAGGCTTTCACACAAAAACTTGCACCCACATGCTTATCTTTTTCTTCTTTTTTTTTTTTTTTTGACAGGCAGAGTGGACAGTGAGAGGGAGAGACAGAGAGAAAGGTCTTCCTTTTGCTGTTGGTTCACCCTCCAACGGCCGCCGCCGGCGCACCGCGCTGATCCGATGGCAGGAGCCAGGAGCCAGGTGCTTCTCCTGGTCTCCCATGGGGTGCAGGGCCCAAGCACTTGGGCCATCCTCCACGGCACTCCCTGGCCACAGCAGAGGGCTGGCCTGGAAGAGGGGCAACCGGGACAGAATCCGGAGCCCCAACCGGGACTAGAACCCGGTGTGCTGGCGCCGCTAGGCGGAGGATTAGCCTAGTGAGCCGTGGCGCCGGCCCACATGCTTATCATAATGCTTGCCCAAAAGCCAAAAAACAGAAGGAACACAAATATCTCCAGTAGATGAAAGGATAAACAAGTTGTGATATAAACACACAATGGAATATTATTTGGCCATAAAGAAAAATGAAATAGTGATACATATTCTAATGTGGATACACCTTAAAAACTCAGGCTGAGTGAAACAAGTGAAGCATTAAGGGCACATATGATATGATTCCATTAATAGGAACAGGTGAATCTATAGAAACAGAAAGATGAGCAATTGCCAGAGGTCGGGTCAGGGAGAATGGGGTGACTGATTAATGAACTTGGGGTTTCCCGTGGGGGTGATGGAATGCTTCGGATACAGATGAAAGGGATAGTTGCATGATGTAGTGAGTGTGCTAAACACCAATGGATTGTCTGCCTTAAATGGTTCATTCTCTGTTTTATGGATTTCACCTCAAGGGGACCCGTGGCAAGGAGCAGCTCTGTAGAAACATGTGTGAGGGTCACTTCCCTGCGGCTGTGACGGCATCACAGGCAAGGGTGGGGAAGCCCAGGGCAGATGATGAGACGACAGACCCGATTCTGTCTGGGCGTGAAATCTGGACGCTGACATCTGAAGAGCAGAAAGAATGAAGAAGAGAAACGCGGAGGAATTTACCCACTTACTTTAGGGGATTATTGGTAGCAGATTTTTGAAACTCTTTCCTAGCTTGCTTTGGGGACACACTACTGGCCATTGCACTCAGGAAACAATGACACTAGCTCAGGCAAAGAGAATAGAAATGGTAAATGTGATGCTAGGGGGAAAAATCACCTGCTTGACTCCCAAGTCAAATATGAAGTGTGGGAGGATTAGCCACTGTCTCGTGTTTTCCACCCTGCTGCTCCTCTGCTCCAGATAGCTCCGTAGATTGTATTTGCATTTCAGAAGCTGAGTTCCTCCATTTCTTTCTGCCTTTGCTCACATGGGCTGTTTGCCTTCGATCTCTGAGAGGCAGGAAAGGAAGTCTGGCTGTTCCCTGCAGGCAGCGCAAGAAGTGCCTGGGACCCGGAAGTTCTTCCCGGGGCCAGAGCCCTGGGAGCAAGGCTCCTGGGGAAGACTTGGGGTCAGGGGTCAGTGGAAATGGTGGCTCATTTCCCCCAGTGCTGCTTCCAAATTCCCCCACAGCTTGTTGGAGCAGCCACATTGGTCTCACTGAGCTGAGTAAATCCAAAATCACTGACCGAGAAAGCAAGAGGCCAGAGAAACAAATGGGAGGAGGCACTGGAAGCCAGGAGGGGCCCTACTGAGAGGGTTCCCTGCTGGTTGCACCTGGCTGAGGACCAGTTTAGGGCCAGAGCTCTCCACGCAGCTACTTGCTTGGCTACGTCAGGCCTGAAGGTTTCCGGTTCTGTCCCTGGCTCCAGAACAGGGGAAGCACGGATGTGCTCACACTCACACACAGAGGCCGCTCTGGAGGCACTGATCCAGAGCAAAGCCCCAAGGAGGGCTCCTCCTGTCCTCACCTGCCAGCAGCGGGTTCTTATCTACACGGTAGAGTTTAGTGGCCAAAATATAAACAATTTGCTTAGCGATCTCATGACAAGGATCTCGGACCTTGTTACGCTGTGACCCAATTTCTCTGTTCCTATCCTGAAATAGATGATTTCTATGGGGCCTCTCTGGAGCTGACGTTCAGGGCTACTGAGTCATATCCAAGGCCCTGTGGCCTCACATGAGGATTATTATTGCTGTTACAGGTCTGTTCTGAGGAGTCAGACTCTATTCCTCACACAGTATGCCTAGAATGTACATGCTGGGAACAGTTAAGTCAAGGATTCTCCAGTGGATTGGTGGTCTGAACGGAGTAGAAAGGAGACGCATAGGAATGAATGTGGCATTTACATTGGCCAAGATGCTCCATGGAACGCTACCCACTCAGAAGCCCTCAACAGAGCCCACTAGGCCAAGCTTCCTGTGGGGTTCTTAGGGAGCCCAAGACCAGTTCTCAAGCTTCTGGATGCTCATGGGGGCTCCAAAGAAGGTATCAGTCTCCCATGGCTCTTTCTATCCCCACCTTGAACAGTCTCCCTTCCCTGCCCAGCTCTGCCGGAGCTGAGAAATGGCACCCCTCTCCCTCCTGTCCATCACAGTGATGACTTCTAAAGAACATTCAACAGTTGTTACAGTATTCAATAACTTTCCAGCGTTTAGAAAGCCGAGGCTAGACTGGCCCTGGAGTACTGAATAAATGGGAGTGCAGAGATGGGACACACAGCCTGTGTAGGCAGAAGAGGAGGGAGCCGGCCCCAAGGGACACCCCCAAGTTGAGTGCTTCTTTGAGAAGTTTCAGGAGCGGCAAGGACAGAGATGGGCCTTCTTGGACTTTCCCAAGATTCCCCACATTAGAAACAGAGCTGCCTGCCAGTGTGGCCCTCCACCCTCTGCACCTGCACATAACAAACCTGGAACCAAGCCTTGCATCCGCTCTGGGAGAGCGTGGACCTTGTTCCTGGGGGTGATCAGCAGTTGCCCATCAACATCTGGCAGAGGGACAGTGTCTATGACCCTGGCTTAAGACCAGGTGATCTCTTATGGTGATCTCTTATGATCCGGAATAAAGGGTACTTTTTCCTTGTGGAATTTAAAGAATCTACAGATAAATCAGGTTAACCCAGCAATAATAGAAGGCACAGGGTCAGATTAATGCAAATGAGAGATGCTGGGAGCCTAAATGAAGACTGCACCAATGGATGTACAGAGCAAGAGCAGGTTTAAGAAAGCCTTTCTGGGAGCTGGTGCTGTGGCGCAGTGGGTTAACTCCCTGGCCTGAAGCGCCGGCATCCCATATGGGCGCCAGTTCTAGTCCCGGCTACTGCTCTTCTGATCCAGCTCTCTGCAATGGCCTGGGAAAGCAGAAGATGGCCCAAGTCCTTGGGCCCCTGCACCCACGTAGGAGACCCGGAAGAAGCTCCTGGCTCCTGGCTCCGGATCGGCGTAGCTCCGGCCGTTGCGGCCATCTGGGGAGTGAACCAGCGGATGGAAGACCTCTCTCTCTCTCTCCCTCTCTGTAACTGTCTTTCAAATAAATAAAATAAATATTTTTAAAAAAGCCTTTCTGAAATCACAGAATCACGACTTGGGGGCGGTGTCCTCTTTAAGAGGACAGAAGGCAGAGTGGACCATGTCCTCGAGGTGTGTTGCTTGGCAGGCCTGGAATGCTGACGCCAGAAAGGGAGTTCACGAGTGGTGGACAGGGAATGGTTTATAGGGAAATACAGGGAGAGCATAAGAAATTAGAATTTTTTCTTGCAACTTTTTCAGTAGCTTAGTTTTCAATATTGGGTAAAAAATAAAAAGCAAGGGCTGGCCTGTAGTGCTGGCATCCCATATGGATGCCAGTTTAAGTCCTGGCTGCTCCACTTGCAATCCAGCTCTCTGCTATGGCCTGGGAAAGCAGCAGAGGATGGCCCAAGTCCTTGGGCCTCTGCACCCATGCGGCAGAACTAGGAGAAGCTCCTGGCTCCTCACTTCAGATCGGCTCAGCTCTGGCTGTTACAGCTATTTAGGGACTGAACCAGTGGGTGGAGGACCTCTTTCTGTGCATCTCTACCTCTCTCTGTAACTCTTTCAAATAAATAAATTTTTTTAAAAAATTAAAAATAGAAATAAAAAGCAACAACAAAAAAAAAGAAAGAAAGAAACAGAGCTGCCCTGCCTAACACATGGAGAAGTGACCTATGCACTTGCCCTGCTTTCTGGCCAAGCTCATCCTGCTTTCACAGCCTAGTTATAGGCGAGCCCCCTCACCAGCCTTGGTTTGGGAATGTCAAGTCCTTTCCGAGTAGAACCTAAGAGGTGTGGTGGGGATTTTCAGTTCCAGATCAAGAAGTGCTATTTTCTCAGCCACGCACACCCCACTTACACAACATCCTGGCCTTTGTCCATCAACTCCCCTGAGGCTGTCTCCCTTCCTTACTGGGCGCCTGGCAACTTGCTTAGCTTGCTAGTCTCCAGAAGCCTGTGCTGGATGCATAGAGATGGGTGAGTGGCATCTTCTTAAACTTCCTTGAGCTCCCTCATTCTATTGTTTTCCTTTAAAAGTTCCTTTTCAAGTTCATTGCCCATGGTTTCCATTTTCCACCCTAAGTAACTCACATGCTTTCTAGCACATGCATATCTTGGGGTTCATCTTGGCAGAGATAACGGGATACCTCTATCCCCTACACTTTGCTTCCTGTGTCACTGGTCAGGCTGGGTGCAAGGGGTGAGGTGTGGAGTCTAAACAGAGAGCGGGTGAGGCTTGGGGTTGACAGGTGAGCCCCCACGGTCTTCCTACTGTGAGTGATGCCACCTCCATGACTTCAAAACTGAAAACTCTTGACATCCGATCAGTGGAAAGCGTTGGACAGTCAGTGCTAACATTTCCTTTGCCTAGGATGGATGGCCACTTTGGAGATATTTCCTGTCTTGATGTTTTCCTGGGTCAGCAGTGTGGTGGAAGCATGGGGTCTATTTTGGTTGTGATGTTCTGTACGAACCCTTCCAAGAAGACGATGGCACCAGAATTGTCTCTGTACAAAAGGTTTGCATTAACTATAATGAAGCAAATGACAAAATCAATAAAGCAGGAATTGCGTGGCTGTCATAAAGATGATGTAAATCCAGGGTTCACGATGGTTATGAAGCTATTTAGAATTGTAATTAAAACCAGCACCATTTTTTTCAAGATAAAAGCCCCTTTGACAACCATAAATGCAAGCTACAGGAAATTTTCTACAAATATATTCAAAATTAATGTATGGCACGAAGATGGCATAAATTAACTGAGGGTAATCCATGAGCCCAGGCTTCAGAATGGAAGAGCACTGAGTAACGAGATTTCGATTTCACGTGTGGTCTTCAAGCAATGTGGTTTTCAATTTTAATCAAGTTAAAGCTTGACAGAGCACTTAGAGGCCCAGTGAATGGCATATTTCTGACAACTACTTTTCAATGAGACTAAAAACGCTGTCTCTGTATTTGCTCAATTTCAGATCTGATGGTGTTCGTTATTTTATGCCGCCCACGCATTCCAGAAAGAAATCCAGGTGTGTGTGTGTGTGTGTGTGTGTGTGTGTGTGTGTGTGTAAGATAGCCTTTCTGTTCTCTTTAGGAGTAGGGATAAGATGAGGCAGGGGAGGAAGTGGACAGGTACCCAGTCTTAAGGCGTTATCTTCCTCAGATTTATTTTCTGCCCCAAATGGATTGGGTATGCTAGCCAAACTACTCCTTACAAAGGCACATCTCCAAACTACCTTGAAGTAAAATGAGCAAAGAAAGGAAATTATTTTAGGAAGCCTAACTGCGTTAAGGAGCCTATTCCAGGAAAAGGTCTTGGCTAGTTTACCAAGAAGAGTAATCTTCCAGGATGACAAATGATGGAGCAGAGAGAATTTGCATATCCACAACTCAGGTATACTGGTGGACAGCAGGTTTCCCAAACTGTACACGGGTCATCTGAATTTATGGGAAGGTACAAATTGTTTTGAAGCGATGGCACAGTGGACCCAAATGGAAGTTCAGTACCAATCCCTGTTTTAAGATGACCTGAGACATGGACCCTCATGGGAGTGGGGAAATCTTTTCTCTGCCCAAGGTCATTTGGGTATTTATGACATTCACAGGCCACACAAAATGATCAATTTAAAAATTAGCCTGCTGTAGATTTATTGAATTTCAAGCACTGCCTGCAGTTGCCTTGGCAGGGCCAGACCAAGTGATTTCATAGGCCTTCTACAGCCCACCGGCCAGCTGTTCCCTACCCATGCTAGATGGTCCAAGGAAGTTTGTTGCAAGCTGTTTGACCTCTGCAGCACACAACCAAGTAGCCCCTCAAAATTCAAAGCAAAAATCTCTAGCTTTGGGAGCCTTGGCATTTTGGTGTGCAGGGCAACGAGGTGTCCTTTTAACTTCAGCACCGGGTAGCGGCAGAGAAGGAAGCGCTAATGGGACTATGTGGGATGAAACTATAAGAGACTGGTCTTCAGAGAGAGAACAAAACAGCACTATTTGTAAAGCAGAGCTAACGTGGAGAAGCCTGGCACTGCTGTTTGTTTTTCATGGAGCTCGAAAACCTGGCTAGGGCTGACACAAGGTCAAAGGAATCCCTTGGGATATTTAAGGCATGGACAGTAAAAGGCAGATCAAAGGCAATAGGTGCAGAGAAATTCTGCTGAAGGGAAGTTCTGGAAAACTCCTTTGTTTCAGTCCTTGTGAAATGATGTGAAATCGGAATACAGAGAATTCCAGAGTTGATTGTAGTTAGTTGAAATTTTACTGCATGGTGGTGTCCTCCTTACTCCTGTTGCTTTAGGTTGAGTGAACATCAACTAGCCACACCCTCCCCACTCATTTCCCTCATCTGTAACTCCTCCAGACCATCTGAGAAAGGTCTGTCTTCTTCACTGTGTACGACCACGTGAACTGGAAGGAGACGAGAGCCATGCGTGAGACATCTGCACCAGGAGCCCAGAAGCACTGGCAGGCCCAAGTCAAGCACAGTCTGTCCACACCACCACTGAGGCTGACTCTCCTGATGAGTGAATAATGACACAATATTTGTATTTTCCCAACGAATTAACGCACTGTGTTTTTTTTTTTTTTTTTTTTTTTTTGTCAGTGACCATACAGAAGCAGCACACTTTGACCACGTGTGTGAAGTCTTTTGTTCAAGAAGCGAGCAAATATTGGTGGGTCTGTGAGCAGAATATGCTTAGAGAGACAAAGGCAATATTCAGCAAGTGATCTAATTGACATTTTACTTGGGCAAGAGACCCGGGGCTGGTCCAACAGCAGGCAAATTCATTTTCCAAAGGCCATGGGGTTGCTGGTGATTCGTTGTTGAAAGATATCTCAGGGCCGGTCAAGGCCACAAATAAAAGATGCCTATGGAATACAAATAATTCCTTTCATTCAAAACTGGCAGCCACAGCTGCGGGTCAATGCAGTTGTACTTATGCAAATGGTCATGATCACAGTTTCCAGTTACGGAAGGTCAACCGTGGCAGAGGCCAAGGCCAAGGCCGAGGCCGAGTAGGGCATGGACAGTTTCAAGTCCTGTGAGTTCCTGCTGGGAAAAGCCAACCAGGTGTCTGATGCCAGGAACTCGAGTGACACAGGGGCACTCCCATCCCAGCCCTTGGTTTGAGACTAAATGGTTTTCTCCCTCACACACAAAATGTTTATGCACTAAAAACAGCCTACAATAATGGAAAGTTCAGAGAGTACTAAACAGTAAAGAGTGGAAGCAACATATCTTCCCCCCAACCTCCACTCTGAAGTATGCCTTCCCAGAAATAATGACGATTACAGCTTTCCTATGAATGTGCCCACAAAGATTTCACATAAATATTGAAGCCTGTGGGAGCACATTCATGGACAGTCAGCCCTCAGTATCTGCGAAGGACTGGTTCTGCAATCTGTGGATGCTCAATAAGTCCCCTGTATAAAATGGTACGGTGAGGGCGGTGACCTATGCCCACCTGACCATATATTTTAAACCATCTCTTACAATTCCTAATGCCATGTAAATTTTGTGTACATCGGTGCTACACTGAAAAAGGGAAATATGGCAAGGAGGTAAAGTTCTTGATGTTTAGTACAGACCCAGTTTTTGAAAACATATTTCTGATCAGTAATGGATTGCATTGGCTGATATAGAAGTGCATACTGCTTTAAGAACAAGATTAAAAAAAACTGTGCAGCCCACTGTACTTTGTTTTCTCATATATGAATTCTGGAACTTCAAAATTTTGTGGAAAATAGAATTAAAAGAGAAGTTTACTTTGGTTTGATATCTGTGCTTAGAGAAGTCTTTAACAAGTTCATGGAAATGTATATTCTGCACTTGATCTTAGCCAAAAGGCCAAAAAGCGATTGGAAAATGTATATTCTGAAAAAAAAAAAAAAAACTATGAACAGATTTCAAAATGTTTTATGCCAAAATAAACATGTTTTGATTTCACTTTCCATGACCTTTTTGAAGTTCCTTTGTATATCAAGAGCAATCTCCAGGCTGGCGCTGTGGTACAGAAGGCTAACCCTCCACCTATGACGTCAGCATCCCATATGGGTGCTGGTTTGTGTCCTGGCTGCTCCTCTCCCAATCCAGCTCTCTAATAGCCTGGGAAAGCAGTGGAAGAAGGCCCAAATTGGGCCCTTGCATCCACGTGGGGCACCCAGAAGAAACTCCTGGCTCCTGACTTCTGATCGGCCCAGCTCTGGTCATAGCAGCCATTTAGGGAGTGAACCAGCAGATGGAAGACTTTTCTCTGTCTCTCCCTCTGTCTGTAACTCTACCTCTCAAATAAACAAATCTTTAAAAAAAAAAAAAAAAAGAGCAATGTCATTGTCCTAACTGTAACAGTATGGTAAATGGACATATAAGAATTCACTTAATCAGGTGGCTCCCAAGCCATCTTCTCTACAAATGACATTGACCTATACATCTTTTGGGACTTGAAGCATTTATCTTTAAATATATTCATAAAAGTTAAGTTGATGGGTTGAAGAGTACGTGCCAATTCAGTGTCCTGTGAATTCTTATCAAGTACTCAAGAAATTTTTTTAATTGCATCTAAACTTCATGGGAAGAAGTTGGAGGCGCTGTCTGGAGTCAAGATACCATGACCTATACTGATTAAGGTTTTCTTTCCCAACTTCTGTTGGCTTTCTAAAACAATGGGATCTGGTACAGGTTTTCTCTACTCTGTCATTTGCTGTCACTGTTGTTTTCTAATACTTCTGTAGTGAACATGCATTAGTTAACAGGCAAGGTCTATACATTCACAGAAGGACATGTATGCAATTCAATGTCTATAGCAGCTTTATACATGGAAATAACCTAAATGCCCATCAACAGGGCACTGAATAAACACAACAGAGTATGTTCATATAATGGAATACAGTTCAGCAGTAAAAAAGAATAAACTAATGACAGACAATACAGCATAAGATGAATTTCAAATTATGCTGAAAGAAGCTAGCTACATAGGGCAATATACTATGATTTTATTTACATAAAGCATTTGTACAAGCAAAACTAATACAAAAAAACTGGATTGGTGGCTGCCAGGGTCCATGCATGGGAGAAAAGACTGATTGTACAGAGGGACACAGGACATTTCTGGTGGTCGTTACATGACGATCCACTTGTCAAAATATAGGGAGGGCATCTGGGGCAGCAGTTAAGGTACCCCTTGGGACACCTGCATCCCATAATGGAGTGTCTGGGGTTGAGTCCTGGGTCTACTTCCAACACAGCTGCCTTCTGATGTGCACGCTGAGAGGTAGCAGGTGATGGCCCAAGTAGCTGGGTCCTTGCCAGTCACATGGGAGACATGGTTGAGTTCCAGGCTTTTGGCTTCAGCTTGGCACAGCACAAACTATTACAGGTATTTGGGAATGAACCAATAGGTAGAGGATCACTCTTTCTGTTTCTGTCCCTCTCTTTCAAATAAATTTCAAAAACAAAATATAGTGCAATGTATAGTAAAAAATAATTTATAGATTATACCCCAATAAAGTTAATTTAAAAAATAAAATTACCTAAATTCCTATCACAATTAACCATTAAAACTTTTTAGTTTACATCTACTTTTTTCCCATGGGAATTTTGAAATCTGCATATGAGCAATCTTCAAAAAAACCTCATGAAAAATATACATTTTGCAAAACATGCCTGGATTTTAAAATTAATTTTTGCACCAAAATAAACTCCCCTAAAATGTATTTATGCTTTTATTTAAAAGGCAGAGACACATAGATGCAGCAATAGACAGAGATTTACATTCACTGCATCCAAGTATCTGCAAAAGCTGGGGCTGGGTCAGGCTGGAGCCAGGAGCCTGGAACGCCATCCAGGTTTCCCATGCAGGAGACAGAGGCCGGAGCACTTGAGCCATCATGTACTGCCTCCCAGCACGCACTTCAGCAGGAAAGTAGGTTGGAAGCCGAGGAGCTGGACCTGAACCAGGCACTCTGAGATAGGCTGCAGGCATCCCACGGGGCAACCCAAGCTCTATGCCAACATCCATTCCCTAAACTGATCTTTATTCCCATTTTTCTAAGAACATTTTAAAAGTTTCACTTCTTTCTTTGAAAGGCAGAGTGTCAGAGAGAAGCAGAGGGAGACATACAGAGATCTCCTATCCCCAGGTTCACTCCTCAAATGCCGGAAAAAAGTCTGAAAGACACAAACTAAAATGGCTTAGTGGTTACTTGCGATAGGAATTTAGGTAATTTTTAATTAATTTTTGGCATAATCTATAAAATTGCATTTTTTACTGCAACAGCTGAGGCTGGGGCCAGGTTAAAGCCAGAAGCCTGGAACTCCATCTGGGTCTCCCATGTGGGTAGCAGGGATCCGAGCACTTGAGCCATCACCTGCTGCCTCCCAGGCGCATTAGCAGGAAGCTGGACCCGAAACGGAGGCAGGACTTGATCCCAGGCACCCTGGTACAGGATGCAGGCATCCCAAGTGGCAGCCTGACCCACTGTGCCACAATGCCCTCCCTCCCACAAACTTTTCCAAGTGCCTTGTCAACACAAACTGTTCCTTTTTATTTTTTAAAAGATTAAATGGGAATATATAATGTGTTAATTTGCTTTTTGACAATACCCTACCAACACACTGGTCACGTTCTCTAATGTTGGCTTCCTCATCTCAAAGCGTTTCTCATTCCTAACAGAGGCACTGCTTGCTCACTTTCCCACCCATCCCAGCTGCAGGTAAAATAAATAAATAAATAAATCACCATGGACGAGTAACCAAGTTTGGAAAGCTCTGTGGCTTTTTATTTCCTTGTTCCTTTAAAATGTGTGTATTAAACTGACCTTGGGCAGGTGGCAGCTGGTTTACAGCCTGACCTGGCCACTTTTCCAAGTTGTGGGCGGCGTCAGCATCAGCCGGAAGCAGCACCACGCTCCAGCCCAGTTCGTGGGGGCTCTCATGGGGGAGAAATCCCTAAAGGCTGCAAACAAGACCAGAGGCGTCCACCGTCCACCGTGCACTGTGTCAGGGAAACAAAAGCCTCCAGGTCACTGAAAGGAGCCTTTGTTCTCGGGCTCTGCTCCACCAGAGGCCCTCCCACGTCCCTCAAGCCATTGTCAGGGTTTGGGACCGCCTCCCCCACCCCAACCGGGGACATTCCGAAGGATTGACAAATTAAGGGCCACACAGGCTCAGGAATCAGCTACAACAGAGTCAAAGGGAGCCTGCACTGCAGCCTCTCCAGAGCGAGTCCCACACACAGCACAGGCTGGTGGAGCGCCCCCACGTGCACCCCCCGCCCCCAGCCTCTTCACCGCATTTTCATTCTTGTGGTGACTGAGCTCCTGTGTTCTTTCCACAGTCATTAATGGTCAGCTCTCGCATTTTGGCCCTGCTGAGTGGCCCTGGGACAAACCAACTGATCTTGCTGTGTCTAAATTTCTGCATCTTAAAAAGAGGGATAATCCCACAGATTGACCCCATTGGGCTGTTGCAATGATGGAATGAAAAAATAATTAACATCTGAAGTGCGTGCTTGCTCTGTGTCCCTGCTAACTGCTTCACAGACATCAGAATTAGGTACCACCTTTAATCTTCATCAAGAAATGAAGCTTAGGGGCCAGAGCTGTGGGGTAGTGGTTAAAGCCACAGCCAGCAGTGCCAGCATCCCATAGGGACGCTTGTTCGAGACCCAGCTGTTCCAGCTTTCTGCTATGGCCTGGGAAAGCAATAGACAATGGCCCAAGTCCTTGGGCCCCTGCACCTATGTGAGAGACCCTAAGAAGCTCCTAGCTCCTGGCTCCTGGCTTCAGATCGGCCCAGCTGTGGGCATTGAGGCCATTTGGGGAGTAAACCAGTGGATAGAAGATCTGTCTCTCTGTAACTCTGCCTTTCAAATAAATAAATAAATAAATAAGTTTGTGATTTAAAGAACTGAATCTTAAAGAAGTTAGCAACTTGCTCAAGCCCAGTGAGGATGCTGGGACGCACAGCTGTCCTCAATTCAGTGCCAGCTCCTTGCTTAGCAGGCTGCTGGTTCTGTTACAGAGCTGGCAGAGGAGCCAATTAAAATTCAGATTCCTGGGCTGGCACCGTGGCTCACTTGGCTGATCCTCTGTCTGCGGCACTGGCATCCCATATGGGCGCCAAGTTCTAGTCCCAGTTGCTCCTCCTCCAGTCCAGCTCTCTGCTGTGGCCCGGGAGGGCAGTGGAAGATGGCCCAAGTGCTTGAGCCCTGCACCCGCATGGGAGACCAGGAAGAAGCACCTGGCTCCTGGCTTCGGATCAGCACAGCTCTGGCCATAGCGGCCATTTGGAGGTGAACCAATGGAGGGAAGACCTTTCTCCGTCTATCTGTCAAATAAAAAAAATAAAATTCAGATTCCTCGGTCTTGACCAGAACCTAGGATTCATTCTGAGCTTCACAAGGCTCAGGAACCTGCATTCTTGATTGACTGGAGGATGCTGATGGTGCAGTAGGTGGTATCCAAACCACATCTGGGAACCACTGTACCTGGTCATAATGAAACAATTCTTTAAATGTAATGAAACTACTGCTTTAAATAACAGTTGCAGAGAACTTCTAGGGTGGGCCAAGGGACACAGGAAGCAAGAGAGTTGTAGGACTTGTGGGGCCTTGATTCTGCAGGCCTCCCCAGGAGCAGGCAATCAGTGACAGAGTGGAGATCATGCTGGTGACAGATGTGCATGCGTTGAGCAAATGTCCTACGTAAGCAGACAATGATGACTCAAGACACAGAAGGTCTGGGGTGCTTCAGGGAAGATGTTCACTGGCACGAGGCAGGGCAAAGTCACCCACTTCAGGAACAGGCCAGGCCCACACCCTGATGTTGCAAAGTCAACATTGGCACAGTGTTTGAGCTCAAACCATGATGGGAGTCTTTGGGAAGGGGAGTTAAGTCCAGAATCAGTGGTCTGCTTATTGCGATTAGCAGGGGGTCTCTGTGATACTGTTTCAGGAGGATCTGCTCCCAAATATCTCTCTCCCAGCCACCTCGATGGTCACTACTACATTCACTCTTTCAAGGTCTGTGCAGACAGGTGGATTTTTAATTGGCTTTAAGAATTGCCACACAGGCCGGCGCCGCGGCTCACTAGGCTAATCCTCCGCCTAGCGGCGCCGGCACACCGGGTTCTAGTCCCGGTCGGGGCGCCGGATTCTGTCCCGGTTGCCCCTCTTCCAGGCCAGCCCTCTGCTGTGGCCAGGGAGTGCAGTGGAGGATGGCCCAGGTGCTTGGGCCCTGCACCCCATGGGAGACCAGGAAAAGCACCTGGCTCCTGGCTCCTGCCATCGGTTCAGCGCGGTGCGCCGGCCGCAGCGCGCCGGCCGCGGCGGCCATTGGAGGGTGAACCAACGGCAAAGGAAGACCTTTCTCTCTGTCTCTCTCTCTCACTGTCCACTCTGCCTGTCAAAAAATTAAAAAAAAAAAAAAAAAAAAAAGAATTGCCACACTGCAACTTGCCAACATGCTAGCAAGGATCACGTTACTGAAACCTGGTGCTGCCCCAGAAGCTTCTAGTTACTTCCAATGCCTGTGGCAGGTTCACCCAGGCAGTGTAAGGCATAACCCAAGTCAGACTGTGGTTGAATCTGACTGACATAGGCTCTGATTTGACCTGCATGGTGTTGACACTTGGTGTTAAAAAGATTTTGCAGTCAATGGCAACACCTCCAAATCAGATGATTTCAATAGACATTTAAAGGTTTTGCTCTTTAAGAAGGAAAAACAAATCGCTAAAGGTGGGTCCCACAGGCACCTGCTGCAACAGACTAGCTGCAATGATCCCATGGAACTCAGAGCCCCCAGGCAGCTGCAGACATTCCCAAAACCAAGGAGGACTGGTCTACTTGTCTCAAGTCAACTCATGAGATCTGAGTTTACAATCCTTTATGGGGACAGGAGAAGATTACCAAGACAACCAACCCCGACCCCACAGGTCCTACCACGAGACACTGTCTCCTTTCATCAGTGGAAGTGAAGGGAGGTCTGAGGATGGCGTACAGAGCACTAATGTTCACTGAAAGTCTACTTGATGCCCAGCTGTTCCTAAGTCCATCTCACTTGTCATCTCCTGTGACTTGGTTTTGTGAAAGGCTAATCAGCTCTATTATTCTGACCAGACAAAAAAAGCAGAGTGCCCAAGTTTACCAGCGAGCAAAGTACAAAGGCGAGACCCCAGTGATTCTACTAAAGACTGACAGTCCTACGGTAAAAGTAACTCTTCCTTTAAGATGACTCTGCCTGAGAATGGAACTCTAGAAGCTTGTGGGACAATTGAAGTTGGCACACACCAGCTCCAGGAGGGAGGCTACAACTCAGCTCTCCCTCCATCAGGGTATTAACACAGTTGGTTTTTCCAGAAAAAATAAAACCAGGAATCTAGATTTGAGTGAAATTTACTAACATTTGAAAATCTGTGAAAAGGAAGGAAAATGTGTGTGAAGGTAGGATTTGGTCCACAGTGTTTGGACTTCCATTGATTACTTTTCCAAGCTTACACATAGCACAGCACAGGGTGACAGGTTGTAGAGTGAACTCTGAGCTCAGTCTCCGCTCTGCCACTTAGGAGCTGGGTGCCTTTACTTTTCAGTGCCTCTGTCCTACCATCGCCACACTGGTGATCATGACCCTATGGCTGTCACAGGGATCCCAGGAGCTGACAGCTAGAAATGAATGAGAACTGTGCTGGGTCTGCCTGTGCCGGGGCCTCCCTGTAAGAGAATGAGGGCTTCTGTTTGGGGTTAGCACTCTTTTCCTGAGACCCCTCTGTTTATTCTGTGTGGGTGGGATG
The DNA here is from genome assembly GCF_051225735.1 of Oryctolagus cuniculus. Lineage (NCBI taxonomy): Eukaryota > Metazoa > Chordata > Mammalia > Lagomorpha > Leporidae > Oryctolagus > Oryctolagus cuniculus. The sequence continues at coordinate 57,134,580 of NC_142872.1, forward strand.
GGGAGGAGATAGGAGCTTCTGGGGCTACATTACAGAATTTAGTAGCACTCTAAGAGCAATACTCTAGCCCTGATCTCAAGAAAGGGTGTTGATTCTCCAAGCAGATAAAGGAATACAGTTCTCCTAACAGAAGGGTAATGAGCTATAAAACCTCAGAACTGCAGCTGGTGCTCATACCATGCAAACCAAACATTAGCACTGGGTACTGATTTGTCTGGCTAAGTAGTTTTCCTGGTAGAAATAGTAGCCAACTACTGCCTACTAGCACTGAGAAATAATTTGGGGGACAGGTGTTGTGGCACAGAGGGTTAAGCTGCCACTTGGGATGCGTGTACCTCATACTGGAGTGCCAGTTGCGCCCTGGCTGCTCCACTTCTGATTCAGCTTCCTGCTAGTGTGCGTCCTAGCAGGCAGAAGATGATGGCTCAGGTATCTGAGTTCCTGCCACCCATCTGGGAGATTTGGATGCAGTTTCAGGCTCTGAATTCCAATCTGGGTCAGCCCTGGCTGTTGTGGGCATTTGGGGATGCCCAAATGGAAGTTCTCTTTCTGTTGCTGTCTTTCAAATAAATAAGAACAAATGAACATTTTTATTTTAGAACTAATTAAGGATTGTGCATTTGTGTTGGAGACTGTTTAGAGAGAAAGCTTTAATGAAGAATGCTAACAACAGCCAGGTGTAAATGGACACATGGTCACCATGCCCATTTACAGAGCCAAACACTCCCCAGAGAAGAGCTTGGCCACGCTGTGCGCACACAGGTGTCAGTTCTGATGCCTCAGGCCTGCTCTGAGGCACCAGCTCCAATGAGGCCCCCACGGGCACCATCAGTGGTGTCATGGCACAGACTCCAGGCTCTGCAAACCACTGCCCCGTGCCCTGCACCAACATTCTCTTTATTCACCCAGCACAGTTTTGATCCTGGGTGACCACGTCTTTGCCACATGAGCCTTTAGAAACTTTCCTTCCAGAGCCAGCCATTGCCCCCAGAATTAAACAGTCCATCTGGGCCTGCAAGGAGGAAGGGAGACTGGGGTGGGGGTGGGGAAGCTGGTTAAACAGCCCAGGCCTAGAAATCTCCCACCACTACCCCCTTCAAGATTTCAAAAGCCCCAGCTCCATTCTACAACAACTACTTCCCAAGCTATATCCATCTTTTCTTTCTTCCTTCTTTTTTTTTTTTCTTAAACATTTATTTATTTGAAAGGCAGAGTTACAGAGAGAGGAAAGACAGAAAAAGAGAGCTCTTCCATCTGCTGGTTCCCTCCCCAGATGGCTGCAATGGCTGGGGCTGGGCCAGGCAGAAGCCAGGAACTTTTTCCGGGTCTCCTACGTGGGTGCAGGGACCAAAGCACTTGGGCCATCTTCCACTGCTTTCCCAGGTCATAAGCAGAGAGCTGGATCAGAAGTGGAGCAGCTGGGACATGAACAGGTGCCCACATGGGATGCCAGCGTCTCAAGCAGCAGCTTTACCCATTATGCCATGGCACTGGCCCTCATCTTTTCTTTTTTACCTCTACTCTGAGGGTGAGCCCAGCTCAGACTGAGTAACCTGGTCTTGTCTTGATGCCCTTCCCTTCTGTACCCCTGTGCTGGCTTCCAGGGGTTGCTGCCAAGCTCTTCTGTGATGCCAGAGAGTCTCAAACAACCAGCAGTGTGAGAAGACCCGAAAGAGTCCCTATCAAGCCTAGTGCTTTTTCAAGCTGCGTTTCCTTTTTTCTCTATTAGGTTCTTTGTTGCACAAAACCTCATGTGGAACCCTGATGTCTCCAAGAGGCGATTTAAGCCTTTATTGGCACCAAGAAGTGACTTTTCGCACGTGGGCTCTTAAGGCTCTGCAGGTTCTCAGGGCACAATCTGAAATCTAGGATCTCATGTCAGTGATTTACTTTAATAGATGGGGAAACTGAGCCCAAGAGGTTAAGTGACAGCCCGAGGGCAGTATTAGTATTGGTTTCCTAGGGCTGCTGTGATAAATTACCACAAACCCAGAAGCTTCCAACAGCATGCATTTGTTTTCTTAGCATGGTGGAAGGCAGAGGTTGTCAGTCAGCTTCCCAGGGACAACATTGAGGTGCAGGCAGGGCTGTGTCCCTTGCCTTGCCTTGCCTTTTCCACGGTGGGGCTGTCCTCCCCCCCCCCCACCCCAAACTATGTGGCCTTGTCTTCTCTCTAGTCCCGGCATGTGTCTCTTCTTACACACAGCCTTGTCATTGCACTGGGGCCACCAGAATGCTCCAGGACAACCCATTTCAGGACCCTGAATGTAACCACATCTGCGAAATCCCTCTTGTCGTGTAGCATCCACGTCCGTACATTCCAGAGTGTCAGATGTGGACGTTCAGGGCGTCATTCAGCCTGTCTTAGACAAACAGCAGTTAATAGCGGAGCCGTGGCTGGAGCCAGGACTCCTGGGCTCCTTTTGCTCTGTCTTGGTGGGGAAAGAACACTCCCTCGGCCGGCGCCGCGGCTCACTAGGCTAATCCTCCGCCTAGCGGCGCCGGCACACAGGGTTCTAGTCCCGGTCGGGGCGCCGGATTCTGTCCCGGTTGCCCCTCTTCCAGGCCAGCCCTCTGCTGTGGCCAGGGAGTGCAGTGGAGGATGGCCCAGGTGCTTGGGCCCTGCACCCCATGGGAGACCAGGAAAAGCACCTGGCTCCTGGCTCCTGCCATCGGATCAGCACATTGCGCCGGCCGCAGCGCGCCGGCCGCGGCGGCCATTGGAGGGTGAACCAACGGCAAAGGAAGACCTTTCTCTCTGTCTCTCTCTCTCACTGTCCACTCTGCCTGTCAAAAAAAAAAAAAAAAAAAAAAAAAAAAAAAAAAAAAAAAAAAAGAACACTCCCTCTTCCTGGCACCTACTTAATACTTGGCCTGCTACAAGCCAGGAGCAGAAAAGGACTGCTCTCGCTGGGGCAGCGATGGAGGAGTTCAATACTGTAAAAGGTGACGGTGACCCCTGGCAAACAACCTTTTCCTTTGGGTGTGTACTTGTGCAGGAGTGGAAGGCGAATTCTCAGAGATGGCATAAAAGCAGTGATAACAATTATCATTCTTTACACCAACACTATGAGGAGGGGGACATTATTGCCACTTACTGTTTGGGGAAACTGAAGCTCAGAGAGAGGTACATAGCTTGCTTCAGAGCACACGAGTTACAGCAAGAGCCAGGATTCCACTGCAGGTGACCTGAGGCCAGAGCCTGCGTACTTAACCATGACCTGAAGCTCCCCAGAGTTTACACACAGAACACAACCCGGGCCTGGGCAAGGTATCTGGGTCACGTGATGTCAGCAAGACGGACTTTAATGCTTCTACTGCACACTGTGGCAGGAGCCTGGGCCTGCGCCCGCCTTTCCCACGGACTTGCTCCATGGCACTGCAGCATGTGGATGTCACCCTCTTGAAGATGAACAAAGAACACTGATGTTTTTATAATCTGAGAAACTGAATACAAGGGCTTCCAGGAGCTCATGGATGGGTGGCTATTCAGGCCTGGCAGGTAAGATGTTGGTTGGGACACCTGCATCTCACATTGGAGTTCCTGGGCTCGATGCCCGGCTCCAGCTCCTGACTCCAGCTCCCTGCCAACGTGGACCCTGGGAGGCAGCAGTGATGGCTCAAGTCATGGGGTCCCTGCCACCCATATGGGACACTGGGATTGAGTTCCCAACTCCTGGCTTTAGCCCCCTGGGCTGCTGAGGGCATTTGGGGAATGACTCAGATGGGAGCACATTCTCACTTTCTGCCATTCAAATGATTGTTTTTAAAGCTCATGGGAAATTCACATTATTTTTTAATTCTACTTTCCCATGAATGTTTTGGAGCCCCCTCTTACTCGCACAAGCTATTGGGAAGGGATGAAGAGATTTACTACACATTTAAAAGCTCACGCTTGGGGCTGGTGCTGTGGTGCAGTGGGTTAACGCCCTTGCCTGAAGCACTGGCATCCCATATGGGCACTGATTCTAGTCCTGGCTGCTCCTCTTCCGATCCAGCTCTGCTATGGCCTGGGAAAGCAGTAGAAATGGCCCAAGTCCTTGGGCCCCTGCACCCGTGCAGGAGACCTGGAAGAAGCTGCTGGCTTTGGATCAGCACAGCTCCTGCCGTTGCAGCCAACTGGGCAGTGAACCATTGGGTGGAAGACCTCTCTCTCTTTCCTCTTCTCTGTGTAACTGACTTTCAAATAAATAAAAAAAATTAAAAAAAAAAATAAAGCTCATGCTTTAGGGCTTAGGAGAATGGGACAAGGGCTGAGTAGGTGGAGCACAGGGACTTTTAGAGCAGTGACACTGTAATGGCCACATGTCGTCATGGCTGTCAAAACCCACAGAACGTACATAGCCAGACAGAACCAGAGTGTAAACCTTGGACTTTAGCCAATAACTCATCGATATTGGCCCAGCAACTTAACAACCACACACAAATGGATGCAAGATGCTAACATAGGAGAAACTTAATGTGTATGTTAGGAGTATATGGTCATTCTCTATACTGTCTACTCAATTTTTCCAAAGAACCTTCATTAAAACACACACACACCTTACACTTTTAGACAATCCCAATAGTCTGCTCAAAAATTCTTTCTTATTTGTAAAAGTCTTGGCTGGTGCTAGAAGCCAGGAATATTCTTCCAACATCCCTCACTGATTTGTATCTGCCATTTCCTACAAGACATTGCACCCTGCTCACCAAATCTCAGCTTTCCTCAGATACCACTCAGAAAAGCACTGAGCCTAGACTTGTCCTGGGATCTTGTCCTAGCCTCGTCACGGCCAGCTCTGCTGCCTTGGGACAGTGCCTGGATTTTTTGGAGCTTGTATCCCCTTTGCCATTAAGATACACTTTTCCCAGTAAAGTTGTTGTGGTAATTCAGTAATACAATACATAGGAAGGCTCTGTGCAAACCCCAGGGCGTTAGACAAATGGAAGGCAGAGCTTCCTTCCTGTTAACTCCTCACTAGCATTTTCCCCCACTCAACAGATCAGCAGGTCAAGCTCAGGAGGGTAAGTTACTGGCCCCAGACCTTGCAGAGAGTAAGCAGGAAAGCTTGAATTAGAAAAAATAACCAAAGGATGGGTGTTGTGGCACAAAGGGCTAAGCCACTGCTTGAGACACTGGCATCCTTTATTGGAGTGCCTCGGATGGAGTCCCAGCCCTGTGTTTTGATCCTGTCAGTGTGCTTGGAAGGCAGCAGCAGATGACCCAGGTGTTTAGGCCCCTTTCACCCAAGAGGTTCTGGTTCTTGGCTTCAGCCTGACCCAGCCCTGTGGTGTTATAGTTATTTGGTGAATGAACCAGCAGATGGAAGAGGGTTCTCTGTCACTCTCCCTTTCAAATAATTTTTAATAATTCAAAGAGTGGTGTTTGATGCAGCAGTTAAGATATCCGCTCGAGACACATGCAGCCCTAATCAGAGTGCTTGGTTCAAGAACCAGCTTTGCTTCCTATGTAACTTCCTGCTAATACACATTCTGGGAGGTAGCAGGCGATGGCCCTGCCATCCACATTAAATACCCTGATAGAGTTCCTGCCTCTGGTCTTTTCGCCTGGCCCAGCCCTGGCTGTCATGGGCATTTGGGGAGTGAAACTTGGTGCCTTTTAAATGACTTAGAGATTTTAAAAATCAAGCCTGATTCCAAAGTTCATGCTTTTAATCATTATACTTAGTTGACCTTAAAACATTAAAGAATCAGAAGGTAACAGTTCCTGGAAGAATCTCAAACTAAAATCTACATGATAATACTCATCTCCTCTCTTCTTTGGAGCTAATCTCCAGGCCAATGACAGTCTAATGGCAAATTTCTCAATAGACCCCTGAGTCCTTAAGGCCTAGAACCACGGCTTTCCTGCCAAGGTCCAGGAAGGGGGGAAGGGTTGTATTTTATGTGTCTATTTTAAGCATGGCTATGATGGCTATGGACTTAGTGTTCAGAAGGGTTAAACATCTGTGGTGAGACAAATTTTGTCTACAAATAAAAACTGTAGCAGACAATAAATTTGAATGCTGTCTCAAGAATAACGGGCTCCATCATCTTGAGAACAAGTAAAAAACGAAAAGACTTCCTCCTGCTAACGAGACTTTGTTCTTCCTGACTCGCTAAGATAAAAGATGATGTTCTCTCAGGGTGTTGGCTGCTCTCCAAATGCTGGAGTCTCTGCTTACAGAAGTAATTCATCCACTCACTTATTCATTCTTCACTGAGCACCTACTGTGTACCAGGCACGGAACTAATTCTTGAAAATCAAACAGCGGGAAAGGCAGACTCAACTGCTCCCTTAACAGAACTTGCAGGCTTCTGGAGGAGAAAGCTGACCAAGCAGACAGTTATAACTTAGGAGGTGTTGGGAGAAATACACACAGCCCCACAGATAATCTCTAACACAGCCCACAAAGCAATGTAGTCTTGGCCTGGAAGGCATTCGCCCTGTCACCTGAGCAACTGCCAATTCTAGGCACAATCTCTGGGACTGCCTACCTGCCACCATCTTCTCCTTGCCTTTGGATAATGCCACATCGGGTCTTTTCCAGACTTAATGGAGTCAGATTCACCTGTTTCTTCTGCCATTCTTCTCATTTCAGGGAACCTAATCAACTGGTATTTACTGAGGCCTTACACTTGGCCATGGGGCAGATAGAGCAGAGAGGTTTAGGAGAGTGCTTATCACATTGTGCGCTCTTTGTGGATCTGTTTGTTTCCCCCTGTAGACAAAAATTCAAGGGTAGGGGCTATGTCTCATTCATCTTTTTTATTTCAGGGACTTTCTTTGGGTCTTGTAAGTGTAAGGGTTCAATGACAATTTGTGGAAAGAATGGAAAAACAGAAGAGCAGAAGTGAGAGAGAGAAAGGAGGGAGCAGGCAGCTCGATCCCTTCTTTAGATAGGCTATCAGGTGGCACTTGGCAAACTGAGGTCCAGTCCAGCTTCCCCCAGAAGGAATTCTCAACCTGACACACGCGGCCAGAAACACAAAGCTGGAAAGGCTGGAGAACTTATGGCACTTTGGGAAGACGGAACATCTGCATCCACCTGCCTTGTCTCATGTAGGTAGGTTTCCCCAGCTTCAAGAAGCCACACCCGCTTTGTGATGAGAGCTGGGAACTATTCCCACATCAGAGCCAGCTGAAGTCCATAGCAGGCTGTGCTTGGTAAGCCCCAGGAACAGGAGCTCCACTCACCCACCCACTTAGCTCCCCATCTCCGCAGTTGGAGTCCCCCTCCATACGTCCACTTTACCTGCTGGATTCAGGGCCCTGGAACGTCTGTTAAAAACCCTTCAGTGGGCTCTCAGGGCTGGATGGATCGTGCCATGCAAGGTCCTCCTTCCTCCCAGCTCCCTGTCTCTCACTAACCTCCTCTGTTGCCTGTCCTGTTGGCCAAGCTCCAGCCACAAACCCACAAGCAGCGCCTCTTCGCAGACTTCCGCCACTCTGTCCACGTGAATTTTCATATGCTCTTCCTTCTGTCTGGAATGCCCTTCCCCTGGAAGACCCCTACTCATCCTTCAAAAACCCAGCTCATGTCACTTCCTGAGTAAAGACAGAATCCAGCTCATCTCCCTGAACTCCCCGTGTGCTTGTCCTCAGAAGCTCGTTTCAACTACTAGTTCTCCAGTCTACCTGTGAACTCTCCAAGTACCTGCGTGACTTTTCTAAAGTATTACTTTGGGCCAGCGCCGTGGCTCACTAGGCTAATCCTCCGCCTGCAGCGCTGGCACCCCGGGTTCTAGTCCCGGTCAGGGCGCTAGATTCTGTCCCGGTTGCCCCTCTTCCAGGCCAGCTCTCTGCTGTGGCTCGGGAGTGCAGTGGAGGATGGCCCAAGGTCCTTGGGCCCTGCACCCGCATGGGAGACCAGGAGGAAGCACCTGGCTCCTGGCTTCGGATCAGTGCGGAGCGCCGGCCGCGGCGGCCACTGGAGGGTGAACCAACGGAAAAGGAAGACCTTTCTCTCTGTCTCACTGTCCGCTCTGCCTGTCCAAAAAAGAAAATATTACTTTCAGGGCCTGGTGCTGTGGCATATCGGGTAAAGCTGCTGCTTGCAACGGCAGCATCTCATAAGGGCACCAGTTCGAGTCCCGGCAACTCCACTTCTAATCCAACTCCCTGCTAGCAGCCTGGGAAAAGCCGCAGCAGAGGGCTTGCTCCTCTAGTGGGAGACCCAGAGGAAGCTCCTGGCTTCTGCCTGGCCCAGTGCTAGCGGTTGTGGCCATCTGGGGAGCAAACCAGTGGTTGAAGATCTGTCTCTCTCGAACTCTTTCAGAATAAGTAAGTCTTTTAAAAGGTAGTATCTTCATATGAGTTTACATGGTTTTATATCAAACATCTTGTGTGTGACTTCTGGTGTATGACTGGCCATCGGCAATACAGATGGAACGATTGAACAAAATAACTCACTTGATACATTCTCAGCCCAGCTTACCCTCTGCCAAACTGCTCGGGCATGGGGGACACCACTGTGACTGGGACAGGCAGGCTCTCTGTGTATACGTGTGTGACATACAGAGACAAGTTGACAAATACATCAACAAGGTAATTTCAGGGGGTAATAGTGCTCTGCACAAACAGGATATACAGAGAAGGTAGTTGGTCGAGGGGAGTGGCTCAGATGGGTTGGGGAAGGCTACACTGAGCTGAGGCCTGAAGGTCTGGAAGGAGCCAGCTGCCTGGAGGTCTGAAAGCCCTGTGTCCCACCTGAAGGGAGCAGTCAGTGAAAAGGTCCTGAGGCAGGAAGGAGCTCAGAGGGCTCCAGGAAGGAAAATGTGCATGGGAAGCAGAGAAATGCAGACCGTGTAGAACCTTGTGGGTTGTGACCAGGTGCAGTGACAAAACAAATGGCTGCTGAGATCAGCAGAGACACTGCCACTGAATGGGTGCCTGTGTCCCTCCGCACACCTCCCTCAGCGGCCTTACTGCCGGCTCACCGGGGCGGAGACAGCCCTCATTAATCTCAGGAGGCAGGAGAGCAGACTAACTAGGGAAGCAAAGGCCGCCTGCCCAGCTTTGTTTTGAAACCGTCAATTGCGAAGTCTGCTGGCTGGCAGAGACAGGGTTATTGATTTTCCCTTCTGGAATGCGTGTCCTACAGAGTCCTCGCAAAGAGAAACTGAAAAACAGAGGGAAACACAACGGCTGAGGAGCACAGGGCAAAGGGACATTGTTTTAAAACCATCTATCCTGGTTTTTGTCTTTCTTAGACGCTTGTTGGACTGTGACTTGTCGTATCTTTTTTTTCCCCAATTCATTTCTTGCTGTCCTAGCTCCATGCTTTTCCCATGATAATTTTTCTTGCTTTCTCACTGTAGCTTTACCAAGCACAGGATTTGTATACAATAGGCACTTAAAACTGGAATGGGGAGTGTCAGTCTCTGAGGGTCTCCTTCTCCAGGTCAGTCTGTCCATCTTTAAACACAGTGCCTCCTGCCCTTCTGGAGAGGCTACAGGAATGGGACCAGCCCATAAAACCAGCCTTGGGTAATTGCACCGGGCTGGCGGCATCCCCAGCTAACTAATTTGTCTTCTCTGGAGAAACCGGAAGCAATTAGGGGCTTCCTTCCACCGCCTGGGGGGCAAGGTGCCAAGTCCCTTTACTATAGCAGCACCCTAGCAGCTCCTGGTTTCACAGGGTGCAGACGCCAACACCTGCGTCCTTTCTGTGCGCTCTGATAGAAGTCGCATGCCTGCCGACCTCCTTAGGTGAGCTGGGCCTCTCTCTCTCTCTCTGGAAGCCTCTTTGGCAACTTTTCCTTCTTCCTGTTGCTGTCCTGGCTACATGAGGAGGAATCTTTAAAGATGGGTAGAATGTGACTAATGGTACCCTAGGTGTGGAAGCCTGGCCTGAATTTTGCCTGCTCACTCACCCACGATGATGGGAACTTAATTTTATCACCTGGAAAATGGTATTACAATTGCTTCCTTCTTGAAGGAAAATGTCAGGGCAGCAAAGAAAACAACGTGTGTCACAACTGCACAATTATTTACAAAAAAGACAATCCTTGATTTTCTTTTAATAAGGCATCTGGTGTTATGAATAGGCACAATCAGCTGTCATTTCACATATCATTTAGTTTGAAGCCTGACACTGTACTCTAATAATTTATCTTTTATTTTACCTAAGGAAATAGTGGAATAGTGTTCTATTATCGGAGCTCATACAGTGTGATAAAGAAGGCTCGAGGCTGGGTGATGGTTCTCCAACAGACTGACCACAAGGAGGTACCTACTGAGGCTTAAAACGTGCTATTCATTGTTTGCAAAGTAGGCAATTTCCCTGTGGATAACTGAGCTCTGGTAGTAGGCGTGTTTGCTTCCTCAACAGGTTTTATACAAACTTCACACACACTTCGTTTCTGCCCAATGTCTCCTATTCCCCTGGATCAACGCATATTTAAACGCACAAGTTCAACATCACCTCTGTCCAGATGCTATGAATGTACCCCTCAGCTCTGGTCCGAGATCTTCAAACACTCACTGAGCCTGTCTCGGGGCTACGGGGCCGTCTGATCTAACTCCCTGTGGAAACCAAGGCAGCTGAGGCCTGGGGATGTAGTCTGGCTTTAAGAAAGTCCCTCAACTCACAGGTCCACGACTGAAGTCAGATTCACTATTGCTAAGACAGAGAGGACGCTCTGTCCACACTCACTGCCTATTGGGGACTGCACATCAGTTCACACCCAACATGATTATCACCCAATCCCTGATCTAAGCCCAGCTCTTTCCCTGACCTTTCAATCTCTATGAAGTAGAAACCCTAAAAAGGCACAAATCATATTTTTATACTTGTGTATATTATTCTGTTGTTTCTTCCAGAACTGGCATTTTACAGAACCTCAAAATGTATTATTTTTAAAGAGACTATTTATGTAAGAGAGAGAGAGAGAGAGAGAGAGAGAGAGAGTGAGTGAGTGTGTTAGTTCTCTCTCCAAAAGTCTGCACCAGGCAGGATCAGGCCAGGGCTGAAGTCGTGAGCCAGGAACTCAATTGTTAGAACCATTGCTGTTATGTCCCAGGATCTGCATTAGTAGGAAGCTGAAGCAGGAGTTGAATCCAGGTACTCTGATGTTGAAAACGTGAATCTTTACTGCTGGGCTGAAGGCCACCCTTCAAAACATATTTTGGTGGCTGTGTGACTAGGTATTGTCTCTACGTACTGTGACTATGTATTTTCTCTATGTACTGTGACTATGTATTGTCTCTATGTATTGTGACTATGTATCGTTCTCTGTACTGTCTGCGTTTGGAATTCATCGTGAGGCACTTCTCCTCTGGCCTCACGGATCCTGCTGCCCTGTTCCCACCAGCAGCTTACTTGCAGATACCTTCACTTCTCTCCCGAGTGAGAGTGGCACCTCCCGGGCTGGACTACAGCTTCACTTCCTGCCCCCAGCCCTTCTTTCTCCCACCACCTCCCATCCCGACTTCCTCTTCCAGAAGAAACATTTGCCAGAGTCCCAGGTCAGAAGGCACCCTCCCTCGGGCTCCACCTCTTTTTCTCACCTCATCATCTACTGTTCCGCCTTCTCAACCCTCCACTCCCACCAGAGGCCTCTGTGGGTGTGCTCTGAAACTCACCTTACAGAGTCCCACCTCCTCATTCTGGACACACTCTCGGCCCACTGACTGTGGAATCTAACCATCGGTTGGGCCCAGCTGAAGTTTTCGCCATCATAACAGCAACAAAGGAATACGGCAGCTAGGACTCCCTCAGAACTTCCCATGTGCGTCCTCAGTTATTCAAACATCTAACTCTAGTAACCTTCACAAACACCCTGGGAGGTTGGTCCAGGACTATCCTCACGCTACAGGGGTGGAAACCAAGGCTCGGAAGCAACACAGAATGCACCCAAGGTCACAGACTCAGTACCTGCAACAGATGGAATTCATACATAATTCTACCCATCTGCCAAAGCCATGTTTCTAACCTTTGGGCTGCATTGCCTAGAGCTATTTTTCTTCTCTAAAGTCTGACAGCTCCTCACCCTTTGCAGTCACTTACTTGCCGACTTCTATGTTGACTGGCATTTTATGAAACAGTCCTGTGTATGCACATGTTGTCTCTTGTCCCCAGTTACAGCGTAAGCGCTGGAGATTGTTACGGTAGCCTTGTGGGCTCTGTCCCACAAGATGTGCCTACTGAACAGACTGGAAGGGTAAAGTGTTCAATCCTCCTGCAGTTGTTTCGGTCAATTAACCCTTTAACAAGGAGTTTACTCTCCTTCCTTTTTCCACCAGGACGATGCAATGGGTATGAATAAAAAGAGAACAGCTCACTAAGTACAGGCTTCTGGTTGAGCATCTCTACCCCAAAAACCCCAAAATGTTGCAAACCCCAAAACTCTGAATACTGGCATGACGTCACTAACAGAATTGCACACCTTGAAACTTTGTTTCACCCACAAAAATCATGAGAAATACTGTACAAATTACCTTTAGGACACATTGATAAGGTATGCCTGAAACAGAAATGAATTTCACGCTTTGACTTGGGTCCCTTCCACAAGATATCTCGGCATGTGTACGCAAATATTGCAAAATCCAAAAACCCGAAACACTTCCCTACCCAAGCATCTTGGGTGAGGGATCCTCACAGCCTGTACCTTCTCTGCCTAGGGCGGGCGGGCCTGAAAGTAGTTGCTGGAGTGACTGAGGAGTGTGGATGTGTAGAATCACAGCACTTTTAGCTCCTGAAGCCTCTGCACAGTTAGAGGAATCACAAGGGCAAAAAATACCCAAAGCTCGAGGAATTCTAACAACGACTGAACCATCGTGAGATTGCATTTTTATTTAAGAATCAAAATGCTAACCCTGCTAATTACACAGGCCTGCTTGGACGGCACCACAGCAGGTCTCTGTTAAATGGTCTGTGTGGAATGAGCGACATGGCATCTGAACCGAGTTCTCACGTGCCGTACGTGGAACATTCATTTTGGGTGCCTTCAACAGGAAGCTGGTTGGCCTGTAGCCAGTTAGTGCCCCTCTCTGGGCCTCTATTTCCTGTGTCCTGGCGTTCTGGTAATTAACACAGTCCACTAGTTTGAATTCACATGCGCAGTTCTCGGAACCCAAAGAACAAAATGTAGACGATCACCCGGAAATACCCAAGTGTCATGCACATTAGCTCTTGGTGGGACAGAGGGTCAAGCTGGCCCGTATCTTGTGTTCTCAGAGAGCTCTCTCGAGTCAGGAAGTTACTGCTCACCAAAGGCCGACACCTGTCCTGTCCAGGGTGGCACACTGCCCCGGGCTGTGGCTGCTCCACCCCATCCTCTCCTGCTTTTGGGCAAACACCCCCAGAGGAAGCAGCAGGCAGCTGCCTCGCTCAGCACCTGCTGCACTGCCCTCTCTGCTCCTGCCAGCCGTGGAGATGCCTCTGCCCTCCTGCGTGCAGTACAGGTGCAACTCCACAGGCCGTCGCCTAACGGCTCCAGCACAGGGGAAGATAACCTGTACCTGGAAGCCATCGTCAGCATCCCTTCAGGATGCCAGGAAACGAAAACCCTGCATTCGTGATGGGGAAAAGTGACAGCTAAAGTAGTTTAAACAAAATAAAAGCCTCCTTCAAGTCTTCTCAAGTTGAGTTTGAGGCTGCAGGGGAGGCTGGGACAGAATGGCTTTCTCAGCCAGGCCACTCTTTCTTTTTGCCCTCTCAAAAAACGAGTTCTGAACCCGTGGGCAGGGTTCTTTGTGATTCAGTAGATGCACTCCTTGCGAGGGTCAGGGCCCAGGCGTGGCAGATACGGAGTGAAGAGCGCAGGCCAGGGAGGAAAGACAGGCTATTCGGCAAGTTCAGAAACAGTGATGGAACAGTTCTACCTCTTGAATCTGCTCGTGACAAAACTGCACAGAGCTGCCCTCCCACCCCCACACACTGAGTGCACGTGGGACCGTGACAGCTCAAGAACAGGGATCTGTGGGTCACACCAACGTCAGTTTCTCGGTGCTGAGACCACAGCAGGATCATGTAAGATCCTACCATTGGAGGAGACTGGGACCTGGGACCTGTCTACTCGTTTTTGAAACTTTATAGGAATCAATTATTTCTAAATAAAAAGTGAAAGACAACATGCAAACAAAAAAACACACTGCCTAGTGCAGTGCAACTGGACCCTGGTCTCCCAGGCCCCAGCCTGTCTCACAGGAGAGGCAACAGAGAACTCTCCATCACCATCCTCAAGTCCCAACTTCCTGAACACTTACCACGAATGAAGCACTTAGAAAACACTTTTCTCACCACAGCCAACACTGCCACGGGCTACCCTCCCCACCCCCACTTGGCAGAAGACAGTGTTGATGCTGGGGAACGCTGCCACCAAGGCCACCCAGCTCACCTCTGGGGCCAGGCTCTGTACCCTAGGAACCACACAAGCGCAGCCCTCACTCTGTCTGAGGGCGCCTGGACCTCCCTCCTCCCGTCCTATTCCGCACCCCTGCTCTGGCCCCAGAGCCCAAGCTGGCCACCTGTGCGGCAGCAAAGCAAGGAAAACAGCACTTACAGGTTCTTCACGTCAGCAATGCCGCGGAACGCCTTCCTCGGGACCCCCTGGATCTGGTTCTCGCTCAGATCTCTAAACAAGAAGAGAAGAGGCACACCACGTTAAAGACCCAGGCCGGCTCTCTCTGCATCTCATTATGATAACAAAACCTCTCCCAGGGCGAGGGCAAGGGCGAGGGCCAGGGCGCGGGCCAGGGCGCTGCCTGTGCTGTCAGAAGTGTTGGCGGGACTGTGTGGTCTCAGGCCCCAGGCTGCTACAAGGTCCCATTGTTCTGCCAGAGATGGCCCTGGCTGAAATGGTTACCAGGCGAGAGCAGCTCCTCCAGGGCGGGCGCTGTGGGTGGTCTCGCACCTCCAGGCCACGAGCCAAGATACTGGCTTGTTTGTTGCACACACTACACTCAATTCTCTGTTCTGTCACCTCTCAAAGACGACCCCTTGATCCCCCTCCCCCGCCGCCCTTCCCCCACGGCAGGGCAGCAGGGTCAACACCACTCAATCGCACATCTCTTAGGGCTGTCCCTTGCTGCTCAGGGCTCTCTGCCTTTGTCGTGTGGGATGGGAACAGAGCCTTGGCCATCTAATTTTCTGATGGGGTGAGCATTTCAGCTTATTCTAGCATCCCAGAGATCCCTGGAGGCCCCCTGGGTCTTCTCAGAGACAGGCATGAAGTATTCAAATTGCCATTTCCACAAACCCATTCAAAACAGGGGGGCCCCAGGCACCTTGTCTAGCATCAAGCAGCACCAGTATGTATAGTGCTGCGGAGAGTTACTATGGGATAGTTGTCAGGTTGCATTGCCCGGCTAAAACCCAAGTCTGTTCTCAGGGCTGAAGCATTGCCCAAGCCTTGGTTACCTCTCCTGAGAATGCCATTTTTTGTTTTTGTTTTCCCATTTTATTTATGATTTTTTTTTTTGCAAGGCCAAACTCCGGTGCCTGTTTTCATTCAGCCCTCAATCCTTCCTGAATCGCAGTGAGCAATCAACCTGTAGAGCCCCAGCAAGGCCTGCCCTGTGTACCACAGTGTCCTGCAGAGCACGGACGCCTTGCACTGTCTGGCTCACGTTTCGCACAGCCTTATACTGCGGAAACACCTCCAAGGGGGACGGCATGGAGCGGGCGTTGCGTAGAGATGAGGCTGGAGGGACAGTTCTTTATTCAGATAGAAGATGTATAGGAGGATATTATAAGACAGTACTTATAAAGCTCATGGGAAAATACAATGAAGAGAAGTTTATTTGGGCGCCAAACATCCTTGAAATGTGTGTCTTTTTCATAGTAGGATTTTTCAAGAACTTTTCAAAGATCCCTCAGTTTTGCACCACAATTTACTTAGCTTTTAATTCCATCTTCCACAAAAAAGCAGCCTCATCCATGTGGATGTGCATGCGTTGGCTTGAGAGTATTCAGGTAAAAACATGCACTCCGACATCACCACTGCTACCAGTTAGGAGCAACATATAAATTTCACCAGTATGACCGCATAATAAATGGTCTATTATAACCTCCGTTTTTGCCTGCTATATTGAGAACATCTGTCCGGTCATTAACAGCACACTTATGCCAACATTTTGAAGAGCTGTATAACATCCAATTGTAAGGGTGGCTATGCAATTCCAAACGGTTGGGCAGGCACTTATTTGCCATTGAAAGAAACGCGAGGACAGCCATCTCTGCCCATATGGTTTGGAGACACTTGTGCAACTATTTCCTTGGCACAAGGCTCTGTAAGGAGAATCTGTTGGTGGCAGGTGCTGAGGTGCTCAACAGAGAGACTGCATTCGTGGGCCCTCCCCCACACAGGGATAGTCTGAGGGCATCTAATCAAAAGCTATCTGGAAGGAGAGCCCAGACAACCATCTTCCCCTAAAACCCCCGGGCAGTCTAAATGAGCAGTTGGCCAAGGGGCAGAAGACAAGCAGTCAGTTCTGTGCTCCCACCTGCTGAGATAAGCCGCATACTCCTGCAGCTGGCTGAAACTCAGGACACCTGGGCAATGTTTGGGGCCACACTTAGGTTGCAAAGCAAGGCTTAGCATGAGAATAGGGAGCAGGTGTGAGCCCCAGGGCTTCTGAGCTAAAGCAAAGGGTACTCCCCATCTCACATCCAGTTTCTTCTGTCTGTAACTGAGGTAAATAAATTTAGATGCACAGGGAGCCTCACTGCAGCCCCACCCCCACCCCCCTCTGCCAGGCCTGATTCAATGAGCAGGGCTCCAGCCTGGAGTTGGGACGCTGAACAAAGCCCACGATGACAGCAGAGGTCAGGCGGTGTCATCAAGGCCACTCCGCTGCTCTCCATCAGCCTCCAGAGAAGGGGCCAGGGTCCTGTCATCTGACTAATACGATTTCCACCAGGCATCTGGGCTGCAGCCGAGGCTCCAGCAGCCACAATGGGCCCGGTCTTTTCTGCCCAGCGATGGCCTGTCTCCAGGCCACCAAGCCCCTGCTCACAACTGCCCCAGGCGCTTGGAGGCCATCTCTGGCTGTCCTGGGAGAAGAGCTCCGGCTCTGCCTCGGACAAATGGCTAGGGATCCAATCAGGCGCCAGGGGACCAGGCAGGAAAGAAGCACGAAGTATTACTGAAACACATCCTGAAAGACACTGGGAGGAAGAGCAATCGCACAGGTTCTGGTCCACAGTACAGGGTGACCAAGAGAGGAGAGCCACAGTTACACAGGCTAGTCTCGCAGTGGCGCTGGGCAATGTCCCACCTAGGCAGTCCCGAGGGCCAAATCCCACGCTGGGGCGGGGCAGCCACTTCCGCTTCTGTTCCCTATTTTCATGCTGCGAATTTACCCAGCTTTGTCCCTACTTTAAGAAGCCCGGCTTTCTCTCCACCTCCTTGCCATTGCGTTTCTCCTGCCTCTGCAGAGTCAGAGAGTAGATTGGAGGGAATTTATCCATTCCCCATGACAATCTGCTTGTAAATTTTATTAATTTTATTTTCCATTGAGCCCCTCTTCTCCGACTAACAATGCCGCGGCCATCCATCTGCAGGATTGTATATTGATTTCATAAATACCTCTAGTAGGCTGACAAACTGACAGCTTTAATGGTGTTACTGATGGGGCGTGGAGGAGGGTTCAGGGCTGGGTGCTTCATTTTCGGTAACCATTCCCTTCACAATTATTGTGGGGCCTTTGTGAGGGTTCCTAATGGTGTGTTTATCTCAGCAGGCTGCCCCAGCCCGGAGCTATTGTTAAGTGTGCGATCTTTGAGAGAGACAAGAGCCACCGTTTCTGGCTGACACTTAAAGAAAAATAACAAAATCTATCCGTGAGGCCCATGAGCCTAGTTCCATCTGATTGCTTGTTGGGGTTTAGTGCCCCACCTTGCACAAGGAAAGCTGTTCAGGGTGGGGAGTGGGGGGAAGGCCAGGAAGGAAGTGACCAGAAAAGGGAACTTTTTTTTTTTTTTGAGCCTTAGAAGAAAGGTATATGGTTGGAGCAGGGAAAAGGGGAGAGGGGTTTGCTGGGTTTTTCTGGGGCAAGCAAAGAAGATGGCTGGTGGGAAAGGCTGTGTTGGTTGGGAGCCTGGGGCCGGGAATCAGGATGCCTTTTGAAATAATCAGGGCTCTGAAGGGAAAAAGGAGACCTGCATTAGCTCAAGTGCATTTTCCAGCTTCCGGAAAATGATTAACCGACTGATTATTCCATCCAAAAACACAAGACCAAAGAGGACTTATTAAGGAGACAGTAAGTCAAATAGAAGTTGGCAAGAACCAATATATCCCCCAGCAGCCTACCCCCCCTCCCGCCCCCCGCCTTTTTAATTTACTAAAATGCTTTGGACACAGATTAACTTTCTTTGCAAATTTATTATTGCTCCATCTACCTTGAAACGGGAACTGCAGACACTTTGATAAATGGATTGAAAGGTTGTCTAGTTCCAGTGCAGCTTTGGAAAGCGCTTCTGGGGGCTCTTGGAGCAGTCAGGAGGGCTGTGTTCTCAGAGCACCAGGGAATGACAGTCCTCACCTTCACCCCTACCCGTGCAAGAAAAGACAACCTCACCTTCACCCCTACCCGTGCAAGAAAAGAAGACAACCTCACCTTCACCCCTACCCATGCAAGAAAAGGAGCAAGACAATCTTCTCTGTGCTCCAGTGTGGACAATGGCCTTGTCTTGGTCACGGTCACACTCATGCTACCAGCAAGTCCTGTTTGTATTCAATGGCACTTAAAGAGGGGGAAGAGAGGAATTTGCTCCTAGATATCAATGCCAAATTATCCCAAAGCTACAAAACGGGGCTTGGAAACTCCCAGAAACTTGGGGAGTTCTTGTTTCTGAATGAGATGGAGGTACTTACTAGCTGTGGGATTACCCAACCTAATAGCATGCTCCTTGCTTGGGTTTCTCCATCCTTGCAGTGAGGCTGTTCATTTTATTGACCTCACTGGTTAATTGTGAGAATGAAATGAGCAGACTCATGTAAACCATTTTGCACAGTATCTAGAAGATGGTTAAGCTTTCAATGAATGGCTGCCATTAGTCTCTCCGTACGCATTTAGCCCTGGAGTTGCATTGCTAGAAATGACCTTTATCAGCACCTTGAGACATGTGCCCTTGACTTTGCAAGGAATAAAAGGTTTCAATGTTGCAAGGACTTATTCCATAAAAGTGGAAGGAGGGATGTGCGTTTTCCTTATCTATCATCTAGACAAGGGTACCCACGTTTGATTCTAGATTCTTTTGGATGAAACATGAGAGCTTGATTTCAGGGAAAATGTCTGTCTTATGTTGGGTGCTCTCAGAAGCAGACACTGAACCAAGCCATCAGAGATTGATTCACATCAGGAAGGATGGACGCAGGAAGGAGGAGAACAAGGGACAATCAGTCAAATGCCAGCCTTCACCCAATACCACAGGAGCTCCCGACTCTAGTAAGGGAGTTGCTCTTTTAGCTCAGCATCAGGCAGTTCTTAGCTAGGGACCACCCAGGAGAAATGCAAAGTTCTAGGCTCTAACAACCACCCCACCCCACCCCCACAGCTGGGTGAGATGATTCCAGCAATAAGGACAGATTGCTGAAGAGGTTCCCAGCTATAAGACTTTAGCACTGAAGGGCAAGGAAGCAAGGAATGGGAGCCAGGAGTAGGAAAGGGGATCCATAGGGATCCAACTCAAAGCATTTATAAGAAGGCTTCAAGGACCCTTCTCTTGAATCAGGACACTCAGCACATTAACACATCAATCTCAGAAGACTGATGCAGGCAGTGGGCATTTGGTGCCGTGATTAAGATGCCGCCTGAGATACCTGCGTTCCATACTGGAGAGCCTGGATTTGGGTCATGGCTCTGTTTCTGATTCCAGATGTGAGAGCTTGGATTGAGCTCCAGCAGCTGGCTTTGGCCCAGCCCAATTCCAGCCAGTGAAGGCATTAAGGGAGTAGACCAGCAGATGCCAGATATTTCTCTATCTCTCTGCCTTTCAATAAAAAAAGATGGCACATCCAGGACCAAGGATCAAGAGGCCACACAGGAAGCTAACTGATCAGATAAACAGAACAACCCACTCCAGTCCTGATGGAGTTTGTACTTCTTTACATGTTTGCCTCCCCAATTCCCGTGCCTTGAGAACAATTACGGCACCTTTCAGTATAACATGTAAAATAAATACTTTAACTCTTGATTAGCCAGACTAAAATAAGGCATGATCCGAAATGCATTTGTATTTAGAATGACTGGATTTGGGATCTGGCCGTGGATTACCACTGTAATTCTCATTGGCCCAAGTACAGATTGAAATTTCCATTCTCTGCCTAGTAGAAAAGTCTGCTTATTGGCATATGCAGTATCAGTCAAAACTCATTTAGGGCTTTAAAAATTTCTGTCGGTGATCTACTCTACACATCTTAAGTGTCTTGTCCTCTCAATCCTACCAGCCTGTACAAAGCTGTAGCCTTTGCTTCTCACCCCCAATGTTAACTCCTAATATATAGTAACTCAGTGACTCATGATCTGCTGTAGGAACCAAAGCAAAAGATATTGTTTTGTTTACCTTGTTTTATACAGTGGGGAGGGAAAGACATGCAGGAAAAAATTGTTCCCTGGGGATTTTACAATGTGGACTTCAGGGAGGATTTATCTTAATAGGTAAATCTCTCCTGCAGGCAATTTATCTTAATAAGCAAGATTATATATTTGCAGTTAGGTCACTGTCAAAATCGAATGAGCCCCAAGCATATGTCCCAGTGAAGACACACACTGGCCCCTCCAGCTGGGTGTCAGGTCAATGGCAACCTTTGTCTGAGGGAGACGGCAATGAAGTAGCTGAACCATTTCCTGAAGTAACTGTCACCTACCCCAGGGATGCAGAGAATCAAAGCATCAATGAGGTGCAAAAAAAAAAAAAAATCCACCATCGATAACAAAACAGCAAAAAACCCAAACCTAATTGTTTTCACTGCTCCATTGTGTTTGAGTATTTCATTGCAGAGGAGTGGCTTCCTCCATTCATGTTAAACAGTTACTGAACAAAAAATACCAGGACAGCCTCCTCCGGGCAGCCTCACTCTGAGAAGCTTGTTAGAAAAGCCTTAGCCAGGGCTTTAATGTGGGTGAATTAAACAGCGCCTCAGATCCTACTTGCATGACCAAAAACGAGCTAAGTGCCTACCGTGTGTTACATTAGGGTAGAGGTCAAGGCACAGACACAAACGGAGCCACATTTCTGTTTCCCTGGGCCTCGGGTTCTCGTTGATTGTGCAAAGACTCACACTAGGACATTTACGGATGTAAAATGAACACCTAGACACCTCCAACAGCAGCGTCAGCCCTCTCACAGCTTTTCCTTTTCAACAAGAAGCAAACTCTAAATTGAAACTCACACCACTTTCAGAGCTCTGCTTTACTCACGGCCCAAAGCCCTTTCAGTGTTTGCAAAGAAAAGGGAAACACACCCGTGTGATCACTCAGGCTTGTGGGGACGCAGGCTTGCTCCATCAGCTACTTTGGCTTTGCCTTTTAAAGCGGGTAGTTTGAGAAAAATAAAGACAGCACAAAGAGATTATTAAGAGTTGGTATGGTTCAGGGAAGTTGCTCTCTTTCTCACTGTCAGGTTCATGGTCCATCTGGTCAGAATTTACTGATGGTGCTTTGAAACAACACAGATTCTTGGTAATTTTTTTAAGATTTGGGTATGGGAATGGTAATGTGGTTATGTCTCTTTTCACTTGGTGTGTTTGAGAGACTGACATAATTAAGGATGAGATGATGGTGTCTGGGTTTTGTGTGCAAAACAACATAGAAGGGGGGGAAATGGGTGGAGGTGCAGGTGAAATATGAGTCGATACCTTCTCGGGGCTGGGTGATGAGTAAATTTCAGTTATCACCTGTGCTTTACTTTCAAATGTGTGTGAAGATTTTTTTTTTAAAAAGATGTATTTACTTGAAAGACCGAGTTACAGAGAGGCAGAGAGAGGTCTTCTTTCTGCTGGTCCACTCCCTAAATGGCCACAATGGGTGGAGCTGGGCCCATTTGAAGCCAGGAGCCAGGAACTTCCTGGGCTCAAGTACTTGGGCCATCTTCTACTGCCCTCCCAGGCCACAGCAGATCTTTATATAATAAAAAGATAAAAAGATCTTTTTATAAGAAATAATGCAGATTCTTGGGACCCATCCCAGACTGAGTCATACACCCCGGGATGGGCTCTACAGTCTAAATCTTAATTAGTTTCAAAACTATGGGTAGAACGATTAGTGCATCAGGTTAGGAGCTAACTTGAGATTCCAGTTTGCTTAACAAGCTGTGTGTCTGAGAGCATCAGTCCTATTTTTGGGGCTTCAATTTGGACTTCTGTAAAATTAGGATAAGCATCACAGATAATGGACAAGCAAGTGCTTTCTAAACACTACCATAGTAAGTGCTCCTGAACACAAATATAATCATCACACCAGCAAGATGTTAACAAATATATCATACTACTCCCTTAAATGCTTAAATCTCCGACCAAGATGCAAAGCCCTCCTGTGTCTCCGGTGTGTGATTGCCGGTGTTGGGATAAATGGAATTGCAGTGGAAGCCTGCATGGGGAGACTGACAACATTTTACTTGTGTTTTAGGAAAACACTCAGGGGTTCGGCATGGAGGTTCACTTAGTAGGTGGAGGGAGAGAGGAGGAGAGAGGGAGGGAAGAAGAGCGGGAAGGAGGAGTATCATTATGTTCTTAGAATTGTATCTACAAATCACATTGAATCTGTTAAAAACAAATTAAAGGAAAAAAGTTAACAGAAAAAAAAAAAAAAAAAGGTGAGAGTCCTAGGGGACTGCACCCTCGCCTGGGATCCAGAGACACAGTGTGGGGGAAACCATGCACTTAGTCCCGGACTCTCCTAAACCCACAGCGAAGGCTGGAATGAGGACAGCCCAGGAAGGCCTCAACCACAAAGGATTCCCTGAAATCTGTATGAGAAGCCCCCGGCAGGCAGGTAGATGAGTAGGTATGCAGTTAGAGCTGTTACCAAGGCTGAGAGCCTGAGGTTCAAGGACAGTGAGGCAAAGATGCTCCCAGGCAGCTTACTGACCAGATGGAAGCAGGGGAAGAGCCCATTAGGCTGCAAGCTGACACGGAGCACTGCCTGTGAGGCTAACCAGGATCACTAGCTAGCTCTGGGACTAGCTACCTAGGTACGCATCTTAGTTTGTCTCTTCACAGGCAGGCAGATGGTCTGGGGATTGTCAGTTCAAATATTTTTGGGTTACACAGGTCAAAATCAATGAGTAAATCAGGCTGAGACAACAGCACTACATCACGGGGGGAGGGGGCTCCTGGGGGAGTGCAAGGGCCCATCTAAATTAATTCTCCATAGTAATCAAAATCAAGTGATGCATTACATGACCAACAGGATTCCTCAGCCCTGGTTTGGATTCGACAGGCAAATACATGTTCAGGAGCACTGAGGGCGTGGAGGCCATTGTCCCTCCAGGGAGGTCTGCAAATTCTAGAATGGCACTGCTCCTTAGAAATGTGGCATGCGACACAGAAGTCATTTAAAATTTAGAATTAGCCACATTACATAAAAAGAAATTAATGTTGATAAGGTATTTTATTTGAACTAATATATCCAAAGTGTGAGGGGACAAATGTGATTAAAAACGTGCTGAGCCGGCATTGTGGCCCAATGGGTAATCCACCACTTGTGACAATGGCATTCTATATTGGAGCACCAGTTCCAGCCTTGGCTGCTCCACTTCCAATCCAGCCCCCTGCTAATATGCCAAGGACAGTGGAAGATGGTTCAAGTACTTGGGCCCCTGCCACCCATGTGGGAGACCCAGGTGGAGTTCTAGGCTTTTGGCTTCAGATGGGACTGGCCCTGGCCATCACAGCCATTTGGAGAGTGAACCAGCAGAGCAAAGATCTCTCTCTCCCTAACTCTGCCTTTCAAATAAAAATATTTCTAAAAACTGCATTTTCCACGTAACTTTTTGAAGATCCTTCACATCACCATCTGAGCATGCGACCAATAACAATGTATTCATGAGATATTTTATATTCTTTTGTTTTCAGATCAAGTCTTCAAAATCTGATGTGTGACTGATGCCCACCTCAATTTAGACTGGCCAGATCCCAAGTGCTCAAAGTTATACGTGACTCCTAGTGCTTTCTGGATTGGATAGTGCAGTTCTAGGATTAAGGCAAGGAACTGGATGCTACAGGAACTTGCATTTTCATTGTTGACAGGAGAAAAGTTTTTATGAGGTTGGATCCAAGCTAAAGGTACCCAATATAGAACTGCTTAGGGCATTTGGGTGTGCTAATGAAAAAATATGGAGGACTGTCCAGTGCGGTTGAAGCCCTTGGATCCAGGAAGCACTCAGACATTCAGGCATCCTGCCTGTGAGCACAGAACCTTCTCCAACTCCAGGCTTTCCCCTGAGTCTTTCCAAACCACTCTTCCAAGGCTGGCCGGGTTAATCCAAGCTTCTAGTTCAAACAGAAATTTCCTCACTTAATTATCCTATGCAGTTCCAACTAACGCTCTCCACGGCTGTCCACGGAACAGCAATGTGATTGACTGATCACCTCCAGCCAACAGCCCGCTAATCCCTGGGATTATCACAATTTAGCAACAAGGCAGTTACATGAGATGGGATTGGGATGCTCTCATTATCAGCCCAATTATGTCTTCTGTTCTGGTCCAGGCTCCCCTGTGTCACTAGATGGCCCAGGGAAGATCAGCAGGATTCTAACTACAGACATCTGATTCCAGCTTCCATGCATGCATCACTATGACCCTGTCAGGAGACACAACTGCATATCGCGTGCAGAAATCCAATGCTGAAAATCAGCTGTGCCTAAGGATCTAATGATGTACCTGAGATAGCAGCCTGCTAGTTTTTATGCCCAGTGGGATGTTCTGGCTTTAACTTACCAACCTTGCCTGGGAGGCTTGTGGGGAGTGTTCATACTGGTTTGAAAGAATGCAGACTGGTGTTTTGTTCCTCTTTGTTTGAAGCTGTGTGTTTGCCCAGTGGGGTTTGGGGAAGGGAGCCCATTCCTGTGCAATCCATCCTCCTTCAAGGCTGACTAACCAACCCCTCCCCCTCAATCTACCCCGGTCCTCTCCACCCCTCCCTTGGCAGCCATCTGAGGCTCTCATCCCTAATTTGATTGTCGTAGCTGACACTGTCAATCTGAAATCCAGTCGCATATCTAATGCTGGCTGGACAAGGGGAAGGCAGGGGGAGGAGGGAGGGAGAGAGGGGGTAAATTCATCTTGAGAAGTAGCTTTATGTAAATCGATCTTTTGGCCCGAAAGCTGGAGCCAGGCATTTGCTGATTAATTGGAGAAGCGTCCTTGTTCCTATGTCTTCTTTAGAGATGGCCCAAATTGAGTCCTTTCTTCTTCACAAAGACATTCCCATGCCAAAAAGCTTTTGCAATTAGGAGATGGAAGCTTGCGACAGAGGGAGAGTAGAGGGATGGGGGAGCGTTTATGGAATTGTTCTGAAAAGAAGTGCATGCATGTGGCCTGCTTGGTGATTAACTGCTGACCTGGCACCCTCATCTGGGTCCCAGTCTGTGGTCTGATCACCTAGAGGCAGAATATCCTACAGGTAAAAATCTACTTAGGCGATAATTGGCAAAAATGAAGGGCATGGAGGGGAGAGTGTGCTTCTAATTTTTTTTTTTTTTTTTTTTGGACAGGCAGAGTGGACAGTGAGAGAGAAAGAGAGAAAGGTCTTCCATTAATGTTGGTTCACCCTCCAATGGCCACTGCGGCCGGCGCACCGCGCTGATCCGATGGCAGGAGCCAGGCGCTTCTCCTGGTCTCCCATGGGGTGCAGGGCCCAAGCACTTGGGCCATCCTCCACTGCACTTCCTGGCCACAGCAGAGAGCTTGCCTGGAAGAGGGGCAACCGGGACAGAATCCGGCGCCCCGACCAGGACTAGAACCTGGTGTGCCAGCGCCACAAGGCGGAGGATTAGCCTAGTGAGCCGCGGCGCCGGCCTAATATGTTTTAGGAAACCATATTTGCAGCTACTACTTGGGCTCCTTTCTGTTGGTGTCAGAAAGCGGGGGAGTGAGAATGATTAATTTAACTTATTTTTCACATCTGCTTACCTTTTCCAAGCAAGATAGCTAATCATTCACCAACATGGTCCCTTTAACTCACTAACTGTGCCAGGACACTGTTAAATTTTACTTTACCAAAAAGTTAAGTTAGCCACCTGGGCAGAGAGAAAAGTGAGTTTGGGTTCCGAGAGGTTGCTGGTCACATAATCCACGTGCTTACAGTGGATTGAGCTTGTGAGGTTCCACAGTGCTTTCTACCAGTTCCCTTACTAAATTGTTAACTTCATGTGGCTAGGGGCTTTTGCCTGATGCACAGTTTATAATATATTAGTTGAATGGCTAGGAAAATAAGTGAATATGATTTGATGCAGTGCCCAGCTCATGGAAGACCGAGAATAAAAACCTCAAGCTAGGAGGATCATGTTTTCCCCCAAGCCCAGTTTGTGCCTCAAAGAGCTCTTGCTATCTTTATGTCCCTGGCGGGGATCATGCCCGAGAACTAAAGCCAGTAGCACAGTCCTGCGTGCTAAGGAGCCATGGACAGAGCAGCCTTCGGCCAAGAAAGGCTTAGGAGCAAAGCTGAACGTGGGAATGAGCAGCTGTGTGGAGAAGTGCAGTTAAGCAGACAGATAATTCGATTCTCCTAAGAAAGTTTAAACCTGGCCTGAGAGCGTACAATATATTTGGAAAATGAATTCTATCCAGAAAAGGGCTGTGTGCCTGACAACACTTCGTCTCCACGAACAGCTCCTTCCCGTGCCCCCTCTGCAGACTATGGAGGTCACAGACTCGATGCAGAGGGATCCTCCATGAGCATCAGCCTCCAGGAGACCTGGGCAGGGGGCGCCTGGCCCTGAGCCAGTTCTGATTGTTGTCGGGGCAATCGACACTGGGATCCGACTCCTCCTTGCTCAGATGGGTCAAAGATTGGAAATCCTCATGGAGGTAGAGGATGAGCAGAAATAAAACGGGGGGCAGGAGTGGGAAGAAGAAAGGGAGTTCAGGTTCAGAAGGCTAAGGCACTGAGCTCTGGGAGAAGTAGAAGCTGTTTCTTGACTTCTGCCTCACTGCAACCTTCAGAAGTTTAACTTGAACTCGAGGAAAGGCTCCTCTGACTGCGAGCCTGGCTCCAAGATCACCTGTGCTGTGGATTGAACAACTCCCCCCTCCCGAGAGATGCAGCACTGGGATACCCGTGCACGGTCCATTCTGTTTTCCTGAAGACACCATGGCCATCAATATGAACTTGCCAGTGAGAGGGCCGTTCCTGGGGCTGCAGCTGCCCTGAGGTTGGAACTTGAAATGCAGGGCTGCAGCCCAAGGCCATGTGGCCTGTGGGTGCCTTTTCTATCCTGTCAATCCAGAGCTCCATGAAACAAGTGATCTGGCGATAAAGTCAGAGTGGCTTCAGAAAGGCTCAAAACCATTTTCTACTGGAGCAAGACAGCATTTCTGTGAGAGCTCAGCATCCTGAGGCATAGAACCAGCCTCTCCGAGCCACCGTCAGATAAAGCAGCCAGCAACCTAAACCACGAGGCTACGTCCGTGCAATGAAGACATGTCCCATGGTGGCGCCCTGCACTTTGTTGTTCCCTTCAAAGCAATTACAGCTTTTGCTAATAGCTTGCACCTGTGGATGTCCTGGTATCGACTCAGGCAGAAGATATCCTGTTCTCTTATTTGTGTAAAAATGGTTGCAGTTCAATAGACTGTCACCGAGTTTGAACTTCACACTCATAGTTAATCCCAGGCCTCCTCCTGGCCATTTGGTTTGAAAGGCACTAGACAAGGGACGGGAGTGCTGGCAGGACCCAGTGAACTGCAAAGATGAAATTACTTAGTGATGAATGCAAGGTGGCTGCCACTAGTCTCGTGCCACATACAGTAAGGTGCCCTGTCCTTGGCAAAGAGAAAAGGGCCCTGCGGTAGGAGGCAGGGGCAGAGAAGGGACAGAGGGGAGATTCCCTGTGAAATTCCACCATTGTCTGAGATGCAGCTCTGTCTATAGCCTGGGTCGTGCTTCTCCTGCTAACCCAACTCCTTTTCCTGCCCGACTCCAGAAGTCCTGCAGATGGGAGGCACTGAGGCATGACTCAGGAGCCAGGAGCCCCCTGTGTGAACTCTAGCTCTGCCACGCGCTAGCTGTGTCACTTTGTATGGGCAGGTGGCCCTGTCTGAGCCTCGATTTCCTCAGCCATAAAGTGGGAGACCAGGAAAATGCTTATGTTATAGAGTTATTACGAAACTGCGAATGAACTTAGAGTTCATGCTTGCTATCCGGCTCATAACAAGCACTTACTACTCATTATTATCGGTACTTGCACCTGTTCAAGTCAATGTTCAAACACTATGGAGAGACAAAAGGCAAATTCCTGTTTCTTTGCTCCAGAGAATATGACCTAGGAACTCTAAAACTGTAAAGCAGGGATTCCAGGTCAAGTTCAACACAAGGAAGGCAATAACTGGGTTCCACTCAACCTGCTGGAACCCACCAAGTTCACTAGGATGGACAGGTGCAGGGCAGAGAGGGGAACACTGGATAAAGTCACCCAGTCCCTGGTAAACCCTGGGACGCTGGCTGGGAAACGGTTGGTTGTGCAGCAATGGCTGTGCAGGGGTGAGGTCAGCAGGAATGTAAGGAGAGGGAGGGAGAAGTGAGCCTGAGGGCAGCTGGCGGGATAGCTGGGAGGACAGCCTGGCAGGGTTTAGACTGGGAGGTGGCCTTGACCTACCCACAGGATCTGGACTGAGCAGAAGGTCAGTCCAGCTGCCTCTGTGCAGACTCAGCGCTGGTCAGAGGGGCCAGGCCAAGAGCCATGCAGGAAGCAGCAGTAAATGGAAGGCTGAGCTCAGTCACAGCGAGAGGCTGGACTGAGTTTGTCGCTACTACTAAAGGAAATTCCTTGGGGTTGGCACTGTGGCGTAGTAGGTTAAACATCTGCCTGCAGCGCCAGCATCCATATGGTGCTGGTTCAAGTCCCGGCTGCTCCACTTCCGATCTAGGTCCTTGCTGATGGGCTGGGAAAGCAGTAAGAAGATGGCCCAAATGCTTGGGCCCCTGCACCCACATGGGAGACCTGGAAGAAGCTCCTGGCTTCGGATCAGTGCAGCTCCGGCCATTGTGGCCATTTGGGGAGTGAACCAGTGGATGGAAGACTTCTGTCTCCCCCTCTTTGTAACTCTGCCTCTCAAGTAAATAAATAAATCTTAAAAAAAGAAAAAGATTGCTTCTCGGCCTTTTGACTAAGATCAAGTATAAAAAACAAGAAAAAGAAAATTTCTTGTCTGTTCCTCACTCTCTCTGGGGAAGGGGATCCTCATGAGCCTGTTAAAGTGGTCTTGGGGCCTCCATTTTCCCACTGTCTTTGCTAAGGAGACTACAGTGCACCTGGAGAGTTGGGCCACAGCTAAGAAAATGAGAGGACACATTGTGGGAGAGGACAGAGGGGCAGCAGATATGACGTCACCTCGGCAAATGCACCTGGCTGCTTGAGGCAAGACACTGCGAGCTGTTTTCCCCTCCTCCGTCCCCAAAGCCGGTGCAGGAGGCTGCTCTCTGTGTGGGCCCGGAAAGCCAACCTGTGAATGTCAGTGTGGATGGGCCAAACCTGTGAACCACTCATCCCTTAGAATGATGAGGGGAGGCAAAGAGACAAAGCCAGATAAAGGGGCAGAGACTGACACAGTGAGACAGGGACAATCAAAGAGGAAAAAAAAAAATCAGACAGAAAGACACATGCCTGGAGACAGTCATTTCACAGGAGAGACTGGGAAACCCAGAGCCACAGAGCAAAAGAGGATGGTGGCAGGTGTACGCACACACACGAGACAGGCTAAGAGAACAAGAGGCAGAGAAAGACAGAAGGGGACGCAGCAGGAAGAGGCTGCAGCCTGGCCCAGGCCGGGAGGACCAAGAACAGAAAGGGAGTCCGTGGATCTCCTCAGGAGGCTGCTCAGGGCACAAGGAAGCCCCAGCACCTCCGTCAGACCCTGCCCAGTCCCTCAGTCCCTCAGCCCAGCTGTGGCTTCCAAGGTGAAATCCTCCCCAAGGGGGGCTCCCCTATTTCTAACACTCCCAGTCCTTGCTGTCTCCCTCAGCTCTAAAAGCCAGAACACAAGGTTCTGGCCAAGCAAAGTTGTGCAGGTTTCAAACTTTTTACATTACAAAGCGAGTTCTTAAAAGCTCTATAAAATTTCAAGGCACATACTTAATGTTCAAATGGTTGAATATATTGATTCTTGCCCATCCTCTAGTATCTTAAGTTTACCCAGAGGACCGTTTTATTTAATTAACTTGGTGCTTTATTAATATAAATATTCTCCTATTGATCATAAGAGGGCCTGACAGGCACTCAAGCAGGGCATAC
Organism: Oryctolagus cuniculus; assembly: GCF_051225735.1. NCBI lineage: Eukaryota > Metazoa > Chordata > Mammalia > Lagomorpha > Leporidae > Oryctolagus > Oryctolagus cuniculus. The sequence continues at coordinate 57,164,964 of NC_142872.1, forward strand.
ATCACTTTCCCTCTGAGCAGCGCCACTTAGAGGAGTCGCTGGCACCGAATCAAGCAAGAGTAGCAGGAAACGGTCCCCCGGGATGTCAGAAGCAGATGAATCTATAGCATTTTTATGGAGGGAGACTTTTTTTCTTTTATAAGATCCAGCTCCTTGCTTCTCTTAAAGCAGAAAGCATATGGAAATGAGATATGAAAATGGTCTTGGCTTACACGTATCAATTAAGCATGTCAATACTTTAATTAAATCGCTCAACTAATGAGATTTATACCAATGAATATATTTTATAGTTATAATAGCTTTTTTGGCCACTGTTCAAATGTCAAATAAATTGTGAAAAGGGGATTAAAAAAGGCATAATTGACGTTCTGAACTGAAGCCAGTTCTTTCCCTTCCTTTCTTTCCCTTCGGTTGTATGATTTTGGACAATGTATATAAAGTAATGGGCTCCATAATGGCCGAGCTTTTAAAGAGTGTTTTAATGCTTCAGTTCCAATTCTTCTCATCAATGTGTCTGAGACTCACACCACTGAACCTGCAAACGCCCTCACTTCCTTTGGGTCTTTGGAACTTGCTTTTTTAAAAGCCGGCAATTAGAGCCCCTGGTATTACCCACAGAAGGGCAAAACACTCTCAGCCCTTACAAACAAAATTCACAAGAAAACAGGGCATAAGGTTAAAAGGTATTATGCAAGCATCCTCGTTCCCTAAGATCCACACTGGGTAAAAGGCGCCTTAATCTCTTACTTAAAAGCCAGGCTAAAAGCTGAATTTTCTTACATGATACAACAAAGAAAGCCCAGGTTCTTGTCTCTCTCCTCGTCTCCTACACTTTTTCTGCGCTTTTCTAAATCATTTATTTCTGTATGTAGCCACAGTCTATTTCCCTAAGAAGGGAAAACAAAGAAAAGAACTTCTAGACAGGCTCAAACTTAAAAACACTAGAGGTAAACTTGAGATTGTGAAGGAGGTGATGTTGGCCATTTTCACCGCTGTTGGGGGCTCCTCCCATGAGCCTGGGACAGGGTGGAAGCAGTGAGCGCTGCCCTGGGAGTTGGGAGTTACTATCATCTAAAGCTGTGAAAGCAGAAGAAGGTGAACTCTTTGAGGGCACTAAACGTCCATGCAAAGTATGCAAGCGGATTTCAAGTCTTGGTTAAAGACCCCAAGTCCCCCAAACTCAAGCCATTGGGTGGAATGCTGCCCGGAAGTGGGGAGACAAGAGGTGTGGGATGGGGGCATCCCTTGGACTTCTGCGCCCCCTGCTTTTTTCCTGAGGCCCCGGCCTGTGAGATCTACTTGAGGCCTCTCGCCCTTTCCCAACCAACCCCACCCCGGTTTGCAGAGGGCCCCATCCTCAAACCTAGGACCAAGACAGTCCTCCCAGCTTTGACTTCCTTTGCTGACACAATCTGGCCAAGATTAGGAGAAAAGACCAAACACCTCCACCATCATTGGATTCCATTCAAAATAAAGCATCTTTGCTCAGAATTCACAGTTTTCAACAAATTATAGAGCTAAAAAATGGCCGCTATGGCCGGAGCTACACCGATCTGAAGCAAGGAGCCAGGTACTTCTTCCTGGTCTCCCATGTGGGTGCAGGGGCCCAAGCACTTGGGCCAACCTCCACTGCCCTCCCGGGCCACAGCAGAGAGCTGGACTGGAAGAGGAGCAACCGGGACTAAAACCCGGTGCCCATGTGGGATGCTGGTTCCACAGGAGGAGGATTAACCAAGTGAGCCACAGCACCGGCCCCAGGAGGCTCCTATTGACCTGAAGGTAGCTTCTGTGTTATCTGACAAGGGCAGGACATGAGAAGTGCTGTGTGGGGCAGCTGTCATTTCTCCCGTAGGTTAACCAGGCAGGTGCCCTCTTCCTCCTTGGCTACCCCCTTGCAACATGCCCTGCACAGCCCTCCTAATGCAGTCTTCAGGTCCTTCCCCCCAACAGGCATTCAGTGAGCACCCACTCCATGCCAGGCATGGTGTTTGGCGCCATATGATAGTGGTGACCGTGACAGTGCTGTGTATGGCACTCAGGAATTGCAGAGCAGAGAGACACAGGAAGTAAGTGTACAGATGAGCATTTACAATTTTGCTAAGCGCTATAAGCAGGTGCCACATGCTTGTCCAATGGGAGCATGTGTGATAGAAACACTGAGCCCATGCTTAGCAGCTAGAGGAAGGGAAGTGCAAATGAAGGGACAGGCGGATTCTAGCGAGAGATGCACAGCGGGTGTGGGGCCAGCAGCATCTGTGTCATCTGGGAGTCTGTGAAAGATGGAGATGCTCCAGTCTTGTCCCAGATGTGCTAAGTCAGACGCTCTCGGGGGAGCGGGGCACAGCCGCCTGGGTTTTCCATGAACCCTCTGAGTGAGCCTCATGCCCATGGAATTTGGAGACCCCAGTGTATGGCCAGAAAGAGTAGTGTGGACAGGACTCTGAGGTGGATGTGCCTTGGAGGTGGGATGCATACATCTGAGAAGTAGATAAAGCACATGTAGCCAGCAAGGGGGCAGCAGGCAGCGGAAGAGAGCACAGGGGAGCACAGGGTGGGGCTCAGAGAGAGGAGGGGTGGGCAATGGGGCCATCTCCAGGCACACTGAGGACAGGGAGGGCTGTGGAAGGGTTTAAGTAGGGAGAGCACAGTCCTTCACCGGGTGTGACTGTGGATCTCTCTCTGCGCCACTAACCCAACAGACAGGCAGGCACTGCTGGTTAACCAATTCATATTTACATGTCAATTTCCATTTGCAAAGCCAGACTGTCACGTCTCACCACCTGCCTCTTTCTCCCACGGTGCGTTGCAGCAAGCCCTGTGCCTCCACACCCTTGTGGAGCAGGAGGTGAACCGGCAGGGACACAGCACTTCAAAGCAGCCCAGCGTCCTGGGGATGTGACCCTGGCACCCCTGGACGCCCAGAGCTCCTGCATCAGTCAGCACATCCTCCCTGCCAGGACTCCCCTTGTTTGGGCATTTCTGATCAGTTACAAACCTATGGGCCCGTGGGCATGTCAGTAGAGCAGGGTCCCATTCTCCACACCAGACGGTGGCCGCTGTGCCTCACTGTCCCAAGCTCTGGCACTGCTTCGTTCCAGCTGCCTGGGCATGGACTCAATGACACGGGGTTAGCAGGGCATCTGTGTGTGGATGGCTGGAGCCCACATACCTTCAAGAAGCCCCTCTCAAAGCCCCCACCTACCTTGCTCCCTTCACCCCACTTTCTCTCCTCCATCCTCCTGCCACCCACCACTACTCTGTTAGTATCAAAGAATCATCCTTCCAGTGCCCAGTTCGGTGTGTTCTACACTTGTCAAATGGCCAATTCCATAGAGCCTGCTACACAGAACCAATACAGACTGAAGTGGGGATACTGGGCAGGTGGCACAGGTGCCCCCCTTCCCTAGGGCACTTGGACACATTTAGGACCCCACCAACCCCTTCCATTTTCTCATAAGAAAACTGAGGCACTCAGCAAAGCAGGAATTCAATGAAGGCCCTCTCACCCCTGCATCCAGCAGCTGCTAACTCTCGCCACACTCCCAGAGGCTTACAGGTGTTCAGAGTCGGCGAGACCCTACTCCATGAGGAGCCCAAGTCCTGCCTCACCCGCACCTGCCTCCAACCTGAGGACCCCACACAGGGGAGATAAAGGAATGCATTCCAGTTCCCTCAAGGCCTATCCTGCTAGGTTGGCCTGGGATAGAAGATGGGTGAGGCGGCCAATAGTGAGAACCGCCCCCTCAACTTCTCCACTCCTGATAACCATGCTCTGGGTATTCATAGCAGCAAACCAGAGCTCCCCTCAGACGGGAAAGTTAGGAAACTTCAGAGGTTGTAACTCTTATGTCCTCTATGGGACACACCCAGAAAACCTTATCTTAACAATGGCCATCATAATAAGTGATAAGGCCTCATACATCCTTAACGGGCACTCATCATGTGCTAGCATTCTTCGAGGCATTCTGGCGTAGCCTTGAGCTTCTCTTTCCTAGCTTACAACAAACTCCCAGACCTCGAAGCCAAAGTTAATCCCCCTCTGAGGGCCGAAGGTCAAGTTGCTATGGAGATAACACATCTGACACATGTGTATGCAATAGAGGAGCCCAGAACCCAAGGGATTTGACCACTGGTCTCCAGGGGGAGGCAACTCCTTGGGTTAGAGTTTTGGCAGTATCCTGGTGCCCTGAGCTGGTGCAGTTCTAGCTAGTCCTGGGATTCCTCAATGTTATGATCTCTGGGGATGGGGCTTTCCAAACCCTGCCCACTGATGGTGGTGCATCCCTAAAGCACCATGACAGTCACAGCTTAGGTCTGCAGACTTCCTCAGAGAGAGAACACTTGATGAGCAGCCACTCTGTCCTTGCTCATTCAACTTCAGGCGCCACTGCTCTGGTTTCACACATAAAGACAACACTGTACAAATACAAGGAAGCCTGTACAAGGCCGCAGTGCAAACAGGCACAGGTAATGAAAATACTGCCAGGATGCTGGCCTCCACTTGCTAAACCACACATACACAGAGGAGCTGCTTTCTCATACTCATCCTGCATTCATTCTCACCACCTCTGCCTACCCAGGCCTCCACGGGCACAAACAGGATAGCCACGCTTGTTGATACTGTCTGCCTGGCTTACTACCGCCATTTATCCTGGAGTTAAACTATTTTAACATGTATTCACTGGAGTCACAGTAGAGCTTTAGAATTCATGAAATGTTGGGGTACAAAAGCAGTTCAAGAGGCAGTCTCTTTGAAGGTTGTAACTGATGTCCTGTGGTGATGTAGCACACGTTCATGCACAGAGCTGTTTCTAGGCAGACAGGAGCTTGGCTTAAGTAGTGAATGGTAGGAAGAAGTAAGAGGATGAGAGGTAAAGAAATACAAAGGTCCTACAAGGAATGTGCCATGGTCTAGCAAGAGCAGGCTGTCACCCTGATTACAAGTTCAACTTCCACCCCACGTTTCAGACTGCACAAATAGGGTTAGCAATGCATTTTGTCTTAAAAAAGATCCCACTCCTCTTCCCACTTCCTCCACATATTTTAATGCTCAAGAAAGGAAAGAATGAAAAAAAAAAATAGCTCCACACACCATCCCAGGCTATTATCCTTAAAAATACAGAAAGGATTAAAACTGCCAGACCACATTAGAACTAATGACTGGTGCAGTACCACCCTTCCTGGCCATGGCGTTGCTCATTGTCTCTAACAATAAAGAAATATCACAGGCAATTTATTGGGAGTTATACTCAAATGAATTACATTTGCTGAGAAGAGCACATTTACTGTTGGGTGATTTATACCTGGGAAACACTATTGCTTTGGAAAAGAGTTCAGAATAAGTGAAACTTAGAGCTCAGAGGATGAAAAACCCAAGAGTTTAGTTTTTTTAAAGATTTATTTTATTTATTTGAAAGGCAGGGTTCCAGAGAGAGATTCCCTCAACGGCCAGGGTTGGGCCAGGCCAAAGCCAAGAGCTTCTTCCAAGTCTCCTGTATGAGTGCAGGAGCCCAAGGACTTGGGCCATCTTCCACTACTTTCCCAGGTGCATTAGCAGGCAGCTGGATCATAAGTGGAGCAGCTAAGACTCGAACTGGCACCCATATGGATGCCAGTGTCGAAAGCGGCAGCTTCACCAGCTACGCCACAGCGCCAGCTCCAAGAGTTTATTTTTTTAAAAAGCATGCATTCATTACGCACCTGTGCATGCAACTGTGTATTGGTGTACAAATGCATCAGCAGAATTGGGTTTGGATCCCAAACTGTGACAGTGGTGGCTTCTACATGAAGGAGTGGGTTTCAGAGAAGAGAGGTCAGGGGAAACTTCCCATTTGGGTTCTTCAAAAAGTTCATGGCAAAATAGAAGTGACAAGGAAAGTACATTTTGGTGCACACAATTTTTTCAAGTCCTTGCAGAGTTTCTCGAAATGTTCATCTTTCCTTTTTTGAAGACCTCTCATATGCACAGATTAAGGTATTTTGCACCAACATAAACTTACCTTTCAATTTCATTTTCCACAGACTTTTTGAAATCTACTGCATTGTTTTCAAAACAGAGATAAAAGAAAAATACTTTAGCTATTTCTATGCTTGAAATCATTTCTACGATAAAATAGTCACAGGTTATTTGTGTATGCAAATTACAGGGACAGAAAGTCAAAATTACAGGGAATGATGGTACTTTCAGAGTTTTCTTTGTTCCCAGAGGTGAGGTAGGAATTAAAAAATACTTTCTCGTTCAGTATTCTCAGTGTCTGTACTCCAGGTGGCTGGCTGAGGGCAGGCGTGGAACACAGCGGCACGGGCGGCAGGCAGGGTGGCCTTGGCTCCTTGGCCTCACACTGACAAGTAGGGCATGATCTCTCTCTGTCCCTGTTCCTCTTCTGCATGGCTGGCTCATCAGGTGCAAATGTGCCCCCTCCATCTTCCACAGTCAGATTTTTCTTTAATACCTGTATCCTTGCCAACACAGCCTGCTTCTTTTCAGAGTTATTTTTCCATTATAAAGATGCCCTTAGTATTTTGTGAAGCAGAAGGCAAGCTATTCAACAGTAGCGAAGCATGATCATGAGTAGACAAAGGAAAGGGTGGGAGGTGGCATGCAAACACACTAAGAACCCTCAGTCCTCAGTTCTGGGTTTCCAAGAATGAGTGACTTTCATTTGCTTCTTTCTGATGACTGGCCATGCCCAATTTTGCTTCCATGACTTCAACGACTATTTTATGTCTTATAAAGGAATTTGTTAATTTTTTACAGTAACACATACTATCCAGACACATTCCTCTATTGGAAAATATATGAAGATAGAAATAATTACCCATGATTTTTCCATTCAGAATAATCACTGTAAACATTATGCCTATTTTTCTTCAGTCTTTCCTCAAAGGATAAGGTGTTTATACACACACACACTGTCTTCAAAAAGTTCATGAAGATGCATATTATGAAAAAAACTTTGCATGCACTTCAAAATTTCTTTGTGCCCAAATAAACTTGGACTAATTTGTTCCAACATGTCTGCACAGGACACAGTTTGAGGCAGTAAGGAGTAGACATCAGTTTGCAAAGAGCGACACTGAAGCAAGAACAAATATCAAATGTACGGAGAAGCTTAGCGGGGAAGAATGGTGAACTCACTGGTGCTTTACAAGCAGTCTGTGGGGACAATGCTGCCCAGAAACCAGCGGTTGACAAATGGATAACTCGTTTAAAGAAGGGAGGAGACAATGTGGAAGATGAAACCTGCAGCGGCAGGCTGTCCACGTCAATTCTCAAGGAATAAATTAACCTTGCGCATGCCCTAATTGAAGCGGACTGGTGATGAACAGCAGAGACAATAGCCAGTAACACAGACATCTCCATTGGATCAGTGTGCACAACTAAAGTGGAGTGAACTTTCTGCTTGAGAAGTGCCCAAACTATTGGGCCCAGAGCAGCTACAGACAAGAACAGGGTTTTCAATGGAAATTTTAGACAGGTAGGATCAAGATCATGAAGCATTTCTTCCAAAATTCTAACAGGAGATTAACCATTGCCTTACCACCATGATCCTGAAGATGAAGCATGATCAGAGAACAAGGGTTATGAACAGGTGGAAGTGGTCCAGTCAAAGCAAAGGCAGATCAGTCAAGAGCAAGATCGGGGTGTCAGGCTGCGTGCTTGGTGCAGTGGATAAGATGCCCTTGGGAGCCTGCAGCCCCTATCAGAGTATGTGGTTTGAGTCCCAGCTCCACTTCTGACTCCAGCTTCCTGCTAATATGCACCCCGACTGGATGCCCTCGTGTATGAATCTATATGTGCACCTACTTCTTGAGACAGAGGGAAGGAGGGAGGGTTTTATTTTATATTCCTTTGCCATGTGACATGACATCGCAAGTGTGGCAGATGTGCACGGGGTGGCAAGGAGACTTTTCAGTGCTCACCCTTGTATCTTCTGAATTCTCAATCACGTGAAGGCACTGCCTATTTTGAAATAGGTTAGGATCTAGTTCTGGAAGTCAGCACTGTCCTTTGCATTTCATGCACTCATCTTTCTGAACCGCTGCAATGTATTCCTTGCAAACATTCTGAAAAGGACAGTGTCAGTGTTAGGTGTTCAGCAGGGTTGAAACATCACCCGAGTTCTCCTGAGCTCTGCACACCTTTGCCCCATCTCTCCTAACCTGTCCGAATGGCGCACAGTCCATGGCCCTGTCTGCAGAGAAAGGAGGGCAGGTGTTCAGCACGGGTGATGTCACCCTACAGGAATGAGTCCTGTGGTCAAGACAGATGGGTGGTGCAAGTGGCGGGGAGGCTCTGAGGAGTCGGGATTGACAGTGTCTCCAATTCCCAGACCTCTCCCAGCTGCACTGCCAACTGAGAAGGCACACAGTGCTGCTCTGCATGGATTGCTCTAAGGTGCCTCCAGGGACTTCTCCTTGCTTTCCTAACAAGGGACAGTGGAATGCCTATCAACAGGGGAACACACTCTGCCAGGAAACACAGCAAAGACTCGAGCTAAAGAAACACAAAAAGGAATGCTAGAGACCAGCAAACACGGCTCATCACAGATCTTCCTCATGCATCACAAAACGACAGACTAGGTAATAAAGTTTGCTGCAGCTCTTCCCACCTTGGTCACCCTGCATCACATGTTAAGACAGACCAAGGCTTTCAACCTCCATCTCCACTGAAAATGCCTCCCACGTAAGAGCTGCAGAAGGAGGGGCAGACGTTTCCCATGGAGCAGCATCCGCCTGGTGGGAGTCCCTAGCAAGCAGGGACTTAAAGATGTTCCCGACACCTGCCTCTCACCTGCTCTGACTTGCAACCTCCCTCATGGTTAGGCAAATAACAGGGAAACCCCACAGCTACCCCCTCGGGCTCTTCACTTTTCTCCCTTGAGTACACTCAAGGTCTTTTCTATGCAATCCCATATCATATGCATTGGCAACCACGCCCCGCTCACACATCCTTCATACCTGTGTGGCTATGTGAATAAGCAGCAGGTAAGACAGCCAGGGCTGCTCCTAGAACTGTTCTCGCAGAGAGGATCAGGGTTTTGAGCACAGCCCTACCTCCTGGGGATTCTCCATCGGCTTATACCCCGTATGTTGAAAACTGGGGTTGAAATTGGCTTGCAGGTTGTTAAGGGAAAAAACACGCCAATATTTCAGAATCAGAATGTGCACATCAACATCTGGATTTTTGGCTTCTCTTGAAAACCCTGAATGTTCACCAGTGTAGGCCCTCTTTCTCACAGCACAAAGTTCAGCTGCAGCTGCCCTCTGTAGAAAGCACAGGCCTTTTCTAGTTCAAGGTTAGTATCGTCTGCAGAAGCCCCTGCTGCCTCCTAACACCAGGGCCCCTTAGTCCAGGGCCATTTATCACTGAGCTTGCATTGCTGTTTTTCTTATGGTACAGAAATAATTTTATTATGCCTGCCCACTTCACTCAATTACTTTACTTGAGGCATTTGAGTTGTAATCCCTGGCCTAGAGTTGCAGGAATACAGCCTAAAGATTTATATAGGCATTAGAAGAAGTATAAGACACAGAGAACAAAACAATGCCTCCTGCTTTCCTCTCTACTACGGCGAAGTCCAAATGCAGCTTCCCCTCGCAACACCACCAGGCTTTGGATCTGGGTCTGAGCACCTCCCAAGAGGTTGAATGCCACAGCCCATGGGGCCAAGATCTCCAGACTTGTCTGCTTAGACTGGGCTCTTGCCGCCTGTCTTCCAGTGGAAGCCCACCTTGCTTTTTGTACCATGTGCTCCAATCCTATTCACTAAATTTGTTACAGACATGCAGTGTGCCTCTCCTTGTTAAGCATGGACAGACAGTCCATGATCTCAAAGTCGGAAGAAGCACTCAAATGACTGTGTGCAGAACCAGACCACCTGCACGGAAAGTAAGCTTCTGAAAAGAATCGTCTTTTCCCCTTAATGATGGATTGCATGAGTGTACATAGCTCTTGGTCTCTGTCAGCCTTGCTCTGTAGTGAAGTCTGTTTACTTGCACAAGAAAACTGAAGGCTCAATGTCCCTGACTCTGTTGTCACAGAGCTATCATCTTCAATGCTAACTTATCTAAACGAGCAGTATTTCCACGGCATTAGCTCACTCCAGCTGTCTCAAGAAACATTTTCACCCATAAACATGTACGTATGTATTTATGTAATCACCTAGGCACATGAGTGTTCACACATTTACACACACTCCCTTGGTCATGCATCAGTGATGAATTAACCCAGCACCTGATGCTTGTCAAGTTACGGGGTAGTAGCGAGTGTGCCTGTACACTTTATCACAGTGGCTTCTGCAAGGACAAGGACTGCAAACATTTCACAGAAAATGGAATTAAAAATCTGAGTCTTTTTTAGTGTAAGAAATTGAAAAATATTTTTTCATAATACACATCTTCTATGTATTATGAAAACACTTTTTGCATCAAAATAAACCTTCCTTATAATTGCATTTTACCATCAGTTCTTCGAAGTGTTCCATAGAACCTCTCTTGAAACCAAATTTATGCTTTGTCTCGATAAGGAGGGTGTGTGGAGCCCATGGAGTCAGTCTTCCTCCTCTGGTGAAGAAAACACCAGAGAAAGCCTTGATCCTGAAACAAGGCGGGGAGCAGCCGGTGTATTTGCACCAGACACAGACACAAAAGCAGAGAAAGCTGTATTCACAACCATGAAGATTCTCCATGGCTCTGATAGATGCCAGCCTCCTCCCTCTAGCCCCAAGTCTTGTCTCATCCTGCTAACTCCTACCTCCCAAGATAAACAGTGCACGTTAATTAATACCAAATGATTATTAAAAACACTTGTGAAGGAATAATTACGTATGTAACAGATACCCGTACATTAGACTGCGCTGCATACGATTTGAATAATTTATGGAATATTTGAACCAGAGTAGCTATCCTATGAGCGCCTGCCCTTCTCGGTACTGGCTCTGAATGCTGGTAGGACTGGCACACATGGGAGAACAGCTGCATTGTGGATTTAAACTTATTTTCTATGACTTATCATTTGCTCCCAGTGAGTATGCTTTTAATGAAGAAACTCTGATTAAAAACAGAGTCCCACAGAACCTAAATTAAATGCATAGCTCAGGAAGTTTTTTCTTGAAACAGTCTCACCCCATCTAAGTCTCGTTAGCATAATGAAAATGCATGCATGAGCCCTGGCAGTAAGGAGTGGCCACCGTTTCACCATCCTCTGGTTACCTTTCTAATTAATTCCAGCCGCTGGTTTTGGAGTAAGGGAGGATCATATTAGACATCAGACTCACAGCAGGAAACGCCAGAAGTTGAAAGCTGAGCAGACTCAGGTTCAAGTCTGAGCTACGTCACTTTCCAGAGTAACCCTTCTGTCACTTGCCTGAGCTCTCTGGTCTCACTGAGAGCATTTGAGAGGATTCCATCTAATAATGTTTTCAAACTGCCTGAAACCTACACTCGCTGTGCTGGATCATCTTCCACTTTTAGAACTGATTTTCACTTGCTCAATATACTCCACTGCTATGAATCAAGTACTCAATAGGAACCCCTTTTTGTCACCTTCTCCTGATGTAATAGAAAGCAAAACCAAGAATCCAAGAGGTCAGAGCTCTGTGAGTCATCCAGTTAGGAAAGAGGACTGCCAGGAATTTCAGCTGTGGGTGGGTTCTTGGGCACAGCAGTTGAGACACCTGTGCACCGCATCAGAGCACCTGGGTTTGCGTGCCACCTCCGCTTCTGATTCCAGCTTCCTGCTAGTGTGTATCCCAGGAGGCAGCAGGCAATGGCTCAAGTAGTTGGGTGCCTGAAACGCACATAGGAGAGCCAGACGGAGTTTCTGGCTCCTGGTTTTGGCCTGACCCAGCCCACCTGGCTGTTGTGGGCATTTGAGGAATGAGGCAGTGAACGGATGATTTTGCTTTGCCTGCCAGTCTGTTTTTCTGTATCTCAAATTAATTAAACCAGAAAATTAGAACTAAGGACCGGCACTGTGGCATAGTAGGCTAAGCCTCCACCTGTGGTGCTGACATCCCACATGGGTGCCAGTTCGTGTCCTGGATGCTCCTCTTCCAATTTGCCTCTCTGCAATGGCCTGGGAAAGCGGTAGAAGATAGCCCAAGTGCTTGGGCCCCTGCACCTGCATGGGAGACCCGGAAGAAGCTCCTGGCTTCAGATCCGGCCAGCTCTGGCCATTGTGGCCATTTGGAGAGTGAACCAGTGAATCAAAGACCTTTCTCTTATCCTCCCTCTGTCCTCTACCTCTCAAATAAAACCTTTAAAAAAATAGAACTAGACTATTGTTGAAGGTATTTTCTACCTTAGGTTGAACTTGACACATTTTAGACTGGGCGGTGCCTATTGCTCCTCAACAAATGGCCAAGTGAGACTATAAATGCAACTCTTCCCCAAATCAATGTCCTTGAACTTCCTGCACAACTCGTCTCACACTCAGCTGCTCTCCTGTCTGTTGCTCCGATCCTGCTCAACTTTCCCAAGTGGCTCTCCCTCCTCTTCATGCCTCGCCAGCCTGGCTTCATCTATGGCAGTCCCTTCAGCTTAGGTTTTCCACCCCTACCGGATGGTCTCCTGAATGGACATTCTCCTGGGTGTTCGGAAGCATCCAGAGTCATGAAGTCATGATCAGTGCAGAGCTGCAGACCACCTACTACTGTTCCGAGTCATGGTAGTTCTATTAGTTTTTTCTCCCCAAACTGACCACAGGCTCCTTCCTGCTTTCCTGCACCTCCCACAGCACCTTGCTAGGCGTGCAGCACTTGTGCATGGAGCTTGGCGGATGCCTATCCACTGTAACAGCGGCTGCCATGGGTTTGAGAGTCACTAGGAACAGCCTCTTGTTCGGTGACCAGAAAATCAGGTGAGAATGCAGCATTAGTTTTTCCCTGGGACGCTTCATTTGAACACTCAAACTTGTTTATAAATTTAACATTAGCACACAAACACATGTCTATGAATAAAAAAAAACTCCAAAGATCAATATAAAATGAAAATCAAAACGAACGTCTTTCTTCTTCACTCTGACCTCCTATCTCTTCCTCTCATGACCTTAATAGTTTCTCATGTATCGTTCTTAAAAATATATGCCTGTATTTGAAGTAGGCACAAATAAATACACAAATAAATACGCCACTCTACAATCTCCCCCCTTTATTTTCCTTGAGTGTAACTGTACATCTTGTTCTTCCAGCATGAGCATGTGTAGCTCTACTCACCTCTGATTTCTTTATAGGGATATGCCACGAATCATTAGCCGACACCCTACTGAAGTTTGCTTCCAGATTTCTGGGAGCCCAGTGAACTTCAAAGTACATCCATCTCGGAATATTCCGTAAATCTATCTGGTATAAAAATTCCTAGCAGTGGAATTGCTGGGTCACAAAGGGTAGGTGCACTTAAGGTTTTGATAAATATTACCCCAGGGGTCTCCAAAATGGTTTCACTAATCTTATTTATTTGTAGTGGTTTACATTCACTCTAGCTCATAGTCCCAACGGACAGCTCAAGACTAGGACTAACATTGTGGGCAGCGGGAACAATTTAATCATGGTCAGAGAGAGCCACGCTGGCTATGGCATTGAGCTTTCATCTGCATATGGACAACGCACAGCATACACTGAACAGGAACCTCGCACTAGCTGCTGCTCCGGCTGTTCCTGGACCTCCTGGAAATAACCCCGTGCTCACTGAGGATGAGAACACTGGGCCTCCGGGAAGGAGGCACATCTGGATTCTAGTGCCCACTCTGCCACTTGCTTTGTTATTCTACCCGTAGCCAGCCCCTTTTCTCTGTACTTTATTTATGACAAAGGTGTTGGACTTGATTAGCCACAGAGATGAGGCAGAACTCAGTGGTTAGTGGGGAATGGCTGCCAGAGGACAGCACATGCGCCATCAGAGGATGAAGCCAAAAAACTCCACTCAGAGCACACTGCAGAGTAAAAACGTGAGCCCATTTTGCCAGAGCTCCCAGTTTTCCAGAGGAATCCAGAAACAGGGATTTTGTGCAAAATTTCTAGATTTCTTTTTCTTGAATTTTTAATGCCAGAAACAAATTCAGAATTTTATTTAGTATTTAATATATAAAAGTCCATGAGTTCTTAGTAATACTGAAAATAAGCAAAAAAAAAAAAAACCTATGTGTCAATACAGATAGCCTTTATACCAACTCCTTAACTCCTTATTCTGAAAATTGAGGGCCGAAGTAATCAAACTTGTATCTGGTCTTCACCAGAAACTTTTTCAGAGTAGCCAAACAGCCCAGGTGCCTGAGCTTGCCTTTACAAGTGATTTCTAACTAATGCACATAAAGACAATGGTAGGACAAATCACTCACAACATTTTAAAGTCTCTCCAACTAGTAACGGATTTAGGCAGACATCAGTGAATGCGCCAACCTTGAAGTCAAAGGTTGCGTCTCAGGCTGCGTAATGATCAGTCACATATTATTGCTGGTACTAAGGGTTGCAAGACAACTTTACAGAGAAATGGATCAGTCTTAGCTTGAAAACCATGAACCAACTGATATTGGATGCATCCTTATATGGTGCCTTCTTTAATACACAGTATCACTTATGGGGTATTCTTGCCAAAAACCTTAAACCAAGTCTCAATAAACCTTAATCTAAATAATCTGATAGAAATGGCGGGTGGAGTGGGCAGACAGATGGATAAGTTAAACTCTACCATGGAGAAGCCATCAGGAGGATCCAGAAGTGGGTGTGTGCTTCAGGACAACCGACCTGGTTTTTTCAACAAGTCAATGGCCAGGGGAAAAGGTTAGAGGAAGAAACTGTTCAATATAAAAAGATAAGGATGGGGCATTTGGGCATTTGGCCTAATGCTCAGAACACCAGTTAAGATGTCCATGTCCCACATCAGGTGCTAAGTTTGGTATGTGTCTCCAGCTCCTGAGCCCAGTTTGAAGCCGAGAGGCAGTAGGGGACAGCTCCAGCAGTTAGGCACCTGACACCTATGTGGGAGACCTGGATTGAGTTCCAGGCTCCTGGCTTCAACCACAGTCAAGTCCAGACCACAATAGGCATTTGGGGAATGAACCAGCAGAGGGGAGCTCTTTCTGTGTCTCTTCTCTCAAATTACATATAAAAAAGCTAATGTTTCAAGACTTGCACTAGTCACTGGAAATATGAGGCACATATATAATTTTAAATTTTCTAGTAGCCATATTAAACAAGCAGAAATATATTTTATGATAGTGAACATGTCCAAAATATAACTAACCCATCATTTTTTTTTGATTTTTTTTTTTTGACAGGCAGAGTGGACAGTGAGAGAGAGAGACAGAGAGAAAGGTCTTCCTTTGCCGTTGGTTCACCCTCCAATGGCCGCCGCTGCAGCTGGCGCACCACGCTGATCCGATGGCAGGAGCCAGGATCCAGGTGCTTTTCCTGGTCTCCCATGGGGTGCAGGGCCCAAGCACCTGGGCCATCCTCCACTGCACTCCCTGGCCATAGCAGAGAGCTAGCCTGGAAGAGGGGCAACCGGGACAGAATCCGGCGCCCCGACCGGGACTAGAACCCGGTGTGCCGGCGCCGCAAGGTGGAGGATTAGCCTAGTGAGCCACGGCGCCGGCCCTAACCCATCATTAATGTGTTGTTAATAAGATATTATACATCATCTCTGAAATCTTATGACATATCTTAATGTGGACTAGTGATGTGCCAAGTGCCATCAACCCCATGTGGCCAGAGGCTTCTGTATTAAATAGCATAGTTCTCCTGAAAGAGGCATAGCCACCAAATACACGGTGTGAGCCATGTTCAGATGGTAGGCTGCAGTAATAAAGAGAATTCGCCATTGAAATGTGCGTAACCTTCAAACGTAATACATGACTCTGCTTGCATTGTTGTCGAGCACATTGCAACATTGCATTGTGGAAGAAACTTCTTAGGACTCCGGGGGGACTTACAATGCGACCTGGACAGTGGATGACATGCAGAATGTGTTATTCGTTAGGTCTGAGCACAGTGTTGTGGAACGTATTTTTCCTTTTTAGTGCGGTGTACCGAAATGCGCAGGGGTTATGTGTCAGTGTCTGTCACTGAGCATACTTGGACAAATGAACCACTGCCCTACAAATAGCAAAATATTCGTAGTTAAATCTGACTGATAGCACACAGAGGAGCTTGATTTAAGTGCTTCTTAAGGTCCCTTCCACATCGAAAATTTTAGGATGCCAGTTGTACATTGTCTGTGAATTCCATTGCTCACGGGAGCAAGTGGCCTATACCGAGAGCAATGAGTTCTCACCCTAACGGAACTTTTTCTTCCCCTCCTTGGAAGGAAGACCTAGGAGAAGCTACAGCTCCCAGAGGCTTTAGTCCTCTAAGACAGAGCTGCTGCGGAGGCTGCGGGCCCCCAGGGAAGGCAGGTCCCAGTTCCGTGCAGAGACGGAGGGACACGAGTCCTCCCGGCGCCAAGCACGTCACTTACTGGACTCGAGGCAGGACGGATCCAGCACTGTCCTTCATTAGTGCTAATGGAATTTCAAGGTCAATAACCAGTCATAAACATCAGCCCTAAATTAAGTGTATCCGAGGCTCCTTGCCCAGAGGAGTTTTTCTTTTTTTTTCTTAAAAGCCAAGTTGCGTGGGAGATAGGAGAGTGTCAAAGATACAGTTAACCTTTCAAGATGAAAACGTTATCAATCCTATCGATTGAGACCGTAACTCGCTTCCACTTAACTCATCACAAGGATTGCCAATTTTAAAAATAATGCATTTCTCAGTCTCCCCCCCTCCCCCGGCTTTTCCTTTTTATTATTATTACTATTTTCCCCGTTTCCTTCGCTCTTTGTCCATGCAACTTGCCTCTCAGCTCCACTGGGAGAGCCTCGTGCGGCGAGACTGACGGGGCCTGGCCAGACTGCTGACAACACCGAAACGCCGCACACCTCACCGCGGTGCTTTGTATTATTGATAGCAGCTTCTCTGCCTGTCATTTCTCCCCCTCTCCTTCGGAACAGCTGGGAATATCCCCGCAATCCTTGTCATACAACATGACTAATACGTTCAGCTTCAGACGTACAGAGCAGACGGAAATATATGAAGGGATTGCTAAAGAGGAGTTTTTCCAGCCCTCCGGTGGGATTCTGAGTAACTAGGAACAGGCAGCCACGAGCATCATTGCCCGATCATCTTCAGGTTTGGGGCCCGCAAGATGTGAAAAGAATAGGAAATCAATGCCCTACCGAAGGTCAAGGGCACAGGGATTGTAAGTTCCAGGGCTAAATAGAGTCAACAGTAATTCCTGACTAAGTCCTGACCTCCTCACCCCTTGAGACTTAACAGACTGATGCTAATGCCCCAAATCCCTCCTGCTACGCTCTGTCTGGGAGCTGGCCTCACCTGGTTTCCATGCCTACTTCAGGATCCCTGTATGTCACTGCAGGAAGGAACTGGTCCTGCCCTAAACACCAGTCAAAGCCCCTTGCGGTTTTTCACTGGGACTCCGAGTGGAAGAATTCCAACCTGCACTCTTCCACAGGGCACATCCTGCACAGACGGGAGGGGCACTTACAAGACCATCTGTATTGAAGAAAGACGGCCACAGCCTTGCCTGTGTTCTTGGGGCTCCCTGCCTGCCTTCTTTGTAAAACCGAGGGTCTGTGGCTGTCATGTTTCTTGCTTCCCATCACAAAAAGAAAAATTCAGCATTGCTTTTATGCCCGTATTATCTCTAGACACACAGCCACCGTTTTGGGAGGTTTTGGCATGGTATAGTCTAATTCCTCTTTGGAGAAGCCACGGAAACCTCCGCAGGGCTGTTGTGTAATCCCCCCCCCCCCCACACCCCGCCAGGCTGCAAGGGTTAGCTTTATCAAGCTAATACAATCTTCTCTCCCAGGACAGACTGACTCCGACTTTAAACAATCTGTGAATAAATAGCTTGGCCTTCCCCCGAGTCTCTTTCCCTTCATCTCAGCTGAAGAATGAGGGAGTACGGATTATCATTTTGATTACAAATATATTTCTATCTGGAGGAAGATCTACAAAGGGCTAAAGTCACCTCTATAAATTTAAACAGTCTCCAGTTAGCCCTGAAGAGTTAAATCCCTTTTTTTTAAAAACATCCTGGTGCTTCAAAGATGTTATATTAGACAGATGTCAAGTTGATATAATAAACAGCAATGCCAAATCTAATGAATTAAGGGAAAAGAGAACCACATGCTGAGATTTTCAGATGAAATCAGGTAATGACAGGGAAGAAAAATGAAGCTGCATTTAAAATCGGCTTGAGAGCCCCAAATTTAAGGTGTGGAGAGACTCATAGCAGGAGAAATTTCAACTGTGCACGGTGTTCATTTTACATATATATACATGTTTAACTAATATATACATATCTGCCTGATGTTCTGACTCAGGCTCAAGAAAAATGCAATAAATTTAAAGGGCTCCTGGGGCCAGTAGCACTTTGATGGAGAAAGTTGGTCTATCAGTTGAACTTGAAGGCCCCCACCCTGTTGTCAAGGATAGCACCATGGAGCTGAAAATATTTCAGAAGAGCTTTGCAGACTCCATTGCATTCTAACAACTTCCTTGGAGTTGCCACTAATTATGTTCAGGTGAAGAAGTTGGCTCTCCGCCATCTGGGTCTGGACAGACATGCAGTGATGATCCCTGAGCGGCAGTGTAACAGTGCAGCATCAGAACCTAGATGAGGGTGGCTGTCCCTGAAGTCCTTTAGAAAAGTACGTGTCCTAACCTCAGGTGTACAGTCAAGGTTACACATGGATGGCCAAGCTGTACTTTCTGTCTAGCTCCAAGAACTCTGGCTTTAATTTCCTCCAGGTTCACTTCTTAAATGTTTTCTGCAGACCCATCAACACCCTGCTTCAGACCAAAGTGAAAAATCTCTCACTAAAAACACTTAGTGATATCTATGCATATAACATGTGCACACCCTTTGTGAGAGATGTTCCACTTGTGGGAATTTTATCCTATACAGACTCATAGTAATGTATAAAAATATGCCATAAGGCTGTTTCTTGCAGCACTGTGTTAGTATGGAGATCTTTTAATCCTCTAGCAGTAATTACCCAATGAATGTGAAACTAGATTCCAGTGTGTCTAGACAGCAGGACATCAGGTAGTTTAATAAAAAGGAGTTGTTCTGACACAGAAACACGGATATGACAGATTAAGTCAAATGGCAAACTTTGGTAGATAGTCTGATTCCATTTGATTATGCAAGGAACTTTCCAGAAAGACCCCAAAGCTTTTCGTAATGGCTACCTCTACAGAAAAAAGGGAGGAACGTGGGGCTCTCATTTTGTGATATGTGGTCGTACATAGTCTTTTTAATTATTAACTTTTTAATTAAAAACTTTTAAAAAAAAGGTTCCTTTCCTAACAAAGTCATACTTGTAGCCTTTTCTTTTTCCAGATTAAGTACCACCAAGAGCTTTAATGTTTCAAGCCTAATTGTAACGACCAGTTTGGATTTTATACATTCTGCATTCAGAGTCACTTCTGCTTTGATAAAAAGCAGGAATGTACAAGAAAAGAAACTTTTGGGCCGGCGCCGCGGCTCACTAGGCTAATCCTCCGCCTAGCGGCGCCGGCACACCGGGTTCTAGTCCCGGTCGGGGCGCCGGATTCTGTCCCGGTTGCCCCTCTTCCAGGCCAGCCCTCTGCTGTGGCCAGGGAGTGCAGTGGAGGATGGCCCAGGTGCTTGGGCCCTGCACCCCATGGGAGACCAGGAAAAGCACCTGGCTCCTGGCTCCTGCCATCGGATCAGCGCAGTGCGCCGGCCGCAGCGCGCCGGCCGCGGCGGCCATTGGAGGGTGAACCAACGGCAAAGGAAGACCTTTCTCTCTGTCTCTCTCACTGTCCACTCTGCCTGTCAAAAAAAAAAAAAAGAAAAAAGAAACTTTTGTGCCAGGTGGTAGTGACGTATTCCAATGTGGTATCATGCACCATGCTTTCTTCTATTCAAAGCCCTTGCTCCGGGAAGATTTCATGCCAATATCAGCACGTATGAGACTACTCAGAAGGTTGACAGTCAAATGCCAGAGGTGGCTTCTATTTCTCCGTTGCGACCGTTACTGTTTGTTTTTTTTTTTTTTTTTTTTTTTTTTTTTTTTTTTTTGGCAGAAACCTCTAGGACCTGTGGCCAGCTAAGCACAGTTTCTCTCCCATGTGATGACCTTGATGCTGGAGGCTAAAGGCTATTTGGACATCTGGCCCCAGTCGGGGTGGAATTTGAGAGAAGGGCAGTAAAAGGCTACAAAGTAAGGAAGTCAGCCTGGCCTTGGGTAAACCCTACCTACTGGATTAACTCAGCTGTCATTCTAAGAGTCAAAGTCTCCAGCGGCTTGGAGGTGGAGACCCTGTGTTTGTGGACTGCACCAGGTGGCTAACGTCCCCTGTCCAGGATGCCTCGCACTTCAGGAATTCCAACAGCTTCCAGAAGAGCAAGAACAGCCACTTAACTAGTGGCAGGGAGAATGATCTGGGAATGAATTATTCAGCGAGACAATCAGGCTAGCTGCTCTGAGGGAAGAGATGCCCGCGTGGGGCTGGATCTCCTAGGCCGCCTTTAGTTTGAGTGCGTCTTTGCAGCCCTTGTGAAGGCAAAGCACTTGCATTCACGGAGCTTCGGCCTTGACTCCAAAACCACCAACTTCCAGCTTTTAATTCTCGTCCTTTTATTTTTTTGGGGTGGGGGTGACTGCTCTTCTGACATCAAGTCCTCTTTTGTATAAGTCACTGTCTCTACTTCTTTTTTGCCCTCATATCGCTGAGTCTCTCTCCCTCTTTTTTATACAATCAGAAATCAAAAGTATACACTGCCCATTAGCCTTCTGCGCTGCACTCACGGATCCGTGAGATTTAAGCCACTGCATAAATATCCATAGCACATACTCATTTATTCATGAACAGCTCGGAGCATGTTTGCAACCTCACCATCAAAACACCTTGTTCTGCTGCTATAGAGGGGGAGCAGCTTAGCATAATGGCTCTGGACTCGGGGCTCTGATTGAAAAGCCCGATTGTTTTCCTTTCTCAAAATCTGTGCATGTAGGCATCATCTGACACCTGACACGCGGAAGAAAAATATGATAAAGAACTCTCTCCACAAGGATATTCCCCACCCATGACGACAGCCAGAGAACAGCTCCCCATTTCCTTGCTCTGCTCTCCAACTTTCTTGAAAACTCTTCCAATCCCAAATTCTGAGGTCCCCAAACACCCCAGCCACCTCCCTCAATGCTTCCACTCCGAGGTGCACGCAGGGGCTCATCCATTCCCCTCACGTGCGAGAGGAAGACGGCAATTTTATGCAGTAAAGATATATGGGACAAGCCAACCTCAAGTTCACATCCGTTAAAGCATTTCTCTGTTGGCAACATTTTTACAAGCCTTTCAATGCTATATGCTTAATTAAAATAAAAGGGTGATATACATCATTACACCAAGCCCTTGCTGATGCAGAGGAAGGAAGGGAAAAATGAGTGCATTAGTTCTCCTTTATTAAAAGAGTTATTTCAGTATGACATCTCAAATAAAGACTAGCCATTAGCAAAATTAAAAAGGAGGTGGAGTTGATCCGGAGGAAATGCAGGCACTCTGTGCCCTCCTGTCCCAGCCCCAGGATGCCTACCCTCTTCTACCACAGGGAACATTCTTGTTCTTCAAGTTCCCCAAAATGATTGTCCCGGTGATGGACTGACAAGCTGAGCGAGAACACTTTGGTTATAACGCTGGCCTGGTACTTTTTCAAATTAAATAAGAAAACCCGTAAACTTTACCACACACTGTTTAAAGCATTTCATAGTACAAGCTCATTTCATTATTGAAGTCACTTTTAAGGAGTACAGGGTAAGGAGAGCAATGTGTACTGACTGCATCGTGGGGTCTTCCCTGTTAATCCTCTTGCAAACCAAACAACATGAAAGAATTCCATTTTATAGATGAACAAACCGAGACTTTGAGAAGTTATCAGCCCCAGGCTGCAGTGCTGGTAAGTCAAGGAGCAAGGTTTCAAACTGACATCTCCTCTTTTGCAAACAAGATCAACCCTGTAGAGAACACAGTCAGTGAAGGATGGGAACTGATGTGAAGGAAACTGGAGAGATGAGCATGCGCATGGTGCAGTGGAGGGGAGTGACCAAGATCAAGGAGCCCTCAGAGGGAGGAGTGAGGGAAAGCAATTGCTCTGAGCGAGGAGTTGGGCTGAAGCTGCAGATGCTAGAATGCTGGGCCAAGGGCCACGAACTTCTGTTTGGAGGCAAAGGGCAACCCTCCGAGGTTCCCAACTGGGCACGCAAGAACAGAGCTTCAAGAAGCTGACCAGGCAGTGACATAGAAACTCATAAGGGAGATAAGTACACTGGTCAAGGTCCTAAGATGAAGATGGCCTCGTGGGGGCTGGGCGCTGGGATGAGCAAACCATGGATGTTACCTGCTAAGGGAACTCTTGCTATCCTCAACTCAGGAGCTGAAGCCACTCAGACATCTGGAGATTCCCTCGATACCTGAACACATGGAGCAAAAGCCTCACCGCCCGAACTTGGCTACTGAGTCAATGTGGAAAGCAAGCCTACTTGCCTTAAGAGATGTTGGGGGTCAAGTTAACAACAGATCATGCACTTGACTACACAAGAGGACTTGTAAGGAGAAGGGAATTTGGGATTAGTCCAGCCCAGGGCTTTTATGAATGGGGCAACGACAATGAACCTATATCTAGCAAAGTACTTCAGAAAGTTCACAGGAAAACAGAATGAATAGATATGTTTATTTTGGTGTAAAAAATCAAAGTCTATGCCTAGTTTTTCAAAGCACATACATTCCATGAGCTTTTTGAAGTTCCCAGGTAGAAGAGAGATGCTTCCATTGAGAATGTTTGTTGAGGATACGGTTACTGCAATCACTCCTCACAAGGAAGCACAGAGAAGGGTGTCCAGGCTGACCCCCAGAGCAGCCTACAAGCTGCAGTCGCACGGGTGTCAGCAGTGATGTTCTGTCTCCTTAATTCTTACATCTGACCAAATCACCGGGTTCCGAATTTGTACTCCCAGATATCTATCCAGAATCCTCCTGAGGCCCCACCACCTCTGCAGGCTTTGTTCACGTTCCTTCATCACTCTCCAGTCAACTTCCACCCTGAATTGGGGGCTCTCCTACCTGCAAAACCTTCCTAAGTGTCTTTTTAAGAGGCTTCTCAGTGTCCTCAGAGAAGGCCAGGCACTGGCCGCCGACAGCCCCTGGGCCTGAAACCAAGTGCGGTGACACACAGCTACAGTCACTCGCTTGGGTGCTGTCTGTGGCTGTTTTTACGCGACCGGGGCAGAATGGAGTTGTCGCGGCAGAGACTGCCAGCTCTGCAAAGCCTGAAATATTTGTTATCTCGACAGAAAAATTTGCCAACCACTGGGTTAAAGCCCTTACTATGGTCCCTAAGGCCCTGTGGGATCTAACCCCTGCCCGCTTCTCCCGTCTCTTCACCCCACTGACGGGTTCGCTCTGACCAACTTCCTCTGGCCAACTCTCAGCCTCTCCCGGAGCCACAGAAGGGGAGCTAAGTGGTGGTATGTGGGCGTGGCCTGGAGAGCATCCTAACTGCATGTGACCTGGGGCCCAGGCTGTCAGGGTCCAGGGCATTCCCAGCCCCAGTCTCAGCCTCACTTCTTTATGTGTCCTCTCTCTCTCCTGTGGGCTGGGGTCCAGTACTCTGTGTCTCTATCTCACTCCTCCCCACCCCTCTTGCCAGGGTTTCCCCAGCGCTCAGGCTACAGCTTAGTCCCCATGGTGCAGACTTAATTTGACTACGATGTTTAGAGGTGAGGTCTTTCAGGAGTGATTAGGGTTATGTCAGGTTACTAGCTGCAACCTGGTGGCTTCATACACGGAGGGAGAGGGAGCAGACACATCGACGTGCAATGTCTCTTGCCGTGTGCTGCTCTGGGTTGCCTCGAGAGTGTCATCAGGGACATCATGACAGATGAGGCCCCCAGATTTTGCACTTCTAGACCCGTGGCCCAAAATAAACCCCTTTTCTTTATAAAGAAGCCTGCCTCAAGCATTTAAGTAATGAAAAATGGATTAATAAAGTCAAACCCTCCACTTAGGAAGAGTCCAAGTCAACCACTTACACTTCAAAGAGGAAGTCTACTAAGAGTCTTTGCTGGTTATTTTGTGTTGTCTTCCTAAGCCCTGTAATGAAGTATTCGCTAGGCTGCAGGTAACAAGAGCCATTATACAGAAAGCAGGAAGTCTAACAGTTTTGTAGGCAGTTGTCAATTCCATGGCAAATGGCATTAAATACTTACAAACTTGCTGGTGGGGGTGGGGGCGATTCCAGGTGCACCTTTGGGAGTAATTTGGAAGAATGAGAAAGCAAGATGGACATGCCCGGGAGCTGCTCCTCTGCATGGGCTTTGTAAGCAGAGCAGTGCTGGAATCAGACTATCTCAGCTGTCATGTGCAGCCTGGACCTCCACTTGGAGCTGCTGGCTCCAGAGCCATGCCACGCGCCCATGATCTGCACCTGCAGGACGGATCCCTGGTAGACCTCCTCTCTTCTCAACCAGCTCAGTCCTGTATGAGGGCAGATACGAAGTCACCAGGGTCCTGGCTGCACACTGTATTTTTTTTTTCCTTTGCCCATTTCTGCAGGACAGGGAAGGAAGATGTTAAAGTCAACATTGACTGAGGAAATCCACAGTGTCTGCTTTGTTTGGGAAAAAAAAAGAGCTGTTTCCTTCCTTGCTTTTTACAGAATCAGAAGCCGAGTTTCTGAGGTTGAGGTACTCAATCCTAAAGTCAAGGACGGATTTGCTAACTGTAAGCCCCATTGCTTTTTCCTATAAAAGGAAAGAGAATGTCATTTGTTATACTCAAAGGCAGTAACAAGTGAGGTCGTAGTCTCCTTCTTGCCAAAATGACTCATTTCAGAGCTCAGCCGGCTGCTGGGAAACTGATTAAAAGTCAGCTGATGAGGAGCAGCCTCGAAGCTAGTTAGGTAAAATCCGGAATCTCAACCAGCTTCAGCATTTGGTCACATGGGAAGGGATCTAGGGAGGCATGTTTTCACCCAGCTGTGCTGTTCTCTGGGGAGCAGAGAATGGCCAGAAGTCATTGTCCCCCAAGGAGACCGAGGCCACTCCCCCAGCTGTAGGGAAGCTGTGGTTATGATGTTTAGAAGAGACTCCTTTCTTTGAGAGAAAATAGCATGGCCCTTCAAAAAGTTCACGGAAAATAGAATTAAAAGCCAGGTTTTAGGAGCCAGTGTTGTGGAATAGAGGGTTAAGCTGCTGCCTGCAATGCTGGCATCCTAGATAGGCACCAGTTCAAGTCACAGCTGCTCCACCTCTAAACCAGTTCCCTGCTGATGTGCCTGGGAAAGCAGAAGATGACTCAAGGGCTTGGGCCCCTGCATCCATGTAGGAGACTGAAATGAAATTCCAGGCTCCTGGCTTCCGCTTGGCCTAGTCCTGGCTACTGTGGCTATTTGGAAGCAGATGGAAGATCTCTGTCTCTCCTTCTAACTCTGCCTTTCAAATAAATAAAAAACTTTTAAATATATTAGTACAAAAGTTTTTGAAATCCATGCATAGTTTTTTCACAGTATGTATATGAAGATCCCTCATATTTCCAATTAGAGGGCTGCAGTATTCAAGAGTGACTAGGCAGCAAATACTGTTAGTCACCAACACTGCCTTGGTTCTGACCCTTGCAAAGACAACTCTCTGGAAGCCCTACTTTGCACGCCATCCAATTCATCTTTCTGTGGCCAGACTATTTCTATAATATGGATCTAACTGTGTTTAAGTCCTGCTTAAAAATATTTAGCTTGTCATTCATTGCTTAAAAGACAAATTATATTAAAAAAAATAGCAACCCAGTTGAAACACATGCAAGGGACATGAATATCTTTTTCTCCAGAGAAGACATAAAAATGGCCAACACACACATGAAATGATGCTCAACATCATTAACCATAAAAGAAATACAAATCAATGCCACAATGCTATCACCTCATACTCATTAAGTTGGCTACTACTGAAAAAGAGGAAATAAATGTTGAGAAGTATCTGGAGAGATCAGAACACTTATATGCTGCTGGTGGGAACGCAAGATCGTACAGTTGCTATGGCAAACAGTATGGACGTTCTTCAAAAAAGTCACAAGTAGAATGAGTCCAAGATCCAGCAATACCATTTCTGGGTATATACCCCCCAAAAACTGATAGCAGGATTTCAAAGAGTTATTTGTATGCTCAAGCTCATAGCAGCATTATTCCCAATAGCAAACAGATAGAAGCACCCCAGCATCCATCCACAGATGAATGGATAACAAAAACATGTATCTACATCCAAGGAACCTTGAGAACTTCACACTAAGTGAAATAAGCGATTCACACAAAGGATAAGTACTGCATGACCATTTTCAGGAGGCACCTACAGGAGTGGAATTCAGAGAGAAAGTCGAGTTATTTAATGAGACAGTTTCCATTGTACAAGATTAGAGTTCTGGAGATTGGCTGCAAAACAATTTCAATATATTCAACATCAGTGAACTATTCACTTACAGGTAGTTAAGACGGCAAAGGTTACACTTAAGAGTGGTTAATATGGTAATTGTTATGTGTATCTTACTCTAATTTTTTTAAAAAAAGATGAAGTCCGAGGTACTTGGTGTGGTATTCAAAGCCTTAGATCCCTGGGATCCTACCCTCCCCCATACCAGCCATTCCCAAAGCTCACTATGCCCCATGGGCCCCTGGGTCCTTGCTCAGCCTGACCCCTTGAGCTGTGCCACCACAGCAAGGCCCCAGTCTGTAGCCTGTTTCCTTCATGACACTTCTCAAAGCTCACCACTGCAGTATCCACTTCTTTCACTATTAAATAGTGCCTCTCTTGCCTACCAGAATGTAAACTCCATGATGTAGGGACATTGAATATCATTAAACGCTGCAAGATAGAGTGCCCATTAATAACTGAATGATAACAGCATGTTCAACGCCCAGTCCAAATGCCACTTCCTCTCGTAAGCCTTTCTCAGCCGCCCTAGAATGCGTCCCTCCTTGATCTGGTGTGGCTTGCACTCACCTGAGTTGCCAGTGCCTCACTAACCACACTGCACTACAGTCAGCATAGATGTGGCTGTTTCCCACACCAAAAGGAGACTTCCAAGCCTGAGGTGATATATTATTGTTACCTTCCCAGCTCCCAGGACACTGT
Organism: Oryctolagus cuniculus; assembly: GCF_051225735.1. Lineage (NCBI taxonomy): Eukaryota > Metazoa > Chordata > Mammalia > Lagomorpha > Leporidae > Oryctolagus > Oryctolagus cuniculus. The sequence goes on from NC_142872.1 coordinate 57,192,172, forward strand.
CCAATCCCAGGTGCTCAGTGAAGGGTGGCATTTTCCAAACTTTTGCCATTTTTTCTCACTTTCAAGATTTTTGTTCATTTTAAAAAATATTTAAAGAAAAATCAGTCGAGTTTAATATGTAAGTTATATTTTTTCTCCTTTATACATTAAATGAATAGTATTTAAATTTTAAGAGGTTCTTCCATGTACCCCTAAGAGGAAGACTATCATTTGGAAAACACTGATTTAAAGGATGATCAGCTCGATTCCATTCTACTTTGGAGACCCCTGAAGGTCTCTGACAAAGCTCGGCCCTAAATTGGGCAACAAAGGCTGCTGTGTATATAGGCTAAGACTCTGTTACCTAAAATTCTCAGGACAAGAAGCACTTAGAATTTTGGATTTTTACAGATCTTGGGATAGTTGTATGTACATAGTGAAATATCTTGGGAATGGGACCCAAATCTAAAGATGGCATTCATTTAACTCTTCATACATGCCTTATAAACATAGCATGAAGGTAAGTTTATATTTTTTAAAAAAGATGTATTTACTTACTTTGAAAGGCAGAGTGACTTTGAGAGGGAGAGTCAGAGGAAGAGACAGAGATCTTCCATCTGCTGGTTCACTCCCCAGGTGGCTGGAATGGCTAGAGTTGGCTCAGGCCAAAATAAAAAGCTTCGTCTAGGTTTTCAATGTGGGTGGAAGGGGCCCAAACATCTGGGCCATCTTCTGCTGCTTTTCCCAGGCCATAGGCAGGGAGCTGGATCTGAAGAAGTGGAACAGCCAGGACATGAACCAGTGCTCCTATGTGGTGGCAGCTTTACCTGCTACATCACAACACCAGCCCCCTATACAATATTTTTAATAATTCTGTGCATGAAAACAAAATCTCATGGTGTTAGAGTTTTCCACTTGTAGTGTCATAGTGGTGCTCAAAGTTTGATTTGAAGGCAAACATTTGGTGCAGCAGTTAAGAAGTTGCTTGGGATGCCCACATCCCATATTGGAGAGCCTTGGGTTCGAGTTATGGCTCTACTTCTGATTCTGGCTTCCTGCTACCATGCACCCTGGGAGGCAGCAGGTGACGCTCAAGTACATGGGTCCCTGCCACTCTTCGGGGAGATCAGGATCCTGGATTTGGCCTTGCCCAGACCTGGCTGTTGAAGGCATTTGGGGAGTGAACCAGAGGACAGAGGATCTCTATATCTCCCTCTCTGTCTCTCTGCCTCTCAAATTGAAAATACATATTAAAAAAACAAGTTTGGGATTTTGTAGCATTTTATATTTTTGAATCAGGGGTGCTCAACCTGTATGCCATTTGCCCAGCTTTCCTTCCTGTGCTTGAGAAGTGGCACAGTGGGCTGCTGCTCGCCCCGGAGGATACTCAAGTCTTTAGTGAAAAAGGTGATGCCTAACACATTTGAAAATATTTCTAGTGTTTGTTACTACAGATGCTCCTTTAGAGGATTTAAAAGTCTATGAACACCCAGTAACAGCTCTAATTAATGTTTTTGGCCCTACTTTACTTTAAATAGCATTTAGAGCTAAAGTACCTTCACATCTGTTCTCCCATTTTCTCATCCTAGTGTGCCTGGAAGGAAGCTGGGAAATAGCATTTTGTAGATGGGAAAGCAACCCAGGCTGAGATAATCCAAGCACTTCTACCCCCATGTCCCTGGGCTGGTCAATGGCACACATCTCTGACACTTAGCCTTATGTTATGAATGGTTGGCCTGGACTCAATAATAAATAGCAAATTATTCACTAAGATATTGAGTAATAGAAATATAACAGCTAATATTTGGTGAGCATTTGTTGCCAGTCACTAAGAACTTATGCAATCCTCTCAAAAACCCTATGTGTTAGACGTTATAACTGTGCCCATTTCACAGAGGAGGAAACCAAGGCTAACAGCAGTTAGGTCACCTGTTCAAGGTTACAACAGCAAGGATTTCCCAACTGTACTCCATATCCTATAACATTAAAAATTACTATCACTGTTAAAGTTATAGTTAACATTTATTGCAGGCTTACTTTGTGTCAGACACCATGTTAAACATTTTGTTTTCTGATTTAAATCATTTAATCACCATGACAATCCAAGGAGAGGCTGCTCTCATGACCTGCATTTTGTAACAGGAGAAACCGAGATGCAAAGCTGTTTACCAAACGACCCAAAGCTGGATTGGCAAATCCACAGCAGCACAGGCAGGATTCAAACCCAGGCAAGCTCTGGAATCAAGGTCAGTGTGGGTCAGAGAAGAACAGGAAGAGACGGTAAGTTCAATAGAACTGGAAATAAGACTTCTTGAGATTAAAACTTCCCCTGGTTAATCCGGAGGGATAACTGTTGCTATTGACTGGCAGGTTATTTATCGGAAGTCTGAGAAGTCTATTTGTACATGAATAGACAACCTAACACCTACAAGAAGGGAATTGCATAGAGAGACTGTCCAAATAGTTTACCCTGGCTCCTGGGCCAGAGCTGGAAGATGATGCTGTAGAATTCCCGTGGACACCCGGGATGTGGCCTGGGCTAACTCCCACGTGGCAGAGGTGGCCACTTCCTCTAAGGCAGGTCAGGCTGGGCTGATTCTATGGGATGTCCTTCTCTGGGGACCTCACTCACCTTAGGGGCTGGTGTCCACACTCAAGGAAGCCACGTTTAGGGAGGACTTGGTAATCCCAGGGACCTACAACATACATCACTCCCATGAGACAAAAATGAGGTCTGTGTCAGTGTTACCCAGGCAGGAGAGGCGGTCTACCTGTGTCACTGGGGACAAGTCCAAGTCCAAATTCCTGGGCATCCCTCAAGCGATATAGCCCCTTAACGAAGTGAGGACTGGGAGTTTAAGCACTCCCAGGCAATTCACACCCTTCTTAGCTCTGAGAGCCTGTGGTCTGCATCTCTGCCTGAAGAAAAGGTGGCTAGGAAAGAAGAAAAATCACCTACTGCATAGGAAGGGCCACTGGCATTGAAGGGTTAAATCTTCGTCAGTTTTCACTACCCAGGTGTGACAGGGAAACAGGTGTGTGTTTACACAGTGAACAGCCAACACACACTTGGCACTGAGTGGCTAACCGTCCTATCATGTTCAAGGCCGGGCAGTCAGATTTCCAAGCTGGACACAGCCACTTGGAGCTGTGCGACTGACTGAAAACAGGCTACACACACCTCTTATAACCATAGCTCCCTCATCTGGGCTATAGCGATGGTAACCACCGTGCCGGGGTGTTGGGAGGCCCCAAGGAGGTGAAAGCATGGCTGGCAAGAGCTGGGTTTAGCATTTGGCACACAACTGGTGCCCAGCAAGCACTGTAGCTGCTTTGCCTAGGGTCAAGGAGGCAGCCTCAGGCATTGCTCTCCTCCTCCTCAGTCCTAGAAACAGCACCCTGGACAGGGCTTGGCAGCTCCAGTTCTGGAAATTCTCAGACCAGGAGTTAGTTCTCCAGAAGCCTGACACAGTTAGGACAGGGAGTCCTGTGCCCTGTTTCATGGTGCCACATGCCATGAGCACTCTGCCTTCAGGGCAACTGGGCCCATCCTGTCTCAGAGGATCATTCACAGCCTCCTGGAATCTCAAGGTCTGGCCACACCCCTGCCTCCTTCTACAAATACTGTCCCCTCCTGCCTGCTTACAGCCAGCCCAGGCTCAAATCCATCCACACTCCCATCAGGGCCAATCTGGGGATCCACCTCTGATTGTCTCAATGATAGTACCCAAGACTTGGCAGGAAGGAAACAAAGGCATGGATCAAACCCCCCAGAGCAGCCACAGAAAAAGAGAAAGACTATATATTTTGCTTGGTTTCCCTCCTTCTGTCATGTGTGGAGTTCAGACAATTGCCTCTTTAGGGAAAACAGTGAAAAATGAGGTGTTAGGAAAGTAAACGCCCAGTTACTGATGGCAGAGGACCTATCTGCTTACCCTCCCTGCAAGGATTACTGCCCCCTTCACGTGCAGAACTGTGCATGGGTCTGGCACACAGGGGTGTGAAAAATCAAGATGCAGTCCACGGCACCACCCAGCTAAAAGCTGAAGTGGGAGAGGGACCCTTCCTCTACTTGCTCTTCCAGTTCAGGGCTCCCACGAAAGTCCTCTTGGAAAGGGACAGTGTGTTCTGGAAGCACACAAGGGGATGTGACCCTGGCTGGGCACCTGCAGGTGCTGAGGGGTGCTCAGCCAAGCACATGGCTTCAACAGCTCTGCCCAAGTCACATGAAGAGCAGCAAGAATTCAAGCGATGATTTTTTTATTTATTTTTTTGACAGGCAGAGTGGACAGTGTGAGAGAGAGAGAGAAAGGTCCTCATGGGCTACCAGGAGGTGCCATGCCCTAAGGAACGCTGTAGTTGCTGTATTTGTCGGAAGCCAGAGCAAACAGCACCTGCTAGAGCAGAAGGCAAGCTCCCTGTGACACAGGGGAGCTCAGCACCATGTTCCATAGACAGTGGTTCCACCAGCCACGAAGGAAAAGGAGCTTCCTTAGGGCATGGCACCTCCTGGTAGCCCATGAGGACTTCAACTTGGTCGAGCTCTGAGGAGATCCATTTGCCAAAGTGGCAAAGCCCTCCTGGCAGGAGTCACAGCAATGGGCACCTGCCCACAGCTCCCAAAAGGATCAAGGAGCCCCACGGAAGATTCTGCTTGAGGGAAGAGACTGGACAACAGTATGGACTGAGGATTTTGAGCCACGCAAGCCTCGGTGCCCTTCCTGCTGGTTGGGAGTCTACTTAAACAGCTACTCTTTGAATTCTGTACTCCAGAACTCCTATTTCCTCTGCAGGGAGTGAGACTACGGGAGCGAAACAGCTGATTGATTCACGCACTCGTTCATTCAGCTAATAATTATTGACCCCATCGTGGGAAGAAGCAGAGGTCAAGGAGTCATCTTCTGCCTTCTGGGGATGATAGGCTATGGGAACAGACAGGCTGGTACCACACACAGGTGACAGAAGGTGTGAGGCTGCAAGAGGACATGGCATTGGGGTCAGGCCTCCTCTGAGAACTGACATTCAATGTCAGTCCTGACACCAGTGCCAAGTCAGCCTCAAAGTAGGCTTTGAGACGGGGTAGGAAAGTTCTAGCAGCAGAGAGGCTGAGCAAAGTTCTGGAGGCAGGAGAGCATCTGGGAGATTAAAACTGACAATGAACAATGGTAATTATTCTTCTGCGGTCACTCAGGGGCAGGCTCCATCTTAAATGCTTGACTTACATGATCTCATGTGAGGGAATTTCAAAAAGTCCTTAGAAAATAGAATTAAGTTATTTTGTGTAAAACGCTTTGAAAAGTTTTTGCACTAACCTTTGGAAGAATTTCACGTATCTAAAGATTGATGGATTCATTTATAAGCAGGGTGACAGAGAGGGAGAGAGAGCGCGAGATCTTCCACCTGCCGATTCAACTCCCAGTGGCTACAACAGCTCAGGTTGGGCCAGGCTGAAGCCAGGAACCAGGAACTCCATCTGGATCTCCCACTAGAGTCCCAGGAGCCCAAGCACTTGAGCCATCATTTCCTGCCTCCCAGGTACATTAGCAGGAAGCTGGATCAGAAACAGAACAATTGGTAGTACTTGAACCAGGTGCTCCAGTATGAGATGCAGGCATTGCATGTGGCGCCTTAACCCCCTGTGCCACAATGCCCATCCGTATATATCTTAAAAACAATGAAAAAGAAAAACCCTATAAAGTAGGTATTGCCCTCATTTTATAGATGAGAGATTGAGACTCAGAGAAGGTGAGTGACTTGTCCAAGGTCACACACAAAACTGTGGTGAAGCTGGGATTCAGACTCAGGTCCTCTCTCCAGGTCCTGAAACTGGCACCACTACACTGTGCGTTGCAGGCCTCTCCAGCCACACACTCTCCAGGAAGCCTTCCCCGATCCATCAGCCCGCAGGGTTACTAACAGTACTTCCTCAAAGTCGGGGTGCGGCCTGCACTGTGCTGCTTCAGTTTATTCCTTCCTTCCAGTTCTCCCACAGCACATCAACAAGTCCCTGCTATTTGAACATTCTTAGGCTACAGAGCCATGGCAATGAAATGATCTGAAAAGGCAAAGCCCCGTGAGTCTCCACACGCCTCTAAGGTCGAACGCATCTCAGTTTTCCTGGTGATTTCACAGATAGGGTTGCTCAGATTATGACGAGCAAGGAAAAAGAGCTTCGGCACCAAACAGGACTTTCTGTCCTGAGTGCCCAGGGCCCTGCACACATTTAAGGCATCCATGATAGCACTCAGATAATTGGGGTGTGCTTTGAGAAACCTTCGTATTTGTCTTTTGACAGGCAGAGTTAGTGAGAGAGACAGACACAGAGAGAAAGGTCTTCCTTCTGTTGGTTCACCCCCCCAAATAGCTGCCACGGCCGGCACGCTGCGCTGATCCGAAGCCAGGAGCCAGGTGCTTCTCCTGGTCTCCCATGTGGGTGCAGGGCGCAAGGACCTGGGCCATCCTCCACTGCCCTCCTGGGCCACAGCAGAGAACTGGCCTAGAAGAGGAGCAACCAGGACAGAATCTGGCACCCCAACTGGGACTAGGACCCAGGGTGCCGGTGCCGCAGGCGTAGGATTAGCCAAGTGAGCCGCGGCGCCAGCCTGTATCTAATTTTTTGTTTAAAGAATATTCATTCCAAGATGACAAACATAAAAGAAGCAAATCCGTTTATATTTACCTGGCATCAGACTGGAAGCAAATTTCCAACAACAAAATGAAGCTGGCCCAGCCGCTAGAATCCTGTGGTTGTAATTACTTCCCCTACGGAATTCAGGATGCTAGCCCTGCGAGGACCACCTGGATGGGAGATCAGCGAAACGGAGCAAAGGAGTTCCAACCAAAGCTGCCTCGTGGCACCAAAACCTCGGATGCCATTACTTGAGCAGGGGACAGCAGCAAGCACAAGGCCAAGGCCAAACACAGGGGCTGCTCACACACATGCCTTCCCTGGACGACAGCTTTCCACACAAAGCAAGTGGCCATTTCAAGACCTCCCAAGCCACGGTGTTTGTCCACAAACAGTAAGTATTCCCAGAAGGAATGATATTAACTATCTAAGCAGCTAACTTCATGTGGGAATAATAAGCAGCCCCTTTTCATATTCCAGGCAGAGTGATCTTCAGTAGGTGGTGTTTGACTACATGAGTGGGCATGGGAACCATTCAGTGATTTGTTGAGCACCTAATAGGTGCTTGTATCACGCTGGGAACTGGGGTTGTAGTGGTAATCCTCGAGGCTTCCTGTTTGGTGGAGGTAGAGATTAAACAATCCTATAAGTAACTCTTTAACCATAACTGGGTTTCGTGTGATGAAAATGAGTTTATCACATCTGGAGGTGTACAAGGCAAGAGTACAGTCAGAAAGCTTCTTGAAGGAATGACACCTGAGCTAGGGTTTGAAGAATGAGTGGGACATAAGTAGTCAGAGTCAGGGCAAAATTCGGAATGAGGTATTGGCGCAGGGAGGAGTCCAGTGAACTGGAGGGTTGAGGAGCTGGGCAGTGTGGGGGTGAGCAAACCATGATGCTGGGCTAAAATTGCTCTGGGAGGGGGGACTTAAAACCATGAAAGTGTGTTAAACAGGAGAGTGAGAGATTCACTCTCCGTGGAGAATGATGTAGGCGGAAGAACGCAGGAGCAGAGTGAGGAGGAAGTGAGCCAGCCTTGGAGAGTGTCAGTGGGCAGGGACGAAGCGAACGAAGTACACATTTCAGAGACAGAACCAACCCAGTGGATCAGATATAGGGTTGTGGGGAGAAGGAGACCTCTCCTTCAGTGCAGTGGAAGGCAAGGGTGTGGCATTCTCCCAGTCTGCGGTGCTGGAGGTGATCTGGGTTGGGGAGGAAGATCCCAGCCAGACCCAGGAGGACCCCAGATGGGTCACTCACCAGCTGTGCAGCCTTGGTTGAGTCCCAGAGCCTTCCAGCAACTCAGTTTTTCTAATCTGAATGATGAGAATACTCATTGCTACCTTGTTTTTTTTCAAAGATTGGAATAAAGAATGGTGTCTACTACAGTACCTGAGGTATAAATGGACTCTAATAAATGATATGTTGTAATCATTATTAGCAATTTGTTCTTCCCCAAAATGAACCTCAGATTCACAGCTCCACTTCTAATCAGAGAGCTGAGATGGAGCTTCTGACTTCTGGGATGCAAGTGTATGATGCAGCCATAAATCCAGGGGGCTCCCTCTACATGGTAGGTATTGTGAATCTCTATATTTATTACATCCTTTCCCCCAGAACACAGCAATAAATCCTAGTACTAACATACCAACACAGCCTAACAATTTTCTGACAGACAGGCGGGGAGTACAGTAGCCAAAGGAAGGGTGAAGTCTTCTAATACATGAAATCTGCTTAGGTAAAGAACATATTCTGGCCATATACAAGGGAATTTCAAGAGGTTCATGGGAAATGAATTAAAAGATAATGTGTACTTTCCATGGGCTTTGGAAGAATCTCATACAGGTTAAGTCTCATTAATCCACAAGCCCAACATCTGAAATACTCAAATTTGAAACTTTGAGTGCCAATGGGACACCACATTGTGGTGTGGAAAATTCCACACTGACCTCAAGTGATAGATCACAGTAAAAACAAAATTACCTTAAGGCTATGGGTATATGGTATCTATGAAACATAAATGAATTTCACATTTAGACTTGAGTCTTATCCCCAAGATATGTATGTATATGAAAACATTCAAAAATCCAAAGAGCAGAGAATCTCAAAACACTTCTGTTCCTAAGCATTTCAGAGAAGGGATACTCTAGGCAAATAAGCACCCCTCCCGCACCCCCCACCTCCGCAAATCTCATCATTTAACTGCGATGTGGATGGGTCTTTAACTTCTGCAAACAATGCTTGATTCTGATACCAGGCATTAGCATGTGAGTGAAAGGGGACATTTAAACAGGAAATAGGTGGAAAAAGTCTATGAACTTTATAGCATAATGACTGGTACCTAGTACATGACAAATCAAATAAATGGTTGAATGATTGATTGTCCTGCTGCTAATGATGATATTGTTGTGTCCTAGAATAAACTTTGATAAATGGGCATTATAATTTGTAAAAACACTTTCAGGGTATGTAGACACTAGGATTTTATTTTTATCCTCCACCCCTTTCTGTTTTATCCATTTCTCTATATAGTAATTGTAGCAGAAATCTACTTACCCTAATTTGGAAGATGGGAATAATTATTCACAAGAGAAGACATGACATGCCTCCACATCCATGGCATGCCTCCACATCCATGGCAGGGCAGTGACATGAAAAATACCACCACCAGGTGTGTTAAACCCCCAGGCAACACAGCAATGGACACCTGGGAGGAAGCGTGCCAGGAACCAGCAGCAGGCAATAAAGGAGAACCCAGGGCAGACCCTACTGCGACAAGTCAGGTATGAGCTCCTGGATGAGCAGAATTCTGGACTGGCTGCAGGTGAGGTTGTGGTTGGTGAGGAGGGAGTTCCTCAGGTCCTACTGCTGCTGTAGTACAGCACATTATACCACAGGCAGACAGCATTACCTGGCCCCCATGCAAGACCCTACAACAGCTCCCAGGGAAGAGTACCAACGTGTCCCTGGATTGGAGTTCCAGTTGGATCTGCTGTTTGGTAAGACACCATATCCCACAAATACCAACATATGGGTGTTTCAGAAGTCTGGAAGTTTCGCTAACTTAGAAAGATCTAAGACGATCTAAGTATATTCTATGAAGGAAGCCTTGACTGCACAAGTTATTAATGTAGAGACAGACTTCAGCTGATAGATCCGCCAAGCCTTGAATACACATTCAACAACTCAGAGTTCTCTGTCTATAAATAAGCCTCCTTAAGCGTCTGTTTTGGTCACAGCTCCGCTTTCAGATTTATATAATTTTAAAATACAATGAAATTTTTTTTCAGAAAACTTCTATACTCGTGACTTTCCACAGATGCACACCACCTATTTTTAATGCAAGGCATTTTGGTCTACAAAATGGAAAATAACATTAAAAAGACTTTTATGCTATTTATGTTATCATCACAATAACAGCCACCATTTATTGAGCATTTTCCATGTACTTTGCACTTTGAAGATTTTTTTTTATCTCTTACTTTAATCCTATTTTTACCCTTGTTTGACAAATGACCAAACCGAGACTAGGGCTTAAGTTCCATAGCCACGGTTACCCCACATAGTAGCTAACAGAGATGAGCTTGAACTCAACTGGGCTAAGTGCAGGGCCCAGGCTGTCAGCAGATAGTAATACTGTGGGGGAGGAACAAATAAAAGATAAATAAAACTGTCATGCAATAAATGATAAGTGTCAAATGACATGCAGGTGATAAATGCTAACAGAGGGTAATAGCTCTTGGTAAGTGCCATTGGCTGCTTTGGTAATAACAGGTTTGCTCTGATCAAGTCTTTATCTTGAAAAAGTATGATGGCAGCCCAGGGCTTAAGAACAAGACGACTTAAATGATGGGCGGTTTCTGGATGACGCCACTACAGGTTTGTCACATTGAATGTCAGATGCCACTGGTCCTGTGTGCAGAGTGGTGATCCAGAGAAAGCAGGTAATCTCCCACGGCTACAAATCAACACATACAAAGGACCACATGTTTGAATATACTTCCCTTTGTTTTTATTCAAATGCCATCCCTGAGAGCAACCAAAGGGAAAAAAAAGTCTCCTAGACCCATAAAGTTATAAAGTATTTTTATCTTGTCTGTTTTAAAAACCACATTGGAAGCAACTAGACTCTTCAGATTCTTTTATAGTCTGGCCTATTTTGCAAACACCAACTATCATATTAAGGGTATCAACAAGACGAGGGTGATTTAGTCCGAACCTGGAGATGTGAAATAAACTACTAGGCAGGTTGCATTAAATCAATCCTGAAATGAATCTTCCAGATATCAAATCTGGGCTTTTCAGGACAGTTTTATTTGCTAATAAGCCTAATAAATTGAAAGCTGCCAGTGCTGTCATGAGATGTGTACCTTGAAAAGCATAAACGATGTGCAAATGCCAATCTGCAGCAACCAGACGCGCACAGCCAAGGGATGGGGGAAGGGGGCGTGAGGGGTGTGCCATGCGGTGGGGAAGCCCTGGCTGGCCCGAGTCTCCACAGGGAACCTCTCAGAACCCCAAGGGCTGCTTCCATTCCCCACTGTGTAAGAGGAGCAAGTGAAATGCAAGACTCACAGATGACAGCAAACTAGCCCATGGGGTTTGGGCAATCAAAGCCTAGACAATTTTAACTTTTGGAAATCACTGGAAGACATTATTTTTGCTTTAGCCTATAGTTTGCCTACTTGTTTCTCATTTGGTTTTGAGGTCTCTTGAGTCACCAGTAATTTGTCTCAAGTCTAATTGTCTTGTACTTTTCTTGGGTTTCCACAAAGTCTGGGATTGATGCCTTATCTCCCTATCCAGCTATGTAATGAATTCTAATCAGTCAGTGGCCGAGTCAGAGAAAATAGGCCTATCTTTTTGTAGGAGACAGAGTGGGAGTCAGGGCTGGGTTCAAATCCCAGCACACAGTACTCCGCCAACTACTAGGGTAGGTCACTGCATCCTTCCCAATTCTTTGTCTCAGCTGTCTAGGAAGGAAGAGACATACTGTTTCATAGGGTTGTTTTGAGCATTAAATGAGACCGTCTGTAAAATGTTTGGTACAGTACCGGGCACACACTAAGTATTCAGTAAATTGTGCATGGTGTTATTTCCGTGCTGTACCTTGTGCTAACAGTACAGATGCAATTCTCATCACTGATTTGCGGCTCGGGTGCAGAAACTCATGTCACTTCTCTGACTTGCCTCCTGCAGGTAACCGAGTGAGGAATTTAAGACTGTCATGGCGATACTCTTACCTACAACAGTTCACGGAACATGCCATGGTTTCACTCCTGAATGCACGCAGACATTTAACCTCCAAAGTCTTAAGTTTATGATGATACCAAGATGGTGGTGAAAACTCAATCCAATTATGATGTTCAGGAGTGAGAGGTCCTTAGGTCACTGAGCACAAGCCCTCAAGAGATGGTTCCCATGACAAGGCTGCCTACAAACACCTGCCTCAGGCCCAGCCCTGCTTCCTTGGCCCTCAACCCATGACATTGCCGATCTTGAAGCTGAACCCCCAAAACTAAGCTCAAGAAAACTTTTTATAAAGATAGCTTCTCTCAGTATTTTGTCATAGTTATGAAAAGCTGACTACACAGAAAGGGTGTGGAATTTGGAGTTCGATAAATCAAAGAGTGAAGTCTAGTGTTAGAGACCCTCTGAATGTAACTTCTCTCATCTGTGCAGTGGGGACAACAAAAGATAAACTTCACGGTGTCTGTCAAGGTCAAATATGAGTATTTCCATGCAGATAGTCTGCAAACTGTTAGACTCTGGACCCATTTGTAACGTCTCCTTTTAGCACCCAGCATGGTGTCTAATGGGGAGCAAGCAGTCAGTGGAGCGGTTGTCAACTTTCCCGCCAGTCCATATGAAAATAAGCCTGTAGGTTCCAGAACTTTTACTGGAACTATTAGGAAAAGAGGCTCCTTTTTTCCCCCACCAACCTCCAAGCTGAAGTACTCTTGGCAACACTGGGAGCCACTGCATGAGAAGAGCCCCAGTGACTTCATGGAGCCCCAAGGTGTACCCTTGCCTGAAGCCCTCGGACGTTTAGCGTTTTGAGAAAAGAACTGTCCTTTTAAAAAGCCATTTTGAATTAGAGCTCTGCTGTTTGCAATTGAGCATCTTGATACAGTTTTCCAACCGACTGTTTTACAGATAAGCTTGTTTTTCACCTCGGTCTATAAGCTGGATGTCTATTTCTTTTAGGAAACAAATACATAGAAACATTGGTCCAGGGGCTGGCGCCATGGCTCACTTGGTTCAATCCTCCGCCTGTGGCGCCAGCATCCCATATGGGTGCCAGGTTCTAGTCCTGGTTGCTCCACTTCCAGCCCAGCTCTCTGCTGTGGCCCAGGAGGGCAGTGGGGATGGCCCAGGTGCTTGGGCCCTGCACCCATGTGGGAGACCAGGAGGAAGCGCCTGGCTCCTGCCTTCAGATCGGCACAGCTCCAGCCTTAGCAGCCATTTGAGGGGTGAACCAACGGAAGGAAGACCTCTCTGTCTCTAACTCTACCTGTCAAATTAAAGAAAGATGCATTGGTCTGCATCCATCCAGAGTTCTTTCTCACTAAGTTCCTTCTTTTCTAGCAAACTGGCTCCTGTCCAAATCTCTGCTGTAACAATACTCTGGATATATTCACTTCCCAAATCGAACGCCTTTTCATTACTTCACAACTCTCCTGACTTTCCCTGGATACCCTGAATGGCTCCTTGGCAGAGCCATCAAGATAGCATTAGACCCAGAAGACCAAGGTGCTGGCCTCTGGGTTTGTGGGGTCCCTGGAGTCCAGGATCAGAAGGGCTAATAGATTCCATATCGCTAGCCAATTTCTGACTCATGGTGGAGGCTGCTTGGAGGTCTGTTTTAAGATGTATCAGAAGTCCGAGCCTAGGCTAAGTAGAAAAGTCAGTGGCAGGTTTGGTAATATGTAGAGCTCCGATATACCCGCTTCCCATTTTAATTCTTACCTGCTCATTCAGGGGAAGTTCAGAGCCCAAGAAAGTTGAGTCACATTAAGCAAAATGGTAACAAACAGGTAATTGACATCTACCAGCCTCAATGTCCACTTCCTAATGCTGGAATCCTCAAACTGAGCTTGGGCATTTATTCTTGGAAGGTGAGGTGGTGACCCTTTTCTCTAGATCAGGGCAAACTTAATGAATCTATCAGAAGGAGGAACTGAAATAACCTCCAAGAGCAGTTCTGTGATGTTTTCTGCAGGAAAACCTTCCTGGGCTCAGTACGAAGAGAGTATTTAGCATCCCAAGTAGTTGCTCAAGACTGATTATGGCCATAATTCTCATGCAGAGGAAGAGAACTAATCTCAATCAACTTGGTTGATTCAAATAGTCAACTACCATGAGCCAAACACACTGTTTCAAATACATGTGTAAAGTGAGTTCAGTATATTTGTAGAAGGCCAAGCTGTGGGTAGCAGTAACCCATGTAGATGGGTAACTTCTCAGACTCCGTTTATCTAAAACCATAATGCCACCTATAAGTGTACATCAAAAACTTCATGGAAAATGGAATTAAGATAAATTTACTTTGATGCAACAAACTTGAAATGCGCAGCTTTTTCATAATAGGCATTTTCATGAACATTTTGACAATCTCTCGAAAGCACAGATGTCAAGTTTTTGCATCAAAAGTGTATCTTTTACTTCCATTTTCCATGAACTATTTGAAATCCCTTCCTATTTATCGCAAAGCAGTGCTGTGTGGATCCAATGAGAAATGTGACAGTATCTGTTAAGGCGAAGCAGCATTATGCAAATGCAAGGTATTCCACGGGCACACTCTCCCTCCACACGTGCACCTGCACATACAGCTTATGCATAATAATATGAGCTCCGTGTGTGTGTCTCAGTTCCATTGTGATCCATAACCTCACCTCCACGCGCCCACCGAGCATTAGGGACAAACAACTTGGATTAGCGCTTTCACAATAACGACAATGGCAGTGAAGAACTGCCTTGGAAAAAAGGAAAACAAACGGGAAACTGCTGACAGTTGCTTTAAGCCACAAGCTCTATCCGAACAAAACTCCTTGGCGAATCCCTAAGCAGTAATTCAATAGACAAAGCCATTCACTCAGTTTCGCCCCAAAGTCCTTGGTGGCCCAGCAGCAGCATTCTGAAGGTTCACTTTGTTATGCGCGGTCCCCATCCTAGCACTAATCTTTTTCTAATGAACTTAATCCAGTTAGAACTCCCTAGAACGGCCACATGTCAAAGTAATTGGATAACGGCTTGAGATTTTGTAATTATTCCTACTCCTCAAGCAGAGCTGGTTTAAATCTGCACACCCCCCTCCTATCCCTGACAACCCCTCCCCAGGTCGAAGCTAATGCCACAGAGGAGAAAGAGGGAGTCCGTGGGCACAGGTGTGAGCAGGAGCGACCTGAGCCAGGCAGGAAGGGAAGAGGGGCAGCGAGTCAGGTGCTCCTCATAGACTGTCTCTTACTAGGTTGCTCCTTGCAATAAAGAAACACACACTTCTGAAGGCATAGGTGTCTCTGCACCACGGGAGGAGCCATTAACCCAGTTGAGAAACTGGTTTTTAGCAATGTTGCAGCTGCCCGGGCACAGCTTCACTCCTCATTTCTCAATTTACCTTTTTCCCTCTGATGCACACCACATGTGCCTTTGTTGGCCCCATTACCCTGCAGCAAAGACGCCAACATCCCCCAAAGCATTCTCAGAGCTGACGTACAGGCCGCGTCAACGGGTTATGGAGTCGAAATGCCAAGTTTCCCCCCCAAACAGGAAGTTCAAATGCACAATAAAACCAAGAGGATGCCTTCCACCTCGCACTCTGCTGGTTGTGGGTGGAAGTCCTTGGCTGGGCCGGGCTTGCCATCCACCAAGCTATTTTGCTAAGGGCACCCGAGTGCTCTTTAATATCCCACGGGCCTCTCACTTGTAGCTCTAACTTACTCTCATCTGAGAACATAACAAACCCATTTCACTAGTGAGAAAGGGCTGCCCCTCTAACCACCTGCAGGTCATTGAAGGATTAGGGGTGAGTGTCAGAACCCCAGCTGGAGCTGACCTGTGGTGCCAGAGGAAGGAGTGACGGAGTCCCCCAGGGTGGCATCTCCAGCTCAGCAGCTGTCACACTGATGCTTAACTTTTGGAAAGGACGAGGGCCTGATAAAACCAGCAACTTGAGGGAATGAGATCCTGGTAAAATCCAACATCACACCACATTGGTTCCTATCAGGGGGTTGTTTCAATAACTGACAAAGGAGAAAGTCCCTCCCAGGAAGAAAGCTGAAGGGTGCGCAAAAGCTTCTTGATTGGTCTGCACTGTTAGGGCAGGGGGTGCTGGCACATTCCATCCCAGCCGCTTATGCCAGAGCGTTTATGCCTCTGTTCCCTCTGTCTGGAGCCCTGCCCTCTTCCTCTACCCACCCCCCCCCCCTTGCTTTACTTTGAATGTATTGAGTCTGCTTTCAGTTATTCCAAATATATCAACACAGATAGAGGGGAAAAAAAACCTCACCGCTTCAGGGCTAGCTCGGGTGCTTCCTCCCAATACATGGATCAAAACACGTGCACATGTGGCTCTGAAGAGGCAGCCAGCATCTCAGGGAAACCCAACACCGAGTTCAAAGCGGGCATTGGTTCCCATTAGTCCCGAGCCCAATCTCGCTTGATTTGCTCTAATCTCTGGGTTTATGCTGATTCTCATGATTGGATTAAAAACAAGATTTTTTTCTTCCTCCTCCCAGGGTATAGACTTGGAAGGGTCTTTGTGTACCGTTTCTAAATTCCTTGTTAAAATCGGCGCTGTGCCAGAGAACTAAGCTTCACTGGGCAGTATTCTCTGGGAATTCTTACAGCCATGCTATGGGCGGGTATTTATTGTAGAAGGGGAAACTGAGGCTCTGGGAGAGCAAACAATTTCATCACGTTCACCTGGCTTCTTCCCCAGGGTGCCTGGGGTTTTGAGTCAGGTCTCTGGCTGAAAGTACTGAACGGGCAGGCTCTCCACCCTTGCCCCACCTCTGCTAAATTGGGAGCCTCTGCTGAGGACCTGGGAGGGAGCCTTGGAGCTTGGCTAAGGGCTCTTTGCAAGAGAATCAGGACGAGCCAGGCTTAGTGTCACCTGTGGAGTTGTCACAGGCTGTACCATTGGGTTGGCGACACCGGGCCCCTATCTCCCAAATGCCTGGCACTGCCTTTTTCTACTGCGCCTCCCACAGCCTCAAGGGGCAGCTGCTTTCCGGGGAGGGTTTCCCATGCCCCCCTAAGAGCTCCCCAGCATCACTCCCACAGCACAACAGTGACATCCAGGGGAGAGGCTGGGTGATGGCAGGGACTGCTCGCTCCAGCACCTCCCACAGGTTTCAGGGCTGATTTATAAGCACACAGGCCTGAGTCATTAGGGGATGAGCGGCGTGGGGCTTGCTGGCCAAAAAACCCACAAAACACAAAAAACAAAAACGAACAAACAAAAGTCACTGCAGCTTCCCTGGGGTCTTCCCTGACCACCCACAGGTCCACCAGCTAGCCCACTCTGCTCACCCTCACCCTCGCCTCCACCCTGGCTCTCTGGCTCAGGGTCAGGGCAAGCATCTCCAGCTTGATCTAGCTGGTAGCCACTCCCCTCCCAACGCCTCTCCACTTGGCATCTTATCAGTACCTCCCAATATTAGAAAACAAGGTTCTGGAACTAAAACGGGCTCAGTCCTTCTCTCCAACAGCAAATCTTTCCAAACTGTGCGGGCAGGGGTGTCTTGTTCTTATTATCATTACGTCTGTCACTAGCACTTTGTCATTGCCATGCATGGTGCCGGTCCCTGGGGTTTGATATGCATGGTAGAGCAAGGGTCATCTATGGAAGCCAAGAGACGTAACACCACACAGCAAGAACCCGACCCTAAACACTCCGGCACGGCACCCAGAAATATGCCAGGATGGCCACATCCAAACAGAAACCTTGGGAAAAAGGAACTGGAAAGTTGAAAGAGAAATACAGCCAGAGAGAAAACCAGCCCTTGCCTCTGCCGGTGCCATTTCCTGGGGGAGCACTGGGCCAAGGCTGCCCGTTAGGTACCTGTCCATGGCCGTGGGTGTCGTCTCCGCAGCCTGCACTCCGGGATGCGCCTGGGGTCCCTCCGGAGCTGCATGAGACCTGCAGCCCGCAGCGTGGGGGGGCTGGACTCCACTCCCACGGGCCCTGCTTGTCCTCTCTCTGGCCAGGAGGTGGCAGCGTAGAGACGCAGCGTTAGGACTGTGGCAGTGGAGCTGGCGGCAGCAGGAAAGGAAAACGGGATTGGAGCGCAGGGCCCTGGTTATTTCTGACCTGCAGCCCTGCTGAGGTTAGAAGTGAGCTCTGTCCCGGCTCAGGGCAGCTCCAGCGTCACCTCCCAGTCCTCCATCCCTCTGTGCACTTGAGCTGGTTTGGTGGACTCCCTCTTCAAGGGCAGCCTCACATCCTGCAGCTGAGGCTGGATAAGAACCCTGGGGCTGGGCAGTGGGACCGAGCCTGAAAGAATAGCTCTCAGCATCCTGGGAGACAGGCAGGAGGGGGGTTGGTGCGCGGCGTCTTGCTCCCCTTCTCTCCTCTTCCAGGCTGGACGTGCTCCCTGCGTATCACACCGGCCCTTGTCCAGGGCCTTCTACAGTGCCTGGCACACTGTGGGTGCTCACTGCTGTTGGGTTGGTCGTCGGTGACTCCAGAGGGACGCTGCAGCAGCTGGGCTGAGCTGCAGCTTTCCGGGCTTAGAGGAGAGTCAGAGAGGAAGAGGCTTGGTTTGGAGAAGGCGAGATTTAGGTGGGAGGTGATTTAGGTGCAAATAGAGTACAGCTGGAGCCCGTGGGAGCTGCTGATGGATGCAAGGCTGCAGGTGGCACAACTCCGCTCTGCACCTGACAGTAATGGTCGGAGGGCCCTTCCGGGACAGGTTGAGGAGTGGAGTCTTTCCTCTCTGGAGTTCTTTACAAAAAGGAGAATCTGGTGGGAAAGGTTTGGTGGATTGATTTGCTGCAAGCTGCAAAAGGACTGAGAATGTCAATGCTGTTTTTCCTATTAGCAGATCTTTCAATAGCTCTTGCTCTAGGAGCAAAACCTGATGCATGCCTGATGCATAAAACATCCTACTCTGGTTCAATATGGGCGAAGGCCAGAGCTCTGTTACTCAGGTCATCTCCCGGGTTCTCTTTCTCTCCCCTCAGGGTCTGGGAAGCATCCGTGAACACCCCGGGGCTCTGGAGGTGGGTTTGGAAACCATGCCTAGGGTCTGGTGGCCTGGTTGCCAAAGCTCAGGATCGGGTTCTGGCTGGTCATCTGCTGGGTCAGTTTTGAATTTACCCACCTGGGTTCCCAAGGAAGGAGCATGGACTGGGTTAGCAGTCCCCACACCTGGCTGTACATCAGCTTCCTCTGCCAAGCTTGGTAAAAATACAGACGCTTCCTCTATATCTTCAGCATCAGAACCATCTGGGGCAGCACTGGAGCATCTGGGTTTCCTTAGTGAGCATTTTTGAGGACACTGATTATTAGGATCCCATGGGAGTCCCTGAGCAAGCTGACCCGTGAGATTCCATTCACCTGTGAGTGTTTCAAGGTTCTACAGCTCTGCTTTTCATCTGGCGCCAATCTGACTAGGTCTGGGTAAGTTAAGCCTCCTTCCTAGGCCACAGAAATTCCTGGAAGTCAACAGGATCCGTTTGCACCCTTGTGGCCATGCCAAGAGGAAGGACACCCTGAGAAGGCTCTGTTGAAGTCTATCTGTAGCAGGGCACCTATGCGTGACTTTGTGAGCAATCAGTCCCTGCAGCACCTCACAAAGATGCTCTCCTTCTTGTTACAGCCGCCCATCCTCTAGAGACGAGTCTTTCAGAATCTTTGCACAGTATGTGCCTTGACTGCAGACCCAGAAGATAAAACATAGCTGACCAGATTGAGCTAAAAAACCAAACCAAACCAATGTGTCACAGTGCCGGTGAGTCTTTGTGAGGTGTAGCTTCAGAAGCCAGTGCAGGGTCTGGCAAAGTTGCAGCCTATAACACCAGCATCCCACATGGGCAAAGGTTTGCGTCCTAGCTGCTCCACTTCTGACCCAGCTCCCTGCTAATGGGCATGGGAAAGCAGCAAAAGATGACCCATGTCCTTGGGCCCCTGCACATACATGGGAGATCGGAGGAAGCTCCTGGCTTTGGGCTGGCCCAGCCCTGGCTGCTGTGGCCATTTGGGGAACGAACCAGCAGATGGAACACTTCTCTCTTTCGCGCGCGCGCTCTCTCTCTCTCTCTCTCTCTCTGTAACTCTGCCTTTCAAATAAATAAATCTTTAAAAAAGAGGTAGGGAAATCTGGGACTTAAAGGGCCAGCTGGTCAATATTGTATACTTTGTGTGGTTATTCAGTTCTGTCACAGTGAGAAAACTGCCATGAATTAAATGAGCAGTGACAATGCTGCTAATACAGGCAGCTGGCCAGATGTGGCCTGGGGCCAATTACCAGCACCATTGATGACCTCTGTTATAAAATGAGGGGAACCAACAAACACACGTCTCAAGATGGTCCCATGTGAAGGTGTGGGGAGAGGTGACGAGCAGATCCTTGTTCCCTCTCTTGGGATATATGTGATATATATGACTAAATATCCCTAGATATATGTGACTAAAGGGCAGGAGAAATCACCCAGGGTATAAATGACCCATCACACAGAGTCTGGTTCCAAAAGCTGAATATTACCCTTATATACAGATAAACAACAACAAACACCAGACCAGTTTATGCTTCCTAATTTCTGTGAGTTACAGTGCACCCTGTAGAATTTGAGAAAGGGATATTGCAAGCACGGGAGGCTGGAAGGGGAAATATTACACAAGTCAGGTTCTGTGCCTTTGTCTCAGGAGGTAACAGCTACAAAGACAAAGACAGGTGCCAGGGTGGAGGAGAGGTTAAGGACACTCAAGGGTTGGGAGGGCAGGGCTGGGGAAGCTCCACTGATGTCTTGATCATGGCCCCAGTGCAGAAGTCCTTGTGAAAACCTTACAAATACTTAGCTTCATGTTTTTTTAAGGATGTATTTATTTGAGAGGCAGAGTTACTGGGGGTGTGGGGGGTCATCTTCCATGCACTGGTTCACTCCCCAAATGGCGGCTACAGTCAGGGTTGGGTTGGGCTGGGCCAAGCCATAGCCAGAAATTCCATTCAGGTCTCCCATGTGGGTTGCAGGGGCCCAAGTACTAGGGCCATCTGCTGCTGCTTTCCCAGGCATATGTGCAAACTGGCTCTCATAGCGGTTGCCAGCAATGCAGGCGGCCACTTAACCCACTGTGCTACAATGCCAGCCCCTTAGCCTAATAGGCACAGTGACAATGTCAACTTTGGTTGGAGGAACTGCTGTTTCCCAGTTGTGAACCATGCTTGCTAGTATGAAAAACACTACAGCAACAGGAAGCAGCTGCATCAACTGATGGGAAAACCCAAGAAGTGAGCTCCTGGACTACTCCTTTGCCCTTTCTAGAATAAGGGGGCTCCTGCCGAGCCAGGCCTAGCCTCATTACCCCTCTCCCTGTGTACCCTGACAACACTGACTCAGGAACGGAGACCTCTGGCAAAGAGAGCCGTGGAGCCGCGAGGACGCAGACCTGCAACTTTAGGTCTTTGCCATACAGAGGGGTCCAGGAGGTACCAGACAAACCCAGTGGGCAGATCGCCCCAACCACCGGATCAGCAGCTCCCTCATCCTGAGGCCCCAGGCTCAAGGCCCAGGAGCAGCACCTCACCCCACTGCTCAAAGCTGCCTTGAGCCTTCTGGCTTTTCTTGGGGAAGCAGGAGACAGCTCCAAAGAGTTGGGAAACAGATTTAACGAGAAATATTCCCCCAAAGTTCCCAAGTGCTGCGGGTTATAAATGAAGCCATGAATCACGGGGCCGCCTGTAGTATTTTATAAGTGGTCCTGGAAAACGGCCTCTAATGAACTTGGGGGAAGATAGATCACCTTTCTGCAAAAGCAGAAAAGGATGTTGGAGGCATAAATACACGCAAAGACCAGATCGGATCCATCTCGAGTGACGACGCCAGCCTCACTCCCCCGCCTTCTGGCATGCGCAGCGCCCCAGCTGTAAGGGCTTCATTCCTGGAGCTCGCACGGCGTTTACATTTCAGGCTGATTGTTGGCACCGACGTCACATCTGGTATCACTTCCCCCACGCTGCTGCATTCTGCCCCTGGCTCGTCTACCCCAGGAGTTCCCTCCAACATTTCCCCTACGATCTCAGCAGCCTGGGCCCGTCTTCGTGGGAGGAGGAGGAAAAGGAAATGCAGACGAGGCGAGGAGAGAAAGGGCAAGAACTTGAGAGCCAGAGGAACATGGAAGACTCTAGAGAAGGAAGAAAGGGGCAGGGAAGGGGTGAGTGAGAGGGGCACAGCAAACGGGAAGCTAAGTCCCCAACAGGATGTTCCCGCTGCAGAGTCTCTCTGCTCTGATTCCCTCTTTCAGAGACTTAGATATTGTTAAAGCAACCACTTCTACTGGGGTTCGTGAGTCCGATCCAGCTTCCTGCAAAGGCCTGGGAGGCAGCAGGTGATGGCCCCAGTATTTTGTTCCTGCCACCCATGTGGGAGACCTGGGTGGAGTTTCTGACTCCAGCTGTTGAGGGCATTTGGGGAGTGAACTAGCAGACAGACAATCCCTGTCTCTCTCTCTCTCAAATAACTAAAAGCTGTTTTAAAAAGTTATTCATGATGTTTGTTACAGCACAGTCAGGCAGACTTTGCTTATTTTTTTTAACCCAAAGAAACCTTTCATTTAATGAGTACAAATTTCCTAAGTCCAACTTTAGGAATATAGTGATTCTTCCCACAATACCCACCCTCCCACCCCACATCCTTTCCCTCTCCCATTTGCAGTCCCATTATCCATTAAGATTCATTTTCAATTAACTTTATACACAGAAGACCAACTCCATACTAAGTAAATATTTCAATAATTTGCACACACACACACAAACTGAGAACAAGTTTTACAGTTAATTTCATAATACAACACATTGAGGACAGAGGTCCTGCATGGGAAGTGCACAGTGACTCCTGTTGTTAATTTAACAATTAACACTCTTATGCATGACATCAGTGATCAACTGAGGCTCTTGACATGAGCTGCCAAGCCTATGGAAGCCTTTTGAATCCACAATCTCCATCGGAATTTAGACAAGGCCATAAGCAAAGTGGAAGTTCTCTCCTCCATTCAGAGAAAAGTACATCCTTCTCTGATGGCCACTTCTTTCCACGGGGGTCTCACTCACGGAGATCTTTCATGTAGAACATTTTTTTTTTTGGCCACAGTGTCTTGGCTTTCCATACCTGGAATGTTCTCATGGGCTTTTCAGCCAGACCAGAATGCCTTAAGGGCTGATTCTGAGGTCAGAGTGCTGTTTAAAGCAATTGTCATTCTGTGAGGCAGACTGCTTATAACCATTGTGACAGATGTAGGGGCCACTGCAATAGTTTTTCAGTAGAAAGAAGAGACTGGGTTCAGCTTGGAATACAACAAGGACGTGGGGCACTGTAGAGTCAAGGGGTGGAAAGAGGTCACTGGATGAAAAATTGCTACGAGGAAATATCAGTGGGTAAGGGAGGTCCTGGCTAAGCAGACCTAATGGGATTCTGGCTGGAGGCAAGGCAGTGTGACCCAACGCAATGTGATGGCTGGTGGAGGAAGAAGAACCTAACCAGATACTGAGAGTGGTCAGATACAGAGGCTAGCAAAGTGGCTGAATTAACTTAGCAAGATTCTTGCTAAAACCAGGCGATGCTGGAGAGCACCATCAGAGTGGAAAAGTTGAGGCCTGGTTAAAAAGAGGATTCAGTGAAGCCTGGCTGAAGTCTGGTGAAGGGGAGAGACTCTTGGTCTGTAGCACCCAGATAGATGTCTCCTCTCTCACTATCAAGGCTGTGAGCAGACCTGTGCCACTTTCAGTCACTTAGCGGGTATTTCCAAGTTTTGAAGATTTATTTGTGTGACAGGAAAAGAGTTCTCATCCACTGGTTCACCTGCCCAATGCCTGCAACAGTCCCCAGCTGGGACTGAAGCCAGGGACCATGAATTCAATCCAGGTCTCCCATGTGCATGGCAGGAGCCCAATTACTTGAGCCTTCATAGCTGCCTTCCGGGGTCAGCACTGGCATCAAGGTGGAGTCAGGAATGGGGCCGTGAGTCCAACCCAGGCACTACAATGGGGGACACGGGCATCCAAGTTGGCATCTTCACTGCTAGGCCAAACACTCACTCTTTTAGCAGGTATTTCTGAGAAATAATTGTGCCCATATCATTGAGGTCCTTGTGGGAATTCCAAAGAAATAGCAAGTGCTTCGCCAAGGGCCTGCCCCTTTAGGAAGCACACAGCAGCTTCTTAGCTGTTATGAGCATCTAATGAGCCTACAGCTTAGCAGGGAAAGGGAGGAAAAATGAGAACATTAGTTTCTCTTTCTTGGCCTGTGCCTCCCCACAACAGGTCAGAGACAGGAATGCAGCTGGCTCTCCTCTGTCAAATGAAGCTAATGAGAACTCTTTCACGGGGTTGTGGCAATTAAGTGCGGTAATTAGTGTGCAGCACCGTGCGGGTCTCCAGGCACGCAGTAGCTCCTCGGGATCTGCTAGCCCTGATGCACAGCCCTGTACCTACACAGACCGGCAGATGCTCAGTAGAGCCTTGCTGGAATGACTTCAGGGGCTGGCTGTGTATTCACACCCACACTCGCTTTGGGGCTCCATTTACTCTCAGCCCAGGGAATTGGGGCAACAGAATCAAACATTTACTGTGCACAAAGAACCCTCGGACATAAATATTTATTTGCCCTTCAAAATGTTTTCCCTGCTGCTGGCAGCTGAGAACCGAAAAAATGCTATATTTAAGCATCCAAGTTAACGGTTTCTAGCATCTAGCCATAATGGGTCCCCAAATAGGTTTCTCCTGCGGAGCCAAGAGCTGAGAAAATTTGACTTCAAAGGTGTCATTGCTGCTGTGGGGGAACAGGTGTCAGTCCTGAGCCCAACATGACGCTGAAAATTGTCTTATTCTCGGCGATCAAGCACAGGAAGAAAGGAGGCGGCACAGGGTGATCGCAAGCTTTGGAGCCTGCTTCTTGGCAGGACTGAATCTCGGGCAGGTTATTGAATCCCCTGAGACTTCACTGTGCCACAGTAAACTGGGGATAATAGCCCCAACTCTGTCAGGCCGGGAAGAGGGGAACACACATAATGGACCCAAAGTGAGGGAGGTATACAGGGCACCTCTAAGTGTTCACGGAACATTAAAAGTAAGTTGATTTTGCTGCAAACAATGTTGGAAGCCACGCATGTAAGGGGTCTTTTACAAAGTTCATGGAAAAATGCATATTATAAATAAACTTACATGTGGATTGCAAAAATTTTTTGCACTAGAATAAATGTCATTTTTGTTAGAACTACTAGCTGCATTTCAGATGGAACCTAGAGAACAAAAATACTAAGAATCATGGAGAGCAAAATAAGAATAATACATTTCTAACCCCTGTACAATTCCCGTCTCACAGCTTGAAGCTCGATTAGCTCTGTGTAAAGTAGGTTCCTGAAGGTAATTATCCTATCAGTAATGGACAGAATAATTCCAGGTGGGCATTATCACCTACATTTTCTAGGTGAGAAAACCAATCTATGAAGGCAGGAGCTACCTTTCCAGGTGGCTTTCCATTTGAAGCCAAGGTTGTCTGTATCTATGGTGGGAAATAAAGCTATTGCTGGGTGAGGTGGAGAATAAAGGGCTTGTTCTAGCAGGTTGTGATCATAGCAGAATCCACCGTGTCTAGATCTTCTGATTTTTCAAGCAAAAATGAAACTCTAGATTTTTAAGGGTGACAATCTAAAAAACAATTCTTATCAGATTTGACCTGAATATGTCCAAGGTCTTGCAGGTTCCCCTGCCCTTTTCTTCCAAAGACTTCAGCACATGTTCCAGTGATGTGGAGGGAGGCCTGTTCCCAGGCCCCACATCTAGTCTCAGCCACCTAGCGCACTCCTGGCCTTCCTGGTGGTGGTGGTGGTAGGGGGCCCACTCACCAGGTGTTTCCTATTTAATTTTGATATGCAGACTTTAACAAGAGCAATTTATAGGTCTGACATTGTCAATCGTGGTCTGAATGGCTTCTCAGACTAATACAAAGGCTGCCAGAACCCATTAGCAAATCAGTTGTGTAGTGTGGTATTTTTGAAAAGAAAATTATTTTTCTATTTTTGCAGGTTAGACAGCAATGCTCCCTGGAGGCCCTCCCAAGGGAGATCTCTGGCTGCTTCCTAAGTGGAGAATACTAAGTTAGGACTACACGACTTCCTCCTCTCTCCTCACCTCGCCTTCCTCCTCCCCACCTTGATATGCTCAAGTCTGCTCACCCATCCATGTAGCAGTTTCCTGGGTGCCTCCTAGGGGTCAGGTTGTTAGAGATGCTGGACAAAAGGCTTAGGGTCATTAGGACCACTAGGGAGAGGTCAGGCTGAAAGCTGGGGTTTGAAAGAGTGTGAGTTGTCATAGAGACCGGATGAGACCCCATATAGCAATGGCCAGGAGGGGAGCCCTAAGTGAATCTGCTTAAATTTTGTTTTTTCACGTGGGCTGGAAACTCTGTTTCTGAACCCTTTACTCTTCCCTACAAATCTCAATGGAATTTCTATTAGTAGGTACGATTTCAATGGGGATGGTACTCCGATCCTGAATCCGACCTTATGGCGCTCAAGGATCAAGAGAGGCCAAGCAGTCGACGAAACATTTGGGTTCTGTCTGTGGCAGCAAAACAGAAGGAAAGTCTGCACTCTGCTATGATATGAACTCTGCATGCGGCCACACCATACACAAGGGAAACTTACTCGGAGTCTTAAAAGAGAAAAAGAAAAATGCTGCCTGCAGAACTAGAAAAGAAGTAATAAATTTTCCTAGAGAGAAAGCAAATTCCTTCCTACTTCCTTTCAAATGTAAAGGAATGTTTCTCACCCACTTTACATATGCCCATTATTAGAAGTAACAGCAGAGCAAAACTCTTCAAAAACAATCCATTATTCTAAAGCGCATACAAAACTATTAGAATCTCCAAGAAATCAGAGGATATGAAAGTCAAGGTGAAGATGTTCTTTATGTGTGGGTCAAGAACAATTTGGGAAAATATGTCTGTATTCATGTAGGTGACTGCAAGACAGATGCAAAGTACAGTTGAGGAAATAGTAAGGTTTCTTACAAACTCAAACGACCTTTGACCTACAAGGACTGGATCCAATCAGCTGGTCCATGAAAATCAGTGGAGGAGACCTGTTTTGGGGTAGCTAGATTTTCAAAATACTGCCAAGCTACTCTCAAATGCCTGATTTTGCTTTATCCAAGGCCTGTCCGTTCTCTATTCATCTCAGCTCCATGTGAAGTGTGTTGATGTTGAATTGGCTGTGAAGGTTTTGTGTTCCAGTGTCTCAGAGTTAATCGGTACACACATAACTGAAAGGAGGGTGGGAATCCTGTGAATATGCAGGTTCTGATCCAGGAAGTATGGGGTCTGTCTTCCTACCCAGCTCCCAGCTGATTCTGGTACTGCTATACCCAGGCCCGCATTGAGCCAGGGCTGAGCAGTAATTGCCAAAGCTGGTTGTGCCCCAGTGTTGCTTGTGAGGCTGGGTACAGCACACAGGTGTCTGGCCCCATCGCACGAGTTCTGAGGTGTGAACCTTAACAAGCTCCTCTGGAAAGTCTGTTGCACCCAGTATGCCATATGTGTGTGCACGGGGAGAGCCAGCAGTGCCACAGCATCTAGTGCTGGTTCTGCTACTTACTCATGGTGTGACCTAACACAAGTCACTTAACCACTCTGAGACCCAGGCTGTTGAACGCACACATTGGGGTGGGGGTTCCATAGAAGAGCCTGGCTCAGTTAGTGGAACTTTGTTGAGTTCTGACTATGTTTAGTAAACAGCTGAGTATTTGAAACAAACCATTGCATTTTGTCTGCCTTCCTGTCCCTGATCTGCCTTTCTGAAACTATTATGAAGGGCTCTTGAGAACTGTTGCCTTTAGATCTGTCATTGAGACCACTCTGACACACTGAATGGACACAGTTTTCTGAAAAATGGAGCTTTCTCGTTAACCACATATGGCCACCCTATAAACAATTTACTAATCATATATTTCAAGGAATTAAGATAAAAATAAAATTGACTTAGCACAAGAATATTTTTTAAAGCCCTTACTGTTGAGTCAGAAAGCCTTCTAGTAGTGAATAGGACTCCAAGGATCTCATTATGCACAAACATCAGTCATCCAACTGCAAGGGTGATGGATTAGTAGTTCCCAGCCCAGCCCTAGGGAACTCAGCTTTAGATATTCATCCGGTAGCCATTTTTCTGAGAGTTTATGATACATCAGCTACCATCCTTGGGGTTTTACATATGTTCTCTCCTTTAATCCTCACAAAAACTCTGTGGGACAGGTATTAACATCCCCACTTTACAGATGATGAGACTGAAGCCCCAGGAAATGAAACCATTTACTCACCCTAAGCCAACTATCAAGCAGAAAGCTGAGATTCGAACCTAGAACTCTCCACAGCCTTAACTACTTTGCCACACTTCCACCTTTTAATCCACAACCCATGGCAAGTCTTTGACATAGACTGGGAGTATTTTTAGCCCCTAGAGAGAGAGCAGGAAGGGCTGGAGAGGAGATAGAGTGGAAGGTTGCCTGCAGTGATGCCTGTGTTGGGGGACATTCTCTACTTCATACTCCACCACTCAAATAATCTATCCTCACATCTTGGCTCTCCTTCTTATCCATAACTCCACCTTGAGTGGTACCTTTTTGACTTTGATTAATCCAAGAAGAATGGAAAGTGTGTATCACATGGCTCTGCTCTCCGATGCATGGCAGCATTGCTAACCAACCACAGTTCTTTCCTGAATGAAACTGAATGTGGCCTCAATCTCCCTGGGAGAGGAATCCAGGTAGGAGGAGCCGATTGATTTGGGCTAAGATTTGAAAAGAAAGTGGCTGCCTTTCAGCATGGAGCCTTCCAGGCACTGTGGCCGAGGATCTGGGAGCCTGGATTTTCATCCTGGCTCTGACATTAACTTGTTTGTGATCTCATACAAACTCTATGTCATGCTGGGCCTCAGTTTACCGGCTGGTACATAAAGGGGTTCATGTATGTCTTCAAAAACCTAACATCTCACCCAAGAGTAGCATTCTAGATTCTGACAGGTGTTCAAGGCTGGTAGATTCCATCAAGGGAGAGAAAATCTGTTACTATGACTATGCGGCCAACTTGTATATGAAAACACCACCATACATGTGGGACTCACCCGAGAGAGCCCACTAGTCGACACCGTCTGCACCTTTTCAGGACAAAAATCTGTAAGTGGAAGAAAATGCACATTTGTTCCAGTGATGAGAGACAACCTGGCAGAGGCCCTGCCCCTGGCTGTCTAGAGCAGGTGGTCTTTCCCAAGAGGAACCTCAGGTGCAGGGGCCAAGCAGCTGTCCTAGGTGACATGAGAGGAGGGAAGTGGAGCCTTGAGGACATCATTGCGTAGTTTTTCTGTAGCTCGCAGACCCCTAGTTGTATCTCCCCTGAACTTGGGAGTGAGCTTGGAGCTGTCTGTTGAGCTCACATACGTGTGACCATGGCCGTGGCTTCCCCTAGGTAACAGTTACGCAGGGCTGTCTCTGTGCTAGGTGTCGCTCCCCGTCTTCGTGGAGGAACGACATAGAACCCTGCCTAGGCTTCATATCCGAGTCACGGCACCATTATGTCGCTCCCCGTCTTCGTGGAGGAACGACACAGGACCCTGCGCTGTTCTTCTGTCTGCTCGGCCCTCCCCAGGTTGGCTGCTGGTCCTTCCACCTCCGTGGAAGGGCGGTTCCCCCTGCCACATTCCCCACTTCCGCGGGGGAGCGGCACACCACCGGCCGGCTCTCTTGGGGGCTGCACAGGTGTTCCCCTTAGATGTTCCTGGTGCATGCCGTCTCTCTCCTCCTTTATAGTCCTCCTCCGCCAATCCTAACTCAGCTGCCCACACGCCGAGTACGTTGCTCTCCTCCAATCAGGAGCAGGTCCTGCAGCTTGTCAAGTTGGTGAGAGGCAGCTGGGTAGAAGCTGTTGCCTCCTCTCCCAGCGCCATATTGTGGGAGAGCAGATGCATAGAATAAGTCTTAATTCCAGTAACTCAGTCCAGTCTGGGTTGCTCCCCACACTAGGCACTGTTAGGTGCATGGAACCTCCTAACAATCTTATGAGGGAGGAACTATTTTTGTCTTCACTTGACAGTGAAGGAAACAAAGGCACCACGCCCATGGTGATACGCTAATATGAGGCAGAGCCAGGACACAATCCCAGGCAGACTCGAGAGTCCTTACTGTTGCCACATATTAACAGTTTCCTTAACATGGCTGGTGGCTACAGAGGGTTCCAGGAACTGTGTTCTGAGTTTTCTAAATGTGAATTTAAATGCTGTCTTCCATGTTGGATTATAAACTCTAGGAGAGTGGGGGCCATGGCACATGGCAACAGGTGCCTGTGAGGTTCTGATGATTATAAGTGGAGTACACAGGAGAACCAAATCTAGTGGGTAAGAGTTAAGGAGTGGTGCCTCCTCCCTAGAATTTTCTTTTCTAAAGAAAAAGGTTAAACCTATTGATTAAATGCCCACCATAAGCCAGATATTGTGCTAAGTGTTATTGCATGACTGGTTACTTTAATTGGCATAACAAGCACGTAAGGTAAAACTGCATACCTCCTTTACATATGGGAGGAAGGGTGGATTGAGACTCTGGGAGTGTGAATTGCACATGATCATACAAGTTTAAATGGAAGAGCTGCTATTGAACCTCAGGCCCATCTGACTCCACATTACCATGATTGTCCCAAGGCAGGAGGCAGGTTCTTACTAGTGTGAATCCTCAATTAAAGCATTCTCAGACCACAAACTTCTCCTAAGTTGGAGGGTCTGGTTTGGAAGCCAATGAGGAACAGCACAGCAAAACGTAGATACTTACTATAAGATTGAGTGCACGTCAGAAGTTGTGGATTTTGAGCCTGGGGCCATTACTGCGTTTGTAACTATAGAAAAATTTCTCCTCTGTCTAGAACCTCTTTGTACCATCTGTCCAATGATGAGCCTCACGCAAATGTCCTTCTCAGCTGGAATAATCAGTGATTCAATGGAAGAAAGAGAGCCCAGAAGAGGGAGATGCAGCAGTAGTCTTACTAGAGCTGGGAGAAGATACTGTCTCTCTGGCCAGGTGGAGGTGATGAGAAAAGCAACGAAAAGGCAGATATGCTCCTCTTAGATGATTTTCCTCTTCCTGCCTGAACCTTGTGAACCTTGGTGCCATTGACTTTTCCACTAGTCAACAATAGGAACCCGCTGCTTCCTCAGTGTCCCAGGTAACACTGAGATGCTAAGACAGAGCCAACGACAGGAAGCCAGCCTCTGGCTACAGGAGGGAAACTCTCTGGGGTCCAGCAAGGATCTGAAGTCCCAGAACCAGAGAATGTCAAAGTCAGAACCCTGGAGCGCTGAGAGCTGTGTATTAGGAACTCATGAAGAAGTTTTGTTGGGCTCAGTGGCACTTTAATAATAAAACTTGAGTTCAATTTTTAAATTTTCAGCTTTTTCTTGGATTGGAAAAAGATTTGAAAGCAACGGTTGGTATGTCCACATAGTGAATATTGGATGAAGCAGCAATGATTAAGAATGTTGTTGTATGTCCTGGAAAATCCACACCAACAACCTGAAGAGCCCAGAGGTAGATAAGAAGGCAAGATTGGTTAGATTTAGAGCTAAATAAGGGCATCCAGGGTCCAATTTCTTTCTACTTCTCTATTTTTCCTTGTAAGATACTGGCTTCATCACAAGGCTGGCCTACCTCATAGGGACAAATATGGCAGTTTTGGTTCCAGACTTCACAACTGCATTCATCATTGCATGGTGAAAGAACCAGCTTTATGGGTCCTAGGATTTCCAGCAAAGACCCTGAGCTTTGGGCTGACGGGGACACTCTGAACTAATCCCTGTGGCTTTGGGAACCTCTGCCGGGGATTGGCTTACTTCTGAACTATATGAAACAACCATGCTAGTAAAGCTTAGGGGTTCTCCTGGTTAGTTTAAACCTGTCAGGTAATGACACATGACTTCAGTAGTGTCCATCCTAAGCACATACTTATTACCCAGAGAAGGACAGAGAGAATCATGTTGTGGAGACAGGCTCGTTGTCTGCCAGATCCTGCCCTCCCCTTGTTGGGGCATGTCCTCGTCATTCTCTATTGTCTGACATCTGGCTTGGCTTCCCAGATACAGTTTCCCAGGTATTAGATAATGCATTTAATTTGTGTCCATTCAATTACATGAGAAAACAGATAGGCACCTGGGAACACACAAAAGCAGCTGATGTCAAGATCGTGTTCCAGACGGGGAAGTTAAAGCCTAGGGAGCTAGGACATATTCTGCAGCTGCAGGTCAGCCAGAAGAGTTAGCTCCAAATGGCACAAATGGGCCAGTGACAGAGCCTAGGAAAATTCACACTGTCCACAGTGGGCAACTGAATGACTCATGACCCACCTGTATGGGCTAAACCCAACTCAAGATTCACTTACAGTCTGTGCACTGCTGGGAAGTGATAGAGGCAATAAGTCAGTACAGTTCTGATGAGCAAAGGAAGCCTACAACATATACAGGGCTAGGAGATAATCCATGACTGAAGAGAGAAATCTAGGGTTGTGGCATAGTAGGTAAAGCCACCACCTGTTAACACTGGTATCCGGATGGGTACTGGTTTCAGTGCTGGCTGTTCTACTTCTGATCCAGCTCCCTGCTAATGTACATGGGAAAGTAGTGGAGGATGGCCCAAGTGCTTCGGCCTTTAATCCCACGTGGGAAACCCAGATGAAGCTCCTGGCTTCATCCTGACCTAGCTCTGGCCATTGCAGCCATTTGGGGAGTGAACCAGTGGATGGACGAACTCTGTCTCTCTTTAACTCTACCTTTCAAACAAAATACAATAAATCTTGAGAGAGAGAGAGAAAGAGAGAAAGTCTGATTTTTCTGCTAAGACTAGGGCTGGATGCACCTCACTGGTATCTAACAGGGTCCCAAGATCCGTCCTGAGAAGCTCCAGGTCCTGGTTAGAATGCAGGTGGTAACTGAGCTGTGCTGCATGGAGACCTAGGAACACAATTAGGTGGTCCCTTTGCCAGTGGAATCAGCAAAATTGTAAAACCGCCTGTCACACGTATACACACAGGTCAGTGAGTGAGTTTTGAGGACGCTGTTAGATCAGGAAAGGTGGGCATAAGAGGCACCCTGCAGAAGATGCTGGGTGTCGAGGGGCGCACTGAGCCTATCTGGGGGCAGGCCATGGGAGTGGAGGGCAGGATTCAAGGAGAAGGGAAAGAGGACCTGGGGCTGTATTAATTTTCTTAGGGCTGACCTTAATTTAAAAAAAAGGGGGTGGGGGGCAGGGGCAGGGTACTGCAGAAAGATCCTGGGTCTGACAGAGTCATTGGGCCATCTCCCACATCCCCTCTGGCTCAGAAAAGTTTCATTTCCAGAAAGGACTGCATTCCTTACTTCCCATTTTTTCCTTAACTCCTGAAATACCCATGCATCTTTGATGGAACCAACACCCAAGCTGAGGGGAAAGCCCCAGGTAATGGGACATGATTACTAGCAGTTACACAGTTCCCACTGCAGGAGGAAATAGCCAGCCACACCCATCAATCATTAAAAGAAACACGTATTTAGTTTCAGCCAGGTACTAGACACTGTTTTAGTGCCACGATGAACAAATACAACAAAGCAAAAACAAATTAGCCAAGCCAAAAGCTATGCACAGATCCTGCCAAGTTTCTTGCCCTAAGCCTGACTGATGAGGAGCGAGAGGGTGCGAGGTGAGAACCAGTATTAATCAAAGATTAACCAACATTAATCAAATCATACATGCAAATATAAAACTCTAATAGCAACGAGGGCTTTGAATGAGACACAGAGTCTTGGAGGAGTTTAGAGAGGGGGAGATTGACATAACGAGGATGCCAGAGGCTTGAGCTGAAGGGGGGACAGAAGGGCTGGGGGAGACAGGGTGCTTGGTGGAATTGGTTCCAAGGTCAGTGTGGTTGGACAAAAGTGAAAGATGAATCCGAAGAAAGGACCCCGGGACTAACCAGGAGATACTTGGTGCCATTGTAGGAGATTTTATGTTTTTTAAATTTTCTTTTTGTTTGAAAGAGAGAGCAAGAGAAAAAGAGATCAAAAGATACAGATCATCTGCTGATTCACTCCTCAAATGCTCCTAACAGCTGGGGCTGGGTCAGGCCAAAACCGAGGGCTGGGAACTCAACCTGGGTCTCACGTGGGTGGCAAGAACCCAGCTACCTGACCATCACGCTGTACTTCTCAGGGTGTGCTTTGGCAGGAAGCTAGAACTGGGAGCGGAGCCGGGACTCAAACCTGGCACCCGGGACATCAGTATCTCAAGTGGCTTCTTAACCTTGGCGCCAAAAGCCCCATAAAAGTGTGCCACATAAAACTTGTGTGTGTGCTTGTGTGTGGATGTGTGAGAGAGACAGAAAGAGACAGAATGCTGAGCAGAGCTCCGCTGTGAAGGGATCACTCTGGGGACTGCATAGGGGTTGTGTCAGGGCTGCTCAGGGAGGTGTGACTGGGCTACAGAGCTGACACTTCCACTGTACAGGAATGCAGCCTTTGAGTGTTCTTCCTGGGCAGAACTGTGGATTCTGACAGCTTAGAATTCCTGGCTAGCCACCTGCTCCACACCTGCTTCCACCGTGGCCAGTTTCAGGGCCCACAGAAGGTGAAGGGATCAATGTCCCACAGGCTTGGGACATATCTCAAGGGGCTGGCTGGTGACACTGGAGATGTGGCTTCCAGATGGCGTGAGCACCAGCATCCTGTTCTCCAGACAGGACAATGAAATTCTGGAAATCAAACAACACACACACACACACACTCACACACATGTACAACCACAGCCCACGTATCTGTCAGAGACCTTCCCCCTGGACAAATGATGATTTATGGGCAGCTTCTCTGTTTCCCGCCTTTCTCTTGCTCTATTTTAGGAGACTATATCCACGCCATGTGTTTTTGCTTAGCCTGACACATTCCGAGCGAGCTTTCCATCCTCCATGTGCTATGAGAGGTCTTCCCTTGAGAAGGAGGAGGAAAGTGGGCCCGACCTCCACCTCCGCTGTCTCAGTGAGTCCCCTAGGGCAGCCTGAGCAGCCATGCGCATGGCCAGATTCTGGGCTGGGACAACAGACTCCAGGGACAGCCCATGGCATGTACGGAGAAAGCTGGGAGCGATGCAAGGCGGCCTCACTGGTCTTCTCTCAGCTCCTGACTCGCCAAATACTGCCCCTTCTCTGGGCTCTTGGACGTGCAGCTCTCACTGCCTGAAACCCTCTCTTTCCCAGGCTGCCCACCACTGGTTACTCACCTCTTTTAGGACTCATCTTAAATGACATCTCTCCACAGTACCCAGTCAGCCCCAGTCAACCTGCCCCAAGCAAGTTTCCCCTGAAATCATTCATCTCAGCCCTCAACTCTGGCAGAGACCACACATACTAATTCCTACATCTAGTCCCTTATTTATTTGTGCTTCTTTCTGTCCTTTGGTCCCATCCGCTATTTTTTAAATAAAGTTTTATTGGGACATCGTCACTCTTGCTCACTTGTTTTGCCTCATCTGTGGCTGCCTTCACCATGCAGGGCAGAGTGCAGTGGCTGTGACCTGGGCTGCAGGGCTTTCCAAGGCTAGAACATTTTTTGCCTGGCCGGTTATAGGACAAGAATACCGATCCCATGTGAGACTGTCCACTCCACGAGGGTGGGAACCACGTCTCACTTTTCAGGGTGTTAACTGGGACCACACCCACAGCTAGGGCCCTAACAGGCTCTTGTTTAGCATTGGTTGAGAGGCTGACCCTTGCAAATGCTGGCCTGGGATTGCTGAGTCACTGAGCGAGGGGATGACCTTCATCTTTAAACTTCAGATACTTCCTGGTTTTTGCTTTAAGACTTGCCCTGTTCTTAGTTTGGAGTTAGAAACCAGGAGAAAATCTTCAAGTTTCATAACATGGTGCCTTTAAAAATATCAGAGGACAGAGTTTTAAGAGAGAGAGAAGCAAAACCCTCACACTGGATTTTATAGACCAAAAAGCAGTGAGTATCAAGAGTTCTGATTTATGAGGCCACCAGGAGTGTCCTTAGTTCAACAGCAAGATCAAAGAAGACAGCCCAAGTGGAGAGAAATACAGCGGACTGCAGAAAATCACACTAAATAAATAAAAATAAAATACATAAATTCATTAGTTTGATTTTCCTTCAAGCAGGCAAAGATTTACTGCTGATAAATAATGAGCATTTGTATAAAACTTAATAAAGCATTTGGGAGCACACTTGTACAATCATTTTGTTTTGTAGAAATGATTTCTAAAATAATGTATTTATTTTATTTGCTTGAAAGGCAAAGAAAGAGAGAGAGGTCCTATTTGCTGGTTCATTCTCCAGACTCCCACAATAGCTGGGTCTGGGCCAGGTCAAAGCCAGTAGCCTGAACTCCATCCAGGTCCCTCACATGGGTGGCAGGGATGCAAGTACTTGAGCCATCATCCGCTGCTTCCCAGGGTCTACACTGACAGAAAGTTGGAAGGGAAGCAGAGGCAGGACTTGAACCCAGGCATTCTGATATGGGATGCAAACATCCCAAGTGGTGTTTGAATCCCTGTGCCAAACATCCACCCCACAGTCAAGATCTTTAAAGTCATGGGAAATTATTAGAGACAATTTGGGTAGATGCAGTGATGGAATACTATGAAAATTATAATTTGATCATAGTTATCCAATGAGGATTTATGTGGGAGAGATTTTAATACATTACCAGTTGGAAATAAGTTTCCTGGATAAATTATTACCATGGGAGATAAGGGAGAGGCAGATATTTACATATAATTCCACAAAGCCGGGGGCCCAGTTTTACATATAGTTGGCCAACAAGACATATAAGAAAAGATTAGCCTAATGGAACACCTAGTGCCAACAAGAAACTCAATTCATTTTTCAAGCTGGACAAAAGGTAAGAAGCCAGGTAGACTGAGTGAACTTTACCGTTTTTAATAAAGCACACACTGAGAAGATGTAAAATAACCATGTTCTAAATATGTAAAAATGTAACATGTAAAAAATATTTTAAAATGTAAAATATATCGTGTTTTAAAAAAACACGATCAACTTTGAGCCCTCAGTATTTGTCTCAAATCTTTTGGCTTGAATGTTGTTGTGGAAGCAAAGGCATAACACAAACCAGTTTGGGAATCAAAGGAAAAACAGTTGATCCATTTGTTTAGCAGCTGGGCCACCTGGACATCGGCAAAGAGGGACTACCTTATCTTATGGTAGGTCTGCTCTTTATTTCCTGAACAAGCTACAAAATACATTTCCTAACATCCAGTAGGGCCCCTAATAAATTTTCAATGAAGAAGGCTCTAGAAGCTGGGTATTGTTGATGTGTCCAAACCAGTATGTAGCTTAGACCCAGGCCCAGGGTCAGGACCAGGCCGAGGCCAGGAAGCACTTACAGAACATCGTTTAGGCCAGCATCGCGGCTCAACAGGCTGATCCTCCGCCTAGCAGCGCCGGCACACCGGGTTCTAGTCCCGGTCAGGGCGCCAGATTCTGTCCCGGTTGCCCCTCTTCCAGGCCAGCTCTCTGCTATGGCCCGGGAGTGCAGTGGAGGATGGCCCAGGTGCTTGGGCCCTGCACCCCATGGGAGACCAGGATAAGTACCTGGCTTCTGCCTTCAGATCAGCGCGGTATGCCGGCTGCAGCGTGCTGGCCGCGGCGGCCTTTGGAGGGTGAACCAACGGCAAAGGGAGGACCTTTCTCTCTGTCTCTCTCTTTCACTGTCCACTCTGCCTGTCAAAAAAAAAAAAAAAAAAAAAAAAAAAACAAAAAAAAAAAAAAAAAAAAAAACATCATTTAAGGAGGCCCTCACTTGCAAGTGCTGATCTTGCACTTCTACATCCTTGAGAGTGGAACCTCCTTAAACAGATGGAATTTCCTATTTTTCTCAGAACAATTGAGCCCACATTGATCACTGTCAAGGGGAGAAATGATTTCCTTCATTTTTTAAAAAATACATTTATTTATTTTACTTGAAAGGCAGTGTCATAG